>NC_141014.1:20930709-23556242 GCF_052327205.1 Somniosus microcephalus
AGAGCGACTGGGGGGGAAGAGAGAGCGACTGGGGGGGAAGAGAGAGCGACTGGGGGGGAAGAGAGCGCGACTGGGGGGGAAGAGAGCGCGACTGGGGGGGAAGAGAGCGCGACTGGGGGGGAAGAGAGAGCGACTGGGGGGGAAGAGAGAGCGACTGGAGGGGGAAGAGAGAGCGACTGGGGGGGAAGAGAGAGCGACTGGGGGGGAAGAGAGCGCGACTGGGGGGGAAAAGAGCGCGACTGGGGGGGAAGAGAGCGCGACTGGGAGGGGAAGAGAGCGCGACTGGGGGGAAGAGAGCGCGACTGGGGGGAAGAGAGCGCGACTGGGGGAAGAGAGCGCGACTGGGGGGGAAGAGAGCGCGACTGGGGGGGAAGAGGGGGGGAAGAGAGCGCGACTGGGGGGGAGAAGAAGAGAGCGACTGGGGGGAAGAGAGAGAGCGAGTGGGGGGGAAGAGAGAGAGAGCGAGTGGGGGAGAAGAGACGAGAGCGAGTGGGGGGGAAGAGAGAGAGCGAGTGGGGGGGAAGAGAGCGAGCGAGTGGGGGGAAGAGAGAGAGCGAGTGGGGGGGAAGAGAGAGAGAGCGAGTGGGGGGGGAAGAGAGAGAGCGAGTGGGGGGGAAGAGAGAGAGCGAGTGGGGGGAAGAGAGAGAGCGAGTGGGGGGGGAAGAGAGAGAGAGAGATTGGGAGTGTGAGAGAGATTGGGGAGTGTGAGAGAGAGAGAGATTGGGAGTGTGAGAGAGAGAGATTGGGAGTGTGAGAGAGAGATTGGGAGTGTGAGAGAGAGAGAGATTGGGAGTGTGAGAGAGAGAGAGAGATTGGGAATGTGAGAGAGAGAGAGAGAGAGATTGGGAGTGTGAGAGAGAGAGATTGGGAGTGTGAGAGAGAGAGAGATTGGGAGTGTGAGAGAGAGAGACTGGGAGTGTGAGAGAGAGACTGGGAGTGTGTGAGAGAGAGACAGGGAGTGTGAGAGAGAGAGATTGGGAGTGTGAGAGAGAGATTGGGAGTGAGAGAGAGAGAGAGATTGGGAGTGTGAGAGAGAGAGAGAGACTGGGAGTGTGAGAGAGAGAGCGAGATTGGGAGTGTGAGAGAGAGCGAGATTGGGAGTGTGAGAGAGAGATTGGGAGTGTGAGAGAGAGATTGGGAGTGTGAGAGAGAGAGAGATTGGGAGTGTGAGAGAGAGAGAGATTGGGAGTGTGAGAGAGAGAGAGTTTGGGAATGTGAGAGAGAGAGAGAGATTGGGAGTGTGAGAGAGAGATTGGGAGTGTGAGAGAGAGAGATTGGGAGTGTGAGAGAGAGAGATTGGGAGTGTGAGAGAGAGAGACTGGGAGTGTGAGAGAGAGACTGGGAGTGTGTGAGAGAGAGACAGGGAGTGTGAGAGAGATTGGGAGTGTGAGAGAGAGATTGGGAGTGTGAGAGAGAGATTGGGAGTGAGAGAGAGAGATTGGGAGTGTGAGAGAGAGAGAGACTGGGAGTGTGAGAGAGAGAGAGAGATTGGTGAGTGTGAGAGAGAGAGGACTGGGAGTGAGAGAGAGAGAGATTAGGAGTGTGAGAGAGAGACTGGGAGTGTGAGAGAGAGAGAGATTGGGAGTGTGAGAGAGAGAGAGATTGGGAGTGTGAGAGAGATTGGGAGTGTGAGAGAGAGAGAGACTGGGAGTGTGAGAGAGAGAGATTGGTAGCGTGAGAGAGAGATTGGGAGCGGTGAGAGAGAGATTGGGAGTGAGAGAGAGAGAGAGAGAGATTGGGAGTGTGAGAGAGATTGGGAGTGTGTGTGAGAGAGTGAGATTGGGAGTGTGAGAGAGAGAGATTGGGAGTGTTGAGAGAGAGAGACTGGGAGTGTGAGAGAGAGAGAGACTGGGAGTGTGAGAGAGAGAGATTGGGAGCGTGAGAGAGAGAGTTTGGGAGCGTGAGAGAGAGAGAGAGTTTGGGAGTGTGAGAGTGAGATTGGGTGTGTGGAGAGAAAGAGAGAGATTGGGAGTGTGAGAGACAGAGAGAGAGATTGGGACTGTGAGAAAGAGAGAGAGATTGGGAGTGAGAGAGAGAGATTGGGAGTGAAGAGATTGGTGAGGGAGGAAGGTGAGGGGAGGGGGGGAGGGAAGGGGGGAGAGTCCCTGAGCCCCGCCCCCCCAATCACCCGAGCCCCGCCCCCTCGATCTCCCTGAACCCCGCCCCTCCCCGATCTCCCCGAGCCCCGCCCCCCCTTCTCAGGAGCACGGCCCCCCCCCCCCCGATCTCCCGAGCCCTGCCCCCCCGGAGCCCCCGCCACCCGAAGCCCCGCCCCCCCGAGCCCCGCCCCCCCCGATCTCTGGAGCCCCGCCCCCCGAGGGTGGCCCCCCCGATCTCCCGAGCCTCGCCCCCCCCCCCGATCTGTAGTCCGGGCCCGCGATCTCACACGATGTCCCGCCCCGCGATCTCCCCGATGTCCCGCCCCCCGATGTCCCGAGCAGCGGCGTCCCACTCTCCGGAGCACCGGCCTCCCGCTCTCCGGAAGCCCCGCCCTCCAGATCGCCGATTGCGGCTGAGAGCCTCCGCCCTCCCGCACTCCGAGCCCCTGCCCCGAGCCGAGCGCGGAACAGAGAGACTGCCGCGTCTCAGCTGCTCCTGCTGCGCGCGCACCCTGACCCTCGTGGCTGACAGCCGATTGAGTTCGGGGACAGCCGTTTAAAAAAAAAGCCAGAGCGGGCTCTCGCGGCGCGGGCGGCGCATTGCGCGGTTAGTGCCAGCGGCGCGAGGCGGGCCCGCGGGGGAGTGGGCAGGGAAACCCCGCGGGGCTGGCGGCCGTTAGAGCGGGGAGTAGGCAGGGAAACCCCGCGGGCTGGCGGCCGTTAGAGCGGCTGACTTCGGGCCACCACCTGAGAGGGGGAAGTAGAGAGAGACAGAGAGGGAAGAGGAGAAGGAGATAGAGGGAAGAGGAGAAGGAGAGAGAGGGAAGAGGAGAAGGAGAGAGAGGGGAAGAGGAGAAGGAGAGAGAGAGAGGGAAGAGAGAGAGAGAGAGAGAGAGAAATTTTTGGAGCTTCAAGCCTGCCTGCAGCGGGCCTGGAGACCAGCACCGAGTCCCCCCTGCGCGAGGGTGAGGAGGAGGAGGGGGTTGCTAAACACAATATAAAACTGAAATAAATTGTTCATTAATTCCCTAACACATCATTAAAATATTTACCTTAGTTCCCTAACACACAGAAAGTGTGGGGGAAAAAAATCGTGAAAAATCAAGATGGCGGCCACTCACCTCGGTTCAGAAGGATAAGGCCCACCCACACACACGCACCGATTGGTCGACCGGTTCAGGTCACCGAAGCGTAGGATTGGTCAATCGTCGAGTCACTCGACACTCAACTGTAGGAAGACCTCGACGTCACACGGTCGCTAATGAGATGCTAATGAGCGGAACGCTGAACGTTTTTGGGATACCGCGGGCGGGATTTTTGTCCGGCCGAAACGTAAATACGCCTATGACCGGTTCCGGAATCGCAAGTTTTCTTTTGAGGTGACGCGCGCGTCGGTACGCTCTGTAACTTCCAAACGTATAGAGACCAGGCGGACAGACAGACAGAAGAGCCGCTTTATATATATAGACTAGCTGGGGAGCCCCGCGTTGCGAGGGCAATTTTGGGACGCGAGGGCAATTTTGGGGCGTTTGGTCTCCCTGCCCCTGTGTGTCCCCCCTCTCCCTGTCATGTCCTCTCCCTGTCCTATCCCTCCCTCCCCTCTCTCCTCCCTCCCCTCCCCTCTCTCCCCCCCTCCCCTCTCTCCCCTCCCCTCTCTCCCTCCCCTCCCCTCTCTCCCTCCCCTCCCCTCCCCTCTCTCCCTCCCCTCCCCTCCCCTCTCTCTCCCCTCTCTCCCTCCCCTCCCCTCTCTCCCCTCCCCTCTCTCCCTCCCCTCCCCTCTCTCCCTCCCCTCCCCTCTCTCCCCTCCCCTCTCTCCCTCCCCTCCCCTGTCTCCCTCTCCCCCCACCCCCACCCCTCCCCTCCCCCACTACTCCCCTCCCCTCCCCTCCCCTCTGTCCCTCTCTCCGCCCCCTCCCCCTGCCTAGCGCCTGAGGTCCAGTGCCATTGCTGAGGTCCCCCGCGAATCGCGCGGCTGATGGACGGCCGCTGCGGGGCGGCGCATGCGCGATGAGTGTGGGCGGCGCATGCGCGGTGAGTGCGGGCGGCGCATGCGCGGTGAGTGCGAGCGGCGCATGCGCGGGTCAGTGCGAGCAGCCCGCGGGAGCCGGCAAGGCCGTTAGCGAGCGGGAAACTTCGGGCGGCGCGCCCCGCGCGCTCCGTCCGCGACACCTGAGAGGGGGAAGTAGAGAGAGAGACAGAGAGGGAAGAGGAGAAGGAGAGAGAGGAAGAGGAGAGAGGGAAGAGGAGAAGGAGAGAGAGGGAAGAGGAGAAGGAGAGAGAGAGAGGGAAGAAAGAGAGAGAGAGAAATTTTTTCAGCTTCAGGCCCCGAGTCCCCCCTGCGCGAGGGTGAGGAGGAGTGGGGGGCGGTTGCTAAACACAATATAAAACTCAAATAAATTGTTAATTAATTGCCTAACACATAATTGAAATATTTACCTTAGTTCCCTAACACACAGAAAGTGTGGGGGAAAAAATCGTGGAAAATCAAGATGGCGGCCACTCACCTCGGTTCAGAAGGATAAGGCCCACCCACACACGCACCGATTGGTCGACCGGTCAGGTCACCGAAGCGTAGGATTGGTCAATCGTCGAGTCACTCGACACTCAACTGTAGGAAGACCTCGACGTCACACGGTCGCTAATGAGATGCTAATGAGCGGAACGCTGAACGTTTTTGGGATACCGCGGGCGGGATTTTTGTCCGGCCGAAACGTAAATACGCCTGTGACCGGTCCGGAATCGCAAGCTTTCTTTTGAGGTGACGCGCGCGTCGGTACGCTCTGTAACTTCCAAACGTATAGAGACCAGGCGGACAGACAGACAGACATCGGGACAGACAGAAGAGCCGCTTTATATATATATAGATAAGCTAAGCTTATGATACCTCTCCTCATAGATGGGGCCAGGCTTCCCTCAATTTTAATTTCCTTAAAAACTTCCAAGAGCAATGGACTTAAAATCTCGCAAAATTCTTTATAAAATTCTGCACTTAGTCCATCGGACCCTGGGCTTTCCCCCCCCTTCATTCCACTTATTGCTACTTTTATTTCCGCTAATCCTAATGGAGCGAGTTGGGTAGGATTGGGGGGAATGGCACTCAAAGGGTTGACGGTGGATAGGCAATGGCAAACATTCAAAGACCGAATGGATGAGCTACAGAATTTGTTCATCCCAGTTTGGCATAAAAATAAAACAAAAAAGGTGACTCAACCGTGGCTAACAAGGGAAATTAGGGATAGCATAAGATCCAAGGAGACGACATATAAATTGGCCAGAAAAAGTAATAATCCTGAGGATTGGGAGCAGTTTAGGATTCAACAAAGGAGGACAAAGGGATTAATTAAGAAAGGGAAAATAGAATAAGAGAGTAAGCTATCAGGGAACATAAAAACTGACTGTAAAGGCTTTTATAGATATGTGAAGAGAAAAAGATTGGTGAAGTCAAGCGTAGGTCACTTGCAGTCAGAATCCGGGGAATTCATAACGGGGAACAAAGAAATGGCAGACCAACTAAATTCATACTTTGGTTCTGTCTTCACAAAGGAGGACACAAATAA
This sequence comes from Somniosus microcephalus, assembly GCF_052327205.1. Classification (NCBI taxonomy): domain Eukaryota; kingdom Metazoa; phylum Chordata; class Chondrichthyes; order Squaliformes; family Somniosidae; genus Somniosus; species Somniosus microcephalus. The sequence goes on from NC_141014.1 coordinate 20,936,366, forward strand.
CCTCCCAGAGATGCCGGGGAACATAGGGCCTGATGAAAGGGGGGAACTGAAAGAAATCAGTATTTGTAGGGAAATGGTGTTAGGAAAATTGATGGGACTGAAGGCCGATAAATCCCCAGGGCCTGATAATCTACATCCCAGGGTACTTAAGGAAGTGGCCCTAGAAATAGTAGATGCATTGCTGGTCATCTTCCAGAACTCGATAGACTCTGGAACAGTACCCATGGATTGGAGGGTAGCTAATGTTACCCCACTATTCAAAAAAGGTGGTAGAGAAAAAGCGGGGAATTATAGACCGGTAAGCCTGACATCGGTAGTGGGGAAAATGCTAGAATCTATTATAAAAGATGTAATAGCAGAGCACTTGGTAAGCAGTGACGGGATCGGACAAAGTCAACATGGATTTACAAAAGGTAAATCATGCTTGACTAATCTACTGGAAGTTTTTGAGGATGTAACTGGTAAAATAGATAAGGGAGAACCAGTGGATGTGGTGTATTTGGACTTTCAGAAGGCTTTCGATAAGGGCCCACATAAGAGATTAGCGTGCAAAATTAAGGCACATGGGATTGGGGGCAAGGTATTGACTTGGATAGAGAACTGGTTGGCAGACAGAAAGCAAAGAGTTGGAATAAACGGGTCGTTTTCCGAGTGGCAGGCAGTGACTAGTGGGGTACCGCAAGGATCGGTCCTAGGACCCCAGCTGTTCACAATATATATTAATGATCTGGACGAAGGAATTGGATGTAATATCTCCAAATTTGCAGATGACACAAAGCTGGGTGGGAGGGTAAGCTGTGAGGAGGATGTCGTGAAACTCCAGTACGATTTGGACAGATTGGGTGATTGGGCAGAAACATGGCAAATGCACTATAATGTGGATAAATGTGAGGTTATCCACTTTGGTGGCAAAAACAGGAAGGCAGATTATTATTTGAATGGCAATAGATTGGGAGAGGGGAAGTGCAAAGAGACCTGGGTGTTCTTGTGCACCAGTCACTGAAGGTAAGCATGCAGGTGCAGCAGGCTGTTAAGAAGGCAAATGGTATGTTGGCCTTCGTAGCAAGAGGGTTCGAGTACAGGAACAAGGATGTCTTGCTACAGTTGTACAGGGCCTTGGTGAGACCGCACCTTGAGTATTGTGTGCAGTTTTGGTCGCCTTACCTGAGGAAGGACATTCTTGCCATGGAAGGAGTGCAGCGAAGATTCATCAGGCTGATACCTGGGATGGCAGGAATGACGTATGAGGAGAGATTGTGTCGATTGGGATTATACTCACTGGAGTTTAGAAGATTGAGAGGGGATCTCATCAAAACCTATAAAATTCTGTCAGGCCTGGACAGACTAGATGCAGGAAGGATGTTTATGATGGCTGGGGAGTCCAGAACCAGGAGTCATAGTCTAAGGATAAGGGGTAAGCCATTTAGGACTGAAATGAGGAGGAATTTCTTCAACCAGAGAGTGGTGAACCTGTGGAATTCTCTGCCACAGAGGGCAGTGGAGGCCAGTTCATTAAATATATTCAAAAAAGAGTTGGATATATTTCTTAAGGCTAAAGGGATCAAGGGATATGGGGAGAAGGCAGGGACAGGGTACTGAATTTGGATGATCAGCCATGATCTCATTGAATGGCGGAGCAGGCTCGAGGGGCCGAATGGCCTACTCCTGCTCCTATCTTCTATGTTTCTATGTGTAGTGTATGTGCCTTTAAGAGCTCCCTGTGTACTGTAATGCCGGTAATGGCCACTCAGGCTATATAAGCCTGTATATTGTGTTGTATCAGTTAGTTCACCTCCAGACTTTGTTCAGTAAACACCTGTGAAACTAACTCCTGCCTTCAGTGTCTCTATTAATACACGGATACAACAGTGGCGACAAATTGGAAACAGACTTCCCTGCAATTCGGCAGCACCTCAAGGACATCAATTCCTCAGACGTCCAAAGTCGAAGAAAAGCAAGAAAAAAAAACCTGTGGTTTCACCAGCTAGCTGAGCTGGTGGCAGGTACTGCAATAATCCTTCCTGGGGCGGGCTGGGGCTCCATCGGCTGGCTCTGCAGCGAGGCCAAGCAGCGAAGGCGGAGGCAAGCAGGAATAGACCGGGGGGAGCACTCGGGAGACGGCCGGCGCTGCAAAGCAGGTCGGCGTTCGGACCTAGCAGAGGGGGGGAAAAGTCCCAGAGAGTCTGGCGGGAACGAGTCTCCACCTGTAAAAAAAAAACGCGGCGGGAAAGCACGGGGAGCGCCATATTTTTTTTCTGCAGGAAAGAAAGGAAAGCGCGGGAAGCGCCATTTTTTCCAGGATGCCTAAGGCTGGCAATATTGATGCTTTTGATAACGATATAGAGGATTGGACCACATATGTGGAAAGAGTGGAGGTATATTGCACAGCAAATGGAATAGAAAATGATAAAAAGGCATCAGTACGTCTAAATCTAATGGGCGCAAAGACATACGGGCTGTTACGAAACTTAATCACTCCAGCCAAACCAAAGGACAAGAATTTTAAGGAAATTGTTGATACCCTACAGGAGCACTTAAACCCAACACCGCTGCTGATAGCGGAACGATTCAAATTCTTCAAGAGGAATCAGCACAAGAACGAAAGTAACGCTGATTACCTCACCGAATTAAGAAAGCTATCAAAGCACTGCCAATTCGGGGCAGGACTGGCAGATTCTCTTCAAGACAAATTCGTCTGCGGTCTCCTAAGTGAAGGAACACAGAAAAGGCTGCTTTCTGAGAAAGATTTGACACTTGTCAAGGCTTTCAGTGTGGCTGTATCATACGAAGCAGCCACAAGAGGAGCTGCCGAGATACAGCAAAAGACACAGGACTTCGGCACCCATGAAATGACACAGGGTTTCGAGAGATGTTATCACTGCGGCAGATCCACCCATGACCAGAGGGACTGCTGGTTCAAGGACAAAGCATGCAGGCAATGTGGAAAGATTGGACACATTGCACGGGTATGCTGATCTGGACAAAAAAAATCCACGGACAGGAAAAAAAAAATCAATAAAGAAAACTACAGAAAGGTACAAATGATGACGGACAGTAGCTCCGAAGACCTTTTGTTTATATTCTCTTCTCAATGCCGGTTAGCTGCTGCCCTCTTTTTCCCATAATGTACCGAAAAAACTTTTACCTCATATTTGAAATAACCCCTCGAGCCTGCTCCGCCATTCAATAAGATCAGGGCTGATCATCCAAATTCATTACCCTGTCCCTGCCTTCTCACCATATCACTTGATCCCTTTGGCCTTAAATATATCTAACTCCTTCTTGAATATATTTAATGAATTGGCCTCAACTGCCTTTTGTGGTAGAGAATTCCACAGGTTCACCACTCTCTGGGTGAAGAAATTCCTCATCTCTGTCCTAAATGGCTTGCCCCTTATCTTTAGACTGTGACCCCTGGTTATGGACTCCCCCGCCATCGGGAACATCCTTCCTGCATCTAGTCTGTCTAGTCCTGTTAGAATTTTATAAGTTTCAATGAGATCCCCTCTCATTCTTCTAAACTCCAGCGAGTATAAGCCCAATCGACCCAATCTCTCCTCATACGTCATTACTGCCATCCCAGGTATCAGTCTGGTGAATCTTCGCTGCATTCCCTCCATGGCAAGAAGATCCTTCCTCAGATAAGGCGAACAAAACTGCACACAATACTCAAGGTGTGGTCTCACCAAGGCCCTGTACAACTGCAGCAAGACATCATTGTTCCTGTAATCGAATCCTCTCGCTATGAAGGCCAACATACCATTTGCCTTCTTAACTGCTTGCTGCACCTGCATGCTTACCTTCAGCGACTGGTGCACAAGGACACCCAGGTCTCGTTGCACTTCCCCTTCTCCCAATCTATTGCCGTTCAGATAATAATCTGCCTTCCTGTTTTTGCCACCAAAGTGGTTAACCTCGCATTTATCCACATTATACTGCATCTGCCATGCATCTGTCCAAATCATACTGGAGTTTCACGGCATCCTCCTCACAGCACACACGCCCACCCAGCTTTGTGTCATCTGCAAACTTGGAGATATTACATCTAGTTCCCTGGTCTAGATCATTAATATATATTGTGAACAGCTGGGGTCCTAGGACCGATCCCTGCGGTACCCCACTAGTCACTGCCTGCCACTCGGAAAAAGACCCGTTTATTCCAACTCTTTGCTTCCTGTCTGCCAACCAGTTCTCTATCCAAGTCAGTACCTTGCCCCCAGTCCCATGTGCTTTAACTTTACATGCTAATTTCTTATGCGGGACCTTATCGAAAGCCTTCTGAAAGTCCAAATATACCACATCCACTGGTTCTCCCTTATCTATTCTACCAGTTACATCCTCAAGAAATTCCAGTACATTAGTCAAGCATGATTTACCATTTGTAAATCCATGTTGACTTCAACCGATCCTGTCACTGTTTTCCAAGTGCTCTGCTATTACAGCTTTTATAATGGACTTTAGCATTTTCCCCACTACCGATGTCAGGCTTATATAATTCCCCGTTTTCTCTCTACCACCTTTTTTGAATAGTTGGGTTACATTGGCTACCCTCCAATCCATGCGAACTGTTCCAGAGTCTATAGAATTTTGGAAGATGACCAGCAATGCATCTACTATTTCTAGGGCCACTTCCTTAAGTACCCTAGGATGTAGATTATCAGGCCTTGGGGATTTTTGGCCTTCAATCCCGTCAATTTCCCTAACACCATTTCCCTACAAATACTGATTTCATTCAGATCCTCCCTCTCATTAGACCCTATGTTCCCCGACATCTCCGGGAGGTTATTTGTGTCCTCCTTTGTGAAGACAGAACCAAAGTATGTATTTAATTGGTCTGCCATTTCTTTGTTCCCCATTATAAATTCCCCTGATTCTAACTGCAAGGGACCTATGCTTGACTTCACCAATCTTTTTCTCTTCACATATCTATTGAAGCTTTTACAGTCAGTTTTTATGTTCCCTGAAAGCTTACTCTCAAGCTCTATTTTCCCCCTCTTAATTAATCCCTTTGACCTCCTTTGCTGAATCCTAAACTGCTCCCAATCCTCAGGTTTGCTGCTTTTTCTGGCCAATTTATATGTCCTCTCCTTGGATCTGATGCTATCCCTAATTTCCCTTGTTAGCCACGGTTGAGTCACCTTTTTTGTTTTATTTTTATGCCAAACAGGGATGAACAAATTCTGTAGTTCATCCATGCAATCTTTAAATGTTTGCCATTGCCTATCCACTGTCAACCCTTTAAGTAATGTTCCCCAATCCATCCTACCCAGCTCGCGCCTCATACCATCGCAGTTTCCTTTATTTAAATTCAGGACCCTAGTCTCTTAGTCAAACACTTCACTCTCCATCTTAATGAAGAATTCTATCATATTATGATCGCTCCGCTGCAAGGGGCCTCGCACAACAAGATTGCTAATTAATCCTTTCTCATTACATAATACCCAGTCTAAGATGGCCTGACCTCTAGTTGGTTCCTCGACATATTGGCCCAGGAAACCATCCCGTATACACTCCAGGAATTCCTCCTCCACAGTATTGTTACTAATTTGGTTAGCCCAATCTATATGTAGATTAAAGTCACCCATGATAACTGCTGTGCCCTTGTTTCCGTAACCCCAATCATATCATATCCATTTACCTCTATTTGAGCAGCTAATTCATCCACCTTATTATGAATGCTCCTCGCATTAAGACACAAGGCCTTCAGGCTTGTTTTTTTAACACTCTTAGACCTTTTAGAATTATTATTTACTGTGGCCATGTTTGAGTTAAACCCTTGATATCTCTGACTGCCACTTTTGCTTTTCTCCTTCCTGTCTTTTGCTTCTATCCTTGTTTCCCTTTCCTCTGTCTCCCTGCACAGGTTCCCAACCCCCTGCCATTTTAGTTTGAACCCTCCCCAACAGCACTAGCAAACACTCCCCGAGGACATTGGTCCCGGTCCTGCCCAGGTACAAATCGTCCAGTTTGTACTGGTCCCACCTCCCCAGAACCGGTTCCAATGTTCCAGGAATTTGAATCCCTCCCCCTTGCACTATTCCTCTATGTAAAGTCCGCACCTCAATAATACATGGACTTCGGGAGAACAGTTTAACAGGTACTTGACTGAACAAGAGCGCACTCTTTTGTTTGGACCCAACAAAAAAACAAAAAAACAAATGGGACTGTAAATAAACAAAAGTTCAACTAAAACTTAACAAATCAAATTAAAATTTGGATTTCCGGGTTGATGATGCACTCCAGTCGCCGCGGCGCCCACCAGTCGCGGAAATACTCAAGCGTGCCGGCGGACACCGCGTGCTCCATCTCCAGGGCCACCCGGGCGCGAACATGGCCGCGGAAGAGAGGCAGGCAATCCGGCCGGATGACCCCCTCGACCACCTGCTGCCTGGACCAATTGATGGCTCTTTTAGCCAGGCCCAGGAGCAGGCCAACAAGGAACTCCTCCAACCTGCCTGCTCCCCTCCGCACCGGGTGACCGTAGATCAAGAGCGTGGGACTGAAGTGCAACCAAAAATCGAGGAGCAGCCCCTTCAAGTAGTGAAAGAGGGGCTGCAACCTCTCACACTCAATATAAATGTGAAACACGGACTCCTCCAGGCCGCAAAATTGCAGGCGGCCTGGGAGTCCGTGAACCTACTTAAAACCATATTGCACGGGACCGCTCCATGCAACACCCTCCAGGCCAAGTCCCCGATGGAACAAGGGAGGACTCCCGCGTAGAGAGCTCTCCATTGGGGACCTCCGCCTCCGCCAGTCGGCAAGCCACCACTCCAAGGCGTGTCCGGACGGCAGACGAAGATGGCAAAGTGGAGAGTGTGCAGGAGCAGCCCATACAGGAAACCCCTCCGCGTGGAATGAAAAGGCACGGAGGGTATTTCCTCGAGACGGCTCAAGTTGTGAGGCGCCGGTTCCCGAGGGGAGTTTCGGGGCCGGGCGCCGATGAGGAATTCCGTCCGAACGGGGGTAAGCTCGGACGGGATCGCCCCACGTGCTTGAGCCACCTCGATACACCTAGTGGAGTCGGGGCCCAGTGCCACTTTCACCGACTCGATGGCTTCGAACGCGAGCTGGACGTTAGCCCAGGACAGGCGCCGCGCCAGCTCCTCCGGCGCCATCCAGGCCGCTCCTCCGGCATCAAGCAGGTCCCCGATTCTGGTCACCTTGCCAGGCACAGCCCTGCCCTCCGCCAGCCGCCCGAACCCGCGGTCGTGGAGGTGCAGATTCCTGAGCAGCGGCTCCTGAAGGAGAGCCGCTGCTCCTGACGGGGAAGAGCTCCGCCTGGAAGTGACGTAGTTCCAAACCCATAGCAGTTCCTGGTAGAAGGCAGGCAGCTCCCGCAGGCCGGCACGCCTGCTGCCCACTTTCACAAACAGGAGCTGCGTGTCGTAATTGAGGCCGTGCAGCTGGCGGAAGAAATACGTCGCCAGCGCACACCATCTCGGAGGATTCTCGACGTACAGGTATCTCTGCAGCGTCTGAAGACGGAAAGTCGCAGCCTGGGTGCGAAGGCACAACAGCGCCTGACCGCCCTCCCTAAGCGGGAGACTCAGAACCGCGGCAGAGACCCAGTGCTTCCTTTTGTCCCAGAAGAAGTCGATGAGCTTCTTCTGCATCTTGGCGACAAACGCAGGGGGAGGGATCAAAGTGACCAACCGGTACCACAACATGGCGGCCACCAGCTGGTTTATGACCAGCGCTCGACCCCTGTAGGACAACACTCGGAGCAGTCCTGTCCAGCGTCCTAGGCGAGCGGTGACTTTGGCCTCCAGCTTTTGCCAGTTCGCTGGCCAGGCGTCCTCGGCAGGGCTAAGGTAGACTCCCAAATAGAGGAGGTGCGTGGTGCTCCAGGCGAAACGCCTGAACTCCTCCAGCAGGGAGTCCACCCGCCACTGACCCACCAGGAGTCCGGAACATTTCTCCCAGTTGATCTTGGCGGAGGATGCGTCCGAATAAATCTGCTGGCATTCCCGCATCCTCCGCAAGTCAGCGGGATCCATGACCATGAGGAGCACGTCATCAGCGTAAGCCGAGAGGACCACCTCCACGCCCAACCCTTGCAGAGCCAGTCCCGTCAACCTCTTCCACAAGAGGCGCAGGAATGGCTCCACGCAAACGGCGTATAACTGACCGGACATGGGGCATCCCTGACGCACCCCACTCCCGAAGCGAAGGGACGCCGTCAAGGACCCGTTAATTTTAATCAGACACTCCGCGGCGGCGTACAGAAGTCGGATCCGGGCGACGAAATGCGTCCTGAACCCGAATGCGCGCAGAGTCCCGAAGAGATACTCGTGATCCACCCTGTCGAACGCCTTCTCCTGATCCAGGGAAAGGAAGGCGACCGACAGACCAGCCCTCTGGGAGTGGTGGACCAGGTCCCGGACCAGATGGATGTTATCGTGGATGGTCCGGCCCGGGACCGTGTAGGACTGGTTGGGGTGGATCATGTGGGCCAGCACGGTGCCAAGGCGAGCAGACATGGCCCTGGCAACGATTTTATAGTCCGTGCTGAGGAGGGAGACTGGGCGCCAGTTCTTAAGGAGGCGGAGATCGCCCTTCTTAGGCAGCAGGACAATGACCGCCCTGCGCCAAGAGAGGGGCACCTCCCCGGTCACCAAACTTTCCCCCAGGACCCGCGCGTAGTCGCCCCCCAAGACGTCCCAGAACGTCCTGTGGAACTCCACGGTCAGCCCATCCAGCCCCGGGGACTTTCCCCTAGAGAGCTGGCGGAGGGCACCGGTCAGCTCCGCCAGGCTTAGCAGAGCGTCCGATTTTTCGGCGCCCTCCGGGCTGACCTTCAGCAGGTCCTCCCACAAAACTCTGCACACATCCTCGCTGGACGGATCCGGAGAGAACAGAGCCCCGTAGTAGGCGCGGGTCTCCGCGCTGATTCCCTCCGGATCTGAGACCAGAGATCCGTCGTCGGCCAGCAGCCCCAAGAGCTGCTTACGGACCCCCCGTCTTTTTTCCAGCGAGTAGAAGAAGGGGGAGCCGCGGTCCAGGTCCCGCAGGAGCTGGATCCGCGACCTCACGTACGCGCCTCGGGACCCGACGAGCTGCAGGTCCTTCAGCGCGCCCTTCTTCTCTTCGTACACCTTCCGCAGGGCCGGGTCCTCGACGACCTGACCGAGACGGGACTCCAGGTCGAGCACCTCCTTCTCCAACCGCCCGACCCGGGCCTCCCGCCTCTTGGTCGACCCCTTCGCGTACTCCTGACAGAAGAGACAGACGTGAGCCTTGCCCACATCCGACCATAGCCTCAAGGAGGGGAAGCCCCCCCGCTTCCTTCTCCAGTTGGCCCAGAACCGACAAAATGAATCCCGGAACCGCGCGTCCTCCAGCAGCAGGTTGTTAAAATGCCAGTACGCGGACCCCCCCCCGCGCGCGCAGCGGAGCGAGCTCCGCCCACACCAGGTGGTGGTCCGTGCACGGCACCGGCCGCATGGAAGCTGCCGGAACGCAGGAGACGTACGCCCGGGAAATGTAGAGGCGGTCGATTCTGGACCTTCCTCCCCCAGACCTCACGCCAGTGAAGGCGCTGGAGTCGGCGTGGAGATTTCGCCAGACGTCCACCAAGTCGAAGGACCCGACCAGGTCCCTCAACTTCTCCATCACCGCCGGGCTTTGCGGGGGACCCGAACGGTCCCTCGCCTCGAGGGTACAGTTAAAATCCCCCCCGAGGATGACGCACTCGCCCACGTTGACGGAGCCCAAAAGAGCGGACACTTCTTCGAAGAAGCACACTTGCTGACCGGTCTGAGGGGCGTACACGTTCACTAGATGGAGCGGCATGCCCCCCAGGTGAACAGTGACCTGGAGCAAGCGGCCCGGCACGTGCTCCTTGACCCCCAAGATCTCCGGCTGAAAATGCGGGGCCAGCAAGATAAGAACATAAGAACATAAGAAATAGGAGCAGGAGTAGGCCAATCGGCCCCTCGAGCCTGCTCCGCCATTCAATAAGATCATGGCTGATCTGATCCTAACTGCCAATCCACTATCACAGAACCATCTCCTGAATCTAACAGAATTAGACACACGAAATAGGAGCAGGATCAGGCTACACGGCCCCTGGGCCCGCTCCGCTACCCACAGGGCCATGACCGATCCGAACCTAGACTCATGTCCAAATTCCTGCCCGCTCCCCGTAACCTTTAATTCCCTTTACTTCTAGGAAACTGTCTATTTCTGTTTTAAATTTATGTAATGATGTAGCTTCTACAGCTTTTTGGGGCAGCATATTCCATGGACCTACCACCCTCTGAGTGAAGTAGTTCCTCCTCATCTCAGTTTTGAAAGAGCAGCCCCTTATTCTAAGATTATGCCCCCTAGTTCTAGTTTCACCCATCATCGGGAACATCCTCCCCGCATCCACCCAATCCAACCCCTTCACAATCTTATATGTTTCAATAAGATCGCCTCTCATTCTTCTGAACTCCAATGAGTAGAGTCCCAATCTACTCAACCTCTGCTCATATGTCCATCCCCTCATCCCCGGGATTAACCGAGTGAACCTTCTTTGCACTGACTCGAGAGCAAGTATGTCCTTTCTTAAGTATGGACACCAAAACTGTACGCAGTATTCCAGGTGCGGTCTCACCAATACCTTGTACAACTGAAGCAATACCTCCCTATTTTTATATTCTATCCCCCTAGCAATGAAAGCCAACATTCCATTGGCCTTCTTAATCACTTGCTGCACCTGCATACTAACCTTTTGAGTTTCGTGCACCAGGACCCCCAGATCCCTTTGTACTTCAGTACTTTCCAGTTTCTTGCCATTAAGATAATAACTTGCTCTACGATTTTTCCTGCCAAAGTGCATAACCTCACACTTTCCAGTATTGTATTCCATCTGCCAAATCTCTGCCCACTTACTTAGCCTGTCTATGTCCCCTTGCAGGTTTTTTATGTCCTCCTCACTCACTACTTTCCCTCCCATCTTAGTATCATCTGCAAACTTTGATATGTTACACTCGGTCCCCTCCTCCAAATCGTTAATATAGATTGTAAAGAGTTGGGGACCCAGCACTGACCCCTGCGGAACACCACTAGTTACTGATTGCCAGTCTGAGAATGAACCATTTATCCCAACTCTCTGCCTTCTGTTAGATAGCCAATCCTCTATCCATGCCAGAATATTACTCCCAATCCCGTGATTTTTTATCTTAAGCAATAATCTTTTGTGTGGCACCTTGTCAAATGCCTTTTGGAAGTCTAAATACACTACGTCCACTGGTTCCCCTTTATCCACCCTATACGTTACTTCCTCAAAGAACTCCAGCAAATTTGTCAAACATGACTTCCCCTTCATAAAACCATGCTGACTTTGTCCTATTAAATTATGATTATCCAAATGTCCTGTTACTGTCTCCTTAATAATGAACTCCAAAATTTTACCTACCACAGATGTTAGGCTAACCGGTCTGTAGTTTCCAGCCTTCTGTCTACTGCCCTTTTTAAATAAGGGTGTTACATTTGCAGTTTTCCAGTCTGCCGGGACGTTTGCCGAGTCCAGGGAGTTTTGGAAAATTATTACCAATGCATCCACAATCCCTACCGCCACTTCCCTCAAGACCCTAGGATGTAAGCCATCAGGTCCAGGTGATTTATCTGCCTTGAGTCCCATTATTTTACCGAGTACCACTTCCTTAGTGATTTTGATCGTGATTAGCTCCTCCCCCCCTTTAGCCCCCTGTTTGTCCAGTGTTGGGATATTCTTAGTGTCTTCTACTGTAAAGACTGATACAAAATATTCATTCAGTGTTTTTGCCATCTCCATATTTCCCACCATTAATTTCCCGGTCTCATCCTCTAAGGGACCAACATTTACTTTAGCCACCCTTTTTCTTTTTATATAACTATAAAAACTCTTACTATCTGTTTTTATATTTTTTGCTAATTTACTTTCATAATCTATCTTCCCTTTCTTAATCAATCTTTTTGTTATTTTTTGCTGTCTTTTAAAGTTTTCCCAATCCTCTATCCTCCCACTAGATTTGGCTACCTTATATGCCCTTGTTTTTAGTCGAATACTATCCTTAATTTCTTTACTTAGCCACGGATGGCTGTCTTTTCTTTTACACCCTTTTCTTCTCAGTGGAATATATATTTTTTGGAAGTTGTAAAATAACTCCTTAAATGTACACCACTGTTCATGTATCGTCTTACCCTTTAATCTATTTTCCCAATCCACTCTACTCAATTCCGCTCTCATACCTTCATAGTCTCCTTTATTCAAGCTCAGCATGCTTGTTTGAGATCCAACCTTCTCACCCTCTAATTGAATATGGAATTCAACCATGTTATGGTCACTCATTCCAAGGGGACCCTTTACTAGGACATTTTTAATTAATCCTGTCTCGTTACACAGGACCAGATCTAAGGTTGCTTGCCCCCTGTTCGGTTCAGTTACATACTGCTCAAGAAACCCATCCCTAATACACTCAATTAACTCATCCTCAAGGCAGCCCTGCCCAATTTGATTTGTCCAATTAATATGATAGTTAAAATCCCCCATAATTATAGATGTTCCCTTATTACAAGCCTCAACTATTTCCTGATTGATACTCCGTCCAACAGAGTTGCCACTGTTCGGAGGCCTATAGACTACGCCCACTAGTGTTTTTTTCCCCTTATTATTCCTTACCTCCACCCAAACTGTTTCATTATCCAGATCTTTTGACCCAATATCATTTCTCTGTATTACAGTGATTCCTTCCTTTATTAACATAGCCACCCCACCTCCCCTTCCTTCCTGCCTGTCCTTCCTGATCGTTAAATAACCTGGTATGTTTAATTCCCAGGCATTGTCACCCTGCAGCCATGTTTCTGTAATGGCCACAAGATCATACCCATATGTAGTTATTTGTGCCATTAACTCGTCTATTTTGTTACGAATGCTACGTGCATTCAGATAGAGAACTTTCAAAGATGTTTTGTGACACTTAGTTCCTGCTTTTGCCCTTTTTATTACTTTACCTTTTACTCCATACCTTCTGCCCCTTCCTGACACGCTCTGGTTTTTAATTTCCCCACTGCTACCTAAGTCTATGACCTTCTCTGTTGTCATTTTTATTATTTGCTCTCTAGGAACCTCCCCCCCACTAGTTAGTTTAAAGCCCTCTCTACAGCCCTAGTTATATGAGCCGCCAGGACTCTAGTCCCAGCACTGGCCAAGTGAAGCCCGTCCCGACGGAACAGCTCCCTCCTGCCCCAGTACTGGTGCCAGTGTCCCAGGAAGCAAAACCCATTTCTCCCACACCAGTCTTTGAGCCACGCATTTAACTCTCTAATTTTATTTGTCCTAGCCAAATTCGCTCGTGGCTCAGGTAATAATCCAGAGATTATTACCCTTGTGGTTCTGCTTTTTAATTTGACCCCTAGCTGCTCAAACTCCCTCAGCAGAACCTCCTTCCTTGTCCTATCTATGTCGTTGGTACCAACATGGACCACGACAACTGGATCCTCCCCCTCCCACTCCAAGTTTCTCTCCAGCCCAGAGGAGATGTCCTTAACCCTGGCACCGGGTAGGCAACACAGCCTTCGGGACTCTCGCTCTCGGCTGCAAAGAACTCTATCTATCCCCCTAACGATACTATCCCCTACCACTACAACATTTCTTTTAACTCCCCCCACTTGAATGGCCCCCCGCTCCACGGTGCTGTGGCCAGGTTGCTCATCCTCCCTGCAGTCCCTGCTCCTGTCCCCACAGGGAGTAAGAGCCTCGAACCTGTTGGACAAGTGCAAGGGCTGCGGCTCCTCCAACACTACCTCCTGGATCCCCGTACCTGCCTCACTTCTAGTCACACCATCCTGACCCTGGCCACGGACTACATCTGCATTAATTAATCTAATTGGTGTGACTACCTCGTGATACACAGAGTCCAGGTAACTCTCCCCCTCCCTGACGTGTCTCAGTATTTGAAGCTCGGACTCCAGCTCTTCAACACGGAGGCGGAATTCCTCGAGCAGCCAACACTTACTGCAAATGTGATCACCGTGAGCATCAATGGTGTTCACCAGCTCCCACATATTGCAGCAGCAACACATCACCTGATCTCCCATTCTATGTAATTAGATAAATTTATTATTATTCTTAAATATCCTCTGCCCCGATTCTAGATGGTGAATATCACACCTTAGAAACTATAAACCAAAGAGATTTAAGCTTAAAAGGAAGAAATACTTACCAACCAATCACTTACCTGCTTTCTGGTGACGTCACACTTGGATTACTTTTTACCTCTCTCCTTCCAGACTGGAGACTGGTAAACCTACCTGGTCTCTGGGGACTTTTATACCCCGCTCTGCCGCTCAGGTTTCCCGCCGACGCTGTGAGGCCTTACCTGGTCTCTAGGGACTTTTATACCCCGCTCTGCCGCTCAGGTTTCCCGCCGACGCTGTGAGGCCTTACCTGGTCTCTGGGGACTTTTATACACCGCTCTGCCGCTCAGGTTTCCCGCCGACGCTGTGAGACCTTACCTGGTCTCTGGGGACTTTTATACCCCACTCTGCCGCTCAGGATTCCCGCCGACGCTGTGAGGCCTTACCTGGTCTCTGGGACTTTTATACGCCGCTCTGCCGCTCAGGATTCCCGCCGACGCTGTGAGGCCTTACCTGGTCTCTGGGACTTTTATACCCCGCTCTGCCGCTCAGGATTCCCGCCGACGCTGTGAGGCCTTACCTGGTCTCTGGGGACCCCGTTCTGCCGCTCAGGATTCCCGCCGACACTGTGAGGCCTTACCTGGTCTCTGGGGACTTTATAGCCCTGCTCCGCCGCTCAGGTTTCCCGCCGACGCTGTGAGGCCTTACCTGGTCTCTGGGGACTTTTATACCCCGCTCTGCCGCTCAGGTTTCCCGCCGACGCTGTGAGGCCTTACCTGGCCTCTGGGGACTTTTATACCCCGTTCTGCCGCTCAGGTTTCCCGCCGACGCTGTGAGGCCTTACCTGGCCTCTGGGGACTTTTATACCCCGCTCTGCCGCTCAGGTTTCCCGCCGATGCTGTGAGTCCTTACCCGGTCTCTGGGGCTTTTATACCCCGCTCTGCCGCTCAGGTTTCCCGCCGACGCTGTGAGGCCTTGCCTGGTCTCTGGGGATTTTATAGCCCCGCTCTGCCACTCAGGATTCCCGCCGACGCTGCCACCCCGCTGGAATTGTTGGAGAGGTGACTCATGCTGACCCCTCCTTGCCACTCCAGGAGCCACGTGGCTTTGTCTCCCGGAACGGTGTGGGTTTCTTGCAGGAAGCACACCGCATACTTCCCGTCCCGAAGGACCGAGAAGTTATTGAATCTGCGGCGCGCCTCCCTGCTGCCGTTGATGTTGAGGCTGGCTATGGTTATCTTCATGTCAGAAGCATAGTGCAACCTCGACCTACACCAAACGGGGGGAGGAAGCGCAGCCGCTGGTCAGCCGCCACTTCCTCAGCAGCCCAGTGAGGAACGTTCTGAGCCGACGCAGCTCGAGCGGGTTCACACCCTCATCCGCGCCCATGTTCTTAACTGCGGCGCGGACGGACACGATGAGCAGCGCCAGCTCTGACCACCTGTCGAGGGCCAGCCGGACCTTATTGCGCCGACCCAGGCACATGGCCATAAAATCCCGGAGCTCCCTTGCGGGAATGAGGGGAGACTCGGCAAGGGGCATGAGGTCATCCATCGCCTCGTCGGCGCTGGAGTCCGAATCGTCCTCCGTGCCCATCACCGAGTCCCCATCCTCCTCCAGGGGGTTGTCACCAGCGGCCGACCCGTCCGTCGCGCAGTGCACAGCGAACGGCTCGGCCGCACCAGCCAGCCCTGCCTCCGCCCGGATCCCAACCTCAGGATCGGCGGCAGAGGATTCCTCCCTGGGCTCCTCTAGGGGCGCTGGGCCAGAAGACGGCGGCGGTTCAGATCTCCCCTCCGCCCCAGACGCCGGAACGACTGGTGAAACCGGGGAGAGAACAACTCCCAGCTCCTCCAGTACGTCCGGCACCAGAGACGCAGCCAGGGGGCCATCCTCCTCCCCGCCACCACCCAGCGGCTGGGGTGGTTTGATTTAAATGCTCTACCAGGTCGAGCAGCCCCTGGGAGATGTCCGGGTCGCATTGGGCGAGCTCATTTTCCTCGAGCTCGCCCGACCCAGACCCCAGGCCGCCCGACCCGGCGAGGGGTAACGGCACCAATAAAATGTCAATAGCCGCGGGTTGTTCTGCGACCCCCCCCCCATGGGCAGGGTCTCGTCCCCATCCCCGGGAGGCACGTGCTGGACACACACATCTGCCTCAGCCTCCCGAGGGACTGGCGACCTCTGCCGATCGCTGGTGATGACGACAGCGGGGGGGGGGCGGCGCAGTAACCGTGGTGGGCGACGACTCCCCCTGCTCGGAGGGACCTTCCTCCTCCCGGTCCTCCTCCTCTTCCAGGGGGTCGCGCCTTCTTTTTAGCACGGAGGGAGCGAGGGAGACCTCCATGTCTGCAGAGGCCTCCTCCTCTGCTCCCTCCGGCGGAGCAGGTTTGTCGGGTTCCTCGGGCCCGAGCCCGGCCGCATGTATTGGCGTTACCGCTGCGGCGGTTGCGGCCACAGGCTCGGGCACGAGGCCCCTCCCACTCGCGTCTGCCCCGATTAACTCCGCGAGGAGTGCGGGTGTAAGGGGCGCAAGGGGCAAGGGCTGGCCATCCACGGGGGGACCCGCCCTAAGGTGTTTATTTTTTCGCCGCGCCTTCTTTCCGGCCGGATGCGCTCCCCCCCCCCCCGCCGGAGGCCCTGGTGGCATCGGCCCCCGACATCGACCGCGCATCAGACGTTCCCGACGCGCGGGCAGATCCGGGGGCAGGAGCGGCGGCGGCGCCAGCCTCCTTGGAGGCTGGGCAGTTATTCCGGATGTGCCCCACCTCCTTGCAGGCGTGGCACCGCACACCGTCCGACATCCAGAAGATGCGATAGGCGGTCCCCTCGTGGTGGACGATGAACGCCCCGTCGGTGTCCTCCTCCCGCGCCAGCTGGATAAACAGCTGGCGCCGGAAGGAGAAGACGTGGCGAAGGCTGGCTTCCCGGAAGCCAAGCGGGATGGGTGTGATCCCCGACCTCACCTCCCTAAGTTGACGCAAATGTGGGAGGAGGAGCTCACCAGGGACATAGGGCGGGACGTTTGAGATGACAATTCTCTGCGCGGTGGCCTCGAGAGGATCCACCGGCAGGAAGGTCCCGCCCACGGTGAGCCCCTTGGCGACGGCCAGGGACAGCGCCCGCTCCGACCCCAGGAAGAACACAGCCTTCCCATACATTTTTGAGGCTGCGACGATGGCTGAGGGGCCGACAACCCCAGCCATGGCTTTAACGCAGGCCTCAATGGTCATAGTGGGGTGAGTGTAGCTCTTCACCCCAAGCTTTTTTGTTATCAATCTAAATGGTGACGGGGCAGCAGAAGCAGCGGGAGCAGCTGTGGCTGTGGCTGCCACTCCCGTGTAAGTCCTGGCTGGCCCCGCCACCGGCGAAGATGCAGTCGCCATTCTGGGGTGTTTTCTAAAAAGGGCTACACTCACCCCAAGTCACAGGCCTGAAGGTGTTAATTGTGGCCTCAGGTATTTTTTGGTCCTCTATTGAGCAGAGGGAGCTGTTTAAATTGAAGGCACACCTCTCCCCTTATTGATTAGAATTGGGGGAGGGGCCTTCTCCCCTCTGCTCAATAGGTAATTAAAATATAGATAGATGAGGTGCCTTTTGAGAGAAAGGCAGAGAGAGAGAGACAACGAGAGAGAGAGAGGGGGGGCGGTGGGAAGGAGGGAGGCCACAAGAGCAGGGTTGCCACTCAGGATGGTGGGTGGGTGAGTGTTGGCAGGGGTGCACTCTCCGATGAAAAATTAAAGTCTTTGAAGGTGGTCTTCTAGCAGGGGGAGAAGATGTCTTCACCTGGGAAAGCTGGAGATGCCCCAGGCTCAGTCCTACACCAGGTCTTAACGATGTACAATTGGGCTGATCACCTAGGCAGCTCCAGCTATCCCAGGTCAGGCAATAGGAAGGGGTGCTTAATTAGTGGTGTGTGTGGCCTAGTGTTTTACAAGTGACACACACACACACACACACACACCTTGATGATCTGGCCCTTTTTTCTTCTTTTCTCCCCCCACCTAAAATACAAAGTCTTTGGGAGAGTGCACCAAATAACACCCACCTGAAAGATGATGCTGTTCTTCCCTCCTTCCAAACAGTTGGTGGTTGTTGGTTGTTTCTCTCCCCTCTCTCCTGGAATGGAGGCCAATTTGGGGAGGCAGTAATGGGAAAGGCCTCTCCCCTGGTTGGTGTTGTTGCTGGCCTCCTCTCTCCTTCTCCTCCTCCGTCCTCTCTCTCCAGGCACCTCACTTGTTATGATGATGGTGGAGGTGGAGGTGGTGACCTTTCGTTCTCCTCCTCTTCCTGGTCAGGAGACCACCACTCTCCACTCTCCTGGTTTGGCTGCTCCTTCTCCTCCTGCTGACTGAGGCAGCTGCACAGCCAGCAATGCTGAGAATGAGGTCTCAACAGGAGGGCAACGTCAGACTGAAATACAGAAGCCTGCTAGGGCCTTTTATACAGGGGTGGTCACTGCCGGTACTGCAGTCTAAAACCAGTTAAAGGTACATACACAACAATTCCTCCCCTTTTAGATAAAAAGTACATAACATTCATTTAACAACTAAATAATAACTAATTACAACTTTCTGGATATTATATACATCAACTGAAATAATCATTTATAAGTTCAGTCTTTGAGGAGGCTTCCTGATCCTGACCGGATAACGCCTTTCTCGAGTATCCTGTTCTTGCGGCGAAGCTGATTCTGGTTCATGGTCACTGTTTGGTTCGTCAGCTTCCAATACCACTGCTTCTGAGGTAGACGCAATCTGTGCTTCAGGTTGATTACCAGGTGCACCTTCTCGTGGCACGGGTTTGGCTTGTTCCTGTGACTCTAGAATCTGGTCAGCATGGCGCCTCACAATGCTCTCTCCAACGTCCACTGTGTACATTAGTGGTCCCTGCTGTGTGCATATCGTTCCTGGCTGCCATTTTTCTGTTCGGTAGTCGCGGGCCAAGACTGGTTGCCCTACCTTGAAGCTCCGGGTTGGCTTCTCATTTATGTGCTGGAATTGCTTATCCTCAACATCTCGTCTTATGTTTGGTTTGAGCAAATCCAGGCGACATCTTAGCCTTCGGTTGAAGAACAGTACGGCTGGAGCTTGGTTGGTTACTGCATGTGTCGCATTCCGGTAGGCAAACAAGAAACTATCCACCTTGTGTTGTAGTGGTATGTCGTCATTATACATTGCCTTTATGGCCTTTTTAAAGGTCTGAACAAACCTCTCAGCCAATCGATTTGTGGCTGGATGATATGGGGCAGATGTGTAATGTTTCACCCCATTATTCTTCAGAAACCTCCGGAAATCCTCAGACACAAACTGTGGCCCATTGTCGGAGCAAATCTGTTCTGGCAACCCATTCCTGACGAAGATGGTCCTTAGGACTGCAATAGTTTTCTCCGTGGTGGTGGAGGACATTTTAATGACCTCTGGCCATTTCAAATGGGCGTCGACAGCAATTAGAAACATTGAGTCCATAAATGGACCAGCAAAATCAATGTGTACCCGTTGCCATGGAGATGAGGGCCACTCCCATGGATGTAGCGGGGCCTGTGGTGGAGCGTTTTGGACCTTCTGGCATCCTGTGCATCTCTTGGTCATATCCTCGATTTCTTTATCGATTCCCAGACACCACACAAACGCCCTGGCTAGGCTCTTCATTTTTACCCCTCCCAGATGACCCTCATGAAGCTCATTGAGCACTCTATCTCTCAACTTGGGTGGAATTACCACTCGGGATCCACACATCAAGGTTCCCCAGCACACTGACAGCTGTTCTCTCCTTGGCGAGAATGCTGGCAACAGTGAGTCGCCATGTGCTGGCCATCCCTTCACCGTCAAATCGTAGACCCGAGAGAGTGTCGGGTCATTTCGGGTTTCCTTCTCTATACTCGAGTTTGTAACAGGCAAATATTCGACTATGGTCGCATGGAATATCTCAACAGGGTCCACTGCAGGAGTTTCTTCTACCGTAGGCAACAGTAGGCGCGACAGCCCATCAGCGTTTCCATGCTGTTTCGTACCTTTGTACTCGATGTCGTACTGATGTGCCCCTAGAAAAAGTGACCATCTTTGCAGCCGTTGCGCCGTGTCATCACCGGAGCGCCCTTCTTTGGGTTAAAAATGGAGACCAGGGGCTGATGATCAGTCAGTAGAGTGAATTTCTGCCCGTGCAGATAGTGATTGAACTTCTTCACCCCCACACCAGGCTGAGGGCCTCCCTGTCAATCTGGGCGTAGTTACGCTCAGCTGAGGTTAGCGAGCGCGACGCAAAGGCTATTGGCCTCTCTGAACCGTCACGGAATTTGTGTGACAGTACCGCTCCAATGCCGTAGGGTGACGCATCACATGCCAACCGAATCAGTAGTGTTGGGTTGTAGTGGGCCAATACTTCTTTTGAAGTGATGAGGCATTTACATTCCTGAAAGGCACACTTACACTCATCACTCCATTTCCATGTCACTCCAGTTTGCAGCAGGGCGTTCAGTGGGTGCAGGATTGTAGATAAATTCGGCAAGAACTCATGGCAGTAGTTCACCAACCCGAGGAACGACCTCAGTTGCGACACATTTTCCGGTGCTGGCGCCTTGACTACAGCCTCAATCTTGTCCGGCGACTTATGCAACCCTTCCTCATCAATCATGTGGCCACAATACGAGATTTGTCTCCTGAAGAACTCGCATTTGGGGCGGTTGGCTCGTAGCCCATATTCCTGTAATCTCGTGAGCACCTGCTCCAGGTTGGCAAGGTGTTCATTGTCATTTTTGCCCGTAACCAGGATGTCGTCCAAATAACACTGGGTCCCCGGGATCCCTTGCAGGACTTGTTCCATTGCCCTCTGCCAAATAGCCGGGGCTGATGCTACCCCGAATACCAGTCGATTGTACTGGTAAAGGCCTTTGTGAGTGTTTATCATGAGGTATGTTCTAGATGCTTCTTCCACCTCCATTTGTAGATGCGCTTGGGCCAGATCAATCTTTGTAAAACGTTTCCCTCCAGATAGTGAGGCAAAAATATCTTCTATCCGCGGAAGTGGGTACTGTACTGTGTGCAGGACTGGGTTCACAGTCACCTTGAAGTCCCCACAGATGCGAACCTTCTTTGGCTCCCCAGGCGTGCTGCTCAATACTTTCTTCATTACAGGAACGATGGGTGTGGCCCACTCGCTCCAGTCCACCTTGGACAGCACACCTGAACGCTCCAGACTCTCAAGTTGAGCTTCAACGGCTGGGTGGATCGCGTATGGCATCGGTCTGGCCTTGAAAAATTTTGGGTTTGCGTTATCCTCAATCTTTATGGTTGCCTTTACTCCTTTTAGAGTCCCAAGTCCTTGCTGGAACACCTCTTCCACGTCAGATAGAATTTGTGACAGACGTCCAGGTGCGACGTCATCATCCTTTTTGTCAGTCACAGTTAGCGCCAGAATGGAATGCCAATCCAATTGTATCTTTTGGATCCATTCACGTCCCAATAATGGTGGTCCTCCATCTCGTAGTATATACATATATAGTTTCTGTGTTTCCTTGCCGTTATATTTAACTGGCACCCTTATTTTTCCTCTGGGGTAGACCTTTTGCCCCGTGTATGTCTTCAATACAATGGACGTGTCCTTTAAGGGTATGTGTGAGAATAGCCGCTCATAGTCTTGTCGATTCATGACAGTTAGGGCTGATCCTGTGTCCAATTCCATCTTTACTGGGGACCCTGCTATCATGAGGGTGACCCAAATGGTTCGGTGATCTTCCTTTGCGATCACGTTGTGTAACTTTAGACAACTTAGTCCCCTGCTCCCGGAGTCCTTATCACTCTCCTGATCTTCCGAACTACTGTCTGTCAGTTTCTTTACTTTCCTGTACTGTTCCTTAGTAGTTCTTGTCATGTTGGTTTTCTTTCCCGACCTGCAGACTCTTGCTATATGTCCCATTTTTCCGCATTGCCTGCATACTTTGTCCTTAAACCAGCAGTCCTTCTGTTCATGGGTTGTTCTGCCACAGCGATAGCACTTTTCTGCTCCATACGCCATTTCGTTAGGCTGTATTCTTGTGGTTTCTGTTGTATTTCCGCAGCTCCCCGTGCTGCTGCTTCGTAGGATACTGCCACGCTGAAAGCCTGTTCTAGCATCAGGTCCTTTTTTGAAAGTAGTCGTTTCTGGGTTCCTTCACTCTGGAGCCCGCAGACAAACTTATCCCGTAAGGTGTCTGCCAGTCCTGCTCCGAACTGGCAGTGCTTCGATAACTTGCGTAATTCCGTAAGGTAGTCAGCATTGTTCTCATCTTTGTGCTGATTTCTTTTATGGAACTTGAATCTTTCTGCTATCAGCAGCGGCGTAGGGTTTAGGTGTTCCTGTAATATATTAACAATTTCCTCAAAACTTTTCTCCATTGGTTTAGCTGGGGTAATTAAATTTCGCAATAGGCCGCACGTACTCGCGCCCATCAAATTCAATAAACCGATGCCCTCTTCCCATCAGCCACCTCATTTGCCTTGCAGTACACTTCAATTCTTTCCACATATGTGGTCCAGTCTTCTACCTCGTTGTCGAAAGCAGTGATACTGCCACTTTTCGGCATCTTGGGTGATTTAAAATGGCGCCTCCCGTGCTTTTTCTTCTTCCCCAATGGAATAAAATGGCGCCTCCCGCGCTTTTCCTTCTTCCCCAACGGGATAAAATGGCGCCTCCCGCGCTTTTCCTTCTTCCCCTTGCTGCCGCGCTGCTCCTAGCGATCTACGGGGTAATGGCGGCGACTAGCGGCTTCGGCACGTCTCGCTTTCCTTCCCCCCCCGTTTATTTTCACTCTGCTGCCCGGTTCTTGAGCACCGACCGCGCCCTGTGCGCTCCACCCTCTCTCTCTTGTTTTCTTTTCCCGGCGACGCTGCGCGGCTCGTTTTGTAGAGCCGCTTGATCGAGCTTGAGTCCGCCGCAGTCCGGAAGGGTCAGCGCACTACCTGCCACCAGCACGATTTGCTGGAACCCTTTAACTGGGGAGCTAAGCACAGCTCTCCACAGCCTCTCCCGCAACCCTCCGAACACCGATGAATTCTTTGGGCGGTTGCCCACGGTCGACGCCCATTGCTCAGACTACGACCTCCAAGAAACCTCCTCTCAGGGCGAGATCCCCGTGAGATGATGCCACACTGCAGGTGAGTTCGAACTTACTCGTCGCCACTGTAAAGTCCGCGCCTCAATAATACACGGACTTCGGGAGAACAGTTTAACAGGTACTTTACTGAGCAGGAGGGCAACGTCAGACTGAAATACAGAAGCCTGCTAGGGCCTTTTATACAGGGGTGGTCACAGCCGGTACTGCAGTCTAAAACCAGTTCTTCCCTTAAAGGTACATACACAACACTCTAGCCACGTATTCATCTGCAATATCCTTCTATTTCTACTCTGACTAGCACGTGGCACTGGTAGCAATCCTGAGATTACTACCTTTGAGGTCCTATTTTTTAATTTACCTCCTAACACCCTATTTTCAGCTTTTAGGACCTCATCCCAGTTTTTACCTATATCATTGGTACCTATATGCACCACGACAACTGGCTGTTCACCCTCCCCTCCAGAATGCTCTGTAGCCACTCCAAGACATCCTTGACCCTTGCACCAGGGAGGCAACATACCATCCTGGAGTCTCGTTTGCGGCCCCAGAAACACCTATCTATTCCCCTTACAATAGAATCCCCTATTACTATAGCTCTCCCACTCTTTTTCC
Source organism: Somniosus microcephalus (assembly GCF_052327205.1). Classification (NCBI taxonomy): domain Eukaryota; kingdom Metazoa; phylum Chordata; class Chondrichthyes; order Squaliformes; family Somniosidae; genus Somniosus; species Somniosus microcephalus. Next base: position 20,960,175 of record NC_141014.1, read on the forward strand.
TCCTGTCCTGTGCAGCAGAACCACCCACGGTGCCAGGAAGTTGGCTGCTGCTGCCTTCCCCCGATAAGCCATCTCCCTCAACAATATCCAAAGCGGTATATCTGTTTGAGAGGGGGATGGCCACAGGGGTCCCCTGCACTACCCGCCTGCGCCTACTACTCTGCCTGGCGGTCACCCATTCCCTTCCTGCCTGTGCAGCCTTTACCTGCGGTGTGATCAACTGATTAAACGTGATATCCACAACATCTTGAGCATCGCGAATGCTCCAGTATGTATCCATTTGCAGCTCCAGCGCTTCATTATCAACCACACAGCCAATTTTTATATCATCTGCAAATTTCTTAATCATACTTCCTACATGATATACCTATCAATTCATTCCATGAAAAGCGACGAGTTAAGATAGTAACTATAGGTTTTTATTGGCTAAATAACAGAGCCCACCCTCGTGGGTGATCGGTTCCAGCAAGGAAGAATACTAGCCAAGCAATCACCTTTATACCTGGGCAAGCAGGCGGAGCCATGGGCGGAGTCAGCTGAGGTATGCCTAGGTATAACAGCGTGCGAGGCAAGAGGTAACCTTGTGTAGGTGATAACAACAGTGTAACAATAACAGTGTTTACCACATTCACCCCTTGTTTAAAATTGAGTCCGGCGGGGTGAAGTGTACTACTAGTTCGTGTATGTCAGTCTATCAGGAGGCCTCGTAAGCCTTTCTGACCGGCGCAGCAGCGGCGGCGGTGGTGCAGTATCCGATGTTAATGCTGGTGTCTGCGTGGTCGACGAAGGCCCCTGGGGTTCCGGCATGCCGCCTACAGGAGCTGGATTTGGGGGATTGGTGGGGGATAACGGTGGTGTCTCAGGGGTGCCCGAGGGTGCGAGGTCTCGCAAAGAGACTGTGTCCTCCCGCCCGTCTGGGTATTCCACATAGGCATACTGGGGGTTGGCGTGCAGGAGGTTTACCCTCTCGACCAGGGGGTCTGTTTTATGGGTCCTCACGTGCTTCCGCAGCAGGACGGGCCCCGGAGAAGTCAGCCATGTTGGTAGCGAGGTTCCCGTAGTCGACTTCCTGGGGAAAACGAACATTTGCTCATGAGGGGTGGCGTTAATGGCGGTACAAAGCAGTGACCGGATGGAATGGAGCGCTGCCGGGAGGACTTCCTGCCAGCGAGAGGTTGGGAGGCCCTTAGACTGTAGGGCTAAGAGGACGGCCTTCCAAACTGTCGCGTTCTCTCTTTCCACCTGGCCGTTCCCCCGGGGGTTGTAGCTGGTGGTCCTGCTCGCAGCAATACCTCTCGCGAGCAGGAACTGGCGAAGTTCCTCGCTCATGAAGGATGAACCCCGGTCGCTATGTATATAGTTCGGGAAACCGAACAAGGCGAAGAGGTCGTTCAGGCATTTGATGACCGTGGTACTGGTCATGTCTGGGCAGGGGATGGCAAGGGGGAAACGGGAGTACTCGTCAATAATGTTGAGGAAGTACACGTTACGGTCAGAGGACGGGAGGGGCCCCTTAAAATCGATGCTCAAGCGCTCGAAGGGGCGGGTGGCCTTGATCAGGCTTGCTCTGTCCGGCCTATAGAAATGCGGTTTGCATTCGGCACAGACTTGGCAGTTCCTGGTTATGGTCCTGACCTCCTCGATGGAGTAGGGCAGGTTGTGGGCCTTAATGAAGTGGTAAAGTCTAGTGACCCCGGGGTGGCAGAGGTCGTTGTGGAGGGTCCGCAGTCTATCAACTTGCGCGTTGGCGCATGTACCTCGTGATAGAGCATCTGGGGGCTCGTTGAGTTTACCAGGCCGGTACAAGATATCGTACTCGTAGGTGGAGAGCTCAATTCTCCACCTCAAGATCTTGTCGTTCTTGATTTTGCCCCTCAGCTTGTTATTAAACATAAAAGCAACCGAACGCTGGTCGGTGAGGAGGGTAAATCGTTTGCCTGCCAGGTAATGCCTCCAGCGTCGTACCGCTTCCACAATCGCCTGGGCCTCCTTCTCGACAGAAGGGTGTCGGATCTCAGGGCCCTGGAGGGTCCTTGAGAAGAAGGCCACAGGTCTCCCCGCCTGGTTAAGGGTTGCAGCTAGGGCGAAGTCGGATGCATCGCTTTCCACTTGGAAAGGGATGGACTCATCCACTGCGTGCATTGTGGCCTTCGCAATGTCTCCTTTTATGAGGGAGAAGGCTGCGCATGCTTCTGCTGTCAGGGGGAAGGAGGTGGACTTCATGAGGGGTCTGGCTTTGTCCGCATAATTGGGCACCCATTGGGCATAGTAAGCGAAGAGCCCCAGGGTTCTCTTCAGTGCCTTTTGACAGTGGGGAAGGGGGAGCTCCATGAGGGGGCGCATTCTTTCGGGGTCGGGGCCGATGACTCCGTTCTCTACTACGCAGCCGAGGATGGCAAGGCGCGAGGTGTTAAATATACATTTCTCCTTATTGTAAGTGAGATTCAGCCGTTGGGCCGTACGGAGGAATTTCTCCAGATTAACATCGTGGTCCTGCTAGTCGTGGCCGCAGATGGTGACGTTGTCTAGATAAGGAAACGTGGCCTGCAGCGCGTTCTGGTCAACCATCCGGTCCATCTCCCTTTGGAAGACCGAAACCCCGTTGGTGACGCCGAAGGGAACCCTAAGGAAGTGGTAGAGGCGGCCATTCGCCTCGAAGGCTGTATACTGGCAGTCCTCAGGGCGGATAGGGAGTTGGTGATAGGCCGACTTAAGGTCGATGGTGGAGAATACCCGGTACTGTGCAATCTGGTTGACCATGTCAGATATGCGGGGAAGGGGGTATGCGTCCAGCTGGGTGTACCGGTTTATGGTTTGGCTGTAATCGATGACCAGGCGGTTTTTATTGCCGGTCTTAACGACTACGACCTGGGCACGCCAGGGGCTGGTGCTCCCCTCGATGATGCCCTCCTTCAGGAGATGCTGCACCTCAGAGCTAACAAAAGCTCTGTCCCCGGCGCTGTACCGCCTGCTCTTGGTAGCAACGGGTTTACAGTCGCGGGTGAGCTTAGCGAACAAGGAGGGGGGCGGGACTTTGAAAGTGGAGAGGCTGCAGGTGGTATGCGGCGGGCAGTTTAAAAACTGCTGGTTGTAGACTGAGTGGGGGGAGGGGTCCACCGTATGCCAAAGTGACACTTTGAAGGTGGCATTGGAAATCCAGCCCTAGTAGGACGGCAGTGAAGAGCTGGGGCAGGATGAGAAGTTTAAAGTTTTTATATTCCGTGCCCCTAACCGACAGGGTCACCACACAGTATCCGCTGACGTCTGTTGAATGGGACTTCGACGCCATCGAGATCCGATGGCGCGTTGGCCGGACAGTGAGGGAGTAGCAGCGCACCGTGTCTGGGTGAATAAAACTCTCCGTGCTCCCGCTGTCGAACAGGCAGGTCGTGGCGTGGCCGTTTACCTCGCTGTCCATCATGGACCTGGACAGATGATGCGGGAGAGCTTGGTCAAGCGTGACGGAGGCCAGTGTATGGCTGAGTGTGCTGCTGTCGTCGGCAGGTGAGGCGGTGGTCGTGTCTGGAGACAACATGGCGGCCGAGTGCAGCGAACAAAATGGCGGAGAAGATGGCCGCCCCCACGACTCACACGAGGCACTGCTGGCATCTGTGGCCTTGATCAAAGATGGCCGCCCCCACAACTCACATGAGGCACTGCTGGCATCTGTGGCCTTGATCAAAGATGGCCACCCCCACAACTCACATGAGGCACTGCTGGCGTCTGTGGCTTTCCCTCTGCAGGCGTTCGCGAAGTGGCCTTTTTTTCTGCAGCCAGAGCAGGTCGCATTCCTTGCAGGGCAGCGCGCCCTTTGATGTCTCGCCTGGCCACAGAAATAGCAGCTGGCGGCCCGATCGCAGGGCTCCGCTGCCGCAGCAGGTCCCGGGGGTGGCGGTCCCGATTGATTCCGGGACACCGACGCCGTAGTAGGTCCCAGGGGCGGCGGTGCGAGGGGTATTGCGGCCGAAGTCGGGCCCGAGTCCCAGGGTCGCGCAGCACTGTACCCGGAGTACGCCTCGAGGTCCCGATGGGCCACTTCCAGGGAGCGAGCGAGGGCTGTAGCTGCTTTCAAGTTGAGGTCCTTTGATTCAAGCAGTCTTTGCCGTGAGTAGTCGGACTGAAGGCCTTTCACGAAGGCATCACGGATATTTCCTTCAGCATGTTGTGCAGCCGATACAGCTTTAAAGTCACAGTCCCTGCCGAGTGTTTGTAGCGCCCGTAAAAATTCATCTACAGACTCTCCTGGCTGTTGCGAGCGGGATCTTAGGAGATGTCTGGCATACATTGAATTTACTGGGCTCCGGTACTGCTCTTTTAGCAGGTCGAGGGCCTCCTCGTATGTAGTAAGGTCCCGGATGAGTGCAAATACTTTAGGGCTCACCTGGGCGGTCAGAACTCTTAGTTTGTCGGCTTCCGATGGCACGCCGGAGGCTACCAGGTAGGATTCAAAGCAGCTCAGCCAGTGATCGAAGTCGAGGGCTGAATTCGCTGCCTGTGGATTTAGATCCAGGTACGGCGGTCGGAGGGCTCGCAGCCAAGTCGGCTGCTGGGGCTGGTCAGTCATTTCAAAATTTAGCCAATAAAATTGATATACCTATCAATTCATTCCATGAAAAGCGACGAGTTAAGATAGTAACTATAGGTTTTTATTGGCTAAATAACAGAGCCCACCCTCGTGGGTGATCGGTTCCAGCGAGGAAGAATACTAGCCAAGCAATCACCTTTATACCTGGGCAAGCAGGCGGAGCCATGGGCGGAGTCAGCTGAGGTATGCCTAGGTATAACAGCGTGCGAGGCAAGAGGTAACCTTGTGTAGGTGATAACAACAGTGTAACAATAACAGTGGTTTATCACACTACATTCAAGTCCAAATCATTGACATATACCACAAAAAGCAAAGGACCCAGTGCTGAGCCCTGCGGAACCCCACTGGAAACTGCCTTCCAGTCATAAAAACACCCTTCGACCATTGCCCTTTGTTTCCTGCCTCTGAGCCAATTTTGGCTCCAACTTGCCACTTTGCCTTGGATCCCATGGGCTCTTACTTTCGTGACCAGTCTGCTATGTGGGACCTTATCAAAAGCTTTGCTAAAATCCATATAGACTACCTCAAACGCACTACCCTCATCGACCCTCCTTGTTACCTTCTCAAAAAATTCAACCAAGTTAGTCAGACACGACCTTCCCTTAACAAATCCATGCTGACTGTCCCTGATTAATCCGTGTCTTTCTAAATGAAGATTTATCCGGTCCCTCAGAATTTTCTCCAATAACTTTCCCACCACTGAGGTTAGGCTAACTGGCCTGTAATTACTCGCTCTATCCCTTTCTTCCTTTTGAAACAACGGTTACAGCACGGAAGAAGGCCATTTGACCTGTCAAGCCCGTGCCGACACTCAGTTAGTCCCACTCCCCCGCCCTTTCCTCGTAGCCCTGCAAATGTTTTTCCTTCAGATTCTTATCCAACTCCCTTTTGAAAGATAAGATTGAGTCTGTCTCCACCACCCTTTCAGGCAGTGCATTCCACATCCTAACCACTCGCTGCATAAAAAATGTTTTTCCTCATGTCGCCTTTGGTTCTTCTGCCAATCACCTTAAATCTGTGTTCTCTGGTTCTCGACCCTTCCGCCAATGGGAACAGTTTCTCTCTATCTACTCTGTCCAGACCCCTCATGATTTTGAACACCTCAAATCTCCTCTAAATCTTCTCTGCCGCAAGGAGAACAACCTCAGCTTCTCCAGTCTATCCACATAACTGAAGTCCCTCATCCCTGGAACCGTTCTTGTAAATCTTTTCTGCACCCTCTCTAGGGCCTTCACATCCTTCCTAAAGTGTGGTGCCCACAATTGGACACAATACTCCAGTTGGGACTGAACCAGTGTTTAATACAGGTTCATCATCATTTCCACACATTTGGACTCTTAGGGCTGGATTTTCTCAGCCCCGAGGAGGCGGGTTTGGAGGTGGGACTGCCGGTAAAGTTGCAGAATTTGGGGACGGGTGGCAAACCCGCCCCAACCCGCCTCCGTGCCCTCTTGCCAGGAGGCGGGAAGCCGTCCTGCCCCGGGTCCCGTCTCCTTGGAGGCGGGAAGGGATTAAAGCCTATTAACTGGTAGTTAACAGGCAGAAAATAGGATTATCCCCATTTTTCATTCCGAAGTGCGGGCTTCCTGACCTGGGGGAACCCCGTCAGTGTGTAGGAGCCGAGTAGGAGGTCTGCGGGGGTCGGAGGGGTCTGAAAGTGCAATGTAGAGGTGAGTGATGGGTGCAAGTGTGGAGTGGTAAGTATGTGAGGTGAGTGTAAAGTGTTAGAAAATGCTAACTTACCTTTGTTTCTGCCTACAGCCTTCAGTTGCTGTGGAGCCGGAGTCCTGACATCTCCATTGTAGAGATCACAGGCTGGCTGTTGGATCCTCCAATCCAACAGTCATCTGATTTCTACAAAGTAGAAAGGTTTGATGAGTCCTGAACACAAGGCCTCATCAAACTACACAGAATGTCAGTGATTTGACAGCTTCACAGAGCTGTCAAACGATGATATTTCTTCTTCCAAAAGTTCTTGATAGATGACACATCATACATTGACGTGCTCTGTCACTGACTTCCTACTAATTGGCCTGCTGAGCCCGCCGGGCAGGCTTAACAAGGTCAATCAGGGGAAGATCCTGCTGGTTGGCCAGAGTCTGGTGGAGGCGGGACTGAAACCAGGCAAGCAGCAGTCGCGCCTCCAACACGTCTCCATTCATAAAATCCAGCCCTGTGCCTCTATTTATGAAGCTCAGGATCCCGTAAACTTTTTTAACTGCTTTCTCAACCTGCCCTGCCATCTTCAATGATTTGTGCACACATACACCCCTAGGTCTCCCTTTTCATGCACCCGCTTTAGGATTGTACCATTTAGTTTATATGCCCTCTCTTCATTCTTTCTACCAAAATGTATCACTTCACACTTTTCTGCATTAAATTTTATCTGCCACGTGTCTGCCCATCCGTATCTATGGAGGATTGGAATATTATGGCCAGTACCTCCGCGATTTCCTCCCTCAATTCCCTCAGCATCCTAGGATGCATCCCATCCGCTCCTGGTGATTTATCTACTTTAAGTACAGCCAGCCTTTCCAATAGCTCTTCTTTATCAATTTTTATCCTATCAAGTGTCTCCACTACCTCCTCCTTCACTGTGTCTATGGCAGCATCCTCTTCCTTGGTGAAGACAGATGCAAAGTACTCATTTAGTGCCTCAGCCATACCCTCTGCCTCCATGTGTAGGTCTCCTTTTTGGTCCCTAATCGGCCCACCCCTCCTCTTACTACCCTTTTGCTATTTATATGCCTGTAGAAGACTTTTAAATTACCTTTTATGTTGACTGCCATTCTATTCTCATACCCTCTCTTTGCCCCTCTTACTTTCTTTTTCACTTCTCCTCTATATATAGCCTGATTCTCAGATGTATTTGCAACCTGACCTCTGTCATACGTGCTCTTTTTCTGAGTTAGGTGTTGGGTTAATATTAGAGGCTAGGAGTTGGGGTTAGAGGTTAAGATTAGAGGCTAGGAGTTGGGGTTCAGGGTTAAGATTAGAGGCTAGGAGTTGGGGTTAGAGGTTAAGATTAAAAGTTAGCTGACTGGACAACACTGCTCATCTACAATTTAAAAAGTGTGAAGATCTGACCATGGTCCTTTCGTCATAACACACATTGCCGCTTAATCCACAGTCCATTTAACCTCGAGGCCTGGTGAACAATGCCAGGACTGGTCTCAGCCGCTACATGAGTGGGAGATCCACTCTGACACCATCACAACATGAGTTTACCTGAAAATAGATGGTTTCTTCTCACTGGACAATCATCAGCTCCTTCCAGTCTGCTTTCTAACTGGGCAAATAATGTCCTTTTCATCTCACAGGTTTCAGAATGCTAATCCACGATCCATGAGCTTTGGGCTTTTTGGGGAACATCAACAGGGCTTTCAAAAATAATCTCCAAATCGTCCTTCCTAAACCTTTGTCCAACCAGTCAGGAGTCAGGGCTCGAAGGCCCATTGATCTCTGACCTGTTGGGTTGATTGTATTAAGTAAACATGAAACATGAACCAACTCTTTGTTTGTTTGGGCTCAGAACGCTGGGAAAGTTGGTCTCTAAGTTATACCTTGCTCAGCTTGTTAAGAACAAAAGAACATAATAATTAGGAGCAGGAGTCGGCCATTCGGCCCCTCGAGCCTGCTCCGCCATTCAATAAGATCATGGCTGATCTTCGACCTCAACTCCACTTTCCCGCCCGGTCTCCATATCCCTTGATTCCCTTAGAATCCAAAAATCTATCGATCTCAGCCTTGAATATACTCAACGACTGAGCATCCACAGCCCTTTGAGGCAGAGAATTCCAAAATTTCACAACTCTCTGAGTGAAGAAATTCTTCCTCATCTCAGTCTAAAATGGCTGACCCCTTACCCTGAGACTATGCCCCTAGTTCTAGACTCTCCAGCCAGGGGAAACACCCTCTCAGCATCTACCCTGTCAATCCCCCTCAGAATCATATATGTTTCAACGAGATCACGTCTTATTCTTCTAAACTCCAGAGAGTATAGGCCCGATCTACTCATCCCAGGGATCAATCTAGTGAACCTTTGTTGCACCACCTCTAAAGCAAATATGTCCTTCCTCAGATAAGGAGATCAAAACTGTGCACAGTACTCCAGGTGTGGCCTCACCAAAGCTCTGTACAATTGTAGTAAGACTTCCTTACTCTTGTACTCCTAACCCCTTGTAATAAAGGTCAACATGCCATTTGCCTTCCTAATTCCTTGCTCTCCCTGCATGCTAACTCTCTGTTTCCTGTACGAGGACACCTAAATCTCTCTATATCATTGGCAAACTTCGATTCATTACACTTGTTGACTCCATCAATCACTGTTCTTACATTCTGGGGTATTTACACAAGATTTTGGGGCTTTTGCACTTTCTATGAGTTTCGCAGCACCGACCACCCCTGTAAGCAAACACTCGCGCCCTACAACCTGGAGTGGGCACTTACCTGCCCAATGTTCAATGTTCAGGTAAATGTAGCTGCCACGTGGATTCCTCAACTTTGAAGGCAGTTTATTAGACTGTGGCTCAGGCCATAAACAACTAGCCAGATTTATTCAACAGTAAGCAGATAAATTAATAGCATTTAAACAAACAGTAGATTTACAGTATTTAAAGACTTCACAATTCATAAAATCATAGAATGATACAGCACAGAAGGAGGCCATTCGTCCATCGTGCCTGTGCCAGCTCTTTGGTGGAGCTCTCCAATTAGTCCCACTCACTGCTCTTTCCCCATAGCCCTGCAAATTTCTCTCCTTCAAGTATTTATCCAATTCTCTTTTGAAAGTTACTAATGAATCTTCTTCCACCGCCCTTTCAGGCAGCGCATTCCAGATCACAACAACTCGCTACGTAAAAAAATTCTCCATAACTCACCTCTGGTTCTTTACAAATTATCATAAATTGGTGTCCTCTGGCTACCGATTCTCCTTATTTATTCTATCAAAACTCTTCATGATTTTGAACATCTCTAATAATCTCTGCTCTTAAAACCTTCTCTGCTCTAAGGAGAACCATCCCAGTTTCTCCAGCCTCTCCGCATAACTGAAGTCCCTCAGCCCTGGTACCATTCTTGTCAGAACACCAAAAACAACAAAAGTGTTTCACTTACACAAACACGCGATATAAAACAGTCGGTTGAAACATAGGCCTAGAAATTGGGTATAGCCCCGCTTGAGAAGATTATAGCCAGACGAAACTTATCGCCGCCTGGCGCGATATTGGGTTGCATCGCCCCTAAAGGGGATTGAGGCGCGAATTCAGGCATTACACGGGACTCCTAAGGCGCTAATCTTCTGGCGCAACCCAATATCGGAGTGGATGGGCGCAGCACAGGTGCTCTCTATTACTGATGACCACGAGACTTCCAGGCGCCGGCCAGCTCTTAAAGGGGTGGGTCAGTCAGCTTCAGCATCCACACTCTGCGCCTTGCAGGCCTCAGAATCGGCGCAGGCCCTTCTCTGGCGCTAAAAACTTGGACCAGATGGAGAAGGTGAGACAGAGAGCAGAGCGCTTCACCAATGAGGCTCTGGAGCAATTGGTGGCCGCAGTGGAGCGCCGGCGAGATGTTCTCTACCCAGACAATGGCAGGAGGCCGAATCATAAGGACTACCGACGAGCTTGGAGGGATGTATGCCAGAGGGTGAACTCCAGCAGCATGGTGACCAGGAGCCCTGTCCAATGCAGAAAGAAATTCAACTACCTCACTCGGGTCGTGAGAGTGAGTGTTGTTTCTGCAAACTTCTGCATCCCTTCATTTGCACCTGACTTTATGGCTACAGGGTGGGCTGTGCCCCATTGGCCATCTGCCAGCAAGCACCCATGGCCCTTTCTGGGCACACACATGCACATTTGACTCAAGGCGTCATGTAAGGGCTCTTCCACCATTGGGGGCATGAGATGATCACTCAGGGCATCATGTAGCATAACTCCCCCTCCTTTTCCCTGCAGTCCAAGCTGGCGAGGATTGGCAAAGACCAGCTTCGCACCGGTGGAGGACCTCCACAAGTGGGCACTCTCACGGATCTCGAGGAGAGAGTCCACCAGATTCTTGGAGGACGTCTGAGTGGTCCTGTAACCACTGCAGCTGCCGACCCCATTGTCGACAGCGATGGTAAGGTTCTTGTAATGTATATACCTTTAAGGGGGGAACTATCTTTTACAGCTCATGTATACTGCAGTACCGGCAGTGACCACACCTGTATATAGCACTGAGTAGTAATCTGTGCAGATCAGTTCCAGTGTGAGCCACGTTTAGTAAACACCTGTTGTACCGTTCTCCTGCAGTCTGTGTCTTATTATACACAGACACAACATTGGCGGCAAGGCAAGTTCGAACCTACCTGCAACTCTGCATCACCTCCCGGGGATTCGTTCCTGGAGATCAGTGGATTGGAGGTCAAGGCCAGAGACTCGGGCGTCGACCACGGGCAACCGCCCAGTCATCCAGCAGAGACTCGAGAATTGCGGGGGAGGCTGTCGAGAGCCAGGCTTGGCTTTCCAGTCAAGGTGGTCCAGCGAAATGGGCTGGCAACAGGTAGTGCGCAGACCCTTCCCGGACAGCGGCGGGCTGGAGCCCGACCGAGCGGCACAGCAAAGGGCCGAGCAGCGTCGACGGGGGAGAGAGAGAGACGGCAGAGCACACAGGGCGCAGCCGGTGTTCAGGGGCCGAGCAGCATCGGAGAGAGGGAGAGAGAGACGCACAGAAACCTGCGAGGCGCCGCCATTGCCACAAGGGCCGCCAAGAACGGCGTTGGCAGCAGCGCAGGAGAAGAGCGCGAAACCTACAGGGCGCCGCCATTGCCATGAGAACCGCCGGGAGCGGCGTTGGCAGCAGCGGGGGAGGAAGGAAAGCGCGGGAGATGCCATTTTAAGTCATTGGGAGACGCCATTTTAAACCACACCCAAAATGCCAAAGAGTGGCAGTATCACCGCATTTGACAATGAAGTCGAAGATTGGACTACATATGTCGAACGAATAGAGGTATAATGCAAAGCAAATGAGGTGTCAGATGACAAGAAAGCGTCAGTATTGTTAAATTTAATGGGTGCAAAGACGTATGGTTTATTACGAAATCTAGTAACCCCAACGAAGCCAATGGAAAAGAGCTTTGAAGACATAGTAATGATACTACAGGAACATTTAAACCCCACACCGCTGCTGATAGCAGAAAGATTCAAGTTTCACAAACGGAACCAGCATAAGGATGAAAGCAATGCTGATTATTTAACAGAACTGCGCAAACTATCGAAACACTGCCAGTTTGGAGCGGGACTGGCAGATACCTTAAGGGACAAGTTTGTGTGTGGGCTTCAAAGTGAAGGAACCCAGAAACGGCTTTTATCTGAAAAGGACCTTACGCTGGAAAAGGCTTTCAGCATTGCGGTATCATATGAAGCAGCAGCACGGGGCGCTGCAGAGATACAACAGAGACCGCAAGAATATGGCACAAACGAATTGTCATATGGAACAGAGAAGTGCTATCGCTGCGGCAGAACAACACACGACCAGAATGATTGCTGGTTCAAAGACAAAGTGTGCAGACAGTGTGGAAAAGTAGGACACATAGCATGAGCATGCAGGTCGGGAAAAAAACCCAGCAATAAGAAACCTACCAAAGGAAAGTACAAGAAGGTACATAAGATGACGGAGAATAGTTCAGATGAACAAAAGAGTGATAACGACTCCGAAAGCAGGGAACTGAGTTGTCTGAAACTACATAATGTGATCACAACGGAGGATCACCGAACCATTTGGGTCACTCTCAAGATAGCAGGAGTCCAGGTAAAGATTGAATTGGACACAGGATCAGCCCTAACAGTCATAAACCGATGGGACTATGAGCGGCTATTCTCACACATACCCTTGAGAGACACAAAAATTATTTTGAAGACGTACACGGGGCAAAAAGTCTACCCCAAAGGAAAAATAAGGGTGACCGTTATATATAACGGTAAGGAAACACCAAAACTAGACCTGTATATATTGCAAGATGGAGGACCACCATTGCTGGGACGTGAATGGATCCGGAAAATACAACTGGATTGGCATTCCATACAGGCACTGACTGTGGCTGACAAAAAGGATGACGACGTCACATCTGGGCGACTGTCAAAGATCCTAACTGACGCGAAAGAAGTGTTCCAGCAAGGACTCGGAGCACTAAAAGGCATGACAGCGATGATTAAAATTGAAGAAAACGCAAGCCCAACATTTTTTAAGGCCAGACCAGTACCTTATGCGATCCGCCCAGCCGTCGAAGCAGAGCTGGAGAGTCTGAAATGTTCAGGTGTACTCTCCAAGGTAGACTGGAGCGAGTGGGCTACACCCATCGTCCCTGTGATGAAAAAGTCGTTGAGCAGCACGCCTGGGGAACCAAGGAAGGTTCGCATCTGTGGGGACTTTAAGGTAACAGTGAACCCGGTCCTTCACACCGTACAATATCCACTTCCGCGGACTGAAGATATTTTCGCCTCGCTATCTGGAGGGAAACGCTTCACTAAGATTGATCTGGCCCAGGCGTATCTGCAAATGGAGGTAGAAGAAGCATCAAAAAAATACCTCACAATCAGCACCCATAAAGGTCTCTACCAATACAACCGGCTGGTATTCGGGGTAGCATCAGCTCCGGCTATTTGGCAGAGGGCAATGGAACAAGTCCTGCAAGGGATCCCAGGGACCCAGTGTTATTTGGACGACATCCTGGTCACGGGCGAAAATGACAGTGATCACCTTGCCAACCTGGAGCAGGTGCTCACTAGATTGCAGGATTATGGGCTCTGAGCTAACTGCCCCAAATGTGAGTTTTTTAGAAAACAGATCTCATATTGTGGCCACGTTATCGATAAAGATGGGTTACATAAGTCCCCAGAGAAGATTGAGGCAGTAGTCAAGGCTCCAGCACTGGAAAATGTGTCACAACTGAGGTCGTTCCTCGGGCTGGTAAACTACTACCATAAGTTCTTGCCATATTTGTCTACAATACTACACACACTGAACACCCTACTGCAAACTGGGGTGCCATGGAAGTGGAGTGACGAATGTAGATGAGCTTTCCAGAAGAGCAAAACACGAATCACATCAAAAGAGGTATTGGCCCATTACAACCCAGCATTACCAATTCGGTTGGCATGTGATGCGTCACCCTACGGCATTGGAGCGGTGCTGTCGCACAAATTCTCGGACGGCTCAGAGGCCAATAGCCTTTGCGTCACGATCACTAATCTCAGCCGAGCGTAACTATGCCCAGATTGACAGGGAGGCCCTCAGCCTAGTGTGGGGAGTGAAAAAGTTCAATCACTATCTGCACGGGCAGAAATTCACCTTGCTGACTGATCACCAGCCTCTTGTCTACATTTTTAATCCGAAGAAGGGCATTCCGGTGATGACTGCGCAACGACTACAAAGATGGTCACTTTTTCTAGGGGCGCACCACTATGAGAGTGAATATAAGGGCACAAAACAGCATGGAAATGCTGATGGGCTATCACACCTGCCACTGCCTACTGCAGAGGAAGCACCAGCAGTGGATCCTGTCAAAATATTCCATTCGACTATAGTTGAATACCTACCGGTAACTAACGCTTGTATCGAAAAGGAAACCTGAAATGACCCGACACTGTCTCGGGTATATGATTTGACGGTGAAGGGATGGCCAGCACATGGCGACTCACTGTTGCCAGCATTCTCGACAAGGAGAGAACAGCTGTCAGTGTGCTGGGGAACCTTGATGTGTGGATCCCGAGTGGTAATTCCACCCAAGTTGAGAGATAGAGTGCTCAATGAGCTTCATGAGGGTCATCTGGGAGGGGTAAAAATGAAGAGCCTAGCCAGGGCGTTTGTGTGGTGTCTGGGAATCGATAAAGAAATCGAGGACCTGACCAAGAGCTGCTCAGGATGCCAGAAAGTCCAAAATGCACCACCACAGGCCCCTCTACACCCATGGGAGTGGCCCTCATCTCCATGGCAACGGGTGCATATTGATTTTGCTGGTCCATTCATGGACTCAATGTTTTTAATAGCCGTGGATACGCACTCGAAATGGCCTGAGGTCATCAAAATGTCCTCCACCACCACGGAGAAAACTATTGCAGTCCTACGGACCATTTTTGCCAGGAATGGCTTGCCAGAACAGATTTGCTCCGACAACGGACCACAGTTTGTGTCCGAAGAGTTCCGGAGGTTCTTGAAAAAGAATGGGGTAAGGCATTACACATCCGCCCCGTATCATCCAGCCACAAATGGATTGGCTGAGAGGTTCGTACAAACCTTTAAGAAGGCAATAAAGGCTATGTACAATGACAACATTCCACTGCAGCACAAGGTGGACAATTTCCTGTTCGCCTACCGGAATGCGACACATGCAGTCACCAACCAGGCCCCAGCCATGATGTTCTTTAACCGAAGGTTAAGATCTCGCCTGGATTTGCTCAGACCAAACGTACGAAGAGATGTTGAGAGTAAGCAATTCCAGCACATCCATGAGAAGCCAACAAGGAGCTTCAATGTAGGGCAACCAGTCTTGGCCCGCGACTACCGAACAGAAAAATGGCAGCCAGGAACGATATGCACACGGCAGGGCCCACTAATGTACACAGTGGACGTTGGGGAGAGCATCGTGAGACGCCATGCTGACCAGATCCTAGAGTCACAGGAACAAGTCAACCCCATGCCTCGCCCATACGTACCTGGTGATGAACCCGATGTACAGGTCGCATCTACCCCAGAAACAGTAGCATCGGAAGCTGATGAACCAACCGACGACAGGGGGCCAGAATCGCCTCCGCACCAAGAGCAAGACACTCGGGAAAGGCGCTATCCAGAAAGGATCAGGAAGCCTCCCCAAAGACTGAATATATAAATAGACTATTTTCAGCTAATGTTGCATGTTAAAAGTGTTAATTGTAATTAGTTTGATATTTAATTGTTAAATGAGTGTTATGGTACTGTTAATCTAAAAGGGGAGGAATTGTAATGTATATACCTTTAAGGGGGGACATATCTTTTACAGCTCATGTATACTGCAGTACCAGCAGAGACCACACCTGTATATAGCACTGAGTAGTAATCTGTACAGATCAGTTCCAGTGTGAGCCACATTTAGTAAACACCTGTTGTACCGTTCTCCTGCAGTCTGTGTCTTATTATACACAGACACAACAGTTCTCACCTTTTACAACTGTCTCCTTCCACTTGTTCCCCCCGCCAGCATGCTTTCTCACTGTGGACCCATGTCTTGCCGCAATCTGGCATCCCTTGCTGCCAAGCTGTCCTTTTGCTAAAGCCACTCTTCCACCTCCCTGCTTTCAGATGCTGCATCACCAGCTCGGGAGCCGGGCCCTCAAGCTGCCAGTGCCAGCACCTCCGAAGGCTCAATGAGAAAATTACTGTCCAACAGAAGGTCAGCAACTCTCTCCAGCAACGATCAGAATGGCCAGCCCAAATGGCTGCAGCTTTTATACTAGTGCTGTCCCCTTTAAATAGTGCCCCCCGAGTCCGAGAAGGGCCTGGGAACGCTCCATCCAACTGTCACTAATAGCGCCAGGCGAAAAGGTTGCGGGCGCCACCGAATATCTGGTCCGGGGCGCCAAAAAGGCGTTGCACACTGAAATGATGTCATGATCTGCCTGCGCCCGTGGGCGAGTGAAAAGAGTTAGCGCCGGCGCTAAAAGGATACTCAATATGGGAGGTGGCGCTATATTCACTGCGCCCGCCGAAAATTGGGTAATGCCCCAATTCTCGGGCTCTTTAGGCGCTAATCGCTGGCGCTACCAACCGAATTTCTAGGCCATCGTCCCTAACAAGGCTGTTTTCCATGGAGTCTCGGACTTGGCCTGAGCTCCAATGGCTTCAGACTGATTACTGACTGGGAGAAGGCCAGTTCACAATCCTTTGAAGATATAACAGAAGAAAAGGCATCAAAAACATATCTCTCACAACGACATTACGTGCTCAGCCATTCACAGGATTCAAAATGCTGTTTTACCACACAAACATAATCAACCATGTCCGTCAAAGCGTCCCCAGGATCTTTGAACCGCTGCCGTTCTGTCGCGACCTTTCTTCACTTTCTCTATTTTATTGAACCGACTTGGCCAGTGGTCCTCTGAATGTTCCTCTCTTCTTCTGTACAGGAACAAGAAAGACTGAGGTCCATCCAGTTCACCTTCTACCATCCCGGTAGATAATCAAATCAAATCAAATCAAATCAAATCAACTTTTATTGTCATTGTTAGTGCACAAGTGCAGTACAACGAAATGTAGGCTTGCGGCTCCCGAGAGTGTACAATTTGGATTAGGACACTTAAACATTTCAACATACATTTGTACATATATATTAGCATAAATATGACCATAATAAAGTGCATCGGCAGATGTGCAGGCTTTAGTGTTTATTTGTGGAGTTCAGTAGGATGACAGCCCTGGGAAAGAAGCTGTTCCTAAATCTGGTCGTACGGGTGCGAATGCATCTGTAGCGTCTTCCAGATGGTAGGAGGGTGAACAGACTGTGGCTGGGGTGGGTAGGGTCTTTGATGATGGACCGTGCCCTCCGTAGGCAGCGTTTCTGATATATATGTTCTATGGTCGGTAGCCGGGTGCCGGTAATGCGTTGGGCAGTTTTGACTACCCGCTGCATGGCTTTCCAGTCATGGGAGCTACAGCTGCCGTACCATACCGTGATACAGTTTGTCAGGATGCTCTCTATAGTGCAGCTGTAGAAGTTAGAGAGGATCGGGGGTGACAGATTACATCCCTTCAGCCTCCTCAAGAAATATAGGCGCTGCTGGGCCTTCTTCACCAGAGAGGAGGTGTTGAGGGACCAGGAGAGGTCTTCCGTGATGTGGACTCCGAGGAACTTAAAGCTGGCCACCCTTTCCACCTCCGCCCCATTGATGTGGATGGGGGTGTGACTTCCGCCTTTGGACTTCCTGAAGTCCACGATTATTTCCTTTGTTTTCTTGGTGTTAAGGGCCAGGTTGTTGTCGGCGCACCACTCCACGAGATGCTGGACCTCCTCCCTGTAGGTTGACTCATCGTTGTTGGTGATCTGGCCTGCTACCGTGGTGTCATCTGCAAACTTGATGATGGTGTTGGAACCATTAACAGCCACACAGTCGTGGGTGAAGAGGGAGTAGAGGAGGGGGCTCAGCACACATCCTTGTGGGGCCCCCGTGTTCAGGGTCAGGGGGGGGGAGGTGTGGTTGCCTAATTTGACAGACTGGGGTCTGTTTGTTAGGAAGTCCAGGGTTCAGTTGCAGAGGGAAGTGTTCAGGCCAAGAGTTTGGAGTTTGGTGGCCAGCTTGTTGGGGACGATAGTGTTGAATGCTGAGCTGTAGTCTATAAATAACATTCTGATGTAGGTCTCCTTACCATCTAGGTGATTCAGTGCCGAGTGTAGAGCAGTAGTGATTGCATCCTCCGTTGATCTGTTTGCCCGATAGGCAAACTGGTGTTGGTCAAGGGAGGCAGGAACACTGGCTTTGATGTGGGCTAAGACCAGTCTCTCGAAACACTTCATTATGATGGGTGTGAGTGCGACAGGTCGATAGTCGTTCAGACACGTCACAGCCGCTTGTTTAGGCACAGGAATGATGGTGGCGGTCTTGAAGCATGTAGGGACTACTGCCTGGGCCAATGACAGGTTGAAGATGGCGGTGAAGACATCAGCCAGCTGATCAGCACATTCCTTGAGTACCCGTCCAGGGATGCTATCCGGTCCAGTAGCCTTTCGTGTGTTCACTCTGCGTAAAGCGCCCCTTACGTCGGAGGTCGTCAGAGTGAGCACCTGGTCTTCCGGGGGTGGCAAGGCTTTGGTAGCCGGCTCCTTGTTGTCCCTGTCGAAGCGAGCGTAGAAGTTGTTAAGCTCCTCCGGAAGGGAGACGTCGCTGACCGCTGAGTTGTTGACTAATCACAGCCATCAATCTCTGGTCTACAACAGACCCAGGCACGAGGTGAGGAAAACCCCCAGTGGTGGAGAGCTTTGTGAACCACAGGTCCAAAGTCACCTGTTCCTCCCGAGCACTCACCACACATCACGTCGCAAATTACTCATACACTGTAACTCTGTTTAATGTGGAACTGGAAGTTTGTTGGCGAAAGAGGGCGAGGACATCTGTTGGAAGAGCACGGAACTGCAACACATCCACACTTCTGCAAAGATTGCTGCAATTTCTTTTTCTTTATTTTCTTTATTTTTATTTACAAAATTGTTACTAAAAATATAATCCATATCTTCAGGGTATAAACAGGAAACAGTCAATGTACAATAAACTATTGCGGAGTAAAGATCTTTTAATCAGGAAATGTCTGATTGTTCAGCATTTGGAGCAGGTTTTCAACTCTTGCTGAATTGGAAAAGTTCAGATTGATTTAAACCACTGACTGATTAAAATGCAAATCTTAACGATTAAGATGGAATAAAAAGCCAGTATCAGTAACGGTGACCATGAAGGTATCGGATTGTTGTAAAAACCCAACTGGAACTAATGTCCTTCAGGGAAGGAAATCTGCCGTCCTTACCCGGTCTGGCCTATATGTGACTCCAGACCCACAGCAATGTGGTTGAATCATAGAATGGTGACAGTATGTAAGGAGGCCATTCGGCCCGTCGAGCCCATGCCGGCTCCCTGCAACAGCACTTCAGCTACCCCACTCCCCTGCCCTTTCCCCGTAGCCCTGCAAATGTTTTTCCTTCAGGTACTTATCCAACTCCCTTTTGAAAGCCATGATTGAATCTGCCTCCACCACCCTATCAGGCAGTGTATTCCAGATCATAACCACTCGCTGCGTAAAATAGTTTTTCTCATGTTGCCTTTGGTTCTTCTGCCAATCACCTTAAATCTGTGTCCTCTGGTTCTCGACCCTTCTGCCAATGGGAACAGTTTCTCTCTATCTACTCTGTCTGGACCCCTCATGATTTTGAACACCTCTATCAAATCTCCTCTCAACCTTCTCTGCTTTAAGGAGAACAACCACAGCTTCTTCAGTCTATGTACGTAACTGAAGTCTCTCGTCCCTGGAACCATTCTCGTAAATCTTTCCTGCACCCTCTCTAAGGCCTTCACATCCTTCTTAAAGTGCGGTGCCCAGAACTGGACACAATACTCCAATTGAGGCTGAAGCAGTGTTTTATAAAGGTTCATCATCATTTCCACACTTTTGTACCACCACACAGTCCTTGTGGAGATGTTGTCCTGACACCCTCCATTGTGTTGTGTGGCACTACCACTGTGCTAATTGGGATAGATTCAGAACAGATTTAGCAGCTCAAAACTGGGCATCCATGAGGTGCTGTAGGCCATCAGCAGCAGCAGAATTATATTCCACCACAATCTGTAACCTCATGGCCCGGCAAATCCCTCACTCTACCATTACCATCAAGCCAGGGACCAACCCTAGTTCAATGAGGAGGGTAGAAGAGCATGCCAGGAGCAGCACCAGGCGTACCTAAAAGTGAGGTGCCAACCTGGGGAAGCTGCAACATAGGACTACAAGCATGCTAAACAGTGGAAGCAGCATGCTATAGACAGGGCTAAGTGATCCCACAATCAACGGGTCAGATCAAAGCTCTGCAGTCCTGCCACATCCAGTCACGAATGGTGGTGGACAATTAAACAACTAACGGGAGGAGGAGGCTCCATGAATATCCCCATCCTCAAAGATGGCGGAGCCCAGCACATGATTGCAAAAGACAAGGCTGAAGCGTTTGCAACCATGATACACCTCGGCCTCCTCCTGAGGTCACCACCATCACAGAAGCCAGTCTTCAGCCAATTCAATTCACTCCACGTGATATCAAGAAACCGCTCAGCGCACTGGATACAGCAAAGGCTATGGGCCCAGACAACATCCCGGCTATCGTGCTGAAGACTTGTGCTCCAGAACTAGCAGTGCCTCTAGCCAAGCTGTTCCAGTACAGCTACAACACTGGCATCTACCCGACAATGTGGAAAACTGCCCAGGTATGTCCTGTCCACAAAAAAAGCAGGACAAATCCAATCCGGCCAATCCAGCACTAAGTGGCTAATAGTGACCATCTGTTGGTGTGGAGTACCCAGAATTGATGTGAGAAGCAGGCACACCCCTCTCACTGATATCTGTAAGTAAATCCGGCGCGTTGTGTAACAGCTGCACTGCGGGATTGGACGCGTTTGCGTGAACACGTTTCAGGCACGTGTTCGAATGGCCTCGCAGGCGCTCTGACCACCAGGGAGAGGAATCGTCTCGACCGGCAGGGAACGCTCGTTGTCGTGTCAGTAAGAGCTTCGAGAGCTCTTGAGAGTTATTCACAAGAACTGAATCCGTGTCGGTTTTATAAAAGGGAGCAGGCTTGAAATGACCTGATTCTGTGATCACTGAGACTCCTGGACAGTTTCAGGAGTCAGGCTGACTTTTGGTGCCATTGACATAGTGGATAAGACATACCAACCGTCATCGCCACAGGTTTACTTCTTCCCCCAGCACTAGTCCTGGTTGAGAAGGCAGGCACGCGACCTGCTCACAAACCCCTGCCACTGGAGCCGGGCGGAAAACAGATTATGTGGTTCATTCGCCAGCTGCTGCAGCCTCCATACACAGGAGAAAGGATCTCGCTCGAAACAAGAACTCAGCACGTGCACAAAGTACAGACCCCGGACCCACATCCGTACGCGTGCACCGTGTGCGGGCAAAACGTTTCGGGTCACAAAGCCCCGGCGCGCGCCCCCCTCCCCCCCAGTAATACAGGAAACTCTTTTTTATCCGGCACCGACGGGACCGGCGTGGTGCCGATTGATCAAAATGTCCGGAATACAGAGAGGTATACTTACCAAGGTACGAGAGTCCTGTACACGGCCACAGGTGCAGGAGCCCCGGTTACACGGCACTTGTGCAGGAGTCCTTGTTACACGGCCACAGACCCAGGAACCCCGGTTACACGGACACAGATCCAGGAACCCCGGTTACACGGCCACAGATCCAGGAACCCCGGTTACACGGCCACCCATCCAGGAACCCCGGTTACACGGCCACAGATCCAGGAACCCCGGTTACACGGCCACAGATCCAGGAACCCCGGTTACACGGCCACAGATCCAGGAACCCCGGTTACACGGACACAGATCCAGGAACCCCGGTTACACGGCCACAGATCCAGGAACCCCGGTTACACGGCCACAGATCCAGGAACCCCGGTTACACGGCCACAGATCCAGGAACCCTGGTTACACGGCCACAGATCCAGGAACCCCGGTTGCACGGCCACAGATCCAGGAACCCCGGTTGCACGGCCACAGATCCAGGAACCCCGGTTACACGGCCACAGATCCAGGAACCTCGGTTACATGGCCACAGATCCAGGAACCTCGGTTACATGGCCACAGATCCAGGAACCCCAGTTACACAGACACAGATCCAGGAACCCCGGTTACACGGCCACAGATCCAAGAACCCCAGTTACATGGCCACAGATCCAGGAACCCCGGTTACACGGCCACAGATCCAGGAACCCCAGTTACACGGCCACAGGTGCAGGAGCCCCGGTTACCCGGCCACAGATCCAGGAACCTCGGTTACACGGCCGCAGATCCAGGAACCCCGGTTACACGGCCAAAGATCCAGGAACCCCGGTTACATGGCCACAGGTGCAGGAGCCCCGGTTACACGGCCACAGATCCAGGAACCCCGGTTACACGGACACAGATCCAGGAACCCCGGTTACACGGCCACAGATCCAGGAACCCCGTTTACACGGCCACAGATCCAGGAACCCCGGTTACACGGCCACAGATCCAGGAACCCCGTTTACATGGCCACAGATCCAGGAACCCCGGTTACACGGCCACTAATATATAGTAAAACTTACCTGAACCTATTCCTGAATTTTGCCGGTTAAGAGAGATTTCCGGATATATTTTAGGTGCCGGTTAAAAGAGAGTTTCCTGTAATACCCCCGGCCCGCGCCACCCCTCCCCCCACTCTGAGCTGTCACAACTCAGCGGTCCCTGGCCTCAAACTGAATAAATTCAGCCGGAGGCGAAACGAGCCCGGGGCCCAGCCGCTGGCAGGAGGCGAACCGGCACGGTATGAGTAACTCAGGGGGGTCCGCTTTCCTTGCCCATGTTTGACCTGATACCATGAGACTTCATGGGGTCCGGAGCCAATGTTGAGGACTCCCAGGGCCACTCCTTCCCGACTGTAAACCATCGTGCTGCCAAAACTAGTGGGTCTGTCCTGCCGGTGGGACAGGACACACCCAGGGATGGTAATAAAGGAATCTGGGACGTTGGCTGAAAGGAATGATTCTGTGAGTATGACTATTGCTCGAGTAGCCTGTGGGACAGCTCTCCCAATTTTAGCACAAGTTCTCAGTTGTCAGTGAGGAGGACTTTGCAGGGTCGACTGGGCTGGGTGTGCCTTTGTCGTGTCTGAATTCGATGCCTAGGTTGATGCTGTGTGGTCTGCCAGTTTTATTCTTATTATGCTTTTTTTGTAGTGGTTTAACAGGCCATTTAAGAGTCAACCACATTGCTGTGGAGTTACATAAAGGCCAGACCAGGTAAGGATGGCAAGTTTACTTCCCGAAAGGACATTAGTGAACCGGTTGGGTTTTTACAACAATCCAATATCTTCATGGTCACCGTTACTGATACCGGCTTTTTATTCCATCTTAATTGTTAAGATTTGCATTTTAATCAGTCAGTGGTTTAAATCAATCTGAACTTTTCCAATTCAGCAAGAGGTGAAAACCTGCTCCAAATGCTGAACAATCAGACATTTCCTGATTAAAAGCCTCTCATTTTTACTCTGCAATAGTTTATTGTACATTGACTGTTTCCTGTTTATACCTTGAAGATATGGAATATCTTTTTAATAACAATTTTGTCAATAAGGAAAATATGTTTGCCAAAGAAATTGCAGCGGGCTTTGCAGTCGTGCGGATGTGTTGCAGTTCCAGGCTCTTCCAACAGATGTCCTCGCCCTCCTTTGCCAACAAACTCCCAGTTCCACATTAAACAGAGTTACAGTGTATGAGTAATTTGCGACGTGACGTGTGGTGAGTGTAAAATGCTCAGGAGGAACAGGTAACTTTGGACCTATGGTTCCCAAAGCTCTCCACCACTGAATGGCGGAGCAGGCTCGAGGGGCCGTATGGCCTACTCCTGCTCCTAATTATTATGTTCGTTTGTTCTTAACAAGCTGAGCAAGGCATAACTTAGAGACCAAATTTCCCAGAGTTTTGAGCCCAAACAAACAAAGAGTTGCTTCATGTTGCATATTTAATTAATACAATCAATCCAACAGGTCAGAGTTCAATGGGCCTTCGAGCACTAACTCCTGACAAGTTGGACAGTGTGTCAAAGGTCAGAACAACAACCTCTTGATCCATGTTTAGGAAGGACGATTTGGAGATAATTTTTGAAAGCCCTGTTGCTGTTCCCCAACAGCCCAAAGCTCATGGATCGTGGAAAAGCATTCTGAAACCTGTGAGATGAAAAGGAAAGAAAGAGAGACTTGCATTTCTATAGCGCCTTTCACAACCAGCAGACACCTCAAAGCACTTTACAGCCAATTAAGTACTTTTTGGAGTGCAGTCACTGTTGTACCGTGGCAGCCAATTGCACACAGCAAACTCCCACAAACACCAATGTGATAATGACCAGATAATCTGTTTTAGTGATATAGATTGAAGGATAAATATTGGCCAGGACACTGGGGAGAACGCCCCTGCTCTTCTTTGAAATAGTGCCATGGGATCTTTCACATCTACCGAAGAGAGAAGACGGGGCTTTGGTTTAATGTCTCATCTGAAAGACGGCACCTCCGACAGTGCAGCGCTCCCTCAGTCCTGCACTGGAGTGTCAGCCTAGCTTTTGGTGCTCAAGTCTCTGGAGTGGGATTTAAACCCACAACCTTCTGACTCAGAGGCAAGGGTGCTACCCACAGAGCCACTGGCTGACACACATTTTGTGCTCAGTTGGAAAGAAAAACAGAAAGCCTTTCACATCCACCGGACGTCCCAAAGTGCTTTACAGCCAATGAAGTACTTTTTGAAGTTCGGTCCCTGCTGTAACGTAGGAAAGCAGACTGGTGATTGTCCAGTGAGGGAAAACCATCGATTCTCAGATAAACTCATGTTGTGATGATGTCGGAGTGGATCTCCCACTCTTGCAGTGTCTGAGAGACCAGTCTGGGCATTGTTCACCAGGACTACAGGTTGCATAGATTGTGGATTAAGCGGCAGTGTGTGTTATGACTAAAGGACCATGATTGGATCGCACACTGTTTACATTGTATCATAGAATAGAATCAAAGAAAAATTACGACACAGCAGGAGGCCATTCGGCCCATCGTGTCCGTGCCGGTCGGAAAAGAGCTATCCAGCCTAAACCCACCTTCCAGCACTCGGTCCGTAGCCCTGTAGGTTATAACTCTTCAATTGCACATCCAAGTACTTTTTAAATGTGATGAGGGTCTCTGCCTCTACCACCCTTTCGGGCAGTGAGTTCCAGACCCCCACCACCCTCTGGGTGAAATATTTTTTCCTCATCTCCCCTCTAATCCTTCTACCAATTACTTTAAATCTATGCCCCCTGGTTCTTGACCCCTCTGCTAAGGGAACTAGGTCCTTCCTATCCACTCTATCTAGGCATCTCATAATTTTATACACCTCAATCAAGTCTCCCCTCAGCCACCTCTGTTCCAAGGACAACAACCCCAGCCTATCCAATCACAGCTAAAGTTTTCCAGTCCTGCCAACATCCTCCTAAATCTCCTTTGCACCCTCTCTAGTGCAATCACATCCTTCCTGTGATGTGGTGACCAGAACTGCATGCAGTACTCTAGCTGTGGCCTAACTAGTGTTGTATACAGTTCAAGCATAACTTCCCAGCTCTTAAATTCTATGCCTCGGCTATTAAAAGAAAGCGTTCTGTATGCCTTTTTAACTACTTTATCGACTTGTCCTGCTACCTTTAAGGACCTGTGGACGTACACTCCAAGGTCTCTCTGTTCCTCCACACCTCTCAATATCCTCCCATGAATTGTGTATTCCCTTGCCTTGTTGCCCCTCCCCAAATGCATTACCTCACACTTTTCCAGATTGAATTCCATTTGCCACTTTTCTGTCCTACTGACCAGTTCATCGATATCTTCCTGCAGTCTGAAGCTTTCCTCCTCACTGTCAACCACACAGTCAATTTTTGTATCATCTGCAAATTTCCTTATCATGCCCCCTACATTTAAGTCTAAATCATTAATATATACCACATAAAGTAAGGGACCGAGTACTGAGCCCTGTGGAACCCCACTGGAAACAGCCTTCCAGTTGCAACAACTCCCCTCAACCGTCACCCTCTGCTTCCTGCCACTAAGCCAATTTTGGATCCACTTTGCCACTTTCCCTTGGATCCCATGGGCTTTTACTTTTTTGATCAGCCTGCCATGTGGGACCTTGTCAAAAGCCTTGCTAAAATCCATGTAGACTACATCAAACGCACTGCCCTCATCGACCCTCCTTGTTACCTCCTCAAAGAATTCAATCAAGTTAGTCAGACACAACCTTCCCTTAACAAAACCATGCTGACTGTCCCTGATTAATCTGTGTCTTTCTAAATGAAGGTTTATACTGTCCCTCAGAATTGATTCCAGTAATTTGTCCACCACCGAGGTTAAACTAACTGGCCTGCCATTACTATTACTTCCAGTGGTAATTGAGGCTTTTTTGCACTATTCATCATATCCTGCAACTTGGACTGTTATTGCTATACTTTCTGCTTATTTGCTTATTGTTTTTATTTATACTTGTTTTTACTTTTTGCTTTTATTTATATTTATATGCTTGTATTGTGGGAGTGAGTGGGGAGTAAGCATTCCATTGTACTAGTTACATATGGCAATAAAATGATCTTGAATCTTGAATCTTGAAACAATCTTCTTCTTAGGCAGTCCCTCGGAACCGAGGATGACTTGCTTCCACATTAAAAATGAGTTCTCAGGTGACTGATGAGTCCAATGCGGGACACACAGTCTCTGTCACAGGTGGGGCAGACGGTGGTTGAAGGGGCAGGTGGGTGGGGTGCTTGACGTGCGCTCCTTGCGCTGCCTATGCTTGGCTTCCGCTTGCTCCCGGCGAAGAGACTCGAGGTGTTCGGCGCATTCCCGGTTGCTTCTCCTCCACTTTGTGCGGTCTTGGGCCAGGGATTCCCAGGTGTCAGTGGGGATGTTACACTTTTTCAAGGAGGCTTTGAGGGTGTCCTTGAAGCGTTTCCTCTGCCCACCTGGGGCTCTCTGGCTGTGCCGGAGCTCCGAGTAGAGCGCTTGTTTTGGGGGTCTCATATCGGGCATGCGGACAATGTGACCCACCCATCGGAGCTGATTGAGCGTGGTCAAAGCTTTGATGCTGGGGATGTTGGCCTGAGCAAGAACACTGATATTGGTGCGCCTATCCTGCCAATGGATTTGCAGGATCTTGCGGAGGCAGCGTTGGTGGTACCTCTCCCGTGCTTTGAGGTGCCTGCTGTACATGGTCCATGTCTCTGAGGCATACAGCAGGGTGGGGTATCACTGCTGCTCTGTAGACCATGAGCTTAGTGCAGGGTTTGAGGTCCTGGTCTTCAAACACTCTCTTCCTCAGGCGACCGGAGGCTGCACTGGCACATTGAAGGCGGTATTGGACTTCGTCGTCGACATCTGCCCTTGCTGACAGTAGGCTCCCGAGGTATGGAAAGTGGTCCACGTTGTCCAAGGCCTTGTCATGGATTTTGATAATTGGGGGGCAGTACTGTGTGGCGGGGGCAGGTTGGTAGAGGACCTTTGTCTTACAGATGTTTAGTATAAGGCCCATGCTCTCGTACGCTTCGGTGAAGTTGTTGACGATGGTTTGGAGTTCGACCTCCGAGTGAGCGCAGACACAAGCTCGTCTGCATACTGTAATTCGATGACAGAGGATGGGACGACCTTGGATCTGGACTGGAGGCGACGGAGGTTGAACAGTTTCCCATTTGTTCTGTAAATTAGCTCCACTCCAGTGGGGAGCTTACTGAGGGTGAGATGGAGCATTGCAGCAAGGAAGATTGAGAAGAGCGTTGGTGCGGTGACACAGCCTTGCTTGACCCCGGTTCATACGTGAATTGGGTTTGTGGTGGAAGCGTTGGTCAGGATCATGGCTTGCATGTCGTCGTGAAGCAGCCGGAGGATGGTGACAAACCTTTGAGGGCAGCCGAATTTGAGGAGGACACTCCATAATCCCTCATGGTTGACAGTGTCGAAGGCCTTTGTGAGATGAAAGAAGGCCATGTACAGCGGTTGGTGCTGTTCCCTGCATTTCTCTTGTAATTGACGTGCGGTGAAGATCATGTCCATTGTGCCCTAGTGGACGTAATCCACATTGCGACTCTGGGAGGAGCTCTTTGGCCACTGGGAGAAGGCGATTGAGGAGAATTCTTGCGATGACTTTCCCTGTGGCAGACAGCAGGGAAACTCCTCTGTAATTACGGCGTCTCTGAGATTCCCTGGCATGCTCTCCTCCTTCCGGATAAGAGAAATTAGTTCATTTAGTGCCTCGGCGGGGATTCCATCTGCTCCTGAGGCCTTGTTGTTCCTCAGTTGTCCGATGGCCTTTTCAACCTCATGGGGTTGTGCTGAGATGGTGGCGGGTACCTGCTGCGGGATGGAGTTGAGGAAACTTTTTAAACAATGGTACAACATTAGCAGTTCTCCAATCCTCCTGGCACCACTGGTGCAGCCAGAGAGGATTGGAACTAATTGATTGGCACCCCATCTACCACCTAAAAGATTAACAATTTGCTCCTTTTGATGACCTGGAAGACTGGTGTTGTCCAGTCCACAAACCTCTGACCTTCACCCCAAACCTGAAATTGCCAATAACCATTATGACGTCAGCAATGCCGTATAGCAACGGTGATTAAATTAATTAAATAGTTAAATACATTCAAAGCTAATGGGTGGTGGCGTTCGCCCACAGGCAATTCTGCTTTTTGTTCCTGTTCCCCCAGAGGGGAAGGGAGACGGAGCAGGAGAAACCAACAATCGGTCTCCCTCTATCACATGGTGTAGAGGGAGCCCCCACCATCTCCCCGTTCCAAAAATTATTTTAAAGCTCACGCCGGAGCTAGGCAAGTGTTACCCTTAAAATCCGCTCGTGCCTCTCAGCCCTCACCTCTTTTACATCACAGTGACTGCTCATGAGCCTTCATCTATTCATATGGAATTTTATTTCTTACTAAGGCTTTGCCTGTATTTTTAATCGGAGCTCAAAATAAATAAAGAACTATCTCTCCTTTCTCTTTTTGGCGATGCGTTAAATTTGTTTCCTTATTTGCATATCCACAGGCATTCTCCAATCGGGTAGCGGATTCCTCATCGTCCCCACGTGGCAGACCCAGGACTGCTTTATAGTCGCTGATGATTGGCTCAGCACAATGCCAATCAGATTAGTACCCCACCTTTTCCGTTTTGTTTATTGGTTGTTGGCAATGCCATTCATCCCTATCCGAGCCATGTGATTGGTGATGCAGTGTGTGGGGGCGGGCCTGTTGGTTATGTGCCGCCTGTGGGGAAGTGTTGACAGCAACAGTGTTGACAACAGTGGGACTGACTGAACTTTTCTTTCCTCCTTCCCCCTGCTCAGTTCCCCCTCGCTCAGACCTGTCAACTTTCCCTCCTCTGGAGCCAGACTCACTCGTTTAGCTTCAAAATGTGCACGGCCCCTTTAACGGGCTGCACGACCCTTTCAAATTTCTGCGCAAGCTTGGTTTTTCCATTCAAAAGCTGGTGAACGGCCTGCGCGGGACCTGTAAACCGCAGCATGACTGCGCAACTTCACGGGACCATTGGTCGCTGGCGAGCCCACCGTCTATTGCCCTCCCTTTCTTGCCCTTGAGAAGGTGGTGATGGGTCTTCTTGAACCGCTGCAGCCCGAGTGGTGAAGATATTTCCACGGTGCTATTGGGTAGGGAGTTCCAGGTTTTTGACTCAGTGACGATAAACGAACAGCGTTATATGTCCAAGTGCTGAAGACCAGGGGAGTGCAGTCTAGAGAAAATCCACGGCACCGTGGAGCAAATGAATGCACAGGAGTCACTGCAAAGTGTAGAAATGCAGTGGTCTCCTCCACCCTCACCTCCAACAACAAGTGCGAGGAGCTCATGGACTCTCTAAGATTGAGACCATCCGATCAGCTGCCTCTGCCACTTCCCTCTCTTCCCCGAACTTACCGGGTCAAACTTCCTCTAAGGTTCCCCCCATGCCCCAGCCCTGAACTCGCATCTTTCTCTAGTTTCTCTCCTATTTCCCCTCACGCCCTCTCCAAGCTCATCTTGTCCATGGACCCACTTCCTGCTCCCTCGACCCTATTCCTACTAAACTGCTGACCACCCAACTTCCCTTCCTGGCCCCCATGTTAGCTGACATTGTTAACGGTTCTCTCTCCTCAGGTACTGTCCCCCTCTCCCTCAAATCTGCCGTCATCACCCCTTTCCTCAAAAAACAACCCTTGACCCCTCCATCCTTCCAAACTACCGCCCCATTTCCAACCTCTCTTTCCTCTCCAAAATCCTTGAACATGTTGTCGCCTCTCAAATCCGTTCCCATCTTTCCCGGAACTCCATGTTTGAATCCCTCCAATCAGGTTTCCGCCCTTGCCACAGTACCAAAACGGCTCTCATCAAAGTCACAAATAACATCCTATGTGACTGTGACAAAGGTAAACTATCCCTCTTCGTCCTTCTTGACTTGTCTGCAGCCTTTGACACGGTTGACCACTCCATCCTTCTCCAACACCTCTCCACCATCATCCAGCTGGGTGTGACTGCACTCGCCTGGTTGCATTCTTATCTATCTAATCATAGCCAGAGAATCACCTGCAATGGCTTCTCTTCCCGCTCCCGCACCGTTACCTCTGCTGTCCCCCAAGGATCTATACTTGGCCCCCTCATCTCATTTCTCATCTACATGCTGCCCCTTGGCGATATCAACAACAACAGCAACAACTTGTATTTATATAGCTCCTTTAATGTAGTAAAACGTCTCAAGGCGCTTCACAGGAGTATTATAAGACAAAACATTTGACACCGAGCCACATAAGGAGAAATTAGGGCAGGTGACCAAAAGCTTGGACAAAGAGGTAGGTTTTAAGGAGCTTCTTAAAGGAGGAAAGAGAGGTAGCGAGGCGGAGAGGTGTAGGGAGGGAATTCCAGAGCTTAGGGCCCAGGCAACAGAAGGCACGGCCACCAACGGTTGAGTGATTATAAACAGGGATGCTCAGGAGGGCAGAATTAGAGGAGCGCAGATATCTCAGGGGGGGGTTGTAGGGATGAAGGAGATTACAGAGATAGGGAGGGGCGAGGCCATGGAGGGACTGAAAACAAGGATGAGAATTTTGAAATTGAGGTGCTGCTTAACCAGGAGCCAATGTAGGTCAGCGAGCACAGGGGTGATGGGTGAACGGGGTTTGTGGCGGGGACCAAAAACAATGGCTTCGGTCTTCCCAATATTTAATTGGAAAACATTTCTGAACATCATCTGAAAACACAGCGTCAGTTTCCACGTGTACGCTGACCACACCCAGCTCTACCTCATGACCACCTCTCTCGACCCCTGCACTGTCTCTAAATTGTCAGATTGCTTGTCCAACATACAGTACTGGATGTGCAAAAATGTCCTCCAACTAATTATTGGGAAGACCAAAGCCATTGTCTTCAGTCCCTGCCACGAACTCCGTTCCCTAGCCCTCTGCCTGGTAACTGTCTGAGGCTGATCCAGACTGTTTGCAACATTAGTGTCATATTTGACCCCAAGATGAGCTTCCGACCACATATCCGCGCCATCATTAAGACCGCCTACTTCCACCTCCGTAACATCGCCCATCTCCGCCCCTGCCTCAGCTCATCCGCTGCTGAAACCCTCATCCATGCCTTTGTTACCTCTAGACTTGACTATTCCAACTATTCCTGGCTGGCCTCCCACATTCTATCCTACGAGGTGATCCAAAACTCGACTGCCCGTGTCCTAACTCACACCTAGTCCCATTCACCCATCACCCCTGTGTTCGCTGACCTACATTGGCTCCTGGTTAAACAACACCTTGATTTTAAAATTCTCATCCTTGTTTTCAAATCCCTCCATGGCCTCGCCCCTCCCTATCTCTGTAATCTCCTTCAGCCCCACAACCCCCCGAGATATCTGCGCTCCTCTAATTCTGGCCTCTTAAGCATCCCTGATTTTAATCGCTCCACCATTGGTGGCCGTGCCTTCAGCTACCTCGGCCCTAAGCTCTGGAATTCCCTCCCTAAACCTCTCCGCCTCACTACCTCTCTTTCCTCCATTAAGATGCTCCTTACAACCAACCTCTTTGACTATGCTTTTGGTCACCTGTCCTAATGTCTCCTTATGTGACTCGGTGTCAAATCTTGTTTTATAGCCTTCCTGTGAAGCACCTTGGGATGTTTTACTACTTTAAAGGTGCTAGACATGTTGTTGTTGTCAGGGTGATAGACAGGCGTTTCTTCAACTGATGACGTGAGTTACACATGGTGTGTTGCCTCCCTGGTGTCAGGGTGAGGGACATCACTGAACGGGTGCAGAACATTCTGCGGGGGAAGGGGAACAGCCAGAAGTCGTGGTCCATGTGGGAACCAATGACATAGGAAGGAAAAGGGTTGAGGTTCTGCAGTCAGATTTTCAGGAGTTTGGGAGGAAGTTATAGAGCAGGATCTCAAAGATAGCAAACTCGGGATTACTTCCAGTGCCACGCGCCAGTGAGTATAGGAATAGTCGGATTAGACAGGTTAATGCATGGCTGGAGAAATGGTGCAGGAGGGAGGGCTTCAGATTCCTGGGGTACTGGGACCAGTTCTGGGGCAGGAGGGACCTGTTCAAGGTGGATGGGTTGCACCTCAACAGAGCTGGGACCAATGTCCTCACGGGGAGGTTAACCAGTGCTGTGGGGGAGGGTTTAAACTAAGTTGGCAGGGGGATGGGCACCAGGTTGAAGCATTAGAGAGGAGAAACCAGGTGCACAGAGAACTGGGAGAGGCAAATAGCCCTAGAGTAAAGAATAGTTCAGAAGTAGGAGGGATCAGACAGGGGGCAAAGGCAGGCAGTCTAATGTGGGTTTGGAATGCATGTGCGTAAATGCTGCTTTTATTTCAGTTTTCCAGCATCCGCATTACTTTGCTGCTGTATGAGAGGACTCTGGGTAGCGGACACCTTTACTCATTTAAGAAGCAATAAGATGCAGTAATGGGGAGTATAGGGATGTTGTGGAGGGATGAATTAATAAGGGCAAATGGCCTTTCCCACCACCACGTGTCGGGTGATCGGAAGTCCAGGCAGACTCCACACCTCTGTTGGATTAATGTGGAACTGGGAGTTTGTTGGCAAAGGAGGGCGAGGACATCTGTTGGAAGAGCACGGAACTGCAACAC
Source organism: Somniosus microcephalus (assembly GCF_052327205.1). Taxonomy (NCBI): domain Eukaryota; kingdom Metazoa; phylum Chordata; class Chondrichthyes; order Squaliformes; family Somniosidae; genus Somniosus; species Somniosus microcephalus. Next base: position 20,993,187 of record NC_141014.1, read on the forward strand.
ATCCGCACTACTGCAAAGCTCGCTGCAATTTCTTGGCAAAAAAAATCAATATTTTCCTCACTTTATTTACAAAATTGTTATTAAAAATATAATCCATATCTTCAGGGTATAAACAGGAAACAGTCAATGTACAATAAACTATTGTGGAGCATAAATGAGAGGCTTTTAATCAGGAAATGTCCGATTGTTCAGCATTTGGAGCAGTTTTCACCTCTTGCTGAACTGAAATTGATTTAAACCACTGATTAATCTTAACATTAAGATGGAATAAAAAGCTAGTATCAGTAATGGTGACCATGAAGCTATCGGACTGTTGTAAAAACCCCAAAACAAAATGCAAATACACAACTCGTGCGCCACTAGAATCATTAGTCCAGGTCTCCAGACTACCAGTAACATCAACCACTACACTACCAGACCTACTCTCCGCTAAGGAAAACAACCCCAGTTTCTCTAGTCGCTCCACTAAAGTCCCTCATCCCTGGTACCATTCCAGTAAATTTCTCTGCACCTTCTCCGAGGCCTTGACAGCCTTCCTCAATTCCTTTATATTCGCTGGAGTTTAGAAGAATGAGAGGGGACCTCATTGAAACTTATAAAATTCTAACAGGACTAGACAGACCAGATGCAGGAAGGATGTTCCCGATGGCGGGGGAGTCCAGAACCAGGGGTCACGGTCTAAAGATAAGGGGTAAGCCATTTAGGACTGAGATGAGGAGGAATTTCTTCACCAAGAGAGTGGTGAACCTGTGCAATTCTCTACCACACAAGGCAGTTGAGGCCAATTCATTAAATATATTCAAGAAGGAGTTAGATATATTTCTTAAGGCTAAAGGGATCAAGGGATATGGGGAGAAAGCAGGGACAGGGTACTGAATTTGGATGATCAGCCATGATCTCATTAAATGGCGGAGCAGGCTCGAGGGGCCGAATGGCCTACTCCTGCTCCTATCTTCTATATCTCTATGTTTCTATGTTTCCTCAAGTGTGGTGCCCAGAACTGAACACAATATTCCAGCTGAGGCCTAACCACTGTTTTATAAAGGTTTAGCAGAATTTCCTTGCTTTTGTACTCGATTCCTCTATTAATAAAGCCAAGGATCACATATGCTTTTTAACAGCCTTCTCAACTTGTCCTGCCACCTTCAAATTGTTGTGTTCATACACCCCCAGGTTTCCCTGTTCCTGCACCCCTCTTTCAAATTGTGCCATTTGGTTCATTTTGCATCTCCTCATTCTTCCTACCAAAATGCATCACTTCACACTTCTCTGCGTTAAATTTCATCCACCATGTGTCTGCCCATTTCACCAGTCTGCCTATGTCCTCCTGAAGTCTGTTACTTTCATCCTCATTGTTTACTACATTTCCGAGTTTTGTGTCACCTGCACACTTTGAAATTATGCCCTGTATACCCAAGCCCAGGTCATTAATATATATCAAAAAGAGCAGTGGTCCTAAAACCGATCCCTGGAGGACACCACTGTACACTTCCCTCCAGTCTGAAAAACAACCATTCACCACGACTCTCTGCTTTCTGTCCCTTAGCCAATTTCGTACCCACGCTGCCACTGTCCCTTTAATCCCATGGGCTTTAATTTTGCCAACAAGTCTATTATGTGGCACTTTGTCAAACACCCTTTGAAAGTCCATATACACAACATCAACTGCACTACCCTCATCAATCCTCTCTGTTACTTCATCAAAGAACTCAATTAAGTTAGTCAGACATGATTTGCCTTTAACTAATCCGTGCTGGCTTTCATTTATTAGCCCATACTTTTCTAAATGCCAATTAACTTTGTCCTGGATTATTGTCTCTAAAAGATTCCCAACCACTGATGTTAGGCTGACTGGCCTGTAGTTGCTGGGTTTATGCCTCCCCACTTTTTTAAACAGGGGTGTAACATTTGCAATCCTCCAGTCCTCTGGCACCACCCCCATATCTAAGGAGGATTGGAAGATTGTGGCCAGAGCTCTGCAATTTCCACCCTTACTTCCCTTGGTAACCTAGAGACATCCCATCCGGACCGGGTGATTTTTCTACTTTGAGGTTTCATGTAAACATCAAACTTTTATGTACATCCTCTTTATCTATTTTTATCCTATCCAAGATCGCTACTGTCTCTTCCCTCACTGCTACATTGGCAGCATCCTCTTCTTTAGTGAAGACAGATGCAAAGTACTCACTTAGTACCTCAGCCAAGCCCCCTGCCTCTATTAGAAGATTTCCTTTTCCCTAATTTCCTTTGACTAGCCTTGTACTATTTATGTCTTTATAAAAATACTTTTGGGTTCCCTTTTATGTTAGTCGCTAATCTATTCTCGTACTCTCACTTTGCCCTTCTTATTCCCCTTTATAAATCTCCTCTGTACTTGCTATATTCAGTTTGGTTCGCTATTGTATTATGAACCTTACATTTGTCATAAGCCTCCTTTTTCTGTCCCATTTTAACCTCTATATCTTTAGTCATCCAGGGAGCTCGAGCTTTGGATGTCTTTCCTTTCCCCCTCATGGGAATGTGTCTACACTGTACCCAAACCATCTCCTCTCTGAAGACCTCCCATTGTTCAATGACTGTTTTGTCTACCAGTTGTTGATTCCAATCCACCAGGACCAGATTCCGTTTCAACTCCCTGAAATTAGCCCTCCTCCAGTTGAATATTTTCACATTTAATTATCCATTGTCCTTTTCCATAACTATTCTAAACCTAATGATATTGTGATCACTGTTTCCCAAATGCTCCCACACTGAGTCATGCTCCACTTGCCCCACTTCATTCCCCAGAACTAGATCCAGCGCTGATGATACCTTCTTCGTTGGGCTGGAAACACACTGATCAAGAAAGTTCTCTGGTACATATTTCAGGAATTCCTCCCCCTCTTTTCTCTTTACACTGTTACTATCCCAGTCTATATTAGGAGAATTCAAGCCCCCCGTTATCACTACTCTATAGATCTTGCATCTTTCTGTAATTTGCCTGCAATTGTGCTCCTCTATCTCTTTCCCACTATTCGGTGGCCTATAGTATACACCCAGTAGTGTAATAACTCCTCTATTGTTCCTTAATTCCAAACAAATAGATTTTGTCTTTGACCCTTCAACTACATCATCCCACTCTAGTGCTATAAAAGTTTCTTTGATCAATACTGCCAGCCTTCGCCTTTTTTCCCTCCCCTATCTTTCCTGAATACCTGTAGCCAGGAATATTAAGTTCCCAATCCTTCCCTTCTTCGAGCTAGTTCTCTGTTATTGTCACTATATCATAGTCCCATGTGGTGCCTTGTGCCAGCTTTATTGACCACGCTCCAGGCATTTACACTCATGCACTCCAAACCCATCTCAGTCTGCCTCGCATTTACCCCCTGTCTGACCCCTCCTACTTCTGAACTATTCTTTCCTCTAGGGCTATTTGCTCTCCATGTTCTCTGTGCACCTGGTTTCTCCACAGTCTCTTCTAAATCGATACAAGGAAGGGCAAATCAAAATGAACCTGCAAAGTGCTGCTCAGTACCAAAACCCCTTCACACAGTGTTGAATGTCTCCAGAAGTCTCTTGCTCTCTCAGAATGCGTGGTGCAAAAATGTCACCAACAAAAAAAGGCAGGAAGCGGTCGCCTTTAAATAGCGCTCCCCCAGTCCCTTCCTGACTGCAAAACGCTCCCCTCAACCTGTCGTTGCTAGCGGCAGGCGGTAAGGCAGGGGGCGACACTCAATATCCGGTCCGGGGCGCTACCGGGGCGTTGCACACTCGACTGACGTCACGATCTGCTGGCGCAGGAGATCATGGCGGTAGAGTTTAGCGCCGCCGCAAAATATCTAATTAATTTCCTGAGCGGCGCAAACATCGCCGCGCACGGGCGCTAGTTGCTTTGCGGCCCATTAGCGCCCTCTTAAGGCACTAACGGGAGGCGCAAACCAATTGAATTTTTCCCCCCTGGTTTGTTAAAAGCATTATGAAAATACTCTTTCCATCAGCACTTTCATATTCTGAGTATTATCTCGTCCAATTCAGATAGGGGGTCTGAGATTACTAATCGATTTGTAAAGGGTCCTTCGGGGGTCCGTGATTACTAATCGATTTGTAAAGGGGTCCTTCGGGGGTCTGTGATTACTAATCGATTTGTAAAGAGGTCCTTCGGGGGTCTGAGATTATTAATCGATTTGTAAAGGGGTCCGTCAACCAAAAACGTTTGAGACCCACGGCCGTAAAAGATGCAAAGATAATATTTTTGTCAGATTGATTCTCTGCTCCACTTAGAGACAAGGGGCTAGAAATTCAATATCGCCACAGTTGGGGCGCTAACATTTGAAAAGTAGTAGAAGTGGCGCCAGGCGCTAATGATTCTCTCCTGCCGCGTAATTCAGCCTTAGCGCTCCAAGAGGGAAGTGGAGCGCTAAATCAAGCGTAAACCCCTTCTCCTAGGGCGCTAATGTCCGAGAGCGGGGCGGGAGCGACAGAGCGCTGAACAATGTGGAGTGAAAAGATACCGGCATCGCAGGCTGCTTCCCTCGCTTAAAGGGAAGGGCCATTGATGATGCACAACATACTTCTGCTGAGTTCTGTGTTGCCAGGCGACCTGCGCGACTGCCACTGCAGCCTCAAACACTCTCAGCAAGCGGAGGGCTTGGACCTCTCGCAGCAATAAAGCATCGGAAACTTTCAGCAGGCACTGGACTGCTGCAAAGAATAAAGTTTGGCCCACCGGAAATAGCGCTCCCCAAGCGGCCAGTCATGTCAGCTGTGGCTCAGTGGGCAGCACTCTCGCCTCTGAGTCAGAAAGTTGTGGGTTCAAATCCCACTCCAGGGACTTGAGCACAATAAGCTAGGCTGACGCTCCAGTGCGGTGCTGAGGGAGCGCTGCACTGTCAGAAGTGCCGTCTTTCGGGTGAGATGTTAAACAGAGGCCCCGTGTGCCCTCTCAGGTGGACTTAAAAGATCCCGCGGCACTATTTCGAAGAAGAGAAGAAGCGTTCTCCCCAGTGTCCTGGCCAATATTTATCCCTCAATCAACATCACTAAAAAACAGATTATCTGGTCATTATCACATTGCTGTTTGTGGGAGCTTGCTGTGCACAAATTGTGACTGCCGTGTTTCCCACATTACAACAGTGACTACACTTCATTGGCTGTAAAGCGCTTTGAGATGTCCAGTGGTCGCGAAAGGCGCTATAGAAATGCGAGTGTTTCTTTTAACCGAGGTAAGGACGCCTCCTCTTCCTGCCGTTGTTCACGCCCGGCCATACAGCGGAGGGGGGCAGGAGGCAATTTCACATCCGGGGCGGTAACAGGGCGCTGCGCACTTTATTACGTCATGATCTGCCAGGTGCTAGAGGGCGAGGCGGTAAGTGTTAGCGCCAGCGCTAGATCGGCCGGGAAGTACGCAGGCGTCGCTGAATTCGTCGCGCCCGGTCGCCAACCCCTCAGCGCCCCCGTTACCGCCTTCCCCAGGTGCTAACAGGAGGCGCAAAGCAGCCGAATTTCTCCCCCAAGGTGTTCAGAAGGTGTAAGAATAAAGTACGGAGCAATTACAAGCTCAGCACAGGGTGACCCTGATTGAAAACCATTTAACTGTTTAAAGGCGGGGGTAAACCTCAGTCATTTAGTGAGAAGCGATGGTGGATCTTTCCTTGGTCTGTATGGGGTTCACATGTGAGTTGTGGGTCCCCATTGCTTGGACCTACTCTGGGGAGCTGAGCTGTTGGTTCAGCTTGTGTTCAACTTTTATTTTATTTTCTCTCCATTCCTCGACTTTTGTAAGAATTCACACAACACCAGGTGATAGTCGAACAGTTTTATTTGAAATCACAAGCTTTCGGAGCGCTGCTCCTTCGTCAGGTGAAGTGGAGAGATGCATAAAGACACAGCTTATATAGTCAGATAATAATGCCAGATGATTACAGGTAATCTTTCCAACTGCCATTTATCACACCTCGACTTTGGGCAGGTTTACAGCATTTGATGCTTCAAATGTCCAAGTGAAAAGCAGCTAATTGTCGATGCTGGAAATTTGAAACCTAGAACCCTGCAGCACAGAAGAGGCCATGCGGCCTGTCACGCCTGTGAATGAGCTGTCCAATTAATCCCACTCCCCAGCGTTTTCCCTATAACCCTGCAGGTTTTTCCTCTTCAAGTACATGTCCAATTGCCCTTTGAAAGTTACAATGGAATCTGATTCCACCACACTTTCAGCAAGTGCGTTCCAGATCATAACAACCCTCTGTGTGAAGAATTGTGTCCCCATTTCCCCTCTAGTTCTTATCTCTGACCTCTGGTTATTGACCCACTTGCCAGAGGAAACAGTTTCTCCCTACTTGCTCTATCAAAACCCCCGATAATTTTGAATACCTCTATTAGGTCTCCCTGAACCTTCTCTGCTCTAAGGAGAACAAGCCCAGCTTCTCCAATCTCTCCACATAACTGAAGTCCCTCATCCCTGGTATCATCCCGGTAAATCTCTCCGCACCCTCTCCAGGGCCTTGACATCCTTCCTAAAGTGTGGTGCCCAGAACTGGACACAATACTCCAGCTGAGGCCTAACCAGTAAAGGTTTAGCATAACTATCTTGTTTTTGTATTCAATGCCTCTATTTACAAAGCAAAGTATCCCATACGCTTTCTTAACTGCTTTATCAACTTGCCCTGCCACCTTCAAGGATTTGGGAATATGCACCCCCAGGTCCCTCTGCTCTTGCACCCCCTCAAAATAGTCCCATTTAGATTATACTGCCTCTCCATGCTGTTTCTCCCAAAGTGCATCACTTCACACTTATCCACGTTTCATCTGCCATGTGTCTGCGATTTCACCAGTCTGTCTGTGTCCTCCTGAAACCTGCTGCTATCTTGTTCACTATTTACTACGTTGCCAAGTTTTGGATCACCCGCAAACTTCAACATTGCACTCCCTACACACAAGTCCAGGTCATTTATATATAACAAGAACTGCTGCAAGCCTCACACCCACATCTCACAGCTTGCACACACTGCCAGCTGTTCAACCATGACAGGATCATCAGCCAAACACATTGCACAACACTCAGCTGGGGCTCAGTGGGCGGCACTCTCGCCTCTGAGTCAGAAGGTTGTGGGTCCCACTCCAGAGGCTAGAGCACAAAAATCTAGGCTGACGCTCCGAGATGCTAATTTTCAGAGGAGATGTTAAATCGAGGCCCCGTCTGCCCTCTCAGGTGGCTGTAGTCTTATGGCACTATTTTGAAAAAGTGTAGGTGAGTTATCCCCAGTGTCCTCGTCAATATTTATCCCTCAATCAACATCACTAAAACAGATTACCTGGTTATTATCACATTACTGTTTGTGTGAGCTTGCTGTGCACAATTTGGCTGCCGTGTTTCCTACATTAAACAGTGAGTACAGTTCAAAAGTTCTTCATTGGCTGTAAAGTGCTTTGGGACGTATATAAATGTAAGTCTTTCTTTCTTTCACTCACTGACACATTTCCTTCTCTCTCGCGGGATAAGGTGATGGACAACCAGAGGCAGCAGGAGTTAACCGGAGGGAGACAGGCACGCCTCCATATTCTAACCCCCGTGGAGGAGACGCTACTGTAATATATGTGGGTAGAACAAATGAAGGATAGCACAGGTACCAGCTCGCTGGAGGGAGAGGTCGCACACGGCAATGCTCCCTTTAAGCTGCGCGGCATTTGAATGGGCCGCTCAGCCCATTAAAGGGGCTGTGCAGTCCAAAAAAATGATGGGGAACATTGGCGCACGGGTTCCACTGCGGAGGACGCAGATGAGCATTTCGATGGGTCAGCCAACGGAAAGTCGCTGATGGGTATACACAACAAAACGTTTGGTGCATTGGCAGGCTGGCCAGAAAGACTGCCATCAATGTCAAGGAGTATGGAGGAGCCCGGCACCAACTTTTCACATGGCTTTGCACAGAGCTTGGAGCCCATCCTCTCCAGCATGGACATGGTGGTTAACTCCATTCGCACACTTGTGGACCCAACATGATGCAGCGTTTGATGGCCGATCTCACGGCTTCCATTGCAGCACGAGCAGCAGCCGCCCAATGCCGGAGTGCTGCACTGGAAGCTCAGACTGCTGCCATCATGGCTGTGAATTACAGTGTCCAAAGGAGCTTGCAGGGTGTCACAGCAGTCCACCTATCTGTCCTCCAACAGACCGAGCTTGAACACAGAGCTTGGAGACACTGTAGGGGGTGGCGTGTGCCCAGTCAGCTCTGCCCCTGACTGTCTCTGAACGGCTCGAATCGCTCCCACACCCCTGGGTTCTAGACACCGGACTTAGGTACAGGCGGCGATACAGAAAACCGAGCAGACAAGTGGTTTAGTGCAAGAAAACCGCAATTTTTATTGAAGACACAATAAAACACAATCTTACTGAGAATTACTGATATAATTACAGGCATATAAAATTACACTTATTTGGGAATGGGGAACACACGGCACATCAAGGGAACAAACACATTAAAAATCCCCTTATCCTTATCCCACCCCCAATATCTAACTAGATTAAGCTACGAGGGGCCAGGAATTCATGCTCACCAATTCAAAACCTGTTGGTATAACTGGTTGTGGGTTTTGAGGTTCACTCTTGTTGTCCTTTGGGGTTCGTCATCGTCATGTGGTCACAGGGCACGGCAATGGAATTGTTTGTGCGAAGCACCCTCCTTTTCCTCCGCTAACGTCTTCATTGAGTACTTTGTCGCGATGGGTCTTCTTCTTCTTCGGGCGGTTCGGTCGCCAACGTTTTTTTTGCGGTTGGGGCTCGGTTGGCGGTTTTTACCGTTAGACAGATTTTTCTACCCAAGCTTCAAACGCCAATTTATTCTTAATTGACCTTGCTATCCATGCTTCGAACGGCAACTTATTCATCAAACGCCAGCTTATAACTAGGCCGTTTGTCTCGATTTCACTGTCCATGCATCAAATGCCAGCTTATAACTAGGCCGTTTGTCCCCCAACGCATCTTTCCGCTACCCTTCTCTGCCTTTACCGGTTTTACCGTTTTTCTCATCTCGTCCTGTCTCATCTCGTCTGTTCGTGGCCCCGTATGCCCTGTGCGTTTTCAATTTAGGTCTCGTTCTCCTCCTGCGTTTGGCCCCCGGTGTGGTAATGGGCGTCCTTGGTGTCGAGCGGCACGGGGAGGGAGACCAGATCCGGCAACGAGGCACGAAGCAAGAGCGAGAGGCAGGAGGCAAAGGCCAAGAAAGCGAGAGCTACCGGTGGGCCTACAATTATACCCGGTTCTTCACCCCTTATCTGCGCACCAAATCAGGTCAGTCCTTTGTCTAACTTTTGGCGGGCTCGTCTAAAATGATTACAGTCATTTATTTTAACGACTTCTGGGGTGGTTGTCTCTGTGTTTAATGGCTTCGATATCCTGGCTGTTTGTTATTTATGAAACTTAATCGGGTTTTCCTGGCTCGGTGGCCTCGTTGATCTGTTACCGATTATATATGCAAAAGGTGATGGCCTCAAGATTAGGCCCATCCTGACTTGATCTGTTTGAAAGTGAAGAATGCATATTCTGTGTTTACCTAGCTGTCTGGCTTTACAAAGTCTTTCACAGATGCATGCTAGGTTTCATTTCAGGGCCTGCCTTTTGCAAGGCCTTGCTTTTAAAATCCTGTCGGTTTTGGTCACGAGGGTTCAGAAGCCATTTTGGGTACCCTGTGTAATAACTTGTCCATACAGGGTCCCTTTATCGATAACTTTTGGGGAATGTGGGAATTTTGAGAACGCTACTCTCCCCTGTTGATACTAAACTCGCTTTAAGTATCATCCTGACAAGTTGAGCAAAATTTCTGACCCTCCATAGTGAATCTTCCCCTGCAATTACCTATCTATGATCCCACGACACAGGCATTTCCTATTCTGTAAAAATGTAGTGTACATAAGCATACATAGAATAATTACAGTCGTTTACACACATCCAAGCATGGAGGGGACCAACACCCCTGCACCACTTGGTACACACACATCTTTATTAAAACAACACATTGAAAATCTTTATTAAAAACAACAAAAGAACACAAAAAAACAATCTTTATTCAGAAATACACAAAAAAGTTCAAACGGGTGTGTCTCCCTCCACCTTGACATAATGTTCCTTCCAGGTCCTTTGGTGTCGGAATTCTAGTATTTGGCCTTTTCCCTTGCACTGAGTGCACACTAGGTACAATACTATTCCCAGCTGGCAAACTACGAGGATGTGGGAAGCCAGTCTAATCCAAGAAGGGGCCTCTATGTTTTCAAAAATGTCCTACCAGGGTGGAACCACAATATCCAATATTTTGGCCCCTATCTCTACCATCTTCTGCTCCAGAGTGTAGAAATGATTCTGTGAGACTATTACTGCTTTGCGAACCTGTCCCAGTTTACCTCCCTGAGCTGACCTTCTGTGAGCACCGGGGCTAGTACATGGGTGGGGGTCCGCATAACCCGACCAGTCATCAGCTCGTACAGGGAGTACCCCGTGCTTTTTGACTGGCTGGCCCGGATCCCCATCAGGACAAACAGTAGGACCTCTGCCCATTTTCTAGGCGAGTCCACCGTCTCTTTCCTCAGCCTTTCCTTTAAGGTCCTATTCATCCTCTCAACAATCCATGATGACTGTGGGTTATGGGCAACGTGCCACTTCCCCGCGATGCCAAGCAGCATAAGGGTATTCTGCCTTACCTGCCCAGTAAAGTGACTCCCTTGGTCGGACCCCACATACTGTGGTAGCCCCCATCGCGAGAACACTTCCCGGACCAGGATCCTGGCCATACCCAGAGCTGTGGCTGTTCTGCAGGTGAAGGCTTCTACCCATTTCGTGAACACATCTACCAGGACTAGGCAGTACTTATAGCCTCCCTGGGCGGTGGGCAGGGGCCCGATGTAGTCGACCTGTATCGACTGCCAAGGTCCCTCTACCCTCCTGATGTGTCCCATAGGTACCTTCCTTTTGTGGGGGTCAGGGTTGTTAGCAGCACACACCAGACAGCTGGCGCAGAACTCGCGGACATCTTCCCTGAGTCCTGGCCACCATCCCGCTTGTTCCACCCGCTGCCAGGTGGTCTCAGTCCCGGGATGCCCCGCTCCTCGACATTCATTGGCCAGTAGAAGGAATTCCCTCCGGTGCTGCTGTGGCACAACCCACTGTTCTCCCCTGAACAGCATGCCCTCTTTCACAGAGAGGGCTGCTGTGCCGTAAGGGCCCTCTACCCTTTTGTTGCGTTTGCAAAGACAATCCAGAGGCCGTATACAGAGCTCAGTTCATGTTGCTTTTAATGGCTGATCCAAAACACACTCTACAGGCAAAAGCAATCGAATACCTATATCCAATATCAGACACAATACAACGATAACAGCACTATCAAACTCCATGTGCTCAGGCCAAGGCAATTGAGTACCTATCACCAATGTCAGACATAACATTTCCTCCCCCCTCACAGAATTTCAAACATGAAATGTAGTGACAAAGTCCTGTAGTTGGCCAGGGCGAGAACATGTACGAACAGGCCGAGGTGCGGACTGGTGAAGAGCAGGCTGAGGCACAATATCTGCTTGAGGGTTGGCTGGCTGAGCCACTTGTGCATCCCGCCACTCTGGGGGTAAGGCTTGGGGATTAGGTCCGTATAATCCCGCATCAGGGGGTGCTGGCACCTTCCAAAGGCGGCTGGCATGCCACCGAGAGCCGTCAGTGAGGCAGAAAGTGGCTGGTCCAAGTTGGCGGCTGATTTGGAGAGGGGAGGACCAGAATGAGGCCATCTTATTGTTGCGGTGAGGCCTGCGGACTCTGACCCAATCGGAGACTGAGATGTTGGGCGTCTTGGCCCTCTTCGACTGGTCGAAGCGGAGTTTCATCTTCTCCTGCTGTCTAGCGACTGTGGCTTGAGCCGGTGGAGCAGGGCTCTGAGCTAGCGAGGGGCGGAGCCTGCCAAGGGGCAGCATGAGCTCACGGCCTAGCATGAGGGATGCGGGTGAGACCCCTGTAGTGGAATGCTGGGAGGCTCTGTCGTGCAGCAGTGTGTGGAGGAGGGCCTTGTCAAACGCACACCCCTGGGATAGGTGTGCTCTGAGGCCATTTTTCAGTGTCTGGTTAAAACGCTCCACCCCCCCATTTGACTCGGGGTGGTGGTACGCTGTGCGAATGTGACGGATGCCCTTGCTCTCAAGGTAAGAGGAGAGTTCCGAAGAGACCATTTGGGGGCCATTGTCTGTGGTGATGGCCTTTGGATGCCCCCAGCAGGAGAAGAGGGACTCAAGGATATCAATGATGACCCGAGAGGTGACGGAGCCCACGGCAGTGACCTCTGGCCATTTTGAGTGCAAGTCGTAGGTCACCACGAGGAACCATTGATGGTGGGGGACACCATGGATCTCCCCGCAGACGTCCAGCTGCAGGTGCTCCCAGGGCTGAGAGGGCCAAAAAGGGGTTGCAGGGGTGGGGGAGCTTGGTGGCCAGTCTTGCCACTTACAAGGCAGGCTGCACAGTCCTTGACCAGGGCCTCGATTTCCCTGTTGATACCCGGCCACCACACTAGGTCTCGGCATCGTTGTTTGAGCTTCACTATGCCCAAGTGGCCCTCATGCGCCATGGATAAAACACGCGTACGAAGGGCACTTGGGACCACAGTGCAGAGCCCACGTGCAACACAGGAGTCATTCCAGCAGGAGAGCTCCTCTTTAACTCTGGAGTAGGCAGACAGTTCCTCAGGCACCTTGCGAGGCCAGCCATCTCTGATGAAGGTGCACAGCTGGGAGAGGGCCGGATCCTGTTCAGAGGCCTCTTTGAGCTCCTGGAGAGAGACTGTGGTTTGGAGAGGCGTGTGAAGCATCTGGACGATTTCCTGTTCCACATGTTCAGACCCGACGAGTGGGGCTGGGGCAGAGACAGTGCGGGAGAGCAGGTCTGCAACAACATTGTCACGTCCTGGTGTGAACTGGAGACTGAAATTGTATTGGCGGAGGCGGTCAGACCAGTGGTGTAGACGCAGTGGTCTGTGGCCCATGCTGGATGTCGACAGCAGGGCAGTGAGAGCCTGGTGATCGGTTCGCAGGGTGAAGGCACGGCCATACGTGTACAGGTGCCACCGCTCACATGCCCAGACGCACGCCAGTGCCTCACGCTCGCCTACTGAGTACTTCTGTTCGGTGGGGCTAAGTGCTTGGGAGGCAAAGGCAATTGGTTTCTCCACTCCACTCCACTCCACTCCACTCCACTCCGCCCCCACCGCTGCAGCGGACGTGTCACAGGTGACGAGGGTGGGGCTGGTGACGTCAAAGTGAGCCAACACTGGAGGCGACGTGAGCTGCGATTTGAGGAGGCGAACAGCTTCCGCACAGGCTTGTGACCACACCCAGAGCTCATCCTTTCGCAGGAGCTGGTGCAGTGGGGCTGTGGTGGCTGAGTACTGGGGCAAAAACTTCAGGTAGTACCCAGTCATGCCAAGGAAGGAGGCAACCTGTGCTGCAGAGCTGGGTTCTGGGACGCTGTGAATGGCATCCACGTTTGACTGGAGCGGGGATATACCATCAGCCGACAACCGAAACCCCACAAATTCGATCTCTGAAACAGCAAAGACACACTTTTTGCCATTCAGTGTGAGCTTGTGTTTTGCTAGAGCTGTGAAAACTGTGAAGGCGTTCGTCGTGAGTGGAGGTCGAGGGCCCATGCATGACGATGTCATCCAGGTAGATGGCCACCCCAGGAATGCCCGCGAGCACAGAGGACATCAACTTTTGGAAGCCGCTGGGTGCAGAGCTAAGTCCAAATGGCATCCTGGTGTACCGAAAGACACCAGCATGTGTCACAAAAGCAGTGATGTCCCTGTGCTGGGGTGGAGGGGAACCTGTAGATAGCCCTGTTGAAGGTCCAGTTTCGAGAACAGGATGGAACCATAGAACTGCGCTATGAGTTCCTCTGACGTGGGCAGTGGATACTTGTCAGGGATTATGGCCTTATTCACTGCTCGAAGATCGAAACAGACGCGTAGACCACCTGACTTTTTCGTTGCGACCACCAGGTTGGAGACCCATGGGGAGGCATCAACTGGTTCGATGATGCCGGCTTCCAGTAGCTGCTTTAGTTCAGCTGTGACCCCGTCACAGAGAGCAAGCGGGATGCGGCGCAGTGGCTGAACAGTGGAGTCAACCATGGGCTGGTGGGTGAAGGCAGTCAGGCAGCCCAGACCCTCGAAGAGTGCTGGCCATGTTTGGCGCCACGGTGAGGCGACTTGCAGAATCGCAGACCCGCCGGTGTCCAAGAGAGAAAAACCCAGGTCAGTGAAAAGATCCAGTCCCATCAGGTTAGCTCCTTGGCGTGCCACCTGAAAACAAAAATCTGGCAAAACTTTTGTTCCATAGCGTACAGTGAGGTTGACTGAGCCCACTAGTCCAATTTTCGAATTACCATACCCGCAAAGGGAAGTGGAGGGCGCAGAGAGTGGCAGGGAGCTGAAAAAGCGTTTGAATGTCTCCACATTCAGCAGTGAGACGCTGGCACCGGTATCCAACAACAGCGGGATGCACACATCATTCAGGTTAATTGTGCATGACTTGAAAGCCACTACTGGCCCAGAGCTCATGTTGTGAATTATAGTGCTTGAGGACTGAGAGTGTTCATTTGTAGCAACCGGGGCAGAGCAGCAGACATTGGCAAAGTGATTTTGTTTTCCACAATTGCGACAGGCTTGGCCGCGCGCGGGGCAATTCTGTGCTCTTGTAGCATGTGAATGAGATCCGCAGTTTCCACACTGTTGCCGCGGTAGCGCGCGTTGCTGCCGTCGCGCGAGCATTACCGTGTCAGAGCTGTCGGGGCCGAGGGCACTGTCACTGGGTGTGTGTGCTAGTTTCGCTGCACATTCAGCTGCAGACTCCACTTGAAAGGCAAAGTTAACTGCCTGTGACAACGACAGATCGTCGGACTCGAGTAACAGTCTTTCACGCACTCTCACGTTGTTGGTGTGCTCTATTAGTTGATCACGCACCATCTCGTTTTGTAGTGCACTGAACTTGCACGAGCTAGCTAACCCCCTCAAATTAGCCACGTATTGATGCACAGACTCACCGGGGAGTTGGTGATGCTGTCTAAAAATGAATCGCCGCAGGAGGGTACTTTGTGGGGCAGAGAAGTGTGTGCTTAACAGAGCCACAGCCTCATCATATGTTTGAATTGAGTCTGCTGTGCATAATGTCCCAAGAACACGCTGGCCCTCCACTCCCAAGCAATGGGATAACAGTGCCTTTTTCCGGCCGTACTCACAGTTTCTAGTCCAAGAACAATGAGGTAGGTTTCAAAGGACTGTAACCAGCGAACCCATGGGATCAGGGGCTCACCGGGTAGTGCAAGGAAGGGAGGAGGTGGTGGAAGAGAGATTTCAGCCATCCTTGTCGCCAAATGTTGCGTTTGCAAAGATAATCCAGAGACCGTAAGCAGAGTTCAGTTCATGTTGCTTTTTTAATGGCTGCCACACACACACACACACCCAGGCAAAAGCCATCGAATACCTATACACAATACAACGATAACAGCACTATCAAACGCCATGTGCTCAGGCCAAGGCAATCGAGTACCTATCACCAATGTCAGACATAACACCTATACTCCCCATTACTGCATCTGATTGCTTCTTAAATGAGTAAAGGTGTCCGCTACCCAGAGTCCTCTCATACAGCAGCAAAGTACTGCGGATGCTGGAAATCTGAAATAAAAGCAGCATTTACGCACATGCATTCCAAACCCATCTTAGTCCGCCTGCATTTGCCCCCTGTCTGATCCCTCCTACTTCTGAACTATTCTTTACTCTAGGGCTATTTGCCTCTCCCAGCTCTCAGTGCGCCTGGTTTCTCCTCTCTAATGTTTCATTCTGGTTCCCCTCTACCCGCCAAATTAGTTTAAACCCTCCCCCACAGCACTAGTTAACCTCCCCGCGAGGACATTGGTCCCAGCTCTGTTGAGGTGCAACCCGTCCACCTTGAACAGGTCCCTCCTGCCCCAGAACTGGTCCCAATGCCCCAGGAATCTGAAGCCCTCCCTCCTGCACCATTTCTCCAGCCATGCATTAACCTGTCTTATCCGACTATTCCTATACTCACTGGCGCGTGGCACTGGAAGTAATCCCGAGTTTGCTATCTTTGAGATCCTGCTCTATAACCTCCTCCCAAGCTCCTGAAAAACTGACTGCAGAACCTCAACCCTTTTCCTTCCTATGTCATTGGTTCCCACATGGACCACGACTTCTGGCTGTTCCCCTTCCCCCGCAGAATGTTCTGCACCCGTTCAGTGATGTCCCTCACCCTGACACCAGGGAGGCAACACACCATGTGTAACTCACGTCATCAGTTGCAGAAACGCCTGTCTATCACCCTGACAACAACAATATGTCTAGCACTTTAAAGTAGTAAAACATCCCAAGGTGCTTCACAGGAAGGCTATAAAACAAGATTTGACACCGAGTCACATAAGGAGACATTAGGACAGGTGACCAAAAGCATAGTCAAAGAGGTTGGTTGTAAGGAGCATCTTAATGGAGGAAAGAGAGGTAGTGAGGCGGAGAGGTTTAGGGAGGGAATTCCAGAGCTTAGGGCCGAGGTAGCTGAAGGCACGGCCACCAATGGTGGAGCGATTAAAATCAGGGATGCTTAAGAGGCCAGAATTAGAGGAGCGCAGATATCTCGGGGGGTTGTGGGGCTGAAGGAGATTACAGAGATAGGGAGGGGCGAGGCCATGGAGGGATTTGAAAACAAGGATGAGAATTTTAAAATCAAGGTGTTGTTTAACCAGGAGCCAATGTAGGTCAGCGAACAGAGGGGTGATGGGTGAACGGGACTTGGTGTGAGTTAGGACACAGGCAGTCGAGTTTTGGATCACCTCGTAGGATAGAATGTGGGAGGCCAGCCAGGAATATCAAATCAAAATCAATCAAATCAAACAAATCAAATCAAAATCAAATCAAATCAAATCAAATCAACTTTTATTGTCACTGTTAGTGCACAAGTGCAGTACAATAAAATGTAGACTTGCGGCTCCTGAGAGTGTACATTTGGATTAAGACATTTAAACATTCAACATACATTTGGCTTGTAGTATATTAACATAAATATGACCATAATAAAGTGCATTGGCAGATGTGCAGGCTTTAGAGTTTATTTGTGGAGTTCAGTAGGATGACAGCCCTGGGAAAGAAGTTGTTCCTAAATCTGGTCGTACGGGTGCGAATGCATCTGTAGCGTCTCCCAGATGGTAGGAGGGCGAACAGGCTGTGGCTGGGGTGGGTAGGGTCTTTGATGATGGACCGTGACCTCCGTAGACAGCGTTTCTGGTATATTGGCTCTATGGTCGGTAGCCGGGTGCCGGTAATGTGTTGGGCAGTTTTGACTACCCGCTGCAGGGCTTTCCGGTCATAGTAGCTACAGCTGCCGTACCATGCTGTGATACAGTTTGTCAGGATGCTCTCTATAGTGCAGCGGTAAAAGTTAGAGAGGATCAGGGGTGACAGATTACATCCCTTCAGCCTCCTTAAGAAATATAGGCGCTGCTGGGCCTTCTTCACCAGAGAGGAGGTGTTGAGGGACCAGGAGAGGTCTTCCGTGATGTGGACTCCGAGGAACTTAAAGCTGTCCACCCTTTCCACCACAGCCCCATTGATGTGGATGGGGGTGTGTTTTCCGCCTTTGGACTTCCTGAAGTCCACAATGATTTCTTTTGTTTTCTTGGTGTTAATAGTTGGAATAGTCAAGTCTAGAGGTAACAAAGGCATGGATGAGGGTTTCAGCAGCGGACGATCTGAGGCAGGGGTGGAGATGGGTGATGTTACGGAGGTGGAAGTAGGCGGTCTGAATGATGGCGCGGATATGTGGTCGGAAGCTCATCTCGGGGTCAAATATGACACTAATGTCGCAAACAGTCTGGATCAGCCTCAGACAGTTACCAGGCAGAGGGCTAGGGAACAGAGTTTGTGGCAGGGACTGAAGACAATGGCTTTGATCTTCCCAATATTTAGTTGGAGGACATTTTTGCACATCCAGTACTGTATGTTTGACAAGCAATCTGACAATTTAGAGACAGTGCAGGGGCCTCCCGTGAAGTTGCGCAGTCATGCTGCGGTCTACAGGTCCCGCGCAGACCGCTCACCAGCTTTTGAATGGAAAAACCGAGCTTGCGCAGAAATTTGAAAGGGTCGCGCAGCCCGTTAAAGGGGCCGTGCACCCAAAAAATTTAGAAGTGACATTGCCTGTGATGCCAACATCCCGAGAATGAATAAAGAACAGATCCCATTTTGAAGCTAAAGGAGTGAGTCTGGCTCCAGAGGAGTGAAAGTTGACAGGTCTGAGCGAGGGGGAACCGAGCAGGGGGAAGGAGGAAGGAAAAGTTCAGTCAGTCCCACTCTGGGAGTTGCTGCTGTCAACACTTCTCCACAGGGCTTGCCAACTGTGGGAGGCGGCACATAACCAACAGGCCCGCCCCCACACACTGCATCACCAATCACATGGCTCGGATAGGGTTGAATGGCATTGCGAACAACCAATAAACAAAACGGAAAAGGTGGGGTACTAATCTGATTGGCATTGAGCTGAGCCAATCAGCGACTATAAAGCAGTCCTGGGTCTGTTGGGTGTGGTCAGCGTACACGTGGAAACTGACGCTGTGTTTTCAGATGATGTTCAGAAATGTTTTCCAATTAAATATTGGGAAGAACGAAGCCATTGTTTTTGGTCCCCGCCACAAACTCCGTTCCCTAGCCACCGACTCCATCCCTCTCGCTAACATCTGTCTGAGGCTGAACCACACTGTTTGCAACCTTGGTGTCATATTTGACCCTGAAATGAGCTTCCGACCACATATCCGCAGCATAACAAAGACCGCCTACTTCCACCGCCCGTCTCCGCCCCTTGCGTCAGCTCATCCGCTGCTGAAACCCTCATCCATGCCTTTGTTACCTCCAGACTTGACTATTCCAACACACTCCTGGCCGGCCTCCCACATTCCACCCTACGTAAACTTGAAGTCATCCAAAACTCGGCTGCCCGTGTCCTAACTCGCACCAAGTCCCGTTCACCCATCACCCCTGTGCTCGCTGACCTACATTGGCTCCTGGTTAAGCAGCGCCTCGATTTCAAAATTCTCACCCTTGTTTTCAAATCCCTCCATGGCCTCGCCCCTCCCTATCTCTGTAATCTCCTTCATCCCTACAACACCACCCCCCGAGATATCTGCGCTCCTCTAATTCTGCCCTCCCGAGCATCCCTGTTTATAATCACTCAACCATTGGTGGCCATGCCTTCTGTTGCCTGGGCCCTAAGCTCTGGAATTCCCTCTCTACACCTCTCTGCCTCGCTACCTCTCTTTCCTCCTTTAAGAAGCTCCTTAAAACCGACCTCTTTGTCCAAGCTTTTGGTCACCTGCCCTAATTTCTCCTTATGTGGCTCGGTGTCAAATGTTTTGTCTTATAATACTCCTGTGAAGCACCTTGAGACGTTTTACTACATTAAAGGAGCTATATAAATACAAGTTGTTGCTGTTGTTGTTGATATCGCCAAGGGGCAGCATGTAGATGAGAAATGAGATGAGGGGGCCAAGTATAGATCCTTGGGGGACAGCAGAGGTAACGGTGCGGGAGCGGGAAGAGAAGCCATTGCAGGTGATTCTCTGGCTACGATTAGATAGATAAGAATGGAACCAGGCGAGTGCAGTCACACCCAGCTGGACAATGGTGGAGAGGCGTTGGAGAAGGATGGAGTGGTCAACCGTGTCAAAGGCTGCAGACAAGTCAAGAAGGACGAAGAGGGATAGTTTACCTTTGTCACAGTCACATAGGATGTCATTTGTGACTTTGATGAGAGCCGTTTTGGTACTGTGGCAAGGGCGGAACCTGATTAGAGGGATTCAAACATGGAGTTCCGGGAAAGATGGGCACGGATTTGAGAGGCGACAACATGTTCAAGGATTTTGGAGAGGAAAGAGAGGTTGGAAATGGGGCGGTAGTTTGGAAGGATGGAGGGGTCAAGGGTTGTTTTTTGAGGAAAGGGGTGATGACGGCAGATTTGAGGGAGAGGGGGACAGTACCTGAGGAGAGAGAACCGTTAACAATGTCAGCTAACATGGGGGCCAGGAAGGGAAGTTGGGTGGTCAGCGGTTTAGTGGGAATAGGGTCGAGGGAGCAGGAAGTGGGTCCATGGACAAGGTGAGCTTGAAGAGGGCGTGAGGGGAAATAGGAGAGAAACTAGAGAAAGATGCGAGTTCAGGGCTGGGGCATGGGGGGAACCTTAGAGGAAGTTTGACCCGGTAAGTTCGGGGAAGAGAGGGAAGTGGCAGAGGCATCTGATCAGATGGTCTCAATCTTAGAGAGTCCATGAGCTCCTCGCACTTGTTGTTGGAGGTGAGGGTGAAGGAGACCACTGCATTTCTACACTTTGCAGTGACTCCTGTGCATTCATTTGCTCCATGGTGCCGTGGATTTTCTCTAGACTGCACTCCCCTGGTCTTCAGCACTTGGACATATAACGCTGTTCGTTTATTGTCACTGAGTCAAAAACCTGGAACTCCCTACCCAATAGCACCGTGGAAACATCTTCACCACTCGGGCTGCAGCGGTTCAAGAAGACCCATCACCACCTTCTCAAGGGCAAGAAAGGGAGGGCAATAGACGGTGGGCTCGCCAGCGACCAATGTTCCCGTGAAGTTGCGCAGTCATGCTGCGGTCTACAGGTCCCGCACAGGCCGCTCACCAGCTTTTGAATGGAAAAACCGAGCTTGTGCAGGAATTTGAAAGGGTCGCGCAGCCCGTTAAAGGGTCCGTGCACCCAAAAAATTTAGAGGGAACATTGCCTGTGACGCCAACATCCCGAGAATGAATAAAGAACAGATCCCATTTTGAAGCTAAATGAGTGAGTCTGGCTCCAGAGGAGTGAAAGTTGACAGGTCTGAGCGAGGGGGAACCGAGCAGGGGGGAAGGAGGAAAGAAAAGTTCAGTCAGTCCCACTCTGGGAGTTGCTGCTGTCAACACTTCTCCACAGGGCTTGCCAACTGTGGGAGGCGGCACATAACCAACAGGCCCGCCCCCACACACTGCATCACCAATCACATGGCTCGGATAGGGTTGAATGGCATTGCGAACAACCAATAAACAAAACGGAAAAGGTGGGGTACTAATCTGATTGGCATTGAGCTGAGCCAATCAGCGACTATAAAGCAGTCCTGGGTCTGTTGGGTGTGGTCAGCGTACACGTGGAAACTGACGCTGTGTTTTCAGATGATGTTCAGAAATGTTTTCCAATTAAATATTGGGAAGAACGAAGCCATTGTTTTTGGTCCCCGCCACAAACTCCGTTCCCTAGCCACCGACTCCATCCCTCTCGCTAACATCTGTCTGAGGCTGAACCACACTGTTTGCAACCTTGGTGTCATATTTGACCCTGAAATGAGCTTCCGACCACATATCCGCAGCATAACAAAGACCGCCTACTTCCACCGCCCGTCTCCGCCCCTTGCGTCAGCTCATCCGCTGCTGAAACCCTCATCCATGCCTTTGTTACCTCCAGACTTGACTATTCCAACACACTCCTGGCCGGCCTCCCACATTCCACCCTACGTAAACTTGAAGTCATCCAAAACTCGGCTGCCCGTGTCCTAACTCGCACCAAGTCCCGTTCACCCATCACCCCTGTGCTCGCTGACCTACATTGGCTCCTGGTTAAGCAGCGCCTCGATTTCAAAATTCTCACCCTTGTTTTCAAATCCCTCCATGGCCTCGCCCCTCCCTATCTCTGTAATCTCCTTCATCCCTACAACACCACCCCCCGAGATATCTGCGCTCCTCTAATTCTGCCCTCCCGAGCATCCCTGTTTATAATCACTCAACCAATGGTGGCCGTGCCTTCTGTTGCCTGGGCCCTAAGCTCTGGAATTCCCTCTCTACACCTCTCTGCCTCGCTACCTCTCTTTCCTCCTTTAAGAAGCTCCTTAAAACCGACCTCTTTGTCCAAGCTTTTGGTCACCTGCCCTAATTTCTCCTTATGTGGCTCGGTGTCAAATGTTTTGTCTTATAATACTCCTGTGAAGCACCTTGAGACGTTTTACTACATTAAAGGAGCTATATAAATACAAGTTGTTGCTGTTGTTGTTGATATCGCCAAGGGGCAGCATGTAGATGAGAAATGAGATGAGGGGGCCAAGTATAGATCCTTGGGGGACAGCAGAGGTAACGGTGCGGGAGCGGGAAGAGAAGCCATTGCAGGTGATTCTCTGGCTACGATTAGATAGATAAGAATGGAACCAGGCGAGTGCAGTCACACCCAGCTGGACAATGGTGGAGAGGCGTTGGAGAAGGATGGAGTGGTCAACCGTGTCAAAGGCTGCAGACAAGTCAAGAAGGACGAAGAGGGATAGTTTACCTTTGTCACAGTCACATAGGATGTCATTTGTGACTTTGATGAGAGCCGTTTTGGTACTGTGGCAAGGGCGGAACCTGATTAGAGGGATTCAAACATGGAGTTCCGGGAAAGATGGGCACGTATTTGAGAGGCGACAACATGTTCAAGGATTTTGGAGAGGAAAGAGAGGTTGGAAATGGGGCGGTAATTTGGAAGGATGGAGGGGTCAAGGGTTGTTTTTTGAGGAAAGGGGTGATGACGGCAGATTTGAGGGAGAGGGGGACAGTACCTGAGGAGAGAGAACCGTTAACAATGTCAGCTAACATGGGGGCCAGGAAGGGAAGTTGGGTGGTCAGCGGTTTAGTGGGAATAGGGTCGAGGGAGCAGGAAGTGGGTCCATGGACAAGGTGAGCTTGAAGAGGGCGTGAGGGGAAATAGGAGAGAAACTAGAGAAAGATGCGAGTTCAGGGCTGGGGCATGGGGGGAACCTTAGAGGAAGTTTGACCCGGTAAGTTCGGGGAAGAGAGGGAAGTGGCAGAGGCATCTGATCAGATGGTCTCAATCTTAGAGAGTCCATGAGCTCCTCGCACTTGTTGTTGGAGGTGAGGGTGAAGGAGACCACTGCATTTCTACACTTTGCAGTGACTCCTGTGCATTCATTTGCTCCATGGTGCCGTGGATTTTCTCTAGACTGCACTCCCCTGGTCTTCAGCACTTGGACATATAACACTGTTCGTTTATTGTCACTGAGTCAAAAACCTGGAACTCCCTACCCAATAGCACCGTGGAAACATCTTCACCACTCGGGCTGCAGCGGTTCAAGAAGACCCATCACCACCTTCTCAAGGGCAAGAAAGGGAGGGCAATAGATGGTGGGCTCGCCAGCGACCAATGTTCCCGTGAAGTTGCGCAGTCATGCTGCGGTCTACAGGTCCCGCACAGGCCGCTCACCAGCTTTTGAATGGAAAAACCGAGCTTGTGCAGGAATTTGAAAGGGTCGCGCAGCCCGTTAAAGGGTCCGTGCACCCAAAAAATTTAGAGGGAACATTGCCTGTGACGCCAACATCCCGAGAATGAATAAAGAACAGATCCCATTTTGAAGCTAAATGAGTGAGTCTGGCTCCAGAGGAGTGAAAGTTGACAGGTCTGAGCGAGGGGGAACCGAGCAGGGGGGAAGGAGGAAAGAAAAGTTCAGTCAGTCCCACTCTGGGAGTTGCTGCTGTCAACACTTCTCCACAGGGCTTGCCAACTGTGGGAGGCGGCAAATAACCAACAGGCCCGCCCCCACACACCACATCACCAATCACATGGCTCGGATAGGGTTGAATGGCATTACAAACAACCAATAAACAAAACAGAAAAGGTGGGGTACTAATCTGATTGGCATTGAGCTGAGCCAATCAGCGACTATAAAGCAGTCCTGGGTCTGCCACATGGGGACGATGAGGAATCCGCTGCCCGATTGGCGAATGATGTGGAGATGCCGGAGTTGGACTGGGGTGGACAAATGTAAGAAGTCACACAGCACCAGGTTATAGTCCAACAGCTTTATTTGAAGTCACAAGCTTTCGGAGCGCTGCTCCTTCGTCAGGTGAAGTGGAGAGATGCATAAAGACACAACTTATATAGTCAGAGAATAATGTCAGATGTTTACAGGTAATCTTTCTAACTGCCATTAATCACACCTCGGCAGAGAGATAATCACAGCAATCAAAGGTGTGAATGGTGTCCAAACAGGTCAGTCAGGAAAACATTACATCAAAGAACAATGAGGTGGGGTCACAAGGGGTCAAATATTACAGATGCTGGGGTCTGTGTGAAAAACAAAAAAAGACAAAAAACATTTTTTTTTCTGGAAATCACAGCAGGTCCGGCCGCATCTGTGTAGAGAGAACAAGCCAACGATGACTCGAGTCTGGGTGACCCTACATCAGGTGGGGTTACATGTTGCGTGACATGAACCCAAGATCCCGGTTCAGGCCGTCCTCATGGGTGCGGAACTTGGCTATCAGTTTCTGCTTGATGATTTTGCGTTGTCGTATGTCTCGAAGGCCACCTTGGAGAATGCTTACCCGAAGATCGGAGGCTGAATGTCCTTGACTGCTGAAGTGTTCCCCGACTGGGAGGGAACACTCCTGCCTGGCGATTGTTGCGCGGTGTCCATTCATCCATTGTCGCAGTGTCTGCATGGTCTCACCGATGTACCATGCTCCAGGGCATCCTTTCCTGCAACGTATGAGGTAGACAATGTTGGCCGAGTCACATGAGTATGTACCATGTACCTGGTGGGTGATGTCCTCACGTGTGATGATGGTATTTGTGTTGATAATCTGGCATGTCTTGCAGAGGTTGCTGTGGCAGGGTTGTGTGGTGTCGTGGTCGCTGTTCTCCTGAAAGCTAGGTAATTTGCTGCGAACGATAGTCTGTTTGAGGTTAGGCGGCTGTTTGAAGGCGAGTAGTGGAGGCATGGGGATGGCCTTAGCGAGGTGTTCATCATCATCGATGACATGTTGAAGGCTGCGAAGAACATGGCGTAGTTTCTCTGCTCCGGGGAAGTACTGGATGATGAAGGGTACTCTGTTGGTTGTGTCCCATGTTTGTCTTCTGAGGAGGTCTATGCGATTTTTCGCTGTGGCCCGTCGGAACTGTCGATCGACGAATCGAGCGTCATATCCCGTTCTTACGAGGGCGTCTTTCAGCGTCTGTAGGTGTCCATCGCGTTCCTCCTCATCTGAGCAGATCCTGTGTATTCGCAGGGCTTGTCCATAGGGGATGGCTTCTTTAACATGGTTAGGGTGGAAGCTGGAGAAGTGAAGCATCGTGAGGTTGTCCGTGGGCTTGCGGTAGAGTGAAGTGCTGAGATGTCCGTCTTTGATGGAGATTCGTGTGTCCAAGAATGAAACCGATTCTGAGGAGTAGTCCATGGTGAGTTTGATGGTGGGATGGAACATTTGATGTTATCGTGTAGTCTTTTCAGTGATTCTTCACCATGGGTCCATAGGAAGAAAATGTCGTCGATGTATCTGGGGTATAGCGTTGGTTGGAGATCCTATGCAGCGAAGAAGTCTTGCTCGAACTTGTGCATGAAGATGTTGGCGTATTGGGGTGCGAATTTGGTCCCCATGGCTGTTCCATGTGTTTGGGTAAAGAACTGGTTGTCGAAGGTGAAGACATTGTGGTCAAGGATGAAGCGGATGAGTTGTAGGATGGCGTCTGGAGATTGGCTGTTGTTGGTGTTGAGTACTGAGGCTGTCGCAGCGATGCCGTCATTGTGGGGGATACTGGTGTAGAGTGCCGAGACGTCCATCGTGGCGAGGAGTGTTCCTGGTTCAACTGATCCGTGGGCGCTGAGTTTCTGTAAGAAGTCTGTAGTGTCGCAACAGAAGCTGGGGGTTCCCTGTACAATGGGTTTCAGGTTGCCCTCAATGTATCCAGAGAGGTTCTCACACAGGGTTCCGTTGCCTGATACGATAGGACGTCCGGGTGTGTTGGCTTTGTGTATCTTTGGGAGGCAGTAGAAGTCTCCCACGCGGGGAGTACATGGGATGAGAGTGCGTAGGATGCTTTGAAGGTCTGGATCGAAGTTCTTGATCAGTCTGTTGAGTTGACAGGTGTGTTCTTTGGTCGGATCTGCGGGTAACTGTCTGTAGTGTTCCTGGTTGTCCAGTTGTTGGTATGCTTCTTTGCAATAGTCCGTTCTGTTCTGTATGACGATGGCTCCTCCTTTGTCTGCTGGTTTGATGACAATATTGCGGTTGGTCTTGAGAGCGTGGATGGTGTTGCGTTGTGCTCGGGTGACATTCTGGACTGTCTTGTGAGTGCGGCTGATGAATCTGGCGTTGATGCATCTCCTGATAGCTTGAGCATACATGTCAAGCTTAGGGCAGCGACCCTCCGGAGGGGTCCAATTTGACTCTTTCTTCTTCGGTTGCTGCACTGCGGATCCCTCTGTCTGCTGTTCCGGATCATTGATTGTCTCATTGGGTTCGCTGCTGACATCTT
Source organism: Somniosus microcephalus (assembly GCF_052327205.1). Taxonomy (NCBI): domain Eukaryota; kingdom Metazoa; phylum Chordata; class Chondrichthyes; order Squaliformes; family Somniosidae; genus Somniosus; species Somniosus microcephalus. The sequence continues at coordinate 21,019,536 of NC_141014.1, forward strand.
GGGATTTATGGAAGAATTCCCGGAGCCTCATTCTCCTGATGAATTCCTCTGTGTCTGCCGCGAGACTGACGGGGTCCATTTTGGTGGTGGGGCAGAAATTGAGCCCTCGGCTGAGAACTTCAATTTCGTCTGGTTGAAGGGTGCGGTCGGACAGGTTGACGATGGACTTCCCTGTGGTTTCAACTGTGGTACCGGGGGAGGCTTGGTTGCTGCTGCTGGTGATGCCGAGTTTCTCAAGCTTCCTGTTCTTGGTGTGCATGTAGGCAGCGTAGTTCTGTTGCCTCGTATGTTTGGCGGTGTCTCGTAGCTGGTCTGCTGTGTCCTGAGCACAGGCTGAGAACATGGACTCCATCTCGGTTTCGAGGTTGCGGCATCTGCTGTAGATCTGGTGTACGAGATGGTTGAGGAGTGTGCAAGAGGTACGACGGCAGAGTCTCTCAGCGTAGTCTGTGTTGTAGGTCGACTTGAGTGGGTTTGTGATCTGTAGTCCTTTCGGGATCTTGTCTGCTTTCTTGCATCTCTGTAGAAACTTGATGTCTGTGTCGATATGCGCGATCTTCTTGGAGATCCTCTCCACTTTGAGCCGGCAGTTTGTGGTGTCGATAGTAGCCATGGTGTGGAGATGCCGGAGTTGGACTGGGGTGGACAAATGTAAGAAGTCACACAACACCAGGTTATAGTCCAACAGCTTTATTTGAAGTCACAAGCTTTCGGAGCGCTGCTCCTTCGTCAGGTGAAGTGGAGAGATGCATAAAGACACAGCTTATATAGTCAGAGAATAATGTCAGATGTTTACAGGTAATCTTTCTAACTGCCATTAATCACACCTCGGCAGAGAGATAATCACAGCAATCAAAGGTGTGAATGGTGTCCAAACAGGTCAGTCAGGAAAACATTACATCAAAGAACAATGAGGTGGGGTCACAAGGGATTATCTCTCTGCCGAGGTGTGATTAATGGCAGTTAGAAAGATTACCTGTAAACATCTGACATTATTCTCTGACTATATAAGCTGTGTCTTTATGCATCCCTCCACTTCACCTGACGAAGGAGCAGCGCTCCGAAAGCTTGTGACTTCAAATAAAGCTGTTGGACTATAACCTATTGTGTGACTTCTTACAATTGGCGAATGTCTGTAGATATGCAAATAAGGAAACAATTAAACGCGTCACCAAAAAGAGAAAAGAGAGATAGTTCTTTATTTATTTTGGGCTCTGACTAAAAATGCAGGGAAAGCCTTAGTAACAAACAAAATTCTATATGACTAGGTGAAGGCTCATGAGCAGTCATAGTGATGTGAAAGAGGTGATTCCTGAGAGACAGGAGCGGGAGGCGTATTTATTTTAAAAGAAGCTTCTGAGAAGAAAGGTATATTTGGAATTTTTGGAACGGGGAGATGGTGGGGGCTCCCTCTGCTCGATGTGGTAGAGGGAGACCAAGAGTTGGTTTCTCCTGCTCCGTCTCCCTTCCCCTATGGGGGTACATGAACAAAAAGCAGAATCGCCTGTGCGTCAAGCGCCACCACCCATTACTATTTAATCACCGTTGCGATACGGCATTACCTGTTCCTCCTGAGCATTTTACACTCACCACACGTCACGTTGCAAATTACTCGTACACTATAACTCTGTTCAATGTGGAACTGGGAGTTTGTTGGCAAAGGAGGGTGAGGACATCTGTTGGAAGAGCCTGGAACTGCAACACATCCGCACTACTGCAAAGCTCGCTGCAATTTCTTTGGAAAACATATTTTCCTTATTGACAAAATTGTTATTAAAAAGATATTCCATATCTTCAGGGTATAAACAGGAAACAGTCAATGTACAATAAACTATTGCGGAGTAAAAATGAGAGGCTTTTAATCAGGAAATGTCTGATTGTTCAGCATTTGGAGCAGGTTTTCACCTCTTGCTGAATTGGAAAAGTTCAGATTGATTTAAACCACTGACTGATTAAAATGCAAATCGTAACGATTAAGATGGAATAAAAAGCCGGTATCAGTAACGGTGACCATGAAGATATCGGATTGATGTAAAAACCCAACTGGTTCACTAAAGTCCTTTAGGGAAGCAAACTTGCCATCCTTACCTGTGTTAAGTCCGTGAATGATTGAGACACGGACTAGCAGGAGAGAAACAAACAAGTCTTTACTGTTGAAAGGCATAAACGAATCTAACCAACAGAGGCTCTCTAGCGCCTTTTATACAGGGGTGGTCACTGCCGGTACTGCCGTCTGAGACCAGTTATTCTCTTAAAGGTACATACACAACAATTCCTCCCCTTTTAGATAAACAGTACATAACATTCATTTAACAACTAATGATAACGAATTACAATCACAATTACTGTTGCTAGATACATTGGTTAAGTTTAAGCAATTATAAGTTCAGTCTTTCAGGAGGCTTCCTGATTCTGTCTGGATAACACCTCTTTGGAGTATCAGGTTCTTCTGGCAATGTTGAGTCGGAATCAATGTCGTTGTTTGGTTCATCTGCTTCCAATATTACCGGTTCTACGGTAGCTGCAATTGGAACGTTGATTTCATTACCAGGTGTATCAGATCGTGGTGTGGAGTTGACGTTTTCCAGTGACTCTAGAATCTGGTCAGCATGGCGTCTTACAATGCTCCCCCCAACGTCCACGGTATACATGAGAGGTCCTTGTCGTGTACAAATCGTTCCTGGCTGCCATTTCTCAGTGCGGTAGTCCCGGGCCAAAACTGGTTGACCAATCTTAAAACTCCTGGTCGGCCTTTCATTCATATTCTGAAACTGCCTGTTCTCCACATCTCTTCGGACGTTTGGCTTAACCAAATCCAAGCGGCATCGTAGTCTTCGATTGAAGAACATCATGGCTGGAGTTTGTTTGGTAACCGCATGTGTCGCATTCCGGTAGGCAAACAAGAAGTTGTCCACCTTGTGTTGTAGGGGTATATCTTCATCACACATTGCCTTGATAGCCTTCTTGAATGTTTGGACAAACCTCTCGGCCAATCCATTAGTGGCTGGATGATATGGGGCAGATGTGTAATGCTTAACACCATTGTTCTTTAAGAACCTCCGGAACTCTTCAGACACAAACTGTGGTCCATTGTCAGAGCAAATCTGTTCAGGCAGCCCATTCCTGGCGAATATGGTTCGTAAAACTGCGATAGTTTTTTCCGTAGTGGTTGAGGACATTTTTATTACCTCTGGCCACTTTGAATGTGCATCCACCGCAATTAAAAACATCGAGTCCATGAAGGGACCAGCAAAATCAATGTGCACCCTTTGCCATGGAGATGAGGGCCACTCCCATGGATGCAGAGGAGCTTGTGGTGGGGTGTTTTGGACCTTCTGGCATCCTGCACAGCTCTTGGTCATCTCTTTGATTTCTCTATCGATTCCCGGCCACCACACAAACGCTCTGGCTAAGCTCTTCATTTTTACCCCACCCAGATGACCCTCATGAAGCTCATTGAGCACTCTATCCGTCAACTTAGGTGGAATTACTACTCTGGATCCACACATCAAGGTTCCTCTGCACACTGACAGCTGTTCTCTTCTTGGCGAAAATGCTGGCAGCAGTGGTTCGCCATGTGCTGGCCATCCCTTCACCGTTAAATCATAGACCCGTGATAGTGTCGGGTCATTCCGTGTTTCCTTTTCTATGTTTGCATTCGTCACAGGGAGACATTCGACTATGGTCGAGTGGAATAACTCCATTGGATCCACTGCAAGGTCCTCTTCTTCCACCGTCGGCAACGGTAGACGTGACAATCCATCAGCATTTCCATGCTGTTTAGTTCCCCTGTACTCGATGTCATATTGGTGTGCCCCTAGGAAAAGGGACCATCTCTGCAGCCGTTGTGCTGTCATTATCGGTACGCCCTTCTGAGGGTTGAAAATGGAGACAAGAGGTTGATGATCGGTTAGTAGAGTAAATTTTTGACCGTGCAGCTAGTGATTGAACTTCTTCACCCCCCACACTAGGCTGAGGGCCTCTCTGTCAATCTGGGCGTAGTTACGCTCGGCAGAAGTTAACGAGCGTGACGCAAAAGCTATCGGCCTCTCCAAACCATCAAGGAATTTATGTGACAGTACCGCCCCAATGCCATAAGGAGACGCATCACACGCCAGCCTGATTGGCAGTGCTGGGTTGTAGTGAGCCAATACTTCCTTCGAAGTGATTAAGTCCTTACTCTTCTGAAAAGCACGTTTAGAATCATCGCTCCATTTCCATGCTACCCCCGTTCGTAGCAGGGCGTTCAGTGGATGCAGAATTGTCGACAAATTCGGCAAAAACTTATGATAGTAATTCACCAACCCGAGGAATGACCTCAGTTGCGACACATTTTCAGGCGCTGGGGCCTTAACAACCGCTTCAATTTTGGCAGGGGACTTATGTAACCCCTCTTCATCAATCACGTGGCCACAATACGATATCTGTTTCTTAAAAAATTCGCACTTGGGGTGGTTGGCTCACAGCCCATGTTCCCGTAGTCTAGTGAGTGTAATGATATCAGCAAATAGAGATGGTATTTGCCTGTTCGATTATGATGCCTTAATAGCATGTTTGTATGTATTGATTGCTTGTGCCTGACCAGCAGAGGGCATGTGACCGAGAGAAGCAAGGCAGTTAGTTTAGTTTCGGTTTCGTTCTAGATGCATCACAGCATCGTGTCTCCTGTAAAAGCTGTATAAAAGAGTTGAGCAGACTTTAGGTTAAAACTCATTGGCCTAGAAATTCGGTAGGCTTAGCGCCGCTTTTGAGGCGCTAGAGGGCCTAGCGCCGGAGTTATGGCCAGTTTGGAAATTGAGTGGGTCCCTAAATCGGCGTTAGGCCGTTAGCGCTGCGCCGGCACCGATGACGTCATCGGTGTGCGCAGCGTCCCGGTTGCCATGGTAACCCGCCCGAACTCCGAAATTGACTTGCGGCCGCCTCGCCCGTGGCAGCCGCAAGCAACGTTCTGGCAGAGGTGCCTTACTGGACTTTGCGCCGGCGCATTAAAGGCCCCGCGGCGGCCGGCCGCTTTCCTGCCGGCCGCCTGGCCGCAGCTCCCTCCCCGGACTTCTCCCCCCCACCCCCCCGGGACAGATGCAAGCCCGGCACTTGTCCGAGGTGCCGGGCTCATTTTTACAATGATTTTCGCGGGCCGCGGCCGGGTGCAGGCAGCTCCTCCTTAAGGGAAGGAGGAGGCCTGCACTTCCCGAACCTGCCGCACCGCAGCGGGCGCCGCAGTGCCGGAATAGCGCCGCAATTCAACGCGTAGCGCCAGTTTTCAGGCGCAAACAGCTTTCAGCAGCGCCGGCAGCCGTTTGGGCGCAGAACTAGTGAATTTTTGGCCCGCCCAGCGCGACTTAGCTCCGGCACTAACTTCCAGCGCTAAAGCCGTCGCTGCGCCAAAACCCAATTTCTAGGCCATTCTCTTTCATAAATGTCTCGTCATTGAACCCACAAAGAAATCAATACATGGTGTCAGAAGTGATTGAAAGAGATGAAGAAAAAAAAATCTGAAGTTAAATCAGCTCTCCACAAATTAGCAAGCCAAAAGAGAACATCGTTGCTTACCATTGGAGAATAGCAAACGAAGTGAAAAAATGGAAGGATTACACCCACCGGCGACGCTTCAGTTAACAGGTAATGTGGCTGAAAATTGGAGGAGATTCAAACAACGTGTGGGGTTGTATTTAGTGGCAATCGGAGCTGACGAGAAAAGTAATAAAAGGAAATCGTCACTGTTCTTACATGTCGTGGGTGATGAAGCGCTGGAGGTGTATAATAACTTCACATTCGTTGCTAATGGAGACAAAATGAAGCTAGATAAAATAATGGAACAGTTTGAGGCCTACTGCATACCTAAACGTAACGTGACGTTTGAGAGGCACAGATTTTTCACATGTTTTCAGAAAACGGATGAGACTATTGATCAGTATGTGACTTAACTGAGAAACAGAAGCAAAACATGTGAATTTGGGGGACTGACAGACTCGCTGATAAAAGACAGACTGGTGTGTGGTATTCCAGATAATGGTCTAAGGGAAAGACTGCTAAGAGAGCAAGATCTAGACCTGGGAAAAGCCATAGCACTGTGTAGGGCTACAGAGTCTGTGAAGTTGCAGGCAAAGGAGCTGTTCAGTGACAATAGCTGCAACTTTGATGCAGTGAGAAAGAACGGATACAAACCGTTTAACAAAACGAGCGCCAATGTGAAAAAAGAGGCGTGGCCAGCGAACGAAAATGAAAGGGACAATCGAAAGACATGTAGTCGATGCGGTACACAGCATCCACCAAGAAAGTGTCCAGCATATGGTAAAAAATGCAATAGTTGCAACAAAAACAACCATTATGCCCGTTGCTGTAAGAACCAAGCGCAACAAAGCAAGGTCCATGCAGTAGATGAAAGCGGGATAGAGGAGTTCAATGTGGATGTTGTGTCTGAAAACAAAAAAGAAGAAAGAGACTGGATGTTGACACTAAAAGTGAATGACATACATATTCCATTTAAATTGAATACTGGAGCACAAGTTAATGTGATATCAGAGACTGATTTTAAGAAAATTAGACCCAGATCAAAGATACATGGAATAAAAGTGAAAGTGACAGGATACTCAGGTACTGATATACCAGTGAAAGGAAGATGCATTGTCAAAGTAACACACAAGGACAGAGAGCACATGCTAGCATTAATCATGGTGCCAAAGGATGTGCAAGCCATACTAGGTTTAAAAGCCTGTGAGAGACTGAACCTGGTAAAGAGAATCCTCGTTGTGGAAAGCGAAGGAGAGACAGTCTATGATGAACTCATGAAAGAGTACAAAGACCTATTTAAGGGTCTAGGCTGCATTCCAGGAGAACACACGATCAGAGTAGATAAAAGTATGACACCGGTCATACATCCATGCAGAAAAGTTCCGTTTGCTCGTCAAAAGCAACTGAAGGCAGAGTTGGACAGGATGGAAAGCCTGAACGTGATTCAGAAGATAGATGAGCCAACTGAGTGGGTGAGTTCCCTCGTCGTAGTGGACAAAAAGAATGGAAAGCTCAGAATTTGCCTGGATCCAAGAGATCTAAACAGAGCAATAAAGAGAGAGCACTTCAAGCTTCCTACACGTGAGGAAATCATGGCACAGTTTGCAAATGCAAAATATTTCAGCAAGTTAGATGCATCATCAGGATTTTGGCAGATGAAGCTGGACGAAGCAAGTTCAAGACTGTGCATGTTCAACAGTCCATTTGGCAGATACAGATTCCTAAGGTTACCATTTGGCATTGCCTCAGCTCCTGAAGTGTATCACAAAACTATCCATATGATCTATGAGCACCTGGAGGGAGTTGATACATCAATGGATGACATCATAGTATGGGGAACCACGAGAACTGAGCATGACGAGAGACTGAAAAAAGTGCTGGAAGCAACAAGGAAAACAAACCTGAAGCTGAATAGAGAGAAATGCCAGCTCGGGGTGACAGAACTGACATTCGTGGGAGATATCCTTAGCAGTGAGGGCATCAGACCAGATCCCAGAAAGGTGTCTGCCATTGAGAATATGCCAAAGCCACAATGCAAAAAGGACGTGCAGAGGTTTAATGGAATGATCAACTACATGGGTAAATTCATATCCAACCTCTCAGAAAAGATGGCGCCACTGAGAAAACTAACTGAAAAGAACATAGAATGGGAATGGAATCATGAGCATGAGAAGTCATGGAGCGATCTAAAGAAACTGCTCACAGAGGAACCAGTTCTGAGGTTTTATGACCCAGCGAGACCCATCAAGATATCATCAGATGCATCACAGAGTGGGCTCGGTGCCGTTCTTCTGCAACAATATGACTACTGACAACCTATTGCATATGCATCGCGCTCAATGACAGACGTGGAGACGCGATATGCTCAAATAGAAAAGGAGCTGCTCAGCATCACATACGCCTGTGAAAGATTTCACCAGTTTGTGGCAGGACAAGCAATCAGTGTAGAGACTGACCATAAGCCCTTGATTGCATTGTTCCAAAAGCCACTAAATAGCTGTCCGCTTAGAATACAAAGAATGATGATCAGGCTGCAACGCTATACACTGAATGTTGCGTACACACCGGGTAAGCTGATGTATACAGCAGACACGTTGTCCAGAGCTGTTGACTCAAGTGAGCCCGCAAACACCACAATGGATGAAAAAGTGAACGCCTACGTGGACATGATCACAAGTGCACTGCCCATAGCAGATGCAAAAATGGAGCTCATAAAGACTGAGACAAACAAAGATGAAACAATGAGACGACTGAGAAAAAGCATCTTGGATGGATGGCCCAACATGAAGCAAGACTGCTCACCTGACATGGCAGAGTACTGGAACTGCAGGGTGGAACTATCAGTGGTCGAAGACATCATATACAAAGGAAGTAAAATAGTTATCCCAAAGAGTCTGAGAAAAGAGATGTTAAAAAAGATCCATGGAGGACATCTGGGAATCGAAAAGTGTAAGAAAAGAGCACGAGAGGTGATGTACTGGCCACGAATCAACCAAGATGTGACAAATGAGGTGTCAAACTGCACAATATGCCTGAAATATCAAGCAAGCAATCCGGTAGAACCACTAAAGCCACACCCAGCACCAGACAGACCTTACCAGAAGGTAGGCGCTGACCTATTCGTATGTCAAGGGAAGGACTATCTTGTAGTCACAGACTATTACTCCCTGTATCCAGAGGTTTGTAGACTGTACACCACCACTGCAGATGCTGTGATAACATGTATGAAAGCCATATTCTCCAGACATGGCGTGGCAAGCGAGGTCTTCACAGACAACGGACCCCAGTTTTACAATGCAAGTTTCCGACACTTTGCCAAAGAGTGGGACTTTGTCCAAACAACGTCAAGTCCTCACTATCCACAGTCCAATGGACTAGTGGAAAAATCGGTCCAGACAGTGAAAAGACTGATGTACAAGGCAAAAGACAGTGGAACTGACTTCTACCAGCGCATGCTTGTATACCGCACAACGCCGCTCGAGTGTGGTATGTCACCAGCCCAACTCCTGATGGGACGTCGGCTAAGGTCAAACCTACCCATCCCGGAGAATCTCCTGAAAACAAAAGAGGGGGAGAAAGTGAGGAAGTTCAAAGAGCAACAGAAAGAAAAGCAAAAGTATTACTATGACAGAGGAACACAAAACCTACCTGAACTCCACACTGGTGACCAAGTAAGGTTCAAAGACAAAACAAACACATGGACTCAGAAGGGAACTGTCCTGAGTGAAGTTCAACCAAGATCATACACCATTCAGACAGATGAGGGTGCTGTTCTGAGAAGAAATCATCGAGATCTTCTCATGGGACCAGCCACAGCAGGTCAAGAGACTGATACTGTTGAACAACCTGATCACACAGCTGAGAACACATCATCTGAGGCAACAACTCAGATTCAAGGACAATCAATCAGAAAATCCTCAAGACATGTGAAGCCTCCTGAGAGACTCATTGAGCAAATTTAAGGACTATTGTTATAGAAGGAAGTAATGTTATCTTATTCTTTCTTCAAGTTCTAGTGTATTGACATATTTCATGTGAACACACAAAGCAAGGTTAAAAAACCTTGATCATGATAATGATAATGTAAGTTCATTAAGTGTTACAGTTAAAATGCAGATTAATACAAAGAAAACATGTTGTTAGTTAAAAGTAAAATACTTCTGTTTTAAGAAAAGGAGATGTAATGATATCAGCAAATAGAGATGGTATTTGCCTGTTCGATTATGATGCCTTAATAGCATGTTTGTATGTATTGATTGCTTGTGCCTGACCAGCAGAGGGCATGTGACCGAGAGAAGCAAGGCAGTTAGTTTAGTTTCGGTTTCGTTCTGGATGCATCACAGCATCGTGTCTCCTGTAAAAGCTGTATAAAAGAGTTGAACAGACTTTAGATTAAAACTCATTCTCTTTCATAAATGTCTCGTCATTGAACCCACAAAGAAATCAATACAGTGAGCACCTGTTCTAGGTTGTTAAGGTGTTCACTGTCATCTTCACCTGTTACAAGGATGTCATCCAAGTAACACTGAGTCCCCAGAATCCCTTGCAGGACTTGTTCCATCGCTCTTTGCCATATCGCCGGAGCCGATGCTACTCCGAATACCAATCGATGATACTGGTAAAGACCTTTGTGAGTGTTTATCATGAGATACTTCCTAGAGGACTCTTCAACCTCCATCTGCAAATATGCTTGTGCTAGGTCAATTTTTGTAAAACGCTTCCCTCCAGACAGTGAGGCGAAGATGTCTTCTATCCTTGGAAGAGGATATTGTACTGTGTGAAGGACAGGGTTCACCGTCACCTTGAAATCCCCACAGATGCGAATCTTCCTTGGCTCTCCGGACTTATTGCATAACGTTTTCTTCATGACATGAATGATGGGTGTCGCCCACTCGCTCCAGTCGACCTTAGACAACACGCCCGCCTTCTCCAGATTCTCCAGCTCTGCCTCGACGGCTGGACGAATTGCATATGGTACCGGTCTCGCTTTGAAAAACTTGGGAACGGCATTCTCTTCAATTTTTAACGAGGCGGTTACGCCTTTAAGCGTGCCCAGTTCTTGTTGAAATACCTCTTTGGCGTTAGCTAAGATTGTTGACAATCATCCAGGAGTGACGTCTTCATCTTTTTTACCGTCCACCGTCATTGCATGAATGGAATGCCAATCTAAGTTTATCTTCCTGATCCATTCCCGTCCCAATAACGGTGGTCCACCATTTGGCAGTATGTAGAGATACAATTTCCATATTTTCTTGCCATTGTATTCGACAGGCACCCTTATTTTTCCTCTGGGGTATACTTTTTGCCCCGTATACGTCGTCAAGACGATGGATGTCTCTCTCAAGGGTATGTGTGAAAACAGCTGCTCATAGTCTCATCGATTCATGGCGGTTAGCGCTGATCCTGTATCCAATTCCATTTTAACTTGGGACCCTGCTATCGTGAGGGTGACCCAAATGGTTCGGTGATCCTCTTTTGCGATTACATTGTGAAGTTTGAGACAGCTTAATTTCCTGTTCTCGGATTCACTATCGCTCATCTGGTCTTCGGAACTACTGTCCGTCATCTTTTGTACTTTCTTGTACGGTTCCTTAGTAGCCTTTTTGTTGTTGCTGGTCTTCTTCCCAGACCTACAAACTCGTGCAATGTGTCCAATCTTCCCGCGTTGTCTGCATATTTTGTCTTTGGACCAGCAGTCCTTCTGGTCATGGTTAGTTATGCCGCAGCGATAACATTTTGCAAATCCCCGTGTCATTTCGTGGGTGCCGTATTCCTGTGGTTTTTGTTGAATTTCTGCAGCCCCCCTGGCTGCTGCTTCATACGATACTGCCACGCTGAAAGCCTTATCTAGCGTCAGCTCTTTTTCTGCGAGTAACTTCTTCTGTGTTCCTTCACTCAGGAGTCCACAGACAAATTTGTCCTGTAGGGTATCTGCCAGTCCTGCCCCGAACTGGCAGTGCTTTGATAGCTTGCATAGTTCCGTAAGATACTCAGCATTGCTCTCATCTTTGTGCTGAGTTCTCCTGTGGAATTTAAATCTTTCTGCTATCAACAGCAGTGCAGGGTTTAAGTGCTCCTGTAGAACAGCAACAATTTCGTTAAACTCTTCGCCTTCGGTTTGGCTGGAGTAATCAGATCCCGCAATAGGCCGTACGTTCTATCGCCCATTACGTTTAGCAATATTGATGCCTTTTTCCCCTCCGCTATTTCATTTGCCTCGAAATATACCTCGACTCTTTCCACATACGTGGTCCAGTCCTCTAATGTATTATCAAAAGCAGTGATACAGCCAGTCTTCGGCATCTTGCAAATCTAAAATGGCACCTCCCGCGATTTACCTTCTTCTCCAATTTAACAAAATGGCGCCTCCCGCGCTTTTCCTTCTTCCCTGCTGTTGTTAGCGCTGCTTTCCACGGTTTCTTGCGCGTATTCTTTTTCTTCTATTATTTTCCCGTCATGGAGCGGACCCTCTGGGACACTTCCCTCCCTCTTCTGAGGTCCGAACGCTGCCCAGCTTCGAAACACCGGCCGCGCCCTGTATGCTCCACCCTCTCTCTCTCTCCTTGCTTCCCGACTCGCTGCCCGGCCCCGTTGCAGCCCAGGAAGGATCAGAGCACTACCTGCCACCAGCCCGATTAGCTGGGAAACCACGGACCGAGGAACCCAGCCTGGCTCTGGACAGTCTCTCCTGCGAGTTTTGAAATCGATGATTGACGGTCGACGCCCGTTTCTCGAGTTTCAATGGCCTATTTATTTATTTATTATTTTTCTTCTGGCTCCGACCTTCAACACGTCATCGGAGCTGCTGCTGAGTTGCAGGTAAGTTCGTTTCTAACTCGTCGCCAGTGTTAAGTCCGTGAATGATTGAGACACGGACTAGCAGGAGAGAAACAAACAAGTCTTTACTGTTGAAAGGCATAAACGAATCTAACCAACAGAGGCTCTCTAGCGCCTTTTATACAGGGGTGGTCACTGCCGGTACTGCCGTCTGAGACCAGTTATTCTCTTAAAGGTACATACACAACAACCTGGTCTGGCCTTTATGTAACTCCACAGCAATGTGGTTGACTCTTAAATGGCCTATTAAACCACTACAAAAAAAGCATAATAAGAATAAAACTGGCAGACCACACAGCACCAACCTAGGCATCAAATACAGACACGACAAAGGCACACCCAGCCCAGTCGACCCTGCAAAGTCCTCCTCACTGCCAACTGAGAACTTGTGCTAAAATTGGGAGAGCTGTCCCACAGGCTACTCGAGAAATAGTCATACTCACAGAATCATTCCTTTCAGCCAACGTCCCAGATTCCTTTATTACCATCCCTGGGTGTGTCCTGTCCCACCGGCAGGACAGACCCACTAGTTTTGGCAGCACGGTGGTATACAGTCGGGAAGGAGTGGCCCTGGGAGTCCTCAACATTGACTCCGGACCCCATGAAGTCTCATGGTATCAGGTCAAACATGGGCAAGGAAAGCGGACCCCCCTGAGTTACTCATACCGTGCCGGGTCGCCTCCTGCCAGCGGCTGGGCCCCGGGCTCGTTTCGCCTCCAGCTGAATTTATTCGGTTTGAGGCCGGGGACCGCTGAGTTGTGACGGCTCAGAGTGGGGGGAGGGGTGGCGCGGGCCGGGGGTATTACAGGAAACTCTCTTTTAACCAGCACCTAAAAAATTATCTGGAAATCTCTCTTAACCGGCAAAATTCAGGAGTAGGTTCAGGTAAGTTTTACTATATATTAGTGGCCATGTAACCAGGGTTCCTGGATCTGTGGCCGTGTAACCGGGGTTCCTGGATCTGTGGCCGTGTAACCGGGGTTCCTGGATTTGTGGCCGTGTAACCGGGGTTCCTGGATCTGTGGCCGTGTAACCGGGGTTCCTGGATCTGTGGCCATGTAACCGGGGTTCCTGGATCTGTGGCCGTGTAACCGGGGTTCCTGGATCTGTGGCCGTGTAACCGGGGTTCATAACATAAGAACATAAGAAGTAGGAGCAGGAGTAGGCCATACGGCCCCTCGGGCCTGCTCCGCCATTCAATAGGATCATGGCTGATCCGAATCTAGTTTCACGTCCACTTCCCTGCCCTCTCCCCGTAACCCCTAATTCCCTTATCTGCTAGGAAACTGTCTATCTCTATTTTAAATTTATTTAATGTTGCAGCTTCCACAGCTCCCTGGGGTAGCAAATTCCATAGATTTACTACCCTCTGAGTGAAGAAGTTTCTCCTCATCTCAGTTTTGAAAGGGCAGCCCCTTATTCTAAGATTATGCCCCCTAGTTCTAGTCTCACCCATCAGTGGAAACATCCTCACCGCATCCACCCGATCAAGCCCCCTCACAATCTTATATGTTTCGATAAGATCGCCTCTCATTCTTCTGAACTCCAATGAGTAGAGTCCCAACCTACTCAACCTTTCCTCATACGTCAACCCCCTCATCTCCGGAATCAACCGAGTGAACCTTCTCTGAACCACCTTGAGCAAGTATATCTTTTCTTAAATATGGAAACCAAAACTGCACGCAGCATTCCAGGTGTGGCCTCACCAATACCCTGTATAACTGCAGCAACACTTCCCTGTTTTTATAATCCATCCCCCTTGCAATAAAAGCCAAGATTCCATTGGCCTTACTGATCACCTGCTGCACCTGCACACTAACTTTTTGTGTTTCATGCACCAGGACCCCCAGATCCCTTTGTACTGCAGCACTTTGCAGTTTCTCTCCATTTAGATAATAACTTGCTCTTTGATTTTTTCTGCCAAAGTGCATAACCTCACACTTTCCAACATTATATTGCATCTGCCAAATCTCTGCCCACTCACTTAGCCTGTCTATGTCCTTTTGCAGGTTTTTTATGTTCTCCTCACTCACTGCTTTCCCTCCCATCTTTGTATCGTCGGCAAACTTGGATATGTTGCACTTGGTCCCTTCCTCCAAATCGTTAATATAGATTGTAAAGAGTTGGGGTCCCAGCACTGACCCCTGCGGAACACCACTAGTTACTGATTGCCAGCCCGAGAATGAACCATTTATCCCAACTCTTTGTTTTCTGTTAGATAGCCAATCATCCATGCCAGTATATTACCTCCAATCCCGTGATTTCTTATCTTGATCAGTAATCTTCCAAATGCCTTTTGGAAGTCCAAATACACTACATCCACTGGTTCCCCTTTATCCACCCTGTATGTTACACCCTCAAAGAATTCGAGCAAATTTGTCAAACATGACTTCCCCTTCATAAAACCATGCTGACTCTGTCCTATTAAATTATGTTTATCCAAATGCTCTGTTACTGTTTCCTTAATAATGGACTCCAACGTTTTGACAACCACAGATGTTAGGCTAACTGGTCTATAGTTTCCAGCTTTTTGTCTACTTCCCTTCTTAAATAAGGGTGTTACATTAGCAGTTTTCCAATCTGCCGGGACCTTTCCTGAGTCCAGGGAGTTCTGGAAAACAATCACCAATGCATCCACAATCCCTACCACCACTTCTCTCAAGACCCTAGGATGTAGGCCATCAGGTCCGGGGGATTTATCCGCCTTAAGTCCCATTATTTTACTGAGTACCATCTCCTTAGTGATTTTAATCGTGTTTAGCTCCTCCCCCCCACCCCGCATTGCCCCCTGTTTGTCCAGTGTTGGGATACTTTTAGTGTCCTCTACTATAAACACTGATACAAAATATTTGTTCAGCGTCTTTGCCATCTACATGTTCCCCACCACTAGTTTCCCGGTCCCATCCTCTAAGGGACCAACGTTCACTTTAGCCACCCTTTTTCTTTTTATATAGCTGTAGAAACTCTTGCTATCTGTTTTTATATTTTTTGCTAGTTTACTTTCATAATCTATCTTCCCTTTCTTAATTAATCTTTTAGTTATTGTTTGTTGGCTTTTAAATGCTTCCCAATCTTTTATCCTCCCACTAGATTTGGCTACTTTATATGCCCTTGTTTTCAGTCGGATACTATCCTTTATTATTTTACAAAGCCACGGATGGCTGTCTTTTCTTTTATTCCCCTTTTTCCTCAGTGGAATATATTTATCTTGAAAGATGTGAAATATCTCCTTGAATGTAGACCACTGCTCTTGTACTGCCTTACACTTTAATCTGTTTTCCCAGTCCACTTTAGTCAATTCTACTCTCATACCTTCATAGCCTCCTTTATTTAAGCTCAGTATGCTGGTTTGAGATCCAACTCTCTCATCTTCAAACTGAATTTGGAATTCAACCATATTATGGTCACTCATTCCAAGGGGATCCTTTACTAGGACATTTTTTATTAATCCTGTCTCATTACACAGGACCAGATCTAAGATTGCCTGCCCCCTGGTTGGTTCAGTTACATACTGCTCAAGGAACCCGTCCCTAATACACTCTATGAACTCTTCCTCAAGGCTGCCATGCCCAATTTGATTAGTCCAGTCAATATGAAAGTTAAAATCCCCCATGATTATAGCTGTTCCCTTATTACAAGCCCCAATTATTTCCTGATTTATACTCCGACCAACAGAGTTGCAACTGTTAGGAGGCCTATAGACTACGCCCACTAGTGACTTTTTCCCCTTCTTATTCCTTATCTCCACCCAAACTATTTCACTATCCTGATCCTTTGACCCAATATCATTTCTGACTATTGCAGTGATTCCATCCTTGATTAACATAGCAACCCCACCTCCCTTTCCTTCCTGTCTGTCCTTCCTAATTGTCAAATACCCTTGTATGTTTAGTTCCCAGTCATGATTATCTTGCAGCCATGTTTCCGTAATGGCCACCAGATCATACCCATGTGTAGTTATTTGTACCGTCAACTCGTCAATTTTGTTACGAATGCTGCGTGCATTCAGATAAAGAACTTTCAAATATGTTTTCTGACACTTTATTCCTGCTTTTACCCATTTTACTACTTTACCTTTATCATTATACATTCTGTCCCTTCCTGACACGCTCTGGTTTTTAATTCCACCACTGCTACCTTGTTCTATTGCCTTCTCCGCTGTCATTTTTATTTTTCGCTCTCTTAAAACCTCCCCCCCACGAATTAGTGTAAAGCCCTCTCTACAGCCCTAGTTATTCGATTCGCCAGGGTTGAGAAGGAGCATGTGAGGAGGGAAGGGCCAGAGATTAAATGATGGGGTGATTATCGGGCATACTTCCCTTCTTTGGAGCCATGATTACATTGGTCTCGATTAATGTGAACGGACTGAGGGGTGAGAAGAAATTGCAGCAGTTGTTGCAGGGTTTTAAAGGCACGAACTTGTCATGTCTGCAAGAAACCTTTTGGGATGAGGATATTCTAGAAAGAGTTCAGAAGGTTTGGAAGGGAGAGGTGTGTGATGAAATATTCCATTCATCACTCATCAGTATTTCTCTGCCTGTGACTGTGGTTGTTTTCAGTTTCATTTCCATTGTATTGTACTGTGTGTAGGGCTCCGCCCATACCTGGCTCCTATGTAAGCTGGCCCAGCCTGCAGCACATCCAGTACGGCAGACCTCTGGATGGAAGATACATTCTCCTCTGCGTGTTACCTTCTAAGTCAATAAAATTGATGTGCCTCAATAAATCCGAGACTCGATGTTAGCGAAACAAAACAAGGCTTTTGACTTAGAAGGTAACACACAGAGGAGAATGTATCTTCCATCCAGAGGTCTGCCGTACTGGATGTGCTGCAGGCTGGGCCAGCTTACATAGGAGCCAGGTATGGGCGGAGCCCTACACACAGTACAATACAATGGAAATGAAACTGAAACCAACCACAGTCACAGGCAGAGAAATACTGATGAGTGATGAATGGAATATTTCATCACATTCTCAAGCTGCCTTCGCTATTCGCGAACCTTACCCCTAACTGCCGGCCAATAGCGACCAAAAGCAGGAGGTACAGCTGGGAGGACAGGCGGTTTATCGCGACTGAGGTAGACAGGCTCCTGAAAGAGCGCATTATTGAACGCAGCAATAGCCCGTGGCGCGCCCAAGTGGTGGTGGTAAGGGGTAGCGAGAAGAAACGGATGGTGATCGACTATAGCCAAACGATCAACAGGTACACCCAACTAGACGCCTACCCGCTACCCCGCATATCAGAAATGGTGAACCAAATCGCCCAATACCGGGTGTTCTCCACCATCGACCTCAAGTCAGCGCACCACCAGCTCCCTATCAGACCAGAGGACCGCCCGTACACCGCCTTTGAGGCGAACGGACGCCTCTACCAATTCCTCAGAGTCCCCTTTGGGGTGACGAATGGGGTCTCGGTCTTCCAGAGGGAGATGGACCGCATGGTCGATGACCACCACTTGCAGGCAGCCTTCCCCTACCTCGACAATGTCACCATCTGCGGTCACAACCAGCAGGATCACGACTCGAACCTCGAGAGGTTCCTGAAAACCGCACAAAAACTCAACCTCACCTACGAGGACAAGTGCGTTTACAACACCACACGCCTCTGCATACTAGGCAGCGTGGTGGAGAATGGGGAAATCGGACCAGACCCCGACCGATTGCGCCCCCTACGGGAGCTGCCCCTGCCCAACACTCCCAAAGCCCTGAAAAGGTGCCTGGGGTTATTTTCTTATTATTCCCAATGGGTCCCCAGCTACTCCGACAAAGCCCGCCCCCTCTTGAAAGCATCCCCTTTTCCGCTCTCTGCTGAGGCCCATGCCGCCTTCAAAAGCATTAAGCAGGATATTGAGCGGGCCACGCTACAGGCAGTGGACGAGAACACTCCCTTTCAAGTGGAAAGTGATGCGTCTGACTTTGCCTTGGCGGCCACCCTCAACCAGGCGGGGCGGCCCGTAGCTTTCTTCTCGAGGACCCTCCAAGGGCCGGAGATCAGACACCCCTCCGTAGAAAAGGAGGCCCACGCCATCGTGGAGGCAGTGCGCCACTGGCGCCACTACCTAGCCGGCAAACGCTTCACCCTACTTACCGACCAGCGGTCAGTAGCGTTTATGTTCAATAATAAACAGAGGAGGAAGATTAAAAATGATAAGATTCTTAGGTGGCGGATCGAGCTCTCCACCTTCGATTATGACATCATTTACCGGCCAGGGGCCCTTAACGAATCCCCCGACGCCCTCTCACGAGGGATGTGTGCCAGCGCCACCGGGGATCGGCTACAGACCCTCCACAATGACCTCTGCCACCCAGGGGTCACGCGGCTGTTCCACTTCATAAAGTCCCGCAACTTACCCTACTCGATTGAGGAAGTTCGGTCCCTGACCAGGAACTGTCGCACTTGCGCTGAGTGCAAGCCTCGGTTCTACCGCCCAGATAGAGCCCACTTAATCAAAGCTACACGGCCCTTTGAGCGGCTCAGTTTAGATTTCAAGGGCCCCCTCCCGTCCGTCGGCCGCAATGTTTACTTCCTGAACATTGTGGACGAATACTCTCGTTTCCCATTCGCCTTCCCCTGCCCAGACATGACCAGCGCCACGGTCATTAAATGCCTCAACAGCCTGTTCTGCCTGTTCGGTATGCCGAGCTACATCCATACGGATAGGGGGGCGTCCTTCATGAGTGAAGAGCTACACCAGTACATGCTGTCCAGGGGGATCACCACGAGCCGTACCACCAGCTACAACCCCCGGGGTAACGGTCAAGTGGAGCGAGAGAACGGGACAGTATGGAAAGCAGTCACTCTAGCTCTAAGGGCCAAAGGCCTCCCTATCTCCCGCTGGCAGGAAGTCCTCCCAGATGTGCTCCATTCGATACGGTCGCTATTGTGTACTGCCACTAATGCCACGCCTCACGAGCGAATGTTTGTCTTTCCCCGGAAATCCACCTCAGGCGTATCCATGCCATCATGGCTCTCCACCCCAGGTCCGGTATTCGTGCGAAGGCATGTGAGGGGCCACAAGACGGACCCTCTCGTGGAGTCAGTGCACCTACTCCACGCCAACCCCCAATACGCGTATGTCCGGCACGCCGACGGAAGGGAGGACACCGTGTCCATAAAAGACGTCGCCCCAGCCGGTAACGACAACAACCACGACAACAGCAGCAACAATGACCACAGCAACTCTTACCCACCCAGTACTCTTTCATCACCCCCGGAAGAACATCGACCAACGGTACCCCCACCAACTACCCCTTCAACAACCCTGGCGGCACCCCCGGCAGAGACCCAGGAGGCCACCGGGGACACCCAGCCGACACCCGCGGCACCACAACAGCCATGTCGGTCGCAGAGGACTATCAAACCCCTGAACAGACTAAATCTATAGAAGGGGTGAATGTGATGAAATATTCCATTCATCACTCATCAGTATTTCTCTGCCTGTGACTGTGGTTGGTTTCAGTTTCATTTCCATTGTATTGTACTGTGTGTAGGGCTCCGCCCATACCTGGCTCCTATGTAAGCTGGCCCAGCCTGCAGCACATCCAGTACGGCAGACCTCTGGATGGAAGATACATTCTCCTCTGTGTGTTACCTTCTAAGTCAATAAAAGCCTTGTTTTGTTTCGCTAACATCGAGTCTCGGATTTATTGAGGCACATCAAGGTGTTTGCAAGTTGTGCAAACAATAACCGTAGAGGGGTGGCTGTTTTGGTGAGTCCGTCCATAGAAGAGAACGTTGCCTTGGTGGACAAAGACACTGAGGGGAGATTTTTACGGCTAAGGGTAAAATTGGAGGGATTTAATTGTGATCTTTTTAATATCTATGCACCGAACGACCATTGCAAGCGTCGCGAGTTTTTTCGGGGGTTATTCACTGAAGCGGCAGAGGAGGAAAATCCTTGTATAGTGGGGGATTTTAATGTATTTTTATCTCGGATGGACATTTCAGCCCAGATGACCTTTAAGGATGATAACTCCAGAGGGATGATTATAAAAATGATGGCAAATTTAAATTTGAGAGACTTATGGAGGGACCGGAACCCCATAAAAGGGGAGTTCTCCAGATCAGATTGGGTGGGTGATGTTTTAAAACAGAGCCGAATAGATTTTGTGTTAATGTGGGAAGGGTTAAGTTCGGAGGTGATGGAGGTTTATTATAAAAAAGT
Organism: Somniosus microcephalus; assembly: GCF_052327205.1. Lineage (NCBI taxonomy): Eukaryota > Metazoa > Chordata > Chondrichthyes > Squaliformes > Somniosidae > Somniosus > Somniosus microcephalus. Next base: position 21,040,049 of record NC_141014.1, read on the forward strand.
ATTTTTTAGTGATCACTCGGCTTTGGTTTTTAGAATTAGGAACAGCAGAGTTAAGATCGGTTCAGGGGTGTGGATTTTAAACAATCAATACCTGAAGGAAAGTGCTTATAAAAAAGGGATTATAAATATAATATAGAATGCTCGGAAGGAACTTTTGTTCTTGAAAGAAAGAAGAGTTTGGTGGGACAATTTCAAATATGAGGTAAAAGTTTTTTCGGTACGTTATGGGAAAAAGAGGGCAGCAGCTAACCGGCATCGAGAAGAGAATATAAACAAAAGGTTTACGGATGTCTGTAAAGCAGTTGACAGAGGGGATAAGGGAGCTGAGACTAAGTTCCGGGTGCTAAAGGAAGAGTGGGAATTATTGCAAGCTGAAAAATGCAAGGGGGCCATTCTCCGTGCAAAGGCTAGAGATGCATTGGACGGCGAAAGATGCACTAGATATTTTCTAGAGCAGGAGAATCTGCGACAGAGATTATCGTTAATTGAAGAGTTGAAGGTTGGGGAGAAGATCATTCATGAAAGTGGGGAAATTTCAGAGGCGGCTAGCAGCTTTTATCAAGAGTTATATACTAAAGAAGACATTTCCAATTTGGCGATGGAGAAGGTTACTGCTTTTATTGAAGAGGGTTTAAAGGAGGATGAGAGAAGCATGTGTGATAAAGAAGTAGGATTAGCGGAAATAAAAGTAGCAATAAGTGGAATGAAGGGGGGAAAAGCCCAGGGTCCGATGGACTAAGTGCAGAATTTTATAAAGAATTTTGCGAGATTTTAAGTCCATTGCTCTTAGAAGATTTTAAGGAAATTAAAATTGAGGGAAGCCTGGCCCCATCTATGAGGAGAGGTATCATAAGCTTAGCTTATAAAAATAAAGGGGATAGACGGGATCTGAAGAATTGGAGGCCCATCACATCATTAAATGTGGATTATAAGATCTTGGCGAGGGTTATGGCAAATCGTTTGAAGCAGGTGTTACCGCAGATAGTTTGGCCCTCTCAGTCCTATGAACTCATAGGCCAGGACATCGCAGACTCTGTGGTCTCAATCCGAGATGCGATAGAGCTCATGGAAGAGAGTGGGAGGGAGGCTTATGTATTAAAGATAGATCAAGAGAAAGCCTTTGATAGGGTCTCTCATGAGTTTTTATTGAAGGTTTTGGAAGCATTTGGTTTCAAGGAAAATTTCATTCAGTGGATAAGGACTTTTTATTCAAACATATTTAGCTGCGTTAAATGTAATGGTTTTTTATCCAAGTATTTTCCGATACAGAGATCAGTGAGACAGGGCTGTCCCCTGTCCCCATTGTTGTACACATTGGTAGCAGAACCATTAGGTTACATGATGCAAAAGAAACAAGGTGTAGTTGGGATTGTGGTCCCCAGTTCTGGGCTGGTGTCGGTGATACATAAGAACATAAGAACATAAGAAATAGGAGCAGGGGTAGGCCAATCGGCCCCTCGAGCCTGCTCCGCCATTCAATAAGATCATGGTTGATCTGATCCTAACCGCCAATCCACTATCACAGAACCATCTCCTGAATCTAACAGAATTAGACACACGAAATAGGAGCAGGATCAGGCTACACGGCCCCTGGGCCCGCTCCGCTACCCACAGGGCCATGACCGATCCGAACCTAGACTCATATCCAAATTCCTGCCCGCTCCCCGTAACCCTTAATTCCCTTTACTTCTAGGAAACTGTCTATTTCTGTTTTAAATTTATGTAATGATGTAGCTTCTACAGCTTTTTGGGGCAGCATATTCCATGGACCTACCACCCTCTGAGTGAAGTAGTTCCTCCTCATCTCAGTTTTGAAAGAGCAGCCCCTTATTCTAGGACTATGCCCCCTAGTTCTAGTTTCACCCATCATCGGGAACATCCTCCCCGCATCCATCCGACCCAACCCCTTCACAATCTTATATGTTTCAATAAGATCGTCTCTCATTCTTCTGAACTCCAATGAGTAGAGTCCCAATCTACTCAACCTCTCCTCATATGTCCATCCCCTCATCCCCGGGATTAACCGAGTGAACATTCTTTGTACTGACTCGAGAGCAAGTATGTCCTTTCTTAAGTATGGACACCAAAACTGTATGCAGTATTCCAGGTGCGGTCTCACCAATACCTTGTACAACTGAAGCAATACCTCCCTATTTTTATATTCTATCCCCCTAGCAATGAAAGCCAACATTCCATTGGCCTTCTTATTCACTTGCTGCACCTGCATACTAACCTTTTGAGTTTCGTGCACCAGGACCCCCAGATCCCTTTGTACTTCAGTACTTTCCAGTTTCTTGCCATTAAGATAATAACTTGCTCTACGATTTTTCCTGCCAAATTGCATAACCTCACACTTTCCAGTATTGTATTCCATCTGCCAAATCTCTGCCCACTTACTTAGCCTGTCTATGTCCCCTTGCAGGTTTTTTATGTCCTCCTCACTCACTACTTTCCCTCCCATCTTAGTATCATCTGCAAACTTTGATATGTTACACTCGGTCCCCTGCTCCAAATCGTTAATATAGATTGTAAAGAGTTGGGGACCCAGCACTGACCCCTGCGGAACACCACTAGTTACTGATTGCCAGTCTGAGAATGAACCATTTATCCCAACTCTCTGCCTTCTGTTAGATAGCCAATCCTCTATCCATGCCAGAATATTACCCCCAATCCCGTGATTTTTTATCTTAAGCAATAATCTTTTGTGTGGCACCTTGTCAAATGCCTTTTGGAAGTCTAAATACACTACGTCCACTGGTTCCCCTTTATCCACCCTATATGTTACTTCCTCAAAGAACTCCAGCAAATTTGTCAAACATGACTTCCCCTTCATAAAACCATGCTGACTTTGTCCTATTAAATTATGATTATCCAAATGTCCTGTTACTGTCTCCTTAATAATGAACCCCAAAATTTTACCTACCACAGATGTTAGGCTAACTGGTCTATAGTTTCCAGCCTTCTGTCTACTACCCTTTTTAAATAAGGGTGTTACATTAGCAGTTTTCCAGTCTGCCGGGACCTTTGCTGAGTCCAGGGAGTTTTGGAAAATTATTACCAATGCATCCACAATCCCTACCGCCGCTTCCCTCAAGACCCTAGGATGTAAGCCGTCAGGTCCAGGTGATTTATCCGCCTTGAGTCCCATTATTTTACCGAGTACCACTTCCTTAGTGATTTTGATCATGTTTAGCTCCTCCCCCCCTTTAGCCCCCTGTTTGTCCAGTGTTGGGATATTCTTAGTGTCTTCTACTGTAAAGACTGATATAAAATATTCATTCAGTGTTTTTGCCATCTCCATATTTCCCACCATTAATTTCCCGGTCTCATCCTCTAAGGGACCAACATTTACTTTAGCCACCCTTTTTCTTTTTGTATAACTATAAAAACTCTTACTATCTGTTTTTATATTTTTTGCTAATTTACTTTCATAATCTATCTTCCCTTTCTTAATCAATCTTTTTGTTATTTTTTGCTGTCTTTTAAAATTTTCCCAATCCTCTATCATCCCACTAGATTTGGCTACCTTATATGCCCTTGTTTTTAGTCGAATACTATCCTTTATTTCTTTACTTAGCCACGGATGGCTGTCTTTTCTTTTACACCCTTTTCTTCTCAGTGGAATATATATTTTTTGGAAGTTGTAAAATAACTCCTTAAATGTACACCACTGATCATGTATCGTCTTACCCTTTAATCTATTTTCCCAATCCACTCTACTCAATTCCGCTCTCATCCCTTCATAGTCTCCTTTATTCAAGCTCTTCATGCTTGTTTGAGATCCAACATTCTCACCCTCTAATTGAATATGTAATTCAACCATGTTATGGTCACTCATTCCAATGGGATCCTTTACTAGGACATTTTAAATTAATCCTGTCTCGTTACAAAGGACCAGATCTAAGGTTGCTTGCCCCCTGGTTGGTTCAGTTACATACTGCTCAAGAAACCCATCCCTAATACACTCAATGAACTCATCCTCAAGGCAGCCCTGCCCAATTTGATTTGTCCAATTAATATGATAGTTAAAATCCCCCATAATTATAGATGTTCCCTTATTACAAGCCTCAACTATTTCCTGATTGATACTCCGTCCAACAGAGTTGCCACTGTTCAGAGGCCTATAGACTACGCCCACTAGTGTTTTTTTCCCCTTATTATTCCTTACCTCCACCCAAACTGTTTCATTATCCTGATCTTTTGACCCAATATCATTTCTCTGTATTACAGTGATTCCTTCCTTTATTAACATAGCCACCCCACCCCCCCTTCCTTCCTGTCTGTCCTTCCTGATCGTTAAATAACCTGGTATGTTTAATTCCCAGGCATTGTCACCCTGCAGCCTGCAACCTGCGGCCATACACCAATATGCAGATGACACAACCTTAACATTGAGAAATGGGGAGTCAGTGAGGAAAGCTATGGAGGTAGTGGAGGAATATTGCAGAGCTTCAGGAGCCAGAGTGAATTATAGTAAGTCCCAATGCCTGGTTGCAGGGAAGGGTAGGGAGGAATGGTTGGGGGAATGTCCCTTTAAGGTGGTGGAGGTTTTGGAAGTTCTGGGGATGCATATGGGGTGCAAGAAAGACAGGGATGAAGTGGATCGATTAAATTGGGAACCGAAGGTTATGAAAATTAAAAAGATTTTGGGAAGATGGGAAAGAAGGTGGTTGAAAGTGCAAGGAAGAGCGACAGTGGTGTCTGCCCTCCTGCTATCTAAGCTATGGTACTTATTGACGGTGGAGGATATCCCTGAGTGGGCAGAACAGTCCATCCGAGAGGCTTGTGTGAGGTTTTTATGGGAAGGGAAACCAGCCTTGGTGGCATACAATACCATCATTGGACGGAGAAATCAGGGAGGACTCAATTTTCCAGATATTGATTTGAAGAAGAAATCCTTTAGAATCAAATGGGTGAAGAGATTTCTTCAGAAGTCAAATACAAGTTTTTGGAAGTTGTTTTGAGCATTTTTTAAAACGAAGTGGGATAGGAGGGCAGGGGATATTGTATATGGAATACAATAATATGTTTTTGAAATCGATTAAACTTCTCCCTCGGTTTTATAAGGGAGTTGTAGAGACTTGGGCCCAATTTTTAAAGAGTGTGCTGTTTATGCCCAAGGGGCTGAGGAATTTTTAGAACAACCCTTATTTTTGAACAGGTGGGTCAACATCGAAGGAGAGGTTTTATTTAATCAAGCTTTTATAAAAGCTGGGATTATATCTGTGAAAGATGTATTATACGAGGTAATTCCAGGTTGGTTGCCGGAAGCGATAGTGAGGGACATGGTGTGGGAGGAGGATCAGGAGGTAGAAGCAAAAGCAATAGGAATCATGTATGAGAAGATTGTGAGGGCAATGCCACAGGATTGGATGGAAGAAATGCGGAAACCTCCAAAGGAAGTAAAATGCGTCCTGCTTTTCCAAGCTTTCTGCTGGAGAAAGGAGGAGAGTTGGTCCAATTTGACAACTGTAATACTCGAGATTTCTATGAGGTATTTAGAGAATGGAGATTCAAGACATCTGCTGGTTAGGAGTTTTGGCAGAGTATATACCCACAGCTGGACTTCAACAGGATTTGGAAGGGAGTGTGGGCGAATATTAAATGTCCAGAGTGGATTGAATTGGATTTCAAATTGGCTCATAACCGGATTTTTACCATGACGGTCTTGTGCAAGATTGGGCGAGTGGAGGGGGCAACTTTCCCAGTGTGTGGGACACGGGATGAGACTCTGTCCCATTTACTGGTGTTATGTCCGCAGTTAAATGACTTTAAGGACTATGTTCGACAGTTGTGTGAAGCTTTTTTGCTGGGTGGGGACCGAAGAACGAGAATGGGAATCCCGTGGGACTCAATTGAGTGGTGGTTGAGTGGCATTAAAACAACCAATAAACAAAATGCAAAGGCGGGGTTCTAATGTGATTGCCATTGTGGTGAGCCAATCAGCAGCTTGGTGTAAACCCCTGGGTCTGCGATGTGGGGACGAATGGCTGAATATATGCAAATAAGGAAACAAATTCAACGTGCAACCACAAATTGATAAGTTTTAAGTATTAATCTAGTGTTTCCTAAGCTTTTTTTTACAGTCCACATGTTCGGTCGGGAGAGCGGGAGGCTCCGCTCGGCGGTGCAGAGAGCCCTGTAGACGGAGAAGATTGTCAACCAGAGTCTGCCGGATCTGCACAACCCTCCACTGGGAGCGCCGACCCTCATCTGTGTGAATTCCTGGAGACCCGCTATCTGGATGAACAAGTGAAGACGACCAAGAAGCTTGTAGAGACTGTGACCCCTGCCTTGTAGGCATGAGGGCTTGTGACTTTGTACAAAGAGCCATTTTAAAATAAAAAAAACAACAAAAAAAAGAAAGGAGAGATATGTCCTTATTGAGTTTGTGCTCCGATAAAAATCCAGGCAAAGCCTTGGTAACAGGCAACATTTCATATCAATACGTTAAGGCCCATGTATCAGTACGTAGTCGCTTTGATGTAAAAGAGGCGAGGCCTGAGGGACCCAAGTGGAAGCTGCATTGTTTCGTTAGTATGAGTGACCGCTGTTGTTGTAAAACAATTTTTGGACTGGGAGATGGTGGGGGCTCCCTCTACTCCATGTGGTGGGGGAGACCAGTGTTGATTACTCCTGCTCCGTCTCCCTTCGCCTGCGGTAGAGTATAAAGTGAGATCACAGCTATTGATAGTTTGGTGATATGCTGGTGACAGGTAACCATAGAAGATAGGAGCAGGAGTTGGCCGTTTGGCCCCTTGAGCCTGCTCCGCCATTCAATGTGATCATGGCTGATCATCCAAATTCAGTACCCTGTCCCTGCCTTTTCCCCATATCCCTTGATCCCTTTAGCCTCAAGAAATATATCCAACTATTTCTTGAATATACTTAATGAACTAGCCTCCACTGCCCTCTGTGGCAGAGAATTCCACAGGTTCACCACTCTCTGGGTGAAGAAATTCCTCATCTCTGTTCTAAATGGCTTACCCCTTATCCTTAGACTGTGACCCCTGGTTCTGGACTCCCCTGCCATCGGGAACATCCTTCCTGCATCTAGTCTGTCTAGTCCTGTTAGAATTTTATAAGTTTCAATGAGGTCCCCTCTCATTCTTCTAAACTCCAGCGAGTATAAGCCCAATCGACCCAATCTCTCCTCATACATCATTCCTGCCATCCCAGGTATCAGTCTGGTGAATCTTCGCTGCACTCCCTCCATGGCAAGAACATCCTTCCTCAGATAAGGCGACCAAAACTGCACACAATACTCAAGGTGTGGTCTCACCAAGGCCCTGCAGCAAGACATCCTTGTTCCTGTACTCGAATCCTCTCGCTACGAAGGCCAACATACCATTTGCCTTCTTAACCGCCTGCTGCACCTGCATGCTTAGCTTCAGCGACTGGTGCACAAGGACACCCAGGTCTCGTTGCACTTCCCCTTCTCCCAATCTATTGCCGTTCAGATAATAATCTGCCTTCCTGTTTTTGCCACCAAAGTGGATAACCTCGCATTTATCCACATTATACTGCATCTGCCGTGCATCTGCCAAGTAAATTTCACCTCCCAGTGTAAACGATTCGGTGAGCGAATAATTTCCAATCTATCCAATTACTATTGGTCTGTGGCATGTATGACATCACAATGGCTATTGACAGCATGCAATTTCAGGTTCAGGTGTCAATGTTAGAGGTTAATATTTGAGGCAGGCTAGGAGTTGGGGTTAGGGGTTAAGATTAGATGCTAGGAGTTAGGGTTCATAAAATAGAATCATAGAAATTTTACAGCACAGAAGGAGGCCTTTTGGCCCATCTTGTCTGTGCTGGCCAACAAAGAGCTATCCAGTCTAATCCCACTTCCCAGCTCTTGGTCCATAGCCCTGCAGGTTTCGGCACTTCAAGTGCATATCCAAGTACTTTTTAAATGTGATGAGGTTTCTGCCTCTACCACCTTTTCAGGCAGTGCTTTCCAGACCCTCACCACCCTCTGGGTGAAAAAAATTCTCCTCAAATCCTCTCTAAACATCCTACCAGTTACTTTAAATCTATGCCTCCTGGTTATCGACCCCTCTGCTAAGGGAAATAGGTCTTTCCTATCCACTCTATCTAGGCCCCTCATAATTATATACACCTCAATTTGGTCTCCCCTCAGCCTCCTCTGTTCCAAAGGAAACAACCCTAGCCTATCCAATCATTCCTCATAGCTAAAATTCACCAGCCTAGGCAACACCCTCGTAAATGTCCTCTGCACCCCTCCTGTGCAATCACATCCTTCCTGTAATGTGGTGACCAGAACTGCACGCAGTATTCTAGCTGCTTCCTAACTAGTGTTTTATACAGTTCAAGCATAATCTCCGTGCTCTTATATCCTATGCCTTGGCAAATAAAGGCAAGTATCCCGTATGCCTTATTAACCACCTTATCGACCTGTCCTGCTACCTTCAGGGATCTGTGGACATGCACTCCAAGGTCCCACTGTTCCTCTACACTTCTCAGTATCCTACCATTTATTGTGTATTCCCTTGCCTTGTTAGCCCTCCCCAAATGCATTACCTCATACTTCTCCAGATTGAATTCCATTTGCCACTGTTCTGCCCACCTGACCAGTCCATTGATATCTTCCTGCAGTCTACAGCTTTCTTCTTCATAGAAACATAGAAACATAGAAGATAGGAGCAGGAGTATGCCATTCGGCCCCTCAAGCCTGCTCTGTCATTTAATGAGATCATGGCTGATCATCCAAATTCAGTACCCTGCCCCTGCTTTCTCCCCATTTCCCTTGATCCCTTTAGCCATAAGAAATATATCTAACTCCTTCTTGAATATATTTAATGAATTGGCCTCAACTGCCTTTTGTGGTAAAGAATTCCACAGGTTCACCACCCTCTGGGTGAAGAAATTCCTCCTCATCTCTGTCCTAAATGGCTTACCCCTTATCTTTAGACTGTGACCCCTGGTTCTGGACTCCCCCGCCATCAGGAACATCCTTCCTGCATCTAGTCTGTCTAGTCCTGTTAGAATTTTATAAGTTTCAATAAGATCCCCTCTCATTCTTCTAAACTCCAGCGAGTATAAGCCCAATCGACCCAATCTCTCCTCATACGTCATTCCTGCCATCCCAGGTATCAGTCTGGTGAATCTTCGCTGCACTCCCTCCATGGCAAGAACATCCTTCCTCAGATAAGGCGACCAAAACTGCACACAATACTCAAGGTGTGGTCTCACCAAGGCCCTGTACAACTGCAGCAAGACATCCTTGTTCCTGTACTCGAATCCTCTCGCTATGAAGGCCAACATACCATTTGCCTTCTTAACCGCCTGCTGCACCTGCATGCTTACCTTCAGCGACTGGTGCACAAGGACACCCAGGTCTTGTTGCACTTCCCCTTTTCCCAATCTATTGCCATTCAGATAATAATCCGCCTTCCTGTTTTTGCCACCAAAGTGGATAACCTCGCATTTATCCATGTTATATTGCATCTGCCATGCTTCTGCCCAATCACCCAACCTGTCCAAAGCATACTGGAGTTTCTCGGCATCCTCCTCACAGCACACACGAACACCCAGCTGTGTGTCGTCTGCAAACTTGGAGATATTACATCTAGTTCCCTCGTCTAGATCATTAATATATATTGTGAATAGCTGGGGTCCTAGCACCGATCCCTGTGGTACCCCACTAGTCACTGCCTGCCACTCGGAAAAAGGCCCGTTTATTCCAACTCTTTGCTTCCTGTCTGCCAACCAGTTCTCTATCCAAGTCAGTACCTTGCCCCCAGTCCCATGTGCTTTAACTTTACACACTAATCTCTTATGCGGGACCTTATCGAAAGCCTTCTGAAAGTCCAAATGCACCACATCCACTGGTTCTCCCTTATCTATTCTACCAGTTACATCCTCAAAAAATTCCAGTAGATTAATCAAGCATGATTTACCTTTTGTTGATCCATGTTGACTTCGTCCGATCCTGTCACTGTTTTCCAAGTGCTCAGCTATTACATCTTTTATAATGGACTCTAGCATTTTCCCCACTACCGATGTCAGCCTTATATAATTCCCCGTTTTCTCTCTACCACCTTTTTTGAATAGTTGGGTTACATTAGCTATCCTCCAATCCATGCGAACTGTTCCAGAGTCTATAGAATTTTGGAAGATGACCAGCAATGCATCTAATATTTCTAGGGCCACTTCCTTAAGTACCCTAGGATGTAGATTATCAGGCCTTGGGGACTTATTGGCCTTCAATCCCATCAATTTCCCTAACACCATTTCCCTACAAATACTGATTTCATTCAGTTCCCCCCTCTCATTAGACCCTATGTTCCCCGACATCTCTGGGAGGTTATTTGTGTCCTCCTTTGTGAAGAGAGAACCATAGTATGTATTTAATTGGTCTGCCATTTCTTTGTTCCCCGTTATAAATACCCCTGATTCTGACTGCAAGGGACCTACGCTTGACTTCACCAATCTTTTTTTCTTCACATATCTATAGAAGCTTTTACAGTCAGTTTTTATGTTCCCTGAAAGCTTACTCTCATACTCTATTTTCCCCCTCTTAATAAATCCCTTTGTCCTCCTTTGCTGAATCCGAAACTGCTCCCAATCTTCAGGTTTGCTGCTTTTTCTGGCCAATTTATATGTCCTCTCCTTGGATCTTATGCTATCCCTAATTTCCCTTGTTAGCCACGGTTGAGTCACCTCTTTTGTTTTATTTTTATGCCAAACAGGGATGAACAAATTCTGTAGTTCATCCATGCGATCTTTAAATGTTTGCCATTGCCTATCCACCGTCAACCCATTAAGTAATTTTCCCCAATCCATCCTACCCAGCTCGCGCCTCATACCATCGCAGTTTCCTTTATTTAAATTCAGGAACCCGGTCTCTGAGTCAAATACTTCACTCTCCATCTTAATGAAGAATTCTCTCATATTATGATCGCTCCACCCCAAGGGGCCTCGCACAACAAGATTGCTAATTAATCCTTTCTCATTACATAATACCCAGTCTAAAATGGCCTGACCTCTAGTTTGGTCCTCGACATATTGGCCCAGGAAACCATCCCGTATACACTCCAGGAATTCTTCCTCCACAGTATTGTTACTAATTTGGTTAGCTCTATCTATATGTAGATTAAAGTCACCTATGATAACTGCCGTGCCCTTGTTTCCGTAACCCCAATCATATCATATCCGTTTACCTCTATTTGCGCAGCTAACTCATCCACCTTATTATGAATGCTCCTCGCATTAAGACACAAGGCCTTCAGGCTTGTTTTTTTTAACACTCTTACACCTTTTAGAATTATTATGTACTGTGGCCATGTTTGATTTAAACTGTTGATTTCTCTGACTGATACTTTTGCTTTTCTCCTTCCTGTCTTTTGCTTCTATCCTTGTTTCCCTTACCTCTGTCTCCCTGCACAGGTTCCCAACCCCCTGCCATTTTAGTTTGAACACTCCCCAACAGCACTAGCAAACACTCCCCCTAGGACATCGGTCCCGGTTCTGCCCAGGTACAAACCGTTCAGTTTGTACTGGTCCCACCTCCCCCAGAACCGATTCCAATGTCCCAGGAATTTGAATCCCTCCCCCTTGCACCATTCCTCTAGCCACGTATTCATCTGAAATATCCTTCTATTTGTACTCTGACTAGCACATGGCACTGGTAGCAATCCTGAGATTACTATCTTTGAGGTCCTATTTTTTAATTTACCTCCTAACTCCTGCTATTCAGCTTTTAGAACCTCATCCCAGTGTTTACCTATATCATTGGTACCTATAAGCACCACGACAACTGGCTGTTCACCCTCCCCTCCAGAATGCTCTGCAGCCGCTCCGAGACATCCATGAGCCTTGTACCAAGGAGGCAACATAACATCCTGGAGTCTCGTTTGCAGCCGCAGAAACGCCTATCTATTCCCCTTACAATAGAATCCCCTATTACTATAGATCTATAGAAGTAAGCTGCTGCTGCCTTCCTCTGATAAGCCATCTCCCTCAACAATATCCAAAGTGGTATATCTGTTTGAGAGGGGGATGGCCACAGGGGACCCCAGCACTACCTGCCTGTGCATACTACTCTGCCTAGCGGTCACCCATTCCCTTCATGACTGTGCAGCCTTTACCTGCGGTGTGACCAACTGATTAAACGTGATATCCACGACATCCTCAGCATCGCGAATGCTCCATTATGTATCCATTCGCAGCTCCAGCGCTTCATTGTCAACCACACAGCCAATTTTTATATCATCTGCAAATTTCTTAATCATACTTCCTACATTCAAGTCCAAATCATTGATATATATCACGAAAAGCAAAGGGCCCAGTACTGAGCCCTGTGGAACCTCACTGGAAACAGCCTTCCAGTCATAAAAACACCCTTCGACCTTTAGCCTTTGTTTCCTGCCTCTGAGCCAATTTTGGATCCAACTTGCCACTTTACCTTGGATCCCATGGGCTTTTACATTTGTGACCAGTCTGCTATGCGGGACCTTATCAAAAGCCTTGCTAAAATCCATATAGACTACATCAAACGCACTACCCTCATCGACCCTCCGTGTTACCTCCTCAAAGAATTCAATCAAGTTAGTCAGACATGATCTTCCCTTAACAAATCCATGTTGACTGTCCCTGACTAATCCGTGTCTTTCTAAATTAAGATTTATCCTGTCCCTCAGAATTTTTTCCAATAATTTTCCCACCACCGAGGTTAGGCTGACTGGCCTGTAATTACTCGGTCTATCCCTTTCTCCCTTTTTAAACAACAGTACCACATTAGCAGTCCCCCAGTCCTCCGGCACCACACCTAAAGCCAGAGAGGATTGGAAAATGTTGGCCAGAGCCTCTGATATTTCCTCCCTTCTCTTAACAGTCTGGGATACATTTCATCTGGGCCTGGGGATTTATCCACTTTCAAAGATGCTAAACCCCTTAATACTTCCTCTTTCACTATGTTTATTTCATCTAATATTTCACACTCCTCCTCCCTGATTGCAATGTCTGCATTGTCCCTCTCTTTTGTGCAAACAGACGCAAAGTATTCATTAAGAACAATACCCATGTCTTCTGCTTCCACACACAGGTTACCTTTATGGTCCCTAATAGGCCCTACTCTTACTTTAGTTATCCTCTTGCTCTTAATGTATTTATAAAACATCTTTGGATTTTCCTTGATTTTACTTGCCAATATTATTTCATGCCCTCTCTTTGCTTTCCTAATTTCCTTTTGTAATTTCACCCCTGCACTTTCTATACTCCTCTAGGGTTTATGCAGTATTGAGCCCTCGGTATCTGTCATAAGCTTCCCTTTTTTTCTTTACCCTACCCTGTATGACCCTTGACATCCAGGGAGCTGTAGATTTTTCTTTAAGGGAACATACTTGCACTGAACCGTCACTATCTCCTCCTTGAATGCCTCCCACTGCTCTGACACTGATTTATCTTCAAGTTTCTGTCTTCAGTCCACTTTGGCTAAATCACCTCTCAGCTTAGTAAAATTAGCTTTTCCCCAATTGAGAACTTTTATTCCTGGTCTATCCTTGTCCTTTTCTAACTGAATTATGATCACTACCACCAATATGCTCTCCCACTGATAACCTCCCTGCTCTTGTGCCTCGGCTAATAAAGGCAAGTATCCCGTATGCCTTCTTAACCACCTTATCTATCTGTCCTACTACCTTCAGCGATCTGTGGACATGCACTCCAATGTCCCTCTGATCCTCTGCATTTCTCAGTGTCCTACCATTTATTGTGTATTCCCTTGTCTTGTTAGCCCTCCCCAAATGCATTACCTCGCACTTCTCTGGATTGAATTCCATTTGCCACTGTTCTGCCCACCTGACCAGTCCATTGATATCTTCCTGCGGCCTGCAGCTTTCTTCATTATCAACCACACGGCCAAATTTTTGTATCATCTGCAAATTTCCTAATCATACTTCCTACATTCAAGTCCAAATCATTGACATATACCACAAAAAGCAAAGGACCCAGTGCTGAGCCCTGCGGAACCCCACTGGAAACTGCCTTCCAGTCATAAAAACACCCTTCGACCATTACCCTTTGTTTCCTGCCTCTGAGCCAATTTTGGCTCCAACTTGCCACTTTGCCTTGGATCCCATGGGCTCTTACTTTCGTGACCAGTCTGCTATGCGGGACCTTATCAAAAGCCTTGCTAAAATCCATATAGACTACCTCAAACGCACTACCCTCATCGACCCTCCTTGTTACCTCCTCAAAAAATTCAACCAAGTTAGTCAGACACGAAAGGTCCCTTAACAAATCCATGCTGACTGTCCCTGAATAATCCGTGTCTTTCTAAATGAAGATTTATCCGGTCCCTCAGAATTTTTTCCAATAACTTTCCCACCACCGAGGTTAGGCTAACTGGCCTGTAATTACTCGGTCTATCCCTTTCTTCCTTTTGAAACAACGGCTACAGCACGGAAGAAGGCCATTTGACCTGTCAAGCCCGTGCCGACTCTCAGCTAGTCCCACTCCCCCGCCCTTTCCCCGTAGCCCTGCAAATGTTTTTCCTTCAGATTCTTATCCAACTCCCTCTTGAAAGATAAGATTGAGTCTGCCTCCACCACCCTTTCAGGCAGTGCATTCCAGATCCTGACCACTCGCTGCATAAAAAATGTTTTTCCTCATGTCACGTTTGGTTCTTTTGCCAATCACCTTAAATCTGTGTTCTCTGGTTCTCGACCCTTCCGCCAATGGGAACAGTTTCTCTCTATCTACTCTGTCCAGACCCCTTATGATTTTGAACACCTCTATCAAATCTCCTCTCAAACTTCTCTGCCCCAAGGAGAGCAACCTCAGCTTCTCCAGTCTATCCACATTAACTAAAGTCCCTCATCCCTGGAACCGTTCTTGTAAATCTTGTCTGCACCCTCTCTAGGGCCTTCACATCCTTCCTAAAGTGTGGTGCCCAGAATTGGACACAATACTCCAGTTGGGACTGAACCAGTGTTTAATACAGGTTCATCATCATTTCCACACATTTGGACTCTTAGGGCTGGATTTTCTCAGCCCCGAGGAGGCGGGTTTGGAGGTGGGACTGCCGGTAAAGTTGCAGAATTTGGGGGCGGGTGGCAAACCCGCCCCAACCCACCTCCGTGCCCTCTTGCCAGGAGGCGGGAAGCCGTCCTGCCCCGGGTCCCGTCTCCTTGGAGGCGGGAAGGGATTAAAGCCTATTAACTGGTAGTTAACAGGCAGAAAATAGGATTATCCCCATTTTTCGTTCCGAAGTGCGGGCTTCCTGACCTGGGGGAACACCGCCAGGGTGTAGGAGCTGATTAGGAGGTCTGCGGGGGTCGGAGGGGTCTGAAAGTGCAATGTAGAGGTGAGTGAAGGGTGCAAGTGTAGAGTGGTAAGTATGTGAGGTGAGTGTGAAGTATTAGAAAATGTTAACTTACCTTTGTTTCTGCCTACAGCCTTCAGTCGCTGTGGAGCCGGAGTCCTGACATCTCCAACAGTCATCTGATTTCTACAAAGTAGAAAGGTTTGATGAGTCCTGAACAGAAGGTCTCATCAAGCTACACAGAATGTCAGTGATTTGACAGCTTCACAGAGGTGTCAAATGATGATATTTCTTCTTTCAAAAGTTCTTGATAGATGACACATCATATGTTGACGTGCTCTGTCACTGACTTCCTACTAATTGGCCTGCTGAGCCCGCCGGGCAGGCTTAACAAGGTCAATCAGGGGAAGATCCTGCTGGTTGGCCAGAGTCTGATGGAGGCGGGACTGAAACCAGGCAAGCAGCAGTCCCGCCTCCAACACGTCTCCATTCATAAAATCCAGCCCTGTGCCTCTATTTATGAAGCCCAGGATCCCGTAAACTTTTTTAACTGCTTTCTCAACCTGCCCTGCCACCTTCAACGATTTGTGCACACATACACCCCTAGGTCTCCCTGTTCATGCACCCCCTTTAGGATTGTACCATTTAGTTTATATGTCCTCTCTTCATTCTTTCTACCAAAATGTATCACTTCACACTTTTCTGCATTAAATTTTATTTGCCACGTGTCTGCCCATCCGTATCTATGGAGGATTGGAATATTATGGCCAGTACCTCCACGATTTCCTCCCTCAATTCCCTCAGCATCCTAGGATGCATCCCATCCGCTCCTGGTGATTTATCAACTTTAAGTACAGCCAGCCTTTCTAATAGCTCTTCTTTATCAATTTTTATCCTATCAAGTGCCTCCACTAGCTCCTCCTTCACTATGTCTATGGCAGCATCCTCTTCCTTGGTGAAGACAGATGCAAAGTACTCATTTAGTACCTCAGCCATACCCTCTGCCTCCATGTGTAGGTCTCCTTTTTGGTCCCTAATCGACCCACCCCTCCTCTTACTACCCTTTTGCTATTTATATGCCTGTAGAAGACTTTTAAATTACTTTTTACGTTGACTGTTATTCTATTCTCATACCCTCTCTTTGCCCCTCTTACTTTCTTTTTCACTTCTCCTCTATATATAGCCTGATTCTCAGATGTATTTGCAACCTGACATAAGAACATCTGTCATACGTGTTCTTTTTCTGAGTTAGGTGTTGGGATAATATTAGAGGCTAGGAGTTGGGGTTAGAGGTTAAGATTAGAGGCTAGGAGTTGGGGTTAGAGGTTAAGATTAGAGGCTAGGAGTTGGAGTTAGAGGTTAAGAATAGAGGCTAGGAGTTGGGGTTAGAGGTTAAGATTAGAGGCTAGGAGTTGGGGTTAGAGGTTAAGAATAAAAGTTAGCTGACTGGACAACACTGCTCATCTACAATTTAAAAAGTGCGAAGATCTGATCATGGTCCTTTCGTCAATACACACATTGCCGCTTAATCCACAGTCCATTTAACCTCGAGGCCTGGTGAACAATGCCAGGACTGGTCTCAGCCGCTCCATGAGTGGGAGATCCACTCTGACACCATCACAACATGAGTTTATCTGAAAATAGATGGTTTCTTCTCACTGGACAATCACCAGCTCCTTCCAGTCTGCTTTCTAACTGGGCAAATAATGTCCTTTTCATCTCACAGGTTTCAGAATGCTTATCCACGATCCATGAGATTTGGGCTTTTGGGGATCATCAACAGGGCTTTCAAAAATTATCTCCAAATCGTCCTTCCTAAACATGGATCAAGGGGTTGTTGTCCTGACCTTTGTCCAACCAGTCAGGAGTCAGGGCTCGAAGGCCCATTGATCTCTGACCTGTTGGGTTGATTGTATTAAGTAAACATGAAACATGAACCAACTCTTTGTTTGTTTGGGCTCAGAATGCTGGGAAAGTTGGTCTCTAAGTTATACCTTGCTCAGCTTGTTAAGAACAAAAGAACATAATAATTAGGAGCAGGAGTCTGCCATTCGGCCCCTCGAGCCTGCTCCGCCATTCAATAAAATCATGGCTGACCTTCGACCTCAACTCCACTTTCCCGCCCGGTCTCCATATCCCTTGATTCCCTTAGAATCCAAAAATCTATCGATCTCAGCCTTGAATATACTCAACGACTGAGCATCCACAGCCCTTTGAGGCAGAGAATTCCAAAATTTCACAACTCTCTGAGTGAAGAAATTCTTCCTCATCTCAGTCTAAAACAGCTGACCCCTTATCCTGAGACTATGCCCCTAGTTCTAGACTCTCCAGCCAGGGGAAACACCCTCTCAGCATCTGTTGTGTCCATGTATAATAAGACACAGACTGCAGGAGAACGGTACAACAGGTGTTTACTCAACGTGGCTCACACTGGAACTGATCTGTACAGATTACTACTCAGTGCTATATACAGGTGTGGTCACTGCCGGTACTGCAGTATACATGAGCTGTAAAAGATAGTTCCCCCCTTAAAAGTATATACATTACAATTCCTCCCCTTTTAGATTAACAGTACCATAACACTCATTATACAATTAAATATCAAACTAATTACAATTAACACTTTTAACATGCAACATTAGCTGAAAATAGTCTATTTATATATTCAGTCTTTGGGGAGGCTTCCTGATCCTTTCTGGATAGCGCCTTTCCCGAGTGTCTTGCTCTTGGTGCGGAGGCGATTCTGGCCCCCCGTCGTCGGTTGGTTCATCAGCTTCCGATGCTACTGTTTCTGGGGTAGATGCGACCTGTACGTCGGGTTCATCACCAGGTACGTATGGGCGAGGCATGGGGTTGACTTGTTCCTGTGACTCTAGGATCTGGTCAGCATGGCGTCTCACGATGCTCTCCCCAACGTCCACTGTGTACATTAGTGGGCCCTGCCGTGTGCATATCGTTCCTGGCTGCCATTTTTCTGTTCGGTAGTCGCGGGCCAAGACTGGTTGCCCTACATTGAAGCTCTTTGTTGGCTTCTCATGGATGTGCTGGAATTGCTTACTCTCAGCATCTCTTCGTACGTTTGGTCTGAGCAAATCCAGGCGAGGTCTTAACCTTCGGTTAAAGAACATCACGGCTGGGGCCTGGTTGGTGACTGCATGTGTCGCATTCCGGTAGGCGAACAGGAAATTGTCCACCTTGTGCTGCAGTGGAATGTTGTCATTGTACATAGCCTTTATTGCCTTCTTAAAGGTTTGTACGAACCTCTCAGCCAATCCATTTGTGGCTGGATGATACGGGGCGGATGTGTAATGCCTTACCCCATTCTTTTTCAAGAACCTCCGGAACTCTTCGGACACAAACTGTGGACCGTTGTTGGAGCAAATCTGTTCTGGCAAGCCATTCCTGGCAAAAATGGTCCGTAGGACTGCAATAGTTTTCTCTGTGGTGGTGGAGGACATTTTGATGACCTCAGGCCATTTCGAGTGCGCATCCACGGCTATTAAAAACATTGAGTCCATGAATGGACCAGCAAAATCAATATGCACCCGTTGCCATGGAGATGAGGGCCACTCCCATGGGTGTAGAGGGGCCTGTGGTGGTGCATTTTGGACTTTCTGGCATCCTGAGCAGCTCTTGGTCAGGTCCTCGATTTGTTTATCGATTCCCGGCCACCACACATAAGCCCTGGCTAGGCTTTTCATTTTTACCCCTCCCAGATGACCCTCATGAAGCTCATTGAGCACGCTATCCCTTAGCTTGGGTGGAATTACCACTCGGCATCCACACATCAAGGTCCCCCAGCACACTGACAGCTGTTCTCTCCTTGTCGAGAATGCTGGCAACAGTGAGTCGCCGTGTGCTGGCCATCCCTTCACCGTCAAATAATATACCCGAGACAGTGTCGGGTTATTTCGGGTTTCCTTTTCGATACAAGCGTTAGTTACCGGTAGGTATTCAACTATAGTCGAATGGAATATTTCGACAGGATCCACTGCTGGTGCTTCCTCCGCAGTAGGCAGTGGCAGGCATGATAGCCCATCAGCATTTCCATGCTGTTTTGTGCCCTTATATTCAATCTCATAGTGGTGCGCCCCTAGAAAAAGTGACCATCTTTGCAGTCGTTGTGCAGTCATCACCGGAATGCCCTTCTTCGGATTAAAAATGGAGACAAGAGGCTGGTGATCAGTCAGCAAGGTGAATTTCTGCCCGTGCAGGTAGTGATTGAACTTATTCACTCCCCACACTAGGCTGAGGGCCTCCCTGTCAATCTTGTCGTAGTTATGCTCGGCTGAGGTTAGTGATCGTGACGCAAAGGCTATTGGCCTCTCTGAGTCGTCCGAGAATTTGTGCGACAGCACCGCTCCAATGCCGTAGGGTGACGCATCACATTGCAACCGAATTGGTAATGCTGGGTTGTAATGGGCCAATACCTCTTTTGATGTGATTAGTGTTTAGCTCCTCTGGAAAGCTCGTCTACATTCGTCACTCCACTTCCATGGCACCCCAGTTTGCAGTAGGGTGTTCAGTGGGTGTAGTATTGTAGACAAATTTGGCAAGAACTTATGGTAGCAGTTTACCAGCCCGAGGAACGACCTCAGTTGTGACACATTTTCCAGTGCTGGAGCCTTGACTACTGCCTCAATCTTCTCTGGGGACTTATGTAACCCATCTTTATCGATAACGTGGCCACAATACGAGATCTGTTTTCTAAAAAACTCACATTTGGGGCGGTTAGCTCGGAGCCCATAATCCTGCAATCTAGTGAGCACCTGCTCCAGGTTGGCGAGGTGATCACTGTCATTTTCGCCCGTGACCAGGATGTCGTCCAAATAACACTGGGTCCCTGGGATCCCTTGCAGGACTTGTTCCATTGCCCTCTGCCAAATAGCCGGAGCTGATGCTACCCCGAATACCAGCCGGTTGTATTGGTAGAGACCTTTATGGGTGCTGATTGTGAGGTATTTTTTTGATGCTTCTTCTACCTCCATTTGCAGATACGCCTGGGCCAGATCAATCTTAGTGAAGCGTTTCCCTCCAGATAGCGAGGCGAAAATATCTTCAATCCGCGGAAGTGGATATTGTACGGTGTGAAGGACCGGGTTCACTGTTACCTTAAGGTCCCCACAGATGCGAACCTTCCTTGGTTCCCCAGGCGTGCTCCTCAACGACTTTTTCATCACAGGGACGATGGGTGTAGCCCACTCGCTCCAGTCTACCTTGGACAGTACACCTGAACATTCCAGACTCTCCAGCTCTGCTTCGACGGCTGGGCAGATCGCATAAGGTACCGGTCTGGCCTTAAAAAATGTTGGGCTTGCGTTTTCTTCAATTTTAATCGTCGCTGTCATGCCTTTTAGTGCTCCGAGTCCTTGCTGGAACACTTCTTTCGCGTCAGTTAGGATCTTTGACAGTCGCCCAGTTGTGACATCATCATCCTTTTTGTCAGCCACAGTCAGTGCCTGTATGGAATGCCAATCCAGTTGTATTTTCCGGATCCATTTACGTCCTAGTAATGGTGGTCCTCCATCTTGCAATACATACAGGTCTAGTTTTGGTGTTTCCTTACCGTTATATATAACGGTCCGTTGGGGTAGACTTTTTGCCCCATGTACGTCTTCAAAATAATTTTTGTGTCTCTCAAGGGTATGTGTGAGAATAACCGCTCGTAGTCCCGTCGGTTTATGACTGTTAGGGCTGATCCTGTGTCCAATTCCATTTTTACCTGGACTCCTGCTATCTTGAGAGTGACCCAAATGGTTCGGTGATCCTCCATTGTGATCACATTATGTAGTTTCAGACAACTCAGTTCCCTGCTTTCGGAGTCATTATCACTCTTTTGTTCATCTGAACTATTCTCCGTCATCTTATGTACCTTCTTGTACTTTCCTTTGGTAGGTTTCTTATTGCTGGTTTTCTTTCCCGACCTGCAGACTCGTGTTATGTGTCCTACTTTTCCACACTGTCTGCACACTTTGTCTTTGAACCAGCAATCATTCTGGTCGTGTGTTGTTCTGCCGCAGCGATAGCACTTCTCTGTTCCATATGACATTTTGTTTGTGCCATATTCTTGCGGTCTCTGTTGTATCTCTGCAGCGCGCCGTGCTGCTGCTTCATATGATACCGCAATGCTGAAAGCCTTTTCCAGCGTAAGGTCCTTTTCAGATAAAAGCCGTTTCTGGGTTCCTTCACTTTGAAGCCCACACACAAACTTGTCCCTTAAGGTATCTGCCAGTCCCGCTCCAAACTGGCAGTGTTTCGATAGTTTGCGCAGTTCTGTTAAATAATCAGCATTGCTTTCATTCTTATGCTGGTTCCGTTTGTGAAACTTGAATCTTTCTGCTATCAGCAGCGGTGTGGGGTTTAAATGTTCCTTTAGTATCGTTACTATGTTTTCAAAACTCTTTTCCATTGGCTTCGTTGGGGTTACTAGATTTTGTAATAAACCATACGTCTTTGCACCCATTAAATTTAACAATACCGACGCTTTCTTTTCATCTGACACCTCATTTGCCTTGCAGTATACCTCTATTCGTTCGACATATGTAGTCCAATCTTCGACTTCATTGTCAAATGCGGTGATACTGCCACACTTCGGCATTTTGGGTGTGGTTTAAAATGGCGTCTCCCAATGACATAAAATGGCGTCTCCTGCGCTTTCCTTCCTCCCCCGCTGCTGCCAACGCCGCTCCCAGCGGTTCTCGTGGCAATGGCGGCGCCCTGTAGGTTTCGCGCGCTTCTCCTGCGCTGCTGCCAACGCTGCTCTCGGCGGTCCTCGTGGCAATGGCGGCGCCTCGCGGGTTTCTGTGCGTCTCTCTCTCCCTCTCTCCGACGCTGCTCGGCCCCTGAACACCGGCTGCGCCCTGTGTGCTCTGCCGTCTCTCTCTCTCCCCCGTCGACGCTGCTCGGCCCTTTGCTGTGCCGCTCGGTAGGGCTCCAGCCCGCCGCTGTCTGGGAAGGGTCTGCGCACTACCTGTTGCCAGCCCGTTTCGCTGGACCACCTCGACTGGAAAGCCAAGCCTGGCTCTCGACAGCCTCCCCCGCAATTCTCGAGTCTCTGCTGGATGTCTGGGCGGTTGCCCGTGGTCGACGCCCGAGTCTCTGGCCTTGACCTCCAATCCACTGATCTCCAGGAACGAATTCCCGGGAGGTGATGCAGAGTTGCAGGTAGGTTCGAACTTGCCTTGTTGCCAATGTTGCGTCCGTGTATAATAAGACACAGACTGCAGGAGAACGGCACAACAGGTGTTTACCAAATGTGGCTCACAATGGAACTGATCTGTACAGATTACTACTCAGTGCTATATACAGGTGTGGTCACTGCCGGTACTGCAGTATACATGAGCTGTAAAAGATAGTTCCCCCCTTAAAGGTATATACATTACAAGAACCTTACCATCGCTGTCGGCAATGGGGTCGGCAGCTGCAGTGGTTACAGGATCACTCAGACGTCCTCCAAGAATCTGGTGGACTCTCTCCTCGAGATCCATGAGAGTGACCACTTGTGGAGGTCCTCCACTTGTGGAGGTCCTCCACCGGTGCGAAGCTGGTCTTTGCCAATCCTCGCCAGCTTGGACTGCAGGGGAAAGGAGGGGAAGTTATGTTACATGATGCCCTGAGTGATCATCTCATGCCCCCAATGGTGGAAGAGCCCTACATGACGCCTTGAGTCAAATGTGCATGTGTGTGCCCAGAAAGGGCCATGGGTGCTTGCTGGCAGATGGCCAATGGGGCACAGCCCACCCCGTAGCCATAAAGTCAGGTGCAAATGAAGGGATGCAGAAGTTTGCAGAAACAACACTCACCCTCACGACCTGAGTGAGGTCGTTGAATTTCTTTCTGCATTGGACAGGGCTCCTGGTCACCATGCTGCTGGAGTTGACCCTCTGGCATACATCCCTCCAAGCTCGTCGGTAGTCCTTATGATTCGGCCTTGTGCCATTGTCTGGGAAGAGAACATCTCGCCGGCGCTCCACTGCGGCCACCAATTGCTCCAGAGCCTCATTGGTGAAGCGCTCTGCTCTCTGTCTCACCTTCTCCATCTGGTCCAAGTTTTTAGCGCCAGAGAAGGGCCTGCGCCGATTCTGAGGCCTGCAAGGTGCAGAGTGTGGATGCTGAAGCTGACTGATCCACCCCTTTAAGAGCTGGCCGGCGCCTGGAAGTCTCGTGGTCATCAGTAATAGAGAGCACCTGCGCTGCGCCCGTCCACTCCCATATTGGGTTGTGCCGGAAGATTAGCGCCTTAGGAGTCCCGTGTAATGCCTGAATTTGCGCCTTAATCCCCTTTAGGGGCGATGCAACCCAATATCGCGCCAGGCGGCGATAAGTTTCGTCTGGCTATAAACTTTGCGCAGCGCCAGTTCTAACACCTCAAGCGGGGCTATACCCAATTTCTAGGCCTATGTTTCCACCGACTGTTTTATATCGCGTGTTTGTGTAAGTGAAACACTTTTGTTGTTTTTGGTGTTCTGACAAGAATGGTACCAGGGCTGAGGGACTTCAGTTATGCGGAGAGGCTGGAGAAACTGGGATGGTTCTCCTTAGAGCAGAGAAGGTTTTAAGAGCAGAGATTATTAGAGATGTTCAAAATCATGAAGAGTTTTGATAGAATAAATAAGGAGAATCGGTAACCAGAGGACACCGATTTATGATCATTTGTAAAGAACCAGAGGTGAGTTATGGAGGATTTTTTTACGCAGCGAGTTGTTGTGATCTGGAATGCGCTGCCTGAAAGGGCGGTGGAAGAAGATTCAATAGTAACTTTCAAAAGAGAATTGGATAAATACTTGAAGGAGAGAAATTTGCAGGGCTATGGGGAAAGAGCAGTGAGTGGGACTAATTGGAGAGCTCCACCAAAGAGCTGGCACAGGCACGATGGGCGAATGGCCTCCTTCTGTGCTGTATCATTCTATGATTTTATGAATTGTGAAGTCTTTAAATACTGTAAATCTACTGTTTGTTTAAATGCTATTAATTTATCTGCTTACTGTTGAGTAAATCTGGCTAGTTGTTTATGGCCTGAGCCACAGTCTAATAAAATGCCTTCAAAGTTGAGGAATCCACGTGGCAGCTACATTTACCTGAACATTGAACATTGGGCAGGTAAGTGCCCACTCCAGGTTGTAGGGCGCGAGTGTTTGCTTACAGGGGTGGTCAGTGCTGCAAAACTCATAGAAAGTGCAAAAACCCCAAAATCTTGTGCAAATACCCCAGAATGTAAGAACAGTGATTGATGGAGTCAACAAGTGTAATGAATCGAAATTTGCCAACGATATAGAGAGATTTAGGTGTCCTCGTACAGGAAACAAAGAGTTAGCATGCAGGGACAGCAAGGAATTAGGAAGGCAAATGATATGTTGACCTTTATTACAAGGGGTTAGGAGTACAAGAGTAAGGAAGTCTTACTACAATTGTACAGAGCTTTGGTGAGACCACACCTGGAGTACTGTGCACAGTTTTGCTCTCCTTATCTGAGGAAGGACATATTTGCTTTAGAGGTGGTGCAACAAAGGTTCACTAGATTGATCCCTGGGATGAGTAGATCGGGCCTATACTCTCTGGAGTTTAGAAGAATAAGACGTGATCTCGTTGAAACATATATGATTCTGAGGGGGATTGACAGGGTAGATGCTGAGAGGGTGTTTCCCCTGGCTGGAGAGTCTAGAACTAGGGGCATAGTCTCAGGATAAGGGGTCAGCCGTTTTAGACTGAGATGAGGAAGAATTTCTTCACTCAGAGAGTTGTGAAATTTTGGAATCCTCTGCCTCAAAGGGCTGTGGATGCTCAGTCGTTGAGTATATTCAAGGCTGAGATCGATAGATTTTTGGATTCTAAGGGAATCAAGGGATATGGAGACCGGGCAGGAAAGTGGAGTTGAGGTCGAAGATCAGCCATGGTCTTATTGAATGGCGGAGCAGGCTCGAGGGGCCGAATGGCCGACTCCTGCTCCTAATTATTATGTTCTTTTGTTCTTAACAAGCTGAGCAAGGTATAACTTAGAGACCAACTTTCCCAGCGTTCTGAGCCCAAACAAACAAAGTGTTGGTTCATGTTTCATGTTTACTTAATACAATCAACCCAACAGGTCAGAGATCAATGGGCCTTCGAGCCCTGACTGCTGACTGGTTGGACAAAGGTCAGAACAACAACCCCTTGATCCATGTTTAGGAAGGACGATTTTGAGATTATTTTTGAAAGCCCTGTTGATGTTCCCCAAAAAGCCCAAAGCTCATGGCTCGTGGATAAGCATTCTGAAACCTGTGAGATGAAAAGGACATTATTTGCCCAGTTAGAAAGCAGACTGGAAGGAGCTGGTGATTGTCCAGTGAGAAGAAACCATCTATTTTCAGATAAACTCATGTTGTGATGGTGTCAGAGTGGATCTCCCACTCATGGAGCAGCTGAGACCAGTCCTGGCATTGTTCACCAGGCCTCGAGTTTAAATGGACTGTGGATTAAGCGGCAATGTGTGTTATGACGAAAGGACCATGATCAGATCTTCACACTTTTTAAATTGTAGATGAGCAGTGTTGTCCAGTCAGCTAAATTTTAATCTTTACCCCTAGCCCCAACTCCTAGCCTCTACTCTTAACCCTGAACCCCAACTCCTAGCCTCTAATTTTAACCCTGAACCCCAACTCCTAGCCTCTAATCTTAACCTCGAACCCCAACTCCTAGCCTCTAATCTTAACCTCTAACCCCAACTCCTAGCCTCTAATATTAACCCAACTCCTGACTCAGGAAAAGAGCACGTATGACAGATGTCAGGTTGCAAATACATCTGAGAATCAGGCTATATATAGAGAAGTGAAAAAGAAAGTAAGAGGGGCAAAGAGAGGGTATGAGAATAGAATGGCAGTCAACATAAAAGGTAATTTAAAAGTCTTCTCCAAGCATATAAATAGCAAAAGGGTAGTAAGAGGAGGGGTGGGCCGATTAGGGACCAAAAAGGAGACCCACACATGGAGGCAGAGGGTATGGCTGAGGTACTAAATGAGTACTTTGCATCTGTCTTCACCAAGGAAGAGGATGCTGCCGTAGACACAGTGAAGGAGGAGGTAGTGGAGACACTTGATAGGATAAAAATTGATAAAGAAGTGCTATTAGAAAGGCTGGCTGTACTTAAAGTAGATAAATCACCAGGAGCGGATGGGATGCATCCTAGGATGCTGAGGGAATTGAGGGAGGAAATCGCGGAGGTACTGGCCATAATATTCCAATCCTCCATAGATACGGATGGGCAGACACGTGGCAGATAACATTTAATGCAGAAAAGTGTGAAGTGATACATTTTGGTAGAAAGAATGAAGAGAGGACATATAAACTAAATGGTACAATCCTAAAGGGGGTGCATGAACAGAGAGACCTAGGGGTGTATGTGTGCACAAATCGTTGAAGGTGGCAGGGCAGGTTGAGAAAGCAGTTAAAAAAGTTTATGGGATCCTGGGCTTCATAAATAGAGGCACAGGGCTGGATTTTATGAATGGAGACGTGTTGGAGGCAGGACTGCTGCTTGCCTGTGTAATGATCAATAACATGTCATTCTATAGTGGACACTAGGTGGAGCCGTAGAGCTGTGTAGAGCTGCATATAAGACTACACTACCCAGCTGTAGATATATTAAGACTACATTACCCATGAGGCACTAGGCTACCCACAAGGCAACAGTCAAGATGGAAGCCTCTACAGATACTGTACCAGTCCACATGTGCTCAATAAAGTAACTAGCAAAAGCTAGCTGTGTTCATAATAAGAATGTCTATTTATTAATGAACATAACAGCCTGGTTTCAGTCCCACCTCCATCAGCCTCTGGCCAACTAGTAGGATCTTCCCCTGATTGACCTTGTTAAGCCTGCCCGGCGGGCTCAGCAGGCCAATTAGTAGGAAGTCAATGACAGAGCACGTCAACGTATGATGTGTCATCTATCAAGAACTTTTGAAAGAAGAAATATCATCGTTCGACAGCTCTGTGAAGCTGTCAAATCACTGACATTCTGTGTAGTTTGATGAGGCCTTGTGTTCAGGACTCATCAAACCTTTCTACTTTGTAGAAATCAGATGACTGTTGGATTGGAGGATCCAACAGCCAGTCTGTGATCTCCACAATGGAGATGTCAGGACTCCGACTCCACGGCGACTGAAGGCTGTAGGCAGAAACAAAGGTAAGTTAACATTTTCTAATACTTTACACTCACCTCACATACTTACCACTCTACACTTGCACCCATCACTCACCTCTACATTGCACTTTGGGACCCCTCCGACCCCCGCAGACCTCCTACTCGGCTCCTACACCCTGGCGGGGTTCCCCCAGGTCAGGAAGCCCGCACTTCGGAATGAAAAATGGGGATAATCCTATTTTCTGCCTGTTAACTACCAGTTAATAGGCTTTAATCCCTTCCTGCCTCCAATGAGACGGGACCCGGGGCAGGATGGCTTCCCGCCTCCTGGCAAGAGGGCACGGAGGCGGGTTGGGGCGGGTTTGCCACCCGTCCCCAAATTCTGCAACTTTACCGGCAGTCCCGCCTCCAAACCCGCCTCCTCGGGGCTGAGAAAATCCAGCCCTAAGAGTCCAAATGTGTGGAAATGATGATGAACCTGTATTAAACACTGGTTCAGTCCCAACTGGAGTATTGTGTCCAATTCTGGGCACCACACTTTAGGAAGGATGTGAAGGCCCAAGAGAGGGTGCAGACAAGATTTACAAGAACGGTTCCAGGGATGAGGCATCTCATAATTTTATACACCTCAATTAAATCTCCCCTCAGCCTCCTCTGTTCCACAGAAAACAACCTCAGCCTATCCAATCTTTCCTCATAGCTAAAGTTTTCCAGTCCTGGCAACATCCTCGTAAATCTCCTCTGTACACTCTCCAGTACAATCACATCCTTCCTGTGATGTGGTGACCAGAACTGCACGCAGTACTCTAGCTGTGGCCTAACTAGTGTTTTATACAGTTCAAGCATAACCTCCCTGCTCTTATATTCTATGCCTCGGCTAATAAAAGAAAGCATTCTGTATGCCTTTTTAACTACTTTATCGACCTATCCTGCTACCTCTAAGGATCTGTGGACGTACACTCCAAGGTCCCTCTGTTCCTCCACACCTCTCAGTATACTCCCATTAATTGTGTATTCCCTTGCCTTGTTGCCCCTCCCTTGCCTTGTTGCATTACCTCACACTTTTCCAGATTGAATTCCATTTGCCACTTTTCTGCCCAACTGACCAGTTCATCGATATCTTCCTGCAGTCTGAAGCTTTCCCCCTCACTGTGAGCCACACGGGCAATTTTTGTATCATCTGCAAATTTCCTTATCATGCCCCCTACATTTAAGTCTAAATCATTAATATATACCACATAAAGTAAGGGACCGAGTACTGAGCCCTGTGGAACCCCACTGGAAACAGCCTTCCAGTCTCAAAAACTCCCCTCAACCGTCACCCTCTGCTTCCTGCCACTGAGCCAATTTTGGATCCACTTTGCCACTTTCCCTTGGATCCCATGGGCTTTTACTTTTTTGATCGGCCTGCCATGTGGGACCTTGTCAAAAGCCTTGCTAAAATCCATATAGACTACATCAAACGCACTGCCCTCATCGACCCTCCTTGTTACCTCCTCAAAGAATTCAATCAAGATAGTCAGACACAACCTTCCCTTAACAAAACCATGCTGACTGTCGCTGATTAATCTGTGTCTTTCTAAATGAAGGTTTATACTGTCCCTCAGAATTGATTCCAGTAATTTGCCCACTACCAAGGTTAAACTAACTGGGCTGTAATTGCTCGGTTTATCTCTTCCTCCCATTTTAAACAATGGTGCAATGTTAGCAGTTCTCCAATCCTCTGGCACCACTCCTGTAGCCAGGGAGGATTGGAAAATGATGGTCAGAGCCTCCACAATTTCCTCCCTTGCTTCTTTTAATAGCCTCGGATATATTTCATCCGGCCCTGTCGATTTATCTACTTTCAAGGATGCTAAACCCCTTAATACTTCCTCTGGAGACTGCACATTCGCGGTGTAGGTGTGGTGGAGCAGTGTTTACAAGCACGGACAGCCAAGGTGTTGGTGTCGATAAAAGCGTACCGGTGATAATTCTCATAGTGGAATTCAGCTGGACATCAATGGATTTGACACACGGACTTGATAGCCATGCCGGAGAGCAGTACTCCACTGTAGAGTACACCAGGGCGAGTGCTGCCGTATGGGGGGTTTGAGTGTCTGCTCCCCATGTGGATCCAGCCAATTTCTGGCTCAAGTTGACCCTACTCTTTAGTTTCTTCCCAAGGTTCTGGAGATGCTGTCTAAATGACAGGGTGCGATCAAGCGCAACTCCTAAATAGGAGGTTTTTTTGGCATGGTTCATCTCTGCGTCACAAAAGGAGACTTTCAAAGCTTGGTTTGCTTGAGGGTGTTGAGCTGGAATGTCGAGGTGACGGTCTTTTGCGGGTTTGGCCGAAGTTGCCATTGGTGGAAGTAGGCCTCCATCCTCGGTAAACCACTGGTCAGGGTCTCCTCGGTGACAGACAGATTCATGTTTTGCGTGGCCAAGGCAATGTCATCAGCGTATACGAACTTGTGGGACTCTGTTTCCGGCAGGTCACTGGTGTAAACGATGAATAACATGGGTGCCAGGACAGAACCCTGTGGGAGTCCGTTGTTCAATGTCCTATATCTGCTCTTCTGGGTGCCAGTGTACACACTGGAGCGTCGGTTGCTAAGCACGGAGTTGAGAAGATGGATCGTTGTTCTGCAGGGTAAAATGGTGATGAGCTTGAAAAGCAGCCCATGGCTTCACAAGCATTCTTCCCCTGTTTCAGGAGGGCAATTATTTTAGTCTCCCTCCAGATAGGTGGAATTTAACGGTTGCCAGTACATCGGAGAAGAAGGAGGTCAACCATCGCTTCGTTTTGGGTTCCAGTGCTTTTAGGAATTCTGGGAAAGCACCATCTGGACCAGCAGCTTTTCCAGGTTTGGTTGTCGACAGGGCTGCGTTTAGTTTATCCAAGGTGAATGGGTCAGATATAGTTGACGATCTTGGTGCCGCCATCAAGTTTGTCGAAAGCTGCCGCTTCACCTGGTGTCTCAATTCTTTGTCCACCGGAGCCTTTGATGTTTGTATCAAGTGGGATGCAATGGCGCCCTGCTTTCCTGCTGGAGTGAGTGGAGTTAGTCTTCTCCACAAGGCTCCTCCACCTTTCGAAAGGTGGAGGAGCCTCCCACAGTTGGCAAGGCCTGTGGGGAAGTGTTGACAGCAGCAACTCCCAGAGAGGAACTGACTGAACTTTTCCTTCCTCCTTCCCCCTGCTCGGTTCCCCGTTGCTCAGACCTGTCAACTTTCACTGCTCTGGAGCCAGACTCACTCATTTAGCTTCAAAATGAGATCTGTTCTTTATTCATTCTTGGGATGTTGGCGTCACAGGCAAGGCCAGCATTTATTGCCCGTCCCTACTTGCCCTTGAGAAGCTGGTGATGGGTCTTCTTGAACTGCTGTTTCCACAGTGCTGTTAAGGAGGGAGTTCTAGGATTTTGACCTAGCGACGATGAAGGAACGGTGATATATTTCCAAGTGCTGAGGGTGACAACACCTCGGGGGAGTGCAGTCTAGAGCACATCCACTGCACTGTAGGGCAAATGACTGCACAGGGGGACACAGCAAAGTGTAGAAATGCAGTGGTCATAGCCGTAGGGGATTTGACAGTTGAGGGGCAATGTTTCCTCTAATTTTTTTCGGCACATACACAGTTTTTGTATTGAAAGGCCAGCAAGCTGGCTGTGCGGGGTCCCTGGAGCTTACTGGGAACATTGGTCGGGGATAGACAGGCATTTATGCAACTGCTGATATGAGTCCCACATGGAGTGCTGCCTCCCTGAAAGGGTGAAGAATATTTTGAAGGGGGAAGGGGAACAGCCAGTTCTTGTGATCATAGTAAATATAGAAATAGTAAGATAAGACAGGTTAATGCATGGCTGGAGAAATGGTGCACGGTTTCAGATTCCTGGGGCATTGGGACCAGTTCTGGGGCAGGAGGGACCTGTTCAAGGTGGACGGGTTGCACCTCAACAGAGCTGGGGCCAATGTCCTCGCGGGGAGGTTAACTAGTGCTGTGGGGGAGGGTTTAAACTAATTTGGCAGCGGGGTGGGCACCAGGATGAAACATTAGAGAGGAGAAACCAGGTGCACAGAGAACATGGAGAGCAAATAGCCCTAGAGTAAAGAATAGTTCAGAAGTAGGAGGGATCAGACAGGGGGCAAATGCGAGGCAGACTAAGATGGGTTTGGAGTGCATGAGTGTAAATGCCTGGAGCGTGGTCAATAAGGCTGGCGAGCTGCAGGCACAAGGCACCACATGGGACTATGATATAGTGACAATAACAGAGACCTGACTCGAAGAAGGGAAGGATTGGGAACTTAATATTCCTGGCTACAGGTATTCAGGAAAGATAGGGGAGGGAAAAAAGGAGAAGGCTGGCAGTATTGATCAAAGAAACTTTTATAGCACTAGAGTGGGATGATGTAGTTGAAGGGTCAAAGACAAAATCTATTTGTTTGGAATTAAGGAACAATAAAGGAGTTATTACACTACTGGGTGTATACTATAGGCCACCGAATAGTGGGAAAGAGATAGAGGAGCACAATTGCAGGCAAATTACAGAAAGATGCAAGATCTATAGAGTAGTGATAACGGGGGGCTTGAATTCTCCTAATATAGACTGGGATAGTAACAGTGTAAAGAGAAAAGAGGGGGAGGAATTCCTGAAATATGTACAAGAGAACTTTCTTGATCAGTGTGTTTCCAGCCCAACGAAGAAGGTATCAGCGCTGGATCTAGTTCTGGGGAATGAAGTGGGGCAAGTGGAGCATGACTCAGTGTGGGAGCATTTGGGAAACAGTGATCACAATATCATTAGGTTTAGAATAGTTATGGAAAAGGACAATGAATAATTAAACGTGAAAATATTCAACTGGAGGAGGGCTAATTTCAGGGAGTTGAAATGGAATCTGGTCCTGGTGGATTGGAATCAACAACTGTTAGACAAAACAGTCATTGAACAATGGGAGGTCTTCAGAGAGGAGATGGTTTGGGTACAGAGTAGACACATTCCCATGAGGGGGAAAGGAAAGACATCCAAAGCTCGAGCTCCCTGGATGACTAAAGATATAGAGGTTAAAATGGGACAGAAAAAGGAGGCTTATGACAAATGTAAGGTTCATAATACAATAGCGAACCAAACTGAATATAGCAAGTACAGAGGAGATCTATAAAGGGGGATAAGAGGGGCAAAGCGAGAGTATGAGAATAGATTAGTGACTAACATAAAAGGGAACCCAAAAGTATTTTTATAAAGACATAAATAGTACAAGGCTAGTCAAAGGAAATTAGGGAAAAGGAAATCTTCTAATAGAGGCAGGGGGCTTGGCTGAGGTACTAAGTGAGTACTTTGCATCTGTCTTCACTAAAGAAGAGGATGCTGCCAATGTAGCAGTAAGGGAAGAGACAGTAGCAATCTTGGATAGGATAAAAATAGATAAAGAAGATGTACATAAAAGGTTGAGGTTTACATCAAACCTCAAAGTAGAAAAATCACCAGGTCCGGATGGGATGTCTCTAGGTTACCAAGGGAAGTAAGGTTGGAAATTGCAGAGGCTCTGGCCACAATCTTCCAATCCTCCTTAGATATGGGGGTGGTGCCAGAGGACTGGAGGATTGCAAATGTTACACCCCTGTTTAAAAAAGTGGGGAGGCATAATCCCAGCAACTACAGGCCAGTCAGCCTAACATCAGTGGTGGGGAATCTTTTAGAGACAATAATCCGGGACAAAATTAATTGGCATTTAGAAAAGTATGGGCTAATAAATGAAAGCCAGCATGGATTAGTTAAAGGCAAATCATGTTTGACTAACTTAATTGTGTTCTTTGATGAAGTAACATAGAGGATTGATGAGGGTAGTGCAGTTGATGTTGTGTATATGGACTTTCAAAGGATGTTTGACAAAGTGCCACATAATAGACTTGTTGGCAAAATTAAAGCCCATGGGATTAAAGGGACAGTGGCAGCGTGGGTACGAAATTGGCTAAGGGACAGAAAGCAGAGAGTCGTAGTGAATGGTTGTTTTTCAGACTGGAGGGAAGTGTACAGTGGTGTCCTCCAGGGATCGGTTTTAGGACCACTGCTCTTTTTGATATATATTAATGACCTGGGCTTGGGTATACAGGGCATAATTTCAAAGTGTGTGTGGTGTATGTGACTTTAAGAGCCCCTGTATACTGTAATGCCGGTAGTGGCCACTCAGGCTATATAAGCCTGTATAGTGTCTTGTATCTGTTAGTTCACCTGCAGACTTTGTTCAGTAAACACCTGTGAAACCTACTCCTGCATTCCGTGTCTCCATTAACACACGGATACAACAGTGGTGACGAATTGGAAACGGACTTACCTGAAATTTGGCAGCACCTCAAGGAGATCGATTCCTCAGACGAAAGTCGAAGAAAAACAAGAAAGAAAAGAGAAAAGTGAAAGGCTGTGGTTCACCGGCTGGCCGAGCTGGTGGCAGGTACTGCAGTGGTCCTTCCTGGGCGGCGGGCTGGGGCTCCATCGGCTGGCTCTGCAGCGGAGCCGAGCAGCAAAGGTGGAGGCAAACAGAGAGAGAGGGGGGGAGCACTCGGGAGACGGCCGGCGCTGCAAAGCAGGTCGGCGTTCGGACCAAGCAGAGGGAGGGAAATGTCCCAGAGAGTCCGGCGGGAACGAGTCTCCACCTATTGAAAATGAAAACCGCGGAGAACAGCGTTGTCAGCAGCAGCGGCGGGAAAGCGCAGGAGGCGCCATTTTTTTTTTTCAGGATGCCTAAGGCTGGCAATATTAATGCTTTCGATAGCGATATAGAGGATTGGACCACATATGTGGAAAGAGTGGAGGTATATTGCACAGCAAATGAAATAGAAGATGATAAAAAGGCATCAGTACTTCTAAATCTAATGGGCGCAAGGACATACGGGCTGTTACGAAACTTAATCACTCCAACCAAACCAAAGGACAAGAATTTTAAGGAGATTGTTGATACCCTACAGGAGCACTTAAACCCAACACCGCTGCTGATAGCGGAACGATTCAAATTCTTCAAGAGGAATCAGCACAAGAATGAAAGTAACGCTGATTACCTCACTGAATTAAGGAAGCTGTCAAAGCACTGCCAATTCGGGGCAGGACTGGCAGATTCTCTTCGAGACAAATTCGTCTGCGGTCTCCTAAGTAAAGGAACACAGAAAAGGCTACTTTCTGAGAAAGATTTGACACTGGACAAGGCTTTCAGTATGGCTGTATCATACGAAGCAGCCGCAAGAGGAGCTGCAGAGATACAGCAAAAGCCACAGGACTTCGGCATCCATGAAATGACACAGGGTTTCGAGAGATGTTATCGCTGCGGCAGATCCACCCATGGCCAGAGGGACTGCTGGTTCAAGGACAAAGCATGCAGGCAATGCGGAAAGATTGGACACATTGCACGTGTATGCCAATCTGGACACAAAAAATCCAAGGACAGGAAAAAAATCAATAAGGAAAAGTACAGAAAGGTACAAATGATGACGGACAGTAGCTCCGAAGACCAGAAGAGCGATAGTGACTCCGGAAACAAGAGACTAAGCTGTCTCAAATTACATAATGTAATTGCCAAAGAAGATTACCAGACCATTTGGGTTACCCTCACGATAGCGGGGTCCCCAGTTAAAATGGAGCTAGATACAGGATCAGCTCTGACCGTCATAAGTCGACGGGATTACGAGCGGCTATTTCCGCATATACCTTTGAAAGACACATCCATTATCTTGAAAACATATACGGGCCAGAAAGTATACCCCAAAGGAAAAATAAAGGTACCTGTTGTATACAACGGCAAGGAAATACAGAAATTGTATTTATACGTTCTGCAAGATGGTGGTCCACCGCTGTTGGGACGTGAATGGATCAGGAAGATACGTTTAGACTGGCACTCCATTCAGGCACTGACGGTGACCAGTAAGAAAAAAAATGATGATGACGTCATACCTGAACGATTAAAAGACATCTTGGCCAACGCCAAGGAAGTGTTTCAACAGGAACTAGGAACCTTGAAAGGCGTCACCGCCTCAATAAAAGTGGAAGATGCGGCAATTCCCAAGTTTTTTAAGGCAAGGCCGGTGCCATACGCAATTCGTCCAGCAGTCGAGGCAGAGCTGGAGAATTTGGAAAAGGCAGGCGTATTATCCAAGATAGATTGGAGCGAGTGGGCAACACCCATCGTCCCGGTCATGAAGAAAACATTGAATAATGATAAATCTGAAGAACAGAGAAAAATTCGCATCTGTGGGGACTTCAAGGTGACTGTAAACCTGGTCCTTCACCTGGTACAGTATCCTCTTCCGAGGATAGAAGATGTTTTCGCCTCACTATCCGGAGGAAAACGTTTCACCAAAATTGACTTGGCTCAGGCATACCTACAGATGGAGGTTGAAGAGGCCTCTAAAAAGTATCTCACGATAAATACACACAAAGGCCTGTACCAGTACAATCGACTGGTTTTCGGAGTAGCATCAGCTCCAGCTATCTGGCAAAGAGCTATGGAGCAAGTCCTCCAAGGGATTCCGGGGACTCAATGCTACCTAGATGACATCCTTGCAACAGGAAAAAATGACAACGAGCACCTTGCCAATTTGGAGCAGGTGCTCACTAGGCTGAGAGAACGAGGCCTATGAGCAAATCGCCCCAAGTGCGAATTTTTCCAGAAACAAATATCATATTGTGGCCACATAATTAACGAGGAAGGGTTGCATAAGTCACCTGAAAAAATTGAAGCGTCATAAAAGCCCCAGCACCTGAAAATGTCTCACAAATCGTTCCTGGGATTGATAAATTACTATCATAAATTTTTACCGAACTTGTCAACTCTTCTGCACCCTCTTAACGAACTGCTACAAACGGGAGAAATTTGGAAATGGAGCGAAGACTGTAAACGTGCCTTCCATAAATGCAAAGGCTTGATCACATCCAAGGAAGTTTTGGCTCATTACAACCCATCACTGCCAATCAGACTGGCATGCGATGCATCCCCTTACAGCGTAGGAGCGGTATTATCGCATAGATTCCCTGATGGCTCGGAGCGGCCGATAGCCTTTGCGTCACGCTCATTGAACTCAGCTGAGCGTAACTATGCCCAGATCAACAGGGAAGCACTTAGCCTGGTATGGGGAGTGAAGAAATTCAACCATTACCTACACGGACAAAAATTTACCTTGTTGACTGACCATCAACCCCTCGTCTCCATATTCAACCCTAAAAAGGGTGTTCCCATAATGACAGCGCAAAGGCTACAGAGGTGGTCCCTTTTCCTAGGGGCACACCAATATGACATAGAATACAAAGGATCAAAACAGCATGGGAATGCTGACGGTTTATCGCGCCTACCGTTGCCAACGGTAGAAGAGGCACCTACAGTGGACCCAGTGGAGATGTTCCACTCAACCATAGTGGAATGTCTACCAGTAACAAATTCTGCCATTGAAAAGGAAACAAGAAATGACCCGACTCTCTCACGAGTCTACGATTTAACGGTGAAGGGATGGCCAGCACATGGCGAACCACTGTTGCCAGCATTCTCGCAAAGAAGAGAACAGCTGTCAGTGTGCCGAGGAACCTTGATGTGTGGATCCAGAGTGGTGATTCCATCCAAACTCCAGAATAAAGTGCTAAAGGAGCTTCACGAGGGGCATCTGGGTGGAGTGAAAATGAAGAACCTAGCCAGAGCGTTTGTGTGGTGGCCAGGTATCGATGGAGACATCGAAGAAATGACCAAGAGCTGCCTAGGATGCCAGAAGGTCCAAAGCGCCCCACCACAAGCCCCTCTACATCCATGGGAGTGGCCCTCATCTCCATGGCAAAGGGTACACATCGACTTTGCTGGTCCATTTATGGACTCAATGTTCTTAATCGCGGTTGATGCACACTCCAAGTGGCCAGAGGTAATAAAGATGTCCTCCACCACCATGGAAAAACCCATCACAGTATTAAGGACCATATTTGCCAGGAATGGGCTGCCTGAACAGATCTGTTCTGATAATGGACCGCAATTTGTGTCCGAAGAATTCAGGAAGTTCTTAAAAAACAATGGGGTTAAGCACTACACGTCCGCCCCATACCATCCCGCCACCAATGGATTGGCTGAAAGGTTTGTCCAGACCTTCAAGAAGGCCATAAAGGCCATGGGTAATGAAGACATAAAACAGCGCCAGGGACCCGGGTTTGAATCCGGCCTCGGGTGACTGCCTGTGTGGAGTTTGCACATTCTCCCCGTGTTTGCGTGGGTTTCCTCCGGGTGCTCTGGTTTCTCCCACAGTCCAAAGATGTGCAGGTTAGGTTGATTGGCTATGATAAAATTGACCCTTAGTGTTAGGGGGATTAAATACGTGGGGCTACGGGGATAGGGTGGGATATGTGTTGGTGTAGGGGTTACGGGGATCGGGTGGGATATGTGTCGGTGCAGGCTCGATGGGCCGAAATGGCCTCTATCTGCACTGTGAGGTTTCTTTGATTCTGTGATTCTGTGAAGGTAGATAACTTCTTGTTTGCATACAGGAATGCAACACATGTGGTTACAAACCAAACTCCCGCCATGATGTTCTTCAATAGAAGCCTAAGATGCCGGCTGGATTTGATCAAGCCAAACATCAGAAGGGACGTGGAGAACCGACAATTTCAAGGCATGAATGAAAGGCCAACTAGAACCTTCCAGGTAGGTCAACAAGTTTTGGCCCG
This sequence comes from Somniosus microcephalus, assembly GCF_052327205.1. NCBI lineage: Eukaryota > Metazoa > Chordata > Chondrichthyes > Squaliformes > Somniosidae > Somniosus > Somniosus microcephalus. The sequence continues at coordinate 21,078,126 of NC_141014.1, forward strand.
GGACTACCGTACCGAGAAATGGCAGCCTGGAACTATTTGCACACGACTAGGACCGCTGATGTATACCGTGGACATTGGAGAAAGCATAATAAGGCGCCATGCCGACTAGATCATAGAGTCATCCGAAAAGGGACAACCTACACCACAACTCTATACGCCTAATGATGAAGCAGAGATACCCATAGTATCTACCTCCGATCCGATGATACTGGAACCAGATGAACCCGACACTGGCATTCAAGCCGAATCGACCTTGCCAAAAGAACCTACTGCACCACCAAAACCTACTACACCACCAAGGCGTTATCCAGACCGAGTCAGGAAGCCTCCAGAGAGACTGACTTATAATTGATTAACTGCAGCAAATGTGTAGATTATTGTTCTTGTAATATGTTAATTAATGATTACTTAAAATATTATGTACTGGTTGTCTAAAAGGGGAGGAATTGTGGTGTATATGCCTTTAAGAGCCCCTGTATACTGTAATGCCAGTAGTGGCCACTCGGGCTATATAAGCCTGTATAGTGTCTTGTATCTGTTAGTTCACCTCCAGACTTTGTTCAGTAAACACCTGTGAAACCTACTCCTGCATTCCGTGTCTCCATTAACACACGGATACAACAGTGTGCAGGTGACACAAAACTCGGAAATGTAGTAAACAATGAGGATGATAGTAACAGACTTCAGGAGGACATAGGCAGACTGGTGAAATGGGCAGACACATGGCAGATGAAATTTAACGCAGAGAAGTGTGAAGTGATGCATGTTCTGCCTTATAATTGCAGGAGTTTGTTTTGTTGCTGCCAGTAGGTGGCAGTAAAGGGAAATGACCAGCAGGGTCACTCAACAGGAAGTAGTACAGTGATAGCAAACAAGGAGGTCACACCACAGCATGGAACGTGCTGCAAGTTAATCCGCTGTAATCTTACATCGTTACGCCTTCGAAAGCATTGCCTGTGAGTTGAATGGTTTCATTACATATTCATGTTTAAATGTTAGTTATATCTCATGTATGTAACAAGGTGCATTTCTTTCTTTTGTCTTTCTCAGTTTTACTCCAACCCAATGCAACTGATTTGTATTGTTTCATTGACCTCATGCAAGTGTGGCATTATTAAACACCGGAGCTTGGACGCTACATCCTGACTCCCATGTCGTGATTGAAAGGAGTTTGGCTGGCTGTCTAACTGCGTACAGACACATACACGTAGGGAGGACAGTACAGTAAAAAGGCAAGTCATCAGCTGGCGCAACAAGCAACATTCGCAGCGCAGCACGGTGCAATCATGGACGGGAAGAGCTTCCAAGACGAGCAGAGATCTGTGACCAGCTCAAGAAGTACACGCTCATCTAGATCATCAACAGCCAGTGTAGCAGCAGCTAGAGCCTGGGCTAAAGCTGAAGCGGCACAGGCTCACGTGACCTTTGCTAAACAGGAACTGGCTGTGAAGAAAGAGAAGGTCCGACTACAAGCAGAGGCTGCTACATTGGACGCCACGCTGGAGACACTACACATTGAGAAAGAAGCAGCTGCCGCTACTGCTGAGGCGGAGATATGGGAAGCGGCACTAGAAGCAGAGGTGGGAGAGCACCGCAGCATTGCTCGTCCTGCATCACCTCAAAGCACTGAGAGGCGGACAAGCGACTATGTCCAGGAGCAGGCTAGGACACGCACAGACATCTCCTCCTTCCCAAACTTTGAACCATTGCACGAGAACACGGAATAACCATCACCAGCCCAACATGAGGTCACTCAGGTGGATCATTCACGCTACACTGATGACGACCCCTTCCTTGTTATTGACGACTGGTCACACGAAGGAGAGTTTGCAGCGCTCCCGAAGAAACCTGTGCCTCAATCCGCCGCTCCCAACCACTTGGAAGGTACTTATGCCAAAATTCCTCACATTAAAAAAGAACCCTTTTCAAAGGCTAGAACAGGTCACCTGGCATGGCAGTCTCCTATCCGATCGCAGCCCTTCCGATGCAATCATACTCTGGCAACCCATGCACAGACTCCTAATATGACAGGCATTGCCCAATATTTGGCACGTAGAGAACTTGTAAGGACAGGTCTCACAAAATTTGACGACAAGCCAGAGAGTTTTAGAGCATGGCAGTCATCCTTCCTTAATGCCACTGGCGGCTTGAGCCTGAGTGCTAGCGAGGAGTTGGATTTATTGTCATCATGGCTGGGCAAAGAATCGTCAGAACATGTCCGTAGGATCCGGTTTGTGTACACAAATGACCCAAGCACAGCCCTTAGAATGGTCTGGGCAAGACTCAGGGAGTGTTACTGTGCTCCTGAGGTGATAGAGAAAGCCCTCTTCAGTAAGCTGGAAAACTTTCCTAAAATAGGTAACAGAGACTACCTTAAGCTTAGAGAACTCGGAGACCTTTTAATGGAGTTACTGGCAGCCAAAACAGACGGATACTTACCTGGGCTCTCCTATTTAGATACTGCTCGCGGCATCAACCCAATAGTGGAGAAGTTGCCCCACCCTCTCCAAGAAAAATGGATCAACGTAGGCTCAAAATTCAAAGAAGACAACCACATGTGGTTTCCCCCATTTTCCTTCTTTGTGAAATTTATCTGCAGAGAGGCCAGAATTAGAAATGATCCAAGCTTTGCCCTGTCCAGCTATTGTAGTGGACCCTCAAAGTATGAGAAGCCCATGTCAAAGTACGTAGGCACAAGAATGCCTATATCTGTGCATAAGACGGATGTCACTGCAAAGACCGACATCAGCATAGATGCAGCAAAGAATGAAGACAATCCCGGAAAACACTGCCCCATCCATCATAAGCCTCATCCGCTCGCAAAATGTAGAGGCTTCAGAAATAAGACCGTAGATAAACGCAGAGCCTACCTCAAAGATAATGGGATAGTTTTAGGTGTTGCGCCTCCATTTCCCACACTGCGAGAGACTGTAGGATAGCGTTGAGATGCAGGGAGTGTGAGAGTGACCTCCACAGCACAGCTATGCACCCAGGTCCTACCCCCACAACGGAAAAGCCAACCATCAAAGACACTGAGCCCGGAGACGAGAGAAAGGGAACCCTTACCACTGCACCAACGGTGAGCTCCATATGCACTGAGGTGTGTGGCCAAGGCCTCACAGGACGATCGTGTTCCAAAATATGCCTTGTAAGAGTCTACCCACAAGGACAGCGCGACCGCTCAGTTAACATGTCCGCAATACTCGATGACCAAAGTAACCGGTCACTCGCACGGTCAGACTTTTTTGACATATTTGGCGTTGAGGGTAGCCCAGCCCCTTACTCACTGAGAACCTGTGCCGGACTCTTGGAGATGGCAGGAAGGAAAGCAGATGGGATCTGTGCCGAGGCAGTGAGTGAAGGGGTGAGCATAGACTTACCGCCACTGATAGAGTGCAGTGAAATCCCGAACAACCGATCAGAGATACCAACGCCTGAGACAGCACTTCACCATGTCCACCTAAAGCCCATAGCATCATGCATCCCAGCATTGGATCCAAAGGCCCAGATTCTCCTCCTGCTCGGGAGAGATGTGGTGAGGGTGCATAAGGTGAAAGAGCAAGTTAACAGACCACACGATGCCCCCTTTGCCCAAAGACTCGACTTAGGCTGGGTGCTCGTGGGAGAAGTGGGCCTAGGCCAAGCTCACAAGCCCAACGTAAGCACCTTTAAGACCAACGTGCTAGAAAGCGGACGACCCTCTTTCCTCACTCCCTGCCCAAGTTACATCCACCCGAAAGAGAGAGCGAGCTACGGCGGGGAGCAACAAGGTGATTTCTCTCACACAGCATGGGGGTGCTCGGCTGACACCAGAGCTGTCGACAAACTGGGGCACGCCGTGTTTGAAAAGACAAAAGATGACAACAAAGGTGCTCTCTCCTTCGAAGACGAAGTTTTCATGAATATAATGGAAAAAGAATTTCACAAAGATGAGGTGAACAGCTGGGTTGCGCCTCTCCCCTTCAAGCTACCCCGGCTTCTTCTGCCTAACTATCGCGATCAGGCACTGTCGCGCCTCACATCACTGCGACGCACATTTGATAGAAAGCCCGAAATGAAGGAACAGTTCATTGCCTTCATGGAAAAGGTTTTCAAGAGTAACCATGCTGAATTAGCACCTCCACTCAAAGAAGGAGAAGAGTGCTGGTATCTCCCGATTTTTGGAGTTTATCACCCTCAGAAACCTAGTCAAATAAGAGTAGTTTTCGACTCCAGCGCTCAGCACTGTGGCATCTCACTCAACAATGTTCTGCTCACGGGTCCAGACCTAAACAACACCCTCCTTGGCTGATGCGCTTTAGGAAAGAGCTCGTAGCAATAACCGCAGACATCCAACAGATGTTCTATTGCTTTGTGGTGAGAGAGGACCATAGGAACTATCTGAGGTTCTTCTGGTATCGCGACAACAACATGTCAAAGGACATCACTGAATACAGGATGCAGGTCCACGTTTTTGGTAACAGCCCCTCCCCTGCAGTCTCCATCTATGGGCTCAGAAGTGCAGCCAAACAGGGAGAACATGAGCATGGAACAGACACAAGACAGTTTGTGGAGAGACATGTTTATGTTGATGACGGCCTCATATCCTTACCTTCAGAAGCAGAAGCCATGAACCGGCTGAAGTGAACTCAAGCTTCATTAGCACAGTCCAACCTGAGGCTGCACAAAATTGCCTCAAACAGTGTAGCAGTGATGAAGGCCTTTCCAGCTGAGGATCTCGCCAAGGGCATTAAAGACTAAGGCCTAGAAATTCAGTATAGCCACTTTTGGGGCGGTAAAGTCGGGCGGCCGCTAAAGTTTGTGCCCGGCGCAAAGTCGCGCCACCTTCGCCGATATTCAGTCACATCGCCCCAAGAGGTTGCTGCTGCGCTAAAACAGACGATGCACGACTATCTTTAGGCGCTAAGCCGGCGGTGCTGAGCGATACCCCCGAGGCCAGGCGCAGCGCAGGTGCGGCGAGTTGTTGATTGACGGCAGACACTCTGGCGCCGGTCAGCTCTTAAAGGGGGAGGGTGGATTTGTTTGCCTGCCACGCCCTGCACACTGCAGCCCTCAACCTAGGCCTGACCACTTCAGCTTCATCTGCACAACGCCCAGGGCTATGGAGAAGGCCAGGGAGAGAGCGCAGCGCTTCAGCGACGGTGACCTGAGGCTGCTGGTTGGCGGAGTGGAGCGCAGGTGCCATGTTCTGTTCCCAGAAGGTGGCAAGAGGCCGCTGCCCAGCGCCTACCGGAAAGCCTGGAGGGAGGTCTCAAACAGGGTGTCTTCCAACAGCATGGTTGCCAGGACTCCTGTGCAATGCCGGAAGAAGTTCAACGACCTCACTCGGGTTGTCAGGGTGAGTACCCTTTCCAGTGCCCTCCTCATCCCTGCATGTGCACCTCACTTTATGGGCAAAGGGACCTGAAAGCCCTAATGGCCAGCCCTCATCCAGCAGCTATGGGACTGGCGTGAAAATCACTTGCACATTCAGCACTTTACACACTGTACAAGCTATTCGACCATGGGAGGCAGCGCAGACAAGATCAGGGCTTCACACTGTACAAGCTATTCGACCATGGGAGGCATTGCAGACAAGATCAGGGCTTCACACTGTACAAGCTATTCGACCATGGGAGGCAGTGCAGACAAGATCAGGGCTTCACACTGTACAAGCTATTCGACCATGGGAGGCATTGCAGACAAGATCAGGGCTTCACACTGTACAAGCTATTCGACCATGGGAGGCAGTGCAGACAAGATCAGGGCTTCACACTGTACAAGCTATTCGACCATGGGAGGCAGCGCAGACAAGATCAGGGCTTCACACTGTACTTAGAGGCCGTCCTTTCTCTTGCAGGCCAAGGTGGCGCACAACCGGTGGAAACGAACTGACACCGGGGGAGGCCGTCCTGACGTAAAAGAGCTCTCCGACCTCGACCAGCGTGTGGAGCGCATTATGGCAGGCCGGCTGATTGGCCCCATCGCCAGTGGAGATGCCGACCCTGTTCTGGGCACCAATGGTAAGGGCATCACCTTTTTGACCTCGCTCGTTCCACTTGTGCCTCAGATCTGCATCCTTTGCCACTGTCCGACCAATGCAGTGAATGGCACCACTCATGCCTCCCTCGCTGCCGCCCTGTCCTCACTCTAAAGCTACTCTTGTGCCTTCCTGCTTTCAGATGGTGAATCGCCAGGTGAGGAGGCGGGCCCTCAAGCTGCCACTGTCAGCGCTTCGGAGTACGAGGAGGAGGAAGAGGAAGCCGGCCCATCAGTGCCACCCTCAGCCGCGCCAGCCCATGGCGATGTAGGGGACACGTCTTCCCTGGAGGGAAGCCGGGGGGAAGGGTCGGAGGAGAGTGAAGCTCCGGGGCCCAGCGGCCTGCAGCAACGCGGGAGGGGTGGGGAAGCTCGTCGGACTTCTCCCCAGAAGGTGAGTGCGGCCTCCAGTCCTGCGACGGTCAGCGCAGAGGAGGTGCGGCTCCTGGAGGAAATGGCCGTCCAGGCTGAGCGCAGGCACAATGAGCTCATGGCTGCAGTGGCAAGGATGTCTGACTCCATTGAGTCTTTGTCAAGGAGTGTGCAGCAATTTGGAGCAGCACAGGCCAGGAGTCTGGATCAATTCAGTGCAGCACAGGCCAGGAGTCTACAGGACTTCGCGGCAGCACAGGCGGCTTCGAGCCAAGTGTTCAGTCGTGCCGTCCATTCACTGGCTGTTGTCATGCGGACACAGACCAGGGCCACACGGGCACTAACTGCTGCCACCCTCGCTGGATCAGCCAGGCATCGCCAGGGCACTCGCCGCGCAGCAGCAGCCCAGCAGTCTGTTCTTCAGCTGTTTGCTGCGCATGCTGCAGTGCTGGCCCGTGCGAGTGCCAATGTCTCAGGCGACCAGCGAGCACCTGCGATCTGCCAGGTTGGCACCATTCCTGCAGCCGACACTGCCACTCCGCCATTGCAGCTGCCATGAGCCGCTGGACAGACTGCTGCCGCCCAGCCAGAGTTGGAGCAGTCAGCAGCCGGCCACTCCAAGGCCAGAGCTGGTGCAGGCCGACCCCCAAGGGCATCTGCCGTCTCGCCATCTGCCCCTCAGCAGCCTTCCCCCAGCCTTGCTGTAGCCATTGGGCTCCCATTGAGGAGGAGCTGCAGGGCAGGCAGGGGCCAGGCAAGGATGCAAAAGGCATCGCCCTCGCAGGGCAAAAAGTAGAAGGTATGCACAAATGCCTGGTGCTTTTTGTATGGCCGAGATTGGTGTAGTTGTGTTTTTGTAAGGCCGAGACTGGTGTCTTTCTTTCTTTTTGTAAGGCCGAGACTGGTGCAATTGTGTTTTTGTAAGGCCGAGACTGGTGTCTTTCTTTCTTTTTGTAAGGCCGAGACTGGTGCAGTTGTGTTTTTGTAAGGCCGAGACTGGTGTCTTTCTTTCTTTTTGTAAGGCCGAGACTGGTAGTTTTGTGTTTTTGGAGGGGGCTTCTCCACATGAGGATGTAATGTGGGAAGGGCAGAGGTTTGCAATAAATTATTGTTCTTAAATTGCACTGTGCATGGTTTTTTTGTAAAGTCCGGGTTGCCCTGCTCGGCTGAGGGCTTGTGGAGCGGCTACATTCATCTGCTGACATTGGCACAAGCCATTCCCTGAGAGGGAGCCTAGAACCGACGTTCAATAAGCCGGCGACGAGCAGCCCTTGCACTTTCTGCCTCCCTCCTGTGCTGGTCCTCCTCCTCATCCTCCTCCTCCTCAGGTGGTCCTCCAATGTCTGGTGGCAGTGGCTGAGTCCTGCGGATAGCCAGGTTGTGCAGCATGCAGCAAACGACCACGAAATGGGAGACTCGCTCCGGCGAATATTGTAGGGCTCCACCGGAACGATCCAGACAGCGGAACAGTTGCTTCAGGACGCCGATTGTTTGTTCGATGATGTTCCTGGTCGCTTGATGGCTATCGTTGTATCCCTCTTCAGCAGGGGTGCTGGGCGCACGGAGCGGGGTCATCAGCCAGGTACACAAAGGATAGCCTTTGTCCCCGATAAGCCATCCTCGTGGGTGAGGCTGGGCCTGGAACATGTCTGCCACAGAAGTCTGTCGCAGGATGAAGGCATCGTGGCTGCTGCCTGGAAAGCGGGCATTGACAGCTAGGATGAGCTGCCTGTGGTCACACACCAGCTGTACGTTCAGTGAATGGTAGCCCTTCCGGTTGCGGTAATCCTCGGCATTCTCCAGAGGTGCCCGCAAAGCCACATGCGTGCAGTCAATGGCGCCCTGCACCATGGGGAAGCCCGCGAATGCTGCAAAGCCCATTGCACGCTGTTGCTGCTTGGCAAGGGCCATGGAGAAGGAGATGAACTGACGTCTCCTTTTGAAAAGGGCATTGGTCACCTGGCGGATGCAGCAATGCACGGCGAACTGGGAGATGTTGGAAATGTCCCCAGTAGCAGATTGGAAGGAGCCGGTGGCATAGAAGTTGAGAGCCACCGTCACCTTCACTGCCACCGACAGAGACGTCCTGCTCCTCAGCTGTGGCTGCAGATCACCGCCAAGCAGGTGGCAGATCTCTGTGACCACCTCCCTTCTGAATCGCAGCCTCCGAACATACTGCTCGTCAGACATGTTGAGATAGGAGAACTGCTGGCGGTATACCCTGGGTGGGTAGGGCCTCCTTTCCCGACGCCTGTTGCCCCCTCTCCGTCTAGCCAGGGCTGCCACTCTCTCACGGCGTCTGTGAGCCCTTTGGATGCAATTGAGAAAGCCAGCGTTTGCACCCATTGCAGCCCCCATAATATGCTGGCAAATGAAGGCAATATGTCAATGAAGGCAAAGACAAGTGGAAAGCTGTGGCCTGAAGCCACAGTAAAAGTTTCTATAGTTATATAAAAAGAAAAAGGGTGGCTAAAGTAAATGTTGGTCCCTTAGAGGATGAGACCGGGAAATTAATGGTGGGAAACATGGAGATGGCAAAAACACTGAACAATTATTTTGTATCAGTCTTTAGAGTAGAGGACACTAAGAATATCCCAACACTGGACAAACAGGGGGCTCTAGGGGGGGAGGAACTAAATACAATTAAAATCACTAAGGAAGTGGTACTTGGTAAAATAATGGGACTCAAGGCGGATAAATCCCCTGGACCTGATGGCTTGCATCCCAGGGTCTTGAGGGAAGTAGCGGTAGGGATTGTGGATGCATTGGTAATAATTTTCCAAAACTCACTGGACTCAGCAAAGGTCCCGGCAGATTGGAAAACTGCTAATGTAACACCATTATTTAAAAAGGGTAGTAGGCAGAAGGCTGGAAACTATAGGCCTGTTAGCCTAACATCTGTGGTTGGTAAAATGTTAGAGTCCATTATTAAGGAGACAGTAACGGGACATTTGGATAAACATAATTTAATAGGGCAAACTCAGCATGGTTTCATGAAGGGGAAGTCATGTTTAACAAATTTGCTTGAGTTTTTTGAGGAAGTAACATATGTTAAGTATGTGTATTGTATTGAACAATTAACACAAAGACTTAAACGTATAACTCAAACAGGTCTTTACTGGTTGGAGGTAGGGACTATACATAGGTCTTTACTTCATGCCCACAGGCGGGAACTGAGGGGGATCAGTACCCACAGTACTATTTATACCCCTATGGCCAGGAGTGGTACTGCGTATCACTACGCCCAACAAGTAGTGCAGTCCTGTCCATAGGTTCAAAGTAGCACACATATTACATACACAACATTCCTCCCTTCCTAGCTTTACAGTCATCTCCCCATTTAACATAACGTAATAACATATATACATATATAACTTCAGGTTTACATAACAGAATAACATAGATACATAGATAACTTCATGTCAAAACAGATCACAGATTCAGTCTCTGCGGAAAACAGTTCACAGATTCAATCTCTGTGGTGTAGTCGGTTCACGTTGCTGGAGTGACTCATTCAATAGTCCTTCCATGGATTTAACAGTTTGAACTTCCGAACTGAATTGGCTCCGTTCGGAGGGACCACGTGTGTGATCTGGTAGAGGTGATAATGGTTCAGATGGGTCATCTTCTGTTTTTACTTTTCCTTTTCTGCTTCTTGGAGACTCTCTGGGCTCCATTGTCAGCTGCCACAGCTGCCAGCTGCATGCGCAGTTCCTCCTTCTCTTCCTCCTGTTTCCGTCGTAGAGCCAGCTTCTCCCGATGTTCCGTAGACTTTTGGTGCTCCTCCATGATTTCTGCACTTTGGGAGTCGAAGTTACAAGCTGGGCAGGACAGGACATCGTAATATTCGGTGTCGTCCTGAGCTAGACCAGTGAGAGGGTCGTCTATTTCCTCCATACCCAGCTGGACGTTAGCCAGCTCTTGTTCCAAATCCAGACATCTTTCCTGAAGAGACTTCTTCATGTGTACCTCTGCATCCAGCTTTTTCTGGGCTTTCAGCAAGTCGTTTACTAGTGACCTCATTTGTGATTTTAATACTTCAACTTCCTTTGGAGATTGATTGATCGGACTATGCAATCCCTCTACCGGAGCAACTGTTTCAGCGGTCTGTTGTTCTACGTTGACGTGAGTCAGCGTACTTTTGGCATCCAAGGGCTGCTCTGTTGCAGTCATCTCAGTCTGTGTTGCCACCTCAGCTCTTCCAATAACCTTTGAGAGCTCCGAACCCCTTTCGTTTGAATATTGAAGTTCATGTTCAAGTTTTTCCCATTTCAGAGTCCTGTCCTTCAGCATATGCAGGAGTTGGCTGACCGTTAACTCCTCTGACATCAGACGTTTTGTGTGCTCCTGCTCCATTTTCTCCATCAGCTGCTTCTGTTGTCTTTCCAGATTCTCCAACTCTATATCAAAGAACTCTTTCGTTGCATTCAACTCTTGCTCAAAACGGCGAAGCATTTGTTCTAATTGCTGTTGTAGTTTGAAATGGAGTTGAGTTCGAGCCCGGTGTCCCTCAGAAATGGGCACATCAGTAGACTTGCCAGACTCAGAATCCACAGTTAAACTATGTTGTTGTTGCTCAGTGGAATTCTGTGCTGAAACTTTGTCTTTTGCACCTGAGTTGGGCTTACCATCATCCGTTCCAGAGTCTGGGCCGACTATCTTCACCGAGTTCTCACTCGTTATTGTTTGTAGGAAATGCCAGTCCATATTCATTTTCCTAATCCACTCCCGTCCTAGTAGTGGAGGACCTCCTTCAGATATCACATATAAGTCCATTATTTGACTGTCTTCGCCCTTGTGGACCACTGCAACCTCTATTTTCCCGATGGGGTACACTCTTTGCCCCGTGTATGTTTTCAATATAATCCCCGTATCCTGTAGGGGAATATGTTGGAATAACTTTCCGTAATCTTTCTTATTTATGACCGTCAATGCCGATCCAGTGTCCAATTCCAGTTTTACTTGGACTCCTTCTATCTGAAGAGTGACCCAAATTGTCTGGAGGTCTGCACCCTTACCAGCGTTGAGTACTCTTAAGCTAGCCAGTTCATTACAGCTTAAGCTAGCCAGTTCATTACTGCTAGCGTCTGAATCGGACTCCTGTTCGGTCACCTTGTGTACCTTTGCGTATTTTCCTTGCGGTGACTTCTTGTTGCACGCGTGGGTTCGAATCCCATCCTCGTCGCCAGTGTTAAGTATGTGTATTGTATTGAACAATTAACACAAAGACTTAAACGTATAACTCAAACAGGTCTTTACTGGTTGGAGGTAGGGACTATACATAGGTCTTTACTTCATGCCCACAGGCGGGAACTGAGGGGGATCAGTACCCACAGTACTATTTATACCCCTATGGCCAGGAGTGGTACTGCGTATCACTACGCCCAACAAGTAGTGCAGTCCTGTCCATAGGTTCAAAGTAGCACACATATTACATACACAACAACATACAGGGTGGATAAAGGGGAACCAGTGGACGTAGTGTATTTAGACTTCCAAAAGGCATTTGACAAGGTGCCACACAAAAGATTATTGCTCAAGATAAAAAATCACGGGATTGGGGGTAATATTCTGGCATGGGTGGAGGATTGGCTCTCTAACAGAAAGCAGAGAGTTGGGATAAATGGTTCGTTCTCAGATTGGCAACCAGTAACTAGTGGTGTTCCGCAGAGGTCAGTGCTGGGTCCCCAACTCTTTACAATCTATATTAACGATTTGGAGGAGGGGACCGAGTGTAACATATCAAAGTTTGCAGATGATACAAAGATGGGACGGAAAGTAGTGAGTGAGGAGGACATAAAAAACCTGCAAAGGGACATAGACAGGCTAAGTAAGTGGGCAGAGATTTGGCAGATGGAATACAATACTGGAAAGTGTGAGGTTATGCACTTTGGCAGGAAAAATCATAGAGCAAGTTATTATCTTAATGGCAAGAAACTGGAAAGTACTGTAGTACAAAGGGATCTGGGGGTCCTGGTGCACGAAACTCAAAAAGTTAGTATGCAGGTGCAGCAAGTGATCAAGAAGGCCAATGGAATGTTGGCTTTTATTGCTAGGGGGTTGGAATATAAAAACAGGGAGGTATTGCTGCAGTTGTACAAGGTATTGGCGAGGCCGCACCTGGAATACTGCATACAGTTTTGGTGTCCATACTTAAGAAAAGACATACTTGCTCTCGAGTCAGTACAAAGAAGGTTCACTCGGTTAATCCCGGGGATGAGGGGGTGGTCATATGAGGAGAGGTTGAGTAGATTGGGACTCTACTCATTGGAGTTCAGAAGAATGAGAGGCGATCTTATTGAAACATATAAGATTGTGAAGGGGCTTGATCGGGTGGATGCGGTGAGGATGTTCCCAATGATGGGTGAAACTAGAACTAGGGGGCATAATCTTAAAATAAGGGGCTGCTCATTCAAAACTGAGATGAGGAGAAACTTCTTCACTCAGAGGGTGGTAGGTTTGTGGAATTTGCTGCCCCAGAAAGCTGTGGAAGCTACATCATTAAATAAATTTAAAACAGAAATAGATAGTTTCCTAGAAGTAAAGGGAATAAAGGGTTACGGGGAGCGGGCAGGAAATTGGACATGAGTCTGGGTTCGGAATGGTCATGGCCCTGTGGGTAGTGGAGCGGGCCCAGGGGCCGTGTAGCCTTGTTCTGCTCCTACTGTGTTCTAATTCTGTTAGATTTCAGGAGATGGTTTTATTCCTGTTCCTGGCTGGGGTGGAGATCGCCTTTACAGAAGGTAAGTACTGTAGAAAATATAGGGACAGAGTGATCTCCTGGAAGAATTTCGATCGCCTAGATGGGTCGGAGAGGAATTTCCCAGATTTTTTTCTCCCAAATTGGCCATTGGGTCTTTATCTGGTTTTTCGCCTCTCCCGGGAGATCACATGGGTTCGGGTGGATGCAGAGTGATAGAAGATTTGAGGTTAGGATCAGATCAGCCATGATCTTATTGAATGGTGGAGCAGGCTCGAGGGGCCGATTGGCCTACTCCTGCTCCTATTTCTTATGTTCTTATGTTCTTATGTACCTGTCCGAGTGTTGGGCCAAAGCAGAAAGCTCTCTACCTTGGTCTCTCTGCAAAGATCCGTCTCTCAAGAAGGAGTGCTGCGAAATGGCAGCCTTTTATAGTGCAGGAGGAGTGCCCTTTAATTTGCGCCCCCCGCGCCCCGCATCGACTGAGCACCGTTCCACTCTAACAGTCGCTAGGGGCGCCAGGCGCACAATGGGGCGCCGCAACTGAATTTCCGGTTGGGGGCGCACAAAGGGCGTTGCACGAGGAAATTACGTCATGATCTGCGCGCGCAGCTGAGCGCGCGCAAAGACTTTGCGCCGCCGCTAAATCGTGAGTGAAGTTGGGGCGAGGCGCAAATTGCGCTGCGCCCGGCCGCTAGCCGCCTAGCGCCCGACATCTACTCCTCCTAAGGCGCTACCGGCTGGCGCAACCAACTGAATTTCTAGGCCTTAGACCTCAGCGACGAAACCATGCCAGCCCAGCTAAGCCTTGGTTTACGTTGGGAAATTGAATCTGACACCTTCACCTTTGCAGTGTCTGTAGGTGACAAGCCATTTACACGCCGTGGAGTGCTGTCAACGGTCAACTCACTCTTTGACCCTCTCGGCACGGTGGCGCCCGTGACTATTCAGGGAAGAGCCCTACTACGCGAACTCTGCACAGACACGAGCGACTGGGACTCTCCACTCCCCGAAGGCAGGTTAACAGAATGGGAGACATGGAGAAAGTCTCTCAAATATCTAAAAAATCTTCATATCCCATGCACCTACTCACCAGACACACTCTCCAAATCCAAACGCACCGAGTTGTGTGTATTCTCAGATGCGTCCAAGAAAGCTATTGGCGCGGTAGCCTACCTGAGATTCCTGGATGATGAGGGCCAAAGCAACGTGGGATTTGTCCTGGGAAAAGCGAAGTTGACACCCCGGCCAGAGCCCACCATACCACGCCTGGAGTTATGCACTGCAGTATTAGCGGTGGAGATGGCGGATCTCATCCTGGATGAGATAGATTTCAAGCTTGATGCAGTGAAATTCTACTGTGACAGCAAAGTTGTGCTCGGTTACATCTCCAATGAGTCAAAGAGGTTCTTCATATATGTACACAACAGGGTTCAGCAAATAAGACAATCAACATGCCCCGACCAGTGGCACTATGTGCCCACAGAGCTGAATCCAGCTGACCTCGCCACCAGGTCAGTGCCTGCCTCCCAGCTCTCCAGTACAATGTGGTTTACCGGGCCAGCTTTCTTACACAAACCTGACCAAGCTGACCATACGGCACAAGAATCATTCAAGCTCGTCAGCCCAGAATTAGATGTGAAGGCCACTGTTCAAGGGACGGTCAAAAAGTTCTTCAGACCCATCTCAGAGGTCGTACTCCTCTTACCTAAGGAGGACTGAGTGTTATTGATTCCACAGTTCTGTATGTTTTATAAGTAGTGGCGTCTAATAGACGCCAGGCGGGGAGTGTTCTGCCTTATAATTGCAGGAGTTTGATTTGTTGCCGCCAGTAGGTGGCAGTAAAGGGAAATGACCAGCAGGGTCACTCAACAGGAAGTAGTACAGTGATAGCAAACAAGGAGGTCACACCACAGCATGGAACGTGCTGCAAGTTAATCCGCTGTAATCTTACATCGTTACGCCTTCGAAAGCATTGCCTGTGAGTTGAATGGTTTCATTACATATTCATGTTTAAATGTTAGTTATATCTCATGTATGTAACAAGGTGCATTTCTTTCTTTTGTCTTTCTCAGTTTTACTCCAACCCAATGCAACTGATTTGTATTGTTTCATTGACCTCATGCAAGTGTGGCGTTATTAAACACCGGAGCTTGGACGCTACATCCTGACTCCCATGTCGTGATTGAAAGGAGTTTGGCTGGCTGTCTAACTGCGTACAGACACATACACGTAGGGAGGACAGTACAATGCATTTTGGTAGGAAGAATGAGGAGATGCAAAATGAACTGAATGGCACAATTTTAAAGAGGGGTGCAGGAACAGGGAAACCTGGGGGTGTATGGACACAACAATTTGAAGGTGGCAGGACAAGTTGAGAAGGATGTTAAAAAGCATATGTGATCCTTGGCTTTATTAATAGAGGAATCGAGTACAAAAGCAAGGAAATTCTGCTAAACCTTTATAAAACAGTGGTTAGGCCTCAGCTGGAGTATTGTGTTCAGTTCTGGGCACCACACTTTAGGAAACATAGAAACATAGAAATATAGAAGATAGGAGCAGGAGTAGGCCATTCGGCCCCTCGAGCCTGCTCCGCCATTTAATGAAATCATGGCTGTTCATCCAAAATCAGTACCCTGTCCCTGCTTTCTCCCCATATCCCTTGATCCCTTTAGCCTTAAGAAATATATCTAACTCCTTCTTGAATATATTTAATGAATTGGCCTCAACTGCCTTGTGTGGTAGAGAATTGCACAGGTTCACCACTCTCTGGGTGAAGAAATCCTCCTCATCTCAGTCCTAAATGGCTTACCCCTTATCTTTAGACTGTGACCCCTGGTTCTGGACTCCCCCGCCATCGGGAACATCCTTCCTGCATCTAGTCTGTCTAGTCCTGTTAGAATTTTATAAGTTTCAATGAGGTCCCCTCTCATTCTTCTAAACTCCAGCGAATACGTGCCCGTACCCTCACTCACCTTGGCCAGCCTGCTGACAGCTTTAAAAATTGTCCAGCGCTCACTGGCTAATGGTGGCCGTCTGTTGCTGCGGAGTGAGTGCCCAGAACTGGTGTGAGAAGCGGGCACGCACATCTCACCAAAATTTGTGAAATTCGGCTCCCTTGCGCCTGTCATTACCGCCTCCAGGGGGCGCTAATGGGGCGCAAAATGGTTATCGCCCGGCGGGAGGGGGCTGGGGGTGTGGAAAAAAGCGCCTCCCGCGAAATTTGGCGGGGCGTTGCTGAGGCGCTACCCGATAGCGCTCCGCCCCCGCAGGTAGCGCCCCAGGCCACCTCACCTCCGGTGATGATGTCATCGCCGTGCGCCGCGACCCCTTACAAATTCGGCTGCGTCCCACGAGGCCGCCACGGGCGGTGTCAACGCCAGCCTCGCGGGGCGTGAACCGGGCCGACCTCCATTTGCGGGGCGCTATTTAAAGGGGAGGTGCGGACCCGACCCGTGCTGCTATTTTCTTTTTTTTGGCCGTCCTCCAGGTCGGCCCTCCGTGGTGGGCCGTGGCGTAGACCTGGCCGCCATCGTGCAGCCCGGCACCGTGTTTCGGTTACCGCCCCACCAGGAAGTGGAGCGCCTGACATTGCGCTTCACTTCCTGGGCGGGGCGGTAAGGCGAATTTTGCGGCCGGGGCACGACTTCCTCGCCGGGCGCAGGATGTCCCCCCTCGCCAGTGTTACCTCCCCAAAATGGGGCGCTACCAAATCTCGCGCCCCTGGTTTCTTAAAAGCGTTATTAAAACACTCTTTACATGAAGCACTTTCATATTCTGAGTATGATATTGTATAATTCAGATGGGGGGTCCGTGATTACTAATCGATTTGTAAAGGGCTCCTTCAGCCAAAAATGTTTCAGACCCACTGCTGTAAAAGATGCAAAAATATTACTTTTGTCAGTTGGTTTCTCTCCCCCAAGGTGTTCAGAAGGTGTAAGAATAAAGTACGGAGCAATTACAAGTTCAGCACAGGGTGACCCTGATTGAAAACCATTAAACCGTTTAAAGGCGGGGGTAAACCTCAGTCATTTAGTGAGAAGCGATGGTGGATCTTTCCTTGGTCTGTATGGGGTTCACATGTGAGTTGTGGGTCCCCATTGCTTGGACCTACTCTGGGGAGCTGAGCTGTTGGTTCAGCTTCTGTTCAACTTTTATTTTATTTTCTCTCCATTCCTCGACTTTGGGCAGGATTACAGCATTTGATGCTTCAAATGTCCAAGTGAAAAGCAGCTAATTGTCGATGCTGGAAATTTGAAACCTAGAACCCTGCAGCACAGAAGAGGCCATGCGGCCTGTCACGCCTGTGAATGAGCTGTCCAATTAATCCCACTCCCCAGCGTTTTCCCTATAACCCTGCAGATTTTTCCTCTTCAAGTACATGTCCAATTGCCCTTTGAAAGTTACAATGGAATCTGATTCCACCACACTTTCAGCAAGTGCGTTCCAGATCATAACAACCCTCTGTGTGAAGAATTGTCTCCCCATTTCCCCTCTAGTTCTTATCTCTGACCTCTGGTTATCGACCCACTTGCCAGAGGAAACAGTTTCTTCCTACTTGCTCTATCAAAACCCCCGATAATTTTGAATACCTCTATTAGGTCTCCCTGAACCTTCGCTGCTCTAAGGAGAACAAGCCCAGCTTCTCCAATCTCTCCACATAACTGAAGTCCCTCATCCCTGGTATCATCCTGGTAAATCTCCTCTGCACCCTCTCCAGGGCCTTGACATCCTTCCTAAAGTGTGGTGCCCAGAACTGGACACAATACTCCAGCTGAGGCCTAACCAGTAAAGGTTTAGCATAACTATCTTGTTTTTGTATTCAATGCCTCTATTTACAAAGCAAAGTATCCCATACGCTTTCTTAACTGCTTTATCAACTTGCCCTGCCACCTTCAAGGATTTGGGAATATGCACCCCCAGGTCCCTCTGCTCTTGCACCCCCTCAAAATAGTCCCATTTAGATTATACTGCCTCTCCATGCTGTTTCTCCCAAAGTGCATCACTTCACACTTATCCACATTTCATCTGCCATGTGTCTGCGATTTCACCAGTCTGTCCGTGTCCTCCTGAAATCTGCTGCTATCTTGTTCACTATTTACTATGTTGCCAAGTTTTGGATCACCCGCAAACTTCAAAATTGCACTCCCTACACCCAAGTCCAGGTCATTAATATATAACAAGAACTGCTGCAAGCCTCACACCCACATCTCACAGCTTGCACACACTGCCAGCTGTTCAACCATGACAGGATCATCAGCCAAACACATTGCACAACACTCAGCTGTGGCTCAGTGGGCGGCACTCTCTAGGTGGGAGGGGCTAGGAGTGAGCCAGGTGTTACTGGTTGCCTGATTGCAGTTTGGATTTGGATGGAGTTTTGTAAAAAGTTGGTGGTGGGTTTTGTTTTCAGGTTTTAGGTCTTTTTTGGCCCACAAAAACAGCCAGATGGCTGCTGATGGGTCCGGAGTGCCGGGTCCCTCAGAGGACAATGTTCCCGAGAGGAATTTAATTAGGGAAGAAACTGTGGTGGGAAAGGAAACAAAAAGGCCCAAAGATTTGGGCCGGGACCTCAGGAGGTTTGGTAAAGAAAACACGGTGGTGGTGCAGTGTGAGGATAAGAAGATTCGAGCTTGGGATATAATCCAGGCGGTTCATGAGGTCTGTGGCGAGGGAAGCTGCTTTGCCTGCCAACCAAAGCCAAATGTGGGATTCGAGGTGACGGTCAGTGGTCGTGAGGAGGTGGAAAGACTGCTACTCAGTCTGAAAGTTGGTGAGAAATTCTTGGAGGTGACTCTGCTATATTCAGAGGAGGTGGTGGTTTCATTTTTAAACTTGCCAGTTTACATCGAGGACGAAGTTGGAGTCGTGGGACATTAAAATCTGTTCTGCCATAAAGAGGAGGTACTATCTGGGAACACGGGTAGCAGACGGAACCCGGTATGTAAAGGTGCGGTTCCCAGAGGGGGTGAGGTCATTGCCGTACAGTATGAAGTTCGAGACACTGGAAGGAGTGCAGTACTTTCATGTGCTGCATGATAACCAAGTAAAGGTGTGCTATTATTGTCTTGGACATGACTATCTCGTAAGAAACTATCCAGACCTGTATTGTTACAATTGCGGTGAGTCGGGACACATTGCTCGGAGCTGCAAGGCGGAGAGCTGTGGGGTGTGTTGCAAAGGCCCCACCCGCTGTGAGTGTGTGGAAGAAGGGAGCGATATGAGTGATGAGGAGATGGGAGAAGGAGCAGGAGAGGAGAGTGGAACGACCGGAGGAGCGGTGCAGTCGGAGGACACAGCCGGTAAAATGAAGGAGAAAGGAGCACAGGAAGAAGCAGAGGTTGGCGGAGCGGAGAACGGGATGGAGATGGCGGAAAACACGCCGAGTGCTGTGGAGGGGAACACTGACAGCAGCGGGCAGCGAGGGTCGAGTGCAGACTCGAGCCTTAGTGCGGTTCGGCTCCCCCTGGGGAGTCTGGTGTCTGCGGGGGGAGAGGAGGCGGGAGCGGGGTGTGTGGTGGATGTGTGTGCTCCGGGGAGAGGCGGGGAGTCGGATGTCTTGGTGAGCGGGAGGGGGCAGGAATGGGAGAGGGTGCAAGAGGCAGGAGCCTTAAAGGGACAGCAGAATGGGATCAGCGAGATAGAGATGTCAGAAGGGAACAATTTAGGTGCGCCATTGTCCCATGGAGTGAGGGAACAAGGTATAAGGGTCAGAGGTGGAGATGTGGTCGAAGGGAGCGGCACAGTGGGAGAAACTGCGATAGGAGGAAGACTCTCTATGGGAGATGAAGTATCTGACGGGGAGCAGGATTATGTATCTGACGGGGAGCAGGCACAGGGGGTTGCAGAAGAGCTTGAGTGTGAGGAATTAGAGGGGGACAGAGACATGGAAGTTGGGGGTGGGGTGGCATCATGTGGAAAGGGAAAGATTAGTGAGGGGCAGGAGGAGGGAGAAAGGGCAGCTCCTGGGCCCAAACTTAATGCAAGGAAGAGGCTGAAACAGCAGGGAGGGGTCAAACAGGAGGTGAAAAAGTGCCGGAGGCTGCAGGAAAAAGCAACAGCTGCCCGAAAAGTTGAGAAGGAGCATGAGAGGAGGGAAGAGCCAGAGATTAAATGATGGGGAGATTATCAGGCATACTTCCCTTCTTTGGAGCCATGATTACATTGGTCTCGATTAATGTGAACGGACTGAGGGGATAGAAGAAATTGCAGCAGTTGTTGCAGGGTTTTAAAGGCACGGACTTGTTGTGTCTGCAAGAAACCTTTTGGGATGAGGATATTCTAGAAGGAGTTCAGAAGGTTTGGAAGGGAGAGGTGTTTGCAAGTTGTGCAAACAATAATCGTAGAGGGGTGGCTGTTTTGGTGAGTCCGTCCATAGAAGAGAACGTTGCCTTGGTGGACAAGGACACGGAGGGGAGATTTTTACGGCTAAGGGTAAAAATGGAGGGATTTAATTGCGATCTCTTTAATATCTATGCACCGAACGACCATTGCAAGCGTCGCGAGTTTTTTCGGGGGTTATTCACTGAAGCGGCAGAGGTGGAAAATCCTTGTATAGTGGGGGATTTTAATGTATTTTTATCTCGGATGCACATTTCAGCCCAGATGACCTTTAAGGATGATAACTCCAGAGGATGATTGTAAAAATGATGGCAAATTTAAATTTGAGAAACTTATGGAGGGACTGGAACCCCATAAAAAGGGAGTTCTCCAGAGCAGGTTGGGTGGGTGATGTTTTAAAACAGAGCCGAATAGATTTTGTGTTAATGCAGGAAGGGTTATGTTCTGAGGTTATGGAGATTTATTATAAAAAAATATTTTTTAGTGATCACTCGGCTTTGGTTCTTAGAATTAGGAACAGCAGAGTTAAGATCGGTTCAGGGGTGTGGATTTTAAACAATCAATACCTGAAAGAAATTGCTTATAAAGAAGGGATTATAAATATAAGAAAGAATGCTCAGAAGGAACCTTTGTTCTTGAAAGAAAGAAGAGTTTGGTGGGACAATTTCAAATATGAGGTAAAAGTTTTTTCGGTACGTTATGGGAAAAAGAGGGCGGCAGCTAACCGGCATCGAGAAGAGAATATAAATAAAAGGTTTACAGATGTCTGTAAAGCAGTTGACGGAGGGGATAAGGGAGCTGAGACTAAGTTCCGGGTGCTGAAGGAAGAGTGGGAATTATTGCAAGCTGAAAAATGCAAGGGGGCCATTCTCCGTGCAAAGGCTAGAGATACATTGGAGGGCAAAAGATGCACTAGATATTTTCTAGAGCAAGAGAAGCTGCGACAGAGATTATCGTTAATTGAAGAGTTGGTTGGGGAGAAGATCATTCATGAAAGTGGGGAGATTTTAGAGGCGGCTAGCAGCTTTTATCAAGAGTTATATACAAAAGAAGACATTTCCAAATTGGCGATGGAGAAGGTTACTGCTTTTATTGAAGAGGGTTTAAAGGAGGATGAGAGACGCATGTGTGACAAAGAAGTAGGATTAGCGGAAATAAAAGTAGCAATAAGTGGAATGAAGGGGGGGGGGGGGGCGGGAAGCCCAGGGTCCGATGGACTAAGTGCAAAATTTTACAAAGAATTTTTTGAGATTTTAAGTCCATTGCTCTTAGGAGTTTTTACGGAAATTAAAATTGAGGAAAGCCTGGCCCCATCTCTGAGGAGAGGTATCATAATCTTAGCTTATATAAAAATAAAGGGGATAGATAGGATCTGAAGAATTGGAGGCCCATCACATTATTAAATGTGGATTATAAGATCTTGGCGAGGGTTATGGCAAATCGTTTGAAGGAGGTGTTACCGGAGATAGTTTGGCCCTCTCAGTCCTATGGAGTCATAGGCCGGGACATTGCAGACTCTGTAGTCTCAATCCGAGATGCGATAGAGCTCATGGAAGAGAGTGGGAGGGAGGCTTATGTATTAGAGATAGATTAAGAGAAAGCCTTTGATAGGGTCTCTCATGAGTTTTTATTGAAGGTTTTGGAAGCATTTGGTTTCAAGGAAAATTTCATTCAGTGGATAAGGATTTTTTATTCAAACATATTTAGCTGCGTTAAATGTAATGGTTTATTATCCAAGTATTTTCCGATACAGAGATCAGTGAGACAGGGTTGTCCGCTGTCCCCATTGTTGTACACATTGGTAGCAGAACCATTAGGTTACATGATGCGAAAGAAACAAGGTATAGTTGGGATTGTGGTCCCCAGTTCTGGGCTGGTGTCGGTGATACACCAATATGCAGATGACACAACCTTAACATTGAGAAATGGGGAGTCAGTGAGGGAAGCTATGGATGTAGTGGAGGAATATTGTAGAGCTTCAGGAGCCAGAGTGAATTATAGTAAATCCCAATGCCTGGTTGCAGGGAGGGGTAGGGGGGAATGGTTGGGGCAATGTCCCTTTAAGGTGGTGGAGGTTTTGGAAGTTCTGGGGGTGCATATGGGGTGCAAGAAAGACAGGGATGAAGTGGATCGATTAAATTGGGAACCGAAGGTTATGAAAATTAAAAAGAGTTTGGGAAGATGGGAAAGAAGGTGGTTGAAAGTGCAAGGAAGAGCGACAGTGGTGTCTGCTCTCCTGCTATCTAATCTATGGTACTTATTGACGGTGGAGGATATTCCTGAGTGGGCGGAAAAGTCCATCCGAGAGGCTTGTGTGAAGTTTTTATGGGAAGGGAAACCAGCCTTGGTAGCATACAATACCATCATTGGACGGAGAAATCAGGGAGGACTCAATTTTCCAGATATTGATTTGAAAAATAAATCCTTTAGAATCAAATGGGTGAAGAGGTTTCTTCAGAAGTCAAATATAAGTTTTTGGAAGAGTTGCTTTGAGCATTTTTTAAAACGAAGTGGGATAGGAGGGCAGGGGATATTGTATATGGAATACAATAATATGTTTTTGAAATCGATTAAACTTCTCCCTAGGTTTTATAAGGGGGTTGTAGAGACTTGGGCCCAATTTTTAAAGAGTGTGCAGTTTATGCCCAAGGCGGCTGAGGAATTTTTAGAACAGCCCTTATTTTTGAACAGGTGGGTCAACATCGAAGGAGAGGTTTTATTTAATCAAGCTTTTATAAAAGCTGGGATTATATCTGTGAAAGATGTATTATACGAGGTAATTCCAGGTTGGTTGCTGGAAGTGATAGTGAGTGTTAAATCTGTGAGTTGTTCAAGTAATTAATACTCAGACTTAATCAGTAACAATAAAACAGGTCTTTACTGGTTGGAGGTAGGGACTATACGTAGGTCTTTACTTCATGCCCACAGGCGGGAACTGAGGGAAGATCAGTACCCACAGTACTATTTATACCCCTATGGCCAGGAGTGGTACTGCGTATCACTACGCCCAACAAGTAGTGCAGTCCTGTCCATAGGTTCAAAGTAGCACACATATTACATACACAACATTCCTCCCTTCCTAGCTTTACAGTCATCTCCCCATTTAACATAACGTAATAACATATATACATATATAACTTCAGGTTGACATAACAGAATAACATAGATACATAGATAACTTCATGTCAAAACAGATCACAGATTCAGTCTCTGCGGAAAACAGTTCACAGATTCAATCTCTGTGGTGGAGTCGGTTCACGTTGCTGGAGTGACTCATTCAATAGTCCTTCCATGGATTTAACAGTTTGAACTTCCGAACTGAATTGGCTCCGTTCGGAGGGACCACGTGTGTGATCTGGTAGAGGTGATAATGGTTCAGATGGGTCATCTTCTGTTTTTACTTTTCCTTTTCTGCTTCTTGGAGACTCTCTGGGCTCCATTGTCAGCTGCCACAGCTGCCAGCTGCATGCGCAGTTCCTCCTTCTCTTCCTCCTGTTTCCGTCGTAGAGCCAGCTTCTCCCGATGTTCCGTAGACTTTCGGTGCTCCTCCATGATTTCTGTATGGTGGGAGTCGAAGTTACAAGTTGGGCAGGACAGGACATAGTAATATTCGGTGTCGTCCTGATCTAGGCCAGCGAGAGGGTCGTCTATTTCCTCCATACCCAGCTGGACGTTAGCCAGCTCTTGTTCCAAATCCAGACATCTTTCCTGAAGAGACTTCTTCATGTGTACCTCTGCATCCAGCTTTTTCTGGGCTTTCAGCAAGTCGTTTACTAGTGACCTCATTTGTGATTTTAATACTTCAACTTCCTTTGGAGATTGATTGATCGGACTATGCAATCCCTCTACCGGAGCAGCTGTTTCAGCGGTCTGTTGTTCTACGTTGACGTGAGTCAGCGTACTTTTGGCATCCAAGGGCTGCTCTGTTGCAGTCATCTCAGTCTGTGTTGCCACCTCAGCTCTTCCAATAACCTTTGAGAGCTCCGAACCCCTTTCGTTTGAATATTGAAGTTCGTGTTCAAGTTTTTCCCATTTCAGAGTCCTGTCCTTCAGCATATGCAGGAGTTGGCTGACCGTTAACTCCTCTGACATCAGACGTTTTGTGTGCTCCTGTTCCATTTTCTCCATCAGCTGCTTCTGTTGTCTTTCCAGATTCTCCAACTCTATATCAAAGAACTCTTTCGTTGCATTCAACTCTTGCTCACAACGGCGAAGCATTTGTTCTAATTGCTGTTGTAGTTTGAAATGGAGTTGAGTTCGAGCCCGGTGTCCCTCAGAAATGGGCACATCAGTAGACTTGCCAGACTCAGAATCCACAGTTAAACTATGTTGTTGTTGCTCAGTGGAATTCTGTGCTGAAACTTTGTCTTTTGCACCTGAGTTGGGCTTACCATCATCCGTTCCAGAGTCTGGGCCGACTATCTTCACCGAGTTCTCACTCATTATTGTTTGTAGGAAATGCCAGTCCATATTCATTTTCCTAATCCACTCCCGTCCTAGTAGTGGAGGACCTCCTTCAGATATCACATATAAGTCCATTATTTGACTGTCTTCGCCCTTGTGGACCACTGCAACCTCTATTTTCCCGATGGGGTACACTCTTTGCCCCGTGTATGTTTCCAATATAATCCCCGTATCCTGTAGGGGAATATGTTGGAATAACTTTCCGTAATCTTTCTTATTTATGACCGTCAATGCCGATCCAGTGTCCAATTCCAGTTTTACTTGGACTCCTTCTATCTGAAGAGTGACCCAAATTGTCTGGAGGTCTGCACCCTTACCAGCGTTGAGTACTCTTAAGCTAGCCAGTTCATTACTGCTAGCGTCTGAATCGGACTCCTGTTCGGTCACCTTGTGTACCTTTGCGTATTTTCCTTGCGGTGACTTCTTGTTGCTGGTCTTCTTCGCTGACCTGCATACTCTAGCTATATGTCCAAGCCTACCACAAGTTCTACATTCTTGGTTTTTAAACCAACACTGGTTCTGATCATGCGTTGTCTTTCCACAACGATAACATTTGCCAGAACTCACACCCAATTTGTGTGCACTGAGCTCCGGTGACCGTAGCTGCATTACTGCCGTGCCTCTCGCTGAGGCTTCGTGTGCTGCTGCCATAGTGACCGCCTTCTCAAGCGTCAGCTCATTCTCCTCGAGCAGTCGCTTTTGTGTATCCTGTTTAAATAAACCACACACAAATTTGTCTCGAAGTGCCTCTGTCAGTCCCGTTCCAAACTGGCAATATTTCGCTAATTTACGCAATTCCAGCAAATAATCAGCATTGCTTTCATGCTGTAGCTGCCTTCTGTCGTAAAATTTAAATCGTTCCGCTAGCATCAGCGGCGTGGGGTTTAGATGATCTTTCAGGACAGTAACAATCTCATCGAACGTCTTATCCGCCGGTTCATCTGGTGATAACAGGTGTTTCAATTGCCCGTATGTCTTCGCACCCATTAAATTTAATAATGTTAGAGCTTTATCTTGGTCACGAATTTTATTGGCCTTACAATAATTTTTTACTCTTTCAACATATATGGCCCAATCTTCGAGGTCACTATCAAAGGTGCTAATATTCCCATGTTTAAGCATTGTAGATTTGCAATTTCTCAGATTTTTTTTAATTTTTTTACTGCTATCCAAGATGGCGGCTTCCCGCTCTTGCCGTCGTCCTCCGCCCACAAAATGGCGGTTTTCCCACGCTTGGCGGTCTTCACCCATCCCCCAACACCGTCTCCCTTCAGCCCCCGAGTGCGGCCCTTATCTGCGGATGCGATCGCCCGAGTGCGGCCCTTATCAGCGGATGCGATCGCTGGATCACGAAGCGGCTCTCGGCTCTTATCAGGAGATGCGATCGCTCCGTTGAAACGCCTCCCGCTCGAAGCGGCTCTCGCGCCCTATTCCTCCAGCTCCCCCAGCCCCGTTCGTGCGGTCGACTGCCTGTCGCGTCGCTGCCCGGCTCAGACAACGGCTTACCCACCACCAAGCTGGAGAAGAAGCTGACGGTCGCCGATGGAGGCTCCGAGGTCAGGATGTCTTCCAGTGGGGTGGAGAGGGTGGAAACCTCTCTGCAACGTCCTGGCTGTGGACGAAGCTGCCGTGGAGTGACTGCCGCAGGGTCCGAATCAGACTCGTCGCCAGTGTTAAATCTGTGAGTTGTTCAAGTAATTAATACTCAGACTTAATCAGTAACAATAAAACAGGTCTTTACTGGTTGGAGGTAGGGACTATACGTAGGTCTTTACTTCATGCCCACAGGCGGGAACTGAGGGGAGATCAGTACCCACAGTACTATTTATACCCCTATGGCCAGGAGTGGTACTGCGTATCACTACGCCCAACAAGTAGTGCAGTCCTGTCCATAGGTTCAAAGTAGCACACATATTACATACACAACAGTGAGGGACATGGTGTGGGAGGAGGATCAGGAGGTAGAAGGAAAAGCAATAGGAATCATGTATGAGAAGATTGTGAGGGCAATGCCACAGGATTGGATGGAAGAAATAAATGCGGAAATCTCTAAAGGAAGTAAAATGCATCCTGCTTTTCCAAGCTTTGTACTGGAGAAAGGGGGAGAGTTGGTCCAATTTGACAACTGTAATACTCGAGATTTCTATGAGGTATTCAGAGAATGGAGATTCAAGACACCTGCTGGTCAGGAGTTTTGGCAGAGTATATACCCACAGCTGGACTTCAACAGGATTTGGAAGGGAGTGTGGGCAAATTTTAAATGCCCAGAATGGATTGAACTGGATTTCAAATTGGCTCATAACTGGATTTTTACCATGATGGTCTTGTGCAAGATTGGACGAGTGGAGGCGGCAACTTGCCCAATGCGTGGGACACGGGATGAGACTCTGTCCCATTTACTGGTGTTATGTCCGCAGTTAAATGACTTTAAGTTCCATGTTCGACAGTTGTGTGAAGCTTTTTTGCTGGGTGGGGACCGAAGAGCGAGAATGGGAATCCCGTGGGACTCAATTTTGAGATGGGGATTGCAGGAGAGTCTGCCCGAGTCTAGCGGAGCAGCAATTAATTTAATGTTCAGTTTGGCTAGATTCGTGATTGGGCAAAGAAGGAATGCTCTTTTTTAAGGGGAGGAGAATCAATCTAAAAGAGTATTTTAAATATAAGCTAAAAGATAATTATAAGGCTCTGTGGATGTTTTATTCAGAAAGGAATTTAAGGACAGTATTTTACAACCAATTTTTAAAGTACAATCGATTAATATATGTTACAGGTGACAAATTAAACTTTAGGTTTTGATGTTAAAATGTGGTGGCGGAATGGCGGTGCAGAGTGGTGGAATTGATTTGTATCATACAATGTAATGATCACGATGTTGTAAATGTTCTTAATGTTCAATAAAGTATAATATTAAAAAAAAAGTGGGTGGCACTCTCACCTCCGAGTCAGAAGGTTGTGGGTTCAAGTCCCACTCCAGAGACTTGAGCACAGAAATCTAGGCTGACGCTCCGAGATGCTAACTTTCGGAGGAGATGTTAAATTGAGGCCCCGTCTGCCCTCTCAGGTAGTCCCATGGCATTATTTTGAAAAAGAGTAGGGGAGTTATGCCCGATGTCCTGGCCAATATTTATCCCTCAATCAACAACACTAAAACAGATTATCTGGACATTATCACATTGCTGTTTGTGGGAGCTTGCTGTGCACAAATTGGCTGCCGTGTTTCCCACATTACAACAGTGACTACACTTCAAAAGTTCTTCATTGGCTGTAAAGCGCTTTGGGACGTATATAAATGCAAGCCTTTCTTTCTTTCACTCACTGACACACTTCCTTCTCTCTCGTGGGATAAGGTGATGGACAACCAGAGGCAGCAGGCGCTAACCGGAGGGAGACAGGCGCGTCTCCATATTCTAACCCCCGTGGAGGAGACACTTCTGGCCATTATTGGGACACCCATTGCTGAGGCCGTGGCCAATGGTGGGTCTGAAACTAAGTTGCAGGGTTCTCAAAATTCCCGCACTCCCCAAATTATGGATCAAGGGACCCTGTTTTGGACAAGTTATTAAAAGCAGTGTACCCAATATGGCTTCTGTAAACCTCGTGACCAAAATTGACAGGATTTTTAAAAGCAAGGATCTGCAGACAAGCAGGCCCGGAGACGAAACTTAAAATGCAGGAATCTGTGAAACAGGACCCTCTGGAGCCAGCCAGACAAAGTAAACACAAAATATGCATTCATTCGACTTGAATCCAATCAAGCTAGAATGGGCCTATAATCGTGGCCATTAGGTTTCTGCATGTTTAATCGGTAACAGCTCACAGTAGCCATCAAGTCAGGATGGGGACAATGAGGTCTTATCCATAACAAACAACCAGGACATCAGGGCCATTAGACTTGGAGGCAACCACTCCAAAAGTCGTTAAAATAAATGGTTGTAATCATTTAAACAAGCCCGCCAAACATTAGACAATGGACTAACCTGATTTGGCGTGCAGATAAGGAGTTGAAGAACGGGTATAATTGTGGGCCCATCAATAGCAATCGCTCTCTTGACTCTGACCTCTGGCCTGTGGCCTTGGCCTGCTGCCGCTTGTACTCGCGCCCTGGCCTCGTGGCGGGTTCTCTTCTCGCTCCCCGCACCGCTCAACAACCAAGGACGCCCATTACACCGGGGCCAAGCACGGGAGGAGAACGAGACCCGTGTTCAAAGCCACACAGGACACACAGGCCACAAAGGGGCAGACGAGATGAGACAAGACGAGACGAAGAAGGCAAACCGATAAAAGCAGAAAAGGGCAGGGAAAGACGCATTGGTAAAAACCAAACGCCTAGTTATAAGCTGGCGTTTGGTGAAGAAATTGGCAGTGCATGTATGGACAGTGAGAATAAGTTGGCGTTTGTCACATGAACATTGCGAATAAGCTGGCGTTAAACATGGGTGGCAGCGCCCGCGACGAATAAACTGGCATTCGAAGCTTGGGTAGTGAAATCATCTGAGCGGTAAAACCCACCAACCGACCCCTGACCGTAACATTACCGCCGACGACCACCCGAGGGAGCAGAAGAAAAAAACCATCGCAACGAGACGACGACGGCAGCTGAGAAAACGGGAGGGTGCTTCGC
Organism: Somniosus microcephalus; assembly: GCF_052327205.1. Taxonomy (NCBI): domain Eukaryota; kingdom Metazoa; phylum Chordata; class Chondrichthyes; order Squaliformes; family Somniosidae; genus Somniosus; species Somniosus microcephalus. The sequence goes on from NC_141014.1 coordinate 21,107,642, forward strand.
ATCAACAACTTCAGTGCAGCGCCCTGAGACCATGTGGCAACGGGGTACCCCAAATGACAGGGAGAACAGACCTCAAAACTCACAACCGTTAAAGCAACAGGTTTTGGATTGGTGAGCATGAATTCCTGGCCCCTCATAGCTTAATCTAGTTAGGTATAGGGGGTGGGATAAAGAGAAGGGGATTGTTAATGTAGTTGTTTTTCCCTCGATGTGCTGTGTGTTCCCCATTCCCATATAAGTGTAATTGTTTATGCCTGTATTTTCATACCAGTAATTCTCATAAGATTGTGTTTTATTCTGCTTTAATAACATATTGGTTTTCTTACACCAAACCACTTGTCTACTCAATTTACTGTATCGCCACCTGTACCTAAGTCCGGTGTCTAGAACCCAGAGTTGTGGGAGCAATTCGAACCGCTCAAGGGACAGTCAGAGGTGAAGCTGACTGGGCGCACATGCCAACCCCCCTACAGAAATGGCGACCACGGCAGGACTCCGGCAACAGGGGTGCGATACAGTAGACAATGGTTCGGATGAGCAAACCATGATGGAGGAAAGGATTTCTGATTATGTGTTTAGCAAGGTGAATATCACAAAGAAGTGGATCACCACTCTGTTAAGGGCTGGGCATCCGGTAGATGCAGCAGCTAAGTGGACAGAGGGGAAGGAACACAAGAAGTCCTCAGAGAAGGCAGTCTGGCTGATGTGTTTCAAAAAGCAAGTCCAGCTTTTGGACAGGCTCGTTGCAGCACAGGCAGCCGAGTTAAAGGAGTCAGCCCTGGAAATCCAGGATAAGGCTCTAGCAAGGGAGAAGTTACTGGTAGCATTGCAGGCCCTGAATCAGGAGAGGTTGTATTTAATGGGAGAACACAGGCCAAGTTGGAATACCTACAGTGCCAAGTCACCGAAGCCAAGGGTAATGAGTTAAGGTTGCGGGAAAAGAACGCCCGCCTGGCAAGGCAAGTTAGGGAACAGGAGGAGAAAGTAAAAGAGGTAAAGGCAGCTTACAAGCTAGCGAGCGAACAGGGGTTTGAAGATACAGATCATGGCCACTGCAAAAAGCAGATAGAAAATCTGAGCCTGGCCCTGAGGAAGGCAAAAGGCATGGTGTGCCTCATAAGCCCGAAGGCAGGCCAGGCGGATTTTATGGGGAACGAGGGGAGGACAGTTAAAACATCACTGGTAGTGCCCAGGGATGACCCGGTTGAGGAACAGGAGGTCTCACGACCACCCCCCGTAGCGCCAGGTTTCAGCGAGGTCTGGCAGCAAGGGGGGGTGGAGCCAGAGGTGGGAGCAGAGGTGGAACAACCCCCGCCAGAGAGGTCGGAGCCGGGACCGATGTGCCCAGCCCGGCATCGGAGGTTCGGCCCGCCCGCCCGTCATTGGCGACGATGAGGGACCCCTCCAAAACCAGTTCCTATTACCCTATAGCACCCAACAGCTTAGGGCTATGGTGAGCCATTTCCCAAAGCTCTCCGAAAAAGGGGACCCCTCGATCCACTTCAGGGAAGTAGAGCAGGCAGCCAGCGTCAACGACTGTGATGGCGTTGAGCAGGCCAAAATGCTGCTATTTTCCCTGGAGAGTAGGCTCCTCCAATCCCTCTCTGATGAGTGTAAGAAGGGGCAGTGCAGGTATGAGGAGCTCAGGGATGAAGTTCTGGATGCCATGGGGATGAATGAGGGAAGTTCTTTCTCCCGTGTGGAGAAGACGGTGCAGCTCACAGGGGAAACCCCGCAGGCTTTCGCGGACCGGTTATGGCCGGTGTACCGGAGTGCCTGTCCGGGGACACCTAACCGGGCGTTCCTGAACGGGGATCCACTGGCCCATTGGCTCCGCTGCCTGGTGGCAAACAGCTTGCCACAGGTCCGGGCCAAGGTGGAAGTCTGGTTCGACCCCAAGAATCCCCAGACCACCGAACTTACGGTGATCAGACAGTTGACCCTAGACTATAAGAATGGTAGGGGAACCGATGCACACCCACCCAAGGGGAAGGTGCATGAGGTATAACCTGGACCGGGTAGGAAAGAGTGGCATCAGGAAGGGACTAACCCCCCCAACACGAAGACGAATTGTTACGGGTGTGGGAAGGATGGTCATTGGCGGAAGGAGTGCAAAAACCCTTGGAAAGATAACAAGGGAAAGAATTCCACGGCCCCAGCCCAAAAGGCGGAGGCGGGAATCCCTCCCGCCGCAGTTGAGTCATTCTTGGACACCATGAGGTCCTTATTGACTGGCCACGGGAGAGTAGCAGCCGCTACTGGTGCTCTGACCCCATCAGCCCCATCCAACCCACAGCCCTGACTAGAGCCAGCGCAGCCGGTTTACCTGTGTTCTATCCGGTACGATGAATGGAAAAGACCCCTCGTGGAGATGGAGGTAGAAAAGGTGACGGCGACCTATCTGTTGGACACGGGGGCATCATGCACCGTGGTCCATTCAGCTAACCCCACCACCTCGCCTCTATCTAACGGGGTCCCATACAGTCTGTCGGGGTTCACAGGCAAAGAACAGGCCGGCTCGTTTTCCATCCTGCTCGCCATTCGTTTAGGACCTCTCCGCTCTAGGTGGACCTGTGTCCTGATGAAGTGGGAAGTGAAGGGTGGAAGAGGGGTCCTGGGAGCCGACTTTATTGTAGGCCACGGGATCCTGGTCGAATTAAGAAATCATTGCCTATGGGGGGCAAGTAAAGGAAAGGACGGTGAGATAGTAGTAATCCCAGGAAAAGAAGGGAAGGGGACCCTATGCACCATGAAGCCCAAAGAGGGTTATAACCTCGAGCTCATGGTCAGTAACACCTCACAGGGGTTCCAGGCATTTGTGCAGGCCCACCTAGCCACATTTGCCACACACAAACACGACTGCGGGAGGGTCAACGGGTTTGAGGTCAGCGTAGACGGGGACCCCATGGCGCGACCACAGAAACAGTATAACTTCCCCAGGGAAGTGGAGCCAGACATGGAAGCGGAGCCAGACATGGAAGCAGCCATGTCCTCTTTAGTACAGCAGGGAGTTCGGAGACCGATAGCCACCCACGTAAACTCTCCATTGTGGCCGGTTAGAAAGCCGGACAATTCCTGGAGGGCCACGGTGGACTATCGAGTGCTCAATAGTAACATCCCAGCCTGTGCACCCATGGTAGCAGCAGTTGCCGACCTGATAGGAAGTATCCCAGCATCCGCGACCACTTTCACAGTGCTGGATCTTTCCAACGGGTTTTGGTCCATCCCTTTAAGGAGGATCAGTACAAGTTTGCCTTTATGTTTAAAGGGCAACAGTACACGTGGAACTGCTTCCCTCAGGGCTTCCACAACAGCCCCAGCATTTTCCATCAGTGCATGGCGAACAGTTTAAAGGATTTCAGTCAGCCCAGACAGTTGGTACAATATGTGGATGACCTGCTCCTGTTCACTGATTCGAAAGAGGAGCATGGCCCACTATTGGCCGAACTGCTGGAGCTGCTCGGGCAAAAGGGTTTTAAAATAAACCCCAAGAAAGCGCAGATCGGCCAGCAGGAGGTGAAATTCCTGGGCCTGACCGTACGCGCTGGAGAAAGGGCCATAGATAAGGCTAGGAGAGAAGTGGTACAGGAGTTACCAGTCCCCAACAGAGTCACGGGTGTGAGGTCGTTTCTAGGGCTAACCGGGTACTGCAGAGACTTCATTGAAGACTATGCAGCCACAGCAGTCCCTCTGCTCCGACTCCTACTCAAGGGAGTGGAGTGGGTTTGGGATGAGGGTTGCCAGGCAGCATTTGTCAGGCTCAAGAAGGACTTGCAGACTGCACCAGCTCTAGGGGCCATAGATGGGGGGAAAGAGTTTTTCCTGGAGGTAGCAGCCAGCGGGGACAGCCCGAGTGCTGTGCTGCTCCAAAAGCGGCACGGCCGGCTGAGGCCGGTGGCCCACTCCTCCAGGATGCTCACGGATGTGGAGAGGAGCTACTCCAATTGAGAGAGGCACCTCTTGGCCACACATTGGGCTGTGAAAAGATCGCTGATCGTCACAGGTACCTCTCCCATCACCATCCTCACCCATCACACACCCACCCAGATGCTTCTGGATGGGAGGATCAAGGATGGAACAGTGAGCAGTGCCCGCATTGCCCGCTGGACCTTGCTCCTCTCACAGATGGATCTTAAGGTGAAGGGTCTCTGTGAGCCAAAGCTCGCAGCCAACCTGGTATATCCTGGAACAGCCCACCGGTATTCCATTGAAGGGGTTTGGGAAGTGGACATAGGTTTACGGGCCGGGATACATCCCATGGGCCGTGAAATCTATGTGTGAGGACTGGAACTTGGTGAACCCAACTGCAGGAAGGCAAACTGAGGCAGAGGTTAGGTTGCAAAAACAAAGATAGACTTTACTTGAACTAAACAAAACAACAACAGCACAGATACAGGCCGGCACAAGGCAGTGAAACTCAAGACTGTGCAATGAACATAAACTAAGCACCACTTAAATAGTAGGCATATAACAATGCACAGGTGAGTACAATTAGGAATAAAGAAGGACACAATTAAGAGTTCATGGTGCCCTCTGGTGGCGAGGCGAAGCAGAATCTGGGTCATTCCTGACAGGACCCCCCCCCCCCACTAGGAACGGCCCCTGACGTTCCCCCAGAAGGTCCATGGCGGCGACGAAGAAAGTTCTGCACTAAATCGCGATCCAGGATGTCCCGGTCCGGGACCCAGGAGCGTTCCTCTGGACCATATCCCTCCCAGTCCACCAGGAACTGGAGGCCCCCGCGAACCCGGCGAGAGTCCATCAGGCGACGGACCGTGTAGGCAGGCTGGCCTTCGATGATGCGGGGAGCAGGAGGAGGCCTCGTGGCGGGCGCCAGGGAACTGCTGGCCACTGGCCGGAGCCGGGAGACATGGAAGGTAGCATGAATCCGCATAGAGCGGGGCAGCTGGAGACGGTCGGACACCGGGTTGACCTTCCTCAACACCATGAAGGGACCGACGAAACGGGGCACCAACTTGCGGGACTCCACTCGCAGCGGGAGATCCTGCGTAGAAAGCCAGACCCTCTGACCAGGACGGGATGAAGGAGCCGGTCTGCGCCGCTTGTTGGCCTGGATCTGTCGTTGCCGAGAAGCTCATTGTAAGGCCAGCCGCGCTCTCCTCCAGGTCCGTTGACAGCGCTGGACAAACTTCCCCGCGGAGGGAACCCCCACCTCGAGCTCCTGCAACAGTGGAGGCTGAAAACCGAACTGGCACTCGAATGGCAACATTCCTGTGGGGGAGCAGCGCAAGGTGTTGTGCGCGTACTCAGCCCAGACAATGTGATTACTCCAGGTCGCAGGGTTCGCGGACACGAGACACCTCAGGGTCGTCTCCAGGTCTTGGTTGATCCGTTCAGTTTGACCATTAGACTGAGGGTGGAAACCCGAGGAAAGGCTGACAGTAGCTCCAATGAGTTTGTAGAAAGCTCTCCAAAACCGGGAGGCGAATTGTGGACCACGGTCAGAGACGATGTCAAGAGGCAAACCGAACAACCTGAAAACATGCTGGACCATGAGCTCGGCTGTCTCTTGGGCCGAGGGAAGCTTGGGCAAGGGCAGAAAGCGACAGGTTTTGGAGAAGCGATCTATGATGACCAGAATGACAGTGTTGCCTCGAGATGGTGGAAGGCCTGTGATGAAATCCACAGAGAGGTGTGACCAGGGGCGGGTGGGAATGGGGAGGATGCAGCAAACCCTGGGGGCGAGAGCGAGGGTTCTTGTTTCGTGCACAAATGGCACAAGCTGCCACGAACGCCTTTATGTCCTTCTCCATGGTGGGCCACCAGAACCCTCTGCGAAGGAACTCCAGCGTCCTGGATGTGCCTGGATGACCGGTGAGTTGCGACGAATGCCCCCACTGCAGGACTTGAGCGTGCCGTGTTGGGAACAAAAAGGCGACCGGGTGGGCCGTTGCCAGGGTCTGCCTCCCTCTGTTGCGCCTTTCTGACCAGCGTCTCGATCCCCCAGCGAACCGGTGCTACAATTCGAGAAGTAGGAAGAATAGGTTCTGGTTGTTTCTCCCGCTCGGGTGGATCAAATTGCCTGGAGAGAGCATCAGGCTTGAGATTCTTGGATCCTGGACGATATGACAGAACAAATTCAAAACGATTAAAAAACAGTGCCCAGCGAGCTCGACGAGAGTTAAGCCGTTTGGCCTCCTGGATATAGGCCAGATTCTTATGGTCTGTCCAGACAATGAACAGGTGTTTAGACCCCTCCAACCAATGTCTCCACTCCTCCAGTGCCAACTTAACTGCCAGTAGTTCCCCGTTTCCAATATCGTAGTTTCGTTCTGCAGGAGTGAATCGGCGAGAAAAGGCGGCGCAAGGGTGCAGTTTGTTGTCGTTAGACCGCTGGGACAAAACGGCACCCACTCCTATATCAGAGGCATCCACTTCAACAATGAAGGGGAGTGAGGGATCCGGAATCACGAGGACAGGAGCAGACGTGAAGCGCCGCTTGAGATCCTCGAAAGCCTGCGCAGCCTCAGCGGACCAACTGAACCGGGTGGAAGCGGTTTTGGTGAGGGCGTTGAGAGGGGCAGCAATGGTGCCGAAGTTCCTGATGAATCTCCGATAGAAATTAGCAAACCCCAAGAAACGTTGCACCTGTTTGAGAGAGGTGGGTGGTGGCCAATCTCGGACAGCTTGGGTCTTGCCAGAGTCCATTTGGATGTTGCCGCTGGAGATGATGAAGCCCAGAAGTGAAACCGTGGAAACGTGAAACTCACACTTCTCAGCCTTGGCAAACAAGAGGTTGTTAAGCAGACGTTGCAGGACTTGCCTTACATGCTGGACATGATCGTGAAGAGTTTTGGAGAAAATGAGAATGTCATCCAGGTAGACAAAGACAAAACGATTCAGCATGTCTCGGAGGACGTCGTTGATGAGCGCCTGGAACACAGCAGGGGCGTTGGTCAAGCCAAAAGGGCATGACCAGGTTCTCATAGTGCCCAGTAGGCGTGTTGAATGCCGTCTTCCACTCGTCCCCTTCGCGGACGCGGATGAAGTTGTAGGCGTTGCGGAGATTCAATTTTGTGAAGACTGTGGCTCCCTGTAGTAGCTCGAAGGCCGTTGACATGAGCGGAAGAGGATAACGGTTTTTTATAGTAATCCTGTTAAGGCCACGGTAGTCGATGCAGGGGCATCTTTCTTACTCACAAAGAAAAAACCGGCACCAGCCGGATGAAGCCAGCGGTGAGGGCGTCACGGACATAATCCTCCATGGCAGCGGTCTCTGGAGCAGAAAGGGAGAAGATCCTACCCCTAGGTGGGCATGTCCCAGGCAGGAGGTCAATGGCACAGTCATATGACCTATGAGGGGGAAGCGATGTGGCTCGAACCTTACTGAAGACCTCTTTTAAATCCTCATACTCGGGAGGCACTCGGGACAATTCAGAGTGCGATGGGGACTCCTGCGGCTGGGAAGGAGACTTGGAGCGAATACAGGTGGTATGGCAGGCGGAGCCCCATTCCGTAAGCCGGCTGGTGGCCCAATCCATGCGAGGATTATGGCAGGCCAACCAAGGGTAACCCAGAACTAATGGAAACACGGGAGAGTGGATAAGGGAGAATTGGATGGTCTCAAAATGTTGTCCTTCCACGCCCAAACACAGGGGGGGCAGTAAGATGGTGAATAGTTCCAGAGCCCAGGGGTCTTCCATCCAGGGCGACAACAGTGAGGGGGTGATCAGGATGGTCAGGGGAATCTTGAGCTGTTTGGCTAAACCCAGATCCATGAAGTTACCATCGGACCCAGAATCCACCAGGGCCTTAAGATCATGTTGTTGATTGCCCCAGAAAAGGGAGGATGCCAGCAGGACCCTAGAAACAGTGGGGCCGGGAGGGACGGTTACGCTCATCTCAGGTCCCTCCGTCCTGGACGAGCCCTGGCTTTTCCCACCAACTCTGGACAAGAAGAGCGAAAGTGGCCCGGTTCCCCACAATAGAGGCAAGATCCCTCTCTCATTCGGCAATCACGTTCAGGCTGCGAGAGAGGAGTTACTCCCAACTGCATGGGCTCCTCTGAATCAGTCAAAGATGGACTCGGGATGGCTCGGAGGTTCTCGGATAGCTTCGAAGCAGGGAAGGCTCTGGTCTCCGGAAGAGGGGTGAAAAAGGAGTGGCGTTCTCTTCGCCTCTCACGGAGACGATTATCCACTCGAATGGAGATATCAAAAAGAGACTCCAAATCACTCACCGGATCTCTGGAAGCCAGTTCGCCCTTGATTTCATCCGTGAGACCGTGGCGAAAAGTGGCGATGAGCGCCTCCAAATTCCATTGGCTCTCTGCAGCGAGAGTGCGAAACTCAATAGCATAGTCCGCAATGCTACGAGCCCCCTGGCGAAGCCGAAGCAGTTTGTTAGATGCCTCTCTCCCACTGACAGGATGATCAAAGACCCTTCTCATTTCCTCAGAGAAAAGTTGGTAGTTTGAACATGCCGGAGTTTGCTGTTCCCAGACGGCCGTAGCCCAGGTAAGTGCTTTGCCGGTGAGTAGCGAAATGATGTAGGCCACTCGGGAATGGCCACTGGGAAATAATGAACCTTGCAGTTGGAAAGCCAGGGAACACTGGGTTAGAAAACCTCGACATCCTCCTGGGTTACCGTCCTAGCGCTCGGGTGCATGTAATCGAGGTTCTTTCAGAGGGGGAGGCGAAACCGGAGGAGCGGGTAACGGTGCTGGAGTAGCTTGGATCACCTGACTCTGGCTCTGATGGAAAGCAATGACGAGGGCCTCCAGCTGTCTCTGGGTTCGGGAGAATGACGTGGCGAGGCACCGCAGTTCGTCCAAGATCAGTTGAAGCTGTTCAAAGATTTGTCATAGCCATTGGTCCTTCTCTGCTGGGTCCATGTTTTGGCTCAGTCTTGCTGTGAGGACTGGAACTTGGTGAACCCAACTGCAGGAAGGCAAACTGAGGCAGAGGTTAGGTTGCAAAAACAAAGATAGACTTTACTTGAACTAAGCAAAATAACAACAGCACAGATACAGGCCAGCACAAGGCAGTAAAACTCAAGACTGAGCAATGAACATAAACTAAGCACCACTTAAATAGTAGGCATATAACAATGCACAGGTGAGTACAATTAGGAATCAAGAAGGAAACAATTAAGAGTTCATGGTGCCCTCTGGTGGCGAGGCGAGGCAGAATCTGGGTCATTCCTGACACTGTGTAGACAGTTCCAGCACGGTATCTGCTGGCGAGCGTCTCACGGGGTGTGGAGTTTATGACCCAGCGGCAAACATTGCCCTGGCGATTAAGCTCCCCAGCACCATGAGCGCTCAGCAGGCTGAACTGTCCGCGGTAGTGTACGTCGTTACACACCCCAAAATCTTCCCCACCCCATACACGATTCGCTCAGACAGCATGTTTACGTGCAATTCGTGTACGGAGTACCTGGCCATCTGGTCCCGCCGTGGATACAACTCTGCTGACTGGAGACCCCTCACAGTGAAACCCCTGCTGGAAAAGATCCTGGCGGCAGTGGGGGAGGAAGGGGAGGTTTTCATCCACAAGGTGAAGGCCCATTCCTCCACAGAACCCCACAGCCAAGGCAACCAGCAGACTGACCTGCTCGCCAAGGAGGGTGCCCGCGAAGGCACTTTCTGGGACCCATATGGGTCCAGACCCATGGCCGCGGTCAGAGGTAGGGACAGGACCCAAGGGAGTGCAGGGGTAGCTTTAGCCCCGGACCTTAAGACGGTCCAAGCCCAAGACCCCGTCCTCAAAGCAGTCCTCAGTGCAGTAACTGAGGGAAAAAGGGTAGAGGGTCCGTACGGCACAGCAACCCTCTCCGTGAAAGAGAGCATGCTGTTCCGGGGGGAACAGTGGGTTGTGCCGCAGCAACACCAGAGGGAATTCCTTCAACTGGCCCATGAGGGTCCAGGAGCGGGACAACCCGGGCCTGAGACCACCTGGCAATGGGTGAAACAGGCGGGATGGTGGCCGGGACTCAGGGAAGATGTCCGCGAGTTCTGCGCCGGCTGTCTTGTGTGCGCTGCTAATAATCCCGACCCCCATAAAAGGAAGGTACCCATGGGACACATCCGGAGGGTAGAGGGACCATGGCAGTCGATACAGGTCGACTACATCGGGCCCCGACCCACCGCCCAGGGAGGCTATAAGTACTGCCTAGTCCTGGTGGATGTGTTCTTCTTAGGCAGTCCCTCAGAACCGAGGATGACTTGCTTCCACATTAAAAATGAGCTTGCAGGTGACTGATGAGTCCAATCCGGGACCAACAGTCTGTCACAGGTGGGGCAGACGGTGATTGAAGTGGCGGGTGGGTGGGGTGCTTGGGTTGACGTGCGCTCCTTGCGCTGCCTGCGCTTGGCTTCCGCTTGCTCCCGGCGAAGAGACTCGAGGTGTTCGGCGCCTTCCCGGATGCTTCTCCTCCACTTTGTGCGGTCTTGGGCCAGGGATTCCCAGGTGTCGGTGGGGATGTTACATTTTTTCAAGGAGGCTTTGAGGGTGTCCTTGAAGCATTTCCTCTGCCCACCTGGGGCTCTCTTGCCGTGCCGGAGCTCCGAGTAGAGCGCTTGTTTTGGGAGTCTCGTATCGGGCATATAGACAATGTGACCTGTCCATCAGAGCTGATTGAGCATGGTCAGACCTTCGATGCTGGGGATGTTGGCCTGAGCAAGAACACTGACGTTGGTGCGCCTATCCTGCCAATGGATTTGCAGGATCTTGCGGAGGCAGCGTTGGTGGTACCTCTCCAGTGCTTTGAGGTGTCTGCTGTACATGGTCCATGTCTCTGAGGCATACAGCAAGGCAGGTATCACTGCTGCCCTGTAGACCATGAGCTTAGTGCAGGGTTTGGGGTCCTGGTCTTCAAACACTCTCTTCCTCAGGCGACCGAAGGCTGCACTGGCACACTGAAGGCGGTGTTGGACTTTGTCGTCGACATCTGCCCTTGTTGACAGTAGGCTCCCGAGGTATGGAAAGTAGTCCACGTTGACCAAGGCCTTGTCGTGGATTTTGATAATCGGGGGCAGCACTGTGTGGCGGGGGCAGATTGGTAGAGGACCTTTGTCTTACGGATGTTTAGTGTAAGGCCCATGCACTCGTATGCTTCAGTGAAGGTGTTTACGATGGTTTGGAGTTCGACCTCCGAGTGAGCGCAGGTGCAAGCATCATCTGCATACTGTAATTCGACGACAGAGGATGGGACGACCTTGGATCTGGACTGGAGGCAACGGAGGTTGAACAGTTTCCTTTTTGTTCTGTAAATTAGCTCCACTCCAGTGGGGAGCTTACTGAGGGTGAGATGGAGCATTGCAGCAAGGAAGATTGAGAAGAGCGTTGGTGCGATGACACAGCCTTGCTTGACCCCGGTTCATACGTGAATTGGGTTTGTGGTGGAACCGTTGGTCAGGATCACGGCTTGCATGTCGTCGTGAAGCAAGCGGAGGATAGTGACAAACTTTTGAGGGCAGCCGAATTTGAGGAGGACACTCCATAATCACTCACGGTTGACAGTGTCGAAAGCCTTTGTGAGATCAAAGAAGGCCATGTTCACCAAATGGGTAGAGGCCTTCCCCTGCAGAACCGCCACAGCTCTGGGTACTGCCAGGATCCTGGTCCGGGAGGTGTTCTCGCGGTGGGGGCTACCACAGTATGTGGAGTCCGACCAAGGGAGTCATTTTACCGGGCAGGTAATGGAGAATACCCTTATGCTGCTAGGCATCGAGGGGAAGTGGCACGTGGCCCACAACCCACAGTCATCAGGGATTGTGGAAAGAAGGAATAGGACCCTAAAAGAAAGGTTGAGGAAGGAGATCGTGGACTCGCCCCGTAAATGGGCCGAGGTCCTACCGTTGGTTCTGATGGGGATCCGGGCCAGCCAGTCAAAAAGCACGGGATACTCCCCGTACGAGCTGATGACTGGCAGGGTTATGCGGACCCCCACCCATGTACTAGCCCCTGTGCTCATGGAGGGTCAGCTCAGAGAGGTAAACCGGGACAGGTTCGCCCAAAACCTCTTCGAGCACCTTAAACAGGTCCACGAGCAGACGGCTGGGAACATGGGAAAGCAGCATCGGAGTAACCGATTGCTGTTGGAACCCCGAAAGCACCACGAGTGGGAGGTAGGTGATCAGGTCATGGTGAGGAACTATGTCCGAGTAGTGAGTCTGGAACCATTATACATGGGGCCCTACAGCATTGTAGACAAGGCCAGCCCCATGGTATACGCCGTTAAGATGCCTCGGCGCACAAAATGGTTTCACATTAATCAGTGCAAACTGTTTAAACCCGAAAGGAGAAAACAGCCAGTTGGAGTAGGGCCTGAGGATAGAGGTCCTCAGCCTGCAGCAGGAGCGAGTTCACAGACTGCACAGGCAGGCGTTGTGGCTTGCTTAAGGGGAGGGGCCATCCCGCCCACCGATTGGGACACTCCCCCACTCTTCTGGGATCCAGATGAGGAGGGACCCGAGGGCGAAGACCCCACCCCTGACCCAGGTGTAGAGGAGGAGGGACCCGAGGGTGAAGACCCCGCCCCGGACCCAGGTTTGGGACCTGGGGGCGGAGACTCTCAGCCTGCAGCAACAGGCTGTGAAGAGTTACCTGCCCCTAGCCCAGGTTCGGGAGAGGTGAAGCCTGAGGGCGGGGATCCCCAGCCAGCGGCAGTGGTGAGCCCACAGACCGCACCGGAGGGGGCAGCGGTTTGGGTTAAAGGCCCACCAACCAAGAAAACCCCACCCGCCAAAGTCCCTAGAAGGTCCCCACGGATGCCCCAGCCAAGGAAACCCTGGTCACCAGCTCCCCATTTTAAAGGGACAGCCTCCCGAGTTAGGGGGAAGTCCAAGGACAGAGGTCCCCAGCCGGCAGCCACAGGCTGCAAGGGACCGACAGTGCAGGACAGTGCGGCCACGCCGGAGAGAGCGGTGGGCCGCAGTCCTAACAGGGATTAGGCTGGCCGCCCGGAGACGGGCAACGGATGTACATAGTTTATGTTAAGTCTGTGTGTTCTAGTTGTAATTACTAACACAGACTACAAGATTAAAGTTCAACAGGTCTTTACTGGTTGGAGGTCAGGACTATACTAAATACAATATTACTACACAGTGCTTATATACCGGTGGTCACCACCGGTATTACGTATACAGCAGCCAGAGAAAGTAGTACATCTCTTAAGGTGGAACAGGCTTAAGTTCTCTTAAGGTGGAACAGGTTACATACACCACAATCCTCCCTTTTTAGCTTAACAGTCATATCCCCATTTAACATAACATAATAACATATATAACTTCAGGTATAAACAGTTCAAAGGTTCAGTCTTTCAAGAGGCCTTCTGATTCGGTTTGGATAACGCCTTTCAGTGGTCTCTGATTCCTGTTGCTGAGGTGACTCCTCTAGTTGGTCTCCCATGCATTGGGTGTTATCATCATCAGGTACATTCCCTGCCGAGGTAGATGCTTCAGGTTCATTAACGTCTTCCACAGTTGTCTCTGTCGCAACCATGGGTTCGACCCTTGCTCTCGATTCTACCAGTTGATCCGCATGACGTCTTATCACATTGTTACCAATATCTACTGTGTACATCAGAGGTCCTTGTCTGGCCCGAATTGTTCCGGACTGCCATTTTTCGTTTCCATAGCCCTTTGCCAACACTGGTTGTCCTACGTCGAAACTTCGAGTGGTCTTGTTATTAATATGCCGGAACTGTTTGTTTTCCACTTCCCTCCGCACATTTGGTTTTAACAAGTCCAACCTGGACCGCAACCTCCTGTTATAAAACATCATGGCAGGACTTTGGTTAGTCACTGCATGAGCGGCGTTTCGATATGCCATTAGGAAATTGTCCACCTTGTGCTGTAGCGGAATCTGATCATCGTTCATGGCCTTTATTGCCTTTTTGAATGTTTGGACAAATCTCTCGGCCAACCCATTTGTCGCCGGATGATATGGGGCAGAGGTATAATGTTTCACCCCATTCTTCTTTAAGAATTTTTGGAATTCTTCCGACACGAACTGTGGTCCGTTGTCCGAACAGATCTGTTCTGGCAATCCGTTCCTTGCGAATATTGTTCTTAACACCGCAATTGTCTTTTCTGAAGTAGTGGTATTCATCTTGATCACTTCTGGCCATTTGGAATGTGCGTCCACCGCAATTAGGAACATGGAGTCCATGAATGGACCAGCAAAGTCAATATGTACGCGTTGCCATGGGGCTGAAGGCCATTCCCATGGGTGTAGTAGTGCGATCGGAGGTGCATTTTGCACTTTTTGGCACCCAGAGCAGCTTTTCGTCAACTCCTCTATCTGTTGGTCAATACCCGGCCACCATACATAAGCCCTAGCAAGACGTTTCATCTTAACTCCCCCCAGATGACCTTCATGCAGTTCTTTTAGAACTCTTTCCCTTAACTTGGGAGGAATAATCACTCTTGTCCCGTACATCAAAGTACCATGGCAGACGGACAGCTGGTCTCGCCTTGCCGAGAATGCCGGTAACAGAGGATCACCACGTGTTGGCCATCCTTTCACTGTCACCTCGTAGACTCTGGACAGTGTCGGGTCGTTCCTGGTTTCTCTTTCAATACTTGCATTGGTGACTGGTAAACACTCGATGATGGTCGAATGAAATAACTCAACAGGGTCAACTTTCGTCGTTTCTTCTTCTTCAGGTAGTGGCAGGCGCGACAGCCCATCAGCATTGCCATGCTGCTTCGTACCTTTGAATTCTATTTGATATTGATGTGCCCCTAGGAAAAGGGACCATCTCTGGAGACGCTGTGCTGTCATCACTGAAACACCCTTCTTAGGGTTAAAAATGGATACCAACGGCTGATGGTCTGTCAGAAGTGTGAATTTTTGGCCCTGCAGGTAATGATTAAACTTCTTCACTCCCCATACAAGGCTGAGAGCCTCCCTATCAATCTGCGCATAGTTGCGCTCAGCGGAGGTCAATGATCTGGATGCAAACGCGACTGGCCTTTCCGTGCCATTTGGCAACTTGTGTGAGAGTACTGCCCCAATACCATATGGAGAAGCATCACAAGCCAACCGAATAGGCAGTGTCGGGTTGAAGTGAGCCAACACTTCCTCTGAGGTGATCAATTCTTTGCTTTTGCGAAATGCCTTCTTACAGTTTTCGCTCCATTCCCATGGTACCCCCTTCTGTAAAGGAGCGTTTAGCGGGTGCAGTACCGTGGATAGATTTGGTAGAAATTTATGGTAATAGTTAATCAATCCTAGAAACGACCTCAACTGAGAGACATTATCCGGAGCGGGAGCCTTTACAACTGCCTCTATCTTGTCAGGAGACTTATGAAGCCCCTCCCGGTCAATGACATGACCACAGTACGAGATCCACTTCTGGAAGAACTCACATTTCTGCCGATTAACTCTAAGTCCATACTCTTTCAGTCTGTTGAGCACCAGTTCCAAGTTTGCAAGGTGTTCTTCATCACCATCACCTGTAATCAGAATATCGTCCAGGTAACATTGTGTGCCTGGAATTCCCTGTAATACCTGCTCCATGGCCCTCTGCCAAATTGCTGGAGCCGATGCCACTCCAAAAACCAGCCTATTGTACCGGTACAAACCTCGATGCGTGTTGATCATGAGGTATTGGCGTGACTCTTCTTCAACCTCCATCTGCAAGTACGCCTGCGCCAGGTCTATCTTGGTGAAGTGTTTCCCGCCAGACAACGAAGCAAAAATATCCTCAATCCGCGGAAGCGGATACTGCACCGTGTGAAGCACCGGATTAACGGTGATTTTGAAATCTCCACAGATGCGAACCTTCCCTGGTTCTCCTGGCTTGTTGCTCGAAGGATGTTTCATAACGGGAACAATGGGCATAGCCCACTCACGCCAATCTACCTTAGACAGTACACCTGAACGTTCTAGCGCTTCCAGTTCCGCTTCTACAGTAGGTCGTATTGCATAGGGTACCGGTCTGGCTTTAAAAAATTTTGGGTGTGCATGTTCATCAATCTTGATGTTTGCTGTAATTCCTCTCAGTGTTCCCAGTCCCTGCTGGAACACCTCTTTAGCATCATCCAATATTTTGGACAATCATTTAGGTTTGACATCTGTTTCCCCGGAATCTACCGTTCGTGCCTTCAAGGAGTGCCAGTCCATATTCATTTTCCTAATCCACTCCCGTCCCAGTAGTGGTGGACCTCCTTCAGGTAGCACATATAAGTCCATTACTTGGCTTTCTTCGCCCTTGTGGACCACTTTTACCTCTATCTTTCCGATGGGGTACACTCTTTGCCCCGTGTATGTTTTCAATATAATCTCCGTATCCCGTAGGGGAATATGTTGGAATAACCTTTTGTAATCTTTCTTATTCATGACCGTCAATGCCGATCCAGTGTCCAATTCCATCTTTACTTGGACTCCTGCTATCTGAAGGGTGACCCAAATTGTCTGGAGATCTGCATCCTTACCAACATTGTGTACTCTTAAGCTACCCAGTTCATTACTGCTAGCGTCTGAATCTGACTTCTGTTCGGTCGAACTGTTCTTTGTCACCTTGTGTACCTTTATGTATTTTCCTTGCGGTGACTTTTTGTTGCTGGTCTTCTTTCCTGACCGGCATACTTTAGCTATGTGGCCAAGCCTGCCACACGTTCTGCATTCTTGGTTTTTAAACCAACACTGGTCCTGATCGTGCGTTGTCTTTCCACAACGATAACATTTTACAGTACTCAAACCCAATTTATTTGTACTGAGTTCCGGTGACCGTAGCTGCATTACTGCCGTGCCTCTCGCTGCGGCTTCGTGTGCTGCTGCCATAGTGACCGCTTTCTCAAGCGTCAGCTCATTCTCCTCGAGCAGTCGCTTTTGTGTATCTTCTTTTAATAAACCACACACAAATTTATCTCGTAGCGCCTCTGTCAGTCTCGTTCCAAACTGACAGTACTTTGCTAGCTTACGCAATTCCATTAAATATTCAGCATTGCTTTCATCCTTCAGCTGCCTTCTGCTGTAAAATTTAAATCGTTCCGCTAGCATCAGCGGCGTGGGGTTTAGATGATTTTTCAGGACAGTAACAATCTCCTCGAACGTCTTATCCGCCGGTTCATCTGGTGATAAAAGGTGTTTCAATTGCCCGTATGTCTTCGCACCCATTAAGTTTAATAATGTTAGTGCTTTCTCTTCATCTGGGATTTTATTTGCTTTACAATAATTTTGTATGCGTTCTACATACATGGCCCAATCTTCGATGTCACTATCAAAGGTATTAATGTTCCCATGTTTAGGCATCGTTGCAATTTAATTAATTTTAATTTTTATCCAAGATGGCGGCTTCCCGCTCTTGTCTTCGTCCTCCGCCTACAAAATGGCGGTTTTCCCGCGGTTGGCGGTCTTCACCCGTCCCCCGACGCTGTCTCCGCTTCACCGCGGCTCTCGCGCCTTCAGTTGCCCTAGACGCTGCACCTTTTTAGCCCGAATGCGGCCCGGCCCTTATCACCAGCCGCGATCGATGTCCCCGCGTTGCGCCTTTCGGCCCGAATGCGGCCCGGCCCTTATCTCCGGTCGCGATCGATCTCACCGCCCTTATTCCTCCGTCTTCCCTCCCCGTCTGTACAGCCAACGCGGCCGACTTTCTGGTCGCGTCGCTGCCCGGCTTACCCACCACCGAGGTAGAAAGAAGATAGCTGACAGCCGCTGATGGAGGCTTCGAGTTCAGGATGTCTTCTGCACTCTGGTTTCTCGATGTCTGCCGCGCGACGTGTCTTCCAGCAGGGTGATGAGGGTGGAAGCCTCTCTTCGACGTCCGTTCTGTGGACGAAGCCGCCGTGGATATAAACTGCCGCAGGGTAAGAATCGGACTCGTCGCCACTGTTAAGTCTATGTGTTCTAGTTGTAATTACTAACACAGACTACAAGATTAAAGTTCAACAGGTCTTTACTGGTTGGAGGTCAGGACTATACTAAATACAATATTACTACACAGTGCTTATATACCGGTGGTCACCACCGGTATTACGTATACAGCAGCCAGAGAAAGTAGTACATCTCTTAAGGTGGAACAGGTTTAAGTTCTCTTAAGGTGGAACAGGTTACATACACCACAGTTTAGGTAACATAAGTTTAGGTATTTAGCTTAAGTTAAACAAGGTGACGGGTAGTTTTAATTAAGTAGTATTCTGCTAAGAGTGTGTGTACTTGGTTCGAGGTCGCGAGACCCGACTATGCTTCACCCAAGCCAGAGAATCTCTTGGGGATCTGGCTGTATGTTTTTGTATCTGTTGCAGAAAGACTTTCAGGATGAAGGGGAGCGTAATCCTACTCACCCTGATAGGGCTGAGCATTGGAAAGAGAGGCGACGTGGAGGACTCTCACATCTTTGGGTGCTCAGGAGAGAGAGCACTTATAGCAACCGACGGAAGCGGCGAACGGGATGTGGAGGAGACTGCCGTCTATGTCCTCGAGGGAAAGTGGCCAGGGTGGCTGGGGTCCAATTCGTCTCCGTACTCCAGCCAGACCGGGTTCATGTACGGGGAGGCCTCCCTCCTGTGCCCCAGGGTACAGGTCGTTACCACAAGGGTCAGCGTCACCGTAGGGAAGCGTGTATGTTTAACGTGCAAGGGACACATTCCTTTGGATAGGTGGTGGTGGCTCAGAAAGTTGAGCAAAGATATGAGAAACCCTGCAGTCGAGTGGGAACGGTTGGGGAACAATACCCATCGGACGATTACAGGGACTCACGGGGATTAAGTGTGTGCTGGGACAAGTGGTGGGAACCGGATCAGGGGATTTATGTCTGCATGTGGGGGTCAGAGAAGGTCTGCCCCACAGGCATATCTATCATTTTCCACCAGCAGTGGCAAGACAGAGCAACTATACCAGGCCCTATTAAAGGAGATGTTTAGGAAGTTTTACGAGTTGGATTTCGCTAATGTAGACAAAACCGAACTGTACACCACACACCACGAGTACTTTGGTAATACAGGGAGACAAAGAAGGGGAGTATGGAATGATGTTTTTACTGCGTTCAACACAGGGTCCTCTGTCATCAACAGTCTGGATGACATAGAGCTGCAGACCCAGATAAACGGTTTGAAAACACAGTTAAGGAAGATATTAATGGATGAGAACAAAGTAGTGGGCTCAGAGTTGCATGAGGACCAGGCCATGATGGTCCATTTAAAGGAGATTATAGCAGAGTTGGAGAAGCACGCAAAGACTGTAAATGCCCTCATAAGAGAGGACAGAAATGCTTCTGACCAGGCTGCGCAGAACGAGGTGTGCGTGCTGTATGGGGCGTGGTTGCTGGGTGAGGGCCGCAGTAATCTGGAGGATTTAAAATAGGGTTTCGTCCCCCCCTGGATCAGCAACAAACACCTCGCAGCCCTCCATCCATTTGAGAATGCATTAAGCCCGTGCCAACCCCGACTAACTTCTGAAGCCTACCCGGTCCCCGTGGATTGTGGGCGATCCAACCACACCATCATGGGAATAGTAGTTAGGATGCCGGTCATGGGTAGAACAGCCCGACCCGCACTGGTATACAGGGTTGAGAACATTGGAGTCATTCAGGGGGGTGCGCACATTCGTTTCACAGCAGTCCCACCTTACGTCATAAAGTGGGAGCACACTATGACAGGTACTGACCTCTCTGGGTGCTGGAGCCAGGGAGCACACATAAAACTGTGTGCCCAGCACTTGAATGCCTATTCAAAACCACAGTGCGGGTTCAGAGCTGCTGGCGCGAAACCTATAAATTGTACCATGGAGGCAATGGCACAAGGCCATGTTCCCCCGCAGGTAGCATATATAGGAGGTGGGGCATATTGTGTCACCACAGGGGTGCCCCATTACCAGCATGGACAGCATAGCTGGTGTCCGGTTAGTGACAGTAATTTCTGCTTTAAACCCGAGGCAAAAGTTCAAGTGGCCCAGGAACGAATTGTCCCCATTCCTGAACCCTCCACTGTTCACCTCACTCTAAAGGAGAATTTTACCAACCTGCAAAAGTACGTAGCGCATTTCGGCTACAAAATCCCCCCTCTCCCAGAACACCTTACCAAAATACTAAAAGCAGTAATAGTCTCACAGAGACATTTCTACACGTAAGAGCAGAAGACGGTAGAGATAGGGGCTAAGATATTGGTAATTGTAGTTTTTTGAAAACATAGAGGTCCCTTCGTGGATTAGACTGGCTTCCCACATCCTCGTGGTTTGCCAGCTGGGAATAGTATTGTACCTAGTATGCACTCAGTGCAAGGGAAAAGGTCAAATACTAGAATTCCGAAACCAAAGGACCTGGAAGGAACATTATGTGAAGGTGGAGGGAGATACACCTGTTTGAATTTTTTATTTTGTATTTCTGAATAAAGATTGTTGTTTTTTTGTGTTTTTGTTATTTTTTTAATAAAGACTTTGATTTGTTATTTTTAATAAAGATGTATGTGTACCAAGTGGTGCAGGGGTGTTGGACCCCCTCCATGCTTGGATGTATGTAAATAATTGTATTTTTGCCTATGTACACTTATGTACACTACATTTTTAAAGAATGGGAGAGTGTTTTGTTTGGGTCTTATTAGTTTAGGTAATGCAGGGGAAGGTTGGCTCCCGAGGATCAGAAATTTTGCTCACACCTGCATGATACTGTAGTGTTATAAAGTATCACAGTGGGGTGTGTAAGGTTTGAAAATTTCTGCATAACCCCAGAACAGAAGGAAAGGTCATTTTTAAAGTGGTTTTGGAACATCACAGAAGAAATCTGTAAAAAGGACAACAGTGTGGTTGGGCCAAACAGAAGGATTTCAAAGAGTTTAATTTAAGGAAGAGATTTTTGGACTGGTTTCAGAGTTATTGGGCAAAAAGGATTTAAATCAAAATCCCAGGAAGATTTGGCTGGTTTAAAAGGACATGTTGAGACTTGCAGGAATAGGCTGCGACAGGAGTGTGGGATTGACCTCTGCAGAGGAACAGTTTGTGTATTCGAAAGTAGCCAGACTGTCTGGGAGGAACAATAAATGAAACTCAGCCCCTATCTGGGAATTTGCATTCAATCAATAAATCAATGAAAACCCCAGCCTCACCTAAAGCCCAAAGCCCATTAAAACCCATGCATAAAAGAACCTGCACAGAATTTGAAGACCTTACAGGAACTATAAGATTAAAAGACTGTTTGAGACATTCAAAACCACTTCACACCTTCTTGAACTACTCAGGAAGCTCTCCCGAAACCAGTTAACTAAATGGGACCAATCAAGTGGCCCTTAACGAGCCAGCCAAAAATCTAACAAGATTAGCAGGTTTCATTTTAGTATAAACTAAAGACCTGTCTCCACAAGAAATCAGTTCGTTCGATGGGTTTGATCAGTTCGATCAGTACAGAGACAGTCGTTCAGGCAGAGAATTGAAACAGCAGTCAGTGAATTGGAGTCAGCAGTACAGTTCGGACAGACACAGAAAAAGGCACAGCTCATTCAAAAGACATCAGCCTCGGGACAACAGGAGGAGAACGGAAGGAATCACGGCAACCAAGGGCCCAGGAAACAAACAACCAACAATATTACCAACAACCAGGTAATACTGGGCCACCGCGACCAACAAGAAACCAACCTGGAAGAAACTGAAGATCTGCAAGTTTTTTCCCACTCTACAAACTATTCTGGCGTTTGGTGAGCATTTCCTGCTCCTCTGGAATTCAACCTAGTTAGTATAGTGGGATTGGGATGGGTAAGGTAATTTTGTCTATTGTCATTCTCCCTTGCATATTCCGAAGTGTTTCCCCTTTTAGAGTGATAAGATTTATTGTGTTGTGTATATTTTCGTCTCAAATAAAATCCAAGTTCTTTTCACCAACTCAGTTGTCTTGCAATTTCATTACAACCCCCAAATAAGTCCAGGTCTAGAACCAAGGGAGTGGGAGCGATTCGAACCACTCAAAGGAGTCAGAGGTGAAGCTGACACACACACCACCCCCTACAAAACCATCGAAGGTGACGATATCCTCATACCTAACCCTCCTTCTCACATCCCACTTCCCCCTCATCCACACTCTCTGCTGAGTTACATGCTGCAGATGATGTAAACACGCACCACAACCTTACCCTTGCACCTTTCTCCTTTCAACTACCCAAGAGGTGCAACCTGGCCAGGCAGTGGAGGGAGATGATGAAGACACAACACCGTCACTTGATTTCACAGTCGCAGCCACTAGCTCAGATGCTGACACTGCGCGTATCTTAGAGGATAGATCAGAGGCGGGATCAGTATGTGGTGAGACACTGGGCATGAGTCAGCCAGGGCAGGGGGCAAGGATAGCACAGCTGCCAGCTCACTGGAGGGAGAGGTCGCACACGGCAATGTTCCCTTTAAGCTGTGCGGCATTTGAATGGGCCGCTCAGCCCATTAAAGTGGCTTTGCAGTCCAAATAAAAATGATGGGGAACATTGGCGCGCGGGTTCTACTGCAGAGGATGCAGATGAGCACTTCGATGGGTCAGCCTGTGGAAAGTCGCTGATGGGTATACACAACAAAACGTTTGGTGCATTGGCAGGCTGGCCAGAAAGACTGCCATCAATGTCAAGGAGTATGGAGGAGCCCGGCACCAACTTTTCACATGGCTTTGTGACTCAGTGTTCCAGACTCCCTGGCTCGCTCTTCGGTTGGCCGCCATCCCGTATGCTGATCGCTCTTCTCCGATTGGTGTTAGGCTGAAGCCAGCATGAGATCCACCCAAACCAGAAAAACAAGTATTGCCACTCAAGATCAAGTAGCACAAGAACAAGCGTCAACACTTGATCTTAAACTGATGAGAAAATGTTTTTTGTTTCAAAATTATACTTTATTCATAAATGTGTTCAAATACATTACAGTACAATCCATATCAATTACATACAGATCATATTTTATATCGTACAGTCCAGGATCAATATATTACATGGCAGTTTTGTTTGTTTCATGCCAGTTACATTTCAAATGTTATGTATATTTACATTCAGACAATTTGGTACATACAGCCCAAGGGAGGTTTTTATACTGGTTTCAGCCCCTCGGTGTACACTGGTGGGAGGGCCTTAAACTGTGGCCCTTCCCCATCGTGCCTTGGCGGCAGCGGCACCAACCTTTAGTGCATCCCTCAGCACGTACTCCCGGACCTTGGAATGTGCCAATCTGCAACACTCGGTCGTTGACATCTCCTTGCTCTGGAAGACCAGCAAGTTTCGGGCAGACCAAAGGGCGTCTTTCACCGAGTTGATGATCTTCCAGCAGCAGTTGATGTTTGTCTCGGTGTGCATCCCTGGGAACAGTCCGTAGAGCACAGAGTCCTGTGTTACCGAGCTGCTCGGGATGAACCTCGACAAAGACCACTGCATCTCTTTCCAGACTTTCTTTGTAAAGGCACATTCCAGAAGGAGATGGATGATGGTCTCGTCCTAAGCGCAGCCTCCTCGCGGACAGCGTGCGGTGGAGCAGAGACGCCGGGAGTGCATGAAGAATCTGACGGGTTGGGCCCTTCTCAACACCAGCCAAGCTACGTCTTGGTGCTTGTTTGTGAGTTCTGGTGATGAGGCATTCTGCCAAATGACTTCGACAGTCTGCTCGGGGAACCATCCGAGAGGATCTACCATCTCCTTTTCCCATAGGGTCTCGAGGACGTTACGTGCTGACCACTGCTTGACGGCCTTGTGGTCAAAGGTGTTTCCCTTAACAGACTTTTCCACGAAGGACAGGCGGTCCGGCACGGTCCAACTGGATGGAGCGTTCCGTGGCAGCGTAGCCAGACCCATCCTTCGCAACACCGGGGACAGGTAGAACCTCAGCACGTAGTGACACTTGGTGTTTGCGTACCGAGGGTCTGTGCACAGTTTGATGTAGCCGCACACAAAGGTGGCCATCAGGATGAGGGCGAAGTTGGGTATGTTCTTCCCCCTTTCGCGTAGTTGATTTTAAACTACGCACGTTGATCGTAGCGATTTTTAAACCCATTTAAATAAGTAAATAAGTTCCGAAGTCCCATTTGAACAAGCAATCTGTTAAGCTGTTCCCAGCCCTTGGGTCTGTTCCTGCATACACATGGTGTTCGAGAACAGCTTTACTGGCCCTGGGCTGAGAAACCAGTCCTGGTCTCTTCAGATGGGCTGACGACGGCGGTGTTGTGAAGGGGTCCCCCTTGCAGCCTGGACTCCCCTCAGTCGGTGGTGGCTCTTCCCTCTGGCTGTCGTCTGCGGTATTGCTGCTCCCGGAGCTGGGGTGCGTTGGATGCTTCGTTGCTCCTGGTTTCCCAGTGTTGGGGTGTGCTGGGCGCTTGGCTGCTCCCGGTTTGCCCGAGCTGGTGTCCGCTGGGCACTTCGTTGCTCCCGGTGGTCTAGAGCTGAGGGTATTCTCTTTCAGCTTTTCCTCCTGTGCGCTTTGCCGCTGTTTTTGTTGGTGGCAGCTGTTCCTTTCACGCCCCTCCTCGTCAGACAATGGGCAGACGCTGCTGTCCATTTGGGACGTGAGCCACTTTTTCCCACTGGGCTGGGCCTTTGCTGCATCTTTTCCCTTTCCTGTGGGGGTTGGTGGGGACAAAAACCACCAATATCCCGGTTTCTCCTCCACTGCTTCCTCTTCCATGGATTCTATCTGCTGGGGAGGAGGCTGAGGGCTGGTTTCTGAGGTGTCCTTTTCCTTGTTTCCCTCAGTGTTCTCCATGTTCGTGGTGTTATCACTGAGGGGCTTGGTGCTGGGAGCGGTGTGGGTCTCCTCTGGGACGACCTTTGCGGTCTCTTCCTCGTGCACCACATTGTTCGTTGCCGCCTGTGCGTGGCTGAGGCTGCGCTTGGGGCAGGACTTGTAGAGGTGACCAGCCTCACCACAAAGGTTGCAGATCTTGCTTTCTCTGCAGTCCTTTGTCTGGTGGACTTCTTTCTTGCAGTTCCTGCAGATGATGAGCATGCAGTTGGCTGCCACGTGCCCAGGTTTCCCACAGGTTCGACACACCCTGGGTTGGCCGGCGTACACCATGTATCCCCGACTTCCTCCGATGGCGAAGCTGGGAGGGGGGTGCAGGATGGTTCCTCTGGCGTCCACTTTCAGCGTGACCTTGATCTGCCGTTTACCCGTCCAGATCCCAAAGAGGTCGTTGATGTTCACGCTATTTCTAGCATCATTGACGTATCTGCCAAGGAAGGTGAGCACATCGATGACCGGGATGTGGGGGTTGTACATGTGTACAGTGACAAGGCGGTTTCTTTGCGATGGGAGGGTGAAGAGCGACTCGGCACTTTTGATTAAGTGCAGCTCCTCACTCCTCTTTTCCTTGACTGTCTGCGGGAATTTCAGGCATCCAGCGACGTTTCGAAAGGTTACATCAAAGTAACCGGCATTGGGGAAATCCTGCAGAGCGAAAATGTCCGCAGCTTTAAACCCGCAACATCCGAGGACGATTCTCTTGATGAAGAACGAGCGGTCTACCGGCACTCCTTCTTCCACCTTCTTCACTGTCACTCGGACAGTGTTCCGGACTCCCTGGCTCGCCGCTCGGCTAGGCCGCCATCGATGCAGATCGCTCTTCCCTGATTGGCGTTAGGCCAAAGCCAGCATGAAGATCCAACAATAGCAGAGAGAGTTTGCTTTTCAAAGTGATAAGAACAGATTTTTTTTGTTTCAAAAATATACTTTATTCATAAAAATTTGTTCAAATACATTACAACAGTCCACATCACATTCCATGTGCTACAGTACAAAGTAACTGCGGTACATGGCACTCAATTTACAGAGACAAATTGCGATACATTTTCATTGCACATTTCAATACTTGTTAAAATACATCACAATACGATCCACAAATCGGACTACATATAGCATAATATAGATGAATGCAGTACATGGTACTCTATGTAGTACCCTTGTTACACGCATCTCTAATTTCCTGTTTGATGCTGTCCCCTACATTACCGCTACTGTTTGGAGGCCTATAGACAACTCCCACCAATGTTTTCTGCCCCTTGGTGCTTCGTAGCTCCAACCAGACTGATTCTAAATCTTGATTTTCTTAGCCAATATCCTTTCTCACTATTGCTCTGATTTCATCCTTTACTAACAATGCCACCCCACCTCCTTTTCCTTTTTGCCTGTCCTTCCTAAATATCGAATATCCTTGGATATTCAGCTCCCAGCCTTGGTCACCCTGCAGCCATGTCTCCATAATTGCAATTATATCGTATCTGTTTCCATTGATTTGCGCTGTTAATTCGTCGACCTTATTACAAATGTTTCATGTTTCAGATACAGTGCCTTTAGATTTGTCTTTAACATTTTTCGACATCTTAACATTTTTTTATACTGTGGCCCTATTTGTCTTATTACCAGTTTTTCTTCCCCGGACACTATTTGTTAGTGCACTCTTTTCTTTGTACGCTCTGTCCCTTCCTGATACAATCTGGTTATCCTTACCCTAATCACTTTCCTGCACTGCTCCCTTGACTTTTCTCTTTAACATTCTAGATTTCTCTCCCCCCCCACCCCCACCCCCGCTTAATTAGTTTAAAGCCCTATCTACCTCCCTAGTTATTTGATTCCCTAGAACTCTGGTCCCAGCATGGTTCAAGTATAGTCCGTCCCAACGGAACATCTCTCTCCGTCCCCAGTACTGGTGCCAGTGCCCCACGAATCTAACCCCACTTCTCCCACACCAATCTCTGAGCCACGCATTCATCTCCCTGATCCTATTGACCCTATGCCAATTTGCTCGTGGTTCAGGTAATAATCCAGAGGATATTACCTTTGTGGTTCTGCTTTTTCATTTAGTCCCTAGCTGCTGAAACACTCTCAGCAGAACCTTTTTCTCAGTCCTACCCATGTCGTTGGTGTAATGTAACCGTTCCACCTTTAAGAGAACTATTTTAAGGGTTGCACTACTTTATCTTGGCTGCTGTATACTGTAATACCGGTGGTGACCACACCAGTATATAAGTGCTGTGTAATGATTTATTGGGCAGTTCTGCCCTGACCTTCGACTAGTAAAGACCTGTTAAATTTTACTCTTGTGGTCTGTGTAATAATTCTCAATATAACACACAGACTTAACAGTGGCGACGAGTACGATCTTACCCTGCGGCAGAGATACATCCAAGGCAGTTTAACGGGCGTCGAGAGGAGGCATCCGCCCTCATCATTCTGCTGAGAGAAGACCCGGGTCTGCAGAGCAAAGGAAGAATTCTGATACGAAGCCTTCCATCAGCAACAGGCAGTGATCATCCCTTCTATCACGGTGGTGGGTAAGCCGATCAGCGACGAGCAGCAAGTCGGCCACGTTGGCTGTGAAATAGGGGAGGGAAGATCGGAGGATATAAGGGCGGAGAACTTGACCGCAGCCGGGGAAAAGAGCCGGACAGAAGTCGGGGCCAGAGGCGCTGAGACTGGGGCAGCGTAAGGCACGGAAGCCGCGGTGAATGCAAACGCAGCCGGTGTGAGAGACCGGACAGCAAGCGGGCTGGGAGACGCAACAGCGTCGAGAGCAAGCTCGACCGCGACCGGTGAAAAAGGCCGGGCAGCTACCGAGGTCGCGAGGCGCAGCAACCGGGACAGCGAAAGGCGCGGGGGAAATTTAAAAAAAAAAACCCGCGGAGAACTCAGCCGCAGCCGGGGGGGGAAAGGACCGGACTGCAAGAGGGGCTGGGAGGCACGATTCGAGAACCGCTTGCGCGGGAGAAAATTAAAAAAATTTTTTTAAAAACCGCGGGGAACTCAGCCGCAGCCGGGGGGGAAAAGGACCGGACTGCAAGAGGGGCTGGGAGGCACGATTAGAGAACCGCTGGGGAGGGCGAACGCAGCAATACAGCAATCGCCATTACAGCCAGCGGGGGAGAAAGGCAAACGCGGGAAGCCGCCATTTTCGTGGGCGGGGAAGAAGACAAGCGCGGGAAACCGCCATTTTGAAAAAAAAAGTTAAAGAAAAATTTCTTTTTGTTTCTCAAGAAGATTGCGAGGATGCCTAAGTGTGGTAACATCAACGATTTCGATCCCGATGTTGAAGATTGGGCCACGTATGTAGAACGCATAGAGATATATTGTAAGGCAAATAAAATATCAAATGAATTTTACTAAACTCAATGGGCGCAAAGACATACGGGCTATTGAAGCATCTTCTATCACCAGCTAAACCGGCGGATCAGACTTTCGCTAATATTGTTGCTGTCCTGAAGGATCATTTGAACCCCACACCGCTGATGTTAGCGGAACGATTTAAATTTTATGCGAGAACGCAACTGAAAGAGGAAAGCAACGCGGAGTACTTAATTGAACTGCGTAAGCTAGCGAAATACTGTCAGTTTGGGGAAGGTCTGACAGAGGCACTGAGAGACAAATTCGTGTGCGGATTGTCGAAAGAAGGAACACAAAAGCGGCTGCTTGAAGAGAATGATCTTACACTTGATAAGGCTGTCTCTATTGCAGCATCGCACGAAGCCACAACGAGAGGCACTGCGGAAATGCAGCTGAAGGCAGCGGTACTCGGCGTAGATCAAATGGCTTTGGGTACAACGAAATGTTATTGTTGTGGGAAGACAAAACACGATCAGAACCAATGCTGGTTTAAAAACCAGGAATGTAGAAAATGTGGCAAGTTTGGTCACATAGCTAAAGTATGCCGGTCAGGAAAGAAGACCAGCAACAAAAAGTCACCGCAGGAAAAGTGCAGAAAGGTACATAAGGTGGCTGAGAAGAGTTCGGATGAACAGAATTCGGATTCAGACTCCAACAGCAAGGAACTGGGTAGTCTGAGAATTCACAATGTGAGTAAGGAAGCTGACCGACAAACTATCTGGGTCACACTGCAGATAGCAGGAGTCCATGTGAAGATGGAATTGGACACCGGATCGGCGTTGACGGTCATGAATAAGCAAGATTACAAAAGGTTATTCACACATATTCCCCTACGCGATACGGAGATAGTATTGCAGACATACACGGGGCAAAAAGTATACCCCATCGGAAAGATAAAAGTCAAGGTGATACACAAGGGCAAAGAACACCAAGGAATGGACATATATGTACTACCTGAGGGAGGTCCACCACTTCTGGGACGGGAGTGGATCAGGAAAATAAATATGGACTGGCACTCCCTAAAAGCAATAATGGTAGATTCCGGAAAGAAAGATGTCAAACCTGAACGATTGTCCAGAATATTGGATGAGGCTAAAGAGGTGTTCCAACAGGGACTGGGAACACTGAGAGGAATTAAGGCAAAAATCAAGATTGCAGAACATGCAAACCCAAAATTTTTCAAAGCCAGACCGGTATCTTATGCGATACGACCTGCTGTGGAAGCTGAACTGGAAGTGCTTGAACGTTCAGGAGTACTGTCTAAGGTGGACTGGAGTGAGTGGGCCACGCCCATTGTTCCCGTCATGAAGCGTTCATCGAGTAACAAGCCAGGGGAATCAGGGAAGGTCCGCATCTGTGGAGACTTCAAGATCACAGTTAATCCGGTGCTTCACACGGTGCAATATCCGCTTCCGCGGATTGAGGATATCTTTGCTTCATTGTCTGGCGGGAAACACTTCACCAAGATAGACCTGGCGCAAGCGTATTTACAGATGGAAGTTGAGGAAGAGTCGCGCCAGTATCTCACAATCAACACGCACAGAGGCTTGTATCGATATAATAGACTGGTTTTTGGAGTGGCTTCGGCTCCAGCAATTTGGCAGAGGGCCATGGAGCAGGTATTACAGGGAATTCCAAGCACTCAATGTTACTTGGACGATATCCTGATTACAGGAGAGGACGATGAGGAACACCTCGCAAATTTGAAACTGGTGCTCACCAGGTTGAAGGAATATGGCCTTCGAGTTAATCGCCAGAAATGTGAGTTCTTTCAGAAACGGATCTCGTACTGTGGTCATGTCATTGACCAGGAGGGGCTGCACAAGTCACCTGACAAGATCGAAGCTGTTGTGAAGGCTCCCGCTCCGGAAAATGTATCCCAGTTGAGGTCGTTCCTAGGGTTGATTAACTATTACCATAAGTTTCTGCCAAATCTATCCACGGTGCTGCACCCGCTGAATGCTCTGTTGCAGAAAGAAGTACCATGGAAGTGGAGCGAGGACTGTAAGAAGGCCTTTCGCAAAAGCAAGGCATTGATCACCTCAGGAAGTGTTGGCTCACTTCAACCCAACGCTACCTATTCGTCTAGCTTGTGATGCTTCCCCTTATGGTATTGGAGCAGTACTCTCACACAAGTTGCCAAATGGCTCGGAAAGGCCAGTCGCATTTGCATCCAGATCATTGACCTCCGCTGAGCGCAACTATGCTCAGATAGATAGGGAGGCTCTCAGCCTTGTGTGGGGAGTAAAGAAGTTCAATCATTACCTGCAGGGCAAGAAGTTTACACAGCTGACAGACCACCAGCCGTTGGTATCCATATTCAACCCTAAAAAGGGCGTTTCCATTATGACAGCGCAAAGGCTACAGAGGTGGTCCCTTTTCCTAGGGGCACACCAATATGACATAGAATACAAAGGATCAAAACAGCATGGGAATGCTGACGGTTTATCGCGCCTACCGTTGCCAACGGTAGAAGAGGCGCCTACAGTGGACCCAGTGGAGATGTTCCACTCAACCATAGTGGAATGTCTACCAGTAACAAATTCTACCATTGAAAAGGAAATGAGAAATGGCCCGACTCTCTCACGAGTCTACGATTTAACGGTGAAGGGATGGCCAGCACATGGCGAGCCACTGTTGCCAGCATTCTCGCAAAGAAGAGAACAGCTGTCAGTGTGCCGAGGAACCTTGATGTGTGGATCCAGAGTGGTGATTCCACCCAAACTTCAGCATAAAGTGCTAAAGGAGCTTCACGAGGGGCATCTGGGTGGAGTGAAAATGAAGAACCTAGCCAGAGCGTTTCTGTGGTGGCCAGGTATCGATGGAGACATCGAAGAAATGACCAAGAGCTGCCTAGGATGCCAGAAGGTCCAAAACGCCCCACCACAAGCCCCTCTACATCCATGGGAGTGGCCCTCATCTCCATGGCAAAGGGTACATATCGACTTTGCTGGTCCATTTATGGACTCAATGTTCTTAATCGCGGTGGATGCACACTCCAAGTGGCCGGAGGTAATAAAGATGTCCTCCACCACCACGGAAAAAACCATCACAGTATTAAGGACCATATTTGCCAGGAATGGGCTGCCGGAACAGGTCTGTTCTGATAATGGACCGCAATTTGTGTCCGAAGAATTCAGGAAGTTCTTAAAAAACAATGGGGTTAAACACTACACGTCCGCCCCATACCATCCCGCCACCAATGGATTAGCTGAAAGGTTTGTCCAGACCTTCAAGAAGGCCATAAAGGCCATGGGTAATGAAGACATAAATCTACAACATAAGGTAGATAACTTCTTGTTGGCGTACAGGAATGCAACACATGCGGTCACAAACCAAACTCCCGCCATGATGTTTTTCAATAGAAGACTAAGATGCCGGCTGGATTTGATCAAGCCAAACATCAGAAGGGACGTAGAGAACCGGCAATTTCAAGGCATGAATGAAAGGCCAACTAGAACCTTCCAGATAGGTCAACAAGTTTTGGCCCGGGACTACCGTACCGAGAAATGGCAGCCTGGAACTATTTGCACACGACTAGGACCGCTGATGTATACCGTGGACTTTGGTGAAAGCATAATAAGGCGCCATGTTGACCAGATCATAGAGTCATCCGAAAAGGGCCAACCTACTCCACAACTCTATACGCCTAATGATGAAGCAGAGATACCCATAGTATCTACCTCCGATCCGGTAATACTGGAATCAGATGAACCCGACACTGGCATTCAAGCCGAATCGACCTTGCCAAAAGAACCTACTACACCACCGAAAACTACTATACCACCGAGGCGTTATCCGGACCGAGTCAGGAAGCCTCCAGAGAGACTGAATCTGTGAACTGTGTTTACATGAAGTTGTGTATATATGTTATGATGTTATGTTTAATGAGGAATATATACTGTTAAGCTAAAAAGGGAGGATTGTAGTGTATGTAACCGTTCCACCTTTAAGAGAACTATTTTAAGGGTTGCACTACTTTATCTTGGCTGCTGTATACTGTAATACCGGTGGTGACCACACCAGTATATAAGTGCTGTGTAATGATTTATTGGGCAGTTCCGCCCTGACCTTCGACTAGTAAAGACCTGTTAAATTTTACTCTTGTGGTCTGTGTAATAATTCTCAATATAACACACAGATTCTCCCCCTTCCACTCCAAGTTCTTCTCCAGCCCAGAGGAGATGTCCTTTACCCTGGCACCGGGTAGGCAACATAGCCTTCAGGACTCATGCTCCTGGCTGCAGAGAACTGTGTCTGTCCCCCTAACTATAATGTCGCCTACTACCGTCCATCACTTTGCTGATGATTGAGAGTAGACTGATGGGGCAGTAATTGGCCGGGTTGGATTTGTCATGCTTTTTGTGGACAGGACATACCTGGGCAGTTTTCCACATTGTCGGCTACATGCCAGTGTTGTAGCTGTACTGGAACAGCTTGGTTAGTGGAGCGGCTAGTTCTGGAGCACAAGTCTTCAGGACGATAACCGGGATGCTGTCGGGGCCCATAGCCTTTGCTGTATCCACTGTATCCAGTGAGCTCAGCCGTTGCTTGATATCACTTGGAGTGAATCGAATTGGCTGAAGACTGGTTTCTGTGATGGTGGGGACCTCTGGAGTAGGCCGATATGAATCATCCATTCGGCACTTCTGGCTGAAGATGGTTGCAAACGCTTCAGCCTTGACTTTTGTACTCAAGTGCTGGGCTCCACCATCATTGAGGATTGGGATCTTCATGGAGCCTCCTCTGCCTGTTAGTTGTTTAATGATCCACCACCATTCCTGAGTGGATGTGGCAGGACTGCAGAGCTTTGATCTGATCCGTTGATTGTGGGATCGCTTAGCCCTGTCTATAGCATGCTGCTTCTGCTTTTTAGCATGCATGTTGTCCTGTGTTGCAGCTTCCCCAGGTTGGCACCTCATTTTTAGGTACGCCTGGTGCTGCTCCCGGGCATGCTCTTCTACACTCCTTATTGAGCCTCTCTTTTAGTGGTGTATCCAGCAGTCTGGGCGGCTCTCTGCCTTCATTGGCCATCTCTTCATTCATTTCCTCTGGTATGCTTGGCAGTCTGGGCATATCACAGCCTTGGATAGCCTGGGGTTGAGTGGGTTTGAGGAACTCCTCAATCTTTGAGCGTTTTCAGGTTCCTAAGCCTCATTATGTTTTCCTGGTTGTTTTTGCCGTGGTACTGGAAGGATGCTCTGATGACCGTATCGTTTGATGTTTCTCGGGATTAGAGTTTCTTTACAATTGCGGATGGTATTTGTACTTCCAGCTTGGGCAGCCCAAGGTGTCCATCTTTGTTCCTTGAGCAGTGTATACCGTCCGTAGTTTCGGCAGGGAGATGGAGTATCTCCTTTGCTGATCTTTTTATTAGTTGGTCCAGTTTGCTGAGTGTATTCTGGGATGTCTCAGTTAGGGTAAGTTGGTAGTATATACGTGAGATCATGTGTTTTTTTAGGATTTTGAGCTTCTGGGTTGGCTTGAGTTCAACCTTCCTCAGGCTCTCTATCCACGTACTAGTTTTGTGGACCATTTGTCTTCCATGACTCCTGCCCATGGGTCAATTCGAGGTCCCCTGGGGGGATGTAGCTCACTGGGCTTCTGTTGATCTTCCAATTCTCTCTGCAGTTGTATAGGAACGTCTTCCTGGAACAACTGAAGTGGAAGCCAGCTGTCATCTTTATATTTAAATTGAGACCTGTGTTCTTGCAAAATGATTGCAGGATTTTCAGGTTTGTAGCCATTCCCGAGTAGGAATCGCTGAGGATGGCGAGGTAATCCGCGAATGCTACTGAAGAGCAGTTGATTGACCTGTCAGTGAAGCTTCATCACTACCCCCAGATTTGCTTTCTAGAGCACAGAAAAGGGGGTCCATCGTGATATTGAATAGCAGAGGTGAGACGATCGCCTCGCTTGACTCCCCTTCTGATGAGGATAGGGTCTGTTTTGGTTCCACCACCATCGTGTTGCCGGTATAGAGGTTCTCCACCAGGTGAATGAACCTTCTCGGTATTCCCATCCTTCTTAGTCCTGTTGAAAGCATTTTATGTCCAACCGAGTCGAAGGCCTTTGCTAGGTCTACAAAGACAATAGCCAAATCCTTTTTGTTGCTCTTGGCCCCCTTTATTATATTCTGGAGGTTGATGATGTTCTTGTTACATCCAGGGGATGCTGTTATGGAACCCTTCTGTCGTGGGTTGACTTCCAGGGCCTCTGAGAGTCTCTTCACGATTACTTTCCTGAAGAGTCGGAGCAACATTGGCCCGATCGTAATGGGCCTCCAGTTATCGATATCCTTAAGGAGCTCTGCATCTTGGTTTTCAGGATTAGCACTGTTCGGCTTTTCTTTAAAGCCTCTGGTATTGTTGCTGATTTTAGCCATAAAGAGCGTAGGCGGGGGAGCATGTTCTCATCTTCTCCAGTAATATACTGAAGATCATCGACCTTCAAGCTGTCCGGTCCGGCTGCAATCTTCCCTGATCCCATTGAGTGCCGCTTCGACCTCTTCAGTCTTGATGGCTTCCATCAGTTTATTCTGATCAGTATGTCCCAGGTATGCTGCCGAACTGTTGATGTTGCCTTGTTATTTGGATGGGACAGTTTTGCTGTGAAGCAATTCTCGAGTTCTTCCTTGCTCAGAGGGCAGTTTGCTGTGGCTGGAGCACCCATGATTTGGTGTGCCAACCTTTTCCTGTGGTAGTGTCTGTACTAGTTTGAATTTGGCCGCCTTTGAAGCCCACCTTTTTCTAGCAGCAGAGTTTTGAGCATTCGCGGCTCTGTGCCTGTTCTTTCCATTGTCGCCCG
Source organism: Somniosus microcephalus (assembly GCF_052327205.1). Classification (NCBI taxonomy): domain Eukaryota; kingdom Metazoa; phylum Chordata; class Chondrichthyes; order Squaliformes; family Somniosidae; genus Somniosus; species Somniosus microcephalus. The sequence goes on from NC_141014.1 coordinate 21,142,459, forward strand.
CCTTTTTCCTCTGTGTGATGCGAGATTTCGGCATGTACTTTTCGAGCACCGTCTCCGTGATAGGGCCTATGTGTAGGTCTCTGATCTCCGGGTTATCCATGTCACGAAGATACTCCTCCGCTGTGGAGAACTGATGGTCTGGATCACGGTGCTTTGGGAGCCCCCTTGCTGGGTTCCTAGGTTGGGCTTCGGCTGTGTTCGGAGCTTGGTCAGCGGTGGCAGATTCCTCAGTTTCAGGTGGTTCTGAATCGTTGCCCAACTCCCCGTCGTTGTTCACGTTCAGAGACTCTGTCTCTGCTCTTGCTGCCTCTTTACGCAAGGCACAGCCTTTATCTGTAATCTGTCGGTTGGATTTTGATTTCAGTTCGGTGTCGATCAGTATGTTGATGACGCGGCATTCATGCCCGGGCGTGAAACAAAGCATCGCGAAGGCCGCAGGCGGGTGTTGACGCGATGTGATTTCTGCCGAGTGCTCTGAATATCAAAGTGAGGAAATTCAAGGAAGCGCGGGTAAACGGCAGGAGTAACTATGACTGTTAAACACTCGGACCCTCAGGTCCTTTAACGAGTGCATTTCTCGAGGTTTAACGTGGATCGTCCACCTGAAAAGTCCCAGCGAAAGATCACAACCAAAGGGGCCAGCAAATTCTGGGTGTTAAGCGGACTGGGTAGATTTTGCGGCGGCCAAGGACAAATCCCCGTAAGCGTGGAATCCTCCACCAAGGTAAGCGAGCGGAGTCAGTGTCCTTCATCATTTGATTTGTGGAGCTTTATTATAATAACACGCAAAATTATAATAAACAATACAACAATGAAAAAAAAACAACCAACCAACCAGGTACAACATCCAACTATTTACAGTCACACCCCAGTGTGGAATCCCGCCTGGTTCCATACCCACAATTTGGGGCTCTGGTGGTTGCTTATCAGACCGTCATTGCATAGAGCAACTCTTCAACTGTTACAAGAGTTGCTTATTCATGTGTCCTTGTAGACATCGTCAACTTCGGAAATTCCACTCGAAGCCACTGGTCCCTGGAATGGCGGCACTTCCAGGCCAAGTGACCCGAGCTGATAGACCTCTGTTAGTGCCAATCAAACGTCAATTCTCTCGCCTACTCACGGTCTTAAATCGGCAGAGTCTGCTTCTTCAGCCGTGTAGGAACGAGACTGATATGAGGTTGTGTACTGAGGCCTCTTCTCAGTTTTGACCCCCGAAAGGTATCAAAAATGGCCCACCACTCAAAGGTACCGCAGCTACCTGTAACACCAGCTCCCCAACATTAGGAGAGAGGACAAACTGGCTTGAGAACACTCGAAAGTCCAGCAGTCATCACCTAAGCGGTTGGGAGAGGTTTGGTTGCTCCAACCTTTACGGAGTTACTCGGCCAGTCAGTTTGGTGGCACTGAAGAGCAGCCGCAGGACGCCAGATGTGTGACTCACTGGCTAAGAGCTCCAAAGATTACCACAGCTACCATGTAACACCAGCTCCCAACATTCGGAGAAAGACATAACGGCCTGAGGATGCTGGAAGGTCCGGCAGTCTACTCCAAAGAGGTTAGGAAGTTTGGTTACCCTGCCTATATGGAGTTCTCGGCCAGTTGTTTAGCCGATACTGAAGTGCTGCCCAGCGGGACAAGGTGGAGGTACAACTCACTCTGATATTGAACTCCAGATTCTCACAGCTACAACGTAACTCTAGACCCCTTGTAACACTCAGGGCCCGAAGGTCCATTAACGAGCGTATATTTCGAGTATTAACGTGGCTCGTTCACGGGGGGGAAAAAGTCCAAGCTTGGAGGCCTCCACCAGGGTGAGTGAACCGAGTCAGTGCCGCTAGACTGTTTCAGCAGTCCTTCATCATTTGATGGTAAAATTAATTATAACGGCACGCCAAATTATAATAACGTACATCAATACACAATAAACAAACCAACCAACCATACAACGCCAACTATATACATTCACACCCCGGTGTGGAATCCAACCTGGTTCCATACCTGTAGTGTATGTGCCTTTAAGACAGAACTACTTTTACAGCTCCTGTATACTGTAGTACCGGCAGTGAGCACACCTGTATGTAAGCCTTGCGCATGCCTCTGTACCCCCAGTCTTGAGACTACCCTCCTCCAGTAAATACCTGTTTGTTGTTAAGTTACAGCATCCATGTGGTTATTGAAGAACAGCATACTCTCAGAATCACGGATCTAACAGTGGCGACGAGTGTCGATTCGAATCTACCTGCAACTCTGCATTTCCCTTCGAGGATTCGCTCCGGGAGGGCGGTGTAATAAAAAAAAATTTTAAAGTCGAGGCCAGGAACACGGGCGTCGACCACGAGCAACCGCCCAGTCGTCCGGCAGAGAATGAACATCGCAGGGGAGGCTGTGGCGAGCCGGGCTTGGTTCCCCAGCCACGATAATCAGCAAGAGACTGACGACAGGTCCAGCGCTGACCCTGCCTGGACAGCGGCGGCTGGAGCCGACCAACGGCGGAGAGAAAGCCGAGCAGCGTCGACGGGGTAAGACAGAGGGTGAAGCGCACAGGGTGCCGTCGGGGGTTGAAAACCGAGCGGCGTCGAGAAAAAAACAAACAAACTGGAGAGAGAGAGAGGGTAAAGCAACAGCCGGGTTCAGGACCGAGCGGCGTCGAGAAAAAAAAAAGAGAACGCGCAGAGCACAGCCAGGGCTCAAGGGCTGAACGGTGTCCGCGGGGAGAAGAAGGGAGAGCGCGGGAGACGCCATTGAGCCGCGGAGAAGAAGGAAGAGCGCGGGAGATGCCATTTTTAGAAGCCGCAGCGGAGAAGTGCGAGCGCGGGAAGGAAGGAAAGCGCGGGAGATGCCATTTTGTGCCAGCGGAGAAGAAGGGGAAGCGTGGGAGACGCCATTTTTGACAGTTAAATCACACCCAGGGATGCCAAAGAGTGGCAGTATCTCTACGTTCGACAATGAAGTCGAAGATTGGGCGACATATGTAGAACGCATTGAGGTGTACTGCAGGGCGAATGAAGTGCCAGATGCTAGTAAAGCACTGGTTTTGTTAAATTCCATGGGTGCAAAAACTTATGGGTTACTGCGAAATCTAATAACCCCAGAGAAGCCGGTGAACAAGAATTTCGAAAGCATAGTAGAAATCCTACAGGACCACTTAAACCCCACACCGCTGCTGATAGCAGAACGATTTAAGTTCCATAAAAGGAACCAACACAAAGACGGAAGCAATGCTGAGTACCTAACGGAACTGCGCAAGCTATCAAAACACTGCCAGTTTGGAGCGGGACTAGCAGATACGTTAAGGGACAAGTTTGTGTGTGGGCTACAAAGTGAAGGAGCCCAGAAACGGCTTCTATCAGAAAAGGATCTTACGCTGGACAAGGCTTTCAGTATGGCAGTATCACATGAAGCAGCCGCAAGGGGAGCTGCAGAGATACAACGGAGACCGCAAGAATATGGCACCAATGAAATGTCCTATGGAACAGGGAAGTGCTATCGCTGCGGCAGAACAACACATGACCAGAAGGATTGTTGGTTCAAGGACCAAGTGTGCAGACAGTGTGGAAAAGCAGGACACATAGCAAGAGTCTGCAGGTCTGGGAAGAAAACCAACAGTAAGAAATCTCCACAGGAGAAGTACAGAAAGGTACACCAGATGATGGACAGTGGTTCAGACAAACAGAAAAGTGACACAGACTCCGGAAGCAAGGAGCTGAGTTGTCTGAAACTACATAAGGTAACCAAAATGGAGGATCACCAGACTATCTGGGTTACACTCAAGATAGACGGAGTCCAAGTGAAAATGGAATTGGACACAGGATCAGCCCTAACAGTCATAAACCAAAGGGACTACAAGCGGCTATTTTCACATATACCCTTGAAAGCTATTGTCTTGAAGACGTATACGGGGCAAAAAGTCTACCCCAAAGGAAAAATAAGGGTGAAAGTGATATATAAAGGCCAGGAAATACCTAAAATGGATATATATGTATTGCCAGATGGAGGACCACCACTGCTAGGATGTGAATGGATCCGGAAGATACAATTAGATTGGCATTCCATACAGGCACTGAAGGTTGAGGCCAAAAAGGATGACGACGTCACACCTGGACGACTGTCAAAAATGCTAACTGACGCAAAAGAAGTGTTCCAGGAGGGACTAGGAACACTAAAAGGCATAACAGCAACGATTAAAATAGAGGAAAAAGCAAGCCCAAAGTTTCTTAAGGCCAGACCAGTGCCTTATGCGATCAGACCAGCTGTCGAAGCAGAGCTGGAAGGGTTGGAACGTTCAGGAGTACTGTCCAAAGTGGACTGGAGCGAGTGGGCTACACCCATCGTTCCTGTAATGAAGAGGTCGTTGAGTAATACACCTGGGGAACCAAAGAAGGTCCGCATCTGTGGGGATTTTAAGGTGACAGTGAACCCAGTCCTTCACACGGTACAATATCCGCTTCCACGAATTGAGGATATTTTCGCCTCGCTATCTGGAGGTAAACGCTTCACCAAAATTGATCTAGCCCAGGCGTACTTGCAAATGGAGGTAGAAGAAGCTTCGAAACAATACCTTACGATTAACACTCATAAAGGTCTCTATCAATACAACCGGCTGGTGTTCGGGGTAGCCTCGGCTCCGGCTATCTGAAAAAGGGCAATGGATCAAGTCCTGCAAGGGATTCCAGGGAGCCAGTGTTATTTGGACGACATCTTGGTCACGGGCAAAAAGGACAGTGATCACCTCGCCAACTTGGAGAAGGTGCTCACCAGATTAAAGGAGTATGGGCTACGAGCTAATCGCCACAAGTGCGAGTTTTTCCAGAAACAGATCTCGTATTGTGGCCACGCCATCGATGAAGAGTGGTTACATAAGTCCCCTGAAAAGATTGAGGCAGTAGTCAAGGCTCCAGCACCGGAAAATGTGTCACAACTGAGGTCGTTTCTCGGGCTGGTAAACTACTACCACAAGTTCTTACCAAATTTGTCCATGGTATTACACCCACTGAACACCCTACTGCAAACAGGGGTACCATGGAAGTGGGATGATGAACGTAGACGAGCTTTCCAGAAGTGTAAAGAATTGATCACATCAAAAGAGGTGTTGGCCCATTTCAACCCAACACTACCAATTCGTTTGGCATGTGATGCATCACCCTATGGTATTGGAGCGATGCTGTCGCAGAAATTCCCTGACGAGTTGGAGAGGCCAGTAGCCTTTGCGTCTCGGTCACTAACCTCATCCGAGCGCAACTACGCTCAGATTGACAGGGAGGCCCTCAGCCTCGTATGGGGAGTAAAAAAAATTCAACCACTATCTGCATGGGCAGAAGTTCACCTTGCTGACTGACCACCAACCACTTGTCTCCATCTTTAATCCTAAGAAGGGCGTTCCAGTGATGACTGCACAACGGTTACAAAGATGATCCCTGTTTCTAGGGGCGAATCAATATGAAATAGAATATAAAGGCACGAAACAGCATGGGAACGCTGATGGGCTATCGCGCCTCCCACTGCCTACTGTGGAGGAAGCACCAGCAGTGGACCCTATCGAGATATTTTATTCGTCAATAATTGAACGATTGCCAGTAACGAACACGGATATAGAGAAGGAGACCCGCAATGATCCGACGCTGTCTCGGGTATATGATTTGACGGTGAGGGGATGGCCAACACATGGCGACTCACTGTTGCCAGCATTCTCATCCAGAAGAGAACAGCTGTCAGTATGCCAGGGGACAGTGATGTGTGGATCCAGAGTGGTGATTCCACCCAAGTTAAGGGAGAGAGTGCTAAATGAGCTACATGAAGGTCATCTGGGGGGAGTGAAAATGAAAAGCCTTGCTAGGGCTTATGTGTGGTGGCCGGGAATCGATCAACAAATCGAAGACCTAACTAAGAGCTTCTCAGGATGCCAGAAGGTCCAAAATGCACCACCACATGCCCCTCTGCACCCATGGGAGTGGCCCTCCTCTCCATGGCAACAGGTGCATATTGATTTCGCTGGTCCATTCATGGACTCAATGTTCTTAATAGCAGTGGATGCTCATTCGAAGTGGCCTGAGGTGGTAAAAATGTCCTTAACCACTACAGAGAAAACGATTGCAGTCCTATGGACCATATTTGCCAGAAACGGTTTGCCAGAGCAGAGTTGCTCTGATAATGGACCACAGTTCGTGTCCGAAGAGTTTCAAAAATTTATGAGAAGGAATGGGGTAAGGCATTACACATCCGCCCCGTATCATCCAGCCACAAATGGATTGGCTGAGAGGTTCGTACAAACCTTTAAGAAGGCGATAAAGGCCATGTGCAACGATGAAATTCCACTACAGCATAAGATGGACAATTTCTTATTAGCCTACCGAAATGCGACACATGCAGTTACCAACCAGACCCCGGCCATGATGTTCTTTAACCGAAGGTTGAGATCTCGTCTGGACTTGCTCAGACCAAATGTGCGAAGAAATGTTGAGGACAAACAATTCCAGCACATCAATGAGAAGCCGACAAGGAGCTTCAATGTAGGACAACCAGTGTTGGCCCGTGACTATCGAACAGAGAAATGGCAATCCGGAACGATATGCACAAGGCAGGGGCCATTAATGTACACAGTGGATGTCGGGGAGAACATTGTGAGACGCCACATCGATCAGATCTTAGCGTCACAGGAACGCGTCAACCCCATGTCTCGAGTACCTGGGGATAAACCCGACATACCGGTAGCATCTACCTCAGAACAATTAGCAGTGGAACCTGATGAACTACCTGATGAAAAGGGGTCAGAATCGCCTCTGCACCAAGAACAAGAACCTCAGGAAAGGCGCTATCCCGACAGGGTCAGGAAGCCACCCCAAAGACTGAATCTATAAATGGACTATTGTTGTTTAATGTACATGTTAAAGTGTTAATTGTTATTTGAATATTAGGGGTACTACTAATCTAAAAGGGGAGGAATTGTAGTGTATGTGCCTTTAAGACAGAACTACTTTTACAGCTCCTGTATACTGTAGTACCGGCAGTGACCACACCTGTATATAAGCCTTGCGCATGCCTCTGTACCCCCAGTCTTGAGACTACCCTCCTCCAGTAAATACCTGTTTGTTAAGTTACAGCGTCCGTGTGGTTATTGAAAAACAGCATACTCTCAGAATCACGGATCTAACAATACCAACCAATGGGGATCTGGTGGTTGATTCTTGGAGAGTCATTGGATATAGCACACACTTCGACCAACAAGAAGAGTTGCCATTCCTCTGTCCTAATGGACATCGTCAACTTTCGAACTACCATCTCGAAGCCGCTGAACTGGGTATTGACGGCATTACCAGGCCATTGGCCCAATTGGATAGACCTAGGTTGGTACCAATCGTAACGTCATTGTTCTCGATCTTGATTGGCGGAACCTTCAGCCGGGTAGGACCGACACTGAAAAGTGAGGTCTTGTATTGAGGCCTCGTCTCAGTTAACCCCCGAAGGGTCAAATAACTTACTTTTTTTGGACCCCTCCTACGGGAAAATGGTTGCCGCCAACCACTATTTGAGTTGATTGAAGTTGTTTTGGCAACACAGTGTGCGCCGACTGGACCACGTAGTGGTACGACCCGCACACGGCCCACCACTCAAAGGTACCCTGGCTATCGTAACTTCAGTTCAACGTTACAGTCGAATGGAGTTAGGTTACGACCCAGCCAATTTTGCAGAGTTACTCGGCCAGTCAGTTTAACTGCACATATGTACAGCCGACGGGACTCCTGTGGTATGACTCACTGCGGCTAAGAACTCTGCAAGATTACCGCAGCTACAGTGCAACACCGGCTCCCAACATTCGGAGGACCTACCGGCCTGAGACCCTCGAAGGTTCGGCAGTCAACTGCCAAAGAGGTTGAGAGGTTTGGTTACCCCCCCTATGTGGAGTTCTCAGCCAGTTGTTCAGCCAACACCAAAGTGTTGCCCAGCGGGACCACTTGGAGGTACAACTCACTGCGATAAAGAACCCCAGATTCTCACAGCTACACATAACCCAAGATCCTCTCGGGGGGTGCGGGAAAAGGACGTTAGCCCCACAAACCCCAAAAGTGTCATAGTTACTCCCGCCAGTAGAGGTGAGAGAGGCTTCCCTTGCTTGACGCCCCTCTCTGAGGATCAGATCTGTTTTGGTTCTGTCATCCTCTATTACCGTTGAAGTATCGGTATGTAGGTCCTCAACTAGGTGAACGAACCCTTTGGGCACGCCTAGTCTCCCGAGGGAATCCGCAATTGGATCCAACTGCTCTACACAGACATCAGTAGCGCAGTTCTAATCAGAAAGCTTTCCGATCAAATCTGGAGTCAGGCAGGGCTGTCCTCTCTCTTCTGTCTTGTTTGTGTGTTGTATCGAACCCTTTGCCGAATCCATCAGGAGGGATTCGGGCATAAGAGGGGTGACGATCCCAGGCAGCGGAGGCACTCAGATTAAGGCCTCCCTGTACATGGACGACGTCGCCGTCTTTTGCTCGGGCCCGTTGTCGGGCCGCAGACTGCTGAGCATCTGCGACCAGTTTAAACTGGCCTCGGGAGCTACAGTTAATCGTAGCAAAAGCGAGGCCATGTTCTTTGGGAACTGGGCTGACCGATCCTTTGTCCCCTTCACCGTCAGGTCAGATTACCTGAAGGTGCTAGGAATATGGTTCGGAGCGGCCGGGGCATGTACCAAAAACTGGGAGGAGCGTATCTCCAAGGTACGCCAGAAACTGGGAATGTGGGAGCAGCGCTCCCTGTCGATCGTGGGCAAGAACCTGGTCATCAGGTGCGAGGTGCTGTCGGTGTTGCTGTACGTGGCACAGGTGTGGCCCATACCCCGACCCTGTGCCACCGCAGTCACCCGAGCCATCTTCCACTTTATCTGGAGATCAAAAATGGACCGTGTCCGGAGGAACACGATGTACAAATCTCCAGAGAAAGGGGGAAAGAACGTACCCAACGTCGCCCTCATCCTGATGGCCACCTTTGTGTGCGGCTGCATCAAACTGTGCACAGACCCTCGGTACGCAAACACCAAGTGTCACTATGTGCTGAGGTTCTACCTGTCCCTGGTGTTGCGAAGGATGGGTCTGGCCACGCTGCCGCGGAACACTCCATCCAGTTGGACCGTGCCAGGCCACCTGTCCTTCATGGAAAAGTTTGTCCTGTGACACTAAACATCCCACATTAGTTGTAGTTACCCTGATCAGTAAACGCATAGTCTTCAAACATTGAGACTCTACAAAGTAGCTTCAAGCAAGGCCGCAACCGGGCTTATCACCCCTTGGTGCTACTATGCTAGCCCTGGAGATGCATGGTTACTTCATTAATCTCCCGAGAAAAGCTTGTTGGGATAAACAATGTCAGCTCAGGCTTCGAGCAAACATTCCAAAGGGAGATAAGGTGTTTGAAGCAAGGATTGTCTTAGAAGTGGCCGATTTCTTTTAGTGTTCATCTTGGTGGCCACAACTTGTTGTGGGATTTTAGAGACTTCTCTTATAAATGTTTTATAGCCCAGCTCTACAGTAGGAGTCAGTGTCTGAAGACTTGTAACTTCAAAGGACATGTGTCTCCCGTAACTATCGAGCAAGCAAATCCCAAAGCCATATACTCTGTGGCTAGTGACCCTTATCTCTTAGAAGGGCAAGCTATGTTGAACACTGCTTTTTTGAAGCTGATAACATTCAGAAATGTTTGTAGATAAGTGGGGTGGCGACCAGCAATCTGGCAAATTTGCTTTGGTCAGCTATTGTACAGTACTAGTTAAAAGAGTTAATATAATGGTCAAGCAGCCCATCATGCTTTGCAGCTATCTAAATGCTACATATACGCTTTTAATATATCTCAATAATGTGAAGCTAATCATCCTTTAAACATGATTTCTAGTATTACAGCCTAATGGTTAACCTTTTAGAGACTGGAGGATTCAGGCTTCGGTTCACAGGCCTATTTTTGCAATCCAACAGTGCCGTCGTCACAAAGGCTCAAAGGGGAAAGGCCTCATTGTAGAGCCCTCCCGCCATTGTACACTGAGGGGCTGGAACCAGTGTAAAACCCCTTCGGGGTGAATGTATGAGGATATGTGTAAATGTACTGTATTGTAAATGTAAATGTATTAACCTGTATGACCTGTATTATACTATCTGAAATTGTGACATCTGGACAGAACTGTATGTACCTATGCAAATTTTACGATTAAAGTATATTTTTGAAAAAAAAATCTGTTCTGCTATCAGTTTCATGTCTGATACGTCCCCTATCTGGGGCCCAAATATTAAATTGATTTTTGGAACAGGGAGATGGAACAGGGGCTTGCTCCGTCCACTCCACGCATCGACCTGGTATTGCAGTGCTTCTGGGAACGGTGTAGCTCCCTTTCAGAAGATATTTAAAGTGAAAAACAGGCTTTTGGACCAAGTATTATTACTAAGGATGCTGATATACACCAGCTGCTTTCTCGGGGGAAATGTCTTTCCCCTGTGTTGGCTCAGTACCACTCCTTCTCGTCCTTTGCCCTCTTGCTGCTCCACCTTGCCCTGAAAGATGTCAGTCTCATGCCATTTCACAGCAAGCTGCCTACAAGCTCACTCGCGCCACTGTGATACCATGTTGAGTGGACCAGGATCATCTTGTGGCACAATTTCACCAAATGATAGGTGTCCACTCCCGCCCCTGCACTTCACAAGGAACTCTACCATCATCAATCAGTGGAGTGAGCATTTGTGCTGATTATCATTTCCTACAGCTCTTGAACATGGCTACACTGATGCTGGCACTGAGATACTTCTGCCATTGCTTTTATTGTTCCTCATCTTCGAGGCCCCATTCTCTTTTTGCAGCTGGCTAGCCCTTAACCCAGGAGTAGTGAATGTGGTTCACAGATATTTCTCTGTCCTTTAAGGAAAGGGTAGGTCCTTAATTCCCTGGAGCGCATTGCGATTGACAGCTCGTTGGACAGAGACTTCATCTCAAAGACTTAAGATGGTAAATCTGAGAGGCTTAGTGAGAAAGTAAATAGTATGTTTGGTACACGCAGTCACTAGCCATAATCTTGCTATGTACTCAGGATGAGAAAAGGCCATCAGGTTACTACGTGCTCGTCCACTTCTGACTGGACTCACCTCCACAGCCAATCCAGGAAACAGCTGTCAAAAATTCCTCTCCGACCACTCAAAAGCCAACAGGCAAACATCAGGGGGCCATAACTACATGGTCATTATGCAAAATCATACATTCCTTCGGACGTGATCTTGCATTTTTCCAAAATTGCATTCAGCGCCTTCCTCGCAGCCAACTCTCCAATGCCATGAACAAACTCTCAACACCAAATTACAGACCAAATGTGACCAATTCATTCGTGGGAAAAATTTGTGCTTTATGTGTGGGCTAGTGTTTCTTCCTCTGGTTCTTCCCTTTGATGGCAGCATGTGGTGAGAGTCCGTTAATCATTATCTAAGTATTGCATCTTAAGTGAAGTGGCTCGCTGCTGGCTCTCTGAGGACTCGTGGGCTATAACTGGCTCATTATCTCCTCCTGAAGGATCAGAAGATGTCCCTGCAATTGCAGGTGCCACTTGTGCTGCTCTGCACGCATCCTTTGCGTAGGGTGGCTGGGTGGCATGGATGATGAACTGCCCAGAGATACACATCCCTCGGCTCTGCCTCCTTGGCATAGCTGGCCATTCGTCTGAGTCTCCATAGCTTCAGTTGTGGGTAAGCCACGACCTGACTGAAGAGCATCTGTGGTTTCCTTTTAGATGGCAGAGAGAACGTTGAGACCTGATTTGTCCCCCAGCACTCACACAGAGTAAGAAGAAGGAAAATTAGGAAGCAGCAGAGAACGCAAGGAAAGAAGGACTTGCATTTATATAGCGTCTTTCACGTCCTCAGGACATCCCAAAGTGCTTTACAGCCAATGAAGTAATTTTGAGATGTAGTAACTGTTGTAATGTAGGAAACACAGCAGCTAATTTGTGCAGAGCAAGATCCCACAAACCGCATTGTGATAATGACCAGATAATCTGTTTTAATGATATTGATTGAGAGATAAATATTGGCCAGAAAAGCAGAGAGAATTCCCCTGCTCTTCTTCGAATAGTGCCATGGGATCTTTTGGTGTCCCTGGTGCATGTGAGAACTATTAAAATCACTAATTAAAATATTTGGATAAGGGCCCTATGCTTGTTGTAGGACAACTTTCTGATGTAGGACTGCTCCAGCGCCTGACTCGCCGCATAATAAACTCACCCTGCAACTTGTGGTGTGAACAGGCAGGAAGTACCCTTCTGCAGTGCTATTTAAAGCGCTAATATATTACATACACAGCTTTTGATAAAAGTACCACATAATAGATTTGTTAGCTAAATTAAAGCCCATGGGATTAAAGGGACAGTGGCAGCATGGATACAAAATTGGCTAAGGGACAGAAAGCAGAGAGTAGTGATAAACATGAGTTCCTCAGACTGGAGGGACGTATACAGTGGTGTCCCCCAAGGGTCGGTACTGGGATCACTGCTCTTTTTGACATATATTAATGACCTGGACTTGGGTATACAGGGCATAATTTCAAAATTTACAGATGACACAAAACTTAGAAATGTAGTAAACTATCTCTGTAACCTGCTCCAGCCCTACAACCCTCCGAGATCTCTGCGCTCCTCCAATTCTGGCCTCTTGCGCATTCCTGATTTTAATCGCTCCACAATTGGTGGTCGTGCCTTCAGCTCTGGAATTCCCACCCTAAATCGCTCCACTTCGCTAACACTCTCTCCTCCTTTAAATTTTTTGTCTTAAAATACTCCTGTGCAGCGCCTTAGGACCTTTTACTACGTTAAAGGCACTATATAAATAGAAGTTGTTGTTGTTAAGATGGTGCTTAAAACCTACCTCTTTGACCAAGCTTTTGGTCATCTGTCCTAATATCTCCTTATGTAGCCCCCCAGAAAATACAGCATCGGCAAAATCTCTTCTCAGCAGTCAGAATAAAGTTTTCAGAGTCAGAACATAACAACAGGTGTAGGCCATTCAGCCCCTCGAGCCTCTTATGCCATTCAATGAGATCATGGCTGACCTGTACCCTTACTCCATTTACCCAATCAGACAATAATTGACACACATACTTTGTTTGTGGTACATTGCACTTACACAAAGTTCCTTCACAACTGTAACAATTTTATTACGGTTGCTGTGAAGGCTGCGCTCACTCTGCTCGTACACCTGGTCGCCAAAGGATGCAAAATGCTGCCGAGCTCAGCTATTTTTAATCAGAAAATATCAACTATTTAGCCTCGCCAGGAAATGCACAAAAGAGGCAGCTGTGCTCATTGGCTGCCCAGGAAAGTACTACCAATATTAAACTTCTTCACCCAGAGAGTGGTGAGAATGTGGAACCTGCTGCCACAGGGAGTAGTTGAGGTGAATAGCATCGATGCATTTAAGGGCAAGCTAGATAAACACATGGGAGAAAGGAATAGAAGGACATGCTGATGGGGTGAGATGAAGAGAGATGGGAGGATGCTCGTGTGGAGCATAAACACCGCATGGACCAGTTGGGCCGAATGGCCTGTTTCTGTGCTGTACAATCTATGTAATTCTATGTAATGACCCGCCTTGGCTCCATATCCCTGAACCAGAATCCTGATCTCTACCCACTGACCAGGGATAGAGAGAGGGAGCATCAACCAGGGTTCTGGCTCCTGATCAATAACCAGAGATTCTGTGATAGAGAGAAGGAACATCAGCCAGGGTTCCTGCTACTTATACGTACCCACTGACCTGGGATAAGAGAGCAGGCACATTAGCAAGGGTTCCTACTCCTGATCAATAATCAGAGACCATGGGATAGAGAGCGGGAACATCACTCAGGGATCCTGCTCCTGTGAGCTCTGCTGGAAATCGTCAGTGGATGTCAGGTGAAAACAGGATCTTAATTAATTCTGTTATCTATTAGATACAGATGGAATTGAGTTGGGAGTTTTAAGGATGGGAGAGATGGTTCAGGTGAAGCGCTCTTCAATGAGCTGCTCTCTGAAAGCTCTGGCATCTAGGGGCACTGGTGGTTGAGGCTGCTCCTGCTCTTCCTCCTCTTCATGCTTCTCGTTCTCCTCCCTCTGCACTTCTTACATACCAACATAAGAAATAGGAGCAGAAGTAGGCCATTTGGCCCTTCGAGCCTGCTCCACCATTCAATAAGATAATGGCTGATCTTCTACCCCACACTGTCCCCATATCCCTTGATTCCCTTAATATCCAAAAATCTATTGATCTCTGTCTTGCATATACTCAATGACTGAGCATCCATAGCCCTCTGGGGTAGAGAATTCCAAAGATTTACAACCCTCTGAGTGAAGAAATTTCACCTCATCTCAGTCCTAAATGTTCAAACCCTTTATTCTGAGAGTGTGACCCCTAGTTCGAGGCTCTCCAGCCAGAGGAAACATCCTCCCAGCATCTGCCCTGTCAAGCCCTGTAAGAATTTTATGTTTCAATGAGATCACCTCATTAAATTCTAGGGAATATAGGCCTAGTCTCCTCAATCATCCTCCTAGGACAAACCCCCTATCCCTGGAATCAGTCTGGTGAACCTTCTTGCTGCCCAGGTGGTGGTACAGACTCATACCTCATGATGGCAAAGTTACAGAGCATACAGCAGTTGACCACAAATATGGATACCCGCTCAGGGCTATACTGCAAAACTTCTCGAACGGTCCAGGCAACAGAAACATTACTGGAGCTCACCAATTATTTGTTTGTTGATGTTTCTGGTGGCGGCATGGCCAATGTTGTATGCCAGATTTGCAGCTGTGCCCTCATTCCTCACAGGAGTCATGAGCCAAGTTTGCAGGGGACAACATGTGTCGCCCAGTAACCTGAAAGCCTGGCAGGAATAAAGGTGGCACACAGGATTGGCACAGGATGAATGAGTCATGACTGCTGCTAGGAAACTAGGCACAGACAAGCCAGCTGGACGTTGAGGAAGTGGAATCATTTTCAATTGATAAAGATGCCAGTCTGGTTATGGGGGGCACACAAGGCTATGTGGGTGCAGTCTATGGCACCTTGGACCATGGGGAAGCCTGCAATGTGGGTGAAGCCTAGTGCTCTATTATCCTGTTTTGCTCTGTCCATGGGGAAAATAATGTAGGTTTTCTTCCTGATGTAGTGAGACTCGGTGACCTCGCATGTACAGGAGCAAACTGTAGTCCCTAATAGGCCCCATCCCGCCTTTCACTACCCGCTTACTGTTTACATGCCGGTAGAAGATTTTTGGGTTCCCTTTTGTTAACCGCCATTCTACTCTCACATTCTCTGTTTGCCAATCTTATTTTCAACGTCACTTCCCCTCTCAACTTATTGTATTTGGTCTGGTTCTCCCTTGAAGAATTCACCTGACGTGCATTATACACCCTTTTTTTTGTTTCATCATCTTCCCTATCTCCCTCATCATCCAAGGAGCCCTTGCTATGGTTCCCTTACCCTTCCCTCTTATTGGAATGTACCTAGCCTGTACTTGGAACATCGCCTCCTTAAAGATCACCCATTGTTCCGTTACAGTTTTCCCTGTCAGTCTTTGGTTCCATTTTACCCTGGCTAGATCCTTTCGCATCCCATTGAAGTTAGCCCTATTCCAGTTTAGAAGTTCCACTCTAGATTGTTCCTTGCTCCTCTCCATTGCTGATCTAAATCTTATGATACGATGATCACTCACAACACTTGGTCGACGTGGCCCACCTCATTCCCCAGCACCAGATCCAGCAATGCCTCCTTCCTAGTTGGGCCAAGAACATACTGGTCAAGGAAATTTTCCTGAACACATTTCAGAAATTACTCCCCCTCCTTTCCCTTTTACCCTAGCATTATCCCAATCGATGTTTGGGTAATTTAAGTCCCCTAATATCACCACTCTATAGCTCTTGCATATATCAGCAATTTCCCAGCAGATTTGCTCCTCTACCTCCCTCTCACTATTTGGAGGCCTATAGAATACCCCCAATAGCGTGATCATACCCTTTTTGCTCAACTCTAACCAAATAGATTCTGTTCTTGTCCCTGTTGAATCCGTGAATGTTGATGTATGGTGTTCTTCAATAAATCGACAGAGACTGCAGAGGAACAATCAACAGGTGTTTACTGGATGCAGGTTACTCTAAAACTGAAGTACAGATCCCTACTCAGGGTTTATATACAGGTGTGGTCACTGCCGGTACTACAGTATACAGGAGCTGTAAAAAGTAGTTCTCCCCTTAAAGGTACATACACTACAATTACTCCCCTTTTAGATTAACAGTACCATAACATTCATTTAACAATTAACACTTTTAACATGCAACATTAACGGCCAATAGTCCATTTATAAATTCGGTCTTTGGGGCGGCTTCCTGATCCTTTCTGGATAGCGCCTTTCCTGAGTGTCTTGCTCTTGGTGCGGAGGCGATTCTGGCCCCCTGTCGTCGGTTGGTTCATCAGCTTCCGATGCTACTGTTTCTGGGGTAGATGCTACCGGTATGTCGGGTTCATCACCAGGTACGCGAGACCTGGGGTTGACTCTTTCCTGCGACTCTAGGATCTGGTCAGCATGGCATCTCACAATGTTCTCCCCAACATCCACTGTGTACATTAGTGGCCCCTGCCGTGTGCATATCGTTCCTGGTTGCCATTTCTCTGTTCGGTAGTCGCGGGCCAAGACTGGTTGCCCTACATTGAAGCTCCTTGTCGGCTTCTCATTGATGTGCTGGAATTGCTTACTCTCAACATCTCTTCGTACATTTGGTCTGAGCAAATCCAGATGAGATCTCAACCTTCGGTTAAAGAACATCATGGCCGGGATCTGGTTGGTGACTGTATGTGTCGCATTTCTGTAGGCTAACAGGAAATTGTCCACCTTATGCTGCAGTGGAATGTCGTCATCGCACATGGCCCTTACTGCTTTTTTAAAGATTTGTACGAACCTCTCAGCCAATCCATTGGTGGCTGGATGATACGGGGCGGTTGTGTAATGCCTTACCCCATTCCTTTTCATAAATCTTCGAAACTCTTCGGACACAAACTGTGGTCCGTTATCAGAGCAAATCTGCTCTGGCAAGCCGTTCCTGGCAAAGATGGTCCGTAGGACTGCAATAGTTTTCTCCGTGGTGGTGGAGGACATTTTGATCACCTCAGGCCATTTCGAGTGCGCATCCACGGCTATTAAGAACATTGAGTCCATGAATGGACCAGCAAAATCAATATGCACCCATTGCCATGGAGATGAGGGCCACTCCCATGGGTGTAGAGGGGCATGTGGTGGTGCATTTTGGACCTTCTGGCATCCTAAGCAGCTCTTTGTCAGGTCCTCGATTTGCTGATCGATCCCCGGCCACCACACATAAGCCCTAGCAAGGCTTTTCATTTTCACCCCTCCCAGATGGCCTTCGTGAAGCTCATTGAGCACTCTCTCCCTTAACTTGGGTGGAATTACCACTCGGGATCCACACATCAAGGTCCCCTGGCATACTGACAGCTGTTCTCTTCTGGATGAGAATGCTGGCAACAGTGAGTCGCCATGTGCTGGCCATCCCTTCACCGTCAAATCATATACCCGAGACAGTGTCGGGTCATTTCGGGTCTCCTTCTCTATACCAGCATTAGTTACTGGCAAACATTCAATTATAGTCGAATGAAATATTTCAACAGGATCCACTGCTGGTGCTTTCTCCTCAGTAGGCAGTGGCAGGCGTGATAGCCCTTCAGCGTTTCCATGCTGTTTCGTGCCCTTATACTCCATCATATTGGTGCGCCCCTAGAAAAAGGGACCATCTTTGTAGCCGTTGCGCAGTCATCACCGGAACGCCCTTCTTTGGGTTAAAGATGGAGACAAGTGGTTGGTGGTCAGTCAGCAAGGTGAACTTCTGCCCGTGCAGATAGTGGTTGAACTTTTTCACTCCCCACACTAGGCTGAGGGCCTCCCTGTCAATCTGGGCGTAGTTACGCTTGGCTGAGGTTAGTGACCGAGACGCAAAGGCTACTGGCCTTTCCGAGCCGTCCGGGAATTTGTGCGACAGCACCACTCCAATGCCATAGGGTGATGCATCACACGCCAGCCGAATTGTTGTGCTGGGTTTGAAACGAGCCAACACCTCTTTTGATGTGATCAAGTCTTTGCACTTCTGGAAAGCTCGTTTACATTCGTCATTCCACTTCCATGGTACCCCCGTTTGCAGTAGGGTGTTCAGTGGGTGTAGAACTGTAGACAAATTCGGCAAGAACTTATGGTAGTAGTTCACCAACCCGAGGAACGACCTCAGTTGTGACACATTTTCCGGTGCTGGAGCCTTGACTACTGCCTCAATCTTTTCAGGGGACTTATGTAACCCCTCTTCATCAATAACGTGGCCACAATACGAGATCTGCTTCTGGAAAAACTCGCATTTGTGGCGATTAGCTCGGAGCCCATAATCCTTCAATCTAGTGAGCACCTGCTCCAGGTTGGCGAGGTGATCACTGTCATTTTCGCCCGTGACCAGGATGTCGTCCAAATAACACTGGGTCCCTGGAATCCCTTGCAGGACTTGATCCATTGCCCTTTGCCAAATAGCCGGAGCTGATGCTACCCCGAACACCAGCCGGTTGTATTGGTAGAGACCTTTATGAGTGTTGATCGTGAAGTACTGTTTCGAGGCTTCTTCTACCTCCATTTGCAGGTACGCCTGGGCCAGATCAATCTTAGTGAAGCATTTCCCTCCAGATAGCGAGGCGAAAATATCTTCAATCCGCGGAAGCGGATATTGTACAGTGTGAAGGACTGGGTTCACTGTCACCTTAAAGTCCCCACAGATGCGAACCTTCTTTGGTTCCCCAGGCGTATTACTCAAAGACCTCTTCATTACAGGAACGATGGGTGTAGCCCACTCGCTCCAGTCCACTTTGGATAGTACTCCTGAACGTTCCAAACCTTCCAGCTCTGCTTCGACGGCTGGCCGGATCGCATAAGGTACCGGTCTGGCCTTAAAAAACTTTGGGCTTGCATTTTCCTCTATTTTGATCGTTGCTGTTATGCCTTTTAGTGTTCCGAGTCCCTCCTGGAACTCTTCTTGTGCGTCAGTTAGCATTTTTGACAGTCGTCCCGGTGTGACGTCGTCATCCTTTTTGGCATCTACAGTCAGTGCTTGTATGGAATGCCAATCTAGCTGTATCTTTCGGATCCATTCACGCCCTAGTAGTGGCGGTCCTCCATCTGGCAATACATATATGTCCATTTTTGGTGTTTCCTTGCCGTTGTATATCACTTTCACCCTTATTTTTCCTTTGGAGTAGACTTTTTGCCCCGTGTATGTCTTCAAGACAATCTCTGTATCTCTCAAGGGTATATGTGAGAATGGCCGCTTGTAGTCCCTTCGGTTTATGACTGTTAGGGCTGATCCTGTGTCCAATTCCATTTTCACTTGGACTCCGTCTATCTTGAGTGTGACCCAGATAGTTTGGTGATCCTCCATTTTGATTACATGATGTAGTTTCAGACAACCCAGCTCCTTGCTTCCGGAGTCTGTATCACTTTTCTGTTCGTCTGAACTACTCTCCGTCACCTTATGTACCTTTTTGTACTTCTCCTGTGGAGATTTCTTGCTGCTGGTTTTCTTTCCCGACCTGCAGACACTTGCTATGTGTCCTACTTTTCCACACTGTCTGCACACTTGGTCCTTGAACCAACAATCCTTATGGTCGTGTGTTGTTTTGCCACAGCGATAACACTTCACTGCTCCATATGACATTTCATTTGTGCCATATTCTTGCGATCATCGTTGTATCTCTGCAGCGCCCCGTGCGGCTGCTTCGTGTGATACTGCCATGCTGAAAGCCTTGTCCAGCGTAAGATCCTTTTCTGATAAGCTGTTTCTGGGTTCCTTCACTTTGAAACCCACACACAAACTTGTCCCTTAAAGTATCTGCTAGTCCTGTTCCAAACTGGCAGTGTTTCGATAGTTTGCGCAGTTCCATTAAATACTCAGCATTACTTTCGTCTTTATGCTGGTTCCTTTTGTGAAACTTAAATCTTTCTGCTATCAGCAGCGGTGTGGGGTTTAAGTGGTCCTGTAGGATTGCCACTATGCTTTCAAAATCCTTTTCCACTGGCTTCTCTGGGGTTATTAGGTTTCGCAGTAAGCCGTACGTTTTTGCACCCATGGAATTCAACAATACCAGTGCTTTCCTGGCATCTGGCACTTCATTCGCCTTGCAGTACACTTCTACACGTTCTATATATGTTGCCCAATCTTCGACTTCATTGTCAAACGCTGTGACACTGCCACTCTTCTGCATCCCTGGGTGTGGTTAGACTGGCTAAAAATGGCGTTGCCCACGCTCTCCCTTCTTCTCCGCTGGCTCAAAATGACGTCTCCCGCGCTTCTTTCTTCCCCTGCGGACGCTGCTCAGCCCTTGAAACCCCGGCCGCGCTCTGCGCGTTTTCCCTTCTCTCGTTAACGCTGCTCGGTCTTCAGCCCCAGCTGCGCCCTGTGCGCTTTACCCTCTCTCTTACCCCGTTGACGCTGCTCGGCCTTTTTCTGTGCCGTCGGTCGGCTCCAGCCGCTGCCGTCCGGGAAGGGTCTGCGCCGTACCTGCTGCCAGCCCGCTGTGCTGGATCGTCTCGACTGGGGAACCAAGCCCAGCTCTCCACAGGCTCCTCTGCGATGTTCAAGTCCTCTCCGGATGGTCAATGCCCGCACTGGTGGAATCGGCCGCCTTCCACAGAATTGCAGGTAGGTTCAAATCGACTCGTCGCCACTGTTGAATCCGTGAATGTTGATGTATGGTGTTCTTCAATAAATCGACAGAGACTGCAGAGGAACAATCAACAAGTGTTTACTGGATGCAGGTTACTCTAAAACTAAAGTACAGATCCCTACTCAGGGTTTATATACAGGTGTGGTCACTGCCGGTACTACAGTATACAGGAGCTGTAAAAAGTAGTTCTCCCCTTCAAGGTACATACACTACAGTCCCCTCAAGAACATCCTCCCTTTCCAACACTACAATGTCTGCCTTAATCAGCACTGCCACCCCACCTCCCTTTTTTCCTTCCCTATCTTTTCTGAACACCTTGTACCCTTGAATATTAAGTGCCCAGTCCTCGCGGCTTTTAAGCCACGTTTCCGTTATTGCCACAACATCATATTTTGTCACATGACTAATTGTGTTTGTAGCTCACCAACCTTATTCACCACACTGTGTGTGTTTAAGTACATGCATTCTAAACCCATTTTTGAATTTTTCATAGGCTTTCTTAATCTGCTCCTATCTAATATGATACTACTTCTGCCTCGAATACTACTTTCTTCTCTAGTACTATCAAGCACACGCAATCTTTTATGCACCTTATTCCTCTTTTCTACTCCTATATGCTGGTGCCCATCCCCCTGCCAAGCTAGTTTAAACCCTCCCCAACAGCACTAGAAACCTCCCCGCAAGAATATTGGTCCCGGCTCCGTTGAGGTGTAACCCGTCCGACTTGTACAGGTCCCACCTTCCCCAGAAACGGTCCCAATGCCTCAAGAATCTAAAGCCCTCCCTCCTGCATCATCTCTCCAGCTGCGCATTCATCTGTTTTATCCTCGTATTCCTGTACTCACTAGCACGTGGCACCGTGAGTAATTCGGAGATTACTACCTTTTGAGGTCATACTTTTTAATCTCTTTCCTAGCTCCCTATAATCTGCCTGTAGGACCACATCCCTCTTTCTGCCTATGTCGTTGATACCGATATGGACAACAACCTCTGCCTGTTCACCCTCCCCCCCTCAGGGTGTCCTGCAGTCGCTCAGTGACATCCTTGACCCTGGCACCAGAGAGGCAACATACCATCCTGGAGTCATGCCTGTGGCCGCAGAAACACCTGTCTGTTCCCCTAGCTAATGAATCCTCTATCACTATTGCCCTTCCACTCTTCTTCCTCCCCCCCTGTGCTGTGGTTTTGGCTCTGGCTGCTCTCCCCAGAGGAACCATCAGCCCCACCAGTTTCCAGAACTGTGAACCGGTTAGCGAGCGAGATGCACTCTGGGGATTCCTGCCCTACCTGCCTGGTCCTCATTCTCTGTCTGGTGGTCACCCATTCCCTCTCTGCATGCACATTTTGAGGCTGCGGGGTGACCACCTCAAGAAACGTGCTTTCCAAGTGTTTCTCAGCCTCGCGGATGCACTGTAGTGACTCCAGCTGCCGCTCAAGCTCCGAAACCCGGAGCTCGAGTTGCTGCAGTTGGCGACACTTCCCACACACGTGGTCGTCCAGGCCGCAAGAAGCGTCCAGGATATCCCACATGGCACAAGATGTGCAGTTCACGGGACTGAGCTGCCCTGCCATGCCTCTATTTACCAGACTATGGAGGTAATTTAGCAGAAATAAACTTGAAACTTAAGAAACACGCAGCAGCTACCCACCAATCAGCACTTCCCTCTATTAGATAGGCTATGCACTACTTAGCAGAAATATACTCAAAAACAGAACAAAAAAAAACTTACCACAAATACTCACCCTATACTCAGCCGATACTCAACTCTCAGTTCCCTTGTGTCCGCGACACCTTTGTGATTTGTTTTTTGCTCACGGTTTGTTACTCAGCCGCTCCGCTCCGCCCCCGCTCTTTGTAAACAGCCGCTCCGCTCCCGCTCTTTGTAAACAGCCGCTCCGCTCCCGCTCTTTGTAAACAGCCGCTCCGCTCCATTCCAGCTCTTCATCGGCAAACTTCTTAATCATACTTCCTACATTCAAATCCAAATCATTGACATATACCACAAAAAGCAAAGGACCCAGTACTGAGCCCTGCGGAACCCCACTGGAAACAGCTTTGCAGTCACAAAAACACCCTTCAACCATTACCCTTTTTTTCTGCCTCTGAGCCAATTTTGGATCAAGCTTGCCATTTTGCCTTGGATCCCATGGGCTTTTACTTTCGTGACCAGTCTGCCATGCGGGACCATATCAAAAGCCTTGCTAAAATCCATACAGACTACATCAAACGCACTAACCTCATCGATCCTCGTTACATCCTCAAAAAATTCAATCAAGTTAGTCACACGACCTTCCCTTAACAAATCCATGTTGACTGTCCCTCAACAATCCATGTTTTTCTAAATGAAGATTTATCCTGTTCCCTCAGAACTTTTTCCAATAATTTTCCCACGACCGAGGTTAGGCTGACTGCCTGTAATTACTCGGTCTATCCCTTTCTCCCTTTTTAAACAACGGTACCACGTTAGCAGTCCTCTGGCACCACACCTGTAGCCAGCGAGGATTAGAAAATGATGGTCAGAACCTCTGCTATTTCCTCTCTTACTTCTCTTAATAGTCTGGGATACATTTCTTCCGGGCCTGGGGATTTATTCACTTTCAAAGATGCTAAACCCCTTAATACTTCCTCTTTCACTATGTTTATTTCACATTCCTCCTCCCTGATTGCATCTGTTTTCAAAAAAGAGAGGGATGATGCAGACATTGCAAAGTGTTCATTAAGAACCATACCCATGTCTTCAGTTTCCACACACAGGTTACCTTTATGGTCCCTAATAGGCCCTACTCTTACTTTAGTTATCCTCTTGCTCTTAATATATTTATATAAAACATCTGGTGCAAGGCAAAAGGAGATGGTAATGGGACAAGTTAAGAAACAAAAGATGACTCTAGATGAGACGTAAATGGCAATGGCAGAATCATCAACAGCGGCCATGTGAGATAAAAAAAATATTAAAAATATATTTTTAAAAATAGGGGTCGCGGTTATGGTTTGAAATTATTGAACTCGATGTTGAGTCCAGAAGGCTGTAAAATGCCTAATAGAAAGATGAGGTGCCGTTGCTCGAGCTTACGTTGAGCTTCATTGGAACAGTGTAAGAGGTTGAGGACAGAGAGATCAGCGTGGGAGTGGAGCGGAGAATTAAAGTGGCAGGCGACCGGAAGCTTGGAGTCACACTTACGGACTGAATGGAGGTGTTCTGTTAAACAGTCACCCAATCTACATTTGGACTCCCCAATGTAGAGGAGACCGCATCGTGAGCAGCGAATACAGTATACTAAATTGCAAGAAGTACAATTAAATCGCTGTTTCACCTGGAAGGAGTGTTTGGGGCCCTGGACAGTGGGAAGGGAGGAGGTAAAAGGGCAGGTGTTGCATCTCCTGCGCTTGCACGGGAAGGTGCTGTGGGAAGGGGAAGGGGTGGTGGGGGTGATGGAGGAGTGGACCAGGGCGTCGTGGAGAGAGCAGTCCCTTCGGAATGCTAAAAGGGGAGGGATGGGGAAGAAGTGTTTGGTGGTGGGATCACGCTGGAGGTAGCAGAAATAGCAGCAGATTATCCGTTGAATGTGGAGGCTGGTGGAGTGAAAGGTGAGGACAAGGGGAACCCTAGCATGGTTCTGGGAGGAAGCGGAAGGGGTGAGAACAGAAGTGTGGGAAATAGAAAGGACACGGTCAAGGGCCGTGTCAACGACGGTAGAGGGGAATCCTCGGTTGAGGAAAAAGGAAAACATATTGGAAGCACTAGTATGGAAGGTGGCATCGTCGGAGCAGATGCGGCGGAGACGGAAAAACTGGGAGAATGGAATAGAGTTCTTACAGGAAGCGGGGTAGGAGGAAATGTAATCCAGATGGCTATGGGAGTCCAGTGGGCTTATAGTGAATGTTTGTCAATTACCTAACCTCAGAAATGGAGACAGAGAAGTCGAGGAAGGGAAATGAAGAGTCGGAGATGGACCATGTGAAGGCGAGGGAAGGGTGAAAATTGGAAGCAAAGTGAATGAAATTTTCTAGTTCAGGCCGAGCAGGAAACGGCACCGATACAGTTATCAATGTACCGGAAAAAGAGGTGAGGGAGGGAACATAAGAACATAAGAAACAAGAGCAGGAGTGGGCCATACGGCCTCTCGCGCCTGCCCCGTAATTCAATAACATCATGGCTGATCATCGACCTCAACTCCACTTTCCAGCCCGATCTCCATATCCCTCGATTCCCCTAGAGTCCAAAAATCTAGCTACCTTAGCCTTGAATATACTCAAAGACTCAGCATTCACAGCCCTCTGGCGCAGAGAATTCCAAAGATTCACAACCTTCTGAGTGAAGCAATTCCTCCTCATCTCAGTCTTAAATGGCCTACCCCTTATCCTGAGACTATGCCCCCTAGTTCTACACACTCCAGCCAGGGGAAAGAACCTCTCCGCATCTATCCTGTCAATCCTCTTCAGAATCTTGTATGTTTCAATGAGATCATCTCTCATTTTTCTAAACTCCAGAGAGTATAGGCCCATTCTACAAAATCTCTCATCATAGGACAGCCCTCTCATTCTGAGTCCCATTGACTTCAGTTTTACTAGGGCTCCTTGATGCCACACTCCAGTCAAATGCCGCCTTGATGTCAAGAGCAGACACTCACCTCACCTCTGGAATTTAACTCCTTTGTCCATGTTTGGACCAAGGCTGTAATGAGGTTGGGAGCCGAGTGGTCCTGGCGGAACCCAAACTGGGCATCCGTGAGCAGGTTATTGGTGAGTAAGTGCCGCTTGTTAGCACTGTCGATGACACCTTCTATCACTTTGCTGATGATTGAGAGTAGACTGATGGGGTGGTAATTGTCCGGGTTGGATTTGTCTGCTTTTTGTGGACAGGACATACCTGGGCAGTTTACCACATTGTCGCATAGATGCCAGTGTTGTAGCTGTACTGGAACAGCTTGGCTAGAGGCGAGGCTGGTTCTAGAGCACAAGTCTTCAGCACGATAGTTGCGATGTTGTCGGGGCCTTTGCAGTATCCAGTGCTGTCAGCCGTTTCTTGATATCAATTGGAGTGAATCGAATTGGCTGAAGACTGGCTTCTGTGATGGTGGGGACCTCAGGAGGAGGCCGATATGGATCATCCACTCAGCACTTCTGGCTGAAGATGGTTGCAAACGCTTCAGCCTTGTCTTTTGCACTCATATGCTGGGCTCCACCATCATTGAGGATGGGGATATTCATGGAGCCTCCTCTTCCTGTTAGTTGTTTAATGGTCTACCACCATTCACGACTGGATGTGGCAGGACTGCAGAGCTTTGATCTGATCCGTTGATTGTGGGATTGCTTAGTCCTGTCTATAGCATGCTGCTCCTGCTTTTTAGCATGCGTGTAGTCCTGTGTTACAGCTTCCCCAGGTTGGCACCTCATTTTTAGGTATGTCTGGTGCTGCTCCTGGCAGGCTCTTCTACACTCCTTATTGAACCAGGGTTGGTCCCCTGGCATGATGGTAATGGTAGAGTGAGGGATATGCTGGGCCATGAGTTTACAGATTGTGGTGGAATACAATTCTGTTGCTGCTGATGGCCCACAGTGCCTCATGGATGTCCAGTTTGGAGCTGCTAAATCTGTTCTGAATCTATCCCACTTTGCACTGTGGTAGTGCCACACAACACACTGACTGTGCGGTGGTCACTGCTACCAATACTGTCATGGACAGATGCATCTGCGACAGGTAGATTGGTGAGGACGAGGTCAAGTTGGTTTTTCCCTCGTGTTGGTTCTCTCACCACCTGTCTCGGGCCCAGACTGGCAGTTATGTACTTCAGGACTCGGCCAGGTCGGTGAGTAGTTGTGCTACCGAGCAACCCTTGGTGATGGACATCGAAGTCCCCCACCCAGAGTACATTCTGTGCCCTTGCTACTCTTAGTGCTTCTTCCAATTGGTGTTCAACATGGAGAAGTACTGATTCATCAGCTGAGGGAGGGCAGTAGGTGGTAATCAGCAGGAGGTTTCCTTGCTCATGCTTGACCTGAAGCCATGAGAGTCCTAGGGGTCCTGAGTCAATGTTGAGGACTTCCAGGGCCACTCCTTCCCGACTGTATACCATTGGAGAGGACAGCCTTGCCTGACTCCAGATTTGATCGGAAAGCTTTTTGATTCCCACCCATTGATTAGAACTGCGCTACTGATGTCTGTGTAGAGCAGTTGGATCCAATTGCGGATTCCCTACACAAACCCCATTTTGGAGAGCATGTCCATCATGTACGTGTGCAATATTCTGTCGAAAGCCTTCTCCTGGTCCAAGCTGATTAAGCAGGTGTCCACCCGCCTGTCCCGCACGTAGGCGATCGTATCTCTGAGTAGCGCTACTCAATCAGAGATCTTCCTGTCCGGTACGGCGCAGGTCTGATCGGGGTGGATCACCAGCTCCAGTGCAGACTTGACCCTGTTGGCGATGACCTTGGACAGAATCTTGTAGTCTACATTAAGCAGCGAAATGGGTTGCCAGTTTCTGATTTCTTCCCTCTCCCCCTTCTGCTTGTAGATGAGGGTGATGATGCCTTCCCTCGTCGATTCTGACATGCTGCCAGCCAGAAGCATACCCCCGTACACTTCCAGCAGGTCTGGGCCTATCCAGTCCCACAGAGCCGAATACAACTCGACCGGTAAGCCGTCGCTTCCGGGAGTTTTACTCGTCTCGAAGGGCCAGACGGCCTTTCTCAACTCATCCAGAGTTAGCGGGTAATCCAGACTCTCCCGCTTGCTGTCGTCTAGCACCTCCGAGATAGACGACAGGAAAGACTGGGAGGCCGTGCTGTCTGTGGGCTTCGCGTCGTACATCCCGGCATAAAAGGATTTGCTGATCCTTCGTATGTCAGGCTGCGAGGACATCACAGAACCGTCTTCTTCCTTCAGGCTGTCGATCCCAGAGCTCCCTCTGAGTACCAATTGGAAGAAGAAATGCAAGCACGTCTCATCCTGCTCCACGGAGCAGAAGATGATCTTGGAGGACTTTGAGGCATAGAGCGAGGCTTGCTGGCCCTTCACCTCTTGGAGTTCCTCCCCGACATCGACCCCCCATTGACTGCAGCAGGAGCAGATTCTGCATGCTTTTCTGGAGTCGGGACATTTCTCTCTGTCTCTCTCTCGCCTTCTGAACACCTTTGAGGATGAAGAACCTCTTGATGTTCACCTTGATTGTTTCCCACCAGTGCGCCGGGGAATCAAAGAGGGGTTTCACGGTTCTCCAACCTTTGTAATCCCTTTTGAGTTCCTCAATCTTTTCTGGGGTCAACAGTTTCACGTTCAGCTTCCATATCCCTCTGCCAACTTTCTGGTCTTTCTAGTGGGTGACAGTCGGCCAGTAAGAGGCGGTGGTCAGAGAAGAACACCGGCGTGACGTCGATAAGGTGGTTAAGGAGGCATACGGAATGCTTGCCTTTATTAGCCGTGGCATAAAATACAAGAGCAGAGGTTATGCTTCAACTGTATAAAACACTAGTTAGGCCTCAGCTGGAATACTGCATGCAGTTCTGGTCACCACATTACAGAAAAGATGTGATTGCACTAGAGAGGGTACAGAGGAGATTTACAAGGATGTTGCCGGGAGTAGAGAATCTTAGATATGAGGAAAGACTGGATAGACTGTGTCTGTTTTCCTTGGAACAGAGGAGGCTGAGGGGAGACCTTATTGAGGTGTATAAAATTATGAGGGGCCTAAATAAAGTGGATAGAAAGGACCTATTTCCCTTAGCAGAGGGGTCAAAAACCAGGGGGCACAGATTTAAAGTAATTGGTGGAAGGTTTAGAGGGGATTTGAGAGGAAATTTCTTCACCCAGAGGGTTGTGGGGGTCTGGAACTCACTGCCTGAAAGGGTGGTAGAGGCAGGAACCCTAACCACATTTAAAAAGTACTTGGATGTGCACTTGGGATGCTCTGACATGCAGGGCTATGGACCAAGAGCGGGGAAGTGGGATTAGGCTGGCGAGCTCTTTGTTGGCCGGCGCGGACACGATGGGCCGAAATGGCCTCCTTCCGTGCTGTAACTTTCTATGATTCCATTCCATCAACCAATAAAAAATACTCTCGTTTTTACCTTTATTCGCGCCACATTTCCCCTCACCCCTCTGTTACTCCCTCACCCGTCATCTTCCCCCTCACCCGTTATCTTTTCACTCACTCCATATTCTCCCACACCCGTTATCTTTCCCCTCACTCCATATTCTCCCCTCACCCGTTATCGTTATCCTCACTCCATATTCTCCCCTAACCCGTTATCTTTCCCCTCACTCCATATTCTCCCTCACCCGTTATCTTTTCTCTCACTCCATATTCTCCCTCACTGTTATCTTTCCTCTCACTCCATATTCTCCCTCACTGTTATCTTTCCTCTCACTCCATATTCTCCCTCACTGTTATCTTTCCTCTCACTCCATATTCTCCCTCACTGTTCTCTTTTCCCTCACTCCATATTCTCCCTGTTATCTTTTCTCTCACTCCATATTCTCCCTCACTGTTATCTTTCCTCTCACTCCATATTCTCCCTCACTGTTATCTTTCCTCTCACTCCATATTCTCCCTCACTGTTCTCTTTTCCCTCACTCCATATTCTCCCTCGCTGTTCTCTTTTCCCTCACTCCATATTCTCACTCACTGTTATCTTTTCTCTCACTCCATATTCTCTCTCAGTTATCTTTTCTCTCACTCCATATTCTCCCTCACTGTGTCACTCCATATTCTCACTCACTGTTCTCTTTTCCATCACTCCATATTTTCCCTCACTCCATATTCTCCCCTCATTGTTATCTTTTCTCTCACTCCATATTCTCCCTCACTGTTTTCTTTTCCCTCACTCCGTATTCTCCCTCACTGTTCTCTTTTCCCTCACTCCATATTCTCTCTCACTGTTATCTTTTCTCTCACTCCCCTGTTTTCCATTTTCGCGCCCTTTCTTTCCCCGCCAGCCGTCTCTATGACAACGGCGGGCTCCAGTAACGGCGGCGCAGGCGCAATAAAAGCGGGCCCAGCGAGCGGCCCAGAAGTCTCAGGTGACAATGGGGACTTAAGCAGCCGCGGGAAGCCGTAGCTCGGCTCTGCGAGGGGAGAACGGGAGGGTCGGTTGTCCGAATGCTGTGGGAAGCGCATTTAGAAAGGCTGGTGGGGAAAAGGGCAATTGGAGAAGCCCGAACGGCCTTTCCTGCTGGCAGAGCTGTGAACAGTGCGGGGCGGGCTAAGAACAGCAGCACTCGATGGAGTCCTGACGGTTGCCCGGTGCCCTGCGGTCCTTTCCCGCAGATTGACTCTTCCCTGCTTCGAAAAATAATTGGGAAATGTGAAGGTTTTTGGCCTCCGTCCTGATTATGTAGCAGCAACAAAAGGGGGGGAAATGCGTTGTGACTTTTTCTGGAATGGATTGCCTGAAAAAGGTGGCTGGAAGTAGATTCAGTAGCAACTTTCAAAAAAGGAATGGGATGTGTAGTTGAGTAAGCAACATTTGTATGGCTGTGAGGAAAGAGCACAGCAGAGGGATTAATTCGATAGCACAAGAATAATGGGCTAAATGGCCTCCTGTGTCCTTCTGTGCTGTATGATTCTATGCAGTGAGGGAAGCAGAATCAACAGAAAATTTGCATTGGGGCAGGAATTGCTTGAATTTTTTTTTCATCCACCCATTGCATTGGATTTGTTTCTCCTTCCTGTTCTCATGAAGCTGCTGATAATTGCAGCACAGTTTTTATATTTGCTTGTTGTTCTGCACATTGCTGAAGTAGCCACAATTTGTGTGAAGTAAAAAAAGCAGCTTGTGTATATATTTATATATACAGACCCTTTCCGTTGCGATCTAAGGATTTCCCAAGTTGCTGAATTTTAAGGTTGTCACTTATTACAAAGAATCTACAGTACAAAAGAGGACCAAATAGCAACACTGATCTTTGCTGGTGTTTAAATGCCACAATAGCCCCCTCCCACTCTTAACTCTTCCCACCTGTCCCATATTCTTCTATCCCCTTCTCCAAGTATGCATCAAGTCTCTCCCTAAATGTATGTGTAACCTTTTTATCACTCCATGTGGCAGTGAGTTTCACATTCTCACAACTAAAGAAATTCCTTGTAAAATCTTTAATTGATCTGTTAGTGGTTAATTGCGGTGGGACCCTATTTACACTCTGGATATTGTCACAGAGCAATGAGACTAGATAATCTGTCAATTAGTATTTTGAGAGATGACTGCTCAGGATACTGGGATTCTTCAAAAGGATTAGTGGAATCATCTACATCCACCTGAATAAGCAGACATTGCCTTGATTTAACATCAGTTCTGAAAGCACAGCTGACCCTTTGTTGTACGAGGGGATAATAACACAGGATAAGGTCTGTGATAAAGTTGAGGGCATGAAGTGAGAAGGGATGATGGTGCAAGGCGAAAGGGGGTGATGCTGGTTGAATTTTAAATTAATGCATTGTAAAAGGTAGCATTCCTTCAAGTACAGTGAGCTAAAATGATTTGGTGCTACTATTCTATTCCCCACATTTGGAATGTACCAAACATTGAGGTACAGTTTCCAGAGATGTTTGCTTACCTTGATATTCAAACTGAGCCAATGTTGTGTAGTATTTAGGCTCTTGATAGACTAATACAAGGGTGGGGGGAAACAGGGTGCCTGAAATCATGACCATTTGAGGATGAACCTCAACAAAAAGTACTGTCTCCAGACATTCTTTGCAAACACACATCCACCCCTTCACCCATAAAGGGTATTGCATACCTTATGTATGCCATTTATTTATGGAAGAGGAGCAACAACTGAGGGGACAGCATTGAAAGAGATTGCACCCCAGAAGATTGCATAGAATATACATTTAACATGGGTCATATGAGGGCTTTAGTGAGATGTGTATTTGAATTGTGTGCTTCAATAAACAGGCAATATGGCCGCTCTGCCACCTACTGCATGAAGACCTGCAGCCTCAGTCATCTGTCCACATTGGTCTCTGGCGTTGACGGTGATGCCTGCACTCAACCTTTAAATGGCACAGGCTCCCAGGCAGGCACGGGGCATCTCCTAGTATCAGCCAGACTGCAGTACAGGAATGCATTTGAAGCACTTTACAGGCGAGCAGGGAAATTGATCACATTTGTCAGCTAGCAAGGCAGTAGCAAGATGTGGCTATCCTGTTTTACAGGCTTGCTGGCTTACTCCAAGATCCAGGGGGTAACTGGGCATGCACATTGCTTTTCAAACTTCTACAGAAAACTACCTCAAGGGCTTCTACATCCTGAAGTGCAGTGTGTGACAACATGTAAGGATCCTATATGTCAACATGAGATGCTGGAAATTGTCTCAATGCATTCATCCTTCCAAATTTCTCCTGATCTCTTCACAAAAAAATTCATGTCAATGGGTGGCTTGTGGGTGACTAAATCTACCCCCTGTTCCCATGGATAATGACTCCACTAAGAGTGGCCCAAACATCCCCAGAGGAGTGCTACAATGAGGCACATACTGCTCCAACAAGATTGGTCATTTTGAGGACCATTGGGTATTAAAGGGGCCACTTTTGCTGCCTTGATTGATTGATTGATTGATTGATTGGGGTTCTGTAGTATCCTCCAGATTGGGTGATTTAACATACTTGGAACTTGCTGTGTGCTGCACATCTTTGTCATGTAAAAAGGTCTGGACTTTGTTGTCAGGGTGGTGCCCCTAACTTTAGAGGTCACACTACATGGAGAGCATCACATTGACCTGCAACAAAGGACATCAAAGTGCATCTCCTCACTGAAGTCTTCTGTGTAACACAGTTTACCTTTGACATCAGCACCGTAACTCCTTCTCCACTTTAAAATACAGGAATATTCCCTCAATCCAGTATCCATCCTTAAACAGGAGAACGCATTAGCCCTTTGCCTACGTTAGTGTGCGGGAAATCATCTAAAATGCATCTCTTGCTGCATGACTCTAAACTCCATTAATATGGTCAATGCACATTCTAATTTAAGTACAATAAAGTCCAAAAGTGAACTCAAGCCAACATATATGGCATGCTTCCCCTGGTTGGTTACATGTGCCTTCTTTTCATCTATTTTTAGTACTTCTAGGTGAAACTTTAGGGCTTGTATAGCGTGAGGAAGATGGCTGCTCATGGTCTACAAAGGATCATATTGACTGAGGTGGCGCTCATCTCATTGCAGCTTGCTCCTGGCAGGAACTGCTGCTGGAGAATGTTCCTGTGCAGCTTGATATCTATGTTCTACTGAGATGGTGTTCTAAAAGGGAAGGTGGGTTAAAACCACTCCTTTAAATAGAATGGCCCACACTTTAGGGATGTGCATGCAAGTATTTGCTGTTGGAGAGCTGGGTAACAAATACTGTATGATCCCAAGTTAATGCCTCCTTTTAACCAGTGTGTTGTACAGGATTAGTTGTACAACTGTTAACTTTTAGAGGGTGAAGTGTGTATTGGAGTCCACGGAAGAATAGGGGAAGTGGCCAGTGTCTCCTTGCAGAGAACTGCTGCTGGAGCATGTTCCTGGGCAGCTAGATGTCACCTACGTTCTGCACAGGTCAGATCACTTAATTTTTTGCAGTCATAGAATGATACCGCACAGGAACTGGTCATTCAGCCCATCGTGCCTATGCTGGCTCTTTGAAAGCGCTATCCAATTAGTCCCACTCCCCTGCTCTTTCCCCATTGCTCTGCAAATTCTGGGGGTGAGTTAATCAGTGCCCCCTCTTCAGTCAGAACTGGCTTTTTAGAAGCTGCACTCTAATGTCCATGCACACCTGCACATTACTCCTATTTTTACACCAGTATATGCAGATTACTATTCCATTGTACATAATAAATGAGCGTGCGCAAGCAATTCTCATAATTAACTCTCCAGACCTTTGGCGGATGCAACTAATTTTCCAAGTGTTGCAACTCGCTGTATGGAAGTTCTTTCCCCTTGGTGTACCAGCAGTCTATTGCGGGTAGTCCTGTAGAAACAGCAAGTCGGCCTTTGATCTTGGCCAGGTAAACCTAGGTTGAAGGTGTAGATCTTGTAACCATCTGCGTATGTTTTAATACCTGTGACTGTTTTCCTGCAGGTATGGCACACTCTGGGTTGCCCTGCATATGTCAATGGCCCATGACTTCCCCCAGTGGCAAAAATGGAAGTGGGCTGTACCATGGTACTCTATGCATCCACTGAGTGACCCTCATCTGCCTTTTGCTGGTACATATTCCAAATAGATCTCTTGTATTTGTGCTATTTCTGACCCCTGTCAGTAGCTGGATAGGAAAGTCAGCACATCAATGAAGGTACATGCAGGTTGTTCTTATTGTGATGAAGTGTAGATCCACTCCTGTTACTTTTAGGGCACTAGGACCTTTGGGTGGATGGTGGCATCCAGCTAGGCTGTCTAAGTTGTCATGGGTGTCCCTGATTTAAGTAAACAAGCAAGTGGGTGTAAAACCCAATGTTTCAGATTGGGGGCAGACCTTCAGAGGTGGAACATGGGTCTGTATTTTTGAGAACCTAAAAGTGCTCGGGAGCGCTGAAATGCCTTTACTTGACATGGGGTTGAATTTGTGTCAAACACTACGGGGTGATACAAATGCAGGCCATCCTGATGCATGGGGCACTTGACCACATGTCAGAAGTGGAATATCTGCCCCTATTTCCTAGAAGTAAAGGGAATTAAAGGTTACGGGGAGCGGGCAGGAATTTGGACATGAGTCTAAGTTCGGATCGGTCATGGCCCTGTGGGTAGCGGAGAGGGCCCAGGGGCCGTGTAGCCTGATCCTGCTCCTATTTCGTGTGTCTAATTCTGTTAGATTCAGGAGATGGTTCTGTGATAGTGGATTGGCGGTTAGGATCAGATCAGCCATGATCTTACTGAATGGCGGAGCAGGCTCGAGGGGCCGATTGGCCTACTCCTGCTCCTATTTCTTATGTTCTTATTGACCACTGGAGCACCACAAGTAAAGTGGAAGGAAAAGAAATGGAGTTTGAAGTTGTATTGAAATTGCTGCCAGAGCTATCTTTCTACAGATGTTTGGTTTGCTCCTCCTGAGCAATCAACGCCAGAAGCAGGCCCAGAGGGTACTGTCTCCTGCTGAACTGTGGAAGTTAGACCCTGAGGAAGATGTCGAATCTATCCTAAGTAACTATCATGGCTAGGGTTGCAAAATTCTGGGAATTTTTAAGAGGAAACTTTCCATGGGAATTTTCGGGAATTTATGGGCATTTTGAGTTTTTTTTGCACTCTGATGGTTTTTGTCTCTGACCCTTATATTATCTTTGTCGTCAAAATAGACATACTGTTCCATACAAATAAAAACAGGCTTTCAAAACTTTAATTAGGTTATAATTTTGAACTTTATTGAACCCCCACAAAAAAGACCCATCTAAAATAAAATAAAAAGAGCGTCAGCTTATTTAGCCTGTAATTTGTCCTTATTTTGTCCCTTTTTTGAGTCTTCTACTCATGAGTCTTCTGAACCACCTTCTCCTCATTGCTCCTCCTGATTCTCTGACTCTGACGTGTTCATTTCCTCCTCTGTGTCAGTGTCTAGCTGTGTGGTGGACACTTCTGTATCTGGCTCAAAAAGTTGTAGGTTTACCCGGATAGCCACCAGTTTCTCCACTCTTGTTAGTCAGCCTGTTGCGCACCTTTGTATGCGTATTCCCAAAAAGTGACCAGTTTCGTTCAGAGGCCGCTGATAAGGTGGGATTTGGAGTATCACCGATGCAATAGGTGACAGGGCCTCAGATGCACAAAGTCCCTTCCACCAGGTATGTGCACTGATATGCTTGCATGATTCCCATATCCCATCCCCATTCCAAAGACCTTGCTTGGTAGAGAACTTTGCCAGACTTCCCAGAACTTTGCCCACATCCAGATTGAGATGGTGTGAGAGGGTAGAAATCACACTGTAAGCGCTGTTGATCTGGTCTCCAGAAAGTATTGGTCTCCCAACATGCTTTGGGTCCAGCATGTATGCTGCAGCATGAATCGGCTTGACACAAAATTCTTGACGCGTCTGTATGAATTGAACAATTGCCTTCTCCTCTGCTTTGAGCAGCAGGGATGTGGGTAGGGCAATGCTGATTTGTTCTTTTTAAATCAGTAAAAAGCCTGAGAACATCTGACAAGACAGCGTCATCTCCTTCAATCTGAGCAATTGCAGATGCTACTGGGGAGAGTAGTTTAAGGCTGCTAACCACTCTCCCAAAACACATCATCCAGCAGTATTTTCTTGATGGTGGTTTCCATATCCCCAGACTGGGATATTGCCATTTCTTGCAGCGACTCCTTACCCTCTAGAAGGCTGTTGTACATTATGACAACACCACCCCATCTAGTGTTGTTGGGCAGCTTCAGTGTGGTGTTCTTGTTCTTTGTCATTTGCTTGGAGTTGTAGGTTGCTGCAACTACCTGTTTTCCCCTGACATACTTAACAACTTGCTTGGCTCTCTTGTACAGTGCTTCCATGGTTCTCAAACCCATGATGTCCTTGAGGAGCAGGTTAAGCCCATGAGCTGCGCACCCAATAGACGTAATATGAGTGAAGTTGTTGCATTTGGATAAATGCTGCTGCATCTTTGTGGCATTCTTTATATATGGCTTTGTACAGTGTTTGCACATGTACACAGTCTTTCCATCTTTAATGCCTGGGGTAAAATGCTTCCACACATCCGACGGTAAACGTGGCATTGTTCTATGCAGAGAAATAAAGGGCATTCACCTCTGTGTCGAACTGCGGTCGATCAGCACGATTGCAACAGGGTGAGTACATTTTTGCTGATGTTCCATGTGATGGAAGCATGACCTGTACACACACGCTACATCACCAATAGTGTATTATTTTGTATATTTTAAATTGAAGGACAACAGAGTTCAACAAGTAACTGGTTTATTTGGTATAAAGTCTGATTTTACTTACTGCATCATCACAACATCAGCAGAAAACAAAATGACTTCCCTCAGGACCCCTAACCTGGATCTTAAAAAAAGTATAGCAGTCTTACAGATGCCTGCAGGCCAATCACAATTCGATATGCAAATATTACAAATAGAGGGAGCTAATCGCTCATCCACTCATCCAACCAATCAGGACACATTTGTTCACAGTCACACACAAAACTTGTAATTATTAAAACAAGCCAAGTAAGAAGATAAACATATATTGATTAAGAAATCCCTTAATAATTAAGATTCCATCTCTGTTAGTAATTTTAAGAGGGCACCTGTGGGGGGAAAAAAAAGAAAGAAATGCAAAAAAAACAATATTATGCTAACATGTGCTTTTTTGGGCAAAATTCCCAAGCTAAACTTCCCGTGGAAAATTTCCGGAAATTTACTGGAAACTTTCCGCCCCTTTGCAACCCTAATCATGGCAGATTTATTGTGACACAGGACTGGGCAGTGTACTTGGCTCCACTGCTCAGGTTACTAATCCAGATGGAACAGCCAGCCTATGTGTAAGATTAGGAGCACAGGTCACGCACAGATTACCCAAAGGGCGTTAGGAGTTGTAAGGCTTTTTATTAGAGCTACAGTTTAAGCATAATCTGATATTAGATGCGATTGAAATAGATATAGTAGACATACAACCCGTGACAGATGAGTGATCTACGGCCCCGCGATGGAATGAAATGACCGGACGGAAGTCGGATGGACGGTGGACGGACTGTCGATGAATATTAGCGGATGTCTGTCTGCAACAACGGTCACTTCTGTTGGGTCTCTCCTCGAGCTGTTGGAGGTATTAGGCTGACAGCCAGCATGGATATCCACCTGAGGTCGAGCCTAATCAGAGTCTTAAGCCGAAGCTAGCATTTCATGCACCCCGAGGAAACCGCTAGTTTCTCTCTCGCCCATTTTAAAATCTAATTTCGGTGGGCTGGGGTCACCAGATGTCCATCATTTTTCATCCACCTCATGACTTTTATTACCAGGGCAAATGTACTTCCCAACCCATCTTATTTCCTGAGCTGGAATTCAGTTATTTATGTGCCAGTCTGCAACACTCTGTTGTGGACAACTCCCTGGAAGACCAAGTTTCAGGCAGACCAAAGGGCGTCTTTCACCGAGTTGATCTTCCAGCAGCAGTTGATGTTTGTCTCGGTGTGCGTCCCTGGGGAACAGTCCGTAGAGCACAGAGTCCTGTTACGGAGCTGCTCGGGATGAACCTCGACAAAGACCACTGCATCTCTTTCCAGACCTTCTTTGCAAAGGCACATTCCAGAAGGAGATGGATGACGGTCTCGTCCCAAGCGCAGCCTCCTCGCGGACAGCGTGCGGTGGAGCAGAGACGCCGGGAGTGCATGAAGGATCTGACGGGGAGTGCCCTCTCCACCAGCCAAGCTACGTCTTGGTGCTTGTTTGTGAGTTCTGGCGATGAGGCATTCTGCCAAATGACTTTGTCAGTCTGCTCGGGGAACCATCTGACAAGATCCACCATCTCCTTTTTCCGTAGGGTCTTGAGGCCATTACGTGCTGACCACTGCTTGACTGCCTTGTGGTCAAAGGTGTTTCCCGTGAAAAACGTTTCCACGAAGGACAGGTGGTCCGGCACGGTCCAACTGGATGGAGCGTTCCGCGGCAGCGTCGCCAGACCCATCCTTCGCAACACCGGGGTCAGGTAGAACCTCAGCACGTAGTGACACTTGGTGTTTGCGTACCGAGGCTCTGTGCACAGTTTGATGCAGCCGCACACAAAGGTGGCCATCAGGATGAGGGCGACGTTGGGTACGTTCTTTCCCCCTTTCTCTGGAGATTTGTACATAGTGTCCCTCCAGACACAGTCCATTCTCGATCTCCAGATAAAGTGGAAGACGGCTCGGGTGATTGCGGCGGCGCAGGGTCGGGGTATGGGCCGCACCTGCCACGTACAGCAACACCGACAGCACCTCGCACCTTTTGACCAGGATCTTGCCCGCAATCGACAGGGAGCGCTGCTCCCACATTCCCAGTTTCTGTCGTACCTTGGCGATACGCTCCCCCTAGTTTTTGGTGCACGCCCCGGCCGCTCCGAACCCATATTCCCAGCACCTTCAGGTAATCTGACCTGACGGTGAAGGGGACGAAGGATCGGTTGGCCAAGTTGCCAAAGAACATGGCCTTGCCTTTGGTGCGATTTACCTTGACTCCCGCGTAAACCATGTACCTTCGACTTCCTCCGATGGCAAAGCTGGAGGGAGGGGTGCAGAATGGCTCATTTGGCGTCCACATTCAACGTCACTTTCATCTGGCATTTGCTCGTCCAGATCCCGAACAGGTCATTGATGTCGATGTTGTTTCCAACGCCATCGATGTACCTGCCAAGGAACGTCAGCACATCGATGACAGGGATTTGCGGGTTGTAATCCGATTCCTTTGCGATGGGACAGTGAACAGCAGTGATTATTAAAAGCAGCGGTTCACTCCCTTTTGCCTTGATTGCCTGCAGAAATTTCACGTATGCGATTCTTTCTTCTGACTGGCGTTCGGCCGAAGCAACATGAAAATCCACCCAAGTTGGAAAAACAAGTATCTCAACTCATGGTCAATTAGCATAAGAACAAGTACTCGCACTTGATCTTAGCCAGCTTATGCCCTTCTGCTCCACGGGAGGTTTCTGTTTTCCCTGAGCTCGCCTTAGGACACCTGTATTACAGTGTGACAGGTGTACTGCCCCAGTCAAACTCCCCACCTGCCACTGTCCACGGAGCGGGTTGCACCCGGGCACTTCCGACCAGAAGCGAGAGCCCCTTGGGGTTTGCCTCACCCCGGGTAAGTGAAAAAACGATGAGCAGTGGTATTTCACCGGCGGCTGCGGCCTCCCATTTATTCTACACCTCTCGTCTCTTCACAGTGCCAGACTAGAGTCGAACTCAATGGGATCACTAATTAGATGGCAGGGCATTTGGATACACTCGTGGGATGGGTCCCATTAAATGAGTGTCTCTGTTTCGAGTCTTCATGTGGCTTGTCCCACGGGGTCATGTCCAGCAAGTGCGCACAGGCCATGGGAGGGCTGGGTTCTCGTGTTGGGGAGGACTGGGTTGATCTATGATTTGACAGTACAGACGGCTTCCTGTATCACCAAGCATGGATTTCAGCGCCGAAGCTGAGTTACTGTCATCTGGTTAGTGCTCGGAGCCACTCGCTTGTAGAGCCACACCCATAATCATCTGATGTATTTGCTTTATAACTAATATTTTACATACTGTTCAATGATTAAAAAACAGACTACAGTTTATTCTCAACAACGATAACACATGCAGGGACTATTTACATAGACTGGTTAGTTCACACACACAATACACCAGCGATTACTGATCATTAAAGATCTGTAATATTTCCAGTGTAAGAGCAATTGTTAGTCTTGTGTTTTTGAGAAGGCATTGTACCTCTCAATCTTAAGGTATTGCATTAGAGAGTTCTCAAGCCATTTACCTCTTGCGCCCATTACAAAGCCAAAGAGCTGGATTGACGAGCCCTTGGTCCTGTCGATGATCTGGGATTCCAGATGCTTATATTTCTCGGTCTTTTCCATCCATGCCCCCTCAAGCGCCCTGTTGTTATCTTCATACTGAACTGTCACATCGACCACCGCCACCTCCTGCCCTTTAGTGAAAGTAATGTCGGGTTTCCACAGTCTCCCATCCTGTGTTGAGAACCTGGGTTCGATATGCGACGTCATCCGTATTTGGACACGTGTTCTTTCAGTTTGTCATTTTATTGTGGTGCTTGATCCTTGCATTCTTGACCACGGGGCATCGTCCAGATATGTGTGCTAGTGATTCGTTCGCCATCGAGCATCTTCTACACACCTTTACAGCGTTGCTGCGGCCATATGATAGGGTGCACCTAGAGGGGTAGAGCTTACACTTCAGTAGTAAATCCATAATGAATTGTGACTGTTTAAGGTTGTGAAATGTTTGTCCATGAGTTGGCTGTCCTGTCGTTCCTGTAATAGTGGATTCCGGAGCTTTGGCACTGTAGCTTTGCCCATCTGGCAAACTCCCACTTTCTCCAGTCCGCGTATCTGTTTTCAAGTTTATTTCTCTCATTGATCCTGAAAATTCTCCTTGACCTTTATCCGGCAGTCTGGGCGAATCGATGCCTTCAATGTCCATCGTTTCCTGATAACAGCTTTTTTTAATTTCAAAAATATACTTTATTCATAAAGTTTGTCAAAATACATCAACACTTGTGGATTGCTTTGTAATGTAATGCCCTGTAACGAAGAACTGTGCTAAGTTTGATAGGTGTGTAAATAATACTGGGGGCATAGGAATTCTTAGATCTGAAGGATTTAACGTATTCGAGAGTGTCCACATCAGGTGACCTCTTTTTAGAGGGTGTTATCATCCCAGTGCCTATGTCCAGTCCATAGTCTGAACACCTGGAAGCCGTAATGACCGCATAGGATCCATTCCCCAAAGAGAAATGTCACCAGTAATCCGGTCTAACAGGTGTAGAGATAATGGGGCAGTTTGCCTTTATCTGAACCACTTCCGCATTGCTTAAATTTTTCCCCATTTATTACAGATAAGGAACCCCTGATTAGTGCAGTCCCCCACATGAAGGAAATCATATATCATGGAGGTGGAATTAGGCTCCAAGCATGGACGGGCCATCTGGTCATACAGATGTTGAACCATTACCAAGGCCCTGAATGATCCTGAGGTCTTAATGACGCCTACATTAAGGATCTT
The DNA here is from genome assembly GCF_052327205.1 of Somniosus microcephalus. Lineage (NCBI taxonomy): Eukaryota > Metazoa > Chordata > Chondrichthyes > Squaliformes > Somniosidae > Somniosus > Somniosus microcephalus. The sequence continues at coordinate 21,183,868 of NC_141014.1, forward strand.
CCACTGCTTGTAATAGATTTCCGTCTGTCTTATCAATGGGATTGTAAGGAGGATATCCAGTCTCCATTTGATAGATTCAGCGAGCCAAACAGTATCTCTGAGTCGGGTTCTCTCGGTGGGAAGGGAACTAATATTGTGAAGTATGGCATGAGATGAGTCTAGCAAGGGCTTCCTCTCTTGGTATTGAGTCAGAGGTAATTGAGGAAAGGATTTCTATACCATGATCAAGGGACCTTATTAGACTGGAGTTTTAAAAGAGACGTGAATAGCTGTCATAAGGCTATTGAGTCTAATGCCCTCGTCGGCAGAGAGGAGCTCTTGGTGGATAGTTCGAAGACCTGTAAGTGATTTCTGGAGCTTAATGAAATCTGCAATCTTCTTAAGGCTGTGATCTTGATCTCTGTTCCATTGATCCAGAGTGAAGACGGATTCTGCTAACGGCAGAGAAGACTGTTGGCGCGAATGGGTGTTCATTGATGTAGAACGTTTCTTGCGACGTCTGGAAGTGTCACTTGATTTGTTGAAGAGAAGTATTATCAAACTTTTCCCCAAACGATGAACCATTATAGAGGTAAGGTTTGATTAATGCTGTTCGATTCTGAATCGGTAAAGTTCTGTTGGCATAAACCAATATTTTTTTGTGTTTACTCTTGACTGTATCCCAACCGACGTCCTTGCACCAGGAGTAAAGTGAATAAACTCTTGATGCCAGAGAATTCTGAAGTGTCCTGGGTAGAAGTGTCATTGGGAACCGGATTATCTTTAACAGGCGTATGTCCCGTTGGAGGATAACTTTGCGATACAAAAGATTCTTTCCTCTGTGTTTTCCCTTGTGCCGTCTTATTTGACCAAGGTTATAGTGAATTGTTAGCACCCATCCAGATGGGAGTGGATTTAAACCTAGAAAAGTGTATGATCTCACGTCTGCAGGAAACCGCGTAGGGTGAGGTGTTTCAGTAATACATTTCACATGCATTGTTCGCGTCCGGAAGGTTTCTAACAAGAATTGTCTGATACTATTGGAATTCCAATCTTGGGGCAGGTAAGATCCATCAAGGCGATACTTGTCGTTTGACGAATTGGGATTTTTTATCTTCCAGTTGGCAACGAGCATTGGATTGATCTCATCCATTCCATCATAGCCCCAGATATTAAAGGAGTTAGAATAAAATTGAGGAACAAAATATCGTTGAATTGTAAGGAAATCCTCCAACAGGGAATAAAATCATGGGTTTGTCAGTGTGCCAGAGGAGGAATGATGGAGCTGAATTAGAAGGGACATATTGCCGAATAGGGGAAGTGGATCCAAGCACACCTGATTCTTGGTTATTCACAATGATTCCACATCATTCCCTTATAGGAATATGTCTCTCTGTGAAGATGTCGTGGTCGTGGGGAAAAACAGTGGTCGGCGATGTTGACGGGGGATGTTTTCCAATCCCGTCGGTGAGGATATTTTTTTTGCTTACCCCAATCAATGAAGTAGCAGTGTCCCACCTGCTCAAAACATTGTTCATGTTTTGTCTTTTCTCTTCGAAGGTTCCTCGTGGTTGCGTTGTCTTCTAACTAGTTCATTTTCCCTTTGAACTGATTTAATTTCAAGAGTCTTGGCTAATATTGCGGTGTTGAACTCGACCTGTGTGGGCTGATAAATAGAGCTACGCGATAGCACAAGTGGTTGAGGTATTGAAATAATGCCAAAAGGATGTGGAACCTTGGTACGGGTAGATGTGTCGCAGAACGACGCTTTCTAGAAACAGTCATAGAATTTGCGGTAGAGTTTGCATTGCTGTTATGGGAAGGATGGTCTTGAAACAAGTCTTCTGTCTCAAGTTTGTGTATAGGCACCATATTTATTTACAGTCCATAGTGTGGTAATTAATCCTACAAATGTAAGGATAAGTAAAGCTGAAGTAAAACAACAGCACATCAGCATTTTTTTTGGTTGAGGGTTAGTCTTGTCATAAGGAAACTTTGGTTTTCTTTTTCCTCTTACAGGCCTTGCCAGAAGCTTGGTTGATTCCTCCTCCTCCTGCAGTGATTTCTTCCTTCGTTGTAGTAACTTGTTGGTCTTTACCCATTTTGGTTGTGGTTTCTTGCAAGACCAATTTCTGAGGCGTTGCCAAGCACTGTGGAGGAGGATGAGTCGGTGACTCTGTCCGGCTGACTTGTCGGTAGTTCGATCACTTCCGGTTTTGTGTTCCAAGCTGGGTCTTGGAAGACGGTGCACGACTGCATCTTGTACTGTTCCTCCATTCAGGTATCCCTCGGGACACCTTCAGATTGTCCGTGGAGACAGTTTTAAGAGTGCTTGCCATTCGGCTGATTAGTGAGTATTTCTACAGTTCTTTCTTTAATAACTGAATGTATTTGAACAGGTTTTTTCCACTTAGGCCTTAAACTAGGTCTTTGCTTGGACTTCCTTTCCTGAACCCATTTCCCCTGCTAGTGGTTGCCATGCTTTGTTGGTCAATTGTTTTTGCCTATTTGTCTCCCTTATCCTCTGATCGATCTTACGTATCTCATCTGTGATTTCTTCTTTTAAATCTAACTCTTGCTGTCGGGTCAAGGAGTCAGAGTGTAGAGACAATAAAAGAACCATGGGTAAGCGGTGTATGCATCTCGACCCCATACATTAAAGAATATGGAGTTTTAGGGGACACTGTCCCTGATGTAGATGTGGGCACATTATTAAGTGATAGTTCCACTTCCGGTATGACGGTGGTCCACTTATTTCCCCTGATTCTCAACAGTTTGATCAATAACTTTTTTCCTTCCTGGTTTTTACATTCCACCAATCCCACCGATTTGCGGATGATGTGGTGTGCTGTGCTCTAACCCAATTCCCCTTTGTTCACAATAGACTTTGAAGACCTTGGAAACAAAGGCTCCACCTTGATCAGAGTGTTGGATTTTGGGTGCACCAGCTACAGTTATGATGTCAGTAATAGCATTGACGAGTGCGTTTTCTGAAACAGTTTTTGTGGGGACCAACCAGTAGAAAGAAGTGCATCCATCAACACAAACGAGAACATGTTTGTATCCCAATGATGGGAAGTGGTCCAACCAACCAATAAATAATTTTTCCATTGGCTCCGGTGAAGCCTACTAAGCCAATGGTGGGGGCTTAATAAGTGATGACTTATTAGTGAAATTGCATGGCTCACAATTAGCCACGTATGTTTACATGCTTTAAGCATACCTGGCCACCAATACAAGGGAGTCAATTTGCAGAATGTTGTTCTGGTACCACAATGTGCTTGACCTAGGCCCTCGTGAGCTTCTTTTACAAGCTGTTCTAGTTTGTGATTTGGGGGGTACTTCTCGGTTTCCCTTGGGCAACTTAACTAGCAGGGGTTTCCGAGTAAAAGTACTTCGATGGATATCCTGGTGGATTTTCTTTTGTTGGGTCTAATAGCCAAATCAGTTCCTCATCCTGATTAGCTGCCCTAGTGATGACACTAATTTTGGCAGACCCCTCCTGTGGTGTGTCATGCAGACCGAACGTTTCGCTTGTTTGTCTGCAAGACTGTTGCCCTTCGAGTGTACTGTCCTAGTGGTATGTCCGTTTACATGAATTATTTGAGAATTTTGTTTCCCTGTCTTCAAATGGGGAATGTCTTCCAACAACGACTTATGTTTTATGGGTTTACCCTTTATGATTAGTGAAGTTTGTTTGTTCCCAGAACACTAGGTCCTGGTTATATCCTCTTTTACAATAGTCGCTATCTGTGCAGATTACTGTGGGTTTAATGGGACCTGCCTTTTCTAAAGCATACCATAGTGTTGTTGCTTCTGCATATTGTGCTGTCGTATGGCCAAGGGGTATGGACAGTAATTCTTCTGGATAAAATGAATAGGAATCTCAGTCTCTACTACTATCCCCATCCCAGCTGAGGGTTGTTGGGATGTCCCTTTTTTAGTCGTCATTGACGACCCATCACAGTAAATGATTTGATGGTATTCTGTAAGTAGCCTCATAGGCATTTGTTTGATTCCTTCCTCTGTATCATCCTCCATAATGGGGAGATGCTTGAAGACCATTTCCGAGGATAGGAATTTAAAAATGAGTGTAGGATCATTCAAGAACGATGCACATTTATCATATCTGATTTGGGTGGCTCTTTTTTCAATCAGAGGCCATCCTCAGTACTTATCTCAAGTCAACAATCTCTGTATAGACAATAATGGGGTATTCCCCTTGAAGGGTTCTTGCCTTAATGAGGCATTGGACTACCATAGTCATGACCCTTTTTTTAAATGTGTCTCCTTTCAACATTGGAAAAGTTATAAGAATGGAACTGAACGGGTACAATGCCCTTTTCATTAAAAAAACAGCAACTGGCACTTTAGGAGGTGATCGGAGGTGAATATTGAGGGGGACTTGTAAGTCCCTTTGTTCCAAGTCTATGACCTTCTGTACCTGTCTGCATAATTGTTGCAGTTTTGAGTAATGGTCTGGTGAAAATATGAATGGTCCTTTGCTGCTTCGCCCACTCTAGCATACAGGGGGGACTGAGAGCTCAGCAAAGGTTGGCGTAAAGGAGCTAGCAAAATTTGGGAGTCCTAAACTTGCTTGGAGGTTTTTCAGAGTTTTAGGATATTGAATGGTGGCCAATTTCTCCAAGATTGAGTTAATCCCCTACCGTTTCCAGTTGTCTGTAGGCCCAGAAAATCTACCTCCTCCCTAACAAGTTGACTTTTTATTTGATGTTGATTAGGTACCCAGCAATGGCAAGTCTGGATAAAACACCATCAATAGCTTTCAAGTGTTCTTGGAGATCATTGTGTGAAAGATATATATCGTCCACATAAGAGTTGACGTTGGGTAGGTCTTTTAAAAGATCAATGATGTGAGCGGAAGAGTATGGGGCTGTTTTGAAATCCCTGGGTCAATCTGGTCCATCAGGTCCAGTCATCGCTGTTTTTGGCCAATCAGTCTCTTTCGATTGGATGTGACCAAAAGCCATTTGCTAGATCAATACAAGATTTATATTTCTCCCTCCTTGATGCCAGAGAGAAGGGCTGTGGAATTCTGCTGTTGTGCAGTATGTGTGGCAATCACCTTATTTAAGGCTGTATAATCGACCACTAATCTCCACCTCCCATCTGGTTTGGCCACACCAAACAATGGTGAATTGGTTCTAGATCCCATTTTTTCTAGGACACCTTGTTCTTCTAGTTCTTTGAGGGTTTTGAGATCCAATTTCCCCTTCTGGTCTGGGATAGGCCACTTTTTTGGGTTTGTGCCAGCCTGCATCAAGTGAGGTGGGGTTTGATTGTCTGTCTATCTTGCCACACTGATTTGGATGGTGGTGTAGGTAAGGGTAGTACCTATTAATAAGTTGTTCTAGAAAGTCTTTGCTTTATTTCCCCCCCCCCCCCCCCCCCGGCCTTCTAGGCAACTTTGATCAAGTTGTCTGAATGTGTTTTTGCCTGTCATCCTGGCCTGTGGATGCCTCTACAGGCCTGGTTGAGATTTTAAGGTAATGTTTTATGTCTGGTTGTCCTATAATGAGGGAACAGGCCAATTTTGGACCCAGTCCTATCTCTAGGGTGCCTGTGATTCTGTACACAGTAATAGGTATTTTGTAAAATTCAGTTATTTGGGTCTTACCTTGTGTGAATCCCCCTAATGGTATTTTATAAATTGGGCTCCCCAAATCTGCCCACTTAGTTTCTATTATTCTCGGGTCCATTATGGTTTAATCAGCTCCCGTATCACAGGGCCTCCACTTGTTTGTTGGTGGGCAAGAATGCTAGAGCATAGGGGAATTCAAGGGTCCCTGGCTGGGTGCCAGGCCTTCAATCCTGAGATTAGTGATCCTCAGAATCCTGAGTTTTATTTTTGGTCTTGCTTTTGACCATTTTGACTGATATTTTTGTTCCTCCCTTTTGGGGTTATTGTCCTCTCCAGATTCCTAAGGAGGTCTGTCGGACCGTCTATTATCTCGATGATTCTCCTGTTGGGATTGACCTCTGTCCTGCTGGAAATCTCTTTGATCCATATCCCGGTATCCTCCCATGGCTCTTCGGTAGTTTTGGCCAGTGTAAAAGTCTCCTCCCTTAGGGATCCCACTGTACTCTGCCTTCTCTTCAAGGTCTGGCCCCATATCTCTCCCATCTTTTCGGGGAGAGATCTTTCCCTTGCCGTTTGGGGCATAGACCTTCCGGAACACCCTCCCACTCCTGGGGGTCCTGAGCCACGAACTTGTGTCTGAGTGGAGTGGGCCTGAGACTTGGGTCTATGTGGTCCTTGTCTCTGGGTTCAAGAGGTACATTCTCCGCCATTTCTATCTTTAGTTTCTTGTTTCACTATAGGTATAGTTTGGGGAAGGCCTAATAGGTCGTGATTTAATTAGATAATGCGTTTGACATTATCCCATCTCTGGTTATCTCGATAACCGTTTAGAGCACCCTCACAGGCCAATTTGAGGGCAGTATTTTGGTATCGGTTGCCTAGCCAATGTCCCAGTTATCCTGAGTGTATTCTGCCCAATCTGTAGGCAGCTACCAACCCTTTAGTTTTGGCCGCATTGGTGAGTAGTTCCTCGATGGAACCCATTACATATCCTCCCTGAGTTACGAGAACATGGGCAAATATTTGAATCCAGTTGTTATACAGGTTTAATGGGGGAGCTAAGTCTGGATTTTAGTATCATTTGTCGGCATTCCAGCCTTGGCAACAGGTATCCAACGTAGCAAGATTGGTTAGAATCCAGCTGTTTATTTTTCCTGGTTGGTGTTTCCAGGTCTACCACACATGGGCCTAGAAATTGGGTTTTGGCTTAGCCAGGGCTTTAGCGCCGGAAGTTAGTGCTGGCGCTAAGTCCCCCTGCGCGCGCCAAAAATTCAGCAGGGCCGCGCCCAAACGGCTGCCGGCGCTACTGAAGGGTCTTTGCGGCGGTAAATCGGCGCTAACTGCCGTTTCGCGCCGCAATTCTGGCGCTGCGGCACCCGATGCGGTGCGGCAGGCTCGGGAAGTGCAGGCCTCCTCCTTCCGTTAAGGAGGAGCTGCCTGCACCCGGCCGCGGCCCGCGCAAATCTGTCTAAAAATGAGCCCGGCACCTCGGACAAGTGCCGGGCTTGCATCTGTTCCGGGGGGTGGGGGGGAGAAGTCCGGGGAGGGAGCTGCGGGCAGGCGGCCGGCGGGAAAGCGGCCGGCCGCCGCGGGGCCTTTAATGCGCCGGCGCAAACTCATGCAAGACTCTGTTGCCAGAGTCTTAGTTGCGGCTGCCACGGGCGAGGCGGCCGCAACTGAATTTCAGCGCTAGGGCCCGTCGGCATGGCAACCGGGACGCTGCGCACACCGATGACGTCATCGGTGCCGGCGCAGCGCTACCGGTGCAACGCCGATTTAGGGCCCCAGGGAATTTTTAAACTGGCCATAACTCTGGCGCTAGTCCCTCTAGCGCCTCAAAAGCGGCGCTAAGGCAACTGAATTTCTAGGCCATGGTATATTATCGAGCTTAGGCTTACCTGACCTAGGGGCGCAATGTGTGGTTGCTGGGGTTGGCCTACTGGTCCAGCAAGTCCTGCGCCTCCAGCATTGGCATAAGCGTTACCTAGTGCCTCTCTGCATTGGTTATAATGCATTCCAAGTTGTCTATAGTCTTTTTGAAGATTCTGTTTTATTTTGTTATGTGCTTGCCACCTTATCCGTAATCCATGGCCTCCTGGAACATATGCTGCTTCGGTTCCTACTATTCAGCCATGGTTTCCTCCGCCATGTTCGGCGCCGTTCATTAGGCCTCGCAATTGTGCGGGTGTGCCCCTTATTAAGGAATTTTGTGGGTTTGGAGTATTTGTTTGATTATCCCATTGGCTATTTTGTATTTAAAAAAAAAAAAAAAAAAAAAAAAAAAAAAAAATTATTCATTGATGGGATGTGGGCGTCGCTGGCTGGTTAGGCCTGCATTTAGTGCCCATCCCTAATTGCCCTTGAGAAGATGGTGGTGAGCCGCCTTCTTGAACCGCTGCAGTCCCTATGGTGTAGGTACACCCACAATGCTGTTAGGAAGGGAGTTCCAGGATTTTGGCCCAGCGACAGTGAAGGAACGGCGATACAGGTCCAAGCCAGGATGGTGTGTGGCTTGGAGGGGAACTTGTAGGTGGTGATGTTCCCATGCGTCTGCTGCCCTTGTCCTTCTAAGTGGTAGAGGTCACGGGTTTGGAAGGTGCTGTTGAAGGAGCTTTGGCGAGTTGCTGCAGTGCATCTTGTAGATGGTACACACTGCAGCCACAGTGCGCCGGTGGTGGAGGGAGTGAATGTTGAAGGTGGTGGATGGGGTGCCAATCAAGCGGGCTGCTTTATCCTGAATGGTGTCGAGCTTCTTGAGTGTTGTTGGAGCTGCACTCATCCAGGCAAGTGGAGAGTATTCCATCACACTCCTGACTTGTGCCTTGTAGATGGTGGAAAGGCTTTGGGGAGTCAGGAGGTGAGACACTCGCCGCAGAATTCCCAGCCTCTGGCCTGCTCTTGTAGCCACAGTATTTATATGGCTGGTCCAGTTCAGTTTCTGATTTTTGGGGATCAACATCAATTGTGCCTTCTATTTCAAACACTATTACTTGATCTAGGGTTAGGATTATTTCCTCTAACAAAGCAATCGTTTGAATTTCCTAATGGAAAGACTCGGCCAATTCCGACAGGGTTTGCCACTTTGTCAGGATCTAACCTCGTTGGGATTTAATATGAACTTTATAAGAAATTTCTAAACCTTGATGTTATATTGAGGGAGTTAGGCCTGATCAGGGACTTGTCTCGAGAGACTTCAATCTGGGTCTTAGTACCATTGTCAGTAAAACACTCCTTCTATACTTAACGATCTACAAGATATATAGATAGATATAAGTAATAGGGTTCTGTATCAACTCATGCCCCACTTTGGGCGCCAACTGTGGTGAATTATAAGAGACAATATGAGACAATATCAATTCTAAACTATACAGTGGTTTGTTGAAGAAACTACCTGCAATTTACAGCAGTGAGACAGTCAATCGCAACATTAACAGTGCTTAAAGATTAAAAAATATGATCTTCCTTCTAGTAACCTTTGAATCTAAATTTTGTTACAGTAGAACAGTTCTTAAAATTATTTGAGCAGGATATCCACCAATTATCAAGGTAGTTTTTACCTTTAAATCCCTGAGTAGTAGAAGACTATAGAGCTGGCCAGATGTCTCCTTCCCATTCAAGGGCTCACCTTGCTCTGATAGCCGAGAGACGCACCAGCGAATGTAAAAAACCTAATCTGAGCTTTCGGTATTTATACTATTCTTTCCCGATTTGCTTTATCGTCTGCGAGCGTTCTTGTTGATCAACTTGGTCATAATTTTTGTTGATCAAATTAATCAAAATTACTCATGATTCAGCTGACTGTTGTTTCAACATCTGGCTATTGTAAAAGGTTATCAAACGATTATCAAGGGTAGGTACCCTTTGACCCCTCGACCAAATTCCTTCACAGCCCGGCGTACACCATGGGCTCGAATTTCATCGGGCTGTTGAGGCGAGATTGTAGTCGTGTGGGGGGTTAAAATTGCAAAAACTGGTGGACAGGCCCAACCCTGCCTCCATCCTGCCACCAAGAAATTTTCATTAAATTGTGTCTACTGGTCCCGTCTCTGTCCCGCCTCCAAGAGGTGGGATAGGCCGTTAAGGCCCTTAAGCACTAAGTTGCCTCTATAATGCCATTTTGATAGGCCTCTGTGATTTTAACCCTTTTCCCACGTGAAGCACGCCTGTTCTGAAACACGACGGTGAAACTTGGCGGTACCACAGTTGGATTGCTGACCATCAGCTGCAGCTCAACCATTAAATAGGAGATTTGACCAGCCATCATTTGCAGGTGGCAGGACTTTGTTGTCTTGGGTTTGGGGGAACTTTTAGAAGGCATAACCACAGCTGTGGAAGTTTGGAGCCTGACGCCCATCTCCAGTGTGACCTCCTGGGAAACTCCTCTCGCCACCTTGACTGAGCACTTCCTCAACTGAGGCATATACCAGAAGCATAGGAGGCATTTATTTCCTCCCCTTCTGGACATCAGATGAGGACGAAGACCAGCTGCGGCACCAGCAGAACCATGAACGGCAGCAGCACCAACAGGAGCGCCAAGCTGCTGCTCACCCACCTGAAGCTGCACAGGCCAGAAGGGGCCAGCGCATGGAAGCCCATCAGCGCAGGAGATACACCCCCCCCCCCCCCCCCCCCCCCCCAAAACAGGGTCTACAGACACTGGGTCAGCTACCTCAACATGTCTGAGCAGCAGTGCCAAAGGCGGCTCTGACTTTCGCGAGAGATAGTGGGTGACATCTGCGCAATGCTGCAACAAGACCTGGAGCCCAGAGGACCAGGTGGACAACCCTTACCAGTGGCCGTAAAAGTCACCACCGCACTCAACTTATTTGCCTCGGGCTACTTTCAGGGATCAGCAGCAGACATCAGTGGCATCTCCCAGGAGGCCGCACACAAATGCATTATGCAGGTAACCGATGCCCTCTTTGCCATCGCGCACAATCACATCCATTTCACCAAGGATCAAGCAAGTGTCACGGCGCATGCGGTTGGATTAGCCAACCTGGCAGGCTTTCCAAGGGTGCAGGGCGTTGTTGACTGCACACATGTGGTCCTTTAAGGCACCCCATCGCAATCCATGTATTTTTGTCAACCGCAAGGGCTTCTACTCCCTCGATGTTCAGCTGGTGTGTGACCACAGGAAGGAAATTTTGCATGTTTGTGCCAAGTACCCTGGCAGTTGCCATGACTCCTTCATACTGCGCCAGTCTAGTGTGCCTCCGCTATTCAGTCCGCCAGACCAACTTAACGGATGGCTACTTGGAGACAAGGGCATGGCTAATGACGCCATTGAGGAGGCCTTCCAACGAAGCTGAGGAGAGCTACAACTCCAGCCACATGTCCACCAGAGCCATAATCGAGCAAACCACCTGTTTGCTGAAGATGCGCTTCAGATGCCTGGATAGATCAGGTGGAGCCCTGCTGTACTCAGCAGCCAGGGTCTCCAGAATAGTTGTAGTTTGCTGTGTACTTCACAACATGGCACAGCATCGTGACTTGCAGATTCCTGAGGACCAAGTAGCTCCTCACATATCCTCCTCAGATGAGGAGGAGAGCAAAAACGAACATCTTGCAGAGGCCCATCAACTAGCGGCAGCAGTACGCGAGAACATAGCTGCCCGGGATTCAAGGAACACACTCATCTTGGCCAGATTTGCTTAGCCTAGCCAATCAAGCACTTTTGCCTCGCAGCTTCTTACCTGAGCATCGACAATGGCCAAGAACCAGCTGATTCCTAGCAATTTGACCACCATACTGACAATTTCAAGTAATCCTAAGCCCTTAATGTGGAAGTCCCATTCGCGAAATGACACACGTCACAACTACAGCAGCAGCCATCAGATTTTTTATTTACATTATTCATCTGATGTGTAGGGGGTGGTCTGTTGAGTCAGCTTTGCCCCTGACTGTTTTGAACGGTTTGAATCGCTCTCGCACCCCTGGGTTCTAGACTCCGGACTTAGGTACAGGCTGCGATACAAAATTGGAGTAGACAACTGGTTTGGTGCCAGAAAACTGTATTTTATTTAGAGTCACAATAGGTTACACACTTAGATTACTGGAGTAGTTACAGACATTCATGAGTACACTTAATTAAGAATGGGGAACTCACGGCACAACGAGGGAAAATCACATTAAATACCCTTGTCCCACCCCCAATACCTAACTAAATTGTACTACAAGAGCCAGGGATTATGCTCACCAATAGGGGTTTCTTGACAGTTCGAATCCTGTCAGTTAAGCCGGTTGCATTTTTGGGGTTCACTCTGTGTCCTTTGGGGCCCGCCGTCGCGACGTGGTCCCAGCCTTAGAATCTGCGAAGATTCTTCAGTTGGGTGGAATCCGCAGATGCGGTAAGGGCGCGGTTGTGGATTTGTCTGGGTAAGTACCACCTTTCCTTCGTTAGAAATAGGGAATAAAGTTTTGTTGGGCACTTTAGCCTGTAGCGTGGAAAACTTTGGGTTTTTGTTGTGGTGGTCTGGTCGTCGAGTTTTGTTGGGGTTTGGTTGGCGGTCTTCGATGTCGGCTCAGTCGCGGCGGCCTAGATCATTACCTGTGCAGTGGTAATGATCTGAAGGTATGGTTTACCCGGCCCTTTGTTACGCGGTGCTCGTGGTCGGTCTCTGCATAAGGCTGCGGTTGCGGCCTAGTCGTCTTTGGTCGAGCCTGCCCCACCGTGCCTCCTCGCCGTGATGTTCCGTGAGCCTTCCGGTTGAATGACCCAGTGGCCTGAAGGCTTCTGCGAGTGTCCATCTGCTTCTGTGTGTGTCGTGATGCATCTGCTTGCTCTGGTTACCGGTGGGCCTACAATTATACTGTTTTTGAGTTTATCTGTGCGCCAAATCAGGGTTAGTTCTTTGTCTGATTTTTGGCGGGCTCGTTAAGGTGATTATAGTCGTTCACCTTAACTGGTTTTTGGGCGGTTGTCCTGTTGTAAAATGGTTTTTGATGTCTTGGTGTTTGTTTATGCATAATGTAAATCGGTGTCTTCCTGGCTTGGTAGCTAGTTCGAACTGTAGGCGATTTATATATGCATAGTCTTGATGGGTTTTAGGTTTGTGCAAGATTAAGGGCTAGATTTTCAGTAGCTTGCGCCAGCAGTTAGCGCCTTAAGAGAAGTGATTTCCGGGCGCTATGCGTGTAGCGCCCGGGCGCAGCGCAGTTTGCGCTCCGCCCCAAATTAAGTTGCCCGTTAGCGCCGGCGCAAAGTTTAGCGCCCGCCCGGATGCGCGCGCAGAAAATGACGTCACATCCTCGTGCAACGCCCTTTGGCCGCCCCGATTTGCAAACTTCAGTCGGACCGCCCCATTGTGCGGCGGGCGGCCGGAGCGTTTGGAAAAAGGAACGCAACACAACCAGCGCGGGCCCCGGGGGGCGCTAATTAAAGGGAACGTCCTCTCCACTATAAAGGCCATCCTTTTTTCAGAAAACAGTCTTGTGCAACGCATTTCTGGAGACACAACAAGGAGGATAGCTAACTGGTTTCAAGCAGCAAGAGCCAGGTATTTTTGGACTCCGGCAACAGCGCTGCAAGTGGCCATTTGGAAATTAGAGTGTTTGCCAGGATTTGATGGGGGTTGCATGGGGTGCCAACGCGGAGCTGCAGCTCCATGTCCGTAGGGCTCGCAGACGCATTGTGAGAGGGGCAGCCCTGGCTAGAGGCAGAGGGGGCTACAGGCGTCGGCCACGTAGGCCTTACCCAGTCAGGCTATACCGCCAGCAGCGCTCCTACCTAAACATGAGTGCCGCGCGATGTGTTAAAAGGCTCCGATTCCGAAAGGGGGTGATTGCAGAGATCTGCCACCTGCTTCGCCGAGATCTGCGGCCAAAGCTCAGGTGCAGGACGTCTCTGTCGGTGGAAGTGAAGGTGACAGTGGCATTGAACTTCTATGCCACCGGCTCCTTCCAATACGCTGCTGGGGACATAGCAAACATCTCCCAGTACGGCGCGCATCGCTGCATCCGCAGGTGACCGAAGCACTGTTCAGAAGGAGAAGCCAATTCATCTCCTTCCCCATGGCCCTGGAGAGCCAGCATCAGCGCGCATTGGGATTTTCCAGACTCGGGGAATTCCCCTTGGTGCAGGGCGCCATTGACTGTACGCATGTGGCTTTGCGGGCCCCTCTGGAGCATGGCGAGCAGTATCGCAACAGGAAGGGCTACCATTCTCTGTGCAGCTGGTCTGTGACCACAAGCAGCGCATCATGGCAGTCAATGCCAGCTTCCCAGGCAGCAGCCACGATGCCTTTATCCTGCGGCAGAGTACTGTGCATGACATGTTCCAGGCACAGCCTCCCCCAAGAGGATGGCTACTCGGGGACAAAGGCTATCCTTTGTGCACCTGGCTCATGACCCCGCTCCGCGCGCCCAGGACCGCTGCTGAAGAGGCCTACAACGAGAGCCATCAAACCACCCGCAACATCATCGAGCTAACTATTGGGGTCCTCAAGCAGCGGTTCCGCTGCCTTGATCGCTCCGGAGGAGCTCTCCAGTATTCGCCGGACCGGGTCTCCCAATTTGTGGTGGTTTGCTGCATGCTACACAACCTGGCTATCCGCAGGACTCAGGCACTGCCACCTGACGTTGGACCAGCACCTCAGGAGGAGGAGGAGGAGGAGCAGGAGTACGTTCCCAGGAGGGAGCGACCAGGGCCAAGGGCCGCACGACGCCACCTTATTACACGGTACTTCTAAGCCCCCTGTCAGGGAATGGCCAGGGGCCATGAGGGAAGATGAATGCAGCCGCTCCGCAAGCCCTCAGCCGGCGAAGCCAACAAACACTAAGAAGAACAACCATGGAGACTGCATGAATAAAGATAATTTTTTATTACACAAAAATGAAAAGCCCTTCCCACATGAATCCCCAAAAACAATAAACGGGCCCCACAAAAAGCCCAACAAACGACTCACTCCCACAAACTGGGGAGGAGCCACTCCACCTTTATTGAAACCGGGCCTCAACGTCGGCCTAACGCAAAAAAAAAGCCCTCCAAAAGCACAACCATGGGCAAAATAAAGATGGCCACCGCCATATTAAAGGAAAGCTGGCCACACCCTCTACTGAGTGGCCCGCGAGGGCGAGACCTTGGCCAGCATTTTGCCTCCCCTGCCCTGCCTGCTGCTCCTTCGCAAGCTCTGCCCAGTGGCTGCTGCGAGGCTGGGGGAAGGCGCCTGAGGCTCAGATGCCCTTCCGCCAGATGCCGCTGGGGGGCGGCCTACACGGCGTTTGGGCCTCGAGGGGCCGTCTGCTGAGTGGCGCACCTGAGCCTGGCCACCATCAGCTGCAGCCGCTTGCCGTCGACGCCCCAGAGGGGGAATGGCGGCGACGGATGGCGCAATGTGGGCCAGCTGGCGTCTGGGATGCGCTGGCTGGTGCTGTGGCGCGGTGGCACTCGGCCGGGCCCGCACTGCAGGATCCGCAGCAATCAGCCGACGGCCGGCTTGCTGGGATGGTCCAGCGCGGCGCCTGCCCTGGCGATGCCTGCCTGAGACAGCGCGTGTGGCAGCAGTGAGTGGCCCTGTGGTTCTGGTGTGCGCGCGCATCACATCCGCCAGGGTCTTGACGGCATCAGTTAGCATGCGGCCAGTCGCGGCAGTTGCTGCCCCGAACTCGCGCACACTGGTCGCCAGCGACTCGATGGCCTCAGGCATGCGCCCCACCACGCTCATGAGCTCCGTGTGGCGCCGGTCCGAGTCGTCGGCCATCTGATCGAGCTTCCGCACCTCCTCCGAAGTGAAGGTGTCCGGACTGGAGTCGCGACTCTCCCGCTGGGGAGGAGGGGGCCGAACTAGGGGACCCTTGCCGCGTTGGTGACGGCGAGTGTGCCGAGCAGCAGCACTCCCCTCTGATCCTTCCCCCCTTTGGGGGGGAAGGCCGCGGGCCACGCGCACGGCTGCTGGGTGGCTGGACGCCACTGGTCCCAGAAGCTGCATTGCCCTGCGACAGTTCCTCCAGGCACTCGTCCAGTGAGGAGGTGTCAAGCATTTCCTCCTCTCCTGCGGGACGTGACTGTTCCCCCCGAAGGTCCGGCTTGCTCCTCCTCCTCCTCCTGGTTGGAGGTGCTGTCACTGGCAGCCTCAGGGTCCTGGTCGTCACCAGCTGAAAGCAGGAATGCACAAGAGTAGCTTCAGAGTGAGGAGACGGCGTCAGCGAGGGAGTTAGGACTGGTGGGATTCAGCGCATTGGTGGGACAGTGGCAAAGGAGGTAGCTCGGATGGGCCAGTGCGACGCGAGAGGGCCAAAAGGCGAGGTCCTTACCATTGCCGGGCAGTGGAGGGTCGGATACACCGCACGCTGTGGGGACAATCACACGGGCTCCCATGAGCACACACACGCGCTCCTCCAGCCGAGTGAGCTTCTGCAGCTTGGCGCGGCCACCCCTGGCACGGGCCTGGCGATTAAACGCTACTTTAGCCTGCAAGAGAAAGGACGGGCTGTAAGTGCGCAGTGAAGCCCTGATGTAGTGTGCACTGCCTCCCATGGTGGAATAGCTTGGACAGAGTGAAGCCCTGATGTAGTGTGCACTGCCTCCCATGGTGGAATAGCTTGGACAGAGTGAAGCCCTGATGTAGTGTGCACTGCCTCCCATGGTGGAATAGCTTGGACAGAGTGAAGCCCTGATGTACTGTCCACTGCCTCCCATGGTGGAATAGCTTGGCCAAAGTGTAGAGTGCCGAATGGCCATTTGATGCTCATGACTGTCCCAATGCTGCTGGCTGAGGGCTGGCCAAAAGGACTTTCAGGTCCCTTTGCCCATCATGTCAGGTGTACATGCAAGAATGAGGAGGAGACTGGAAAGGCTACTCACCCTCACAATCCTGGTCAGATCGTTGTATTTCTTACGGCATTGTTTGTGGGTCCTGGGGGCCTCGCCGGTGAACGTCACCCTCTGGGCGATCTGCTTCCAGGCTTTGGTGTAGTCGTGGTGGGTTGGATTCCTCCCACTCTCTGGAAACAAGATCTTGCGCCTCACCTCCAGAGCTGTGACCATTATGTCCAGATCACCCTCTGAGAAGCGCAGGGCACGCTGACGGGCCTTCTCTGGCGTTGCCATGACTCCCTGGGGCTGAGCAGTAGTGTTGAGGCCTCTTTGCAAGGCTGCAGTGTGCAGGGCGTGGCAGCAGACCAATTCGTCCCTTCCCCCTTTAAGAGCTGGTCGGCACCACGGGGTCTGCTGTCAGTGCAAAAATGACCGCACCCGTGCTGCGCCCCGCCTGGGCGCTATCCCTCTGGACCGCCGGCTTAGCGCCTAAAGAGAGTAGTGGAACGCCTCTTTTAGCGCTCCACCAACCTCTTAGGGCGAAGCCACTGAATTCCCGGCAACGGGGCGCTACTTTGGGGCGGGCGCTAACTTCGGGCGGGCGCTAAAGCTAGCGCCCCAAAACTGCCTATACTGAAAATCTAGCCCTAAGTGTCTTCCTGGGTTGATTTATTTTAAAGGGAAGAATGCGTGTTCTGTCTCCTTTTAGCTGTCTGGTTTTGAAATAACAAATCAAAGATGTCTCCCACAGGCCCGGACATGTCAAGTTTGAGTTTTGAACTTGACATGCTGCACAGGGCCCTGCTTTAACCTTGCAGGTCTTGCCATAAAGTCCAAAAGCCATTGTCCTTCAGGGTTCCCTTATTTAATAACTTTGGAAATGTGGGAATTTTGAGAATCCTACACATGGCTTTTACACGTAAAACATTAAATTTCACCCAAGTGACTATCCTTGTGACTATTTGTGCAGTATCTTTCTCTTACACGTGCTCCTACGTGGTGCTTCCCCTGTGGCTTCAGCAGATGTGGAGGCCCCTTGCTCAGTTTCTTGCTCCTATCTCGTCACTTTTGGCCGGCGTCCTCTGGGGTGGTGAACCTATGAGGGCTCGTCAACAGTCTGCTGCTCCTGCGGCTGTGCAGGGGTTGAGATGCCGATCTCAGTTGGGTGTGGATTCTGGTGGGGCTCTGACCGAGGGCTCTGCAGTGGCATGGAGAGGAGCCCCCACTTCCTTGAGGTCTGCCACTAACTTCTCTCTCATGGGTCAGGTCCCCCTCAGCGCTTGCAAGTGGCTTTGAGAGCAGTCAAGTGTTCAGTTTCAATTGTACGCACCTGCACTATTTCCTGCATGATGGCACGCTCTCCTCGGGACTCAGCCAGCTTCACCTCCATTGCCTGCAGGTTGCTTTGCAGTTCGTTGAGTTGAGTTCATAAGGGGGGCCATGGGGACCTGTATCTGCACTGGCAGTCCTATTCAGAAGGACTTCCATGAAGGTCTGGTTTCTCTGTTCAATAGATGACCATCGCTCCTCCAGAGATGTCATTCTATTCAGAACACTCGCCATGTTTACTGCACTCTGGTGACTTATCACCTCCATGGAGGTTGCCATCCTTTCCATGGTGATGCGTTCATGCGCCAATGACTCCACAAAGGCGCTCTGCTCATGTTCGCAATGGACTCCTCCATTCGCTCCACCCTCGCAGCGACCCTGGAGACAAAACCTGCCAGAGACTCCTTCATCTGTTCCTGGAGTTCCAGCACCGCTGATCTCGTGGATGGACCCAGAGGCAGAGGGTCGAAATGCAGCTGAGCCGAGCTGGCAGAGTCCTGCGCCCTCCGACTAGGACTCTCCTCTGCTGTCCCTGTCTCCACCATCTGCTGATGCTCACTTGTGAGTTGTGATACACCAGGTGACAACACTACTCTATCTCCCGATGTTGCCTCTGAGGTGTGAGTGTCGGTGCTGGGTGCGCTGAATTCTGCTGACGCGCCCTCAGCGGTTGCAGCTTCCTCTGAGGAGTCTTGAGGCTCAGGCTCTTCCTCCTGGATAGTGGGGACGGGTGCTTGCGATGATTCTGTGGGGGAGTAAAGGAAAGAGTCAGAGATGTGAGGCCAAGATTACATGCACATTGCATATTGCAGATGATCATAAGTCCATCTGTTACAGCTTCAGAATCATTATCAGCAACTCATGCAATGGCATTGAGAGAGAGATGGAAAACTATTCGATCACCAGCTTGCTGTGATGCGCCCGTCTGTCCGTCCCCCACTTGGGAATCTTCCTCCACTCCCACGATCTCCAGGACCGCCTCCTCCCAGGTGGTGAGCTGGGCTACTGAGGGTGGCCCTCCTCCTGTCCTCGCTCTTTCCCTCCTTATTGTGAGCGCTCTCTCCCTGCAATGAGGGAGACAAGTGGAGTGTGAGTGTAGAGAATCCATAGCATAGATGCTTAGAAGGAGACAAAGATGGAGTGAGGTGGCAAGACCAAGGGCCCTCCTTGTGTGTTGTAAGTTGTAATTGCATCACAGTGATAGGGAGTGTGAGGGCTGCATAGTCGAATAGTTAGGTGAATGTGACCATAGAGAGAGAGAGAGAGAGAGAGAGAGAGAGAATGGGTAAGGGTGCATGGATGCCGGTGTCAAGTGGGATGTGGAGGAAGAGATTGCTAAAGTTGAGTGCTAGTGAGGAGAGGCAATGGGGGTGATGGGAAATTCATACTCACTTTTCCAGTGCACAGAAGGTCATGAAACCTTTTCCTGCACTGAAGCCAGGTTCTGCGGGTTATTGACAGATTTGACCTCCTCTGCCACCTGGATCCACACAGCCTTGGTTTGCTGGGGAGGCTTCTTCCTCCCTGAAGAAGGGAAGAGCACCTCTTTATTTGCTCTTGCTCCCTCTACTAAAGCCTGCAGGGCAACGTCATCAAAGCGGGGTGCAGATCTAGGTCCCTGGCTGGCCATTCTTCCTGCAGGTGCCTCGAACATGCAAGGGCAAAAGCTTGGCAGTCTGCAGAAGAAGCTAGGCTTGTTGCAGACTTTAAATGCAGCAGCAATGATGAAGTCATCGGAGGTGACATTCAGACTGGAACAACTCATTTGCCATGGATTCCCACACGTTGGCACTCAATTGGCCAATTACGTTAAAATGGCATCATTTTCCCACATCGATTTAGAATCGGGTGGCTAAAACAAAATGCGGATTACACAACCCCAGCCCGCAGTGTTTTTAAAGAGTAGCGGTGAGAGAGGGTCGCCTTGCTTGACACCTCTCTTTGAGGATCAGATCTGTTTTGGCTCTCTCGCCCTCTATTACCATTGAAGTATCGGTATATAGGTCCTCAACGAGGTGAATGAACCCTTTGGGCAAGCCTCGTCTCCCGAGTGCCTTAGAGACAATTTTGTGCCCTACTGAATCGAATGCTTTAGCCAAGTCTTCTTTCTTAGGCAGTCCCTCAGATCCGAGGATCACTTGCTTCTACATTAAAAATGAGTTCTCAGGTGACTGATGAGTCCAATGCGGGACCTACAGTCTCTGTTACAGGTGGGCAGATGGTGGTTGAAGGGGCGGGTGGGTGGGGTGCTTGGGTTGACGTGCGCTCCTTTCACTGTTTGCGCTTGGCTTCCGCTTGCTCTCGGCGAAGAGACTGGAGGTGTTTGGCGTCTTCCCGGATGCTTCTCCTCCACTTTGAGCGGTCTTGGGTCAGGGATTCCCAGATGTCGGTGGGGATGTTGCACTTTTTCCAAGGAGGCTTTGAGGGTGTCCTTGAAGCGTTTCCCCTGCCCACCTGAGGCTCTCTTGCCGTGTCAGAGCTCCGGTAGCGCGCTCGTTTTGGGAGTCTCCTATATCGGGCATGCGGACGATGTGGCCCGTCCATCGGAGCTGATCGAGCGTGGTCAAAGCTTCGATGCTGGGGATGTTGACCTGAGCAAGAACACTGACGTTGGTATGCCTATCCTACCAATAGATTTGCAGGATCCTTCGGAGGCAGCATTGGTGGTACCTCTCCAGTGCTTTGAGGTGCCTGCTGTACATGGTCCATGTCTCTGATGCGCAGAGGGCGGGAATCACTACTGCTCTGTAGACCATGGGCTTGGTGCTCGGTTTGAGGTCCTGGTCTTCAAACACTCTTCCTCAGGCGACCGAAGGCTGCACTGGCACACTGAAGGCGGTGAAGGTGGTGCTTCCCCTGTGGCTTCAGCAGATGTGGAGGCCCCTTGCTCACTTCCTGCTGCTCCTGTCTCGACACCTTTTTGGCGGGCGTCCTCTGGGGTGGCGAACCTGTGAAGGCTCGTCAACAGTCTGCTGCTCCTGCGGCTGTGCAGGGGTTGAGCTGCCGATCTCAGTTGGGTGTTGATGGGCCTTCAGTAACCACAAAACTAGAAGTTATAGACTTAAACAAGTTGGCTTTTAATCACTAAGATCAGAGCTAACATCTCAACACGCCGACTGGTTCACAGGAATGAGTCATACAGATCCTGGGATCTTTATGTAAGAGAAGTCAGGAAGTCAGGGGCAGAGCCAAGACCTGGAACCTCCCAGGTTAGTCGGGAAAGAGGAAGTGAAACTATACACAGTGGGGGAGGGTAATATACATGAGTGCAAAACGAATACAGGATCAAGACAAACAGATTTCATTACATTCACCCCTTCTATAGATTTAGTCCATCGGGGTGATGTTTCTTAAAAGTTGGTATAAGTGAGTCTGTCAGGAGGTTTTGCAGTTCTCAGTGATCGGCGCAAAGCCGGTTGGGGTGCCTCTAGGGGAGTGGATTCTGGTTCTTCCGCTGTCCGGGCCTCCGCAGTGTCTTCCAGGTTATCTGCAGTGTCCTCCAGGTTAAAGTTGGGTATTGATACCTCCTGGGCGTCCTGTCTCTTTGTAGTGTAGGTCTTCATCGGGTAGTCTCCCATCGTTCTCTCTGCTCCCCGAGGGAGCGAGGTCTTTTATGGAAACAGTGTCCTCTCGCCCGTCAGAGTATTCGATATAGGCGTACTGAGGGTTTGCATGGAGGAGCTGTACCTTTTCCACAAGGGGGTCAGTTTTATGGCGCCTCGCGTGCTTCCGCAATAGTACTGTCCCCGGAGACGTCAGCCACGCGGGTAGAGATATGCCCGAGGTGGATTTCCGGGGGAAAACGAACATCTTTTCGTGAGGGGTAGCGTTAGTGGCAGTACATAAGAGACCTTATGGAGTGGAGCACGTCTGGGAGGACTTCATGCCAGCGGGAGGTCGGAAGGCCTTTTGACTTTAAGGCTAACGTGACAGCCTTCCAAACAGTAGCATTCTCCTTTTCCACTTGCCCATTACCCCGGGGGTTGTAGCTAGTGGTTCTGCTAGTGGCTATCCCCTTCGAGAGCAAGAACTGGCGCAGCTCGTCACTCATGAATGACGTCCCCCTATCGCTGTGTATGTCGTTCGGCATGCCAAACATGCAGAATAGATTACAGAGACACTTGATGACCGTGGCACCAGTCATGTCTGGGCAGGGAATGGCGAAGGGGAAGCGGGAATATTCATCACTGATATTGAGGAAGTATACGTTACGGTCGGCAGAGGGAAGGGGTCCCTTGAAGTCCAGACTTAGGCGCTCGAATGGCCGTGTGGCTTTGATAAGGTGTGCACGGTCAGGCCTGTAGAAACGAGGCTTGCATTCCGCACAGATGCGGCAGGCTCTGGTCATTGCCCTGACCTCCTCGATGGAGTGGGGCAGATTGCGGGACTTTATAAAATGGTATAGTCGGGTGACCCCTGGGTGACAGAGTTCGTTGTGGAGACCCTGTAATTTGTCCGTATGAATGCTGGCACACATTCCCCGCGATAGGGTGTCTGGGGGTTCATTAAGGGCTCCCGGCCTGTACATAATATCATAGTCGAACGTGGATAGTTCGATCCTCCACCTGAGTATTTTGTCATTCTTGATTTTCCCCCTTTGTTATTAAACATGAAAGCCACCGACCACTGGTCGGTGAGCAGGGTGAAACGTTTGCCGGCTAGGTAGTGTCTCCAGTGCCGCACTGCCTCCACTATAGACTGTGCCTCCTTCTCGACAGAAGAGTGCCTGATTTCAGGTCCCTGAAGGGTTCGGGAGAAGGCGGCCACAGGTCTCCCAGCCTGATTGAGGATCGCAGCTAAGGCAAAGTCTGACGCATCGCTTTCGACTTGAAAGGGAATGCATTCGTCCACTGCACACACTGCAGCCCTTTCAATGTCCTGTTTAATACTGGTGAAAGCCTCCTGAGCTTCAGCTGATAGTGGGAAGGACGTCGATTTAATGAGGGGTCGGGCCTTATCAGAGTAATTGGGCACCCATTGGGCATAATACGAAAAAAATCCCAGGCACCTTTTTAAAGCTTTGGGATTGTGTGGCAGGGGCAGTTCCTTTTTAGGGGGTGTAATCGGTCAGGGTCCGGTCCAATTACCCCATCTTCCACCACACAGCCGAGGATACAGAGACGGGTTGTGTTGAAGACACATTTGTCTTCGTTGTAGGTTAGATTCAGCTTTAGGGCAGTTTTTAAAAATCTCGCAAGATTTAGATCGTGGTCTTGCTGGTTGTGCCCGCAGATAGTGACATTGTCCAGATAGGGGTAGGTAGCTTGTAGTTTATTCTCGTCAACCATGCGGTCCATCTCACGTTGGAAGACAGAGACCCCATTTGTTACGCCGAAGGGCACTCTGAGAAAATGGTAGAGGCGCCCGTTCGCCTCGAAGGCGGTGTATGGGTGGTCCTCCGTTCTAATGGGGAGCTGGTGATATGCGGATTTGAGGTCGGTAGTCGAGAAGACTCGGTATTGCGCAATCTGGTTGACCATTTCTGATATGCGGGGTAAAGGGTAGGCGTCCAGCTGGGTATAAATATTAACAGTCTGGCTGTAGTCAATTACCATCCGTTTCTTTTCGCTATTTTTAACTATGACTACTTGGGCACGCCACTGGCTGGTACTGCATTCAATAATGCCTTCCCGCAGGAGTCTGTCCACTTCCGCCTTGATAAAGTGTCTGTCTTCCAGACTGTACCGTCTACTTTTGGTCGCTATGGGCCTACAGTTCGGAGCGAGATTAGCGAATAAAGAGCGCGGGCTGATTTTTAAGGTTGATAGGCCACAGACTGTGAGTGGCGGCTGGGACCCGCCATATGCTAGCGTGACACTTTCGTGGTGGCACTGGAAGTCCAGGCCCAAGATTACATTAACACAGAGTTCTGGCATCACGAGTTTAAAATCCTTGTAGTCCGTGCCTTTTACAGTCAGTGTTACCACACAGTAGCCCAAAATGTCCGAAGTGTGGGGCTTAGCAGCCATAGCAATTCTGCTCCGTGTAGGGGTTACCGTTAATGAGTGCCGCCGTACCAGGCTAGGGTGGATAAAACTCGCGGTACTCCCTCAGTCAATTAAACATTTTGTTAAATTCCCGTTTACCTGTATGTCCATCATGGATTTTGTCAACGGGTGTGGCCTGGATTGATCCACCGTGATCGAAGCCACTGTTGGGCCCTGGGCGGCCGTTGAGTCGGGAAAAGATGGCGGATCCCAAGATGGCAGCCCGCACGAGGCGGTGACGGAGTTGGAAATCGGATTCCCCCTGCAGACTTTGCTAAAATGCCCCTTTTTCTTACATTTGAAGCATGTAGCGTCCTTCGCTGGGCATCGTTGTCTGGGGTGCTTGGCCTGGCCGCAGAAGTAGCATTTCGGGCCTCGAGACATTGCCGCTGTAGCAGGACTCCTGGGTGAACTTCTGTGTGGGGACTCTGGCGGCGTAGAGCTGGTCTGAGACCTGGATGGGGAAGATGGCTGATTCCAAGATGGCGGTCCCCTCGGCGCGCACGAGGCGGTGAGGGCCGCATGGCCGGAAGAATAAGAGTCAGAGTTTTTCTGGGCCACGTCCAGCGATCGCGCAGTGGCCACTGCCTTTTTTAAGTCCAGGACCACCTTCTCCAGCAGTCTCTGCCGGATATAATTCGATTTGAGGCCCGCGATGAAGGAATCGCGGACCAATTCGTCAGAGTACGCGTTGGCCGTCACGGCCTTGCAGTTACAGTCCCGGACCAGGTCCTTTTAGGCCCTGTAAGAAATCGTCCATTGATTCCTCTGGTCGCTGCCTGCGTGTAGCCAGCAGATGTCTGGCGTACACTTCGTTTACCGGCCTCTGGTATTGGGCCTTCAGGATAGTGATGGCCTCCGTGTAAGAGGTGGCGTCCCGGATGAACGAATAAATCCGATGACTTACGCGAGTAGTCAGTAGATTCAGTTTATCTACCTCGCTAGCGGAGGAGGCCCCCGTGAAGAGTTCGAAGCATTTGAGCCAGTGTCCAAATTGATTTGATGCTTCAGCAGAATGTGGATACAAGTCCAGACGCTCTGGTTTTAGGAGTCGATCCATCCTAGCATTCTTTAGTGATTAAAATTGATGGGCCTTCAATAACCACGAAACTAGAAGTTATAGACTTAAACAAGTTGGCTTTTAATCACTAAGATCAGAGCTAACATCTCAACACGCCGACTGGTTCACAGGAATGAGTCATACAGATCCTGGGATCTTTCTGTAAGAGAAGTCGGGGGCGGAGCCAAGACCTGGAACCTCCCAGGTTAGTTGGGAAAGAGGAAGTGAAACTATACACAGTGGGGGAGGGTATGAGTGCAAAACGAATACAGGATCAAGACCAACAGATTTCATTGCAGGTGTGGACTCTGGTGGGGCTCTGACCGAGGGCTCTGCAGTGGCATGGAAGTGTGAGCGCTTGGAGAGGAGCCCCCACTTCCTTGATGTCTGCCACCAACTTCCCTCTCATGGGTCAGGTCCCCCTCAGCACTTGCAAGTGGCTTGAGAGCAGTCAAGTATTCTGTTTCAGTTTCAAGCGCATGCACTATTTCCTGCATGATGGCACGCTCTCCTCTGCACTCGGCCAGCTTCAGCTCCATCGCCTGTAGGTTGCTTTGCAGTTCGTTGAGTTGAGTTCATCAGGGGGGTTCATGGGGACCCGTATCTGCACTGGCAGTCCTACTCAGAAGGACTTCCATGAACGCCTGGTTTCTCTGTTCAATAGATGATGCGCTGCGCTATCAATAACTCAAAAGACTGAGATTAAGCGAGTAACTAACAGGCATTTATTAACAAGAGAATGAAGGTGTGCCTCGAGTGGTCGACCGGTCCAGAATACAGAGGGACTGTGGAGCAGTCACCTTTTATACCTGGACTCGTGGGAGGAGTCAGCCGAGGCATGTACACAGTGGAATACAAACAGTGGTTTACCGCATTCACCCCTTGTTTAAAAATGAGTCCGGCTGGGTGAAGTGTATTAAAAGTTAGTGTATTGTAGTCTCTCCGGAGGTCTTGTCTGCCGCTGTGATCGACGTGGCGACGGCAGGGGTAGTGAAGCTTCCGGCGTCGAGTCCCGCGTACGCTGGGACACTGGGGTGTAGTCCTCGTGGGTGTTGAGCGGGCCGCGGGGACCAGGCCTGCCGTCTGCTGGGGCTGGATATTGGATCGTGGCGGGGGTGGTAGTGGGTTGTGGGTTACTGCGGCCCCCGAGGGTGCGAGGTCTCGTATGGAGACTGTGTCCTCCCGCCCGTCCGGGTACGCAATGTAAGCATACTGGGGGTTGGCGTGGAGGAGGTCGACCCTCTCGACCAGGGGGTCCGTTTTATGGGTCCTCACGTGTCTTCTCAGTAGGACCGGCCCTGGGGACGTCAGCCATGGCGGTAGCGATGTCCCCGATGTGGACTTCCTTGGGAAGACAAACATTTTCTCATGAGGGGTGGTGTTAGTGGCAGTGCAGAGCAGTGACCGAATAGAGTGGAGCGCATCGGGGAGCACATCCTGCCAGCGGGAGGTCGGAAGGCCCCTAGACTTTAAGGCTAGCAGGGCGGCCTTCCAAACTGTCGCATTCTCTCTTTCCACCTGTCCGTTCCCCCGGGGGTTGTAACTGGTGGTCCTGCTTGTGGCAATACCCCTAGCGAGCAGGTACTGGCGTAGTTCGTCGCTCATAAACGATGAGCCCCGGTCGCTATGGATATAGCTGGGGAAACCGAACAGGGTGAAGAGGTCGTTCAGACACTTAATGACCGTGGCACTGGTCATGTCCGGGCAGGGGATGGCGAACGGGAAACGGGAGTACTCATCAATAATGTTGAGGAAGTACACATTGCGGTCGGAGGAGGGGAGAGGCCCTTGAAAATCGACGCTCAGGCGCGAGTGGCTTTTATCAGGTGAGCCCTGTCTGGTCTATAAAAGTGCGGTTTGCACTCAGCGCAGAATTGGCAGTTCCTGGCCATGGTCCTGACCTCCTCAATGGAGTAAGGCAGGTTGCGGGCCTTGATGAAGTGGAAGAACCTGGTGACCCCCGGGTGGCAGAGGTCATTGTGGAGGGCCCGCAGTCTATCGATCTGCGCGCTGGCGCAGGTGCCACGCGATAGAGCATCCGGAGGTTCATTGAGCTTCCCGGGTCGGTACAAGATCTCGTAATTGTAGGTGGAAAGTTCGATTCTCCACCTCAAGATCTTGTCGTTTTTGATTTTGCCCCTCTGCTTGTTGTTAAACATAAAAGCAACTGAAAGCTGGTCAGTGAGCAGGGTAAATCGTTTTCCGGCCAGGTAGTGCCTCCAATGACGCACGGCCTCCACAATAGCCTGGGCCTCCTTCTCAACAGCGGAGTGTCTGGTCTCCGGGCCCTGGAGGGTTCGTGAAAAGAAGGCCACGGGTCTCCCCGCCTGATTAAGGGTAGCGGCCAGGGCAAAGTCGGACGCGTCGCTTTCCACCTGGAAGGGGATGGATTCGTCCACTGCGTGCATGGTGGCTTTAGCAATGTCTTCCTTGATACGGTGGAAGGCTAAGCGGGCCTCTGTCATCACGGGAAAGGAGGTGGACTTGATCAGCGGACGGGCCTTGTCCGCATAGTAGGGGACCCACTGGGCGTAATAGGAGAAAAACCCTAGGCACCTCTTCAGGGCCTTGAGGCAGTGGGAGTTCCATAAGGGGACGCATCCGGTCGGGGTCGGGACCGATGACTCCGTGTTCCACAACACAGCCAAGGATGGCGAGGCGGGTTGTGCGGAATATGCACTTCTCCTTGTTATATGTCAGGTTCAGGAGTTGGGCGGTGCGGAGGAATTTTTCGAGGTTTGCGTCATGGTCCTGCAAGTCATGGCCGCAGATGGTCACATTGTCCAGATATGGGAAAGTGGCCTGCAACGCATTTTGATCGACCATCCGGTCCATCTCCCTTTGGAAGACGGAGACCCCGTTGGTGACGCCAAAGGGAACCCTAAGGAAGTGAGAGAGGCGGCCGTTTGCCTCAAAGGCAGTATACTGGCGGTCCTCAGGGCGGATAGGGAGCTGGTGGTACGCTGATTTCAGGTCAATGGTCGAGAAGACGCGGTACTGCGCGATCTGGTTGACCATATCAGCTATGCGGGGGAGTGGGTAAGCGTCCAGCAGGGTGTAGCGATTTATTGTCTGGCTGTAGTCGATGACCAGGCGCTGCTTCTCGCCGGTCTTAACGACCACAACCTGGGCGCGCCAGGGGCTGGTGCTGCCCTCAATAATCCCCTCCTTCAGGAGCCGCTCCACTTCGGTTTTAATGAAAACCCTGTCCCCGGCACTGTATCGCCTGCTCTTTGCGGCGATGGGCTTACAGTCGGGGGTGAGGTTAGCAAACAGTGGGGGGGGGGGGGGCGGTGGGGTGACTCTGAGTGTGGAGCGGTTGCACCTGGTGCGCGGCGGGCAATTTTGAAGCTGCTAGCTGCGGACTGTGAGTGGGGGGAGGGGTCCACCGTACGCCATCGTAACACTTTTAAGGTGGCACTGAAAATCTAACCCCAGTAGAACGGCAGCGCAGAGGTGGGGCAGGACCAGAAGTTTAAAATTATCGTACACAGTCCCGTCTACTACGAGTGTCACCACGCAGTAGCCGCCAATGTCCGCTGACTGGGACTCGGAGGCCATAGAAATCCGCTGGTGCGCAGGCAGGACTGGAGAGAGCAACGCCGCACCGTGTCGGGGTGGATGAAGCTCTCCGTGCTCCCTGAGTCAAAAAGGCAGATTGTTTCGTGACCATTTACCGTAATGTCCATTGTGGACCGGGCCAGTTGGTGCGGTCTCGCTTGGTCCAGCGTAACGGAGGCCAGCGTAGGGGTCGGTGTGTCGCTGCGGGTATCAGATGAGGCGGTGTTGGGGGCCTGTTGTGTCCCGGCTGTCGTCCAAGATGGCGGCGTCCATGATCCCCATGTGGCTGGAGGCGTCCAAAATGGCTGCTGTTCCGGTGGTTCGCACATGGCTGGGGAGGCCCAAGATGACGGCCCACACGCGGCGCTGCTGGGGTTCGGGGTGGCTTTGGCTCTGCAGACGCTGGCGTAGTGTCCCTTCTTCCCGCAGCCCGAGCAGATCGCATTTTTCGCCGGGCAGCGCGCTCTGGGGTGTTTGGCCTGGCCACAGAAGTAGCATTTCTGGCCTTGGGGCACTGCTGTCTGGCCTTGGGACACTGCTGCAGTAGTTGGGCCGTTGCTGGGGTGGCACGGCGCTATGAGACCTTCCTACCGTGTCCCAGGCTGTCGTTCCCCGCGGCGTCCATGGTGCAGAGGAGTAGGTATCCATGCCCCGGTAGGCTGCGTCCAATGATAGTGCGAGTTCAGAGTCCTTGTTGAGATCAAGGTCACTCCGCTCCAACAGTCGCTGTCGGGTGTAATTGGACCTGTGGCCCGCTACAAAAGCGTCCCGGATAAGTTCCTCTGTGTACACGGCGGCCTTTACATCCTTACAACCACAGGCCCGGCCAAGCACAAACAGTGCCTGAAGGTATTCCTCGGTCGATTCCCCAGGTTGTTGTTTACGACTCCCCAGGAGGTGCCTAGCGTACACCTCGTTCACTGGGCGCATGTACTGGTCCTTGAGCTTGATAGCATCCGCGTACGAGGTCGCGTCCTGGATGACCGAGTACACTCGGTGGTTCACTTTGGAGGTCAGGACATCCAGTTTGTCCTCGTCCGATTTGACCGTTGCAGCGGAGGCGATCAGGAATTTTTCAAAACACCTAAGCCAGTGAGTAAACTTGGTGGATGAGTCCGCCTCCCGATGATCTAAGTCCAGGCATGCTGGTGTGAGGATCTTCTCCATTATAAAAATCTTGTTAATAAAATTGATGCGCTATCAATAACTCAAAAGACTGAGATTAAGCGAGTAACTAACAGGCTTTTATTAACAAGAGAATGAAGGTGTGCCTCGAGTGGTCGACCGGTCCAGAATACAGAGGGACTGTGGAGCAGTCACCTTTATACCTGGACTCGTGGGAGGAGTCAGCCGAGGCATGTACACAGTGGAATACAAACAGTGGTTTACCACAATAGATGACCATCGCTCCTCCAGAGATGTCATTCTATTCAGAACACTCAACATGTTTTCTGCACTCTGGCGACTTATCTCCTCCATGGCCGAAGCCATCCTCTCGTCTACTGTTGCCATCCGTTCGAGGGAGGTTGCCATCCATTCCGTCGTGATGCGTTTGTGCGCCAATGACTCCACAAAGGCTCTACTCATGGTCGCTATGGACTCTGCCATTCGCTCCACACTGGCAGCAACCCTGGTGACAAAACCTACCAGAGACTCCTGCATCTGTTCCTGGAGTTCCAGCACCGCTGATCTTATGGATGGACCCAGAGGCAGAGGGTCGACATGCAGCTGAGCCGAGCTGGCAGTTCTGCGCCCTCTGACTAGGATGCTCCACTGCTGTCCCTGTATCCACAATCTGCTGATGCTCACTTGTCACCTGGTGTATCACAGCTCACAACGCTATTCTATGTCCCGAAAGTCCTACCGAGGTGTGAGTGTCTGCGCTGGTGCTGGGTGTGCTGAATTCTGCTGATGCTGCGCCCTCAGAGGTTGCAGCTTCATCTGAGGAGTCTTGAGGCTCAGGCTCTTCCTCCTGGCTAGTGGGGACGGCTGCTTGCGATGGTCCTGTGGGGGAGTAAAGGAGAGAGTCAGATATGATGTCAAGGTTACATGCACATTGCATATTGCAGATGATCATAAGTCCATCTGTTAGCTTCAGAATCATTATCAGCAACTCATGCAATGTCAATGAGAGAGATAGAAAACTATTCTGTCACCAGCTTGCTGTGATGCACCCGTCTGTCCGTCCCCCACTTGCGCATCTTCCTCCACTCCTACGATCTCCAGGACCGCCTCCTCCCAGGGGGTGAGGTGGGCTACTGAGGGTGGCCCTCCTCCTGTCCTCGCTGTTTCTCGCTTATTGTGAGCTCTCTCTTTTCCTGCAATGAGGGAGACAAGTGGAGGTTGAGTGAGAATGAAGGAGTGAGTATAGAGATTCCATAGCGTAGATACTTAGAAGGAGACAAAGATGGAGTGAGGTGGCAAGACCAAGGGCTCTCCCTGTGTGTTGTCAGTTGTTTTCATAGCATCAGAGTGTTGGGGAGTGTGAGGGCTGCATAATCGAATAGTTAGGTGAATTTGACGAGAGAGAGAGTGAGGGAATGGGTAAGGGTGCATGGATGTCAGTATCAAGTGGCATGTGGAGGAAGAGATTGCTAAAGCGGAGTGCTGGTGAGGAGAGGCAATGGGGATCAGATTGAGGGTGATGGGAAATTCACCCTTGCTAGGGCTGGCACTTGTCATCTTCGACTTCTCCACCATCTCCTCATCTTCGTCCTCTGCCTCACTTGAATGCTGTATCAGCTCATCAAGGTCCTCCTCCGTCAACTCCTCGCCGTGCGACTCGAGGAGCTCCTCAACCTCATCAGGCTGTATGTCGGCCAGCCCCTCGCCTCCCAAACATTGCGCAACCTTCACAATGCGCTGAACTTCAGCGTCAACTATAGGGAAGCCTCGAAGTCATTCACTGCCTCCCTCAAGTTTACCCCAGTTGAGTGTCGTCGTCTTCAGTTCATCCATCAATTCTTTTATGTTGGTGATGCAGTCAGCGATGGTGTAATCTCCCAACAAGTTTTCACCGTCAGTGTTGCGTCATCCTCCATCATGCGGTCAAAGCTGCGTTGTATGTAGTATGCCTTGAAGGTGGCTATCACACTCGTGGGACAAAGTCCCATTATAGAGTGCGTATTTCGAGTCCGGGGAGGGAGCTGCGGGCAGGCGGCCGGCGGGAAAGCGTCCGGCCGCTGCGGGGCCTTTAATGCGCCGGCGCTAACTGCAGTAAGGCACCTCTGACAAAACGCTGGTTGCGGCTGCCACGGGCGAGGCGGCCGCAACTCAATTTCGGAGTTCGGGCGGGTTACCACGGCAACCGGGACGCTGCGCACACCGATGACGTCATCGGTGCCGGCGCAGCGCTACCGGAGCAACGCCGATTTAGGGCCCCAGGGAATTTCACTACTGGCCATAACTCCGGCGCAAGGCCCTCTAGCGCCTCAAATGAGGCGCTAAGGCTACTGAATTTTCAGCCGATTGAGTTTTGGCCATTTTCCCCTTGCTCCCATCACAAAACCGAAAAATTCGATTGTTGTGCCCGCAGTCATCTCCGCAATAAGCGTTTGCAAATGTTTGTATTTATCGGCCTTCTCTGCACCAGCCTTTTCGAGCGACATATTATTGTCCTCAAATCTCTCGGTCACGTCGACTATTGCCACCTTCAGATCTTGAGTAAAGATGAGGTTGGGCTTCCACAACTTCCCATCTTGTGTGGTAAATCTCGGCTCGACGTGGGTTGTCCATCCATATTTGGACACAAGATTTTTCAATTTGTCCAAGATTTTATTATGCCGTTTGATCCTTGCGTTCTTTACGGCTGGGCATCGGCCAGATATATGTGCCAGTGTTTCATTAGCAGTCGAACATCGTCTACAAGTTTTAATTACATTGTAGCGACCATATGAAAGGGTGCATCTCGTCGGATATAGATTGCACCTCAAAAGCAGTCCCATTTATGTATTGGGACTGTTTACCAACGTAAAATGAATTTATCCATGAATTGGATATTATGTCATTTTTAAAGTAGTGGGTTCCGGAGCCTTGGCATCGAAGATTCTTCCATTTCTCGAATTCCCAACTTCGCCAATCTGCGTATTTGTTCTTAGATTTATTACTGGTGGAGATACCGAACATTGCTCCAACCGAGTAACGTCTCCAGCGTCCTGGGCGTCTCTCGTTCTTGTTCCTCCATCTCTTCCACCGACTCCTCAGGTATACTTGGCATTCTATGGGTAACAAGGGGTGGAACCGGTTCGAGGAATTTCTCAATCTCTGTCAGAGACTTCAAATTCCTTAGTCTCCTGATATTCTCCAGATTATTCTTTCCACAATATTGGAACGACGCTCTAATTATTTCGTCGTCTGCTGTTTCCAGGGCCTCGAGTTTCCTTATAATCGCTGCTGGAATTTGCACTTCCAATTTAGGCAGACCAAGGCCTCCGTCTTTATTCCTTGAGTATAACATACCATCTGTTATCTCAGCAGGGAGATGTAATATCTCCTTTATTACTTTTCTGACCATTTGATCTAAACTAATCAGTGTATTCTGAGAAGTCTCTGTTAAAATGAGGTGATCATATATGTTTTAAAGATTTCCACTTTTTGTGTAGGTTTCAGTTCAACCTTCTTTAAACTCTCAACCCAATTGCGAAGTTTGTCGGACCATTTGTCTTCACTGACTCCCGCCCATGGATCAATCCTGGCACCCAAATATTTCTCGATCCCTCCGGGTGGAATATAGTTTACCGTAATTCCATTGATCTTCCAGTTCTCTTTATTGTTATATAGGAACGTCTTCCTAGAACAACTAAAATGGAATCCGGCGGTCTTTTTGATAATATTAAGACCTGTCTGTTTGCAAAATTCTTGCACGATCTTCAGGTTCGCTTTCATACCGGCATGGGAGTCACTGAGGACTGCTATATCGTCCGCAAATGCGAGTGTTGAGCAATGAATTGCTCTGCCGTTGTGCACCATCATCACACCTTTTCTTGCTCTTTCCAAGGAGCAGATCAGGGGATCCATTGTAATATTAAATAAAAGCGGAGATAATGGGTCGCCCTGTTTGACTCCCCGTTTAATAGGAATGGGATCTGTCCTGGTTCTATCACTTTCTATCATCGTAGAGTTGTTTGTATACAAATTCTCCACAAGGCGAATGAACCTACCCGGAATTCCCATCCTAGACAAACCTTTTGACAGCATTTTATGACCAACTGAGTCAAATGCCTTAGCTAGGTCAATAAAGACTATAGCCAGTTCCTTTTTGTTACATTTCGCCCCCTTGATGACATTCTGTAATATTGAGATGTTCTCATTACAACCTGGGGTCTCCGCAATGAAGCCCTTTTGACGGGGGTTCAGTTCGACCACTTCGGAGAGCCTCTTCGCCATTATTTTCGTAAAGAGGCGCAGCAACATCGGCCCGATCGTAATTGGCCTCCAATTATCAATATCTTTCAATAGCTCGGCATCCTCCGTCTTCAGAATAAGCACAGTACGGCTACTTTTTAAAACCACCGGGATGATAGATAATTTCAGCCATAAGGTGAATAGGCGTGGGAGCATGGTCTCATCCTCACCCATGATGTTCAACAGGTCGTCGACACTCATACCGTCGAGACCTGGGGCACTCTTTATTTTTATTCCTCTGAGTGCCTCTTCCACCTCCTCCTCCACCTTAATGGTCTCCATTAATATATTATAATTGGTATGACCCATATATCGTGCTGAACTGTTAATGTTCGATTTATTGTTTGTACAGGACAGTTTTGCTCGAAAGCATTTCTCCAACTCCTCTTTACTCAGAGGACAACAGGACATTGCAGGTGCACCCATGATCTGGCGTGCTAACCTTCTACGATCCTTATATAAAGTTTGGATTAATTTGAATTTGTCTTTCTTCGAAGCCCATCTTTTTTTAGCTCCCGAGTTCTGAATATTCCCGACTCTGGGCTTCTTTTTATTACACGTACCCGCCTTCTTTTTCTCCTTCCTCTTGCTGGTACGAGGATTTATGGAGTATTTATCCAACACCGCCTCCGTGATACTCTGTTAGGCCAACACATAGGTCTCTCGCCTCCGGATCTTCCATATTGCAGAGGAAATCCTCTGCCATAGAGAGCTGATCTTGCAGATCACGATGCTTTGGTAAGCCCGCTGCTGGGCTCCTCGGTCGGGTAGACCCTGTCGTGGTTGCTAGATCGGAAGTGGTGGTTTCCTCAATGTATGCAAGCTCAGAACCGTACTCCGTTTCCTCTTCATCGGTCACGTTCTGAGCTGCGGTTGCCGCTCTCTCCGCCTCTAAGCGTAGGGCCCGTCTTTTATCTGAAATCTGTCTCTGGTTTTTGATTTCAATTCCTTGGCAATCTGTACATTGATGTCTCTCATGCCGTCAAACTTTTTTTCAAGCTGGACCAGCATGTCAACTTCCTCCGCCGACCAAATAGCCCATGGGTTGAAGGAGTGAAGTCATGTTGGGAGGCAGGAAGACGACTTCAATATCAAGGTGGGCGAATTGGAGTGCCGGTGTGTGGCCGGGGGCATTGTCGAGGATGAGTAGGACCTTGAAAGCCAGATTTTTTTTCACTGGGTACTGCTCCACGTCATGCACAGAACAGTTTGGAAACCAGTCGATGAAGACTGCAGCAGTAACCCATGCCTTGCGGTTAGAACGCCAAAAGACAGAGATTTTGTTTTTGCCCTTCAGAGCGCGAGGATTCAGAGCAGTAGAGCAGCATCGGCTTCACTAAATAGTCTCCCTCGGCGTTCGCACAAAGGAGAAAGGTCACCCTATCCTTAGCCACCTTGAATCCCGAAGCATGCTTCTCAGCCTTCGCAATGAAAGTTCGGGAAGGCATCCTCTTCCAGAAGAGACCAGTCTCATCCGCATTAAATACCTGCTCTGGCAGGTAACACTTCTCGCTGATCAACTCCTTCAGCTCCTCCAGAAACTTGGCAGCGGCCTCGTGATCGGCTGAGGCCGATTCCCCCACAACCTTGAGGTTAGTCAAGGCGAACCTCTTCAAATTTTCCAACCAGCCCTTACTCGCTTGAAACTTTGTCATCTACACTTTGCCCGGCAGCCACAGTAAGATGCTTGTAGATACTAAGGGCCTACTTACATACCCATGCGGAATTAATATTCACTTTTTTCTGGGTCTGGTCTTCCAACCAGATATTAAGTGCCTTCTCTATGTAAGGGGGGTTATCTTACACCCAGGTAGCCCTGGGTACCTCAGGCTGATGTACAGTCCCTGAGGAGTTTTTGGGCTTTTGACTTTTTGTTTATAGCAAATCACAGTCCTCAGAGAATTTCTCTGAGTAAGTGTTTCTTGGTTGTTTATACCAGATACAACCCCAGGCAGAGTTTCAGCCTGTCCCACTTAATCTAACTGCTCAGTCCCAATTGCAGCTCATCCCCCAAATTACTGGCGTGAGGTTTCGAATCCCACTTCCCCCACTACTGTTTTACAACGCGAATTACAGCTTGGACATTTGTGACAGATTCAAATTGCAGTAACCAGAAGCAGACACTGGATAAAAGATACAACTCACTTTATTTGGACACGTAAAACACAAGCAAGGCAATAATCTCAGTACCGAACTCCACACAGCACTTCCCACTGAAAGTTCCTTGACGTCTTTAAACCTGAACAAGTTCTTAAAACAGCACCTTAAACATAGAACTTTAAACTTAACCAATCGTTCTGGGAAGGGAAAACATAGGGTGAAACCGAACTAAAATGACCTTAAACCCTATTCCTATTACCACAAGCCTCCCATCCTCCTATCACTAAGTGGGGTGATCCTCATTGAGGAAAGCTCATACTCACAGTCCCCTTTCGTACGGTTTTGAAAACGCTTTCGGTCCGGAACAGCGCGCTGTACCACGGACCTGTTGGCAGACCTGCTTGCAGTGTTTCTTCACAGTCTGGGTTCCCTGCTGATGCGGGCAAGTCGCGGTTGGATTTTTCTCGGGTAAGTCCTTAGGTTTCGTACATTTCGGGTAGGCTAGCTTCCCCTCGGTTGATTGTCTTCCCCCTCAGTCAGCTCGGGTCGGTCTTGGGAAGACGTCTGGGCACCGGGAAGCCAAGGTAGGTGAACTTTTCTTCCCCCCTCGCTCTCCGGTCTCTGGTTCCGATGCCTTCGTGGTCCGCGGGCTGCTTCTTCCTTCTCGTCGGGCGTTCCTTCGACTCTGCCTCCACACACACTGTCTGTGAGATTCTCACCCCAGTTATACTGTATCTGGGCTTGAGAGTCCTTTGTCTTTAGATACCAATAATGGTCCGGTGATGGCTGTCCCTTTGTGTCCGGTCCGGTGCTCAAAGTGTGAGTAGGTGCGAAGTGTAGACTAGATTGCCCGTTAATCCTTTTCCTTTGTCTTGTTTGGCTTTGGAAGCTCCTGGCTCCGACCAGTCTGTTCCCTCCTATGTGAGGTTTGTTTTGGGTTGAGCTCTTGCCCTGTAGAGGTGTTGCGTCTGGTGTTTTGGGTTGGGGTGACCAGGGCCTTTAGATGCTAATGGCCCCCAGTTCACCCTTCCTTCTGGAATGTTCTGACGGTTAAGAATGATGTGTTGCCTTTTTAAAGAAAATGTTTTTCATGGGATCCAAAAATTCCTCCTTTCCAGGGTCCGGGGACCCCTTCCAACTCTGGGTAGAGGTTCTCGTATGGCCTCTCCCCAACTGGGAGACCCCCACCTTCCCCTCAGCTTAAACTAGAAATTACCACGCACACACATTTCAAAATCACACAGTTTAAACAGGTTTCTGGGGAAATGCCCCCTTAGCTCGGGCAATCCGCAGCTTTCTGGGACCCTGCTGTGTCCTTGTGACCCTTACATCTATTTTTTCAAGATAATGGTCCTGTGGCATAAACAACACTTTAGCACGTTTCAAAGGGCCACCTGCAATACTAGCTCTTATCGACAGTTCACTTTTTTTATGGTTCTAATGGTGGACTCGTTAACATGGAAACATAGACAGATTGGAGCAGGAGTAAGCTATTCGGCCCCTAGAGCCTGCTCCGCCATCCAAACTCAGTACCCTGTCCCTGCCTTCTCCCCATATCCCTTGATCCCTTTAGCCTTAAGAAATATATTTAATGAATTGGCCTCAACTGCCTTCTGTGGTAGTGAATTCCACAGGTTCACCACTCTCTGGGTGAAGAAATTCCTCCTCATCTGTCCTAAATGGCTTACCCCTTATTCTTAGACTGTGACCCCTGGTTCTGGACTTCCCTGCCATCGGGAACATCCTTCCTGCATCTAGCCTGTCTAGTCGTGTTAGAATTTTATAAGTTTCAATGAGAGCCCCTCTCATTCTGCTAAACTCCAGCGAGTATAAGCCCAATCGACCCAATCTCTCCTCGTACGTCATTCCTGCCATCCCAGGTATCAGTCTGGTGAATCTTCGCTGCACTCCCTCCATGACAAGAACATCCTTCCTCAGATAAGGTGACCAAAACTGCACACAATACTCGAGGTGTGGCCTCACCATGACCGTGTACAAGTGCAGCAAGACATTCTTGTTCCTGTACTCGAATCCTCTCGTTACGAAGGCCAACATACCATTTGCCTTCTTAACCGCCTGCTGCACCTGCATGCTTACCCTCAGCGACTGGTGCACAAGGACACCCAGGTCTTGTTGCACTTCCCCTTCTCCCAATCTATTGCCGTTCAGATAATATGCCTTCCTGTTTTTGCCACCAAAGTGGATAACCTCGCATTTATCCACATTGGGCAGATGCAGTATAATCACCCAACCTGTCCAAATCATACTGGAGTTTCTCTGCATCCTCCTCACAGCACACACGCCCACCCAGCTTTGTGTTATCTGCAAACTTGGAGATATTACATCTAGTTCCCTCGTCTAGATCATTAATATGTATTGTGAATAACTGGGGTCCTAGCACCGATCCCTGCGGTACCCCACTAGTCACTGCCTGCCACTCGGAAAAAGACCCATTTATTCCAACTCTTTGCTTCCTGTTTGCCAACCAGGTCTCTATCCAAGTCAGTACCTTACCCCCAATCCCATGTGCTTTAACTTTGCATGCTAATCTCTTATGCGGGACCTTATCGAAAGCTTTCTGAAAGCCCAAATACACCACATCCACTGGTTCTCCCTTATCTATTCTACCAATGACATCCTTTATTTAAATTCAGGACCCTAGTCTCTGAGTCAACGACTTCACTTTCCAGAATTCATCATATCATGATCGCTCCTCCCCAAGGGGCCTCGCGCAAGATTGCTAATTAATCCTTTCTCATTACATAATACCCAGTCTAAGATGGCCTGATCTCTAGTTGGTTCCTCGACATATTGGTTCAGGAAACCATCCCGTATACACTCTAGGAATTCCTGCTCCACAGTATTGTTTCCAATTTGGTTAGCCCAAACTATATGTAGATTAAAGTCACCCATGATAACTGCTGTGCCCTTATTGCACGCGTCTCTAATTTCCCATTTAATGCCATCCCCAACCTCAGTATTACTGTTTGGTGGTCTGTATACAACTCCCACTAACGTTTTCTGCCCTTTGGTATTTCTCAGTTCTACCCATACAGATTCCACATCAGAGCTAATAGCCTTCCTTACAATTGTGTTTATCCCCTCTTTAACCAGCAATGCAACCCCACCTCCCTTTCCTTTTTGCCTATCTTTCCTGAATATTGAATACTCTTGGATGTTGAGTTCCCAGCCTTGGCCACCCTGGAGCCATGTTTTCGTAATCCCAATCAAATCCTATCCGTTTACCTCTATTTGCGCAGCTAATTCATCCACCTTATTACGAATGCTCCTCGCAGTGAGACACAAAGCCTTCAGGCTTGTTTTTTTTAACGCTCTTAGGCCTAGAAATTGGGTTGGTAGCGCCGGCGCTGAGCGCCTAAAGAGACCTAGAATTGGGGCGAAGCCCTATGTTGGGGCGGACGCTATGAAGATAGCGCCAACTCGGATATTGACTATACATTTAGCGCCTGCGAGCGCAAGCAGCTCATGACGTCATTTCAGTGTGCAACGCCTTTTAGGAGCGCCTGAGCGCATATTGGGTGGCGCCCGGAGCCTTAGCGCCCAGCGCTATTAGTGACAGTTCGAGGGAGGGCTAACAGGCCCTTCTCGGAGTAGGGGGGCGCTATTTAAAGGGGACAGCTCTAGTGCAGAATCTTCTGCCACTTGGCCTGCTCATTGCGATCACTGCTAGAGAGAGTTGGCGAGCTAATGTGGAGCGGAGTTCTGGGAATTTAGCTTTACAGTACTTGGGACCTTCAACCCTGTCCGAAGCACTTGCAGCACTACACCTAAAAGCCTTTTGACCAACTGGCATCGGAATGGGAGCTTGTTTGGAGGGCGACGGCCTCATCGCCCAACACTGAAGGGGCAGGGAGACGGCGGGAGAGAGGGCCGGGATTGGCCAGAAGGAGATGGGGCAATGGAGGCCGGCCAATCCGACGGGATGCTGCGATGGTCTTTAGGCAGCAGGTGACAAGCCTTGACATGTCGGAGGAGCAGTGTTTGGGAAGGCTCCGAATCTGGAGGGACATTGTTACTGATCTGTGCCACCTACTTGGTCAGGATCTGCAGCCGCGTGAACGCTGCAGAACCTCTCTGTCCGTGATGGCTAAACTGACTGATGACCTCCATTTTTATGCCAACGGATCTTTTCAGTCAGCCATTGGGGACAATGCGACTGTCGCTCAGGCTGCAGTCCACTGTTGCATCCGGCAAGTGACAGATGCCTTTTATAGGCGAACGCGTCAATTCATTACCTTCCCTCGGACCCTGCACAAGCAGGCGGAGGAGGAGGAGGAAGAGCAGGCGGAGGAGGAAGATGGAAGGGCTGCTGAAAGTGGAAGGTCCATACGTCAGAGGCTCCTCTGGACTCCTGTCGACACCCCTGTGGCGGAATGATGAGAGTCTTAACTCATGCGCACTTTGGATGTTTGAGGGCCTCTGAATGCCAGCATCACTGAAAGTAGTCACATGCACCATGCCACATTGAAACTTCTGTTTATTGACACACAAGTCTTTCATTACAGCTAAACAACGTAATGTCAGCAGAAACCATAACTTTCAAAATAACTGTGAACTGTTCGGCAAAGCTGCAAAACTCAACAAACCTTCTGCAAATATAACAGCAGGTGAGGGTGTCCTTGAATTTGGACAAACAAACATCTCAGCACCTCCCTCTACAACTGGCCCCTTGAGGGAGAACGACTTCTCTTTCGCGCCCGGCCCCTTCCCTCCCTGCTGCTCCGACGTAATTGGACCCCAGTGGCGGGCCCAAGGCTGGGGGACGCCTGCTGACTGTCTGGAAGCGCAGAAGCCCCTGAGGGACGGCCTGGCCGACCTCTGGGCTTGGAGGGTGCGGACGCAGGATGCTTGCTGTGACCATGGCTGGAAGCAGTGTGGCCTGCAGGTGGTGGCAGCTGCAATGCAGGCGTCCCAGCGCTGGCATGTGCAATGGTCTCCTGCCGAGAGAGGACACCTGCACCATGGTCGGACGACACACTGGCTATCTGAGGGGAGCGGCTCGGCTCATCCGCCACAATCGCATGCTCCACTGATTCCTGGCCTTGTACGGGAGTGGAAGGGCCCGGGGTGATCCTATCTGATGCAGAGAGGGTGGCTGCAGTGAGAGATCGCGTTGTGTCAATCTGGCTGTGGAGGAGCCCAGCAAGTGACTGCGTGGCAACAGTGAGGACCTGGGTGCCAGTGCTTTGGAGAAGGCCTGGACAGTTCTTCCCATTGCTTCGGACAAGGCAGGTGCTGACCGCTCCACTGCCTCGGACAAGCCCTGCACAGACCTTTCCAGGGATTGTCCGAAGCCCTGAACAGTCCTTTCCATAGCCGTCTCAAAGCAGTGGACAGTCCTCTCCATTGTTGGGCCGAAGCCCTGGATAGTCCTGTCCATTGTTTCCCTGAACACCTGGAGAGTCCTCTCCATTGTTGCCCCAAAGCCCTGCAGAGTCCTCTTCATTGTTGCCCCGAAGTCCAACATACTCCTAGCCAATGAATCTATTGACTCGGGCATCTTCTCCACTGCAGCCATCAGCTCCGTGTGTCTGACCCGGGCCTGTTTGCTCATCTCAGCCAGGCGACGGACCTCATCTGCACTCTGTGCAGCAGTCATGACGACCTGCCTTGCCCTGCGGGGAGACGGTGGCCGAACTTGCCTATCCCCCGTGCGTTGCTGCATGCTGCTTGGTCCGGCAACTGGTTCATCCTCAGAACCCCCCCTCCCCTCCAGGGGACTACTATCCCCAGTCTGCAGATGTGTCAGCTCCCCGGATTCTGCAACGGCTGGTCCGGATTCCTCCTGGTCCTCGCCTCTGGTGGCACTGGCAGCTTCAGCGCGTTGAGCCCGAGTTGGTGCTGCTTCATCTGAAAGTGGGAGGTGGAAGAGTGGCTTTAGCAAAAGGACAGCTTTGCTGAAAGGCATGCCAGATTGCGGCAAGGCTCTGACATGGCTGCACACTGAGGATGCATGCTGGCGGGGGGACCAAGTGGAAGGCAACAGGTGAAAAAGGAGAGAGTCTTACCCTCGCTGTCGGTAATGGGGTCGGCAGATGCAGTGGTCACAGGACCAGACAGACGTCCTCCAAGTATCTGGTGCACTCTCTCCTCCAGATCCGTGAGAGTGACCACTTGTGCAGGTCCGCCACCGGTTCGACGCTGCTCCTTTCGAATCATCGCCAGCTTGGACTGCAGGGGAAAGAAGGGGAGGTTCTGTTACATGATGCCTTGAGACCTCGTCGCATGCCCCCCCCCATGGTGCAAGAGCCCTTACATGAGCCCTTGAGACCTCATCGCATGCCCCCCATGGTGCAAGAGCCCTTACATGAGGCCTTGAGACATCTGTCCATGTGTGTGCCCAGAAAGGGCCATGGGTGCATACTGACAGATGGCCATTGGCGCATCATTGCAGCAGGGTGCCCGAAGTCAGCTGTAGATGGAGGGAAGCACAAGTTTGGTAAACCATCACTCACCCTAACGATCCGTGTGAGGTTGTTGAATTTCTTCCTGCACTGAACAGGGGTCCTGGTCGCCATGCTGCTGGAGTTGACCCTCACAGCAACCTCTCTCCAAGATGGTCAGTAAGCCTTCTGATTCGGCCTCTTGCCATTATTCGGATACAGGACCTCTCGACGGTGTTCAACTGCAGCCACCAAGTGGTCCAGAGCCTCCGTGCTGAAGTGCTCTGCTCTCTGTCTAACCTTCTCCATGATGAACAAGTTTGTACCGCCAGACAAGGGCGAGTGCCGAATCTGAGGCCTACAAGGGCGTTGGGTGTTGAAGCTCAGGCTGACTGACCCACCCCTTTAAGAGCTGGCCGGCGCCTGGAGGTCTCGTGCTTTCCCGTAATTGAGTTCACCTGCACTGCGCCCGTCCGCGTCGATATTGAGTAGCGCCTGACCTTTTGCGCCTTAAGAGCACCGTGCAACGGCTGATTTAGCGCCTCAATCCCCTTTGGGGGCGATGCAACCCAATATCGCGCCAGGCGGCGATAAGTTTCGTCTGGCTATAAACTTTGCGCATCGCCAGTTCTAACGCCTCAAGGCGGGGCTATACCCAATTTCTAGGCCTTAGATTTATTAGAATTATTATTTACAGTGGCCATGTTTGATTTAAACCGTTGATTTCTTTGACTGCCACTTTTGTTTTTCTCCTTCCTGTCTTTTGCTTTTATCCTTGTTTCCCTTTCCTCTGTCTCCCTCCTCAGGTCCCCAACCCCCTGCCATTTTAGTTTAAACCCTCCCCCGGAGCACTAGCAAACACTCCCCCTAGGACATCTGTCCCGGCCCTACCCAGGTGCAAACCGTCCGGTTTGTACTGGTCC
This sequence comes from Somniosus microcephalus, assembly GCF_052327205.1. Lineage (NCBI taxonomy): Eukaryota > Metazoa > Chordata > Chondrichthyes > Squaliformes > Somniosidae > Somniosus > Somniosus microcephalus. Next base: position 21,226,972 of record NC_141014.1, read on the forward strand.
CACCTCTCCCAGAACCGGTTCCAATGTCCCAGGAATTTGAATCCCTCCCCCTTGCACCATTCCTCTAGCCACGTATTCATCTGAAATATCCTTCTATTTCTACTCTGACTAGCACGTGGCACTGGTAGCAATCCTGAGATTACTACCTTTTTTGAGGTTCTATTTTTTAATTTACCTCCTAACTCCCTATATTCAGCTTTTAGGACCTCATCCTGTTTTTTTCTATATCATTGGTACCTATATGCACCACGACAACTGGTTGTTCACCCTCCCCTTCCAAAATGTTCTGCAGCCGCTCTGAGACATCCTTGACCCTTGCACCAGGGAGGCAACACACCATCGTGGAGTCTCGTTTGCGGCCGCAGAAACGCCTATCTATTCCTCTTACAATAGAATCCCCTATCACTATAGCTCTACCCCTCTTTTTCCTCCCGTCCTGTGCAGCAGAACCACCCCTGGTGCCAGGAAGATGGCTGCTGCTGCCTTCCTCTGATAAGCCATCCCCCTCAACAGTATCCAAAGTGGTATATCTGTTTGAGAGGGGTATGTCCACAGGGGACTCCTGCACTACCTGCCTGCACCTACTACTCTGCCTGTTGGTCACACATTCCCTTTCTGCCTGTGCAACCTTTGCCTGCGGTGTGACCAACTGCTTAAACGTGATATCCACGACGTCCTCAGCATCGCGAATGGTCCAGTATGTATTCAATTGCAGCTCCAGTGCCGCAATGCTGTCTGCCAGTAGCAGTAGCTGGATACACTTCCTGCACACATGGTCGTCAGGGACACAAGAAGTGTCCCTGAGTTCCCACATAGCGCAGGAGGAGCATACCACGGGGCCGAGCTCTCCTGCCATGACTTACCCTTTAATTCAAATTAAATCAAGTCAATCCCACCAATTACACTACAGTGAAATGATATAATTAAGGGCCCTGGCTTACCAACAGTCCCCGCTACACCACAGAGAGCTTAGAAACTATAAACCACAGTTTAAGTTTTAAAAAAAGAGAAATACTCACCAACCAATCACTTACCTGCTTTCTGGTGACATCACACTTCGCTTACTTTTTACTTCTCTCCCTCCCTCGGAGCTCGGAGATTGGTAAGCCTACCTGAGCCTCGCCGCTTTTATCCCACCGCGCGGCCACCTCGTTCCTCACAGGTCCGCCGCTGCCGCTCTGAGGCCTACCTGAGCCCTGCCGCTCGGCTGCCTCGTTCCTCGCAGGTCCGCCGCCGCTCTTTAGGGATTTGAGTTTCCTTACAATTGCAGATGTTATTTGTACTTACAGCTTGGGCAGCCCAAGGCGTCCGTCTTTGTCTCTTGAGTAGTGTATACAGTCTGTAGTTTCAGCAGGGAGATGGGAGTATCTCCTTTGCTGATCCTTTTTATCAGTTGGTCCAGTTTCCTGAGTGTATTCTGGGATGCCTCGGTTAGGGTAAGGTGGTAGTATATTCGTGGGATCATGTGTGTTTTTAGGATTTGAGCTTGAGGGTTGCCTTCCTCAGGCTCTCTATTCACGTACTGAGTTTTGCGGACAATTTGTCCTCTGTAACTCCTGCGTGACGTAAGAAAACTACTAAGCACTTGGTCTGAGTATAAAACAAGGCTTTAATCAACTGTTTCACAACCATGAGTTCTAGTTACATCACTAGTTCCTGGTTACAAAAACGTCCTGAGCAAGCTGGGCCCACGCCCGAGTATTTATACTTTCTCTGGACGGCGCCCCCAGCAGGTCACCCAGTGTTATCCAACGAGTCATTTCTACATGAATGGCAAGATTCATGACATTCTTCCCACCTGAGAGATTTGGAAGTCCTACGACTTCCTTCTAGCGGATTAAACGGACCATGAAGAGCTGCAGTCGTTTCGATTTCTGTTTCTGGCTGGAAGGCACGCCTCCTCGGACCGTGTCTTGGTCCCTGGGTCGCTTGGTTCGTACAGGTAGATTGACAGGGCCCATGTCGCCTTGATCGACTTGAGGACTGGGGAGATCGTGACCCCGGGTGCGGGTCCCCACAGGCGCAGAGCTGGCTACATCTTGCTCGGTAGCTGGTGATTAACCGGCGTCTTAGCTTCAGGTGGCCATCCTGTGGGGAGCGCTCTGATCCCCGAGTTGATTTGGCGGAGTAGCCGGCAGATCCCTTGATGTCCCGGGTGGGGCGTCATCCTCAAAGGAGCGCAGAGTATCTGCATCATTACTATGGATCCCTCTATCGGTGGGGTCTGTGGGACCGGTTGGACAGGGAGCCAGACCTCGGAGCGTTCCAAATGATAGCGTTGTATCTCTCAACCTGTCCGTTACCGATGGGATGATATGGTGTCGTTTTACTTGTGGTGATTCCCCGTTGGGAAAGATAACTTTTGAGTTCGCTTGACATGAAGGAGGGACCCCGATCAGAGTGGATGAAATTGGCCGTACCGCAAAGGGAAAAGACCTGATCGAGGCATTTGATCACTGTGGAAGTAAGCATATTGGGACAGGGAAAAGCAAAGGGAAAGCGTGAATATTGGTCCACCATAGTGAGCAAGTAGGTGTTTCGCGTTGAGGAAGGCAATGGCCCTTTAAAGTCAATGCTGAGTCGCTGCATAAGCTGTGTAGCGTGTATGAGCGAGCCATCCGACGGACGGAAGAATTGCGGTTTTAATTCCGCGCAAATTCTACAGGAGGAGCATGTTCTTTTCACGTCTTCCGTAGAAAAGGGGAAATTTTTTAGAGCGCACAGTGCAACATACCGGTAATGCCAGGATGGCATAAATCAGTATGAAGATCCGCAAGAGTCGAAGTTGACATAGGAGAGCAGAATGCACGCGTGAGGGTATCCGGGGCCACATTCTCTTTGCCGGGTTGATAATGTATGGTGTAGCCAAAGGCGGCCAGTTCTATCCTCCAGAGCTGTATTTTGTTGTTCTTGATCTTAGTGCGTTTCTGGTTATCCAGAATAAAGGCCACAGAGCGCTGATCGGTTATAAGCGTGAAATGGCGATGAGCGAGAAAATGACTCCATTTACGTACTGCTTCGATGATAGCCGTAGCCTCCTTCGCCACAGGAAGATAATGGAGCCCGCTACCCTGCAAAGTTCTGGACAGAAATGTAACGGGTCGACCACCTTGATTCAGGGTAGCCGAGATCGCCACATCCGATGCATCGCACTCGACCACGAAAGGGAGATTTTCATCGATGGAACGAAGCGTGGCTTTTTCCAGTTGTCGCTTGAGGAGGTTGAAAGTAGGGTTGCAAAATTCCAGGAATTTTTAAGAGGAAACTTTCCTTGGTAATTTTTGGGAATTTATGGGAATTTTGAGTTTTTTTGCACACTGATGGTTTTTGTCTCTGACCCTTATGTTATCTTTGTCATCAAAATAGACATACTGTTCCATACAAATAAAAACAGGCTTTCAAAACTTTATTTAGGTTAAAATGTTGAACTTTATTGAGCCCCCACAAAAAAAACCCATCTAAAATAAAATAAAAAGAGCGTCACTTTATTTAGCCTGCAATGTTTCCTTATTTTGTCCCTTCGAGTCTTCTACTTATGAGTTTTCTACTCATCATGTTGAAACGGATCCTTTTGCCCTCAATCTGGTTCAGTACAAACACTGAGTCGAATACTGGTTGAGTTCAACAGTTGTTTTATTCTGTTGTCCCGGGAGACTTACTCTGATACAGCACAGTTCTGACTCCAGCAGAGTCTCGACAGGTTCCACCAGAGCAAGTAATCTTTCATACAGAGTACCACATTATTATACTTGCTTTTGAGAAGACATTAACACATCTTACAGTCTGCACCAATCCTGAGCTGGGCACGTACACATTTAAATTGATTTCCTGGCCTGGCAGTTTGAAATAAAGAAGTCACATTTCACTGAATGGTTTATAGTTTAGGAAATATGCGGGTAATGGTTTCACGATCACCTAATCAGTATGGTAATGCGTTTGCAATAATGGTAATGTGTTTTCTGATCGCCTATTGTCTGTATATCCTCTGCACTCCGCCCTACACTGTTTCCACCAGCAAGGTGGGACATTGTGGGTGCCAGCCATATTAGCAGCCACAGATCAGTTTAGCTTTTCCCGAGTTAACATGATCATCTCTTACAATATGCAAGTGACTCAGCGATGTCGACATTGCACCACCATTTTAGGCTGACAGGATCCTCCATTTTAGATTGACAGGGTCCTTGGCCATGCGAAGCGAGTTGTTACCCTATTTTTGCATTCTATATCCTCATTCCCCCCTTTTATCATTCCATGATAACCATCTAAGGTACCCAGTGATTCTTGGCTTCATCCTGCTGGTCCATCTCTATCTTATTGAGTCTATTATACTCCTCCTCCATTAATTCCTTCTCAAATTGCTCCTTTACCATCTCACTCGCTTCACCCTCTATATTTAGTAATTCAATTTCTTCTTCTGATGATTTCCTTTTTTAATAGTCCATTACAGAAGTCCCATTTAGTCACGTTCCAGGATCCGAAAGCTTTAAGATTCTTGTCTTTGCAGTGGAGAATATCTCTTCGGCACATTTCTTCAGTCGATTGAACGCCCCGCCCGCGAGCAGGATAACGCTCAGAAGCAGTAATAAAGTCCTCATCTTGATTCTTGGTGATCAATCAATGCTACTTATTAGCTATTAATCTGGAAAACAACTGCTTACACAAGATCAAAAGTTAAAAACTTAAAACTAAAATTAAAAATTAAAATCGTATAATAAAAGTAGGATTTCGGCAGGCCAAAACAATCCAAACACAACACCAGACCTCGTAAAACTGCAGTCACCTTTATCAAGGCCGAGCACGAGTTCTGTAGTCTCCTATCAATGGCTGATCAATTAAAATAAAATTAATGATTGTTTGTAAAATCTACTATATACTGTACTGATAGCAAATCACCCACTGCCCTGGCACCACAATGAGTTGCAAAGTATCCACATTCAATAACCCATAGAGCTAACTCATCAGACATGCAAGTCTGTTCCGCGGGAGTAGTCCAGAGTTTTGATAAAGGGTTATATACACATCCCAATTCTCTCCACAAATGCTTATCACTATCAGGAGCGTCCTCCTGCAACTTAATCACCTCTTGGATGGTTGGCATTAGTTTTTCCGAGGTAGACTGATTCTTTTTGGAATTTTTAGTCTGCCTCATAATTCGGGCACAATCATTTGGTGACTCCTAGAAGCAATTTTGGCTGCCTCATCAGCGCGGCGGTTTCCTATATCTACTGGGTTTTGGCCATTGGTATGGGCAGAGCATTTAATCACAGCTATCTGTTTGGGGAGTAAAAGGGCTTGCAAGAGGTCTGAAACTAACTGACGGTGTGAGATCAGACTGCCCGAAGAGGTTAGAAATCCTCTATTTTTCCACAATTGTCCAAAATCGTGAACTACTCCAAAGGCATATCTAGAGTCTGTATATACATTAATTCGTAATCCTTCTCCCAAAGTACAAGCTCGTATGAGTGCAAACAGTTCTCAGAAAAAAGGGATTCAAAGGCTGCTGATTCTAAGGTGACACCTTCCTGATTCACAATTGCATAACCAGAAATTCGTTTTCCCTTCTCATCAATTGAAGAACTGCCATCTGTATACATAATCACGGATTCCTTTTTGTATGTTACTCCGACTGCTTCCGTCATCGCGTACTGAGATACTTGTCCTTGAAAGCCGGATAAGCTTTGAGTTTCTTTCGATTTGGGGAGATTAAGGTCTGATTGAACAGATGACATAGCGGCCCCTGTATCGACCAAAAAGGGATACCATTGATCTTGAATCTGAAGCATTAATAGGGGTTCTCGATCTGGTTGTAACATGTTGTAACATGTGGAAACGGATTGGTTTGGGAGAAATCAGTGTATGTTCCCCTTCCTCGACCTCCTTGCCAACCGCCTCTATTTCCTCGGGTCTGACCTCCCCTTCCTTGTTGTCTGGCCGGACACTCCTTACTCCAGTGGCCAAGCTGACCACAATTGAAGCATAGACCTTGTCCTTGTCCTCTGCCCCTTCCTCCTCCCCCATAATTTTGTTGTGGGGGCGCATAGGGTGGGCCATAAGCAGGAGCGTCGGGTCCAGTTGGGTGATTGTAATACCCATAGTTTTGGGAGTCTACCCATCCTGGAACACAATACTGGGGTTCCATTTGATATCCTGTTAGGTCTGGCCCTACTTTTGGCTCTATGGGCACATCCTCTCGCTTCATTACATATTCCGCCTTGACCTTAACGTGGGGTTGACTTTCTGCACTCTTACTTACTTTCTTTCCAGTAATATTTCGCAGCTCTAGTCATTTGAGTCGGACTGTTTTCTGCCCAGTTCATATTATTGGTTTTAATGGCTGTCGCCACAGCAGCCGGAAGACAGTTCATCAGAATGGCGCAGAATTGGGGTGAATTGGCTCCTCCTTGATAATTGGTGTCCCCCGACTGTCCCTGATAAACCTCACAGAATCTCTCCAAAAATTCCTCAGGTCCCTCATCTTTCTTTGGCTTAGTATCTAGGACATTAGATATATTGATAGGTTTTTGGAGTGTAGCATTGAGTGCTGCAAGCATGTGTCGCTCCCTGTCGGCTGTGAGGACGTGGGCGGTCTCTAAAGCGGCATGATTGGGGTGAGTCAGGTGTTCCAAAAATCTAGTGTGTTCAGAAGGAGTTAAAACTTGTTGAATCAAAGCCCATAGATCTCGGGAGTCTGCATTGTACACCTGTATCGTGGTTCGAAGAAAGTCCACAAACCTAGCCGGCGCCTTTTTCCTGTCTGGCATACCGGTTAGGATAGCCATTATCTCATTAGGTTTCCAAGGGAAAAATACATCTATGGTGGGGTTGGCTGCGGCAGCCGCTGCATTCGGGTTTGGCATTGTTCTTACCGGCAGATTTCTGGGCGTTCGTTTTGGTTTAGTAAGGCTAATTTCGGGTTCTGAGTCGGAACTGTTTAAGGGTGAAAGGTTGTCTTCAGAATCGGTAAGGTCACTACATGAGTCAGTGTCATCTGCTTTTGCTGGTTTATGTTGTACTAATTGTCTGGGTCTGCGTTTCTTCTTCTGCCAATTCAGACTAGGGGTATTCCCCGGTTTCACGTCTTTCTTGGGATTTGTTGGATCTTTCGATCGGGTTCGACAAGCAACAGGGTCTACATAAACATCAGAAGTCAGCGTGATTGGGGAGTGACTTGGGACAGTAAGGGAGGGTGTCGGTGGACTGGTAACGGACGTAATAGGGATCAAGCCAGTCTGATTTGCAAGAGGTTGGTCGGGATAAATGTTATTATATTGGGGTGGCTGAGGAGGTGGCGCGGTAGGAGTTCTAATTGTCCAATTGTTTAAGTCCTCATCTGTTCCGTCTCCCTCCGTCAACCTAAGGCCAACCATTGAACTACGTAGTTCATTTTTATCCTTTTTATCTGGCGCCATTTCAGATTTTGACCTTTTCTCATGTGCACATTCTTTCTTAAGTATTTCAATGGGTTTAGGATTTCCTCCTTCGGTTAACTTTATTCCTAACTTAACAGCATTCTCTTGCCAGCTGACTAATAGGGAACTGTCTTTAATTTCTTGGCAGTACTGTCGCCAGAGTCCAATTAGTTTCTTAGTCTTACTTCCCATGTTCTTTTTCCAAATCATTTCTTGAGCTTGTTTAACCGTTTCTAAACTTTTGGGACCCCCTAGTGGCCATTGTTCGCTGCCTAACTTTTTATTTAAACCCCCTGAGAGTTGTCTCAATTGTTGGGCTTTATCCGGATATTTGTCACATAATGTTTGTAGGGCACTGCCCTCGTCACTCGTTGTGTCTAGGTAATTACCCATGGTTCTCTTACACTAAGGGTTCTTTTTCAGGATTCGAGTTACTTTTTGCACGTGTCTTATATATTTCACGGATACCGGCACACAAAATGAAACGCAACACTACAATACTTACAATACTTAGACTTAACAAAAACACAGTACAACACTTAGACTTAACAAAAACACAGTGAGTCGTCTATAGTCAAATAGTAATTTTAGCTTCTGTCACCGCCTGGTACAGGTATTCTTAGCCTCTGTCACCACCTGGTACAGGTATTCTTAGCCTAATTATTCAAATCGTACGACCCTTATCTTGCACTCCCCGAGTACAAGTTGCTATAGCTCTAGAGTCCCCGACTCTCTTTTTACTTTCTTTCAAGTATTCTTTTTCTCTTTCTTTAAAATCACTTATCTACTTTTTAGTCCAATCGGAGCCTGAGCGGGCCAAGTGAAATACGAGGCCGGCGCTTTACCCGACTTGGATACTTATTTCCTAAATTTACACAGTATTCGCCAGATTGACCCAGATCTCGTCGGGACACCACACAAGAATTAGCGAGTGGCAAAACTTTTATCGGACTTACGGATCAGAGGAAAACCGAAGTGGTAAATTTAAACATACTCACTCCGGGGGCCCATTTCCTCCTCTCACGTCCAAAACTAGTTCGGCTCTTAATTTCGCGAATTCTCAGTGATCGTCCGTTGAGATCCCACTTCTGACACCAAATGTTGAAACGGATTCTTTTGCCCTCAATCTGGTTCAGTACAAACACTGAGTCGAATACTGGTTGAGTTCAACAGTTGTTTTATTCTGTTGTCCCGGGAGACTTACTCTGATACAGCACAGTTCTGACTCCAGCAGAGTCTCGACAGGTTCCACCAGAGCAAGTAATCTTTCATACAGAGTACCACATTATTATACTTGCTTTTGAGAAGACATTAACACATCTTACAGTCTGCACCAATCCTGAGCTGGGCACGTACACATTTAAATTGATTTCCTGGCCTGGCAGTTTGAAATAAAGAAGTCACATTTCACTGAATGGTTTATAGTTTAGGAAATATGCGGGTAATGGTTTCACGATCACCTAATCAGTATGGTAATGCGTTTGCAATAATGGTAATGTGTTTTCTGATCGCCTATTGTCTGTATATCCTCTGCACTCCGCCCTACACTGTTTCCACCAGCAAGGTGGGACATTGTGGGTGCCAGCCATATTAGCAGCCACAGATCAGTTTAGCTTTTCCCGAGTTAACATGATCATCTCTTACAATATGCAAGTGACTCAGCGATGTCGACATTGCACCACCATTTTAGGCTGACAGGATCCTCCATTTTAGATTGACAGGGTCCTTGGCCATGCGAAGCGAGTTGTTACCCTATTTTTGCATTCTATATCCTCAATCGTTGCTCCTCCTGATTCTATGACTCTGGCTCTGACGTGTCCATTTCTTCCTCTGTGTCACTGTCTAGCTGTGTGGTGGACACTTCTGTATCTGGCTCAATAAGTTGTAGGTTCGCCCGCTAGCCACCAGTTTCTCCACTCTCTTGTTAGTCAGCCTGTTGCGCACCTTTGTATGTGTATTCCCAAAAAGTGACCAGTTTCGTTTGATGAAGGTGGGATTTGGAGTATCACCGATGCAATGGGTGACAGGGCCTCAGATGCACAAAGTCCCTTCCACCAGGAATGTGCACTGATATGCTTGCATGATTCCCATATCCTGTCCCCATTCCAAAGACCTTGCTTGGTAGAGAACTTTGCCAGACTTCCAGAACTTTGCCCACGTCCAGATTGAGGTGGCGTGAGAGGGTAGAAATCACACTAAGCGCTGTTGAACTGTTCTCCAGAAAGTATTGGTCTCCCAACATGTTTTGGGTCCAGCATGTATGCTGCAGCATGAATCGGCTTGACACAAAATTCTTGACGCGTCTGCATGAATTGAACAATTGCCTTCTCCTCTGCTTTGAGCAGCAGGGATATGGGTAGGGCAATGATGATTTGTTCTTTTAAATCAGCAAAAAGCCTGAACATCTGACAAGACAGCGTCATCTCCTTCAATCTGAGCAATTGCAGATGCGACTGGTGAGAGTAGTTTAAGGCTGCTAACCACTCTCTGCCAAAACATCGAGCAGTATTTTCTTGATGATGGTTTCCATATCCTCAGACTGGGATATTGCCATTTCTTGCAGCAACTCCTTACCCTCCAGAAGGCTGTTGTACATTATGACACTGCCACCCCATCTAGTGTTGCTTGGCAGCTTCCGTGTGGTGTTCTTGTTCTTTGTCATTTGCTTGGAGTTGTAGGTTGCTGCAAGTACCTGTTTTCCCCTGACACACTTAACAACTTGCTTGGCTCTCTTGTACAGTGTTTCCATGGTTCTCAAACCCATGATGTCCTTGAGGAGCAGGTTGAGCCCATGAGCTGCGCACCCAATAGACGTAATATGAGGGTAGGCCTCCTCCACTTGAGCCCAAGCAGCCTTCATAGTCGCAGCATTGTCAGTAACTACTGCAAAGACCTTTTGTGATCCAAGATCATTGATGACTGCTTTCAGCTCATCAGCAATGTATGTGCCTGTGTGTCTGTTGTCCTTCGTGTCTGTGCTCTTTGAAGAACACTGGGAGAGGAGTGGAGACGATGTAGTTTATGATGCCCTCCCCTCATACATTTGACCACCCATCTGAGATAACTGCAACACAGTCTGCCATCTCTATCATTTCGTTGAGCTTTCCTTGGACTCTGTTATACTCAGCCTCCAGCAAATAAGTAGACAAAGCATGTCTGGTGGGAGGACAGTATGCAGGGCGAATAACATTGAAAAATCTCTTCCAGTACACATAGGCTCACCCCTCATGCTCACAGCCAATCACATATACAGCTCAAGTAAGGCACTCATCTGCATTCTTCTGGCTATGGTTATCCATTGTATCAAAGAACCTCTCAAGTGGGCCAGGAGTTGCTGATAAGGAGCCCGATGCTGAATGTGAACCATCATCTTCTTGAATGGAAGCAAAGGAACTCTGGGCTGACTGCTGTGAGCTTTGAGTGAAGTTGTTGCATTTGGATAAATGCTGCTGCATCTTTGTGGCATTCTTTATATATGGCTTTGTACAGTGTTTGCACATGTACACAGTCTTTCCATCTTTAATGCCTGGGGTAAGATGCTTCCACACATCCAACAGTAAACGTGGCATTGTTCCATGCAGAGAAATAAAGGGCATTCATCTCTGTGTTGAACTGCGGTCGATCAGCACGATTGCAACAGGGTGAGTACATTTTTCCTGATGCTCCATATGATGGAAGCATGACCTGTGCATGCACAACGCTACATCACCAATAGAGGGAGCTAATCGCTCATCCAACCAATCAGGATACATTTGTTCACTGTCACACACAAAACTTGTAATTATTAAAAGAAGCCAAGTAAGAAGATCAACATATATTGATTAAGAAATTCCTTAAAAATTAAGATTCCACCTCTGTTAGTAATTTTAAGAGAGGACTTGTGAAAAAAATGAAAGAAATACAAAAAAAACAATATTATGCTAGCATGTGCTTTTTGGGCAAAATTCCCAAGCTAAACTTCCCGTGGAAATTTTCCAGAAATCTACCAGAAACTTTCCACCCTTTCGCAACCCTAGTTGAAAGCTGAAATAGTCGTTGCCTCCAACGGAAATGACTTTGTGAAACGGGCTGGATTTTGTTGGAGAAGTGGGGTATCCACTTCGCATAATAGGCGAACATGCTGAGTGCCTGACGAAGAGAGCAGAGATTTGCAGGGGGAGGGAGCTCCTGAAGCGGACGAAGTCGCTCCGGATCCGGTTTGATGACACCATTGCCCACCCAGTAGCCAAGGATGTTGAGTGATGGCACTGATTTCACAGGTTTGGACTCCTTTAAGGTTAAGTTGCGATGACGGAGAACGTCAAAAAATTTCTGGAGGTTGGCATCATGCTCCTTCTGGTCATGACCAGCAATGGTGATATTATCCAGATATGGAAAAGTGTCCGTTACGTTCTCCTGTTTGACTAGGCTATCCATTGCCCATTGGTGACCCCAAATGGAAGGCGACAAAACTGGTAAAGCCGACCATTGGCCTCGAAGGCCGTATACTTTTTGTCAGAGTCTTTTAACAGTACTTGATGGTACGCGCTCCTTAAGTCAAAAGCTGAAAATACTTTGTAGTTGGCAAGGTTATTGACCATGTCATCGATGCGTGGTAGTGGGTAGGCATCCAGGTCGGTATACTGGTTAATAATTTGCGAGTAATCGATGCAAAGACGTTTCTTGTGTTGCTTCAGAGGATTTTTAACAACTACGACTTGAGCCCGCCAGGGAGATGAACATGGCTCAATGATACCGTCAGCTAGAAGGTGAGAGATCTCTGCCTGGATAAGGGATAGATCATCTTGGCTGGAACATCGTGATTTAGTGACTGGGCTTACTTCGGGGGGAAAGATTGGCAAACAAGGAGGGCTCGTCGAGCGAAGCCGCCAAAATAGTAAGCTCCGGCTTTGACCCTCCAAACTCGAAAGTGAGTCTTTTGTGTTGTTTCTGGAAGTCCTGTCCGAGGAGCACATCACTGCATAGGTTTTTGAGCACCCCAAGCCGGGTGGAGAATTAAGTGTGGCCATTGAGAATAAGGTCGACAAGACAAAAGCCAGAAGAGTTGGTGTGGTCAGTGTCGTCAGAGCCATTGCAATTTCCCTGTCCGAGTGGTAAATACGCAGTTTTAACTCACTGACAGCCCACTCACTAATTAAGCTGTCAGAGCTGCATGAGTTGATTAGTGCACTCAAAATGTGTCCATTTACCGAAACCTTCGTGGCTGCATGGGACAGACTTTCGGGAAAAACGGCTGTGATGGGAGGAGGAGCAGTTTTACCCTTGACAGCTGAAACCTTAGTAGTGGTTCTTGGGGGAGGAGCAGTTTTATAAATAGTAGCTCCAAAACAAACGGGGGCTCTCGACCGGTATACCTTAGAAAAGTGGCCTTTCTTACTGCAATGATTGCAGGCTGTGTTACGAACAGGACAAAATTTCCTATAATGGAACGCTCCTCCACAGAAGAAACACTTCCTTCCAGATTGCCAAGATGCCGCTAGGGCAGGGTCGTCATCAGTGTAGGTTTCTAGGGTAGGGTTATCATCAGCTAGGTTAGAGTCATCATCAGTGAGCGCTTCCGCCTGAGGCCTATCGAAGGAGTCACTAAAAGTGATAGCAGCAGCCCATGCACGTGGTAAAAGATAGGTATCTGCATTCCTCTTTGCTAAGTCCAGAGAACATGCCTGGTCATAGGCAGCCTGTAACTCAAGGGTTTTATTCTCCAACAGACGCTGGCGTATGAAGGGAGATGCAATTCCGTTAATAAAAGAATCACGAATTAACTCCTCCTGGTACTGCTCAGCTGTGACAGCTTTAAGATCACAATCCTTGCTGAGCCTGCGAAACTTTTGAAGGAATTCGTCGAGTGATTCCCCGGGTTGTTGTCAAGTTGTTGTCAGTAGATGCCGAGCAAAAATTTCATTTGGGGCCTTAACATATAGTCGCTGTAATATTAGGATAGCGGAGTCATAGTCTACATAGTCTTCGATATAGTCAAACACATGAGATACACAATTGGCAAGTATCTCTAATTTATCAGGAACATTCTCACCACACACCCTGAGAAAGTTGCTGAAGGTACGATACCAGTGTTTTCATACCTTAGCAGTTGTAGGTAAATTCGGGTCCAGGTCAAGACAGGCGAGTCTGAGTAGTTTGTCCATGATGGATTGATTACTATGTCGGAGTTCCCTTCTACAGTTGAAGTCGTAGCTGGCTGTTCCTGAAATCACTCCAAGCGTGGATTAAATTGACGTAAGAAAACTACTAAGCACTTGGTCTGAGTATAAAACAAGGCTTTAATCAACTGTTTCACAACCATGAGTTCTAGTTACATCACGAGTTCCTGGTTACAAAAACGTCCTGAGCAAGCTGGGCCCACGCCCGAGTATTTATACTTTCCCTGGACGCCGCACCCAGCAGGCCGCCCAGTGTTATCCCATGAGTCATTCTACATGTATGGCAAGATTCATGACACTGTGCATGGGTCAATTCGAGCTCCTAGATACATTTCAAGGTCCCCTGGGGGGGATGTAGCTCACTGGGCTTCCGTCGATCTTTCAATTCTCTGTGCAGTTGTATAGGAACGTCTTCCTGGAACAACTGAAGTGGAAGCCAGCTGTCGTCTTTATTATATTTATATTGGGACCTGTGTTCTTGCAAAATGACTGCAGGATTTTCAGGTTTGTAGCCATTCCTGAGTAGGAGTCGCTGAGGATGGCGATTGTCATCCGCGAATGCTAGTGAAGAGCAGTTGATTGACCTGTCATTGAGCTTCATCGCTACCCCCAGATTTGCTCTTTCGAGAGCACAGATAAGGGGATCCATCGTGATATTGAATAGCAGAGGTGAGAGGATCGCCTCGCTTGACTCCACTTCTGATGAGGATAGGGTCTGTTTTGGTTCCACCACCGTCGTGTTGCCGGTAGGCTCTCCACCAGGTGAATCAACCTTCTCGGTATTCCCATCCTTTTTAGTCCTGTTGAAAGCATTTTATGTCCAACTGAGTCGAAGGCCTTTGCTAGGTCTACAAAGACAATAGCCAAATCCTTTTTGTTGCTCTTGGCCCCCTTTATTATATTCTGGAGGATGACTGTTCTCGTTACATCCAGGGGGTCACTGTTATGAAACCCTTTGTCGTGGGTTCAGTTCCACGGTTTTTGAGAGCCTCTTTGCGATTATTTTCGTGAAGAGTCGGAGCAACATTGGCCCGATTGTAAAGGGCTTCCAGTTATCGATATCCTTAAGGAGCTCTGCCTCTTGGTTTTCCGGATTAGCAATGTTCGGTTTTTCTTTAAAGCCTCGGGTATTGTTGCTGATTTTAGCCATAAAGTAAAGAGGCGGGGGAGCATGTTCTCATCTTCTCCAGTAATATTCTGAAGATCATCGACCTTCATGCCTTCCGGTCTGGATGCACTCTTTTCCTTGATCCCATTGAGTGCCGCTTCGACCTCTTCCGTCTTGATGGCTTCCATCAGTTTATTCTGATTGGCATGTCCCAGGTATGCTGCCGAATTGTTGATGTTGCCTTGTTATTTGGATAGGATAGTTTTGCTGTGAAGCAATTCTCGAGTTCCTCCTTGCTCAGAGGGCAGTTTGCTGTGGCTGGAGCACACATGATTTGGTGTGCCAACCTTTTCCTGTGGTTTTGTTTTGTACAGTGCCTGTACTAGTTTGAATTTGGCCTTCTTTGAAGCCCACCTTTTTCTAGCAGCTGAGTTTTGAGCATTCGAGGCTCTGTGCCTCTTTCCATTGTCGTCTGCCTTTTTCCTCTGTGTGATGCGAGATTTTGGCGTGTACTTTTCGAGCACCGTCTCTGTGATAGGGTCCATGTGTAGGTCTCTGATCTCCAGGTTATCCATATCATGAAGAAACTCCTCCGCTGTGGTGAGCTGATGGTCTAGATCATGGTGCTTTGGGAGCCCCCTTGCTGGGTTCCTAGGTTGGGCTTCGGCTGTGTTTGGAGCTTGGTTGGCGATGGCAGATTCCTCAGTTTCAGGTGGTTCTGAATCGTTGCCCAACTCCCCGTCGTTGTTCACGTTCAGAGCCTCTGTCTCTGCTCTCGCTGCCTCTTTACACAAGGCGCAGCCTTTATAGACATAGAAAATAGAAGATAGGAGCAGGAGTAGGCCACTCGGCCCCTCGAGCCTGCTCCGCCATTCAATGAGAGAGATCATGGCTGATCATCCAAATTCAGTACCCTGTCCCTGCCTTCTCCCCATATCCCTTGATCCCTTTAGCCGTAAGAAATATATCCAACTCCTTCTTGCCTATATTTAATGAATTGGCCTCCACTGCCTTCTGTGGTAGAGAATTCCACAGGTTCACCGCTCTCTGGGTGAAGAAATTCCTCCTCATCTCTGTCC
This sequence comes from Somniosus microcephalus, assembly GCF_052327205.1. NCBI lineage: Eukaryota > Metazoa > Chordata > Chondrichthyes > Squaliformes > Somniosidae > Somniosus > Somniosus microcephalus. The sequence goes on from NC_141014.1 coordinate 21,242,726, forward strand.
TAAATGGCTTACCCCTTATCCTTAGACTGTGACCCCTGGTTCTGGACTCCCCGACCATCGGGAACATCCTTCCTGCATCTAGTCTGTCCTGTCCTGTTAGAATTTTATAAGTTTCAATGAGAGCCCCTCTCATTCTTCTAAACTCCAACGAGGATAAGTCCAATCGACCCAATCTCTCCTCATAACGTCATTCCTGCCATCCCAGGTATCAGTCTGGTGAATCTTCGCAGCACGCCCTCCATGGCAAGAACATCCTCCCTTAGATAAGGCGACTAACACTGCACACAATACTCAAGGTGTGGTCTCACCAAGGCCATGTACAACTGCAGCAAGACATCCTTGTTCTTGTACTCGAACCCTCTCGCTACGAAGGCCAACATATCATTTGCCGCCTTAACTGCCTGCTGCACCTGCATGCTTACCTTCAGCAACTGGTGCAGAAGGACACCCAGGTCTCGTTGCACTTCCCCTTCTCCCAATCTATTGCTGTTCAGATAATAACCTGCCTTCCTGTTTTTGCCACCAAAGTGGATAACCTTGTGGCATTGCCACATTGGGGAAACACTGTGTGTATGTAGATAAACCTGTATAATCCCCTTTTAACTGCTGTATTCCCCTCCCCCCGCAAGACAGTTGCAAGCTGAGAGGAATACGGCATGTTCAGACTTGCCTGCTGCTGAGAGAAGGAAAACCAATCCGGTTCCAGCAGGTGACCAATCCGTGAGTCATCACAGGTTCGCAGGCTTTACGAATTCAGTACTGTATTGTGAGAGTTGGAGTAAAGACCTATTTCTTGTAGCTCGCTGTGTTGCCTATTTCTTTACGCGGGAGACCGTAGTCCCCCACAACCTCGCATTTATCCACATTATACTGCATCTGCCATGCTTCTGCCCAATCACCCAACCTGTCCAAATCATACTGGAGTTTCTCGGCATCCTCCTCACAGCACACACGCCCACCCAGCTTTGTGTCATCTGCAAACTTGGAGATATTACATCTAGTTCCCTCGTCTAGATCATTTATTTATATTGTGAATAGCTGGGGTCCTAGGACCGATCCCTGCGGTACCCCACTAGTCACTGCCTGCCAGTAGGAAAAAGAGCCGTTTATTCCAACTCTTTGCTTTCTGTCTGCCAACCAGTTCTTTATCCAAGTCAGTACCTTGCCCCCAATCCCATGTGCCTTAACTTTACACGCTAATCTCTTATGCGGGACCTTATCGAAAGCCTTCTAAAAGTCCAAATACACCACATCCACTGGTTCTCCCTTATCTATTCTACCAGTTACATCCTCAAAAAATTCCAGTAGATTAGGCAAGCACGATTTACCTTTTGCAAATCCATGTTGACTTTGTCCGATCCAGTCACTGTTTTCCAAGTGCTCTACTATTACATCTTTTATAATTGATTCTAGCATTTTACCCACTACCGATTGTCAGGCTTCTATAATTACCCGTTTTCTCTCTACCATCTTTTTTGAATAGTGGGGTAACATTAGCTACCCTCCAATCCATCTGCATTCTGTCGGTTGGATTTTGATTTCAGTTCGGTGTCGATCAGTATGTTGACACGGCATTCATGCCCAGGCGCGAAACAAAGCATCGCGAAGGCCGCAGGCGGGTGTTGAAGCGATGTGATTTCTGCCCAGTGCTCTGAATGTCGGTGAAGAAATTCAAGGAAGCGTGGGTAAACGGCGGGTTAATTAAGTTAAAATCGCATCAATCTCCCACATCGATTTAGATTCGGGTAGATAACACGAAATGCGGATTACATGACCCCAGCCCGCCCCTGAATTAAAATCCAGCCCTACTTCTTCCATTTTCCACGCCATAAAGAGGTCCGAGAGATTAGTAGCAAGGAGCATTGCCTTGCTAGGGCTGGCACTTGTCATCTTCGACTTCTCCACCATCTCCTCGTCTTCGTCCTCTGCCTCACTTGAATGCTTTATCAGCTCATCAAGGTCCTCCTCCGTCAACTCCTCGCCGTGCGACTCAAAGAGCTCATCAGGCTGTATGTCAGCCAGCCCCTCTCCTCCCAAGCGTCGCGCAACCTTCACAATGCGCTGAACTTCATCGTCGACTGTAGGGAAGCCTCGAAGTCATTCACTGCCTCCCTCAAGTTTACCCCAGTTGAGTGTCATCGTCTTCAGTTTATCCATCGATTCTTTTATGTTGGTGATGCAGTCGGCGATGGTGTAATCTTCCAACATGTTTTCACCGTCAGTGTTGCGTCATCCTCCATAGCCTCATCATGCGGTCAAAGCTGCGTCGTATGTAGTATGCCTTGAAGGTGGCTATCACACCTTGGTCCATGGGTTGAAGGAGTGAAGTCATGGGAGGCAGGAAGACGACTTCAACATCAGGGTGGGCGAATTGGAGTGCCGGCGTATGGCCGGGGGCATTGTCGAGGATGAGTAGGACCTTGAAAGTCAGATTTTTTTTCACGGGGTACTGCTCCACGTCATGCACAGAACAGTTCTGAAACCAGTCGATGAAGACTGCAGCAGTAACCCACACCTTGCGGTTAGAACGCCAAAAGACAGAGATTTTGTTTTTGCCCTTCAGAGCGCGAGGATTCAGAGCAGTAGAGCAGCATCGGCTTCACTAAACAGTCTCCCTCAGCGTTGGCACAAAGGAGAAGTGTTACCCTATCCTTAGCCACTTTGAATCCCGAAGCATGCTTCTCCGCCTTCGCAATGAAAGTTCGGGAAGGCATCCGCTTCCAGAGGAGACCAGTCTCATCCATATTAAATACCTGCTTTGGCAGGTAACACTTCTCGCTGATCAACTTCTTCAGCTCCTCTGGGAACTTGACAGCGGCCTCGTGATCGGCTGAGGCCGATTCCCCCACAACCTTGAGGTTAGCCAAGGCGAACCTCTTAAAATTTTCCAACCAGCCCTTACTCGCTTGAAACTTTGTCATCTACACTTTGCCCGGCAGCCACAGTAAGATGCTTGTAGATACCGTGGGCTAAAAATTCAGTTTGGGGCACCAAGCTCGCCTGGGCGCCGGAATTACCGCTGCGTGCGGAGCCACTTGCGCCATCCGGACATTCAGTTTCTGCACCCCAAATGGAAGCGGGCCGCTAAACGAGGCTTCCCGTGCCCCGCTTGGGGTGCTGAAACTTAATATCAGCGTGCTAAAGGCCGCAGCGCCACACGCTGTGGCACGGCATGCTGCGGTACTGCAGGCCTTCCTCCCACTGTTAAAGGGGAGGTGCCTGCAACAGCGCGATCCCCGCTCGCGAGTGCCGGCAAATGAGCCCGGCACCAAGGAGAAGTGCCGGCCTCTCGGGAAACAGCCGGCAATGCCGCGGGGGGGGGGGGTGTAGGAGGCCGGAGACGGAGGTGCGGGCAGGCGGGCGCCGAAAAAGCGGCTGGCCGCACCTCCACCTTGACTAGCGGCACTTCCGCCACAGGTAGGCCCCTGTGTACCGGTCGCTATTTGCGGCCGGCGCTGAGGAGGCGGGCGCGACCAAATATGGCCATCGGGGCGCTGCGCACACCGATGACGTCATCGGTGGCGGCGCAGCACTACAGGCTAACGCCGCCATTAGCGCCCCGCTAAATATCGCGGTAGGTGTGGCCAGTGGCGCAAAAGCCTCTGAGTGCCCTCTTTGGGTGCAAACTGGTGGCGCAGGCCACTGAATTTCTAGGCCTAAGGGCCTTCTTACGTACCCATGCGGAATAAACATTCACTTTTTTCTGGTTCTGTTCTTCCAACCAGATATTAAGTGCCTTCTCCATTTTTTTCAAGAAAATGGTCCTGTGGCATAAACAACACTCTAGCACGTTTCGAAGAGCTACCCGCAAAACTAGCTCTTACCGACCGTTCACTTTTTTATGGTTCTAATGGTGGACTCGTTAACATAGAAACATAGACAGATAGGAGCAGGAGTAGGCTATTCAGCCCTTCAAGCCTGCTCAGCCATCCAAACTCAGTACCCTGTCCCTGCCTCCTCCCCATACCCCTTGATCCCTTTAGCCTTAAGAAATATATTTAATGAATTGGTCTCCACTGCCTTCTGTGGTAGAGAATTCCACAGGTTCACCACTCTCTGGGTGAAGAAATTCCTCCTCATCTGTCCTAAATGGCTTACCCCTTATTCTTAGACTGTGACCCCTGGTTCTGGACTTCCCCGCCATCGGGAACATCCTTCCTGCATCTAGTCTGTCTAGTCCTGTTAGAATTTTATAAGTTTCAATGAGATCCCCTCTGATTCTTCTAAACTCCAGCGAGTATAAGCCCAATCGACCCAATCTCTCCTCGTACGTCATTCCTGCCATCCCAGGTATCAGTCTGGTGAATCTTCGCTGCACTCCCTCCATGACGAGAACATCCTTCCTCAGATAAGGCGACCAAAACTGCACACAATACTCAAGATGTGGTCTCACCAAGGCCCTGTACAACTGCAGCAAGACATCCTTGTTCCTGTACTCAAATCCTCTCGCTACGAAGGCCAACATACCATTTGCCGCCTTAACCGCCTGCTGCACCTGCATGCTTACCTTCAGCGACTGGTGCACAGGGACACCCAGGTCTCGTTGCACTTCCCCTTCTCCCAATCTATTGCCATTCAAATAATAATCTGCCTTCCTGTTTTTGCCACCAAAGTGGATAACCTCGCATTTATCCACATTGGGCAGATGCATGGCAGAGGCTGTATAATCACCCAACCTGTCCAAACCATACTGGAGTTTCTCTGCAACCTCCTCACAGCACACACGCCCACCCAGCTTTGTGTCATCTGCAAACTTGGAGATATTACATCTAGTTCCCTTGTCTAGATCATTAATATATATTGTGAATAACTGGGGTCCTAGCACCGATCCCTGCGGTACCCCACTAGTCACTGCCTGCCACTTGGAAAAAGACCCATTTATTCCAACTCTTTGCTTCCTGTTTGCCAACCAGGTCTCTATCCAAGTCAGTACCTTACCCCCAATCCCATGTGCTTTAACTTTGCATGCTAATCTCTTATGCGGGACCTTATCGAAAGCTTTCTGAAAGCCCAAATACACCACACCCACTGGTTCTCCCTTATCTATTCTACCAATGACATCCTTTATTTAAATTCAGGACCCTAGTCTCTGAGTCAACTACTTCACTTTCCAGAATTCTTCATATTATGATCGCTCCTCCCCAAGGGGCCTCGCACAAGATTGCGGTACAACGAAATGTAAGCTTGCGGCTCCCGAGAGTGTACATTTTGATTAAGACATTTAACATACATTTGGCTTGTAACATAAACATAATAAAGTGCATTGACAGATGTGCAGGCTTTACAGTTTATTAGCAGAGTTCAGTAGAATGACAGCCCTGGGAAAGAAGCTGTTCCTAAATCTGGTCGTGCGGGTGCAAATGCATCTGTAGCGTCTCCCAGATGGCAAGGGGGCGAACAAACTGGCTGGGGTGGGTAGGGTATTTGATGATGGTCAGTGACCTCCGTAGACAGCGTTTCTGGTAGATGTTCTCAATGGTCGGTAGCCGGGTGCCGCTAATGCGTTGGGCAGTTTTGACTAGCCGCTGCAGGGCTTTCCGGTCATAGGAGGTACTGCTGCTATACCACACTGTGATACAGTTCGTCAGGATGCTCTCTATTGTGCAGCGGTAAAAGTTAGAGAGGATCCGGGGTGACAGGTTGCATCCCTTCAGCCTCCTTAGGAAATATAGGCGCTGTTGAGCCTTCTTCACCAAAGAGGAGGTATTGAGGGACCAGGAGAGGTCTTCCATGATGTGGACTCCGAGGAACTTAAAGCTGCCCACCCTTTCCACCACAGCCCCTTGGATGTGGATGGGGGTGTGTCTTCCGCCTTTAGACTTCCTGAAGTCCACAATGATTTCCTTGGTTTTCTTGATGTTAAGGGCCAGGTTGTTGTCGGAGCACCACTTCACGAGGTACTGGACCTCCTCCCTGTAGGCTGACTCATCGTTGTTGGTGATCTGGCCTACCACCGTGGTATCATCCGCAAACTTGATGATGGTGTTGGAACCATGAACAGCCACACAGTCGTGGGTGAAGAGGGCGTAGAGGAGGGGGCTCAGCACACAACCTTGTGGGGCCCCCGTGTTCAGGGTCTGGCGGGGAGGTGTGGTTACCTAATTTGACAGACTGGGGTCTGTTAGTTAGGAAGTCCAGGGTCCAGTTGCAAAGGGAAGTGTTCAGGCCAAGAGTGTGGAGTTTGGTGTCCAGCTTGGGGACGATGGTGTTGAATGCTGAGCTGTAGTCTATGAACAGTATTCTGATGTAGGTCTCTTTACCGTCTAAGTGTTTTAGTGCAGAATGAAGAGCAGTTGTGATTGCATCCTCCGTTGATCTGTTTGCGCGATAGGCAAACTGGTTTTGGTCAAGAGAGGCGGGAACACTGGCTTTGATGTGAGCCAGGACCAGTCTCTCTCAACACTTCATTATGATGGGTGTGAGTGCGACAGGTCGATAGTCGTTCAGACACGTCACAGCCGTTTGCCTTGGCACAGGAATAATGGTGGCGGTCTTGAAGCATGTAGGGACTACTGCCTGGGCCAGTGACAGATTGAAGATGGCTGTGAAGACATCAGCCAGCTGATCACATTCTTTGAGTACCTGTCCGGGGATGCTGTCAGGTCCAGCAGCCTTACGTGTGTTCACTCCGCGTAGAGCACCCCTTACGTCGGAGGTGGACAGAGTGAGCACCTGGTCTTCCGGGGGTGGCAAGGCTTTGGTAGCCGGCTCCCTGTTGTCCCTGTCAAAGCGAGCGTAGAAGTTGTTAAGCTCCTCCGGAAGGGAGTCAATGTTAACCGGGGGGCTGGTGTTTTTACTCTTATAGTCGGTGATAGACTGGATGCCTTGCCACATGCGCCGGGGGTCCGAGTTGTTGTGGAAATGATCCTCAATCCGCAGTGTCTGTTTTCTTTTGGCAGTCCTGATGCCCTTTTTTAGGTTGGTCCTAGCTGCACTGTAAGCCGCCGCGTCGCCAGATTTAAATGCTACGTTGCGTGCTTTTCAACAGCGAGCGGACCTCCCCGTTCATCCAGGGTTTCTGGTTGGGATATGTCCTGATATTTTTATGGGTCGTGACGACCTCGACGCAACTGTTGATGTAGAATAGCACTGTGGATTCATATTCCTCGATGTCAGTATGGGCAAACATGCTCCAATCAGTGCGTTCGAAGCAATCCTGAAGCTCTGAGACTGCCCCCTCTGGCCATACTTTCACTGATCGTACTGATGTTTTCACTCTTTTGATAAGCGGTTTGTATGCCGGGGCTAGAAACAAGGAGAGGTGGTCAGACTTCCTAAGGTGGGGGCAGGGAATGGCCTTATAATCATCTACAATGCTCGTGTAGACTTGATCCAGTGTGTTCTCCCCTCTTGTGGGGCAGGAAACATTCTGGTGGAATTTCGGGAGTACAGATTTTAGGTTTATGTGATTGAAGTCCCCCGCGACGATAAAGGCTCCGTCTGGGTGCGCAGTTTGTTGTTCGCTGATGGCCCTATAGAGGTCCTTCAGTGCTAGTTTGGCATTAGCATGTGGTGGGATGTAGACCGCAGTGATGATAACAGCCGTGAGCTCCCGAGGCAGGTAGAAGGGTCTGCACCTTACCATGAGGAATTCCAGATCAGCAGAACAGGATCTATCAATTATGTCCGTGTTAGTGCACCAGGCACTGTTAGTGTAAATGCACAAACCGCCTCCCTTGCTCTTACTGGAGTCTGCAGTTCTGTCGGCGCAGAAGACCGTGCGTCCTTCTAGCTGGATGGTGGTGTCAGGGATGCCGTTGTTCAACCAGGTCTCTGTGAAGATCATGGCGCAGCATTCCTTTGTCCTTTTCTGTGAGGAAAGATCAAGTTTGATCTCATCCATTTTATTTTCCAGTGATCTAACGTTGGCCAGGAAAATACTTGGGAGGGAGGGTTTGTGTGGGGCTCTCTTTAACCTGTTGTGGATTCCGGCCCTCTTGCCCCGCTTCTGTTTGCACTCTCTGCGCCGACTTCCGGCTAGGGGAGGACGCCACGCTGGTCCCGGGGATCGAGCGATGTCGGGAGGCAGATCGACGGCGTCGAGTGTGAGCCGCATGCAATCGACCCCGATATTGAGGAGCGTCTGCCGACTGTACAGCAGGTCCGCCCTCAATTCCCGCGTGAGCAGAGTCAAGAAGAGATACAGGAAGAAGGTGATATGCCTATCAATTAGTCCAATAAAAGGCGACGAGTTAAGAACGTAACTGAAGGTTTTTATTGGCTAAATAACAGAGCCCACCCTCGTGGGTGATCCGATCCAACAGGGAGGAATACTAGCCAGTCAGCTACCTTTATACCTGGGCAGGTAATGGGCGGAGTCGGAGGTGGTCAGCCCAGGTATAACAGTGCGACAAGAGGCGACCTCGTGTAGTGATGTGACAGTGAGAACAATATACAGTGATAACTATAACAGTGGTTTACCACATTCACCCCTTGTTTAGATTAGAGTCCGGCGGGGTGAAGTGTATTACCAGCTCTGGTATGTCAGTCTGTCCGGAGGCTTCGTTAGCCTCTCCGATCGTCGCAGCGGCGGTGTTACATTATCCGGTGTTAAAGCTGGTGTCTGCGTAGTCGGCAAAGGCTCGTGGGGTTCCGGCATGCCGTCTACCTCGGCTGGACTCGGGGGGTTGGGGGGGGGGGTGAGGGTGCGAGGTCTCGTAAGGAGACAGTGTCCTCCCGTCCGTCTGGGTAAGCCACATAGGCGTACTGGGGGTTGGCGTGCAGGAGGTTCACCTTCTCGACCAGGGGGTCCGTTTTATGGGCCCTCACGTGCTTTCGCAGCAAGACGGGTCCCGGAGAGGTCAGCCAGGTTGGTAGGGTGGTTCCCGTAGTCGACTTCCTGGGGAAGACAAACATTCGAGCATGGGGGGTGGTGTTAATGGCAGTGCAAAGTAGTGACCGGATGGAGTGCAGCGCAATCGGGAGGACCTCTTGCCAGCGGGAGGTTGGGAGGCTTAAGGCTAAGAGGGTGGCCTTCCATACCGTCGCGTTCTCTCTTTCCACCTGGCCGTTCCCTCGGGGGTTGTAGCTGGTGGTCCTGCTTGCTGCAATACCCCTCTCCAATAGGAACTGACGGAGTTCCTCGCTCATGAAGGAGGCGCCCCGGTCACTATGTATATAGTTCGGGAACCCGAACAAGGCGAAGAGTTTGTTCAGGCATTTAATGACCGTGTTACTGGTCATGTCTGGGCAGGGGAAGGCAAAGGGGAAACGGGAGTACTCATCAACGATGTTGAGGAAGTACACATTACGGTCAGATGACGGTAGGGGCCCCTTGAAGTCGATGCTCAGACGCTCGAAGGGGCGGGTGGCCTTGATCAGGCTTGCTCTGTCCGGCTTATAGAAGTGCGGTTTGCACTCAGCACAGATCTGGCAGTTCCTGGTCATGGTCCTGACCTCCTCGATGGAGTATGGCAGGTTGCGGGCCTTAATGAAATGGTAGAGTCTGGTGACTCCGGGGTGGCAGAGGTCATTGTGGAGGGTCTGAAGTCTATCACTTTGCGCGCTGGCGCATGTAATGCGTGAAAGAGCATCGGGGGGGTCGTTCAGTTTACCGGGCCGGTACAAGATCTCATAATCATAGGTGGAAAGCTCGATTCTCCACCTCAAGATTTTGTCGTTCTTGATCTTGCCCCTCAGCTTGTTATTAAACATGAAGGCAACCGAGCGTTGGTCGGTGAGGAGGGTAAATCGTTTGCCTGCCAAGTAGTGCCTCCAGCGCCGTACTGCCTCCACAATTGCCTGGGCTTCCTTCTCGACCGACGAGTGTCGGGTCTCGGGGCCCTGTAGGGTCCTTGAGAAGAAGGCTACCGGCCTACCCTCCTGGTTAAGGGTAGCGGCTAGGGCGAAGTCGGATGCATCGCTCTCCACTTGGAAGGGGATTGACTCATCCACTGCGTGCATTGTGGCCTTGGCTATGTCTCCCTTAATGAGGGAGAAGGCCGCGCACGCCTCTTCCGTGAGGGGGAAGGATGTGGTTTTCAGGAGGGGTCTGGCTTTGTCCGCATAATTGGGTACCCATTGGGCATAGTAGGCGAAAAGCCCCAGGGTTCTCCTAAGTGCTTTTGGACAGTGGGGGAGGGGTAGCTCCATGAGGGGGCGCATTCTTTCGGGGTCGGGGCCGATGACTCCGTTCTCTACTACACAGCCAAGGATGGCAAGGCGCGCTGTGTTAAACACGCATTTCTCCTTATTGTAGGTGAGGTTCAGCCGTTGGGCCGTACGGAGGAATTTCTCCAGATTCACGTCATGGTCCTGCCGGTTGCGGCCGCAGATGGTGACGTTATCGAGATAGGGGAAAGTGGCCTGTAGTCCGTTCTGGTCAACCATCCGGTCCATCTCCCGTTGGAAAACCGAGACCCCGTTGGTGACACCAAAGGGGACCCTAAGGAATTGGTAGAGGCGGCCATTCGCCTCGAAGGCGGTGTACTGGCTGTCCTCCGGGCTGATGGGGAGTTGGTGGTAGGCCGACTTGAGGTCGATGGTCGAGAATACGCGGTATTGTGCAATCTCATTGACCATGTCCGATATGCGGGGGAGGGGGTATGCGTCCAGCTGGGTGTATCTGTTTATGGTCTGGCTGTAGTCGATAACCAGGCGATTTTTGTCGCCGGTCTTGACTACCACCACCTGGGCACGCCAGGGGCTGCTGCTGCTCCCCTCAATAATGCCCTCTTTCAGGAGTCGCTGCACCTCAGAGCTAATGAAGGCTCTGTCCCCAGCGCTGTACCGCCTGCTCTTAGTAGCGACAGGTTTGCAGTCGGGGGTGAGGTTAGCGAACAGGGAAGGTGGCGGTACCTTGAGGGTGGATAGGCTGCAGGTGTTACGCGGTGGGCGGTTTAACTTTCGCTGGTTGTCGACTGTGAGTGGGGGGAGGGGTCCACCGTATGCTAGGGTTACACTTTGGAGGTGGGATTGGAAGTCCAGCCCTAGTATGACGGCAGCGCACAGCTGGGGGAGTACGAGGAGTTTAAAATTTTTATACTCTGTCCCTTTAACCGACAATGTCACGACACAGTAGCCGCTGATGTCTGTGGCGTGCGACCTCGATGCCATCGAGATGCGGCTGCGCGTTGGCAGGACGGGGAGGGAGTAGTGGCTCACCGTGTCTGGGTGGATGAAGCTCTCCGTGCTTCCGCTGTCGAACAGGCAGGTCGTGGCGTGGCCGTTGACTTTGATGTCCATCATTGAGCTGGCCAGGTGGTGCGGGCGGGCTTGATCCAGGGTCACGGAAGCTAGGGTGTAGATGAGCGCGTCGTTGTCATGACAAGATGGCGGCGAAGATGGCGGCCCCCGTAGTTCACATGAGGCTCTGTTTAAATCGTTTGCCCCGCACAAAGATGGCCGCCCCTGCTGTTCCCATGAGGCTCTGCAGGCTTCGGCTGCCCCGCACAAAGATGGCCGCCCCTGGTTTTCCCATGAGGCTCTGCAGGCTTCGGCCGCCCCTGGTTTTCCCATGAGGCTCTGCAGGCTTCGGCTGCCCCGCACAAAGATGGCCGCCCCCAGGGTTCGCATGAGGCACTGCTGGCTTCTGAGGATTTGCTTCTGCAGGCCTTGGAGAAGTGGCCTTTCTTGAGGCAGGTTTTGCAGGTCGAGTTTTTGGCTGGGCAGCGCGACCTCGGATGCTTCTGGCCGCAAAAGAAGCAGCCAGCGGCCCGATCGGGGTTGCCTGATGTCGGGGCCGGTACCGGGGCTAGCGGGCCCGGTCGGATCCGTGATGCAGACGCTGAGGTAGGTCCCGGGGGCAGCGCTGTGAAGGGTGGTGGGGTGGGGGTCGGGCCCGAGTCCCAGGGTCGCGAATAGTACCTGGCAAACGCTTCCTGGTCTTGCTGGGTGGCCTCTAGGGTGAGGGCGAGGGCTTCGGCCTTGTCCAGGTCTATGTCCTTAGCTTCAAGCAGTCTTTGCCGTGTGTAGTCGGAACGTAGGCCTCTCACCAAGGCGTCGCGGACATTGTCTTCCATGTTCGCAGTAGCCGTCACCGCTTTAAAGTCACAGTTCCTGCCGAGTTGTCTCAGCGCTCGTGAAAATTCAGCTATCGATTCTCCTGGCTGTTGCTGGCGAGATCTTAAGAGATGCCTAGTGTACATGTAGTTTACCGGGCTCCGGTACTGCTGTTTCAGTAGGTTGATGGCGTCGTCGTACGTAGTCATGTCCTGGATGAGTGTATATACTCTCGGGCTCGCTTGGGCTTTCAGGACTCTTAGTTTGGATCTCTGAGGGACGACGGCTTCCTCCAGGTACGATTCGAAGCAGTCCAGCCAGTGTTTGAAGTCGTTGGCTGAGTTTGGTGCCTGTGGGTTTAGATCCAGGTATGGTGGTTTCAAGGCTTGCAGCCAAGCCGGCTGGTGTGGCCCGTTGTCTGGAGGCTGCTGTTGCTGTGCTGCTGGGTGAGCTCCTTGCTGTTGCTGTTCATTATCAGACATCTTTAAAATTTAGCCAATAAAATTGATATGCCTATCAATTAGTCCAATAAAAGGCGACGAGTTACGAACGTAACTGAAGGTTTTTATTGGCTAAATAACAGAGCCCACCCTCGTGGGTGATCCGATCCAACAGGGAGGAATACTAGCCAGTCAGCTACCTTTATACCTGGGCAGGTAATGGGCGGAGTCGGAGGTGGTCAGCCCAGGTATAACAGTGCGACAAGAGGCGACCTCGTGTAGTGATGTGACAGTGAGAACAGTGAGAACAATATACAGTGATAACTATAACAGTGGTTTACCACAGAAGGTAAAAACGCACAGTCTCGGGAGAGATAAAGCCGCTGCGTCCATGCGCGCCGCCATATATCCCAGAGTTAATCATTATCTGAGGACTTCACTCTCCAGAATTCGATCATTTTATGATCGCTCCTCCCCAAGGGGCCTCGCACAACAAGATTGCTAATTAATCCTTTCTCATTACATAATACTCAGTCTAAGATGGCCTGATCTCCAGTTGGTTCCTCGACATATTGGTCCAGGAAACCATCCCGTATACACTCTAGGAATTCCTCCTCCACAGTATTGTTACTAATTTGGTTAGCCCAAACTAAATGTAGATTAAAGTCACCCACGATAACTGCTGTGCCCTTATTGCACGCGTCTATAATTTCCAATTTAATGCCATCCCCCCAACCTCAGCATTACTGTTTGGGGGTCTGTATACAACTCCCACTAACGTTTTCTGCCCCATGGTATTTCTCAGCTCTACCCATACAGATTCCACATCATCAGAGCTAATATCCTTCCTTACTATTGTGTTAATCTCCTCTTTAACCAGCAATGCTACCCCACCTCCTTTTCCTTATTGCCTGTCTTTCCTGAATATTGAATACCCCTGGATGTTGAATTCCCAGCCTTGGTCACCCTGGAGCCATGTCTCCGTAATTCCAATTACATCATATCCGTTTACACCTATTTTTGCAGCTAATTCATCAGCTTATTACGAATGCTCCTTGCATTAAGACACAAAGCCTTCAGGCTTGTTTTTTAACACTTAGTCCTTTTAGAATTATTATTTACTGTAGCCCTGTTTGATTTACACCCTTGATTTCTCTGCCTTCCACTTTTGCTTTTCTCTTTCCTGTCTTTTGTTTCTATCCTTCCCTTTCCTCTGTCTCCCTGCACAGGTTCCCAACCCCCTGCCATTTTAGTTTAAACCGTCCCCCTAATGGAACTAGCAAACACTCCCCCTAGGACATTGGTCCCGGTCCCGCCCAGGTACAAACCGTCCAGTTTGTACTGGTCCCACCTCCCTCAGAACCAGTTCCAATGTCCCAAGAATTTGAATCCCTCCCCCTTGCACCATTCCTCTAGCCACGTATTCATCTGAAATATCCTTTCATTTCTACTCTGACTAGCATATGGCACTGGTAGCAATCCTGAGATTACTACCTTTTTGAGGTCCTATTTTTTAATTTACCTCCTAACTCCCTAAATTCAGCTTTTAGGACCTCATCCCGTTTCTTACCTATATCGTTGGTACCTATATGCACCACGACAACTGGTTGTTCGCTCTCCCCCTCCAGAATGCCCTGCAGCCACCCCGAGACATCCTTGACCCTTGCACCAGGGAGGCAACATACCAACCTGGAGTCTCGTTTGCGGCCGCAGAAATGCCTATCTATTCCCCTTACAATAGAATCCCCCATCACTATAGCTCTCCCGCTCTTCTTCCTCCTGTCCTGTGCAGCAGAACCACCCATGGTGCCAGGAAGTTGGCTGCTGCTGCCTTCCCCCGATAAACCATCTCCCTCAACAATATCCAAAGTGGTGTATCTGTTTGAGAGGGGGATGGCCACAGGGGACCCCTGCACTACCTGCCTGCGCCTACTACTCTGCCTGGTGGTCACCCATTCCCTTCCTGCCTTTGCAGCCTTTACCTGCGGTGTGACCAACTCCCTAAACGTGCTATCCACAATTCCTCAGCATCGCGAATGCTCCAGTATGTATCCATTTGCAGCTCCAGCGCCGCACTGCGGTCTGGTAGTAGCTGCAGCTGGATACGCTTCCCGCACACATGGTCGTCAGGGACACAGGAAGTGTCCCTGATTTCATATAGCGCAGGAGGAGCATACCTCGGGGCCGAGCTGTCCTGCCATGACTTACCCTTTTAATTAATTTAAATTAAATCAGATCAATACCACTAATTACACTACAATTAAATGATATACTCGAGGGCCCTTGGTTACTAGCACTCCCCGATACACAACAGAGACCTTAGAAACTATAACCACAAAAATTAAGACCGTCTAAATTTTATAAACTATTAATCTTAACTGCCAAACTATAGAGTAGTATAAATACTCACCTGGCCGTACTCACCCAATCAGCTGTTTCCTCTTGCCCGCATCACTTTGAATCGTGACGTGGCTCCGGAATGCCGCCGCCGGTCTGAGATTGGTAAGCCTCTGTTTAAAAAAACAAAAACAAAAAAAAACAGTGAAAGTGAGTTTAAGTACTCACTGTACCGATGCTCTCTGCTCCTCCTGACACTGGCCTCACGGAATTATGGTCACTGTCACCAAAATGCCTAAAGTGTCCCTGACTTCCCACATAACACAGGAGGAGCACTGCATGCAGCCGAGCTGCCCTGCCATGCCTTACCCTTAATTTACTCCCTTTAATATTCTTTAATTTAAAGAATATTAAATACACTAGAGACCTTACTTCCCTTTCAACACTTCTTACTCTAAACTAGAGACCTTACTTTGACTTTAATGACTGGACTGCAGAAATACTCACCAGGTTCTACTTACCAATCGGCTCCTTCCCTGCTTGTGACATCACTTTAGCAGTTTTGCAGTTGTTGTTGTTTGACTGCTCCCACTCTCGGACTCTTTCCTTGGTGTAAAGTAAGAACCAATTTCTATAGGGTGAAAAGTTAGGAAAAACAAAGGCGAAGCAAGGGAGCTCCTCCTTCCACTCCTCACCCAACTCGCAGCACTCTGTTTAAACCGCACTCCGTAGTAGTGCCTGCTCTATCTCCTTTTTCTCAATGGCTATCATTCATTCACCGTAGTTTTTTCGGCCTTTATATGTTGCAAATTTATTAATGTTTGCTTTGTTATTGGGTGTGGAAAGTCTGTCTACGAAATTCTTTCCCAGTTCTTCTTTACCTAGGGAGCAATTTGATGCGGCTGGTGCCCCCATAATTTGACGTGCCAGCCTTTTCCTGTCCTTGTGGGATAGGATCTGCCTTCTTGGCAGCCCATCTTTTCCTGGCGCCAGAGTTTTGGGCTGTTCTGCCTTTCTGTATTTCCTTACTACCCTTAGGCGATTTTGTCCTTGTCAACAACTCCAACTTCAGATTCTTTCTTAAAAATCAAGTCTGGTTTCCAGATTTTTCCTTCGTTGCCGATAATCCTCGGTTCAACAAATGTTGTCCAACCATATTTGGATACATGGGCCTCGATTTTTTCATTGGGCCGCGAGGCGGGCTTTGAGGCGTGTGGGGGGTTAAAATCGCAAAACCTGGGGGTCGGGACTCCTCCCACCCCCGGCCTGGTTTCTGCCTCCACGCGATTTTAACCTAGGTGTGTCTGATTGACCCGAATCAGTCCCGCCTGCAACAGGCAAGATTGGTCTTTAGGGCCCTTAAACACCACTGATTGGCTGTTATAATCCCATTTTAACAGGCCCTTGCTTGTTTAACCCTTTTCCCACTTAAAACGCGCCTGCTGGGGATCACGCCTGCGCAACCTGGCGTGAACACTATTGGCTTGCTGACTATCAGCTGCAGGTCCAACATTAAATAGGATATTTGATCAGTCATCATTTGTAGGTGGCAGGACTTTGCTATCTCAGGTCTGGGGAAACTTTTACCAGGCTTAACCACACCTGTGGAAGGTTGGAGCCTCACACACTTCTCCAGTGTGACCTCCTGCGAGACCCCTCTCGCCACCCTCACTCAGCGCTTCCTCAACCGAGGCACCTACCAGAAGCATGGGAGGCCTTTTTTTCCTTCCCCTCTTGGCATTAGAGGACCTCCAACCCCATTCGTGAAATGACACATGCCACAACTGCAGAAGTTGCCATCAGAATTTTTATGAAAAAGAAACAACTGATGGCATTTTTACAAAATACACAGCATTTCACCCAAGTGACTACCCTTGTGACTATTTGTGCTTTATTTTCCTCTTATGTGTGCTCCTACGTAGTGGTTCCCCTGTGGCTTCAGCAGATGTGGAGGCCGCTTGCTCACTTTCCTGCTGCTCCTGTCTCGACTCCTTTGGCGGACGTCCTCTGGGGTGGCGAGCCTGTGAGGGCTCGTCAGCAGTCTGCTGCTCCTGCGGCTGTGCAGGGGTTGAGACCTCTATCTCCGTTGGGTGTGGACTCCGGCGGGGCTCTGACCGAGGGCTCTGCAGTGGCATGGAAGTGTGAGTGCTTGGAGAGGAGCCCCCACTTCCTTGAGGTCTGCCACCAACCTCCCTCTCATGGGTCAGGTCCCCCTCAGTGCCTGCAAGTGGCTTGAGAGCAGCTTGCTGCACATCAGGGGGGCCATGGGGACCCGTATCTACAATGGCAGTATACTTAGAAGGACTTCCATGAAGGTCTGGTTTCACTGTTCAATAGATGCCC
This sequence comes from Somniosus microcephalus, assembly GCF_052327205.1. Classification (NCBI taxonomy): domain Eukaryota; kingdom Metazoa; phylum Chordata; class Chondrichthyes; order Squaliformes; family Somniosidae; genus Somniosus; species Somniosus microcephalus. The sequence continues at coordinate 21,259,786 of NC_141014.1, forward strand.
ATTGCTCCTCCAGAGATGTCATTCTATTCTGAACACTCACCATGTTTTCCATACCCTGGCGACTAACCTCCTCCATGGCCGTAGCCCTCCTCTCCTCTACCGTAGCCATCCTCTCCTCTGTTCGCTATGGACTCCTCCATTCGTTCCACACTCGCAGCGACCCTAGAGACAAAACCTGCCAGAGACTCCTGCATCTGTGCATGGAGTTCCATCACCTCTGATCTTACGGATGGACCCAGAGGCAGAGGGTCGACATGCAGCTGAGCCGAGCTGGCAGAGTCCTGTGCTCTCCGACAAGGACTCTCCACTGCTGTCCCTGTCTCCACAATCTGCTGATGCTCACTTGTGAGCTGTGATACACCAGGTGACAACTCTACTCTATATCCCGAAGGTCCCACCGAGGTGTGAGTGGGTGCGCTAATTTCTGCTGACGCTGCGCCCTCTGAGGTTGCAGATTCCTCTGAGGAGTCTCACTGCTCAGGCTCTTCCTCCTGCACACTGGGGACGGGGGCTCTCGATGGTCCTGTGGGGGAGTCCAGGAAAAAGTTAGAGATGTGATGCCAAGGTTACATGCACATTGCATTTTGCAGATGATCATAAGTCCATATGATGTAGCTTCAGAATCATTATCAGCGACTCATGCAGTGCCAATGAGAGAGATGGAAAACTATTCTGTCACCAGCTTGCGGGGATGCTCCTGCCGGTCCTTCCCCAACGTCCACATCTCGGTCAACCCCGGCAATCTCCAGGGCGCCTTCCTCCCATGGGGTGAGCTGGGCTAATGAGGGCGGCCCTCCTCCTGTCCTGGCTCGCGCTCTCCTGTTGTGAGCTCTCTTTTCCTGCAATGAGGGAGACAAGTGGAGGTTGAGTGAGAATGAAGGAGTGAGTGTAGAGATTGAATAGCATAGATACTTAGAAGGAGACAAAGATGGAGTGAGGTTGCAATACCAAGGGCCCTCCCTGTGTGTTGTCAGTTGTGTTCAAAGCATCAGTGAGAGGGAGTGTGAGGGCTGCATGGTTCTGTGAATGTGAGCATAGAGAGAGAGGGAATGGGTAAGGGTGCATGGATGTGAGTGTCTAGTGGGATGTGCAGGAAGAGATTGCTAAAGCTGAGTGCTGGTGAGGAAAGGCAATGGGGATCAGATTGAGGGTGATGGAAACATCATACAGTACTTACTTTTCCAGTGCGAAGGAGGTCATGGAATCTTTTCCTGCACTGCAACCACGTTCTTCTTGTGAACCCCAAGCAGTTGACTTGACCTGCCACCCGTAGCCACACAGCCTTAGTCTGGCTGGGAGGCGTCGTCCTCGCTGAAGAAGGGAAGAGGACCTCCCTGTGGGCCCGAGCACCATCCAGTAATGCCTGTAGTGAAGCCTCATCAAAGTTGGGCGCAGATCTGGCCCTCCCGCTGGCCGTTCCTCCTGCAGGCTCCTGTGCCGTCTTAATGTTGAAGGTTGGAAGCCTGCAGAGGAAGCAAGGCTTGCTGTGGACCTTAAAAGCAGCAGCAATGATGACGTCATGTTCTGCGACTTTCTGACTGGAAATACTCAATTGCCAAGGCTTCCCACACGCTGGAAATCTATTGGCCAATTGTGTTAAGTTTGCATCAATCTCACAGACCCATTTACAATCGTGTCAGAATCACTAAATTCGGGGAACCCGCCAATTCCCCGCACCTGAGATAAAATCGACCCCATGGTCTTTCAACTTATCTACAATCTTGTGTCTCTTAATTATTGCGTTCTTAACTGCAAGACACCTGCCAGATATAGGCAGAAAGGGCAGCACGGTGGCATAGTGGTTAGCACTGTTGCCTCACAGCACCAGGGACCTGGGTTCGAATCCGGCCTCGGGTGACTGTCTGTGTGGAGTTTGCACATTCTCCCCGTGTTTGCGTGGGTTTCCTCCGGGTGCTCCGGTTTCCTCCCACAGTCCAAAGATGTGCAGGTTAGGTTGATTGGCTGGCTATGATAAATTGACCCTTAGTGTTAGAGGGGATTAATATACGTGGGGTTACGGGGATAGGGTGGGATGTGTGTTGGTGTAGGGGTTACGGGGATCGGGTGGGATATGTGTCGGTGCAGGCTCGATGGGCCGAAATGGCCTCTATCTGCACTGTGGGGTTTCTGTGATATGTGCCAAGGTCTCATTCGTGCTATTACATCTCGTACAAATTTTAATAACATTCTGTCTGCCATATGATAAGGTGCATCTTGTTGGATATAGATTGCACCTTAATAGTCCTTTTATGAAACTTGACTCTTTCATGTTATGAAATGAATTGGTCCAACTGTTCGATATTCTATCGTTCCTGTAATAACGGATGCCGTTACTCTGGGCTAGGAGATTCGCCCATCTCTCGAATTCCCAAGCCCTCTAACCCTCGTACTTATTCTTTTACTTTGGAGTCGGGCGCACGCACCTCGCAACTCCATCATAACGTCGGGTACGGTTGGGAGGTCACTACCTTTTGCGGACGAGTTTTCTCCTAATTTTAGGGATTCCTCAATTTCCGTAAGAATTTTAACTTCCCTTAATCTTACTACGGATTTGGTGATATTCTCCCCGCAGAATTCATAGGAGGCTCTAATTACCATGACGTCTGAGCCCTCCATCGACTCGAGTTTCCTTATGACGGCAGATGGGATTAAAACTTCTAATTTGGGTAGGCCCAAGCCGCCATCTCTATTTGTGGAATACAGGACTCCATCCGTAATATCCGCAGGAAGGTGAAGAATATCTTTAACTCCCCTCTTGATCGACCGATCCTGCTCAATTAGGGTGTGCTGCGATGCCTCTGAGGGTAAGATGATAATACAGCCTCGGGATGATCTATGGCTTGAGAATTTCCAACTTCTGGGTAGGTTTTAATTTGGCATCCCCAAGACTCTTCATCCACACCTCGAGTTTTTCCACCCATCTATCTTCCGCAATTCCAGACCACGGATCAATTTGTGCGGCCAGGTAGCTCTCTGTTTCCCCTGGGGGGATAGAACGTACAGGGTATCCATTCAACCACCAGTTGCCTAAGTGGTTATAAATAAAGGTCTTGGCTTTACTAATTAAATGGAACCCTGCTGTCTTTTTCATAGTTCCACTTTCTCAGTCTTTGGTATAAGCACTGTTCTGCTTTCTTTAAGAATTTTTGGAATAGCTGCTGTATGGAGCCAAAGTGTGAAGAGACGGGGGAGCGTCGTCTCATCCTCCACTATTTATTTGGAAATATGGGCCTAGAAATTCAGTATAGCCACTTTTGGGGCGGTAAAGTCGGGCGGCCGCTAAAGTTTGCGCCCGCCGGAAAGTGGAGGCCACTTCGCCGATATTCAGTAGCTTTGGCCAAGGAGTTTGCTCGAGCGCTAAAACTGGCGTTGCACGGCTATCTTTAGGCGCTAAGCCGGCGGTGCAGACTGATACCGCCGAGGCCGGGCGCAGCACAGGTGCGGTCATGTTTTGATTGACAGCAGACACCCTGGAGCTGGCCAGCTCTTAAAGGGGGGAAGGGTCGACTTGGTCTGCTGCCACGCCCTGGATACTGCAGCCCTCCAGCTAGGCCTAAACACTGCTGCTGGAGAGAAATAGCGCCAGGAAGGATGCAGAGGGCCTGTGAGCGAGCGCAGCGCTTCTCTGCCCATGATTTAAAGGTGCTGGTTAGGGCTTTGGAGAAGAGAAGCCATATCTTGTTCCCGGACAGTGGCAAGAAGCCTCCCAAGAAGGTGTACAGGAGAGCCTGGAGGGAAATCGCCCAGAGGGTCACAGCCAACAGCGATGTCCCCAGGACTGGTGTCCAATGCCGGAAAAAGTTTAACGACCTCACTCGGATTGTCAGGGTGAGTACCCTTTCCAGTGTCCTCCTCATCCTTGCATATGCACCTCACATTATGGGCAAAGGGACCTCAAAGGCCTAATGGCCAGCCCTCATCCAGCAGCTATGGCACTGGCATGAACATCAATTGCACTTTACACACTGGCCAAGCTATTCGACCATGGGAGGCAGTGCACACAACAACAGGGCACCACACTGGCCAAGCTATTCGACCATGTGAGGCAGTGCACACAACAACAGGGCACCACACTGTACTTAGAGGCCGTCCTTTCTCTTGCTGGCCCAGAATCTGAAGAGCCGGACTGTCACCGGGGGAGGCCGTGCCCAGTTCCAGCAGCTCAGTGACCTGGAGGAGCGCGTGGGTCGAGTCATGGGTGCCCCGGTGATTGGCCCCGTTGCAATTGGAGATGCTGACCCTGTGCTGGGCCCCAATGGTAAGGACATGACCGTTTGGACCTCTCTCGTTCCCCTTGCGCTTCAGATCTACATCCTTTGCCACTGTCCGACCAATGCGCAGAATGCCACCACTCATGCCTCCCTCGCTGACGCCCTGTCCTCACTCTAAAGCTACTCTTGTGCCTTCCTGCTTTCAGCTGGTGAGGAGGAGGTCCCTGAAGCTGCGAGTGTCAGTCCCTCGGAAGAGGAGGAGGAGCAAGAGGAAGGCGGCACATCGGGGGAACCCTCATCTGCGCCAGGGGATGGCAATGGAGGGGACACGTCTTCCCTGGAGGAGAGCCAGGGGGAAGTGTTGCAGGAGGGTGTAGCTCCTGTGCCCAGTGGCGTCCAGCCACGCGGGAAGGGTCGGGCAGCTCGGCTGCCTTCTCCCCAGAGGGGGGAAGTGTTGCAGGGGAGTGTAGTTGCTGGGCCCAGTGGCGTGCAGCCACGCAGGAAGGGTCGGGCAGCTCGGCGGCCTTCTCCCCAGAGGGAGAATCCGGCCTCCAGTCCGGAGACGGTCCTCGCCCAGGAGGTGCGCCTCCTTGATCAAATGTCCGCATACTCGGATCGTCGGCACACCGAGTTCATGGGGGTTTTGGCACGGTTGCCTGAGGCCATTGAGTCCCTGGCTCATAGTGTGTCCGATTTCGGGGCCTCACAGGCCAGGGGTTTCGAACAACTCGCGGCAGCACAGGCCAGGGGTCTCGAACAATTCGGGGCATCACAGGACGCGAGTCGGGCCGAATTCGGGGCATCACAGGACGCGAGTCGGGCCGAATTCAGGGCAGCACAGGACGCGAGTCGGGACGACTTCAGGGCAGCACAGGCAGCGAGTGGACAGTTGATCAGTGGTGCCGTGCAGTCACTGGCTGGTCTGATGCGGGCACAGACCAGGGCAGTACGGGCACTCACTGCCACACTTGCTGTGTCACGCATGCATCGCCAGGGCACCCGCCGCGCTGCTGCAGCACAGCGGTCTGGCCTTCACCAGATTGCTGCGCTTGCTGCAGTGCCAGCCCGGCCGAGTGCTAGTGTCTCTGGCGACCAGCGAGCGCCTGGCATCAGCCAGCTTGCCCCCATTGCTGCAGCCGCCACTGCCACTCCCCCAACAAAGCTGCGACGAGCTGCTGGAGAGACTGATGCTGCCCAGCTGCAGCAGTCAGCAGCCGGCCCCTCGAGGGCCAGAGCTCATCTAGGGCGACCCCCAAGGGCATCTGCCGTCACGCAATGTGCCCCTCAGGAGCCTTCCCCCAGCCTTGCAACACCCACAGGGCCCAGGTTGAGGCGGAGCAGCAGGTCGGCCAGGGGCCGGAAAAGGCTGGACAAGGACTCGCCCTCTCGGCACACAAAGTAGAGTGTGTTGGCAAATGTTTTTTTATATGGGGGTGCTTGTGCTGTCTATGGGGGGGGTTCTTTTGGTAAGGCCGAGGATGAAGGCCATTTGGATGGACAAGTTTTGTTATTCCTCCCCAGGTTGTGGGAGAGTGAGATGTTTTTGACTTTTTTGGGGGTGTTGTGTGTTTTTGGGTTTTATGTGGGAAGGGCCCTGAGTTTGTTCAATAAAGCTTTTTCTTTATTCAGCTTGTCCATGTGTGATGTTTCAAGTGGTTGTTGCGTTAACCGGCTGAGGGCTTGCGGAGCGGCTGCATTCATGTGCCTTCATTGCCACAAGCCATTCCCTGACTGGGCCTAGAAGCGTCGTTCAATAAGCCGCCGACAGACGGCCCTTGGACCTTGTGGCTCCATCCTGGGCTGGTACTCCTCCTCCTCCTCCTCCTCCTCCTCATGGTCCTCCTGCTCGTCCTCCTGAGGTGGTGGTCCAACGTGAGGTGGCAGTGCCTGAGTCCTGCGGATAGCCAGGTTGTGCAGCATGCAGCAAACGACGACGAACTGGGAGACTCTATCCGGCGAATACTGCAGAGATCCGCCGGAGCGATCCAGGCAGCGGAACCGTTGCTTGAGGACGCCAATCGTTTGCTCTATGATGTTCCTTGTGGCTTGATGGCTTTCGTTGTATGCCTCCTCAGCAGGGGTCCTGGGCGCGCGGAGCGGGGTCATGAGCCATGTACACAAAGGATAGCCTTTGTCCCCGATAAGCCATCCTCTTGGGGGAGGCTGTGCCTGGAACATGTCAGCCACAGTAGTCTGGCGCAGGATAAATGCATCGTGGCTGCTGCCTGGAAAGCGCGCATTGACAGCTAGGATGCGCTGCCTGTGGTCACACACCAGCTGTACATTGAGGGAATGGTAGCCCTTCCGGTTGTGGTAATCCTCGGCATTGTCGATAGGTGCCCGCAAAGCCACATGCGTGCAGTCAATGGCGCCCTGCACCATGGGGAAGTCGGCGATCCTCGCAAATCCGACTGCACGCTGCTCCTGCCTCTCTAGGGTCATGGGGAAGGAGATGAATTGGTGTCTCCTTGTGAAAAGGGCATCGGTGACCTGCCGGATGCAGCGATGCACGGCGAACTGGGAGATGTTAGCTATGTCCCCAGCAGCGACTTGGAAGGAGCCGCTTGCATAAAAGTTCAGAGCCACAGTGACCTTCACTTCCACCGACAGAGACGTCCTGCACATCAGCTGTGGACGCAGATCTCTGAAGCAGCTGGCAGATCTCTGCAACCACCTCCCTTCTGAAGCGCAGCCTCTTAACACACTGCGCGGCAGTCATGGTGAGATAGGACACCTGCTGGCGGTATTTCCTGAGTGGGTAAGGCCTACGTTGCCGACGCCTGATGGCCCCTCTGCGTCTAGGCATAGCTGCCCCTCTCACACAGCGTCTGCGAGCCCTTAGCACATAATGCTGGAACTGAGGGTTGGAACCCCATGCAGCCCCCATAATATACTTGCAAACAGTGAAATCACAATGAGTCAAATTTCCAAGCTCTGGCCAGAAGCCAAAAATACCTCTCCTATGTTGGGCCAAATCAGTAAGGTGTCTTCCTTGGTCTCTGTCCAGAAATCCGTTGCACTAAAGTCATTGCAGCAAAATGGCTGGCCTTTATAGTTCAGTCTAAGTGCCCTTTAATTAGCGCTCCCCGAGGCCCACAGGGCCTCTGCTGCGTTCCATTTCACAGTTCTTAACAGCGCCACGCCCACATTGGGCGGGCGCCACTGAAGTTCCGGTTTGGGGCGCACAAACGGCGTTGCACGACGAAATGACGCCATAAGTTGCGCGCGCAGCTGAGCGCGCGCAAACACTTTGCGCCGGCGCTAAATGTCTACTGAAGTTGGGCGTAGGCGCAGATCGTTCTGCGCCCGGCCGCTAAGTGCCTGGCGCTCGAGAGCTACTCCTCTTATGGCGCTAACGGCTGGCGAACGCAACTGAATTTCTAGGCCACGATCTTTCCTCATCCCATCGGCCCGGCTGCAGTAGTTTCCTCAATGTCCACCAGAGCCTGTTCTATCTCTTTTTTCAGTGGTTACTGTTATTTCACTGTAGTTTTTTCGACCTTTGTAAGCTGGAAATTTATTAATGTTTGCTTTATTATGTGCAGAGGAAAGTTTATCTACGAAATTCTTCCCTAGATCGTCTATCTAGAGGGCAACTTGACATGGTTGGCGCCCCCATTATCTGTCTTGCTAGTCTTTTCCTATCTTTTTGGTATAGGATCTGAATGCTTTTTATATTCTGCCGCCTTGGCCGCCCATCTTTTCGTGGCACCCGAGTTTTGGGCTGTTCTGCCTTTGTCTATCTTTACAACCCATAGGCGCTTTTATTCTTATGTTCTTCTGGGGTTTTCCTTTATCGAGCACTAGCTCGGTTATGCTCTCGATCAATCCTAAACTCGGCCTTATAATCCTGGCCTTTCTTGGCGCGAAGTAGTTCTTCAGCTTTACTAAGCTGAGCCTCAAGTTCGCTGCGTCTCGGGATGCTCCCTATTCTGCGCATTATTCTTTACTGGCTGCTCTGTTGTTCTGGAATAGGGTCAACTTCTACCTCGGGATACAGATGTAGGCTCCTCCTCCACGCTAGCAGGGTTTATTGGGGCTGATGCTATTTTTATCACCTCCCTTTGGAGGATTCGCTGCTTATCAGAGATTTGTTTATTGGTCTTAGATGTCAAAATGCTGCTAATTCTTATATTTATATCCCAGCAGCCCTGGAACTGTTTTTCTAGCTCCAGCAGGAGCTCTATCTCCTTTTCTGACCATACATAATCTCGCCTGCCAACTCTCTTCTGGGACATGAGCGACTCAATCCTAGCTTCATTCCTGAGAGTCGGATGTTGCCTCTGTCTCTGCTCTTGCTGACTCTTTACATGAGGCGCAGCGTTTGTCTGCAATCTGTCTGTTCGATTTTGATTTCAGCTCAGTGCCGATCAGTATGTCGATGACACGACCATTCATGCCCAGGCGCAAAACAAAGCATCGTGAAGGCCGCAGGTGGGTGTTGACGCGATGTGAATTCTGCCCAGTGCTCTGAATGTCAAAGTGAGGAAATTCAATTAAGCGCGGGTAAACGGCGGGAGTTACTATGACTCTCTTGGCAGGAGTAACGATGACTCTCAAAGTCCTCTTGGGTTGAGTGTAGGGTTACAAAGTAGCTGTGGCCAACATGGGGTTCTATGTCACAGTGAGTCGTACCTTGTGGTCCCGCGAGGCTATCGGATCTTCCTGCTGGGTACGGCGCAGGTCTGATCCGGGTGGATCACCAGCTCCAGAGCAGACTTGACCCTGTTGGCGATGACCTTGGACAGAATCTTGTAGTCCACATTAAGCAGCGAAATGGGCCGCCAGTTTCTGATTTCTTCCCTCTCCCCCTTCTGCTTGTAGATGAGGGTGATGATGCCTTTCCTCATCGATTCTGACTTGTTGCCGGCCAGAAGCATACCCCTGTACACTTCCAGCAGGTCTGGGCCCATCCAGTCCCACAGAGCCGAATACAACTCGACCGGTAGGCCGTCGCTTCCGGGAGTTTTACTCGTCTCGAAGGACCGGATGGCCTTTGTTAGCTCGTCCAGAGTTAGCGGGTGGTCCAGACTCCCCGCTTGCTGTCGTCTAACACTTCTGAGATAGATGACAGGAAAGACTGGGAGGCTGCGCTGTCTGTGGGCTTCACGTCGGTCAGTAAGAGGTAGTGTTCTCGACCAGGTGTATCTACGCAGCGCTCCGTCTGCAGGGTTGCTGAAGACGTCGTGCAGCTTGGTGTCTTTTTCCGCTTCCATCAGGAGTCTGGACATTGCGTCCAGTTTGCTGTCGGTTCTGCCGGATCGTACAGCCGCATCGATGATGCAGTTGAAGTCACCGCCCAGAATAACCGGCCTGGATGTCGCCAGCAGCAGCGGCAGCTGCTGGAAAACGGCCAGCCGCTCGTTCTTGAGAGCCGGGGTGATATACCTATCAATTCATCCAATGAAAAGCGACGAGTTAAGAAAGTAACTATAGGTTTTTATTGGCTAAATAACAGAGCCCACCCTCGTGGGTGATCGGATCCAACAAGGAGGAATACCAGCCAGTCGACCACCTTTATACCTGGGCAGGTAGGTGGAGCCATGGGCGGAGTCAGCAGTGGTCAGCCCAGGTATAACAGCGTGACAAGAGGCGACCTCGTATAGTGATACAACAGTGTGAACAGTGATAACGATATAACAGTGATAACTATAGTGTAACGATAGTGAACGATAAAAGTGGATTACCACACGGGGCGTACACATTGATCAGCCTGAGCGGGGCATTCTTGTACAACACGTCTGCTACGAGGAGGCGGCCACCCACCACCTCCTTAACTTCGGTGATGGTGAAGTCACCTTCCCGCAGCAGAATATCCAGGCCGGAGGCACGGCAATCGTTGCCTCCTGACCAGATCGATTGTCCGTGGGACCAACATCGCGACCACTGCCTGTAGTTGCTGAAGTGCGGTAAGCCACACTCCTGCAGGAACAGTAGGTCAGCCTTGACCTTGGCGAGGTACCCCAAGGTGGAAACACATCGCGTAGTGCTTTTGATGCTACGCACGTTAATGGTTGCAATTTTTAAACCCATTTTAAAATTTAAATAGAGTTCAAAGTCCCATTTTAACAAGCAGTCAGTGATGCTGTTCCCAGCCCTGGGTCTGTTCCTGCATACCCAAGGTGTTCGAGAACTGCTTAACTTGCACTGGGCCTATGCGGCATCTTTTCCTTTTCCTGGGAGCCTGGTAGTCTTTTTCTTGGTGCGTTTTTTCCCCACCAACTCCCACTCTCCCATTTGTTCCTCCGTTGCTTCCTCTTCCATGGATTCTATCTGCTGGGGAGGAGGCTGAGGGCTGGTTTCCGACACGTGGCAGTTTCCTGCAGTGTCCTTTTCCTTGTTTCCCTCAGTGTTCTCCGGGTTCGTGGTGTTATCACTGAGGGGCTTGGTGCTGGGAGCGGTGTTGGTCTCCTCTGGGACGACCTTTGCGGTCTCTTCCTCGTGCACCACATTGTTGATTGCCGCCTGCGCATGGCTGAGGCTGCGCTTGGGGCAGGACTTAATAATAATAATCAACTTTATTGTCATTGTTAGTGCACAAGTGCAGTACAACGAAATGTAAGCTTGCGGCTCCCGAGAATGTACATTTTGATTAAGACATTTAACATACATTTGGCTTGTAACATAAAGTGCATTGACAGATGTGCAGGCTTTAGAGTTTATTAGCAGAGTTCAGTAGGATGACAGCCCTGGGAAAGAAGCTGTTCCTAAATCTGGTCGTGCGGGTGCGAATGCATCTGTAGCGTCTCCCAGATGGCAGGGGGGGTCGAACAAACTGTGGCTGGGGTGGGTAGGGTCTTTGATGATGGTCAGTGACCTCCGTAGACAGCGTTTCTGGTATATGTTCTCAATGGTCGGTAGCCGGGTGCCGGTAATGCATTGGGCAGTTTTGACTACCCGCTGCAGGGCTTTCCGGTCATAGGAGGTGCAGCTGCTATACCACACTGTGATACAGTTCGTCAGGATGCTCTCTATTGTGCAGCGGTAAAAGTTAGAGAGGATCCGGGGTGACAGGTTGCATCCCTTCAGCCTCCTTAGGAAATATAGGCGCTGCTGAGCCGCCTTCACCAAAGAGGAGGTATTGAGGGACCAGGAGAGGTCTTCCGTGATGTGGACTCCGGGGAACTTAAAGCTCCCCACCCTTTCTACCACAGCCCCTTGGATGTGGATGGGGGTGTGTCTTCCGCCTTTAGACTTCCTGAAGTCCACAATGATTTCCTTGGTTTTCTTGATGTTAAGGGCCAGGTTGTTGTCGGTGCACCACTTCACGAGGTACTGGACCTCCTCCCTGTAGGCTGACTCATCGTTGTTGGTGATCTGGCCTACCACCGTGGTATCATCCGCAAACTTGATGGTGTTGGAACCATGAACAGCCACACAGTTGTGGGTGAAGAGGGAATAGAGGAGGGGGCTCAGCACACAACCTTGTGCGGCCCCTGTGTTCAGGGTCGGGGGAGGGGGAGGTGTGGTTACCTAATTTGACTTGATCCAGTGTGTTCTCCCCTCTTGTGGGGCAGGAAACATTCTGGTGGAATTTCGGGAGTACAGATTTTAGGTTTATGTGATTGAAGTCCCCCAAGACGATGAAGGCTCCTTCTGGGTGCGCAGTTTGTTGATCGCTGATGGCCCTGTAGAGGTTCTTCAGTGCTAGTTTGGCATTAGCATGTGGTGGGATGTAGACCGCAGTGGTGACAACAGCCGTGAACTCCCGAGGCAGGTAGAAGGGTCTGCACCTTACCATGAGGAATTCCAGATCAGCAGAACAGGATCTACCGATTATGTCCATGTTAGTGCACCAGGCATTGTTGGTGTAAATGCACAAACCGCCTCCCTTGCTCTTACCGGAGTCTGCAGTTCTGTCGGCGCGGAAGACCGTGCGTCCTTCTAGCTGGATGGTGGTGTCAGGGATGCCGTTGTTCAACCAGGTCTCTGTGAAGATCATGGCGCAGCATTCCTTTTTCCTTTTCTGTGAGGAGAGATCAAGTTTGATCTCATCCATTTTATTTTCCAGTGACCTAACGTTGGCCAGGAAAATACTTGGGAGGGAGGGTTTGTGTGGGGCCCTCTTTAACCTGTTGTGGATTCTGGCCCTCTTGCCCCACTTCTGTTTGCGCTCTGCGCGGTCTGCGCCAACTTCCGGCTGGGGGAGGGCGCCACGCTGGTCCCGGGGATCGAGCGATGTCGGGAGGCAGATCGACGACGCCGAGTGTGAGCCGCACGCAATCGACCCCGATATCGAGGAGCGTCTGCCGGCTGTACAGCAGATATCCGCCCTCAATTCCCGCATGAGCATAGTCAAGAAGAGATACAGGAAGAATGTAAAAACGCACAGTTTCGGGAGAGACAAAGCCGCTGAGTCCATGCGCGCCTTGTAGAGGTGACCAGTGTTAGAACCGGGTTTTCCTGGTCCTCGTCTTGAGTTCCGTAGTACGAAGAATGATTTCAGGCTCAAGGGTTCGGAGAGTTAAAACAACATTTTATTACTTCCAACTGTTCGCAGTGGTCACACAGTATATTGAGGTCTTTTACAGTACATTCGTGTCCCGAGAGTCACACCGGGTTAGGCACGTGTTGCCAGCATTTACGTCCCCGGGAGGTGTCTGACTCTCGATGATCCACACGTCTTCTGGCTAAGAGCGAATACCGGTAGGGAAGCCCCTTTTATACAGTGGGACAAGGGTCATTACATCACTTCCCTGGCAACAAGCGTTCTCCAATGGGGATCACTTAAGCCCTTTCAGTTTGGCCATGATCTGGTCTTCAGTCTGGCGGGCAAGTCCTGACTTGTCTCACTGCTGCATATGCCTTCCTGAAGTACCGGATCGTGATTGGGCACCGCACAATAGCTAGTCAATCATCTTCTAGCTAGCAGTTAAGCCCTTTCAGTGACCTTTGTTGCTCGTTAACACTTGGCCGCAGGCTGGGGCAGGTATCTCTCTTTTCTGCTAGCTTTGCACTTTGCAAAGCTGGGGCTGCTCTTTAATCTAATCTAGACTTTCCTTGTGCGAAGCCATTTTTGTAAGCCAATTCATAGTCCATTTTATTCACATTTCCACACCAGCCTCACCACAAAGGTTGCAGATCTTGCTTTCTCTGCAGTCCTTTGTCTGGTGGCCTTCTTTCTTGCAGTTCCTGCAGATGATCGTGCAGTTGGCCGCCACGTGCCCAGGTTTCCCACAGGTTCGACACACCCTGGGTTGGCTGGCGTACACCATGTATCCCCGACTTCCTCCGATGGCGAAGCTGAGAGGGGGGTGCAGGATGGTTCCCCTGGCGTCCACTTTCAGCGTGACCTTGATCTGCCATTTACCCGTCCAGATCCCAAAGAGGTCGTTGATGTCCACGCTATTTCCAGCATCGTTGACGTATCTGCCAAGGAAGGTGAGCACATCGATGACCGGGATGTGGGGGTTGTGCATGTGTACAGTGACAAGGCGGTTTCTTTGCGATGGGAGGGTGAAGAGCGACTCGGCACTTTTGATTAAGTGCAGCTCCTCACTCCTCTTTTCCTTGACTGCCTGCAGGAATTTCAGGCATCCAGCGACGTTTTGAAAGGTTACATCAAAGTAACCGGCGTTGGGGAAATCCTGCAGAGCGAAAATGTCCGCAGCTTTGAACCCGCAACATCCGAGGACGATTCTCTTGACGAAGAACGAGCGGTCTATCGGTGCTCCTTCTTCCACCTTCACTGTCACTTGGACAGTGTTCCGGACTCACTGGCTCGCCGCTCGGTTGGCCGCCATCTGCAGATCGCTCTTCCCTGATTGGCGTTAGGCCGAAGCCAGCATGAACATCCAACAATAGCAGAGAGAGTTTGCTTTTCAAAGTGCTAACAGATTCTTTTTGTTTCAAAAAAATACTTTATTCATAAAAATTTGTTCAAATACATTACAATACAGTCCACATCACATTCCATGTGCTACAGTACAAATTAACTGCGGTACATGGCACTCAATTTACAGAGACAAATTGCAATACATTTTCATTACACATTTCAATACCTGTTAAAATACATCACAATACGATCCACAAATCGGACTACCTATAGCATGAAACAGATGAATGCAGTACATGGTACTCTATGTAGTACCCTTGTTACACGCATCTCTAATTTCCTGTTTGATGCTGTCCCCTACATTACCGCTACTGTTTGGAGGCCTATAGACAACTCCCACCAATGTTTTCTGCCCCTTGGTGCTTCGTAGCTCCAACCAGACTGATTCTAAATCTTGATTTTCTTAGCCAATATCCTTTCTCACTATTGCTCTGATTTCATCCTTTACTAACAATGCCACCCCACCTCCTTTTCCTTTTTTGTCTGTCCTTCCTAAATATCGAATATCCTTGGATATTCAGCTCCCAGCCTTGGTCACCCTGCAGCCATGTCTCCATAATCGCAATTATATCGTATCTGTTTCCATTGATTTGCGCTGTTAATTCGTCGACCTTATTACAAATGTTTCATGTTTCAGATACAGTGCCTTTAGATTTGTCTTTAACATTTTTCGACATCTTAACATTTTTTTTATACTGTGGCCCTATTTGTCTTATTACCAGTTTTTCTTCCCCGGACACTATTTGTTAGTGTACTCTTTTGTTTGTATGCTCTGTCCCTTCCTGATACAATCTGGTTATCCTTACCCTAATCACTTTCCTGCACTGCTTCCTTGTCTTTTCTCTTTAGCATTCTAGATTCCTCCCCCCTCCGCCACCCCCCACTTAATTAGTTTAAAGCCCTATCTACTTCCCTAGTTATTCGATTCCCTAGAACTCTGGTCCCAGCATGGTTCAAGTGTAGTCCGTCCCAACGGAACATCTCTCTCCTTCCCCAGTACTGGTGCTAGTGCCCCATGAATCGAAACCCACTTCTCCCACATGGCAGTTTTGTTTGTTTAATGCCAGTTACATTTCAAATGTTATGTATATTTACATTCAGACAATTTGGTACATACATACGGCCCAAGGGAGGTTTTTATACTGGTTTCAGCCCCTCGGTGTACACTGGCGGGAGGGCCTTAAACTGTGGCCCTTCCCCATTGTGCCTTTGCGGCGGCGGCACCAACCTTTAGTGCGTCCCTCAGCACGTACTCCTGGACCTTGGAATGTGCCAGTCTGCAACACTCGGTCGTTGACATCTCCTTGCTCTGGAAGACCAGCAAGTTTCGGGCAGACCAAAGGGCGTCTTTCACCGAGTTGATGATCTTCCAGCAGCAGTTGATGTTTGTCTCGGTGTGCGTCCCTGGGAACAGTCCGTAGAGCACAGAGTCCTGTGTTACCGAGCTGCTCGGGATGAACCTCGACAAAGACCACTGCATCTCTTTCCAGACCTTCTTTGCAAAGGCACATTCCAGAAGGAGATGGATGACGGTCTCGTCCCAAGCGCAGCCTCCTCGCGGGCAGCAGGACAGCCCTGCCTGACTCCAGATTTGATCGGGAAGCTTTCTGATTCCCACCCGTTGATTAGAACTGCGCTACTGATGTCTGTGTAGAGCAGTTGGATCCAATTGCGGATTGCTAAGAACATAAGAAGTAGGAGCAGGAGTAGGCCATACAGCCCCTCGGGCCTGCTCTGCCATTCAATAGGATCATGGCTGATCCGAACCTAGACTCATGTCCACGTCCCTGCCCGCTCCCCATAACCCTTAATTCCCTTATCAGCTAGGAAACTGTCTACCTCTGTTTTAAATTTATTTAATGTCGCAGCTTGCACAGCTCTGAGGTAGCAAATTCCATAGATTTACTACCCTCTGAGTGAAGAAGTTTCTCCTCATCTCAGCTTTGAAAGGGCAGCCCCTTATTCTAAGATTATGCCCCCTAGTTCTAGTCTCACCCATCAGTGGAAACATCCTCCCCGCATCCACCCGATCAAGCCCCCTCACAGTCTTATATGTTTAGATAAGATCGCCTCTCATTCTTCTGAATTCCAATGAGTAGAGGCCCAACCTACTCAACCTTTCCTCATAAGTCAACCCCCTAATGGTGTGATTAGACCGTCCACTGGGACTGGGTAGGCCTCTGAAGCTAGTCTGAGCTGGCACGGACTCAATGCATTCTCAAAAGGGTGGAGGGCTGCGAGGTGCTTGTTGCTGATCGAGGAGGGGACCAAACCTTGTTTTAAATCCTCCAGGTTACTGCGGCCCTCGCCCAGTAACCACGCCCCGTACAGCACATAAGCTTCGTTCTGCGTAGCCTGATCGGACGCATTCCGATCCTGATGAGAGCATTTACCGTTTTGGCGTGTTTCTCCAGCTCAGCTATTATCTCTTTTAAGTGTAGTGTCATGGCCTGGTCCTCATGTAACTCAGAACCCACTACCTTATTCTCGTCAGTCAGTATCTTTCTTAACTGTGTTTTCAAACCATTGATTTGGGTTTGCAGCTCCACATCATCCAAAGTGTTGATGACGGAAGTCCCTGTGTTAAAGGCTGTGAAGATATAATTTACTGCACCCCTTCTTTGTCTCCCTATTCTGTCCAAGACCTCATGTGGTGTGGTATACAATTCGGCTCTGTCGACATCGGCAAAGTCGAATTCGTAAAACTGTTTCAACATGTTTGTTAACAGGACCTGGTATAATTGCTCCGTTTCCCTGGGGCACCACTCTGGCAATCGTACCTCGGTGAGGTTTAAAATCACCAAAGCCACCGCGTAGTGTACCCCTTGGTATAGCACCTGACCTGTGGGTATCAATACCAGTCCATTCCCGGGTCCCTTTGTTGTGGTGGGGCACCCTTCCTTGAGGGCTTTAGCTACCGGAATTGTGGGCAGGGGCTTGCGGGGTCGGGTCATGAGCTCAGTGGCGTTTACTGGGATCTGAGAGTATGGGGCTCCGCACGCCCGTGTGCTGGCGTCCCACCTCATTCCTTGTCCAGCATCCTGCCACTGCCTTTGGAAAAAGATGGAGACGCCTGTGGGGCAAGCGCGTTCTGAACCCCACATGCAGATGTAGATCCCCTCATCTGGTTCCCACCATTTGTCCCAACAGACACTCAACCCCCCATGAGTTCCCGTAATAGTCCGATGGGTGTTGTTACCCAGTTTTTCCCACTCAACCGTGGAGTTCTTCATGGTGCTGCTCAACTTGCGCAGCCACCACCAGTGATTCAAAGGTACCTGTCCGTAGCAAACAAGGCAAATCTTCCCGACGGTAGCGCTGATTCTGGGTGCGATAACCCTCACCCTGGGGCACATCAGAGACGTTTCTCTGTATGCAAACCCCGTCTGGCTGGAGTATTCAGTAGAGTTCGACCCCAGCCAGCCTGGCCATTTCCCTTCATGGAAATATACGGCAGTCTCTTCAGCATCCCGTGGGCCGGTTCCGTCAGTTGCGATGGGGCCTCTGTTGCCAGAGCACCCATAAATGGTGGAGTCCTTGGTGCGGCCCCGATCACCGTGAACACAACGAGGATCCCTCTCATCTTTTCTGGCTCCTGTAACAGATTAAACAATATAGCCAGGCTCCCGAGAGATTCTGGCTTAAGTAAAGGCATGATCGGGTCTTTCGACCTCGATCCAAAACAACACACATACTGGGCAGATTCCAAAACTACTTAGCACTAATCACTTTAATATTTACACACCTTAAATTTAAAATTTAAACTTATCTTATGTACAGCGCCGCCCGTCCCCGGGCGGCTTGTCTAATCCCTGTTTGGGCTGCAGTGACCTGTGGCTTGGGTTCCCCGCAGCCTTTTGCTGTCAATCGGGGACTGCATTGTGACAGGGATTTCTCAAGTCAGCGTTTACTGGGAACGGGGGAATCGGGCCAAGGTTTTACCGGCTGAGGCATTCGAGCCGACCTGCGAAGAGGTACTTTGGGCGTGGCTCCCTTAGCGAGTGGACCTTTGGGTGGGACCTTGGCTCTCTCAGCCTGTGGCACCTCCACGGCTGCTGGCTTCAGCTTCCTTCCTTCAGGCTCCGCCCCCTTGGGATTTGGGCAGGCTCCCTTGGCGAGTGGACCTTCGGGTGGGACTTTAGCTCTCGCAGCCCGTGGCTCTTCCACGACTGTGGGCTTCGGCTCCCTCCCCTCAGGCTCCGCCCCTTTGGGATTTGGGTCTGTGGCAGACGACGACTCCTCACCTGTCCCTACAGGTGGAGGATCTCCGCCCCCAATTTCTACCTCCCCCACGCTTGAGTCGAGGGCGGGACCTCCGTCCTCCGACTCCACCTCCTCCAGAATCGTGTCGGGCGGGGCCTTTCTGTTCGGGCTCCTTCTCGTCTGAGTCCCAGGCCATAGGGGAAGCCTCCCCCCAGGTGGGCGGGACAGCTTCTCCTTCCAAGCAGGCTACAACGCCAGCTTGTGTGGTCTGTGGCTCATCGCACGCCTCAGGCTGAGGATCTTTACCCTCAGACCTGGCTTCGGTTGCTGATGCTCTTCCACCTGGCTTAAACAGTTTGCACTGATTGATGTGAAACCATTTAGTGCACCGGGGCAACTTCACTGCGTATACCATGGGGCTGGCCTTGTCTACAATGCTGTAGGGCCCCATGTACAGTGGTTCTAAACTCCCTACTTGGGCATAGTTTCTCACCATGACCTGATCTCCAACTTCCCACTCGTGCCTTTCGGGGTTCAAGCAGCAATCAGTTGCCCTGATGCTGCCTTCCCATGTTCCCAGCCGCTTGCCCATAAATCTGTTTCAGGCGCTCAGAGGGTCCGGGCAAACTTGTCCCGGTTTACCTCTCGGAGCTGACCCTCAGTGAGCACCGGGGCTAGTACATGGGTGGGGGTTCGCATGACTCTTCCAGTCATTAATTCGTGCGGGGAGTACCCCGTACTTTTAGACTGGCTAGCCCGGATCCCCATGAGGACTAGAGGCAAGGTTGTAGTGTCCGTGTGTAGATAAAGACACTGAAGACAGGAGTTGGTTCATAGGTATTTACTAAGCAAGTCTGGGGGGGGGGTTCTAAAGGATATACACAATACACAGGCTTATATAGCCCAAGTGGCAATTACCGGCATTACGCACACCTGGGGCTCTTAAAGGCACATACACCACAATTGCTCTTAAAGGCACATACACCACAAAGGTCTCTTCTTTTAAGGTGCGGTTCATGCGTTCCACAATCCCAGATGACTGCGAATTGTGGGCCACTTCCCTTCAATGCCTAAGAGCATGAGGATGTCCTGCATCACTTGGCCAGTGAAATGAGCCCCTTGGTCCGACTCCACAAATCGTGGTAGTCCCCACCGCGAGAACACCTCCTGGACCAAGATCCTGGCAGTACTAAGGGCCGTGGCTGTTCGGCATGGGAAGGCTTCCACCCACTTGGTAAACACATCCACCAGGACAAGGCAGTACTTATAGTCTCCCTGGGTGGTGGGCAGTGGCCCGATGTAATCGATCTGTATTGACTGCCATGGTCCCTCTACTCTCCTGATGTGTCCCAAAGGCACCTTCCTCTTCTGGGGGTCTGGGTTCGCAGCGCACACTAGGCAATTGGCGCAGAACTCGCGGACATCGTCCCGAAGTCCCGGCCACCACCCCACCTGTTCCACCCGTTGCCAGGTGACCTCAGGCCCGGGGTGTCCTGCTCCTGGACCCTCATGGGCCAGTTGAAGGAATTCCCTCCGGTACTGCTGCGGCACAACCCACTGTTCATCTCGGCTGGAATACTTCCTATCAGGTCGGCAACTGCTGCTACTGTCGGCGCGCAGGCTTGGATGTTGCTATTGAGGACTCTGTAGTCCACCGTGGCTCTCCAGGAATCGTCCGGCTTCCTCACCGGCCATAACGGAGAGTTTACATGGGTGACTATCGGTCTCAACACGCCCTGCTGCACCAGTGAAGATATTGCTGTCTCCATGTCGGGCTCCGCTTCCCGGGGGAAATTGTACTGTTTTTGGGGTCGGGCCATGGGGTCTCCGTCTACTCTGACCTCAAACCCGGTGACCCTCCCGCAATCGTGCTTGTGAGTGGCAAACGTCGTCAGGTGGTCTGACACGAATGCCTGCAAATCTTGTGGGACGCCTGCGACCATGGGCTCGAGGTCGTAGCCCTCTTTTGGCTTCACGGTACACAGGGTCCCTCTTTCTCCTTTCCCTGGGATGACGACTACCTTACCCGCTCCCCAAAGACAATGATTTCTTAGATCCACGAGGATCCCGTGTTCTACCAAGAAATCGGACCCGAGGATCCCTTTCCCATTCTCCACCTCCCACTTCATCAGTATACACCTCCACTTGGTGCGGAATGGTCCTAAATGAATGGAGAGGGGAATGGAATGGGCGCCAGCCTGTTCCTTGCCTGTGAAGCCCGACAGAATATATGGAACCCCGGTGGACAGAGGCGAAGTGGTGGGGTTATCTGCATGGATCACGGTGCACGATGCCCCCTTATCCAACAGATAGGTCCCTTTTACCTCCTCCACACATCATATCGCAGCGCACACAAGTAAATGGGCTGCGCCGGCTCTAGTCATTTGGGCACAGCGGTCGGGGTTTCGGGAACGACAAGACCGGTGGTGACAGCTATTTTCCCCTGCGTGATCATAAGAGACTGCATTTTCTCTAAAATTGATTCTATTGCAGCGGGATCCATAGCTGCACTGACTCCTTGTGCTGGGGCAGGAGCTACGGCTTGGGTTTTGGCTGGTGCTGGGGCAGCGGTCTGGGCTTGGGCTGCGGGAAATTTTCCCCTATTATCCTTCCACGGATTTCTACAGTCCTTGCGCCAATGTCCATCCTTCCCACACCCGTAGCAATTGAGCTTGGCTTGGGTAGGGCGATTCCCCTCCTGACGCCACTCCTCCTTGCTTGGGGCTGCGGGTTTTGCCTCATGCACCTTTCCCTTCTGGGGAGGTGTTTCCTGACCTCTGCAATTTTTATACGCAACATTGAGCTGGCGGAGCACCGTCTCCTCCGTGACACCGGGACCTTGGGGATCAAATCAAGATCTGGCTAGGGCCCGTATCTGTGGCAAGCTGTTGGTAACCAAGCAAGGGAGCCAATGAACCTGCTGTTCGCCGTTCATTGCAACCCGTTGAGGCATGCCCGGACAGCTGCGTCAATAGACTGGCCACAGCCTTTCTGCGAAAACCTTTGGGGGTTCTCCAGATAGCTGCACGGTCCCTTCCACACGGTCGAACGGACTACCGTCGTCCACTCCCATTACTTCTAAAACTTCCTCCCTGAGATCCGCATACCCTTTCCGTCCCCTCTTACTCTCATCTGAGAGGCACTGAAGGATTGTGCAATCCAGGGAGAAAAGCAACAGTTTCGCCTGTTCCTGTTCATCACAGTCATTAATGGCTGCTGTCTCCTCTATCTCCCTGAAATGAATCGAGGGATCTCCCTTTACTGTGAGTCATGCGAGGTGGCTCACCATGGACCTTAATTGCTGGGCAGCGTAGGGCACCATGAGCTGGTTCTGGTGGGGTCCGACATCGCCATTGGTGGCGTTCGGACCGAACCATGGTGCCGAGCAGGACACATTGGTGCCGGTCCCGGCTTTGCTACCAGTGGCTGTTCTTCCTCACATTCCACCTCGGCTACCTCCTCTTTTACCACCCCCTCCTTTTCCGGCCAAGTCTCACTATAGCTCGGCGGTGCTGAGGGCTTGGTGGCTGGTACCACAACTACTTCAGCTGGAATCGGTTGTTTCGATTCCTTTAAAAAGTCCATGTGACTGGCTTTCGGGCTGACGAGACACACCATGCCTTTTGCCTTAACCAGGGCCGTTCTTAGGTCCTCTGTGGTCTTTTGGCAGGGGCCGTGGTCTGTGCTCTCAAACCCGTGCTCGAGGGCTAGCTTGTAAGCTGCCTTAACCTCCACTACTCTCTGCTCCTGCGCTCTTAGCTGTTGTGCGAGGCGGGCGTTTTTCTCCCGGATCCTCGTTTCATTGATCTTTGCCTCAGTAACTTGGCACTCCAGGTACTCTATCCTAGCCTGATGTTGACTCGCTACCACTTGGCGTTCCTGATTCAGCGCGTGAAGCGCTGTGATGAGTTTTTCCCCACCCATGGCCTTTTCCTCTATCTCTGCTGCCTGGGTTGTGATCCTGGCTGCCTGTGCTGCAACGACTCGGTCCAAGACCTGGACTTGCTTCTTGTAACACATCAGCCACACTGCCTTCTCCACTGACTTCTTATGCTCTTTTCTCTCTGTCCACCTGATGGCTGCGTCCACCGGACGCCCATCCAGTAAGAGATCAGAAATCCACTGCTTAGTGAGATTTACCTTGCCAAAGACATAATCCGCTAACCTCTCATCCATTGCATTTCGTCCATTCAAACTTGGATCTAATACATTGCAATCCTGCTGCCAGAGTCCTGCCGCGGTCGCCATTTTCTGTAAGGGGTTTTAGATCGCCGAGGTTTCTCTCTAGAGGCCTCTCTCTCTTGCACAGTAAAACCTTGAGTGGTTCGACCCACTCGCCCCTTAGATTCTGTACTCTGGACTTTGGGGCAGGAACTACAATGTAGAGAAAACTCTTTTTGACCAAGTTTGATGAAACAAAATGAAATTTTATTGCATAAGGTATAAACAAATCAAATGCAAGCAAATAAGAGGGTACATGGGAGGGGAAAACACAAACAAATCATAACGACACAATACTAACTAAGGCAAAATACAGGCATATTATACTCTACAAAGATCATCATGAAATAGGGAAAGACACGGAACATCGAGGGACAACAACTCATGTTAATTATACCCTTAAATGTCCACCCCCTTAAACCTATCTAGATCTGATTATGAAGGGCCAGAAACATGCTCACCAATCCAACTAGGAAGTGCAAGGTTTTGATCCCTTCAGGCGTCCTGTCTCCTCGTGGACAGTGGAACCCCAGCGAGCTGCGCCACACCTCTCTCCTGAGGTGGGGGTCGGGGATTGTCGGCTGGACACCGGCTTCTTCTGTCGTTTTTCTTTGACCCACTCCGGCTCGGGAGAAGAGACAATGGCCTCCCGTTTCGTCAACGGCCCGGGGTTGATCGATGATCTCCCGATGTTTTACCCCGGGGCGGGACGCGAACTTAGAACTACCTTCTTGATGGCGGCTTGGTCTTCTTCTTCTTCCTCTCCGATGATGGAGAGGAGTCCCGTTGATCTTCTCCCAAAGCAGCTCCTCTTTACCCAGTTCAAAAGCTGGACAGGCTGAAAGCGCTCCAAGACTCCAAAAGCTGAAAAGCTGGAAAAACCCAACTCCATTCCTACCCGGTTGCCTCCCAATTATACTTCTCATCAGAAGCCTCTTTCTCCCGCCCAAAATCAGGTTAGTCTTTGTTTAACTTTTGGCGGGCTGGGAGCACAGCGGGGTAGTTATTATATTTTAAAATACTTTGGGATGGCTGGTAAAGGGCCATCTCTGGTCTGGAATGACCTTCATTGTTTTAATGTCCTGTTGATGTCTTTATCGGGTCCTTGGTGCGTTCTTTATGAATAAGGAACTGTTCCCTTTTGTCTGGGTCAACACTTAGATGGCCTTTATCTACAGGCCGATCTTGACTGGATCTGCATCCAATCTATATGTATATGTGGGTGTCTGGTTTCGTTCTCTCAGAAACGGCTTCCAGAACTTACTTTGGGCTGAATCCACAAAGCTGTCTGAGGACTGCAGGAACCATTTTAAAGTGTCCCAATAAGTTGGTCACGGGGTCTGGTGGCCATTTTGTATGCCCCTTTTTCCTGTTTTTTTTTTTAAAACAGTCTTTAAACTCATGGCCTCTTCTGCCATTCGACCCTTTATAATATAAAGTTCAATTTTGCGAATCCTACAATATCAAAGCTTGTTGCAATACATTACAATACACTCCACAAATCATATTGCAGATGAAAGCAGTACATGGTACTCTTTTTACACAAACAGGTACATTTTCATTACATATTTTAGAAGTCATACAGCCCGAGGGGGGGCCGAGATACATTCCAACACTTGTCAAAATACATTACATTACAATCCACCAATCGTATTATATATGGCATAATACACATGAATGCAGTACATGGTATTCTATTTACATCCACAGATTACAAGTACATTTACAGTTTACACACTTGTACATCATACGGCCCGAGGGGGGTTCTCTACTGGTTTCAGCCCCTCGGTGTACACTGGCGGGAGGGCCTGAAACTGTGGCCCTTCCCCATCGTGCCTTGGCGGCGGCTGCACCACCAACCTTTAGTGCGTCCCTCAGCACGTGCTCCTGGACCTTGGAATGTGCCAGTCTGCAACACTCGGCCGTGGACAACTCCTTGCTCTGGAAGACCAGCAAGTTTCGGGCAGACCAAAGGGCGTCTTTCACCGAGTTGATGATCTTCCAGCAGCAGTTCATGTTTGTCTCGGTGTGCGTCCCTGGGAACAGTCCGTAGAGCACAGAGTCCTGTGTTACCGAGCTGCTCGGGATGAACCTCGACAAAGACCACTGCATCTCTTTCCAGACCTTCTTTGCAAAGGCACATTCCAGAAGGAGATGGATGACGGTCTCATCCCAAGCGCAGCCTCCTCGCGGACAGCGTGCGGTGGAGCAGAGACGTCGGGAGTGCATGAAGGATCTGACTGGGAGGGCCCTTCTCACCACCAGCCAAGCTACGCCTTGGTGCTTGTTTGTGAGTTCTGGCGATGAGGCATTCTGCCAAATGACTTCGACAGTCTGCTCAGGGAACCATCCGAGAGGATCTACCATCTCCTTTTCCCGTAGGGTCTCGAGGACGTTACGTGCTGACCACTGCTTGACAGCCTTGTGGTCAAAGGTGTTTGCCGTGAAAAACTTTTCCACGAAGGACAGGTGGTCTGGCACGGTCCAACTGGATGGAGCGTTCCACAGCAGCGTCGCCAGGCCCATCCTTCGCAACACCGGGGACAGGTAGAACCTCAGCACGTAGTGACACTTGGTGTTTGCGTACCGAGGGTCTGTGCACAGTTTGATGCAGCCGCACACAAAGGTGGCCATCAGGATGAGGGCGACGTTTGGTACGTTCTTTCCCCCTTTCTCTGGAGATTTGTACATCGTGTCCCTCCGGACACGGTCCATTTTCGATCTCCAGATAAAGTGGAAGACGGCTCGGGTGACTGCGGCGGCGCAGGGTCGGGGTATGGGCCACACCTGCGCCACGTACAGCAGCACCGACAGCACTTCGCACCTGATGACCAGGTTCTTGCCCACGATCGACAGGGAGCGCTGCTCCCACATTCCCAGTTTCTGGCGTACCTTGGAGATACGCTCCTCCCAGTTTTTTGTGCAAGCCCCGGCCGCTCCGAACCATATTCCCAGCACCTTCAGGTAATCTGACCTGACGGTGAAGGGGACAAAGGATCGGTCGGCCCAGTTCCCAAAGAACATGGCCTCGCTTTTGCTGCGATTTACTTTCGCTCCCGAGGCCAGTTCAAATTGGTCGCAGATGCTCAGCAGTCTGCGGACCGACAGCGGGTCCGAGCAAAAGACAGCGACGTCGTCCATGTACAGGGAGGTCTTAACCCGAGTGCCTCCGCTGCCTGGGATCGTCACCCCCTCCTATGCTCGAATCCCTTCTGATGGACTGGGCAAAGGGTTCGATACAACACACGAACAAGACGGAGGAGAGAGGACAGCCCTGCCTGACTCCAGATTTGATCGGGAAGCTTTCTGATTCCCACCCGTTGATTAGAACTGCGCTACTGATGTCTGTGTAGAGCAGTTGGATCCAATTGCAGATTCCCTCCCCAAACCCCATTTTGGAGAGCACGTCCATCATGTACGTGTGTGATATTCTGTCGAAAGCCTTCTCCTGGTCCAAGCTGATTAAGCAGGTGTGCACCCCCCTGTCCCGCACGTAGGCGATCGTTTCTCTGAGTAGCGCGAGGCTATCAGAGATCTTCCTGCCGGGTACGGCACAGGTCTGATCCGGGTGGATCACCAGCTCCAGAGCAGACTTGACCCTGTTGGCGATGACCTTGGACAGAATCTTGTAGTCCACATTAAGCAGCGAAATGGGCCGCCAGTTTCTGATTTCTTCCCTCTCCCCCTTCTGCTTGTAGATGAGGGTGATGATGCCTTTCCTCATCGATTCTGACATGCTGCCAGCCAGAAGCATACCCCCGTACACTTCCAGCAGGTCTGGGCCCATCCAGTCCCACAGAGCCGAATACAACTCGACCGGTAGGCCGTCGCTTCCGGGAGTTTTCCTCGTCTCGAAGGACCGGACGGCCTTTGTCAGCTCGTCCAGAGTTAGCGGGTGATCCAGACTCTCCCGCTTGCTGTCGTCTAGCACCTCCGAGATAGACGACAGGAAAGACTGGGAGGCCGCGCTGTCTGTGGGCTTCGTGTCGTATAGCCCGGCATAAAAGGATTTGCTGATCCTTCGCATGTCAGGCTGCGAGGACGTCACAGAGCCGTCTTCCTCCTTCAGGCTGTGGATCACAGAGCTCCCTCTGTGTACCTTTTGGAAGAAGAAACGCGAGCACGTCTCGTCCTGCTCCACGGAGCGGACTCTGGAGCGGAAGATGATCTTGGAGGACTCTGAGGCATAGAGCGAGGCTTGCTGGCCCTTCACCTCTTGGAGTTCCTCCCCGACATTGACTCCCATCGACTGCAGCAGGAGCAGATTCTGCATGCTTTTCTGGAGTCGGGACATTTCCCTCTGTCCCTCTCTCGCCTTCTGAACACCTTTGAGGATGAAGAACCTCTTGATGTTCGGCTTGATCGTTTCCCACCAGTGCGCCGGGGAATCAAAGAGGGGTTTCACGGTTCTCCAACCTTTGTAATCCCTTTTGAGTTCCGCAATGTTTTCTGGGGTCAACAGTTTCACGTTCAGCTTCCATATGCCTCTGCCCACTTTATGGTCTTCCTGTGGGTGACAGTCGGCTAGTAAGAGGCAGTGGCCAGAGAAGAACAACGGCTTGACGTCGGTGGATCTGACCGAGAGTGTTTGGGACACAAACAGGAAGTCTATCCTGGAACGGACAGACCCGTCTGGCCTGGACCAGGTGTATCTGCGCGGCGCTCCGTCTGCAGGGTTGCTGAAGACGTCGTGCAGCTTGGCGTCTTTTACCGCTTCCATCAGGAGTCTGGACGTGGCGTCCAGTTTGCTGTCGGCTCTGCCGGATCGCCCAGCCGCATCGATGATGCAGTTGAAGTCACCGCCCAGAATAACCGGCCTGGACGTCGCCAGCAGCAGCGGTAGCTGCTGGAAAACAGCCAGCCGCTCGTTCTTGAGAGCCGGGACGTACACATTGATCAGCCTGAGCGGGGCGTTCTTGTACAGTACGTCTGCTACGAGGAGGCGGCCACCCACCACCTCCTTAACTTCGGTGATGGTGAAGTCACCTCCCCGCAGCAGAATACCCAGGCCGGAGGCACGGCAATCGTTGCCTCCTGACCAGATCGATTGGCCGTGGGGCCACCATCGCGACCACTGCCTGTAGTTGCTGAAGTGCGGTAGGCCGCACTCCTGCAGGAACAGTAGGTCGGCCTTGACCTTGGCAAGGTACCCCAAGGTGGAAACACATCGCGTCGTGCTTTTGATGCTACGCACGTTTATGCTTGCAATTTTTAAACCCATTTTAAAGTTTAAATAGAGTTCAGGTCCCATTTTAATAAGCAGTCCTTTATGCTGTTTCCATCCCTTGGGGCTGGACATGCATACACACAGTGTTAGAGAAAAACTGTACTTGCCCTGGGCTGAGGAACCCGCCCTGGTCTCTTGAGGGGTTGCTGTACCGGCAGGGGGATGACGGCGGTGAGAAGAAGTTTTCCTCATTCGTGGATGGTTCTTCCCTCAGCCTGTCGCCTGTGGTGTCGTGGCTCCCGGTTTCCCGGAGCAGGTGTGCATCGGTCGCTTCGTTGCTCCCGGTTTCCCGGAGCTGGGGTATGGTGGATGCTCCGCTGCTCCCGGTGGTCTGGAGCTGGGGAGCGTCGGGCACTTGGCCGCTCCCGGCGGTCTGGAGCTGGGGAGCGTCGGGCACTTGGCCGCTCCCGGCGGTCTGGATCTGGGGAGCGTCGGGCACTTGGCCGCTCCCGGCGGTCTGGAGCTGGGCTGCTTTGTGCCCTTCGTTGCTTCCGGTGTTCTGGGGCACGGTGATCACTCCTGTTTGTTTCTTTGCGCTCAGCCACTTTTTCTGTTGTTGGTGTCTGTTCTTTTCTTGCCCTTCCTCATCAGATGGGCAGCTGCTGGTGTTGCCCGTTTGGGGCGGGTGCCGCCTTTTCTCCACAAGCCTGGACTTTGGCGGCCTCTCTCTTCTCTGGGGGAGGCTTTTTTTCTTGTTCTTTCGTTTGACCTCCTGCCATTCTCCCGTTTGTTGTTCTCCTGCTGCCTCCTCTTCCATGGGCTCTGGCTGTTGGGGAGGAGGCTGCGTGCTGGTTGCCTGGGTTTGGTCGTTTCCAGTGAGGGCCTCTACGGTGGGAGCGGTGTTGGTCTCCTTTGAGGCGGCCTTATTGACAGGTCCTTTAATTGCCTGCGCATAGCTGCTGCTGCGCTTTGGGCAGGCCTTGTAGAGATGGCCTGTCTCCCCGCACAAGTTGCAGCACTTGCTCTCCTTGCAGTCCTTCGTCTGGTGGCCTTCCTGCTTGCAGTTGCGACAGATGGTGACAGTGCAGGTCGCCGCCACGTGCCCGGATCTCCCGCAGGTTCGACACACCCTGGGTTGTCCTGCGTACACCATGTAGCCCCGGCTTCCACCGATGGCGAAGCTGGAGGGGAGGTGCTGGATGGCTCCTTTGGCATCCACTTTCAGGGTTACTTTGATCTGGCGTTTGCTGGTCCAGATCCCAAACAGGTCATTGACGTCAACGCTGTTCCCGACGCTGTCGACGTATCTGCCGAGGAACGTCAGCACATCGACAACAGGGATGTGCGGGTTGTACATGTGTACAGTGACCATCCGGTTTCTTTGTGTTGGGAGAGTGAATAGAGGCTCGGCAGTCATAACTGAAAGCAGCGCTTCACTCTCCTTTTCCTTAACTGCCTGCAGAAATTTCAGGCATGCCGCGACGTTCCTGAAAGTCACATCGAAATGTCCACTGCCGGGGAAATCCTGCAGAGCGAAGATGTCCGCAACTTGGAATCCGCAGCATCCGGTCAAGATCCTCTTCACGAAAAGGGAGCGATCGATGGCCGATTGTCCCTCCACCTTCTTCACTGTGACTCGGACAGTGTTCCGAACTCCCTGTCTCGCTCCTCGGTTTGCTGCAATCTCGCTTGCAGGTCGCCCGTCGCTCCAGGCTCTCGAGCTCGCTGTTCCATTGGCCGCCGTCGCGCCTGCCAATCGCTGTCCGCCCCGGGCTGCCGAGCTCGCTGCTTGCTTGGCCCTCGTCTCACCTGCCAATCGCTCTCCGCCCTGGAGTCCCGGGCTCGCTTCCTCATTGGCCGCCGTCATGCCTGCCAATCGCTCTCCGCCCCGGCCTCCCGAGCTCGCTCCTTCGTTGGCTGCCCTCTCGCCTGCCGATCGCTCTCCGCTGCAGGCTCTCGACCTCGCTGCATGGTCGGCCGCCCCCTCGTCTGCTGCTCGCTCCTCGCTCCAGGCCCTCGAGTTCCCTTCTTGTGCGTCCGACACCTCGCGCTGCCGGTCGCTCTCCACTCCGGGCTCCCGAAATCGCTCCTCCTCCGGCGGCCTCAGTCTCTGCTCCCGATAGCTCTTTTCTCGGGTTTCCTCGCTCACTGCTCCATCAGTCGCCATCTATGCAGATCGCTCTGCTCTGATTGGATCAAGGCCGAAGCCAGTATGAAAATGCAGCCAAACCAGAAACACCAGTATCGTGACACAAGGTCAATTAGCATCAGAATCAAGCAGATACTACACTTGATCTTAGCCAAAAGGCCGAGAAGCGATAGCCTGTAAACTCCCGCCGACGCGCAAGTGTCCCTCGGCCTCTGTCTTCTCCGTCAATCTGGCCGCGGTCGGCCGAGCGCAGGTGCGACGGCGGGCCTGCAGCAAGAGAGCAATTTCGGCCAGGACTTACTTACTTGCAACCCAGACGAAAAGCCGTGCCCGTATGGCACCCCCTTCCCTTCGGCGGAGATGACGCCGTGAAAGCATTTGCATTTTGCGAGCAATTAACCAACCGGGCGGCGCGCAGGAGCGCGCCGGCAGGGCTTGCGGTGTCCCCTCCCCCCTCCTTTTCCAACGGGGGCGGGCGCAGTGGCTCAGAAATCCAACAGGGTGCAGCACGGTCCAGGTCAGCTGCAGAGCGGGAAAGGTGGCGAGGCCCCGCCCTGAAATCCAGGGCACGTCCCCATATGCAAATAAGAAAGAAAAACACAATTTTGACATGCAAACGCAGAGCGAAAAACACCCTCGAAGGCGGCTGCTTAGCCTGTGGCGCGGCCGGCCAGCGGGTGAAAAGTAAGGCGGCGGCGGCACGACAAGGGCGAGCCCGAGCGGCTCTACAAAGGAAAGACAGCACGGCTGAAAGTGGTGCGAAAACTTTTTCTGCTTTTGACTTTTGCGACTTCCCACCGCAAAGAGGGGAAGCTGCACCGCTCCCGGAAGCACTGCAATACCAAGTCGATGCGTGGAGTGGACGGAGCAAGCCCCTGTTCCATCTCCCTGTTCCAAAAATCAATTTAATATTTGGTACCCAGATAGGGGACGTATCCGATATTAAACTGATAAGAACAGATTTTTTTTTTTTCTTTTGATGGGAAAATACAAACTTTATTATAACATTTTAAAAAAGTGTTACATACATAACTTCTCAGAAGTTTTCAAATAGTTAAAACAATCTGTTTCCAGATGCACCATCATTGTAAAGACTAAACATTTTGTTTTCTCCAATGCACCGTACATGGCAGCATACAATGGCTGGGCTTAAACTGCTCAGAACAGATTTTTTTTTTATTTCAAAATATATACTTTATTCATAAAAATCTTTGTTCATGTACATGACAATGCAGTCCACATCTGGTGCAGTGCAAATTAACTTCAGCACATGGCACTCAATTTACAAATTACATTACATTTATCATTACATATATCAAAGCATGTTTCAATATATTACAATGCACTCCGCAAATCATATTACACATGAATGCAGTACATGGTACTTGCTTTACACAAACAGGTACATTTTCATTACATGTTTTATCAGTCATACAGCCCGAGGGGGGCCGAGATACATTCCAACACTTGGCAAAAAGCATTACATTACAATCCACCAATCGTATTACATATGGCTTAATAATACACATGAATGCAATACATGGTACTCTATTTACATCTACAGTTTACACACTTGTATGTCATACGGCCCGAGGGGGGGGTTTCCACTGGTTTCAGCCCCTCAGTGTACACTGGCGGGAGGGCCTTAAACTGTGGCCCTTCCCCATCGTGCCTTGGCGGCAGCAGCACCAACCTTTAGTGCGTCCCTCAGCACGTACTCCCGGACCTTGGAATGTGCCAATCTGCAACACTCGGCCGTGGACAACTCCTTGCTCTGGAAGACCAGCAAGTTTCGGGCAGACCAAAGGGCGTCTTTCACCGAGTTGATGATCTTCCAGCAGCAGTTGATGTTTGTCTCGGTGTGCGTCCCTGGGAACAGTCCGTAGAGCACAGAGTCCTGTGTTACCGAGCTGCTCGGGATGAACCTCGACAAAGACCACTGCATCTCTTTCCAGACCTTCTTTGCAAAGGCACATTCCAGAAGGAGATGGATGACGGTCTCGTCCCAAGCGCAGCCTCCTCGCGGACAGCGTGCGGTGGAGCAGAGACGTCGGGAGTGCATGAAGGATCTGACTGGGAGGGCCCTTCTCACCACCAGCCAAGCTACGCCTTGGTGCTTGTTTGTGAGTTCTGGCGATGAGGCATTCTGCCAAATGACTTCGACAGTCTGCTCAGGGAACCATCCGAGAGGATCTACCATCTCCTTTTCCCGTAGGGTCTCGAGGACGTTACGTGCTGACCACTGCTTGACAGCCTTGTGGTCAAAGGTGTTTGCCGTGAAAAACTTTTCCACGAAGGACAGGTGGTCTGGCACGGTCCAACTGGATGGAGCGTTCCACAGCAGCGTCGCCAGGCCCATCCTTCGCAACACCGGGGACAGGTAGAACCTCAGCACGTAGTGACACTTGGTGTTTGCGTACCGAGGGTCTGTGCACAGTTTGATGCAGCCGCACACAAAGGTGGCCATCAGGATGAGGGCGACGTTTGGTACGTTCTTTCCCCCTTTCTCTGGAGATTTGTACATCGTGTCCCTCCGGACACGGTCCATTTTCGATCTCCAGATAAAGTGGAAGACGGCTCGGGTGACTGCGGCGGCGCAGGGTCGGGGTATGGGCCACACCTGCGCCACGTACAGCAGCACCGACAGCACTTCGCACCTGATGACCAGGTTCTTGCCCACGATCGACAGGGAGCGCTGCTCCCACATTCCCAGTTTCTGGCGTACCTTGGAGATACGCTCCTCCCAGTTTTTTGTGCAAGCCCCGGCCGCTCCGAACCATATTCCCAGCACCTTCAGGTAATCTGACCTGACGGTGAAGGGGACAAAGGATCGGTCGGCCCAGTTCCCAAAGAACATGGCCTCGCTTTTGCTGCGATTTACTTTCGCTCCCGAGGCCAGTTCAAATTGGTCGCAGATGCTCAGCAGTCTGCGGACCGACAGCGGGTCCGAGCAAAAGACAGCGACGTCGTCCATGTACAGGGAGGTCTTAACCCGAGTGCCTCCGCTGCCTGGGATCGTCACCCCCTCCTATGCTCGAATCCCTTCTGATGGACTGGGCAAAGGGTTCGATACAACACACGAACAAGACGGAGGAGAGAGGACAGCCCTGCCTGACTCCAGATTTGATCGGGAAGCTTTCTGATTCCCACCCGTTGATTAGAACTGCGCTACTGATGTCTGTGTAGAGCAGTTGGATCCAATTGCAGATTCCCTCCCCAAACCCCATTTTGGAGAGCACGTCCATCATGTACGTGTGTGATATTCTGTCGAAAGCCTTCTCCTGGTCCAAGCTGATTAAGCAGGTGTGCACCCCCCTGTCCCGCACGTAGGCGATCGTTTCTCTGAGTAGCGCGAGGCTATCAGAGATCTTCCTGCCGGGTACGGCACAGGTCTGATCCGGGTGGATCACCAGCTCCAGAGCAGACTTGACCCTGTTGGCGATGACCTTGGACAGAATCTTGTAGTCCACATTAAGCAGCGAAATGGGCCGCCAGTTTCTGATTTCTTCCCTCTCCCCCTTCTGCTTGTAGATGAGGGTGATGATGCCTTTCCTCATCGATTCTGACATGCTGCCAGCCAGAAGCATACCCCCGTACACTTCCAGCAGGTCTGGGCCCATCCAGTCCCACAGAGCCGAATACAACTCGACCGGTAGGCCGTCGCTTCCGGGAGTTTTCCTCGTCTCGAAGGACCGGACGGCCTTTGTCAGCTCGTCCAGAGTTAGCGGGTGATCCAGACTCTCCCGCTTGCTGTCGTCTAGCACCTCCGAGATAGACGACAGGAAAGACTGGGAGGCCGCGCTGTCTGTGGGCTTCGTGTCGTATAGCCCGGCATAAAAGGATTTGCTGATCCTTCGCATGTCAGGCTGCGAGGACGTCACAGAGCCGTCTTCCTCCTTCAGGCTGTGGATCACAGAGCTCCCTCTGTGTACCTTTTGGAAGAAGAAACGCGAGCACGTCTCGTCCTGCTCCACGGAGCGGACTCTGGAGCGGAAGATGATCTTGGAGGACTTTGAGGCATAGAGCGAGGCTTGCTGGCCCTTCACCTCTTGGAGTTCCTCCCCGACATTGACTCCCATCGACTGCAGCAGGAGCAGATTCTGCATGCTTTTCTGGAGTCGGGACATTTCCCTCTGTCCCTCTCTCGCCTTCTGAACACCTTTGAGGATGAAGAACCTCTTGATGTTCGGCTTGATCGTTTCCCACCAGTGCGCCGGGGAATCAAAGAGGGGTTTCACGGTTCTCCAACCTTTGTAATCCCTTTTGAGTTCCTCAATGTTTTCTGGGGTCAACAGTTTCACGTTCAGCTTCCATATGCCTCTGCCCACTTTATGGTCTTCCTGTGGGTGACAGTCGGCTAGTAAGAGGCAGTGGTCAGAGAAGAACACCGGCTTGACGTCGGTGGATCTGACCGAGAGTGTTTGGGACACAAACAGGAAGTCTATCCTGGAACGGACAGACCCGTCTGGCCTGGACCAGGTGTATCTGCGCGGCGCTCCGTCTGCAGGGTTGCTGAAGACGTCGTGCAGCTTGGCGTCTTTTACCGCTTCCATCAGGAGTCTGGACGTGGCGTCCAGTTTGCTGTCGGCTCTGCCGGATCGCCCAGCCGCATCGATGATGCAGTTGAAGTCACCGCCCAGAATAACCGGCCTGGACGTCGCCAGCAGCAGCGGTAGCTG
The DNA here is from genome assembly GCF_052327205.1 of Somniosus microcephalus. Classification (NCBI taxonomy): domain Eukaryota; kingdom Metazoa; phylum Chordata; class Chondrichthyes; order Squaliformes; family Somniosidae; genus Somniosus; species Somniosus microcephalus. The sequence continues at coordinate 21,294,251 of NC_141014.1, forward strand.
CTGGAAAACAGCCAGCCGCTCGTTCTTGAGAGCCGGGACGTACACATTGATCAGCCTGAGCGGGGCGTTCTTGTACAGTACGTCTGCTACGAGGAGGCGGCCACCCACCACCTCCTTAACTTCGGTGATGGTGAAGTCACCTCCCCACAGCAGAATACCCAGGCCGGAGGCACGGCAATCGTTGCCTCCTGACCAGATCGATTGGCCGTGGGGCCACCATCGCGACCACTGCCTGTAGTTGCTGAAGTGCGGTAGGCCGCACTCCTGCAGGAACAGTAGGTCGGCCTTGACCTTGGCAAGGTACCCCAAGGTGGAAACACATCGCGTCGTGCTTTTGATGCTACGCACGTTTATGCTTGCAATTTTTAAACCCATTTTAAAGTTTAAATAGAGTTCAGGTCCCATTTTAATAAGCAGTCCTTTATGCTGTTTCCATCCCTTGGGGCTGGACATGCATACACACAGTGTTAGAGAAAAACTGTACTTGCCCTGGGCTGAGGAACCCGCCCTGGTCTCTTGAGGGGTTGCTGTACCGGCAGGGGGATGACGGCGGTGAGAAGAAGTTTTCCTCATTCGTGGATGGTTCTTCCCTCAGCCTGTCGCCTGTGGTGTCGTGGCTCCCGGTTTCCCGGAGCAGGTGTGCATCGGTCGCTTCGTTGCTCCCGGTTTCCCGGAGCTGGGGTATGGTGGATGCTCCGCTGCTCCCGGTGGTCTGGAGCTGGGGAGCGTCGGGCACTTGGCCGCTCCCGGCGGTCTGGAGCTGGGGAGCGTCGGGCACTTGGCCGCTCCCGGCGGTCTGGATCTGGGGAGCGTCGGGCACTTGGCCGCTCCCGGCGGTCTGGAGCTGGGCTGCTTTGTGCCCTTCGTTGCTTCCGGTGTTCTGGGGCACGGTGATCACTCCTGTTTGTTTCTTTGCGCTCAGCCACTTTTTCTGTTGTTGGTGTCTGTTCTTTTCTTGCCCTTCCTCATCAGATGGGCAGCTGCTGGTGTTGCCCGTTTGGGGCGGGTGCCGCCTTTTCTCCACAAGCCTGGACTTTGGCGGCCTCTCTCTTCTCTGGGGGAGGCTTTTTTTCTTGTTCTTTCGTTTGACCTCCTGCCATTCTCCCGTTTGTTGTTCTCCTGCTGCCTCCTCTTCCATGGGCTCTGGCTGTTGGGGAGGAGGCTGCGTGCTGGTTGCCTGGGTTTGGTCGTTTCCAGTGAGGGCCTCTACGGTGGGAGCGGTGTTGGTCTCCTTTGAGGCGGCCTTATTGACAGGTCCTTTAATTGCCTGCGCATAGCTGCTGCTGCGCTTTGGGCAGGCCTTGTAGAGATGGCCTGTCTCCCCGCACAAGTTGCAGCACTTGCTCTCCTTGCAGTCCTTCGTCTGGTGGCCTTCCTGCTTGCAGTTGCGACAGATGGTGACAGTGCAGGTCGCCGCCACGTGCCCGGATCTCCCGCAGGTTCGACACACCCTGGGTTGTCCTGCGTACACCATGTAGCCCCGGCTTCCACCGATGGCGAAGCTGGAGGGGAGGTGCTGGATGGCTCCTTTGGCATCCACTTTCAGGGTTACTTTGATCTGGCGTTTGCTGGTCCAGATCCCAAACAGGTCATTGACGTCAACGCTGTTCCCGACGCTGTCGACGTATCTGCCGAGGAACGTCAGCACATCGACAACAGGGATGTGCGGGTTGTACATGTGTACAGTGACCATCCGGTTTCTTTGTGTTGGGAGAGTGAATAGAGGCTCGGCAGTCATAACTGAAAGCAGCGCTTCACTCTCCTTTTCCTTAACTGCCTGCAGAAATTTCAGGCATGCCGCGACGTTCCTGAAAATCACATCGAAATGTCCACTGCCGGGGAAATCCTGCAGAGCGAAGATGTCCGCAACTTGGAATCCGCAGCATCCGGTCAAGATCCTCTTCACGAAAAGGGAGCGATCGATGGCCGATTGTCCCTCCACCTTCTTCACTGTGACTCGGACAGTGTTCCGAACTCCCTGTCTCGCTCCTCGGTTTGCTGCAATCTCGCTTGCAGGTCGCCCGTCGCTCCAGGCTCTCGAGCTCGCTGTTCCATTGGCCGCCGTCGCGCCTGCCAATCGCTGTCCGCCCCGGGCTGCCGAGCTCGCTGCTTGCTTGGCCCTCGTCTCACCTGCCAATCGCTCTCCGCCCTGGAGTCCCGGGCTCGCTTCCTCATTGGCCGCCGTCATGCCTGCCAATCGCTCTCCGCCCCGGCCTCCCGAGCTCGCTCCTTCGTTGGCTGCCCTCTCGCCTGCCGATCGCTCTCCGCTGCAGGCTCTCGACCTCGCTGCATGGTCGGCCGCCCCCTCGTCTGCTGCTCGCTCCTCGCTCCAGGCCCTCGAGTTCCCTTCTTGTGCGTCCGACACCTCGCGCTGCCGGTCGCTCTCCACTCCGGGCTCCCGAAATCGCTCCTCCTCCGGCGGCCTCAGTCTCTGCTCCCGATAGCTCTTTTCTCGGGTTTCCTCGCTCACTGCTCCATCAGTCGCCATCTATGCAGATCGCTCTGCTCTGATTGGATCAAGGCCGAAGCCAGTATGAAAATGCAGCCAAACCAGAAACACCAGTATCGTGACACAAGGTCAATTAGCATCAGAATCAAGCAGATACTACACTTGATCTTAGCCAAAAGGCCGAGAAGCGATAGCCTGTAAACTCCCGCCGACGCGCAAGTGTCCCTCGGCCTCTGTCTTCTCCGTCAATCTGGCCGCGGTCGGCCGAGCGCAGGTGCGACGGCGGGCCTGCAGCAAGAGAGCAATTTCGGCCAGGACTTACTTACTTGCAACCCAGACGAAAAGCCGTGCCCGTATGGCACCCCCTTCCCTTCGGCGGAGATGACGCCGTGAAAGCATTTGCATTTTGCGAGCAATTAACCAACCGGGCGGCGCGCAGGAGCGCGCCGGCAGGGCTTGCGGTGTCCCCTCCCCCCTCCTTTTCCAACGGGGGCGGGCGCAGTGGCTCAGAAATCCAACAGGGTGCAGCACGGTCCAGGTCAGCTGCAGAGCGGGAAAGGTGGCGAGGCCCCACCCTGAAATCCAGGGCACGTCCCCATATGCAAATAAGAAAGAAAAACACAATTTTGACATGCAAACGCAGAGCGAAAAACACCCTCGAAGGCGGCTGCTTAGCCTGTGGCGCGGCCGGCCAGCGGGTGAAAAGTAAGGCGGCGGCGGCACGACAAGGGCGAGCCCGAGCGGCTCTACAAAGGAAAGACAGCACGGCTGAAAGTGGTGCGAAAACTTTTTCTGCTTTTGACTTTTGCGACTTCCCACCGCAAAGAGGGGAAGCTGCACCGCTCCCGGAAGCACTGCAATACCAAGTCGATGCGTGGAGTGGACGGAGCAAGCCCCTGTTCCATCTCCCTGTTCCAAAAATCAATTTAATATTTGGTACCCAGATAGGGGACGTATCCGATATTAAACTGATAAGAACAGATTTTTTTTTTTTCTTTTGATGGGAAAATACAAACTTTATTATAACATTTTAAAAAAGTGTTACATACATAACTTCTCAGAAGTTTTCAAATAGTTAAAACAATCTGTTTCCAGATGCACCATCATTGTAAAGACTAAACATTTTGTTTTCTCCAATGCACCGTACATGGCAGCATACAATGGCTGGGCTTAAACTGCTCAGAACAGATTTTTTTTTTATTTCAAAATATATACTTTATTCATAAAAATCTTTGTTCATGTACATGACAATGCAGTCCACATCTGGTGCAGTGCAAATTAACTTCAGCACATGGCACTCAATTTACAAATTACATTACATTTATCATTACATATATCAAAGCATGTTTCAATATATTACAATGCACTCCGCAAATCATATTACACATGAATGCAGTACATGGTACTTGCTTTACACAAACAGGTACATTTTCATTACATGTTTTATCAGTCATACAGCCCGAGGGGGGCCGAGATACATTCCAACACTTGGCAAAAAGCATTACATTACAATCCACCAATCGTATTACATATGGCTTAATAATACACATGAATGCAATACATGGTACTCTATTTACATCTACAGTTTACACACTTGTATGTCATACGGCCCGAGGGGGGGGTTTCCACTGGTTTCAGCCCCTCAGTGTACACTGGCGGGAGGGCCTTAAACTGTGGCCCTTCCCCATCGTGCCTTGGCGGCAGCAGCACCAACCTTTAGTGCGTCCCTCAGCACGTACTCCCGGACCTTGGAATGTGCCAATCTGCAACACTCGGCCGTGGACAACTCCTTGCTCTGGAAGACCAGCAAGTTTCGGGCAGACCAAAGGGCGTCTTTCACCGAGTTGATGATCTTCCAGCAGCAGTTCATGTTTGTCTCGGTGTGCGTCCCTGGGAACAGTCCGTAGAGCACAGAGTCCTGTGTTACCGAGCTGCTCGGGATGAACCTCGACAAAGACCACTGCATCTCTTTCCAGACCTTCTTTGCAAAGGCACATTCCAGAAGGAGATGGATGACGGTCTCGTCCCAAGCGCAGCCTCCTCGCGGACAGCGTGCGGTGGAGCAGAGACGTCGGGAGTGCATGAAGGATCTGACTGGGAGGGCCCTTCTCACCACCAGCCAAGCTACGCCTTGGTGCTTGTTTGTGAGTTCTGGCGATGAGGCATTCTGCCAAATGACTTCGACAGTCTGCTCAGGGAACCATCCGAGAGGATCTACCATCTCCTTTTCCCGTAGGGTCTCGAGGACGTTACGTGCTGACCACTGCTTGACAGCCTTGTGGTCAAAGGTGTTTGCCGTGAAAAACTTTTCCACGAAGGACAGGTGGTCTGGCACGGTCCAACTGGATGGAGCGTTCCACAGCAGCGTCGCCAGGCCCATCCTTCGCAACACCGGGGACAGGTAGAACCTCAGCACGTAGTGACACTTGGTGTTTGCGTACCGAGGGTCTGTGCACAGTTTGATGCAGCCGCACACAAAGGTGGCCATCAGGATGAGGGCGACGTTTGGTACGTTCTTTCCCCCTTTCTCTGGAGATTTGTACATCGTGTCCCTCCGGACACGGTCCATTTTCGATCTCCAGATAAAGTGGAAGACGGCTCGGGTGACTGCGGCGGCGCAGGGTCGGGGTATGGGCCACACCTGCGCCACGTACAGCAGCACCGACAGCACTTCGCACCTGATGACCAGGTTCTTGCCCACGATCGACAGGGAGCGCTGCTCCCACATTCCCAGTTTCTGGCGTACCTTGGAGATACGCTCCTCCCAGTTTTTTGTGCAAGCCCCGGCCGCTCCGAACCATATTCCCAGCACCTTCAGGTAATCTGACCTGACGGTGAAGGGGACAAAGGATCGGTCGGCCCAGTTCCCAAAGAACATGGCCTCGCTTTTGCTGCGATTTACTTTCGCTCCCGAGGCCAGTTCAAATTGGTCGCAGATGCTCAGCAGTCTGCGGACCGACAGCGGGTCCGAGCAAAAGACAGCGACGTCGTCCATGTACAGGGAGGTCTTAACCCGAGTGCCTCCGCTGCCTGGGATCGTCACCCCCTCCTATGCTCGAATCCCTTCTGATGGACTGGGCAAAGGGTTCGATACAACACACGAACAAGACGGAGGAGAGAGGACAGCCCTGCCTGACTCCAGATTTGATCGGGAAGCTTTCTGATTCCCACCCGTTGATTAGAACTGCGCTACTGATGTCTGTGTAGAGCAGTTGGATCCAATTGCAGATTCCCTCCCCAAACCCCATTTTGGAGAGCACGTCCATCATGTACGTGTGTGATATTCTGTCGAAAGCCTTCTCCTGGTCCAAGCTGATTAAGCAGGTGTGCACCCCCCTGTCCCGCACGTAGGCGATCGTTTCTCTGAGTAGCGCGAGGCTATCAGAGATCTTCCTGCCGGGTACGGCACAGGTCTGATCCGGGTGGATCACCAGCTCCAGAGCAGACTTGACCCTGTTGGCGATGACCTTGGACAGAATCTTGTAGTCCACATTAAGCAGCGAAATGGGCCGCCAGTTTCTGATTTCTTCCCTCTCCCCCTTCTGCTTGTAGATGAGGGTGATGATGCCTTTCCTCATCGATTCTGACATGCTGCCAGCCAGAAGCATACCCCCGTACACTTCCAGCAGGTCTGGGCCCATCCAGTCCCACAGAGCCGAATACAACTCGACCGGTAGGCCGTCGCTTCCGGGAGTTTTCCTCGTCTCGAAGGACCGGACGGCCTTTGTCAGCTCGTCCAGAGTTAGCGGGTGATCCAGACTCTCCCGCTTGCTGTCGTCTAGCACCTCCGAGATAGACGACAGGAAAGACTGGGAGGCCGCGCTGTCTGTGGGCTTCGTGTCGTATAGCCCGGCATAAAAGGATTTGCTGATCCTTCGCATGTCAGGCTGCGAGGACGTCACAGAGCCGTCTTCCTCCTTCAGGCTGTGGATCACAGAGCTCCCTCTGTGTACCTTTTGGAAGAAGAAACGCGAGCACGTCTCGTCCTGCTCCACGGAGCGGACTCTGGAGCGGAAGATGATCTTGGAGGACTCTGAGGCATAGAGCGAGGCTTGCTGGCCCTTCACCTCTTGGAGTTCCTCCCCGACATTGACTCCCATCGACTGCAGCAGGAGCAGATTCTGCATGCTTTTCTGGAGTCGGGACATTTCCCTCTGTCCCTCTCTCGCCTTCTGAACACCTTTGAGGATGAAGAACCTCTTGATGTTCGGCTTGATCGTTTCCCACCAGTGCGCCGGGGAATCAAAGAGGGGTTTCACGGTTCTCCAACCTTTGTAATCCCTTTTGAGTTCCTCAATGTTTTCTGGGGTCAACAGTTTCACGTTCAGCTTCCATATGCCTCTGCCCACTTTATGGTCTTCCTGTGGGTGACAGTCGGCTAGTAAGAGGCAGTGGCCAGAGAAGAACAACGGCTTGACGTCGGTGGATCTGACCGAGAGTGTTTGGGACACAAACAGGAAGTCTATCCTGGAACGGACAGACCCGTCTGGCCTGGACCAGGTGTATCTGCGCGGCGCTCCGTCTGCAGGGTTGCTGAAGACGTCGTGCAGCTTGGCGTCTTTTACCGCTTCCATCAGGAGTCTGGACGTGGCGTCCAGTTTGCTGTCGGCTCTGCCGGATCGCCCAGCCGCATCGATGATGCAGTTGAAGTCACCGCCCAGAATAACCGGCCTGGACGTCGCCAGCAGCAGCGGTAGCTGCTGGAAAACAGCCAGCCGCTCGTTCTTGAGAGCCGGGACGTACACATTGATCAGCCTGAGCGGGGCGTTCTTGTACAGTACGTCTGCTACGAGGAGGCGGCCACCCACCACCTCCTTAACTTCGGTGATGGTGAAGTCACCTCCCCGCAGCAGAATACCCAGGCCGGAGGCACGGCAATCGTTGCCTCCTGACCAGATCGATTGGCCGTGGGGCCACCATCGCGACCACTGCCTGTAGTTGCTGAAGTGCGGTAGGCCGCACTCCTGCAGGAACAGTAGGTCGGCCTTGACCTTGGCAAGGTACCCCAAGGTGGAAACACATCGCGTCGTGCTTTTGATGCTACGCACGTTTATGCTTGCAATTTTTAAACCCATTTTAAAGTTTAAATAGAGTTCAGGTCCCATTTTAATAAGCAGTCCTTTATGCTGTTTCCATCCCTTGGGGCTGGACATGCATACACACAGTGTTAGAGAAAAACTGTACTTGCCCTGGGCTGAGGAACCCGCCCTGGTCTCTTGAGGGGTTGCTGTACCGGCAGGGGGATGACGGCGGTGAGAAGAAGTTTTCCTCATTCGTGGATGGTTCTTCCCTCAGCCTGTCGCCTGTGGTGTCGTGGCTCCCGGTTTCCCGGAGCAGGTGTGCATCGGTCGCTTCGTTGCTCCCGGTTTCCCGGAGCTGGGGTATGGTGGATGCTCCGCTGCTCCCGGTGGTCTGGAGCTGGGGAGCGTCGGGCACTTGGCCGCTCCCGGCGGTCTGGAGCTGGGGAGCGTCGGGCACTTGGCCGCTCCCGGCGGTCTGGATCTGGGGAGCGTCGGGCACTTGGCCGCTCCCGGCGGTCTGGAGCTGGGCTGCTTTGTGCCCTTCGTTGCTTCCGGTGTTCTGGGGCACGGTGATCACTCCTGTTTGTTTCTTTGCGCTCAGCCACTTTTTCTGTTGTTGGTGTCTGTTCTTTTCTTGCCCTTCCTCATCAGATGGGCAGCTGCTGGTGTTGCCCGTTTGGGGCGGGTGCCGCCTTTTCTCCACAAGCCTGGACTTTGGCGGCCTCTCTCTTCTCTGGGGGAGGCTTTTTTTCTTGTTCTTTCGTTTGACCTCCTGCCATTCTCCCGTTTGTTGTTCTCCTGCTGCCTCCTCTTCCATGGGCTCTGGCTGTTGGGGAGGAGGCTGCGTGCTGGTTGCCTGGGTTTGGTCGTTTCCAGTGAGGGCCTCTACGGTGGGAGCGGTGTTGGTCTCCTTTGAGGCGGCCTTATTGACAGGTCCTTTAATTGCCTGCGCATAGCTGCTGCTGCGCTTTGGGCAGGCCTTGTAGAGATGGCCTGTCTCCCCGCACAAGTTGCAGCACTTGCTCTCCTTGCAGTCCTTCGTCTGGTGGCCTTCCTGCTTGCAGTTGCGACAGATGGTGACAGTGCAGGTCGCCGCCACGTGCCCGGATCTCCCGCAGGTTCGACACACCCTGGGTTGTCCTGCGTACACCATGTAGCCCCGGCTTCCACCGATGGCGAAGCTGGAGGGGAGGTGCTGGATGGCTCCTTTGGCATCCACTTTCAGGGTTACTTTGATCTGGCGTTTGCTGGTCCAGATCCCAAACAGGTCATTGACGTCAACGCTGTTCCCGACGCTGTCGACGTATCTGCCGAGGAACGTCAGCACATCGACAACAGGGATGTGCGGGTTGTACATGTGTACAGTGACCATCCGGTTTCTTTGTGTTGGGAGAGTGAATAGAGGCTCGGCAGTCATAACTGAAAGCAGCGCTTCACTCTCCTTTTCCTTAACTGCCTGCAGAAATTTCAGGCATGCCGCGACGTTCCTGAAAGTCACATCGAAATGTCCACTGCCGGGGAAATCCTGCAGAGCGAAGATGTCCGCAACTTGGAATCCGCAGCATCCGGTCAAGATCCTCTTCACGAAAAGGGAGCGATCGATGGCCGATTGTCCCTCCACCTTCTTCACTGTGACTCGGACAGTGTTCCGAACTCCCTGTCTCGCTCCTCGGTTTGCTGCAATCTCGCTTGCAGGTCGCCCGTCGCTCCAGGCTCTCGAGCTCGCTGTTCCATTGGCCGCCGTCGCGCCTGCCAATCGCTGTCCGCCCCGGGCTGCCGAGCTCGCTGCTTGCTTGGCCCTCGTCTCACCTGCCAATCGCTCTCCGCCCTGGAGTCCCGGGCTCGCTTCCTCATTGGCCGCCGTCATGCCTGCCAATCGCTCTCCGCCCCGGCCTCCCGAGCTCGCTCCTTCGTTGGCTGCCCTCTCGCCTGCCGATCGCTCTCCGCTGCAGGCTCTCGACCTCGCTGCATGGTCGGCCGCCCCCTCGTCTGCTGCTCGCTCCTCGCTCCAGGCCCTCGAGTTCCCTTCTCGTGCGTCCGACACCTCGCGCTGCCGGTCGCTCTCCACTCCGGGCTCCCGAAATCGCTCCTCCTCCGGCGGCCTCAGTCTCTGCTCCCGATAGCTCTTTTCTCGGGTTTCCTCGCTCACTGCTCCATCAGTCGCCATCTATGCAGATCGCTCTGCTCTGATTGGATCAAGGCCGAAGCCAGCATGAAAATGCAGCCGAACCAGAAACACCAGTATCGCGACACAAGGTCAATTAGCATCAGAATCAAGCAGATACTACACTTGATCTTAGCCAAAAGGCCGAGAAGCGATAGCCTGTAAACTCCCGCCGACGCGCAAGTGTCCCTCGGCCTCTGTCTTCTCCGTCAATCTGGCCGCGGTCGGCCGAGCGCAGGTGCGACGGCGGGCCTGCAGCAAGAGAGCAATTTCGGCCAGGACTTACTTACTTGCAACCCAGACGAAAAGCCGTGCCCGTATGGCACCCCCTTCCCTTCGGCGGAGATGACGCCGTGAAAGCATTTGCATTTTGCGAGCAATTAACCAACCGGGCGGCGCGCAGGAGCGCGCCGGCGGGGCTTGCGGTGTCCCCTCCCCCCTCCTTTTCCAACGGGGGCGGGCGCAGTGGCTCAGAAATCCAACAGGGTGCAGCACGGTCCAGGTCAGCTGCAGAGCGGGAAAGGTGGCGAGGCCCCGCCCTGAAATCCAGGGCACGTCCCCATATGCAAATAAGAAAGAAAAACACAATTTTGACATGCAAACGCAGAGCGAAAAACACCCTCGAAGGCGGCTGCTTAGCCTGTGGCGCGGCCGGCCAGCGGGTGAAAAGTAAGGCGGCGGCGGCACGACAAGGGCGAGCCCGAGCGGCTCTACAAAGGAAAGACAGCACGGCTGAAAGTGGTGCGAAAACTTTTTCTGCTTTTGACTTTTGCGACTTCCCACCGCAAAGAGGGGAAGCTGCACCACTCCCGGAAGCACTGCAATACCAGGTCGATGCGTGGAGTGGACGGAGCAAGCCCCTGTTCCATCTCCCTGTTCCAAAAATCAATTTAATATTTGGTACCCAGATAGGGGACGTATCCGATATTAAACTGATAAGAACAGATTTTTTTTTTTCTTTTGATGGGAAAATACAAACTTTACTATAACATTTAAAAAAAAGTGTTACATACATAACTTCTCAGAAGTTTTCAAATAGTTAAAACAATCTGTTTCCAGATGCACCATCATTGTAAAGACTAAACATTTTGTTTTCTCCAATGCACCGTACATGGCAGCATACAATGGCTGGGCTTAAACTGCTCAGAACAGATTTTTTTTCTTTTTTCAAAATATATACTTTATTCATAAAAATCTTTGTTCATGTACATGACAATGCAGTCCACATCTGGTACAGTGCAAATTAACTTCAGCACATGGCACTCAATTTACAAATTACATTCCATTTATCATTACATATGTAGCCTGGCGAAATGGAGCAGCACAGGACACGAACTTTCGTTTTTGGGGTTTTTTATTCTGTATTAATAACTTGGGTCTAGGTTTAGGATGAAATTGTAAATACATAAAACACAGTCGACAAAATACGGCAGTGGCTTGCTGCAAAACAGAACATGAGGCAAACCACAGGTGAAGGCAGTTAATTAACTAACAATCATTATACAAAACAAAACATATCATACCATACATTCGTATGTCCCGTTATCACTTGTCACCTCTTACAAGCAAACAGAAAGTATTAAACTCGTTCGAAACGTAGCCCCAAGGACTCAACAACAATTTTAACAAAGGTTAACACCAGCACATGGTGGGACAATCTACAAGCATCCCCGTGATATCGAGTGATTTGGGAAACAATATCACTTTAAAACTATGTCTGGCTGCACTAAATGCTGTTTTAGTTGTACTTTACGCAGACTAAGTTCATTTCAAAAGTCATATTCACCCCAACTCTCCTCAGAGCACACCCCCCACGCTGGATCTAGAAAATGGAGGCTGTGAAGAAAGGGGAGGTTCCTTTGGCATCACATGGCCTTACCCATAACCCTTTTCTCCTTTTTTCAAATTCTAAAGGGGAAAATGAACCGCGCCATCTAGTGGACTTAAATATTCACTGCATTTTCCCACTTGGCTGCATTCTCCCCTGCTTTAAAGTCAACGTCCTCGGTGACATAGCACCCGTTTTTCACTTCTTTTACAGCTTCTCGAAAAAATGCAGTACCCAGACTCGATAAAACATGAGAGAACACCTCGGGACTGAGTGAGACTGCATTACAGGCTGACTGAGGCAAATGGTATGGGTTAGGGTTTACCCCAGCATTGGCTCTTTTAGTTCTGCGAGGAGCCGGAATGGGTACCTCAACCTCAGTCCCACACTCAGAAGGATCTGAATGCTCTGGCTCAGAAACAGCCTCTGATTCCTGTACATCTTGGGCGTTACCAACAGGATCATTGTTTACTTTTTCCTCCTGAGTTAACTCTGGATAGGTGACTTCCTCTACCACAACAAACTCAGTATCAGAGGGCTCTGGCAACGATTCTGTCAAAAGAGTGACAGGGGGTACGGTGACAGGGGACTTGGTTCTCGTCCGCCTAGGCTCAGGGACAGGGGTAACACATGGCCTAAGATTAACTCTATGGACCCTTTTTAAAGGACCGCCCCCTACAGGCTCAACTGCATGTGCAGTACCCTGTACCTCCACCACTCTGTACACAGTAGGACCCCACGCATCCTGAATTTTGTTCCTACCCAACGGCCTGTGTCGTAAGTATACCAACTGACCCACCTCAATGGTTGGACAGTACACTTTGTCTTTGTTAAGTTCAATTCTTTGAGCTGATTTCTTTTCAGTGTACTCTCTTGCCCTTGCATGTGCCTCCTTCAAACGCTCTTGGTGGACAACCAACCACTCATGTTTCTTGTCTAACACTTGCTCCTGACCTAATAAAGCATCTACAGGAAGGTGTGGATGAACCCCGAAAAGCAGATAGTACGGTGAGTAGCCAGTCGTAGCATGGGGTGTTACATTGTAGGCATACACCAACTCAGATAAGTGCTCAGGCCAGTGGCGCTTCTTTTCTGGAGGCAGTGTACGCAAAAGATCATGTAAAGATCTGTTGAATCTCTCACATTGAGCATTTCCTTCTGGGTGGTGTGGGGTAGTGCGGGTTTTCTTTACACCATAAAGCTTACACAGCTCGGCAATGATTTCACTCTCAAAATTTCGACCTCTGTCTGAATGCAATCTTTCTGGGACCCCATACTTCATGAACCACTCTTTGAGAAGGACTTTTGCCGTGGTATCAGCCTTTTGGTCCCGAGTAGGGAAGGCTTGTGTGAATTTAGTGAAAACATCGGTCACCACTAACACATTCTCACGACCATCGGAGGCCGGTTCCAGCATGGTGAAATCTACAGCAACTACTTCAAGGGGCCGGGAGGCTAGAAATGATTTCATAGGGGCATGTATCTTGGGGTGGGGCATTTTTGTCAAAACACACCTCTCGCATTTCTTGACCCACTGTTCCACATCCCCATACATCCCAACCCAAAAACATCTCTGTCTCAAAAGGTTCTGTGTGCGCTCTATTCCCTGATGGCCCATACGATCATGCACACCTTCAAGCACGACTTCTTTCAAACAAGAGGGCAGTAGTAGCTGGTGACACTCACCAACATGGACATCCTCGATTACACGGTACAACAAACCATCTTGCTCACAAATACGGGGCCACTGCTTTAACGTGGATAATACTAGCTTGGATAACTGCGACCTCTCCTTGTAAGTTGGCCTTCGCTGCTCACCCCAAAACTTCCTAAACACGCTGAGGGTGGGGTCTGTGTCCTGAAACTTACGTAGTTCCTCTTTAGAGTAACCGGGAAGTGTTGGTGTGTTACCCTGCAACTCACTACGCTCAGTACTTTCTTCTGCGTCCGAAACACGGATCTGTCTGACTTTACAGCACTTGATTCCTGCTGTCCCTAAGTCTGGTCCTAGAGCTGTTCCCTTGTGAGTGACATTACATATGGCCACACAACCATCATAGTCCGCATCCCCACTGTCTGACTCGGGCTCCCCTGCTAACGGCTGCCTAGAGAGGGCATCTGCTGCTGCATTACAGCGGCCTGGGCGGTACTTGACGTCAAAGTCAAAAACAGCTAACTGAGCCACCCATCTTTGCTCAACAGCACCTAACTTAGCTGTAGAAAGGTGACACGGGGTTGTTATCTGTTATGACAGTGAACTTGGAACCTAGAAGGTAACCTCGAAATTTCTCTGAAACAGCCCATTTGAGGGCGAGGAGCTCTAGTTTCATACTGCTGTAGTTTCTGTCATTTCTTTCAGCATTACGGAGCCTCCTACTGGCATATGCTATCACTCTCTTCCTATCTCCCTGCTGCTGGTGGAGGATGGCACCTAATCCTAGGTTACTGGCATCCGTCTCTACAATAAAAGGCTGAGTGAAATCTGCGTAACCTAACACTGGAGCACTGATCAGCTTTTCTTTCAGCTGTTCGAAAGCAGCTTGGCACGCCGCTGTCCATGAACCTTCAAACAACCGTTTTGCTTTTGCTGGGCGGTCTTCCCTAAGGCATGCATTGACTACGTCATGGAGAGGGCCAGCTCGTTTAGAAAAATCCTCAATGAACCTCCTGTAATAACTACAGAAACCAAGAAATGACCTCAGATCTTTGACTGTACTGGGGACCGGCCACTTCTTTACGGCGGCAATTTTCTCTGGATCTGTCCCTATACCCTCCCCTGAAATTTGATGCCCAAGGAACCTGACTTCCTGCTGCAGGAAGTGACACTTTTCAAGCTTTACTTTCAAACCTGTCTCTTTCAGTCGTCTTAGAGCTGTCTCAAGCCTCTCTAAATGGTCCGGGAAGGTCTGAGAGAACACAAGGATGTCATCTAAATACACTAATAGGATGTGGAACACTAAGTCGCTCATAGTCGCTTGCATAAGTCGTTGAAAAGTCGCAGGTCCATTACAGACACCAAAAGGCATTCTGAGGTACTCAAAAAGGCCAAAAGGAGTTGTAAAAGCAGTCTTAGGCCTGTCACTTTCACGAACAGCAACCTGGTGGTACCCACTTGCAAGATCAATGGTCGAGAAGAACTTTGCACCATGAAGGGCATCAAAACTCTCGTCAATGCGGGGCAAAGGAAATGCGTCACGTCTGGTTTTTGAGTTTAGTTTCCTAAAGTCAACACATAGTCGTATGTCTCCATCAGTCTTACGAACTACCACTATGGGTGAAGCGTATGAACTATTGCTCTCCTGGATGACACGCTTTCTTAAAAGCTTAGTGATGTGGTCCCTCACCTCTTTGTACAGTGTAGGTGGGATACGACGGTATGGCTCTGTAACTGGTGCGTCATCTACCAAGTTAATCTCATGCTCAACTTTATCAGTGTAGCCTAGGTCCTCATCCTTAAAAGCAAATACTTCCGAATACCTGGCTAAAAGTGCACCTAACTCTGCTTGTTGGCCCTGTGTGCCACCTATGTGTAGTTTGTCCAAAAGCAACTGAATGTCTTTGTCTGTCATCTGTCCTTCTTGTCTGCCAACAGTTACTTCCTCTGTGTCAGCGGAGATGCGTTGAAATCGCACCTCACAGGAGTCCTTGTCTACACACTCTGCCTGAGTCGGAATACCAAGCCTGGTCCTGGGGCTTAACCACACATCCTCCTCAGAGAAATTTACCACCTGCACTGGAAATAAATGTCCCTTTGATTCAACTAGAGTGGGGACAACTACCAGGCCACCTGGCAATGGTGTGTTACCTGGCTCCAACAGCATTTTAGTGCTGCCACCTGACTGAGTTTTAAGTCCCTTTACGTAGACTGTAGCTATGGAAGACGCAGGCACATGTACAGCACCCCTACCAGCTACACGGACAGAAGATATGACTTTGGAGTGATGTTACACTGTTGTACTTGCTGAAATGCTTCCCTCCAATCTGAATCCAACTTTCCCCCTAGAGTAGTGTCAAACTCAGCATGAACTAGTTGTCTGCATCGGCTGATGATGTTCATACCAATAAGACCTGGTGCTGCAGGCTGTGACTGCTGATGCTCTTTGACTACCAGGAAACCACATTCGGGTAAGGTTATGCCCATAGTTTCAACGTCTAACTCAAGGTAGCCCAAGTAGGGAATGTCCAACCCGTTGGCGGCAGTGATCTTAAGCCACCCGGTTGTAGGCAGCATATCCTCATCCCTCCCAAGTAAGTGCTCTCTGAAAAAAACTTCAGTAATAGTGCTGACTTGGCTCCCGGTATCCAGTAAATAGTTAGCAGTAACCCCCCCAATCTTGAGATCTACTACTGGACATTTACCTACTGCACGGTCAAGAAATCTGTCACGAATACCAGTACTGTTCTGAGAGCCTGCAGGTTTTCCTCGCATTGCCCGGCTCATGGCAATCGAGGGAGTTAGTTTTCCTGCACCCCAGCCAGCATTGGTGGATGTGTTTGCTACCTCGTGCTTCTGAGGACACTGTTTGGCAATGTGCCCCGCCCCGTTGCACTTAAAGCAAATAGGCTGACCTTCATCAGTGAACTTTGGCTTGGCTCTAGGTTTCCCAACCTTGTCATTACCCGTGTTTTCCTTCTGTAGAGCAAGACCCCGTACTGCCTCTGTTAGTTCCCCGATAGCTTTACCCTGTTCCGCCACCACTTTAAGAACATCCTGTAAAGTGACAGCCTGGCTGCCTGGTACCCCAATGGCAGAACACTGAAGATCCCTCCCCGTACTGTCACACACTACATTCTTGCTCTTTGCAACTTTAGTGCTACAGGGCTGGTCTTCTAAGGACCATAAGACAGCTTCCTCACGTACATCGAACAGGGTAGACTGGGGGTTGTCTCGTACAAACTTGCGCAACTCTCTCCGGAGTGAGGGATCTCTAACACCATCAACAAATCTGTTTCTGACAACCCGTTTTGTGTCCGGCACAGCATCAGGTGATTGCTTTACCAAAGTTCTAATAATCTGAGAGAGTGCATGTGAGTATTCTTGGAAACCTTCACCCTCTTCTTGCTTGCGTCCATAGAAAGTTTCTAACAGCTGGGACTCACTGCGTTTTTCGGTGAAAGCCCCCCTTAGGTAACTGAACAGGTCACTGGGCTGCTTAGACTCTCCACCCAACCGTAACCTAATTTCCTGTAGGGCTGCCCCCCTCAACAAAGATCGAATGAAATCTACCTGCTCTGCAGGAGTCTGATCTCTAGCTCGTAGTACACTTTCAACCTCTTCAATGAACTCATCAACTGAACGACTATCTTTAGATACCTCACCACTGAATGGTTGGATCTGACGCTCTCTGGGTACATACACATATGACTTGGTTGCCCCATTACCTAGAGTGGCAATAATTGCCATTGCTTGGTCATGGTTTTTTTTCAACTCTGAAATCTGTGCCTTGAGTTGATCTATCTGGTTGCCCTCACCCACACTCGAGGTATTGTCCTCACCATCCGAATTGTGAGCTCCACCCGCCTCCTCAGGAGGGTCTAACATTTTGACTCAGTTCACAAGTCCCTGACAGTCACTGAATGGGATGGCCGCTGTGACGATTCTTCTCCAATGGTGTCCCTCCTTGGTGCCTTGATGGGTCCTCTCCCAGATTGGTCCTGGCGCCCTCTGGATCCCGTCTGTCTGGTCTGGTCCTCCTTAGCAACCCCAGGCAGCACTCTCCGTCCGTCTCCAGGTCCACTTGGCACCACACCGCTCTTCCCCCACTGCCGTATTTTATGTAACTTTCCCAAACCTGAGAAACTCCAAGCTAACAGACCCCACTCCTGGTACCAAAATGTGTAGCCTGGCGAAATGGAGCAGCACAGGACACGAACTTTCGTTTTTGGGGTTTTTTATTCTGTATTAATAACTTGGGTCTAGGTTTAGGATGAAATTGTAAATACATAAAACACAGTCGACAAAATACGGCAGTGGCTTGCTGCAAAACAGAACATGAGGCAAACCACAGGTGAAGGCAGTTAATTAACTAACAATCATTATACAAAACAAAACATATCATACCATACATTCGTATGTCCCGTTATCACTTGTCACCTCTTACAAGCAAACAGAAAGTATTAAACTCGTTCGAAACGTAGCCCCAAGGACTCAACAACAATTTTAACAAAGGTTAACACCAGCACATGGTGGGACAATCTACAAGCATCCCCGTGATATCGAGTGATTTGGGAAACAATATCACTTTAAAACTATGTCTGGCTGCACTAAATGCTGTTTTAGTTGTATTTTACGCAGACTAAGTTCATTTCAAAAGTCATATTCACCCCAACTCTCCTCAGAGCACACCCCCCACGCTGGATCTAGAAAATGGAGGCTGTGAAGAAAGGGGAGGTTCCTTTGGCATCACATGGCCTTACCCATAACCCTTTTCTCCTTTTTTCAAATTCTAAAGGGGAAAATGAACCGCGCCGTCTAGTGGACTTAAATATTCACTGCATTTTCCCACTTGGCTACACATATATCAAAGCATGTTTCAATATATTACAATGCACTCCGCAAATCATATTACACATGAATGCAGTACATGGTACTTGCTTTACACAAACAGGTACATTTTCATTACATGTTTTATCAGTCATACAGCCCGAGGGGGGCCGAGATACATTCCAACACTTGGCAAAAAGCATTACATTACAATCCACCAATCGTATTACATATGGCTTAATAATACACATGAATGCAATACATGGTACTCTATTTACATCTACAGTTTACACACTTGTATGTCATACGGCCCGAGGGGGGGGTTTCCACTGGTTTCAGCCCCTCAGTGTACACTGGCGGGAGGGCCTTAAACTGTGGCCCTTCCCCATCGTGCCTTGGCGGCAGCAGCACCAACCTTTAGTCCGTCCCTCAGCACGTACTCCCGGACCTTGGAATGTGCCAATCTGCAACACTCGGCCGTGGACAACTCCTTGCTCTGGAAGACCAGCAAGTTTCGGGCAGACCAAAGGGCGTCTTTCACCGAGTTGATGATCTTCCAGCAGCAGTTGATGTTTGTCTCGGTGTGCGTCCCTGGGAACAGTCCGTAGAGCACAGAGTCCTGTGTTACCGAGCTGCTCGGGATGAACCTCGACAAAGACCACTGCATCTCTTTCCAGACCTTCTTTGCAAAGGCACATTCCAGAAGGAGATGGATGACGGTCTCGTCCCAAGCGCAGCCTCCTCGCGGACAGCGTGCGGTGGAGCAGAGACGTCGGGAGTGCATGAAGGATCTGACGGGGAGGGCCCTTCTCACCACCAGCCAAGCTACGTCTTGGTGCTTGTTTGTGAGTTCTGGCGATGAGGCATTCTGCCAAATGACTTCGACAGTCTGCTCAGGGAACCATCCGAGAGGATCTACCATCTCCTTTTCCCGTAGGGTCTCGAGGACGTTACGTGCTGACCACTGCTTGACAGCCTTGTGGTCAAAGGTGTTTGCCGTGAAAAACTTTTCCACGAAGGACAGGTGGTCTGGCACGGTCCAACTGGATGGAGCGTTCCACAGCAGCGTCGCCAGGCCCATCCTTCGCAACACCGGGGACAGGTAGAACCTCAGCACGTAGTGACACTTGGTGTTTGCGTACCGAGGGTCTGTGCACAGTTTGATGCAGCCGCACACAAAGGTGGCCATCAGGATGAGGGCGACGTTTGGTACGTTCTTTCCCCCTTTCTCTGGAGATTTGTACATCGTGTCCCTCCGGACACGGTCCATTTTCGATCTCCAGATAAAGTGGAAGACGGCTCGGGTGACTGCGGCGGCGCAGGGTCGGGGTATGGGCCACACCTGCGCCACGTACAGCAGCACCGACAGCACTTCGCACCTGATGACCAGGTTCTTGCCCACGATCGACCGGGAGCGCTGCTCCCACATTCCCAGTTTCTGGCGTACCTTGGAGATACGCTCCTCCCAGTTTTTTGTGCACGCCCCGGCCGCTCCGAACCATATTCCCAGCACCTTCAGGTAATCTGACCTGACGGTGAAGGGGACAAAGGATCGGTCGGCCCAGTTCCCAAAGAACATGGCCTCGCTTTTGCTGCGATTTACTTTCGCTCCCGAGGCCAGTTCAAATTGGTCGCAGATGCTCAGCAGTCTGCGGACCGACAGCGGGTCCGAGCAAAAGACAGCGACGTCGTCCATGTACAGGGAGGTCTTAACCTGAGTGCCTCCGCTGCCTGGGATCGTCACCCCCTCCTATGCTCGAATCCCTTCTGATGGACTGGGCAAAGGGTTCGATACAACACACGAACAAGACGGAGGAGAGAGGACAGCCCTGCCTGACTCCAGATTTGATCGGGAAGCTTTCTGATTCCCACCCGTTGATTAGAACTGCGCTACTGATGTCTGTGTAGAGCAAGTTGGATCCAATTGCAGATTCCCTCCCCAAACCCCATTTTGGAGAGCACGTCCATCATGTACGTGTGCGATATTCTGTCGAAAGCCTTCTCCTGGTCCAAGCTGATTAAGCAGGTGTGCACCCCCCTGTCCCGCACGTAGGCGATCGTTTCTCTGAGTAGCGCGAGGCTATCAGAGATCTTCCTGCCGGGTACGGCACAGGTCTGATCCGGGTGGATCACCAGCTCCAGAGCAGACTTGACCCTGTTGGCGATGACCTTGGACAGAATCTTGTAGTCCACATTAAGCAGCGAAATGGGCCGCCAGTTTCTGATTTCTTCCCTCTCCCCCTTCTGCTTGTAGATGAGGGTGATGATGCCTTTCCTCATCGATTCTGACATGCTGCCAGCCAGAAGCATACCCCCGTACACTTCCAGCAGGTCTGGGCCCATCCAGTCCCACAGAGCCGAATACAACTCGACCGGTAGGCCGTCGCTTCCGGGAGTTTTCCTCATCTCGAAGGACCGGACGGCCTTTGTCAGCTCGTCCAGAGTTAGCGGGTGATCCAGACTCTCCCGCTTGCTGTCGTCTAGCACCTCCGAGATAGACGACAGGAAAGACTGGGAGGCCGTGCTGTCTGTGGGCTTCGTGTCGTACAGCCCGGCATAAAAGGATTTGCTGATCCTTCGCATGTCAGGCTGCGAGGACGTCACAGAGCCGTCTTCCTCCTTCAGGCTGTGGATCACAGAGCTCCCTCTGTGTACCTTTTGGAAGAAGAAACGCGAGCACGTCTCGTCCTGCTCCACGGAGCGGACTCTGGAGCGGAAGATGATCTTGGAGGACTCTGAGGCATAGAGCGAGGCTTGCTGGCCCTTCACCTCTTGGAGTTCCTCCCCGACATTGACTCCCATCGACTGCAGCAGGAGCAGATTCTGCATGCTTTTCTGGAGTCGGGACATTTCCCTCTGTCCCTCTCTCGCCTTCTGAACACCTTTGAGGATGAAGAACCTCTTGATGTTCGTCTTGATCGTTTCCCACCAGTGCGCCGGGGAATCAAAGAGGGGTTTCACGGTTCTCCAACCTTTGTAATCCCTTTTGAGTTCCTCAATGTTTTCTGGGGTCAACAGTTTCACGTTCAGCTTCCATATGCCTCTGCCCACTTTATGGTCTTCCTGTGGGTGACAGTCGGCTAGTAAGAGGCAGTGGTCAGAGAAGAACACCGGCTTGACGTCGGTGGATCTGACCGAGAGTGTTTGGGACACAAACAGGAAGTCTATGCTGGAACGGACAGACCCGTCTGGCCTGGACCAGGTGTATCTGCGCGGCGCTCCGTCTGCAGGGTTGCTGAAGACGTCGTGCAGCTTGGCGTCTTTTACCGCTTCCATCAGGAGTCTGGACGTGGCGTCCAGTTTGCTGTCGGCTCTGCCGGATCGCCCAGCCGCATCGATGATGCAGTTGAAGTCACCGCCCAGAATAACCGGCCTGGACGTCGCCAGCAGCAGCGGTAGCTGCTGGAAAACGGCCAGCCGCTCGTTCTTGAGAGCCGGGACGTACACATTGATCAGCCTGAGCGGGGCGTTCTTGTACAGTACGTCTGCTACGAGGAGGCGGCCACCCACCACCTCCTTAACTTCGGTGATGGTGAAGTCACCTCCCCGCAGCAGAATACCCAGGCCGGAGGCACGGCAATCGTTGCCTCCTGACCAGATCGATTGGCCGTGGGGCCACCATCGCGACCACTGCCTGTAGTTGCTGAAGTGCGGTAGGCCGCACTCCTGCAGGAACAGTAGGTCGGCCTTGACCTTGGCAAGGTACCCCAAGGTGGAAACACATCGCGTCGTGCTTTTGATGCTACGCACGTTTATGCTTGCAATTTTTAAACCCATTTTAAAGTTTAAATAGAGTTCAGGTCCCATTTTAATAAGCAGTCCTTTATGCTGTTTCCATCCCTTGGGGCTGGACATGCATACACACAGTGTTAGAGAAAAACTGTACTTGCCCTGGGCTGAGGAACCCGCCCTGGTCTCTTGAGGGGTTGCTGTACCGGCAGGGGGATGACGGCGGTGAGAAGAAGTTTTCCTCATTCGTGGATGGTTCTTCCCTCAGCCTGTCGCCTGTGGTGTCGTGGCTCCCGGTTTCCCGGAGCAGGTGTGCATCGGTCGCTTCGTTGCTCCCGGTTTCCCGGAGCTGGGGTATGGTGGATGCTCCGCTGCTCCCGGTGGTCTGGAGCTGGGGAGCGTCGGGCACTTGGCCGCTCCCGGCAGTCTGGAGCTGGGGAGAGTCGGGCTCTTGGCCGCTCCCGGCGGTCTGGAGCTGGGGAGCGTCGGGCACTTGGCCGCTCCCGGCGGTCTGGAGCTGGGGAGCGTCGGGCACTTGGCCGCTCCCGGCGGTCTGGAGCTGGGCTGCTTTGTGCCCTTCGTTGCTTCCGGTGTTCTGGGGCACGGTGATCACTCCTGTTTGTTTCTTTGCGCTCAGCCACTTTTTCTGTTGTTGGTGTCTGTTCTTTTCTTGCCCTTCCTCATCAGATGGGCAGCTGCTGGTGTTGCCCGTTTGGGGCGGGTGCCGCATTTTCTCCACAAGCCTGGACTTTGGCGGCCTCTCTCTTTGGGGGAGGCTTTTTTTCTTCTTCTTTCGTTTGACCTCCTGCCATTCTCCCGTTTGTTGTTCTCCTGCTGCCTCCTCTTCCATGGGCTCTGGCTGTTGGGGAGGAGGCTGCGTGCTGGTTGCCTGGGTTTGGTCGTTTCCAGTGAGGGCCTCTACGGTGGGAGCGGTGTTGGTCTCCTTTGAGGCGGCCTTATTGACAGGTCCTTTAATTGCCTGCGCATAGCTGCTGCTGCGCTTTGGGCAGGCCTTGTAGAGATGGCCTGTCTCCCCGCACAAGTTGCAGCACTTGTTCTCCTTGCAGTCCTTCGTCTGGTGGCCTTCCTGCTTGCAGTTGCGACAGATGGTGACAGTGCAGGTCGCCGCCACGTGCCCGGATCTCCCGCAGGTTGGACACACCCTGGGTTGTCCCGCGTACACCATGTAGCCCCGGCTTCCACCGATGGCGAAGCTGGAGGGGAGGTGCTGGATGGCTCCTTTGGCATCCACTTTCAGGGTTACTTTGATCTGGCGTTTGCTGGTCCAGATCCCAAACAGGTCATTGACGTCAACGCTGTTCCCGACGCTGTCGACGTATCTGCCGAGGAACGTCAGCACATCAACAACAGGGATGTGCGGGTTGTACATGTGTACAGTGACCATCCGGTTTCTTTGTGTTGGGAGAGTGAATAGAGGCTCGGCAGTCATAACTGAAAGCAGCGCTTCACTCTCCTTTTCCTTAACTGCCTGCAGAAATTTCAGGCATGCCGCGACGTTCCTGAAAGTCACATCGAAACGTCCACTGCTGGGGAAATCCTGCAGAGCGAAGATGTCCACAACTTGGAATCCGCAGCATCCGGTCAAGATCCTCTTCACGAAAAGGGAGCGATCGATGGCCGATTGTCCCTCCACCTTCTTCACTGTGACTCGGACAGTGTTCCGAACTCCCTGTCTTGCTCCTCGGTTTGCTGCAATCTCGCTTGCAGGTCGCCCGTCGCTCCAGGCTCTCGAGCTCGCTGTTCCATTGGCCGCCGTCGCGCTTGCCGATCGCTCTCCGCCCCGGGCTGCCGAGCTCGCTGCTTGCTTGGCCCTCGTCTCACCTGCCAATCGCTCTCCACCCTGGAGTCCCGGGCTCGCTTCCTCATTGGCCGCCGTCATGCCTGCCAATCGCTCTCCGCCCCGGCCTCCCGAGCTCGCTCCTTCGTTGGCTGCCCTCTCGCCTGCCGATCGCTCTCCGCTGCAGGCTCTCGACCTCGCTGCATGGTCGGCCGCCCCCTCGTCTGCTGCTCGCTCCTCGCTCCAGGCTTTCGAGCTCCCTTCTCGGGCGTCAGGCACCTCGCGCTGCAGGTCGCTCTCCACTCCGGGCTCCCGCAATCGCTCCTCCTCCGGCGGCCTCGGTTTCTGCTCCCGATAGCTCCTTTCTCGGGTTTCCTCGCTCACTGCTCCGTCAGTCTCCATCTATGCAGATCGCTCTGCTCTGATTGGATCAAGGCCGAAGCCAGCATGAAAATGCAGCCAAACCAGAAACACCAGTATCGCGACACAAGGTCAATTAGCATCAGAATCAAGCAGATACTACACTTGATCTTAGCCAAAAGGCCGAGAAGCGATAGCCTGTAAACTGCCGCCGACGCGCAAGTGTCCCTCGGCCTCTGTCTTCTCCGTCAATCTGGCCGCGGTCGGCCGAGCGCAGGTGCGACGGCGGGCCTGCAGCAAGAGAGCAATTTCGGCCAGGGCTTACTTACTTGCAAGCCAGACGAAAAGCCGTGCCCGTATGGCACCCCCTTCCCTTCGGCGGAGATGACGCCATGAAAGCATTTGCATTTTGCGAGCAATTAACCAACCGGGCGGCGCGCAGGAGCGCGCCGGCGGGGCTTGCGGTGTCCCCTCCCCCCTCCTTTTCCAACGGGGGCGGGCGCAGTGGCTCAGAAATCCAACAGGGTGCAGCACGGTCCAGGTCAGCTGCAGAGCGGGAAAGGTGGCGAGGCCCCGCCCTGAAATCCAGGGCACGTCCCCATATGCAAATAAGAAAGAAAAACACAATTTTGACATGCAAACGCAGAGCGAAAAACACCCCCGAAGGCGGCTGCTTAGCCTGCGGCGCGGCCGGCCAGCGAGCGGGTGAAAAGTAAGGCGGCGGCACGACAAGGGCGAGCCCGAGCGGCTCTACAAAGGAAAGACAGCACGGCTGAAAGTGGTGCGAAAACTTTTTCTGCTTTTGACTTTTGCGACTTCCCACCCCAAAGAGGGGAAGCTGCACCGCTCCCGGAAGCACTGCAATACCAGGTCGATGCGTGGAGTGGACGGAGCAAGCCCCTGTTCCATCTCCCTGTTCCAAAAATCAATTTAATATTTGGTCCCCAGATAGGGGACGTATCAGATATTAAACTGATAAGAACAGATACTACACTTGATCTTAGCCAAAAGGCCGAGAAGCGATAGCCTGTAAACTCCCGCCGACGCGCAAGTGTCCCTCGGCCTCTGTCTTCTCCGTCAATCTGGCCGCGGTCGGCCGAGCGCAGGTGCGACGGCGGGCCTGCAGCAAGAGAGCAATTTCGGCCAGGGCTTACTTACTTGCAAGCCAGACGAAAAGCCGTGCCCGTATGGCACCCCCTTCCCTTCGGCGGAGATGACGCCATGAAAGCATTTGCATTTTGCGAGCAATTAACCAACCGGGCGGCGCGCAGGAGCGCGCCGGCGGGGCTTGCGGTGTCCCCTCCCCCCTCCTTTTCCAACGGGGGCGGGCGCAGTGGCTCAGAAATCCAACAGGGTGCAGCACGGTCCAGGTCAGCTGCAGAGCGGGAAAGGTGGCGAGGCCCCGCCCTGAAATCCAGGGCACGTCCCCATATGCAAATAAGAAAGAAAAACACAATTTTGACATGCAAACGCAGAGCGAAAAACACCCCCGAAGGCGGCTGCTTAGCCTGCGGCGCGGCCGGCCAGCGAGCGGGTGAAAAGTAAGGCGGCGGCACGACAAGGGCGAGCCCGAGCGGCTCTACAAAGGAAAGACAGCACGGCTGAAAGTGGTGCGAAAACTTTTTCTGCTTTTGACTTTTGCGACTTCCCACCCCAAAGAGGGGACGCTGCACCGCTCCCGGAAGCACTGCAATACCAGGTCGATGCGTGGAGTGGACGGAGCAAGCCCCTGTTCCATCTCCCTGTTCCAAAAATCAATTTAATATTTGGTCCCCAGATAGGGGACGTATCAGATATTAAACTGATAAGAACAGATACTACACTTGATCTTAGCCAAAAGGCCGAGAAGCGATAGCCTGTAAACTCCCGCCGACGCGCAAGTGTCCCTCGGCCTCTGTCTTCTCCGTCAATCTGGCCGCGGTCGGCCGAGCGCAGGTGCGACGGCGGGCCTGCAGCAAGAGAGCAATTTCGGCCAGGGCTTACTTACTTGCAAGCCAGACGAAAAGCCGTGCCCGTATGGCACCCCCTTCCCTTCGGCGGAGATGACGCCATGAAAGCATTTGCATTTTGCGAGCAATTAACCAACCGGGCGGCGCGCAGGAGCGCGCCGGCGGGGCTTGCGGTGTCCCCTCCCCCCTCCTTTTCCAACGGGGGCGGGCGCAGTGGCTCAGAAATCCAACAGGGTGCAGCACGGTCCAGGTCAGCTGCAGAGCGGGAAAGGTGGCGAGGCCCCGCCCTGAAATCCAGGGCACGTCCCCATATGCAAATAAGAAAGAAAAACACAATTTTGACATGCAAACGCAGAGCGAAAAACACCCCCGAAGGCGGCTGCTTAGCCTGCGGCGCGGCCGGCCAGCGAGCGGGTGAAAAGTAAGGCGGCGGCACGACAAGGGCGAGCCCGAGCGGCTCTACAAAGGAAAGACAGCACGGCTGAAAGTGGTGCGAAAACTTTTTCTGCTTTTGACTTTTGCGACTTCCCACCCCAAAGAGGGGAAGCTGCACCGCTCCCGGAAGCACTGCAATACCAGGTCGATGCGTGGAGTGGACGGAGCAAGCCCCTGTTCCATCTCCCTGTTCCAAAAATCAATTTAATATTTGGTCCCCAGATAGGGGACGTATCAGATATTAAACTGATAAGAACAGATACTACACTTGATCTTAGCCAAAAGGCCGAGAAGCGATAGCCTGTAAACTCCCGCCGACGCGCAAGTGTCCCTCGGCCTCTGTCTTCTCCGTCAATCTGGCCGCGGTCGGCCGAGCGCAGGTGCGACGGCGGGCCTGCAGCAAGAGAGCAATTTCGGCCAGGGCTTACTTACTTGCAAGCCAGACGAAAAGCCGTGCCCGTATGGCACCCCCTTCCCTTCGGCGGAGATGACGCCATGAAAGCATTTGCATTTTGCGAGCAATTAACCAACCGGGCGGCGCGCAGGAGCGCGCCGGCGGGGCTTGCGGTGTCCCCTCCCCCCTCCTTTTCCAACGGGGGCGGGCGCAGTGGCTCAGAAATCCAACAGGGTGCAGCACGGTCCAGGTCAGCTGCAGAGCGGGAAAGGTGGCGAGGCCCCGCCCTGAAATCCAGGGCACGTCCCCATATGCAAATAAGAAAGAAAAACACAATTTTGACATGCAAACGCAGAGCGAAAAACACCCCCGAAGGCGGCTGCTTAGCCTGCGGCGCGGCCGGCCAGCGAGCGGGTGAAAAGTAAGGCGGCGGCACGACAAGGGCGAGCCCGAGCGGCTCTACAAAGGAAAGACAGCACGGCTGAAAGTGGTGCGAAAACTTTTTCTGCTTTTGACTTTTGCGACTTCCCACCCCAAAGAGGGGAAGCTGCACCGCTCCCGGAAGCACTGCAATACCAGGTCGATGCGTGGAGTGGACGGAGCAAGCCCCTGTTCCATCTCCCTGTTCCAAAAATCAATTTAATATTTGGTCCCCAGATAGGGGACGTATCAGATATTAAACTGATAAGAACAGATACTACACTTGATCTTAGCCAAAAGGCCGAGAAGCGATAGCCTGTAAACTCCCGCCGACGCGCAAGTGTCCCTCGGCCTCTGTCTTCTCCGTCAATCTGGCCGCGGTCGGCCGAGCGCAGGTGCGACGGCGGGCCTGCAGCAAGAGAGCAATTTCGGCCAGGGCTTACTTACTTGCAAGCCAGACGAAAAGCCGTGCCCGTATGGCACCCCCTTCCCTTCGGCGGAGATGACGCCATGAAAGCATTTGCATTTTGCGAGCAATTAACCAACCGGGCGGCGCGCAGGAGCGCGCCGGCGGGGCTTGCGGTGTCCCCTCCCCCCTCCTTTTCCAACGGGGGCGGGCGCAGTGGCTCAGAAATCCAACAGGGTGCAGCACGGTCCAGGTCAGCTGCAGAGCGGGAAAGGTGGCGAGGCCCCGCCCTGAAATCCAGGGCACGTCCCCATATGCAAATAAGAAAGAAAAACACAATTTTGACATGCAAACGCAGAGCGAAAAACACCCCCGAAGGCGGCTGCTTAGCCTGCGGCGCGGCCGGCCAGCGAGCGGGTGAAAAGTAAGGCGCCTCCACAATCGCCTGGGCCTCCTTCTCGACCGACGAGTGTCGGATCTCAGGGCCCTGTAGGGTCCTTGAGAAGAAGGCCACCGGTCTCCCCTCCTGGTTAAGGGTGGCGGCTAGGGCGAAGTCGGATGCATCGCTCTCGACTTGGAAGGGGATGGACTCATCCACTGCGTGCATAGTGGCCTTGGCAATGTCTCCCTTACTGAGGGAGAAGGCTGCGCACGCTTCCTCCGTAAGGGGGAAGGATGTGGACTTCATGAGGGGTCTGGCTTTGTCCGCATAATTGGGCACCCATTGGGCATAGTAGGCGAAGAGCCCCAGGGTTCTCTTAAGTGCCTTAGGGCAGTGGGGGAGGGGTAGCTCCATGAGGGGGCGCATTCTTTCGGGGTCGGGGCCGATGAGTCCGTTCTCTACTACACAGCCAAGGATGGCAAGGCGCGAGGTGTTAAACACACATTTCTCCTTATTGTAGGTGAGGTTCAGCCGTTGGGCTGTACGGAGGAATTTCTCCAGATTCACGTCGTGGTCCTGCCGGTCGCGGCCGCAGATGGTGACGTTATCTAGGTAGGGGAATGTGGCCTGCAGTCCGTTCTGGTCAACCATCCGGTCCATCTCCCTTTGGAAGACCGAGACCCCGTTGGTGACACCGAAGGGGACCCTAAGGAAGTGGTATAGGCGCCCATTCGCCTCGAAGGCGGTGTACTGGCGGTCCTCTGGGTGGATAGGGAGTTGGTGGTAGGCCGACTTAAGGTCGATGGTCGAGAATACGCGGTATTGTGCAATCTGATTGACCATGTCAGATATGCGGGGAAGGGGGTATGCGTCCAGCTGGGTGTATCTGTTTATGGTCTGGCTGTAGTCGATGACCAGGCGATTTTTATCGCCGGTCTTAACGACCACGACCTGGGCACGCCAGGGGCTGTTGCTCCCCTCGATGATGCCCTCCTTCAGGAGACGCTGCACCTCCGAGCTAATGAAAGCTCTGTCCCCAGCGCTGTACCGCCTGCTCTTGGTAGCGACGGGTTTGCAGTCGGGGGTGAGGTTAGCGAACAGGGAAGGTGGCGGCACCTTGAGGGTGGATAGGCTGCAGGTGTTACGCGGTGGGCGGTTTAACCTTCGCTGGTTGTCGACTGTGAGTGGGGGGAGGGGTCCACCGTATGCTAGGGTTACACTTTGGAGGTGGGATTGGAAGTCCAGCCCTAGTAGGACGGCAGCGCAGAGCTGGGGGAGGACGAGGAGTTTAAAGTTTTTATACTCTGTACCCTTAACCGACAAGGTCACAGCACAGTAGCCGCTAATGTCCGTGGCGTGGGACCTCGATGCCATCGAGATTCGGTTGCGCGTTGGCAGGACAGGGAGGGAGTAGTGGCTCACCGTGTCTGGGTGGATGAAGCTCTCCGTGCTTCCGCTGTCGAACAGGCAGGTCGTGGCGTGGCCGTTTACTTTGATGTCCATCATCGACTTGGACAGGTGGTGTGGGCGGGCTTGATCCAGAGTGACGGAGGCTAGTGTGTAGGTAAGCGAGTCGTTGTCGTCTGCGGGCGAGGCGGTCGTCGGGTCCGGGGGCCCGGTGGCAGTCGGGCGTGGTGGGTAAAATGGCGTCTCCCACGAGGTAGGACAAAATGGCGGAGAAGATGGCTGCCCCCATAACTCACATGAGGCACTATTGGGGTCGGTTGCCTTGATCAAAGATGGCCGCACCCATGACTCACGTGTGGGGATACTGGCCTCAGTTGCCGTGAAAGAAGATGGCCGCCCCCACAGTTCGCATGAGGCACTGCTGGCCTCTGAAGATCCGCTCCTGCAGGCCTTAGAGAAGTGGCCTTTCTTCCTGCAGGTTGCGCAGGTAGAGTTCCTGGCTGGGCAGCGCGACCTCGGGTGCTTCTCCTGGCCGCAAAAGAAGCAGCCGGCGGCCCGATGTCGGAGCCGGTACCGGGGGTGGCGGGCCCGGTCGGGTCCGGGACGCCGACGCTGAGTTAGGTCCCGGGGGCGGCGCTGCGAAGGGTATTGCGGTAGGGGTCGGGCCCGAGTCCCAGGGTCACGAGCAGTACCTGGAAAACGCCTCCTGGTCCTGATGGGCCACCTCCAGGGAGAGAGCGAGGGCTTCAGCTTTGTCCAGGTCGAGGTCTTTAGCTTCAAGCAGTCTTTGCCGTGAGTAGTCGGACCGTAGGCCTTTCACAAAGGCATCGCGGATATTATCTTCCGTATTTTCAACAGCCGTCACCGCTTTAAAGTCACAGTTCCTGCCGAGTGCTCTTAGCGCCCGTAAAAATTCAGCTACAGACTCTCCTGGCTGTTGCGGGCGGGATCTTAGGAGGTGCCTGGTGTACATGTAATTTACCGGGCTGCGGTACTGCTGTTTCAGTAGGTTGATAGCGGCCTCGTATGTAGTCGTATCCTGGATGAGTGCGTATACTCTCGGGCTCGCTTGGGCGTTCAGAAGTCTTAGTTTGGATCTCTGCGGGGCGCCGGATTCTTCCAGGTAGGATTCGAAGCAGTCCAGCCAGTGTTTGAAGTTGAGGGCTGAGTTTGCTGCCTGTGGGTTTAGATCCAGGTACGGTGGTTTGAGGGCTTGCAGCCAAGCCGGCTGGTGTGGCTGGTGTAGCCCGGTGTCTGAAAGCTGCTGTGGCTGTGCTTCTGGGAGGGCTTCTGGCTGGCCAGTAGTAGACATCTTTAAAATTTAGTCAATAAAATTGATATACCTATCAATTCGTCCAATAAAAAGCGACGAGTTAGGAACGTAACTAAAGGTTTTTATTGACTAAATAACAGAGCCCACCCTCGTGGGTGATCGGGTCCAACAAGGAGGAATACCAGCCAGTCGACTACCTTTATACCTGGGCAGGTAGGTGGAGCCATGGGCGGAGTCGGAGGTGGTCAGCCCAGGTATAACAGCGCGACAAGAGGCGACCTCGTATCGTGATACAACAGTGATAACGGTGATAACAATACAACAGTGATAACTGTAGTGTAACGATAAAAGTGGTTTACCACATTCAGCCCTTGTTTAGATTTGAGTCCGGCGGGGTGAAGTGTACTACCAGTTCTGGTATGTCAGTCTGTCCGGAGGCCTCGTAAGCCTCTCCGATCATCGCAGCGGCGGTGCTGCATTATCCGGTGTTAGTGCTGGTGTCTGCGTGGTCGGCGAAGGCTCGTGGGGTTCCGGCATGCCGTCTACCTGGGCTGGAATTGGGGGTGTGGTGGGGGGGGGGATATAAAGGTGGTGTCTCCGGAGTGCCCGAGGGTGCGAGGTCTCGTAAGGAGACAGTGTCCTCCCGCCCGTCTGGGTAAGCCACGTAGGCGTACTGGGGGTTGGCGTGCAGGAGGTTCACCCTCTCGACCAGGGGGTCTGTTTTATGGGCCCTCACGTGCTTTCGCAGCAAGACGGGCCCCGGAGAGGTCAGCCAGGTTGGTAGAGTGGTTCCCGTAGTCGACTTCCTGGGGAAAACAAACATTCGTTCATGGGGGGTGGCGTTAACGGCAGTGCAAAGTAGTGACCGGATGGAGTGCAGCGCTGTCGGGAGGACTTCCTGCCAGCGGGAGGTTGGGAGGCCCTTAGACTTTAAGGCTAAGAGGACGGCCTTCCATACCGTCGCGTTCTCTCTTTCCACCTGGCCGTTCCCTCGGGGGTTGTAGCTGGTGGTCCTACTTGCTGCAATACCTCTCGCTAGTAGGAACTGACGGAGTTCCTCGCTCATGAAAGAGGAGCCCCGGTCACTATGTATATAGTTTGGGAACCCGAACAAGGCGAAGAGGTCGTTCAGGCATTTAATGACCGTGGTACTGGTCATGTCTGGGCAGGGGAAGGCAAAGGGGAAACGGGAGTACTCATCAACAATGTTGAGGAAGTACACATTACGGTCAGAGGACGGGAGGGGCCCCTTAAAGTCGATGCTCAGGCGCTCGAAGGGGCGGGTGGCCTTGATCAGGCTTGCTCTGTCCGGCCTAAAGAAGTGCAGTTTGCACTCGGCACAGGTCTGGCAGTTCCTGGTTATGGTCCTGACCTCCTCGATGGAGTAGGGCAGGTTGCGGGCCTTAATGAAGTGGTAAAGTCTGGTGACCCCGGGGTGGCAGAGGTCGTTGTGGAGGGTCTGAAGTCTATCACTTTGCGCGCTGGCGCATGTAATTCGTGACAGAGCATCGGGGGGTTCGTTCAGCTTACCTGGCCGGTACAAGATATCATAATCGTAGGTGGAGAGCTCGATTCTCCACCTCAAGATCTTGTCATTCTTGATTTTGCCCCTCAGCTTGTTATTAAACATAAAAGCGACCGAACGTTGGTCGGTAAGGAGGGTAAATCGTTTGCCTGCCAGGTAGTGCCTCCAGCGTCGTACCGCCTCCACAATCGCCTGGGCCTCCTTCTCGACCGACGAGTGTCGGATCTCAGGGCCCTGTAGGGTCCTTGAGAAGAAGGCCACCGGTCTCCCCTCCTGGTTAAGGGTGGCGGCTAGGGCGAAGTCGGATGCATCGCTCTCGACTTGGAAGGGGATGGACTCATCCACTGCGTGCATAGTGGCCTTGGCAATGTCTCCCTTAATGAGGGAGAAGGCTGCGCACGCTTCCTCCGTAAGGGGGAAGGATGTGGACTTCATGAGGGGTCTGGCTTTGTCCGCATAATTGGGCACCCATTGGGCATAGTAGGCGAAGAGCCCCAGGGTTCTCTTAAGTGCCTTAGGGCAGTGGGGGAGGGGTAGCTCCATGAGGGGGCGCATTCTTTCGGGGTCGGGGCCGATGAGTCCGTTCTCTACTACACAGCCAAGGATGGCAAGGCGCGAGGTGTTAAACACACATTTCTCCTTATTGTAGGTGAGGTTCAGCCGTTGGGCTGTACGGAGGAATTTCTCCAGATTCACGTCGTGGTCCTGCCGGTCGCGGCCGCAGATGGTGACGTTATCTAGGTAGGGGAATGTGGCCTGCAGTCCGTTCTGGTCAACCATCCGGTCCATCTCCCTTTGGAAGACCGAGACCCCGTTGGTGACACCGAAGGGGACCCTAAGGAAGTGGTATAGGCGCCCATTCGCCTCGAAGGCGGTGTACTGGCGGTCCTCTGGGTGGATAGGGAGTTGGTGGTAGGCCGACTTAAGGTCGATGGTCGAGAATACGCGGTATTGTGCAATCTGATTGACCATGTCAGATATGCGGGGAAGGGGGTATGCGTCCAGCTGGGTGTATCTGTTTATGGTCTGGCTGTAGTCGATGACCAGGCGATTTTTATCGCCGGTCTTAACGACCACGACCTGGGCACGCCAGGGGCTGTTGCTCCCCTCGATGATGCCCTCCTTCAGGAGACGCTGCACCTCCGAGCTAATGAAAGCTCTGTCCCCAGCGCTGTACCGCCTGCTCTTGGTAGCGACGGGTTTGCAGTCGGGGGTGAGGTTAGCGAACAGGGAAGGTGGCGGCACCTTGAGGGTGGATAGGCTGCAGGTGTTACGCGGTGGGCGGTTTAACCTTCGCTGGTTGTCGACTGTGAGTGGGGGGAGGGGTCCACCGTATGCTAGGGTTACACTTTGGAGGTGGGATTGGAAGTCCAGCCCTAGTAGGACGGCAGCGCAGAGCTGGGGGAGGACGAGGAGTTTAAAGTTTTTATACTCTGTACCCTTAACCGACAAGGTCACAGCACAGTAGCCGCTAATGTCCGTGGCGTGGGACCTCGATGCCATCGAGATTCGGTTGCGCGTTGGCAGGACAGGGAGGGAGTAGTGGCTCACCGTGTCTGGGTGGATGAAGCTCTCCGTGCTTCCGCTGTCGAACAGGCAGGTCGTGGCGTGGCCGTTTACTTTGATGTCCATCATCGACTTGGACAGGTGGTGTGGGCGGGCTTGATCCAGAGTGACGGAGGCTAGTGTGTAGGTAAGCGAGTCGTTGTCGTCTGCGGGCGAGGCGGTCGTCGGGTCCGGGGGCCCGGTGGCAGTCGGGCGTGGTGGGTAAAATGGCGTCTCCCACGAGGTAGGACAAAATGGCGGAGAAGATGGCTGCCCCCATAACTCACATGAGGCACTATTGGGGTCGGTTGCCTTGATCAAAGATGGCCGCACCCATGACTCACGTGTGGGGATACTGGCCTCAGTTGCCGTGAAAGAAGATGGCCGCCCCCACAGTTCGCATGAGGCACTGCTGGCCTCTGAAGATCCGCTCCTGCAGGCCTTAGAGAAGTGGCCTTTCTTCCTGCAGGTTGCGCAGGTAGAGTTCCTGGCTGGGCAGCGCGACCTCGGGTGCTTCTCCTGGCCGCAAAAGAAGCAGCCGGCGGCCCGATGTCGGAGCCGGTACCGGGGGTGGCGGGCCCGGTCGGGTCCGGGACGCCGACGCTGAGTTAGGTCCCGGGGGCGGCGCTGCGAAGGGTATTGCGGTAGGGGTCGGGCCCGAGTCCCAGGGTCACGAGCAGTACCTGGAAAACGCCTCCTGGTCCTGATGGGCCACCTCCAGGGAGAGAGCGAGGGCTTCAGCTTTGTCCAGGTCGAGGTCTTTAGCTTCAAGCAGTCTTTGCCGTGAGTAGTCGGACCGTAGGCCTTTCACAAAGGCATCGCGGATATTATCTTCCGTATTTTCAACAGCCGTCACCGCTTTAAAGTCACAGTTCCTGCCGAGTGCTCTTAGCGCCCGTAAAAATTCAGCTACAGACTCTCCTGGCTGTTGCGGGCGGGATCTTAGGAGGTGCCTGGTGTACATGTAATTTACCGGGCTGCGGTACTGCTGTTTCAGTAGGTTGATAGCGGCCTCGTATGTAGTCGTATCCTGGATGAGTGCGTATACTCTCGGGCTCGCTTGGGCGTTCAGAAGTCTTAGTTTGGATCTCTGCGGGGCGCCGGATTCTTCCAGGTAGGATTCGAAGCAGTCCAGCCAGTGTTTGAAGTTGAGGGCTGAGTTTGCTGCCTGTGGGTTTAGATCCAGGTACGGTGGTTTGAGGGCTTGCAGCCAAGCCGGCTGGTGTGGCTGGTGTAGCCCGGTGTCTGAAAGCTGCTGTGGCTGTGCTTCTGGGAGGGCTTCTGGCTGGCCAGTAGTAGACATCTTTAAAATTTAGTCAATAAAATTGATATACCTATCAATTCGTCCAATAAAAAGCGACGAGTTAGGAACGTAACTAAAGGTTTTTATTGACTAAATAACAGAGCCCACCCTCGTGGGTGATCGGGTCCAACAAGGAGGAATACCAGCCAGTCGACTACCTTTATACCTGGGCAGGTAGGTGGAGCCATGGGCGGAGTCGGAGGTGGTCAGCCCAGGTATAACAGCGCGACAAGAGGCGACCTCGTATCGTGATACAACAGTGATAACGGTGATAACAATACAACAGTGAAACGATAAAAGTGGTTTACCACACGGGGTATGGGCCACACCTGCGCCACGTACAGCAGCACTGACAGCACTTCGCACCTGATGACCAGGTTCTTTCCCACGATCGACAGGGAGCGCTGCTCCCACATTCCCAGTTTCTGGCGTGCCTTGGAGATACGCTCCTCCCAGTTTTTTGTGCATGCCCCAGCCGCTCCGAACCATATTCCCAGCACCTTCAGGTAATCTGACCTGACGGTGAAGGGGACAAAGGATCGGTCGGCCCAGTTCCCAAAGAACATGGCCTCGCTTTTGCTGCGATTTACTTTCGCTCCCGAGGCCAGTTCAAATTGGTCGCAGATGCTCAGCAGTCTGCGGACCGACAGCGGATCCGAGCAAAAGACGGCGACGTCATCCATGTACAGGGAGGTCTTAACCTGAGTGCCTCCGCTGCCTGGGATCGTCACCCCTCCAATGCTCGAATCCCTTCTGATGGATTGGGCAAAGGGTTCGATACAACACACGAACAAGACGGAGGAGAGAGGACAGCCCTGCCTGACTCCAGATTTGATCGGGAAGCTTTCTGATTCCCACCCGTTGATTAGGACTGCGCTACTGATGTCTGTGTAGAGCAGTTGGATCCAATTGCAGATTCCCTCCCCAAACCCCATTTTGGAGAGCACGTCCATCATGTACGTGTGCGATATTCTGTCGAAAGCCTTCTCCTGGTCCAAGCTGATTAAGCAGGTGTGCACCCCCCTGTCCCGCACGTAGGCGATCGTATCCCTGAGTAGCGCGAGGCTATCAGAGATCTTCCTGCCGGGTACGGCACAGGTGTGATCCGGGTGGATCACCAGCTCCAGAGCAGACTTGACCCTGTTGGCGATGACCTTGGACAGAATCTTGTAGTCCACATTAAGCAGCGAAATGGGCCGCCAGTTTCTGATTTCTTCCCTCTCCCCTTTCTGCTTGTAGATGAGGGTGATGATGCCTTTCCTCATCGATTCTGACATGCTGCCAGCCAGAAGCATACCCCCGTACACTTCCAGCAGGTCTGGGCCCATCCAGTCCCACAGAGCCGAATACAACTCGACCGGTAGGCCGTCGCTTCCGGGAGTTTTACTCGTCTCGAAGGACCGGACGGCCTTTGTCAGCTCGTCCAGAGTTAGCGGGTGATCCAGACTCTCCCGCTTGCTGTCGTCTAGCACCTCCGAGATAGACGACAGGAAAGACTGGGAGGCCGCGCTGTCTGTGGGCTTCGCGTCGTACAGCCCGGCATAAAAGGATTTGCTGATCCTTCGCATGTCAGGCTGCGAGGACGTCACAGAGCCGTCTTCCTCCTTCAGGCTGTGGATCACAGAGCTCTCTCTGTGTACCTTTTGGAAGAAGAAACGCGAGCACGTCTCGTCCTGCTCCACGGAGCGGACTCTGGAGCGGAAGATGATCTTGGAGGACTCTGAGGCATAGAGCGAGGCTTGCTGGCCCTTCACCTCTTGGAGTTCCTCCCCGACATTGACTCCCATCGACTGCAGCAGGAGCAGATTCTGCATGCTTTTCTGGAGTCGGGACATTTCCCTCTGTCCCTCTCTCGCCTTCTGAACACCTTTGAGGATGAAGAACCTCTTGATGTTCGTCTTGATCGTTTCCCACCAGTGCGCCGGGGAATCAAAGAGGGGTTTCACGGTTCTCCAACCTTTGTAATCCCTTTTGAGTTCCTCAATGTTTTCTGGGGTCAACAGTTTCACGTTCAGCTTCCATATCCCTCTGCCTACTTTCTGGTCTTCCTGTGGGTGACAGTCGGCTAGTAAGAGGCAGTGGTCAGAGAAGAACACCGGCTTGACGTCGGTGGATCTGACCGAGAGAGCTTGGGACACAAACAGGAAGTCTATCCTGGAACGGACAGACCCGTCTGGCCTGGACCAGGTGTATCTGCGCGGCGCTCCATCTGCAGGGTTGCTGAAGACGTCGTGCAGCTTGGCGTCTTTTACCGCTTCCATCAGGAGTCTGGACGTGGCGTCCAGTTTGCTGTCGGCTCTGCCGGATCGCCCAGCCGCATCGATGATGCAGTTGAAGTCACCGCCCAGAATAACCGGCCTGGACGTCGCCAGCAGCAGCGGTAGCTGCTGGAAGACGGCCAGCCGCTCGTTCTTGAGAGCCGGGGCGTACACATTGATCAGCCTGAGCGGGGCGTTCTTGTACAGTACGTCTGCTACGAGGAGGCGGCCACCCACCACCTCCTTAACTTCGGTGATGGTGAAGTCACCTCCCCGCAGCAGAATACCCAGGCCGGAGGCACGGCAATCGTTGCCTCCTGACCAGATCGATTGGCCGTGGGGCCACCATCGCGACCACTGCCTGTAGTTGCTGAAGTGCGGTAGGCCGCACTCCTGCAGGAACAGTAGGTCGGCCTTGACCTTGGCAAGGTACCCCAAGGTGGAAACACATCGCGTCGTGCTTTTGATGCTACGCACGTTTATGCTTGCAATTTTTAAACCCATTTTAAATTTTAAATAGAGTTCAAGTCCCATTTTAATAAGCAGTCCTTTATGCTGTTTCCATCCCTTGGGGCTGGACCTGCATACACACAGTGTCAGAGAAAAACTGTACTTGCCCTGGGCTGAGGAACTCGCCCTGGTCTCTTGAGGGGTTGCTGTACCGGCAGGGGGATGACGGCGGTGAGAAGAAGTCTTCTTCCTCATTCGTGGATGGTTCTTCCCTCAGCCTGTCGCCTGTGGTGTCGTGGCTCCCGGTTTCCCGGAGCAGGTGTGCATCGGTCGCTTCATTGCTCCCGGTTTCCCGGAGCTGGGGTATGGTGGACGCTCCGCTGCTCCCGGTTGTCTGGAGCTGGGGAGCGTCGGGCACTTGGCCGCTCCCGGCAGTCTGGAGCTGGGGAGAGTCGGGCACTTGGCCGCTCCCGGCAGTCTGGAGCTGGGGAGAGTCGGGCACTTGGCCGCTCCCGGCGGTCTGGAGCTGGGGAGCGTCGGGCACTTGGCCGCTCCCGGCGGTCTGGAGCTGGGGAGCGTCGGGCACTTGGCCACTCCCGGCGGTCTGGAGCTGGGGAGCGTCGGGAACTTGGCCGCTCCCGGCGGTCTGGAGCTGGGCTGCGTTGTGCCCTTCATTGCCTCCGGTGTTCTGGGGCACGGTGATCACTCCTGTTTGTTTCTTTTCGCTCAGCCACTTTTTCTGTTGTTGGTGACTGTTCTTTTCTTGCCCTTCCTCATCAGATGAGCAGCTGCTGGTGTTGCCCGTTTGGGGCGGGTGCCGCCTTTTTTCCACAGGCCTGGACTTTGGCGGCCTCTCTCTTTGGGGGAGGCTTTTTTTCTTGTTCTTTCGTTTGACCTCCTGCCATTCTCCCAGTTGTTGTTCTCCTGCTGCCTCCCCTTCCATGGGCTCTGGCTGTTGGGGAGGAGGCTGAGTGCTGGTTGCCTGGGTTTGGTCGTTTCCAGTGAGGGCCTCTGCGGTGGGAGCGGTGCTGGTCTCCTTTGAGGCGGCCTTGTTGACAGGTCCTTTAATTGCCTGCGCATAGCTGCTGCTGCGCTTTGGGCAGGCCTTGTAGAGATGGCCTGTCTCCCCGCACAAGTTGCAGCACTTGCTCTCCTTGCAATCCTTCGTCTGGTGGCCTTCCTGCTTGCAGTTGCGACAGATGGTGACAGTGCAGGTCGCCGCCACGTGCCCGGATCTCCCGCAGGTTCGACACACCCTGGGTTGTCCCGCGTACACCATGTAGCCCCGGCTTCCACCGATGGCGAAGCTGGAGGGGAGGTGCTGGATGGCTCCTTTGGCATCCACTTTCAGGGTTACTTTGATCTGGCGTTTGCTGGTCCAGATCCCAAACAGGTCATTTACGTCAACGCTGTACCCGACACTGTCGACGTATCTGCCGAGGAACGTCAGCACATCGACCACAGGGATGTGCGGGTTGTACATGTGTACAGTGACCACCCGGTTTCTTTGTGTTGGGAGAGTGAATAGAGGCTCGGCAGTCATAACTGAAAGCAGCGCTTCACTCCCCTTTTCCTTAACTGCCTGCAGAAATTTCAGGCATGCCGCGATGTTCCTGAACGTCACATCAAAATGTCCACTGCTGGGGAAATCCTGCAGAGCGAAGATGTCCGCAACTTGGAATCCGCAGCATCCGGTCAAGATCCTCTTCACAAAAAGGGAGCGGTCGATGGGCGATTGTCCCTCCACCTTCTGCACTGTGACTCGGACAGTGTTCCGGACTCCCTGTCTCGCTCCTCGGTTTGCTGCAATCTCGCTTGCAGGTCGCCCGTCACTCCAGGCTCTCGAGCTCGCTGTTCCATTGGCCGCCGTCGCGCCTGCCAATCGCTCTCTGCCCCGGGCTGCCAAGCTTGCTGCTTGCTTGGCCCTCGTCTCGCCTGCCAATCGCTCTCCGCCCTGGAGTCCCGGGCTCGCTTCCTCATTGGCCGACGTCATGCCTGCCAATCGCTCTCCGCCCCGGCCTCCCGAGCTCGCTCCTTCGTTGGCCGCCCTCTCGCCTGCCGATCGCTCTCCGCTGCAGGCTCTCGACCTCGCTGCATGGTCGGCCGCCCCCTCGTCTGCTGCTCGCTCCTCGCTCCAGGCTCTCACGCTCCCTTCTCGGGCGTCCGGCACCTCGCGCTGCAGGTCGTTCTCCACTCCGGGCTCCCGCAATCGCTCCTCCTCCCGCGGCCTCGGTTTCTGCTCCCGATAGCTCCTTTCTCGGGTTTCCTCGCTCACTGCTCCGTCAGTCTCCATCTATGCAGATCGCTCTGCTCTGATTGGATCAAGGCTGAAGCCAGCATGAAAATGCAGCCAAACCAGAAACACCAGTATCGCGACACAAGGTCAATTAGCATCAGAATCAAGCAAATACTACACTTGATCTTAGCCAAAAGGCCGAGAAGCGATAGCCTGTAAACTCCCGCCGACGCGCAAGTGTCCCTCGGCCTCTGTCTTCTCCGTCAATCTGGCCGCGGTCGGCCGAGCGCAGGTGCGACGGCGGGCCTGCAGCAAGAGAGCAATTTCGGCCAGGGCTTACTTACTTGCAAGCCAGACGAAAAGCCGTGCCCGTATGGCACCCCCTTCCCTTCGGCGGAGATGACGCCATGAAAGCATTTGCATTTTGCGAGCAATTAACCAACCGGGCGGCGCGCAGGAGCGCGCCGGCGGGGCTTGCGGTGTCCCCTCCCCCCTCCTTTTCCAACGGGGGCGGGCACAGTGGCTCAGAAATCCAACAGGGTGCAGCACGGTCCAGGTCAGCTGCAGAGCGGGAAAGGTGGCGAGGCCCCGCCCTGAAATCCAGGGCACGTCCCCATATGCAAATAAGAAAGAAAAACACAATTTTGATATGCAAACGCAGAGCGAAAAACACCCCCGAAGGCGGCTGCTTAGCCTGCGGCGCGGCCGGCCAGCGAGCGGGTGAAAAGTAAGGCGGCGGCGGCACGACAAGGGCGAGCCCGAGCGGCTCTACAAAGGAAAGACAGCACGGCTGAAAGTGGTGCGAAAACTTTTTCTGCTTTTGACTTTTGCGACTTCCCACCCCAAAGAGGGGAAGCTGCACCGCTCCCGGAAGCACTGCAATACCAGGTCGATGCGTGGAGTGGACGGAGCAAGCCCCTGTTCCATCTCCCTGTTCCAAAAATCAATTTAATATTTGATCCCCAGATAGGGGACGTATCAGATATTAAACTGATAAGAACAGATTTTTTTATTTTTTTTTATTTCAATATATATGCTTTATTCATAAAAATCTTTGTTCATGTACATGACAATGCAGTCCACATCTGGTACAGTGCAAATTAACTTCAGCACATGGCACTCAATTTACAAATTACATTACATTTATCATTACATATATCAAAGCATGTTTCAATATATAACAATATACACACCACAAATCATATTACAGATGAAAGCAGTACATGGTACTCTCTTTACACAAACAGGTACATTTTCATTACATGTTTTATCAGTCATACAGCCCAAGGGGGGCCGAGATGCATTCCAACATTTCTCAAAATACATTACATTACAATCCACCAACCGTATTATATATGGCTTAATAATACACATGAATGCAGTACATGGTACTCTATTTACATTCACAGATTACAAGTGCTTTACAATTAACACACTTGTTCGTCATGCGGCCCGAGGGGGGGGTTTTCCACTGGTTTCAGCCCCTCAGTGTACACTGGCGGGAGGGCCTTAAACTGTGGCCCTTCCCCATCGTGCCTTGGCGGCGGCGGCACCAACCTTTAGTGCGTCCCTCAGCACGTACTCCCGGACCTTGGAATGTGCCAATCTGCAACACTCGGTCGTGGACATCTCCTTGCTCTGGAAGACCAGCAAGTTTCGGGCAGACCAAAGGGCGTCTTTCACCGAGTTGATGATCTTCCAGCAGCAGTTGATGTTTGTCTCGGTGTGCGTCCCTGGGAACAGTCCGTAGAGCACAGAGTCCTGTGTTACCGAGCTGCTCGGGATGAACCTCGACAAAGACCACTGCATCTCTTTCCAGACCTTCTGTGCAAAGGCACATTCCAGAAGGAGATGGATGACGGTCTCGTCCCAAGCGCAGCCTCCTCGCGGACAGCGTGCGGTGGAGCAGAGACGTCGGGAGTGCATGAAGGATCTGACGGGGAGGGCCCTTCTCACCACCAGCCAAGCTACGTCTTGGTGCTTGTTTGTGAGTTCTGGCGATGAGGCATTCTGCCAAATGACTTCGACAGACTGCTCAGGGAACCATCCGAGAGGATCTACCATCTCCTTTTCCCGTAGGGTCTCGAGGACGTTTCGTGCTGACCACTGCTTGACAGCTTTGTGGTCAAAGGTGTTTGCCGTGAAAAACTTTTCCACGAAGGACAGGTGGTCTGGCACGGTCCAACTGGATGGAGCGTTCCGCGGCAGCGTCGCCAGACCCATCCTTCGCAACACCGGGGTCAGGTAGAACCTCAGCACGTAGTGACACTTGGCGTTTGCGTACTGAGGGTCCGTGCACAGTTTGATGCAGCCGCACACAAAGGTGGCCATCAGGATGAGGGCAACGTTTGGTACGTTCTTTCCCCCTTTCTCTGGAGATTTGTTCATCGTGTCCCTCCGGACACGGTCCATTTTCGATCTCCAGATAAAGTGGAAGACGGCTCGGGTGACTGCGGCGGCGCAGCGTCGGGGTATGGGCCACACCTGCGCCACGTACAGCAGCACTGACAGCACTTCGCACCTGATGACCAGGTTCTTTCCCACGATCGACAGGGAGCGCTGCTCCCACATTCCCAGTTTCTGGCGTGCCATGGAGATACGCTCCTCCCAGTTTTTTGTGCATGCCCCAGCCGCTCCGAACCATATTCCCAGCACCTTCAGGTAATCTGACCTGACGGTGAAGGGGACAAAGGATCGGTCGGCCCAGTTCCCAAAGAACATGGCCTCGCTTTTGCTGCGATTTACTTTCGCTCCCGAGGCCAGTTCAAATTGGTCGCAGATGCTCAGCAGTCTGCGGACCGACAGCGGATCCGAGCAAAAGACGGCGACGTCGTCCATGTACAGGGAGGCCTTAACCTGAGTGCCTCCGCTTCCTGGGATCGTCACCCCTCTTATGCTCGAATCCCTCCTGATGGACTGGGCAAAGGGTTCGATACAACACACGAACAAGACGGAGGAGAGAGGACAGCCCTGCCTGACTCCAGATTTGATCGGGAAGCTTTCTGATTCCCACCCGTTGATTAGGACTGCGCTACTGATGTCTGTGTAGAGCAGTTGGATCCAATTGCAGATTCCCTCCCCAAACCCCATTTTGGAGAGCACGTCCATCATGTACGTGTGCGATATTCTGTCGAAAGCCTTCTCCTGGTCCAAGCTGATTAAGCAGGTGTGCACCCCCCTGTCCCGCACGTAGGCGATCGTATCCCTGAGTAGCGCGAGGCTATCAGAGATCTTCCTGCCGGGTACGGCACAGGTCTGATCCGGGTGGATCACCAGCTCCAGAGCAGACTTGACCCTGTTGGCGATGACCTTGGACAGAATCTTGTAGTCCACATTAAGCAGCGAAATGGGCCGCCAGTTTCTGATTTCTTCCCTCTCCCCTTTCTGCTTGTAGATGAGGGTGATGATGCCTTTCCTCATCGATTCTGACATGCTGCCAGCCAGAAGCATACCCCCGTACACTTCCAGCAGGTCTGGGCCCATCCAATCCCACAGAGCCGAATACAACTCGACCGGTAGGCCGTCGCTTCCGGGAGTTTTACTCGTCTTGAAGGACCGGACGGCCTTTGTCAGCTCGTCCAGAGTTAGCGGGTGATCCAGACTCTCCCGCTTGCTGTCGTCTAGCACCTCCGAGATAGACGACAGGAAAGACTGGGAGGCCGCGCTGTCTGTGGGCTTCGCGTCGTACAGCCCGGCATAAAAGG
Source organism: Somniosus microcephalus (assembly GCF_052327205.1). Classification (NCBI taxonomy): domain Eukaryota; kingdom Metazoa; phylum Chordata; class Chondrichthyes; order Squaliformes; family Somniosidae; genus Somniosus; species Somniosus microcephalus. Next base: position 21,337,771 of record NC_141014.1, read on the forward strand.
ATTTGCTGATCCTTCGCATGTCAGGCTGCGAGGACGTCACAGAGCCGTCTTCCTCCTTCAGGCTGTGGATCACAGAGCTCCCTCTGTGTACCTTTTGGAAGAAGAAACGCGAGCACGTCTCGTCCTGCTCCACGGAGCGGACTCTGGAGCGGAAGATGATCTTGGAGGACTCTGAGGCATAGAGCGAGGCTTGCTGGCCCTTCACCTCTTGGAGTTCCTCCCCGACATTGACTCCCATCGACTGCAGCAGGAGCAGATTCTGCATGCTTTTCTGGAGTCGGGACATTTCCCTCTGTCCCTCTCTCGCCTTCTGAACACCTTTGAGGATGAAGAACCTCTTGATGTTCGTCTTGATCGTTTCCCACCAGTGCGCCGGGGAATCAAAGAGGGGTTTCACGGTTCTCCAACCTTTGTAATCCCTTTTGAGTTCCTCAATGTTTTCTGGGGTCAACAGTTTCACGTTCAGCTTCCATATGCCTCTGCCCACTTTATGGTCTTCCTGTGGGTGACAGTCGGCTAGTAAGAGGCAGTGGTCAGAGAAGAACACCGGCTTGACGTCGGTGGATCTGACCGAGAGTGTTTGGGACACAAACAGGAAGTCTATCCTGGAACGGACAGACCCGTCTGGCCTGGACCAGGTGTATCTGCGCGGCGCTCCATCTGCAGGGTTGCTGAAGATGTCGTGCAGCTTGGCGTCTTTTACCGCTTCCATCAGGAGTCTGGACGTGGCGTCCAGTTTGCTGTCGGCTCTGCCGGATCGCCCAGCCGCATCGATGATGCAGTTGAAGTCACCGCCCAGAATAACCGGCCTGGACGTCGCCAGCAGCAGCGGTAGCTGCTGGAAGACGGCCAGCCGCTCGTTCTTGAGAGCCGGGGCGTACACATTGATCAGCCTGAGCGGGGCGTTCTTGTACAGTACGTCTGCTACGAGGAGGCGGCCACCCACCACCTCCTTAACTTCGGTGATGGTGAAGTCACCTCCCCGCAGCAGAATACCCAGGCCGGAGGCACGGCAATCGTTGCCTCCTGACCAGATCGATTGGCCGTGGGGCCACCATCGCGACCACTGCCTGTAGTTGCTGAAGTGCGGTAGGCCGCACTCCTGCAGGAACAGTAGGTCGGCCTTGACCTTGGCAAGGTACCCCAAGGTGGAAACACATCGCGTCGTGCTTTTGATGCTACGCACGTTTATGCTTGCAATTTTTAAAGCCATTTTAAATTTTAAATAGAGTTCAAGTCCCATTTTAATAAGCAGTCCTTTATGCTGTTTCCATCCCTTGGGGCTGGACCTGCATACACACAGTGTTAGAGAAAAACTGTACTTGCCCTGGGCTGAGGAACTCGCCCTGGTCTCTTGAGGGGTTGCTGTACCGGCAGGGGGATGACGGCGGTGAGAAGAAGTCTTCTTCCTCATTCGTGGATAGTTCTTCCCTCAGCCTGTCGCCTGTGGTGTCGTGGCTCCCGGTTTCCCGGAGCAGGTGTGCATCGGTCGCTTCATTGCTCCCGGTTTCCCGGAGCTGGGGTATGGTGGACGCTCCGCTGCTCCCGGTTGTCTGGAGCTGGGGAGCGTCGGGCACTTGGCCGCTCCCGGCAGTCTGGAGCTGGGGAGAGTCGGGCACTTGGCCGCTCCCGGCAGTCTGGAGCTGGGGAGCGTCGGGCACTTGGCCGCTCCCGGCGGTCTGGAGCTGGGGAGCGTCGGGAACTTGGCCGCTCTCGGCGGTCTGGAGCTGGGGAGCGTCGGGCTCTTGGCCGCTCCCGGCGGTCTGGAGCTGGGGAGCGTCGGGCACTTGGCCGCTCCCGGCGGTCTGGAGCTGGGGAGCGTCGGGCACTTGGCCACTCCCGGCGGTCTGGAGCTGGGGAGCGTCGGGAACTTGGCCGGTCCCGGCGGTCTGGAGCTGGGCTGCGTTGTGCCCTTCATTGCCTCCGGTGTTCTGGGGCACGGTGATCACTCCTGTTTGTTTCTTTTCGCTCAGCCACTTTTTCTGTTGTTGGTGACTGTTCTTTTCTTGCCCTTCCTCATCAGATGAGCAGCTGCTGGTGTTGCCCGTTTGGGGCGGGTGCCGCCTTTTTTCCACAGGCCTGGACTTTGGCGGCCTCTCTCTTTGGGGGAGGCTTTTTTTCTTGTTCTTTCGTTTGACCTCCTGCCATTCTCCCAGTTGTTGTTCTCCTGCTGCCTCCCCTTCCATGGGCTCTGGCTGTTGGGGAGGAGGCTGAGTGCTGGTTGCCTGGGTTTGGTCGTTTCCAGTGAGGGCCTCTGCGGTGGGAGCGGTGCTGGTCTCCTTTGAGGCGGCCTTGTTGACAGGTCCTTTAATTGCCTGCGCATAGCTGCTGCTGCGCTTTGGGCAGGCCTTGTAGAGATGGCCTGTCTCCCCGCACAAGTTGCAGCACTTGCTCTCCTTGCAATCCTTCGTCTGGTGGCCTTCCTGCTTGCAGTTGCGACAGATGGTGACAGTGCAGGTCGCCGCCACGTGCCCGGATCTCCCGCAGGTTCGACACACCCTGGGTTGTCCCGCGTACACCATGTAGCCCCGGCTTCCACCGATGGCGAAGCTGGAGGGGAGGTGCTGGATGGCTCCTTTGGCATCCACTTTCAGGGTTACTTTGATCTGGCGTTTGCTGGTCCAGATCCCAAACAGGTCATTTACGTCAACGCTGTTCCCGACACTGTCGACGTATCTGCCGAGGAACGTCAGCACATCGACCACAGGGATGTGCGGGTTGTACATGTGTACAGTGACCACCCGGTTTCTTTGTGTTGGGAGAGTGAATAGAGGCTCGGCAGTCATAACTGAAAGCAGCGCTTCACTCCCCTTTTCCTTAACTGCCTGCAGAAATTTCAGGCATGCCGCGATGTTCCTGAACGTCACATCAAAATGTCCACTGCTGGGGAAATCCTGCAGAGCGAAGATGTCCGCAACTTGGAATCCGCAGCATCCGGTCAAGATCCTCTTCACAAAAAGGGAGCGGTCGATGGGCGATTGTCCCTCCACCTTCTTCACTGTGACTCGGACAGTGTTCCGGACTCCCTGTCTCGCTCCTCGGTTTGCTGCAATCTCGCTTGCAGGTCGCCCGTCACTCCAGGCTCTCGAGCTCGCTGTTCCATTGGCCGCCGTCGCGCCTGCCAATCGCTCTCTGCCCCGGGCTGCCAAGCTTGCTGCTTGCTTGGCCCTCGTCTCGCCTGCCAATCGCTCTCCGCCCTGGAGTTCCGGGCTCGCTTCCTCATTGGCCGACGTCATGCCTGCCAATCGCTCTCCGCCCCGGCCTCCCGAGCTCGCTCCTTCGTTGGCCGCCCTCTCGCCTGCCGATCGCTCTCCGCTGCAGGCTCTCGACCTCGCTGCATGGTCGGCCGCCACCTCGCGCTGCAGATCGCTCTCCACTCCGGGCTCCCGCAATCGCTCCTCCTCCGGCGGCCTCGGTTTCTGCTCCCGATAGCTCCTTTCTCGGGTTTCCTCGCTCACTGCTCCCTCAATCTCCATCTATGCAGATCGCTCTGCTCTGATTGGATCAAGGCCGAAGCCAGCATGAAAATGCAGCCAAACCAGAAACACCAGTATCGCGACACAAAGTCAATTAGCATCAGAATCAAGCAGATACTACACTTGATCTTAGCCAAAAGGCCGAGAAGCGATAGCCTGTAAACTCCCGCCGACGCGCAAGTGTCCCTCGGCCTCTGTCTTCTCCGTCAATCTGGCCGCGGTCGGCCGAGCGCAGGTGCGACGGCGGGCCTGCAGCAAGAGAGCAATTTCGGCCAGGGCTTACTTACTTGCAAGCCAGACGAAAAGCCGTGCCCGTATGGCACCCCCTTCCCTTCGGCGGAGATGACGCCATGAAAGCATTTGCATTTTGTGAGCAATTAACCAACCGGGCGGCGCGCAGGAGCGCGCCGGCGGGGCTTGCGGTGTCCCCTCCCCCCTCCTTTTCCAACGGGGGCGGGCGCAGTGGCTCAGAAATCCAACAGGGTGCAGCACGGTCCAGGTCAGCTGCAGAGCGGGAAAGGTGGCGAGGCCCCACCCTGAAATCCAGGGCACGTCCCCATATGCAAATAAGAAAGAAAAACACAATTTTGACATGCAAACGCAGAGCGAAAAACACCCCCGAAGGCGGCTGCTTAGCCTGCGGCGCGGCCGGCCAGCGAGCGGGTGAAAAGTAAGGCGGCGGCACGACAAGGGCGAGCCCGAGCGGCTCTACCAAAGGAAAGACAGCACGGCTGAAAGTGGTGCGAAAACTTTTTCTGCTTTTGACTTTTGCGACTTCCCACCCCAAAGAGGGGAAGCTGCACCGCTCCCGGAAGCACTGCAATACCAGGTCGATGCGTGGAGTGGACGGAGCAAGCCCCTGTTCCATCTCCCTGTTCCAAAAATCAATTTAATATTTGGTCCCCAGATAGGGGACGTATCAGATATTAAACTGATAAGAACAGATTTTTATTTTTTTTATTTTTTTTTATTTCAATATATATGCTTTATTCATAAAAATCTTTGTTCATGTACATGACAATGCAGTCCACATCTGGTACAGTGCAAATTAACTTCAGCACATGGCACTCAATTTACAAATTACATTACATTTATCATTACATATATCAAAGCATGTTTCAATATATAACAATATACACTCCACAAATCATATTACAGATGAAAGCAGTACATGGTACTCTCTTTACACAAACAGGTACATTTTCATTACATGTTTTATAAGTCATACAGGCCAAGGGGGGCCGAGGTGCATTCCAACATTTCTCAAAATACATTACATTACAATCCACCAACCGTATTATATATGGCTTAATAATACACATGAATGCAATACATGGTACTCTATTTACATTCACAGGTTACAAGTGCTTTACAATTAACACACTTGTACATCATGCGGCCCGAGGGGGGGTTTTCCACTGGTTTCAGCCCCTCAGTGTACACTGGCGGGAGGGCCTTAAACTGTGGCCCTTCCCCATCGTGCCTTGGCGGCGGCGGCACCAACCTTTAGTGCGTCCCTCAGCACGTACTCCCGGACCTTGGAATGTGCCAATCTGCAACACTCGGTCGTGGACATCTCCTTGCTCTGGAAGATCAGCAAGTTTCGGGCAGACCAAAGGGCGTCTTTCACCGAGTTGATGATCTTCCAGCAGCAGTTGATGTTTGTCTCGGTGTGCGTCCCTGGGAACAGTCCGTAGAGCACAGAGTCCTGTGTTACCGAGCTGCTCGGGATGAACCTCGACAAAGACCACTGCATCTCTTTCCAGACCTTCTGTGCAAAGGCACATTCCAGAAGGAGATGGATGACGGTCTCGTCCCAAGCGCAGCCTCCTCGCGGACAGCGTGCGGTGGAGCAGAGACGTCGGGAGTGCATGAAGGATCTGACGGGGAGGGCCCTTCTCACCACCAGCCAAGCTACGTCTTGGTGCTTGTTTGTGAGTTCTGGCGATGAGGCATTCTGCCAAATGACTTCGACAGTCTGCTCAGGGAACCATCCGAGAGGATCTACCATCTCCTTTTCCCGTAGGGTCTCGAGGACGTTTCGTGCTGACCACTGCTTGACAGCTTTGTGGTCAAAGGTGTTTGCCGTGAAAAACTTTTCCACGAAGGACAGGTGGTCTGGCACGGTCCAACTGGATGGAGCGTTCCGCGGCAGCGTCGCCAGACCCATCCTTCGCAACACCGGGGTCAGGTAGAACCTCAGCACGTAGTGACACTTGGTGTTTGCGTACTGAGGGTCCGTGCACAGTTTGATGCAGCCGCACACAAAGGTGGCCATCAGGATGAGGGCGACGTTTGGTACGTTCTTTCCCCCTTTCTCTGGAGATTTGTACATCGTGTCCCTCCGGACACGGTCCATTTTCGATCTCCAGATAAAGTGGAAGACGGCTCGGGTGACTGCGGCGGCGCAGGGTCGGGGTATGGGCCACACCTGCGCCACGTACAGCAGCACTGACAGCACTTCGCACCTGATGACCAGGTTCCTTCCCACGATCGACAGGGAGCGCTGCTCCCACATTCCCAGTTTCTGGCGTGCCTTGGAGATACGCTCCTCCCAGTTTTTTGTGCATGCCCCAGCCGCTCCGAACCATATTCCCAGCACCTTCAGGTAATCTGACCTGACGGTGAAGGGGACAAAGGATCGGTCGGCCCAGTTCCCAAAGAACATGGCCTCGCTTTTGCTGCGATTTACTTTCGCTCCCGAGGCCAGTTCAAATTGGTCGCAGATGCTCAGCAGTCTGCGGACCGACAGCGGATCCGAGCAAAAGACGGCGACGTCATCCATGTACAGGGAGGTCTTAACCTGAGTGCCTCCGCTGCCTGGGATCGTCACCCCTCCAATGCTCGAATCCCTTCTGATGGATTGGGCAAAGGGTTCGATACAACACACGAACAAGACGGAGGAGAGAGGACAGCCCTGCCTGACTCCAGATTTGATCGGGAAGCTTTCTGATTCCCACCCGTTGATTAGGACTGCGCTACTGATGTCTGTGTAGAGCAGTTGGATCCAATTGCAGATTCCCTCCCCAAACCCCATTTTGGAGAGCACGTCCATCATGTACGTGTGCGATATTCTGTCGAAAGCCTTCTCCTGGTCCAAGCTGATTAAGCAGGTGTGCACCCCCCTGTCCCGCACGTAGGCGATCGTATCCCTGAGTAGCGCGAGGCTATCAGAGATCTTCCTGCCGGGTACGGCACAGGTGTGATCTGGGTGGATCACCAGCTCCAGAGCAGACTTGACCCTGTTGGCGATGACCTTGGACAGAATCTTGTAGTCCACATTAAGCAGCGAAATGGGCCGCCAGTTTCTGATTTCTTCCCTCTCCCCTTTCTGCTTGTAGATGAGGGTGATGATGCCTTTCCTCATCGATTCTGACATGCTGCCAGCCAGAAGCATACCCCCGTACACTTCCAGCAGGTCTGGGCCCATCCAGTCCCACAGAGCCGAATACAACTCGACCGGTAGGCCGTCGCTTCCGGGAGTTTTACTCGTCTCGAAGGACTGGACGGCCTTTGTCAGCTCGTCCAGAGTTAGCGGGTGATCCAGACTCTCCCGCTTGCTGTCGTCTAGCACCTCCGAGATAGACGACAGGAAAGACTGGGAGGCCGCGCTGTCTGTGGGCTTCGCGTCGTACAGCCCGGCATAAAAGGATTTGCTGATCCTTCGCATGTCAGGCTGCGAGGACGTCACAGAGCCGTCTTCCTCCTTCAGGCTGTGGATCACAGAGCTCCCTCTGTGTACCTTTTGGAAGAAGAAACGCGAGCACGTCTCGTCCTGCTCCACGGAGCGGACTCTGGAGCGGAAGATGATCTTGGAGGACTCTGAGGCATAGAGCGAGGCTTGCTGGCCCTTCACCTCTTGGAGTTCCTCCCCGACATTGACTCCCATCGACTGCAGCAGGAGCAGATTCTGCATGCTTTTCTGGAGTCGGGACATTTCCCTCTGTCCCTCTCTCGCCTTCTGAACACCTTTGAGGATGAAGAACCTCTTGCTGTTCGTCTTGATCGTTTCCCACCAGTGCGCCGGGGAATCAAAGAGGGGTTTCACGGTTCTCCAACCTTTGTAATCCCTTTTGAGTTCCTCAATGTTTTCTGGGGTCAACAGTTTCACGTTCAGCTTCCATATCCCTCTGCCTACTTTCTGGTCTTCCTGTGGGTGACAGTCGGCTAGTAAGAGGCAGTGGTCAGAGAAGAACACCGGCTTGACGTCGGTGGATCTGACCGAGAGAGCTTGGGACACAAACAGGAAGTCTATCCTGGAACGGACAGACCCGTCTGGCCTGGACCAGGTGTATCTGCGCGGCGCTCCATCTGCAGGGTTGCTGAAGATGTCGTGCAGCTTGGCGTCTTTTACCGCTTCCATCAGGAGTCTGGACGTGGCGTCCAGTTTGCTGTCGGCTCTGCCGGATCGCCCAGCCGCATCGATGATGCAGTTGAAGTCACCGCCCAGAATAACCGGCCTGGACGTCGCCAGCAGCAGCGGTAGCTGCTGGAAGACGGCCAGCCGCTCGTTCTTGAGAGTCGGGGCGTACACATTGATCAGCCTGAGCGGGGCATTCTTGTACAGTACGTCTGCTACGAGGAGGCGGCCACCCACCACCTCCTTAACTTCGGTGATGGTGAAGTCACCTCCCCGCAGCAGAATACCCAGGCCGGAGGCACGGCAATCGTTGCCTCCTGACCAGATCGATTGGCCGTGGGGCCACCATCGCGACCACTGCCTGTAGTTGCTGAAGTGCGGTAGGCCGCACTCCTGCAGGAACAGTAGGTCGGCCTTGACCTTGGCAAGGTACCCCAAGGTGGAAACACATCGCGTCGTGCTTTTGATGCTACGCACGTTTATGCTTGCAATTTTTAAACCCATTTTAAATTTTAAATAGAGTTCAAGTCCCATTTTAATAAGCAGTCCTTTATGCTGTTTCCATCCCTTGGGGCTGGACCTGCATACACACAGTGTCAGAGAAAAACTGTACTTGCCCTGGGCTGAGGAACTCGCCCTGGTCTCTTGAGGGGTTGCTGTACCGGCAGGGGGATGACGGCGGTGAGAAGAAGTCTTCTTCCTCATTCGTGGATGGTTCTTCCCTCAGCCTGTCGTCTGTGGTGTCGTGGCTCCCGGTTTCCCGGAGCAGGTGTGCATCGGTCGCTTCATTGCTCCCGGTTTCCCGGAGCTGGGGGATGGTGGACGCTCCGCTGCTCCCGGTTGTCTGGAGCTGGGGAGCGTCGGGCACTTGGCCGCTCCCGGCAGTCTGTAGCTGGGGAGCGTCGGGCTCTTGGCCGCTCCCGGCGGTCTGGAGCTGGGGAGCGTCGGGCACTTGGCCGCTCCCGGCGGTCTGGAGCTGGGGGACGTCGGGCACTTGGCCGCTCCCGGCAGTCTGTAGCTGGGGAGCGTCGGGCTCTTGGCCGCTCCCGGCGGTCTGGAGCTGGGGAGCGTCGGGCACTTGGCCGCTCCCGGCGGTCTGGAGCTGGGGAGCGTCGGGCACTTGGCCACTCCCGGCGGTCTGGAGCTGGGGAGCGTCGGGAACTTGGCCGCTCCCGGCGGTCTGGAGCTGGGCTGCATTGTGCCCTTCGTTGCTACCGGTGTTCTGGGGCACGGTGATCACTCCTGTTTGTTTCTTTTCGCTCAGCCACTTTTTTTGTTGTTGGTGACTGTTCTTTTCTTGCCCTTCCTCATCAGATGAGCAGCTGCTGGTGTTGCCCGTTTGGGGCGGGTGCCGCCTTTTTTCCACAGGCCTGGACTTTGGCGGCCTCTCTCTTTGGGGGAGGCTTTTTTTCTTGTTCTTTCGTTTGACCTCCTGCCATTCTCCCAGTTGTTGTTCTCCAGCTGCCTCCTCTTCCATGGTCTCTGGCTGTTGGGGAGGAGGCTGAGTGCTGGTTGCCTGGGTTTGGTCGTTTCCAGTGAGGGCCTCTGCGGTGGGAGCGGTGCTGGTCTCCTTTGAGGCGGCCTTGTTGACAGGTCCTTTAATTGCCTGCGCATAGCTGCTGCTGCGCCTTGGGCAGGCCTTGTAGAGATGGCCTGTCTCCCCGCACAAGTTGCAGCACTTGCTCTCCTTGCAATCCTTCGTCTGGTGGCCTTCCTGCTTGCAGTTGCGACAGATGGTGACAGTGCAGGTCGCCGCCACGTGCCCGGATCTCCCGCAGGTTCGACACACCCTGGGTTGTCCCGCGTACACCATGTAGCCCCGGCTTCCACCGATGGCGAAGCTGGAGGGGAGGTGCTGGATGGCTCCTTTGGCATCCACTTTCAGGGTTACTTTGATCTGGCGTTTGCTGGTCCAGATCCCAAACAGGTCATTTACGTCAACGCTGTTCCCGACACTGTCGACGTATCTGCCGAGGAACGTCAGCACATCGACCACAGGGATGTGCGGGTTGTACATGTGTACAGTGACCACCCGGTTTCTTTGTGTTGGGAGAGTGAATAGAGGCTCGGCAGTCATAACTGAAAGCAGCGTTTCACTCCCCTTTTCCTTAACTGCCTGCAGAAATTTCAGGCATGCCGCGACGTTCCTGAACGTCACATCAAAATGTCCACTGCTGGGGAAATCCTGCAGAGCGAAGATATCCGCAACTTGGAAACCGCAGCATCCGGTCAAGATCCTCTTCACAAAAAGGGAGCGGTCGATGGGCGATTGTCCCTCCACCTTCTTCACTGTGACTCGGACAGTGTTCCGGACTCCCTGTCTCGCTCCTCGGTTTGCTGCAATCTCGCTTGCAGGTCGCCCGTCACTCCAGGCTCTCGAGCTCGCTGTTCCATTGGCCGCCGTCGCGCCTGCCAATCGCTCTCTGCCCCGGGCTGCCAAGCTTGCTGCTTGCTTGGCCCTCGTCTCGCCTGCCAATCGCTCTCCGCCCTGGAGTCCCGGGCTCGCTTCCTCATTGGCCGACGTCATGCCTGCCAATCGCTCTCCGCCCCGGCCTCCCGAGCTCGCTCCTTCGTTGGCCGCCCTCTCGCCTGCCGATCGCTCTCCGCTGCAGGCTCTCGACCTCGCTGCATGGTCGGCCGCCACCTCGCGCTGCAGGTCGCTCTCCACTCCGGGCTCCCGCAATCGCTCCTCCTCCGGCGGCCTCGGTTTCTGCTCCCGATAGCTCCTTTCTCGGGTTTCCTCGCTCACTGCTCCCTCAGTCGCCATCTATGCAGATCGCTCTGCTCTGATTGGATCAAGGCCGAAGCCAGCATGAAAATGCAGCCAAACCAGAAACACCAGTATCGCGACACAAGGTCAATTTGCATCAGAATCAAGCAGATACTGATAAGAACAGATACTACACTTGATCTTAGCCAAAAGGCCGAGAAGCGATAGCCTGTAAACTCCCGCCGACGCGCAAGTGTCCCTCGGCCTCTGTCTTCTCCGTCAATCTGGCCGCGGTCGGCCGAGCGCAGGTGCGACGGCGGGCCTGCAGCAAGAGAGCAATTTCGGCCAGGGCTTACTTACTTGCAAGCCAGACGAAAAGCCGTGCCCGTATGGCACCCCCTTCCCTTCGGCGGAGATGACGCCATGAAAGCATTTGCATTTTGCGAGCAATTAACTAACCGGGCGGCGCGCAGGAGCGCGCCGGCGGGGCTTGCGGTGTCCCCTCCCCCCTCCTTTTCCAACGGGGGCGGGCGCAGTGGCTCAGAAATCCAACAGGGTGCAGCACGGTCCAGGTCAGCTGCAGAGCGGGAAAGGTGGCGAGGCCCCGCCCTGAAATCCAGGGCACGTCCCCATATGCAAATAAGAAAGAAAAACACAATTTTGACATGCAAACGCAGAGCGAAAAACACCCCCGAAGGCGGCTGCTTAGCCTGCGGCGCGGCCGGCCAGCGAGCGGGTGAAAAGTAAGGCGGCGGCACGACAAGGGCGAGCCCGAGCGGCTCTACAAAGGAAAGACAGCACGGCTGAAAGTGGTGCGAAAACTTTTTCTGCTTTTGACTTTTGCGACTTCCCACCCCAAAGAGGGGAAGCTGCACCGCTCCCGGAAGCACTGCAATACCAGGTCGATGCGTGGAGTGGACGGAGCAAGCCCCTGTTCCATCTCCCTGTTCCAAAAATCAATTTAATATTTGGTCCTCAGATAGGGGACGTATCAGATATTAAACTGATAAGAACAGATACTACACTTGATCTTAGCCAAAAGGCCGAGAAGCGATAGCCTGTAAACTCCCGCCGACGCGCAAGTGTCCCTCGGCCTCTGTCTTCTCCGTCAATCTGGCCGCGGTCGGCCGAGCGCAGGTGCGACGGCGGGCCTGCAGCAAGAGAGCAATTTCGGCCAGGGCTTACTTACTTGCAAGCCAGACGAAAAGCCGTGCCCGTATGGCACCCCCTTCCCTTCGGCGGAGATGACGCCATGAAAGCATTTGCATTTTGCGAGCAATTAACCAACCGGGCGGCGCGCAGGAGCGCGCCGGCGGGGCTTGCGGTGTCCCCTCCCCCCTCCTTTTCCAACGGGGGCGGGCGCAGTGGCTCAGAAATCCAACAGGGTGCAGCACGGTCCAGGTCAGCTGCAGAGCGGGAAAGGTGGCGAGGCCCCGCCCTGAAATCCAGGGCACGTCCCCATATGCAAATAAGAAAGAAAAACACAATTTTGACATGCAAACGCAGAGCGAAAAACACCCCCGAAGGCGGCTGCTTAGCCTGCGGCGCGGCCGGCCAGCGAGCGGGTGAAAAGTAAGGCGGCGGCACGACAAGGGCGAGCCCGAGCGGCTCTACAAAGGAAAGACAGCACGGCTGAAAGTGGTGCGAAAACTTTTTCTGCTTTTGACTTTTGCGACTTCCCACCCCAAAGAGGGGAAGCTGCACCGCTCCCGGAAGCACTGCAATACCAGGTCGATGCGTGGAGTGGACGGAGCAAGCCCCTGTTCCATCTCCCTGTTCCAAAAATCAATTTAATATTTGGTCCCCAGATAGGGGACGTATCAGATATTAAACTGATAAGAACAGATTTTTTTTTATTTTTTTATTTCAATATATATGCTTTATTCATAAAAATCTTTGTTCATGTACATGACAATGCAGTCCACATCTGGTACAGTGCAAATTAACTTCAGCACATGGCACTCAATTTACAAATTACATTACATTTATCATTACATGTTTCAATATATAACAATATACACTCCACAAATCATATTACAGATGAAAGCAGTACATGGTACTCTCTTTACACAAACAGGTACATTTTCATTACATGTTTTATCAGTCATACAGCCCAAGGGGGGCCGAGATGCATTCCAACATTTCTCAAAATACATTACATTACAATCCACCAACCGTATTATATATGGCTTAATAATACACATGAATGCAGTTCATGGTACTCTATTTACATTCACAGATTACAAGTGCTTTACAATTAACACACTTGTACGTCATGCGGCCCGAGGGGGGGTTTCCCACTGGTTTCAGCCCCTCAGTGTACACTGGCGGGAGGACCTTAAACTGTGGCCCTTCCCCATCGTGCCTTGGCGGCGGCGGCACCAACCTTTAGTGCGTCCCTCAGCACGTACTCCCGGACCTTGGAATGTGCCAATCTGCAACACTCGGTCGTGGACATCTCCTTGCTCTGGAAGACCAGCAAGTTTCGGGCAGACCAAAGGGCGTCTTTCACCGAGTTGATGATCTTCCAGCAGCAGTTGATGTTTGTCTCGGTGTGCGTCCCTGGGAACAGTCCGTAGAGCACAGAGTCCTGTGTTACCGAGCTGCTCGGGATGAACCTCGACAAAGACCACTGCATCTCTTTCCAGACCTTCTGTGCAAAGGCACATTCCAGAAGGAGATGGATGACGGTCTCGTCCCAAGCGCAGCCTCCTCGCGGACAGCGTGCGGTGGAGCAGAGACGTCGGGAGTGCATGAAGGATCTGACGGGGAGGGCCCTTCTCACCACCAGCCAAGCTACGTCTTGGTGCTTGTTTGTGAGTTCTGGCGATGAGGCATTCTGCCAAATGACTTCGACAGTCTGCTCAGGGAACCATCCGAGAGGATCTACCATCTCCTTTTCCCGTAGGGTCTCGAGGACGTTTCGTGCTGACCACTGCTTGACAGCTTTGTGGTCAAAGGTGTTTGCCGTGAAAAACTTTTCCACGAAGGACAGGTGGTCTGGCACGGTCCAACTGGATGGAGCGTTCCGCGGCAGCGTCGCCAGACCCATCCTTCGCAACACCGGGGTCAGGTAGAACCTCAGCACGTAGTGACACTTGGTGTTTGCGTACTGAGGGTCCGTGCACAGTTTGATGCAGCCGCACACAAAGGTGGCCATCAGGATGAGGGCGACGTTTGGTACGTTCTTTCCCCCTTTCTCTGGAGATTTGTACATCGTGTCCCTCCGGACACGGTCCATTTTCGATCTCCAGATAAAGTGGAAGACGGCTCGGGTGACTGCGGCGGCGCAGGGTCGGGGTATGGGCCACACCTGCGCCACGTACAGCAGCACTGACAGCACTTCGCACCTGATGACCAGGTTCTTTCCCACGATCGACAGGGAGCGCTGCTCCCACATTCCCAGTTTCTGGCGTGCCTTGGAGATACGCTCCTCCCAGTTTTTTGTGCATGCCCCAGCCGCTCCGAACCATATTCCCAGCACCTTCAGGTAATCTGACCTGACGGTGAAGGGGACAAAGGATCGGTCGGCCCAGTTCCCAAAGAACATGGCCTCGCTTTTGCTGCGATTTACTTTCGCTCCCGAGGCCAGTTCAAATTGGTCGCAGATGCTCAGCAGTCTGCGGACCGACAGCGGATCCGAGCAAAAGACGGCGACGTCATCCATGTACAGGGAGGTCTTAACCTGAGTGCCTCCGCTGCCTGGGATCGTCACCCCTCCAATGCTCGAATCCCTTCTGATGGATTGGGCAAAGGGTTCGATACAACACACGAACAAGACGGAGGAGAGAGGACAGCCCTGCCTGACTCCAGATTTGATCGGGAAGCTTTCTGATTCCCACCTGTTGATTAGGACTGCGCTACTGATGTCTGTGTAGAGCAGTTGGATCCAATTGCAGATTCCCTCCCCAAACCCCATTTTGGAGAGCACGTCCATCATGTACGTGTGCGATATTCTGTCGAAAGCCTTCTCCTGGTCCAAGCTGATTAAGCAGGTGTGCACCCCCCTGTCCCGCACGTAGGCGATCGTATCCCTGAGTAGCGCGAGGCTATCAGAGATCTTCCTGCCGGGTACGGCACAGGTCTGATCCGGGTGGATCACCAGCTCCAGAGCAGACTTGACCCTGTTGGCGATGACCTTGGACAGAATCTTGTAGTCCACATTAAGCAGTGAAATGGGCCGCCAGTTTCTGATTTCTTCCCTCTCCCCCTTCTGCTTGTAGATGAGGGTGATGATGCCTTTCCTCATCGATTCTGACATGCTGCCAGCCAGAAGCATACCCCCGTACACTTCCAGCAGGTCTGGGCCCATCCAGTCCCACAGAGCCGAATACAACTCGGCCGGTAGGCCGTCGCTTCCGGGAGTTTTACTCGTCTCGAAGGACAGGACGGCCTTTGTCAGCTCGTCCAGAGTTAGCGGGTGATCCAGACTCTCCCGCTTGCTGTCGTCTAGCACCTCCGAGATAGACGACAGGAAAGACTGGGAGGCCGCGCTGTCTGTGGGCTTCGCGTCGTACAGCCCGGCATAAAAGGATTTGCTGATCCTTCGCATGTCAGGCTGCGAGGACGTCACAGAGCCGTCTTCCTCCTTCAGGCTGTGGATCACAGAGCTCCCTCTGTGTACCTTTTGGAAGAAGAAACGCGAGCACGTCTCGTCCTGCTCCACGGAGCGGACTCTGGAGCGGAAGATGATCTTGGAGGACTCTGAGGCATAGAGCGAGGCTTGCTGGCCCTTCACCTCTTGGAGTTCCTCCCCGACATTGACTCCCATCGACTGCAGCAGGAGCAGATTCTGCATGCTTTTCTGGAGTCGGGACATTTCCCTCTGTCCCTCTCGCCTTCTGAACACCTTTGAGGATGAAGAACCTCTTGATGTTCGTCTTGATCGTTTCCCACCAGTGCGCCGGGGAATCAAAGAGGGGTTTCACGGTTCTCCAACCTTTGTAATCCCTTTTGAGTTCCTCAATGTTTTCTGGGGTCAACAGTTTCACGTTCAGCTTCCATATCCCTCTGCCTACTTTCTGGTCTTCCTGTGGGTGACAGTCGGCTAGTAAGAGGCAGTGGTCAGAGAAGAACACCGGCTTGACGTCGGTGGATCTGACCGAGAGAGCTTGGGACACAAACAGGAAGTCTATCCTGGAACGGACAGACCCGTCTGGCCTGGACCAGGTGTATCTGCGCGGCGCTCCATCTGCAGGGTTGCTGAAGATGTCGTGCAGCTTGGCGTCTTTTACCGCTTCCATCAGGAGTCTGGACGTGGCGTCCAGTTTGCTGTCGGCTCTGCCGGATCGCCCAGCCGCATCGATGATGCAGTTGAAGTCACCGCCCAGAATAACCGGCCTGGACGTCGCCAGCAGCAGCGGTAGCTGCTGGAAGACGGCCAGCCGCTCGTTCTTGAGAGCCGGGGCGTACACATTGATCAGCCTGAGCGGGGCGTTCTTGTACAGTACGTCTGCTACGAGGAGGCGGCCACCCACAACCTCCTTAACTTCGGTGATGGTGAAGTCACCTCCCCGCAGCAGAATACCCAGGCCGGAGGCACGGCAATCGTTGCCTCCTGACCAGATCGATTGGCCGTGGGGCCACCATCGCGACCACTGCCTGTAGTTGCTGAAGTGCGGTAGGCCGCACTCCTGCAGGAACAGTAGGTCGGCCTTGACCTTGGCAAGGTACCCCAAGGTGGAAACACATCGCGTCGTGCTTTTGATGCTACGCACGTTTATGCTTGCAATTTTTAAACCCATTTTAAATTTTAAATAGAGTTCAAGTCCCATTTTAATAAGCAGTCCTTTATGCTGTTTCCATCCCTTGGGGCTGGACCTGCATACACACAGTGTTAGAGAAAAACTGTACTTGCCCTGGGCTGAGGAACTCGCCCTGGTCTCTTGAGGGGTTGCTGTACCGGCAGGGGGATGACGGCGGTGAGAAGAAGTCTTCTTCCTCATTCGTGGATGGTTCTTCCCTCAGCCTGTCGCCTGTGGTGTCGTGGCTCCCGGTTTCCCGGAGCAGGTGTGCATCGGTCGCTTCATTGCTCCCGGTTTCCCGGAGCTGGGGTATGGTGGACGCTCCGCTGCTCCCGGTTGTCTGGAGCTGGGGAGCGTCGGGCACTTGGCCGCCCCCGGCGGTCTGGAGCTGGGGGACGTCGGGCACTTGGCCGCTCCCGGCAGTCTGTAGCTGGGGAGCGTCGGGCTCTTGGCCGCTCCCGGCGGTCTGGAGCTGGGGAGCGTCGGGCACTTGGCCGCTCCCGGCGGTCTGGAGCTGGGGAGCGTCGGGCACTTGGCCACTCCCGGCGGTCTGGAGCTGGGGAGCGTCGGGAACTTGGCCGCTCCCGGCGGTCTGGAGCTGGGCTGCATTGTGCCCTTCGTTGCTACCGGTGTTCTGGGGCACGGTGATCACTCCTGTTTGTTTCTTTTCGCTCAGCCACTTTTTTTGTTGTTGGTGACTGTTCTTTTCTTGCCCTTCCTCATCAGATGAGCAGCTGCTGGTGTTGCCCGTTTGGGGCGGGTGCCGCCTTTTTTCCACAGGCCTGGACTTTGGCGGCCTCTCTCTTTGGGGGAGGCTTTTTTTCTTGTTCTTTCGTTTGACCTCCTGCCATTCTCCCAGTTGTTGTTCTCCAGCTGCCTCCTCTTCCATGGTCTCTGGCTGTTGGGGAGGAGGCTGAGTGCTGGTTGCCTGGGTTTGGTCGTTTCCAGTGAGGGCCTCTGCGGTGGGAGCGGTGCTGGTCTCCTTTGAGGCGGCCTTGTTGACAGGTCCTTTAATTGCCTGCGCATAGCTGCTGCTGCGCCTTGGGCAGGCCTTGTAGAGATGGCCTGTCTCCCCGCACAAGTTGCAGCACTTGCTCTCCTTGCAATCCTTCGTCTGGTGGCCTTCCTGCTTGCAGTTGCGACAGATGGTGACAGTGCAGGTCGCCGCCACGTGCCCGGATCTCCCGCAGGTTCGACACACCCTGGGTTGTCCCGCGTACACCATGTAGCCCCGGCTTCCACCGATGGCGAAGCTGGAGGGGAGGTGCTGGATGGCTCCTTTGGCATCCACTTTCAGGGTTACTTTGATCTGGCGTTTGCTGGTCCAGATCCCAAACAGGTCATTTACGTCAACGCTGTTCCCGACACTGTCGACGTATCTGCCGAGGAACGTCAGCACATCGACCACAGGGATGTGCGGGTTGTACATGTGTACAGTGACCACCCGGTTTCTTTGTGTTGGGAGAGTGAATAGAGGCTCGGCAGTCATAACTGAAAGCAGCGTTTCACTCCCCTTTTCCTTAACTGCCTGCAGAAATTTCAGGCATGCCGCGACGTTCCTGAACGTCACATCAAAATGTCCACTGCTGGGGAAATCCTGCAGAGCGAAGATATCCGCAACTTGGAAACCGCAGCATCCGGTCAAGATCCTCTTCACAAAAAGGGAGCGGTCGATGGGCGATTGTCCCTCCACCTTCTTCACTGTGACTCGGACAGTGTTCCGGACTCCCTGTCTCGCTCCTCGGTTTGCTGCAATCTCGCTTGCAGGTCGCCCGTCACTCCAGGCTCTCGAGCTCGCTGTTCCATTGGCCGCCGTCGCGCCTGCCAATCGCTCTCTGCCCCGGGCTGCCAAGCTTGCTGCTTGCTTGGCCCTCGTCTCGCCTGCCAATCGCTCTCCGCCCTGGAGTCCCGGGCTCGCTTCCTCATTGGCCGACGTCATGCCTGCCAATCGCTCTCCGCCCCGGCCTCCCGAGCTCGCTCCTTCGTTGGCCGCCCTCTCGCCTGCCGATCGCTCTCCGCTGCAGGCTCTCGACCTCGCTGCATGGTCGGCCGCCACCTCGCGCTGCAGGTCGCTCTCCACTCCGGGCTCCCGCAATCGCTCCTCCTCCGGCGGCCTCGGTTTCTGCTCCCGATAGCTCCTTTCTCGGGTTTCCTCGCTCACTGCTCCCTCAGTCGCCATCTATGCAGATCGCTCTGCTCTGATTGGATCAAGGCCGAAGCCAGCATGAAAATGCAGCCAAACCAGAAACACCAGTATCGCGACACAAGGTCAATTAGCATCAGAATCAAGCAGATACTACACTTGATCTTAGCCAAAAGGCCGAGAAGCGATAGCCTGTAAACTCCCGCCGACGCGCAAGTGTCCCTCGGCCTCGGTCTTCTCCGTCAATCTGGCCGCGGTCGGCCGAGCGCAGGTGCGACGGCGGGCCTGCAGCAAGAGAGCAATTTCGGCCAGGGCTTACTTACTTGCAAGCCAGACGAAAAGCCGTGCCCGTATGGCACCCCCTTCCCTTCGGCGGAGATGACGCCATGAAAGCATTTGCATTTTGCGAGCAATTAACCAACCGGGCGGCGCGCAGGAGCGCGCCGGCGGGGCTTGCGGCGTCCCCTCCCCCCTCCTTTTCCAACGGGGGCGGGCGCAGTGGCTCAGAAATCCAACAGGCTGCAGCACGGTCCAGGTCAGCTGCAGAGCGGGAAAGGTGGCGAGGCCCCGCCCTGAAATCCAGGGCACGTCCCCATATGCAAATAAGAAAGAAAAACACAATTTTGACATGCAAACGCAGAGCGAAAAACACCCCCGAAGGCGGCTGCTTAGCCTGCAGCGCGGCCGGCCAGCGAGCGGGTGAAAAGTAAGGCGGCGGCACGACAAGGGCGAGCCCGAGCGGCTCTACAAAGGAAAGACAGCACGGCTGAAAGTGGTGCGAAAACTTTTTCTGCTTTTGACTTTTGCGACTTCCCACCCCAAAGAGGGGAAGCTGCACCGCTCCCGGAAGCACTGCAATACCAGGTCGATGCGTGGAGTGGACGGAGCAAGCCCCTGTTCCATCTCCCTGTTCCAAAAATCAATTTAATATTTGGTCCCCAGATAGGGGACGTATCAGATATTAAACTGATAAGAACAGATACTACACTTGATCTTAGCCAAAAGGCCGAGAAGCGATAGCCTGTAAACTCCCGCCGACGCGCAAGTGTCCCTCGGCCTCTGTCTTCTCCGTCAATCTGGCCGCGGTCGGCCGAGCGCAGGTGCGACGGCGGGCCTGCAGCAAGAGAGCAATTTCGGCCAGGGCTTACTTACTTGCAAGCCAGACGAAAAGCCGTGCCCGTATGGCACCCCCTTCCCTTCGGCGGAGATGACGCCATGAAAGCATTTGCATTTTGCGAGCAATTAACCAACCGGGCGGCGCGCAGGAGCGCGCCGGCGGGGCTTGCGGTGTCCCCTCCCCCCTCCTTTTCCAACGGGGGCGGGCGCAGTGGCTCAGAAATCCAACAGGGTGCAGCACGGTCCAGGTCAGCTGCAGAGCGGGAAAGGTGGCGAGGCCCCGCCCTGAAATCCAGGGCACGTCCCCATATGCAAATAAGAAAGAAAAACACAATTTTGACATGCAAACGCAGAGCGAAAAACACCCCCGAAGGCGGCTGCTTAGCCTGCGGCGCGGCCGGCCAGCGAGCGGGTGAAAAGTAAGGCGGCGGCACGACAAGGGCGAGCCCGAGCGGCTCTACAAAGGAAAGACAGCACGGCTGAAAGTGGTGCGAAAACTTTTTCTGCTTTTGACTTTTGCGACTTCCCACCCCAAAGAGGGGAAGCTGCACCGCTCCCGGAAGCACTGCAATACCAGGTCGATGCGTGGAGTGGACGGAGCAAGCCCCTGTTCCATCTCCCTGTTCCAAAAATCAATTTAATATTTGGTCCCCAGATAGGGGACGTATCAGATATTAAACTGATAAGAACAGATTTTTTTTTTTTTTTTTTTTTTTTTTTTTATTTCAATATATATGCTTTATTCATAAAAATCTTTGTTCATGTACATGACACTGCAGTCCACCTCTGGTACAGTGCAAATTAACTTCAGCACATGGCACTCAATTTACAAATTACATTACATTTATCATTACATATATCAAAGCATGTTTCAATATATTACAATATACACTCCACAAATCATATTACAGATGAAAGCAGTACATGGTACTCTCTTTACACAAAACAGGTACATTTTCATTACATGTTTTATAAGTCATACAGCCCAAGGGGGGCCGAGGTGCATTCCAACATTTCTCAAAATACATTACATTACAATCCACCAACCGTATTATATATGGCTTAATAATACACATGAATGCAGTTCATGGTACTCTATTTACATTCACAGATTACAAGTGCTTTACAATTAACACACTTGTACGTCATGCGGCCCGAGGGGGGGTTTCCCACTGGTTTCAGCCCCTCAGTGTACACTGGCGGGAGGACCTTAAACTGTGGCCCTTCCCCATCGTGCCTTGGCGGCGGCGGCACCAACCTTTAGTGCGTCCCTCAGCACGTACTCCCGGACCTTGGAATGTGCCAATCTGCAACACTCGGTCGTGGACATCTCCTTGCTCTGGAAGACCAGCAAGTTTCGGGCAGACCAAAGGGCGTCTTTCACCGAGTTGATGATCTTCCAGCAGCAGTTGATGTTTGTCTCGGTGTGCGTCCCTGGGAACAGTCCGTAGAGCACAGAGTCCTGTGTTACCGAGCTGCTCGGGATGAACCTCGACAAAGACCACTGCATCTCTTTCCAGACCTTCTGTGCAAAGGCACATTCCAGAAGGAGATGGATGACGGTCTCGTCCCAAGCGCAGCCTCCTCGCGGACAGCGTGCGGTGGAGCAGAGACGTCGGGAGTGCATGAAGGATCTGACGGGGAGGGCCCTTCTCACCACCAGCCAAGCTACGTCTTGGTGCTTGTTTGTGAGTTCTGGCGATGAGGCATTCTGCCAAATGACTTCGACAGTCTGCTCAGGGAACCATCCGAGAGGATCTACCATCTCCTTTTCCCGTAGGGTCTCGAGGACGTTTCGTGCTGACCACTGCTTGACAGCTTTGTGGTCAAAGGTGTTTGCCGTGAAAAACTTTTCCACGAAGGACAGGTGGTCTGGCACGGTCCAACTGGATGGAGCGTTCCGCGGCAGCGTCGCCAGACCCATCCTTCGCAACACCGGGGTCAGGTAGAACCTCAGCACGTAGTGACACTTGGTGTTTGCGTACTGAGGGTCCGTGCACAGTTTGATGCAGCCGCACACAAAGGTGGCCATCAGGATGAGGGCGACGTTTGGTACGTTCTTTCCCCCTTTCTCTGGAGATTTGTACATCGTGTCCCTCCGGACACGGTCCATTTTCGATCTCCAGATAAAGTGGAAGACGGCTCGGGTGACTGCGGCAGCGCAGGGTCGGGGTATGGGCCACACCTGCGCCACGTACAGCAGCACTGACAGCACTTCGCACCTGATGACCAGGTTCCTTCCCACGATCGACAGGGAGCGCTGCTCCCACATTCCCAGTTTCTGGCGTGCCTTGGAGATACGCTCCTCCCAGTTTTTTGTGCATGCCCCAGCCGCTCCGAACCATATTCCCAGCACCTTCAGGTAATCTGACCTGACGGTGAAGGGGACAAAGGATCGGTCGGCCCAGTTCCCAAAGAACATGGCCTCGCTTTTGCTGCGATTTACTTTCGCTCCCGAGGCCAGTTCAAATTGGTCGCAGATGCTCAGCAGTCTGCGGACCGACAGCGGATCCGAGCAAAAGACGGCGACGTCATCCATGTACAGGGAGGTCTTAACCTGAGTGCCTCCGCTGCCTGGGATCGTCACCCCTCCAATGCTCGAATCCCTTCTGATGGATTGGGCAAAGGGTTCGATACAACACACGAACAAGACGGAGGAGAGAGGACAGCCCTGCCTGACTCCAGATTTGATCGGGAAGCTTTCTGATTCCCACCCGTTGATTAGGACTGCGCTACTGATGTCTGTGTAGAGCAGTTGGATCCAATTGCAGATTCCCTCCCCAAACCCCATTTTGGAGAGCACGTCCATCATGTACGTGTGCGATATTCTGTCGAAAGCCTTCTCCTGGTCCAAGCTGATTAAGCAGGTGTGCACCCCCCTGTCCCGCACGTAGGCGATCGTATCCCTGAGTAGCGCGAGGCTATCAGAGATCTTCCTGCCGGGTACGGCACAGGTCTGATCCGGGTGGATCACCAGCTCCAGAGCAGACTTGACCCTGTTGGCGATGACCTTGGACAGAATCTTGTAGTCCACATTAAGCAGCGAAATGGGCCGCCAGTTTCTGATTTCTTCCCTCTCCCCCTTCTGCTTGTAGATGAGGGTGATGATGCCTTTCCTCATCGATTCTG
Organism: Somniosus microcephalus; assembly: GCF_052327205.1. Classification (NCBI taxonomy): domain Eukaryota; kingdom Metazoa; phylum Chordata; class Chondrichthyes; order Squaliformes; family Somniosidae; genus Somniosus; species Somniosus microcephalus. The sequence goes on from NC_141014.1 coordinate 21,360,449, forward strand.
ACATGCTGCCAGCCAGAAGCATACCCCCGTACACTTCCAGCAGGTCTGGGCCCATCCAGTCCCACAGAGCCGAATACAACTCGACCGGTAGGCCGTCGCTTCCGGGAGTTTTACTCGTCTCGAAGGACCGGACGGCCTTTGTCAGCTCGTCCAGAGTTAGCGGGTGATCCAGACTCTCCCGCTTGCTGTCGTCTAGCACCTCCGAGATAGACGACAGGAAAGACTGGGAGGCCGCGCTGTCTGTGGGCTTCGCGTCGTACAGCCCGGCATAAAAGGATTTGCTGATCCTTCGCATGTCAGGCTGCGAGGACGTCACAGAGCCGTCTTCCTCCTTCAGGCTGTGGATCACAGAGCTCCCTCTGTGTACCTTTTGGAAGAAGAAACGCGAGCACGTCTCGTCCTGCTCCACGGAGCGGACTCTGGAGCGGAAGATGATCTTGGAGGACTCTGAGGCATAGAGCGAGGCTTGCTGGCCCTTCACCTCTTGGAGTTCCTCCCCGACATTGACTCCCATCGACTGCAGCAGGAGCAGATTCTGCATGCTTTTCTGGAGTCGGGACATTTCCCTCTGTCCCTCTCTCGCCTTCTGAACACCTTTGAGGATGAAGAACCTCTTGATGTTCATCTTGATCGTTTCCCACCAGTGCGCCGGGGAATCAAAGAGGGGTTTCACGGTTCTCCAACCTTTGTAATCCCTTTTGAGTTCCTCAATGTTTTCTGGGGTCAACAGTTTCACGTTCAGCTTCCATATCCCTCTGCCTACTTTCTGGTCTTCCTGTGGGTGACAGTCGGCTAGTAAGAGGCAGTGGTCAGAGAAGAACACTGGCTTGACGTCGGTGGATCTGACCGAGAGAGCTTGGGACACAAACAGGAAGTCTATCCTGGAACGGACAGACCCGTCTGGCCTGGACCAGGTGTATCTGCGCGGCGCTCCGTCTGCAGGGTTGCTGAAGACGTCGTGCAGCTTGGCGTCTTTTACCGCTTCCATCAGGAGTCTGGACGTGGCGTCCAGTTTGCTGTCGGCTCTGCCGGATCGCCCAGCCGCATCGATGATGCAGTTGAAGTCACCGCCCAGAATAACCGGCCTGGACGTCGCCAGCAGCAGCGGTAGCTGCTGGAAGACGGCCAGCCGCTCGTTCTTGAGAGCCGGGGCGTACACATTGATCAGCCTGAGCGGGGCGTTCTTGTACAGTACGTCTGCTACGAGGAGGCGACCACCCACCACCTCCTTAACTTCGGTGATGGTGAAGTCACCTCCCCGCAGCAGAATACCCAGGCCGGAGGCACGGCAATCATTGCCTCCTGACCAGATCGATTGGCCGTGGGGCCACCATCGCGACCACTGCCTGTAGTTGCTGAAGTGCGGTAGGCCGCACTCCTGCAGGAACAGTAGGTCGGCCTTGACCTTGGCAAGGTACCCCAAGGTGGAAACACATCGCGTCGTGCTTTTGATGCTACGCACGTTTATGCTTGTAATTTTTAAAGCCATTTTAAATTTTAAATAGAGTTCAAGTCCCATTTTAATAAGCAGTCCTTTATGCTGTTTCCATCCCTTGGGGCTGGACCTGCATACACACAGTGTTAGAGAAAAACTGTACTTGCCCTGGGCTGAGGAACTCGCCCTGGTCTCTTGAGGGGTTGCTGTACCGGCAGGGGGATGACGGCGGTGAGAAGAAGTCTTCTTCCTCATTCGTGGATGGTTCTTCCCTCAGCCTGTCGCCTGTGGTGTCGTGGCTCCCGGTTTCCCGGAGCAGGTGTGCATCGGTCGCTTCATTGCTCCCGGTTTCCCGGAGCTGGGGTATGGTGGACGCTCCGCTGCTCCCGGTTGTCTGGAGCTGGGGAGCGTCGGGCACTTGGCCGCTCCCGGCAGTCTGTAGCTGGGGAGCGTCGGGCTCTTGGCCGCTCCCGGCGGTCTGGAGCTGGGGAGCGTCGGGCACTTGGCCGCTCCCGGCGGTCTGGAGCTGGGGAGCGTCGGGCACTTGGCCGCTCCCGGCGGTCTGGAGCTGGGGAGCGTCGGGAACTTGGCCGCTCCCGGCGGTCTGGAGCTGGGCTGCGTTGTGCCCTTCGTTGCCTCCGCTGTTCTGGGGCACGGTGATCACTCCTGTTTGTTTCTTTTCGCTCAGCCACTTTTTTTGTTGTTGGTGACTGTTCTTTTCTTGCCCTTCCTCATCAGATGAGCAGCTGCTGGTGTTGCCCGTTTGGGGCGGGTGCCGCCTTTTTTCCACAGGCCTGGACTTTGGCGGCCTCTCTCTTTGGGGGAGGCTTTTTTTCTTGTTCTTTCGTTTGACCTCCTGCCATTCTCCCAGTTGTTGTTCTCCAGCTGCCTCCTCTTCCATGGTCTCTGGCTGTTGGGGAGGAGGCTGAGTGCTGGTTGCCTGGGTTTGGTCGTTTCCAGTGAGGGCCTCTGCGGTGGGAGCGGTGCTGGTCTCCTTTGAGGCGGCCTTGTTGACAGGTCCTTTAATTGCCTGCGCATAGCTGCTGCTGCGCCTTGGGCAGGCCTTGTAGAGATGGCCTGTCTCCCCGCACAAGTTGCAGCACTTGCTCTCCTTGCAATCCTTCGTCTAGTGGCCTTCCTGCTTGCAGTTGCGACAGATGGTGACAGTGCAGGTCGCCGCCACGTGCCCGGATCTCCCGCAGGTTCGACACACCCTGGGTTGTCCCGCGTACACCATGTAGCCCCGGCTTCCACCGATGGCGAAGCTGGAGGGGAGGTGCTGGATGGCTCCTTTGGCATCCACTTTCAGGGTTACTTTGATCTGGCGTTTGCTGGTCCAGATCCCAAACAGGTCATTTACGTCAACGCTGTTTCCGACACTGTCGACGTATCTGCCGAGGAACGTCAGCACATCGACCACAGGGATGTGCGGGTTGTACATGTGTACAGTGACCACCCGGTTTCTTTGTGTTGGGAGAGTGAATAGAGGCTCGGCAGTCATAACTGAAAGCAGCGTTTCACTCCCCTTTTCCTTAACTGCCTGCAGAAATTTCAGGCATGCCGCGACGTTCCTGAACGTCACATCAAAATGTCCACTGCTGGGGAAATCCTGCAGAGCGAAGATATCCGCAACTTGGAATCCGCAGCATCCGGTCAAGATCCTCTTCACAAAAAGGGAGCGGTCGATGGGCGATTGTCCCTCCACCTTCTTCACTGTGACTCGGACAGTGTTCCGGACTCCCTGTCTCGCTCCTCGGTTTGCTGCAATCTCGCTTGCAGGTCGCCCGTCACTCCAGGCTCTCGAGCTCGCTGTTCCATTGGCCGCCGTCGCGCCTGCCAATCGCTCTCTGCCCCGGGCTGCCAAGCTTGCTACTTGCTTGGCCCTCGTCTCGCCTGCCAATCGCTCTCCGCCCTGGAGTCCCGGGCTCGCTTCCTCATTGGCCGACGTTATGCCTGCCAATCGCTCTCCGCCCCGGCCTCCCGAGCTCGCTCCTTCGTTGGCCGCCCTCTCGCCTGCCGATCGCTCTCCGCTGCAGGCTCTCGACCTCGCTGCATGGTCAGCCGCCACCTCGCGCTGCAGGTCGCTCTCCACTCTGGGCTCCCGCAATCGCTCCTCCGGCGGCTTCGGTTTCTGCTCCCGATAGCTCCTTTCTCGGGTTTCGTCGCTCACTGCTCCCTCAGTCTCCATCTATGCAGATCGCTCTGATTGGATCAAGGCCGAAGCCAGCATGAAAATGCAGCCAAACCAGAAACACCAGTATCGCGACACTGATAAGAACAGATACTACACTTGATCTTAGCCAAAAGGCCGAGAAGCGATAGCCTGTAAACTCCCGCCGACGCGCAAGTGTCCCTCGGCCTCTGTCTTCTCCGTCAATCTGGCCGCGGTCGGCCGAGCGCAGGTGCGACGGCGGGCCTGCAGCAAGAGAGCAATTTCGGCCAGGGCTTACTTACTTGCAAGCCAGACGAAAAGCCGTGCCCGTATGGCACCCCCTTCCCTTCGGCGGAGATGACGCCATGAAAGCATTTGCATTTTGCGAGCAATTAACCAACCGGGCGGCGCGCAGGAGCGCGCCGGCGGGGCTTGCGGCGTCCCCTCCCCCCTCCTTTTCCAACGGGGGCGGGCGCAGTGGCTCAGAAATCCAACAGGGTGCAGCACGGTCCAGGTCAGCTGCAGAGCGGGAAAGGTGGCGAGGCCCCGCCCTGAAATCCAGGGCACATCCCCATATGCAAATAAGAAAGAAAAACACAATTTTGACATGCAAACGCAGAGCGAAAAACACCCCCGAAGGCGGCTGCTTAGCCTGCGGCGCGGCCGGCCAGCGAGCGGGTGAAAAGTAAGGCGGCGGCACGACAAGGGCGAGCCCGAGCGGCTCTACAAAGGAAAGACAGCACGGCTGAAAGTGGTGCGAAAACTTTTTCTGCTTTTGACTTTTGCGACTTCCCACCCCAAAGAGGGGAAGCTGCACCGCTCCCGGAAGCACTGCAATACCAGGTCGATGCGTGGAGTGGACGGAGCAAGCCCCTGTTCCATCTCCCTGTTCCAAAAATCAATTTAATATTTGGTCCCCAGATAGGGGACGTATCAGATATTAAACTGATAAGAACAGATTTTTTTTTTTTTTTATTTCAATATATATGCTTTATTCATAAAAATCTTTGTTCATGTACATGACAATGCAGTCCACATCTGGTACAGTGCAAATTAACTTCAGCACATGGCACTCAATTTACAAATTACATTACATTTATCATTACATATATCAAAGCATGTTTCAATATATAACAATATACACTCCACAAATCATATTACAGATGAAAGCAGTACATGGTACTCTCTTTACACAAACAGGTACATTTTCATTACATGTTTTATAAGTCATACAGGCCAAGGGGGGCCGAGGTGCATTCCAACATTTCTCAAAATACATTACATTACAATCCACCAACCGTATTATATATGGCTTAATAATACACATGAATGCAGTACATGGTACTCTATTTACATTCACAGGTTACAAGTGCTTTACAATTAACACACTTGTACGTCATGCGGCCCGAGGGGGGGTTTTCCACTGGTTTCAGCCCCTCAGTGTACACTGGCGGGAGGGCCTTAAACTGTGGCCCTTCCCCATCGTGCCTTGGCGGCGGCGGCACCATCCTTTAGTGCGTCCCTCAGCACGTACTCCCGGACCTTGGAATGTGCCAATCTGCAACACTCGGTCGTGGACATCTCCTTGCTCTGGAAGATCAGCAAGTTTCGGGCAGACCAAAGGGCGTCTTTCACCGAGTTGATGATCTTCCAGCAGCAGTTGATGTTTGTCTCGGTGTGCGTCCCTGGGAACAGTCCGTAGAGCACAGAGTCCTGTGTTACCGAGCTGCTCGGGATGAACCTCGACAAAGACCACTGCATCTCTTTCCAGACCTTCTGTGCAAAGGCACATTCCAGAAGGAGATGGATGACGGTCTCGTCCCAAGCGCAGCCTCCTCGCGGACAGCGTGCGGTGGAGCAGAGACGTCGGGAGTGCATGAAGGATCTGACGGGGAGGGCCCTTCTCACCACCAGCCAAGCTACGTCTTGGTGCTTGTTTGTGAGTTCTGGCGATGAGGCATTCTGCCAAATGACTTCGACAGTCTGCTCAGGGAACCATCCGAGAGGATCTACCATCTCCTTTTCCCGTAGGGTCTCGAGGACGTTTCGTGCTGACCACTGCTTGACAGCTTTGTGGTCAAAGGTGTTTGCCGTGAAAAACTTTTCCACGAAGGACAGGTGGTCTGGCACGGTCCAACTGGATGGAGCGTTCCGCGGCAGCGTCGCCAGACCCATCCTTCGCAACACCGGGGTCAGGTAGAACCTCAGCACGTAGTGACACTTGGTGTTTGCGTACTGAGGGTCCGTGCACAGTTTGATGCAGCCGCACACAAAGGTGGCCATCAGGATGAGGGCGACGTTTGGTACGTTCTTTCCCCCTTTCTCTGGAGATTTGTACATCGTGTCCCTCCGGACACGGTCCATTTTCGATCTCCAGATAAAGTGGAAGACGGCTCGGGTGACTGCGGCAGCGCAGGGTCGGGGTATGGGCCACACCTGCGCCACGTACAGCAGCACTGACAGCACTTCGCACCTGATGACCAGGTTCCTTCCCACGATCGACAGGGAGCGCTGCTCCCACATTCCCAGTTTCTGGCGTGCCTTGGAGATACGCTCCTCCCAGTTTTTTGTGCATGCCCCAGCCGCTCCGAACCATATTCCCAGCACCTTCAGGTAATCTGACCTGACGGTGAAGGGGACAAAGGATCGGTCGGCCCAGTTCCCAAAGAACATGGCCTCGCTTTTGCTGCGATTTACTTTCGCTCCCGAGGCCAGTTCAAATTGGTCGCAGATGCTCAGCAGTCTGCGGACCGACAGCGGATCCGAGCAAAAGACGGCGACGTCATCCATGTACAGGGAGGTCTTAACCTGAGTGCCTCCGCTGCCTGGGATCGTCACCCCTCCAATGCTCGAATCCCTTCTGATGGATTGGGCAAAGGGTTCGATACAACACACGAACAAGACGGAGGAGAGAGGACAGCCCTGCCTGACTCCAGATTTGATCGGGAAGCTTTCTGATTCCCACCCGTTGATTAGGACTGCGCTACTGATGTCTGTGTAGAGCAGTTGGATCCAATTGCAGATTCCCTCCCCAAACCCCATTTTGGAGAGCACGTCCATCATGTACGTGTGCGATATTCTGTCGAAAGCCTTCTCCTGGTCCAAGCTGATTAAGCAGGTGTGCACCCCCCTGTCCCGCACGTAGGCGATCGTATCCCTGAGTAGCGCGAGGCTATCAGAGATCTTCCTGCCGGGTACGGCACAGGTCTGATCCGGGTGGATCACCAGCTCCAGAGCAGACTTGACCCTGTTGGCGATGACCTTGGACAGAATCTTGTAGTCCACATTAAGCAGCGAAATGGGCCGCCAGTTTCTGATTTCTTCCCTCTCCCCCTTCTGCTTGTAGATGAGGGTGATGATGCCTTTCCTCATCGATTCTGACATGCTGCCAGCCAGAAGCATACCCCCGTGCAGGTCTGGGCCCATCCAGTCCCACAGAGCCGAATACAACTCGACCGGTAGGCCGTCGCTTCCGGGAGTTTTACTCGTCTCGAAGGACCGGACGGCCTTTGTCAGCTCGTCCAGAGTTAGCGGGTGATCCAGACTCTCCCGCTTGCTGTCGTCTAGCACCTCCGAGATAGACGACAGGAAAGACTGGGAGGCCGCGCTGTCTGTGGGCTTCGCGTCGTACAGCCCGGCATAAAAGGATTTGCTGATCCTTCGCATGTCAGGCTGCGAGGACGTCACAGAGCCGTCTTCCTCCTTCAGGCTGTGGATCACAGAGCTCCCTCTGTGTACCTTTTGGAAGAAGAAACGCGAGCACGTCTCGTCCTGCTCCACGGAGCGGACTCTGGAGCGGAAGATGATCTTGGAGGACTCTGAGGCATAGAGCGAGGCTTGCTGGCCCTTCACCTCTTGGAGTTCCTCCCCGACATTGACTCCCATCGACTGCAGCAGGAGCAGATTCTGCATGCTTTTCTGGAGTCGAGACATTTCCCTCTGTCCCTCTCTCGCCTTCTGAACACCTTTGAGGATGAAGAACCTCTTGATGTTCGTCTTGATCGTTTCCCACCAGTGCGCCGGGGAATCAAAGAGGGGTTTCACGGTTCTCCAACCTTTGTAATCCCTTTTGAGTTCCTCCATGTTTTCTGGGGTCAACAGTTTCACGTTCAACTTCCATATCCCTCTGCCTACTTTCTGGTCTTCCTGTGGGTGACAGTCGGCTAGTAAGAGGCAGTGGTCAGAGAAGAACACCGGCTTGACGTCGGTGGATCTGACCGAGAGAGCTTGGGACACAAACAGGAAGTCTATCCTGGAACGGACAGACCCGTCTGGCCTGGACCAGGTGTATCTGCGCGGCGCTCCGTCTGCAGGGTTGCTGAAGACGTCGTGCAGCTTGGCGTCTTTTACCGCTTCCATCAGGAGTCTGGACGTGGCGTCCAGTTTGCTGTCGGCTCTGCCGGATCGCCCAGCCGCATCGATGATGCAGTTGAAGTCACCGCCCAGAATAACCGGCCTGGACGTCGCCAGCAGCAGCGGTAGCTGCTGGAAGACGGCCAGCCGCTCGTTCTTGAGAGCCGGGGCGTACACATTGATCAGCCTGAGCGGGGCGTTCTTGTACAGTACGTCTGCTACGAGGAGGCGGCCACCCACCACCTCCTTAACTTCGGTGATGGTGAAGTCACCTCCCCGCAGCAGAATACCCAGGCCGGAGGCACGGCAATCATTGCCTCCTGACCAGATCGATTGGCCGTGGGGCCACCATCGCGACCACTGCCTGTAGTTGCTGAAGTGCGGTAGGCCGCACTCCTGCAGGAACAGTAGGTCGGCCTTGACCTTGGCAAGGTACCCCAAGGTGGAAACACATCGCGTCGTGCTTTTGATGCTACGCACGTTTATGCTTGCAATTTTTAAACCCATTTTAAATAGAGTTCAAGTCCCATTTTAATAAGCAGTCCTTTATGCTGTTTCCATCCCTTGGGGCTGGACCTGCATACACACAGTGTCAGAGAAAAACTGTACTTGCCCTGGGCTGAGGAACTCGCCCTGGTCTCTTGAGGGGTTGCTGTACCGGCAGGGGGATGACGGCGGTGAGAAGAAGTCTTCTTCCTCATTCGTGGATGGTTCTTCCCTCAGCCTGTCGCCTGTGGTGTCGTGGCTCCCGGTTTCCCAGAGCAGGTGTGCATCGGTCGCTTCATTGCTCCCGGTTTCCCGGAGCTGGGGTATGGTGGACGCTCCGCTGCTCCCGGTTGTCTGGAGCTGGGGAGCGTCGGGCACTTGGCCGCCCCCGGCGGTCTGGAGCTGGGGGACGTCGGGCACTTGGCCGCTCCCGGCAGTCTGTAGCTGGGGAGCGTCGGGCTCTTGGCCGCTCCCGGCGGTCTGGAGCTGGGGAGCGTCGGGCACTTGGCCACTCCCGGCGGTCTGGAGCTGGGGAGCGTCGGGCACTTGGCCACTCCCGGCGGTCTGGAGCTGGGGAGCGTCGGGAACTTGGCCGCTCCCGGCGGTCTGGAGCTGGGCTGCATTGTGCCCTTCGTTGCTACCGGTGTTCTGGGGCACGGTGATCACTCCTGTTTGTTTCTTTTCGCTCAGCCACTTTTTTTGTTGTTGGTGACTGTTCTTTTCTTGCCCTTCCTCATCAGATGAGCAGCTGCTGGTGTTGCCCGTTTGGGGCGGGTGCCGCCTTTTTTCCACAGGCCTGGACTTTGGCGGCCTCTCTCTTTGGGGGAGGCTTTTTTTCTTGTTCTTTCGTTTGACCTCCTGCCATTCTCCCAGTTGTTGTTCTCCAGCTGCCTCCTCTTCCATGGTCTCTGGCTGTTGGGGAGGAGGCTGAGTGCTGGTTGCCTGGGTTTGGTCGTTTCCAGTGAGGGCCTCTGCGGTGGGAGCGGTGCTGGTCTCCTTTGAGGCGGCCTTGTTGACAGGTCCTTTAATTGCCTGCGCATAGCTGCTGCTGCGCCTTGGGCAGGCCTTGTAGAGATGGCCTGTCTCCCCGCACAAGTTGCAGCACTTGCTCTCCTTGCAATCCTTCGTCTGGTGGCCTTCCTGCTTGCAGTTGAGACAGATGGTGACAGTGCAGGTCGCCGCCACGTGCCCGGATCTCCCGCAGGTTCGACACACCCTGGGTTGTCCCGCGTACACCATGTAGCCCCGGCTTCCACCGATGGCGAAGCTGGAGGGGAGGTGCTGGATGGCTCCTTTGGCATCCACTTTCAGGGTTACTTTGATCTGGCGTTTGCTGGTCCAGATCCCAAACAGGTCATTTACGTCAACGCTGTTCCCGACACTGTCGACGTATCTGCCGAGGAACGTCAGCACATCGACCACAGGGATGTGCGGGTTGTACATGTGTACAGTGACCACCCGGTTTCTTTGTGTTGGGAGAGTGAATAGAGGCTCGGCAGTCATAACTGAAAGCAGCGTTTCACTCCCCTTTTCCTTAACTGCCTGCAGAAATTTCAGGCATGCCGCGACGTTCCTGAACGTCACATCAAAATGTCCACTGCTGGGGAAATCCTGCAGAGCGAAGATATCCGCAACTTGGAAACCGCAGCATCCGGTCAAGATCCTCTTCACAAAAAGGGAGCGGTCGATGGGCGATTGTCCCTCCACCTTCTTCACTGTGACTCGGACAGTGTTCCGGACTCCCTGTCTCGCTCCTCGGTTTGCTGCAATCTCGCTTGCAGGTCGCCCGTCACTCCAGGCTCTCGAGCTCGCTGTTCCATTGGCCGCCGTCGCGCCTGCCAATCGCTCTCTGCCCCGGGCTGCCAAGCTTGCTGCTTGCTTGGCCCTCGTCTCGCCTGCCAATCGCTCTCCGCCCTGGAGTCCCGGGCTCGCTTCCTCATTGGCCGACGTCATGCCTGCCAATCGCTCTCCGCCCCGGCCTCCCGAGCTCGCTCCTTCGTTGGCCGCCCTCTCGCCTGCCGATCGCTCTCCGCTGCAGGCTCTCGACCTCGCTGCATGGTCGGCCGCCACCTCGCGCTGCAGGTCGCTCTCCACTCCGGGCTCCCGCAATCGCTCCTCCTCCGGCGGCCTCGGTTTCTGCTCCCGATAGCTCCTTTCTCGGGTTTCCTCGCTCACTGCTCCCTCAGTCGCCATCTATGCAGATCGCTCTGCTCTGATTGGATCAAGGCCGAAGCCAGCATGAAAATGCAGCCAAACCAGAAACACCAGTATCGCGACACAAGGTCAATTTGCATCAGAATCAAGCAGATACTGATAAGAACAGATACTACACTTGATCTTAGCCAAAAGGCCGAGAAGCGATAGCCTGTAAACTCCCGCCGACGCGCAAGTGTCCCTCGGCCTCGTCCCAAGCGCAGCCTCCTCGCGGGCAGCGTGCGGTGGAGCAGAGACGTCGGGAGTGCATGAAGGATCTGACGGGGAGGGCCCTTCTCACCACCAGCCAAGCTACGTCTTGGTGCTTGTTTGTGAGTTCTGGCGATGAGGCATTCTGCCAAATGACTTCGACAGTCTGCTCAGGGAACCATCCGAGAGGATCTACCATCTCCTTTTCCCGTAGGGTCTCGAGGACGTTTCGTGCTGACCACTGCTTGACAGCTTTGTGGTCAAAGGTGTTTGCCGTGAAAAACTTTTCCACGAAGGACAGGTGGTCTGGCACGGTCCAACTGGATGGAGCGTTCCGCGGCAGCGTCGCCAGACCCATCCTTCGCAACACCGGGGTCAGGTAGAACCTCAGCACGTAGTGACACTTGGTGTTTGCGTACTGAGGGTCCGTGCACAGTTTGATGCAGCCGCACACAAAGGTGGCCATCAGGATGAGGGCGACGTTTGGTACGTTCTTTCCCCCTTTCTCTGGAGATTTGTACATCGTGTCCCTCCGGACACGGTCCATTTTCGATCTCCAGATAAAGTGGAAGACGGCTCGGGTGACTGCGGCGGCGCAGGGTCGGGGTATGGGCCACACCTGCGCCACGTACAGCAGCACTGACAGCACTTCGCACCTGATGACCAGGTTCCTTCCCACGATCGACAGGGAGCGCTGCTCCCACATTCCCAGTTTCTGGCGTGCCTTGGAGATACGCTCCTCCCAGTTTTTTGTGCATGCCCCAGCCGCTCCGAACCATATTCCCAGCACCTTCAGGTAATCTGACCTGACGGTGAAGGGGACAAAGGATCGGTCGGCCCAGTTCCCAAAGAACATGGCCTCGCTTTTGCTGCGATTTACTTTCGCTCCCGAGGCCAGTTCAAATTGGTCGCAGATGCTCAGCAGTCTGCGGACCGACAGCGGATCCGAGCAAAAGACGGCGACGTCATCCATGTACAGGGAGGTCTTAACCTGAGTGCCTCCGCTGCCTGGGATCGTCACCCCTCCAATGCTCGAATCCCTTCTGATGGATTGGGCAAAGGGTTCGATACAACACACGAACAAGACGGAGGAGAGAGGACAGCCCTGCCTGACTCCAGATTTGATCGGGAAGCTTTCTGATTCCCACCCGTTGATTAGGACTGCGCTACTGATGTCTGTGTAGAGCAGTTGGATCCAATTGCAGATTCCCTCCCCAAACCCCATTTTGGAGAGCACGTCCATCATGTACGTGTGCGATATTCTGTCGAAAGCCTTCTCCTGGTCCAAGCTGATTAAGCAGGTGTGCACCCCCCTGTCCCGCACGTAGGCGATCGTATCCCTGAGTAGCGCGAGGCTATCAGAGATCTTCCTGCCGGGTACGGCACAGGTCTGATCTGGGTGGATCACCAGCTCCAGAGCAGACTTGACCCTGTTGGCGATGACCTTGGACAGAATCTTGTAGTCCACATTAAGCAGCGAAATGGGCCGCCAGTTTCTGATTTCTTCCCTCTCCCCTTTCTGCTTGTAGATGAGGGTGATGATGCCTTTCCTCATCGATTCTGACATGCTGCCAGCCAGAAGCATACCCCCGTACACTTCCAGCAGGTCTGGGCCCATCCAGTCCCACAGAGCCGAATACAACTCGACCGGTAGGCCGTCGCTTCCGGGAGTTTTACTCGTCTCGAAGGACTGGACGGCCTTTGTCAGCTCGTCCAGAGTTAGCGGGTGATCCAGACTCTCCCGCTTGCTGTCGTCTAGCACCTCCGAGATAGACGACAGGAAAGACTGGGAGGCCGCGCTGTCTGTGGGCTTCGCGTCGTACAGCCCGGCATAAAAGGATTTGCTGATCCTTCGCATGTCAGGCTGCGAGGACGTCACAGAGCCGTCTTCCTCCTTCAGGCTGTGGATCACAGAGCTCCCTCTGTGTACCTTTTGGAAGAAGAAACGCGAGCACGTCTCGTCCTGCTCCACGGAGCGGACTCTGGAGCGGAAGATGATCTTGGAGGACTCTGAGGCATAGAGCGAGGCTTGCTGGCCCTTCACCTCTTGGAGTTCCTCCCCGACATTGACTCCCATCGACTGCAGCAGGAGCAGATTCTGCATGCTTTTCTGGAGTCGGGACATTTCCCTCTGTCCCTCTCTCGCCTTCTGAACACCTTTGAGGATGAAGAACCTCTTGATGTTCGTCTTGATCGTTTCCCACCAGTGCGCCGGGGAATCAAAGAGGGGTTTCACGGTTCTCCAACCTTTGTAATCCCTTTTGAGTTCCTCAATGTTTTCTGGGGTCAACAGTTTCACGTTCAGCTTCCATATCCCTCTGCCTACTTTCTGGTCTTCCTGTGGGTGACAGTCGGCTAGTAAGAGGCAGTGGTCAGAGAAGAACACCGGCTTGACGTCGGTGGATCTGACCGAGAGAGCTTGGGACACAAACAGGAAGTCTATCCTGGAACGGACAGACCCGTCTGGCCTGGACCAGGTGTATCTGCGCGGCGCTCCATCTGCAGGGTTGCTGAAGATGTCGTGCAGCTTGGCGTCTTTTACCGCTTCCATCAGGAGTCTGGACGTGGCGTCCAGTTTGCTGTCGGCTCTGCCGGATCGCCCAGCCGCATCGATGATGCAGTTGAAGTCACCGCCCAGAATAACCGGCCTGGACGTCGCCAGCAGCAGCGGTAGCTGCTGGAAGACGGCCAGCCGCTCGTTCTTGAGAGTCGGGGCGTACACATTGATCAGCCTGAGCGGGGCGTTCTTGTACAGTACGTCTGCTACGAGGAGGCGGCCACCCACTACCTCCTTAACTTCGGTGATGGTGAAGTCACCTCCCCGCAGCAGAATACCCAGGCCGGAGGCACGGCAATCGTTGCCTCCTGACCAGATCGATTGGCCGTGGGGCCACCATCGCGACCACTGCCTGTAGTTGCTGAAGTGCGGTAGGCCGCACTCCTGCAGGAACAGTAGGTCGGCCTTGACCTTGGCAAGGTACCCCAAGGTGGAAACACATCGCGTCGTGCTTTTGATGCTACGCACGTTTATGCTTGCAATTTTTAAACCCATTTTAAATTTTAAATAGAGTTCAAGTCCCATTTTAATAAGCAGTCCTTTATGCTGTTTCCATCCCTTGGGGCTGGACCTGCATACACACAGTGTCAGAGAAAAACTGTACTTGCCCTGGGCTGAGGAACTCGCCCTGGTCTCTTGAGGGGTTGCTGTACCGGCAGGGGGATGACGGCGGTGAGAAGAAGTCTTCTTCCTCATTCGTGGATGGTTCTTCCCTCAGCCTGTCGTCTGTGGTGTCGTGGCTCCCGGTTTCCCGGAGCAGGTGTGCATCGGTCGCTTCATTGCTCCCGGTTTCCCGGAGCTGGGGGATGGTGGACGCTCCGCTGCTCCCGGTTGTCTGGAGCTGGGGAGCGTCGGGCACTTGGCCGCTCCCGGCAGTCTGTAGCTGGGGAGCGTCGGGCTCTTGGCCGCTCCCGGCGGTCTGGAGCTGGGGAGCGTCGGGCACTTGGCCGCTCCCGGCGGTCTGGAGCTGGGGAGCGTCAGGCACTTGGCCACTCCCGGCGGTCTGGAGCTGGGGAGCGTCGGGCACTTGGCCACTCCCGGCGGTCTGGAGCTGGGGAGCGTCGGGAACTTGGCCACTCCCGGCGGTCTGGAGCTGGGGAGCGTCGGGCACTTGGCCACTCCCGGCGGTCTGGAGCTGGGGAGCGTCGGGAACTTGGCCGCTCCCGGCGGTCTGGAGCTGGGCTGCGTTGTGCCCTTCGTTGCTACCGGTGTTCTGGGGCACGGTGATCACTCCTGTTTGTTTCTTTTCGCTCAGCCACTTTTTTTGTTGTTGGTGACTGTTCTTTTCTTGCCCTTCCTCATCAGATGAGCAGCTGCTGGTGTTGCCCGTTTGGGGCGAGTGCCGCCTTTTTTCCACAGGCCTGGACTTTGGCGGCCTCTCTCTTTGGGGGAGGCTTTTTTTCTTGTTCTTTCGTTTGACCTCCTGCCATTCTCCCAGTTGTTGTTCTCCAGCTGCCTCCTCTTCCATGGTCTCTGGCTGTTGGGGAGGAGGCTGAGTGCTGGTTGCCTGGGTTTGGTCGTTTCCAGTGAGGGCCTCTGCGGTGGGAGCGGTGCTGGTCTCCTTTGAGGCGGCCTTGTTGACAGGTCCTTTAATTGCCTGCGCATAGCTGCTGCTGCGCCTTGGGCAGGCCTTGTAGAGATGGCCTGTCTCCCCGCACAAGTTGCAGCACTTGCTCTCCTTGCAATCCTTCGTCTGGTGGCCTTCCTGCTTGCAGTTGCGACAGATGGTGACAGTGCAGGTCGCCGCCACGTGCCCGGATCTCCCGCAGGTTCGACACACCCTGGGTTGTCCCGCGTACACCATGTAGCCCCGGCTTCCACCGATGGCGAAGCTGGAGGGGAGGTGCTGGATGGCTCCTTTGGCATCCACTTTCAGGGTTACTTTGATCTGGCGTTTGCTGGTCCAGATCCCAAACAGGTCATTTACGTCAACGCTGTTCCCGACACTGTCGACGTATCTGCCGAGGAACGTCAGCACATCGACCACAGGGATGTGCGGGTTGTACATGTGTACAGTGACCACCCGGTTTCTTTGTGTTGGGAGAGTGAATAGAGGCTCGGCAGTCATAACTGAAAGCAGCGTTTCACTCCCCTTTTCCTTAACTGCCTGCAGAAATTTCAGGCATGCCGCGACGTTCCTGAACGTCACATCAAAATGTCCACTGCTGGGGAAATCCTGCAGAGCGAAGATGTCCGCAACTTGGAATCCGCAGCATCCGGTCAAGATCCTCTTCACAAAAAGGGAGCGGTCGATGGGCGATTGTCCCTCCACCTTCTTCACTGTGACTCGGACAGTGTTCCGGACTCCCTGTCTCGCTCCTCGGTTTGCTGCAATCTCGCTTGCAGGTCGCCCGTCACTCCAGGCTCTCGAGCTCGCTGTTCCATTGGCCGCCGTCGCGCCTGCCAATCGCTCTCTGCCCCGGGCTGCCAAGCTTGCTGCTTGCTTGGCCCTCGTCTCGCCTGCCAATCGCTCTCCGCCCTGGAGTCCCGGGCTCGCTTCCTCATTGGCCGACGTCATGCCTGCCAATCGCTCTCCGCCCCGGCCTTCCGAGCTCGCTCCTTCGTTGGCCGCCCTCTCGCCTGCCGATCGCTCTCCGCTGCAGGCTCTCGACCTCGCTGCATGGTCGGCCGCCACCTCGCGCTGCAGGTCGCTCTCCACTCCGGGCTCCCGCAATCGCTCCTCCTCCGGCGGCCTCGGTTTCTGCTCCCGATAGCTCCTTTCTCGGGTTTCCTCGCTCACTGCTTCCTCAGTCGCCATCTATGCAGATCGCTCTGCTCTGATTGGATCAAGGCCGAAGCCAGCATGAAAATGCAGCCAAACCAGAAACACCAGTATCGCGACACAAGGTCAATTAGCATCAGAATCAAACAGATTTTTTTTATTTTTTTTATTTTTTTTTTATTTCAATATATATGCTTTATTCATAAAAATCTTTGTTCATGTACATGACACTGCAGTCCACCTCTGGTACAGTGCAAATTAACTTCAGCACATGGCACTCAATTTACAAATTACATTACATTTATCATTACATATATCAAAGCATGTTTCAATATACACTCCACAAATCATATACAGATCAGAATCAAACAGATACTACACTTGATCTTAGCCAAAAGGCCGAGAAGCGATAGCCTGTAAACTCCCGCCGACGCGCAAGTGTCCCTCGGCCTCTGTCTTCTCCGTCAATCTGGCCGCGGTCGGCCGAGCGCAGGTGCGACGGCGGGCCTGCAGCAAGAGAGCAATTTCGGCCAGGGCTTACTTACTTGCAAGCCAGACGAAAAGCCGTGCCCGTATGGCACCCCCTTCCCTTCGGCGGAGATGACGCCATGAAAGCATTTGCATTTTGCGAGCAATTAACCAACCGGGCGGCGCGCAGGAGCGCGCCGGCGGGGCTTGCGGTGTCCCCTCCCCCCTCCTTTTCCAACGGGGGTGGGCGCAGTGGCTCAGAAATCCAACAGGGTGCAGCACGGTCCAGGTCAGCTGCAGAGCGGGAAAGGTGGCGAGGCCCCGCCCTGAAATCCAGGGCACGTCCCCATATGCAAATAAGAAAGAAAAACACAATTTTGACATGCAAACGCAGAGCGAAAAACACCCCCGAAGGCGGCTGCTTAGCCTGCGGCGCGGCCGGCCAGCGAGCGGGTGAAAAGTAAGGCGGCGGCACAACAAGGGCGAGCCCGAGCGGCTCTACAAAGGAAAGACAGCACGGCTGAAAGTGGTGCGAAAACTTTTTCTGCTTTTGACTTTTGCGACTTCCCACCCCAAAGAGGGGAAGCTGCACCGCTCCCGGAAGCACTGCAATACCAGGTCGATGCGTGGAGTGGACGGAGCAAGCCCCTGTTCCATCTCCCTGTTCCAAAAATCAATTTAATATTTGGTCCCCAGATAGGGGACGTATCAGATATTAAACTGATAAGAACAGATTTTTTTATTTTTTTTATTTCAATATATATGCTTTATTCATAAAAATCTTTGTTCATGTACATGACACTGCAGTCCACCTCTGGTACAGTGCAAATTAACTTCAGCACATGGCACTCAATTTACAAATTACATTACATTTATCATTACATATATCAAAGCATGTTTCAATATATTACAATATACACTCCACAAATCATATTACAGATGAAAGCAGTACATGGTACTCTCTTTACACAAACAGGTACATTTTCATTACATGTTTTATAAGTCATACAGCCCAAGGGGGGCCGAGGTGCATTCCAACATTTCTCAAAATACATTACATTACAATCCACCAACCGTATTATATATGGCTTAATAATACACATGAATGCAGTTCATGGTACTCTATTTACATTCACAGATTACAAGTGCTTTACAATTAACACACTTGTACGTCATGCGGCCCGAGGGGGGGTTTCCCACTGGTTTCAGCCCCTCAGTGTACACTGGCGGGAGGACCTTAAACTGTGGCCCTTCCCCATCGTGCCTTGGCGGCGGCGGCACCAACCTTTAGTGCGTCCCTCAGCACGTACTCCCGGACCTTGGAATGTGCCAATCTGCAACACTCGGTCGTGGACATCTCCTTGCTCTGGAAGACCAGCAAGTTTCGGGCAGACCAAAGGGCGTCTTTCACCGAGTTGATGATCTTCCAGCAGCAGTTGATGTTTGTCTCGGTGTGCGTCCCTGGGAACAGTCCGTAGAGCACAGAGTCCTGTGTTACCGAGCTGCTCGGGATGAACCTTGACAAAGACCACTGCATCTCTTTCCAGACCTTCTGTGCAAAGGCACATTCCAGAAGGAGATGGATGACGGTCTCGTCCCAAGCGCAGCCTCCTCGCGGACAGCGTGCGGTGGAGCAGAGACGTCGGGAGTGCATGAAGGATCTGACGGGGAGGGCCCTTCTCACCACCAGCCAAGCTACGTCTTGGTGCTTGTTTGTGAGTTCTGGCGATGAGGCATTCTGCCAAATGACTTCGACAGTCTGCTCAGGGAACCATCCGAGAGGATCTACCATCTCCTTTTCCCGTAGGGTCTCGAGGACGTTTCGTGCTGACCACTGCTTGACAGCTTTGTGGTCAAAGTTGTTTGCCGTGAAAAACTTTTCCACGAAGGACAGGTGGTCTGGCACGGTCCAACTGGATGGAGCGTTCCGCGGCAGCGTCGCCAGACCCATCCTTCGCAACACCGGGGTCAGGTAGAACCTCAGCACGTAGTGACACTTGGTGTTTGCGTACTGAGGGTCCGTGCACAGTTTGATGCAGCCACTGATAAGAACAGATACTACACTTGATCTTAGCCAAAAGGCCGAGAAGCGATAGCCTGTAAACTCCCGCCGACGCGCAAGTGTCCCTCGGCCTCTGTCTTCTCCGTCAATCTGGCCGCGGTCGGCCGAGCGCAGGTGCGACGGCGGGCCTGCAGCAAGAGAGCAATTTCGGCCAGGGCTTACTTACTTGCAAGCCAGACGAAAAGCCGTGCCCGTATGGCACCCCCTTCCCTTCGGCGGAGATGACGCCATGAAAGCATTTGCATTTTGCGAGCAATTAACCAACCGGGCGGCGCGCAGGAGCGCGCCGGCGGGGCTTGCGGTGTCCCCTCCCCCCTCCTTTTCCAACGGGGGCGGGCGCAGTGGCTCAGAAATCCAACAGGGTGCAGCACGGTCCAGGTCAGCTGCAGAGCGGGAAAGGTGGCGAGGCCCCGCCCTGAAATCCAGGGCACGTCCCCATATGCAAATAAGAAAGAAAAACACAATTTTGACATGCAAACGCAGAGCGAAAAACACCCCCGAAGGCGGCTGCTTAGCCTGCGGCGCGGCCGGCCAGCGAGCGGGTGAAAAGTAAGGCGGCGGCACGACAAGGGCGAGCCCGAGCGGCTCTACAAAGGAAAGACAGCACGGCTGAAAGTGGTGCGAAAACTTTTTCTGCTTTTGACTTTTGCGACTTCCCACCCCAAAGAGGGGAAGCTGCACCGCTCCCGGAAGCACTGCAATACCAGGTCGATGCGTGGAGTGGACGGAGCAAGCCCCTGTTCCATCTCCCTGTTCCAAAAATCAATTTAATATTTGGTCCCCAGATAGGGGACGTATCAGATATTAAACTGATAAGAACAGATTTTTTTTATTTTTTTTTATTTCAATATATATGCTTTATTCATAAAAATCTTTGTTCATGTACATGACAATGCAGTCCACATCTGGTACAGTGCAAATTAACTTCAGCACATGGCACTCAATTTACAAATTACATTACATTTATCATTACATATATCAAAGCATGTTTCAATATATAACAATATACACTCCACAAATCATATTACAGATGAAAGCAGTACATGGTACTCTCTTTACACAAACAGGTACATTTTCATTACATGTTTTATAAGTCATACAGGCCAAGGGGGGCCGAGGTGCATTCCAACATTTCTCAAAATACATTACATTACAATCCACCAACCGTATTATATATGGCTTAATAATACACATGAATGCAATACATGGTACTCTATTTACATTCACAGGTTACAAGTGCTTTACAATTAACACACTTGTACGTCATGCGGCCCGAGGGGGGGTTTTCCACTGGTTTCAGCCCCTCAGTGTACACTGGCGGGAGGGCCTTAAACTGTGGCCCTTCCCCATCGTGCCTTGGCGGCGGCGGCACCAACCTTTAGTGCGTCCCTCAGCACGTACTCCCGGACCTTGGAATGTGCCAATCTGCAACACTCGGTCGTGGACATCTCCTTGCTCTGGAAGATCAGCAAGTTTCGGGCAGACCAAAGGGCGTCTTTCACCGAGTTGATGATCTTCCAGCAGCAGTTGATGTTTGTCTCGGTGTGCGTCCCTGGGAACAGTCCGTAGAGCACAGAGTCCTGTGTTACCGAGCTGCTCGGGATGAACCTCGACAAAGACCACTGCATCTCTTTCCAGACCTTCTGTGCAAAGGCACATTCCAGAAGGAGATGGATGACGGTCTCGTCCCAAGCGCAGCCTCCTCGCGGACAGCGTGCGGTGGAGCAGAGACGTCGGGAGTGCATGAAGGATCTGACGGGGAGGGCCCTTCTCACCACCAGCCAAGCTACGTCTTGGTGCTTGTTTGTGAGTTCTGGCGATGAGGCATTCTGCCAAATGACTTCGACAGTCTGCTCAGGGAACCATCCGAGAGGATCTACCATCTCCTTTTCCCGTAGGGTCTCGAGGACGTTTCGTGCTGACCACTGCTTGACAGCTTTGTGGTCAAAGGTGTTTGCCGTGAAAAACTTTTCCACGAAGGACAGGTGGTCTGGCACGGTCCAACTGGATGGAGCGTTCCGCGGCAGCGTCGCCAGACCCATCCTTCGCAACACCGGGGTCAGGTAGAACCTCAGCACGTAGTGACACTTGGTGTTTGCGTACTGAGGGTCCGTGCACAGTTTGATGCAGCCGCACACAAAGGTGGCCATCAGGATGAGGGCGACGTTTGGTACGTTCTTTCCCCCTTTCTCTGG
Organism: Somniosus microcephalus; assembly: GCF_052327205.1. Taxonomy (NCBI): domain Eukaryota; kingdom Metazoa; phylum Chordata; class Chondrichthyes; order Squaliformes; family Somniosidae; genus Somniosus; species Somniosus microcephalus. Next base: position 21,381,282 of record NC_141014.1, read on the forward strand.
AGATTTGTACATCGTGTCCCTCCGGACACGGTCCATTTTCGATCTCCAGATAAAGTGGAAGACGGCTCGGGTGACTGCGGCGGCGCAGGGTCGGGGTATGGGCCACACCTGCGCCACGTACAGCAGCACTGACAGCACTTCGCACCTGATGACCAGGTTCCTTCCCACGATCGACAGGGAGCGCTGCTCCCACATTCCCAGTTTCTGGCGTGCCTTGGAGATACGCTCCTCCCAGTTTTTTGTGCATGCCCCAGCCGCTCCGAACCATATTCCCAGCACCTTCAGGTAATCTGACCTGACGGTGAAGGGGACAAAGGATCGGTCGGCCCAGTTCCCAAAGAACATGGCCTCGCTTTTGCTGCGATTTACTTTCGCTCCCGAGGCCAGTTCAAATTGGTCGCAGATGCTCAGCAGTCTGCGGACCGACAGCGGATCCGAGCAAAAGACGGCGACGTCATCCATGTACAGGGAGGTCTTAACCTGAGTGCCTCCGCTGCCTGGGATCGTCACCCCTCCAATGCTCGAATCCCTTCTGATGGATTGGGCAAAGGGTTCGATACAACACACGAACAAGACGGAGGAGAGAGGACAGCCCTGCCTGACTCCAGATTTGATCGGGAAGCTTTCTGATTCCCACCCGTTGATTAGGACTGCGCTACTGATGTCTGTGTAGAGCAGTTGGATCCAATTGCAGATTCCCTCCCCAAACCCCATTTTGGAGAGCACGTCCATCATGTACGTGTGCGATATTCTGTCGAAAGCCTTCTCCTGGTCCAAGCTGATTAAGCAGGTGTGCACCCCCCTGTCCCGCACGTAGGCGATCGTATCCCTGAGTAGCGCGAGGCTATCAGAGATCTTCCTGCCGGGTACGGCACAGGTCTGATCTGGGTGGATCACCAGCTCCAGAGCAGACTTGACCCTGTTGGCGATGACCTTGGACAGAATCTTGTAGTCCACATTAAGCAGCGAAATGGGCCGCCAGTTTCTGATTTCTTCCCTCTCCCCTTTCTGCTTGTAGATGAGGGTGATGATGCCTTTCCTCATCGATTCTGACATGCTGCCAGCCAGAAGCATACCCCCGTACACTTCCAGCAGGTCTGGGCCCATCCAGTCCCACAGAGCCGAATACAACTCGACCGGTAGGCCGTCGCTTCCGGGAGTTTTACTCGTCTCGAAGGACTGGACGGCCTTTGTCAGCTCGTCCAGAGTTAGCGGGTGATCCAGACTCTCCCGCTTGCTGTCGTCTAGCACCTCCGAGATAGACGACAGGAAAGACTGGGAGGCCGCGCTGTCTGTGGGCTTCGCGTCGTACAGCCCGGCATAAAAGGATTTGCTGATCCTTCGCATGTCAGGCTGCGAGGACGTCACAGAGCCGTCTTCCTCCTTCAGGCTGTGGATCACAGAGCTCCCTCTGTGTACCTTTTGGAAGAAGAAACGCGAGCACGTCTCGTCCTGCTCCACGGAGCGGACTCTGGAGCGGAAGATGATCTTGGAGGACTCTGAGGCATAGAGCGAGGCTTGCTGGCCCTTCACCTCTTGGAGTTCCTCCCCGACATTGACTCCCATCGACTGCAGCAGGAGCAGATTCTGCATGCTTTTCTGGAGTCGGGACATTTCCCTCTGTCCCTCTCTCGCCTTCTGAACACCTTTGAGGATGAAGAACCTCTTGATGTTCGTCTTGATCGTTTCCCACCAGTGCGCCGGGGAATCAAAGAGGGGTTTCACGGTTCTCCAACCTTTGTAATCCCTTTTGAGTTCCTCAATGTTTTCTGGGGTCAACAGTTTCACGTTCAGCTTCCATATCCCTCTGCCTACTTTCTGGTCTTCCTGTGGGTGACAGTCGGCTAGTAAGAGGCAGTGGTCAGAGAAGAACACCGGCTTGACGTCGGTGGATCTGACCGAGAGAGCTTGGGACACAAACAGGAAGTCTATCCTGGAACGGACAGACCCGTCTGGCCTGGACCAGGTGTATCTGCGCGGCGCTCCATCTGCAGGGTTGCTGAAGATGTCGTGCAGCTTGGCGTCTTTTACCGCTTCCATCAGGAGTCTGGACGTGGCGTCCAGTTTGCTGTCGGCTCTGCCGGATCGCCCAGCCGCATCGATGATGCAGTTGAAGTCACCGCCCAGAATAACCGGCCTGGACGTCGCCAGCAGCAGCGGTAGCTGCTGGAAGACGGCCAGCCGCTCGTTCTTGAGAGTCGGGGCGTACACATTGATCAGCCTGAGCGGGGCGTTCTTGTACAGTACGTCTGCTACGAGGAGGCGGCCACCCACTACCTCCTTAACTTCGGTGATGGTGAAGTCACCTCCCCGCAGCAGAATACCCAGGCCGGAGGCACGGCAATCGTTGCCTCCTGACCAGATCGATTGGCCGTGGGGCCACCATCGCGACCACTGCCTGTAGTTGCTGAAGTGCGGTAGGCCGCACTCCTGCAGGAACAGTAGGTCGGCCTTGACCTTGGCAAGGTACCCCAAGGTGGAAACACATCGCGTCGTGCTTTTGATGCTACGCACGTTTATGCTTGCAATTTTTAAACCCATTTTAAATTTTAAATAGAGTTCAAGTCCCATTTTAATAAGCAGTCCTTTATGCTGTTTCCATCCCTTGGGGCTGGACCTGCATACACACAGTGTCAGAGAAAAACTGTACTTGCCCTGGGCTGAGGAACTCGCCCTGGTCTCTTGAGGGGTTGCTGTACCGGCAGGGGGATGACGGCGGTGAGAAGAAGTCTTCTTCCTCATTCGTGGATGGTTCTTCCCTCAGCCTGTCGTCTGTGGTGTCGTGGCTCCCGGTTTCCCGGAGCAGGTGTGCATCGGTCGCTTCATTGCTCCCGGTTTCCCGGAGCTGGGGGATGGTGGACGCTCCGCTGCTCCCGGTTGTCTGGAGCTGGGGAGCGTCGGGCACTTGGCCGCTCCCGGCAGTCTGTAGCTGGGGAGCGTCGGGCTCTTGGCCGCTCCCGGCGGTCTGGAGCTGGGGAGCGTCGGGCACTTGGCCGCTCCCGGCGGTCTGGAGCTGGGGAGCGTCAGGCACTTGGCCACTCCCGGCGGTCTGGAGCTGGGGAGCGTTGGGCACTTGGCCACTCCCGGCGGTCTGGAGCTGGGGAGCGTCGGGAACTTGGCCACTCCCGGCGGTCTGGAGCTGGGGAGCGTCGGGCACTTGGCCACTCCCGGCGGTCTGGAGCTGGGGAGCGTCGGGAACTTGGCCGCTCCCGGCGGTCTGGAGCTGGGCTGCGTTGTGCCCTTCGTTGCTACCGGTGTTCTGGGGCACGGTGATCACTCCTGTTTGTTTCTTTTCGCTCAGCCACTTTTTTTGTTGTTGGTGACTGTTCTTTTCTTGCCCTTCCTCATCAGATGAGCAGCTGCTGGTGTTGCCCGTTTGGGGCGAGTGCCGCCTTTTTTCCACAGGCCTGGACTTTGGCGGCCTCTCTCTTTGGGGGAGGCTTTTTTTCTTGTTCTTTCGTTTGACCTCCTGCCATTCTCCCAGTTGTTGTTCTCCAGCTGCCTCCTCTTCCATGGTCTCTGGCTGTTGGGGAGGAGGCTGAGTGCTGGTTGCCTGGGTTTGGTCGTTTCCAGTGAGGGCCTCTGCGGTGGGAGCGGTGCTGGTCTCCTTTGAGGCGGCCTTGTTGACAGGTCCTTTAATTGCCTGCGCATAGCTGCTGCTGCGCCTTGGGCAGGCCTTGTAGAGATGGCCTGTCTCCCCGCACAAGTTGCAGCACTTGCTCTCCTTGCAATCCTTCGTCTGGTGGCCTTCCTGCTTGCAGTTGCGACAGATGGTGACAGTGCAGGTCGCCGCCACGTGCCCGGATCTCCCGCAGGTTCGACACACCCTGGGTTGTCCCGCGTACACCATGTAGCCCCGGCTTCCACCGATGGCGAAGCTGGAGGGGAGGTGCTGGATGGCTCCTTTGGCATCCACTTTCAGGGTTACTTTGATCTGGCGTTTGCTGGTCCAGATCCCAAACAGGTCATTTACGTCAACGCTGTTCCCGACACTGTCGACGTATCTGCCGAGGAACGTCAGCACATCGACCACAGGGATGTGCGGGTTGTACATGTGTACAGTGACCACCCGGTTTCTTTGTGTTGGGAGAGTGAATAGAGGCTCGGCAGTCATAACTGAAAGCAGCGTTTCACTCCCCTTTTCCTTAACTGCCTGCAGAAATTTCAGGCATGCCGCGACGTTCCTGAACGTCACATCAAAATGTCCACTGCTGGGGAAATCCTGCAGAGCGAAGATGTCCGCAACTTGGAATCCGCAGCATCCGGTCAAGATCCTCTTCACAAAAAGGGAGCGGTCGATGGGCGATTGTCCCTCCACCTTCTTCACTGTGACTCGGACAGTGTTCCGGACTCCCTGTCTCGCTCCTCGGTTTGCTGCAATCTCGCTTGCAGGTCGCCCGTCACTCCAGGCTCTCGAGCTCGCTGTTCCATTGGCCGCCGTCGCGCCTGCCAATCGCTCTCTGCCCCGGGCTGCCAAGCTTGCTGCTTGCTTGGCCCTCGTCTCGCCTGCCAATCGCTCTCCGCCCTGGAGTCCCGGGCTCGCTTCCTCATTGGCCGACGTTATGCCTGCCAATCGCTCTCCGCCCCGGCCTCCCGAGCTCGCTCCTTCGTTGGCCGCCCTCTCGCCTGCCGATCGCTCTCCGCTGCAGGCTCTCGACCTCGCTGCATGGTCGGCCGCCACCTCGCGCTGCAGGTCGCTCTCCACTCCGGGCTCCCGCAATCGCTCCTCCTCCGGCGGCCTCGGTTTTTGCTCCCGATAGCTCCTTTCTCGGGTTTCCTCGCTCACTGCTTCCTCAGTCGCCATCTATGCAGATCGCTCTGCTCTGATTGGATCAAGGCCGAAGCCAGCATGAAAATGCAGCCAAACCAGAAACACCAGTATCGCGACACAAGGTCAATTAGCATCAGAATCAAACAAATACTACACTTGATCTTAGCCAAAAGGCCGAGAAGCGATAGCCTGTAAACTCCCGCCGACGCGCAAGTGTCCCTCGGCCTCTGTCTTCTCCGTCAATCTGGCCGCGGTCGGCCGAGCGCAGGTGCGACGGCGGGCCTGCAGCAAGAGAGCAATTTCGGCCAGGGCTTACTTACTTGCAAGCCAGACGAAAAGCCGTGCCCGTATGGCACCCCCTTCCCTTCGGCGGAGATGACGCCATGAAAGCATTTGCATTTTGCGAGCAATTAACCAACCGGGCGGCGCGCAGGAGCGCGCCGGCGGGGCTTGCGGTGTCCCCTCCCCCCTCCTTTTCCAACGGGGGTGGGCGCAGTGGCTCAGAAATCCAACAGGGTGCAGCACGGTCCAGGTCAGCTGCAGAGCGGGAAAGGTGGCGAGGCCCCGCCCTGAAATCCAGGGCACGTCCCCATATGCAAATAAGAAAGAAAAACACAATTTTGATATGCAAACGCAGAGCGAAAAACACCCCCGAAGGCGGCTGCTTAGCCTGCGGCGCGGCCGGCCAGCGAGCGGGTGAAAAGTAAGGCGGCGGTACGACAAGGGCGAGCCCGAGCGGCTCTACAAAGGAAAGACAGCACGGCTGAAAGTGGTGCGAAAACTTTTTCTGCTTTTGACTTTTACGACTTCCCACCCCAAAGAGGGGAAGCTGCACCGCTCCCGGAAGCACTGCAATACCAGGTCGATGCGTGGAGTGGACGGAGCAAGCCCCTGTTCCATCTCCCTGTTCCAAAAATCAATTTAATATTTGGTCCCCAGATAGGGGACGTATCAGATATTAAACTGATAAGAACAGATACTACACTTGATCTTAGCCAAAAGGCCGAGAAGCGATAGCCTGTAAACTCCCGCCGACGCGCAAGTGTCCCTCGGCCTCTGTCTTCTCCGTCAATCTGGCCGCGGTCGGCCGAGCGCAGGTGCGACGGCGGGCCTGCAGCAAGAGAGCAATTTCGGCCAGGGCTTACTTACTTGCAAGCCAGACGAAAAGCCGTGCCCGTATGGCACCCCCTTCCCTTCGGCGGAGATGACGCCATGAAAGCATTTGCATTTTGCGAGCAATTAACCAACCGGGCGGCGCGCAGGAGCGCGCCGGCGGGGCTTGCGGTGTCCCCTCCCCCCTCCTTTTCCAACGGGGGCGGGCGCAGTGGCTCAGAAATCCAACAGGGTGCAGCACGGTCCAGGTCAGCTGCAGAGCGGGAAAGGTGGCGAGGCCCCGCCCTGAAATCCAGGGCACGTCCCCATATGCAAATAAGAAAGAAAAACACAATTTTGACATGCAAACGCAGAGCGAAAAACACCCCCGAAGGCGGCTGCTTAGCCTGCGGCGCGGCCGGCCAGCGAGCGGGTGAAAAGTAAGGCGGCGGCACGACAAGGGCGAGCCCGAGCGGCTCTACAAAGGAAAGACAGCACGGCTGAAAGTGGTGCGAAAACTTTTTCTGTTTTTGACTTTTGCGACTTCCCACCCCAAAGAGGGGAAGCTGCACCGCTCCCGGAAGCACTGCAATACCAGGTCGATGCGTGGAGTGGACGGAGCAAGCCCCTGTTCCATCTCCCTGTTCCAAAAATCAATTTAATATTTGGTCCCCAGATAGGGGACGTATCAGATATTAAACTGATAAGAACAGATTTTTTTTTTTTTTTTTTTTTTTTTTTTTTTTTTTTATTTCAATATATATGCTTTATTTATAAAAATCTTTGTTCATGTACATGACAATGCAGTCCACATCTGGTACAGTGCAAATTAACTTCAGCACATGGCACTCAATTTACAAATTACATTACATTTATCATTACATATATCAAAGCATGTTTCAATATATAACAATATACACTCCACAAATCATATTACAGATGAAAGCAGTACATGGTACTCTCTTTACACATACAGGTACATTTTCATTACATGTTTTATCAGTCATACAGCCCAAGGGGGGCCGAGATGCATTCCAACATTTCTCAAAATACATTACATTTACAATCCACCAACCGTATTATATATGGCTTAATAATACACATGAATGCAGTACATGGTACTCTATTTACATTCACAGATTACAAGTGCTTTACAATTAACACACTTGTACGTCATGCGGCCCGAGGGGGGGGTTTTCCACTGGTTTCAGCCCCTCAGTGTACACTGGCGGGAGGGCCTTAAACTGTGGCCCTTCCCCATCGTGCCTTGGCGGCGGCGGCACCAACCTTTAGTGCGTCCCTCAGCACGTACTCCCGGACCTTGGAATGTGCCAATCTGCAACACTCGGTCGTGGACATCTCCTTGCTCTGGAAGACCAGCAAGTTTCGGGCAGACCAAAGGGCGTCTTTCACCGAGTTGATGATCTTCCAGCAGCAGTTGATGTTTGTCTCGGTGTGCGTCCCTGGGAACAGTCCGTAGAGCACAGAGTCCTGTGTTACCGAGCTGCTCGGGATGAACCTCGACAAAGACCACTGCATCTCTTTCCAGACCTTCTGTGCAAAGGCACATTCCAGAAGGAGATGGATGACGGTCTCGTCCCAAGCGCAGCCTCCTCGCGGACAGCGTGCGGTGGAGCAGAGACGTCGGGAGTGCATGAAGGATCTGACGGGGAGGGCCCTTCTCACCACCAGCCAAGCTACGTCTTGGTGCTTGTTTGTGAGTTCTGGCGATGAGGCATTCTGCCAAATGACTTCGACAGTCTGCTCAGGGAACCATCCGAGAGGATCTACCATCTCCTTTTCCCGTAGGGTCCCGAGGACGTTTCGTGCTGACCACTGCTTGACAGCTTTGTGGTCAAAGGTGTTTGCCGTGAAAAACTTTTCCACGAAGGACAGGTGGTCTGGCACGGTCCAACTGGATGGAGCGTTCCGCGGCAGCGTCGCCAGACCCATCCTTCGCAACACCGGGGTCAGGTAGAACCTCAGCACGTAGTGACACTTGGTGTTTGCGTACTGAGGGTCCGTGCACAGTTTGATGCAGCCGCACACAAAGGTGGCCATCAGGATGAGGGCGACGTTTGGTACGTTCTTTCCCCCTTTCTCTGGAGATTTGTACATCGTGTCCCTCCGGACACGGTCCATTTTCGATCTCCAGATAAAGTGGAAGACGGCTCGGGTGACTGCGGCGGCGCAGGGTCGGGGTATGGGCCACACCTGCGCCACGTACAGCAGCACTGACAGCACTTCGCACCTGATGACCAGGTTCTTTCCCACGATCGACAGGGAGCGCTGCTCCCACATTCCCAGTTTCTGGCGTGCCTTGGAGATACGCTCCTCCCAGTTTTTTGTGCATGCCCCAGCCGCTCCGAACCATATTCCCAGCACCTTCAGGTAATCTGACCTGACGGTGAAGGGGACAAAGGATCGGTCGGCCCAGTTCCCAAAGAACATGGCCTCGCTTTTGCTGCGATTTACTTTCGCTCCCGAGGCCAGTTCAAATTGGTCGCAGATGCTCAGCAGTCTGCGGACCGACAGCGGATCCGAGCAAAAGACGGCGACGTCATCCATGTACAGGGAGGTCTTAACCTGAGTGCCTCCGCTGCCTGGGATCGTCACCCCTCCAATGCTCGAATCCCTTCTGATGGATTGGGCAAAGGGTTCGATACAACACACGAACAAGACGGAGGAGAGAGGACAGCCCTGCCTGACTCCAGATTTGATCGGGAAGCTTTCTGATTCCCACCCGTTGATTAGGACTGCGCTACTGATGTCTGTGTAGAGCAGTTGGATCCAATTGCAGATTCCCTCCCCAAACCCCATTTTGGAGAGCACGTCCATCATGTACGTGTGCGATATTCTGTCGAAAGCCTTCTCCTGGTCCAAGCTGATTAAGCAGGTGTGCACCCCCCTGTCCCGCACGTAGGCGATCGTATCCCTGAGTAGCGCGAGGCTATCAGAGATCTTCCTGCCGGGTACGGCACAGGTCTGATCCGGGTGGATCACCAGCTCCAGAGCAGACTTGACCCTGTTGGCGATGACCTTGGACAGAATCTTGTAGTCCACATTAAGCAGCGAAATGGGCCGCCAGTTTCTGATTTCTTCCCTCTCCCCTTTCTGCTTGTAGATGAGGGTGATGATGCCTTTCCTCATCGATTCTGACATGCTGCCAGCCAGAAGCATACCCCCGTACACTTCCAGCAGGTCTGGGCCCATCCAGTCCCACAGAGCCGAATACAACTCGACCGGTAGGCCGTCGCTTCCGGGAGTTTTACTCGTCTCGAAGGACCGGACGGCCTTTGTCAGCTCGTCCAGAGTTAGCGGGTGATCCAGACTCTCCCGCTTGCTGTCGTCTAGCTCCTCCGAGATAGACGACAGGAAAGACTGGGAGGCCGCGCTGTCTGTGGGCTTCGCGTCGTACAGCCCGGCATAAAAGGATTTGCTGATCCTTCGCATGTCAGGCTGCGAGGACGTCACAGAGCCGTCTTCCTCCTTCAGGCTGTGGATCACAGAGCTCCCTCTGTGTACCTTTTGGAAGAAGAAACGCGAGCACGTCTCGTCCTGCTCCACGGAGCGGACTCTGGAGCGGAAGATGATCTTGGAGGACTCTGAGGCGTAGAGCGAGGCTTGCTGGCCCTTCACCTCTTGGAGTTCCTCCCCGACATTGACTCCCATCGACTGCAGCAGGAGCAGATTCTGCATGCTTTTCTGGAGTCGGGACATTTCCCTCTGTCCCTCTCTCGCCTTCTGAACACCTTTGAGGATGAAGAACCTCTTGATGTTGGTCTTGATCGTTTCCCACCAGTGCGCCGGGGAATCAAAGAGGGGTTTCACGGTTCTCCAACCTTTGTAATCCCTTTTGAGTTCCTCAATGTTTTCTGGGGTCAACAGTTTCACGTTCAGCTTCCATATCCCTCTGCCTACTTTCTGGTCTTCCTGTGGGTGACAGTCGGCTAGTAAGAGGCAGTGGTCAGAGAAGAACACCGGCTTGACGTCGGTGGATCTGACCGAGAGAGCTTGGGACACAAACAGGAAGTCTATCCTGGAACGGACAGACCCGTCTGGCCTGGACCAGGTGTATCTGCGCGGCGCTCCATCTGCAGGGTTGTTGAAGATGTCGTGCAGCTTGGCGTCTTTTACCGCTTCCATCAGGAGTCTGGACGTGGCGTCCAGTTTGCTGTCGGCTCTGCCGGATCGCCCAGCCGCATCGATGATGCAGTTGAAGTCACCGCCCAGAATAACCGGCCTGGACGTCGCCAGCAGCAGCGGTAGCTGCTGGAAGACGGCCAGCCGCTCGTTCTTGAGAGCCGGGGCGTACACATTGATCAGCCTGAGCGGGGCATTCTTGTACAGTACGTCTGCTGCGAGGAGGCGGCCACCCACCACCTCCTTAACTTCGGTGATGGTGAAGTCACCTCCCCGCAGCAGAATACCCAGGCCGGAGGCACGGCAATCGTTGCCTCCTGACCAGATCGATTGGCCGTGGGGCCACCATCGCGACCACTGCCTGTAGTTGCTGAAGTGCGGTAGGCCGCACTCCTGCAGGAACAGTAGGTCGGCCTTGACCTTGGCAAGGTACCCCAAGGTGGAAACACATCGCGTCGTGCTTTTGATGCTACGCACGTTTATGCTTGCAATTTTTAAACCCATTTTAAATTTTAAATAGAGTTCAAGTCCCATTTTAATAAGCAGTCCTTTATGCTGTTTCCATCCCTTGGGGCTGGACCTGCATACACACAGTGTCAGAGAAAAACTGTACTTGCCCTGGGCTGAGGAACTCGCCCTGGTCTCTTGAGGGGTTGCTGTACCGGCAGGGGGATGACGGCGGTGAGAAGAAGACTTCCTCATTCGTGGGTGGTTCTTCCCTCAGCCTGTCGCCTGTGGTGTCGTGGCTCCCGGTTTCCCGGAGCAGGTGTGCATCGGTCGCTTCATTGCTCCCGGTTTCCCGGAGCTGGGGTATGGTGGACGCTCCGCTGCTCCCGGTTGTCTGGAGCTGGGGAGCGTCGGGCACTTGGCCGCCCCCGGCGGTCTGGAGCTGGGGGACGTCGGGCACTTGGCCGCTCCCGGCGGTCTGTAGCTGGGGGGCGTCGGGCTCTTGGCCGCTCCCGGCGGTCTGGAGCTGGGGAGCGTCGGGCACTTGGCCGCTCCCGGCGGTCTGGAGCTGGGGAGCGTCGGGCACTTGGCCACTCCCGGCGGTCTGGAGCTGGGGAGCGTCGGGAACTTGGCCGCTCCCGGCGGTCTGGAGCTGGGCTGCGTTGTGCCCTTCGTTGCTACCGGTGTCCTGGGGCACGGTGATCACTCCTGTTTGTTTCTTTTCGCTCAGCCACTTTTTTTGTTGTTGGTGACTGTTCTTTTCTTGCCCTTCCTCATCAGATGAGCAGCTGCTGGTGTTGCCCGTTTGGGGCGCGTGCCGCCTTTTTTCCACAGGCCTGGACTTTGGCAGCCTCTCTCTTTGGGGGAGGCTTTTTTTTTTGTTCTTTCGTTTGACCTCCTGCCATTCTCCCAGTTGTTGTTCTCCAGCTGCCTCCTCTTCCATGGTCTCTGGCTGTTGGGGAGGAGGCTGAGTGCTGGTTGCCTGGGTTTGGTCGTTTCCAGTGAGGGCCTCTGCGGTGGGAGCAGTGCTGGTCTCCTTTGAGGCGGCCTTGTTGACAGGTCCTTTAATTGCCTGCGCATAGCTGCTGCTGCGCCTTGGGCAGGCCTTGTAGAGATGGCCTGTCTCCCCGCACAAGTTGCAGCACTTGCTCTCCTTGCAATCCTTCGTCTGGTGGCCTTCCTGCTTGCAGTTGCGACAGATGGTGACAGTGCAGGTCGCCGCCACGTGCCCGGATCTCCCGCAGGTTCGACACACCCTGGGTTGTCCCGCGTACACCATGTAGCCCCGGCTTCCACCGATGGCGAAGCTGGAGGGGAGGTGCTGGATGGCTCCTTTGGCATCCACTTTCAGGGTTACTTTGATCTGGCGTTTGCTGGTCCAGATCCCAAACAGGTCATTTACGTCAACGCTGTTCCCGACACTGTCGACGTATCTGCCGAGGAACGTCAGCACATCGACCACAGGGATGTGCGGGTTGTACATGTGTACAGTGACCACCCGGTTTCTTTGTGTTGGGAGAGTGAATAGAGGCTCGGCAGTCATAACTGAAAGCAGCGTTTCACTCCCCTTTTCCTTAACTGCCTGCAGAAATTTCAGGCATGCCGCGACGTTCCTGAACGTCACATCAAAATGTCCACTGCTGGGGAAATCCTGCAGAGCGAAGATATCCGCAACTTGGAATCCGCAGCATCCGGTCAAGATCCTCTTCACAAAAAGGGAGCGGTCGATGGGCGATTGTCCCTCCACCTTCTTCACTGTGACTCGGACAGTGTTCCGGACTCCCTGTCTCGCTCCTCGGTTTGCTGCAATCTCGCTTGCAGGTCGCCCGTCACTCCAGGCTCTCGAGCTCGCTGTTCCATTGGCCGCCGTCGCGCCTGCCAATCGCTCTCTGCCCCGGGCTGCCAAGCTTGCTGCTTGCTTGGCCCTCGTCTCGCCTGCCAATCGCTCTCCGCCCTGGAGTCCCGGGCTCGCTTCCTCATTGGCCGACGTCATGCCTGCCAATCGCTCTCCGCCCCGGCCTCCCGAGCTCGCTCCTTCGTTGGCCGCCCTCTCGCCTGCCGATCGCTCTCCGCTGCAGGCTCTCGACCTCGCTGCATGGTCGGCCGCCACCTCGCGCTGCAGGTCGCTCTCCACTCCGGGCTCCCGCAATCGCTCCTCCTCCGGCGGCCTCGGTTTCTGCTCCCGATAGCTCCTTTCTCGGGTTTCCTCGCTCTCTGCTCCGTCAGTCTCCATCTATGCAGATCGCTCTGCTCTGATTGGATCAAGGCCGAAGCCAGCATGAAAATGCAGCCAAACCAGAAACACCAGTATCGCGACACAAGGTCAATTAGCATCAGAATCAAGCAGATACTGATAAGAACAGATACTACACTTGATCTTAGCCAAAAGGCCGAGAAGCGATAGCCTGTAAACTCCCGCCGACGCGCAAGTGTCCCTCGGCCTCTGTCTTCTCCGTCAATCTGGCCGCGGTCGGCCGAGCGCAGGTGCGACGGCGGGCCTGCAGCAAGAGAGCAATTTCGGCCAGGGCTTACTTACTTGCAAGCCAGACGAAAAGCCGTGCCCGTATGGCACCCCCTTCCCTTCGGCGGAGATGACGCCATGAAAGCATTTGCATTTTGCGAGCAATTAACCAACCGGGCGGCGCGCAGGAGCGCGCCGGCGGGGCTTGCGGTGTCCCCTCCCCCCTCCTTTTCCAACGGGGGCGGGCGCAGTGGCTCAGAAATCCAACAGGGTGCAGCACGGTCCAGGTCAGCTGCAGAGCGGGAAAGGTGGCGAGGCCCCGCCCTGAAATCCAGGGCACGTCCCCATATGCAAATAAGAAAGAAAAACACAATTTTGACATGCAAACGCAGAGCGAAAAACACCCCCGAAGGCGGCTGCTTAGCCTGCGGCGCGGCCGGCCAGCGAGCGGGTGAAAAGTAAGGCGGCGGCACGACAAGGGCGAGCCCGAGCGGCTCTACAAAGGAAAGACAGCACGGCTGAAAGTGGTGCGAAAACTTTTTCTGCTTTTGACTTTTGCGACTTCCCACCCCAAAGAGGGGAAGCTGCACCGCTCCCGGAAGCACTGCAATACCAGGTCGATGCGTGGAGTGGACGGAGCAAGCCCCTGTTCCATCTCCCTGTTCCAAAAATCAATTTAATATTTGGTCCCCAGATAGGGGACGTATCAGATATTAAACTGATAAGAACAGATTTTTTTTTTTTTATTTTTTTTTTATTTTTTTTTTTTTTATTTCAATATATATGCTTTATTCATAAAAATCTTTGTTCATGTACATGACACTGCAGTCTACCTCTGGTACAGTGCAAATTAACTTCAGCACATGGCACTCAATTTACAAATTACATTACATTTATCATTACATATATCAAAGCATGTTTCAATATATTACAATATACACTCCACAAATCATATTACAGATGAAAGCAGTACATGGTACTCTCTTTACACAAACAGGTACATTTTCATTACATGTTTTATAAGTCATACAGCCCAAGGGGGGCCGAGGTGCATTCCAACATTTCTCAAAATACATTACATTACAATCCACCAACCGTATTATATATGGCTTAATAATACACATGAATGCAGTTCATGGTACTCTATTTACATTCACAGATTACAAGTGCTTTACAATTAACACACTTGTACGTCATGCGGCCCGAGGGGGGGTTTCCCACTGGTTTCAGCCCCTCAGTGTACACTGGCGGGAGGACCTTAAACTGTGGCCCTTCCCCATCGTGCCTTGGCGGCGGCGGCACCAACCTTTAGTGCGTCCCTCAGCAAGTACTCCCGGACCTTGGAATGTGCCAATCTGCAACACTCGGTCGTGGACATCTCCTTGCTCTGGAAGACCAGCAAGTTTCGGGCAGACCAAAGGGCGTCTTTCACCGAGTTGATGATCTTCCAGCAGCAGTTGATGTTTGTCTCGGTGTGCGTCCCTGGGAACAGTCCGTAGAGCACAGAGTCCTGTGTTACCGAGCTGCTCGGGATGAACCTCGACAAAGACCACTGCATCTCTTTCCAGACCTTCTGTGCAAAGGCACATTCCAGAAGGAGATGGATGACGGTCTCGTCCCAAGCGCAGCCTCCTCGCGGACAGCGTGCGGTGGAGCAGAGACGTCGGGAGTGCATGAAGGATCTGACGGGGAGGGCCCTTCTCACCACCAGCCAAGCTACGTCTTGGTGCTTGTTTGTGAGTTCTGGCGATGAGGCATTCTGCCAAATGACTTCGACAGTCTGCTCAGGGAACCATCCGAGAGGATCTACCATCTCCTTTTCCCGTAGGGTCTCGAGGACGTTTCGTGCTGACCACTGCTTGACAGCTTTGTGGTCGAAGTTGTTTGCCGTGAAAAACTTTTCCACGAAGGACAGGTGGTCTGGCACGGTCCAACTGGATGGAGCGTTCCGCGGCAGCGTCGCCAGACCCATCCTTCGCAACACCGGGGTCAGGTAGAACCTCAGCACGTAGTGACACTTGGTGTTTGCGTACTGAGGGTCCGTGCACAGTTTGATGCAGCCACTGATAAGAACAGATACTACACTTGATCTTAGCCAAAAGGCCGAGAAGCGATAGCCTGTAAACTCCCGCCGACGCGCAAGTGTCCCTCGGCCTCTGTCTTCTCCGTCAATCTGGCCGCGGTCGGCCGAGCGCAGGTGCGACGGCGGGCCTGCAGCAAGAGAGCAATTTCGGCCAGGGCTTACTTACTTGCAAGCCAGACGAAAAGCCGTGCCCGTATGGCACCCCCTTCCCTTCGGCGGAGATGACGCCATGAAAGCATTTGCATTTTGCGAGCAATTAACCAACCGGGCGGCGCGCAGGAGCGCGCCGGCGGGGCTTGCGGTGTCCCCTCCCCCCTCCTTTTCCAACGGGGGCGGGCGCAGTGGCTCAGAAATCCAACAGGGTGCAGCACGGTCCAGGTCAGCTGCAGAGCGGGAAAGGTGGCGAGGCCCCGCCCTGAAATCCAGGGCACGTCCCCATATGCAAATAAGAAAGAAAAACACAATTTTGACATGCAAACGCAGAGCGAAAAACACCCCCGAAGGCGGCTGCTTAGCCTGCGGCGCGGCCGGCCAGCGAGCGGGTGAAAAGTAAGGCGGCGGCACGACAAGGGCGAGCCCGAGCGGCTCTACAAAGGAAAGACAGCACGGCTGAAAGTGGTGCGAAAACTTTTTCTGCTTTTGACTTTTGCGACTTCCCACCCCAAAGAGGGGAAGCTGCACCGCTCCCGGAAGCACTGCAATACCAGGTCGATGCGTGGAGTGGACGGAGCAAGCCCCTGTTCCATCTCCCTGTTCCAAAAATCAATTTAATATTTGGTCCCCAGATAGGGGACGTATCAGATATTAAACTGATAAGAACAGATTTTTTTTTATTTTTTTATTTCAATATATATGCTTTATTCATAAAAATCTTTGTTCATGTACATGACAATGCAGTCCACATCTGGTACAGTGCAAATTAACTTCAGCACATGGCACTCAATTTACAAATTATATTACATTTATCATTACATATATCAAAGCATGTTTCAATATATTACAATATACACTCCACAAATCATATTACAGATGAAAGCAGTACATGGTACTTGCTTTACACAAACAGGTACATTTTCATTACATGTTTTATCAGTCATACAGCCCGAGGGGGGCCTAGATACATTCCAACACTTGGCAAAATACATTACATTACAATCCACCAATCGTATTACATATGGCTTAATAATACACATGAATGCAGTACATGGTACTCTATTTACATTCACAGGTTACAAGTGCTTTACAATTAACACACTTGTACGTCATACGGCCCGAGGGGGGGTTTTCCACTGGTTTCAGCCCCTCAGTGTACACTGGCGGGAGGGCCTTAAACTGTGGCCCTTCCCCATCGTGCCTTGGCGGCGGCGGCACCAACCTTTAGTGCGTCCCTCAGCACGTACTCCCGGACCTTGGAATGTGCCAATCTGCAACACTCGGTCGTGGACATCTCCTTGCTCTGGAAGATCAGCAAGTTTCGGGCAGACCAAAGGGCGTCTTTCACCGAGTTGATGATCTTCCAGCAGCAGTTGATGTTTGTCTCGGTGTGCGTCCCTGGGAACAGTCCGTAGAGCACAGAGTCCTGTGTTACCGAGCTGCTCGGGATGAACCTCGACAAAGACCACTGCATCTCTTTCCAGACCTTCTGTGCAAAGGCACATTCCAGAAGGAGATGGATGACGGTCTCGTCCCAAGCGCAGCCTCCTCGCGGACAGCGTGCGGTGGAGCAGAGACGTCGGGAGTGCATGAAGGATCTGACGGGGAGGGCCCTTCTCACCACCAGCCAAGCTACGTCTTGGTGCTTGTTTGTGAGTTCTGGCGATGAGGCATTCTGCCAAATGACTTCGACAGTCTGCTCAGGGAACCATCCGAGAGGATCTACCATCTCCTTTTCCCGTAGGGTCTCGAGGACGTTTCGTGCTGACCACTGCTTGACAGCTTTGTGGTCAAAGGTGTTTGCCGTGAAAAACTTTTCCACGAAGGACAGGTGGTTTGGCACGGTCCAACTGGATGGAGCGTTCCGCGGCAGCGTCGCCAGACCCATCCTTCGCAACACCGGGGTCAGGTAGAACCTCAGCACGTAGTGACACTTGGTGTTTGCGTACCGAGGGTCTGTGCACAGTTTGATGCAGCCGCACACAAAGGTGGCCATCAGGATGAGGGCGACGTTTGGTACGTTCTTTCCCCCTTTCTCTGGAGATTTGTACATCGTGTCCCTCCGGACACGGTCCATTTTCGATCTCCAGATAAAGTGGAAGACGGCTCGGGTGACTGCGGCGGCGCAGGGTCGGGGTATGGGCCACACCTGCGCCACGTACAGCAGCACTGACAGCACTTCGCACCTGATGACCAGGTTCCTTCCCACGATCGACAGGGAGCGCTGCTCCCACATTCCCAGTTTCTGGCGTGCCTTGGAGATACGCTCCTCCCAGTTTTTTGTGCATGCCCCAGCCGCTCCGAACCATATTCCCAGCACCTTCAGGTAATCTGACCTGACGGTGAAGGGGACAAAGGATCGGTCGGCCCAGTTCCCAAAGAACATGGCCTCGCTTTTGCTGCGATTTACTTTCGCTCCCGAGGCCAGTTCAAATTGGTCGCAGATGCTCAGCAGTCTGCGGACCGACAGCGGATCCGAGCAAAAGACGGCGACGTCATCCATGTACAGGGAGGTCTTAACCTGAGTGCCTCCGCTGCCTGGGATCGTCACCCCTCCAATGCTCGAATCCCTTCTGATGGATTGGGCAAAGGGTTCGATACAACACACGAACAAGACGGAGGAGAGAGGACAGCCCTGCCTGACTCCAGATTTGATCGGGAAGCTTTCTGATTCCCACCCATTGATTAGGACTGCGCTACTGATGTCTGTGTAGAGCAGTTGGATCCAATTGCAGATTCCCTCCCCAAACCCCATTTTGGAGAGCACGTCCATCATGTACGTGTGCGATATTCTGTCGAAAGCCTTCTCCTGGTCCAAGCTGATTAAGCAGGTGTGCACCCCCCTGTCCCGCACGTAGGCGATCGTATCCCTGAGTAGCGCGAGGCTATCAGAGATCTTCCTGCCGGGTACGGCACAGGTCTGATCCGGGTGGATCACCAGCTCCAGAGCAGACTTGACCCTGTTGGCGATGACCTTGGACAGAATCTTGTAGTCCACATTAAGCAGCGAAATGGGCCGCCAGTTTCTGATTTCTTCCCTCTCCCCTTTCTGCTTGTAGATGAGGGTGATGATGCCTTTCCTCATCGATTCTGACATGCTGCCAGCCAGAAGCATACCCCCGTACACTTCCAGCAGGTCTGGGCCCATCCAGTCCCACAGAGCCGAATAC
This sequence comes from Somniosus microcephalus, assembly GCF_052327205.1. Lineage (NCBI taxonomy): Eukaryota > Metazoa > Chordata > Chondrichthyes > Squaliformes > Somniosidae > Somniosus > Somniosus microcephalus. The sequence continues at coordinate 21,399,602 of NC_141014.1, forward strand.
AACTCGACCGGTAGGCCGTCGCTTCCGGGAGTTTTACTCGTCTCGAAGGACTGGACGGCCTTTGTCAGCTCGTCCAGAGTTAGCGGGTGATCCAGACTCTCCCGCTTGCTGTCGTCTAGCACCTCCGAGATAGACGACAGGAAAGACTGGGAGGCCGCGCTGTCTGTGGGCTTCTCGTCGTACAGCCCGGCATAAAAGGATTTGCTGATCCTTCGCATGTCAGGCTGCGAGGACGTCACAGAGCCGTCTTCCTCCTTCAGGCTGTGGATCACAGAGCTCCCTCTGTGTACCTTTTGGAAGAAGAAACGCGAGCACGTCTCGTCCTGCTCCACGGAGCGGACTCTGGAGCGGAAGATGATCTTGGAGGACTCTGAGGCATAGAGCGAGGCTTGCTGGCCCTTCACCTCTTGGAGTTCCTCCCCGACATTGACTCCCATCGACTGCAGCAGGAGCAGATTCTGCATGCTTTTCTGGAGTCGGGACATTTCCCTCTGTCCCTCTCTCGCCTTCTGAACACCTTTGAGGATGAAGAACCTCTTGATGTTCGTCTTGATCGTTTCCCACCAGTGCGCCGGGGAATCAAAGAGGGGTTTCACGGTTCTCCAACCTTTGTAATCCCTTTTGAGTTCCTCAATGTTTTCTGGGGTCAACAGTTTCACGTTCAGCTTCCATATCCCTCTGCCTACTTTCTGGTCTTCCTGTGGGTGACAGTCGGCTAGTAAGAGGCAGTGGTCAGAGAAGAACACCGGCTTGACGTCGGTGGATCTGACCGAGAGAGCTTGGGACACAAACAGGAAGTCTATCCTGGAACGGACAGACCCGTCTGGCCTGGACCAGGTGTATCTGCGCGGCGCTCCATCTGCAGGGTTGCTGAAGATGTCGTGCAGCTTGGCGTCTTTTACCGCTTCCATCAGGAGTCTGGACGTGGCGTCCAGTTTGCTGTCGGCTCTGCCGGATCGCCCAGCCGCATCGATGATGCAGTTGAAGTCACCGCCCAGAATAACCGGCCTGGACGTCGCCAGCAGCAGCGGTAGCTGCTGGAAGACGGCCAGCCGCTCGTTCTTGAGAGCCGGGGCGTACACATTGATCAGCCTGAGCGGGGCGTTCTTGTACAGTACGTCTGCTACGAGGAGGCGGCCACCCACCACCTCCTTAACTTCGGTGATGGTGAAGTCACCTCCCCGCAGCAGAATACCCAGGCCGGAGGCACGGCAATCGTTGCCTCCTGACCAGATCGATTGGCCGTGGGGCCACCATCGCGACCACTGCCTGTAGTTGCTGAAGTGCGGTAGGCCGCACTCCTGCAGGAACAGTAGGTCGGCCTTGACCTTGGCAAGGTACCCCAAGGTGGAAACACATCGCGTCGTGCTTTTGATGCTACGCACGTTTAAGCTTGCAATTTTTAAACCCATTTTAAATTTTAAATAGAGTTCAAGTCCCATTTTAATAAGCAGTCCTTTATGCTGTTTCCATCCCTTGGGGCTGGACCTGCATACACACAGTGTTAGAGAAAGACTGTACTTGCCCTGGGCTGAGGAACTCGCCCTGGTCTCTTGAGGGGTTGCTGTACCGGCAGGGGGATGACGGCGGTGAGAAGAAGTCTTCTTCCTCATTCGTGGATGGTTCTTCCCTCAGCCTGTCGCCTGTGGTGTCGTGGCTCCCGGTTTCCCGGAGCAGGTGTGCATCGGTCGCTTCATTGCTCCCGGTTTCCCGGAGCTGGGGTATGGTGGACGCTCCGCTGCTCCCGGTTGTCTGGAGCTGGGGAGCGTCGGGCACTTGGCCGCCCCCGGCGGTCTGGAGCTGGGGGACGTCGGGCACTTGGCCGCTCCCGGCAGTCTGTAGCTGGGGAGCGTCGGGCTCTTGGCCGCTCCCGGCGGTCTGGAGCTGGGGAGCGTCGGGCACTTGGCCGCTCCCGGCGGTCTGGAGCTGGGGAGCGTCGGGCACTTGGCCACTCCCGGCGGTCTGGAGCTGGGGAGCGTCGGGAACTTGGCCGCTCCCGGCGGTCTGGAGCTGGGCTGCGTTGTGCCCTTCGTTGCTACCGGTGTTCTGGGGCACGGTGATCACTCCTGTTTGTTTCTTTTCGCTCAGCCACTTTTTTTGTTGTTGGTGACTGTTCTTTTCTTGCCCTTCCTCATCAGATGAGCAGCTGCTGGTGTTGCCCGTTTGGGGCGGGTACCGCCTTTTTTCCACAGGCCTGGACTTTGGCGGCCTCTCTCTTTGGGGGAGGCTTTTTTTCTTGTTCTTTCGTTTGACCTCCTGCCATTCTCCCAGTTGTTGTTCTCCAGCTGCCTCCTCTTCCATGGTCTCTGGCTGTTGGGGAGGAGGCTGAGTGCTGGTTGCCTGGGTTTGGTCGTTTCCAGTGAGGGCCTCTGCGGTGGGAGCGGTGCTGGTCTCCTTTGAGGCGGCCTTGTTGACAGGTCCTTTAATTGCCTGCGCATAGCTGCTGCTGCGCCTTGGGCAGGCCTTGTAGAGATGGCCTGTCTCCCCGCACAAGTTGCAGCACTTGCTCTCCTTGCAATCCTTCATCTGGTGGCCTTCCTGCTTGCAGTTGTGACAGATGGTGACAGTGCAGGTCGCCGCCACGTGCCCGGATCTCCCGCAGGTTCGACACACCCTGGGTTGTCCCGCGTACACCATGTAGCCCCGGCTTCCACCGATGGCGAAGCTGGAGGGGAGGTGCTGGATGGCTCCTTTGGCATCCACTTTCAGGGTTACTTTGATCTGGCGTTTGCTGGTCCAGATCCCAAACAGGTCATTTACGTCAACGCTGTTCCCGACACTGTCGACGTATCTGCCGAGGAACGTCAGCACATCGACCACAGGGATGTGCGGGTTGTACATGTGTACAGTGACCAACCGGTTTCTTTGTGTTGGGAGAGTGAATAGAGGCTCGGCAGTCATAACTGAAAGCAGCGTTTCACTCCCCTTTTCCTTAACTGCCTGCAGAAATTTCAGGCATGCCGCGACGTTCCTGAACGTCACGTCAAAATGTCCACTGCTGGGGAAATCCTGCAGAGCGAAGATATCCGCAACTTGGAAACCGCAGCATCCGGTCAAGATCCTCTTCACAAAAAGGGAGCGGTCGATGGGCGATTGTCCCTCCACCTTCTTCACTGTGACTCGGACAGTGTTCCGGACTCCCTGTCTCGCTCCTCGGTTTGCTGCAATCTCGCTTGCAGGTCGCCCGTCACTCCAGGCTCTCGAGCTCGCTGTTCCATTGGCCGCCGTCGCGCCTGCCAATCGCTCTCTGCCCCGGGCTGCCAAGCTTGCTGCTTGCTTGGCCCTCGTCTCGCCTGCCAATCGCTCTCCGCCCTGGAGTCCCGGGCTCGCTTCCTCATTGGCCGACGTCATGCCTGCCAATCGCTCTCCGCCCCGGCCTCCCGAGCTCGCTCCTTCGTTGGCCGCCCTCTCGCCTGCCGATCGTTCTCCGCTGCAGGCTCTCGACCTCGCTGCATGGTCGGCCGCCACCTCGCGCTGCAGGTCGCTCTCCACTCCGGGCTCCCGCAATCGCTCCTCCTCCGGCGGCCTCGGTTTCTGCTCCCGATAGCTCCTTTCTCGGGTTTCCTCGCTCACTGCTCCCTCAGTCGCCATCTATGCAGATCGCTCTGCTCTGATTGGATCAAGGCCGAAGCCAGCATGAAAATGCAGCCAAACCAGAAACACCAGTATCGCGACACAAGGTCAATTAGCATCAGAATCAAACAGATACTACACTTGATCTTAGCCAAAAGGCCGAGAAGCGATAGCCTGTAAACTCCCGCCGACGCGCAAGTGTCCCTCGGCCTCTGTCTTCTCCGTCAATCTGGCCGCGGTCGGCCGAGCGCAGGTGCGACGGCGGGCCTGCAGCAAGAGAGCAATTTCGGCCAGGGCTTACTTACTTGCAAGCCAGACGAAAAGCCGTGCCCGTATGGCACCCCCTTCCCTTCGGCGGAGATGACGCCATGAAAGCATTTGCATTTTGCGAGCAATTAACCAACCGGGCGGCGCGCAGGAGCGCGCCGGCGGGGCTTGCGGTGTCCCCTCCCCCCTCCTTTTCCAACGGGGGCGGGCGCAGTGGCTCAGAAATCCAACAGGGTGCAGCACGGTCCAGGTCAGCTGCAGAGCGGGAAAGGTGGCGAGGCCCCGCCCTGAAATCCAGGGCACGTCCCCATATGCAAATAAGAAAGAAAAACACAATTTTGACATGCAAACGCAGAGCGAAAAACACCCCCGAAGGCGGCTGCTTAGCCTGCGGCGCGGCCGGCCAGCGAGCGGGTGAAAAGTAAGGCGGCGGCACGACAAGGGCGAGCCCGAGCGGCTCTACAAAGGAAAGACAGCACGGCTGAAAGTGGTGCGAAAACTTTTTCTGCTTTTGACTTTTGCGACTTCCCACCCCAAAGAGGGGAAGCTGCACCGCTCCCGGAAGCACTGCAATACCAGGTCGATGCGTGGAGTGGACGGAGCAAGCCCCTGTTCCATCTCCCTGTTCCAAAAATCAATTTAATATTTGGTCCCCAGATAGGGGACGTATCAGATATTAAACTGATAAGAACAGATTTTTTTTTTTTTATTTCAATATATATGCTTTATTCATAAAAATCTTTGTTCATGTACATGACAATGCAGTCCACATCTGGTACAGTGCAAATTAACTTCAGCACATGGCACTCAATTTACAAATTACATTACATTTATCATTACATATATCAAAGCATGTTTCAATATATAACAATATACACTCCACAAATCATATTACAGATGAAAGCAGTACATGGTACTCTCTTTACACAAACAGGTACATTTTCATTACATGTTTTATAAGTCATACAGGCCAAGGGGGGCCGAGGTGCATTCCAACATTTCTCAAAATACATTACATTACAATCCACCAACCGTATTATATATGGCTTAATAATACACATGAATGCAATACATGGTACTCTATTTACATTCACAGGTTACAAGTGCTTTACAATTAACACACTTGTACGTCATGCGGCCCGAGGGGGGGTTTTCCACTGGTTTCAGCCCCTCAGTGTACACTGGCGGGAGGGCCTTAAACTGTGGCCCTTCCCCATCGTGCCTTGGCGGCGGCGGCACCAACCTTTAGTGCGTCCCTCAGCACGTACTCCCGGACCTTGGAATGTGCCAATCTGCAACACTCGGTCGTGGACATCTCCTTGCTCTGGAAGATCAGCAAGTTTCGGGCAGACCAAAGGGCGTCTTTCACCGAGTTGATGATCTTCCAGCAGCAGTTGATGTTTGTCTCGGTGTGCGTCCCTGGGAACAGTCCGTAGAGCACAGAGTCCTGTGTTACCGAGCTGCTCGGGATGAACCTCGACAAAGACCACTGCATCTCTTTCCAGACCTTCTGTGCAAAGGCACATTCCAGAAGGAGATGGATGACGGTCTCGTCCCAAGCGCAGCCTCCTCGCGGACAGCGTGCGGTGGAGCAGAGACGTCGGGAGTGCATGAAGGATCTGACGGGGAGGGCCCTTCTCACCACCAGCCAAGCTACGTCTTGGTGCTTGTTTGTGAGTTCTGGCGATGAGGCATTCTGCCAAATGACTTCGACAGTCTGCTCAGGGAACCATCCGAGAGGATCTACCATCTCCTTTTCCCGTAGGGTCTCGAGGACGTTTCGTGCTGACCACTGCTTGACAGCTTTGTGGTCAAAGGTGTTTGCCGTGAAAAACTTTTCCACGAAGGACAGGTGGTCTGGCACGGTCCAACTGGATGGAGCGTTCCGCGGCAGCGTCGCCAGACCCATCCTTCGCAACACCGGGGTCAGGTAGAACCTCAGCACGTAGTGACACTTGGTGTTTGCGTACTGAGGGTCCGTGCACAGTTTGATGCAGCCGCACACAAAGGTGGCCATCAGGATGAGGGCGACGTTTGGTACGTTCTTTCCCCCTTTCTCTGGAGATTTGTACATCGTGTCCCTCCGGACACGGTCCATTTTCGATCTCCAGATAAAGTGGAAGACGGCTCGGGTGACTGCGGCGGCGCAGGGTCGGGGTATGGGCCACACCTGCGCCACGTACAGCAGCACTGACAGCACTTCGCACCTGATGACCAGGTTCCTTCCCACGATCGACAGGGAGCGCTGCTCCCACATTCCCAGTTTCTGGCGTGCCTTGGAGATACGCTCCTCCCAGTTTTTTGTGCATGCCCCAGCCGCTCCGAACCATATTCCCAGCACCTTCAGGTAATCTGACCTGACGGTGAAGGGGACAAAGGATCGGTCGGCCCAGTTCCCAAAGAACATGGCCTCGCTTTTGCTGCGATTTACTTTCGCTCCCGAGGCCAGTTCAAATTGGTCGCAGATGCTCAGCAGTCTGCGGACCGACAGCGGATCCGAGCAAAAGACGGCGACGTCATCCATGTACAGGGAGGTCTTAACCTGAGTGCCTCCGCTGCCTGGGATCGTCACCCCTCCAATGCTCGAATCCCTTCTGATGGATTGGGCAAAGGGTTCGATACAACACACGAACAAGACGGAGGAGAGAGGACAGCCCTGCCTGACTCCAGATTTGATCGGGAAGCTTTCTGATTCCCACCCGTTGATTAGGACTGCGCTACTGATGTCTGTGTAGAGCAGTTGGATCCAATTGCAGATTCCCTCCCCAAACCCCATTTTGGAGAGCACGTCCATCATGTACGTGTGCGATATTCTGTCGAAAGCCTTCTCCTGGTCCAAGCTGATTAAGCAGGTGTGCACCCCCCTGTCCCGCACGTAGGCGATCGTATCCCTGAGTAGCGCGAGGCTATCAGAGATCTTCCTGCCGGGTACGGCACAGGTCTGATCTGGGTGGATCACCAGCTCCAGAGCAGACTTGACCCTGTTGGCGATGACCTTGGACAGAATCTTGTAGTCCACATTAAGCAGCGAAATGGGCCGCCAGTTTCTGATTTCTTCCCTCTCCCCTTTCTGCTTGTAGATGAGGGTGATGATGCCTTTCCTCATCGATTCTGACATGCTGCCAGCCAGAAGCATACCCCCGTACACTTCCAGCAGGTCTGGGCCCATCCAGTCCCACAGAGCCGAATACAACTCGACCGGTAGGCCGTCGCTTCCGGGAGTTTTACTCGTCTCGAAGGACTGGACGGCCTTTGTCAGCTCGTCCAGAGTTAGCGGGTGATCCAGACTCTCCCGCTTGCTGTCGTCTAGCACCTCCGAGATAGACGACAGGAAAGACTGGGAGGCCGCGCTGTCTGTGGGCTTCGCGTCGTACAGCCCGGCATAAAAGGATTTGCTGATCCTTCGCATGTCAGGCTGCGAGGACGTCACAGAGCCGTCTTCCTCCTTCAGGCTGTGGATCACAGAGCTCCCTCTGTGTACCTTTTGGAAGAAGAAACGCGAGCACGTCTCGTCCTGCTCCACGGAGCGGACTCTGGAGCGGAAGATGATCTTGGAGGACTCTGAGGCATAGAGCGAGGCTTGCTGGCCCTTCACCTCTTGGAGTTCCTCCCCGACATTGACTCCCATCGACTGCAGCAGGAGCAGATTCTGCATGCTTTTCTGGAGTCGGGACATTTCCCTCTGTCCCTCTCTCGCCTTCTGAACACCTTTGAGGATGAAGAACCTCTTGATGTTCGTCTTGATCGTTTCCCACCAGTGCGCCGGGGAATCAAAGAGGGGTTTCACGGTTCTCCAACCTTTGTAATCCCTTTTGAGTTCCTCAATGTTTTCTGGGGTCAACAGTTTCACGTTCAGCTTCCATATCCCTCTGCCTACTTTCTGGTCTTCCTGTGGGTGACAGTCGGCTAGTAAGAGGCAGTGGTCAGAGAAGAACACCGGCTTGACGTCGGTGGATCTGACCGAGAGAGCTTGGGACACAAACAGGAAGTCTATCCTGGAACGGACAGACCCGTCTGGCCTGGACCAGGTGTATCTGCGCGGCGCTCCATCTGCAGGGTTGCTGAAGATGTCGTGCAGCTTGGCGTCTTTTACCGCTTCCATCAGGAGTCTGGACGTGGCGTCCAGTTTGCTGTCGGCTCTGCCGGATCGCCCAGCCGCATCGATGATGCAGTTGAAGTCACCGCCCAGAATAACCGGCCTGGACGTCGCCAGCAGCAGCGGTAGCTGCTGGAAGACGGCCAGCCGCTCGTTCTTGAGAGTCGGGGCGTACACATTGATCAGCCTGAGCGGGGCGTTCTTGTACAGTACGTCTGCTACGAGGAGGCGGCCACCCACTACCTCCTTAACTTCGGTGATGGTGAAGTCACCTCCCCGCAGCAGAATACCCAGGCCGGAGGCACGGCAATCGTTGCCTCCTGACCAGATCGATTGGCCGTGGGGCCACCATCGCGACCACTGCCTGTAGTTGCTGAAGTGCGGTAGGCCGCACTCCTGCAGGAACAGTAGGTCGGCCTTGACCTTGGCAAGGTACCCCAAGGTGGAAACACATCGCGTCGTGCTTTTGATGCTACGCACGTTTATGCTTGCAATTTTTAAACCCATTTTAAATTTTAAATAGAGTTCAAGTCCCATTTTAATAAGCAGTCCTTTATGCTGTTTCCATCCCTTGGGGCTGGACCTGCATACACACAGTGTCAGAGAAAAACTGTACTTGCCCTGGGCTGAGGAACTCGCCCTGGTCTCTTGAGGGGTTGCTGTACCGGCAGGGGGATGACGGCGGTGAGAAGAAGTCTTCTTCCTCATTCGTGGATGGTTCTTCCCTCAGCCTGTCGTCTGTGGTGTCGTGGCTCCCGGTTTCCCGGAGCAGGTGTGCATCGGTCGCTTCATTGCTCCCGGTTTCCCGGAGCTGGGGGATGGTGGACGCTCCGCTGCTCCCGGTTGTCTGGAGCTGGGGAGCGTCGGGCACTTGGCCGCTCCCGGCAGTCTGTAGCTGGGGAGCGTCGGGCTCTTGGCCGCTCCCGGCGGTCTGGAGCTGGGGAGCGTCGGGCACTTGGCCGCTCCCGGCGGTCTGGAGCTGGGGAGCGTCAGGCACTTGGCCACTCCCGGCGGTCTGGAGCTGGGGAGCGTCGGGCACTTGGCCACTCCCGGCGGTCTGGAGCTGGGGAGCGTCGGGAACTTGGCCGCTCCCGGCGGTCTGGAGCTGGGCTGCGTTGTGCCCTTCGTTGCTACCGGTGTTCTGGGGCACGGTGATCACTCCTGTTTGTTTCTTTTCGCTCAGCCACTTTTTTTGTTGTTGGTGACTGTTCTTTTCTTGCCCTTCCTCATCAGATGAGCAGCTGCTGGTGTTGCCCGTTTGGGGCGAGTGCCGCCTTTTTTCCACAGGCCTGGACTTTGGCGGCCTCTCTCTTTGGGGGAGGCTTTTTTTCTTGTTCTTTCGTTTGACCTCCTGCCATTCTCCCAGTTGTTGTTCTCCAGCTGCCTCCTCTTCCATGGTCTCTGGCTGTTGGGGAGGAGGCTGAGTGCTGGTTGCCTGGGTTTGGTCGTTTCCAGTGAGGGCCTCTGCGGTGGGAGCGGTGCTGGTCTCCTTTGAGGCGGCCTTGTTGACAGGTCCTTTAATTGCCTGCGCATAGCTGCTGCTGCGCCTTGGGCAGGCCTTGTAGAGATGGCCTGTCTCCCCGCACAAGTTGCAGCACTTGCTCTCCTTGCAATCCTTCGTCTGGTGGCCTTCCTGCTTGCAGTTGCGACAGATGGTGACAGTGCAGGTCGCCGCCACGTGCCCGGATCTCCCGCAGGTTCGACACACCCTGGGTTGTCCCGCGTACACCATGTAGCCCCGGCTTCCACCGATGGCGAAGCTGGAGGGGAGGTGCTGGATGGCTCCTTTGGCATCCACTTTCAGGGTTACTTTGATCTGGCGTTTGCTGGTCCAGATCCCAAACAGGTCATTTACGTCAACGCTGTTCCCGACACTGTCGACGTATCTGCCGAGGAACGTCAGCACATCGACCACAGGGATGTGCGGGTTGTACATGTGTACAGTGACCACCCGGTTTCTTTGTGTTGGGAGAGTGAATAGAGGCTCGGCAGTCATAACTGAAAGCAGCGTTTCACTCCCCTTTTCCTTAACTGCCTGCAGAAATTTCAGGCATGCCGCGACGTTCCTGAACGTCACATCAAAATGTCCACTGCTGGGGAAATCCTGCAGAGCGAAGATGTCCGCAACTTGGAATCCGCAGCATCCGGTCAAGATCCTCTTCACAAAAAGGGAGCGGTCGATGGGCGATTGTCCCTCCACCTTCTTCACTGTGACTCGGACAGTGTTCCGGACTCCCTGTCTCGCTCCTCGGTTTGCTGCAATCTCGCTTGCAGGTCGCCCGTCACTCCAGGCTCTCGAGCTCGCTGTTCCATTGGCCGCCGTCGCGCCTGCCAATCGCTCTCTGCCCCGGGCTGCCAAGCTTGCTGCTTGCTTGGCCCTCGTCTCGCCTGCCAATCGCTCTCCGCCCTGGAGTCCCGGGCTCGCTTCCTCATTGGCCGACGTCATGCCTGCCAATCGCTCTCCGCCCCGGCCTCCCGAGCTCGCTCCTTCGTTGGCCGCCCTCTCGCCTGCCGATCGCTCTCCGCTGCAGGCTCTCGACCTCGCTGCATGGTCGGCCGCCACCTCGCGCTGCAGGTCGCTCTCCACTCCGGGCTCCCGCAATCGCTCCTCCTCCGGCGGCCTCGGTTTCTGCTCCCGATAGCTCCTTTCTCGGGTTTCCTCGCTCACTGCTTCCTCAGTCGCCATCTATGCAGATCGCTCTGCTCTGATTGGATCAAGGCCGAAGCCAGCATGAAAATGCAGCCAAACCAGAAACACCAGTATCGCGACACAAGGTCAATTAGCATCAGAATCAAACAGATACTACACTTGATCTTAGCCAAAAGGCCGAGAAGCGATAGCCTGTAAACTCCCGCCGACGCGCAAGTGTCCCTCGGCCTCTGTCTTCTCCGTCAATCTGGCCGCGGTCGGCCGAGCGCAGGTGCGACGGCGGGCCTGCAGCAAGAGAGCAATTTCGGCCAGGGCTTACTTACTTGCAAGCCAGACGAAAAGCCGTGCCCGTATGGCACCCCCTTCCCTTCGGCGGAGATGACGCCATGAAAGCATTTGCATTTTGCGAGCAATTAACCAACCGGGCGGCGCGCAGGAGCGCGCCGGCGGGGCTTGCGGTGTCCCCTCCCCCCTCCTTTTCCAACGGGGGCGGGCGCAGTGGCTCAGAAATCCAACAGGGTGCAGCACGGTCCAGGTCAGCTGCAGAGCGGGAAAGGTGGCGAGGCCCCGCCCTGAAATCCAGGGCACGTCCCCATATGCAAATAAGAAAGAAAAACACAATTTTGACATGCAAACGCAGAGCGAAAAACACCCCCGAAGGCGGCTGCTTAGCCTGCGGCGCGGCCGGCCAGCGAGCGGGTGAAAAGTAAGGCGGCGGCACGACAAGGGCGAGCCCGAGCGGCTCTACAAAGGAAAGACAGCACGGCTGAAAGTGGTGCGAAAACTTTTTCTGCTTTTGACTTTTGCGACTTCCCACCCCAAAGAGGGGAAGCTGCACCGCTCCCGGAAGCACTGCAATACCAGGTCGATGCGTGGAGTGGACGGAGCAAGCCCCTGTTCCATCTCCCTGTTCCAAAAATCAATTTAATATTTGGTCCCCAGATAGGGGACGTATCAGATATTAAACTGATAAGAACAGATACTACACTTGATCTTAGCCAAAAGGCCGAGAAGCGATAGCCTGTAAACTCCCGCCGACGCGCAAGTGTCCCTCGGCCTCTGTCTTCTCCGTCAATCTGGCCGCGGTCGGCCGAGCGCAGGTGCGACGGCGGGCCTGCAGCAAGAGAGCAATTTCGGCCAGGGCTTACTTACTTGCAAGCCAGACGAAAAGCCGTGCCCGTATGGCACCCCCTTCCCTTCGGCGGAGATGACGCCATGAAAGCATTTGCATTTTGCGAGCAATTAACCAACCGGGCGGCGCGCAGGAGCGCGCCGGCGGGGCTTGCGGTGTCCCCTCCCCCCTCCTTTTCCAACGGGGGCGGGCGCAGTGGCTCAGAAATCCAACAGGGTGCAGCACGGTCCAGGTCAGCTGCAGAGCGGGAAAGGTGGCGAGGCCCCGCCCTGAAATCCAGGGCACGTCCCCATATGCAAATAAGAAAGAAAAACACAATTTTGACATGCAAACGCAGAGCGAAAAACACCCCCGAAGGCGGCTGCTTAGCCTGCGGCGCGGCCGGCCAGCGAGCGGGTGAAAAGTAAGGCGGCGGCACGACAAGGGCGAGCCCGAGCGGCTCTACAAAGGAAAGACAGCACGGCTGAAAGTGGTGCGAAAACTTTTTCTGCTTTTGACTTTTGCGACTTCCCACCCCAAAGAGGGGAAGCTGCACCGCTCCCGGAAGCACTGCAATACCAGGTCGATGCGTGGAGTGGACGGAGCAAGCCCCTGTTCCATCTCCCTGTTCCAAAAATCAATTTAATATTTGGTCCCCAGATAGGGGACGTATCAGATATTAAACTGATAAGAACAGATTTTTTTTATTTTTTTTTTTTTTATTTCAATATATATGCTTTATTCATAAAAATCTTTGTTCATGTACATGACAATGCAGTCCACATCTGGTACAGTGCAAATTAACTTCAGCACATGGCACTCAATTTACAAATTACATTACATTTATCATTACATATATCAAAGCATGTTTCAATATATAACAATATACACTCCACAAATCATATTACAGATGAAAGCAGTACATGGTACTCTCTTTACACAAACAGGTACATTTTCATTACATGTTTTATAAGTCATACAGGCCAAGGGGGGCCGAGGTGCATTCCAACATTTCTCAAAATACATTACATTACAATCCACCAACCGTATTATATATGGCTTAATAATACACATGAATGCAATACATGGTACTCTATTTACATTCACAGGTTACAAGTGCTTTACAATTAACACACTTGTACGTCATGCGGCCCGAGGGGGGGTTTTCCACTGGTTTCAGCCCCTCAGTGTACACTGGCGGGAGGGCCTTAAACTGTGGCCCTTCCCCATCGTGCCTTGGCGGCGGCGGCACCAACCTTTAGTGCGTCCCTCAGCACGTACTCCCGGACCTTGGAATGTGCCAATCTGCAACACTCGGTCGTGGACATCTCCTTGCTCTGGAAGATCAGCAAGTTTCGGGCAGACCAAAGGGCGTCTTTCACCGAGTTGATGATCTTCCAGCAGCAGTTGATGTTTGTCTCGGTGTGCGTCCCTGGGAACAGTCCGTAGAGCACAGAGTCCTGTGTTACCGAGCTGCTCGGGATGAACCTCGACAAAGACCACTGCATCTCTTTCCAGACCTTCTGTGCAAAGGCACATTCCAGAAGGAGATGGATGACGGTCTCGTCCCAAGCGCAGCCTCCTCGCGGACAGCGTGCGGTGGAGCAGAGACGTCGGGAGTGCATGAAGGATCTGACGGGGAGGGCCCTTCTCACCACCAGCCAAGCTACGTCTTGGTGCTTGTTTGTGAGTTCTGGCGATGAGGCATTCTGCCAAATGACTTCGACAGTCTGCTCAGGGAACCATCCGAGAGGATCTACCATCTCCTTTTCCCGTAGGGTCTCGAGGACGTTTCGTGCTGACCACTGCTTGACAGCTTTGTGGTCAAAGGTGTTTGCCGTGAAAAACTTTTCCACGAAGGACAGGTGGTCTGGCACGGTCCAACTGGATGGAGCGTTCCGCGGCAGCGTCGCCAGACCCATCCTTCGCAACACCGGGGTCAGGTAGAACCTCAGCACGTAGTGACACTTGGTGTTTGCGTACTGAGGGTCCGTGCACAGTTTGATGCAGCCGCACACAAAGGTGGCCATCAGGATGAGGGCGACGTTTGGTACGTTCTTTCCCCCTTTCTCTGGAGATTTGTACATCGTGTCCCTCCGGACACGGTCCATTTTCGATCTCCAGATAAAGTGGAAGACGGCTCGGGTGACTGCGGCGGCGCAGGGTCGGGGTATGGGCCACACCTGCGCCACGTACAGCAGCACTGACAGCACTTCGCACCTGATGACCAGGTTCCTTCCCACGATCGACAGGGAGCGCTGCTCCCACATTCCCAGTTTCTGGCGTGCCTTGGAGATACGCTCCTCCCAGTTTTTTGTGCATGCCCCAGCCGCTCCGAACCATATTCCCAGCACCTTCAGGTAATCTGACCTGACGGTGAAGGGGACAAAGGATCGGTCGGCCCAGTTCCCAAAGAACATGGCCTCGCTTTTGCTGCGATTTACTTTCGCTCCCGAGGCCAGTTCAAATTGGTCGCAGATGCTCAGCAGTCTGCGGACCGACAGCGGATCCGAGCAAAAGACGGCGACGTCATCCATGTACAGGGAGGTCTTAACCTGAGTGCCTCCGCTGCCTGGGATCGTCACCCCTCCAATGCTCGAATCCCTTCTGATGGATTGGGCAAAGGGTTCGATACAACACACGAACAAGACGGAGGAGAGAGGACAGCCCTGCCTGACTCCAGATTTGATCGGGAAGCTTTCTGATTCCCACCCGTTGATTAGGACTGCGCTACTGATGTCTGTGTAGAGCAGTTGGATCCAATTGCAGATTCCCTCCCCAAACCCCATTTTGGAGAGCACGTCCATCATGTACGTGTGCGATATTCTGTCGAAAGCCTTCTCCTGGTCCAAGCTGATTAAGCAGGTGTGCACCCCCCTGTCCCGCACGTAGGCGATCGTATCCCTGAGTAGCGCGAGGCTATCAGAGATCTTCCTGCCGGGTACGGCACAGGTCTGATCTGGGTGGATCACCAGCTCCAGAGCAGACTTGACCCTGTTGGCGATGACCTTGGACAGAATCTTGTAGTCCACATTAAGCAGCGAAATGGGCCGCCAGTTTCTGATTTCTTCCCTCTCCCCTTTCTGCTTGTAGATGAGGGTGATGATGCCTTTCCTCATCGATTCTGACATGCTGCCAGCCAGAAGCATACCCCCGTACACTTCCAGCAGGTCTGGGCCCATCCAGTCCCACAGAGCCGAATACAACTCGACCGGTAGGCCGTCGCTTCCGGGAGTTTTACTCGTCTCGAAGGACTGGACGGCCTTTGTCAGCTCGTCCAGAGTTAGCGGGTGATCCAGACTCTCCCGCTTGCTGTCGTCTAGCACCTCCGAGATAGACGACAGGAAAGACTGGGAGGCCGCGCTGTCTGTGGGCTTCGCGTCGTACAGCCCGGCATAAAAGGATTTGCTGATCCTTCGCATGTCAGGCTGCGAGGACGTCACAGAGCCGTCTTCCTCCTTCAGGCTGTGGATCACAGAGCTCCCTCTGTGTACCTTTTGGAAGAAGAAACGCGAGCACGTCTCGTCCTGCTCCACGGAGCGGACTCTGGAGCGGAAGATGATCTTGGAGGACTCTGAGGCATAGAGCGAGGCTTGCTGGCCCTTCACCTCTTGGAGTTCCTCCCCGACATTGACTCCCATCGACTGCAGCAGGAGCAGATTCTGCATGCTTTTCTGGAGTCGGGACATTTCCCTCTGTCCCTCTCTCGCCTTCTGAACACCTTTGAGGATGAAGAACCTCTTGATGTTCGTCTTGATCGTTTCCCACCAGTGCGCCGGGGAATCAAAGAGGGGTTTCACGGTTCTCCAACCTTTGTAATCCCTTTTGAGTTCCTCAATGTTTTCTGGGGTCAACAGTTTCACGTTCAGCTTCCATATCCCTCTGCCTACTTTCTGGTCTTCCTGTGGGTGACAGTCGGCTAGTAAGAGGCAGTGGTCAGAGAAGAACACCGGCTTGACGTCGGTGGATCTGACCGAGAGAGCTTGGGACACAAACAGGAAGTCTATCCTGGAACGGACAGACCCGTCTGGCCTGGACCAGGTGTATCTGCGCGGCGCTCCATCTGCAGGGTTGCTGAAGATGTCGTGCAGCTTGGCGTCTTTTACCGCTTCCATCAGGAGTCTGGACGTGGCGTCCAGTTTGCTGTCGGCTCTGCCGGATCGCCCAGCCGCATCGATGATGCAGTTGAAGTCACCGCCCAGAATAACCGGCCTGGACGTCGCCAGCAGCAGCGGTAGCTGCTGGAAGACGGCCAGCCGCTCGTTCTTGAGAGTCGGGGCGTACACATTGATCAGCCTGAGCGGGGCGTTCTTGTACAGTACGTCTGCTACGAGGAGGCGGCCACCCACTACCTCCTTAACTTCGGTGATGGTGAAGTCACCTCCCCGCAGCAGAATACCCAGGCCGGAGGCACGGCAATCGTTGCCTCCTGACCAGATCGATTGGCCGTGGGGCCACCATCGCGACCACTGCCTGTAGTTGCTGAAGTGCGGTAGGCCGCACTCCTGCAGGAACAGTAGGTCGGCCTTGACCTTGGCAAGGTACCCCAAGGTGGAAACACATCGCGTCGTGCTTTTGATGCTACGCACGTTTATGCTTGCAATTTTTAAACCCATTTTAAATTTTAAATAGAGTTCAAGTCCCATTTTAATAAGCAGTCCTTTATGCTGTTTCCATCCCTTGGGGCTGGACCTGCATACACACAGTGTCAGAGAAAAACTGTACTTGCCCTGGGCTGAGGAACTCGCCCTGGTCTCTTGAGGGGTTGCTGTACCGGCAGGGGGATGACGGCGGTGAGAAGAAGTCTTCTTCCTCATTCGTGGATGGTTCTTCCCTCAGCCTGTCGTCTGTGGTGTCGTGGCTCCCGGTTTCCCGGAGCAGGTGTGCATCGGTCGCTTCATTGCTCCCGGTTTCCCGGAGCTGGGGGATGGTGGACGCTCCGCTGCTCCCGGTTGTCTGGAGCTGGGGAGCGTCGGGCACTTGGCCGCTCCCGGCAGTCTGTAGCTGGGGAGCGTCGGGCTCTTGGCCGCTCCCGGCGGTCTGGAGCTGGGGAGCGTCGGGCACTTGGCCGCTCCCGGCGGTCTGGAGCTGGGGAGCGTCAGGCACTTGGCCACTCCCGGCGGTCTGGAGCTGGGGAGCGTTGGGCACTTGGCCACTCCCGGCGGTCTGGAGCTGGGGAGCGTCGGGAACTTGGCCACTCCCGGCGGTCTGGAGCTGGGGAGCGTCGGGCACTTGGCCACTCCCGGCGGTCTGGAGCTGGGGAGCGTCGAGAACTTGGCCGCTCCCGGCGGTCTGGAGCTGGGCTGCGTTGTGCCCTTCGTTGCTACCGGTGTTCTGGGGCACGGTGATCACTCCTGTTTCTTTCTTTTCGCTCAGCCACTTTTTTTGTTGTTGGTGACTGTTCTTTTCTTGCCCTTCCTCATCAGATGAGCAGCTGCTGGTGTTGCCCGTTTGGGGCGAGTGCCGCCTTTTTTCCACAGGCCTGGACTTTGGCGGCCTCTCTCTTTGGGGGAGGCTTTTTTTCTTGTTCTTTCGTTTGACCTCCTGCCATTCTCCCAGTTGTTGTTCTCCAGCTGCCTCCTCTTCCATGGTCTCTGGCTGTTGGGGAGGAGGCTGAGTGCTGGTTGCCTGGGTTTGGTCGTTTCCAGTGAGGGCCTCTGCGGTGGGAGCGGTGCTGGTCTCCTTTGAGGCGGCCTTGTTGACAGGTCCTTTAATTGCCTGCGCATAGCTGCTGCTGCGCCTTGGGCAGGCCTTGTAGAGATGGCCTGTCTCCCCGCACAAGTTGCAGCACTTGCTCTCCTTGCAATCCTTCGTCTGGTGGCCTTCCTGCTTGCAGTTGCGACAGATGGTGACAGTGCAGGTCGCCGCCACGTGCCCGGATCTCCCGCAGGTTCGACACACCCTGGGTTGTCCCGCGTACACCATGTAGCCCCGGCTTCCACCGATGGCGAAGCTGGAGGGGAGGTGCTGGATGGCTCCTTTGGCATCCACTTTCAGGGTTACTTTGATCTGGCGTTTGCTGGTCCAGATCCCAAACAGGTCATTTACGTCAACGCTGTTCCCGACACTGTCGACGTATCTGCCGAGGAACGTCAGCACATCGACCACAGGGATGTGCGGGTTGTACATGTGTACAGTGACCACCCGGTTTCTTTGTGTTGGGAGAGTGAATAGAGGCTCGGCAGTCATAACTGAAAGCAGCGTTTCACTCCCCTTTTCCTTAACTGCCTGCAGAAATTTCAGGCATGCCGCGACGTTCCTGAACGTCACATCAAAATGTCCACTGCTGGGGAAATCCTGCAGAGCGAAGATGTCCGCAACTTGGAATCCGCAGCATCCGGTCAAGATCCTCTTCACAAAAAGGGAGCGGTCGATGGGCGATTGTCCCTCCACCTTCTTCACTGTGACTCGGACAGTGTTCCGGACTCCCTGTCTCGCTCCTCGGTTTGCTGCAATCTCGCTTGCAGGTCGCCCGTCACTCCAGGCTCTCGAGCTCGCTGTTCCATTGGCCGCCGTCGCGCCTGCCAATCGCTCTCTGCCCCGGGCTGCCAAGCTTGCTGCTTGCTTGGCCCTCGTCTCGCCTGCCAATCGCTCTCCGCCCTGGAGTCCCGGGCTCGCTTCCTCATTGGCCGACGTCATGCCTGCCAATCGCTCTCCGCCCCGGCCTCCCGAGCTCGCTCCTTCGTTGGCCGCCCTCTCGCCTGCCGATCGCTCTCCGCTACAGGCTCTCGACCTCGCTGCATGGTCGGCCGCCACCTCGCGCTGCAGGTCGCTCTCCACTCCGGGCTCCCGCAATCGCTCCTCCTCCGGCGGCCTCGGTTTCTGCTCCCGATAGCTCCTTTCTCGGGTTTCCTCGCTCACTGCTTCCTCAGTCGCCATCTATGCAGATCGCTCTGCTCTGATTGGATCAAGGCCGAAGCCAGCATGAAAATGCAGCCAAACCAGAAACACCAGTATCGCGACACAAGGTCAATTAGCATCAGAATCAAACAGATACTACACTTGATCTTAGCCAAAAGGCCGAGAAGCGATAGCCTGCAAACTCCCGCCGACGCGCAAGTGTCCCTCGGCCTCTGTCTTCTCCGTCAATCTGGCCGCGGTCGGCCGAGCGCAGGTGCGACGGCGGGCCTGCAGCAAGAGAGCAATTTCGGCCAGGGCTTACTTACTTGCAAGCCAGACGAAAAGCCGTGCCCGTATGGCACCCCCTTCCCTTCGGCGGAGATGACGCCATGAAAGCATTTGCATTTTGCGAGCAATTAACCAACCGGGCGGCGCGCAGGAGCGCGCCGGCGGGGCTTGCGGTGTCCCCTCCCCCCTCCTTTTCCAACGGGGGCGGGCGCAGTGGCTCAGAAATCCAACAGGGTGCAGCACGGTCCAGGTCAGCTGCAGAGCGGGAAAGGTGGCGAGGCCCCGCCCTGAAATCCAGGGCACGTCCCCATATGCAAATAAGAAAGAAAAACACAATTTTGACATGCAAACGCAGAGCGAAAAACACCCCCGAAGGCGGCTGCTTAGCCTGCGGCGCGGCCGGCCAGCGAGCGGGTGAAAAGTAAGGCGGCGGCACGACAAGGGCGAGCCCGAGCGGCTCTACAAAGGAAAGACAGCACGGCTGAAAGTGGTGCGAAAACTTTTTCTGCTTTTGACTTTTGCGACTTCCCACCCCAAAGAGGGGAAGCTGCACCGCTCCCGGAAGCACTGCAATACCAGGTCGATGCGTGGAGTGGACGGAGCAAGCCCCTGTTCCATCTCCCTGTTCCAAAAATCAATTTAATATTTGGTCCCCAGATAGGGGACGTATCAGATATTAAACTGATAAGAACAGATACTACACTTGATCTTAGCCAAAAGGCCGAGAAGCGATAGCCTGTAAACTCCCACCGACGCGCAAGTGTCCCTCGGCCTCTGTCTTCTCCGTCAATCTGGCCGCGGTCGGCCGAGCGCAGGTGCGACGGCGGGCCTGCAGCAAGAGAGCAATTTCGGCCAGGGCTTACTTACTTGCAAGCCAGACGAAAAGCCGTGCCCGTATGGCACCCCCTTCCCTTCGGCGGAGATGACGCCATGAAAGCATTTGCATTTTGCGAGCAATTAACCAACCGGGCGGCGCGCAGGAGCGCGCCGGCGGGGCTTGCGGTGTCCCCTCCCCCCTCCTTTTCCAACGGGGGCGGGCGCAGTGGCTCAGAAATCCAACAGGGTGCAGCACGGTCCAGGTCAGCTGCAGAGCGGGAAAGGTGGCGAGGCCCCGCCCTGAAATCCAGGGCACGTCCCCATATGCAAATAAGAAAGAAAAACACAATTTTGACATGCAAACGCAGAGCGAAAAACACCCCCGAAGGCGGCTGCTTAGCCTGCGGCGCGGCCGGCCAGCGAGCGGGTGAAAAGTAAGGCGGCGGCACGACAAGGGCGAGCGGCTCTACAAAGGAAAGACAGCACGGCTGAAAGTGGTGCGAAAACTTTTTCTGCTTTTGACTTTTGCGACTTCCCACCCCAAAGAGGGGAAGCTGCACCGCTCCCGGAAGCACTGCAATACCAGTTCGATGCGTGGAGTGGACGGAGCAAGCCCCTGTTCCATCTCCCTGTTCCAAAAATCAATTTAATATTTGGTCCCCAGATAGGGGACGTATCAGATATTAAACTGATAAGAACAGATTTTTTTTTTTATTTCAATATATATGCTTTATTCATAAAAATCTTTGTTCATGTACATGACAATGCAGTCCACATCTGGTACAGTGCAAATTAACTTCAGCACATGGCACTCAATTTACAAATTACATTACATTTATCATTACATATATCAAAGCATGTTTCAATATATAACAATATACACTCCACAAATCATATTACAGATGAAAGCAGTACATGGTACTCTCTTTACACAAACAGGTACATTTTCATTACATGTTTTATCAGTCATACAGCCCAAGGGGGGCCGAGATGCATTCCAACATTTCTCAAAATACATTTCATTACAATCCACCAACCGTATTATATATGGCTTAATAATGCACATGAATGCAGTACATGGTACTCTATTTACATTCACAGATTACAAGTGCTTTACAATTAACACACTTGTACGTCATGCGGCCCGAGGGGGGGGTTTCCACTGGTTCCAGCCCCTCAGTGTACACTGGCGGGAGGGCCTTAAACTGTGGCCATTCCCCATCGTGCCTTGGCGGCGACGGCACCAACCTTTAGTGCGTCCCTCAGCACGTACTCCCGGACCTTGGAATGTGCCAATCTGCAACACTCGGTCGTGGACATTTCCTTGCTCTGGAAGACCAACAAGTTTCGGGCAGACCAAAGGGCGTCTTTCACCGAGTTGATGATCTTCCAGCAGCAGTTGATGTTTGTCTCGGTGTGCGTCCCTGGGAACAGTCCGTAGAGCACAGAGTCCTGTGTTACCGAGCTTCTCGGGATGAACCTCGACAAAGACCACTGCATCTCTTTCCAGACCTTCTGTGCAAAGGCACATTCCAGAAGGAGATGGATGACGGTCTCGTCCCAAGCGCAGCCTCCTCGCGGACAGCGTGCGGTGGAGCAGAGACGTCGGGAGTGCATGAAGGATCTGACGGGGAGGGCCCTTCTCACCACCAGCCAAGCTACGTCTTGGTGCTTGTTTGTGAGTTCTGGCGATGAGGCATTCTGCCAAATGACTTCGACAGTCTGCTCAGGGAACCATCCGAGAGGATCTACCATCTCCTTTTCCCGTAGGGTCTCGAGGACGTTTCGTGCTGACCACTGCTTGACAGCTTTGTGGTCAAAGGTGTTTGCCGTGAAAAACTTTTCCACGAAGGACAGGTGGTCTGGCACGGTCCAACTGGATGGAGCGTTCCGCGGCAGCGTCGCCAGACCCATCCTTCGCAACACCGGGGTCAGGTAGAACCTCAGCACGTAGTGACACTTGGTGTTTGCGTACTGAGGGTCCGTGCACAGTTTGATGCAGCCGCACACAAAGGTGGCCATCAGGATGAGGGCGACGTTTGGTACGTTCTTTCCCCCTTTCTCTGGAGATTTGTACATCGTGTCCCTCCGGACACGGTCCATTTTCGATAAGAACAGATACTACACTTGATCTTAGCCAAAAGGCCGAGAAGCGATAGCCTGTAAACTCCCGCCGACGCGCAAGTGTCCCTCGGCCTCTGTCTTCTCCGTCAATCTGGCCGCGGTCGGCCGAGCGCAGGTGCGACGGCGGGCCTGCAGCAAGAGAGCAATTTCGGCCAGGGCTTACTTACTTGCAAGCCAGACGAAAAGCCGTGCCCGTATGGCACCCCCTTCCCTTCGGCGGAGATGACGCCATGAAAGCATTTGCATTTTGCGAGCAATTAACCAACCGGGCGGCGCGCAGGAGCGCGCCGGCGGGGCTTGCGGTGTCCCCTCCCCCCTCCTTTTCCAACGGGGGCGGGCGCAGTGGCTCAGAAATCCAACAGGGTGCAGCACGGTCCAGGTCAGCTGCAGAGCGGGAAAGGTGGCGAGGCCCCGCCCTGAAATCCAGGGCACGTCCCCATATGCAAATAAGAAAGAAAAACACAATTTTGACATGCAAACGCAGAGCGAAAAACACCCCCGAAGGCGGCTGCTTAGCCTGCGGCGCGGCCGGCCAGCGAGCGGGTGAAAAGTAAGGCGGCGGCACGACAAGGGCGAGCCCGAGCGGCTCTACAAAGGAAAGACAGCACGGCTGAAAGTGGTGCGAAAACTTTTTCTGCTTTTGACTTTTGCGACTTCCCACCCCAAAGAGGGCAAGCTGCACCGCTCCCGGAAGCACTGCAATACCAGGTCGATGCGTGGAGTGGACGGAGCAAGCCCCTGTTCCATCTCCCTGTTCCAAAAATCAATTTAATATTTGGTCCCCAGATAGGGGACGTATCAGATATTAAACTGATAAGAACAGATACTACACTTGATCTTAGCCAAAAGGCCGAGAAGCGATAGCCTGTAAACTCCCGCCGACGCGCAAGTGTCCCTCGGCCTCTGTCTTCTCCGTCAATCTGGCCGCGGTCGGCCGAGCGCAGGTGCGACGGCGGGCCTGCAGCAAGAGAGCAATTTCGGCCAGGGCTTACTTACTTGCAAGCCAGACGAAAAGCCGTGCCCGTATGGCACCCCCTTCCCTTCGGCGGAGATGACGCCATGAAAGCATTTGCATTTTGCGAGCAATTAACCAACCGGGCGGCGCGCAGGAGCGCGCCGGCGGGGCTTGCGGTGTCCCCTCCCCCCTCCTTTTCCAACGGGGGCGGGCGCAGTGGCTCAGAAATCCAACAGGGTGCAGCACGGTCCAGGTCAGCTGCAGAGCGGGAAAGGTGGCGAGGCCCCGCCCTGAAATCCAGGGCACGTCCCCATATGCAAATAAGAAAGAAAAACACAATTTTGACATGCAAACGCAGAGCGAAAAACACCCCCGAAGGCGGCTGCTTAGCCTGCGGCGCGGCCGGCCAGCGAGCGGGTGAAAAGTAAGGCGGCGGCACGACAAGGGCGAGCCCGAGCGGCTCTACAAAGGAAAGACAGCACGGCTGAAAGTGGTGCGAAAACTTTTTCTGCTTTTGACTTTTGCGACTTCCCACCCCAAAGAGGGGAAGCTGCACCGCTCCCGGAAGCACTGCAATACCAGGTCGATGCGTGGAGTGGACGGAGCAAGCCCCTGTTCCATCTCCCTGTTCCAAAAATCAATTTAATATTTGGTCCCCAGATAGGGGACGTATCAGATATTAAACTGATAAGAACAGATACTACACTTGATCTTAGCCAAAAGGCCGAGAAGCGATAGCCTGTAAACTCCCGCCGACGCGCAAGTGTCCCTCGGCCTCTGTCTTCTCCGTCAATCTGGCCGCGGTCGGCCGAGCGCAGGTGCGACGGCGGGCCTGCAGCAAGAGAGCAATTTCGGCCAGGGCTTACTTACTTGCAAGCCAGACGAAAAGCCGTGCCCGTATGGCACCCCCTTCCCTTCGGCGGAGATGACGCCATGAAAGCATTTGCATTTTGCGAGCAATTAACCAACCGGGCGGCGCGCAGGAGCGCGCCGGCGGGGCTTGCGGTGTCCCCTCCCCCCTCCTTTTCCAACGGGGGCGGGCGCAGTGGCTCAGAAATCCAACAGGGTGCAGCACGGTCCAGGTCAGCTGCAGAGCGGGAAAGGTGGCGAGGCCCCGCCCTGAAATCCAGGGCACGTCCCCATATGCAAATAAGAAAGAAAAACACAATTTTGACATGCAAACGCAGAGCGAAAAACACCCCCGAAGGCGGCTGCTTAGCCTGCGGCGCGGCCGGCCAGCGAGCGGGTGAAAAGTAAGGCGGCGGCACGACAAGGGCGAGCCCGAGCGGCTCTACAAAGGAAAGACAGCACGGCTGAAAGTGGTGCGAAAACTTTTTCTGCTTTTGACTTTTGCGACTTCCCACCCCAAAGAGGGGAAGCTGCACCGCTCCCGGAAGCACTGCAATACCAGGTCGATGCGTGGAGTGGACGGAGCAAGCCCCTGTTCCATCTCCCTGTTCCAAAAATCAATTTAATATTTGGTCCCCAGATAGGGGACGTATCAGATATTAAACTGATAAGAACAGATACTACACTTGATCTTAGCCAAAAGGCCGAGAAGCGATAGCCTGTAAACTCCCGCCGACGCGCAAGTGTCCCTCGGCCTCTGTCTTCTCCGTCAATCTGGCCGCGGTCGGCCGAGCGCAGGTGCGACGGCGGGCCTGCAGCAAGAGAGCAATTTCGGCCAGGGCTCACTTACTTGCAAGCCAGACGAAAAGCCGTGCCCGTATGGCACCCCCTTCCCTTCGGCGGAGATGACGCCATGAAAGCATTTGCATTTTGCGAGCAATTAACCAACCGGGCGGCGCGCAGGAGCGGGGCTTGCGGTGTCCCCTCCCCCCTCCTTTTCCAACGGGGGCGGGCGCAGTGGCTCAGAAATCCAACAGGGTGCAGCACGGTCCAGGTCAGCTGCAGAGCGGGAAAGGTGGCGAGGCCCCGCCCTGAAATCCAGGGCACGTCCCCATATGCAAATAAGAAAGAAAAACACAATTTTGACATGCAAACGCAGAGCGAAAAACACCCCCGAAGGCGGCTGCTTAGCCTGCGGCGCGGCCGGCCAGCGAGCGGGTGAAAAGTAAGGCGGCGGCACGACAAGGGCGAGCCCGAGCGGCTCTACAAAGGAAAGACAGCACGGCTGAAAGTGGTGCGAAAACTTTTTCTGCTTTTGACTTTTGCGACTTCCCACCCCAAAGAGGGGAAGCTGCACCGCTCCCGGAAGCACTGCAATACCAGGTCGATGCGTGGAGTGGACGGAGCAAGCCCCTGTTCCATCTCCCTGTTCCAAAAATCAATTTAATATTTGGTCCCCAGATAGGGGACGTATCAGATATTAAACTGATAAGAACAGATACTACACTTGATCTTAGCCAAAAGGCCGAGAAGCGATAGCCTGTAAACTCCCGCCGACGCGCAAGTGTCCCTCGGCCTCTGTCTTCTCCGTCAATCTGGCCGCGGTCGGCCGAGCGCAGGTGCGACGGCGGGCCTGCAGCAAGAGAGCAATTTCGGCCAGGGCTTACTTACTTGCAAGCCAGACGAAAAGCCGTGCCCGTATGGCACCCCCTTCCCTTCGGCGGAGATGACGCCATGAAAGCATTTGCATTTTGCGAGCAATTAACCAACCGGGCGGCGCGCAGGAGCGCGCCGGCGGGGCTTGCGGTGTCCCCTCCCCCCTCCTTTTCCAACGGGGGCGGGCGCAGTGGCTCAGAAATCCAACAGGGTGCAGCACGGTCCAGGTCAGCTGCAGAGCGGGAAAGGTGGCGAGGCCCCGCCCTGAAATCCAGGGCACGTCCCCATATGCAAATAAGAAAGAAAAACACAATTTTGACATGCAAACGCAGAGCGAAAAACACCCCCGAAGGCGGCTGCTTAGCCTGCGGCGCGGCCGGCCAGCGAGCGGGTGAAAAGTAAGGCGGCGGCACGACAAGGGCGAGCGGCTCTACAAAGGAAAGACAGCACGGCTGAAAGTGGTGCGAAAACTTTTTCTGCTTTTGACTTTTGCGACTTCCCACCCCAAAGAGGGGAAGCTGCACCGCTCCCGGAAGCACTGCAATACCAGGTCGATGCGTGGAGTGGACGGAGCAAGCCCCTGTTCCATCTCCCTGTTCCAAAAATCAATTTAATATTTGGTCCCCAGATAGGGGACGTATCAGATATTAAACTGATAAGAACAGATTTTTTTTTTTATTTCAATATATATGCTTTATTCATAAAAATCTTTGTTCATGTACATGACAATGCAGTCCACATCTGGTACAGTGCAAATTAACTTCAGCACATGGCACTCAATTTACAAATTACATTACATTTATCATTACATATATCAAAGCATGTTTCAATATATAACAATATACACTCCACAAATCATATTACAGATGAAAGCAGTACATGGTACTCTCTTTACACAAACAGGTACATTTTCATTACATGTTTTATCAGTCATACAGCCCAAGGGGGGCCGAGATGCATTCCAACATTTCTCAAAATACATTTCATTACAATCCACCAACCGTATTATATATGGCTTAATAATGCACATGAATGCAGTACATGGTACTCTATTTACATTCACAGATTACAAGTGCTTTACAATTAACACACTTGTACGTCATGCGGCCCGAGGGGGGGGTTTCCACTGGTTCCAGCCCCTCAGTGTACACTGGCGGGAGGGCCTTAAACTGTGGCCATTCCCCATCGTGCCTTGGCGGCGACGGCACCAACCTTTAGTGCGTCCCTCAGCACGTACTCCCGGACCTTGGAATGTGCCAATCTGCAACACTCGGTCGTGGACATTTCCTTGCTCTGGAAGACCAACAAGTTTCGGGCAGACCAAAGGGCGTCTTTCACCGAGTTGATGATCTTCCAGCAGCAGTTGATGTTTGTCTCGGTGTGCGTCCCTGGGAACAGTCCGTAGAGCACAGAGTCCTGTGTTACCGAGCTTCTCGGGATGAACCTCGACAAAGACCACTGCATCTCTTTCCAGACCTTCTGTGCAAAGGCACATTCCAGAAGGAGATGGATGACGGTCTCGTCCCAAGCGCAGCCTCCTCGCGGACAGCGTGCGGTGGAGCAGAGACGTCGGGAGTGCATGAAGGATCTGACGGGGAGGGCCCTTCTCACCACCAGCCAAGCTACGTCTTGGTGCTTGTTTGTGAGTTCTGGCGATGAGGCATTCTGCCAAATGACTTCGACAGTCTGCTCAGGGAACCATCCGAGAGGATCTACCATCTCCTTTTCCCGTAGGGTCTCGAGGACGTTTCGTGCTGACCACTGCTTGACAGCTTTGTGGTCAAAGGTGTTTGCCGTGAAAAACTTTTCCACGAAGGACAGGTGGTCTGGCACGGTCCAACTGGATGGAGCGTTCCGCGGCAGCGTCGCCAGACCCATCCTTCGCAACACCGGGGTCAGGTAGAACCTCAGCACGTAGTGACACTTGGTGTTTGCGTACTGAGGGTCCGTGCACAGTTTGATGCAGCCGCACACAAAGGTGGCCATCAGGATGAGGGCGACGTTTGGTACGTTCTTTCCCCCTTTCTCTGGAGATTTGTACATCGTGTCCCTCCGGACACGGTCCATTTTCGATAAGAACAGATACTACACTTGATCTTAGCCAAAAGGCCGAGAAGCGATAGCCTGTAAACTCCCGCCGACGCGCAAGTGTCCCTCGGCCTCTGTCTTCTCCGTCAATCTGGCCGCGGTCGGCCGAGCGCAGGTGCGACGGCGGGCCTGCAGCAAGAGAGCAATTTCGGCCAGGGCTTACTTACTTGCAAGCCAGACGAAAAGCCGTGCCCGTATGGCACCCCCTTCCCTTCGGCGGAGATGACGCCATGAAAGCATTTGCATTTTGCGAGCAATTAACCAACCGGGCGGCGCGCAGGAGCGCGCCGGCGGGGCTTGCGGTGTCCCCTCCCCCCTCCTTTTCCAACGGGGGCGGGCGCAGTGGCTCAGAAATCCAACAGGGTGCAGCACGGTCCAGGTCAGCTGCAGAGCGGGAAAGGTGGCGAGGCCCCGCCCTGAAATCCAGGGCACGTCCCCATATGCAAATAAGAAAGAAAAACACAATTTTGACATGCAAACGCAGAGCGAAAAACACCCCCGAAGGCGGCTGCTTAGCCTGCGGCGCGGCCGGCCAGCGAGCGGGTGAAAAGTAAGGCGGCGGCACGACAAGGGCGAGCCCGAGCGGCTCTACAAAGGAAAGACAGCACGGCTGAAAGTGGTGCGAAAACTTTTTCTGCTTTTGACTTTTGCGACTTCCCACCCCAAAGAGGGGAAGCTGCACCGCTCCCGGAAGCACTGCAATACCAGGTCGATGCGTGGAGTGGACGGAGCAAGCCCCTGTTCCATCTCCCTGTTCCAAAAATCAATTTAATATTTGGTCCCCAGATAGGGGACGTATCAGATATTAAACTGATAAGAACAGATACTACACTTGATCTTAGCCAAAAGGCCGAGAAGCGATAGCCTGTAAACTCCCGCCGACGCGCAAGTGTCCCTCGGCCTCTGTCTTCTCCGTCAATCTGGCCGCGGTCGGCCGAGCGCAGGTGCGACGGCGGGCCTGCAGCAAGAGAGCAATTTCGGCCAGGGCTTACTTACTTGCAAGCCAGACGAAAAGCCGTGCCCGTATGGCACCCCCTTCCCTTCGGCGGAGATGACGCCATGAAAGCATTTGCATTTTGCGAGCAATTAACCAACCGGGCGGCGCGCAGGAGCGCGCCGGCGGGGCTTGCGGTGTCCCCTCCCCCCTCCTTTTCCAACGGGGGCGGGCGCAGTGGCTCAGAAATCCAACAGGGTGCAGCACGGTCCAGGTCAGCTGCAGAGCGGGAAAGGTGGCGAGGCCCCGCCCTGAAATCCAGGGCACGTCCCCATATGCAAATAAGAAAGAAAAACACAATTTTGACATGCAAACGCAGAGCGAAAAACACCCCCGAAGGCGGCTGCTTAGCCTGCGGCGCGGCCGGCCAGCGAGCGGGTGAAAAGTAAGGCGGCGGCACGACAAGGGCGAGCCCGAGCGGCTCTACAAAGGAAAGACAGCACGGCTGAAAGTGGTGCGAAAACTTTTTCTGCTTTTGACTTTTGCGACTTCCCACCCCAAAGAGGGGAAGCTGCACCGCTCCCGGAAGCACTGCAATACCAGGTCGATGCGTGGAGTGGACGGAGCAAGCCCCTGTTCCATCTCCCTGTTCCAAAAATCAATTTAATATTTGGTCCCCAGATAGGGGACGTATCAGATATTAAACTGATAAGAACAGATACTACACTTGATCTTAGCCAAAAGGCCGAGAAGCGATAGCCTGTAAACTCCCGCCGACGCGCAAGTGTCCCTCGGCCTCTGTCTTCTCCGTCAATCTGGCCGCGGTCGGCCGAGCGCAGGTGCGACGGCGGGCCTGCAGCAAGAGAGCAATTTCGGCCAGGGCTTACTTACTTGCAAGCCAGACGAAAAGCCGTGCCCGTATGGCACCCCCTTCCCTTCGGCGGAGATGACGCCATGAAAGCATTTGCATTTTGCGAGCAATTAACCAACCGGGCGGCGCGCAGGAGCGCGCCGGCGGGGCTTGCGGTGTCCCCTCCCCCCTCCTTTTCCAACGGGGGCGGGCGCAGTGGCTCAGAAATCCAACAGGGTGCAGCACGGTCCAGGTCAGCTGCAGAGCGGGAAAGGTGGCGAGGCCCCGCCCTGAAATCCAGGGCACGTCCCCATATGCAAATAAGAAAGAAAAACACAATTTTGACATGCAAACGCAGAGCGAAAAACACCCCCGAAGGCGGCTGCTTAGCCTGCGGCGCGGCCGGCCAGCGAGCGGGTGAAAAGTAAGGCGGCGGCACGACAAGGGCGAGCCCGAGCGGCTCTACAAAGGAAAGACAGCACGGCTGAAAGTGGTGCGAAAACTTTTTCTGCTTTTGACTTTTGCGACTTCCCACCCCAAAGAGGGGAAGCTGCACCGCTCCCGGAAGCACTGCAATACCAGGTCGATGCGTGGAGTGGACGGAGCAAGCCCCTGTTCCATCTCCCTGTTCCAAAAATCAATTTAATATTTGGTCCCCAGATAGGGGACGTATCAGATATTAAACTGATAAGAACAGATACTACACTTGATCTTAGCCAAAAGGCCGAGAAGCGATAGCCTGTAAACTCCCGCCGACGCGCAAGTGTCCCTCGGCCTCTGTCTTCTCCGTCAATCTGGCCGCGGTCGGCCGAGCGCAGGTGCGACGGCGGGCCTGCAGCAAGAGAGCAATTTCGGCCAGGGCTTACTTACTTGCAAGCCAGACGAAAAGCCGTGCCCGTATGGCACCCCCTTCCCTTCGGCGGAGATGACGCCATGAAAGCATTTGCATTTTGCGAGCAATTAACCAACCGGGCGGCGCGCAGGAGCGCGCCGGCGGGGCTTGCGGTGTCCCCTCCCCCCTCCTTTTCCAACGGGGGCGGGCGCAGTGGCTCAGAAATCCAACAGGGTGCAGCACGGTCCAGGTCAGCTGCAGAGCGGGAAAGGTGGCGAGGCCCCGCCCTGAAATCCAGGGCACGTCCCCATATGCAAATAAGAAAGAAAAACACAATTTTGACATGCAAACGCAGAGCGAAAAACACCCCCGAAGGCGGCTGCTTAGCCTGCGGCGCGGCCGGCCAGCGAGCGGGTGAAAAGTAAGGCGGCGGCACGACAAGGGCGAGCCCGAGCGGCTCTACAAAGGAAAGACAGCACGGCTGAAAGTGGTGCGAAAACTTTTTCTGCTTTTGACTTTTGCGACTTCCCACCCCAAAGAGGGGAAGCTGCACCGCTCCCGGAAGCACTGCAATACCAGGTCGATGCGTGGAGTGGACGGAGCAAGCCCCTGTTCCATCTCCCTGTTCCAAAAATCAATTTAATATTTGGTCCCCAGATAGGGGACGTATCAGATATTAAACTGATAAGAACAGATACTACACTTGATCTTAGCCAAAAGGCCGAGAAGCGATAGCCTGTAAACTCCCGCCGACGCGCAAGTGTCCCTCGGCCTCTGTCTTCTCCGTCAATCTGGCCGCGGTCGGCCGAGCGCAGGTGCGACGGCGGGCCTGCAGCAAGAGAGCAATTTCGGCCAGGGCTTACTTACTTGCAAGCCAGACGAAAAGCCGTGCCCGTATGGCACCCCCTTCCCTTCGGCGGAGATGACGCCATGAAAGCATTTGCATTTTGCGAGCAATTAACCAACCGGGCGGCGCGCAGGAGCGCGCCGGCGGGGCTTGCAGTGTCCCCTCCCCCCTCCTTTTCCAACGGGGGCGGGCGCAGTGGCTCAGAAATCCAACAGGGTGCAGCACGGTCCAGGTCAGCGGGAAAGGTGGCGAGGCCCCGCCCTGAAATCCAGGGCACGTCCCCATATGCAAATAAGAAAGAAAAACACAATTTTGACATGCAAACGCAGAGCGAAAAACACCCCCGAAGGCGGCTGCTTAGCCTGCGGCGCGGCCGGCCAGCGAGCGGGTGAAAAGTAAGGCGGCGGCACGACAAGGGCGAGCCCGAGCGGCTCTACAAAGGAAAGACAGCACGGCTGAAAGTGGTGCGAAAACTTTTTCTGCTTTTGACTTTTGCGACTTCCCACCCCAAAGAGGGGAAGCTGCACCGCTCCCGGAAGCACTGCAATACCAGGTCGATGCGTGGAGTGGACGGAGCAAGCCCCTGTTCCATCTCCCTGTTCCAAAAATCAATTTAATATTTGGTCCCCAGATAGGGGACGTATCAGATATTAAACTGATAAGAACAGATTTTTTTTTTTATTTCAATATATATGCTTTATTCATAAAAATCTTTGTTCATGTACATGACAATGCAGTCCACATCTGGTACA
Organism: Somniosus microcephalus; assembly: GCF_052327205.1. Taxonomy (NCBI): domain Eukaryota; kingdom Metazoa; phylum Chordata; class Chondrichthyes; order Squaliformes; family Somniosidae; genus Somniosus; species Somniosus microcephalus. The sequence continues at coordinate 21,431,130 of NC_141014.1, forward strand.
GTGCAAATTAACTTCAGCACATGGCACTCAATTTACAAATTACATTACATTTATCATTACATATATCAAAGCATGTTTCAATATATAACAATATACACTCCACAAATCATATTACAGATGAAAGCAGTACATGGTACTCTCTTTACACAAACAGGTACATTTTCATTACATGTTTTATCAATCATACAGCCCAAGGGGGGCCGAGATGCATTCCAACATTTCTCAAAATACATTACATTACAATCCACCAACCGTATTATATATGGCTTAATAATGCACATGAATGCAGTACAGTACTCTATTTACATTCACAGATTACAAGTGCTTTACAATTAACACACTTGTACGTCATGCGGCCCGAGGGGGGGTTTTTCCACTGGTTTCAGCCCCTCAGTGAACAGATACTACACTTGATCTTAGCCAAAAGGCCGAGAAGCGATAGCCTGTAAACTCCCGCCGACGCGCAAGTGTCCCTCGGCCTCTGTCTTCTCCGTCAATCTGGCCGCGGTCGGCCGAGCGCAGGTGCGACGGCGGGCCTGCAGCAAGAGAGCAATTTCGGCCAGGGCTTACTTACTTGCAAGCCAGACGAAAAGCCGTGCCCGTATGGCACCCCCTTCCCTTCGGCGGAGATGACGCCATGAAAGCATTTGCATTTTGCGAGCAATTAACCAACCGGGCGGCGCGCAGGAGCGCGCCGGCGGGGCTTGCGGTGTCCCCTCCCCCCTCCTTTTCCAACGGGGGCGGGCGCAGTGGCTCAGAAATCCAACAGGGTGCAGCACGGTCCAGGTCAGCTGCAGAGCGGGAAAGGTGGCGAGGCCCCGCCCTGAAATCCAGGGCACGTCCCCATATGCAAATAAGAAAGAAAAACACAATTTTGACATGCAAACGCAGAGCGAAAAACACCCCCGAAGGCGGCTGCTTAGCCTGCGGCGCGGCCGGCCAGCGAGCGGGTGAAAAGTAAGGCGGCGGCACGAAAAGGGCGAGCCCGAGCGGCTCTACAAAGGAAAGACAGCACGGCTGAAAGTGGTGCGAAAACTTTTTCTGCTTTTGACTTTTGCGACTTCCCACCCCAAAGAGGGGAAGCTGCACCGCTCCCGGAAGCACTGCAATACCAGGTCGATGCGTGGAGTGGACGGAGCAAGCCCCTGTTCCATCTCCCTGTTCCAAAAATCAATTTAATATTTGGTCCCCAGATAGGGGACGTATCAGATATTAAACTGATAAGAACAGATACTACACTTGATCTTAGCCAAAAGGCCGAGAAGCGATAGCCTGTAAACTCCCGCCGACGCGCAAGTGTCCCTCGGCCTCTGTCTTCTCCGTCAATCTGGCCGCGGTCGGCCGAGCGCAGGTGCGACGGCGGGCCTGCAGCAAGAGAGCAATTTCGGCCAGGGCTCACTTACTTGCAAGCCAGACGAAAAGCCGTGCCCGTATGGCACCCCCTTCCCTTCGGCGGAGATGACGCCATGAAAGCATTTGCATTTTGCGAGCAATTAACCAACCGGGCGGCGCGCAGGAGCGCGCCGGCGGGGCTTGCGGTGTCCCCTCCCCCCTCCTTTTCCAACGGGGGCGGGCGCAGTGGCTCAGAAATCCAACAGGGTGCAGCACGGTCCAGGTCAGCTGCAGAGCGGGAAAGGTGGCGAGGCCCCGCCCTGAAATCCAGGGCACGTCCCCATATGCAAATAAGAAAGAAAAACACAATTTTGACATGCAAACGCAGAGCGAAAAACACCCCCGAAGGCGGCTGCTTAGCCTGCGGCGCGGCCGGCCAGCGAGCGGGTGAAAAGTAAGGCAGCGGCACGACAAGGGCGAGCCCGAGCGGCTCTACAAAGGAAAGACAGCACGGCTGAAAGTGGTGCGAAAACTTTTTCTGCTTTTGACTTTTGCGACTTCCCACCCCAAAGAGGGGAAGCTGCACCGCTCCCGGAAGCACTGCAATACCAGGTCGATGCGTGGAGTGGACGGAGCAAGCCCCTGTTCCATCTCCCTGTTCCAAAAATCAATTTAATATTTGGTCCCCAGATAGGGGACGTATCAGATATTAAACTGATAAGAACAGATACTACACTTGATCTTAGCCAAAAGGCCGAGAAGCGATAGCCTGTAAACTCCCGCCGACGCGCAAGTGTCCCTCGGCCTCTGTCTTCTCCGTCAATCTGGCCGCGGTCGGCCGAGCGCAGGTGCGACGGCGGGCCTGCAGCAAGAGAGCAATTTCGGCCAGGGCTTACTTACTTGCAAGCCAGACGAAAAGCCGTGCCCGTATGGCACCCCCTTCCCTTCGGCGGAGATGACGCCATGAAAGCATTTGCATTTTGCGAGCAATTAACCAACCGGGCGGCGCGCAGGAGCGCGCCGGCGGGGCTTGCGGTGTCCCCTCCCCCCTCCTTTTCCAACGGGGGCGGGCGCAGTGGCTCAGAAATCCAACAGGGTGCAGCACGGTCCAGGTCAGCTGCAGAGCGGGAAAGGTGGCGAGGCCCCGCCCTGAAATCCAGGGCACGTCCCCATATGCAAATAAGAAAGAAAAACACAATTTTGACATGCAAACGCAGAGCGAAAAACACCCCCGAAGGCGGCTGCTTAGCCTGCGGCGCGGCCGGCCAGCGAGCGGGTGAAAAGTAAGGCGGCGGCACGACAAGGGCGAGCCCGAGCGGCTCTACAAAGGAAAGACAGCACGGCTGAAAGTGGTGCGAAAACTTTTTCTGCTTTTGACTTTTGCGACTTCCCACCCCAAAGAGGGGAAGCTGCACCGCTCCCGGAAGCACTGCAATACCAGGTCGATGCGTGGAGTGGACGGAGCAAGCCCCTGTTCCATCTCCCTGTTCCAAAAATCAATTTAATATTTGGTCCCCAGATAGGGGACGTATCAGATATTAAACTGATAAGAACAGATTTTTTTTTTTTTTTTTTTTTTCAATATATATGCTTTATTCATAAAAATCTTTGTTCATGTACATGACAATGCAGTCCACATCTGGTACAGTGCAAATTAACTTCAGCACATGGCACTCAATTTACAAATTACATTACATTTATCATTACATATATCAAAGCATGTTTCAATATATAACAATATACACTCCACAAATCATATTACAGATGAAAGCAGTACATGGTACTCTCTTTACACAAACAGGTACATTTTCATTACATGTTTTATAAGTCATACAGGCCAAGGGGGGCCGAGGTGCATTCCAACATTTCTCAAAATACATTACATTACAATCCACCAACCGTATTATATATGGCTTAATAATACACATGAATGCAATACATGGTACTCTATTTACATTCACAGGTTACAAGTGCTTTACAATTAACACACTTGTACGTCATGCGGCCCGAGGGGGGGTTTTCCACTGGTTTCAGCCCCTCAGTGTACACTGGCGGGAGGGCCTTAAACTGTGGCCCTTCCCCATCGTGCCTTGGCGGCGGCGGCACCAACCTTTAGTGCGTCCCTCAGCACGTACTCCCGGACCTTGGAATGTGCCAATCTGCAACACTCGGTCGTGGACATCTCCTTGCTCTGGAAGATCAGCAAGTTTCGGGCAGACCAAAGGGCGTCTTTCACCGAGTTGATGATCTTCCAGCAGCAGTTGATGTTTGTCTCGGTGTGCGTCCCTGGGAACAGTCCGTAGAGCACAGAGTCCTGTGTTACCGAGCTGCTCGGGATGAACCTCGACAAAGACCACTGCATCTCTTTCCAGACCTTCTGTGCAAAGGCACATTCCAGAAGGAGATGGATGACGGTCTCGTCCCAAGCGCAGCCTCCTCGCGGACAGCGTGCGGTGGAGCAGAGACGTCGGGAGTGCATGAAGGATCTGACGGGGAGGGCCCTTCTCACCACCAGCCAAGCTACGTCTTGGTGCTTGTTTGTGAGTTCTGGCGATGAGGCATTCTGCCAAATGACTTCGACAGTCTGCTCAGGGAACCATCCGAGAGGATCTACCATCTCCTTTTCCCGTAGGGTCTCGAGGACGTTTCGTGCTGACCACTGCTTGACAGCTTTGTGGTCAAAGGTGTTTGCCGTGAAAAACTTTTCCACGAAGGACAGGTGGTCTGGCACGGTCCAACTGGATGGAGCGTTCCGCGGCAGCGTCGCCAGACCCATCCTTCGCAACACCGGGGTCAGGTAGAACCTCAGCACGTAGTGACACTTGGTGTTTGCGTACTGAGGGTCCGTGCACAGTTTGATGCAGCCGCACACAAAGGTGGCCATCAGGATGAGGGCGACGTTTGGTACGTTCTTTCCCCCTTTCTCTGGAGATTTGTACATCGTGTCCCTCCGGACACGGTCCATTTTCGATCTCCAGATAAAGTGGAAGACGGCTCGGGTGACTGCGGCGGCGCAGGGTCGGGGTATGGGCCACACCTGCGCCACGTACAGCAGCACTGACAGCACTTCGCACCTGATGACCAGGTTCCTTCCCACGATCGACAGGGAGCGCTGCTCCCACATTCCCAGTTTCTGGCGTGCCTTGGAGATACGCTCCTCCCAGTTTTTTGTGCATGCCCCAGCCGCTCCGAACCATATTCCCAGCACCTTCAGGTAATCTGACCTGACGGTGAAGGGGACAAAGGATCGGTCGGCCCAGTTCCCAAAGAACATGGCCTCGCTTTTGCTGCGATTTACTTTCGCTCCCGAGGCCAGTTCAAATTGGTCGCAGATGCTCAGCAGTCTGCGGACCGACAGCGGATCCGAGCAAAAGACGGCGACGTCATCCATGTACAGGGAGGTCTTAACCTGAGTGCCTCCGCTGCCTGGGATCGTCACCCCTCCAATGCTCGAATCCCTTCTGATGGATTGGGCAAAGGGTTCGATACAACACACGAACAAGACGGAGGAGAGAGGACAGCCCTGCCTGACTCCAGATTTGATCGGGAAGCTTTCTGATTCCCACCCGTTGATTAGGACTGCGCTACTGATGTCTGTGTAGAGCAGTTGGATCCAATTGCAGATTCCCTCCCCAAACCCCATTTTGGAGAGCACGTCCATCATGTACGTGTGCGATATTCTGTCGAAAGCCTTCTCCTGGTCCAAGCTGATTAAGCAGGTGTGCACCCCCCTGTCCCGCACGTAGGCGATCGTATCCCTGAGTAGCGCGAGGCTATCAGAGATCTTCCTGCCGGGTACGGCACAGGTCTGATCTGGGTGGATCACCAGCTCCAGAGCAGACTTGACCCTGTTGGCGATGACCTTGGACAGAATCTTGTAGTCCACATTAAGCAGCGAAATGGGCCGCCAGTTTCTGATTTCTTCCCTCTCCCCTTTCTGCTTGTAGATGAGGGTGATGATGCCTTTCCTCATCGATTCTGACATGCTGCCAGCCAGAAGCATACCCCCGTACACTTCCAGCAGGTCTGGGCCCATCCAGTCCCACAGAGCCGAATACAACTCGACCGGTAGGCCGTCGCTTCCGGGAGTTTTACTCGTCTCGAAGGACTGGACGGCCTTTGTCAGCTCGTCCAGAGTTAGCGGGTGATCCAGACTCTCCCGCTTGCTGTCGTCTAGCACCTCCGAGATAGACGACAGGAAAGACTGGGAGGCCGCGCTGTCTGTGGGCTTCGCGTCGTACAGCCCGGCATAAAAGGATTTGCTGATCCTTCGCATGTCAGGCTGCGAGGACGTCACAGAGCCGTCTTCCTCCTTCAGGCTGTGGATCACAGAGCTCCCTCTGTGTACCTTTTGGAAGAAGAAACGCGAGCACGTCTCGTCCTGCTCCACGGAGCGGACTCTGGAGCGGAAGATGATCTTGGAGGACTCTGAGGCATAGAGCGAGGCTTGCTGGCCCTTCACCTCTTGGAGTTCCTCCCCGACATTGACTCCCATCGACTGCAGCAGGAGCAGATTCTGCATGCTTTTCTGGAGTCGGGACATTTCCCTCTGTCCCTCTCTCGCCTTCTGAACACCTTTGAGGATGAAGAACCTCTTGATGTTCGTCTTGATCGTTTCCCACCAGTGCGCCGGGGAATCAAAGAGGGGTTTCACGGTTCTCCAACCTTTGTAATCCCTTTTGAGTTCCTCAATGTTTTCTGGGGTCAACAGTTTCACGTTCAGCTTCCATATCCCTCTGCCTACTTTCTGGTCTTCCTGTGGGTGACAGTCGGCTAGTAAGAGGCAGTGGTCAGAGAAGAACACCGGCTTGACGTCGGTGGATCTGACCGAGAGAGCTTGGGACACAAACAGGAAGTCTATCCTGGAACGGACAGACCCGTCTGGCCTGGACCAGGTGTATCTGCGCGGCGCTCCATCTGCAGGGTTGCTGAAGATGTCGTGCAGCTTGGCGTCTTTTACCGCTTCCATCAGGAGTCTGGACGTGGCGTCCAGTTTGCTGTCGGCTCTGCCGGATCGCCCAGCCGCATCGATGATGCAGTTGAAGTCACCGCCCAGAATAACCGGCCTGGACGTCGCCAGCAGCAGCGGTAGCTGCTGGAAGACGGCCAGCCGCTCGTTCTTGAGAGTCGGGGCGTACACATTGATCAGCCTGAGCGGGGCGTTCTTGTACAGTACGTCTGCTACGAGGAGGCGGCCACCCACTACCTCCTTAACTTCGGTGATGGTGAAGTCACCTCCCCGCAGCAGAATACCCAGGCCGGAGGCACGGCAATCGTTGCCTCCTGACCAGATCGATTGGCCGTGGGGCCACCATCGCGACCACTGCCTGTAGTTGCTGAAGTGCGGTAGGCCGCACTCCTGCAGGAACAGTAGGTCGGCCTTGACCTTGGCAAGGTACCCCAAGGTGGAAACACATCGCGTCGTGCTTTTGATGCTACGCACGTTTATGCTTGCAATTTTTAAACCCATTTTAAATTTTAAATAGAGTTCAAGTCCCATTTTAATAAGCAGTCCTTTATGCTGTTTCCATCCCTTGGGGCTGGACCTGCATACACACAGTGTCAGAGAAAAACTGTACTTGCCCTGGGCTGAGGAACTCGCCCTGGTCTCTTGAGGGGTTGCTGTACCGGCAGGGGGATGACGGCGGTGAGAAGAAGTCTTCTTCCTCATTCGTGGATGGTTCTTCCCTCAGCCTGTCGTCTGTGGTGTCGTGGCTCCCGGTTTCCCGGAGCAGGTGTGCATCGGTCGCTTCATTGCTCCCGGTTTCCCGGAGCTGGGGGATGGTGGACGCTCCGCTGCTCCCGGTTGTCTGGAGCTGGGGAGCGTCGGGCACTTGGCCGCTCCCGGCAGTCTGTAGCTGGGGAGCGTCGGGCTCTTGGCCGCTCCCGGCGGTCTGGAGCTGGGGAGCGTCGGGCACTTGGCCGCTCCCGGCGGTCTGGAGCTGGGGAGCGTCAGGCACTTGGCCACTCCCGGCGGTCTGGAGCTGGGGAGCGTCGGGCACTTGGCCACTCCCGGCGGTCTGGAGCTGGGGAGCGTCGGGAACTTGGCCGCTCCCGGCGGTCTGGAGCTGGGCTGCGTTGTGCCCTTCGTTGCTACCGGTGTTCTGGGGCACGGTGATCACTCCTGTTTGTTTCTTTTCGCTCAGCCACTTTTTTTGTTGTTGGTGACTGTTCTTTTCTTGCCCTTCCTCATCAGATGAGCAGCTGCTGGTGTTGCCCGTTTGGGGCGAGTGCCGCCTTTTTTCCACAGGCCTGGACTTTGGCGGCCTCTCTCTTTGGGGGAGGCTTTTTTTCTTGTTCTTTCGTTTGACCTCCTGCCATTCTCCCAGTTGTTGTTCTCCAGCTGCCTCCTCTTCCATGGTCTCTGGCTGTTGGGGAGGAGGCTGAGTGCTGGTTGCCTGGGTTTGGTCGTTTCCAGTGAGGGCCTCTGCGGTGGGAGCGGTGCTGGTCTCCTTTGAGGCGGCCTTGTTGACAGGTCCTTTAATTGCCTGCGCATAGCTGCTGCTGCGCCTTGGGCAGGCCTTGTAGAGATGGCCTGTCTCCCCGCACAAGTTGCAGCACTTGCTCTCCTTGCAATCCTTCGTCTGGTGGCCTTCCTGCTTGCAGTTGCGACAGATGGTGACAGTGCAGGTCGCCGCCACGTGCCCGGATCTCCCGCAGGTTCGACACACCCTGGGTTGTCCCGCGTACACCATGTAGCCCCGGCTTCCACCGATGGCGAAGCTGGAGGGGAGGTGCTGGATGGCTCCTTTGGCATCCACTTTCAGGGTTACTTTGATCTGGCGTTTGCTGGTCCAGATCCCAAACAGGTCATTTACGTCAACGCTGTTCCCGACACTGTCGACGTATCTGCCGAGGAACGTCAGCACATCGACCACAGGGATGTGCGGGTTGTACATGTGTACAGTGACCACCCGGTTTCTTTGTGTTGGGAGAGTGAATAGAGGCTCGGCAGTCATAACTGAAAGCAGCGTTTCACTCCCCTTTTCCTTAACTGCCTGCAGAAATTTCAGGCATGCCGCGACGTTCCTGAACGTCACATCAAAATGTCCACTGCTGGGGAAATCCTGCAGAGCGAAGATGTCCGCAACTTGGAATCCGCAGCATCCGGTCAAGATCCTCTTCACAAAAAGGGAGCGGTCGATGGGCGATTGTCCCTCCACCTTCTTCACTGTGACTCGGACAGTGTTCCGGACTCCCTGTCTCGCTCCTCGGTTTGCTGCAATCTCGCTTGCAGGTCGCCCGTCACTCCAGGCTCTCGAGCTCGCTGTTCCATTGGCCGCCGTCGCGCCTGCCAATCGCTCTCTGCCCCGGGCTGCCAAGCTTGCTGCTTGCTTGGCCCTCGTCTCGCCTGCCAATCGCTCTCCGCCCTGGAGTCCCGGGCTCGCTTCCTCATTGGCCGACGTCATGCCTGCCAATCGCTCTCCGCCCCGGCCTCCCGAGCTCGCTCCTTCGTTGGCCGCCCTCTCGCCTGCCGATCGCTCTCCGCTGCAGGCTCTCGACCTCGCTGCATGGTCGGCCGCCACCTCGCGCTGCAGGTCGCTCTCCACTCCGGGCTCCCGCAATCGCTCCTCCTCCGGCGGCCTCGGTTTCTGCTCCCGATAGCTCCTTTCTCGGGTTTCCTCGCTCACTGCTTCCTCAGTCGCCATCTATGCAGATCGCTCTGCTCTGATTGGATCAAGGCCGAAGCCAGCATGAAAATGCAGCCAAACCAGAAACACCAGTATCGCGACACAAGGTCAATTAGCATCAGAATCAAACAGATACTACACTTGATCTTAGCCAAAAGGCCGAGAAGCGATAGCCTGTAAACTCCCGCCGACGCGCAAGTGTCCCTCGGCCTCTGTCTTCTCCGTCAATCTGGCCGCGGTCGGCCGAGCGCAGGTGCGACGGCGGGCCTGCAGCAAGAGAGCAATTTCGGCCAGGGCTTACTTACTTGCAAGCCAGACGAAAAGCCGTGCCCGTATGGCACCCCCTTCCCTTCGGCGGAGATGACGCCATGAAAGCATTTGCATTTTGCGAGCAATTAACCAACCGGGCGGCGCGCAGGAGCGCGCCGGCGGGGCTTGCGGTGTCCCCTCCCCCCTCCTTTTCCAACGGGGGCGGGCGCAGTGGCTCAGAAATCCAACAGGGTGCAGCACGGTCCAGGTCAGCTGCAGAGCGGGAAAGGTGGCGAGGCCCCGCCCTGAAATCCAGGGCACGTCCCCATATGCAAATAAGAAAGAAAAACACAATTTTGACATGCAAACGCAGAGCGAAAAACACCCCCGAAGGCGGCTGCTTAGCCTGCGGCGCGGCCGGCCAGCGAGCGGGTGAAAAGTAAGGCGGCGGCACGACAAGGGCGAGCCCGAGCGGCTCTACAAAGGAAAGACAGCACGGCTGAAAGTGGTGCGAAAACTTTTTCTGCTTTTGACTTTTGCGACTTCCCACCCCAAAGAGGGGAAGCTGCACCGCTCCCGGAAGCACTGCAATACCAGGTCGATGCGTGGAGTGGACGGAGCAAGCCCCTGTTCCATCTCCCTGTTCCAAAAATCAATTTAATATTTGGTCCCCAGATAGGGGACGTATCAGATATTAAACTGATAAGAACAGATACTACACTTGATCTTAGCCAAAAGGCCGAGAAGCGATAGCCTGTAAACTCCCGCCGACGCGCAAGTGTCCCTCGGCCTCTGTCTTCTCCGTCAATCTGGCCGCGGTCGGCCGAGCGCAGGTGCGACGGCGGGCCTGCAGCAAGAGAGCAATTTCGGCCAGGGCTTACTTACTTGCAAGCCAGACGAAAAGCCGTGCCCGTATGGCACCCCCTTCCCTTCGGCGGAGATGACGCCATGAAAGCATTTGCATTTTGCGAGCAATTAACCAACCGGGCGGCGCGCAGGAGCGCGCCGGCGGGGCTTGCGGTGTCCCCTCCCCCCTCCTTTTCCAACGGGGGCGGGCGCAGTGGCTCAGAAATCCAACAGGGTGCAGCACGGTCCAGGTCAGCTGCAGAGCGGGAAAGGTGGCGAGGCCCCGCCCTGAAATCCAGGGCACGTCCCCATATGCAAATAAGAAAGAAAAACACAATTTTGACATGCAAACGCAGAGCGAAAAACACCCCCGAAGGCGGCTGCTTAGCCTGCGGCGCGGCCGGCCAGCGAGCGGGTGAAAAGTAAGGCGGCGGCACGACAAGGGCGAGCCCGAGCGGCTCTACAAAGGAAAGACAGCACGGCTGAAAGTGGTGCGAAAACTTTTTCTGCTTTTGACTTTTGCGACTTCCCACCCCAAAGAGGGGAAGCTGCACCGCTCCCGGAAGCACTGCAATACCAGGTCGATGCGTGGAGTGGACGGAGCAAGCCCCTGTTCCATCTCCCTGTTCCAAAAATCAATTTAATATTTGGTCCCCAGATAGGGGACGTATCAGATATTAAACTGATAAGAACAGATACTACACTTGATCTTAGCCAAAAGGCCGAGAAGCGATAGCCTGTAAACTCCCGCCGACGCGCAAGTGTCCCTCGGCCTCTGTCTTCTCCGTCAATCTGGCCGCGGTCGGCCGAGCGCAGGTGCGACGGCGGGCCTGCAGCAAGAGAGCAATTTCGGCCAGGGCTTACTTACTTGCAAGCCAGACGAAAAGCCGTGCCCGTATGGCACCCCCTTCCCTTCGGCGGAGATGACGCCATGAAAGCATTTGCATTTTGCGAGCAATTAACCAACCGGGCGGCGCGCAGGAGCGCGCCGGCGGGGCTTGCGGTGTCCCCTCCCCCCTCCTTTTCCAACGGGGGCGGGCGCAGTGGCTCAGAAATCCAACAGGGTGCAGCACGGTCCAGGTCAGCTGCAGAGCGGGAAAGGTGGCGAGGCCCCGCCCTGAAATCCAGGGCACGTCCCCATATGCAAATAAGAAAGAAAAACACAATTTTGACATGCAAACGCAGAGCGAAAAACACCCCCGAAGGCGGCTGCTTAGCCTGCGGCGCGGCCGGCCAGCGAGCGGGTGAAAAGTAAGGCGGCGGCACGACAAGGGCGAGCCCGAGCGGCTCTACAAAGGAAAGACAGCACGGCTGAAAGTGGTGCGAAAACTTTTTCTGCTTTTGACTTTTGCGACTTCCCACCCCAAAGAGGGGAAGCTGCACCGCTCCCGGAAGCACTGCAATACCAGGTCGATGCGTGGAGTGGACGGAGCAAGCCCCTGTTCCATCTCCCTGTTCCAAAAATCAATTTAATATTTGGTCCCCAGATAGGGGACGTATCAGATATTAAACTGATAAGAACAGATACTACACTTGATCTTAGCCAAAAGGCCGAGAAGCGATAGCCTGTAAACTCCCGCCGACGCGCAAGTGTCCCTCGGCCTCTGTCTTCTCCGTCAATCTGGCCGCGGTCGGCCGAGCGCAGGTGCGACGGCGGGCCTGCAGCAAGAGAGCAATTTCGGCCAGGGCTTACTTACTTGCAAGCCAGACGAAAAGCCGTGCCCGTATGGCACCCCCTTCCCTTCGGCGGAGATGACGCCATGAAAGCATTTGCATTTTGCGAGCAATTAACCAACCGGGCGGCGCGCAGGAGCGCGCCGGCGGGGCTTGCGGTGTCCCCTCCCCCCTCCTTTTCCAACGGGGGCGGGCGCAGTGGCTCAGAAATCCAACAGGGTGCAGCACGGTCCAGGTCAGCTGCAGAGCGGGAAAGGTGGCGAGGCCCCGCCCTGAAATCCAGGGCACGTCCCCATATGCAAATAAGAAAGAAAAACACAATTTTGACATGCAAACGCAGAGCGAAAAACACCCCCGAAGGCGGCTGCTTAGCCTGCGGCGCGGCCGGCCAGCGAGCGGGTGAAAAGTAAGGCGGCGGCACGACAAGGGCGAGCCCGAGCGGCTCTACAAAGGAAAGACAGCACGGCTGAAAGTGGTGCGAAAACTTTTTCTGCTTTTGACTTTTGCGACTTCCCACCCCAAAGAGGGGAAGCTGCACCGCTCCCGGAAGCACTGCAATACCAGGTCGATGCGTGGAGTGGATGGAGCAAGCCCCTGTTCCATCTCCCTGTTCCAAAAATCAATTTAATATTTGGTCCCCAGATAGGGGACGTATCAGATATTAAACTGATAAGAACAGATACTACACTTGATCTTAGCCAAAAGGCCGAGAAGCGATAGCCTGTACACTCCCGCCGACGCGCAAGTGTCCCTCGGCCTCTGTCTTCTCCGTCAATCTGGCCGCGGTCGGCCGAGCGCAGGTGCGACGGCGGGCCTGCAGCAAGAGAGCAATTTCGGCCAGGGCTTACTTACTTGCAAGCCAGACGAAAAGCCGTGCCCGTATGGCACCCCCTTCCCTTCGGCGGAGATGACGCCATGAAAGCATTTGCATTTTGCGAGCAATTAACCAACCGGGCGGCGCGCAGGAGCGCGCCGGCGGGGCTTGCGGTGTCCCCTCCCCCCTCCTTTTCCAACGGGGGCGGGCGCAGTGGCTCAGAAATCCAACAGGGTGCAGCACGGTCCAGGTCAGCTGCAGAGCGGGAAAGGTGGCGAGGCCCCGCCCTGAAATCCAGGGCACGTCCCCATATGCAAATAAGAAAGAAAAACACAATTTTGACATGCAAACGCAGAGCGAAAAACACCCCCGAAGGCGGCTGCTTAGCCTGCGGCGCGGCCGGCCAGCGAGCGGGTGAAAAGTAAGGCGGCGGCACGACAAGGGCGAGCCCGAGCGGCTCTACAAAGGAAAGACAGCACGGCTGAAAGTGGTGCGAAAACTTTTTCTGCTTTTGACTTTTGCGACTTCCCACCCCAAAGAGGGGAAGCTGCACCGCTCCCGGAAGCACTGCAATACCAGGTCGATGCGTGGAGTGGACGGAGCAAGCCCCTGTTCCATCTCCCTGTTCCAAAAATCAATTTAATATTTGGTCCCCAGATAGGGGACGTATCAGATATTAAACTGATAAGAACAGATACTACACTTGATCTTAGCCAAAAGGCCGAGAAGCGATAGCCTGTAAACTCCCGCCGACGCGCAAGTGTCCCTCGGCCTCTGTCTTCTCCGTCAATCTGGCCGCGGTCGGCCGAGCGCAGGTGCGACGGCGGGCCTGCAGCAAGAGAGCAATTTCGGCCAGGGCTTACTTACTTGCAAGCCAGACGAAAAGCCGTGCCCGTATGGCACCCCCTTCCCTTCGGCGGAGATGACGCCATGAAAGCATTTGCATTTTGCGAGCAATTAACCAACCGGGCGGCGCGCAGGAGCGCGCCGGCGGGGCTTGCGGTGTCCCCTCCCCCCTCCTTTTCCAACGGGGGCGGGCGCAGTGGCTCAGAAATCCAACAGGGTGCAGCACGGTCCAGGTCAGCTGCAGAGCGGGAAAGGTGGCGAGGCCCCGCCCTGAAATCCAGGGCACGTCCCCATATGCAAATAAGAAAGAAAAACACAATTTTGACATGCAAACGCAGAGCGAAAAACACCCCCGAAGGCGGCTGCTTAGCCTGCGGCGCGGCCGGCCAGCGAGCGGGTGAAAAGTAAGGCGGCGGCACGACAAGGGCGAGCCCGAGCGGCTCTACAAAGGAAAGACAGCACGGCTGAAAGTGGTGCGAAAACTTTTTCTGCTTTTGACTTTTGCGACTTCCCACCCCAAAGAGGGGAAGCTGCACCGCTCCCGGAAGCACTGCAATACCAGGTCGATGCGTGGAGTGGACGGAGCAAGCCCCTGTTCCATCTCCCTGTTCCAAAAATCAATTTAATATTTGGTCCCCAGATAGGGGACGTATCAGATATTAAACTGATAAGAACAGATACTACACTTGATCTTAGCCAAAAGGCCGAGAAGCGATAGCCTGTAAACTCCCGCCGACGCGCAAGTGTCCCTCGGCCTCTGTCTTCTCCGTCAATCTGGCCGCGGTCGGCCGAGCGCAGGTGCGACGGCGGGCCTGCAGCAAGAGAGCAATTTCGGCCAGGGCTTACTTACTTGCAAGCCAGACGAAAAGCCGTGCCCGTATGGCACCCCCTTCCCTTCGGCGGAGATGACGCCATGAAAGCATTTGCATTTTGCGAGCAATTAACCAACCGGGCGGCGCGCAGGAGCGCGCCGGCGGGGCTTGCGGTGTCCCCTCCCCCCTCCTTTTCCAACGGGGGCGGGCGCAGTGGCTCAGAAATCCAACAGGGTGCAGCACGGTCCAGGTCAGCTGCAGAGCGGGAAAGGTGGCGAGGCCCCGCCCTGAAATCCAGGGCACGTCCCCATATGCAAATAAGAAAGAAAAACACAATTTTGACATGCAAACGCAGAGCGAAAAACACCCCCGAAGGCGGCTGCTTAGCCTGCGGCGCGGCCGGCCAGCGAGCGGGTGAAAAGTAAGGCGGCGGCACGACAAGGGCGAGCCCGAGCGGCTCTACAAAGGAAAGACAGCACGGCTGAAAGTGGTGCGAAAACTTTTTCTGCTTTTGACTTTTGCGACTTCCCACCCCAAAGAGGGGAAGCTGCACCGCTCCCGGAAGCACTGCAATACCAGGTCGATGCGTGGAGTGGACGGAGCAAGCCCCTGTTCCATCTCCCTGTTCCAAAAATCAATTTAATATTTGGTCCCCAGATAGGGGACGTATCAGATATTAAACTGATAAGAACAGATACTACACTTGATCTTAGCCAAAAGGCCGAGAAGCGATAGCCTGTAAACTCCCGCCGACGCGCAAGTGTCCCTCGGCCTCTGTCTTCTCCGTCAATCTGGCCGCGGTCGGCCGAGCGCAGGTGCGACGGCGGGCCTGCAGCAAGAGAGCAATTTCGGCCAGGGCTTACTTACTTGCAAGCCAGACGAAAAGCCGTGCCCGTATGGCACCCCCTTCCCTTCGGCGGAGATGACGCCATGAAAGCATTTGCATTTTGCGAGCAATTAACCAACCGGGCGGCGCGCAGGAGCGCGCCGGCGGGGCTTGCGGTGTCCCCTCCCCCCTCCTTTTCCAACGGGGGCGGGCGCAGTGGCTCAGAAATCCAACAGGGTGCAGCACGGTCCAGGTCAGCTGCAGAGCGGGAAAGGTGGCGAGGCCCCGCCCTGAAATCCAGGGCACGTCCCCATATGCAAATAAGAAAGAAAAACACAATTTTGACATGCAAACGCAGAGCGAAAAACACCCCCGAAGGCGGCTGCTTAGCCTGCGGCGCGGCCGGCCAGCGAGCGGGTGAAAAGTAAGGCGGCGGCACGACAAGGGCGAGCCCGAGCGGCTCTACAAAGGAAAGACAGCACGGCTGAAAGTGGTGCGAAAACTTTTTCTGCTTTTGACTTTTGCGACTTCCCACCCCAAAGAGGGGAAGCTGCACCGCTCCCGGAAGCACTGCAATACCAGGTCGATGCGTGGAGTGGACGGAACAAGCCCCTGTTCCATCTCCCTGTTCCAAAAATCAATTTAATATTTGGTCCCCAGATAGGGGACGTATCAGATATTAAACTGATAAGAACAGATACTACACTTGATCTTAGCCAAAAGGCCGAGAAGCGATAGCCTGTACACTCCCGCCGACGCGCAAGTGTCCCTCGGCCTCTGTCTTCTCCGTCAATCTGGCCGCGGTCGGCCGAGCGCAGGTGCGACGGCGGGCCTGCAGCAAGAGAGCAATTTCGGCCAGGGCTTACTTACTTGCAAGCCAGACGAAAAGCCGTGCCCGTATGGCACCCCCTTCCCTTCGGCGGAGATGACGCCATGAAAGCATTTGCATTTTGCGAGCAATTAACCAACCGGGCGGCGCGCAGGAGCGCGCCGGCGGGGCTTGCGGTGTCCCCTCCCCCCTCCTTTTCCAACGGGGGCGGGCGCAGTGGCTCAGAAATCCAACAGGGTGCAGCACGGTCCAGGTCAGCTGCAGAGCGGGAAAGGTGGCGAGGCCCCGCCCTGAAATCCAGGGCACGTCCCCATATGCAAATAAGAAAGAAAAACACAATTTTGACATGCAAACGCAGAGCGAAAAACACCCCCGAAGGCGGCTGCTTAGCCTGCGGCGCGGCCGGCCAGCGAGCGGGTGAAAAGTAAGGCGGCGGCACGACAAGGGCGAGCCCGAGCGGCTCTACAAAGGAAAGACAGCACGGCTGAAAGTGGTGCGAAAACTTTTTCTGCTTTTGACTTTTGCGACTTCCCACCCCAAAGAGGGGAAGCTGCACCGCTCCCGGAAGCACTGCAATACCAGGTCGATGCGTGGAGTGGACGGAGCAAGCCCCTGTTCCATCTCCCTGTTCCAAAAATCAATTTAATATTTGGTCCCCAGATAGGGGACGTATCAGATATTAAACTGATAAGAACAGATACTACACTTGATCTTAGCCAAAAGGCCGAGAAGCGATAGCCTGTACACTCCCGCCGACGCGCAAGTGTCCCTCGGCCTCTGTCTTCTCCGTCAATCTGGCCGCGGTCGGCCGAGCGCAGGTGCGACGGCGGGCCTGCAGCAAGAGAGCAATTTCGGCCAGGGCTTACTTACTTGCAAGCCAGACGAAAAGCCGTGCCCGTATGGCACCCCCTTCCCTTCGGCGGAGATGACGCCATGAAAGCATTTGCATTTTGCGAGCAATTAACCAACCGGGCGGCGCGCAGGAGCGCGCCGGCGGGGCTTGCGGTGTCCCCTCCCCCCTCCTTTTCCAACGGGGGCGGGCGCAGTGGCTCAGAAATCCAACAGGGTGCAGCACGGTCCAGGTCAGCTGCAGAGCGGGAAAGGTGGCGAGGCCCCGCCCTGAAATCCAGGGCACGTCCCCATATGCAAATAAGAAAGAAAAACACAATTTTGACATGCAAACGCAGAGCGAAAAACACCCCCGAAGGCGGCTGCTTAGCCTGCGGCGCGACCGGCCAGCGAGCGGGTGAAAAGTAAGGCGGCGGCACGACAAGGGCGAGCCCGAGCGGCTCTACAAAGGAAAGACAGCACGGCTGAAAGTGGTGCGAAAACTTTTTCTGCTTTTGACTTTTGCGACTTCCCACCCCAAAGAGGGGAAGCTGCACCGCTCCCGGAAGCACTGCAATACCAGGTCGATGCGTGGAGTGGACGGAGCAAGCCCCTGTTCCATCTCCCTGTTCCAAAAATCAATTTAATATTTGGTCCCCAGATAGGGGACGTATCAGATATTAAACTGATAAGAACAGATACTACACTTGATCTTAGCCAAAAGGCCGAGAAGCGATAGCCTGTAAACTCCCGCCGACGCGCAAGTGTCCCTCGGCCTCTGTCTTCTCCGTCAATCTGGCCGCGGTCGGCCGAGCGCAGGTGCGACGGCGGGCCTGCAGCAAGAGAGCAATTTCGGCCAGGGCTTACTTACTTGCAAGCCAGACGAAAAGCCGTGCCCGTATGGCACCCCCTTCCCTTCGGCGGAGATGACGCCATGAAAGCATTTGCATTTTGCGAGCAATTAACCAACCGGGCGGCGCGCAGGAGCGCGCCGGCGGGGCTTGCGGTGTCCCCTCCCCCCTCCTTTTCCAACGGGGGCGGGCGCAGTGGCTCAGAAATCCAACAGGGTGCAGCACGGTCCAGGTCAGCTGCAGAGCGGGAAAGGTGGCGAGGCCCCGCCCTGAAATCCAGGGCACGTCCCCATATGCAAATAAGAAAGAAAAACACAATTTTGACATGCAAACGCAGAGCGAAAAACACCCCCGAAGGCGGCTGCTTAGCCTGCGGCGCGGCCGGCCAGCGAGCGGGTGAAAAGTAAGGCGGCGGCACGACAAGGGCGAGCCCGAGCGGCTCTACAAAGGAAAGACAGCACGGCTGAAAGTGGTGCGAAAACTTTTTCTGCTTTTGACTTTTGCGACTTCCCACCCCAAAGAGGGGAAGCTGCACCGCTCCCGGAAGCACTGCAATACCAGGTCGATGCGTGGAGTGGACGGAGCAAGCCCCTGTTCCATCTCCCTGTTCCAAAAATCAATTTAATATTTGGTCCCCAGATAGGGGACGTATCAGATATTAAACTGATAAGAACAGATACTACACTTGATCTTAGCCAAAAGGCCGAGAAGCGATAGCCTGTAAACTCCCGCCGACGCGCAAGTGTCCCTCGGCCTCTGTCTTCTCCGTCAATCTGGCCGCGGTCGGCCGAGCGCAGGTGCGACGGCGGGCCTGCAGCAAGAGAGCAATTTCGGCCAGGGCTTACTTACTTGCAAGCCAGACGAAAAGCCGTGCCCGTATGGCACCCCCTTCCCTTCGGCGGAGATGACGCCATGAAAGCATTTGCATTTTGCGAGCAATTAACCAACCGGGCGGCGCGCAGGAGCGCGCCGGCGGGGCTTGCGGTGTCCCCTCCCCCCTCCTTTTCCAACGGGGGCGGGCGCAGTGGCTCAGAAATCCAACAGGGTGCAGCACGGTCCAGGTCAGCTGCAGAGCGGGAAAGGTGGCGAGGCCCCGCCCTGAAATCCAGGGCACGTCCCCATATGCAAATAAGAAAGAAAAACACAATTTTGACATGCAAACGCAGAGCGAAAAACACCCCCGAAGGCGGCTGCTTAGCCTGCGGCGCGGCCGGCCAGCGAGCGGGTGAAAAGTAAGGCGGCGGCACGACAAGGGCGAGCCCGAGCGGCTCTACAAAGGAAAGACAGCACGGCTGAAAGTGGTGCGAAAACTTTTTCTGCTTTTGACTTTTGCGACTTCCCACCCCAAAGAGGGGAAGCTGCACCGCTCCCGGAAGCACTGCAATACCAGGTCGATGCGTGGAGTGGACGGAACAAGCCCCTGTTCCATCTCCCTGTTCCAAAAATCAATTTAATATTTGGTCCCCAGATAGGGGACGTATCAGATATTAAACTGATAAGAACAGATACTACACTTGATCTTAGCCAAAAGGCCGAGAAGCGATAGCCTGTACACTCCCGCCGACGCGCAAGTGTCCCTCGGCCTCTGTCTTCTCCGTCAATCTGGCCGCGGTCGGCCGAGCGCAGGTGCGACGGCGGGCCTGCAGCAAGAGAGCAATTTCGGCCAGGGCTTACTTACTTGCAAGCCAGACGAAAAGCCGTGCCCGTATGGCACCCCCTTCCCTTCGGCGGAGATGACGCCATGAAAGCATTTGCATTTTGCGAGCAATTAACCAACCGGGCGGCGCGCAGGAGCGCGCCGGCGGGGCTTGCGGTGTCCCCTCCCCCCTCCTTTTCCAACGGGGGCGGGCGCAGTGGCTCAGAAATCCAACAGGGTGCAGCACGGTCCAGGTCAGCTGCAGAGCGGGAAAGGTGGCGAGGCCCCGCCCTGAAATCCAGGGCACGTCCCCATATGCAAATAAGAAAGAAAAACACAATTTTGACATGCAAACGCAGAGCGAAAAACACCCCCGAAGGCGGCTGCTTAGCCTGCGGCGCGGCCGGCCAGCGAGCGGGTGAAAAGTAAGGCGGCGGCACGACAAGGGCGAGCCCGAGCGGCTCTACAAAGGAAAGACAGCACGGCTGAAAGTGGTGCGAAAACTTTTTCTGCTTTTGACTTTTGCGACTTCCCACCCCAAAGAGGGGAAGCTGCACCGCTCCCGGAAGCACTGCAATACCAGGTCGATGCGTGGAGTGGACGGAGCAAGCCCCTGTTCCATCTCCCTGTTCCAAAAATCAATTTAATATTTGGTCCCCAGATAGGGGACGTATCAGATATTAAACTGATAAGAACAGATACTACACTTGATCTTAGCCAAAAGGCCGAGAAGCGATAGCCTGTACACTCCCGCCGACGCGCAAGTGTCCCTCGGCCTCTGTCTTCTCCGTCAATCTGGCCGCGGTCGGCCGAGCGCAGGTGCGACGGCGGGCCTGCAGCAAGAGAGCAATTTCGGCCAGGGCTTACTTACTTGCAAGCCAGACGAAAAGCCGTGCCCGTATGGCACCCCCTTCCCTTCGGCGGAGATGACGCCATGAAAGCATTTGCATTTTGCGAGCAATTAACCAACCGGGCGGCGCGCAGGAGCGCGCCGGCGGGGCTTGCGGTGTCCCCTCCCCCCTCCTTTTCCAACGGGGGCGGGCGCAGTGGCTCAGAAATCCAACAGGGTGCAGCACGGTCCAGGTCAGCTGCAGAGCGGGAAAGGTGGCGAGGCCCCGCCCTGAAATCCAGGGCACGTCCCCATATGCAAATAAGAAAGAAAAACACAATTTTGACATGCAAACGCAGAGCGAAAAACACCCCCGAAGGCGGCTGCTTAGCCTGCGGCGCGACCGGCCAGCGAGCGGGTGAAAAGTAAGGCGGCGGCACGACAAGGGCGAGCCCGAGCGGCTCTACAAAGGAAAGACAGCACGGCTGAAAGTGGTGCGAAAACTTTTTCTGCTTTTGACTTTTGCGACTTCCCACCCCAAAGAGGGGAAGCTGCACCGCTCCCGGAAGCACTGCAATACCAGGTCGATGCGTGGAGTGGACGGAGCAAGCCCCTGTTCCATCTCCCTGTTCCAAAAATCAATTTAATATTTGGTCCCCAGATAGGGGACGTATCAGATATTAAACTGATAAGAACAGATACTACACTTGATCTTAGCCAAAAGGCCGAGAAGCGATAGCCTGTAAACTCCCGCCGACGCGCAAGTGTCCCTCGGCCTCTGTCTTCTCCGTCAATCTGGCCGCGGTCGGCCGAGCGCAGGTGCGACGGCGGGCCTGCAGCAAGAGAGCAATTTCGGCCAGGGCTTACTTACTTGCAAGCCAGACGAAAAGCCGTGCCCGTATGGCACCCCCTTCCCTTCGGCGGAGATGACGCCATGAAAGCATTTGCATTTTGCGAGCAATTAACCAACCGGGCGGCGCGCAGGAGCGCGCCGGCGGGGCTTGCGGTGTCCCCTCCCCCCTCCTTTTCCAACGGGGGCGGGCGCAGTGGCTCAGAAATCCAACAGGGTGCAGCACGGTCCAGGTCAGCTGCAGAGCGGGAAAGGTGGCGAGGCCCCGCCCTGAAATCCAGGGCACGTCCCCATATGCAAATAAGAAAGAAAAACACAATTTTGACATGCAAACGCAGAGCGAAAAACACCCCCGAAGGCGGCTGCTTAGCCTGCGGCGCGGCCGGCCAGCGAGCGGGTGAAAAGTAAGGCGGCGGCACGACAAGGGCGAGCCCGAGCGGCTCTACAAAGGAAAGACAGCACGGCTGAAAGTGGTGCGAAAACTTTTTCTGCTTTTGACTTTTGCGACTTCCCACCCCAAAGAGGGGAAGCTGCACCGCTCCCGGAAGCACTGCAATACCAGGTCGATGCGTGGAGTGGACGGAGCAAGCCCCTGTTCCATCTCCCTGTTCCAAAAATCAATTTAATATTTGGTCCCCAGATAGGGGACGTATCAGATATTAAACTGATAAGAACAGATACTACACTTGATCTTAGCCAAAAGGCCGAGAAGCGATAGCCTGTAAACTCCCGCCGACGCGCAAGTGTCCCTCGGCCTCTGTCTTCTCCGTCAATCTGGCCGCGGTCGGCCGAGCGCAGGTGCGACGGCGGGCCTGCAGCAAGAGAGCAATTTCGGCCAGGGCTTACTTACTTGCAAGCCAGACGAAAAGCCGTGCCCGTATGGCACCCCCTTCCCTTCGGCGGAGATGACGCCATGAAAGCATTTGCATTTTGCGAGCAATTAACCAACCGGGCGGCGCGCTCCTGGGCTTGCGGTGTCCCCTCCCCCCTCCTTTTCCAACGGGGGCGGGCGCAGTGGCTCAGAAATCCAACAGGGTGCAGCACGGTCCAGGTCAGCTGCAGAGCGGGAAAGGTGGCGAGGCCCCGCCCTGAAATCCAGGGCACGTCCCCATATGCAAATAAGAAAGAAAAACACAATTTTGACATGCAAACGCAGAGCGAAAAACACCCCCGAAGGCGGCTGCTTAGCCTGCGGCGCGGCCGGCCAGCGAGCGGGTGAAAAGTAAGGCGGCGGCACGACAAGGGCGAGCCCGAGCGGCTCTACAAAGGAAAGACAGCACGGCTGAAAGTGGTGCGAAAACTTTTTCTGCTTTTGACTTTTGCGACTTCCCACCCCAAAGAGGGGAAGCTGCACCGCTCCCGGAAGCACTGCAATACCAGGTCGATGCGTGGAGTGGACGGAGCAAGCCCCTGTTCCATCTCCCTGTTCCAAAAATCAATTTAATATTTGGTCCCCAGATAGGGGACGTATCAGATATTAAACTGATAAGAACAGATTTTTTTTTTTTTTTTTTTTTTTTTTTATATCAATATATATGCTTTATTCATAAAAATCTTTGTTCATGTACATGACACTGCAGTCCACATCTGGTACAGTGCAAATTAACTTCAGCACATGGCACTCAATTTACAAATTACATTACATTTATCATTACATATATCAAAGCATGTTTCAATATATTACAATATACACTCCACAAATCATATTACAGATGAAAGCAGTACATGGTACTCTCTTTACACAAACAGGTACATTTTCATTACATGTTTTATAAGTCATACAGCCCAAGGGGGGCCGAGGTGCATTCCAACATTTCTCAAAATACATTACATTACAATCCACCAACCGTATTATATATGGCTTAATAATACACATGAATGCAGTTCATGGTACTCTATTTACATTCACAGATTACAAGTGCTTTACAATTAACACACTTGTACGTCATGCGGCCCGAGGGGGGGTTTCCCACTGGTTTCAGCCCCTCAGTGTACACTGGCGGGAGGACCTTAAACTGTGGCCCTTCCCCATCGTGCCTTGGCGGCGGCGGCACCAACCTTTAGTGCGTCCCTCAGCACGTACTCCCGGACCTTGGAATGTGCCAATCTGCAACACTCGGTCGTGGACATCTCCTTGCTCTGGAAGACCAGCAAGTTTCGGGCAGACCAAAGGGCGTCTTTCACCGAGTTGATGATCTTCCAGCAGCAGTTGATGTTTGTCTCGGTGTGCGTCCCTGGGAACAGTCCGTAGAGCACAGAGTCCTGTGTTACCGAGCTGCTCGGGATGAACCTCGACAAAGACCACTGCATCTCTTTCCAGACCTTCTGTGCAAAGGCACATTCCAGAAGGAGATGGATGACGGTCTCGTCCCAAGCGCAGCCTCCTCGCGGACAGCGTGCGGTGGAGCAGAGACGTCGGGAGTGCATGAAGGATCTGACGGGGAGGGCCCTTCTCACCACCAGCCAAGCTACGTCTTGGTGCTTGTTTGTGAGTTCTGGCGATGAGGCATTCTGCCAAATGACTTCGACAGTCTGCTCAGGGAACCATCCGAGAGGATCTACCATCTCCTTTTCCCGTAGGGTCTCGAGGACGTTTCGTGCTGACCACTGCTTGACAGCTTTGTGGTCAAAGTTGTTTGCTGTGAAAAACTTTTCCACGAAGGACAGGTGGTCTGGCACGGTCCAACTGGATGGAGCGTTCCGCGGCAGCGTCGCCAGACCCATCCTTCGCAACACCGGGGTCAGGTAGAACCTCAGCACGTAGTGACACTTGGTGTTTGCGTACTGAGGGTCCGTGCACAGTTTGATGCAGCCGCACACAAAGGTGGCCATCAGGATGAGGGCGACGTTTGGTACGTTCTTTCCCCCTTTCTCTGGAGATTTGTACATCGTGTCCCTCCGGACACGGTCCATTTTCGATCTCCAGATAAAGTGGAAGACGGCTCGGGTGACTGCGGCGGCGCAGGGTCGGGGTATGGGCCACACCTGCGCCACGTACAGCAGCACCGACAGCACTTCGCACCTGATGACCAGGTTCTTGCCCACGATCGACAGGGAGCGCTGCTCCCACATTCCCAGTTTCTGGCGTACCTTGGAGATACGCTCCTCCCAGTTTTTGGTGCACGCCCCGGCCGCTCCGAACCATATTCCCAGCACCTTCAGGTAATCTGACCTGACGGTGAAGGGGACAAAGGATCGGTCGGCCCAGTTCCCAAAGAACATGGCCTCGCTTTTGCTGCGATTTACTTTCGCTCCCGAGGCCAGTTCAAATTGGTCGCAGATGCTCAGCAGTCTGCGGACCGACAGCGGGTCCGAGCAAAAGACGGCGACGTCGTCCATGTACAGGGAGGTCTTAACCTGAGTGCCTCCGCTGCCTGGGATCGTCACCCCTCCTATGCTCGAATCCCTTCTGATGGACTGGGCAAAGGGTTCGATACAACACACGAACAAGACGGAGGAGAGAGGACAGCCCTGCCTGACTCCAGATTTGATCGGGAAGCTTTCTGATTCCCACCCGTTGATTAGAACTGCGCTACTGATGTCTGTGTAGAGCAGTTGGATCCAATTGCAGATTCCCTCCCCAAACCCCATTTTGGAGAGCACGTCCATCATGTACGTGTGCGATATTCTGTCGAAAGCCTTCTCCTGGTCCAAGCTGATTAAGCAGGTGTGCACCCCCCTGTCCCGCACGTAGGCGATCGTATCCCTGAGTAGCGCGAGGCTATCAGAGATCTTCCTGCCGGGTACGGCACAGGTCTGATCCGGGTGGATCACCAGCTCCAGAGCAGACTTGACCCTGTTGGCGATGACCTTGGACAGAATCTTGTAGTCCACATTAAGCAGCGAAATGGGCCGCCAGTTTCTGATTTCTTCCCTCTCCCCCTTCTGCTTGTAGATGAGGGTGATGATGCCTTTCCTCATCGATTCTGACATGCTGCCAGCCAGAAGCATACCCCCGTACACTTCCAGCAGGTCTGGGCCCATCCAGTCCCACAGAGCCGAATACAACTCGACCGGTAGGCCGTCGCTTCCGGGAGTTTTACTCGTCTCGAAGGACCGGACGGCCTTTGTCAGCTCGTCCAGAGTTAGCGGGTGATCCAGACTCTCCCGCTTGCTGTCGTCTAGCACCTCCGAGATAGACGACAGGAAAGACTGGGAGGCCGCGCTGTCTGTGGGCTTCGCGTCGTACAGCCCGGCATAAAAGGATTTGCTGATCCTTCGCATGTCAGGCTGCGAGGACGTCACAGAGCCGTCTTCCTCCTTCAGGCTGTGGATCACAGAGCTCCCTCTGTGTACCTTTTGGAAGAAGAAACGCGAGCACGTCTCGTCCTGCTCCACGGAGCGGACTCTGGAGCGGAAGATGATCTTGGAGGACTCTGAGGCATAGAGCGAGGCTTGCTGGCCCTTCACCTCTTGGAGTTCCTCCCCGACATTGACTCCCATCGACTGCAGCAGGAGCAGATTCTGCATGCTTTTCTGGAGTCGGGACATTTCCCTCTGTCCCTCTCTCGCCTTCTGAACACCTTTGAGGATGAAGAACCTCTTGATGTTCGTCTTGATCGTTTCCCACCAGTGCGCCGGGGAATCAAAGAGGGGTTTCACGGTTCTCCAACCTTTGTAATCCCTTTTGAGTTCCTCAATGTTTTCTGGGGTCAACAGTTTCACGTTCAGCTTCCATATCCCTCTGCCTACTTTCTGGTCTTCCTGTGGGTGACAGTCGGCTAGTAAGAGGCAGTGGTCAGAGAAGAACACCGGCTTGACGTCGGTGGATCTGACCGAGAGAGCTTGGGACACAAACAGGAAGTCTATCCTGGAACGGACAGACCCGTCTGGCCTGGACCAGGTGTATCTGCGCGGCGCTCCATCTGCAGGGTTGCTGAAGATGTCGTGTAGCTTGGCGTCTTTTACCGCTTCCATCAGGAGTCTGGACGTGGCGTCCAGTTTGCTGTCGGCTCTGCCGGATCGCCCAGCCGCATCGATGATGCAGTTGAAGTCACCGCCCAGAATAACCGGCCTGGACGTCGCCAGCAGCAGCGGTAGCTGCTGGAAGACGGCCAGCCGCTCGTTCTTGAGAGCCGGGGCGTACACATTGATCAGCCTGAGCGGGGCATTCTTGTACAGTACGTCTGCTACGAGGAGGCGGCCACCCACCACCTCCTTAACTTCGGTGATGGTGAAGTCACCTCCCCGCAGCAGAATACCCAGGCCGGAGGCACGGCAATCGTTGCCTCCTGACCAGATCGATTGGCCGTGGGGCCACCATCGCGACCACTGCCTGTAGTTGCTGAAGTGCGGTAGGCCGCACTCCTGCAGGAACAGTAGGTCGGCCTTGACCTTGGCAAGGTACCCCAAGGTGGAAACACATCGCGTCGTGCTTTTGATGCTACGCACGTTTATGCTTGCAATTTTTAAAGCCATTTTAAATTTTAAATAGAGTTCAAGTCCCATTTTAATAAGCAGTCCTTTATGCTGTTTCCATCCCTTGGGGCTGGACCTGCATACACACAGTGTCAGAGAAAAACTGTACTTGCCCTGGGCTGAGGAACTCGCCCTGGTCTCTTGAGGGGTTGCTGTACCGGCAGGGGGATGACGGCGGTGAGAAGAAGTCTTCTTCCTCATTCGTGGATGGTTCTTCCCTCAGCCTGTCGCCTGTGGTGTCGTGGCTCCCGGTTTCCCGGAGCAGGTGTGCATCGGTCGCTTCATTGCTCCCGGTTTCCCGGAGCTGGGGTATGGTGGACGCTCCGCTGCTCCCGGTTGTCTGGAGCTGGGGAGCGTCGGGCACTTGGCCGCCCCCGGCGGTCTGGAGCTGGGGGACGTCGGGCACTTGGCCGCTCCCGGCAGTCTGTAGCTGGGGAGCGTCGGGCTCTTGGCCGCTCCCGGCGGTCTGGAGCTGGGGAGCGTCGGGCACTTGGCCGCTCCCGGCGGTCTGGAGCTGGGGAGCGTCGGGCACTTGGCCACTTCCGGCGGTCTGGAGCTGGGGAGCGTCGGGAACTTGGCCGCTCCCGGCGGTCTGGAGCTGGGCTGCGTTGTGCCCTTCGTTGCTACCGGTGTTCTGGGGCACGGTGATCACTCCTGTTTGTTTCTTTTCGCTCAGCCACTTTTTTTGTTGTTGGTGACTGTTCTTTTCTTGCCCTTCCTCATCAGATGAGCAGCTGCTGGTGTTGCCCGTTTGGGGCGGGTGCCGCCTTTTTTCCACAGGCCTGGACTTTGGCGGCCTCTCTCTTTGGGGGAGGCTTTTTTTCTTGTTCTTTCGTTTGACCTCCTGCCATTCTCCCAGTTGTTGTTCTCCAGCTGCCTCCTCTTCCATGGTCTCTGGCTGTTGGGGAGGAGGCTGAGTGCTGGTTGCCTGGGTTTGGTCGTTTCCAGTGAGGGCCTCTGCGGTGGGAGCGGTGCTGGTCTCCTTTGAGGCGGCCTTGTTGACAGGTCCTTTAATTGCCTGCGCATAGCTGCTGCTGCGCCTTGGGCAGGCCTTGTAGAGATGGCCTGTCTCCCCGCACAAGTTGCAGCACTTGCTCTCCTTGCAATCCTTCGTCTGGTGGCCTTCCTGCTTGCAGTTGCGACAGATGGTGACAGTGCAGGTCGCCGCCACGTGCCCGGATCTCCCGCAGGTTCGACACACCCTGGGTTGTCCCGCGTACACCATGTAGCCCCGGCTTCCACCGATGGCGAAGCTGGAGGGGAGGTGCTGGATGGCTCCTTTGGCATCCACTTTCAGGGTTACTTTGATCTGGCGTTTGCTGGTCCAGATCCCAAACAGGTCATTTACGTCAACGCTGTTCCCGACACTGTCGACGTATCTGCCGAGGAACGTCAGCACATCGACCACAGGGATGTGCGGGTTGTACATGTGTACAGTGACCACCCGGTTTCTTTGTGTTGGGAGAGTGAATAGAGGCTCGGCAGTCATAACTGAAAGCAGCGTTTCACTCCCCTTTTCCTTAACTGCCTGCAGAAATTTCAGGCATGCCGCGACGTTCCTGAACGTCACATCAAAATGTCCACTGCTGGGGAAATCCTGCAGAGCGAAGATATCCGCAACTTGGAAACCGCAGCATCCGGTCAAGATCCTCTTCACAAAAAGGGAGCGGTCGATGGGCGATTGTCCCTCCACCTTCTTCACTGTGACTCGGACAGTGTTCCGGACTCCCTGTCTCGCTCCTCGGTTTGCTGCAATCTCGCTTGCAGGTCGCCCGTCACTCCAGGCTCTCGAGCTCGCTGTTCCATTGGCCGCCGTCGCGCCTGCCAATCGCTCTCTGCCCCGGGCTGCCAAGCTTGCTGCTTGCTTGGCCCTCGTCTCGCCTGCCAATCGCTCTCCGCTCTGGAGTCCCGGGCTCGCTTCCTCATTGGCCGACGTCATGCCTGCCAATCGCTCTCCGCCCCGGCCTCCCGAGCTCGCTCCTTCATTGGCCGCCCTCTCGCCTGCCGATCGCTCTCCGCTGCAGGCTCTCGACCTCGCTGCATGGTCGGCCGCCACCTCGCGCTGCAGGTCGCTCTCCACTCCGGGCTCCCGCAATCGCTCCTCCTCCGGCGGCCTCGGTTTCTGCTCCCGATAGCTCCTTTCTCGGGTTTCCTCGCTCACTGCTCCCTCAGTCGCCATCTATGCAGATCGCTCTGCTCTGATTGGATCAAGGCCGAAGCCAGCATGAAAATGCAGCCAAACCAGAAACACCAGTATCGCGACACAAGGTCAATTTGCATCAGAATCAAGCAGATACTGATAAGAACAGATACTACACTTGATCTTAGCCAAAAGGCCGAGAAGCGATAGCCTGTAAACTCCCGCCGACGCGCAAGTGTCCCTCGGCCTCTGTCTTCTCCGTCAATCTGGCCGCGGTCGGCCGAGCGCAGGTGCGACGGCGGGCCTGCAGCAAGAGAGCAATTTCGGCCAGGGCTTACTTACTTGCAAGCCAGACGAAAAGCCGTGCCCGTATGGCACCCC
Source organism: Somniosus microcephalus (assembly GCF_052327205.1). Taxonomy (NCBI): domain Eukaryota; kingdom Metazoa; phylum Chordata; class Chondrichthyes; order Squaliformes; family Somniosidae; genus Somniosus; species Somniosus microcephalus. Next base: position 21,459,922 of record NC_141014.1, read on the forward strand.
CTTCCCTTCGGCGGAGATGACGCCATGAAAGCATTTGCATTTTGCGAGCAATTAACCAACCGGGCGGCGCGCAGGAGCGCGCCGGCGGGGCTTGCGGTGTCCCCTCCCCCCTCCTTTTCCAACGGGGGCGGGCGCAGTGGCTCAGAAATCCAACAGGGTGCAGCACGGTCCAGGTCAGCTGCAGAGCGGGAAAGGTGGCGAGGCCCCGCCCTGAAATCCAGGGCACGTCCCCATATGCAAATAAGAAAGAAAAACACAATTTTGACATGCAAACGCAGAGCGAAAAACACCCCCGAAGGCGGCTGCTTAGCCTGCGGCGCGGCCGGCCAGCGAGCGGGTGAAAAGTAAGGTGGCGGCACGACAAGGGCGAGCCCGAGCGGCTCTACAAAGGAAAGACAGCACGGCTGAAAGTGGTGCGAAAACTTTTTCTGCTTTTGACTTTTGCGACTTCCCACCCCAAAGAGGGGAAGTTGCACCGCTCCCGGAAGCACTGCAATACCAGGTCGATGCGTGGAGTGGACGGAGCAAGCCCCTGTTCCATCTCCCTGTTCCAAAAATCAATTTAATATTTGGTCCCCAGATAGGGGACGTATCAGATATTAAACTGATAAGAACAGATACTACACTTGATCTTAGCCAAAAGGCCGAGAAGCGATAGCCTGTAAACTCCCGCCGACGCGCAAGTGTCCCTCGGCCTCTGTCTTCTCCGTCAATCTGGCCGCGGTCGGCCGAGCGCAGGTGCGACGGCGGGCCTGCAGCAAGAGAGCAATTTCGGCCAGGGCTTACTTACTTGCAAGCCAGACGAAAAGCCGTGCCCGTATGGCACCCCCTTCCCTTCGGCGGAGATGACGCCATGAAAGCATTTGCATTTTGCGAGCAATTAACCAACCGGGCGGCGCGCAGGAGCGCGCCGGCGGGGCTTGCGGTGTCCCCTCCCCCCTCCTTTTCCAACGGGGGCGGGCGCAGTGGCTCAGAAATCCAACAGGGTGCAGCACGGTCCAGGTCAGCTGCAGAGCGGGAAAGGTGGCGAGGCCCCGCCCTGAAATCCAGGGCACGTCCCCATATGCAAATAAGAAAGAAAAACACAATTTTGACATGCAAACGCAGAGCGAAAAACACCCCCGAAGGCGGCTGCTTAGCCTGCGGCGCGGCCGGCCAGCGAGCGGGTGAAAAGTAAGGCGGCGGCACGACAAGGGCGAGCCCGAGCGGCTCTACAAAGGAAAGACAGCACGGCTGAAAGTGGTGCGAAAACTTTTTCTGCTTTTGACTTTTGCGACTTCCCACCCCAAAGAGGGGAAGCTGCACCGCTCCCGGAAGCACTGCAATACCAGGTCGATGCGTGGAGTGGACGGAGCAAGCCCCTGTTCCATCTCCCTGTTCCAAAAATCAATTTAATATTTGGTCCCCAGATAGGGGACGTATCAGATATTAAACTGATAAGAACAGATACTACACTTGATCTTAGCCAAAAGGCCGAGAAGCGATAGCCTGTAAACTCCCGCCGACGCGCAAGTGTCCCTCGGCCTCTGTCTTCTCCGTCAATCTGGCCGCGGTCGGCCGAGCGCAGGTGCGACGGCGGGCCTGCAGCAAGAGAGCAATTTCGGCCAGGGCTTACTTACTTGCAAGCCAGACGAAAAGCCGTGCCCGTATGGCACCCCCTTCCCTTCGGCGGAGATGACGCCATGAAAGCATTTGCATTTTGCGAGCAATTAACCAACCGGGCGGCGCGCAGGAGCGCGCCGGCGGGGCTTGCGGTGTCCCCTCCCCCCTCCTTTTCCAACGGGGGCGGGCGCAGTGGCTCAGAAATCCAACAGGGTGCAGCACGGTCCAGGTCAGCTGCAGAGCGGGAAAGGTGGCGAGGCCCCGCCCTGAAATCCAGGGCACGTCCCCATATGCAAATAAGAAAGAAAAACACAATTTTGACATGCAAACGCAGAGCGAAAAACACCCCCGAAGGCGGCTGCTTAGCCTGCGGCGCGGCCGGCCAGCGAGCGGGTGAAAAGTAAGGCGGCGGCACGACAAGGGCGAGCCCGAGCGGCTCTACAAAGGAAAGACAGCACGGCTGAAAGTGGTGCGAAAACTTTTTCTGCTTTTGACTTTTGCGACTTCCCACCCCAAAGAGGGGAAGCTGCACCGCTCCCGGAAGCACTGCAATACCAGGTCGATGCGTGGAGTGGACGGAGCAAGCCCCTGTTCCATCTCCCTGTTCCAAAAATCAATTTAATATTTGGTCCCCAGATAGGGGACGTATCAGATATTAAACTGATAAGAACAGATACTACACTTGATCTTAGCCAAAAGGCCGAGAAGCGATAGCCTGTAAACTCCCGCCGACGCGCAAGTGTCCCTCGGCCTCTGTCTTCTCCGTCAATCTGGCCGCGGTCGGCCGAGCGCAGGTGCGACGGCGGGCCTGCAGCAAGAGAGCAATTTCGGCCAGGGCTTACTTACTTGCAAGCCAGACGAAAAGCCGTGCCCGTATGGCACCCCCTTCCCTTCGGCGGAGATGACGCCATGAAAGCATTTGCATTTTGCGAGCAATTAACCAACCGGGCGGCGCGCAGGAGCGCGCCGGCGGGGCTTGCGGTGTCCCCTCCCCCCTCCTTTTCCAACGGGGGCGGGCGCAGTGGCTCAGAAATCCAACAGGGTGCAGCACGGTCCAGGTCAGCTGCAGAGCGGGAAAGGTGGCGAGGCCCCGCCCTGAAATCCAGGGCACGTCCCCATATGCAAATAAGAAAGAAAAACACAATTTTGACATGCAAACGCAGAGCGAAAAACACCCCCGAAGGCGGCTGCTTAGCCTGCGGCGCGGCCGGCCAGCGAGCGGGTGAAAAGTAAGGCGGCGGCACGACAAGGGCGAGCCCGAGCGGCTCTACAAAGGAAAGACAGCACGGCTGAAAGTGGTGCGAAAACTTTTTCTGCTTTTGACTTTTGCGACTTCCCACCCCAAAGAGGGGAAGCTGCACCGCTCCCGGAAGCACTGCAATACCAGGTCGATGCGTGGAGTGGACGGAGCAAGCCCCTGTTCCATCTCCCTGTTCCAAAAATCAATTTAATATTTGGTCCCCAGATAGGGGACGTATCAGATATTAAACTGATAAGAACAGATTTTTTTTTTTTTTTTTTCAATATATATGCTTTATTCATAAAAATCTTTGTTCATGTACATGACAATGCAGTCCACATCTGGTACAGTGCAAATTAACTTCAGCACATGGCACTCAATTTACAAATTACATTACATTTATCATTACATATATCAAAGCATGTTTCAATATATAACAACATACACTCCACAAATCATATTACAGATGAAAGCAGTACATGGTACTCTCTTTACACAAACAGGTACATTTTCATTACATGTTTTATCAGTCATACAGCCCAAGGGGGGCCGAGATGCATTCCAACATTTCTCAAAATACATTACATTACAATCCACCAACCGTATTATATATGGCTTAATAATACACATGAATGCTGTACATGGTACTCTATTTACATTCACAGATTACAAGTGCTTTACAATTAACACACTTGTACGTCATGCGGCCCGAGGGGGGGGTTTTCCACTGGTTTCAGCCCCTCAGTCTACACTGGCGGGAGGGCCTTAAACTGTGGCCCTTCCCCATCGTGCCTTGGCGGCGGCGGCACCAACCTTTAGTGCGTCCCTCAGCACGTACTCCCGGACCTTGGAATGTGCCAATCTGCAACACTCGGTCGTGGACATCTCCTTGCTCTGGAAGATCAGCAAGTTTCGGGCAGACCAAAGGGCGTCTTTCACCGAGTTGATGATCTTCCAGCAGCAGTTGATGTTTGTCTCGGTGTGCGTCCCTGGGAACAGTCCGTAGAGCACAGAGTCCTGTGTTACCGAGCTGCTCGGGATGAACCTCGACAAAGACCACTGCATCTCTTTCCAGACCTTCTGTGCAAAGGCACATTCCAGAAGGAGATGGATGACGGTCTCGTCCCAAGCGCAGCCTCCTCGCGGACAGCGTGCGGTGGAGCAGAGACGTCGGGAGTGCATGAAGGATCTGACGGGGAGGGCCCTTCTCACCACCAGCCAAGCTACGTCTTGGTGCTTGTTTGTGAGTTCTGGCGATGAGGCATTCTGCCAAATGACTTCGACAGTCTGCTCAGGGAACCATCCGAGAGGATCTACCATCTCCTTTTCCCGTAGGGTCTCGAGGACGTTTCGTGCTGACCACTGCTTGACAGCTTTGTGGTCAAAGGTGTTTGCCGTGAAAAACTTTTCCACGAAGGACAGGTGGTTTGGCACGGTCCAACTGGATGGAGCGTTCCGCGGCAGCGTCGCCAGACCCATCCTTCGCAACACCGGGGTCAGGTAGAACCTCAGCACGTAGTGACACTTGGTGTTTGCGTACCGAGGGTCTGTGCACAGTTTGATGCAGCCGCACACAAAGGTGGCCATCAGGATGAGGGCGACGTTTGGTACGTTCTTTCCCCCTTTCTCTGGAGATTTGTACATCGTGTCCCTCCGGACACGGTCCATTTTCGATCTCCAGATAAAGTGGAAGACGGCTCGGGTGACTGCGGCGGCGCAGGGTCGGGGTATGGGCCACACCTGCGCCACGTACAGCAGCACTGACAGCACTTCGCACCTGATGACCAGGTTCTTTCCCACGATCGACAGGGAGCGCTGCTCCCACATTCCCAGTTTCTGGCGTGCCTTGGAGATACGCTCCTCCCAGTTTTTTTTGCATGCCCCAGCCGCTCCGAACCATATTCCCAGCACCTTCAGGTAATCTGACCTGACGGTGAAGGGGACAAAGGAACGGTCGGCCCAGTTCCCAAAGAACATGGCCTCGCTTTTGCTGCGATTTACTTTCGCTCCCGAGGCCAGTTCAAATTGGTCGCAGATGCTCAGCAGTCTGCGGACCGACAGCGGATCCGAGCAAAAGACGGCGACGTCATCCATGTACAGGGAGGTCTTAACCTGAGTGCCTCCGCTGCCTGGGATCGTCACCCCTCCTATGCTCGAATCCCTTCTGATGGACTGGGCAAAGGGTTCGATACAACACACGAACAAGACGGAGGAGAGAGGACAGCCCTGCCTGACTCCAGATTTGATCGGGAAGCTTTCTGATTCCCACCCGTTGATTAGAACTGCGCTACTGATGTCTGTGTAGAGCAGTTGGATCCAATTGCAGATTCCCTCCCCAAACCCCATTTTGGAGAGCACGTCCATCATGTACGTGTGCGATATTCTGTCGAAAGCCTTCTCCTGGTCCAAGCTGATTAAGCAGGTGTGCACCCCCCTGTCCCGCACGTAGGCGATCGTATCCCTGAGTAGCGCGAGGCTATCAGAGATCTTCCTGCCGGGTACGGCACAGGTCTGATCCGGGTGGATCACCAGCTCCAGAGCAGACTTGACCCTGTTGGCGATGACCTTGGACAGAATCTTGTAGTCCACATTAAGCAGCGAAATGGGCCGCCAGTTTCTGATTTCTTCCCTCTCCCCCTTCTGCTTGTAGATGAGGGTGATGATGCCTTTCCTCATCGATTCTGACATGCTGCCAGCCAGAAGCATACCCCCGTACACTTCCAGCAGGTCTGGGCCCATCCAGTCCCACAGAGCCGAATACAACTCGACCGGTAGGCCGTCGCTTCCGGGAGTTTTACTCGTCTCGAAGGACCGGACGGCCTTTGTCAGCTCGTCCAGAGTTAGCGGGTGATCCAGACTCTCCCGCTTGCTGTCGTCTAGCACCTCCGAGATAGACGACAGGAAAGACTGGGAGGCCGCGCTGTCTGTGGGCTTCGCGTCGTACAGCCCGGCATAAAAGGATTTGCTGATCCTTCGCATGTCAGGCTGCGAGGACGTCACAGAGCCGTCTTCCTCCTTCAGGCTGTGGATCACAGAGCTCCCTCTGTGTACCTTTTGGAAGAAGAAACGCGAGCACGTCTCGTCCTGCTCCACGGAGCGGACTCTGGAGCGGAAGATGATCTTGGAGGACTCTGAGGCATAGAGCGAGGCTTGCTGGCCCTTCACCTCTTGGAGTTCCTCCCCGACATTGACTCCCATCGACTGCAGCAGGAGCAGATTCTGCATGCTTTTCTGGAGTCGGGACATTTCCCTCTGTCCCTCTCTCGCCTTCTGAACACCTTTGAGGATGAAGAACCTCTTGATGTTCGTCTTGATCGTTTCCCACCAGTGCGCCGGGGAATCAAAGAGGGGTTTCACGGTTCTCCAACCTTTGTAATCCCTTTTGAGTTCCTCAATGTTTTCTGGGGTCAACAGTTTCACGTTCAGCTTCCATATCCCTCTGCCTACTTTCTGGTCTTCCTGTGGGTGACAGTCGGCTAGTAAGAGGCAGTGGTCAGAGAAGAACACCGGCTTGACGTCGGTGGATCTGACCGAGAGAGCTTGGGACACAAACAGGAAGTCTATCCTGGAACGGACAGACCCGTCTGGCCTGGACCAGGTGTATCTGCGCGGCGCTCCATCTGCAGGGTTGCTGAAGATGTCGTGTAGCTTGGCGTCTTTTACCGCTTCCATCAGGAGTCTGGACGTGGCGTCCAGTTTGCTGTCGGCTCTGCCGGATCGCCCAGCCGCATCGATGATGCAGTTGAAGTCACCGCCCAGAATAACCGGCCTGGACGTCGCCAGCAGCAGCGGTAGCTGCTGGAAGACGGCCAGCCGCTCGTTCTTGAGAGCCGGGGCGTACACATTGATCAGCCTGAGCGGGGCATTCTTGTACAGTACGTCTGCTACGAGGAGGCGGCCACCCACCACCTCCTTAACTTCGGTGATGGTGAAGTCACCTCCCCGCAGCAGAATACCCAGGCCGGAGGCACGGCAATCGTTGCCTCCTGACCAGATCGATTGGCCGTGGGGCCACCATCGCGACCACTGCCTGTAGTTGCTGAAGTGCGGTAGGCCGCACTCCTGCAGGAACAGTAGGTCGGCCTTGACCTTGGCAAGGTACCCCAAGGTGGAAACACATCGCGTCGTGCTTTTGATGCTACGCACGTTTATGCTTGCAATTTTTAAAGCCATTTTAAATTTTAAATAGAGTTCAAGTCCCATTTTAATAAGCAGTCCTTTATGCTGTTTCCATCCCTTGGGGCTGGACCTGCATACACACAGTGTCAGAGAAAAACTGTACTTGCCCTGGGCTGAGGAACTCGCCCTGGTCTCTTGAGGGGTTGCTGTACCGGCAGGGGGATGACGGCGGTGAGAAGAAGTCTTCTTCCTCATTCGTGGATGGTTCTTCCCTCAGCCTGTCGCCTGTGGTGTCGTGGCTCCCGGTTTCCCGGAGCAGGTGTGCATCGGTCGCTTCATTGCTCCCGGTTTCCCGGAGCTGGGGTATGGTGGACGCTCCGCTGCTCCCGGTTGTCTGGAGCTGGGGAGCGTCGGGCACTTGGCCGCCCCCGGCGGTCTGGAGCTGGGGGACGTCGGGCACTTGGCCGCTCCCGGCAGTCTGTAGCTGGGGAGCGTCGGGCTCTTGGCCGCTCCCGGCGGTCTGGAGCTGGGGAGCGTCGGGCACTTGGCCGCTCCCGGCGGTCTGGAGCTGGGGAGCGTCGGGCACTTGGCCACTTCCGGCGGTCTGGAGCTGGGGAGCGTCGGGAACTTGGCCGCTCCCGGCGGTCTGGAGCTGGGCTGCGTTGTGCCCTTCGTTGCTACCGGTGTTCTGGGGCACGGTGATCACTCCTGTTTGTTTCTTTTCGCTCAGCCACTTTTTTTGTTGTTGGTGACTGTTCTTTTCTTGCCCTTCCTCATCAGATGAGCAGCTGCTGGTGTTGCCCGTTTGGGGCGGGTGCCGCCTTTTTTCCACAGGCCTGGACTTTGGCGGCCTCTCTCTTTGGGGGAGGCTTTTTTTCTTGTTCTTTCGTTTGACCTCCTGCCATTCTCCCAGTTGTTGTTCTCCAGCTGCCTCCTCTTCCATGGTCTCTGGCTGTTGGGGAGGAGGCTGAGTGCTGGTTGCCTGGGTTTGGTCGTTTCCAGTGAGGGCCTCTGCGGTGGGAGCGGTGCTGGTCTCCTTTGAGGCGGCCTTGTTGACAGGTCCTTTAATTGCCTGCGCATAGCTGCTGCTGCGCCTTGGGCAGGCCTTGTAGAGATGGCCTGTCTCCCCGCACAAGTTGCAGCACTTGCTCTCCTTGCAATCCTTCGTCTGGTGGCCTTCCTGCTTGCAGTTGCGACAGATGGTGACAGTGCAGGTCGCCGCCACGTGCCCGGATCTCCCGCAGGTTCGACACACCCTGGGTTGTCCCGCGTACACCATGTAGCCCCGGCTTCCACCGATGGCGAAGCTGGAGGGGAGGTGCTGGATGGCTCCTTTGGCATCCACTTTCAGGGTTACTTTGATCTGGCGTTTGCTGGTCCAGATCCCAAACAGGTCATTTACGTCAACGCTGTTCCCGACACTGTCGACGTATCTGCCGAGGAACGTCAGCACATCGACCACAGGGATGTGCGGGTTGTACATGTGTACAGTGACCACCCGGTTTCTTTGTGTTGGGAGAGTGAATAGAGGCTCGGCAGTCATAACTGAAAGCAGCGTTTCACTCCCCTTTTCCTTAACTGCCTGCAGAAATTTCAGGCATGCCGCGACGTTCCTGAACGTCACATCAAAATGTCCACTGCTGGGGAAATCCTGCAGAGCGAAGATATCCGCAACTTGGAAACCGCAGCATCCGGTCAAGATCCTCTTCACAAAAAGGGAGCGGTCGATGGGCGATTGTCCCTCCACCTTCTTCACTGTGACTCGGACAGTGTTCCGGACTCCCTGTCTCGCTCCTCGGTTTGCTGCAATCTCGCTTGCAGGTCGCCCGTCACTCCAGGCTCTCGAGCTCGCTGTTCCATTGGCCGCCGTCGCGCCTGCCAATCGCTCTCTGCCCCGGGCTGCCAAGCTTGCTGCTTGCTTGGCCCTCGTCTCGCCTGCCAATCGCTCTCCGCTCTGGAGTCCCGGGCTCGCTTCCTCATTGGCCGACGTCATGCCTGCCAATCGCTCTCCGCCCCGGCCTCCCGAGCTCGCTCCTTCATTGGCCGCCCTCTCGCCTGCCGATCGCTCTCCGCTGCAGGCTCTCGACCTCGCTGCATGGTCGGCCGCCACCTCGCGCTGCAGGTCGCTCTCCACTCCGGGCTCCCGCAATCGCTCCTCCTCCGGCGGCCTCGGTTTCTGCTCCCGATAGCTCCTTTCTCGGGTTTCCTCGCTCACTGCTCCCTCAGTCGCCATCTATGCAGATCGCTCTGCTCTGATTGGATCAAGGCCGAAGCCAGCATGAAAATGCAGCCAAACCAGAAACACCAGTATCGCGACACAAGGTCAATTTGCATCAGAATCAAGCAGATACTGATAAGAACAGATACTACACTTGATCTTAGCCAAAAGGCCGAGAAGCGATAGCCTGTAAACTCCCGCCGACGCGCAAGTGTCCCTCGGCCTCTGTCTTCTCCGTCAATCTGGCCGCGGTCGGCCGAGCGCAGGTGCGACGGCGGGCCTGCAGCAAGAGAGCAATTTCGGCCAGGGCTTACTTACTTGCAAGCCAGACGAAAAGCCGTGCCCGTATGGCACCCCCTTCCCTTCGGCGGAGATGACGCCATGAAAGCATTTGCATTTTGCGAGCAATTAACCAACCGGGCGGCGCGCAGGAGCGCGCCGGCGGGGCTTGCGGTGTCCCCTCCCCCCTCCTTTTCCAACGGGGGCGGGCGCAGTGGCTCAGAAATCCAACAGGGTGCAGCACGGTCCAGGTCAGCTGCAGAGCGGGAAAGGTGGCGAGGCCCCGCCCTGAAATCCAGGGCACGTCCCCATATGCAAATAAGAAAGAAAAACACAATTTTGACATGCAAACGCAGAGCGAAAAACACCCCCGAAGGCGGCTGCTTAGCCTGCGGCGCGGCCGGCCAGCGAGCGGGTGAAAAGTAAGGTGGCGGCACGACAAGGGCGAGCCCGAGCGGCTCTACAAAGGAAAGACAGCACGGCTGAAAGTGGTGCGAAAACTTTTTCTGCTTTTGACTTTTGCGACTTCCCACCCCAAAGAGGGGAAGTTGCACCGCTCCCGGAAGCACTGCAATACCAGGTCGATGCGTGGAGTGGACGGAGCAAGCCCCTGTTCCATCTCCCTGTTCCAAAAATCAATTTAATATTTGGTCCCCAGATAGGGGACGTATCAGATATTAAACTGATAAGAACAGATACTACACTTGATCTTAGCCAAAAGGCCGAGAAGCGATAGCCTGTAAACTCCCGCCGACGCGCAAGTGTCCCTCGGCCTCTGTCTTCTCCGTCAATCTGGCCGCGGTCGGCCGAGCGCAGGTGCGACGGCGGGCCTGCAGCAAGAGAGCAATTTCGGCCAGGGCTTACTTACTTGCAAGCCAGACGAAAAGCCGTGCCCGTATGGCACCCCCTTCCCTTCGGCGGAGATGACGCCATGAAAGCATTTGCATTTTGCGAGCAATTAACCAACCGGGCGGCGCGCAGGAGCGCGCCGGCGGGGCTTGCGGTGTCCCCTCCCCCCTCCTTTTCCAACGGGGGCGGGCGCAGTGGCTCAGAAATCCAACAGGGTGCAGCACGGTCCAGGTCAGCTGCAGAGCGGGAAAGGTGGCGAGGCCCCGCCCTGAAATCCAGGGCACGTCCCCATATGCAAATAAGAAAGAAAAACACAATTTTGACATGCAAACGCAGAGCGAAAAACACCCCCGAAGGCGGCTGCTTAGCCTGCGGCGCGGCCGGCCAGCGAGCGGGTGAAAAGTAAGGCGGCGGCACGACAAGGGCGAGCCCGAGCGGCTCTACAAAGGAAAGACAGCACGGCTGAAAGTGGTGCGAAAACTTTTTCTGCTTTTGACTTTTGCGACTTCCCACCCCAAAGAGGGGAAGCTGCACCGCTCCCGGAAGCACTGCAATACCAGGTCGATGCGTGGAGTGGACGGAGCAAGCCCCTGTTCCATCTCCCTGTTCCAAAAATCAATTTAATATTTGGTCCCCAGATAGGGGACGTATCAGATATTAAACTGATAAGAACAGATACTACACTTGATCTTAGCCAAAAGGCCGAGAAGCGATAGCCTGTAAACTCCCGCCGACGCGCAAGTGTCCCTCGGCCTCTGTCTTCTCCGTCAATCTGGCCGCGGTCGGCCGAGCGCAGGTGCGACGGCGGGCCTGCAGCAAGAGAGCAATTTCGGCCAGGGCTTACTTACTTGCAAGCCAGACGAAAAGCCGTGCCCGTATGGCACCCCCTTCCCTTCGGCGGAGATGACGCCATGAAAGCATTTGCATTTTGCGAGCAATTAACCAACCGGGCGGCGCGCAGGAGCGCGCCGGCGGGGCTTGCGGTGTCCCCTCCCCCCTCCTTTTCCAACGGGGGCGGGCGCAGTGGCTCAGAAATCCAACAGGGTGCAGCACGGTCCAGGTCAGCTGCAGAGCGGGAAAGGTGGCGAGGCCCCGCCCTGAAATCCAGGGCACGTCCCCATATGCAAATAAGAAAGAAAAACACAATTTTGATATGCAAACGCAGAGCGAAAAACACCCCCGAAGGCGGCTGCTTAGCCTGCGGCGCGGCCGGCCAGCGAGCGGGTGAAAAGTAAGGCGGCGGCACGACAAGGGCGAGCCCGAGCGGCTCTACAAAGGAAAGACAGCACGGCTGAAAGTGGTGCGAAAACTTTTTCTGCTTTTGACTTTTGCGACTTCCCACCCCAAAGAGGGGAAGCTGCACCGCTCCCGGAAGCACTGCAATACCAGGTCGATGCGTGGAGTGGACGGAGCAAGCCCCTGTTCCATCTCCCTGTTCCAAAAATCAATTTAATATTTGGTCCCCAGATAGGGGACGTATCAGATATTAAACTGATAAGAACAGATACTACACTTGATCTTAGCCAAAAGGCCGAGAAGCGATAGCCTGTAAACTCCCGCCGACGCGCAAGTGTCCCTCGGCCTCTGTCTTCTCCGTCAATCTGGCCGCGGTCGGCCGAGCGCAGGTGCGACGGCGGGCCTGCAGCAAGAGAGCAATTTCGGCCAGGGCTTACTTACTTGCAAGCCAGACGAAAAGCCGTGCCCGTATGGCACCCCCTTCCCTTCGGCGGAGATGACGCCATGAAAGCATTTGCATTTTGCGAGCAATTAACCAACCGGGCGGCGCGCAGGAGCGCGCCGGCGGGGCTTGCGGTGTCCCCTCCCCCCTCCTTTTCCAACGGGGGCGGGCGCAGTGGCTCAGAAATCCAACAGGGTGCAGCACGGTCCAGGTCAGCTGCAGAGCGGGAAAGGTGGCGAGGCCCCGCCCTGAAATCCAGGGCACGTCCCCATATGCAAATAAGAAAGAAAAACACAATTTTGACATGCAAACGCAGAGCGAAAAACACCCCCGAAGGCGGCTGCTTAGCCTGCGGCGCGGCCGGCCAGCGAGCGGGTGAAAAGTAAGGCGGCGGCACGACAAGGGCGAGCCCGAGCGGCTCTACAAAGGAAAGACAGCACGGCTGAAAGTGGTGCGAAAACTTTTTCTGCTTTTGACTTTTGCGACTTCCCACCCCAAAGAGGGGAAGCTGCACCGCTCCCGGAAGCACTGCAATACCAGGTCGATGCGTGGAGTGGACGGAGCAAGCCCCTGTTCCATCTCCCTGTTCCAAAAATCAATTTAATATTTGGTCCCCAGATAGGGGACGTATCAGATATTAAACTGATAAGAACAGATTTTTTTTTTTTTTTTTTCAATATATATGCTTTATTCATAAAAATCTTTGTTCATGTACATGACAATGCAGTCCACATCTGGTACAGTGCAAATTAACTTCAGCACATGGCACTCAATTTACAAATTACATTACATTTATCATTACATATATCAAAGCATGTTTCAATATATAACAACATACACTCCACAAATCATATTACAGATGAAAGCAGTACATGGTACTCTCTTTACACAAACAGGTACATTTTCATTACATGTTTTATCAGTCATACAGCCCAAGGGGGGCCGAGATGCATTCCAACATTTCTCAAAATACATTACATTACAATCCACCAACCGTATTATATATGGCTTAATAATACACATGAATGCTGTACATGGTACTCTATTTACATTCACAGATTACAAGTGCTTTACAATTAACACACTTGTACGTCATGCGGCCCGAGGGGGGGGTTTTCCACTGGTTTCAGCCCCTCAGTCTACACTGGCGGGAGGGCCTTAAACTGTGGCCCTTCCCCATCGTGCCTTGGCGGCGGCGGCACCAACCTTTAGTGCGTCCCTCAGCACGTACTCCCGGACCTTGGAATGTGCCAATCTGCAACACTCGGTCGTGGACATCTCCTTGCTCTGGAAGATCAGCAAGTTTCGGGCAGACCAAAGGGCGTCTTTCACCGAGTTGATGATCTTCCAGCAGCAGTTGATGTTTGTCTCGGTGTGCGTCCCTGGGAACAGTCCGTAGAGCACAGAGTCCTGTGTTACCGAGCTGCTCGGGATGAACCTCGACAAAGACCACTGCATCTCTTTCCAGACCTTCTGTGCAAAGGCACATTCCAGAAGGAGATGGATGACGGTCTCGTCCCAAGCGCAGCCTCCTCGCGGACAGCGTGCGGTGGAGCAGAGACGTCGGGAGTGCATGAAGGATCTGACGGGGAGGGCCCTTCTCACCACCAGCCAAGCTACGTCTTGGTGCTTGTTTGTGAGTTCTGGCGATGAGGCATTCTGCCAAATGACTTCGACAGTCTGCTCAGGGAACCATCCGAGAGGATCTACCATCTCCTTTTCCCGTAGGGTCTCGAGGACGTTTCGTGCTGACCACTGCTTGACAGCTTTGTGGTCAAAGGTGTTTGCCGTGAAAAACTTTTCCACGAAGGACAGGTGGTTTGGCACGGTCCAACTGGATGGAGCGTTCCGCGGCAGCGTCGCCAGACCCATCCTTCGCAACACCGGGGTCAGGTAGAACCTCAGCACGTAGTGACACTTGGTGTTTGCGTACCGAGGGTCTGTGCACAGTTTGATGCAGCCGCACACAAAGGTGGCCATCAGGATGAGGGCGACGTTTGGTACGTTCTTTCCCCCTTTCTCTGGAGATTTGTACATCGTGTCCCTCCGGACACGGTCCATTTTCGATCTCCAGATAAAGTGGAAGACGGCTCGGGTGACTGCGGCGGCGCAGGGTCGGGGTATGGGCCACACCTGCGCCACGTACAGCAGCACTGACAGCACTTCGCACCTGATGACCAGGTTCTTTCCCACGATCGACAGGGAGCGCTGCTCCCACATTCCCAGTTTCTGGCGTGCCTTGGAGATACGCTCCTCCCAGTTTTTTTTGCATGCCCCAGCCGCTCCGAACCATATTCCCAGCACCTTCAGGTAATCTGACCTGACGGTGAAGGGGACAAAGGAACGGTCGGCCCAGTTCCCAAAGAACATGGCCTCGCTTTTGCTGCGATTTACTTTCGCTCCCGAGGCCAGTTCAAATTGGTCGCAGATGCTCAGCAGTCTGCGGACCGACAGCGGATCCGAGCAAAAGACGGCGACGTCATCCATGTACAGGGAGGTCTTAACCTGAGTGCCTCCGCTGCCTGGGATCGTCACCCCTCCAATGCTCGAATCCCTTCTGATGGATTGGGCAAAGGGTTCGATACAACACACGAACAAGACGGAGGAGAGAGGACAGCCCTGCCTGACTCCAGATTTGATCGGGAAGCTTTCTGATTCCCACCCATTGATTAGGACTGCGCTACTGATGTCTGTGTAGAGCAGTTGGATCCAATTGCAGATTCCCTCCCCAAACCCCATTTTGGAGAGCACGTCCATCATGTACGTGTGCGATATTCTGTCGAAAGCCTTCTCCTGGTCCAAGCTGATTAAGCAGGTGTGCACCCCCCTGTCCCGCACGTAGGCGATCGTATCCCTGAGTAGCGCGAGGCTATCAGAGATCTTCCTGCCGGGTACGGCACAGGTCTGATCCGGGTGGATCACCAGCTCCAGAGCAGACTTGACCCTGTTGGCGATGACCTTGGACAGAATCTTGTAGTCCACATTAAGCAGCGAAATGGGCCGCCAGTTTCTGATTTCTTCCCTCTCCCCTTTCTGCTTGTAGATGAGGGTGATGATGCCTTTCCTCATCGATTCTGACATGCTGCCAGCCAGAAGCATACCCCCGTACACTTCCAGCAGGTCTGGGCCCATCCAGTCCCACAGAGCCGAATACAACTCGACCGGTAGGCCGTCGCTTCCGGGAGTTTTACTCGTCTCGAAGGACCGGACGGCCTTTGTCAGCTCGTCCAGAGTTAGCGGGTGATCCAGACTCTCCCGCTTGCTGTCGTCTAGCACCTCCGAGATAGACGACAGGAAAGACTGGGAGGCCGCGCTGTCTGTGGGCTTCGCGTCGTACAGCCCGGCATAAAAGGATTTGCTGATCCTTCGCATGTCAGGCTGCGAGGACGTCACAGAGCCGTCTTCCTCCTTCAGGCTGTGGATCACAGAGCTCCCTCTGTGTACCTTTTGGAAGAAGAAACGCGAGCACGTCTCGTCCTGCTCCACGGAGCGGACTCTGGAGCGGAAGATGATCTTGGAGGACTCTGAGGCATAGAGCGAGGCTTGCTGGCCCTTCACCTCTTGGAGTTCCTCCCCGACATTGACTCCCATCGACTGCAGCAGGAGCAGATTCTGCATGCTTTTCTGGAGTCGGGACATTTCCCTCTGTCCCTCTCTCGCCTTCTGAACACCTTTGAGGATGAAGAACCTCTTGATGTTCGTCTTGATCGTTTCCCACCAGTGCGCCGGGGAATCAAAGAGGGGTTTCACGGTTCTCCAACCTTTGTAATCCCTTTTGAGTTCCTCAATGTTTTCTGGGGTCAACAGTTTCACGTTCAGCTTCCATATCCCCCTGCCTACTTTCTGGTCTTCCTGTGGGTGACAGTCGGCTAGTAAGAGGCAGTGGTCAGAGAAGAACACCGGCTTGACGTCGGTGGATCTGACCGAGAGAGCTTGGGACACAAACAGGAAGTCTATCCTGGAACGGACAGACCCGTCTGGCCTGGACCAGGTGTATCTGCGCGGCGCTCCATCTGCAGGGTTGCTGAAGATGTCGTGCAGCTTGGCGTCTTTTACCGCTTCCATCAGGAGTCTGGACGTGGCGTCCAGTTTGCTGTCGGCTCTGCCGGATCGCCCAGCCGCATCGATGATGCAGTTGAAGTCACCGCCCAGAATAACCGGCCTGGACGTCGCCAGCAGCAGCGGTAGCTGCTGGAAGACGGCCAGCCGCTCGTTCTTGAGAGCCGGGGCGTACACATTGATCAGCCTGAGCGGGGCGTTCTTGTACAGTACGTCTGCTACGAGGAGGCGGCCACCCACCACCTCCTTAACTTCGGTGATGGTGAAGTCACCTCCCCGCAGCAGAATACCCAGGCCGGAGGCACGGCAATCGTTGCCTCCTGACCATATCGATTGGCCGTGGGGCCACCATCGCGACCACTGCCTGTAGTTGCTGAAGTGCGGTAGGCCGCACTCCTGCAGGAACAGTAGGTCGGCCTTGACCTTGGCAAGGTACCCCAAGGTGGAAACACATCGCGTCGTGCTTTTGATGCTACGCACGTTTATGCTTGCAATTTTTAAACCCATTTTAAATTTTAAATAGAGTTCAAGTCCCATTTTAATAAGCAGTCCTTTATGCTGTTTCCATCCCTTGGGGCTGGACCTGCATACACACAGTGTTAGAGAAAGACTGTACTTGCCCTGGGCTGAGGAACTCGCCCTGGTCTCTTGAGGGGTTGCTGTACCGGCAGGGGGATGACGGCGGTGAGAAGAAGTCTTCTTCCTCATTCGTGGATGGTTCTTCCCTCAGCCTGTCGCCTGTGGTGTCGTGGCTCCCGGTTTCCCGGAGCAGGTGTGCATCGGTCGCTTCATTGCTCCCGGTTTCCCGGAGCTGGGGTATGGTGGACGCTCCGCTGCTCCCGGTTGTCTGGAGCTGGGGAGCGTCGGGCACTTGGCTGCTCCCGGCAGTCTGTAGCTGGGGAGCGTCGGGCTCTTGGCCGCTCCCGGCGGTCTGGAGCTGGGGAGCGTCGGGCACTTGGCCGCTCCCGGCGGTCTGGAGCTGGGGAGCGTCAGGCACTTGGCCACTCCCGGCGGTCTGGAGCTGGGGAGCGTCGGGAACTTGGCCGCTCCCGGCGGTCTGGAGCTGGGCTGCGTTGTGCCCTTCGTTGCTACCGGTGTTCTGGGGCACGGTGATCACTCCTGTTTGTTTCTTTTCGCTCAGCCACTTTTTTTGTTGTTGGTGACTGTTCTTTTCTTGCCCTTCCTCATCAGATGAGCAGCTGCTGGTGTTGCCCGTTTGGGGCGGGTGCCGCCTTTTTTCCACAGGCCTGGACTTTGGCGGCCTCTCTCTTTGGGGGAGGCTTTTTTTCTTGTTCTTTCGTTTGACCTCCTGCCATTCTCCCAGTTGTTGTTCTCCAGCTGCCTCCTCTTCCATGGTCTCTGGCTGTTGGGGAGGAGGCTGAGTGCTGGTTGCCTGGGTTTGGTCGTTTCCAGTGAGGGCCTCTGCGGTGGGAGCGGTGCTGGTCTCCTTTGAGGCGGCCTTGTTGACAGGTCCTTTAATTGCCTGCGCATAGCTGCTGCTGCGCCTTGGGCAGGCCTTGTAGAGATGGCCTGTCTCCCCGCACAAGTTGCAGCACTTGCTCTCCTTGCAATCCTTCGTCTGGTGGCCTTCCTGCTTGCAGTTGCGACAGATGGTGACAGTGCAGGTCGCCGCCACGTGCCCGGATCTCCCGCAGGTTCGACACACCCTGGGTTGTCCCGCGTACACCATGTAGCCCCGGCTTCCACCGATGGCGAAGCTGGAGGGGAGGTGCTGGATGGCTCCTTTGGCATCCACTTTCAGGGTTACTTTGATCTGGCGTTTGCTGGTCCAGATCCCAAACAGGTCATTTACGTCAACGCTGTTCCCGACACTGTCGACGTATCTGCCGAGGAACGTCAGCACATCGACCACAGGGATGTGCGGGTTGTACATGTGTACAGTGACCACCCGGTTTCTTTGTGTTGGGAGAGTGAATAGAGGCTCGGCAGTCATAACTGAAAGCAGCGTTTCACTCCCCTTTTCCTTAACTGCCTGCAGAAATTTCAGGCATGCCGCGACGTTCCTGAACGTCACATCAAAATGTCCACTGCTGGGGAAATCCTGCAGAGCGAAGATATCCGCAACTTGGAATCCGCAGCATCCGGTCAAGATCCTCTTCACAAAAAGGGAGCGGTCGATGGGCGATTGTCCCTCCACCTTCTTCACTGTGACTCGGACAGTGTTCCGGACTCCCTGTCTCGCTCCTCGGTTTGCTGCAATCTCGCTTGCAGGTCGCCCGTCACTCCAGGCTCTCGAGCTCGCTGTTCCATTGGCCGCCGTCGCGCCTGCCAATCGCTCTCTGCCCCGGGCTGCCAAGCTTGCTGCTTGCTTGGCCCTCGTCTCGCCTGCCAATCGCTCTCCACCCTGGAGTCCCGGGCTCGCTTCCTCATTGGCCGACGTTATGCCTGCCAATCGCTCTCCGCCCCGGCCTCCCGAGCTCGCTCCTTCGTTGGCCGCCCTCTCGCCTGCCGATCGCTCTCCGCTGCAGGCTCTCGACCTCGCTGCATGGTCGGCCGCCACCTCGCGCTGCAGGTCGCTCTCCACTCCGGGCTCCCGCAATCGCTCCTCCTCCGGCGGCCTCGGTTTCTGCTCCCGATAGCTCCTTTCTCGGGTTTCCTCGCTCACTGCTCCCTCAGTCGCCATCTATGCAGATCGCTCTGCTCTGATTGGATCAAGGCCGAAGCCAGCATGAAAATGCAGCCAAACCAGAAACACCAGTATCGCGACACAAGGTCAATTAGCATCAGAATCAAGCAGATACTGATAAGAACAGATACTACACTTGATCTTAGCCAAAAGGCCGAGAAGCGATAGCCTGTAAACTCCCGCCGACGCGCAAGTGTCCCTCGGCCTCTGTCTTCTCCGTCAATCTGGCCGCGGTCGGCCGAGCGCAGGTGCGACGGCGGGCCTGCAGCAAGAGAGCAATTTCGGCCAGGGCTTACTTACTTGCAAGCCAGACGAAAAGCCGTGCCCGTATGGCACCCCCTTCCCTTCGGCGGAGATGACGCCATGAAAGCATTTGCATTTTGCGAGCAATTAACCAACCGGGCGGCGCGCAGGAGCGCGCCTTGCGGTGTCCCCTCCCCCCTCCTTTTCCAACGGGGGCGGGCGCAGTGGCTCAGAAATCCAACAGGGTGCAGCACGGTCCAGGTCAGCTGCAGAGCGGGAAAGGTGGCGAGGCCCCGCCCTGAAATCCAGGGCACGTCCCCATATGCAAATAAGAAAGAAAAACACAATTTTGACATGCAAACGCAGAGCGAAAAACACCCCCGAAGGCGGCTGCTTAGCCTGCGGCGCGGCCGGCCAGCGAGCGGGTGAAAAGTAAGGCGGCGGCACGACAAGGGCGAGCCCGAGCGGCTCTACAAAGGAAAGACAGCACGGCTGAAAGTGGTGCGAAAACTTTTTCTGCTTTTGACTTTTGCGACTTCCCACCCCAAAGAGGGGAAGCTGCACCGCTCCCGGAAGCACTGCAATACCAGGTCGATGCGTGGAGTGGACGGAGCAAGCCCCTGTTCCATCTCCCTGTTCCAAAAATCAATTTAATATTTGGTCCCCAGATAGGGGACGTATCAGATATTAAACTGATAAGAACAGATACTACACTTGATCTTAGCCAAAAGGCCGAGAAGCGATAGCCTGTAAACTCCCGCCGACGCGCAAGTGTCCCTCGGCCTCTGTCTTCTCCGTCAATCTGGCCGCGGTCGGCCGAGCGCAGGTGCGACGGCGGGCCTGCAGCAAGAGAGCAATTTCGGCCAGGGCTTACTTACTTGCAAGCCAGACGAAAAGCCGTGCCCGTATGGCACCCCCTTCCCTTCGGCGGAGATGACGCCATGAAAGCATTTGCATTTTGCGAGCAATTAACCAACCGGGCGGCGCGCAGGAGCGCGCCGGCGGGGCTTGCGGTGTCCCCTCCCCCCTCCTTTTCCAACGGGGGCGGGCGC
Organism: Somniosus microcephalus; assembly: GCF_052327205.1. Classification (NCBI taxonomy): domain Eukaryota; kingdom Metazoa; phylum Chordata; class Chondrichthyes; order Squaliformes; family Somniosidae; genus Somniosus; species Somniosus microcephalus. The sequence goes on from NC_141014.1 coordinate 21,479,908, forward strand.
AGTGGCTCAGAAATCCAACAGGGTGCAGCACGGTCCAGGTCAGCTGCAGAGCGGGAAAGGTGGCGAGGCCCCGCCCTGAAATCCAGGGCACGTCCCCATATGCAAATAAGAAAGAAAAACACAATTTTGACATGCAAACGCAGAGCGAAAAACACCCCCGAAGGCGGCTGCTTAGCCTGCGGCGCGGCCGGCCAGCGAGCGGGTGAAAAGTAAGGCGGCGGCACGACAAGGGCGAGCCCGAGCGGCTCTACAAAGGAAAGACAGCACGGCTGAAAGTGGTGCGAAAACTTTTTCTGCTTTTGACTTTTGCGACTTCCCACCCCAAAGAGGGGAAGCTGCACCGCTCCCGGAAGCACTGCAATACCAGGTCGATGCGTGGAGTGGACGGAGCAAGCCCCTGTTCCATCTCCCTGTTCCAAAAATCAATTTAATATTTGGTCCCCAGATAGGGGACGTATCAGATATTAAACTGATAAGAACAGATACTACACTTGATCTTAGCCAAAAGGCCGAGAAGCGATAGCCTGTACACTCCCGCCGACGCGCAAGTGTCCCTCGGCCTCTGTCTTCTCCGTCAATCTGGCCGCGGTCGGCCGAGCGCAGGTGCGACGGCGGGCCTGCAGCAAGAGAGCAATTTCGGCCAGGGCTTACTTACTTGCAAGCCAGACGAAAAGCCGTGCCCGTATGGCACCCCCTTCCCTTCGGTGGAGATGACGCCATGAAAGCATTTGCATTTTGCGAGCAATTAACCAACCGGGCGGCGCGCAGGAGCGCGCCGGCGGGGCTTGCGGTGTCCCCTCCCCCCTCCTTTTCCAACGGGGGCGGGCGCAGTGGCTCAGAAATCCAACAGGGTGCAGCACGGTCCAGGTCAGCTGCAGAGCGGGAAAGGTGGCGAGGCCCCGCCCTGAAATCCAGGGCACGTCCCCATATGCAAATAAGAAAGAAAAACACAATTTTGACATGCAAACGCAGAGCGAAAAACACCCCCGAAGGCGGCTGCTTAGCCTGCGGCGCGGCCGGCCAGCGAGCGGGTGAAAAGTAAGGCGGCAGCACGACAAGGGCGAGCCCGAGCGGCTCTACAAAGGAAAGACAGCACGGCTGAAAGTGGTGCGAAAACTTTTTCTGCTTTTGACTTTTGCGACTTCCCACCCCAAAGAGGGGAAGCTGCACCGCTCCCGGAAGCACTGCAATACCAGGTCGATGCGTGGAGTGGACGGAGCAAGCCCCTGTTCCATCTCCCTGTTCCAAAAATCAATTTAATATTTGGTCCCCAGATAGGGGACGTATCAGATATTAAACTGATAAGAACAGATTTTTATTTTTTTTATTTTTTTTTATTTCAATATATATGCTTTATTCATAAAAATCTTTGTTCATGTACATGACAATGCAGTCCACATCTGGTACAGTGCAAATTAACTTCAGCACATGGCACTCAATTTACAAATTACATTACATTTATCATTACATATATCAAAGCATGTTTCAATATATAACAATATACACTCCACAAATCATATTACAGATGAAAGCAGTACATGGTACTCTCTTTACACAAATACTACACTTGATCTTAGCCAAAAGGCCGAGAAGCGATAGCCTGTAAACTCCCGCCGACGCGCAAGTGTCCCTCGGCCTCTGTCTTCTCCGTCAATCTGGCCGCGGTCGGCCGAGCGCAGGTGCGACGGCGGGCCTGCAGCAAGAGAGCAATTTCGGCCAGGGCTTACTTACTTGCAAGCCAGACGAAAAGCCGTGCCCGTATGGCACCCCCTTCCCTTCGGCGGAGATGACGCCATGAAAGCATTTGCATTTTGCGAGCAATTAACCAACCGGGCGGCGCGCAGGAGCGCGCCTTGCGGTGTCCCCTCCCCCCTCCTTTTCCAACGGGGGCGGGCGCAGTGGCTCAGAAATCCAACAGGGTGCAGCACGGTCCAGGTCAGCTGCAGAGCGGGAAAGGTGGCGAGGCCCCGCCCTGAAATCCAGGGCACGTCCCCATATGCAAATAAGAAAGAAAAACACAATTTTGACATGCAAACGCAGAGCGAAAAACACCCCCGAAGGCGGCTGCTTAGCCTGCGGCGCGGCCGGCCAGCGAGCGGGTGAAAAGTAAGGCGGCGGCACGACAAGGGCGAGCCCGAGCGGCTCTACAAAGGAAAGACAGCACGGCTGAAAGTGGTGCGAAAACTTTTTCTGCTTTTGACTTTTGCGACTTCCCACCCCAAAGAGGGGAAGCTGCACCGCTCCCGGAAGCACTGCAATACCAGGTCGATGCGTGGAGTGGACGGAGCAAGCCCCTGTTCCATCTCCCTGTTCCAAAAATCAATTTAATATTTGGTCCCCAGATAGGGGACGTATCAGATATTAAACTGATAAGAACAGATACTACACTTGATCTTAGCCAAAAGGCCGAGAAGCGATAGCCTGTAAACTCCCGCCGACGCGCAAGTGTCCCTCGGCCTCTGTCTTCTCCGTCAATCTGGCCGCGGTCGGCCGAGCGCAGGTGCGACGGCGGGCCTGCAGCAAGAGAGCAATTTCGGCCAGGGCTTACTTACTTGCAAGCCAGACGAAAAGCCGTGCCCGTATGGCACCCCCTTCCCTTCGGCGGAGATGACGCCATGAAAGCATTTGCATTTTGCGAGCAATTAACCAACCGGGCGGCGCGCAGGAGCGCGCCGGCGGGGCTTGCGGTGTCCCCTCCCCCCTCCTTTTCCAACGGGGGCGGGCGCAGTGGCTCAGAAATCCAACAGGGTGCAGCACGGTCCAGGTCAGCTGCAGAGCGGGAAAGGTGGCGAGGCCCCGCCCTGAAATCCAGGGCACGTCCCCATATGCAAATAAGAAAGAAAAACACAATTTTGACATGCAAACGCAGAGCGAAAAACACCCCCGAAGGCGGCTGCTTAGCCTGCGGCGCGGCCGGCCAGCGAGCGGGTGAAAAGTAAGGCGGCGGCACGACAAGGGCGAGCCCGAGCGGCTCTACAAAGGAAAGACAGCACGGCTGAAAGTGGTGCGAAAACTTTTTCTGCTTTTGACTTTTGCGACTTCCCACCCCAAAGAGGGGAAGCTGCACCGCTCCCGGAAGCACTGCAATACCAGGTCGATGCGTGGAGTGGACGGAGCAAGCCCCTGTTCCATCTCCCTGTTCCAAAAATCAATTTAATATTTGGTCCCCAGATAGGGGACGTATCAGATATTAAACTGATAAGAACAGATACTACACTTGATCTTAGCCAAAAGGCCGAGAAGCGATAGCCTGTAAACTCCCGCCGACGCGCAAGTGTCCCTCGGCCTCTGTCTTCTCCGTCAATCTGGCCGCGGTCGGCCGAGCGCAGGTGCGACGGCGGGCCTGCAGCAAGAGAGCAATTTCGGCCAGGGCTTACTTACTTGCAAGCCAGACGAAAAGCCGTGCCCGTATGGCACCCCCTTCCCTTCGGTGGAGATGACGCCATGAAAGCATTTGCATTTTGCGAGCAATTAACCAACCGGGCGGCGCGCAGGAGCGCGCCGGCGGGGCTTGCGGTGTCCCCTCCCCCCTCCTTTTCCAACGGGGGCGGGCGCAGTGGCTCAGAAATCCAACAGGGTGCAGCACGGTCCAGGTCAGCTGCAGAGCGGGAAAGGTGGCGAGGCCCCGCCCTGAAATCCAGGGCACGTCCCCATATGCAAATAAGAAAGAAAAACACAATTTTGACATGCAAACGCAGAGCGAAAAACACCCCCGAAGGCGGCTGCTTAGCCTGCGGCGCGGCCGGCCAGCGAGCGGGTGAAAAGTAAGGCGGCGGCACGACAAGGGCGAGCCCGAGCGGCTCTACAAAGGAAAGACAGCACGGCTGAAAGTGGTGCGAAAACTTTTTCTGCTTTTGACTTTTGCGACTTCCCACCCCAAAGAGGGGAAGCTGCACCGCTCCCGGAAGCACTGCAATACCAGGTCGATGCGTGGAGTGGACGGAGCAAGCCCCTGTTCCATCTCCCTGTTCCAAAAATCAATTTAATATTTGGTCCCCAGATAGGGGACGTATCAGATATTAAACTGATAAGAACAGATACTACACTTGATCTTAGCCAAAAGGCCGAGAAGCGATAGCCTGTAAACTCCCGCCGACGCGCAAGTGTCCCTCGGCCTCTGTCTTCTCCGTCAATCTGGCCGCGGTCGGCCGAGCGCAGGTGCGACGGCGGGCCTGCAGCAAGAGAGCAATTTCGGCCAGGGCTTACTTACTTGCAAGCCAGACGAAAAGCCGTGCCCGTATGGCACCCCCTTCCCTTCGGCGGAGATGACGCCATGAAAGCATTTGCATTTTGCGAGCAATTAACCAACCGGGCGGCGCGCAGGAGCGCGCCTTGCGGTGTCCCCTCCCCCCTCCTTTTCCAACGGGGGCGGGCGCAGTGGCTCAGAAATCCAACAGGGTGCAGCACGGTCCAGGTCAGCTGCAGAGCGGGAAAGGTGGCGAGGCCCCGCCCTGAAATCCAGGGCACGTCCCCATATGCAAATAAGAAAGAAAAACACAATTTTGACATGCAAACGCAGAGCGAAAAACACCCCCGAAGGCGGCTGCTTAGCCTGCGGCGCGGCCGGCCAGCGAGCGGGTGAAAATTAAGGCGGCGGCACGACAAGGGCGAGCCCGAGCGGCTCTACAAAGGAAAGACAGCACGGCTGAAAGTGGTGCGAAAACTTTTTCTGCTTTTGACTTTTGCGACTTCCCACCCCAAAGAGGGGAAGCTGCACCGCTCCCGGAAGCACTGCAATACCAGGTCGATGCGTGGAGTGGACGGAGCAAGCCCCTGTTCCATCTCCCTGTTCCAAAAATCAATTTAATATTTGGTCCCCAGATAGGGGACGTATCAGATATTAAACTGATAAGAACAGATACTACACTTGATCTTAGCCAAAAGGCCGAGAAGCGATAGCCTGTAAACTCCCGCCGACGCGCAAGTGTCCCTCGGCCTCTGTCTTCTCCGTCAATCTGGCCGCGGTCGGCCGAGCGCAGGTGCGACGGCGGGCCTGCAGCAAGAGAGCAATTTCGGCCAGGGCTTACTTACTTGCAAGCCAGACGAAAAGCCGTGCCCGTATGGCACCCCCTTCCCTTCGGCGGAGATGACGCCATGAAAGCATTTGCATTTTGCGAGCAATTAACCAACCGGGCGGCGCGCAGGAGCGCGCCGGCGGGGCTTGCGGTGTCCCCTCCCCCCTCCTTTTCCAACGGGGGCGGGCGCAGTGGCTCAGAAATCCAACAGGGTGCAGCACGGTCCAGGTCAGCTGCAGAGCGGGAAAGGTGGCGAGGCCCCGCCCTGAAATCCAGGGCACGTCCCCATATGCAAATAAGAAAGAAAAACACAATTTTGACATGCAAACGCAGAGCGAAAAACACCCCCGAAGGCGGCTGCTTAGCCTGCGGCGCGGCCGGCCAGCGAGCGGGTGAAAAGTAAGGCGGCGGCACGACAAGGGCGAGCCCGAGCGGCTCTACAAAGGAAAGACAGCACGGCTGAAAGTGGTGCGAAAACTTTTTCTGCTTTTGACTTTTGCGACTTCCCACCCCAAAGAGGGGAAGCTGCACCGCTCCCGGAAGCACTGCAATACCAGGTCGATGCGTGGAGTGGACGGAGCAAGCCCCTGTTCCATCTCCCTGTTCCAAAAATCAATTTAATATTTGGTCCCCAGATAGGGGACGTATCAGATATTAAACTGATAAGAACAGATACTACACTTGATCTTAGCCAAAAGGCCGAGAAGCGATAGCCTGTACACTCCCGCCGACGCGCAAGTGTCCCTCGGCCTCTGTCTTCTCCGTCAATCTGGCCGCGGTCGGCCGAGCGCAGGTGCGACGGCGGGCCTGCAGCAAGAGAGCAATTTCGGCCAGGGCTTACTTACTTGCAAGCCAGACGAAAAGCCGTGCCCGTATGGCACCCCCTTCCCTTCGGCGGAGATGACGCCATGAAAGCATTTGCATTTTGCGAGCAATTAACCAACCGGGCGGCGCGCAGGAGCGCGCCGGCGGGGCTTGCGGTGTCCCCTCCCCCCTCCTTTTCCAACGGGGGCGGGCGCAGTGGCTCAGAAATCCAACAGGGTGCAGCACGGTCCAGGTCAGCTGCAGAGCGGGAAAGGTGGCGAGGCCCCGCCCTGAAATCCAGGGCACGTCCCCATATGCAAATAAGAAAGAAAAACACAATTTTGACATGCAAACGCAGAGCGAAAAACACCCCCGAAGGCGGCTGCTTAGCCTGCGGCGCGGCCGGCCAGCGAGCGGGTGAAAAGTAAGGCGGCGGCACGACAAGGGCGAGCCCGAGCGGCTCTACAAAGGAAAGACAGCACGGCTGAAAGTGGTGCGAAAACTTTTTCTGCTTTTGACTTTTGCGACTTCCCACCCCAAAGAGGGGAAGCTGCACCGCTCCCGGAAGCACTGCAATACCAGGTCGATGCGTGGAGTGGACGGAGCAAGCCCCTGTTCCATCTCCCTGTTCCAAAAATCAATTTAATATTTGGTCCCCAGATAGGGGACGTATCAGATATTAAACTGATAAGAACAGATACTACACTTGATCTTAGCCAAAAGGCCGAGAAGCGATAGCCTGTAAACTCCCGCCGACGCGCAAGTGTCCCTCGGCCTCTGTCTTCTCCGTCAATCTGGCCGCGGTCGGCCGAGCGCAGGTGCGACGGCGGGCCTGCAGCAAGAGAGCAATTTCGGCCAGGGCTTACTTACTTGCAAGCCAGACGAAAAGCCGTGCCCGTATGGCACCCCCTTCCCTTCGGCGGAGATGACGCCATGAAAGCATTTGCATTTTGCGAGCAATTAACCAACCGGGCGGCGCGCAGGAGCGCGCCGGCGGGGCTTGCGGTGTCCCCTCCCCCCTCCTTTTCCAACGGGGGCGGGCGCAGTGGCTCAGAAATCCAACAGGGTGCAGCACGGTCCAGGTCAGCTGCAGAGCGGGAAAGGTGGCGAGGCCCCGCCCTGAAATCCAGGGCACGTCCCCATATGCAAATAAGAAAGAAAAACACAATTTTGACATGCAAACGCAGAGCGAAAAACACCCCCGAAGGCGGCTGCTTAGCCTGCGGCGCGGCCGGCCAGCGAGCGGGTGAAAAGTAAGGCGGCGGCACGACAAGGGCGAGCCCGAGCGGCTCTACAAAGGAAAGACAGCACGGCTGAAAGTGGTGCGAAAACTTTTTCTGCTTTTGACTTTTGCGACTTCCCACCCCAAAGAGGGGAAGCTGCACCGCTCCCGGAAGCACTGCAATACCAGGTCGATGCGTGGAGTGGACGGAGCAAGCCCCTGTTCCATCTCCCTGTTCCAAAAATCAATTTAATATTTGGTCCCCAGATAGGGGACGTATCAGATATTAAACTGATAAGAACAGATTTTTATTTTTTTTATTTTTTTTTATTTCAATATATATGCTTTATTCATAAAAATCTTTGTTCATGTACATGACAATGCAGTCCACATCTGGTACAGTGCAAATTAACTTCAGCACATGGCACTCAATTTACAAATTACATTACATTTATCATTACATATATCAAAGCATGTTTCAATATATAACAATATACACTCCACAAATCATATTACAGATGAAAGCAGTACATGGTACTCTCTTTACACAAATACTACACTTGATCTTAGCCAAAAGGCCGAGAAGCGATAGCCTGTAAACTCCCGCCGACGCGCAAGTGTCCCTCGGCCTCTGTCTTCTCCGTCAATCTGGCCGCGGTCGGCCGAGCGCAGGTGCGACGGCGGGCCTGCAGCAAGAGAGCAATTTCGGCCAGGGCTTACTTACTTGCAAGCCAGACGAAAAGCCGTGCCCGTATGGCACCCCCTTCCCTTCGGCGGAGATGACGCCATGAAAGCATTTGCATTTTGCGAGCAATTAACCAACCGGGCGGCGCGCAGGAGCGCGCCGGCGGGGCTTGCGGTGTCCCCTCCCCCCTCCTTTTCCAACGGGGGCGGGCGCAGTGGCTCAGAAATCCAACAGGGTGCAGCACGGTCCAGGTCAGCTGCAGAGCGGGAAAGGTGGCGAGGCCCCGCCCTGAAATCCAGGGCACGTCCCCATATGCAAATAAGAAAGAAAAACACAATTTTGACATGCAAACGCAGAGCGAAAAACACCCCCGAAGGCGGCTGCTTAGCCTGCGGCGCGGCCGGCCAGCGAGCGGGTGAAAAGTAAGGCGGCGGCACGACAAGGGCGAGCCCGAGCGGCTCTACAAAGGAAAGACAGCACGGCTGAAAGTGGTGCGAAAACTTTTTCTGCTTTTGACTTTTGCGACTTCCCACCCCAAAGAGGGGAAGCTGCACCGCTCCCGGAAGCACTGCAATACCAGGTCGATGCGTGGAGTGGACGGAGCAAGCCCCTGTTCCATCTCCCTGTTCCAAAAATCAATTTAATATTTGGTCCCCAGATAGGGGACGTATCAGATATTAAACTGATAAGAACAGATACTACACTTGATCTTAGCCAAAAGGCCGAGAAGCGATAGCCTGTAAACTCCCGCCGACGCGCAAGTGTCCCTCGGCCTCTGTCTTCTCCGTCAATCTGGCCGCGGTCGGCCGAGCGCAGGTGCGACGGCGGGCCTGCAGCAAGAGAGCAATTTCGGCCAGGGCTTACTTACTTGCAAGCCAGACGAAAAGCCGTGCCCGTATGGCACCCCCTTCCCTTCGGCGGAGATGACGCCATGAAAGCATTTGCATTTTGCGAGCAATTAACCAACCGGGCGGCGCGCAGGAGCGCGCCTTGCGGTGTCCCCTCCCCCCTCCTTTTCCAACGGGGGCGGGCGCAGTGGCTCAGAAATCCAACAGGGTGCAGCACGGTCCAGGTCAGCTGCAGAGCGGGAAAGGTGGCGAGGCCCCGCCCTGAAATCCAGGGCACGTCCCCATATGCAAATAAGAAAGAAAAACACAATTTTGACATGCAAACGCAGAGCGAAAAACACCCCCGAAGGCGGCTGCTTAGCCTGCGGCGCGGCCGGCCAGCGAGCGGGTGAAAAGTAAGGCGGCGGCACGACAAGGGCGAGCCCGAGCGGCTCTACAAAGGAAAGACAGCACGGCTGAAAGTGGTGCGAAAACTTTTTCTGCTTTTGACTTTTGCGACTTCCCACCCCAAAGAGGGGAAGCTGCACCGCTCCCGGAAGCACTGCAATACCAGGTCGATGCGTGGAGTGGACGGAGCAAGCCCCTGTTCCATCTCCCTGTTCCAAAAATCAATTTAATATTTGGTCCCCAGATAGGGGACGTATCAGATATTAAACTGATAAGAACAGATACTACACTTGATCTTAGCCAAAAGGCCGAGAAGCGATAGCCTGTAAACTCCCGCCGACGCGCAAGTGTCCCTCGGCCTCTGTCTTCTCCGTCAATCTGGCCGCGGTCGGCCGAGCGCAGGTGCGACGGCGGGCCTGCAGCAAGAGAGCAATTTCGGCCAGGGCTTACTTACTTGCAAGCCAGACGAAAAGCCGTGCCCGTATGGCACCCCCTTCCCTTCGGCGGAGATGACGCCATGAAAGCATTTGCATTTTGCGAGCAATTAACCAACCGGGCGGCGCGCAGGAGCGCGCCGGCGGGGCTTGCGGTGTCCCCTCCCCCCTCCTTTTCCAACGGGGGCGGGCGCAGTGGCTCAGAAATCCAACAGGGTGCAGCACGGTCCAGGTCAGCTGCAGAGCGGGAAAGGTGGCGAGGCCCCGCCCTGAAATCCAGGGCACGTCCCCATATGCAAATAAGAAAGAAAAACACAATTTTGACATGCAAACGCAGAGCGAAAAACACCCCCGAAGGCGGCTGCTTAGCCTGCGGCGCGGCCGGCCAGCGAGCGGGTGAAAAGTAAGGCGGCGGCACGACAAGGGCGAGCCCGAGCGGCTCTACAAAGGAAAGACAGCACGGCTGAAAGTGGTGCGAAAACTTTTTCTGCTTTTGACTTTTGCGACTTCCCACCCCAAAGAGGGGAAGCTGCACCGCTCCCGGAAGCACTGCAATACCAGGTCGATGCGTGGAGTGGACGGAGCAAGCCCCTGTTCCATCTCCCTGTTCCAAAAATCAATTTAATATTTGGTCCCCAGATAGGGGACGTATCAGATATTAAACTGATAAGAACAGATACTACACTTGATCTTAGCCAAAAGGCCGAGAAGCGATAGCCTGTAAACTCCCGCCGACGCGCAAGTGTCCCTCGGCCTCTGTCTTCTCCGTCAATCTGGCCGCGGTCGGCCGAGCGCAGGTGCGACGGCGGGCCTGCAGCAAGAGAGCAATTTCGGCCAGGGCTTACTTACTTGCAAGCCAGACGAAAAGCCGTGCCCGTATGGCACCCCCTTCCCTTCGGCGGAGATGACGCCATGAAAGCATTTGCATTTTGCGAGCAATTAACCAACCGGGCGGCGCGCAGGAGCGCGCCGGCGGGGCTTGCGGTGTCCCCTCCCCCCTCCTTTTCCAACGGGGGCGGGCGCAGTGGCTCAGAAATCCAACAGGGTGCAGCACGGTCCAGGTCAGCTGCAGAGCGGGAAAGGTGGCGAGGCCCCGCCCTGAAATCCAGGGCACGTCCCCATATGCAAATAAGAAAGAAAAACACAATTTTGACATGCAAACGCAGAGCGAAAAACACCCCCGAAGGCGGCTGCTTAGCCTGCGGCGCGGCCGGCCAGCGAGCGGGTGAAAAGTAAGGCGGCGGCACGACAAGGGCGAGCCCGAGCGGCTCTACAAAGGAAAGACAGCACGGCTGAAAGTGGTGCGAAAACTTTTTCTGCTTTTGACTTTTGCGACTTCCCACCCCAAAGAGGGGAAGCTGCACCGCTCCCGGAAGCACTGCAATACCAGGTCGATGCGTGGAGTGGACGGAGCAAGCCCCTGTTCCATCTCCCTGTTCCAAAAATCAATTTAATATTTGGTCCCCAGATAGGGGACGTATCAGATATTAAACTGATAAGAACAGATACTACACTTGATCTTAGCCAAAAGGCCGAGAAGCGATAGCCTGTAAACTCCCGCCGACGCGCAAGTGTCCCTCGGCCTCTGTCTTCTCCGTCAATCTGGCCGCGGTCGGCCGAGCGCAGGTGCGACGGCGGGCCTGCAGCAAGAGAGCAATTTCGGCCAGGGCTTACTTACTTGCAAGCCAGACGAAAAGCCGTGCCCGTATGGCACCCCCTTCCCTTCGGCGGAGATGACGCCATGAAAGCATTTGCATTTTGCGAGCAATTAACCAACCGGGCGGCGCGCAGGAGCGCGCCGGCGGGGCTTGCGGTGTCCCCTCCCCCCTCCTTTTCCAACGGGGGCGGGCGCAGTGGCTCAGAAATCCAACAGGGTGCAGCACGGTCCAGGTCAGCTGCAGAGCGGGAAAGGTGGCGAGGCCCCGCCCTGAAATCCAGGGCACGTCCCCATATGCAAATAAGAAAGAAAAACACAATTTTGACATGCAAACGCAGAGCGAAAAACACCCCCGAAGGCGGCTGCTTAGCCTGCGGCGCGGCCGGCCAGCGAGCGGGTGAAAAGTAAGGCGGCGGCACGACAAGGGCGAGCCCGAGCGGCTCTACAAAGGAAAGACAGCACGGCTGAAAGTGGTGCGAAAACTTTTTCTGCTTTTGACTTTTGCGACTTCCCACCCCAAAGAGGGGAAGCTGCACCGCTCCCGGAAGCACTGCAATACCAGGTCGATGCGTGGAGTGGACGGAGCAAGCCCCTGTTCCATCTCCCTGTTCCAAAAATCAATTTAATATTTGGTCCCCAGATAGGGGACGTATCAGATATTAAACTGATAAGAACAGATACTACACTTGATCTTAGCCAAAAGGCCGAGAAGCGATAGCCTGTAAACTCCCGCCGACGCGCAAGTGTCCCTCGGCCTCTGTCTTCTCCGTCAATCTGGCCGCGGTCGGCCGAGCGCAGGTGCGACGGCGGGCCTGCAGCAAGAGAGCAATTTCGGCCAGGGCTTACTTACTTGCAAGCCAGACGAAAAGCCGTGCCCGTATGGCACCCCCTTCCCTTCGGCGGAGATGACGCCATGAAAGCATTTGCATTTTGCGAGCAATTAACCAACCGGGCGGCGCGCAGGAGCGCGCCGGCGGGGCTTGCGGTGTCCCCTCCCCCCTCCTTTTCCAACGGGGGCGGGCGCAGTGGCTCAGAAATCCAACAGGGTGCAGCACGGTCCAGGTCAGCTGCAGAGCGGGAAAGGTGGCGAGGCCCCGCCCTGAAATCCAGGGCACGTCCCCATATGCAAATAAGAAAGAAAAACACAATTTTGACATGCAAACGCAGAGCGAAAAACACCCCCGAAGGCGGCTGCTTAGCCTGCGGCGCGGCCGGCCAGCGAGCGGGTGAAAAGTAAGGCGGCGGCACGACAAGGGCGAGCCCGAGCGGCTCTACAAAGGAAAGACAGCACGGCTGAAAGTGGTGCGAAAACTTTTTCTGCTTTTGACTTTTGCGACTTCCCACCCCAAAGAGGGGAAGCTGCACCGCTCCCGGAAGCACTGCAATACCAGGTCGATGCGTGGAGTGGACGGAGCAAGCCCCTGTTCCATCTCCCTGTTCCAAAAATCAATTTAATATTTGGTCCCCAGATAGGGGACGTATCAGATATTAAACTGATAAGAACAGATACTACACTTGATCTTAGCCAAAAGGCCGAGAAGCGATAGCCTGTAAACTCCCGCCGACGCGCAAGTGTCCCTCGGCCTCTGTCTTCTCCGTCAATCTGGCCGCGGTCGGCCGAGCGCAGGTGCGACGGCGGGCCTGCAGCAAGAGAGCAATTTCGGCCAGGGCTTACTTACTTGCAAGCCAGACGAAAAGCCGTGCCCGTATGGCACCCCCTTCCCTTCGGCGGAGATGACGCCATGAAAGCATTTGCATTTTGCGAGCAATTAACCAACCGGGCGGCGCGCAGGAGCGCGCCGGCGGGGCTTGCGGTGTCCCCTCCCCCCTCCTTTTCCAACGGGGGCGGGCGCAGTGGCTCAGAAATCCAACAGGGTGCAGCACGGTCCAGGTCAGCTGCAGAGCGGGAAAGGTGGCGAGGCCCCGCCCTGAAATCCAGGGCACGTCCCCATATGCAAATAAGAAAGAAAAACACAATTTTGACATGCAAACGCAGAGCGAAAAACACCCCCGAAGGCGGCTGCTTAGCCTGCGGCGCGGCCGGCCAGCGAGCGGGTGAAAAGTAAGGCGGCGGCACGACAAGGGCGAGCCCGAGCGGCTCTACAAAGGAAAGACAGCACGGCTGAAAGTGGTGCGAAAACTTTTTCTGCTTTTGACTTTTGCGACTTCCCACCCCAAAGAGGGGAAGCTGCACCGCTCCCGGAAGCACTGCAATACCAGGTCGATGCGTGGAGTGGACGGAGCAAGCCCCTGTTCCATCTCCCTGTTCCAAAAATCAATTTAATATTTGGTCCCCAGATAGGGGACGTATCAGATATTAAACTGATAAGAACAGATACTACACTTGATCTTAGCCAAAAGGCCGAGAAGCGATAGCCTGTAAACTCCCGCCGACGCGCAAGTGTCCCTCGGCCTCTGTCTTCTCCGTCAATCTGGCCGCGGTCGGCCGAGCGCAGGTGCGACGGCGGGCCTGCAGCAAGAGAGCAATTTCGGCCAGGGCTTACTTACTTGCAAGCCAGACGAAAAGCCGTGCCCGTATGGCACCCCCTTCCCTTCGGCGGAGATGACGCCATGAAAGCATTTGCATTTTGCGAGCAATTAACCAACCGGGCGGCGCGCAGGAGCGCGCCGGCGGGGCTTGCGGTGTCCCCTCCCCCCTCCTTTTCCAACGGGGGCGGGCGCAGTGGCTCAGAAATCCAACAGGGTGCAGCACGGTCCAGGTCAGCTGCAGAGCGGGAAAGGTGGCGAGGCCCCGCCCTGAAATCCAGGGCACGTCCCCATATGCAAATAAGAAAGAAAAACACAATTTTGACATGCAAACGCAGAGCGAAAAACACCCCCGAAGGCGGCTGCTTAGCCTGCGGCGCGGCCGGCCAGCGAGCGGGTGAAAAGTAAGGCGGCGGCACGACAAGGGCGAGCCCGAGCGGCTCTACAAAGGAAAGACAGCACGGCTGAAAGTGGTGCGAAAACTTTTTCTGCTTTTGACTTTTGCGACTTCCCACCCCAAAGAGGGGAAGCTGCACCGCTCCCGGAAGCACTGCAATACCAGGTCGATGCGTGGAGTGGACGGAGCAAGCCCCTGTTCCAAAAATCAATTTAATATTTGGTCCCCAGATAGGGGACGTATCAGATATTAAACTGATAAGAACAGATACTACACTTGATCTTAGCCAAAAGGCCGAGAAGCGATAGCCTGTAAACTCCCGCCGACGCGCAAGTGTCCCTCGGCCTCTGTCTTCTCCGTCAATCTGGCCGCGGTCGGCCGAGCGCAGGTGCGACGGCGGGCCTGCAGCAAGAGAGCAATTTCGGCCAGGGCTTACTTACTTGCAAGCCAGACGAAAAGCCGTGCCCGTATGGCACCCCCTTCCCTTCGGCGGAGATGACGCCATGAAAGCATTTGCATTTTGCGAGCAATTAACCAACCGGGCGGCGCGCAGGAGCGCGCCGGCGGGGCTTGCGGTGTCCCCTCCCCCCTCCTTTTCCAACGGGGGCGGGCGCAGTGGCTCAGAAATCCAACAGGGTGCAGCACGGTCCAGGTCAGCTGCAGAGCGGGAAAGGTGGCGAGGCCCCGCCCTGAAATCCAGGGCACGTCCCCATATGCAAATAAGAAAGAAAAACACAATTTTGACATGCAAACGCAGAGCGAAAAACACCCCCGAAGGCGGCTGCTTAGCCTGCGGCGCGGCCGGCCAGCGAGCGGGTGAAAAGTAAGGCGGCGGCACGACAAGGGCGAGCCCGAGCGGCTCTACAAAGGAAAGACAGCACGGCTGAAAGTGGTGCGAAAACTTTTTCTGCTTTTGACTTTTGCGACTTCCCACCCCAAAGAGGGGAAGCTGCACCGCTCCCGGAAGCACTGCAATACCAGGTCGATGCGTGGAGTGGACGGAGCAAGCCCCTGTTCCATCTCCCTGTTCCAAAAATCAATTTAATATTTGGTCCCCAGATAGGGGACGTATCAGATATTAAACTGATAAGAACAGATACTACACTTGATCTTAGCCAAAAGGCCGAGAAGCGATAGCCTGTAAACTCCCGCCGACGCGCAAGTGTCCCTCGGCCTCTGTCTTCTCCGTCAATCTGGCCGCGGTCGGCCGAGCGCAGGTGCGACGGCGGGCCTGCAGCAAGAGAGCAATTTCGGCCAGGGCTTACTTACTTGCAAGCCAGACGAAAAGCCGTGCCCGTATGGCACCCCCTTCCCTTCGGCGGAGATGACGCCATGAAAGCATTTGCATTTTGCGAGCAATTAACCAACCGGGCGGCGCGCAGGAGCGCGCCGGCGGGGCTTGCGGTGTCCCCTCCCCCCTCCTTTTCCAACGGGGGCGGGCGCAGTGGCTCAGAAATCCAACAGGGTGCAGCACGGTCCAGGTCAGCTGCAGAGCGGGAAAGGTGGCGAGGCCCCGCCCTGAAATCCAGGGCACGTCCCCATATGCAAATAAGAAAGAAAAACACAATTTTGACATGCAAACGCAGAGCGAAAAACACCCCCGAAGGCGGCTGCTTAGCCTGCGGCGCGGCCGGCCAGCGAGCGGGTGAAAAGTAAGGCGGCGGCACGACAAGGGCGAGCCCGAGCGGCTCTACAAAGGAAAGACAGCACGGCTGAAAGTGGTGCGAAAACTTTTTCTGCTTTTGACTTTTGCGACTTCCCACCCCAAAGAGGGGAAGCTGCACCGCTCCCGGAAGCACTGCAATACCAGGTCGATG
The DNA here is from genome assembly GCF_052327205.1 of Somniosus microcephalus. Lineage (NCBI taxonomy): Eukaryota > Metazoa > Chordata > Chondrichthyes > Squaliformes > Somniosidae > Somniosus > Somniosus microcephalus. The sequence goes on from NC_141014.1 coordinate 21,495,661, forward strand.
CGTGGAGTGGACGGAGCAAGCCCCTGTTCCATCTCCCTGTTCCAAAAATCAATTTAATATTTGGTCCCCAGATAGGGGACGTATCAGATATTAAACTGATAAGAACAGATTTTTTTTTTATTTTTTTTTTTTTTTTTTTTTTTATTTCAATATATATGCTTTATTCATAAAAATCTTTGTTCATGTACATGACAATGCAGTCCACATCTGGTACAGTGCAAATTAACTTCAGCACATGGCACTCAATTTACAAATTACATTACATTTATCATTACATATATCAAAGCATGTTTCAATATATAACAATATACACTCCACAAATCATATTACAGATGAAAGCAGTACATGGTACTCTCTTTACACAAACAGGTACATTTTCATTACATGTTTTATCAATCATACAGCCCAAGGGGGGCCGAGATGCATTCCAACATTTCTCAAAATACATTACATTACAATCCACCAACCGTATTATATATGGCTTAATAATGCACATGAATGCAGTACAGTACTCTATTTACATTCACAGATTACAAGTGCTTTACAATTAACACACTTGTACGTCATGCGGCCCGAGGGGGGGTTTTTCCACTGGTTTCAGCCCCTCAGTGTACACTGGCGGGAGGGCCTTAAACTGTGGCCCTTCCCCATCGTGCCTTGGCGGCGGCGGCACCAACCTTTAGTGCGTCCCTCAGCACGTACTCCCGGACCTTGGAATGTGCCAATCTGCAACACTCGGTCGTGGACATCTCCTTGCTCTGGAAGATCAGCAAGTTTCGGGCAGACCAAAGGGCGTCTTTCACCGAGTTGATGATCTTCCAGCAGCAGTTGATGTTTGTCTCGGTGTGCGTCCCTGGGAACAGTCCGTAGAGCACAGAGTCCTGTGTTACCGAGCTGCTCGGGATGAACCTCGACAAAGACCACTGCATCTCTTTCCAGACCTTCTGTGCAAAGGCACATTCCAGAAGGAGATGGATGACGGTCTCGTCCCTAGCGCAGCCTCCTCGCGGACAGCGTGCGGTGGAGCAGAGACGTCGGGAGTGCATGAAGGATCTGACGGGGAGGGCCCTTCTCACCACCAGCCAAGCTACGTCTTGGTGCTTGTTTGTGAGTTCTGGCGATGAGGCATTCTGCCAAATGACTTCGACAGTCTGCTCAGGGAACCATCCGAGAGGATCTACCATCTCCTTTTCCCGTAGGGTCTCGAGGACGTTTCGTGCTGACCACTGCTTGACAGCTTTGTGGTCAAAGGTGTTTGCCGTGAAAAACTTTTCCACGAAGGACAGGTGGTTTGGCACGGTCCAACTGGATGGAGCGTTCCGCGGCAGCGTCGCCAGACCCATCCTTCGCAACACCGGGGTCAGGTAGAACCTCAGCACGTAGTGACACTTGGTGTTTGCGTACCGAGGGTCTGTGCACAGTTTGATGCAGCCGCACACAAAGGTGGCCATCAGGATGAGGGCGACGTTTGGTACGTTCTTTCCCCCTTTCTCTGGAGATTTGTACATCGTGTCCCTCCGGACACGGTCCATTTTCGATCTCCAGATAAAGTGGAAGACGGCTCGGGTGACTGCGGCGGCGCAGGGTCGGGGTATGGGCCACACCTGCGCCACGTACAGCAGCACTGACAGCACTTCGCACCTGATGACCAGGTTCTTTCCCACGATCGACAGGGAGCGCTGCTCCCACATTCCCAGTTTCTGGCGTGCCTTGGAGATACGCTCCTCCCAGTTTTTTGTGCATGCCCCAGCCGCTCCGAACCATATTCCCAGCACCTTCAGGTAATCTGACCTGACGGTGAAGGGGACAAAGGATCGGTCGGCCCAGTTCCCAAAGAACATGGCCTCGCTTTTGCTGCGATTTACTTTCGCTCCCGAGGCCAGTTCAAATTGGTCGCAGATGCTCAGCAGTCTGCGGACCGACAGCGGATCCGAGCAAAAGACGGCGACGTCATCCATGTACAGGGAGGTCTTAACCTGAGTGCCTCCGCTGCCTGGGATCGTCACCCCTCCAATGCTCGAATCCCTTCTGATGGATTGGGCAAAGGGTTCGATACAACACACGAACAAGACGGAGGAGAGAGGACAGCCCTGCCTGACTCCAGATTTGATCGGGAAGCTTTCTGATTCCCACCCGTTGATTAGGACTGCGCTACTGATGTTTGTGTAGAGCAGTTGGATCCAATTGCAGATTCCCTCCCCAAACCCCATTTTGGAGAGCACGTCCATCATGTACGTGTGCGATATTCTGTCGAAAGCCTTCTCCTGGTCCAAGCTGATTAAGCAGGTGTGCACCCCCCTGTCCCGCACGTAGGCGATCGTATCCCTGAGTAGCGCGAGGCTATCAGAGATCTTCCTGCCGGGTACGGCACAGGTCTGATCCGGGTGGATCACCAGCTCCAGAGCAGACTTGACCCTGTTGGCGATGACCTTGGACAGAATCTTGTAGTCCACATTAAGCAGCGAAATGGGCCGCCAGTTTCTGATTTCTTCCCTCTCCCCTTTCTGCTTGTAGATGAGGGTGATGATGCCTTTCCTCATCGATTCTGACATGCTGCCAGCCAGAAGCATACCCCCGTACACTTCCAGCAGGTCTGGGCCCATCCAGTCCCACAGAGCCGAATACAACTCGACCGGTAGGCCGTCGCTTCCGGGAGTTTTACTCGTCTCGAAGGACCGGACGGCCTTTGTCAGCTCGTCCAGAGTTAGCGGGTGATCCAGACTCTCCCGCTTGCTGTCGTCTAGCACCTCCGAGATAGACGACAGGAAAGACTGGGAGGCCGCGCTGTCTGTGGGCTTCGTGTCGTACAGCCCGGCATAAAAGGATTTGCTGATCCTTCGCATGTCAGGCTGCGAGGACGTCACAGAGCCGTCTTCCTCCTTCAGGCTGTGGATCACAGAGCTCCCTCTGTGTACCTTTTGGAAGAAGAAACGCGAGCACGTCTCGTCCTGCTCCACGGAGCGGACTCTGGAGCGGAAGATGATCTTGGAGGACTCTGAGGCATAGAGCGAGGCTTGCTGGCCCTTCACCTCTTGGAGTTCCTCCCCGACATTGACTCCCATCGACTGCGGCAGGAGCAGATTCTGCATGCTTTTCTGGAGTCGGGACATTTCCCTCTGTCCCTCTCTCGCCTTCTGAACACCTTTGAGGATGAAGAACCTCTTGATGTTCGTCTTGATCGTTTCCCACCAGTGCGCCGGGGAATCAAAGAGGGGTTTCACGGTTCTCCAACCTTTGTAATCCCTTTTGAGTTCCTCAATGTTTTCTGGGGTCAACAGTTTCACGTTCAGCTTCCATATCCCTCTGCCTACTTTCTGGTCTTCCTGTGGGTGACAGTCGGCTAGTAAGAGGCAGTGGTCAGAGAAGAACACCGGCTTGACGTCGGTGGATCTGACCGAGAGAGCTTGGGACACAAACAGGAAGTCTATCCTGGAACGGACAGACCCGTCTGGCCTGGACCAGGTGTATCTGCGCGGCGCTCCATCTGCAGGGTTGCTGAAGATGTCGTGCAGCTTGGCGTCTTTTACCGCTTCCATCAGGAGTCTGGACGTGGCGTCCAGTTTGCTGTCGGCTCTGCCGGATCGCCCAGCCGCATCGATGATGCAGTTGAAGTCACCGCCCAGAATAACCGGCCTGGACGTCGCCAGCAGCAGCGGTAGCTGCTGGAAGACGGCCAGCCGCTCGTTCTTGAGAGCCGGGGCGTACACATTGATCAGCCTGAGCGGGGCATTCTTGTACAGTACGTCTGCTACGAGGAGGCGGCCACCCACCACCTCCTTAACTTCGGTGATGGTGAAGTCACCTCCCCGCAGCAGAATACCCAGGCCGGAGGCACGGCAATCGTTGCCTCCTGACCAGATCGATTGGCCGTGGGGCCACCATCGCGACCACTGCCTGTAGTTGCTGAAGTGCGGTAGGCCGCACTCCTGCAGGAACAGTAGGTCGGCCTTGACCTTGGCAAGGTACCCCAAGGTGGAAACACATCGCGTCGTGCTTTTGATGCTACGCACGTTTATGCTTGCAATTTTTAAAGCCATTTTAAATTTTAAATAGAGTTCAAGTCCCATTTTAATAAGCAGTCCTTTATGCTGTTTCCATCCCTTGGGGCTGGACCTGCATACACACAGTGTTAGAGAAAAACTGTACTTGCCCTGGGCTGAGGAACTCGCCCTGGTCTCTTGAGGGGTTGCTGTACCGGCAGGGGGATGACGGCGGTGAGAAGAAGTCTTCTTCCTCATTCGTGGATGGTTCTTCCCTCAGCCTGTCGCCTGTGGTGTCGTGGCTCCCGGTTTCCCGGAGCAGGTGTGCATCGGTCGCTTCATTGCTCCCGGTTTCCCGGAGCTGGGGTATGGTGGACGCTCCGCTGCTCCCGGTTGTCTGGAGCTGGGGAGCGTCGGGCACTTGGCCGCCCCCGGCGGTCTGGAGCTGGGGGACGTCGGGCACTTGGCCGCTCCCGGCAGTCTGTAGCTGGGGAGCGTCGGGCTCTTGGCCGCTCCCGGCGGTCTGGAGCTGGGGAGCGTCGGGCACTTGGCCGCTCCCGGCGGTCTGGAGCTGGGGAGCGTCGGGCACTTGGCCACTCCCGGCGGTCTGGAGCTGGGGAGCGTCGGGAACTTGGCCGCTCCCGGCGGTCTGGAGCTGGGCTGCGTTGTGCCCTTCGTTGCTACCGGTGTTCTGGGGCACGGTGATCACTCCTGTTTGTTTCTTTTCGCTCAGCCACTTTTTTTGTTGTTGGTGACTGTTCTTTTCTTGCCCTTCCTCATCAGATGAGCAGCTGCTGGTGTTGCCCGTTTGGGGCGGGTGCCGCCTTTTTTCCACAGGCCTGGACTTTGGCGGCCTCTCTCTTTGGGGGAGGCTTTTTTTCTTGTTCTTTCGTTTGACCTCCTGCCATTCTCCCAGTTGTTGTTCTCCAGCTGCCTCCTCTTCCATGGTCTCTGGCTGTTGGGGAGGAGGCTGAGTGCTGGTTGCCTGGGTTTGGTCGTTTCCAGTGAGGGCCTCTGCGGTGGGAGCGGTGCTGGTCTCCTTTGAGGCGGCCTTGTTGACAGGTCCTTTAATTGCCTGCGCATAGCTGCTGCTGCGCCTTGGGCAGGCCTTGTAGAGATGGCCTGTCTCCCCGCACAAGTTGCAGCACTTGCTCTCCTTGCAATCCTTCGTCTGGTGGCCTTCCTGCTTGCAGTTGCGACAGATGGTGACAGTGCAGGTCGCCGCCACGTGCCCGGATCTCCCGCAGGTTCGACACACCCTGGGTTGTCCCGCGTACACCATGTAGCCCCGGCTTCCACCGATGGCGAAGCTGGAGGGGAGGTGCTGGATGGCTCCTTTGGCATCCACTTTCAGGGTTACTTTGATCTGGCGTTTGCTGGTCCAGATCCCAAACAGGTCATTTACGTCAACGCTGTTCCCGACACTGTCGACGTATCTGCCGAGGAACGTCAGCACATCGACCACAGGGATGTGCGGGTTGTACATGTGTACAGTGACCACCCGGTTTCTTTGTGTTGGGAGAGTGAATAGAGGCTCGGCAGTCATAACTGAAAGCAGCGTTTCACTCCCCTTTTCCTTAACTGCCTGCAGAAATTTCAGGCATGCCGCGACGTTCCTGAACGTCACATCAAAATGTCCACTGCTGGGGAAATCCTGCAGAGCGAAGATATCCGCAACTTGGAATCCGCAGCATCCGGTCAAGATCCTCTTCACAAAAAGGGAGCGGTCGATGGGCGATTGTCCCTCCACCTTCTTCACTGTGACTCGGACAGTGTTCCGGACTCCCTGTCTCGCTCCTCGGTTTGCTGCAATCTCGCTTGCAGGTCGCCCGTCACTCCAGGCTCTCGAGCTCGCTGTTCCATTGGCCGCCGTCGCGCCTGCCAATCGCTCTCTGCCCCGGGCTGCCAAGCTTGCTGCTTGCTTGGCCCTCGTCTCGCCTGCCAATCGCTCTCCGCCCTGGAGTCCCGGGCTCGCTTCCTCATTGGCCGACGTCATGCCTGCCAATCGCTCTCCGCCCCGGCCTCCCGAGCTCGCTCCTTCGTTGGCCGCCCTCTCGCCTGCCGATCGCTCTCCGCTGCAGGCTCTCGACCTCGCTGCATGGTCGGCCGCCACCTCGCGCTGCAGGTCGCTCTCCACTCCGGGCTCCCGCAATCGCTCCTCCTCCGGCGGCCTCGGTTTCTGCTCCCGATAGCTCCTTTCTCGGGTTTCCTCGCTCTCTGCTCCGTCAGTCTCCATCTATGCAGATCGCTCTGCTCTGATTGGATCAAGGCCGAAGCCAGCATGAAAATGCAGCCAAACCAGAAACACCAGTATCGCGACACAAGGTCAATTAGCATCAGAATCAAGCAGATACTGATAAGAACAGATACTACACTTGATCTTAGCCAAAAGGCCGAGAAGCGATAGCCTGTAAACTCCCGCCGACGCGCAAGTGTCCCTCGGCCTCTGTCTTCTCCGTCAATCTGGCCGCGGTCGGCCGAGCGCAGGTGCGACGGCGGGCCTGCAGCAAGAGAGCAATTTCGGCCAGGGCTTACTTACTTGCAAGCCAGACGAAAAGCCGTGCCCGTATGGCACCCCCTTCCCTTCGGCGGAGATGACGCCATGAAAGCATTTGCATTTTGCGAGCAATTAACCAACCGGGCGGCGCGCAGGAGCGCGCCGGCGGGGCTTGCGGTGTCCCCTCCCCCCTCCTTTTCCAACGGGGGCGGGCGCAGTGGCTCAGAAATCCAACAGGGTGCAGCACGGTCCAGGTCAGCTGCAGAGCGGGAAAGGTGGCGAGGCCCCGCCCTGAAATCCAGGGCACGTCCCCATATGCAAATAAGAAAGAAAAACACAATTTTGACATGCAAACGCAGAGCGAAAAACACCCCCGAAGGCGGCTGCTTAGCCTGCGGCGCGGCCGGCCAGCGAGCGGGTGAAAAGTAAGGCGGCGGCACGACAAGGGCGAGCCCGAGCGGCTCTACAAAGGAAAGACAGCACGGCTGAAAGTGGTGCGAAAACTTTTTCTGCTTTTGACTTTTGCGACTTCCCACCCCAAAGAGGGGAAGCTGCACCGCTCCCGGAAGCACTGCAATACCAGGTCGATGCGTGGAGTGGACGGAGCAAGCCCCTGTTCCATCTCCCTGTTCCAAAAATCAATTTAATATTTGGTCCCCAGATAGGGGACGTATCAGATATTAAACTGATAAGAACAGATACTACACTTGATCTTAGCCAAAAGGCCGAGAAGCGATAGCCTGTAAACTCCCGCCGACGCGCAAGTGTCCCTCGGCCTCTGTCTTCTCCGTCAATCTGGCCGCGGTCGGCCGAGCGCAGGTGCGACGGCGGGCCTGCAGCAAGAGAGCAATTTCGGCCAGGGCTTACTTACTTGCAAGCCAGACGAAAAGCCGTGCCCGTATGGCACCCCCTTCCCTTCGGCGGAGATGACGCCATGAAAGCATTTGCATTTTGCGAGCAATTAACCAACCGGGCGGCGCGCAGGAGCGCGCCGGCGGGGCTTGCGGTGTCCCCTCCCCCCTCCTTTTCCAACGGGGGCGGGCGCAGTGGCTCAGAAATCCAACAGGGTGCAGCACGGTCCAGGTCAGCTGCAGAGCGGGAAAGGTGGCGAGGCCCCGCCCTGAAATCCAGGGCACGTCCCCATATGCAAATAAGAAAGAAAAACACAATTTTGACATGCAAACGCAGAGCGAAAAACACCCCCGAAGGCGGCTGCTTAGCCTGCGGCGCGGCCGGCCAGCGAGCGGGTGAAAAGTAAGGCGGCGGCACGACAAGGGCGAGCCCGAGCGGCTCTACAAAGGAAAGACAGCACGGCTGAAAGTGGTGCGAAAACTTTTTCTGCTTTTGACTTTTGCGACTTCCCACCCCAAAGAGGGGAAGCTGCACCGCTCCCGGAAGCACTGCAATACCAGGTCGATGCGTGGAGTGGACGGAGCAAGCCCCTGTTCCATCTCCCTGTTCCAAAAATCAATTTAATATTTGGTCCCCAGATAGGGGACGTATCAGATATTAAACTGATAAGAACAGATACTACACTTGATCTTAGCCAAAAGGCCGAGAAGCGATAGCCTGTAAACTCCCGCCGACGCGCAAGTGTCCCTCGGCCTCTGTCTTCTCCGTCAATCTGGCCGCGGTCGGCCGAGCGCAGGTGCGACGGCGGGCCTGCAGCAAGAGAGCAATTTCGGCCAGGGCTTACTTACTTGCAAGCCAGACGAAAAGCCGTGCCCGTATGGCACCCCCTTCCCTTCGGCGGAGATGACGCCATGAAAGCATTTGCATTTTGCGAGCAATTAACCAACCGGGCGGCGCGCAGGAGCGCGCCGGCGGGGCTTGCGGTGTCCCCTCCCCCCTCCTTTTCCAACGGGGGCGGGCGCAGTGGCTCAGAAATCCAACAGGGTGCAGCACGGTCCAGGTCAGCTGCAGAGCGGGAAAGGTGGCGAGGCCCCGCCCTGAAATCCAGGGCACGTCCCCATATGCAAATAAGAAAGAAAAACACAATTTTGACATGCAAACGCAGAGCGAAAAACACCCCCGAAGGCGGCTGCTTAGCCTGCGGCGCGGCCGGCCAGCGAGCGGGTGAAAAGTAAGGCGGCGGCACGACAAGGGCGAGCCCGAGCGGCTCTACAAAGGAAAGACAGCACGGCTGAAAGTGGTGCGAAAACTTTTTCTGCTTTTGACTTTTGCGACTTCCCACCCCAAAGAGGGGAAGCTGCACCGCTCCCGGAAGCACTGCAATACCAGGTCGATGCGTGGAGTGGACGGAGCAAGCCCCTGTTCCATCTCCCTGTTCCAAAAATCAATTTAATATTTGGTCCCCAGATAGGGGACGTATCAGATATTAAACTGATAAGAACAGATTTTTTTTTTTTTTATTTCAATATATATGCTTTATTCATAAAAATCTTTGTTCATGTACATGACAATGCAGTCCACATCTGGTACAGTGCAAATTAACTTCAGCACATGGCACTCAATTTACAAATTACATTACATTTATCATTACATATATCAAAGCATGTTTCAATATATAACAATATACACTCCACAAATCATATTACAGATGAAAGCAGTACATGGTACTCTCTTTACACAAACAGGTACATTTTCATTACATGTTTTATCAATCATACAGCCCAAGGGGGGCCGAGATGCATTCCAACATTTCTCAAAATACATTACATTACAATCCACCAACCGTATTATATATGGCTTAATAATGCACATGAATGCAGTACAGTACTCTATTTACATTCACAGATTACAAGTGCTTTACAATTAACACACTTGTACATCATGCGGCCCGAGGGGGGCGGTTTCCCCTGGTTCCAGCCCCTCAGTGTACACTGGCGGGAGGGCCTTAAACTGTGGCCTTAAGAACAGATACTACACTTGATCTTAGCCAAAAGGCCGAGAAGCGATAGCCTGTAAACTCCCGCCGACGCGCAAGTGTCCCTCGGCCTCTGTCTTCTCCGTCAATCTGGCCGCGGTCGGCCGAGCGCAGGTGCGACGGCGGGCCTGCAGCAAGAGAGCAATTTCGGCCAGGGCTTACTTACTTGCAAGCCAGACGAAAAGCCGTGCCCGTATGGCACCCCCTTCCCTTCGGCGGAGATGACGCCATGAAAGCATTTGCATTTTGCGAGCAATTAACCAACCGGGCGGCGCGCAGGAGCGCGCCGGCGGGGCTTGCGGTGTCCCCTCCCCCCTCCTTTTCCAACGGGGGCGGGCGCAGTGGCTCAGAAATCCAACAGGGTGCAGCACGGTCCAGGTCAGCTGCAGAGCGGGAAAGGTGGCGAGGCCCCGCCCTGAAATCCAGGGCACGTCCCCATATGCAAATAAGAAAGAAAAACACAATTTTGACATGCAAACGCAGAGCGAAAAACACCCCCGAAGGCGGCTGCTTAGCCTGCGGCGCGGCCGGCCAGCGAGCGGGTGAAAAGTAAGGCGGCGGCACGACAAGGGCGAGCCCGAGCGGCTCTACAAAGGAAAGACAGCACGGCTGAAAGTGGTGCGAAAACTTTTTCTGCTTTTGACTTTTGCGACTTCCCACCCCAAAGAGGGGAAGCTGCACCGCTCCCGGAAGCACTGCAATACCAGGTCGATGCGTGGAGTGGACGGAGCAAGCCCCTGTTCCATCTCCCTGTTCCAAAAATCAATTTAATATTTGGTCCCCAGATAGGGGACGTATCAGATATTAAACTGATAAGAACAGATTTTTTTTTTTTTTTTTCAATATATATGCTTTATTCATAAAAATCTTTGTTCATGTACATGACAATGCAGTCCACATCTGGTACAGTGCAAATTAACTTCAGCACATGGCACTCAATTTACAAATTACATTACATTTTTCATTACATATATCAAAGCATGTTTCAATATATAACAATATACACTCCACAAATCATATTACAGATGAAAGCAGTACATGGTACTCTCTTTACACAAACAGGTACATTTTCATTACATGTTTTATCAGTCATACAGCCCAAGGGGGGCCGAGATGCATTCCAACATTTCTCAAAATACATTACATTACAATCCACCAACCGTATTATATATGGCTTAATAATACACATGAACGCAGTACATGGTACTCTATTTACATTCACAGATTACAAGTGCTTTACAATTAACACACTTGTACGTCATGCGGCCCGAGGGGGGGGTTTTCCACTGGTTTCAGCCCCTCAGTGTACACTGGCGGGAGGGCCTTAAACTGTGGCCCTTCCCCATCGTGCCTTGGCGGCGGCGGCACCAACCTTTAGTGCGTCCCTCAGCACGTACTCCCGGACCTTGGAATGTGCCAATCTGCAACACTCGGTCGTGGACATCTCCTTGCTCTGGAAGACCAGCAAGTTTCGGGCAGACCAAAGGGCGTCTTTCACCGAGTTGATGATCTTCCAGCAGCAGTTGATGTTTGTCTCGGTGTGCGTCCCTGGGAACAGTCCATAGAGCACAGAGTCCTGTGTTACCGAGCTGCTCGGGATGAACCTCGACAAAGACCACTGCATCTCTTTCCAGACCTTCTGTGCAAAGGCACATTCCAGAAGGAGATGGATGACGGTCTCGTCCCAAGCGCAGCCTCCTCGCGGACAGCGTGCGGTGGAGCAGAGACGTCGGGAGTGCATGAAGGATCTGACGGGGAGGGCCCTTCTCACCACCAGCCAAGCTACGTCTTGGTGCTTGTTTGTGAGTTCTGGCGATGAGGCATTCTGCCAAATGACTTCGACAGTCTGCTCAGGGAACCATCCGAGAGGATCTACCATCTCCTTTTCCCGTAGGGTCTCGAGGACGTTTCGTGCTGACCACTGCTTGACAGCTTTGTGGTCAAAGGTGTTTGCCGTGAAAAACTTTTCCACGAAGGACAGGTGGTCTGGCACGGTCCAACTGGATGGAGCGTTCCGCGGCAGCGTCGCCAGACCCATCCTTCGCAACACCGGGGTCAGGTAGAACCTCAGCACGTAGTGACACTTGGTGTTTGCGTACTGAGGGTCCGTGCACAGTTTGATGCAGCCGCACACAAAGGTGGCCATCAGGATGAGGGCGACGTTTGGTACGTTCTTTCCCCCTTTCTCTGGAGATTTGTACATCGTGTCCCTCCGGACACGGTCCATTTTCGATCTCCAGATAAAGTGGAAGACGGCTCGGGTGACTGCGGCGGCGCAGGGTCGGGGTATGGGCCACACCTGCGCCACGTACAGCAGCACCGACAGCACTTCGCACCTGATGACCAGGTTCTTGCCCACGATCGACAGGGAGCGCTGCTCCCACATTCCCAGTTTCTGGCGTGCCTTGGAGATACGCTCCTCCCAGTTTTTTGTGCATGCCCCAGCCGCTCCGAACCATATTCCCAGCACCTTCAGGTAATCTGACCTGACGGTGAAGGGGACAAAGGATCGGTCGGCCCAGTTCCCAAAGAACATGGCCTCGCTTTTGCTGCGATTTACTTTCGCTCCCGAGGCCAGTTCAAATTGGTCGCAGATGCTCAGCAGTCTGCGGACCGATAGCGGATCCGAGCAAAAGACGGCGACGTCATCCATGTACAGGGAGGTCTTAACCTGAGTGCCTCCGCTGCCTGGGATCGTCACCCCTCCAATGCTCGAATCCCTTCTGATGGATTGGGCAAAGGGTTCGATACAACACACGAACAAGACGGAGGAGAGAGGACAGCCCTGCCTGACTCCAGATTTGACCGGGAAGCTTTCTGATTCCCACCCGTTGATTAGGACTGCGCTACTGATGTCTGTGTAGAGCAGTTGGATCCAATTGCAGATTCCCTCCCCAAACCCCATTTTGGAGAGCACGTCCATCATGTACGTGTGCGATATTCTGTCGAAAGCCTTCTCCTGGTCCAAGCTGATTAAGCAGGTGTGCACCCCCCTGTCCCGCACGTAGGCGATCGTATCCCTGAGTAGCGCGAGGCTATCAGAGATCTTCCTGCCGGGTACGGCACAGGTCTGATCCGGGTGGATCACCAGCTCCAGAGCAGACTTGACCCTGTTGTCGATGACCTTGGACAGAATCTTGTAGTCCACATTAAGCAGCGAAATGGGCCGCCAGTTTCTGATTTCTTCCCTCTCCCCTTTCTGCTTGTAGATGAGGGTGATGATGCCTTTCCTCATCGATTCTGACATGCTGCCAGCCAGAAGCATACCCCCGTACACTTCCAGCAGGTCTGGGCCCATCCAGTCCCACAGAGCCGAATACAACTCGACCGGTAGGCCGTCGCTTCCGGGAGTTTTACTCGTCTCGAAGGACTGGACGGCCTTTGTCAGCTCGTCCAGAGTTAGCGGGTGATCCAGACTCTCCCGCTTGCTGTCGTCTAGCACCTCCGAGATAGACGACAGGAAAGACTGGGAGGCCGCGCTGTCTGTGGGCTTCGCGTCGTACAGCCCGGCATAAAAGGATTTGCTGATCCTTCGCATGTCAGGCTGCGAGGACGTCACAGAGCCGTCTTCCTCCTTCAGGCTGTGGATCACAGAGCTCCCTCTGTGTACCTTTTGGAAGAAGAAACGCGAGCACGTCTCGTCCTGCTCCACGGAGCGGACTCTGGAGCGGAAGATGATCTTGGAGGACTCTGAGGCATAGAGCGAGGCTTGCTGGCCCTTCACCTCTTGGAGTTCCTCCCCGACATTGACTCCCATCGACTGCAGCAGGAGCAGATTCTGCATGCTTTTCTGGAGTCGGGACATTTCCCTCTGTCCCTCGCTCGCCTTCTGAACACCTTTGAGGATGAAGAACCTCTTGATGTTCGTCTTGATCGTTTCCCACCAGTGCGCCGGGGAATCAAAGAGGGGTTTCACGGTTCTCCAACCTTTGTAATCCCTTTTGAGTTCCTCCATGTTTTCTGGGGTCAACAGTTTCACGTTCAGCTTCCATATCCCTCTGCCTACTTTCTGGTCTTCCTGTGGGTGACAGTCGGCTAGTAAGAGGCAGTGGTCAGAGAAGAACACCGGCTTGACGTCGGTGGATCTGACCGAGAGAGCTTGGGACACAAACAGGAAGTCTATCCTGGAACGGACAGACCCGTCTGGCCTGGACCAGGTGTATCTGCGCGGCGCTCCATCTGCAGGGTTGCTGAAGATGTCGTGCAGCTTGGCGTCTTTTACCGCTTCCATCAGGAGTCTGGACGTGGCGTCCAGTTTGCTGTCGGCTCTGCCGGATCGCCCAGCCGCATCGATGATGCAGTTGAAGTCACCGCCCAGAATAACCGGCCTGGACGTCGCCAGCAGCAGCGGTAGCTGCTGGAAGACGGCCAGCCGCTCGTTCTTGAGAGCCGGGGCGTACACATTGATCAGCCTGAGCGGGGCGTTCTTGTACAGTACGTCTGCTGCGAGGAGGCGGCCACCCACCACCTCCTTAACTTCGGTGATGGTGAAGTCACCTCCCCGCAGCAGAATACCCAGGCCGGAGGCACGGCAATCGTTGCCTCCTGACCAGATCGATTGGCCGTGGGGCCACCATCGCGACCACTGCCTGTAGTTGCTGAAGTGCGGTAGGCCGCACTCCTGCAGGAACAGTAGGTCGGCCTTGACCTTGGCAAGGTACCCCAAGGTGGAAACACATCGCGTCGTGCTTTTGATGCTACGCACGTTTATGCTTGCAATTTTTAAAGCCATTTTAAATTTTAAATAGAGTTCAAGTCCCATTTTAATAAGCAGTCCTTTATGCTGTTTCCATCCCTTGGGGCTGGACCTGCATACACACAGTGTCAGAGAAAAACTGTACTTGCCCTGGGCTGAGGAACTCGCCCTGGTCTCTTGAGGGGTTGCTGTACCGGCAGGGGGATGACGGCGGTGAGAAGAAGTCTTCTTCCTCATTCGTGGATGGTTCTTCCCTCAGCCTGTCGCCTGTGGTGTCGTGGCTCCCGGTTTCCCGGAGCAGGTGTGCATCGGTCGCTTCATTGCTCCCGGTTTCCCGGAGCTGGGGTATGGTGGACGCTCCGCTGCTCCCGGTTGTCTGGAGCTGGGGAGCGTCGGGCACTTGGCCGCCCCCGGCGGTCTGGAGCTGGGGGACGTCGGGCACTTGGCCACTCCCGGCAGTCTGTAGCTGGGGAGCGTCGGGCTCTTGGCCGCTCCCGGCGGTCTGGAGCTGGGGAGCGTCGGGCACTTGGCCGCTCCCGGCGGTCTGGAGCTGGGGAGCGTCGGGAACTTGGCCGCTCCCGGCGGTCTGGAGCTGGGGAGCGTCGGGCACTTGGCCACTCCCGGCGGTCTGGAGCTGGGGAGCGTCGGGAACTTGGCCGCTCCCGGCGGTCTGGAGCTGGGCTGCGTTGTGCCCTTCGTTGCTACCGGTGTTCTGGGGCACGGTGATCACTCCTGTTTGTTTCTTTTCGCTCAGCCACTTTTTTTGTTGTTGGTGACTGTTCTTTTCTTGCCCTTCCTCATCAGATGAGCAGCTGCTGGTGTTGCCCGTTTGGGGCGGGTGCCGCCTTTTTTCCACAGGCCTGGACGTTGGCGGCCTCTCTCTTTGGGGGAGGCTTTTTTTCTTGTTCTTTCGTTTGACCTCCTGCCATTCTCCCAGTTGTTGTTCTCCAGCTGCCTCCTCTTCCATGGTCTCTGGCTGTTGGGGAGGAGGCTGAGTGCTGGTTGCCTGGGTTTGGTCGTTTCCAGTGAGGGCCTCTGCGGTGGGAGCGGTGCTGGTCTCCTTTGAGGCGGCCTTTTTGACAGGTCCTTTAATTGCCTGCGCATAGCTGCTGCTGCGCCTTGGGCAGGCCTTGTAGAGATGGCCTGTCTCCCCGCACAAGTTGCAGCACTTGCTCTCCTTGCAATCCTTCGTCTGGTGGCCTTCCTGCTTGCAGTTGCGACAGATGGTGACAGTGCAGGTCGCCGCCACGTGCCCGGATCTCCCGCAGGTTCGACACACCCTGGGTTGTCCCGCGTACACCATGTAGCCCCGGCTTCCACCGATGGCGAAGCTGGAGGGGAGGTGCTGGATGGCTCCTTTGGCATCCACTTTCAGGGTTACTTTGATCTGGCGTTTGCTGGTCCAGATCCCAAACAGGTCATTTACGTCAACGCTGTTCCCGACACTGTCGACGTATCTGCCGAGGAACGTCAGCACATCGACCACAGGGATGTGCGGGTTGTACATGTGTACAGTGACCACCCGGTTTCTTTGTGTTGGGAGAGTGAATAGAGGCTCGGCAGTCATAACTGAAAGCAGCGTTTCACTCCCCTTTTCCTTAACTGTCTGCAGAAATTTCAGGCATGCCGCGACGTTCCTGAACGTCACATCAAAATGTCCACTGCTGGGGAAATCCTGCAGAGCGAAGATATCCGCAACTTGGAATCCGCAGCATCCGGTCAAGATCCTCTTCACAAAAAGGGAGCGGTCGATGGGCGATTGTCCCTCCACCTTCTTCACTGTGACTCGGACAGTGTTCCGGACTCCCTGTCTCGCTCCTCGGTTTGCTGCAATCTCGCTTGCAGGTCGCCCGTCACTCCAGGCTCTCGAGCTCGCTGTTCCATTGGCCGCCGTCGCGCCTGCCAATCGCTCTCTGCCCCGGGCTGCCAAGCTTGCTGCTTGCTTGGCCCTCGTCTCGCCTGCCAATCGCTCTCCGCCCTGGAGTTCCGGGCTCTCTTCCTCATTGGCCGACGTCATGCCTGCCAATCGTTCTCCGCCCCGGCCTCCCGAGCTCGCTCCTTCGTTGGCCGCCCTCTCGCCTGCCGATCGCTCTCCGCTGCAGGCTCTCGACCTCGCTGCATGGTCGCTCTCCACTCCGGGCTCCCGCAATCGCTCCTCCTCCGGCGGCCTCGGTTTCTGCTCCCGATAGCTCCTTTCTCGGGTTTCCTCGCTCACTGCTCCCACAGTCGCCATCTATGCAGATCGCTCTGCTCTGATTGGATCAAGGCCGAAGCCAGCATGAAAATGCAGCCAAACCAGAAACACCAGTATCGCGACACAAGGTCAATCAGCATCAGAATCAAGCAGATACTACACTTGATCTTAGCCAAAAGGCCGAGAAGCGATAGCCTGTAAACTCCCGCCGACGCGCAAGTGTCCCTCGGCCTCTGTCTTCTCCGTCAATCTGGCCGCGGTCGGCCGAGCGCAGGTGCGACGGCGGGCCTGCAGCAAGAGAGCAATTTCGGCCAGGGCTTACTTACTTGCAAGCCAGACGAAAAGCCGTGCCCGTATGGCACCCCCTTCCCTTCGGCGGAGATGACGCCATGAAAGCATTTGCATTTTGCGAGCAATTAACCAACCGGGCGGCGCGCAGGAGCGCGCCGGCGGGGCTTGCGGTGTCCCCTCCCCCCTCCTTTTCCAACGGGGGCGGGCGCAGTGGCTCAGAAATCCAACAGGGTGCAGCACGGTCCAGGTCAGCTGCAGAGCGGGAAAGGTGGCGAGGCCCCGCCCTGAAATCCAGGGCACGTCCCCATATGCAAATAAGAAAGAAAAACACAATTTTGACATGCAAACGCAGAGCGAAAAACACCCCCGAAGGCGGCTGCTTAGCCTGCGGCGCGGCCGGCCAGCGAGCGGGTGAAAAGTAAGGCGGCGGCACGACAAGGGCGAGCCCGAGCGGCTCTACAAAGGAAAGACAGCACGGCTGAAAGTGGTGCGAAAACTTTTTCTGCTTTTGACTTTTGCGACTTCCCACCCCAAAGAGGGGAAGCTGCACCGCTCCCGGAAGCACTGCAATACCAGGTCGATGCGTGGAGTGGACGGAGCAAGCCCCTGTTCCATCTCCCTGTTCCAAAAATCAATTTAATATTTGGTCCCCAGATAGGGGACGTATCAGATATTAAACTGATAAGAACAGATACTACACTTGATCTTAGCCAAAAGGCCGAGAAGCGATAGCCTGTAAACTCCCGCCGACGCGCAAGTGTCCCTCGGCCTCTGTCTTCTCCGTCAATCTGGCCGCGGTCGGCCGAGCGCAGGTGCGACGGCGGGCCTGCAGCAAGAGAGCAATTTCGGCCAGGGCTTACTTACTTGCAAGCCAGACGAAAAGCCGTGCCCGTATGGCACCCCCTTCCCTTCGGCGGAGATGACGCCATGAAAGCATTTGCATTTTGCGAGCAATTAACCAACCGGGCGGCGCGCAGGAGCGCGCCGGCGGGGCTTGCGGTGTCCCCTCCCCCCTCCTTTTCCAACGGGGGCGGGCGCAGTGGCTCAGAAATCCAACAGGGTGCAGCACGGTCCAGGTCAGCTGCAGAGCGGGAAAGGTGGCGAGGCCCCGCCCTGAAATCCAGGGCACGTCCCCATATGCAAATAAGAAAGAAAAACACAATTTTGACATGCAAACGCAGAGCGAAAAACACCCCCGAAGGCGGCTGCTTAGCCTGCGGCGCGGCCGGCCAGCGAGCGGGTGAAAAGTAAGGCGGCGGCACGACAAGGGCGAGCCCGAGCGGCTCTACAAAGGAAAGACAGCACGGCTGAAAGTGGTGCGAAAACTTTTTCTGCTTTTGACTTTTGCGACTTCCCACCCCAAAGAGGGGAAGCTGCACCGCTCCCGGAAGCACTGCAATACCAGGTCGATGCGTGGAGTGGACGGAGCAAGCCCCTGTTCCATCTCCCTGTTCCAAAAATCAATTTAATATTTGGTCCCCAGATAGGGGACGTATCAGATATTAAACTGATAAGAACAGATACTACACTTGATCTTAGCCAAAAGGCCGAGAAGCGATAGCCTGTAAACTCCCGCCGACGCGCAAGTGTCCCTCGGCCTCTGTCTTCTCCGTCAATCTGGCCGCGGTCGGCCGAGCGCAGGTGCGACGGCGGGCCTGCAGCAAGAGAGCAATTTCGGCCAGGGCTTACTTACTTGCAAGCCAGACGAAAAGCCGTGCCCGTATGGCACCCCCTTCCCTTCGGCGGAGATGACGCCATGAAAGCATTTGCATTTTGCGAGCAATTAACCAACCGGGCGGCGCGCAGGAGCGCGCCGGCGGGGCTTGCGGTGTCCCCTCCCCCCTCCTTTTCCAACGGGGGCGGGCGCAGTGGCTCAGAAATCCAACAGGGTGCAGCACGGTCCAGGTCAGCTGCAGAGCGGGAAAGGTGGCGAGGCCCCGCCCTGAAATCCAGGGCACGTCCCCATATGCAAATAAGAAAGAAAAACACAATTTTGACATGCAAACGCAGAGCGAAAAACACCCCCGAAGGCGGCTGCTTAGCCTGCGGCGCGGCCGGCCAGCGAGCGGGTGAAAAGTAAGGCGGCGGCACGACAAGGGCGAGCCCGAGCGGCTCTACAAAGGAAAGACAGCACGGCTGAAAGTGGTGCGAAAACTTTTTCTGCTTTTGACTTTTGCGACTTCCCACCCCAAAGAGGGGAAGCTGCACCGCTCCCGGAAGCACTGCAATACCAGGTCGATGCGTGGAGTGGACGGAGCAAGCCCCTGTTCCATCTCCCTGTTCCAAAAATCAATTTAATATTTGGTCCCCAGATAGGGGACGTATCAGATATTAAACTGATAAGAACAGATACTACACTTGATCTTAGCCAAAAGGCCGAGAAGCGATAGCCTGTAAACTCCCGCCGACGCGCAAGTGTCCCTCGGCCTCTGTCTTCTCCGTCAATCTGGCCGCGGTCGGCCGAGCGCAGGTGCGACGGCGGGCCTGCAGCAAGAGAGCAATTTCGGCCAGGGCTTACTTACTTGCAAGCCAGACGAAAAGCCGTGCCCGTATGGCACCCCCTTCCCTTCGGCGGAGATGACGCCATGAAAGCATTTGCATTTTGCGAGCAATTAACCAACCGGGCGGCGCGCAGGAGCGCGCCGGCGGGGCTTGCGGTGTCCCCTCCCCCCTCCTTTTCCAACGGGGGCGGGCGCAGTGGCTCAGAAATCCAACAGGGTGCAGCACGGTCCAGGTCAGCTGCAGAGCGGGAAAGGTGGCGAGGCCCCGCCCTGAAATCCAGGGCACGTCCCCATATGCAAATAAGAAAGAAAAACACAATTTTGACATGCAAACGCAGAGCGAAAAACACCCCCGAAGGCGGCTGCTTAGCCTGCGGCGCGGCCGGCCAGCGAGCGGGTGAAAAGTAAGGCGGCGGCACGACAAGGGCGAGCCCGAGCGGCTCTACAAAGGAAAGACAGCACGGCTGAAAGTGGTGCGAAAACTTTTTCTGCTTTTGACTTTTGCGACTTCCCACCCCAAAGAGGGGAAGCTGCACCGCTCCCGGAAGCACTGCAATACCAGGTCGATGCGTGGAGTGGACGGAGCAAGCCCCTGTTCCATCTCCCTGTTCCAAAAATCAATTTAATATTTGGTCCCCAGATAGGGGACGTATCAGATATTAAACTGATAAGAACAGATTTTTTTTTTTTTTTTTTTTTTTTTATCTGGTACAGTGCAAATTAACTTCAGCACATGGCACTCAATTTACAAATTACATTACATTTATCATTACATATATCAAAGCATGTTTCAATATATAACAACATACACTCCACAAATCATATTACAGATGAAAGCAGTACATGGTACTCTCTTTACACAAACAGGTACATTTTCATTACATGTTTTATCAGTCATACAGCCCAAGGGGGGCCGAGATGCATTCCAACATTTCTCAAAATACATTACATTACAATCCACCAACCGTATTATATATGGCTTAATAATACACATGAATGCTGTACATGGTACTCTATTTACATTCACAGATTACAAGTGCTTTACAATTAACACACTTGTACGTCATGCGGCCCGAGGGGGGGGTTTTCCACTGGTTTCAGCCCCTCAGTCTACACTGGCGGGAGGGCCTTAAACTGTGGCCCTTCCCCATCGTGCCTTGGCGGCGGCGGCACCAACCTTTAGTGCGTCCCTCAGCACGTACTCCCGGACCTTGGAATGTGCCAATCTGCAACACTCGGTCGTGGACATCTCCTTGCTCTGGAAGATCAGCAAGTTTCGGGCAGACCAACTGATAAGAACAGATACTACACTTGATCTTAGCCAAAAGGCCGAGAAGCGATAGCCTGTAAACTCCCGCCGACGCGCAAGTGTCCCTCGGCCTCTGTCTTCTCCGTCAATCTGGCCGCGGTCGGCCGAGCGCAGGTGCGACGGCGGGCCTGCAGCAAGAGAGCAATTTCGGCCAGGGCTTACTTACTTGCAAGCCAGACGAAAAGCCGTGCCCGTATGGCACCCCCTTCCCTTCGGCGGAGATGACGCCATGAAAGCATTTGCATTTTGCGAGCAATTAACCAACCGGGCGGCGCGCAGGAGCGCGCCGGCGGGGCTTGCGGTGTCCCCTCCCCCCTCCTTTTCCAACGGGGGCGGGCGCAGTGGCTCAGAAATCCAACAGGGTGCAGCACGGTCCAGGTCAGCTGCAGAGCGGGAAAGGTGGCGAGGCCCCGCCCTGAAATCCAGGGCACGTCCCCATATGCAAATAAGAAAGAAAAACACAATTTTGACATGCAAACGCAGAGCGAAAAACACCCCCGAAGGCGGCTGCTTAGCCTGCGGCGCGGCCGGCCAGCGAGCGGGTGAAAAGTAAGGCGGCGGCACGACAAGGGCGAGCCCGAGCGGCTCTACAAAGGAAAGACAGCACGGCTGAAAGTGGTGCGAAAACTTTTTCTGCTTTTGACTTTTGCGACTTCCCACCCCAAAGAGGGGAAGCTGCACCGCTCCCGGAAGCACTGCAATACCAGGTCGATGCGTGGAGTGGACGGAGCAAGCCCCTGTTCCATCTCCCTGTTCCAAAAATCAATTTAATATTTGGTCCCCAGATAGGGGACGTATCAGATATTAAACTGATAAGAACAGATACTACACTTGATTTTAGCCAAAAGGCCGAGAAGCGATAGCCTGTAAACTCCCGCCGACGCGCAAGTGTCCCTCGGCCTCTGTCTTCTCCGTCAATCTGGCCGCGGTCGGCCGAGCGCAGGTGCGACGGCGGGCCTGCAGCAAGAGAGCAATTTCGGCCAGGGCTTACTTACTTGCAAGCCAGACGAAAAGCCGTGCCCGTATGGCACCCCCTTCCCTTCGGCGGAGATGACGCCATGAAAGCATTTGCATTTTGCGAGCAATTAACCAACCGGGCGGCGCGCAGGAGCGCGCCGGCGGGGCTTGCGGTGTCCCCTCCCCCCTCCTTTTCCAACGGGGGCGGGCGCAGTGGCTCAGAAATCCAACAGGGTGCAGCACGGTCCAGGTCAGCTGCAGAGCGGGAAAGGTGGCGAGGCCCCGCCCTGAAATCCAGGGCACGTCCCCATATGCAAATAAGAAAGAAAAACACAATTTTGACATGCAAACGCAGAGCGAAAAACACCCCCGAAGGCGGCTGCTTAGCCTGCGGCGCGGCCGGCCAGCGAGCGGGTGAAAAGTAAGGCGGCGGCACGACAAGGGCGAGCCCGAGCGGCTCTACAAAGGAAAGACAGCACGGCTGAAAGTGGTGCGAAAACTTTTTCTGCTTTTGACTTTTGCGACTTCCCACCCCAAAGAGGGGAAGCTGCACCGCTCCCGGAAGCACTGCAATACCAGGTCGATGCGTGGAGTGGACGGAGCAAGCCCCTGTTCCATCTCCCTGTTCCAAAAATCAATTTAATATTTGGTCCCCAGATAGGGGACGTATCAGATATTAAACTGATAAGAACAGATTTTTTTTTTTCAATATATATGCTTTATTCATAAAAATCTTTGTTCATGTACATGACAATGCAGTCCACATCTGGTACAGTGCAAATTAACTTCAGCACATGGCACTCAATTTACAAATTACATTACATTTATCATTACATATATCAAAGCATGTTTCAATATATAACAACATACACTCCACAAATCATATTACAGATGAAAGCAGTACATGGTACTCTCTTTACACAAACAGGTACATTTTCATTACATGTTTTATCAGTCATACAGCCCAAGGGGGGCCGAGATGCATTCCAACATTTCTCAAAATACATTACATTACAATCCACCAACCGTATTATATATGGCTTAATAATACACATGAATGCAGTACATGGTACTCTATTTACATTCACAGATTACAAGTGCTTTACAATTAACACACTTGTACGTCATGCGGCCCGAAACTGATAAGAACAGATACTACACTTGATCTTAGCCAAAAGGCCGAGAAGCGATAGCCTGTAAACTCCCGCCGACGCGCAAGTGTCCCTCGGCCTCTGTCTTCTCCGTCAATCTGGCCGCGGTCGGCCGAGCGCAGGTGCGACGGCGGGCCTGCAGCAAGAGAGCAATTTCGGCCAGGGCTTACTTACTTGCAAGCCAGACGAAAAGCCGTGCCCGTATGGCACCCCCTTCCCTTCGGCGGAGATGACGCCATGAAAGCATTTGCATTTTGCGAGCAATTAACCAACCGGGCGGCGCGCAGGAGCGCGCCGGCGGGGCTTGCGGTGTCCCCTCCCCCCTCCTTTTCCAACGGGGGCGGGCGCAGTGGCTCAGAAATCCAACAGGGTGCAGCACGGTCCAGGTCAGCTGCAGAGCGGGAAAGGTGGCGAGGCCCCGCCCTGAAATCCAGGGCACGTCCCCATATGCAAATAAGAAAGAAAAACACAATTTTGACATGCAAACGCAGAGCGAAAAACACCCCCGAAGGCGGCTGCTTAGCCTGCGGCGCGGCCGGCCAGCGAGCGGGTGAAAAGTAAGGCGGCGGCACGACAAGGGCGAGCCCGAGCGGCTCTACAAAGGAAAGACAGCACGGCTGAAAGTGGTGCGAAAACTTTTTCTGCTTTTGACTTTTGCGACTTCCCACCCCAAAGAGGGGAAGCTGCACCGCTCCCGGAAGCACTGCAATACCAGGTCGATGCGTGGAGTGGACGGAGCAAGCCCCTGTTCCATCTCCCTGTTCCAAAAATCAATTTAATATTTGGTCCCCAGATAGGGGACGTATCAGATATTAAACTGATAAGAACAGATACTACACTTGATCTTAGCCAAAAGGCCGAGAAGCGATAGCCTGTAAACTCCCGCCGACGCGCAAGTGTCCCTCGGCCTCTGTCTTCTCCGTCAATCTGGCCGCGGTCGGCCGAGCGCAGGTGCGACGGCGGGCCTGCAGCAAGAGAGCAATTTCGGCCAGGGCTTACTTACTTGCAAGCCAGACGAAAAGCCGTGCCCGTATGGCACCCCCTTCCCTTCGGCGGAGATGACGCCATGAAAGCATTTGCATTTTGCGAGCAATTAACCAACCGGGCGGCGCGCAGGAGCGCGCCGGCGGGGCTTGCGGTGTCCCCTCCCCCCTCCTTTTCCAACGGGGGCGGGCGCAGTGGCTCAGAAATCCAACAGGGTGCAGCACGGTCCAGGTCAGCTGCAGAGCGGGAAAGGTGGCGAGGCCCCGCCCTGAAATCCAGGGCACGTCCCCATATGCAAATAAGAAAGAAAAACACAATTTTGACATGCAAACGCAGAGCGAAAAACACCCCCGAAGGCGGCTGCTTAGCCTGCGGCGCGGCCGGCCAGCGAGCGGGTGAAAAGTAAGGCGGCGGCACGACAAGGGCGAGCCCGAGCGGCTCTACAAAGGAAAGACAGCACGGCTGAAAGTGGTGCGAAAACTTTTTCTGCTTTTGACTTTTGCGACTTCCCACCCCAAAGAGGGGAAGCTGCACCGCTCCCGGAAGCACTGCAATACCAGGTCGATGCGTGGAGTGGACGGAGCAAGCCCCTGTTCCATCTCCCTGTTCCAAAAATCAATTTAATATTTGGTCCCCAGATAGGGGACGTATCAGATATTAAACTGATAAGAACAGATACTACACTTGATCTTAGCCAAAAGGCCGAGAAGCGATAGCCTGTAAACTCCCGCCGACGCGCAAGTGTCCCTCGGCCTCTGTCTTCTCCGTCAATCTGGCCGCGGTCGGCCGAGCGCAGGTGCGACGGCGGGCCTGCAGCAAGAGAGCAATTTCGGCCAGGGCTTACTTACTTGCAAGCCAGACGAAAAGCCGTGCCCGTATGGCACCCCCTTCCCTTCGGCGGAGATGACGCCATGAAAGCATTTGCATTTTGCGAGCAATTAACCAACCGGGCGGCGCGCAGGAGCGCGCCGGCGGGGCTTGCGGTGTCCCCTCCCCCCTCCTTTTCCAACGGGGGCGGGCGCAGTGGCTCAGAAATCCAACAGGGTGCAGCACGGTCCAGGTCAGCTGCAGAGCGGGAAAGGTGGCGAGGCCCCGCCCTGAAATCCAGGGCACGTCCCCATATGCAAATAAGAAAGAAAAACACAATTTTGACATGCAAACGCAGAGCGAAAAACACCCCCGAAGGCGGCTGCTTAGCCTGCGGCGCGGCCGGCCAGCGAGCGGGTGAAAAGTAAGGCGGCGGCACGACAAGGGCGAGCCCGAGCGGCTCTACAAAGGAAAGACAGCACGGCTGAAAGTGGTGCGAAAACTTTTTCTGCTTTTGACTTTTGCGACTTCCCACCCCAAAGAGGGGAAGCTGCACCGCTCCCGGAAGCACTGCAATACCAGGTCGATGCGTGGAGTGGACGGAGCAAGCCCCTGTTCCATCTCCCTGTTCCAAAAATCAATTTAATATTTGGTCCCCAGATAGGGGACGTATCAGATATTAAACTGATAAGAACAGATACTACACTTGATCTTAGCCAAAAGGCCGAGAAGCGATAGCCTGTAAACTCCCGCCGACGCGCAAGTGTCCCTCGGCCTCTGTCTTCTCCGTCAATCTGGCCGCGGTCGGCCGAGCGCAGGTGCGACGGCGGGCCTGCAGCAAGAGAGCAATTTCGGCCAGGGCTTACTTACTTGCAAGCCAGACGAAAAGCCGTGCCCGTATGGCACCCCCTTCCCTTCGGCGGAGATGACGCCATGAAAGCATTTGCATTTTGCGAGCAATTAACCAACCGGGCGGCGCGCAGGAGCGCGCCGGCGGGGCTTGCGGTGTCCCCTCCCCCCTCCTTTTCCAACGGGGGCGGGCGCAGTGGCTCAGAAATCCAACAGGGTGCAGCACGGTCCAGGTCAGCTGCAGAGCGGGAAAGGTGGCGAGGCCCCGCCCTGAAATCCAGGGCACGTCCCCATATGCAAATAAGAAAGAAAAACACAATTTTGACATGCAAACGCAGAGCGAAAAACACCCCCGAAGGCGGCTGCTTAGCCTGCGGCGCGGCCGGCCAGCGAGCGGGTGAAAAGTAAGGCGGCGGCACGACAAGGGCGAGCCCGAGCGGCTCTACAAAGGAAAGACAGCACGGCTGAAAGTGGTGCGAAAACTTTTTCTGCTTTTGACTTTTGCGACTTCCCACCCCAAAGAGGGGAAGCTGCACCGCTCCCGGAAGCACTGCAATACCAGGTCGATGCGTGGAGTGGACGGAGCAAGCCCCTGTTCCATCTCCCTGTTCCAAAAATCAATTTAATATTTGGTCCCCAGATAGGGGACGTATCAGATATTAAACTGATAAGAACAGATACTACACTTGATCTTAGCCAAAAGGCCGAGAAGCGATAGCCTGTAAACTCCCGCCGACGCGCAAGTGTCCCTCGGCCTCTGTCTTCTCCGTCAATCTGGCCGCGGTCGGCCGAGCGCAGGTGCGACGGCGGGCCTGCAGCAAGAGAGCAATTTCGGCCAGGGCTTACTTACTTGCAAGCCAGACGAAAAGCCGTGCCCGTATGGCACCCCCTTCCCTTCGGCGGAGATGACGCCATGAAAGCATTTGCATTTTGCGAGCAATTAACCAACCGGGCGGCGCGCAGGAGCGCGCCGGCGGGGCTTGCGGTGTCCCCTCCCCCCTCCTTTTCCAACGGGGGCGGGCGCAGTGGCTCAGAAATCCAACAGGGTGCAGCACGGTCCAGGTCAGCTGCAGAGCGGGAAAGGTGGCGAGGCCCCGCCCTGAAATCCAGGGCACGTCCCCATATGCAAATAAGAAAGAAAAACACAATTTTGACATGCAAACGCAGAGCGAAAAACACCCCCGAAGGCGGCTGCTTAGCCTGCGGCGCGGCCGGCCAGCGAGCGGGTGAAAAGTAAGGCGGCGGCACGACAAGGGCGAGCCCGAGCGGCTCTACAAAGGAAAGACAGCACGGCTGAAAGTGGTGCGAAAACTTTTTCTGCTTTTGACTTTTGCGACTTCCCACCCCAAAGAGGGGAAGCTGCACCGCTCCCGGAAGCACTGCAATACCAGGTCGATGCGTGGAGTGGACGGAGCAAGCCCCTGTTCCATCTCCCTGTTCCAAAAATCAATTTAATATTTGGTCCCCAGATAGGGGACGTATCAGATATTAAACTGATAAGAACAGATACTACACTTGATCTTAGCCAAAAGGCCGAGAAGCGATAGCCTGTAAACTCCCGCCGACGCGCAAGTGTCCCTCGGCCTCTGTCTTCTCCGTCAATCTGGCCGCGGTCGGCCGAGCGCAGGTGCGACGGCGGGCCTGCAGCAAGAGAGCAATTTCGGCCAGGGCTTACTTACTTGCAAGCCAGACGAAAAGCCGTGCCCGTATGGCACCCCCTTCCCTTCGGCGGAGATGACGCCATGAAAGCATTTGCATTTTGCGAGCAATTAACCAACCGGGCGGCGCGCAGGAGCGCGCCGGCGGGGCTTGCGGTGTCCCCTCCCCCCTCCTTTTCCAACGGGGGCGGGCGCAGTGGCTCAGAAATCCAACAGGGTGCAGCACGGTCCAGGTCAGCTGCAGAGCGGGAAAGGTGGCGAGGCCCCGCCCTGAAATCCAGGGCACGTCCCCATATGCAAATAAGAAAGAAAAACACAATTTTGACATGCAAACGCAGAGCGAAAAACACCCCCGAAGGCGGCTGCTTAGCCTGCGGCGCGGCCGGCCAGCGAGCGGGTGAAAAGTAAGGCGGCGGCACGACAAGGGCGAGCCCGAGCGGCTCTACAAAGGAAAGACAGCACGGCTGAAAGTGGTGCGAAAACTTTTTCTGCTTTTGACTTTTGCGACTTCCCACCCCAAAGAGGGGAAGCTGCACCGCTCCCGGAAGCACTGCAATACCAGGTCGATGCGTGGAGTGGACAGAGCAAGCCCCTGTTCCATCTCCCTGTTCCAAAAATCAATTTAATATTTGGTCCCCAGATAGGGGACGTATCAGATATTAAACTGATAAGAACAGATACTACACTTGATCTTAGCCAAAAGGCCGAGAAGCGATAGCCTGTAAACTCCCGCCGACGCGCAAGTGTCCCTCGGCCTCTGTCTTCTCCGTCAATCTGGCCGCGGTCGGCCGAGCGCAGGTGCGACGGCGGGCCTGCAGCAAGAGAGCAATTTCGGCCAGGGCTTACTTACTTGCAAGCCAGACGAAAAGCCGTGCCCGTATGGCACCCCCTTCCCTTCGGCGGAGATGACGCCATGAAAGCATTTGCATTTTGCGAGCAATTAACCAACCGGGCGGCGCGCAGGAGCGCGCCGGCGGGGCTTGCGGTGTCCCCTCCCCCCTCCTTTTCCAACGGGGGCGGGCGCAGTGGCTCAGAAATCCAACAGGGTGCAGCACGGTCCAGGTCAGCTGCAGAGCGGGAAAGGTGGCGAGGCCCCGCCCTGAAATCCAGGGCACGTCCCCATATGCAAATAAGAAAGAAAAACACAATTTTGACATGCAAACGCAGAGCGAAAAACACCCCCGAAGGCGGCTGCTTAGCCTGCGGCGCGGCCGGCCAGCGAGCGGGTGAAAAGTAAGGCGGCGGCACGACAAGGGCGAGCCCGAGCGGCTCTACAAAGGAAAGACAGCACGGCTGAAAGTGGTGCGAAAACTTTTTCTGCTTTTGACTTTTGCGACTTCCCACCCCAAAGAGGGGAAGCTGCACCGCTCCCGGAAGCACTGCAATACCAGGTCGATGCGTGGAGTGGACGGAGCAAGCCCCTGTTCCATCTCCCTGTTCCAAAAATCAATTTAATATTTGGTCCCCAGATAGGGGACGTATCAGATATTAAACTGATAAGAACAGATACTACACTTGATCTTAGCCAAAAGGCCGAGAAGCGATAGCCTGTAAACTCCCGCCGACGCGCAAGTGTCCCTCGGCCTCTGTCTTCTCCGTCAATCTGGCCGCGGTCGGCCGAGCGCAGGTGCGACGGCGGGCCTGCAGCAAGAGAGCAATTTCGGCCAGGGCTTACTTACTTGCAAGCCAGACGAAAAGCCGTGCCCGTATGGCACCCCCTTCCCTTCGGCGGAGATGACGCCATGAAAGCATTTGCATTTTGCGAGCAATTAACCAACCGGGCGGCGCGCAGGAGCGCGCCGGCGGGGCTTGCGGTGTCCCCTCCCCCCTCCTTTTCCAACGGGGGCGGGCGCAGTGGCTCAGAAATCCAACAGGGTGCAGCACGGTCCAGGTCAGCTGCAGAGCGGGAAAGGTGGCGAGGCCCCGCCCTGAAATCCAGGGCACGTCCCCATATGCAAATAAGAAAGAAAAACACAATTTTGACATGCAAACGCAGAGCGAAAAACACCCCCGAAGGCGGCTGCTTAGCCTGCGGCGCGGCCGGCCAGCGAGCGGGTGAAAAGTAAGGCGGCGGCACGACAAGGGCGAGCCCGAGCGGCTCTACAAAGGAAAGACAGCACGGCTGAAAGTGGTGCGAAAACTTTTTCTGCTTTTGACTTTTGCGACTTCCCACCCCAAAGAGGGGAAGCTGCACCGCTCCCGGAAGCACTGCAATACCAGGTCGATGCGTGGAGTGGACGGAGCAAGCCCCTGTTCCATCTCCCTGTTCCAAAAATCAATTTAATATTTGGTCCCCAGATAGGGGACGTATCAGATATTAAACTGATAAGAACAGATTTTTTTTTTTTTTTTTTCAATATATATGCTTTATTCATAAAAATCTTTGTTCATGTACATGACAATGCAGTCCACATCTGGTACAGTGCAAATTAACTTCAGCACATGGCACTCAATTTACAAATTACATTACATTTATCATTACATATATCAAAGCATGTTTCAATATATAACAATATACACTCCACAAATCATATTACAGATGAAAGCAGTACATGGTACTCTCTTTACACAAACAGGTACATTTTCATTACATGTTTTATCAGTCATACAGCCCAAGGGGGGCCGAGATGCATTCCAACATTTCTCAAAATACATTACATTACAATCCACCAACCGTATTATATATGGCTTAATAATACACATGAATGCAGTACATGGTACTCTATTTACATTCACAGATTACAAGTGCTTTACAATTAACACACTTGTACGTCATGCGGCCCGAGGGGGGGTTTTTCCACTGGTTTCAGCCCCTCAGTGTACACTGGCGGGAGGGCTTTAAACTGTGGCCCTTCCCCATCGTGCCTTGGCGGCGGCGGCACCAACCTTTAGTGCGTCCCTCAGCACGTACTCCCGGACCTTGGAATGTGCCAATCTGCAACACTCGGTCGTGGACATCTCCTTGCTCTGGAAGATCAGCAAGTTTCGGGCAGACCAAAGGGCGTCTTTCACCGAGTTGATGATCTTCCAGCAGCAGTTGATGTTTGTCTCGGTGTGCGTCCCTGGGAACAGTCCGTAGAGCACAGAGTCCTGTGTTACCGAGCTGCTCGGGATGAACCTCGACAAAGACCACTGCATCTCTTTCCAGACCTTCTGTGCAAAGGCACATTCCAGAAGGAGATGGATGACGGTCTCGTCCCTAGCGCAGCCTCCTCGCGGACAGCGTGCGGTGGAGCAGAGACGTCGGGAGTGCATGAAGGATCTGACGGGGAGGGCCCTTCTCACCACCAGCCAAGCTACGTCTTGGTGCTTGTTTGTGAGTTCTGGCGATGAGGCATTCTGCCAAATGACTTCGACAGTCTGCTCAGGGAACCATCCGAGAGGATCTACCATCTCCTTTTCCCGTAGGGTCTCGAGGACGTTTCGTGCTGACCACTGCTTGACAGCTTTGTGGTCAAAGGTGTTTGCCGTGAAAAACTTTTCCACGAAGGACAGGTGGTTTGGCACGGTCCAACTGGATGGAGCGTTCCGCGGCAGCGTCGCCAGACCCATCCTTCGCAACACCGGGGTCAGGTAGAACCTCAGCACGTAGTGACACTTGGTGTTTGCGTACCGAGGGTCTGTGCACAGTTTGATGCAGCCGCACACAAAGGTGGCCATCAGGATGAGGGCGACGTTTGGTACGTTCTTTCCCCCTTTCTCTGGAGATTTGTACATCGTGTCCCTCCGGACACGGTCCATTTTCGATCTCCAGATAAAGTGGAAGACGGCTCGGGTGACTGCGGCGGCGCAGGGTCGGGGTATGGGCCACACCTGCGCCACGTACAGCAGCACTGACAGCACTTCGCACCTGATGACCAGGTTCTTTCCCACGATCGACAGGGAGCGCTGCTCCCACATTCCCAGTTTCTGGCGTGCCTTGGAGATACGCTCCTCCCAGTTTTTTGTGCATGCCCCAGCCGCTCCGAACCATATTCCCAGCACCTTCAGGTAATCTGACCTGACGGTGAAGGGGACAAAGGATCGGTCGGCCCAGTTCCCAAAGAACATGGCCTCGCTTTTGCTGCGATTTACTTTCGCTCCCGAGGCCAGTTCAAATTGGTCGCAGATGCTCAGCAGTCTGCGGACCGACAGCGGATCCGAGCAAAAGACGGCGACGTCATCCATGTACAGGGAGGTCTTAACCTGAGTGCCTCCGCTGCCTGGGATCGTCACCCCTCCAATGCTCGAATCCCTTCTGATGGATTGGGCAAAGGGTTCGATACAACACACGAACAAGACGGAGGAGAGAGGACAGCCCTGCCTGACTCCAGATTTGACCGGGAAGCTTTCTGATTCCCACCCGTTGATTAGGACTGCGCTACTGATGTCTGTGTAGAGCAGTTGGATCCAATTGCAGATTCCCTCCCCAAACCCCATTTTGGAGAGCACGTCCATCATGTACGTGTGCGATATTCTGTCGAAAGCCTTCTCCTGGTCCAAGCTGATTAAGCAGGTGTGCACCCCCCTGTCCCGCACGTAGGCGATCGTATCCCTGAGTAGCGCGAGGCTATCAGAGATCTTCCTGCCGGGTACGGCACAGGTCTGATCCGGGTGGATCACCAGCTCCAGAGCAGACTTGACCCTGTTGGCGATGACCTTGGACAGAATCTTGTAGTCCACATTTAGCAGCGAAATGGGCCGCCAGTTTCTGATTTCTTCCCTCTCCCCCTTCTGCTTGTAGATGAGGGTGATGATGCCTTTCCTCATCGATTCTGACATGCTGCCAGCCAGAAGCATACCCCCGTACACTTCCAGCAGGTCTGGGCCCATCCAGTCCCACAGAGCCGAATACAACTCGACCGGTAGGCCGTCGCTTCCGGGAGTTTTACTCGTCTCGAAGGACCGGACGGCCTTTGTCAGCTCGTCCAGAGTTAGCGGGTGATCCAGACTCTCCCGCTTGCTGTCGTCTAGCACCTCCGAGATAGACGACAGGAAAGACTGGGAGGCCGCGCTGTCTGTGGGCTTCGCGTCGTACAGCCCGGCATAAAAGGATTTGCTGATCCTTCGCATGTCAGGCTGCGAGGACGTCACAGAGCCGTCTTCCTCCTTCAGGCTGTGGATCACAGAGCTCCCTCTGTGTACCTTTTGGAAGAAGAAACGCGAGCACGTCTCGTCCTGCTCCACGGAGCGGACTCTGGAGCGGAAGATGATCTTGGAGGACTCTGAGGCATAGAGCGAGGCTTGCTGGCCCTTCACCTCTTGGAGTTCCTCCCCGACATTGACTCCCATCGACTGCAGCAGGAGCAGATTCTGCATGCTTTTCTGGAGTCGGGACATTTCCCTCTGTCCCTCTCTCGCCTTCTGAACACCTTTGAGGATGAAGAACCTCTTGATGTTCGTCTTGATCGTTTCCCACCAGTGCGCCGGGGAATCAAAGAGGGGTTTCACGGTTCTCCAACCTTTGTAATCCCTTTTGAGTTCCTCAATGTTTTCTGGGGTCAACAGTTTCACGTTCAGCTTCCATATCCCTCTGCCTACTTTCTGGTCTTCCTGTGGGTGACAGTCGGCTAGTAAGAGGCAGTGGTCAGAGAAGAACACCGGCTTGACGTCGGTGGATCTGACCGAGAGAGCTTGGGACACAAACAGGAAGTCTATCCTGGAACGGACAGACCCGTCTGGCCTGGACCAGGTGTATCTGCGCGGCGCTCCATCTGCAGGGTTGCTGAAGATGTCGTGCAGCTTGGCGTCTTTTACCGCTTCCATCAGGAGTCTGGACGTGGCGTCCAGTTTGCTGTCGGCTCTGCCGGATCGCCCAGCCGCATCGATGATGCAGTTGAAGTCACCGCCCAGAATAACCGGCCTGGACGTCGCCAGCAGCAGCGGTAGCTGCTGGAAGACGGCCAGCCGCTCGTTCTTGAGAGCCGGGGCGTACACATTGATCAGCCTGAGCGGGGCGTTCTTGTACAGTACGTCTGCTACGAGGAGGCGGCCACCCACCACCTCCTTAACTTCGGTGATGGTGAAGTCACCTCCCCGCAGCAGAATACCCAGGCCGGAGGCACGGCAATCGTTGCCTCCTGACCAGATCGATTGGCCGTGGGGCCACCATCGCGACCACTGCCTGTAGTTGCTGAAGTGCGGTAGGCCGCACTCCTGCAGGAACAGTAGGTCGGCCTTGACCTTGGCAAGGTACCCCAAGGTGGAAACACATCGCGTCGTGCTTTTGATGCTACGCACGTTTATGCTTGCAATTTTTAAAGCCATTTTAAATAGAGTTCAAGTCCCATTTTAATAAGCAGTCCTTTATGCTGTTTCCATCCCTTGTGGCTGGACCTGCATACACACAGTGTTAGAGAAAAACTGTACTTGCCCTGGGCTGAGGAACTCGCCCTGGTCTCTTGAGGGGTTGCTGTACCGGCAGGGGGATGACGGCGGTGAGAAGAAGTCTTCTTCCTCATTCGTGGATGGTTCTTCCCTCAGCCTGTCTCCTGTGGTGTCGTGGCTCCCGGTTTCCCGGAGCAGGTGTGCATCGGTCGCTTCATTGCTCCCGGTTTCCCGGAGCTGGGGTATGGTGGACGCTCCGCTGCTCCCGGTTGTCTGGAGCTGGGGAGCGTCGGGCACTTGGCCGCCCCCGGCGGTCTGGAGCTGGGGGACGTCGGGCACTTGGCCGCTCCCGGCAGTCTGTAGCTGGGGAGCGTCGGGCTCTTGGCCGCTCCCGGCGGTCTGGAGCTGGGGAGCGTCGGGCACTTGGCCGCTCCCGGCGGTCTGGAGCTGGGGAGCGTCGGGCACTTGGCCACTCCCGGCGGTCTGGAGCTGGGGAGCGTCGGGAACTTGGCCGCTCCCGGCGGTCTGGAGCTGGGCTGCGTTGTGCCCTTCGTTGCTACCGGTGTTCTGGGGCACGGTGATCACTCCTGTTTGTTTCTTTTCGCTCAGCCACTTTTTTTGTTGTTGGTGACTGTTCTTTTCTTGCCCTTCCTCATCAGATGAGCAGCTGCTGGTGTTGCCCGTTTGGGGCGGGTGCCGCCTTTTTTCCACAGGCCTGGACGTTGGCGGCCTCTCTCTTTGGGGGAGGCTTTTTTTCTTGTTCTTTCGTTTGACCTCCTGCCATTCTCCCAGTTGTTGTTCTCCAGCTGCCTCCTCTTCCATGGTCTCTGGCTGTTGGGGAGGAGGCTGAGTGCTGGTTGCCTGGGTTTGGTCGTTTCCAGTGAGGGCCTCTGCGGTGGGAGCGGTGCTGGTCTCCTTTGAGGCGGCCTTTTTGACAGGGCCTTTAATTGCCTGCGCATAGCTGCTGCTGCTGCGCCTTGGGCAGGCCTTGTAGAGATGGCCTGTCTCCCCGCACAAGTTGCAGCACTTGCTCTCCTTGCAATCCTTCGTCTGGTGGCCTTCCTGCTTGCAGTTGCGACAGATGGTGACAGTGCAGGTCGCCGCCACGTGCCCGGATCTCCCGCAGGTTCGACACACCCTGGGTTGTCCCGCGTACACCATGTAGCCCCGGCTTCCACCGATGGCGAAGCTGGAGGGGAGGTGCTGGATGGCTCCTTTGGCATCCACTTTCAGGGTTACTTTGATCTGGCGTTTGCTGGTCCAGATCCCAAACAGGTCATTTACGTCAACGCTGTTCCCGACACTGTCAACGTATCTGCCGAGGAACGTCAGCACATCGACCACAGGGATGTGCGGGTTGTACATGTGTACAGTGACCACCCGGTTTCTTTGTGTTGGGAGAGTGAATAGAGGCTCGGCAGTCATAACTGAAAGCAGCGTTTCACTCCCCTTTTCCTTAACTGTCTGCAGAAATTTCAGGCATGCCGCGACGTTCCTGAACGTCACATCAAAATGTCCACTGCTGGGGAAATCCTGCAGAGCGAAGATATCCGCAACTTGGAATCCGCAGCATCCGGTCAAGATCCTCTTCACAAAAAGGGAGCGGTCGATGGGCGATTGTCCCTCCACCTTCTTCACTGTGACTCGGACAGTGTTCCGGACTCCCTGTCTCGCTCCTCGGTTTGCTGCAATCTC
The DNA here is from genome assembly GCF_052327205.1 of Somniosus microcephalus. Taxonomy (NCBI): domain Eukaryota; kingdom Metazoa; phylum Chordata; class Chondrichthyes; order Squaliformes; family Somniosidae; genus Somniosus; species Somniosus microcephalus. The sequence goes on from NC_141014.1 coordinate 21,530,423, forward strand.
GCTTGCAGGTCGCCCGTCACTCCAGGCTCTCGAGCTCGCTGTTCCATTGGCCGCCGTCGCGCCTGCCAATCGCTCTCTGCCCCGGGCTGCCAAGCTTGCTGCTTGCTTGGCCCTCGTCTCGCCTGCCAATCGCTCTCCGCCCTGGAGTTCCGGGCTCTCTTCCTCATTGGCCGACGTCATGCCTGCCAATCGTTCTCCGCCCCGGCCTCCCGAGCTCGCTCCTTCGTTGGCCGCCCTCTCGCCTGCCGATCGCTCTCCGCTGCAGGCTCTCGACCTCGCTGCATGGTCGGCCGCCACCTCGCGCTGCAGGTCGCTCTCCACTCCGGGCTCCCGCAATCGCTCCTCCTCCGGCGGCCTCGGTTTCTGCTCCCGATAGCTCCTTTCTCGGGTTTCCTCGCTCACTGCTCCCTCAATCTCCATCTATGCAGATCGCTCTGCTCTGATTGGATCAAGGCCGAAGCCAGCATGAAAATGCAGCCAAACCAGAAACACCAGTATCGCGACACAAGGTCAATTAGCATCAGAATCAAGCAGATACTACACTTGATCTTAGCCAAAAGGCCGAGAAGCGATAGCCTGTAAACTCCCGCCGACGCGCAAGTGTCCCTCGGCCTCTGTCTTCTCCGTCAATCTGGCCGCGGTCGGCCGAGCGCAGGTGCGACGGCGGGCCTGCAGCAAGAGAGCAATTTCGGCCAGGGCTTACTTACTTGCAAGCCAGACGAAAAGCCGTGCCCGTATGGCACCCCCTTCCCTTCGGCGGAGATGACGCCATGAAAGCATTTGCATTTTGCGAGCAATTAACCAACCGGGCGGCGCGCAGGAGCGCGCCGGCGGGGCTTGCGGTGTCCCCTCCCCCCTCCTTTTCCAACGGGGGCGGGCGCAGTGGCTCAGAAATCCAACAGGGTGCAGCACGGTCCAGGTCAGCTGCAGAGCGGGAAAGGTGGCGAGGCCCCGCCCTGAAATCCAGGGCACGTCCCCATATGCAAATAAGAAAGAAAAACACAATTTTGACATGCAAACGCAGAGCGAAAAACACCCCCGAAGGCGGCTGCTTAGCCTGCGGCGCGGCCGGCCAGCGAGCGGGTGAAAAGTAAGGCGGCGGCACGACAAGGGCGAGCCCGAGCGGCTCTACAAAGGAAAGACAGCACGGCTGAAAGTGGTGCGAAAACTTTTTCTGCTTTTGACTTTTGCGACTTCCCACCCCAAAGAGGGGAAGCTGCACCGCTCCCGGAAGCACTGCAATACCAGGTCGATGCGTGGAGTGGACGGAGCAAGCCCCTGTTCCATCTCCCTGTTCCAAAAATCAATTTAATATTTGGTCCCCAGATAGGGGACGTATCAGATATTAAACTGATAAGAACAGATACTACACTTGATCTTAGCCAAAAGGCCGAGAAGCGATAGCCTGTAAACTCCCGCCGACGCGCAAGTGTCCCTCGGCCTCTGTCTTCTCCGTCAATCTGGCCGCGGTCGGCCGAGCGCAGGTGCGACGGCGGGCCTGCAGCAAGAGAGCAATTTCGGCCAGGGCTTACTTACTTGCAAGCCAGACGAAAAGCCGTGCCCGTATGGCACCCCCTTCCCTTCGGCGGAGATGACGCCATGAAAGCATTTGCATTTTGCGAGCAATTAACCAACCGGGCGGCGCGCAGGAGCGCGCCGGCGGGGCTTGCGGTGTCCCCTCCCCCCTCCTTTTCCAACGGGGGCGGGCGCAGTGGCTCAGAAATCCAACAGGGTGCAGCACGGTCCAGGTCAGCTGCAGAGCGGGAAAGGTGGCGAGGCCCCGCCCTGAAATCCAGGGCACGTCCCCATATGCAAATAAGAAAGAAAAACACAATTTTGACATGCAAACGCAGAGCGAAAAACACCCCCGAAGGCGGCTGCTTAGCCTGCGGCGCGGCCGGCCAGCGAGCGGGTGAAAAGTAAGGCGGCGGCACGACAAGGGCGAGCCCGAGCGGCTCTACAAAGGAAAGACAGCACGGCTGAAAGTGGTGCGAAAACTTTTTCTGCTTTTGACTTTTGCGACTTCCCACCCCAAAGAGGGGAAGCTGCACCGCTCCCGGAAGCACTGCAATACCAGGTCGATGCGTGGAGTGGACGGAGCAAGCCCCTGTTCCATCTCCCTGTTCCAAAAATCAATTTAATATTTGGTCCCCAGATAGGGGACGTATCAGATATTAAACTGATAAGAACAGATACTACACTTGATCTTAGCCAAAAGGCCGAGAAGCGATAGCCTGTAAACTCCCGCCGACGCGCAAGTGTCCCTCGGCCTCTGTCTTCTCCGTCAATCTGGCCGCGGTCGGCCGAGCGCAGGTGCGACGGCGGGCCTGCAGCAAGAGAGCAATTTCGGCCAGGGCTTACTTACTTGCAAGCCAGACGAAAAGCCGTGCCCGTATGGCACCCCCTTCCCTTCGGCGGAGATGACGCCATGAAAGCATTTGCATTTTGCGAGCAATTAACCAACCGGGCGGCGCGCAGGAGCGCGCCGGCGGGGCTTGCGGTGTCCCCTCCCCCCTCCTTTTCCAACGGGGGCGGGCGCAGTGGCTCAGAAATCCAACAGGGTGCAGCACGGTCCAGGTCAGCTGCAGAGCGGGAAAGGTGGCGAGGCCCCGCCCTGAAATCCAGGGCACGTCCCCATATGCAAATAAGAAAGAAAAACACAATTTTGACATGCAAACGCAGAGCGAAAAACACCCCCGAAGGCGGCTGCTTAGCCTGCGGCGCGGCCGGCCAGCGAGCGGGTGAAAAGTAAGGCGGCGGCACGACAAGGGCGAGCCCGAGCGGCTCTACAAAGGAAAGACAGCACGGCTGAAAGTGGTGCGAAAACTTTTTCTGCTTTTGACTTTTGCGACTTCCCACCCCAAAGAGGGGAAGCTGCACCGCTCCCGGAAGCACTGCAATACCAGGTCGATGCGTGGAGTGGACGGAGCAAGCCCCTGTTCCATCTCCCTGTTCCAAAAATCAATTTAATATTTGGTCCCCAGATAGGGGACGTATCAGATATTAAACTGATAAGAACAGATTTTTTTTTTTATTTTTTTTTTTTTTTATTTCAATATATATGCTTTATTTATAAAAATCTTTGTTCATGTACATGACAATGCAGTCCACATCTGGTACAGTGCAAATTAACTTCAGCACATGGCACTCAATTTACAAATTACATTACATTTATCATTACATATATCAAAGCATGTTTCAATATATAACAATATACACTCCACAAATCATATTACAGATGAAAGCAGTACATGGTACTCTCTTTACACATACAGGTACATTTTCATTACATGTTTTATCAGTCATACAGCCCAAGGGGGGCCGAGATGCATTCCAACATTTCTCAAAATACATTACATTTACAATCCACCAACCGTATTATATATGGCTTAATAATACACATGAATGCAGTACATGGTACTCTATTTACATTCACAGATTACAAGTGCTTTACAATTAACACACTTGTACGTCATGCGGCCCGAGGGGGGGGTTTTCCACTGGTTTCAGCCCCTCAGTGTACACTGGCGGGAGGGCCTTAAACTGTGGCCCTTCCCCATCGTGCCTTGGCGGCGGCGGCACCAACCTTTAGTGCGTCCCTCAGCACGTACTCCCGGACCTTGGAATGTGCCAATCTGCAACACTCGGTCGTGGACATCTCCTTGCTCTGGAAGACCAGCAAGTTTCGGGCAGACCAAAGGGCGTCTTTCACCGAGTTGATGATCTTCCAGCAGCAGTTGATGTTTGTCTCGGTGTGCGTCCCTGGGAACAGTCCGTAGAGCACAGAGTCCTGTGTTACCGAGCTGCTCGGGATGAACCTCGACAAAGACCACTGCATCTCTTTCCAGACCTTCTGTGCAAAGGCACATTCCAGAAGGAGATGGATGACGGTCTCGTCCCAAGCGCAGCCTCCTCGCGGACAGCGTGCGGTGGAGCAGAGACGTCGGGAGTGCATGAAGGATCTGACGGGGAGGGCCCTTCTCACCACCAGCCAAGCTACGTCTTGGTGCTTGTTTGTGAGTTCTGGCGATGAGGCATTCTGCCAAATGACTTCGACAGTCTGCTCAGGGAACCATCCGAGAGGATCTACCATCTCCTTTTCCCGTAGGGTCCCGAGGACGTTTCGTGCTGACCACTGCTTGACAGCTTTGTGGTCAAAGGTGTTTGCCGTGAAAAACTTTTCCACGAAGGACAGGTGGTCTGGCACGGTCCAACTGGATGGAGCGTTCCGCGGCAGCGTCGCCAGACCCATCCTTCGCAACACCGGGGTCAGGTAGAACCTCAGCACGTAGTGACACTTGGTGTTTGCGTACTGAGGGTCCGTGCACAGTTTGATGCAGCCGCACACAAAGGTGGCCATCAGGATGAGGGCGACGTTTGGTACGTTCTTTCCCCCTTTCTCTGGAGATTTGTACATCGTGTCCCTCCGGACACGGTCCATTTTCGATCTCCAGATAAAGTGGAAGACGGCTCGGGTGACTGCGGCGGCGCAGGGTCGGGGTATGGGCCACACCTGCGCCACGTACAGCAGCACTGACAGCACTTCGCACCTGATGACCAGGTTCTTTCCCACGATCGACAGGGAGCGCTGCTCCCACATTCCCAGTTTCTGGCGTGCCTTGGAGATACGCTCCTCCCAGTTTTTTGTGCATGCCCCAGCCGCTCCGAACCATATTCCCAGCACCTTCAGGTAATCTGACCTGACGGTGAAGGGGACAAAGGATCGGTCGGCCCAGTTCCCAAAGAACATGGCCTCGCTTTTGCTGCGATTTACTTTCGCTCCCGAGGCCAGTTCAAATTGGTCGCAGATGCTCAGCAGTCTGCGGACCGACAGCGGATCCGAGCAAAAGACGGCGACGTCATCCATGTACAGGGAGGTCTTAACCTGAGTGCCTCCGCTGCCTGGGATCGTCACCCCTCCAATGCTCGAATCCCTTCTGATGGATTGGGCAAAGGGTTCGATACAACACACGAACAAGACGGAGGAGAGAGGACAGCCCTGCCTGACTCCAGATTTGATCGGGAAGCTTTCTGATTCCCACCCGTTGATTAGGACTGCGCTACTGATGTCTGTGTAGAGCAGTTGGATCCAATTGCAGATTCCCTCCCCAAACCCCATTTTGGAGAGCACGTCCATCATGTACGTGTGCGATATTCTGTCGAAAGCCTTCTCCTGGTCCAAGCTGATTAAGCAGGTGTGCACCCCCCTGTCCCGCACGTAGGCGATCGTATCCCTGAGTAGCGCGAGGCTATCAGAGATCTTCCTGCCGGGTACGGCACAGGTCTGATCCGGGTGGATCACCAGCTCCAGAGCAGACTTGACCCTGTTGGCGATGACCTTGGACAGAATCTTGTAGTCCACATTAAGCAGCGAAATGGGCCGCCAGTTTCTGATTTCTTCCCTCTCCCCTTTCTGCTTGTAGATGAGGGTGATGATGCCTTTCCTCATCGATTCTGACATGCTGCCAGCCAGAAGCATACCCCCGTACACTTCCAGCAGGTCTGGGCCCATCCAGTCCCACAGAGCCGAATACAACTCGACCGGTAGGCCGTCGCTTCCGGGAGTTTTACTCGTCTCGAAGGACCGGACGGCCTTTGTCAGCTCGTCCAGAGTTAGCGGGTGATCCAGACTCTCCCGCTTGCTGTCGTCTAGCTCCTCCGAGATAGACGACAGGAAAGACTGGGAGGCCGCGCTGTCTGTGGGCTTCGCGTCGTACAGCCCGGCATAAAAGGATTTGCTGATCCTTCGCATGTCAGGCTGCGAGGACGTCACAGAGCCGTCTTCCTCCTTCAGGCTGTGGATCACAGAGCTCCCTCTGTGTACCTTTTGGAAGAAGAAACGCGAGCACGTCTCGTCCTGCTCCACGGAGCGGACTCTGGAGCGGAAGATGATCTTGGAGGACTCTGAGGCGTAGAGCGAGGCTTGCTGGCCCTTCACCTCTTGGAGTTCCTCCCCGACATTGACTCCCATCGACTGCAGCAGGAGCAGATTCTGCATGCTTTTCTGGAGTCGGGACATTTCCCTCTGTCCCTCTCTCGCCTTCTGAACACCTTTGAGGATGAAGAACCTCTTGATGTTGGTCTTGATCGTTTCCCACCAGTGCGCCGGGGAATCAAAGAGGGGTTTCACGGTTCTCCAACCTTTGTAATCCCTTTTGAGTTCCTCAATGTTTTCTGGGGTCAACAGTTTCACGTTCAGCTTCCATATCCCTCTGCCTACTTTCTGGTCTTCCTGTGGGTGACAGTCGGCTAGTAAGAGGCAGTGGTCAGAGAAGAACACCGGCTTGACGTCGGTGGATCTGACCGAGAGAGCTTGGGACACAAACAGGAAGTCTATCCTGGAACGGACAGACCCGTCTGGCCTGGACCAGGTGTATCTGCGCGGCGCTCCATCTGCAGGGTTGTTGAAGATGTCGTGCAGCTTGGCGTCTTTTACCGCTTCCATCAGGAGTCTGGACGTGGCGTCCAGTTTGCTGTCGGCTCTGCCGGATCGCCCAGCCGCATCGATGATGCAGTTGAAGTCACCGCCCAGAATAACCGGCCTGGACGTCGCCAGCAGCAGCGGTAGCTGCTGGAAGACGGCCAGCCGCTCGTTCTTGAGAGCCGGGGCGTACACATTGATCAGCCTGAGCGGGGCATTCTTGTACAGTACGTCTGCTGCGAGGAGGCGGCCACCCACCACCTCCTTAACTTCGGTGATGGTGAAGTCACCTCCCCGCAGCAGAATACCCAGGCCGGAGGCACGGCAATCGTTGCCTCCTGACCAGATCGATTGGCCGTGGGGCCACCATCGCGACCACTGCCTGTAGTTGCTGAAGTGCGGTAGGCCGCACTCCTGCAGGAACAGTAGGTCGGCCTTGACCTTGGCAAGGTACCCCAAGGTGGAAACACATCGCGTCGTGCTTTTGATGCTACGCACGTTTATGCTTGCAATTTTTAAACCCATTTTAAATTTTAAATAGAGTTCAAGTCCCATTTTAATAAGCAGTCCTTTATGCTGTTTCCATCCCTTGGGGCTGGACCTGCATACACACAGTGTCAGAGAAAAACTGTACTTGCCCTGGGCTGAGGAACTCGCCCTGGTCTCTTGAGGGGTTGCTGTACCGGCAGGGGGATGACGGCGGTGAGAAGAAGACTTCCTCATTCGTGGGTGGTTCTTCCCTCAGCCTGTCGCCTGTGGTGTCGTGGCTCCCGGTTTCCCGGAGCAGGTGTGCATCGGTCGCTTCATTGCTCCCGGTTTCCCGGAGCTGGGGTATGGTGGACGCTCCGCTGCTCCCGGTTGTCTGGAGCTGGGGAGCGTCGGGCACTTGGCCGCCCCCGGCGGTCTGGAGCTGGGGGACGTCGGGCACTTGGCCGCTCCCGGCGGTCTGTAGCTGGGGGGCGTCGGGCTCTTGGCCGCTCCCGGCGGTCTGGAGCTGGGGAGCGTCGGGCACTTGGCCGCTCCCGGCGGTCTGGAGCTGGGGAGCGTCGGGCACTTGGCCACTCCCGGCGGTCTGGAGCTGGGGAGCGTCGGGAACTTGGCCGCTCCCGGCGGTCTGGAGCTGGGCTGCGTTGTGCCCTTCGTTGCTACCGGTGTCCTGGGGCACGGTGATCACTCCTGTTTGTTTCTTTTCGCTCAGCCACTTTTTTTGTTGTTGGTGACTGTTCTTTTCTTGCCCTTCCTCATCAGATGAGCAGCTGCTGGTGTTGCCCGTTTGGGGCGCGTGCCGCCTTTTTTCCACAGGCCTGGACTTTGGCAGCCTCTCTCTTTGGGGGAGGCTTTTTTTTTTGTTCTTTCGTTTGACCTCCTGCCATTCTCCCAGTTGTTGTTCTCCAGCTGCCTCCTCTTCCATGGTCTCTGGCTGTTGGGGAGGAGGCTGAGTGCTGGTTGCCTGGGTTTGGTCGTTTCCAGTGAGGGCCTCTGCGGTGGGAGCAGTGCTGGTCTCCTTTGAGGCGGCCTTGTTGACAGGTCCTTTAATTGCCTGCGCATAGCTGCTGCTGCGCCTTGGGCAGGCCTTGTAGAGATGGCCTGTCTCCCCGCACAAGTTGCAGCACTTGCTCTCCTTGCAATCCTTCGTCTGGTGGCCTTCCTGCTTGCAGTTGCGACAGATGGTGACAGTGCAGGTCGCCGCCACGTGCCCGGATCTCCCGCAGGTTCGACACACCCTGGGTTGTCCCGCGTACACCATGTAGCCCCGGCTTCCACCGATGGCGAAGCTGGAGGGGAGGTGCTGGATGGCTCCTTTGGCATCCACTTTCAGGGTTACTTTGATCTGGCGTTTGCTGGTCCAGATCCCAAACAGGTCATTTACGTCAACGCTGTTCCCGACACTGTCGACGTATCTGCCGAGGAACGTCAGCACATCGACCACAGGGATGTGCGGGTTGTACATGTGTACAGTGACCACCCGGTTTCTTTGTGTTGGGAGAGTGAATAGAGGCTCGGCAGTCATAACTGAAAGCAGCGTTTCACTCCCCTTTTCCTTAACTGCCTGCAGAAATTTCAGGCATGCCGCGACGTTCCTGAACGTCACATCAAAATGTCCACTGCTGGGGAAATCCTGCAGAGCGAAGATATCCGCAACTTGGAATCCGCAGCATCCGGTCAAGATCCTCTTCACAAAAAGGGAGCGGTCGATGGGCGATTGTCCCTCCACCTTCTTCACTGTGACTCGGACAGTGTTCCGGACTCCCTGTCTCGCTCCTCGGTTTGCTGCAATCTCGCTTGCAGGTCGCCCGTCACTCCAGGCTCTCGAGCTCGCTGTTCCATTGGCCGCCGTCGCGCCTGCCAATCGCTCTCTGCCCCGGGCTGCCAAGCTTGCTGCTTGCTTGGCCCTCGTCTCGCCTGCCAATCGCTCTCCGCCCTGGAGTCCCGGGCTCGCTTCCTCATTGGCCGACGTCATGCCTGCCAATCGCTCTCCGCCCCGGCCTCCCGAGCTCGCTCCTTCGTTGGCCGCCCTCTCGCCTGCCGATCGCTCTCCGCTGCAGGCTCTCGACCTCGCTGCATGGTCGGCCGCCACCTCGCGCTGCAGGTCGCTCTCCACTCCGGGCTCCCGCAATCGCTCCTCCTCCGGCGGCCTCGGTTTCTGCTCCCGATAGCTCCTTTCTCGGGTTTCCTCGCTCTCTGCTCCGTCAGTCTCCATCTATGCAGATCGCTCTGCTCTGATTGGATCAAGGCCGAAGCCAGCATGAAAATGCAGCCAAACCAGAAACACCAGTATCGCGACACAAGGTCAATTAGCATCAGAATCAAGCAGATACTGATAAGAACAGATACTACACTTGATCTTAGCCAAAAGGCCGAGAAGCGATAGCCTGTAAACTCCCGCCGACGCGCAAGTGTCCCTCGGCCTCTGTCTTCTCCGTCAATCTGGCCGCGGTCGGCCGAGCGCAGGTGCGACGGCGGGCCTGCAGCAAGAGAGCAATTTCGGCCAGGGCTTACTTACTTGCAAGCCAGACGAAAAGCCGTGCCCGTATGGCACCCCCTTCCCTTCGGCGGAGATGACGCCATGAAAGCATTTGCATTTTGCGAGCAATTAACCAACCGGGCGGCGCGCAGGAGCGCGCCGGCGGGGCTTGCGGTGTCCCCTCCCCCCTCCTTTTCCAACGGGGGCGGGCGCAGTGGCTCAGAAATCCAACAGGGTGCAGCACGGTCCAGGTCAGCTGCAGAGCGGGAAAGGTGGCGAGGCCCCGCCCTGAAATCCAGGGCACGTCCCCATATGCAAATAAGAAAGAAAAACACAATTTTGACATGCAAACGCAGAGCGAAAAACACCCCCGAAGGCGGCTGCTTAGCCTGCGGCGCGGCCGGCCAGCGAGCGGGTGAAAAGTAAGGCGGCGGCACGACAAGGGCGAGCCCGAGCGGCTCTACAAAGGAAAGACAGCACGGCTGAAAGTGGTGCGAAAACTTTTTCTGCTTTTGACTTTTGCGACTTCCCACCCCAAAGAGGGGAAGCTGCACCGCTCCCGGAAGCACTGCAATACCAGGTCGATGCGTGGAGTGGACGGAGCAAGCCCCTGTTCCATCTCCCTGTTCCAAAAATCAATTTAATATTTGGTCCCCAGATAGGGGACGTATCAGATATTAAACTGATAAGAACAGATACTACACTTGATTTTAGCCAAAAGGCCGAGAAGCGATAGCCTGTAAACTCCCGCCGACGCGCAAGTGTCCCTCGGCCTCTGTCTTCTCCGTCAATCTGGCCGCGGTCGGCCGAGCGCAGGTGCGACGGCGGGCCTGCAGCAAGAGAGCAATTTCGGCCAGGGCTTACTTACTTGCAAGCCAGACGAAAAGCCGTGCCCGTATGGCACCCCCTTCCCTTCGGCGGAGATGACGCCATGAAAGCATTTGCATTTTGCGAGCAATTAACCAACCGGGCGGCGCGCAGGAGCGCGCCGGCGGGGCTTGCGGTGTCCCCTCCCCCCTCCTTTTCCAACGGGGGCGGGCGCAGTGGCTCAGAAATCCAACAGGGTGCAGCACGGTCCAGGTCAGCTGCAGAGCGGGAAAGGTGGCGAGGCCCCGCCCTGAAATCCAGGGCACGTCCCCATATGCAAATAAGAAAGAAAAACACAATTTTGACATGCAAACGCAGAGCGAAAAACACCCCCGAAGGCGGCTGCTTAGCCTGCGGCGCGGCCGGCCAGCGAGCGGGTGAAAAGTAAGGCGGCGGCACGACAAGGGCGAGCCCGAGCGGCTCTACAAAGGAAAGACAGCACGGCTGAAAGTGGTGCGAAAACTTTTTCTGCTTTTGACTTTTGCGACTTCCCACCCCAAAGAGGGGAAGCTGCACCGCTCCCGGAAGCACTGCAATACCAGGTCGATGCGTGGAGTGGACGGAGCAAGCCCCTGTTCCATCTCCCTGTTCCAAAAATCAATTTAATATTTGGTCCCCAGATAGGGGACGTATCAGATATTAAACTGATAAGAACAGATACTACACTTGATCTTAGCCAAAAGGCCGAGAAGCGATAGCCTGTAAACTCCCGCCGACGCGCAAGTGTCCCTCGGCCTCTGTCTTCTCCGTCAATCTGGCCGCGGTCGGCCGAGCGCAGGTGCGACGGCGGGCCTGCAGCAAGAGAGCAATTTCGGCCAGGGCTTACTTACTTGCAAGCCAGACGAAAAGCCGTGCCCGTATGGCACCCCCTTCCCTTCGGCGGAGATGACGCCATGAAAGCATTTGCATTTTGCGAGCAATTAACCAACCGGGCGGCGCGCAGGAGCGCGCCGGCGGGGCTTGCGGTGTCCCCTCCCCCCTCCTTTTCCAACGGGGGCGGGCGCAGTGGCTCAGAAATCCAACAGGGTGCAGCACGGTCCAGGTCAGCTGCAGAGCGGGAAAGGTGGCGAGGCCCCGCCCTGAAATCCAGGGCACGTCCCCATATGCAAATAAGAAAGAAAAACACAATTTTGACATGCAAACGCAGAGCGAAAAACACCCCCGAAGGCGGCTGCTTAGCCTGCGGCGCGGCCGGCCAGCGAGCGGGTGAAAAGTAAGGCGGCGGCACGACAAGGGCGAGCCCGAGCGGCTCTACAAAGGAAAGACAGCACGGCTGAAAGTGGTGCGAAAACTTTTTCTGCTTTTGACTTTTGCGACTTCCCACCCCAAAGAGGGGAAGCTGCACCGCTCCCGGAAGCACTGCAATACCAGGTCGATGCGTGGAGTGGACGGAGCAAGCCCCTGTTCCATCTCCCTGTTCCAAAAATCAATTTAATATTTGGTCCCCAGATAGGGGACGTATCAGATATTAAACTGATAAGAACAGATACTACACTTGATCTTAGCCAAAAGGCCGAGAAGCGATAGCCTGTAAACTCCCGCCGACGCGCAAGTGTCCCTCGGCCTCTGTCTTCTCCGTCAATCTGGCCGCGGTCGGCCGAGCGCAGGTGCGACGGCGGGCCTGCAGCAAGAGAGCAATTTCGGCCAGGGCTTACTTACTTGCAAGCCAGACGAAAAGCCGTGCCCGTATGGCACCCCCTTCCCTTCGGCGGAGATGACGCCATGAAAGCATTTGCATTTTGCGAGCAATTAACCAACCGGGCGGCGCGCAGGAGCGCGCCGGCGGGGCTTGCGGTGTCCCCTCCCCCCTCCTTTTCCAACGGGGGCGGGCGCAGTGGCTCAGAAATCCAACAGGGTGCAGCACGGTCCAGGTCAGCTGCAGAGCGGGAAAGGTGGCGAGGCCCCGCCCTGAAATCCAGGGCACGTCCCCATATGCAAATAAGAAAGAAAAACACAATTTTGACATGCAAACGCAGAGCGAAAAACACCCCCGAAGGCGGCTGCTTAGCCTGCGGCGCGGCCGGCCAGCGAGCGGGTGAAAAGTAAGGCGGCGGCACGACAAGGGCGAGCCCGAGCGGCTCTACAAAGGAAAGACAGCACGGCTGAAAGTGGTGCGAAAACTTTTTCTGCTTTTGACTTTTGCGACTTCCCACCCCAAAGAGGGGAAGCTGCACCGCTCCCGGAAGCACTGCAATACCAGGTCGATGCGTGGAGTGGACGGAGCAAGCCCCTGTTCCATCTCCCTGTTCCAAAAATCAATTTAATATTTGGTCCCCAGATAGGGGACGTATCAGATATTAAACTGATAAGAACAGATACTACACTTGATCTTAGCCAAAAGGCCGAGAAGCGATAGCCTGTAAACTCCCGCCGACGCGCAAGTGTCCCTCGGCCTCTGTCTTCTCCGTCAATCTGGCCGCGGTCGGCCGAGCGCAGGTGCGACGGCGGGCCTGCAGCAAGAGAGCAATTTCGGCCAGGGCTTACTTACTTGCAAGCCAGACGAAAAGCCGTGCCCGTATGGCACCCCCTTCCCTTCGGCGGAGATGACGCCATGAAAGCATTTGCATTTTGCGAGCAATTAACCAACCGGGCGGCGCGCAGGAGCGCGCCGGCGGGGCTTGCGGTGTCCCCTCCCCCCTCCTTTTCCAACGGGGGCGGGCGCAGTGGCTCAGAAATCCAACAGGGTGCAGCACGGTCCAGGTCAGCTGCAGAGCGGGAAAGGTGGCGAGGCCCCGCCCTGAAATCCAGGGCACGTCCCCATATGCAAATAAGAAAGAAAAACACAATTTTGACATGCAAACGCAGAGCGAAAAACACCCCCGAAGGCGGCTGCTTAGCCTGCGGCGCGGCCGGCCAGCGAGCGGGTGAAAAGTAAGGCGGCGGCACGACAAGGGCGAGCCCGAGCGGCTCTACAAAGGAAAGACAGCACGGCTGAAAGTGGTGCGAAAACTTTTTCTGCTTTTGACTTTTGCGACTTCCCACCCCAAAGAGGGGAAGCTGCACCGCTCCCGGAAGCACTGCAATACCAGGTCGATGCGTGGAGTGGACGGAGCAAGCCCCTGTTCCATCTCCCTGTTCCAAAAATCAATTTAATATTTGGTCCCCAGATAGGGGACGTATCAGATATTAAACTGATAAGAACAGATACTACACTTGATCTTAGCCAAAAGGCCGAGAAGCGATAGCCTGTAAACTCCCGCCGACGCGCAAGTGTCCCTCGGCCTCTGTCTTCTCCGTCAATCTGGCCGCGGTCGGCCGAGCGCAGGTGCGACGGCGGGCCTGCAGCAAGAGAGCAATTTCGGCCAGGGCTTACTTACTTGCAAGCCAGACGAAAAGCCGTGCCCGTATGGCACCCCCTTCCCTTCGGCGGAGATGACGCCATGAAAGCATTTGCATTTTGCGAGCAATTAACCAACCGGGCGGCGCGCAGGAGCGCGCCGGCGGGGCTTGCGGTGTCCCCTCCCCCCTCCTTTTCCAACGGGGGCGGGCGCAGTGGCTCAGAAATCCAACAGGGTGCAGCACGGTCCAGGTCAGCTGCAGAGCGGGAAAGGTGGCGAGGCCCCGCCCTGAAATCCAGGGCACGTCCCCATATGCAAATAAGAAAGAAAAACACAATTTTGACATGCAAACGCAGAGCGAAAAACACCCCCGAAGGCGGCTGCTTAGCCTGCGGCGCGGCCGGCCAGCGAGCGGGTGAAAAGTAAGGCGGCGGCACGACAAGGGCGAGCCCGAGCGGCTCTACAAAGGAAAGACAGCACGGCTGAAAGTGGTGCGAAAACTTTTTCTGCTTTTGACTTTTGCGACTTCCCACCCCAAAGAGGGGAAGCTGCACCGCTCCCGGAAGCACTGCAATACCAGGTCGATGCGTGGAGTGGACGGAGCAAGCCCCTGTTCCATCTCCCTGTTCCAAAAATCAATTTAATATTTGGTCCCCAGATAGGGGACGTATCAGATATTAAACTGATAAGAACAGATACTACACTTGATCTTAGCCAAAAGGCCGAGAAGCGATAGCCTGTAAACTCCCGCCGACGCGCAAGTGTCCCTCGGCCTCTGTCTTCTCCGTCAATCTGGCCGCGGTCGGCCGAGCGCAGGTGCGACGGCGGGCCTGCAGCAAGAGAGCAATTTCGGCCAGGGCTTACTTACTTGCAAGCCAGACGAAAAGCCGTGCCCGTATGGCACCCCCTTCCCTTCGGCGGAGATGACGCCATGAAAGCATTTGCATTTTGCGAGCAATTAACCAACCGGGCGGCGCGCAGGAGCGCGCCGGCGGGGCTTGCGGTGTCCCCTCCCCCCTCCTTTTCCAACGGGGGCGGGCGCAGTGGCTCAGAAATCCAACAGGGTGCAGCACGGTCCAGGTCAGCTGCAGAGCGGGAAAGGTGGCGAGGCCCCGCCCTGAAATCCAGGGCACGTCCCCATATGCAAATAAGAAAGAAAAACACAATTTTGACATGCAAACGCAGAGCGAAAAACACCCCCGAAGGCGGCTGCTTAGCCTGCGGCGCGGCCGGCCAGCGAGCGGGTGAAAAGTAAGGCGGCGGCACGACAAGGGCGAGCCCGAGCGGCTCTACAAAGGAAAGACAGCACGGCTGAAAGTGGTGCGAAAACTTTTTCTGCTTTTGACTTTTGCGACTTCCCACCCCAAAGAGGGGAAGCTGCACCGCTCCCGGAAGCACTGCAATACCAGGTCGATGCGTGGAGTGGACGGAGCAAGCCCCTGTTCCATCTCCCTGTTCCAAAAATCAATTTAATATTTGGTCCCCAGATAGGGGACGTATCAGATATTAAACTGATAAGAACAGATACTACACTTGATCTTAGCCAAAAGGCCGAGAAGCGATAGCCTGTAAACTCCCGCCGACGCGCAAGTGTCCCTCGGCCTCTGTCTTCTCCGTCAATCTGGCCGCGGTCGGCCGAGCGCAGGTGCGACGGCGGGCCTGCAGCAAGAGAGCAATTTCGGCCAGGGCTTACTTACTTGCAAGCCAGACGAAAAGCCGTGCCCGTATGGCACCCCCTTCCCTTCGGCGGAGGTGACGCCATGAAAGCATTTGCATTTTGCGAGCAATTAACCAACCGGGCGGCGCGCAGGAGCGCGCCGGCGGGGCTTGCGGTGTCCCCTCCCCCCTCCTTTTCCAACGGGGGCGGGCGCAGTGGCTCAGAAATCCAACAGGGTGCAGCACGGTCCAGGTCAGCTGCAGAGCGGGAAAGGTGGCGAGGCCCCGCCCTGAAATCCAGGGCACGTCCCCATATGCAAATAAGAAAGAAAAACACAATTTTGACATGCAAACGCAGAGCGAAAAACACCCCCGAAGGCGGCTGCTTAGCCTGCGGCGCGGCCGGCCAGCGAGCGGGTGAAAAGTAAGGCGGCGGCACGACAAGGGCGAGCCCGAGCGGCTCTACAAAGGAAAGACAGCACGGCTGAAAGTGGTGCGAAAACTTTTTCTGCTTTTGACTTTTGCGACTTCCCACCCCAAAGAGGGGAAGCTGCACCGCTCCCGGAAGCACTGCAATACCAGGTCGATGCGTGGAGTGGACGGAGCAAGCCCCTGTTCCATCTCCCTGTTCCAAAAATCAATTTAATATTTGGTCCCCAGATAGGGGACGTATCAGATATTAAACTGATAAGAACAGATACTACACTTGATCTTAGCCAAAAGGCCGAGAAGCGATAGCCTGTAAACTCCCGCCGACGCGCAAGTGTCCCTCGGCCTCTGTCTTCTCCGTCAATCTGGCCGCGGTCGGCCGAGCGCAGGTGCGACGGCGGGCCTGCAGCAAGAGAGCAATTTCGGCCAGGGCTTACTTACTTGCAAGCCAGACGAAAAGCCGTGCCCGTATGGCACCCCCTTCCCTTCGGCGGAGGTGACGCCATGAAAGCATTTGCATTTTGCGAGCAATTAACCAACCGGGCGGCGCGCAGGAGCGCGCCGGCGGGGCTTGCGGTGTCCCCTCCCCCCTCCTTTTCCAACGGGGGCGGGCGCAGTGGCTCAGAAATCCAACAGGGTGCAGCACGGTCCAGGTCAGCTGCAGAGCGGGAAAGGTGGCGAGGCCCCGCCCTGAAATCCAGGGCACGTCCCCATATGCAAATAAGAAAGAAAAACACAATTTTGACATGCAAACGCAGAGCGAAAAACACCCCCGAAGGCGGCTGCTTAGCCTGCGGCGCGGCCGGCCAGCGAGCGGGTGAAAAGTAAGGCGGCGGCACGACAAGGGCGAGCCCGAGCGGCTCTACAAAGGAAAGACAGCACGGCTGAAAGTGGTGCGAAAACTTTTTCTGCTTTTGACTTTTGCGACTTCCCACCCCAAAGAGGGGAAGCTGCACCGCTCCCGGAAGCACTGCAATACCAGGTCGATGCGTGGAGTGGACGGAGCAAGCCCCTGTTCCATCTCCCTGTTCCAAAAATCAATTTAATATTTGGTCCCCAGATAGGGGACGTATCAGATATTAAACTGATAAGAACAGATACTACACTTGATCTTAGCCAAAAGGCCGAGAAGCGATAGCCTGTAAACTCCCGCCGACGCGCAAGTGTCCCTCGGCCTCTGTCTTCTCCGTCAATCTGGCCGCGGTCGGCCGAGCGCAGGTGCGACGGCGGGCCTGCAGCAAGAGAGCAATTTCGGCCAGGGCTTACTTACTTGCAAGCCAGACGAAAAGCCGTGCCCGTATGGCACCCCCTTCCCTTCGGCGGAGGTGACGCCATGAAAGCATTTGCATTTTGCGAGCAATTAACCAACCGGGCGGCGCGCAGGAGCGCGCCGGCGGGGCTTGCGGTGTCCCCTCCCCCCTCCTTTTCCAACGGGGGCGGGCGCAGTGGCTCAGAAATCCAACAGGGTGCAGCACGGTCCAGGTCAGCTGCAGAGCGGGAAAGGTGGCGAGGCCCCGCCCTGAAATCCAGGGCACGTCCCCATATGCAAATAAGAAAGAAAAACACAATTTTGACATGCAAACGCAGAGCGAAAAACACCCCCGAAGGCGGCTGCTTAGCCTGCGGCGCGGCCGGCCAGCGAGCGGGTGAAAAGTAAGGCGGCGGCACGACAAGGGCGAGCCCGAGCGGCTCTACAAAGGAAAGACAGCACGGCTGAAAGTGGTGCGAAAACTTTTTCTGCTTTTGACTTTTGCGACTTCCCACCCCAAAGAGGGGAAGCTGCACCGCTCCCGGAAGCACTGCAATACCAGGTCGATGCGTGGAGTGGACGGAGCAAGCCCCTGTTCCATCTCCCTGTTCCAAAAATCAATTTAATATTTGGTCCCCAGATAGGGGACGTATCAGATATTAAACTGATAAGAACAGATACTACACTTGATCTTAGCCAAAAGGCCGAGAAGCGATAGCCTGTAAACTCCCGCCGACGCGCAAGTGTCCCTCGGCCTCTGTCTTCTCCGTCAATCTGGCCGCGGTCGGCCGAGCGCAGGTGCGACGGCGGGCCTGCAGCAAGAGAGCAATTTCGGCCAGGGCTTACTTACTTGCAAGCCAGACGAAAAGCCGTGCCCGTATGGCACCCCCTTCCCTTCGGCGGAGGTGACGCCATGAAAGCATTTGCATTTTGCGAGCAATTAACCAACCGGGCGGCGCGCAGGAGCGCGCCGGCGGGGCTTGCGGTGTCCCCTCCCCCCTCCTTTTCCAACGGGGGCGGGCGCAGTGGCTCAGAAATCCAACAGGGTGCAGCACGGTCCAGGTCAGCTGCAGAGCGGGAAAGGTGGCGAGGCCCCGCCCTGAAATCCAGGGCACGTCCCCATATGCAAATAAGAAAGAAAAACACAATTTTGACATGCAAACGCAGAGCGAAAAACACCCCCGAAGGCGGCTGCTTAGCCTGCGGCGCGGCCGGCCAGCGAGCGGGTGAAAAGTAAGGCGGCGGCACGACAAGGGCGAGCCCGAGCGGCTCTACAAAGGAAAGACAGCACGGCTGAAAGTGGTGCGAAAACTTTTTCTGCTTTTGACTTTTGCGACTTCCCACCCCAAAGAGGGGAAGCTGCACCGCTCCCGGAAGCACTGCAATACCAGGTCGATGCGTGGAGTGGACGGAGCAAGCCCCTGTTCCATCTCCCTGTTCCAAAAATCAATTTAATATTTGGTCCCCAGATAGGGGACGTATCAGATATTAAACTGATAAGAACAGATTTTTTTTTATTTCAATATATATGCTTTATTCATAAAAATCTTTGTTCATGTACATGACAATGCAGTCCACATCTGGTACAGTGCAAATTAACTTCAGCACATGGCACTCAATTTACAAATTACATTACATTTATCATTACATATATCAAAGCATGTTTCAATATATAACAATATACACTCCACAAATCATATTACAGATGAAAGCAGTACATGGTACTCTCTTTACACAAACAGGTACATTTTCATTACATGTTTTATCAATCATACAGCCCAAGGGGGGCCGAGATGCATTCCAACATTTCTCAAAATACATTACATTACAATCCACCAACCGTATTATATATGGCTTAATAATGCACATGAATGCAGTACAGTACTCTATTTACATTCACAGATTACAAGTGCTTTACAATTAACACACTTGTACGTCATGCGGCCCGAGGGGGGGTTTTTCCACTGGTTTCAGCCCCTCAGTGTACACTGGCGGGAGGGCCTTAAACTGTGGCCCTTCCCCATCGTGCCTTGGCGGCGGCGGCACCAACCTTTAGTGCGTCCCTCAGCACGTACTCCCGGACCTTGGAATGTGCCAATCTGCAACACTCGGTCGTGGACATCTCCTTGCTCTGGAAGATCAGCAAGTTTCGGGCAGACCAAAGGGCGTCTTTCACCGAGTTGATGATCTTCCAGCAGCAGTTGATGTTTGTCTCGGTGTGCGTCCCTGGGAACAGTCCGTAGAGCACAGAGTCCTGTGTTACCGAGCTGCTCGGGATGAACCTCGACAAAGACCACTGCATCTCTTTCCAGACCTTCTGTGCAAAGGCACATTCCAGAAGGAGATGGATGACGGTCTCGTCCCTAGCGCAGCCTCCTCGCGGACAGCGTGCGGTGGAGCAGAGACGTCGGGAGTGCATGAAGGATCTGACGGGGAGGGCCCTTCTCACCACCAGCCAAGCTACGTCTTGGTGCTTGTTTGTGAGTTCTGGCGATGAGGCATTCTGCCAAATGACTTCGACAGTCTGCTCAGGGAACCATCCGAGAGGATCTACCATCTCCTTTTCCCGTAGGGTCCCGAGGACGTTTCGTGCTGACCACTGCTTGACAGCTTTGTGGTCAAAGGTGTTTGCCGTGAAAAACTTTTCCACGAAGGACAGGTGGTCTGGCACGGTCCAACTGGATGGAGCGTTCCGCGGCAGCGTCGCCAGACCCATCCTTCGCAACACCGGGGTCAGGTAGAACCTCAGCACGTAGTGACACTTGGTGTTTGCGTACTGAGGGTCCGTGCACAGTTTGATGCAGCCGCACACAAAGGTGGCCATCAGGATGAGGGCGACGTTTGGTACGTTCTTTCCCCCTTTCTCTGGAGATTTGTACATCGTGTCCCTCCGGACACGGTCCATTTTCGATCTCCAGATAAAGTGGAAGACGGCTCGGGTGACTGCGGCGGCGCAGGGTCGGGGTATGGGCCACACCTGCGCCACGTACAGCAGCACTGACAGCACTTCGCACCTGATGACCAGGTTCTTTCCCACGATCGACAGGGAGCGCTGCTCCCACATTCCCAGTTTCTGGCGTGCCTTGGAGATACGCTCCTCCCAGTTTTTTGTGCATGCCCCAGCCGCTCCGAACCATATTCCCAGCACCTTCAGGTAATCTGACCTGACGGTGAAGGGGACAAAGGATCGGTCGGCCCAGTTCCCAAAGAACATGGCCTCGCTTTTGCTGCGATTTACTTTCGCTCCCGAGGCCAGTTCAAATTGGTCGCAGATGCTCAGCAGTCTGCGGACCGACAGCGGATCCGAGCAAAAGACGGCGACGTCATCCATGTACAGGGAGGTCTTAACCTGAGTGCCTCCGCTGCCTGGGATCGTCACCCCTCCAATGCTCGAATCCCTTCTGATGGATTGGGCAAAGGGTTCGATACAACACACGAACAAGACGGAGGAGAGAGGACAGCCCTGCCTGACTCCAGATTTGATCGGGAAGCTTTCTGATTCCCACCCGTTGATTAGGACTGCGCTACTGATGTCTGTGTAGAGCAGTTGGATCCAATTGCAGATTCCCTCCCCAAACCCCATTTTGGAGAGCACGTCCATCATGTACGTGTGCGATATTCTGTCGAAAGCCTTCTCCTGGTCCAAGCTGATTAAGCAGGTGTGCACCCCCCTGTCCCGCACGTAGGCGATCGTATCCCTGAGTAGCGCGAGGCTATCAGAGATCTTCCTGCCGGGTACGGCACAGGTCTGATCCGGGTGGATCACCAGCTCCAGAGCAGACTTGACCCTGTTGGCGATGACCTTGGACAGAATCTTGTAGTCCACATTAAGCAGCGAAATGGGCCGCCAGTTTCTGATTTCTTCCCTCTCCCCTTTCTGCTTGTAGATGAGGGTGATGATGCCTTTCCTCATCGATTCTGACATGCTGCCAGCCAGAAGCATACCCCCGTACACTTCCAGCAGGTCTGGGCCCATCCAGTCCCACAGAGCCGAATACAACTCGACCGGTAGGCCGTCGCTTCCGGGAGTTTTACTCGTCTCGAAGGACCGGACGGCCTTTGTCAGCTCGTCCAGAGTTAGCGGGTGATCCAGACTCTCCCGCTTGCTGTCGTCTAGCTCCTCCGAGATAGACGACAGGAAAGACTGGGAGGCCGCGCTGTCTGTGGGCTTCGCGTCGTACAGCCCGGCATAAAAGGATTTGCTGATCCTTCGCATGTCAGGCTGCGAGGACGTCACAGAGCCGTCTTCCTCCTTCAGGCTGTGGATCACAGAGCTCCCTCTGTGTACCTTTTGGAAGAAGAAACGCGAGCACGTCTCGTCCTGCTCCACGGAGCGGACTCTGGAGCGGAAGATGATCTTGGAGGACTCTGAGGCGTAGAGCGAGGCTTGCTGGCCCTTCACCTCTTGGAGTTCCTCCCCGACATTGACTCCCATCGACTGCAGCAGGAGCAGATTCTGCATGCTTTTCTGGAGTCGGGACATTTCCCTCTGTCCCTCTCTCGCCTTCTGAACACCTTTGAGGATGAAGAACCTCTTGATGTTGGTCTTGATCGTTTCCCACCAGTGCGCCGGGGAATCAAAGAGGGGTTTCACGGTTCTCCAACCTTTGTAATCCCTTTTGAGTTCCTCAATGTTTTCTGGGGTCAACAGTTTCACGTTCAGCTTCCATATCCCTCTGCCTACTTTCTGGTCTTCCTGTGGGTGACAGTCGGCTAGTAAGAGGCAGTGGTCAGAGAAGAACACCGGCTTGACGTCGGTGGATCTGACCGAGAGAGCTTGGGACACAAACAGGAAGTCTATCCTGGAACGGACAGACCCGTCTGGCCTGGACCAGGTGTATCTGCGCGGCGCTCCATCTGCAGGGTTGCTGAAGATGTCGTGCAGCTTGGCGTCTTTTACCGCTTCCATCAGGAGTCTGGACGTGGCGTCCAGTTTGCTGTCGGCTCTGCCGGATCGCCCAGCCGCATCGATGATGCAGTTGAAGTCACCGCCCAGAATAACCGGCCTGGACGTCGCCAGCAGCAGCGGTAGCTGCTGGAAGACGGCCAGCCGCTCGTTCTTGAGAGCCGGGGCGTACACATTGATCAGCCTGAGCGGGGCATTCTTGTACAGTACGTCTGCTGCGAGGAGGCGGCCACCCACCACCTCCTTAACTTCGGTGATGGTGAAGTCACCTCCCCGCAGCAGAATACCCAGGCCGGAGGCACGGCAATCGTTGCCTCCTGACCAGATCGATTGGCCGTGGGGCCACCATCGCGACCACTGCCTGTAGTTGCTGAAGTGCGGTAGGCCGCACTCCTGCAGGAACAGTAGGTCGGCCTTGACCTTGGCAAGGTACCCCAAGGTGGAAACACATCGCGTCGTGCTTTTGATGCTACGCACGTTTATGCTTGCAATTTTTAAACCCATTTTAAATTTTAAATAGAGTTCAAGTCCCATTTTAATAAGCAGTCCTTTATGCTGTTTCCATCCCTTGGGGCTGGACCTGCATACACACAGTGTCAGAGAAAAACTGTACTTGCCCTGGGCTGAGGAACTCGCCCTGGTCTCTTGAGGGGTTGCTGTACCGGCAGGGGGATGACGGCGGTGAGAAGAAGACTTCCTCATTCGTGGGTGGTTCTTCCCTCAGCCTGTCGCCTGTGGTGTCGTGGCTCCCGGTTTCCCGGAGCAGGTGTGCATCGGTCGCTTCATTGCTCCCGGTTTCCCGGAGCTGGGGTATGGTGGACGCTCCGCTGCTCCCGGTTGTCTGGAGCTGGGGAGCGTCGGGCACTTGGCCGCCCCCGGCGGTCTGGAGCTGGGGGACGTCGGGCACTTGGCCGCTCCCGGCGGTCTGTAGCTGGGGGGCGTCGGGCTCTTGGCCGCTCCCGGCGGTCTGGAGCTGGGGAGCGTCGGGCACTTGGCCGCTCCCGGCGGTCTGGAGCTGGGGAGCGTCGGGCACTTGGCCACTCCCGGCGGTCTGGAGCTGGGGAGCGTCGGGAACTTGGCCGCTCCCGGCGGTCTGGAGCTGGGCTGCGTTGTGCCCTTCGTTGCTACCGGTGTCCTGGGGCACGGTGATCACTCCTGTTTGTTTCTTTTCGCTCAGCCACTTTTTTTGTTGTTGGTGACTGTTCTTTTCTTGCCCTTCCTCATCAGATGAGCAGCTGCTGGTGTTGCCCGTTTGGGGCGCGTGCCGCCTTTTTTCCACAGGCCTGGACTTTGGCAGCCTCTCTCTTTGGGGGAGGCTTTTTTTTTTGTTCTTTCGTTTGACCTCCTGCCATTCTCCCAGTTGTTGTTCTCCAGCTGCCTCCTCTTCCATGGTCTCTGGCTGTTGGGGAGGAGGCTGAGTGCTGGTTGCCTGGGTTTGGTCGTTTCCAGTGAGGGCCTCTGCGGTGGGAGCAGTGCTGGTCTCCTTTGAGGCGGCCTTGTTGACAGGTCCTTTAATTGCCTGCGCATAGCTGCTGCTGCGCCTTGGGCAGGCCTTGTAGAGATGGCCTGTCTCCCCGCACAAGTTGCAGCACTTGCTCTCCTTGCAATCCTTCGTCTGGTGGCCTTCCTGCTTGCAGTTGCGACAGATGGTGACAGTGCAGGTCGCCGCCACGTGCCCGGATCTCCCGCAGGTTCGACACACCCTGGGTTGTCCCGCGTACACCATGTAGCCCCGGCTTCCACCGATGGCGAAGCTGGAGGGGAGGTGCTGGATGGCTCCTTTGGCATCCACTTTCAGGGTTACTTTGATCTGGCGTTTGCTGGTCCAGATCCCAAACAGGTCATTTACGTCAACGCTGTTCCCGACACTGTCGACGTATCTGCCGAGGAACGTCAGCACATCGACCACAGGGATGTGCGGGTTGTACATGTGTACAGTGACCACCCGGTTTCTTTGTGTTGGGAGAGTGAATAGAGGCTCGGCAGTCATAACTGAAAGCAGCGTTTCACTCCCCTTTTCCTTAACTGCCTGCAGAAATTTCAGGCATGCCGCGACGTTCCTGAACGTCACATCAAAATGTCCACTGCTGGGGAAATCCTGCAGAGCGAAGATATCCGCAACTTGGAATCCGCAGCATCCGGTCAAGATCCTCTTCACAAAAAGGGAGCGGTCGATGGGCGATTGTCCCTCCACCTTCTTCACTGTGACTCGGACAGTGTTCCGGACTCCCTGTCTCGCTCCTCGGTTTGCTGCAATCTCGCTTGCAGGTCGCCCGTCACTCCAGGCTCTCGAGCTCGCTGTTCCATTGGCCGCCGTCGCGCCTGCCAATCGCTCTCTGCCCCGGGCTGCCAAGCTTGCTGCTTGCTTGGCCCTCGTCTCGCCTGCCAATCGCTCTCCGCCCTGGAGTCCCGGGCTCGCTTCCTCATTGGCCGACGTCATGCCTGCCAATCGCTCTCCGCCCCGGCCTCCCGAGCTCGCTCCTTCGTTGGCCGCCCTCTCGCCTGCCGATCGCTCTCCGCTGCAGGCTCTCGACCTCGCTGCATGGTCGGCCGCCACCTCGCGCTGCAGGTCGCTCTCCACTCCGGGCTCCCGCAATCGCTCCTCCTCCGGCGGCCTCGGTTTCTGCTCCCGATAGCTCCTTTCTCGGGTTTCCTCGCTCTCTGCTCCGTCAGTCTCCATCTATGCAGATCGCTCTGCTCTGATTGGATCAAGGCCGAAGCCAGCATGAAAATGCAGCCAAACCAGAAACACCAGTATCGCGACACAAGGTCAATTAGCATCAGAATCAAGCAGATACTGATAAGAACAGATACTACACTTGATCTTAGCCAAAAGGCCGAGAAGCGATAGCCTGTAAACTCCCGCCGACGCGCAAGTGTCCCTCGGCCTCTGTCTTCTCCGTCAATCTGGCCGCGGTCGGCCGAGCGCAGGTGCGACGGCGGGCCTGCAGCAAGAGAGCAATTTCGGCCAGGGCTTACTTACTTGCAAGCCAGACGAAAAGCCGTGCCCGTATGGCACCCCCTTCCCTTCGGCGGAGGTGACGCCATGAAAGCATTTGCATTTTGCGAGCAATTAACCAACCGGGCGGCGCGCAGGAGCGCGCCGGCGGGGCTTGCGGTGTCCCCTCCCCCCTCCTTTTCCAACGGGGGCGGGCGCAGTGGCTCAGAAATCCAACAGGGTGCAGCACGGTCCAGGTCAGCTGCAGAGCGGGAAAGGTGGCGAGGCCCCGCCCTGAAATCCAGGGCACGTCCCCATATGCAAATAAGAAAGAAAAACACAATTTTGACATGCAAACGCAGAGCGAAAAACACCCCCGAAGGCGGCTGCTTAGCCTGCGGCGCGGCCGGCCAGCGAGCGGGTGAAAAGTAAGGCGGCGGCACGACAAGGGCGAGCCCGAGCGGCTCTACAAAGGAAAGACAGCACGGCTGAAAGTGGTGCGAAAACTTTTTCTGCTTTTGACTTTTGCGACTTCCCACCCCAAAGAGGGGAAGCTGCACCGCTCCCGGAAGCACTGCAATACCAGGTCGATGCGTGGAGTGGACGGAGCAAGCCCCTGTTCCATCTCCCTGTTCCAAAAATCAATTTAATATTTGGTCCCCAGATAGGGGACGTATCAGATATTAAACTGATAAGAACAGATACTACACTTGATCTTAGCCAAAAGGCCGAGAAGCGATAGCCTGTAAACTCCCGCCGACGCGCAAGTGTCCCTCGGCCTCTGTCTTCTCCGTCAATCTGGCCGCGGTCGGCCGAGCGCAGGTGCGACGGCGGGCCTGCAGCAAGAGAGCAATTTCGGCCAGGGCTTACTTACTTGCAAGCCAGACGAAAAGCCGTGCCCGTATGGCACCCCCTTCCCTTCGGCGGAGGTGACGCCATGAAAGCATTTGCATTTTGCGAGCAATTAACCAACCGGGCGGCGCGCAGGAGCGCGCCGGCGGGGCTTGCGGTGTCCCCTCCCCCCTCCTTTTCCAACGGGGGCGGGCGCAGTGGCTCAGAAATCCAACAGGGTGCAGCACGGTCCAGGTCAGCTGCAGAGCGGGAAAGGTGGCGAGGCCCCGCCCTGAAATCCAGGGCACGTCCCCATATGCAAATAAGAAAGAAAAACACAATTTTGACATGCAAACGCAGAGCGAAAAACACCCCCGAAGGCGGCTGCTTAGCCTGCGGCGCGGCCGGCCAGCGAGCGGGTGAAAAGTAAGGCGGCGGCACGACAAGGGCGAGCCCGAGCGGCTCTACAAAGGAAAGACAGCACGGCTGAAAGTGGTGCGAAAACTTTTTCTGCTTTTGACTTTTGCGACTTCCCACCCCAAAGAGGGGAAGCTGCACCGCTCCCGGAAGCACTGCAATACCAGGTCGATGCGTGGAGTGGACGGAGCAAGCCCCTGTTCCATCTCCCTGTTCCAAAAATCAATTTAATATTTGGTCCCCAGATAGGGGACGTATCAGATATTAAACTGATAAGAACAGATTTTTTTTTATTTCAATATATATGCTTTATTCATAAAAATCTTTGTTCATGTACATGACAATGCAGTCCACATCTGGTACAGTGCAAATTAACTTCAGCACATGGCACTCAATTTACAAATTACATTACATTTATCATTACATATATCAAAGCATGTTTCAATATATAACAATATACACTCCACAAATCATATTACAGATGAAAGCAGTACATGGTACTCTCTTTACACAAACAGGTACATTTTCATTACATGTTTTATCAATCATACAGCCCAAGGGGGGCCGAGATGCATTCCAACATTTCTCAAAATACATTACATTACAATCCACCAACCGTATTATATATGGCTTAATAATGCACATGAATGCAGTACAGTACTCTATTTACATTCACAGATTACAAGTGCTTTACAATTAACACACTTGTACGTCATGCGGCCCGAGGGGGGGTTTTTCCACTGGTTTCAGCCCCTCAGTGTACACTGGCGGGAGGGCCTTAAACTGTGGCCCTTCCCCATCGTGCCTTGGCGGCGGCGGCACCAACCTTTAGTGCGTCCCTCAGCACGTACTCCCGGACCTTGGAATGTGCCAATCTGCAACACTCGGTCGTGGACATCTCCTTGCTCTGGAAGATCAGCAAGTTTCGGGCAGACCAAAGGGCGTCTTTCACCGAGTTGATGATCTTCCAGCAGCAGTTGATGTTTGTCTCGGTGTGCGTCCCTGGGAACAGTCCGTAGAGCACAGAGTCCTGTGTTACCGAGCTGCTCGGGATGAACCTCGACAAAGACCACTGCATCTCTTTCCAGACCTTCTGTGCAAAGGCACATTCCAGAAGGAGATGGATGACGGTCTCGTCCCAAGCGCAGCCTCCTCGCGGACAGCGTGCGGTGGAGCAGAGACGTCGGGAGTGCATGAAGGATCTGACGGGGAGGGCCCTTCTCACCACCAGCCAAGCTACGTCTTGGTGCTTGTTTGTGAGTTCTGGCGATGAGGCATTCTGCCAAATGACTTCGACAGTCTGCTCAGGGAACCATCCGAGAGGATCTACCATCTCCTTTTCCCGTAGGGTCTCGAGGACGTTTCGTGCTGACCACTGCTTGACAGCTTTGTGGTCAAAGGTGTTTGCCGTGAAAAACTTTTCCACGAAGGACAGGTGGTCTGGCACGGTCCAACTGGATGGAGCGTTCCGCGGCAGCGTCGCCAGACCCATCCTTCGCAACACCGGGGTCAGGTAGAACCTGATAAGAACAGATACTACACTTGATCTTAGCCAAAAGGCCGAGAAGCGATAGCCTGTAAACTCCCGCCGACGCGCAAGTGTCCCTCGGCCTCTGTCTTCTCCGTCAATCTGGCCGCGGTCGGCCGAGCGCAGGTGCGACGGCGGGCCTGCAGCAAGAGAGCAATTTCGGCCAGGGCTTACTTACTTGCAAGCCAGACGAAAAGCCGTGCCCGTATGGCACCCCCTTCCCTTCGGCGGAGATGACGCCATGAAAGCATTTGCATTTTGCGAGCAATTAACCAACCGGGCGGCGCGCAGGAGCGCGCCGGCGGGGCTTGCGGTGTCCCCTCCCCCCTCCTTTTCCAACGGGGGCGGGCGCAGTGGCTCAGAAATCCAACAGGGTGCAGCACGGTCCAGGTCAGCTGCAGAGCGGGAAAGGTGGCGAGGCCCCGCCCTGAAATCCAGGGCACGTCCCCATATGCAAATAAGAAAGAAAAACACAATTTTGACATGCAAACGCAGAGCGAAAAACACCCCCGAAGGCGGCTGCTTAGCCTGCGGCGCGGCCGGCCAGCGAGCGGGTGAAAAGTAAGGCGGCGGCACGACAAGGGCGAGCCCGAGCGGCTCTACAAAGGAAAGACAGCACGGCTGAAAGTGGTGCGAAAACTTTTTCTGCTTTTGACTTTTGCGACTTCCCACCCCAAAGAGGGGAAGCTGCACCGCTCCCGGAAGCACTGCAATACCAGGTCGATGCGTGGAGTGGACGGAGCAAGCCCCTGTTCCATCTCCCTGTTCCAAAAATCAATTTAATATTTGGTCCCCAGATAGGGGACGTATCAGATATTAAACTGATAAGAACAGATACTACACTTGATCTTAGCCAAAAGGCCGAGAAGCGATAGCCTGTAAACTCCCGCCGACGCGCAAGTGTCCCTCGGCCTCTGTCTTCTCCGTCAATCTGGCCGCGGTCGGCCGAGCGCAGGTGCGACGGCGGGCCTGCAGCAAGAGAGCAATTTCGGCCAGGGCTTACTTACTTGCAAGCCAGACGAAAAGCCGTGCCCGTATGGCACCCCCTTCCCTTCGGCGGAGATGACGCCATGAAAGCATTTGCATTTTGCGAGCAATTAACCAACCGGGCGGCGCGCAGGAGCGCGCCGGCGGGGCTTGCGGTGTCCCCTCCCCCCTCCTTTTCCAACGGGGGCGGGCGCAGTGGCTCAGAAATCCAACAGGGTGCAGCACGGTCCAGGTCAGCTGCAGAGCGGGAAAGGTGGCGAGGCCCCGCCCTGAAATCCAGGGCACGTCCCCATATGCAAATAAGAAAGAAAAACACAATTTTGACATGCAAACGCAGAGCGAAAAACACCCCCGAAGGCGGCTGCTTAGCCTGCGGCGCGGCCGGCCAGCGAGCGGGTGAAAAGTAAGGCGGCGGCACGACAAGGGCGAGCCCGAGCGGCTCTACAAAGGAAAGACAGCACGGCTGAAAGTGGTGCGAAAACTTTTTCTGCTTTTGACTTTTGCGACTTCCCACCCCAAAGAGGGGAAGCTGCACCGCTCCCGGAAGCACTGCAATACCAGGTCGATGCGTGGAGTGAGCAAGCCCCTGTTCCATCTCCCTGTTCCAAAAATCAATTTAATATTTGGTCCCCAGATAGGGGACGTATCAGATATTAAACTGATAAGAACAGATACTACACTTGATCTTAGCCAAAAGGCCGAGAAGCGATAGCCTGTAAACTCCCGCCGACGCGCAAGTGTCCCTCGGCCTCTGTCTTCTCCGTCAATCTGGCCGCGGTCGGCCGAGCGCAGGTGCGACGGCGGGCCTGCAGCAAGAGAGCAATTTCGGCCAGGGCTTACTTACTTGCAAGCCAGACGAAAAGCCGTGCCCGTATGGCACCCCCTTCCCTTCGGCGGAGATGACGCCATGAAAGCATTTGCATTTTGCGAGCAATTAACCAACCGGGCGGCGCGCAGGAGCGCGCCGGCGGGGCTTGCGGTGTCCCCTCCCCCCTCCTTTTCCAACGGGGGCGGGCGCAGTGGCTCAGAAATCCAACAGGGTGCAGCACGGTCCAGGTCAGCTGCAGAGCGGGAAAGGTGGCGAGGCCCCGCCCTGAAATCCAGGGCACGTCCCCATATGCAAATAAGAAAGAAAAACACAATTTTGACATGCAAACGCAGAGCGAAAAACACCCCCGAAGGCGGCTGCTTAGCCTGCGGCGCGGCCGGCCAGCGAGCGGGTGAAAAGTAAGGCGGCGGCACGACAAGGGCGAGCCCGAGCGGCTCTACAAAGGAAAGACAGCACGGCTGAAAGTGGTGCGAAAACTTTTTCTGCTTTTGACTTTTGCGACTTCCCACCCCAAAGAGGGGAAGCTGCACCGCTCCCGGAAGCACTGCAATACCAGGTCGATGCGTGGAGTGGACGGAGCAAGCCCCTGTTCCATCTCCCTGTTCCAAAAATCAATTTAATATTTGGTCCCCAGATAGGGGACGTATCAGATATTAAACTGATAAGAACAGATACTACACTTGATCTTAGCCAAAAGGCCGAGAAGCGATAGCCTGTAAACTCCCGCCGACGCGCAAGTGTCCCTCGGCCTCTGTCTTCTCCGTCAATCTGGCCGCGGTCGGCCGAGCGCAGGTGCGACGGCGGGCCTGCAGCAAGAGAGCAATTTCGGCCAGGGCTTACTTACTTGCAAGCCAGACGAAAAGCCGTGCCCGTATGGCACCCCCTTCCCTTCGGCGGAGATGACGCCATGAAAGCATTTGCATTTTGCGAGCAATTAACCAACCGGGCGGCGCGCAGGAGCGCGCCGGCGGGGCTTGCGGTGTCCCCTCCCCCCTCCTTTTCCAACGGGGGCGGGCGCAGTGGCTCAGAAATCCAACAGGGTGCAGCACGGTCCAGGTCAGCTGCAGAGCGGGAAAGGTGGCGAGGCCCCGCCCTGAAATCCAGGGCACGTCCCCATATGCAAATAAGAAAGAAAAACACAATTTTGACATGCAAACGCAGAGCGAAAAACACCCCCGAAGGCGGCTGCTTAGCCTGCGGCGCGGCCGGCCAGCGAGCGGGTGAAAAGTAAGGCGGCGGCACGACAAGGGCGAGCCCGAGCGGCTCTACAAAGGAAAGACAGCACGGCTGAAAGTGGTGCGAAAACTTTTTCTGCTTTTGACTTTTGCGACTTCCCACCCCAAAGAGGGGAAGCTGCACCGCTCCCGGAAGCACTGCAATACCAGGTCGATGCGTGGAGTGGACGGAGCAAGCCCCTGTTCCATCTCCCTGTTCCAAAAATCAATTTAATATTTGGTCCCCAGATAGGGGACGTATCAGATATTAAACTGATAAGAACAGATTTTTTTTTTTTATTTCAATATATATGCTTTATTCATAAAAATCTTTGTTCATGTACATGACAATGCAGTCCACATCTGGTACAGTGCAAATTAACTTCAGCACATGGCACTCAATTTACAAATTACATTACATTTATCATTACATATATCAAAGCATGTTTCAATATATAACAATATACACTCCACAAATCATATTACAGATGAAAGCAGTACATGGTACTCTCTTTACACAAACAGGTACATTTTCATTACATGTTTTATCAGTCATACAGCCCAAGGGGGGCCGAGATGCATTCCAACATTTCTCAAAATACATTACATTACAATCCACCAACCGTATTATATATGGCTTAATAATACACATGAATGCAGTACATGGTACTCTATTTACATTCACAGATTACAAGTGCTTTACAATTAACACACTTGTACGTCATGCGGCCCGAGGGGGGGTTTTTCCACTGGTTTCAGCCCCTCAGTGTACACTGGCGGGAGGGCCTTAAACTGTGGCCCTTCCCCATCGTGCCTTGGCGGCGGCGGCACCAACCTTTAGTGCGTCCCTCAGCACGTACTCCCGGACCTTGGAATGTGCCAATCTGCAACACTCGGTCGTGGACATCTCCTTGCTCTGGAAGATCAGCAAGTTTCGGGCAGACCAAAGGGCGTCTTTCACCGAGTTGATGATCTTCCAGCAGCAGTTGATGTTTGTCTCGGTGTGCGTCCCTGGGAACAGTCCGTAGAGCACAGAGTCCTGTGTTACCGAGCTGCTCGGGATGAACCTCGACAAAGACCACTGCATCTCTTTCCAGACCTTCTGTGCAAAGGCACATTCCAGAAGGAGATGGATGACGGTCTCGTCCCTAGCGCAGCCTCCTCGCGGACAGCGTGCGGTGGAGCAGAGACGTCGGGAGTGCATGAAGGATCTGACGGGGAGGGCCCTTCTCACCACCAGCCAAGCTACGTCTTGGTGCTTGTTTGTGAGTTCTGGCGATGAGGCATTCTGCCAAATGACTTCGACAGTCTGCTCAGGGAACCATCCGAGAGGATCTACCATCTCCTTTTCCCGTAGGGTCTCGAGGACGTTTCGTGCTGACCACTGCTTGACAGCTTTGTGGTCAAAGGTGTTTGCCGTGAAAAACTTTTCCACGAAGGACAGGTGGTTTGGCACGGTCCAACTGGATGGAGCGTTCCGCGGCAGCGTCGCCAGACCCATCCTTCGCAACACCGGGGTCAGGTAGAACCTCAGCACGTAGTGACACTTGGTGTTTGCGTACCGAGGGTCTGTGCACAGTTTGATGCAGCCGCACACAAAGGTGGCCATCAGGATGAGGGCGACGTTTGGTACGTTCTTTCCCCCTTTCTCTGGAGATTTGTACATCGTGTCCCTCCGGACACGGTCCATTTTCGATCTCCAGATAAAGTGGAAGACGGCTCGGGTGACTGCGGCGGCGCAGGGTCGGGGTATGGGCCACACCTGCGCCACGTACAGCAGCACTGACAGCACTTCGCACCTGATGACCAGGTTCTTTCCCACGATCGACAGGGAGCGCTGCTCCCACATTCCCAGTTTCTGGCGTGCCTTGGAGATACGCTCCTCCCAGTTTTTTGTGCATGCCCCAGCCGCTCCGAACCATATTCCCAGCACCTTCAGGTAATCTGACCTGACGGTGAAGGGGACAAAGGATCGGTCGGCCCAGTTCCCAAAGAACATGGCCTCGCTTTTGCTGCGATTTACTTTCGCTCCCGAGGCCAGTTCAAATTGGTCGCAGATGCTCAGCAGTCTGCGGACCGACAGCGGATCCGAGCAAAAGACGGCGACGTCATCCATGTACAGGGAGGTCTTAACCTGAGTGCCTCCGCTGCCTGGGATCGTCACCCCTCCAATGCTCGAATCCCTTCTGATGGATTGGGCAAAGGGTTCGATACAACACACGAACAAGACGGAGGAGAGAGGACAGCCCTGCCTGACTCCAGATTTGACCGGGAAGCTTTCTGATTCCCACCCGTTGATTAGGACTGCGCTACTGATGTCTGTGTAGAGCAGTTGGATCCAATTGCAGATTCCCTCCCCAAACCCCATTTTGGAGAGCACGTCCATCATGTACGTGTGCGATATTCTGTCGAAAGCCTTCTCCTGGTCCAAGCTGATTAAGCAGGTGTGCACCCCCCTGTCCCGCACGTAGGCGATCGTATCCCTGAGTAGCGCGAGGCTATCAGAGATCTTCCTGCCGGGTACGGCACAGGTCTGATCCGGGTGGATCACCAGCTCCAGAGCAGACTTGACCCTGTTGGCGATGACCTTGGACAGAATCTTGTAGTCCACATTTAGCAGCGAAATGGGCCGCCAGTTTCTGATTTCTTCCCTCTCCCCCTTCTGCTTGTAGATGAGGGTGATGATGCCTTTCCTCATCGATTCTGACATGCTGCCAGCCAGAAGCATACCCCCGTACACTTCCAGCAGGTCTGGGCCCATCCAGTCCCACAGAGCCGAATACAACTCGACCGGTAGGCCGTCGCTTCCGGGAGTTTTACTCGTCTCGAAGGACCGGACGGCCTTTGTCAGCTCGTCCAGAGTTAGCGGGTGATCCAGACTCTCCCGCTTGCTGTCGTCTAGCACCTCCGAGATAGACGACAGGAAAGACTGGGAGGCCGCGCTGTCTGTGGGCTTCGCGTCGTACAGCCCGGCATAAAAGGATTTGCTGATCCTTCGCATGTCAGGCTGCGAGGACGTCACAGAGCCGTCTTCCTCCTTCAGGCTGTGGATCACAGAGCTCCCTCTGTGTACCTTTTGGAAGAAGAAACGCGAGCACGTCTCGTCCTGCTCCACGGAGCGGACTCTGGAGCGGAAGATGATCTTGGAGGACTCTGAGGCATAGAGCGAGGCTTGCTGGCCCTTCACCTCTTGGAGTTCCTCCCCGACATTGACTCCCATCGACTGCAGCAGGAGCAGATTCTGCATGCTTTTCTGGAGTCGGGACATTTCCCTCTGTCCCTCTCTCGCCTTCTGAACACCTTTGAGGATGAAGAACCTCTTGATGTTCGTCTTGATCGTTTCCCACCAGTGCGCCGGGGAATCAAAGAGGGGTTTCACGGTTCTCCAACCTTTGTAATCCCTTTTGAGTTCCTCAATGTTTTCTGGGGTCAACAGTTTCACGTTCAGCTTCCATATCCCTCTGCCTACTTTCTGGTCTTCCTGTGGGTGACAGTCGACTAGTAAGAGGCAGTGGTCAGAGAAGAACACCGGCTTGACGTCGGTGGATCTGACCGAGAGAGCTTGGGACACAAACAGGAAGTCTATCCTGGAACGGACAGACCCGTCTGGCCTGGACCAGGTGTATCTGCGCGGCGCTCCATCTGCAGGGTTGCTGAAGATGTCGTGCAGCTTGGCGTCTTTTACCGCTTCCATCAGGAGTCTGGACGTGGCGTCCAGTTTGCTGTCGGCTCTGCCGGATCGCCCAGCCGCATCGATGATGCAGTTGAAGTCACCGCCCAGAATAACCGGCCTGGACGTCGCCAGCAGCAGCGGTAGCTGCTGGAAGACGGCCAGCCGCTCGTTCTTGAGAGCCGGGGCGTACACATTGATCAGCCTGAGCGGGGCGTTCTTGTACAGTACGTCTGCTACGAGGAGGCGGCCACCCACCACCTCCTTAACTTCGGTGATGGTGAAGTCACCTCCCCGCAGCAGAATACCCAGGCCGGAGGCACGGCAATCGTTGCCTCCTGACCAGATCGATTGGCCGTGGGGCCACCATCGCGACCACTGCCTGTAGTTGCTGAAGTGCGGTAGGCCGCACTCCTGCAGGAACAGTAGGTCGGCCTTGACCTTGGCAAGGTACCCCAAGGTGGAAACACATCGCGTCGTGCTTTTGATGCTACGCACGTTTATGCTTGCAATTTTTAAAGCCATTTTAAATAGAGTTCAAGTCCCATTTTAATAAGCAGTCCTTTATGCTGTTTCCATCCCTTGGGGCTGGACCTGCATACACACAGTGTTAGAGAAAAACTGTACTTGCCCTGGGCTGAGGAACTCGCCCTGGTCTCTTGAGGGGTTGCTGTACCGGCAGGGGGATGACGGCGGTGAGAAGAAGTCTTCTTCCTCATTCGTGGATGGTTCTTCCCTCAGCCTGTCTCCTGTGGTGTCGTGGCTCCCGGTTTCCCGGAGCAGGTGTGCATCGGTCGCTTCATTGCTCCCGGTTTCCCGGAGCTGGGGTATGGTGGACGCTCCGCTGCTCCCGGTTGTCTGGAGCTGGGGAGCGTCGGGCACTTGGCCGCCCCCGGCGGTCTGGAGCTGGGGGACGTCGGGCACTTGGCCGCTCCCGGCAGTCTGTAGCTGGGGAGCGTCGGGCTCTTGGCCGCTCCCGGCGGTCTGGAGCTGGGGAGCGTCGGGCACTTGGCCGCTCCCGGCGGTCTGGAGCTGGGGAGCGTCGGGCACTTGGCCACTCCCGGCGGTCTGGAGCTGGGGAGCGTCGGGAACTTGGCCGCTCCCGGCGGTCTGGAGCTGGGCTGCGTTGTGCCCTTCGTTGCTACCGGTGTTCTGGGGCACGGTGATCACTCCTGTTTGTTTCTTTTCGCTCAGCCACTTTTTTTGTTGTTGGTGACTGTTCTTTTCTTGCCCTTCCTCATCAGATGAGCAGCTGCTGGTGTTGCCCGTTTGGGGCGGGTGCCGCCTTTTTTCCACAGGCCTGGACGTTGGCGGCCTCTCTCTTTGGGGGAGGCTTTTTTTCTTGTTCTTTCGTTTGACCTCCTGCCATTCTCCCAGTTGTTGTTCTCCAGCTGCCTCCTCTTCCATGGTCTCTGGCTGTTGGGGAGGAGGCTGAGTGCTGGTTGCCTGGGTTTGGTCGTTTCCAGTGAGGGCCTCTGCGGTGGGAGCGGTGCTGGTCTCCTTTGAGGCGGCCTTTTTGACAGGTCCTTTAATTGCCTGCGCATAGCTGCTGCTGCTGCGCCTTGGGCAGGCCTTGTAGAGATGGCCTGTCTCCCCGCACAAGTTGCAGCACTTGCTCTCCTTGCAATCCTTCGTCTGGTGGCCTTCCTGCTTGCAGTTGCGACAGATGGTGACAGTGCAGGTCGCCGCCACGTGCCCGGATCTCCCGCAGGTTCGACACACCCTGGGTTGTCCCGCGTACACCATGTAGCCCCGGCTTCCACCGATGGCGAAGCTGGAGGGGAGGTGCTGGATGGCTCCTTTGGCATCCACTTTCAGGGTTACTTTGATCTGGCGTTTGCTGGTCCAGATCCCAAACAGGTCATTTACGTCAACCCTGTTCCCGACACTGTCGACGTATCTGCCGAGGAACGTCAGCACATCGACCACAGGGATGTGCGGGTTGTACATGTGTACAGTGACCACCCGGTTTCTTTGTGTTGGGAGAGTGAATAGAGGCTCGGCAGTCATAACTGAAAGCAGCGTTTCACTCCCCTTTTCCTTAACTGTCTGCAGAAATTTCAGGCATGCCGCGACGTTCCTGAACGTCACATCAAAATGTCCACTGCTGGGGAAATCCTGCAGAGCGAAGATATCCGCAACTTGGAATCCGCAGCATCCGGTCAAGATCCTCTTCACAAAAAGGGAGCGGTCGATGGGCGATTGTCCCTCCACCTTCTTCACTGTGACTCGGACAGTGTTCCGGACTCCCTGTCTCGCTCCTCGGTTTGCTGCAATCTCGCTTGCAGGTCGCCCGTCACTCCAGGCTCTCGAGCTCGCTGTTCCATTGGCCGCCGTCGCGCCTGCCAATCGCTCTCTGCCCCGGGCTGCCAAGCTTGCTGCTTGCTTGGCCCTCGTCTCGCCTGCCAATCGCTCTCCGCCCTGGAGTCCTGGGCTCGCTTCCTCATTGGCCGACGTCATGCCTGCCAATCGCTCTCCGCCCCGGCCTCCCGAGCTCGCTCCTTCGTTGGCCGCCCTCTCGCCTGCCGATCGTTCTCCGCTGCAGGCTCTCGACCTCGCTGCATGGTCGGCCGCCACCTCGCGCTGCAGGTCGCTCTCCACTCCGGGCTCCCGCAATCGCTCCTCCGCCGGCGGCCTCGGTTTCTGCTCCCGATAGCTCCTTTCTCGGGTTTCCTCGCTCACTGCTCCCTCAGTCGCCATCTATGCAGATCGCTCTGCTCTGATTGGATCAAGGCCGAAGCCAGCATGAAAATGCAGCCAAACCAGAAACACCAGTATCGCGACACAAGGTCAATTAGCATCAGAATCAAACAGATACTACACTTGATCTTAGCCAAAAGGCCGAGAAGCGATAGCCTGTAAACTCCCGCCGACGCGCAAGTGTCCCTCGGCCTCTGTCTTCTCCGTCAATCTGGCCGCGGTCGGCCGAGCGCAGGTGCGACGGCGGGCCTGCAGCAAGAGAGCAATTTCGGCCAGGGCTTACTTACTTGCAAGCCAGACGAAAAGCCGTGCCCGTATGGCACCCCCTTCCCTTCGGCGGAGATGACGCCATGAAAGCATTTGCATTTTGCGAGCAATTAACCAACCGGGCGGCGCGCAGGAGCGCGCCGGCGGGGCTTGCGGTGTCCCCTCCCCCCTCCTTTTCCAACGGGGGCGGGCGCAGTGGCTCAGAAATCCAACAGGGTGCAGCACGGTCCAGGTCAGCTGCAGAGCGGGAAAGGTGGCGAGGCCCCGCCCTGAAATCCAGGGCACGTCCCCATATGCAAATAAGAAAGAAAAACACAATTTTGACATGCAAACGCAGAGCGAAAAACACCCCCGAAGGCGGCTGCTTAGCCTGCGGCGCGGCCGGCCAGCGAGCGGGTGAAAAGTAAGGCGGCGGCACGACAAGGGCGAGCCCGAGCGGCTCTACAAAGGAAAGACAGCACGGCTGAAAGTGGTGCGAAAACTTTTTCTGCTTTTGACTTTTGCGACTTCCCACCCCAAAGAGGGGAAGCTGCACCGCTCCCGGAAGCACTGCAATACCAGGTCGATGCGTGGAGTGGACGGAGCAAGCCCCTGTTCCATCTCCCTGTTCCAAAAATCAATTTAATATTTGGTCCCCAGATAGGGGACGTATCAGATATTAAACTGATAAGAACAGATACTACACTTGATCTTAGCCAAAAGGCCGAGAAGCGATAGCCTGTAAACTCCCGCCGACGCGCAAGTGTCCCTCGGCCTCTGTCTTCTCCGTCAATCTGGCCGCGGTCGGCCGAGCGCAGGTGCGACGGCGGGCCTGCAGCAAGAGAGCAATTTCGGCCAGGGCTTACTTACTTGCAAGCCAGACGAAAAGCCGTGCCCGTATGGCACCCCCTTCCCTTCGGCGGAGATGACGCCATGAAAGCATTTGCATTTTGCGAGCAATTAACCAACCGGGCGGCGCGCAGGAGCGCGCCGGCGGGGCTTGCGGTGTCCCCTCCCCCCTCCTTTTCCAACGGGGGCGGGCGCAGTGGCTCAGAAATCCAACAGGGTGCAGCACGGTCCAGGTCAGCTGCAGAGCGGGAAAGGTGGCGAGGCCCCGCCCTGAAATCCAGGGCACGTCCCCATATGCAAATAAGAAAGAAAAACACAATTTTGACATGCAAACGCAGAGCGAAAAACACCCCCGAAGGCGGCTGCTTAGCCTGCGGCGCGGCCGGCCAGCGAGCGGGTGAAAAGTAAGGCGGCGGCACGACAAGGGCGAGCCCGAGCGGCTCTACAAAGGAAAGACAGCACGGCTGAAAGTGGTGCGAAAACTTTTTCTGCTTTTGACTTTTGCGACTTCCCACCCCAAAGAGGGGAAGCTGCACCGCTCCCGGAAGCACTGCAATACCAGGTCGATGCGTGGAGTGGACGGAGCAAGCCCCTGTTCCATCTCCCTGTTCCAAAAATCAATTTAATATTTGGTCCCCAGATAGGGGACGTATCAGATATTAAACTGATAAGAACAGATACTACACTTGATCTTAGCCAAAAGGCCGAGAAGCGATAGCCTGTAAACTCCCGCCGACGCGCAAGTGTCCCTCGGCCTCTGTCTTCTCCGTCAATCTGGCCGCGGTCGGCCGAGCGCAGGTGCGACGGCGGGCCTGCAGCAAGAGAGCAATTTCGGCCAGGGCTTACTTACTTGCAAGCCAGACGAAAAGCCGTGCCCGTATGGCACCCCCTTCCCTTCGGCGGAGATGACGCCATGAAAGCATTTGCATTTTGCGAGCAATTAACCAACCGGGCGGCGCGCAGGAGCGCGCCGGCGGGGCTTGCGGTGTCCCCTCCCCCCTCCTTTTCCAACGGGGGCGGGCGCAGTGGCTCAGAAATCCAACAGGGTGCAGCACGGTCCAGGTCAGCTGCAGAGCGGGAAAGGTGGCGAGGCCCCGCCCTGAAATCCAGGGCACGTCCCCATATGCAAATAAGAAAGAAAAACACAATTTTGACATGCAAACGCAGAGCGAAAAACACCCCCGAAGGCGGCTGCTTAGCCTGCGGCGCGGCCGGCCAGCGAGCGGGTGAAAAGTAAGGCGGCGGCACGACAAGGGCGAGCCCGAGCGGCTCTACAAAGGAAAGACAGCACGGCTGAAAGTGGTGCGAAAACTTTTTCTGCTTTTGACTTTTGCGACTTCCCACCCCAAAGAGGGGAAGCTGCACCGCTCCCGGAAGCACTGCAATACCAGGTCGATGCGTGGAGTGGACGGAGCAAGCCCCTGTTCCATCTCCCTGTTCCAAAAATCAATTTAATATTTGGTCCCCAGATAGGGGACGTATCAGATATTAAACTGATAAGAACAGATACTACACTTGATCTTAGCCAAAAGGCCGAGAAGCGATAGCCTGTAAACTCCCGCCGACGCGCAAGTGTCCCTCGGCCTCTGTCTTCTCCGTCAATCTGGCCGCGGTCGGCCGAGCGCAGGTGCGACGGCGGGCCTGCAGCAAGAGAGCAATTTCGGCCAGGGCTTACTTACTTGCAAGCCAGACGAAAAGCCGTGCCCGTATGGCACCCCCTTCCCTTCGGCGGAGATGACGCCATGAAAGCATTTGCATTTTGCGAGCAATTAACCAACCGGGCGGCGCGCAGGAGCGCGCCGGCGGGGCTTGCGGTGTCCCCTCCCCCCTCCTTTTCCAACGGGGGCGGGCGCAGTGGCTCAGAAATCCAACAGGGTGCAGCACGGTCCAGGTCAGCTGCAGAGCGGGAAAGGTGGCGAGGCCCCGCCCTGAAATCCAGGGCACGTCCCCATATGCAAATAAGAAAGAAAAACACAATTTTGACATGCAAACGCAGAGCGAAAAACACCCCCGAAGGCGGCTGCTTAGCCTGCGGCGCGGCCGGCCAGCGAGCGGGTGAAAAGTAAGGCGGCGGCACGACAAGGGCGAGCCCGAGCGGCTCTACAAAGGAAAGACAGCACGGCTGAAAGTGGTGCGAAAACTTTTTCTGCTTTTGACTTTTGCGACTTCCCACCCCAAAGAGGGGAAGCTGCACCGCTCCCGGAAGCACTGCAATACCAGGTCGATGCGTGGAGTGGACGGAGCAAGCCCCTGTTCCATCTCCCTGTTCCAAAAATCAATTTAATATTTGGTCCCCAGATAGGGGACGTATCAGATATTAAACTGATAAGAACAGATACTACACTTGATCTTAGCCAAAAGGCCGAGAAGCGATAGCCTGTAAACTCCCGCCGACGCGCAAGTGTCCCTCGGCCTCTGTCTTCTCCGTCAATCTGGCCGCGGTCGGCCGAGCGCAGGTGCGACGGCGGGCCTGCAGCAAGAGAGCAATTTCGGCCAGGGCTTACTTACTTGCAAGCCAGACGAAAAGCCGTGCCCGTATGGCACCCCCTTCCCTTCGGCGGAGATGACGCCATGAAAGCATTTGCATTTTGCGAGCAATTAACCAACCGGGCGGCGCGCAGGAGCGCGCCGGCGGGGCTTGCGGTGTCCCCTCCCCCCTCCTTTTCCAACGGGGGCGGGCGCAGTGGCTCAGAAATCCAACAGGGTGCAGCACGGTCCAGGTCAGCTGCAGAGCGGGAAAGGTGGCGAGGCCCCGCCCTGAAATCCAGGGCACGTCCCCATATGCAAATAAGAAAGAAAAACACAATTTTGACATGCAAACGCAGAGCGAAAAACACCCCCGAAGGCGGCTGCTTAGCCTGCGGCGCGGCCGGCCAGCGAGCGGGTGAAAAGTAAGGCGGCGGCACGACAAGGGCGAGCCCGAGCGGCTCTACAAAGGAAAGACAGCACGGCTGAAAGTGGTGCGAAAACTTTTTCTGCTTTTGACTTTTGCGACTTCCCACCCCAAAGAGGGGAAGCTGCACCGCTCCCGGAAGCACTGCAATACCAGGTCGATGCGTGGAGTGGACGGAGCAAGCCCCTGTTCCATCTCCCTGTTCCAAAAATCAATTTAATATTTGGTCCCCAGATAGGGGACGTATCAGATATTAAACTGATAAGAACAGATTTTTTTTTTTTTTTATTTCAATATATATGCTTTATTCATAAAAATCTTTGTTCATGTACATGACAATGCAGTCCACATCTGGTACAGTGCAAATTAACTTCAGCACATGGCACTCAATTTACAAATTACATTACATTTATCATTACATATATCAAAGCATGTTTCAATATATAACAATATACACTCCACAAATCATATTACAGATGAAAGCAGTACATGGTACTCTCTTTACACAAACAGGTACATTTTCATTACATGTTTTATCAGTCATACAGCCCAAGGGGGGCCGAGATGCATTCCAACATTTCTCAAAATACATTACATTACAATCCACCAACCGTATTATATATGGCTTAATAATACACATGAATGCAGTACATGGTACTCTATTTACATTCACAGATTACAAGTGCTTTACAATTAACACACTTGTACGTCATGCGGCCCGAGGGGGGGTTTTTCCACTGGTTTCAGCCCCTCAGTGTACACTGGCGGGAGGGCCTTAAACTGTGGCCCTTCCCTAAGAACAGATACTACACTTGATCTTAGCCAAAAGGCCGAGAAGCGATAGCCTGTAAACTTCCGCCGACGCGCAAGTGTCCCTCGGCCTCTGTCTTCTCCGTCAATCTGGCCGCGGTCGGCCGAGCGCAGGTGCGACGGCGGGCCTGCAGCAAGAGAGCAATTTCGGCCAGGGCTTACTTACTTGCAAGCCAGACGAAAAGCCGTGCCCGTATGGCACCCCCTTCCCTTCGGCGGAGATGACGCCATGAAAGCATTTGCATTTTGCGAGCAATTAACCAACCGGGCGGCGCGCAGGAGCGCGCCGGCGGGGCTTGCGGTGTCCCCTCCCCCCTCCTTTTCCAACGGGGGCGGGCGCAGTGGCTCAGAAATCCAACAGGGTGCAGC
Organism: Somniosus microcephalus; assembly: GCF_052327205.1. Lineage (NCBI taxonomy): Eukaryota > Metazoa > Chordata > Chondrichthyes > Squaliformes > Somniosidae > Somniosus > Somniosus microcephalus. The sequence goes on from NC_141014.1 coordinate 21,572,475, forward strand.
ACGGTCCAGGTCAGCTGCAGAGCGGGAAAGGTGGCGAGGCCCCGCCCTGAAATCCAGGGCACGTCCCCATATGCAAATAAGAAAGAAAAACACAATTTTGACATGCAAACGCAGAGCGAAAAACACCCCCGAAGGCGGCTGCTTAGCCTGCGGCGCGGCCGGCCAGCGAGCGGGTGAAAAGTAAGGCGGCGGCACGACAAGGGCGAGCCCGAGCGGCTCTACAAAGGAAAGACAGCACGGCTGAAAGTGGTGCGAAAACTTTTTCTGCTTTTGACTTTTGCGACTTCCCACCCCAAAGAGGGGAAGCTGCACCGCTCCCGGAAGCACTGCAATACCAGGTCGATGCGTGGAGTGGACGGAGCAAGCCCCTGTTCCATCTCCCTGTTCCAAAAATCAATTTAATATTTGGTCCCCAGATAGGGGACGTATCAGATATTAAACTGATAAGAACAGATTTTTTTTTTTTTTTTTTTTTTTTATTTCAATATATATGCTTTATTCATAAAAATCTTTGTTCATGTACATGACAATGCAGTCCACATCTGGTACAGTGCAAATTAACTTCAGCACATGGCACTCAATTTACAAATTACATTACATTTATCATTACATATATCAAAGCATGTTTCAATATATAACAATATACACTCCACAAATCATATTACAGATGAAAGCAGTACATGGTACTCTCTTTACACAAACAGGTACATTTTCATTACATGTTTTATCAGTCATACAGCCCAAGGGGGGCCGAGATGCATTCCAACATTTCTCAAAATACATTTCATTACAATCCACCAACCGTATTATATATGGCTTAATAATGCACATGAATGCAGTACATGGTACTCTATTTACATTCACAGATTACAAGTGCTTTACAATTAACACACTTGTACATCATGCGGCCCGAGGGGGGGGTTTCCACTGGTTCCAGCCCCTCAGTGTACACTGGCGGGAGGGCCTTAAACTGTGGCCATTCCCCATCGTGCCTTGGCGGCGACGGCACCAACCTTTAGTGCGTCCCTCAGCACGTACTCCCGGACCTTGGAATGTGCCAATCTGCAACACTCGGTCGTGGACATTTCCTTGCTCTGGAAGACCAACAAGTTTCGGGCAGACCAAAGGGCGTCTTTCACCGAGTTGATGATCTTCCAGCAGCAGTTGATGTTTGTCTCGGTGTGCGTCCCTGGGAACAGTCCGTAGAGCACAGAGTCCTGTGTTACCGAGCTTCTCGGGATGAACCTCGACAAAGACCACTGCATCTCTTTCCAGACCTTCTGTGCAAAGGCACATTCCAGAAGGAGATGGATGACGGTCTCGTCCCATGCGCAGCCTCCTCGCGGACAGCGTGCGGTGGAGCAGAGACGTCGGGAGTGCATGAAGGATCTGACGGGGAGGGCCCTTCTCACCACCAGCCAAGCTACGTCTTGGTGCTTGTTTGTGAGTTCTGGCGATGAGGCATTCTGCCAAATGACTTTGACAGTCTGCTCAGGGAACCATCCGAGAGGATCTACCATCTCCTTTTCCCGTAGGGTCTCGAGGACGTTTCGTGCTGACCACTGCTTGACAGCTTTGTGGTCAAAGGTGTTTGCCGTGAAAAACTTTTCCACGAAGGACAGGTGGTCTGGCACGGTCCAACTGGATGGAGCGTTCCGCGGCAGCGTCGCCAGACCCATCCTTCGCAACACCGGGGTCAGGTAGAACCTCAGCACGTAGTGACACTTGGTGTTTGCGTACTGAGGGTCCGTGCACAGTTTGATGCAGCCGCACACAAAGGTGGCCATCAGGATGAGGGCGACGTTTGGTACGTTCTTTCCCCCTTTCTCTGGAGATTTGTACATCGTGTCCCTCCGGACACGGTCCATTTTCGATCTCCAGATAAAGTGGAAGACGGCTCGGGTGACTGCGGCGGCGCAGGGTCGGGGTATGGGCCACACCTGCGCCACGTACAGCAGCACTGACAGCACTTCGCACCTGATGACCAGGTTCTTTCCCACGATCGACAGGGAGCGCTGCTCCCACATTCCCAGTTTCTGGCGTGCCTTGGAGATACGCTCCTCCCAGTTTTTTGTGCATGCCCCAGCCGCTCCGAACCATATTCCCAGCACCTTCAGGTAATCTGACCTGACGGTGAAGGGGACAAAGGATCGGTCGGCCCAGTTCCCAAAGAACATGGCCTCGCTTTTGCTGCGATTTACTTTCGCTCCCGAGGCCAGTTCAAATTGGTCGCAGATGCTCAGCAGTCTGCGGACCGACAGCGGATCCGAGCAAAAGACGGCGACGTCATCCATGTACAGGGAGGTCTTAACCTGAGTGCCTCCGCTGCCTGGGATCGTCACCCCTCCAATGCTCGAATCCCTTCTGATGGATTGGGCAAAGGGTTCGATACAACACACGAACAAGACGGAGGAGAGAGGACAGCCCTGCCTGACTCCAGATTTGATCGGGAAGCTTTCTGATTCCCACCCGTTGATTAGGACTGCGCTACTGATGTCTGTGTAGAGCAGTTGGATCCAATTGCAGATTCCCTCCCCAAACCCCATTTTGGAGAGCACGTCCATCATGTACGTGTGCGATATTCTGTCGAAAGCCTTCTCCTGGTCCAAGCTGATTAAGCAGGTGTGCACCCCCCTGTCCCGCACGTAGGCGATCGTATCCCTGAGTAGCGCGAGGCTATCAGAGATCTTCCTGCCGGGTACGGCACAGGTCTGATCCGGGTGGATCACCAGCTCCAGAGCAGACTTGACCCTGTTGGCGATGACCTTGGACAGAATCTTGTAGTCCACATTAAGCAGCGAAATGGGCCGCCAGTTTCTGATTTCTTCCCTCTCCCCTTTCTGCTTGTAGATGAGGGTGATGATGCCTTTCCTCATCGATTCTGACATGCTGCCAGCCAGAAGCATACCCCCGTACACTTCCAGCAGGTCTGGGCCCATCCAGTCCCACAGAGCCGAATACAACTCGACCGGTAGGCCGTCGCTTCCGGGAGTTTTACTCGTCTCGAAGGACTGGACGGCCTTTGTCAGCTCGTCCAGAGTTAGCGGGTGATCCAGACTCTCCCGCTTGCTGTCGTCTAGCACCTCCGAGATAGACGACAGGAAAGACTGGGAGGCCGCGCTGTCTGTGGGCTTCGCGTCGTACAGCCCGGCATAAAAGGATTTGCTGATCCTTCGCATGTCAGGCTGCGAGGACGTCACAGAGCCGTCTTCCTCCTTCAGGCTGTGGATCACAGAGCTCCCTCTGTGTACCTTTTGGAAGAAGAAACGCGAGCACGTCTCGTCCTGCTCCACGGAGCGGACTCTGGAGCGGAAGATGATCTTGGAGGACTCTGAGGCATAGAGCGAGGCTTGCTGGCCCTTCACCTCTTGGAGTTCCTCCCCGACATTGACTCCCATCGACTGCAGCAGGAGCAGATTCTGCATGCTTTTCTGGAGTCGGGACATTTCCCTCTGTCCCTCTCTCGCCTTCTGAACACCTTTGAGGATGAAGAACCTCTTGATGTTCGTCTTGATCGTTTCCCACCAGTGCGCCGGGGAATCAAAGAGGGGTTTCATGGTTCTCCAACCTTTGTAATCCCTTTTGAGTTCCTCAATGTTTTCTGGGGTCAACAGTTTCACGTTCAGCTTCCATATCCCTCTGCCTACTTTCTGGTCTTCCTGTGGGTGACAGTCGGCTAGTAAGAGGCAGTGGTCAGAGAAGAACACCGGCTTGATGTCGGTGGATCTGACCGAGAGAGCTTGGGACACAAACAGGAAGTCTATCCTGGAATGGACAGACCCGTCTGGCCTGGACCAGGTGTATCTGCGCGGCGCTCCATCTGCAGGGTTGCTGAAGATGTCGTGCAGCTTGGCGTCTTCTACCGCTTCCATCAGGAGTCTGGACGTGGCGTCCAGTTTGCTGTCGGCTCTGCCGGATCGCCCAGCCGCATCGATGATGCAGTTGAAGTCACCGCCCAGAATAACCGGCCTGGACGTCGCCAGCAGCAGCGGTAGCTGCTGGAAGACGGCCAGCCGCTCCTTCTTGAGAGCCGGGGCGTACACATTGATCAGCCTGAGCGGGGCGTTCTTGTACAGTACGTCTGCTACGAGGAGGCGGCCACCCACCACCTCCTTAACTTCGGTGATGGTGAAGTCACCTCCCCGCAGCAGAATACCCAGGCCGGAGGCACGGCAATCGTTGCCTCCTGACCAGATCGATTGGCCGTGGGGCCACCATCGCGACCACTGCCTGTAGTTGCTGAAGTGCGGTAGGCCGCACTCCTGCAGGAACAGTAGGTCGGCCTTGACCTTGGCAAGGTACCCCAAGGTGGAAACACATCGCGTCCTGCTTTTGATGCTACGCACGTTTATGCTTGCAATTTTTAAACCCATTTTAAATTTTAAATAGAGTTCAAGTCCCATTTTAATAAGCAGTCCTTTATGCTGTTTCCATCCCTTGGGGCTGGACCTGCATACACACAGTGTCAGAGAAAAACTGTACTTGCCCTGGGCTGAGGAACTCGCCCTGGTCTCTTGAGGGGTTGCTGTACCGGCAGGGGGATGACGGCGGTGAGAAGAAGTCTTCTTCCTCATTCGTGGATGGTTCTTCCCTCAGCCTGTCGCCTGTGGTGTCGTGGCTCCCGGTTTCCCGGAGCAGGTGTGCATCGGTCGCTTCATTGCTCCCGGTTTCCCGGAGCTGGGGTATGGTGGACGCTCCGCTGCTCCCGGTTGTCTGGAGCTGGGGAGCGTCGGGCTCTTGGCCGCCCCCGGCGGTCTGGAGCTGGGGGACGTCGGGCACTTGGCCGCTCCCGGCAGTCTGTAGCTGGGGAGCGTCGGGCTCTTGGCCGCTCCCGGCGGTCTGGAGCTGGGGAGCGTCGGGCACTTGGCCGCTCCCGGCGGTCTGGAGCTGGGGAGCGTCGGGCACTTGGCCACTCCCGGCGGTCTGGAGCTGGGGAGCGTCGGGAACTTGGCCGCTCCCGGCGGTCTGGAGCTGGGCTGCGTTGTGCCCTTCGTTGCTACCGGTGTTCTGGGGCACGGTGATCACTCCTGTTTGTTTCTTTTCGCTCAGCCACTTTTTTTGTTGTTGGTGACTGTTCTTTTCTTGCCCTTCCTCATCAGATGAGCAGCTGCTGGTGTTGCCCGTTTGGGGCGGGTGCCGCCTTTTTTCCACAGGCCTGGACTTTGGCGGCCTCTCTCTTTGGGGGAGGCTTTTTTTCTTGTTCTTTCGTTTGACCTCCTGCCATTCTCCCAGTTGTTGTTCTCCAGCTGCCTCCTCTTCCATGGTCTCTGGCTGTTGGGGAGGAGGCTGAGTGCTGGTTGCCTGGGTTTGGTCGTTTCCAGTGAGGGCCTCTGCGGTGGGAGCGGTGCTGGTCTCCTTTGAGGCGGCCTTGTTGACAGGTCCTTTAATTGCCTGCGCATAGCTGCTGCTGCGCCTTGGGCAGGCCTTGTAGAGATGGCCTGTCTCCCCGCACAAGTTGCAGCACTTGCTCTCCTTGCAATCCTTCGTCTGGTGGCCTTCCTGCTTGCAGTTGCGACAGATGGTGACAGTGCAGGTCGCCGCCACGTGCCCGGATCTCCCGCAGGTTCGACACACCCTGGGTTGTCCCGCGTACACCATGTAGCCCCGGCTTCCACCGATGGCGAAGCTGGAGGGGAGGTGCTGGATGGCTCCTTTGGCATCCACTTTCAGGGTTACTTTGATCTGGCGTTTGCTGGTCCAGATCCCAAACAGGTCATTTACGTCAACGCTGTTCCCGACACTGTCGACGTATCTGCCGAGGAACGTCAGCACATCGACCACAGGGATGTGCGGGTTGTACATGTGTACAGTGACCACCCGGTTTCTTTGTGTTGGGAGAGTGAATAGAGGCTCGGCAGTCATAACTGAAAGCAGCGTTTCACTCCCCTTTTCCTTAACTGCCTGCAGAAATTTCAGGCATGCCGCGACGTTCCTGAACGTCACATCAAAATGTCCACTGCTGGGGAAATCCTGCAGAGCGAAGATATCCGCAACTTGGAATCCGCAGCATCCGGTCAAGATCCTCTTCACAAAAAGGGAGCGGTCGATGGGCGATTGTCCCTCCACCTTCTTCACTGTGACTCGGACAGTGTTCCGGACTCCCTGTCTCGCTCCTCGGTTTGCTGCAATCTCGCTTGCAGGTCGCCCGTCACTCCAGGCTCTCGAGCTCGCTGTTCCATTGGCCGCCGTCGCGCCTGCCAATCGCTCTCTGCCCCGGGCTGCCAAGCTTGCTGCTTGCTTGGCCCTCGTCTCGCCTGCCAATCGCTCTCCGCCCTGGATTTCCGGGCTCGCTTCCTCATTGGCCGACGTCATGCCTGCCAATCGTTCTCCGCCCCGGCCTCCCGAGCTCGCTCCTTCGTTGGCCGCCCTCTCGCCTGCCGATCGCTCTCCGCTGCAGGCTCTCGACCTCGCTGCATGGTCGGCCGCCACCTCGCGCTGCAGGTCGCTCTCCACTCCGGGCTCCCGCAATCGCTCCTCCTCCGGCGGCCTCGGTTTCTCCTCCCGATAGCTCCTTTCTCGGGTTTCCTCGCTCACTGCTCCCTCAGTCGCCATCTATGCAGATCGCTCTGCTCTGATTGGATCAAGGCCGAAGCCAGCATGAAAATGCAGCCAAACCAGAAACACCAGTATCGCGACACAAGATCAATTAGCATCAGAATCAAGCAGATACTGATAAGAACAGATACTACACTTGATCTTAGCCAAAAGGCCGAGAAGCGATAGCCTGTAAACTCCCGCCGACGCGCAAGTGTCCCTCGGCCTCTGTCTTCTCCGTCAATCTGGCCGCGGTCGGCCGAGCGCAGGTGCGACGGCGGGCCTGCAGCAAGAGAGCAATTTCGGCCAGGGCTTACTTACTTGCAAGCCAGACGAAAAGCCGTGCCCGTATGGCACCCCCTTCCCTTCGGCGGAGATGACGCCATGAAAGCATTTGCATTTTGCGAGCAATTAACCAACCGGGCGGCGCGCAGGAGCGCGCCGGCGGGGCTTGCGGTGTCCCCTCCCCCCTCCTTTTCCAACGGGGGCGGGCGCAGTGGCTCAGAAATCCAACAGGGTGCAGCACGGTCCAGGTCAGCTGCAGAGCGGGAAAGGTGGCGAGGCCCCGCCCTGAAATCCAGGGCACGTCCCCATATGCAAATAAGAAAGAAAAACACAATTTTGACATGCAAACGCAGAGCGAAAAACACCCCCGAAGGCGGCTGCTTAGCCTGCGGCGCGGCCGGCCAGCGAGCGGGTGAAAAGTAAGGCGGCGGCACGACAAGGGCGAGCCCGAGCGGCTCTACAACGGAAAGACAGCACGGCTGAAAGTGGTGCGAAAACTTTTTCTGCTTTTGACTTTTGCGACTTCCCACCCCAAAGAGGGGAAGCTGCACCGCTCCCGGAAGCACTGCAATACCAGGTCGATGCGTGGAGTGGACGGAGCAAGCCCCTGTTCCATCTCCCTGTTCCAAAAATCAATTTAATATTTGGTCCCCAGATAGGGGACGTATCAGATATTAAACTGATAAGAACAGATTTTTTTTTTTTTTAATTTCAATATATATGCTTTATTCATAAAAATCTTTGTTCATGTACATGACAATGCAGTCCACATCTGGTACAGTGCAAATTAACTTCAGCACATGGCACTCAATTTACAAATTACATTACATTTATCATTACATGTTTCAATATATAACAATATACACTCCACAAATCATATTACAGATGAAAGCAGTACATGGTACTCTCTTTACACAAACAGGTACATTTTCATTACATGTTTTATCAGTCATACAGCCCAAGGGGGGCCGAGATGCATTCCAACATTTCTCAAAATACATTACATTACAATCCACCAACCGTATTATATATGGCTTAATAATGCACATGAATGCAGTACATGGTACTCTATTTACATTCACAGATTACAAGTGCTTTACAATTAACACACTTGTACGTCATGCGGCCCGAGGGGGGGTTTCCCACTGGTTTCAGCCCCTCAGTGTACACTGGCGGGAGGACCTTAAACTGTGGCCCTTCCCCATCGTGCCTTGGCGGCGGCGGCACCAACCTTTAGTGCGTCCCTCAGCACGTACTCCCGGACCTTGGAATGTGCCAATCTGCAACACTCGGTCGTGGACATCTCCTTGCTCTGGAAGACCAGCAAGTTTCGGGCAGACCAAAGGGCGTCTTTCACCGAGTTGATGATCTTCCAGCAGCAGTTGATGTTTGTCTCGGTGTGCGTCCCTGGGAACAGTCCGTAGAGCACAGAGTCCTGTGTTACCGAGCTGCTCGGGATGAACCTCGACAAAGACCACTGCATCTCTTTCCAGACCTTCTGTGCAAAGGCACATTCCAGAAGGAGATGGATGACGGTCTCGTCCCAAGCGCAGCCTCCTCGCGGACAGCGTGCGGTGGAGCAGAGACGTCGGGAGTGCATGAAGGATCTGACGGGGAGGGCCCTTCTCACCACCAGCCAAGCTACGTCTTGGTGCTTGTTTGTGAGTTCTGGCGATGAGGCATTCTGCCAAATGACTTCGACAGTCTGCTCAGGGAACCATCCGAGAGGATCTACCATCTCCTTTTCCCGTAGGGTCTCGAGGACGTTTCGTGCTGACCACTGCTTGACAGCTTTGTGGTCAAAGGTGTTTGCCGTGAAAAACTTTTCCACGAAGGACAGGTGGTCTGGCACGGTCCAACTGGATGGAGCGTTCCGCGGCAGCGTCGCCAGACCCATCCTTCGCAACACCGGGGTCAGGTAGAACCTCAGCACGTAGTGACACTTGGTGTTTGCGTACTGAGGGTCCGTGCACAGTTTGATGCAGCCGCACACAAAGGTGGCCATCAGGATGAGGGCGACGTTTGGTACGTTCTTTCCCCCTTTCTCTGGAGATTTGTACATCGTGTCCCTCCGGACACGGTCCATTTTCGATCTCCAGATAAAGTGGAAGACGGCTCGGGTGACTGCGGCGGCGCAGGGTCGGGGTATGGGCCACACCTGCGCCACGTACAGCAGCACTGACAGCACTTCGCACCTGATGACCAGGTTCTTTCCCACGATCGACAGGGAGCGCTGCTCCCACATTCCCAGTTTCTGGCGTGCCTTGGAGATACGCTCCTCCCAGTTTTTTGTGCATGCCCCAGCCGCTCCGAACCATATTCCCAGCACCTCCAGGTAATCTGACCTGACGGTGAAGGGGACAAAGGATCGGTCGGCCCAGTTCCCAAAGAACATGGCCTCGCTTTTGCTGCGATTTACTTTCGCTCCCGAGGCCAGTTCAAATTGGTCGCAGATGCTCAGCAGTCTGCGGACCGACAGCGGATCCGAGCAAAAGACGGCGACGTCATCCATGTACAGGGAGGTCTTAACCTGAGTGCCTCCGCTGCCTGGGATCGTCACCCCTCCAATGCTCGAATCCCTTCTGATGGATTGGGCAAAGGGTTCGATACAACACACGAACAAGACGGAGGAGAGAGGACAGCCCTGCCTGACTCCAGATTTGATCGGGAAGCTTTCTGATTCCCACCCGTTGATTAGGACTGCGCTACTGATGTCTGTGTAGAGCAGTTGGATCCAATTGCAGATTCCCTCCCCAAACCCCATTTTGGAGAGCACGTCCATCATGTACGTGTGCGATATTCTGTCGAAAGCCTTCTCCTGGTCCAAGCTGATTAAGCAGGTGTGCACCCCCCTGTCCCGCACGTAGGCGATCGTATCCCTGAGTAGCGCGAGGCTATCAGAGATCTTCCTGCCGGGTACGGCACAGGTCTGATCCGGGTGGATCACCAGCTCCAGAGCAGACTTGACCCTGTTGGCGATGACCTTGGACAGAATCTTGTAGTCCACATTAAGCAGTGAAATGGGCCGCCAGTTTCTGATTTCTTCCCTCTCCCCCTTCTGCTTGTAGATGAGGGTGATGATGCCTTTCCTCATCGATTCTGACATGCTGCCAGCCAGAAGCATACCCCCGTACACTTCCAGCAGGTCTGGGCCCATCCAGTCCCACAGAGCCGAATACAACTCGGCCGGTAGGCCGTCGCTTCCGGGAGTTTTACTCGTCTCGAAGGACAGGACGGCCTTTGTCAGCTCGTCCAGAGTTAGCGGGTGATCCAGACTCTCCCGCTTGCTGTCGTCTAGCACCTCCGAGATAGACGACAGGAAAGACTGGGAGGCCGCGCTGTCTGTGGGCTTCGCGTCGTACAGCCCGGCATAAAAGGATTTGCTGATCCTTCGCATGTCAGGCTGCGAGGACGTCACAGAGCCGTCTTCCTCCTTCAGGCTGTGGATCACAGAGCTCTCTCTGTGTACCTTTTGGAAGAAGAAACGCGAGCACGTCTCGTCCTGCTCCACGGAGCGGACTCTGGAGCGGAAGATGATCTTGGAGGACTCTGAGGCATAGAGCGAGGCTTGCTGGCCCTTCACCTCTTGGAGTTCCTCCCTGACATTGACTCCCATCGACTGCAGCAGGAGCAGATTCTGCATGCTTTTCTGGAGTCGGGACATTTCCCTCTGTCCCTCTCTCGCCTTCTGAACACCTTTGAGGATGAAGAACCTCTTGATGTTCGTCTTGATCGTTTCCCACCAGTGCGCCGGGGAATCAAAGAGGGGTTTCACGGTTCTCCAACCTTTGTAATCCCTTTTGAGTTCCTCAATGTTTTCTGGGGTCAACAGTTTCACGTTCAGCTTCCATATCCCTCTGCCTACTTTCTGGTCTTCCTGTGGGTGACAGTCGGCTAGTAAGAGGCAGTGGTCAGAGAAGAACACCGGCTTGACGTCGGTGGATCTGACCGAGAGAGCTTGGGACACAAACAGGAAGTCTATCCTGGAACGGACAGACCCGTCTGGCCTGGACCAGGTGTATCTGCGCGGCGCTCCATCTGCAGGGTTGCTGAAGATGTCGTGCAGCTTGGCGTCTTTTACCGCTTCCATCAGGAGTCTGGACGTGGCGTCCAGTTTGCTGTCGGCTCTGCCGGATCGCCCAGCCGCATCGATGATGCAGTTGAAGTCACCGCCCAGAATAACCGGCCTGGACGTCGCCAGCAGCAGCGGTAGCTGCTGGAAGACGGCCAGCCGCTCGTTCTTGAGAGCCGGGGCGTACACATTGATCAGCCTGAGCGGGGCGTTCTTGTACAGTACGTCTGCTACGAGGAGGCGGCCACCCACCACCTCCTTAACTTCGGTGATGGTGAAGTCACCTCCCCGCAGCAGAATACCCAGGCCGGAGGCACGGCAATCGTTGCCTCCTGACCAGATCGATTGGTCGTGGGGCCACCATCGCGACCACTGCCTGTAGTTGCTGAAGTGCGGTAGGCCGCACTCCTGCAGGAACAATAGGTCGGCCTTGACCTTGGCAAGGTACCCCAAGGTGGAAACACATCGCGTCGTGCTTTTGATGCTACGCACGTTTATGCTTGCAATTTTTAAACCCATTTTAAATTTTAAATAGAGTTCAAGTCCCATTTTAATAAGCAGTCCTTTATGCTGTTTCCATCCCTTGGGGCTGGACCTGCATACACACAGTGTTAGAGAAAAACTGTACTTGCCCTGGGCTGAGGAACTCGCCCTGGTCTCTTGAGGGGTTGCTGTACCGGCAGGGGGATGACGGCGGTGAGAAGAAGTCTTCTTCCTCATTCGTGGATGGTTCTTCCCTCAGCCTGTCGCCTGTGGTGTCGTGGCTCCCGGTTTCCCGGAGCAGGTGTGCATCGGTCGCTTCATTGCTCCCGGTTTCCCGGAGCTGGGGTATGGTGGACGCTCCGCTGCTCCCGGTTGTCTGGAGCTGGGGAGCGTCGGGCACTTGGCCGCCCCCGGCGGTCTGGAGCTGGGGGACGTCGGGCACTTGGCCGCTCCCGGCAGTCTGTAGCTGGGGAGCGTCGGGCTCTTGGCCGCTCCCGGCGGTCTGGAGCTGGGGAGCGTCGGGCACTTGGCCGCTCCCGGCGGTCTGGAGCTGGGGAGCGTCGGGCACTTGGCCACTCCCGGCGGTCTGGAGCTGGGGAGCGTCGGGAACTTGGCCGCTCCCGGCGGTCTGGAGCTGGGCTGCATTGTGCCCTTCATTGCTACCGGTGTTCTGGGGCACGGTGATCACTCCTGTTTGTTTCTTTTCGCTCAGCCACTTTTTTTGTTGTTGGTGACTGTTCTTTTCTTGCCCTTCCTCATCAGATGAGCAGCTGCTGGTGTTGCCCGTTTGGGGCGGGTGCCGCCTTTTTTCCACAGGCCTGGACTTTGGCGGCCTCTCTCTTTGGGGGAGGCTTTTTTTCTTGTTCTTTCGTTTGACCTCCTGCCATTCTCCCAGTTGTTGTTCTCCAGCTGCCTCCTCTTCCATGGTCTCTGGCTGTTGGGGAGGAGGCTGAGTGCTGGTTGCCTGGGTTTGGTCGTTTCCAGTGAGGGCCTCTGCGGTGGGAGCGGTGCTGGTCTCCTTTGAGGCGGCCTTGTTGACAGGTCCTTTAATTGCCTGCGCATAGCTGCTGCTGCGCCTTGGGCAGGCCTTGTAGAGATGGCCTGTCTCCCCGCACAAGTTGCAGCACTTGCTCTCCTTGCAATCCTTCGTCTGGTGGCCTTCCTGCTTGCAGTTGCGACAGATGGTGACAGTGCAGGTCGCCGCCACGTGCCCGGATCTCCCGCAGGTTCGACACACCCTGGGTTGTCCCGCGTACACCATGTAGCCCCGGCTTCCACCGATGGCGAAGCTGGAGGGGAGGTGCTGGATGGCTCCTTTGGCATCCACTTTCAGGGTTACTTTGATCTGGCGTTTGCTGGTCCAGATCCCAAACAGGTCATTTACGTCAACGCTGTTCCCGACACTGTCGACGTATCTGCCGAGGAACGTCAGCACATCGACCACAGGGATGTGCGGGTTGTACATGTGTACAGTGACCAACCGGTTTCTTTGTGTTGGGAGAGTGAATAGAGGCTCGGCAGTCATAACTGAAAGCAGCGTTTCACTCCCCTTTTCCTTAACTGCCTGCAGAAATTTCAGGCATGCCGCGACGTTCCTGAACGTCACATCAAAATGTCCACTGCTGGGGAAATCCTGCAGAGCGAAGATATCCGCAACTTGGAAACCGCAGCATCCGGTCAAGATCCTCTTCACAAAAAGGGAGCGGTCGATGGGCGATTGTCCCTCCACCTTCTTCACTGTGACTCGGACAGTGTTCCGGACTCCCTGTCTCGCTCCTCGGTTTGCTGCAATCTCGCTTGCAGGTCGCCCGTCACTCCAGGCTCTCGAGCTCGCTGTTCCATTGGCCGCCGTCGCGCCTGCCAATCGCTCTCTGCCCCGGGCTGCCAAGCTTGCTGCTTGCTTGGCCCTCGTCTCGCCTGCCAATCGCTCTCCGCCCTGGAGTCCCGGGCTCGCTTCCTCATTGGCCGACGTCATGCCTGCCAATCGCTCTCTGCCCCGGCCTCCCGAGCTCGCTCCTTCGTTGGCCGCCCTCTCGCCTGCCGATCGCTCTCCGCTGCAGGCTCTCGACCTCGCTGCATGGTCGGCCGCCACCTCGCGCTGCAGGTCGCTCTCCACTCCGGGCTCCCGCAATCGCTCCTCCTCCAGCGGCCTCGGTTTCTGCTCCCGATAGCTCCTTTCTCGGGTTTCCTCGCTCACTGCTCCCTCAGTCGCCATCTATGCAGATCGCTCTGCTCTGATTGGATCAAGGCCGAAGCCAGCATGAAAATGCAGCCAAACCAGAAACACCAGTATCGCGACACAAGGTCAATTTGCATCAGAATCAAGCAGATACTGATAAGAACAGATACTACACTTGATCTTAGCCAAAAGGCCGAGAAGCGATAGCCTGTAAACTCCCGCCGACGCGCAAGTGTCCCTCGGCCTCTGTCTTCTCCGTCAATCTGGCCGCGGTCGGCCGAGCGCAGGTGCGACGGCGGGCCTGCAGCAAGAGAGCAATTTCGGCCAGGGCTTACTTACTTGCAAGCCAGACGAAAAGCCGTGCCCGTATGGCACCCCCTTCCCTTCGGCGGAGATGACGCCATGAAAGCATTTGCATTTTGCGAGCAATTAACCAACCGGGCGGCGCGCAGGAGCGCGCCGGCGGGGCTTGCGGTGTCCCCTCCCCCCTCCTTTTCCAACGGGGGCGGGCGCAGTGGCTCAGAAATCCAACAGGGTGCAGCACGGTCCAGGTCAGCTGCAGAGCGGGAAAGGTGGCGAGGCCCCGCCCTGAAATCCAGGGCACGTCCCCATATGCAAATAAGAAAGAAAAACACAATTTTGACATGCAAACGCAGAGCGAAAAACACCCCCGAAGGCGGCTGCTTAGCCTGCGGCGCGGCCGGCCAGCGAGCGGGTGAAAAGTAAGGCGGCGGCACGACAAGGGCGAGCCCGAGCGGCTCTACAACGGAAAGACAGCACGGCTGAAAGTGGTGCGAAAACTTTTTCTGCTTTTGACTTTTGCGACTTCCCACCCCAAAGAGGGGAAGCTGCACCGCTCCCGGAAGCACTGCAATACCAGGTCGATGCGTGGAGTGGACGGAGCAAGCCCCTGTTCCATCTCCCTGTTCCAAAAATCAATTTAATATTTGGTCCCCAGATAGGGGACGTATCAGATATTAAACTGATAAGAACAGATACTACACTTGATCTTAGCCAAAAGGCCGAGAAGCGATAGCCTGTAAACTCCCGCCGACGCGCAAGTGTCCCTCGGCCTCTGTCTTCTCCGTCAATCTGGCCGCGGTCGGCCGAGCGCAGGTGCGACGGCGGGCCTGCAGCAAGAGAGCAATTTCGGCCAGGGCTTACTTACTTGCAAGCCAGACGAAAAGCCGTGCCCGTATGGCACCCCCTTCCCTTCGGCGGAGATGACGCCATGAAAGCATTTGCATTTTGCGAGCAATTAACCAACCGGGCGGCGCGCAGGAGCGCGCCGGCGGGGCTTGCGGTGTCCCCTCCCCCCTCCTTTTCCAACGGGGGCGGGCGCAGTGGCTCAGAAATCCAACAGGGTGCAGCACGGTCCAGGTCAGCTGCAGAGCGGGAAAGGTGGCGAGGCCCCGCCCTGAAATCCAGGGCACGTCCCCATATGCAAATAAGAAAGAAAAACACAATTTTGACATGCAAACGCAGAGCGAAAAACACCCCCGAAGGCGGCTGCTTAGCCTGCGGCGCGGCCGGCCAGCGAGCGGGTGAAAAGTAAGGCGGCGGCACGACAAGGGCGAGCCCGAGCGGCTCTACAACGGAAAGACAGCACGGCTGAAAGTGGTGCGAAAACTTTTTCTGCTTTTGACTTTTGCGACTTCCCACCCCAAAGAGGGGAAGCTGCACCGCTCCCGGAAGCACTGCAATACCAGGTCGATGCGTGGAGTGGACGGAGCAAGCCCCTGTTCCATCTCCCTGTTCCAAAAATCAATTTAATATTTGGTCCCCAGATAGGGGACGTATCAGATATTAAACTGATAAGAACAGATACTACACTTGATCTTAGCCAAAAGGCCGAGAAGCGATAGCCTGTAAACTCCCGCCGACGCGCAAGTGTCCCTCGGCCTCTGTCTTCTCCGTCAATCTGGCCGCGGTCGGCCGAGCGCAGGTGCGAC
Organism: Somniosus microcephalus; assembly: GCF_052327205.1. NCBI lineage: Eukaryota > Metazoa > Chordata > Chondrichthyes > Squaliformes > Somniosidae > Somniosus > Somniosus microcephalus. The sequence goes on from NC_141014.1 coordinate 21,587,980, forward strand.
GGCGGGCCTGCAGCAAGAGAGCAATTTCGGCCAGGGCTTACTTACTTGCAAGCCAGACGAAAAGCCGTGCCCGTATGGCACCCCCTTCCCTTCGGCGGAGATGACGCCATGAAAGCATTTGCATTTTGCGAGCAATTAACCAACCGGGCGGCGCGCAGGAGCGCGCCGGCGGGGCTTGCGGTGTCCCCTCCCCCCTCCTTTTCCAACGGGGGCGGGCGCAGTGGCTCAGAAATCCAACAGGGTGCAGCACGGTCCAGGTCAGCTGCAGAGCGGGAAAGGTGGCGAGGCCCCGCCCTGAAATCCAGGGCACGTCCCCATATGCAAATAAGAAAGAAAAACACAATTTTGACATGCAAACGCAGAGCGAAAAACACCCCCGAAGGCGGCTGCTTAGCCTGCGGCGCGGCCGGCCAGCGAGCGGGTGAAAAGTAAGGCGGCGGCACGACAAGGGCGAGCCCGAGCGGCTCTACAACGGAAAGACAGCACGGCTGAAAGTGGTGCGAAAACTTTTTCTGCTTTTGACTTTTGCGACTTCCCACCCCAAAGAGGGGAAGCTGCACCGCTCCCGGAAGCACTGCAATACCAGGTCGATGCGTGGAGTGGACGGAGCAAGCCCCTGTTCCATCTCCCTGTTCCAAAAATCAATTTAATATTTGGTCCCCAGATAGGGGACGTATCAGATATTAAACTGATAAGAACAGATACTACACTTGATCTTAGCCAAAAGGCCGAGAAGCGATAGCCTGTAAACTCCCGCCGACGCGCAAGTGTCCCTCGGCCTCTGTCTTCTCCGTCAATCTGGCCGCGGTCGGCCGAGCGCAGGTGCGACGGCGGGCCTGCAGCAAGAGAGCAATTTCGGCCAGGGCTTACTTACTTGCAAGCCAGACGAAAAGCCGTGCCCGTATGGCACCCCCTTCCCTTCGGCGGAGATGACGCCATGAAAGCATTTGCATTTTGCGAGCAATTAACCAACCGGGCGGCGCGCAGGAGCGCGCCGGCGGGGCTTGCGGTGTCCCCTCCCCCCTCCTTTTCCAACGGGGGCGGGCGCAGTGGCTCAGAAATCCAACAGGGTGCAGCACGGTCCAGGTCAGCTGCAGAGCGGGAAAGGTGGCGAGGCCCCGCCCTGAAATCCAGGGCACGTCCCCATATGCAAATAAGAAAGAAAAACACAATTTTGACATGCAAACGCAGAGCGAAAAACACCCCCGAAGGCGGCTGCTTAGCCTGCGGCGCGGCCGGCCAGCGAGCGGGTGAAAAGTAAGGCGGCGGCACGACAAGGGCGAGCCCGAGCGGCTCTACAACGGAAAGACAGCACGGCTGAAAGTGGTGCGAAAACTTTTTCTGCTTTTGACTTTTGCGACTTCCCACCCCAAAGAGGGGAAGCTGCACCGCTCCCGGAAGCACTGCAATACCAGGTCGATGCGTGGAGTGGACGGAGCAAGCCCCTGTTCCATCTCCCTGTTCCAAAAATCAATTTAATATTTGGTCCCCAGATAGGGGACGTATCAGATATTAAACTGATAAGAACAGATACTACACTTGATCTTAGCCAAAAGGCCGAGAAGCGATAGCCTGTAAACTCCCGCCGACGCGCAAGTGTCCCTCGGCCTCTGTCTTCTCCGTCAATCTGGCCGCGGTCGGCCGAGCGCAGGTGCGACGGCGGGCCTGCAGCAAGAGAGCAATTTCGGCCAGGGCTTACTTACTTGCAAGCCAGACGAAAAGCCGTGCCCGTATGGCACCCCCTTCCCTTCGGCGGAGATGACGCCATGAAAGCATTTGCATTTTGCGAGCAATTAACCAACCGGGCGGCGCGCAGGAGCGCGCCGGCGGGGCTTGCGGTGTCCCCTCCCCCCTCCTTTTCCAACGGGGGCGGGCGCAGTGGCTCAGAAATCCAACAGGGTGCAGCACGGTCCAGGTCAGCTGCAGAGCGGGAAAGGTGGCGAGGCCCCGCCCTGAAATCCAGGGCACGTCCCCATATGCAAATAAGAAAGAAAAACACAATTTTGACATGCAAACGCAGAGCGAAAAACACCCCCGAAGGCGGCTGCTTAGCCTGCGGCGCGGCCGGCCAGCGAGCGGGTGAAAAGTAAGGCGGCGGCACGACAAGGGCGAGCCCGAGCGGCTCTACAAAGGAAAGACAGCACGGCTGAAAGTGGTGCGAAAACTTTTTCTGCTTTTGACTTTTGCGACTTCCCACCCCAAAGAGGGGAAGCTGCACCGCTCCCGGAAGCACTGCAATACCAGGTCGATGCGTGGAGTGGACGGAGCAAGCCCCTGTTCCATCTCCCTGTTCCAAAAATCAATTTAATATTTGGTCCCCAGATAGGGGACGTATCAGATATTAAACTGATAAGAACAGATACTACACTTGATCTTAGCCAAAAGGCCGAGAAGCGATAGCCTGTAAACTCCCGCCGACGCGCAAGTGTCCCTCGGCCTCTGTCTTCTCCGTCAATCTGGCCGCGGTCGGCCGAGCGCAGGTGCGACGGCGGGCCTGCAGCAAGAGAGCAATTTCGGCCAGGGCTTACTTACTTGCAAGCCAGACGAAAAGCCGTGCCCGTATGGCACCCCCTTCCCTTCGGCGGAGATGACGCCATGAAAGCATTTGCATTTTGCGAGCAATTAACCAACCGGGCGGCGCGCAGGAGCGCGCCGGCGGGGCTTGCGGTGTCCCCTCCCCCCTCCTTTTCCAACGGGGGCGGGCGCAGTGGCTCAGAAATCCAACAGGGTGCAGCACGGTCCAGGTCAGCTGCAGAGCGGGAAAGGTGGCGAGGCCCCGCCCTGAAATCCAGGGCACGTCCCCATATGCAAATAAGAAAGAAAAACACAATTTTGACATGCAAACGCAGAGCGAAAAACACCCCCGAAGGCGGCTGCTTAGCCTGCGGCGCGGCCGGCCAGCGAGCGGGTGAAAAGTAAGGCGGCGGCACGACAAGGGCGAGCCCGAGCGGCTCTACAACGGAAAGACAGCACGGCTGAAAGTGGTGCGAAAACTTTTTCTGCTTTTGACTTTTGCGACTTCCCACCCCAAAGAGGGGAAGCTGCACCGCTCCCGGAAGCACTGCAATACCAGGTCGATGCGTGGAGTGGACGGAGCAAGCCCCTGTTCCATCTCCCTGTTCCAAAAATCAATTTAATATTTGGTCCCCAGATAGGGGACGTATCAGATATTAAACTGATAAGAACAGATACTACACTTGATCTTAGCCAAAAGGCCGAGAAGCGATAGCCTGTAAACTCCCGCCGACGCGCAAGTGTCCCTCGGCCTCTGTCTTCTCCGTCAATCTGGCCGCGGTCGGCCGAGCGCAGGTGCGACGGCGGGCCTGCAGCAAGAGAGCAATTTCGGCCAGGGCTTACTTACTTGCAAGCCAGACGAAAAGCCGTGCCCGTATGGCACCCCCTTCCCTTCGGCGGAGATGACGCCATGAAAGCATTTGCATTTTGCGAGCAATTAACCAACCGGGCGGCGCGCAGGAGCGCGCCGGCGGGGCTTGCGGTGTCCCCTCCCCCCTCCTTTTCCAACGGGGGCGGGCGCAGTGGCTCAGAAATCCAACAGGGTGCAGCACGGTCCAGGTCAGCTGCAGAGCGGGAAAGGTGGCGAGGCCCCGCCCTGAAATCCAGGGCACGTCCCCATATGCAAATAAGAAAGAAAAACACAATTTTGACATGCAAACGCAGAGCGAAAAACACCCCCGAAGGCGGCTGCTTAGCCTGCGGCGCGGCCGGCCAGCGAGCGGGTGAAAAGTAAGGCGGCGGCACGACAAGGGCGAGCCCGAGCGGCTCTACAACGGAAAGACAGCACGGCTGAAAGTGGTGCGAAAACTTTTTCTGCTTTTGACTTTTGCGACTTCCCACCCCAAAGAGGGGAAGCTGCACCGCTCCCGGAAGCACTGCAATACCAGGTCGATGCGTGGAGTGGACGGAGCAAGCCCCTGTTCCATCTCCCTGTTCCAAAAATCAATTTAATATTTGGTCCCCAGATAGGGGACGTATCAGATATTAAACTGATAAGAACAGATACTACACTTGATCTTAGCCAAAAGGCCGAGAAGCGATAGCCTGTAAACTCCCGCCGACGCGCAAGTGTCCCTCGGCCTCTGTCTTCTCCGTCAATCTGGCCGCGGTCGGCCGAGCGCAGGTGCGACGGCGGGCCTGCAGCAAGAGAGCAATTTCGGCCAGGGCTTACTTACTTGCAAGCCAGACGAAAAGCCGTGCCCGTATGGCACCCCCTTCCCTTCGGCGGAGATGACGCCATGAAAGCATTTGCATTTTGCGAGCAATTAACCAACCGGGCGGCGCGCAGGAGCGCGCCGGCGGGGCTTGCGGTGTCCCCTCCCCCCTCCTTTTCCAACGGGGGCGGGCGCAGTGGCTCAGAAATCCAACAGGGTGCAGCACGGTCCAGGTCAGCTGCAGAGCGGGAAAGGTGGCGAGGCCCCGCCCTGAAATCCAGGGCACGTCCCCATATGCAAATAAGAAAGAAAAACACAATTTTGACATGCAAACGCAGAGCGAAAAACACCCCCGAAGGCGGCTGCTTAGCCTGCGGCGCGGCCGGCCAGCGAGCGGGTGAAAAGTAAGGCGGCGGCACGACAAGGGCGAGCCCGAGCGGCTCTACAAAGGAAAGACAGCACGGCTGAAAGTGGTGCGAAAACTTTTTCTGCTTTTGACTTTTGCGACTTCCCACCCCAAAGAGGGGAAGCTGCACCGCTCCCGGAAGCACTGCAATACCAGGTCGATGCGTGGAGTGGACGGAGCAAGCCCCTGTTCCATCTCCCTGTTCCAAAAATCAATTTAATATTTGGTCCCCAGATAGGGGACGTATCAGATATTAAACTGATAAGAACAGATACTACACTTGATCTTAGCCAAAAGGCCGAGAAGCGATAGCCTGTAAACTCCCGCCGACGCGCAAGTGTCCCTCGGCCTCTGTCTTCTCCGTCAATCTGGCCGCGGTCGGCCGAGCGCAGGTGCGACGGCGGGCCTGCAGCAAGAGAGCAATTTCGGCCAGGGCTTACTTACTTGCAAGCCAGACGAAAAGCCGTGCCCGTATGGCACCCCCTTCCCTTCGGCGGAGATGACGCCATGAAAGCATTTGCATTTTGCGAGCAATTAACCAACCGGGCGGCGCGCAGGAGCGCGCCGGCGGGGCTTGCGGTGTCCCCTCCCCCCTCCTTTTCCAACGGGGGCGGGCGCAGTGGCTCAGAAATCCAACAGGGTGCAGCACGGTCCAGGTCAGCTGCAGAGCGGGAAAGGTGGCGAGGCCCCGCCCTGAAATCCAGGGCACGTCCCCATATGCAAATAAGAAAGAAAAACACAATTTTGACATGCAAACGCAGAGCGAAAAACACCCCCGAAGGCGGCTGCTTAGCCTGCGGCGCGGCCGGCCAGCGAGCGGGTGAAAAGTAAGGCGGCGGCACGACAAGGGCGAGCCCGAGCGGCTCTACAAAGGAAAGACAGCACGGCTGAAAGTGGTGCGAAAACTTTTTCTGCTTTTGACTTTTGCGACTTCCCACCCCAAAGAGGGGAAGCTGCACCGCTCCCGGAAGCACTGCAATACCAGGTCGATGCGTGGAGTGGACGGAGCAAGCCCCTGTTCCATCTCCCTGTTCCAAAAATCAATTTAATATTTGGTCCCCAGATAGGGGACGTATCAGATATTAAACTGATAAGAACAGATTTTTTTTTTTTTTTTTTTTTTTTATTTCAATATATATGCTTTATTCATAAAAATCTTTGTTCATGTACATGACAATGCAGTCCACATCTGGTACAGTGCAAATTAACTTCAGCACATGGCACTCAATTTACAAATTACATTACATTTATCATTACATATATCAAAGCATGTTTCAATATATAACAATATACACTCCACAAATCATATTACAGATGAAAGCAGTACATGGTACTCTCTTTACACAAACAGGTACATTTTCATTACATGTTTTATCAGTCATACAGCCCAAGGGGGGCCGAGATGCATTCCAACATTTCTCAAAATACATTTCATTACAATCCACCAACCGTATTATATATGGCTTAATAATGCACATGAATGCAGTACATGGTACTCTATTTACATTCACAGATTACAAGTGCTTTACAATTAACACACTTGTACATCATGCGGCCCGAGGGGGGGGTTTCCACTGGTTCCAGCCCCTCAGTGTACACTGGCGGGAGGGCCTTAAACTGTGGCCATTCCCCATCGTGCCTTGGCGGCGACGGCACCAACCTTTAGTGCGTCCCTCAGCACGTACTCCCGGACCTTGGAATGTGCCAATCTGCAACACTCGGTCGTGGACATTTCCTTGCTCTGGAAGACCAACAAGTTTCGGGCAGACCAAAGGGCGTCTTTCACCGAGTTGATGATCTTCCAGCAGCAGTTGATGTTTGTCTCGGTGTGCGTCCCTGGGAACAGTCCGTAGAGCACAGAGTCCTGTGTTACCGAGCTTCTCGGGATGAACCTCGACAAAGACCACTGCATCTCTTTCCAGACCTTCTGTGCAAAGGCACATTCCAGAAGGAGATGGATGACGGTCTCGTCCCATGCGCAGCCTCCTCGCGGACAGCGTGCGGTGGAGCAGAGACGTCGGGAGTGCATGAAGGATCTGACGGGGAGGGCCCTTCTCACCACCAGCCAAGCTACGTCTTGGTGCTTGTTTGTGAGTTCTGGCGATGAGGCATTCTGCCAAATGACTTTGACAGTCTGCTCAGGGAACCATCCGAGAGGATCTACCATCTCCTTTTCCCGTAGGGTCTCGAGGACGTTTCGTGCTGACCACTGCTTGACAGCTTTGTGGTCAAAGGTGTTTGCCGTGAAAAACTTTTCCACGAAGGACAGGTGGTCTGGCACGGTCCAACTGGATGGAGCGTTCCGCGGCAGCGTCGCCAGACCCATCCTTCGCAACACCGGGGTCAGGTAGAACCTCAGCACGTAGTGACACTTGGTGTTTGCGTACTGAGGGTCCGTGCACAGTTTGATGCAGCCGCACACAAAGGTGGCCATCAGGATGAGGGCGACGTTTGGTACGTTCTTTCCCCCTTTCTCTGGAGATTTGTACATCGTGTCCCTCCGGACACGGTCCATTTTCGATCTCCAGATAAAGTGGAAGACGGCTCGGGTGACTGCGGCGGCGCAGGGTCGGGGTATGGGCCACACCTGCGCCACGTACAGCAGCACTGACAGCACTTCGCACCTGATGACCAGGTTCTTTCCCACGATCGACAGGGAGCGCTGCTCCCACATTCCCAGTTTCTGGCGTGCCTTGGAGATACGCTCCTCCCAGTTTTTTGTGCATGCCCCAGCCGCTCCGAACCATATTCCCAGCACCTTCAGGTAATCTGACCTGACGGTGAAGGGGACAAAGGATCGGTCGGCCCAGTTCCCAAAGAACATGGCCTCGCTTTTGCTGCGATTTACTTTCGCTCCCGAGGCCAGTTCAAATTGGTCGCAGATGCTCAGCAGTCTGCGGACCGACAGCGGATCCGAGCAAAAGACGGCGACGTCATCCATGTACAGGGAGGTCTTAACCTGAGTGCCTCCGCTGCCTGGGATCGTCACCCCTCCAATGCTCGAATCCCTTCTGATGGATTGGGCAAAGGGTTCGATACAACACACGAACAAGACGGAGGAGAGAGGACAGCCCTGCCTGACTCCAGATTTGATCGGGAAGCTTTCTGATTCCCACCCGTTGATTAGGACTGCGCTACTGATGTCTGTGTAGAGCAGTTGGATCCAATTGCAGATTCCCTCCCCAAACCCCATTTTGGAGAGCACGTCCATCATGTACGTGTGCGATATTCTGTCGAAAGCCTTCTCCTGGTCCAAGCTGATTAAGCAGGTGTGCACCCCCCTGTCCCGCACGTAGGCGATCGTATCCCTGAGTAGCGCGAGGCTATCAGAGATCTTCCTGCCGGGTACGGCACAGGTCTGATCCGGGTGGATCACCAGCTCCAGAGCAGACTTGACCCTGTTGGCGATGACCTTGGACAGAATCTTGTAGTCCACATTAAGCAGCGAAATGGGCCGCCAGTTTCTGATTTCTTCCCTCTCCCCTTTCTGCTTGTAGATGAGGGTGATGATGCCTTTCCTCATCGATTCTGACATGCTGCCAGCCAGAAGCATACCCCCGTACACTTCCAGCAGGTCTGGGCCCATCCAGTCCCACAGAGCCGAATACAACTCGACCGGTAGGCCGTCGCTTCCGGGAGTTTTACTCGTCTCGAAGGACTGGACGGCCTTTGTCAGCTCGTCCAGAGTTAGCGGGTGATCCAGACTCTCCCGCTTGCTGTCGTCTAGCACCTCCGAGATAGACGACAGGAAAGACTGGGAGGCCGCGCTGTCTGTGGGCTTCGCGTCGTACAGCCCGGCATAAAAGGATTTGCTGATCCTTCGCATGTCAGGCTGCGAGGACGTCACAGAGCCGTCTTCCTCCTTCAGGCTGTGGATCACAGAGCTCCCTCTGTGTACCTTTTGGAAGAAGAAACGCGAGCACGTCTCGTCCTGCTCCACGGAGCGGACTCTGGAGCGGAAGATGATCTTGGAGGACTCTGAGGCATAGAGCGAGGCTTGCTGGCCCTTCACCTCTTGGAGTTCCTCCCCGACATTGACTCCCATCGACTGCAGCAGGAGCAGATTCTGCATGCTTTTCTGGAGTCGGGACATTTCCCTCTGTCCCTCTCTCGCCTTCTGAACACCTTTGAGGATGAAGAACCTCTTGATGTTCGTCTTGATCGTTTCCCACCAGTGCGCCGGGGAATCAAAGAGGGGTTTCATGGTTCTCCAACCTTTGTAATCCCTTTTGAGTTCCTCAATGTTTTCTGGGGTCAACAGTTTCACGTTCAGCTTCCATATCCCTCTGCCTACTTTCTGGTCTTCCTGTGGGTGACAGTCGGCTAGTAAGAGGCAGTGGTCAGAGAAGAACACCGGCTTGATGTCGGTGGATCTGACCGAGAGAGCTTGGGACACAAACAGGAAGTCTATCCTGGAATGGACAGACCCGTCTGGCCTGGACCAGGTGTATCTGCGCGGCGCTCCATCTGCAGGGTTGCTGAAGATGTCGTGCAGCTTGGCGTCTTCTACCGCTTCCATCAGGAGTCTGGACGTGGCGTCCAGTTTGCTGTCGGCTCTGCCGGATCGCCCAGCCGCATCGATGATGCAGTTGAAGTCACCGCCCAGAATAACCGGCCTGGACGTCGCCAGCAGCAGCGGTAGCTGCTGGAAGACGGCCAGCCGCTCCTTCTTGAGAGCCGGGGCGTACACATTGATCAGCCTGAGCGGGGCGTTCTTGTACAGTACGTCTGCTACGAGGAGGCGGCCACCCACCACCTCCTTAACTTCGGTGATGGTGAAGTCACCTCCCCGCAGCAGAATACCCAGGCCGGAGGCACGGCAATCGTTGCCTCCTGACCAGATCGATTGGCCGTGGGGCCACCATCGCGACCACTGCCTGTAGTTGCTGAAGTGCGGTAGGCCGCACTCCTGCAGGAACAGTAGGTCGGCCTTGACCTTGGCAAGGTACCCCAAGGTGGAAACACATCGCGTCCTGCTTTTGATGCTACGCACGTTTATGCTTGCAATTTTTAAACCCATTTTAAATTTTAAATAGAGTTCAAGTCCCATTTTAATAAGCAGTCCTTTATGCTGTTTCCATCCCTTGGGGCTGGACCTGCATACACACAGTGTCAGAGAAAAACTGTACTTGCCCTGGGCTGAGGAACTCGCCCTGGTCTCTTGAGGGGTTGCTGTACCGGCAGGGGGATGACGGCGGTGAGAAGAAGTCTTCTTCCTCATTCGTGGATGGTTCTTCCCTCAGCCTGTCGCCTGTGGTGTCGTGGCTCCCGGTTTCCCGGAGCAGGTGTGCATCGGTCGCTTCATTGCTCCCGGTTTCCCGGAGCTGGGGTATGGTGGACGCTCCGCTGCTCCCGGTTGTCTGGAGCTGGGGAGCGTCGGGCTCTTGGCCGCCCCCGGCGGTCTGGAGCTGGGGGACGTCGGGCACTTGGCCGCTCCCGGCAGTCTGTAGCTGGGGAGCGTCGGGCTCTTGGCCGCTCCCGGCGGTCTGGAGCTGGGGAGCGTCGGGCACTTGGCCGCTCCCGGCGGTCTGGAGCTGGGGAGCGTCGGGCACTTGGCCACTCCCGGCGGTCTGGAGCTGGGGAGCGTCGGGAACTTGGCCGCTCCCGGCGGTCTGGAGCTGGGCTGCGTTGTGCCCTTCGTTGCTACCGGTGTTCTGGGGCACGGTGATCACTCCTGTTTGTTTCTTTTCGCTCAGCCACTTTTTTTGTTGTTGGTGACTGTTCTTTTCTTGCCCTTCCTCATCAGATGAGCAGCTGCTGGTGTTGCCCGTTTGGGGCGGGTGCCGCCTTTTTTCCACAGGCCTGGACTTTGGCGGCCTCTCTCTTTGGGGGAGGCTTTTTTTCTTGTTCTTTCGTTTGACCTCCTGCCATTCTCCCAGTTGTTGTTCTCCAGCTGCCTCCTCTTCCATGGTCTCTGGCTGTTGGGGAGGAGGCTGAGTGCTGGTTGCCTGGGTTTGGTCGTTTCCAGTGAGGGCCTCTGCGGTGGGAGCGGTGCTGGTCTCCTTTGAGGCGGCCTTGTTGACAGGTCCTTTAATTGCCTGCGCATAGCTGCTGCTGCGCCTTGGGCAGGCCTTGTAGAGATGGCCTGTCTCCCCGCACAAGTTGCAGCACTTGCTCTCCTTGCAATCCTTCGTCTGGTGGCCTTCCTGCTTGCAGTTGCGACAGATGGTGACAGTGCAGGTCGCCGCCACGTGCCCGGATCTCCCGCAGGTTCGACACACCCTGGGTTGTCCCGCGTACACCATGTAGCCCCGGCTTCCACCGATGGCGAAGCTGGAGGGGAGGTGCTGGATGGCTCCTTTGGCATCCACTTTCAGGGTTACTTTGATCTGGCGTTTGCTGGTCCAGATCCCAAACAGGTCATTTACGTCAACGCTGTTCCCGACACTGTCGACGTATCTGCCGAGGAACGTCAGCACATCGACCACAGGGATGTGCGGGTTGTACATGTGTACAGTGACCACCCGGTTTCTTTGTGTTGGGAGAGTGAATAGAGGCTCGGCAGTCATAACTGAAAGCAGCGTTTCACTCCCCTTTTCCTTAACTGCCTGCAGAAATTTCAGGCATGCCGCGACGTTCCTGAACGTCACATCAAAATGTCCACTGCTGGGGAAATCCTGCAGAGCGAAGATATCCGCAACTTGGAATCCGCAGCATCCGGTCAAGATCCTCTTCACAAAAAGGGAGCGGTCGATGGGCGATTGTCCCTCCACCTTCTTCACTGTGACTCGGACAGTGTTCCGGACTCCCTGTCTCGCTCCTCGGTTTGCTGCAATCTCGCTTGCAGGTCGCCCGTCACTCCAGGCTCTCGAGCTCGCTGTTCCATTGGCCGCCGTCGCGCCTGCCAATCGCTCTCTGCCCCGGGCTGCCAAGCTTGCTGCTTGCTTGGCCCTCGTCTCGCCTGCCAATCGCTCTCCGCCCTGGATTTCCGGGCTCGCTTCCTCATTGGCCGACGTCATGCCTGCCAATCGTTCTCCGCCCCGGCCTCCCGAGCTCGCTCCTTCGTTGGCCGCCCTCTCGCCTGCCGATCGCTCTCCGCTGCAGGCTCTCGACCTCGCTGCATGGTCGGCCGCCACCTCGCGCTGCAGGTCGCTCTCCACTCCGGGCTCCCGCAATCGCTCCTCCTCCGGCGGCCTCGGTTTCTCCTCCCGATAGCTCCTTTCTCGGGTTTCCTCGCTCACTGCTCCCTCAGTCGCCATCTATGCAGATCGCTCTGCTCTGATTGGATCAAGGCCGAAGCCAGCATGAAAATGCAGCCAAACCAGAAACACCAGTATCGCGACACAAGATCAATTAGCATCAGAATCAAGCAGATACTGATAAGAACAGATACTACACTTGATCTTAGCCAAAAGGCCGAGAAGCGATAGCCTGTAAACTCCCGCCGACGCGCAAGTGTCCCTCGGCCTCTGTCTTCTCCGTCAATCTGGCCGCGGTCGGCCGAGCGCAGGTGCGACGGCGGGCCTGCAGCAAGAGAGCAATTTCGGCCAGGGCTTACTTACTTGCAAGCCAGACGAAAAGCCGTGCCCGTATGGCACCCCCTTCCCTTCGGCGGAGATGACGCCATGAAAGCATTTGCATTTTGCGAGCAATTAACCAACCGGGCGGCGCGCAGGAGCGCGCCGGCGGGGCTTGCGGTGTCCCCTCCCCCCTCCTTTTCCAACGGGGGCGGGCGCAGTGGCTCAGAAATCCAACAGGGTGCAGCACGGTCCAGGTCAGCTGCAGAGCGGGAAAGGTGGCGAGGCCCCGCCCTGAAATCCAGGGCACGTCCCCATATGCAAATAAGAAAGAAAAACACAATTTTGACATGCAAACGCAGAGCGAAAAACACCCCCGAAGGCGGCTGCTTAGCCTGCGGCGCGGCCGGCCAGCGAGCGGGTGAAAAGTAAGGCGGCGGCACGACAAGGGCGAGCCCGAGCGGCTCTACAACGGAAAGACAGCACGGCTGAAAGTGGTGCGAAAACTTTTTCTGCTTTTGACTTTTGCGACTTCCCACCCCAAAGAGGGGAAGCTGCACCGCTCCCGGAAGCACTGCAATACCAGGTCGATGCGTGGAGTGGACGGAGCAAGCCCCTGTTCCATCTCCCTGTTCCAAAAATCAATTTAATATTTGGTCCCCAGATAGGGGACGTATCAGATATTAAACTGATAAGAACAGATTTTTTTTTTTTTTAATTTCAATATATATGCTTTATTCATAAAAATCTTTGTTCATGTACATGACAATGCAGTCCACATCTGGTACAGTGCAAATTAACTTCAGCACATGGCACTCAATTTACAAATTACATTACATTTATCATTACATGTTTCAATATATAACAATATACACTCCACAAATCATATTACAGATGAAAGCAGTACATGGTACTCTCTTTACACAAACAGGTACATTTTCATTACATGTTTTATCAGTCATACAGCCCAAGGGGGGCCGAGATGCATTCCAACATTTCTCAAAATACATTACATTACAATCCACCAACCGTATTATATATGGCTTAATAATGCACATGAATGCAGTACATGGTACTCTATTTACATTCACAGATTACAAGTGCTTTACAATTAACACACTTGTACGTCATGCGGCCCGAGGGGGGGTTTCCCACTGGTTTCAGCCCCTCAGTGTACACTGGCGGGAGGACCTTAAACTGTGGCCCTTCCCCATCGTGCCTTGGCGGCGGCGGCACCAACCTTTAGTGCGTCCCTCAGCACGTACTCCCGGACCTTGGAATGTGCCAATCTGCAACACTCGGTCGTGGACATCTCCTTGCTCTGGAAGACCAGCAAGTTTCGGGCAGACCAAAGGGCGTCTTTCACCGAGTTGATGATCTTCCAGCAGCAGTTGATGTTTGTCTCGGTGTGCGTCCCTGGGAACAGTCCGTAGAGCACAGAGTCCTGTGTTACCGAGCTGCTCGGGATGAACCTCGACAAAGACCACTGCATCTCTTTCCAGACCTTCTGTGCAAAGGCACATTCCAGAAGGAGATGGATGACGGTCTCGTCCCAAGCGCAGCCTCCTCGCGGACAGCGTGCGGTGGAGCAGAGACGTCGGGAGTGCATGAAGGATCTGACGGGGAGGGCCCTTCTCACCACCAGCCAAGCTACGTCTTGGTGCTTGTTTGTGAGTTCTGGCGATGAGGCATTCTGCCAAATGACTTCGACAGTCTGCTCAGGGAACCATCCGAGAGGATCTACCATCTCCTTTTCCCGTAGGGTCTCGAGGACGTTTCGTGCTGACCACTGCTTGACAGCTTTGTGGTCAAAGGTGTTTGCCGTGAAAAACTTTTCCACGAAGGACAGGTGGTCTGGCACGGTCCAACTGGATGGAGCGTTCCGCGGCAGCGTCGCCAGACCCATCCTTCGCAACACCGGGGTCAGGTAGAACCTCAGCACGTAGTGACACTTGGTGTTTGCGTACTGAGGGTCCGTGCACAGTTTGATGCAGCCGCACACAAAGGTGGCCATCAGGATGAGGGCGACGTTTGGTACGTTCTTTCCCCCTTTCTCTGGAGATTTGTACATCGTGTCCCTCCGGACACGGTCCATTTTCGATCTCCAGATAAAGTGGAAGACGGCTCGGGTGACTGCGGCGGCGCAGGGTCGGGGTATGGGCCACACCTGCGCCACGTACAGCAGCACTGACAGCACTTCGCACCTGATGACCAGGTTCTTTCCCACGATCGACAGGGAGCGCTGCTCCCACATTCCCAGTTTCTGGCGTGCCTTGGAGATACGCTCCTCCCAGTTTTTTGTGCATGCCCCAGCCGCTCCGAACCATATTCCCAGCACCTCCAGGTAATCTGACCTGACGGTGAAGGGGACAAAGGATCGGTCGGCCCAGTTCCCAAAGAACATGGCCTCGCTTTTGCTGCGATTTACTTTCGCTCCCGAGGCCAGTTCAAATTGGTCGCAGATGCTCAGCAGTCTGCGGACCGACAGCGGATCCGAGCAAAAGACGGCGACGTCATCCATGTACAGGGAGGTCTTAACCTGAGTGCCTCCGCTGCCTGGGATCGTCACCCCTCCAATGCTCGAATCCCTTCTGATGGATTGGGCAAAGGGTTCGATACAACACACGAACAAGACGGAGGAGAGAGGACAGCCCTGCCTGACTCCAGATTTGATCGGGAAGCTTTCTGATTCCCACCCGTTGATTAGGACTGCGCTACTGATGTCTGTGTAGAGCAGTTGGATCCAATTGCAGATTCCCTCCCCAAACCCCATTTTGGAGAGCACGTCCATCATGTACGTGTGCGATATTCTGTCGAAAGCCTTCTCCTGGTCCAAGCTGATTAAGCAGGTGTGCACCCCCCTGTCCCGCACGTAGGCGATCGTATCCCTGAGTAGCGCGAGGCTATCAGAGATCTTCCTGCCGGGTACGGCACAGGTCTGATCCGGGTGGATCACCAGCTCCAGAGCAGACTTGACCCTGTTGGCGATGACCTTGGACAGAATCTTGTAGTCCACATTAAGCAGTGAAATGGGCCGCCAGTTTCTGATTTCTTCCCTCTCCCCCTTCTGCTTGTAGATGAGGGTGATGATGCCTTTCCTCATCGATTCTGACATGCTGCCAGCCAGAAGCATACCCCCGTACACTTCCAGCAGGTCTGGGCCCATCCAGTCCCACAGAGCCGAATACAACTCGGCCGGTAGGCCGTCGCTTCCGGGAGTTTTACTCGTCTCGAAGGACAGGACGGCCTTTGTCAGCTCGTCCAGAGTTAGCGGGTGATCCAGACTCTCCCGCTTGCTGTCGTCTAGCACCTCCGAGATAGACGACAGGAAAGACTGGGAGGCCGCGCTGTCTGTGGGCTTCGCGTCGTACAGCCCGGCATAAAAGGATTTGCTGATCCTTCGCATGTCAGGCTGCGAGGACGTCACAGAGCCGTCTTCCTCCTTCAGGCTGTGGATCACAGAGCTCTCTCTGTGTACCTTTTGGAAGAAGAAACGCGAGCACGTCTCGTCCTGCTCCACGGAGCGGACTCTGGAGCGGAAGATGATCTTGGAGGACTCTGAGGCATAGAGCGAGGCTTGCTGGCCCTTCACCTCTTGGAGTTCCTCCCTGACATTGACTCCCATCGACTGCAGCAGGAGCAGATTCTGCATGCTTTTCTGGAGTCGGGACATTTCCCTCTGTCCCTCTCTCGCCTTCTGAACACCTTTGAGGATGAAGAACCTCTTGATGTTCGTCTTGATCGTTTCCCACCAGTGCGCCGGGGAATCAAAGAGGGGTTTCACGGTTCTCCAACCTTTGTAATCCCTTTTGAGTTCCTCAATGTTTTCTGGGGTCAACAGTTTCACGTTCAGCTTCCATATCCCTCTGCCTACTTTCTGGTCTTCCTGTGGGTGACAGTCGGCTAGTAAGAGGCAGTGGTCAGAGAAGAACACCGGCTTGACGTCGGTGGATCTGACCGAGAGAGCTTGGGACACAAACAGGAAGTCTATCCTGGAACGGACAGACCCGTCTGGCCTGGACCAGGTGTATCTGCGCGGCGCTCCATCTGCAGGGTTGCTGAAGATGTCGTGCAGCTTGGCGTCTTTTACCGCTTCCATCAGGAGTCTGGACGTGGCGTCCAGTTTGCTGTCGGCTCTGCCGGATCGCCCAGCCGCATCGATGATGCAGTTGAAGTCACCGCCCAGAATAACCGGCCTGGACGTCGCCAGCAGCAGCGGTAGCTGCTGGAAGACGGCCAGCCGCTCGTTCTTGAGAGCCGGGGCGTACACATTGATCAGCCTGAGCGGGGCGTTCTTGTACAGTACGTCTGCTACGAGGAGGCGGCCACCCACCACCTCCTTAACTTCGGTGATGGTGAAGTCACCTCCCCGCAGCAGAATACCCAGGCCGGAGGCACGGCAATCGTTGCCTCCTGACCAGATCGATTGGTCGTGGGGCCACCATCGCGACCACTGCCTGTAGTTGCTGAAGTGCGGTAGGCCGCACTCCTGCAGGAACAATAGGTCGGCCTTGACCTTGGCAAGGTACCCCAAGGTGGAAACACATCGCGTCGTGCTTTTGATGCTACGCACGTTTATGCTTGCAATTTTTAAACCCATTTTAAATTTTAAATAGAGTTCAAGTCCCATTTTAATAAGCAGTCCTTTATGCTGTTTCCATCCCTTGGGGCTGGACCTGCATACACACAGTGTTAGAGAAAAACTGTACTTGCCCTGGGCTGAGGAACTCGCCCTGGTCTCTTGAGGGGTTGCTGTACCGGCAGGGGGATGACGGCGGTGAGAAGAAGTCTTCTTCCTCATTCGTGGATGGTTCTTCCCTCAGCCTGTCGCCTGTGGTGTCGTGGCTCCCGGTTTCCCGGAGCAGGTGTGCATCGGTCGCTTCATTGCTCCCGGTTTCCCGGAGCTGGGGTATGGTGGACGCTCCGCTGCTCCCGGTTGTCTGGAGCTGGGGAGCGTCGGGCACTTGGCCGCCCCCGGCGGTCTGGAGCTGGGGGACGTCGGGCACTTGGCCGCTCCCGGCAGTCTGTAGCTGGGGAGCGTCGGGCTCTTGGCCGCTCCCGGCGGTCTGGAGCTGGGGAGCGTCGGGCACTTGGCCGCTCCCGGCGGTCTGGAGCTGGGGAGCGTCGGGCACTTGGCCACTCCCGGCGGTCTGGAGCTGGGGAGCGTCGGGAACTTGGCCGCTCCCGGCGGTCTGGAGCTGGGCTGCATTGTGCCCTTCATTGCTACCGGTGTTCTGGGGCACGGTGATCACTCCTGTTTGTTTCTTTTCGCTCAGCCACTTTTTTTGTTGTTGGTGACTGTTCTTTTCTTGCCCTTCCTCATCAGATGAGCAGCTGCTGGTGTTGCCCGTTTGGGGCGGGTGCCGCCTTTTTTCCACAGGCCTGGACTTTGGCGGCCTCTCTCTTTGGGGGAGGCTTTTTTTCTTGTTCTTTCGTTTGACCTCCTGCCATTCTCCCAGTTGTTGTTCTCCAGCTGCCTCCTCTTCCATGGTCTCTGGCTGTTGGGGAGGAGGCTGAGTGCTGGTTGCCTGGGTTTGGTCGTTTCCAGTGAGGGCCTCTGCGGTGGGAGCGGTGCTGGTCTCCTTTGAGGCGGCCTTGTTGACAGGTCCTTTAATTGCCTGCGCATAGCTGCTGCTGCGCCTTGGGCAGGCCTTGTAGAGATGGCCTGTCTCCCCGCACAAGTTGCAGCACTTGCTCTCCTTGCAATCCTTCGTCTGGTGGCCTTCCTGCTTGCAGTTGCGACAGATGGTGACAGTGCAGGTCGCCGCCACGTGCCCGGATCTCCCGCAGGTTCGACACACCCTGGGTTGTCCCGCGTACACCATGTAGCCCCGGCTTCCACCGATGGCGAAGCTGGAGGGGAGGTGCTGGATGGCTCCTTTGGCATCCACTTTCAGGGTTACTTTGATCTGGCGTTTGCTGGTCCAGATCCCAAACAGGTCATTTACGTCAACGCTGTTCCCGACACTGTCGACGTATCTGCCGAGGAACGTCAGCACATCGACCACAGGGATGTGCGGGTTGTACATGTGTACAGTGACCAACCGGTTTCTTTGTGTTGGGAGAGTGAATAGAGGCTCGGCAGTCATAACTGAAAGCAGCGTTTCACTCCCCTTTTCCTTAACTGCCTGCAGAAATTTCAGGCATGCCGCGACGTTCCTGAACGTCACATCAAAATGTCCACTGCTGGGGAAATCCTGCAGAGCGAAGATATCCGCAACTTGGAAACCGCAGCATCCGGTCAAGATCCTCTTCACAAAAAGGGAGCGGTCGATGGGCGATTGTCCCTCCACCTTCTTCACTGTGACTCGGACAGTGTTCCGGACTCCCTGTCTCGCTCCTCGGTTTGCTGCAATCTCGCTTGCAGGTCGCCCGTCACTCCAGGCTCTCGAGCTCGCTGTTCCATTGGCCGCCGTCGCGCCTGCCAATCGCTCTCTGCCCCGGGCTGCCAAGCTTGCTGCTTGCTTGGCCCTCGTCTCGCCTGCCAATCGCTCTCCGCCCTGGAGTCCCGGGCTCGCTTCCTCATTGGCCGACGTCATGCCTGCCAATCGCTCTCTGCCCCGGCCTCCCGAGCTCGCTCCTTCGTTGGCCGCCCTCTCGCCTGCCGATCGCTCTCCGCTGCAGGCTCTCGACCTCGCTGCATGGTCGGCCGCCACCTCGCGCTGCAGGTCGCTCTCCACTCCGGGCTCCCGCAATCGCTCCTCCTCCAGCGGCCTCGGTTTCTGCTCCCGATAGCTCCTTTCTCGGGTTTCCTCGCTCACTGCTCCCTCAGTCGCCATCTATGCAGATCGCTCTGCTCTGATTGGATCAAGGCCGAAGCCAGCATGAAAATGCAGCCAAACCAGAAACACCAGTATCGCGACACAAGGTCAATTTGCATCAGAATCAAGCAGATACTGATAAGAACAGATACTACACTTGATCTTAGCCAAAAGGCCGAGAAGCGATAGCCTGTAAACTCCCGCCGACGCGCAAGTGTCCCTCGGCCTCTGTCTTCTCCGTCAATCTGGCCGCGGTCGGCCGAGCGCAGGTGCGACGGCGGGCCTGCAGCAAGAGAGCAATTTCGGCCAGGGCTTACTTACTTGCAAGCCAGACGAAAAGCCGTGCCCGTATGGCACCCCCTTCCCTTCGGCGGAGATGACGCCATGAAAGCATTTGCATTTTGCGAGCAATTAACCAACCGGGCGGCGCGCAGGAGCGCGCCGGCGGGGCTTGCGGTGTCCCCTCCCCCCTCCTTTTCCAACGGGGGCGGGCGCAGTGGCTCAGAAATCCAACAGGGTGCAGCACGGTCCAGGTCAGCTGCAGAGCGGGAAAGGTGGCGAGGCCCCGCCCTGAAATCCAGGGCACGTCCCCATATGCAAATAAGAAAGAAAAACACAATTTTGACATGCAAACGCAGAGCGAAAAACACCCCCGAAGGCGGCTGCTTAGCCTGCGGCGCGGCCGGCCAGCGAGCGGGTGAAAAGTAAGGCGGCGGCACGACAAGGGCGAGCCCGAGCGGCTCTACAACGGAAAGACAGCACGGCTGAAAGTGGTGCGAAAACTTTTTCTGCTTTTGACTTTTGCGACTTCCCACCCCAAAGAGGGGAAGCTGCACCGCTCCCGGAAGCACTGCAATACCAGGTCGATGCGTGGAGTGGACGGAGCAAGCCCCTGTTCCATCTCCCTGTTCCAAAAATCAATTTAATATTTGGTCCCCAGATAGGGGACGTATCAGATATTAAACTGATAAGAACAGATACTACACTTGATCTTAGCCAAAAGGCCGAGAAGCGATAGCCTGTAAACTCCCGCCGACGCGCAAGTGTCCCTCGGCCTCTGTCTTCTCCGTCAATCTGGCCGCGGTCGGCCGAGCGCAGGTGCGACGGCGGGCCTGCAGCAAGAGAGCAATTTCGGCCAGGGCTTACTTACTTGCAAGCCAGACGAAAAGCCGTGCCCGTATGGCACCCCCTTCCCTTCGGCGGAGATGACGCCATGAAAGCATTTGCATTTTGCGAGCAATTAACCAACCGGGCGGCGCGCAGGAGCGCGCCGGCGGGGCTTGCGGTGTCCCCTCCCCCCTCCTTTTCCAACGGGGGCGGGCGCAGTGGCTCAGAAATCCAACAGGGTGCAGCACGGTCCAGGTCAGCTGCAGAGCGGGAAAGGTGGCGAGGCCCCGCCCTGAAATCCAGGGCACGTCCCCATATGCAAATAAGAAAGAAAAACACAATTTTGACATGCAAACGCAGAGCGAAAAACACCCCCGAAGGCGGCTGCTTAGCCTGCGGCGCGGCCGGCCAGCGAGCGGGTGAAAAGTAAGGCGGCGGCACGACAAGGGCGAGCCCGAGCGGCTCTACAACGGAAAGACAGCACGGCTGAAAGTGGTGCGAAAACTTTTTCTGCTTTTGACTTTTGCGACTTCCCACCCCAAAGAGGGGAAGCTGCACCGCTCCCGGAAGCACTGCAATACCAGGTCGATGCGTGGAGTGGACGGAGCAAGCCCCTGTTCCATCTCCCTGTTCCAAAAATCAATTTAATATTTGGTCCCCAGATAGGGGACGTATCAGATATTAAACTGATAAGAACAGATACTACACTTGATCTTAGCCAAAAGGCCGAGAAGCGATAGCCTGTAAACTCCCGCCGACGCGCAAGTGTCCCTCGGCCTCTGTCTTCTCCGTCAATCTGGCCGCGGTCGGCCGAGCGCAGGTGCGACGGCGGGCCTGCAGCAAGAGAGCAATTTCGGCCAGGGCTTACTTACTTGCAAGCCAGACGAAAAGCCGTGCCCGTATGGCACCCCCTTCCCTTCGGCGGAGATGACGCCATGAAAGCATTTGCATTTTGCGAGCAATTAACCAACCGGGCGGCGCGCAGGAGCGCGCCGGCGGGGCTTGCGGTGTCCCCTCCCCCCTCCTTTTCCAACGGGGGCGGGCGCAGTGGCTCAGAAATCCAACAGGGTGCAGCACGGTCCAGGTCAGCTGCAGAGCGGGAAAGGTGGCGAGGCCCCGCCCTGAAATCCAGGGCACGTCCCCATATGCAAATAAGAAAGAAAAACACAATTTTGACATGCAAACGCAGAGCGAAAAACACCCCCGAAGGCGGCTGCTTAGCCTGCGGCGCGGCCGGCCAGCGAGCGGGTGAAAAGTAAGGCGGCGGCACGACAAGGGCGAGCCCGAGCGGCTCTACAACGGAAAGACAGCACGGCTGAAAGTGGTGCGAAAACTTTTTCTGCTTTTGACTTTTGCGACTTCCCACCCCAAAGAGGGGAAGCTGCACCGCTCCCGGAAGCACTGCAATACCAGGTCGATGCGTGGAGTGGACGGAGCAAGCCCCTGTTCCATCTCCCTGTTCCAAAAATCAATTTAATATTTGGTCCCCAGATAGGGGACGTATCAGATATTAAACTGATAAGAACAGATACTACACTTGATCTTAGCCAAAAGGCCGAGAAGCGATAGCCTGTAAACTCCCGCCGACGCGCAAGTGTCCCTCGGCCTCTGTCTTCTCCGTCAATCTGGCCGCGGTCGGCCGAGCGCAGGTGCGACGGCGGGCCTGCAGCAAGAGAGCAATTTCGGCCAGGGCTTACTTACTTGCAAGCCAGACGAAAAGCCGTGCCCGTATGGCACCCCCTTCCCTTCGGCGGAGATGACGCCATGAAAGCATTTGCATTTTGCGAGCAATTAACCAACCGGGCGGCGCGCAGGAGCGCGCCGGCGGGGCTTGCGGTGTCCCCTCCCCCCTCCTTTTCCAACGGGGGCGGGCGCAGTGGCTCAGAAATCCAACAGGGTGCAGCACGGTCCAGGTCAGCTGCAGAGCGGGAAAGGTGGCGAGGCCCCGCCCTGAAATCCAGGGCACGTCCCCATATGCAAATAAGAAAGAAAAACACAATTTTGACATGCAAACGCAGAGCGAAAAACACCCCCGAAGGCGGCTGCTTAGCCTGCGGCGCGGCCGGCCAGCGAGCGGGTGAAAAGTAAGGCGGCGGCACGACAAGGGCGAGCCCGAGCGGCTCTACAACGGAAAGACAGCACGGCTGAAAGTGGTGCGAAAACTTTTTCTGCTTTTGACTTTTGCGACTTCCCACCCCAAAGAGGGGAAGCTGCACCGCTCCCGGAAGCACTGCAATACCAGGTCGATGCGTGGAGTGGACGGAGCAAGCCCCTGTTCCATCTCCCTGTTCCAAAAATCAATTTAATATTTGGTCCCCAGATAGGGGACGTATCAGATATTAAACTGATAAGAACAGATACTACACTTGATCTTAGCCAAAAGGCCGAGAAGCGATAGCCTGTAAACTCCCGCCGACGCGCAAGTGTCCCTCGGCCTCTGTCTTCTCCGTCAATCTGGCCGCGGTCGGCCGAGCGCAGGTGCGACGGCGGGCCTGCAGCAAGAGAGCAATTTCGGCCAGGGCTTACTTACTTGCAAGCCAGACGAAAAGCCGTGCCCGTATGGCACCCCCTTCCCTTCGGCGGAGATGACGCCATGAAAGCATTTGCATTTTGCGAGCAATTAACCAACCGGGCGGCGCGCAGGAGCGCGCCGGCGGGGCTTGCGGTGTCCCCTCCCCCCTCCTTTTCCAACGGGGGCGGGCGCAGTGGCTCAGAAATCCAACAGGGTGCAGCACGGTCCAGGTCAGCTGCAGAGCGGGAAAGGTGGCGAGGCCCCGCCCTGAAATCCAGGGCACGTCCCCATATGCAAATAAGAAAGAAAAACACAATTTTGACATGCAAACGCAGAGCGAAAAACACCCCCGAAGGCGGCTGCTTAGCCTGCGGCGCGGCCGGCCAGCGAGCGGGTGAAAAGTAAGGCGGCGGCACGACAAGGGCGAGCCCGAGCGGCTCTACAAAGGAAAGACAGCACGGCTGAAAGTGGTGCGAAAACTTTTTCTGCTTTTGACTTTTGCGACTTCCCACCCCAAAGAGGGGAAGCTGCACCGCTCCCGGAAGCACTGCAATACCAGGTCGATGCGTGGAGTGGACGGAGCAAGCCCCTGTTCCATCTCCCTGTTCCAAAAATCAATTTAATATTTGGTCCCCAGATAGGGGACGTATCAGATATTAAACTGATAAGAACAGATATATATGCTTTATTTATAAAAATCTTTGTTCATGTACATGACAATGCAGTCCACATCTGGTACAGTGCAAATTAACTTCAGCACATGGCACTCAATTTACAAATTACATTACATTTATCATTACATATATCAAAGCATGTTTCAATATATAACAATATACACTCCACAAATCATATTACAGATGAAAGCAGTACATGGTACTCTCTTTACACATACAGGTACATTTTCATTACATGTTTTATCAGTCATACAGCCCAAGGGGGGCCGAGATGCATTCCAACATTTCTCAAAATACATTACATTTACAATCCACCAACCGTATTATATATGGCTTAATAATACACATGAATGCAGTACATGGTACTCTATTTACATTCACAGATTACAAGTGCTTTACAATTAACACACTTGTACGTTATGCGGCCCGAGGGGGGGGTTTTCCACTGGTTTCAGCCCCTCAGTGTACACTGGCGGGAGGGCCTTAAACTGTGGCCCTTCCCCATCGTGCCTTGGCGGCGGCGGCACCAACCTTTAGTGCGTCCCTCAGCACGTACTCCCGGACCTTGGAATGTGCCAATCTGCAACACTCGGTCGTGGACATCTCCTTGCTCTGGAAGACCAGCAAGTTTCGGGCAGACCAAAGGGCGTCTTTCACCGAGTTGATGATCTTCCAGCAGCAGTTGATGTTTGTCTCGGTGTGCGTCCCTGGGAACAGTCCGTAGAGCACAGAGTCCTGTGTTACCGAGCTGCTCGGGATGAACCTCGACAAAGACCACTGCATCTCTTTCCAGACCTTCTGTGCAAAGGCACATTCCAGAAGGAGATGGATGACGGTCTCGTCCCAAGCGCAGCCTCCTCGCGGACAGCGTGCGGTGGAGCAGAGACGTCGGGAGTGCATGAAGGATCTGACGGGGAGGGCCCTTCTCACCACCAGCCAAGCTACGTCTTGGTGCTTGTTTGTGAGTTCTGGCGATGAGGCATTCTGCCAAATGACTTCGACAGTCTGCTCAGGGAACCATCCGAGAGGATCTACCATCTCCTTTTCCCGTAGGGTCCCGAGGACGTTTCGTGCTGACCACTGCTTGACAGCTTTGTGGTCAAAGGTGTTTGCCGTGAAAAACTTTTCCACGAAGGACAGGTGGTCTGGCACGGTCCAACTGGATGGAGCGTTCCGCGGCAGCGTCGCCAGACCCATCCTTCGCAACACCGGGGTCAGGTAGAACCTCAGCACGTAGTGACACTTGGTGTTTGCGTACTGAGGGTCCGTGCACAGTTTGATGCAGCCGCACACAAAGGTGGCCATCAGGATGAGGGCGACGTTTGGTACGTTCTTTCCCCCTTTCTCTGGAGATTTGTACATCGTGTCCCTCCGGACACGGTCCATTTTCGATCTCCAGATAAAGTGGAAGACGGCTCGGGTGACTGCGGCGGCGCAGGGTCGGGGTATGGGCCACACCTGCGCCACGTACAGCAGCACTGACAGCACTTCGCACCTGATGACCAGGTTCTTTCCCACGATCGACAGGGAGCGCTGCTCCCACATTCCCAGTTTCTGGCGTGCCTTGGAGATACGCTCCTCCCAGTTTTTTGTGCATGCCCCAGCCGCTCCGAACCATATTCCCAGCACCTTCAGGTAATCTGACCTGACGGTGAAGGGGACAAAGGATCGGTCGGCCCAGTTCCCAAAGAACATGGCCTCGCTTTTGCTGCGATTTACTTTCGCTCCCGAGGCCAGTTCAAATTGGTCGCAGATGCTCAGCAGTCTGCGGACCGACAGCGGATCCGAGCAAAAGACGGCGACGTCATCCATGTACAGGGAGGTCTTAACCTGAGTGCCTCCGCTGCCTGGGATCGTCACCCCTCCAATGCTCGAATCCCTTCTGATGGATTGGGCAAAGGGTTCGATACAACACACGAACAAGACGGAGGAGAGAGGACAGCCCTGCCTGACTCCAGATTTGATCGGGAAGCTTTCTGATTCCCACCCGTTGATTAGGACTGCGCTACTGATGTCTGTGTAGAGCAGTTGGATCCAATTGCAGATTCCCTCCCCAAACCCCATTTTGGAGAGCACGTCCATCATGTACGTGTGCGATATTCTGTCGAAAGCCTTCTCCTGGTCCAAGCTGATTAAGCAGGTGTGCACCCCCCTGTCCCGCACGTAGGCGATCGTATCCCTGAGTAGCGCGAGGCTATCAGAGATCTTCCTGCCGGGTACGGCACAGGTCTGATCCGGGTGGATCACCAGCTCCAGAGCAGACTTGACCCTGTTGGCGATGACCTTGGACAGAATCTTGTAGTCCACATTAAGCAGCGAAATGGGCCGCCAGTTTCTGATTTCTTCCCTCTCCCCTTTCTGCTTGTAGATGAGGGTGATGATGCCTTTCCTCATCGATTCTGACATGCTGCCAGCCAGAAGCATACCCCCGTACACTTCCAGCAGGTCTGGGCCCATCCAGTCCCACAGAGCCGAATACAACTCGACCGGTAGGCCGTCGCTTCCGGGAGTTTTACTCGTCTCGAAGGACCGGACGGCCTTTGTCAGCTCGTCCAGAGTTAGCGGGTGATCCAGACTCTCCCGCTTGCTGTCGTCTAGCTCCTCCGAGATAGACGACAGGAAAGACTGGGAGGCCGCGCTGTCTGTGGGCTTCGCGTCGTACAGCCCGGCATAAAAGGATTTGCTGATCCTTCGCATGTCAGGCTGCGAGGACGTCACAGAGCCGTCTTCCTCCTTCAGGCTGTGGATCACAGAGCTCCCTCTGTGTACCTTTTGGAAGAAGAAACGCGAGCACGTCTCGTCCTGCTCCACGGAGCGGACTCTGGAGCGGAAGATGATCTTGGAGGACTCTGAGGCGTAGAGCGAGGCTTGCTGGCCCTTCACCTCTTGGAGTTCCTCCCCGACATTGACTCCCATCGACTGCAGCAGGAGCAGATTCTGCATGCTTTTCTGGAGTCGGGACATTTCCCTCTGTCCCTCTCTCGCCTTCTGAACACCTTTGAGGATGAAGAACCTCTTGATGTTGGTCTTGATCGTTTCCCACCAGTGCGCCGGGGAATCAAAGAGGGGTTTCACGGTTCTCCAACCTTTGTAATCCCTTTTGAGTTCCTCAATGTTTTCTGGGGTCAACAGTTTCACGTTCAGCTTCCATATCCCTCTGCCTACTTTCTGGTCTTCCTGTGGGTGACAGTCGGCTAGTAAGAGGCAGTGGTCAGAGAAGAACACCGGCTTGACGTCGGTGGATCTGACCGAGAGAGCTTGGGACACAAACAGGAAGTCTATCCTGGAACGGACAGACCCGTCTGGCCTGGACCAGGTGTATCTGCGCGGCGCTCCATCTGCAGGGTTGTTGAAGATGTCGTGCAGCTTGGCGTCTTTTACCGCTTCCATCAGGAGTCTGGACGTGGCGTCCAGTTTGCTGTCGGCTCTGCCGGATCGCCCAGCCGCATCGATGATGCAGTTGAAGTCACCGCCCAGAATAACCGGCCTGGACGTCGCCAGCAGCAGCGGTAGCTGCTGGAAGACGGCCAGCCGCTCGTTCTTGAGAGCCGGGGCGTACACATTGATCAGCCTGAGCGGGGCATTCTTGTACAGTACGTCTGCTGCGAGGAGGCGGCCACCCACCACCTCCTTAACTTCGGTGATGGTGAAGTCACCTCCCCGCAGCAGAATACCCAGGCCGGAGGCACGGCAATCGTTGCCTCCTGACCAGATCGATTGGCCGTGGGGCCACCATCGCGACCACTGCCTGTAGTTGCTGAAGTGCGGTAGGCCGCACTCCTGCAGGAACAGTAGGTCGGCCTTGACCTTGGCAAGGTACCCCAAGGTGGAAACACATCGCGTCGTGCTTTTGATGCTACGCACGTTTATGCTTGCAATTTTTAAACCCATTTTAAATTTTAAATAGAGTTCAAGTCCCATTTTAATAAGCAGTCCTTTATGCTGTTTCCATCCCTTGGGGCTGGACCTGCATACACACAGTGTCAGAGAAAAACTGTACTTGCCCTGGGCTGAGGAACTCGCCCTGGTCTCTTGAGGGGTTGCTGTACCGGCAGGGGGATGACGGCGGTGAGAAGAAGACTTCCTCATTCGTGGGTGGTTCTTCCCTCAGCCTGTCGCCTGTGGTGTCGTGGCTCCCGGTTTCCCGGAGCAGGTGTGCATCGGTCGCTTCATTGCTCCCGGTTTCCCGGAGCTGGGGTATGGTGGACGCTCCGCTGCTCCCGGTTGTCTGGAGCTGGGGAGCGTCGGGCACTTGGCCGCCCCCGGCGGTCTGGAGCTGGGGGACGTCGGGCACTTGGCCGCTCCCGGCGGTCTGTAGCTGGGGGGCGTCGGGCTCTTGGCCGCTCCCGGCGGTCTGGAGCTGGGGAGCGTCGGGCACTTGGCCGCTCCCGGCGGTCTGGAGCTGGGGAGCGTCGGGCACTTGGCCACTCCCGGCGGTCTGGAGCTGGGGAGCGTCGGGAACTTGGCCGCTCCCGGCGGTCTGGAGCTGGGCTGCGTTGTGCCCTTCGTTGCTACCGGTGTCCTGGGGCACGGTGATCACTCCTGTTTGTTTCTTTTCGCTCAGCCACTTTTTTTGTTGTTGGTGACTGTTCTTTTCTTGCCCTTCCTCATCAGATGAGCAGCTGCTGGTGTTGCCCGTTTGGGGCGCGTGCCGCCTTTTTTCCACAGGCCTGGACTTTGGCAGCCTCTCTCTTTGGGGGAGGCTTTTTTTTTTGTTCTTTCGTTTGACCTCCTGCCATTCTCCCAGTTGTTGTTCTCCAGCTGCCTCCTCTTCCATGGTCTCTGGCTGTTGGGGAGGAGGCTGAGTGCTGGTTGCCTGGGTTTGGTCGTTTCCAGTGAGGGCCTCTGCGGTGGGAGCAGTGCTGGTCTCCTTTGAGGCGGCCTTGTTGACAGGTCCTTTAATTGCCTGCGCATAGCTGCTGCTGCGCCTTGGGCAGGCCTTGTAGAGATGGCCTGTCTCCCCGCACAAGTTGCAGCACTTGCTCTCCTTGCAATCCTTCGTCTGGTGGCCTTCCTGCTTGCAGTTGCGACAGATGGTGACAGTGCAGGTCGCCGCCACGTGCCCGGATCTCCCGCAGGTTCGACACACCCTGGGTTGTCCCGCGTACACCATGTAGCCCCGGCTTCCACCGATGGCGAAGCTGGAGGGGAGGTGCTGGATGGCTCCTTTGGCATCCACTTTCAGGGTTACTTTGATCTGGCGTTTGCTGGTCCAGATCCCAAACAGGTCATTTACGTCAACGCTGTTCCCGACACTGTCGACGTATCTGCCGAGGAACGTCAGCACATCGACCACAGGGATGTGCGGGTTGTACATGTGTACAGTGACCACCCGGTTTCTTTGTGTTGGGAGAGTGAATAGAGGCTCGGCAGTCATAACTGAAAGCAGCGTTTCACTCCCCTTTTCCTTAACTGCCTGCAGAAATTTCAGGCATGCCGCGACGTTCCTGAACGTCACATCAAAATGTCCACTGCTGGGGAAATCCTGCAGAGCGAAGATATCCGCAACTTGGAATCCGCAGCATCCGGTCAAGATCCTCTTCACAAAAAGGGAGCGGTCGATGGGCGATTGTCCCTCCACCTTCTTCACTGTGACTCGGACAGTGTTCCGGACTCCCTGTCTCGCTCCTCGGTTTGCTGCAATCTCGCTTGCAGGTCGCCCGTCACTCCAGGCTCTCGAGCTCGCTGTTCCATTGGCCGCCGTCGCGCCTGCCAATCGCTCTCTGCCCCGGGCTGCCAAGCTTGCTGCTTGCTTGGCCCTCGTCTCGCCTGCCAATCGCTCTCCGCGCTGGAGTCCCGGGCTCGCTTCCTCATTGGCCGACGTCATGCCTGCCAATCGCTCTCCGCCCCGGCCTCCCGAGCTCGCTCCTTCGTTGGCCGCCCTCTCGCCTGCCGATCGCTCTCCGCTGCAGGCTCTCGACCTCGCTGCATGGTCGGCCGCCACCTCGCGCTGCAGGTCGCTCTCCACTCCGGGCTCCCGCAATCGCTCCTCCTCCGGCGGCCTCGGTTTCTGCTCCCGATAGCTCCTTTCTCGGGTTTCCTCGCTCTCTGCTCCGTCAGTCTCCATCTATGCAGATCGCTCTGCTCTGATTGGATCAAGGCCGAAGCCAGCATGAAAATGCAGCCAAACCAGAAACACCAGTATCGCGACACAAGGTCAATTAGCATCAGAATCAAGCAGATACTGATAAGAACAGATACTACACTTGATCTTAGCCAAAAGGCCGAGAAGCGATAGCCTGTAAACTCCCGCCGACGCGCAAGTGTCCCTCGGCCTCTGTCTTCTCCGTCAATCTGGCCGCGGTCGGCCGAGCGCAGGTGCGACGGCGGGCCTGCAGCAAGAGAGCAATTTCGGCCAGGGCTTACTTACTTGCAAGCCAGACGAAAAGCCGTGCCCGTATGGCACCCCCTTCCCTTCGGCGGAGATGACGCCATGAAAGCATTTGCATTTTGCGAGCAATTAACCAACCGGGCGGCGCGCAGGAGCGCGCCGGCGGGGCTTGCGGTGTCCCCTCCCCCCTCCTTTTCCAACGGGGGCGGGCGCAGTGGCTCAGAAATCCAACAGGGTGCAGCACGGTCCAGGTCAGCTGCAGAGCGGGAAAGGTGGCGAGGCCCCGCCCTGAAATCCAGGGCACGTCCCCATATGCAAATAAGAAAGAAAAACACAATTTTGACATGCAAACGCAGAGCGAAAAACACCCCCGAAGGCGGCTGCTTAGCCTGCGGCGCGGCCGGCCAGCGAGCGGGTGAAAAGTAAGGCGGCGGCACGACAAGGGCGAGCCCGAGCGGCTCTACAAAGGAAAGACAGCACGGCTGAAAGTGGTGCGAAAACTTTTTCTGCTTTTGACTTTTGCGACTTCCCACCCCAAAGAGGGGAAGCTGCACCGCTCCCGGAAGCACTGCAATACCAGGTCGATGCGTGGAGTGGACGGAGCAAGCCCCTGTTCCATCTCCCTGTTCCAAAAATCAATTTAATATTTGGTCCCCAGATAGGGGACGTATCAGATATTAAACTGATAAGAACAGATACTACACTTGATCTTAGCCAAAAGGCCGAGAAGCGATAGCCTGTAAACTCCCGCCGACGCGCAAGTGTCCCTCGGCCTCTGTCTTCTCCGTCAATCTGGCCGCGGTCGGCCGAGCGCAGGTGCGACGGCGGGCCTGCAGCAAGAGAGCAATTTCGGCCAGGGCTTACTTACTTGCAAGCCAGACGAAAAGCCGTGCCCGTATGGCACCCCCTTCCCTTCGGCGGAGATGACGCCATGAAAGCATTTGCATTTTGCGAGCAATTAACCAACCGGGCGGCGCGCAGGAGCGCGCCGGCGGGGCTTGCGGTGTCCCCTCCCCCCTCCTTTTCCAACGGGGGCGGGCGCAGTGGCTCAGAAATCCAACAGGGTGCAGCACGGTCCAGGTCAGCTGCAGAGCGGGAAAGGTGGCGAGGCCCCGCCCTGAAATCCAGGGCACGTCCCCATATGCAAATAAGAAAGAAAAACACAATTTTGACATGCAAACGCAGAGCGAAAAACACCCCCGAAGGCGGCTGCTTAGCCTGCGGCGCGGCCGGCCAGCGAGCGAGTGAAAAGTAAGGCGGCGGCACGACAAGGGCGAGCCCGAGCGGCTCTACAAAGGAAAGACAGCACGGCTGAAAGTGGTGCGAAAACTTTTTCTGCTTTTGACTTTTGCGACTTCCCACCCCAAAGAGGGGAAGCTGCACCGCTCCCGGAAGCACTGCAATACCAGGTCGATGCGTGGAGTGGACGGAGCAAGCCCCTGTTCCATCTCCCTGTTCCAAAAATCAATTTAATATTTGGTCCCCAGATAGGGGACGTATCAGATATTAAACTGATAAGAACAGATACTACACTTGATCTTAGCCAAAAGGCCGAGAAGCGATAGCCTGTAAACTCCCGCCGACGCGCAAGTGTCCCTCGGCCTCTGTCTTCTCCGTCAATCTGGCCGCGGTCGGCCGAGCGCAGGTGCGACGGCGGGCCTGCAGCAAGAGAGCAATTTCGGCCAGGGCTTACTTACTTGCAAGCCAGACGAAAAGCCGTGCCCGTATGGCACCCCCTTCCCTTCGGCGGAGATGACGCCATGAAAGCATTTGCATTTTGCGAGCAATTAACCAACCGGGCGGCGCGCAGGAGCGCGCTGGCGGGGCTTGCGGTGTCCCCTCCCCCCTCCTTTTCCAACGGGGGCGGGCGCAGTGGCTCAGAAATCCAACAGGGTGCAGCACGGTCCAGGTCAGCTGCAGAGCGGGAAAGGTGGCGAGGCCCCGCCCTGAAATCCAGGGCACGTCCCCATATGCAAATAAGAAAGAAAAACACAATTTTGACATGCAAACGCAGAGCGAAAAACACCCCCGAAGGCGGCTGCTTAGCCTGCGGCGCGGCCGGCCAGCGAGCGGGTGAAAAGTAAGGCGGCGGCACGACAAGGGCGAGCCCGAGCGGCTCTACAAAGGAAAGACAGCACGGCTGAAAGTGGTGCGAAAACTTTTTCTGCTTTTGACTTTTGCGACTTCCCACCCCAAAGAGGGGAAGCTGCACCGCTCCCGGAAGCACTGCAATACCAGGTCGATGCGTGGAGTGGACGGAGCAAGCCCCTGTTCCATCTCCCTGTTCCAAAAATCAATTTAATATTTGGTCCCCAGATAGGGGACGTATCAGATATTAAACTGATAAGAACAGATACTACACTTGATCTTAGCCAAAAGGCCGAGAAGCGATAGCCTGTAAACTCCCGCCGACGCGCAAGTGTCCCTCGGCCTCTGTCTTCTCCGTCAATCTGGCCGCGGTCGGCCGAGCGCAGGTGCGACGGCGGGCCTGCAGCAAGAGAGCAATTTCGGCCAGGGCTTACTTACTTGCAAGCCAGACGAAAAGCCGTGCCCGTATGGCACCCCCTTCCCTTCGGCGGAGATGACGCCATGAAAGCATTTGCATTTTGCGAGCAATTAACCAACCGGGCGGCGCGCAGGAGCGCGCCGGCGGGGCTTGCGGTGTCCCCTCCCCCCTCCTTTTCCAACGGGGGCGGGCGCAGTGGCTCAGAAATCCAACAGGGTGCAGCACGGTCCAGGTCAGCTGCAGAGCGGGAAAGGTGGCGAGGCCCCGCCCTGAAATCCAGGGCACGTCCCCATATGCAAATAAGAAAGAAAAACACAATTTTGACATGCAAACGCAGAGCGAAAAACACCCCCGAAGGCGGCTGCTTAGCCTGCGGCGCGGCCGGCCAGCGAGCGGGTGAAAAGTAAGGCGGCGGCACGACAAGGGCGAGCCCGAGCGGCTCTACAAAGGAAAGACAGCACGGCTGAAAGTGGTGCGAAAACTTTTTCTGCTTTTGACTTTTGCGACTTCCCACCCCAAAGAGGGGAAGCTGCACCGCTCCCGGAAGCACTGCAATACCAGGTCGATGCGTGGAGTGGACGGAGCAAGCCCCTGTTCCATCTCCCTGTTCCAAAAATCAATTTAATATTTGGTCCCCAGATAGGGGACGTATCAGATATTAAACTGATAAGAACAGATACTACACTTGATCTTAGCCAAAAGGCCGAGAAGCGATAGCCTGTAAACTCCCGCCGACGCGCAAGTGTCCCTCGGCCTCTGTCTTCTCCGTCAATCTGGCCGCGGTCGGCCGAGCGCAGGTGCGACGGCGGGCCTGCAGCAAGAGAGCAATTTCGGCCAGGGCTTACTTACTTGCAAGCCAGACGAAAAGCCGTGCCCGTATGGCACCCCCTTCCCTTCGGCGGAGATGACGCCATGAAAGCATTTGCATTTTGCGAGCAATTAACCAACCGGGCGGCGCGCAGGAGCGCGCCGGCGGGGCTTGCGGTGTCCCCTCCCCCCTCCTTTTCCAACGGGGGCGGGCGCAGTGGCTCAGAAATCCAACAGGGTGCAGCACGGTCCAGGTCAGCTGCAGAGCGGGAAAGGTGGCGAGGCCCCGCCCTGAAATCCAGGGCACGTCCCCATATGCAAATAAGAAAGAAAAACACAATTTTGACATGCAAACGCAGAGCGAAAAACACCCCCGAAGGCGGCTGCTTAGCCTGCGGCGCGGCCGGCCAGCGAGCGGGTGAAAAGTAAGGCGGCGGCACGACAAGGGCGAGCCCGAGCGGCTCTACAAAGGAAAGACAGCACGGCTGAAAGTGGTGCGAAAACTTTTTCTGCTTTTGACTTTTGCGACTTCCCACCCCAAAGAGGGGAAGCTGCACCGCTCCCGGAAGCACTGCAATACCAGGTCGATGCGTGGAGTGGACGGAGCAAGCCCCTGTTCCATCTCCCTGTTCCAAAAATCAATTTAATATTTGGTCCCCAGATAGGGGACGTATCAGATATTAAACTGATAAGAACAGATACTACACTTGATCTTAGCCAAAAGGCCGAGAAGCGATAGCCTGTAAACTCCCGCCGACGCGCAAGTGTCCCTCGGCCTCTGTCTTCTCCGTCAATCTGGCCGCGGTCGGCCGAGCGCAGGTGCGACGGCGGGCCTGCAGCAAGAGAGCAATTTCGGCCAGGGCTTACTTACTTGCAAGCCAGACGAAAAGCCGTGCCCGTATGGCACCCCCTTCCCTTCGGCGGAGATGACGCCATGAAAGCATTTGCATTTTGCGAGCAATTAACCAACCGGGCGGCGCGCAGGAGCGCGCCGGCGGGGCTTGCGGTGTCCCCTCCCCCCTCCTTTTCCAACGGGGGCGGGCGCAGTGGCTCAGAAATCCAACAGGGTGCAGCACGGTCCAGGTCAGCTGCAGAGCGGGAAAGGTGGCGAGGCCCCGCCCTGAAATCCAGGGCACGTCCCCATATGCAAATAAGAAAGAAAAACACAATTTTGACATGCAAACGCAGAGCGAAAAACACCCCCGAAGGCGGCTGCTTAGCCTGCGGCGCGGCCGGCCAGCGAGCGGGTGAAAAGTAAGGCGGCGGCACGACAAGGGCGAGCCCGAGCGGCTCTACAAAGGAAAGACAGCACGGCTGAAAGTGGTGCGAAAACTTTTTCTGCTTTTGACTTTTGCGACTTCCCACCCCAAAGAGGGGAAGCTGCACCGCTCCCGGAAGCACTGCAATACCAGGTCGATGCGTGGAGTGGACGGAGCAAGCCCCTGTTCCATCTCCCTGTTCCAAAAATCAATTTAATATTTGGTCCCCAGATAGGGGACGTATCAGATATTAAACTGATAAGAACAGATACTACACTTGATCTTAGCCAAAAGGCCGAGAAGCGATAGCCTGTAAACTCCCGCCGACGCGCAAGTGTCCCTCGGCCTCTGTCTTCTCCGTCAATCTGGCCGCGGTCGGCCGAGCGCAGGTGCGACGGCGGGCCTGCAGCAAGAGAGCAATTTCGGCCAGGGCTTACTTACTTGCAAGCCAGACGAAAAGCCGTGCCCGTATGGCACCCCCTTCCCTTCGGCGGAGATGACGCCATGAAAGCATTTGCATTTTGCGAGCAATTAACCAACCGGGCGGCGCGCAGGAGCGCGCCGGCGGGGCTTGCGGTGTCCCCTCCCCCCTCCTTTTCCAACGGGGGCGGGCGCAGTGGCTCAGAAATCCAACAGGGTGCAGCACGGTCCAGGTCAGCTGCAGAGCGGGAAAGGTGGCGAGGCCCCGCCCTGAAATCCAGGGCACGTCCCCATATGCAAATAAGAAAGAAAAACACAATTTTGACATGCAAACGCAGAGCGAAAAACACCCCCGAAGGCGGCTGCTTAGCCTGCGGCGCGGCCGGCCAGCGAGCGGGTGAAAAGTAAGGCGGCGGCACGACAAGGGCGAGCCCGAGCGGCTCTACAAAGGAAAGACAGCACGGCTGAAAGTGGTGCGAAAACTTTTTCTGCTTTTGACTTTTGCGACTTCCCACCCCAAAGAGGGGAAGCTGCACCGCTCCCGGAAGCACTGCAATACCAGGTCGATGCGTGGAGTGGACGGAGCAAGCCCCTGTTCCATCTCCCTGTTCCAAAAATCAATTTAATATTTGGTCCCCAGATAGGGGACGTATCAGATATTAAACTGATAAGAACAGATACTACACTTGATCTTAGCCAAAAGGCCGAGAAGCGATAGCCTGTAAACTCCCGCCGACGCGCAAGTGTCCCTCGGCCTCTGTCTTCTCCGTCAATCTGGCCGCGGTCGGCCGAGCGCAGGTGCGACGGCGGGCCTGCAGCAAGAGAGCAATTTCGGCCAGGGCTTACTTACTTGCAAGCCAGACGAAAAGCCGTGCCCGTATGGCACCCCCTTCCCTTCGGCGGAGATGACGCCATGAAAGCATTTGCATTTTGCGAGCAATTAACCAACCGGGCGGCGCGCAGGAGCGCGCCGGCGGGGCTTGCGGTGTCCCCTCCCCCCTCCTTTTCCAACGGGGGCGGGCGCAGTGGCTCAGAAATCCAACAGGGTGCAGCACGGTCCAGGTCAGCTGCAGAGCGGGAAAGGTGGCGAGGCCCCGCCCTGAAATCCAGGGCACGTCCCCATATGCAAATAAGAAAGAAAAACACAATTTTGACATGCAAACGCAGAGCGAAAAACACCCCCGAAGGCGGCTGCTTAGCCTGCGGCGCGGCCGGCCAGCGAGCGGGTGAAAAGTAAGGCGGCGGCACGACAAGGGCGAGCCCGAGCGGCTCTACAAAGGAAAGACAGCACGGCTGAAAGTGGTGCGAAAACTTTTTCTGCTTTTGACTTTTGCGACTTCCCACCCCAAAGAGGGGAAGCTGCACCGCTCCCGGAAGCACTGCAATACCAGGTCGATGCGTGGAGTGGACGGAGCAAGCCCCTGTTCCATCTCCCTGTTCCAAAAATCAATTTAATATTTGGTCCCCAGATAGGGGACGTATCAGATATTAAACTGATAAGAACAGATACTACACTTGATCTTAGCCAAAAGGCCGAGAAGCGATAGCCTGTAAACTCCCGCCGACGCGCAAGTGTCCCTCGGCCTCTGTCTTCTCCGTCAATCTGGCCGCGGTCGGCCGAGCGCAGGTGCGACGGCGGGCCTGCAGCAAGAGAGCAATTTCGGCCAGGGCTTACTTACTTGCAAGCCAGACGAAAAGCCGTGCCCGTATGGCACCCCCTTCCCTTCGGCGGAGATGACGCCATGAAAGCATTTGCATTTTGCGAGCAATTAACCAACCGGGCGGCGCGCAGGAGCGCGCCGGCGGGGCTTGCGGTGTCCCCTCCCCCCTCCTTTTCCAACGGGGGCGGGCGCAGTGGCT
Source organism: Somniosus microcephalus (assembly GCF_052327205.1). Taxonomy (NCBI): domain Eukaryota; kingdom Metazoa; phylum Chordata; class Chondrichthyes; order Squaliformes; family Somniosidae; genus Somniosus; species Somniosus microcephalus. The sequence continues at coordinate 21,624,249 of NC_141014.1, forward strand.
CAGAAATCCAACAGGGTGCAGCACGGTCCAGGTCAGCTGCAGAGCGGGAAAGGTGGCGAGGCCCCGCCCTGAAATCCAGGGCACGTCCCCATATGCAAATAAGAAAGAAAAACACAATTTTGACATGCAAACGCAGAGCGAAAAACACCCCCGAAGGCGGCTGCTTAGCCTGCGGCGCGGCCGGCCAGCGAGCGGGTGAAAAGTAAGGCGGCGGCACGACAAGGGCGAGCCCGAGCGGCTCTACAACGGAAAGACAGCACGGCTGAAAGTGGTGCGAAAACTTTTTCTGCTTTTGACTTTTGCGACTTCCCACCCCAAAGAGGGGAAGCTGCACCGCTCCCGGAAGCACTGCAATACCAGGTCGATGCGTGGAGTGGACGGAGCAAGCCCCTGTTCCATCTCCCTGTTCCAAAAATCAATTTAATATTTGGTCCCTAGATAGGGGACGTATCAGATATTAAACTGATAAGAACAGATACTACACTTGATCTTAGCCAAAAGGCCGAGAAGCGATAGCCTGTAAACTCCCGCCGACGCGCAAGTGTCCCTCGGCCTCTGTCTTCTCCGTCAATCTGGCCGCGGTCGGCCGAGCGCAGGTGCGACGGCGGGCCTGCAGCAAGAGAGCAATTTCGGCCAGGGCTTACTTACTTGCAAGCCAGACGAAAAGCCGTGCCCGTATGGCACCCCCTTCCCTTCGGCGGAGATGACGCCATGAAAGCATTTGCATTTTGCGAGCAATTAACCAACCGGGCGGCGCGCAGGAGCGCGCCGGCGGGGCTTGCGGTGTCCCCTCCCCCCTCCTTTTCCAACGGGGGCGGGCGCAGTGGCTCAGAAATCCAACAGGGTGCAGCACGGTCCAGGTCAGCTGCAGAGCGGGAAAGGTGGCGAGGCCCCGCCCTGAAATCCAGGGCACGTCCCCATATGCAAATAAGAAAGAAAAACACAATTTTGATATGCAAACGCAGAGCGAAAAACACCCCCGAAGGCGGCTGCTTAGCCTGCGGCGCGGCCGGCCAGCGAGCGGGTGAAAAGTAAGGCGGCGGCACGACAAGGGCGAGCCCGAGCGGCTCTACAACGGAAAGACAGCACGGCTGAAAGTGGTGCGAAAACTTTTTCTGCTTTTGACTTTTGCGACTTCCCACCCCAAAGAGGGGAAGCTGCACCGCTCCCGGAAGCACTGCAATACCAGGTCGATGCGTGGAGTGGACGGAGCAAGCCCCTGTTCCATCTCCCTGTTCCAAAAATCAATTTAATATTTGGTCCCCAGATAGGGGACGTATCAGATATTAAACTGATAAGAACAGATACTACACTTGATCTTAGCCAAAAGGCCGAGAAGCGATAGCCTGTAAACTCCCGCCGACGCGCAAGTGTCCCTCGGCCTCTGTCTTCTCCGTCAATCTGGCCGCGGTCGGCCGAGCGCAGGTGCGACGGCGGGCCTGCAGCAAGAGAGCAATTTCGGCCAGGGCTTACTTACTTGCAAGCCAGACGAAAAGCCGTGCCCGTATGGCACCCCCTTCCCTTCGGCGGAGATGACGCCATGAAAGCATTTGCATTTTGCGAGCAATTAACCAACCGGGCGGCGCGCAGGAGCGCGCCGGCGGGGCTTGCGGTGTCCCCTCCCCCCTCCTTTTCCAACGGGGGCGGGCGCAGTGGCTCAGAAATCCAACAGGGTGCAGCACGGTCCAGGTCAGCTGCAGAGCGGGAAAGGTGGCGAGGCCCCGCCCTGAAATCCAGGGCACGTCCCCATATGCAAATAAGAAAGAAAAACACAATTTTGACATGCAAACGCAGAGCGAAAAACACCCCCGAAGGCGGCTGCTTAGCCTGCGGCGCGGCCGGCCAGCGAGCGGGTGAAAAGTAAGGCGGCGGCACGACAAGGGCGAGCCCGAGCGGCTCTACAAAGGAAAGACAGCACGGCTGAAAGTGGTGCGAAAACTTTTTCTGCTTTTGACTTTTGCGACTTCCCACCCCAAAGAGGGGAAGCTGCACCGCTCCCGGAAGCACTGCAATACCAGGTCGATGCGTGGAGTGGACGGAGCAAGCCCCTGTTCCATCTCCCTGTTCCAAAAATCAATTTAATATTTGGTCCCCAGATAGGGGACGTATCAGATATTAAACTGATAAGAACAGATACTACACTTGATCTTAGCCAAAAGGCCGAGAAGCGATAGCCTGTAAACTCCCGCCGACGCGCAAGTGTCCCTCGGCCTCTGTCTTCTCCGTCAATCTGGCCGCGGTCGGCCGAGCGCAGGTGCGACGGCGGGCCTGCAGCAAGAGAGCAATTTCGGCCAGGGCTTACTTACTTGCAAGCCAGACGAAAAGCCGTGCCCGTATGGCACCCCCTTCCCTTCGGCGGAGATGACGCCATGAAAGCATTTGCATTTTGCGAGCAATTAACCAACCGGGCGGCGCGCAGGAGCGCGCCGGCGGGGCTTGCGGTGTCCCCTCCCCCCTCCTTTTCCAACGGGGGCGGGCGCAGTGGCTCAGAAATCCAACAGGGTGCAGCACGGTCCAGGTCAGCTGCAGAGCGGGAAAGGTGGCGAGGCCCCGCCCTGAAATCCAGGGCACGTCCCCATATGCAAATAAGAAAGAAAAACACAATTTTGACATGCAAACGCAGAGCGAAAAACACCCCCGAAGGCGGCTGCTTAGCCTGCGGCGCGGCCGGCCAGCGAGCGGGTGAAAAGTAAGGCGGCGGCACGACAAGGGCGAGCCCGAGCGGCTCTACAACGGAAAGACAGCACGGCTGAAAGTGGTGCGAAAACTTTTTCTGCTTTTGACTTTTGCGACTTCCCACCCCAAAGAGGGGAAGCTGCACCGCTCCCGGAAGCACTGCAATACCAGGTCGATGCGTGGAGTGGACGGAGCAAGCCCCTGTTCCATCTCCCTGTTCCAAAAATCAATTTAATATTTGGTCCCCAGATAGGGGACGTATCAGATATTAAACTGATAAGAACAGATACTACACTTGATCTTAGCCAAAAGGCCGAGAAGCGATAGCCTGTAAACTCCCGCCGACGCGCAAGTGTCCCTCGGCCTCTGTCTTCTCCGTCAATCTGGCCGCGGTCGGCCGAGCGCAGGTGCGACGGCGGGCCTGCAGCAAGAGAGCAATTTCGGCCAGGGCTTACTTACTTGCAAGCCAGACGAAAAGCCGTGCCCGTATGGCACCCCCTTCCCTTCGGCGGAGATGACGCCATGAAAGCATTTGCATTTTGCGAGCAATTAACCAACCGGGCGGCGCGCAGGAGCGCGCCGGCGGGGCTTGCGGTGTCCCCTCCCCCCTCCTTTTCCAACGGGGGCGGGCGCAGTGGCTCAGAAATCCAACAGGGTGCAGCACGGTCCAGGTCAGCTGCAGAGCGGGAAAGGTGGCGAGGCCCCGCCCTGAAATCCAGGGCACGTCCCCATATGCAAATAAGAAAGAAAAACACAATTTTGACATGCAAACGCAGAGCGAAAAACACCCCCGAAGGCGGCTGCTTAGCCTGCGGCGCGGCCGGCCAGCGAGCGGGTGAAAAGTAAGGCGGCGGCACGACAAGGGCGAGCCCGAGCGGCTCTACAACGGAAAGACAGCACGGCTGAAAGTGGTGCGAAAACTTTTTCTGCTTTTGACTTTTGCGACTTCCCACCCCAAAGAGGGGAAGCTGCACCGCTCCCGGAAGCACTGCAATACCAGGTCGATGCGTGGAGTGGACGGAGCAAGCCCCTGTTCCATCTCCCTGTTCCAAAAATCAATTTAATATTTGGTCCCCAGATAGGGGACGTATCAGATATTAAACTGATAAGAACAGATACTACACTTGATCTTAGCCAAAAGGCCGAGAAGCGATAGCCTGTAAACTCCCGCCGACGCGCAAGTGTCCCTCGGCCTCTGTCTTCTCCGTCAATCTGGCCGCGGTCGGCCGAGCGCAGGTGCGACGGCGGGCCTGCAGCAAGAGAGCAATTTCGGCCAGGGCTTACTTACTTGCAAGCCAGACGAAAAGCCGTGCCCGTATGGCACCCCCTTCCCTTCGGCGGAGATGACGCCATGAAAGCATTTGCATTTTGCGAGCAATTAACCAACCGGGCGGCGCGCAGGAGCGCGCCGGCGGGGCTTGCGGTGTCCCCTCCCCCCTCCTTTTCCAACGGGGGCGGGCGCAGTGGCTCAGAAATCCAACAGGGTGCAGCACGGTCCAGGTCAGCTGCAGAGCGGGAAAGGTGGCGAGGCCCCGCCCTGAAATCCAGGGCACGTCCCCATATGCAAATAAGAAAGAAAAACACAATTTTGACATGCAAACGCAGAGCGAAAAACACCCCCGAAGGCGGCTGCTTAGCCTGCGGCGCGGCCGGCCAGCGAGCGGGTGAAAAGTAAGGCGGCGGCACGACAAGGGCGAGCCCGAGCGGCTCTACAACGGAAAGACAGCACGGCTGAAAGTGGTGCGAAAACTTTTTCTGCTTTTGACTTTTGCGACTTCCCACCCCAAAGAGGGGAAGCTGCACCGCTCCCGGAAGCACTGCAATACCAGGTCGATGCGTGGAGTGGACGGAGCAAGCCCCTGTTCCATCTCCCTGTTCCAAAAATCAATTTAATATTTGGTCCCCAGATAGGGGACGTATCAGATATTAAACTGATAAGAACAGATACTACACTTGATCTTAGCCAAAAGGCCGAGAAGCGATAGCCTGTAAACTCCCGCCGACGCGCAAGTGTCCCTCGGCCTCTGTCTTCTCCGTCAATCTGGCCGCGGTCGGCCGAGCGCAGGTGCGACGGCGGGCCTGCAGCAAGAGAGCAATTTCGGCCAGGGCTTACTTACTTGCAAGCCAGACGAAAAGCCGTGCCCGTATGGCACCCCCTTCCCTTCGGCGGAGATGACGCCATGAAAGCATTTGCATTTTGCGAGCAATTAACCAACCGGGCGGCGCGCAGGAGCGCGCCGGCGGGGCTTGCGGTGTCCCCTCCCCCCTCCTTTTCCAACGGGGGCGGGCGCAGTGGCTCAGAAATCCAACAGGGTGCAGCACGGTCCAGGTCAGCTGCAGAGCGGGAAAGGTGGCGAGGCCCCGCCCTGAAATCCAGGGCACGTCCCCATATGCAAATAAGAAAGAAAAACACAATTTTGACATGCAAACGCAGAGCGAAAAACACCCCCGAAGGCGGCTGCTTAGCCTGCGGCGCGGCCGGCCAGCGAGCGGGTGAAAAGTAAGGCGGCGGCACGACAAGGGCGAGCCCGAGCGGCTCTACAACGGAAAGACAGCACGGCTGAAAGTGGTGCGAAAACTTTTTCTGCTTTTGACTTTTGCGACTTCCCACCCCAAAGAGGGGAAGCTGCACCGCTCCCGGAAGCACTGCAATACCAGGTCGATGCGTGGAGTGGACGGAGCAAGCCCCTGTTCCATCTCCCTGTTCCAAAAATCAATTTAATATTTGGTCCCCAGATAGGGGACGTATCAGATATTAAACTGATAAGAACAGATACTACACTTGATCTTAGCCAAAAGGCCGAGAAGCGATAGCCTGTAAACTCCCGCCGACGCGCAAGTGTCCCTCGGCCTCTGTCTTCTCCGTCAATCTGGCCGCGGTCGGCCGAGCGCAGGTGCGACGGCGGGCCTGCAGCAAGAGAGCAATTTCGGCCAGGGCTTACTTACTTGCAAGCCAGACGAAAAGCCGTGCCCGTATGGCACCCCCTTCCCTTCGGCGGAGATGACGCCATGAAAGCATTTGCATTTTGCGAGCAATTAACCAACCGGGCGGCGCGCAGGAGCGCGCCGGCGGGGCTTGCGGTGTCCCCTCCCCCCTCCTTTTCCAACGGGGGCGGGCGCAGTGGCTCAGAAATCCAACAGGGTGCAGCACGGTCCAGGTCAGCTGCAGAGCGGGAAAGGTGGCGAGGCCCCGCCCTGAAATCCAGGGCACGTCCCCATATGCAAATAAGAAAGAAAAACACAATTTTGACATGCAAACGCAGAGCGAAAAACACCCCCGAAGGCGGCTGCTTAGCCTGCGGCGCGGCCGGCCAGCGAGCGGGTGAAAAGTAAGGCGGCGGCACGACAAGGGCGAGCCCGAGCGGCTCTACAACGGAAAGACAGCACGGCTGAAAGTGGTGCGAAAACTTTTTCTGCTTTTGACTTTTGCGACTTCCCACCCCAAAGAGGGGAAGCTGCACCGCTCCCGGAAGCACTGCAATACCAGGTCGATGCGTGGAGTGGACGGAGCAAGCCCCTGTTCCATCTCCCTGTTCCAAAAATCAATTTAATATTTGGTCCCCAGATAGGGGACGTATCAGATATTAAACTGATAAGAACAGATACTACACTTGATCTTAGCCAAAAGGCCGAGAAGCGATAGCCTGTAAACTCCCGCCGACGCGCAAGTGTCCCTCGGCCTCTGTCTTCTCCGTCAATCTGGCCGCGGTCGGCCGAGCGCAGGTGCGACGGCGGGCCTGCAGCAAGAGAGCAATTTCGGCCAGGGCTTACTTACTTGCAAGCCAGACGAAAAGCCGTGCCCGTATGGCACCCCCTTCCCTTCGGCGGAGATGACGCCATGAAAGCATTTGCATTTTGCGAGCAATTAACCAACCGGGCGGCGCGCAGGAGCGCGCCGGCGGGGCTTGCGGTGTCCCCTCCCCCCTCCTTTTCCAACGGGGGCGGGCGCAGTGGCTCAGAAATCCAACAGGGTGCAGCACGGTCCAGGTCAGCTGCAGAGCGGGAAAGGTGGCGAGGCCCCGCCCTGAAATCCAGGGCACGTCCCCATATGCAAATAAGAAAGAAAAACACAATTTTGACATGCAAACGCAGAGCGAAAAACACCCCCGAAGGCGGCTGCTTAGCCTGCGGCGCGGCCGGCCAGCGAGCGGGTGAAAAGTAAGGCGGCGGCACGACAAGGGCGAGCCCGAGCGGCTCTACAACGGAAAGACAGCACGGCTGAAAGTGGTGCGAAAACTTTTTCTGCTTTTGACTTTTGCGACTTCCCACCCCAAAGAGGGGAAGCTGCACCGCTCCCGGAAGCACTGCAATACCAGGTCGATGCGTGGAGTGGACGGAGCAAGCCCCTGTTCCATCTCCCTGTTCCAAAAATCAATTTAATATTTGGTCCCCAGATAGGGGACGTATCAGATATTAAACTGATAAGAACAGATACTACACTTGATCTTAGCCAAAAGGCCGAGAAGCGATAGCCTGTAAACTCCCGCCGACGCGCAAGTGTCCCTCGGCCTCTGTCTTCTCCGTCAATCTGGCCGCGGTCGGCCGAGCGCAGGTGCGACGGCGGGCCTGCAGCAAGAGAGCAATTTCGGCCAGGGCTTACTTACTTGCAAGCCAGACGAAAAGCCGTGCCCGTATGGCACCCCCTTCCCTTCGGCGGAGATGACGCCATGAAAGCATTTGCATTTTGCGAGCAATTAACCAACCGGGCGGCGCGCAGGAGCGCGCCGGCGGGGCTTGCGGTGTCCCCTCCCCCCTCCTTTTCCAACGGGGGCGGGCGCAGTGGCTCAGAAATCCAACAGGGTGCAGCACGGTCCAGGTCAGCTGCAGAGCGGGAAAGGTGGCGAGGCCCCGCCCTGAAATCCAGGGCACGTCCCCATATGCAAATAAGAAAGAAAAACACAATTTTGACATGCAAACGCAGAGCGAAAAACACCCCCGAAGGCGGCTGCTTAGCCTGCGGCGCGGCCGGCCAGCGAGCGGGTGAAAAGTAAGGCGGCGGCACGACAAGGGCGAGCCCGAGCGGCTCTACAACGGAAAGACAGCACGGCTGAAAGTGGTGCGAAAACTTTTTCTGCTTTTGACTTTTGCGACTTCCCACCCCAAAGAGGGGAAGCTGCACCGCTCCCGGAAGCACTGCAATACCAGGTCGATGCGTGGAGTGGACGGAGCAAGCCCCTGTTCCATCTCCCTGTTCCAAAAATCAATTTAATATTTGGTCCCCAGATAGGGGACGTATCAGATATTAAACTGATAAGAACAGATACTACACTTGATCTTAGCCAAAAGGCCGAGAAGCGATAGCCTGTAAACTCCCGCCGACGCGCAAGTGTCCCTCGGCCTCTGTCTTCTCCGTCAATCTGGCCGCGGTCGGCCGAGCGCAGGTGCGACGGCGGGCCTGCAGCAAGAGAGCAATTTCGGCCAGGGCTTACTTACTTGCAAGCCAGACGAAAAGCCGTGCCCGTATGGCACCCCCTTCCCTTCGGCGGAGATGACGCCATGAAAGCATTTGCATTTTGCGAGCAATTAACCAACCGGGCGGCGCGCAGGAGCGCGCCGGCGGGGCTTGCGGTGTCCCCTCCCCCCTCCTTTTCCAACGGGGGCGGGCGCAGTGGCTCAGAAATCCAACAGGGTGCAGCACGGTCCAGGTCAGCTGCAGAGCGGGAAAGGTGGCGAGGCCCCGCCCTGAAATCCAGGGCACGTCCCCATATGCAAATAAGAAAGAAAAACACAATTTTGACATGCAAACGCAGAGCGAAAAACACCCCCGAAGGCGGCTGCTTAGCCTGCGGCGCGGCCGGCCAGCGAGCGGGTGAAAAGTAAGGCGGCGGCACGACAAGGGCGAGCCCGAGCGGCTCTACAACGGAAAGACAGCACGGCTGAAAGTGGTGCGAAAACTTTTTCTGCTTTTGACTTTTGCGACTTCCCACCCCAAAGAGGGGAAGCTGCACCGCTCCCGGAAGCACTGCAATACCAGGTCGATGCGTGGAGTGGACGGAGCAAGCCCCTGTTCCATCTCCCTGTTCCAAAAATCAATTTAATATTTGGTCCCCAGATAGGGGACGTATCAGATATTAAACTGATAAGAACAGATACTACACTTGATCTTAGCCAAAAGGCCGAGAAGCGATAGCCTGTAAACTCCCGCCGACGCGCAAGTGTCCCTCGGCCTCTGTCTTCTCCGTCAATCTGGCCGCGGTCGGCCGAGCGCAGGTGCGACGGCGGGCCTGCAGCAAGAGAGCAATTTCGGCCAGGGCTTACTTACTTGCAAGCCAGACGAAAAGCCGTGCCCGTATGGCACCCCCTTCCCTTCGGCGGAGATGACGCCATGAAAGCATTTGCATTTTGCGAGCAATTAACCAACCGGGCGGCGCGCAGGAGCGCGCCGGCGGGGCTTGCGGTGTCCCCTCCCCCCTCCTTTTCCAACGGGGGCGGGCGCAGTGGCTCAGAAATCCAACAGGGTGCAGCACGGTCCAGGTCAGCTGCAGAGCGGGAAAGGTGGCGAGGCCCCGCCCTGAAATCCAGGGCACGTCCCCATATGCAAATAAGAAAGAAAAACACAATTTTGACATGCAAACGCAGAGCGAAAAACACCCCCGAAGGCGGCTGCTTAGCCTGCGGCGCGGCCGGCCAGCGAGCGGGTGAAAAGTAAGGCGGCGGCACGACAAGGGCGAGCCCGAGCGGCTCTACAAAGGAAAGACAGCACGGCTGAAAGTGGTGCGAAAACTTTTTCTGCTTTTGACTTTTGCGACTTCCCACCCCAAAGAGGGGAAGCTGCACCGCTCCCGGAAGCACTGCAATACCAGGTCGATGCGTGGAGTGGACGGAGCAAGCCCCTGTTCCATCTCCCTGTTCCAAAAATCAATTTAATATTTGGTCCCCAGATAGGGGACGTATCAGATATTAAACTGATAAGAACAGATTTTTTTTTTTTTTTTTTTTTCAATATATATGCTTTATTCATAAAAATCTTTGTTCATGTACATGACAATGCAGTCCACATCTGGTACAGTGCAAATTAACTTCAGCACATGGCACTCAATTTACAAATTACATTACATTTTTCATTACATATATCAAAGCATGTTTCAATATATAACAATATACACTCCACAAATCATATTACAGATGAAAGCAGTACATGGTACTCTCTTTACACAAACAGGTACATTTTCATTACATGTTTTATCAGTCATACAGCCCAAGGGGGGCCGAGATGCATTCCAACATTTCTCAAAATACATTACATTACAATCCACCAACCGTATTATATATTGATCTTAGCCAAAAGGCCGAGAAGCGATAGCCTGTAAACTCCCGCCGACGCGCAAGTGTCCCTCGGCCTCTGTCTTCTCCGTCAATCTGGCCGCGGTCGGCCGAGCGCAGGTGCGACGGCGGGCCTGCAGCAAGAGAGCAATTTCGGCCAGGGCTTACTTACTTGCAAGCCAGACGAAAAGCCGTGCCCGTATGGCACCCCCTTCCCTTCGGCGGAGATGACGCCATGAAAGCATTTGCATTTTGCGAGCAATTAACCAACCGGGCGGCGCGCAGGAGCGCGCCGGCGGGGCTTGCGGTGTCCCCTCCCCCCTCCTTTTCCAACGGGGGCGGGCGCAGTGGCTCAGAAATCCAACAGGGTGCAGCACGGTCCAGGTCAGCTGCAGAGCGGGAAAGGTGGCGAGGCCCCGCCCTGAAATCCAGGGCACGTCCCCATATGCAAATAAGAAAGAAAAACACAATTTTGACATGCAAACGCAGAGCGAAAAACACCCCCGAAGGCGGCTGCTTAGCCTGCGGCGCGGCCGGCCAGCGAGCGGGTGAAAAGTAAGGCGGCGGCACGACAAGGGCGAGCCCGAGCGGCTCTACAACGGAAAGACAGCACGGCTGAAAGTGGTGCGAAAACTTTTTCTGCTTTTGACTTTTGCGACTTCCCACCCCAAAGAGGGGAAGCTGCACCGCTCCCGGAAGCACTGCAATACCAGGTCGATGCGTGGAGTGGACGGAGCAAGCCCCTGTTCCATCTCCCTGTTCCAAAAATCAATTTAATATTTGGTCCCCAGATAGGGGACGTATCAGATATTAAACTGATAAGAACAGATTTTTTTTATTTTTTTTTTTATTTCAATATATATGCTTTATTTATAAAAATCTTTGTTCATGTACATGACAATGCAGTCCACATCTGGTACAGTGCAAATTAACTTCAGCACATGGCACTCAATTTACAAATTACATTACATTTATCATTACATATATCAAAGCATGTTTCAATATATAACAATATACACTCCACAAATCATATTACAGATGAAAGCAGTACATGGTACTCTCTTTACACATACAGGTACATTTTCATTACATGTTTTATCAGTCATACAGCCCAAGGGGGGCCGAGATGCATTCCAACATTTCTCAAAATACATTACATTTACAATCCACCAACCGTATTATATATGGCTTAATAATACACATGAATGCAGTACATGGTACTCTATTTACATTCACAGATTACAAGTGCTTTACAATTAACACACTTGTACGTCATGCGGCCCGAGGGGGGGGTTTTCCACTGGTTTCAGCCCCTCAGTGTACACTGGCGGGAGGGCCTTAAACTGTGGCCCTTCCCCATCGTGCCTTGGCGGCGGCGGCACCAACCTTTAGTGCGTCCCTCAGCACGTACTCCCGGACCTTGGAATGTGCCAATCTGCAACACTCGGTCGTGGACATCTCCTTGCTCTGGAAGACCAGCAAGTTTCGGGCAGACCAAAGGGCGTCTTTCACCGAGTTGATGATCTTCCAGCAGCAGTTGATGTTTGTCTCGGTGTGCGTCCCTGGGAACAGTCCGTAGAGCACAGAGTCCTGTGTTACCGAGCTGCTCGGGATGAACCTCGACAAAGACCACTGCATCTCTTTCCAGACCTTCTGTGCAAAGGCACATTCCAGAAGGAGATGGATGACGGTCTCGTCCCAAGCGCAGCCTCCTCGCGGACAGCGTGCGGTGGAGCAGAGACGTCGGGAGTGCATGAAGGATCTGACGGGGAGGGCCCTTCTCACCACCAGCCAAGCTACGTCTTGGTGCTTGTTTGTGAGTTCTGGCGATGAGGCATTCTGCCAAATGACTTCGACAGTCTGCTCAGGGAACCATCCGAGAGGATCTACCATCTCCTTTTCCCGTAGGGTCCCGAGGACGTTTCGTGCTGACCACTGCTTGACAGCTTTGTGGTCAAAGGTGTTTGCCGTGAAAAACTTTTCCACGAAGGACAGGTGGTCTGGCACGGTCCAACTGGATGGAGCGTTCCGCGGCAGCGTCGCCAGACCCATCCTTCGCAACACCGGGGTCAGGTAGAACCTCAGCACGTAGTGACACTTGGTGTTTGCGTACTGAGGGTCCGTGCACAGTTTGATGCAGCCGCACACAAAGGTGGCCATCAGGATGAGGGCGACGTTTGGTACGTTCTTTCCCCCTTTCTCTGGAGATTTGTACATCGTGTCCCTCCGGACACGGTCCATTTTCGATCTCCAGATAAAGTGGAAGACGGCTCGGGTGACTGCGGCGGCGCAGGGTCGGGGTATGGGCCACACCTGCGCCACGTACAGCAGCACTGACAGCACTTCGCACCTGATGACCAGGTTCTTTCCCACGATCGACAGGGAGCGCTGCTCCCACATTCCCAGTTTCTGGCGTGCCTTGGAGATACGCTCCTCCCAGTTTTTTGTGCATGCCCCAGCCGCTCCGAACCATATTCCCAGCACCTTCAGGTAATCTGACCTGACGGTGAAGGGGACAAAGGATCGGTCGGCCCAGTTCCCAAAGAACATGGCCTCGCTTTTGCTGCGATTTACTTTCGCTCCCGAGGCCAGTTCAAATTGGTCGCAGATGCTCAGCAGTCTGCGGACCGACAGCGGATCCGAGCAAAAGACGGCGACGTCATCCATGTACAGGGAGGTCTTAACCTGAGTGCCTCCGCTGCCTGGGATCGTCACCCCTCCAATGCTCGAATCCCTTCTGATGGATTGGGCAAAGGGTTCGATACAACACACGAACAAGACGGAGGAGAGAGGACAGCCCTGCCTGACTCCAGATTTGATCGGGAAGCTTTCTGATTCCCACCCGTTGATTAGGACTGCGCTACTGATGTCTGTGTAGAGCAGTTGGATCCAATTGCAGATTCCCTCCCCAAACCCCATTTTGGAGAGCACGTCCATCATGTACGTGTGCGATATTCTGTCGAAAGCCTTCTCCTGGTCCAAGCTGATTAAGCAGGTGTGCACCCCCCTGTCCCGCACGTAGGCGATCGTATCCCTGAGTAGCGCGAGGCTATCAGAGATCTTCCTGCCGGGTACGGCACAGGTCTGATCCGGGTGGATCACCAGCTCCAGAGCAGACTTGACCCTGTTGGCGATGACCTTGGACAGAATCTTGTAGTCCACATTAAGCAGCGAAATGGGCCGCCAGTTTCTGATTTCTTCCCTCTCCCCTTTCTGCTTGTAGATGAGGGTGATGATGCCTTTCCTCATCGATTCTGACATGCTGCCAGCCAGAAGCATACCCCCGTACACTTCCAGCAGGTCTGGGCCCATCCAGTCCCACAGAGCCGAATACAACTCGACCGGTAGGCCGTCGCTTCCGGGAGTTTTACTCGTCTCGAAGGACCGGACGGCCTTTGTCAGCTCGTCCAGAGTTAGCGGGTGATCCAGACTCTCCCGCTTGCTGTCGTCTAGCTCCTCCGAGATAGACGACAGGAAAGACTGGGAGGCCGCGCTGTCTGTGGGCTTCGCGTCGTACAGCCCGGCATAAAAGGATTTGCTGATCCTTCGCATGTCAGGCTGCGAGGACGTCACAGAGCCGTCTTCCTCCTTCAGGCTGTGGATCACAGAGCTCCCTCTGTGTACCTTTTGGAAGAAGAAACGCGAGCACGTCTCGTCCTGCTCCACGGAGCGGACTCTGGAGCGGAAGATGATCTTGGAGGACTCTGAGGCGTAGAGCGAGGCTTGCTGGCCCTTCACCTCTTGGAGTTCCTCCCCGACATTGACTCCCATCGACTGCAGCAGGAGCAGATTCTGCATGCTTTTCTGGAGTCGGGACATTTCCCTCTGTCCCTCTCTCGCCTTCTGAACACCTTTGAGGATGAAGAACCTCTTGATGTTGGTCTTGATCGTTTCCCACCAGTGCGCCGGGGAATCAAAGAGGGGTTTCACGGTTCTCCAACCTTTGTAATCCCTTTTGAGTTCCTCAATGTTTTCTGGGGTCAACAGTTTCACGTTCAGCTTCCATATCCCTCTGCCTACTTTCTGGTCTTCCTGTGGGTGACAGTCGGCTAGTAAGAGGCAGTGGTCAGAGAAGAACACCGGCTTGACGTCGGTGGATCTGACCGAGAGAGCTTGGGACACAAACAGGAAGTCTATCCTGGAACGGACAGACCCGTCTGGCCTGGACCAGGTGTATCTGCGCGGCGCTCCATCTGCAGGGTTGTTGAAGATGTCGTGCAGCTTGGCGTCTTTTACCGCTTCCATCAGGAGTCTGGACGTGGCGTCCAGTTTGCTGTCGGCTCTGCCGGATCGCCCAGCCGCATCGATGATGCAGTTGAAGTCACCGCCCAGAATAACCGGCCTGGACGTCGTCAGCAGCAGCGGTAGCTGCTGGAAGACGGCCAGCCGCTCGTTCTTGAGAGCCGGGGCGTACACATTGATCAGCCTGAGCGGGGCATTCTTGTACAGTACGTCTGCTGCGAGGAGGCGGCCACCCACCACCTCCTTAACTTCGGTGATGGTGAAGTCACCTCCCCGCAGCAGAATACCCAGGCCGGAGGCACGGCAATCGTTGCCTCCTGACCAGATCGATTGGCCGTGGGGCCACCATCGCGACCACTGCCTGTAGTTGCTGAAGTGCGGTAGGCCGCACTCCTGCAGGAACAGTAGGTCGGCCTTGACCTTGGCAAGGTACCCCAAGGTGGAAACACATCGCGTCGTGCTTTTGATGCTACGCACGTTTAAGCTTGCAATTTTTAAACCCATTTTAAATTTTAAATAGAGTTCAAGTCCCATTTTAATAAGCAGTCCTTTATGCTGTTTCCATCCCTTGGGGCTGGACCTGCATACACACAGTGTCAGAGAAAAACTGTACTTGCCCTGGGCTGAGGAACTCGCCCTGGTCTCTTGAGGGGTTGCTGTACCGGCAGGGGGATGACGGCGGTGAGAAGAAGACTTCCTCATTCGTGGGTGGTTCTTCCCTCAGCCTGTCGCCTGTGGTGTCGTGGCTCCCGGTTTCCCGGAGCAGGTGTGCATCGGTCGCTTCATTGCTCCCGGTTTCCCGGAGCTGGGGTATGGTGGACGCTCCGCTGCTCCCGGTTGTCTGGAGCTGGGGAGCGTCGGGCACTTGGCCGCCCCCGGCGGTCTGGAGCTGGGGGACGTCGGGCACTTGGCCGCTCCCGGCGGTCTGTAGCTGGGGGGCGTCGGGCTCTTGGCCGCTCCCGGCGGTCTGGAGCTGGGGAGCGTCGGGCACTTGGCCGCTCCCGGCGGTCTGGAGCTGGGGAGCGTCGGGCACTTGGCCACTCCCGGCGGTCTGGAGCTGGGGAGCGTCGGGAACTTGGCCGCTCCCGGCGGTCTGGAGCTGGGCTGCGTTGTGCCCTTCGTTGCTACCGGTGTCCTGGGGCACGGTGATCACTCCTGTTTGTTTCTTTTCGCTCAGCCACTTTTTTTGTTGTTGGTGACTGTTCTTTTCTTGCCCTTCCTCATCAGATGAGCAGCTGCTGGTGTTGCCCGTTTGGGGCGCGTGCCGCCTTTTTTCCACAGGCCTGGACTTTGGCAGCCTCTCTCTTTGGGGGAGGCTTTTTTTTTTGTTCTTTCGTTTGACCTCCTGCCATTCTCCCAGTTGTTGTTCTCCAGCTGCCTCCTCTTCCATGGTCTCTGGCTGTTGGGGAGGAGGCTGAGTGCTGGTTGCCTGGGTTTGGTCGTTTCCAGTGAGGGCCTCTGCGGTGGGAGCAGTGCTGGTCTCCTTTGAGGCGGCCTTGTTGACAGGTCCTTTAATTGCCTGCGCATAGCTGCTGCTGCGCCTTGGGCAGGCCTTGTAGAGATGGCCTGTCTCCCCGCACAAGTTGCAGCACTTGCTCTCCTTGCAATCCTTCGTCTGGTGGCCTTCCTGCTTGCAGTTGCGACAGATGGTGACAGTGCAGGTCGCCGCCACGTGCCCGGATCTCCCGCAGGTTCGACACACCCTGGGTTGTCCCGCGTACACCATGTAGCCCCGGCTTCCACCGATGGCGAAGCTGGAGGGGAGGTGCTGGATGGCTCCTTTGGCATCCACTTTCAGGGTTACTTTGATCTGGCGTTTGCTGGTCCAGATCCCAAACAGGTCATTTACGTCAACGCTGTTCCCGACACTGTCGACGTATCTGCCGAGGAACGTCAGCACATCGACCACAGGGATGTGCGGGTTGTACATGTGTACAGTGACCACCCGGTTTCTTTGTGTTGGGAGAGTGAATAGAGGCTCGGCAGTCATAACTGAAAGCAGCGTTTCACTCCCCTTTTCCTTAACTGCCTGCAGAAATTTCAGGCATGCCGCGACGTTCCTGAACGTCACATCAAAATGTCCACTGCTGGGGAAATCCTGCAGAGCGAAGATATCCGCAACTTGGAATCCGCAGCATCCGGTCAAGATCCTCTTCACAAAAAGGGAGCGGTCGATGGGCGATTGTCCCTCCACCTTCTTCACTGTGACTCGGACAGTGTTCCGGACTCCCTGTCTCGCTCCTCGGTTTGCTGCAATCTCGCTTGCAGGTCGCCCGTCACTCCAGGCTCTCGAGCTCGCTGTTCCATTGGCCGCCGTCGCGCCTGCCAATCGCTCTCTGCCCCGGGCTGCCAAGCTTGCTGCTTGCTTGGCCCTCGTCTCGCCTGCCAATCGCTCTCCGCCCTGGAGTCCCGGGCTCGCTTCCTCATTGGCCGACGTCATGCCTGCCAATCGCTCTCCGCCCCGGCCTCCCGAGCTCGCTCCTTCGTTGGCCGCCCTCTCGCCTGCCGATCGCTCTCCGCTGCAGGCTCTCGACCTCGCTGCATGGTCGGCCGCCACCTCGCGCTGCAGGTCGCTCTCCACTCCGGGCTCCCGCAATCGCTCCTCCTCCGGCGGCCTCGGTTTCTGCTCCCGATAGCTCCTTTCTCGGGTTTCCTCGCTCTCTGCTCCGTCAGTCTCCATCTATGCAGATCGCTCTGCTCTGATTGGATCAAGGCCGAAGCCAGCATGAAAATGCAGCCAAACCAGAAACACCAGTATCGCGACACAAGGTCAATTAGCATCAGAATCAAGCAGATACTGATAAGAACAGATACTACACTTGATCTTAGCCAAAAGGCCGAGAAGCGATAGCCTGTAAACTCCCGCCGACGCGCAAGTGTCCCTCGGCCTCTGTCTTCTCCGTCAATCTGGCCGCGGTCGGCCGAGCGCAGGTGCGACGGCGGGCCTGCAGCAAGAGAGCAATTTCGGCCAGGGCTTACTTACTTGCAAGCCAGACGAAAAGCCGTGCCCGTATGGCACCCCCTTCCCTTCGGCGGAGATGACGCCATGAAAGCATTTGCATTTTGCGAGCAATTAACCAACCGGGCGGCGCGCAGGAGCGCGCCGGCGGGGCTTGCGGTGTCCCCTCCCCCCTCCTTTTCCAACGGGGGCGGGCGCAGTGGCTCAGAAATCCAACAGGGTGCAGCACGGTCCAGGTCAGCTGCAGAGCGGGAAAGGTGGCGAGGCCCCGCCCTGAAATCCAGGGCACGTCCCCATATGCAAATAAGAAAGAAAAACACAATTTTGACATGCAAACGCAGAGCGAAAAACACCCCCGAAGGCGGCTGCTTAGCCTGCGGCGCGGCCGGCCAGCGAGCGGGTGAAAAGTAAGGCGGCGGCACGACAAGGGCGAGCCCGAGCGGCTCTACAACGGAAAGACAGCACGGCTGAAAGTGGTGCGAAAACTTTTTCTGCTTTTGACTTTTGCGACTTCCCACCCCAAAGAGGGGAAGCTGCACCGCTCCCGGAAGCACTGCAATACCAGGTCGATGCGTGGAGTGGACGGAGCAAGCCCCTGTTCCATCTCCCTGTTCCAAAAATCAATTTAATATTTGGTCCCCAGATAGGGGACGTATCAGATATTAAACTGATAAGAACAGATACTACACTTGATCTTAGCCAAAAGGCCGAGAAGCGATAGCCTGTAAACTCCCGCCGACGCGCAAGTGTCCCTCGGCCTCTGTCTTCTCCGTCAATCTGGCCGCGGTCGGCCGAGCGCAGGTGCGACGGCGGGCCTGCAGCAAGAGAGCAATTTCGGCCAGGGCTTACTTACTTGCAAGCCAGACGAAAAGCCGTGCCCGTATGGCACCCCCTTCCCTTCGGCGGAGATGACGCCATGAAAGCATTTGCATTTTGCGAGCAATTAACCAACCGGGCGGCGCGCAGGAGCGCGCCGGCGGGGCTTGCGGTGTCCCCTCCCCCCTCCTTTTCCAACGGGGGCGGGCGCAGTGGCTCAGAAATCCAACAGGGTGCAGCACGGTCCAGGTCAGCTGCAGAGCGGGAAAGGTGGCGAGGCCCCGCCCTGAAATCCAGGGCACGTCCCCATATGCAAATAAGAAAGAAAAACACAATTTTGACATGCAAACGCAGAGCGAAAAACACCCCCGAAGGCGGCTGCTTAGCCTGCGGCGCGGCCGGCCAGCGAGCGGGTGAAAAGTAAGGCGGCGGCACGACAAGGGCGAGCCCGAGCGGCTCTACAACGGAAAGACAGCACGGCTGAAAGTGGTGCGAAAACTTTTTCTGCTTTTGACTTTTGCGACTTCCCACCCCAAAGAGGGGAAGCTGCACCGCTCCCGGAAGCACTGCAATACCAGGTCGATGCGTGGAGTGGACGGAGCAAGCCCCTGTTCCATCTCCCTGTTCCAAAAATCAATTTAATATTTGGTCCCCAGATAGGGGACGTATCAGATATTAAACTGATAAGAACAGATACTACACTTGATCTTAGCCAAAAGGCCGAGAAGCGATAGCCTGTAAACTCCCGCCGACGCGCAAGTGTCCCTCGGCCTCTGTCTTCTCCGTCAATCTGGCCGCGGTCGGCCGAGCGCAGGTGCGACGGCGGGCCTGCAGCAAGAGAGCAATTTCGGCCAGGGCTTACTTACTTGCAAGCCAGACGAAAAGCCGTGCCCGTATGGCACCCCCTTCCCTTCGGCGGAGATGACGCCATGAAAGCATTTGCATTTTGCGAGCAATTAACCAACCGGGCGGCGCGCAGGAGCGCGCCGGCGGGGCTTGCGGTGTCCCCTCCCCCCTCCTTTTCCAACGGGGGCGGGCGCAGTGGCTCAGAAATCCAACAGGGTGCAGCACGGTCCAGGTCAGCTGCAGAGCGGGAAAGGTGGCGAGGCCCCGCCCTGAAATCCAGGGCACGTCCCCATATGCAAATAAGAAAGAAAAACACAATTTTGACATGCAAACGCAGAGCGAAAAACACCCCCGAAGGCGGCTGCTTAGCCTGCGGCGCGGCCGGCCAGCGAGCGGGTGAAAAGTAAGGCGGCGGCACGACAAGGGCGAGCCCGAGCGGCTCTACAACGGAAAGACAGCACGGCTGAAAGTGGTGCGAAAACTTTTTCTGCTTTTGACTTTTGCGACTTCCCACCCCAAAGAGGGGAAGCTGCACCGCTCCCGGAAGCACTGCAATACCAGGTCGATGCGTGGAGTGGACGGAGCAAGCCCCTGTTCCATCTCCCTGTTCCAAAAATCAATTTAATATTTGGTCCCCAGATAGGGGACGTATCAGATATTAAACTGATAAGAACAGATACTACACTTGATCTTAGCCAAAAGGCCGAGAAGCGATAGCCTGTAAACTCCCGCCGACGCGCAAGTGTCCCTCGGCCTCTGTCTTCTCCGTCAATCTGGCCGCGGTCGGCCGAGCGCAGGTGCGACGGCGGGCCTGCAGCAAGAGAGCAATTTCGGCCAGGGCTTACTTACTTGCAAGCCAGACGAAAAGCCGTGCCCGTATGGCACCCCCTTCCCTTCGGCGGAGATGACGCCATGAAAGCATTTGCATTTTGCGAGCAATTAACCAACCGGGCGGCGCGCAGGAGCGCGCCGGCGGGGCTTGCGGTGTCCCCTCCCCCCTCCTTTTCCAACGGGGGCGGGCGCAGTGGCTCAGAAATCCAACAGGGTGCAGCACGGTCCAGGTCAGCTGCAGAGCGGGAAAGGTGGCGAGGCCCCGCCCTGAAATCCAGGGCACGTCCCCATATGCAAATAAGAAAGAAAAACACAATTTTGACATGCAAACGCAGAGCGAAAAACACCCCCGAAGGCGGCTGCTTAGCCTGCGGCGCGGCCGGCCAGCGAGCGGGTGAAAAGTAAGGCGGCGGCACGACAAGGGCGAGCCCGAGCGGCTCTACAACGGAAAGACAGCACGGCTGAAAGTGGTGCGAAAACTTTTTCTGCTTTTGACTTTTGCGACTTCCCACCCCAAAGAGGGGAAGCTGCACCGCTCCCGGAAGCACTGCAATACCAGGTCGATGCGTGGAGTGGACGGAGCAAGCCCCTGTTCCATAAATCAATTTAATATTTGGTCCCCAGATAGGGGACGTATCAGATATTAAACTGATAAGAACAGATACTACACTTGATCTTAGCCAAAAGGCCGAGAAGCGATAGCCTGTAAACTCCCGCCGACGCGCAAGTGTCCCTCGGCCTCTGTCTTCTCCGTCAATCTGGCCGCGGTCGGCCGAGCGCAGGTGCGACGGCGGGCCTGCAGCAAGAGAGCAATTTCGGCCAGGGCTTACTTACTTGCAAGCCAGACGAAAAGCCGTGCCCGTATGGCACCCCCTTCCCTTCGGCGGAGATGACGCCATGAAAGCATTTGCATTTTGCGAGCAATTAACCAACCGGGCGGCGCGCAGGAGCGCGCCGGCGGGGCTTGCGGTGTCCCCTCCCCCCTCCTTTTCCAACGGGGGCGGGCGCAGTGGCTCAGAAATCCAACAGGGTGCAGCACGGTCCAGGTCAGCTGCAGAGCGGGAAAGGTGGCGAGGCCCCGCCCTGAAATCCAGGGCACGTCCCCATATGCAAATAAGAAAGAAAAACACAATTTTGACATGCAAACGCAGAGCGAAAAACACCCCCGAAGGCGGCTGCTTAGCCTGCGGCGCGGCCGGCCAGCGAGCGGGTGAAAAGTAAGGCGGCGGCACGACAAGGGCGAGCCCGAGCGGCTCTACAACGGAAAGACAGCACGGCTGAAAGTGGTGCGAAAACTTTTTCTGCTTTTGACTTTTGCGACTTCCCACCCCAAAGAGGGGAAGCTGCACCGCTCCCGGAAGCACTGCAATACCAGGTCGATGCGTGGAGTGGACGGAGCAAGCCCCTGTTCCATCTCCCTGTTCCAAAAATCAATTTAATATTTGGTCCCCAGATAGGGGACGTATCAGATATTAAACTGATAAGAACAGATACTACACTTGATCTTAGCCAAAAGGCCGAGAAGCGATAGCCTGTAAACTCCCGCCGACGCGCAAGTGTCCCTCGGCCTCTGTCTTCTCCGTCAATCTGGCCGCGGTCGGCCGAGCGCAGGTGCGACGGCGGGCCTGCAGCAAGAGAGCAATTTCGGCCAGGGCTTACTTACTTGCAAGCCAGACGAAAAGCCGTGCCCGTATGGCACCCCCTTCCCTTCGGCGGAGATGACGCCATGAAAGCATTTGCATTTTGCGAGCAATTAACCAACCGGGCGGCGCGCAGGAGCGCGCCGGCGGGGCTTGCGGTGTCCCCTCCCCCCTCCTTTTCCAACGGGGGCGGGCGCAGTGGCTCAGAAATCCAACAGGGTGCAGCACGGTCCAGGTCAGCTGCAGAGCGGGAAAGGTGGCGAGGCCCCGCCCTGAAATCCAGGGCACGTCCCCATATGCAAATAAGAAAGAAAAACACAATTTTGACATGCAAACGCAGAGCGAAAAACACCCCCGAAGGCGGCTGCTTAGCCTGCGGCGCGGCCGGCCAGCGAGCGGGTGAAAAGTAAGGCGGCGGCACGACAAGGGCGAGCCCGAGCGGCTCTACAACGGAAAGACAGCACGGCTGAAAGTGGTGCGAAAACTTTTTCTGCTTTTGACTTTTGCGACTTCCCACCCCAAAGAGGGGAAGCTGCACCGCTCCCGGAAGCACTGCAATACCAGGTCGATGCGTGGAGTGGACGGAGCAAGCCCCTGTTCCATCTCCCTGTTCCAAAAATCAATTTAATATTTGGTCCCCAGATAGGGGACGTATCAGATATTAAACTGATAAGAACAGATACTACACTTGATCTTAGCCAAAAGGCCGAGAAGCGATAGCCTGTAAACTCCCGCCGACGCGCAAGTGTCCCTCGGCCTCTGTCTTCTCCGTCAATCTGGCCGCGGTCGGCCGAGCGCAGGTGCGACGGCGGGCCTGCAGCAAGAGAGCAATTTCGGCCAGGGCTTACTTACTTGCAAGCCAGACGAAAAGCCGTGCCCGTATGGCACCCCCTTCCCTTCGGCGGAGATGACGCCATGAAAGCATTTGCATTTTGCGAGCAATTAACCAACCGGGCGGCGCGCAGGAGCGCGCCGGCGGGGCTTGCGGTGTCCCCTCCCCCCTCCTTTTCCAACGGGGGCGGGCGCAGTGGCTCAGAAATCCAACAGGGTGCAGCACGGTCCAGGTCAGCTGCAGAGCGGGAAAGGTGGCGAGGCCCCGCCCTGAAATCCAGGGCACGTCCCCATATGCAAATAAGAAAGAAAAACACAATTTTGACATGCAAACGCAGAGCGAAAAACACCCCCGAAGGCGGCTGCTTAGCCTGCGGCGCGGCCGGCCAGCGAGCGGGTGAAAAGTAAGGCGGCGGCACGACAAGGGCGAGCCCGAGCGGCTCTACAACGGAAAGACAGCACGGCTGAAAGTGGTGCGAAAACTTTTTCTGCTTTTGACTTTTGCGACTTCCCACCCCAAAGAGGGGAAGCTGCACCGCTCCCGGAAGCACTGCAATACCAGGTCGATGCGTGGAGTGGACGGAGCAAGCCCCTGTTCCATCTCCCTGTTCCAAAAATCAATTTAATATTTGGTCCCCAGATAGGGGACGTATCAGATATTAAACTGATAAGAACAGATACTACACTTGATCTTAGCCAAAAGGCCGAGAAGCGATAGCCTGTAAACTCCCGCCGACGCGCAAGTGTCCCTCGGCCTCTGTCTTCTCCGTCAATCTGGCCGCGGTCGGCCGAGCGCAGGTGCGACGGCGGGCCTGCAGCAAGAGAGCAATTTTGGCCAGGGCTTACTTACTTGCAAGCCAGACGAAAAGCCGTGCCCGTATGGCACCCCCTTCCCTTCGGCGGAGATGACGCCATGAAAGCATTTGCATTTTGCGAGCAATTAACCAACCGGGCGGCGCGCAGGAGCGCGCCGGCGGGGCTTGCGGTGTCCCCTCCCCCCTCCTTTTCCAACGGGGGCGGGCGCAGTGGCTCAGAAATCCAACAGGGTGCAGCACGGTCCAGGTCAGCTGCAGAGCGGGAAAGGTGGCGAGGCCCCGCCCTGAAATCCAGGGCACGTCCCCATATGCAAATAAGAAAGAAAAACACAATTTTGACATGCAAACGCAGAGCGAAAAACACCCCCGAAGGCGGCTGCTTAGCCTGCGGCGCGGCCGGCCAGCGAGCGGGTGAAAAGTAAGGCGGCGGCACGACAAGGGCGAGCCCGAGCGGCTCTACAACGGAAAGACAGCACGGCTGAAAGTGGTGCGAAAACTTTTTCTGCTTTTGACTTTTGCGACTTCCCACCCCAAAGAGGGGAAGCTGCACCGCTCCCGGAAGCACTGCAATACCAGGTCGATGCGTGGAGTGGACGGAGCAAGCCCCTGTTCCATCTCCCTGTTCCAAAAATCAATTTAATATTTGGTCCCCAGATAGGGGACGTATCAGATATTAAACTGATAAGAACAGATACTACACTTGATCTTAGCCAAAAGGCCGAGAAGCGATAGCCTGTAAACTCCCGCCGACGCGCAAGTGTCCCTCGGCCTCTGTCTTCTCCGTCAATCTGGCCGCGGTCGGCCGAGCGCAGGTGCGACGGCGGGCCTGCAGCAAGAGAGCAATTTCGGCCAGGGCTTACTTACTTGCAAGCCAGACGAAAAGCCGTGCCCGTATGGCACCCCCTTCCCTTCGGCGGAGATGACGCCATGAAAGCATTTGCATTTTGCGAGCAATTAACCAACCGGGCGGCGCGCAGGAGCGCGCCGGCGGGGCTTGCGGTGTCCCCTCCCCCCTCCTTTTCCAACGGGGGCGGGCGCAGTGGCTCAGAAATCCAACAGGGTGCAGCACGGTCCAGGTCAGCTGCAGAGCGGGAAAGGTGGCGAGGCCCCGCCCTGAAATCCAGGGCACGTCCCCATATGCAAATAAGAAAGAAAAACACAATTTTGACATGCAAACGCAGAGCGAAAAACACCCCCGAAGGCGGCTGCTTAGCCTGCGGCGCGGCCGGCCAGCGAGCGGGTGAAAAGTAAGGCGGCGGCACGACAAGGGCGAGCCCGAGCGGCTCTACAACGGAAAGACAGCACGGCTGAAAGTGGTGCGAAAACTTTTTCTGCTTTTGACTTTTGCGACTTCCCACCCCAAAGAGGGGAAGCTGCACCGCTCCCGGAAGCACTGCAATACCAGGTCGATGCGTGGAGTGGACGGAGCAAGCCCCTGTTCCATCTCCCTGTTCCAAAAATCAATTTAATATTTGGTCCCCAGATAGGGGACGTATCAGATATTAAACTGATAAGAACAGATACTACACTTGATCTTAGCCAAAAGGCCGAGAAGCGATAGCCTGTAAACTCCCGCCGACGCGCAAGTGTCCCTCGGCCTCTGTCTTCTCCGTCAATCTGGCCGCGGTCGGCCGAGCGCAGGTGCGACGGCGGGCCTGCAGCAAGAGAGCAATTTCGGCCAGGGCTTACTTACTTGCAAGCCAGACGAAAAGCCGTGCCCGTATGGCACCCCCTTCCCTTCGGCGGAGATGACGCCATGAAAGCATTTGCATTTTGCGAGCAATTAACCAACCGGGCGGCGCGCAGGAGCGCGCCGGCGGGGCTTGCGGTGTCCCCTCCCCCCTCCTTTTCCAACGGGGGCGGGCGCAGTGGCTCAGAAATCCAACAGGGTGCAGCACGGTCCAGGTCAGCTGCAGAGCGGGAAAGGTGGCGAGGCCCCGCCCTGAAATCCAGGGCACGTCCCCATATGCAAATAAGAAAGAAAAACACAATTTTGATATGCAAACGCAGAGCGAAAAACACCCCCGAAGGCGGCTGCTTAGCCTGCGGCGCGGCCGGCCAGCGAGCGGGTGAAAAGTAAGGCGGCGGCACGACAAGGGCGAGCCCGAGCGGCTCTACAACGGAAAGACAGCACGGCTGAAAGTGGTGCGAAAACTTTTTCTGCTTTTGACTTTTGCGACTTCCCACCCCAAAGAGGGGAAGCTGCACCGCTCCCGGAAGCACTGCAATACCAGGTCGATGCGTGGAGTGGACGGAGCAAGCCCCTGTTCCATCTCCCTGTTCCAAAAATCAATTTAATATTTGGTCCCCAGATAGGGGACGTATCAGATATTAAACTGATAAGAACAGATACTACACTTGATCTTAGCCAAAAGGCCGAGAAGCGATAGCCTGTAAACTCCCGCCGACGCGCAAGTGTCCCTCGGCCTCTGTCTTCTCCGTCAATCTGGCCGCGGTCGGCCGAGCGCAGGTGCGACGGCGGGCCTGCAGCAAGAGAGCAATTTCGGCCAGGGCTTACTTACTTGCAAGCCAGACGAAAAGCCGTGCCCGTATGGCACCCCCTTCCCTTCGGCGGAGATGACGCCATGAAAGCATTTGCATTTTGCGAGCAATTAACCAACCGGGCGGCGCGCAGGAGCGCGCCGGCGGGGCTTGCGGTGTCCCCTCCCCCCTCCTTTTCCAACGGGGGCGGGCGCAGTGGCTCAGAAATCCAACAGGGTGCAGCACGGTCCAGGTCAGCTGCAGAGCGGGAAAGGTGGCGAGGCCCCGCCCTGAAATCCAGGGCACGTCCCCATATGCAAATAAGAAAGAAAAACACAATTTTGACATGCAAACGCAGAGCGAAAAACACCCCCGAAGGCGGCTGCTTAGCCTGCGGCGCGGCCGGCCAGCGAGCGGGTGAAAAGTAAGGCGGCGGCACGACAAGGGCGAGCCCGAGCGGCTCTACAAAGGAAAGACAGCACGGCTGAAAGTGGTGCGAAAACTTTTTCTGCTTTTGACTTTTGCGACTTCCCACCCCAAAGAGGGGAAGCTGCACCGCTCCCGGAAGCACTGCAATACCAGGTCGATGCGTGGAGTGGACGGAGCAAGCCCCTGTTCCATCTCCCTGTTCCAAAAATCAATTTAATATTTGGTCCCCAGATAGGGGACGTATCAGATATTAAACTGATAAGAACAGATACTACACTTGATCTTAGCCAAAAGGCCGAGAAGCGATAGCCTGTAAACTCCCGCCGACGCGCAAGTGTCCCTCGGCCTCTGTCTTCTCCGTCAATCTGGCCGCGGTCGGCCGAGCGCAGGTGCGACGGCGGGCCTGCAGCAAGAGAGCAATTTCGGCCAGGGCTTACTTACTTGCAAGCCAGACGAAAAGCCGTGCCCGTATGGCACCCCCTTCCCTTCGGCGGAGATGACGCCATGAAAGCATTTGCATTTTGCGAGCAATTAACCAACCGGGCGGCGCGCAGGAGCGCGCCGGCGGGGCTTGCGGTGTCCCCTCCCCCCTCCTTTTCCAACGGGGGCGGGCGCAGTGGCTCAGAAATCCAACAGGGTGCAGCACGGTCCAGGTCAGCTGCAGAGCGGGAAAGGTGGCGAGGCCCCGCCCTGAAATCCAGGGCACGTCCCCATATGCAAATAAGAAAGAAAAACACAATTTTGACATGCAAACGCAGAGCGAAAAACACCCCCGAAGGCGGCTGCTTAGCCTGCGGCGCGGCCGGCCAGCGAGCGGGTGAAAAGTAAGGCGGCGGCACGACAAGGGCGAGCCCGAGCGGCTCTACAAAGGAAAGACAGCACGGCTGAAAGTGGTGCGAAAACTTTTTCTGCTTTTGACTTTTGCGACTTCCCACCCCAAAGAGGGGAAGCTGCACCGCTCCCGGAAGCACTGCAATACCAGGTCGATGCGTGGAGTGGACGGAGCAAGCCCCTGTTCCATCTCCCTGTTCCAAAAATCAATTTAATATTTGGTCCCCAGATAGGGGACGTATCAGATATTAAACTGATAAGAACAGATTTTTTTTTTTTTTATTTCAATATATATGCTTTATTTATAAAAATCTTTGTTCATGTACATGACAATGCAGTCCACATCTGGTACAGTGCAAATTAACTTCAGCACATGGCACTCAATTTACAAATTACATTACATTTATCATTACATATATCAAAGCATGTTTCAATATATAACAATATACACTCCACAAATCATATTACAGATGAAAGCAGTACATGGTACTCTCTTTACACATACAGGTACATTTTCATTACATGTTTTATCAGTCATACAGCCCAAGGGGGGCCGAGATGCATTCCAACATTTCTCAAAATACATTACATTTACAATCCACCAACCGTATTATATATGGCTTAATAATACACATGAATGCAGTACATGGTACTCTATTTACATTCACAGATTACAAGTGCTTTACAATTAACACACTTGTACGTCATGCGGCCCGAGGGGGGGGTTTTCCACTGGTTTCAGCCCCTCAGTGTACACTGGCGGGAGGGCCTTAAACTGTGGCCCTTCCCCATCGTGCCTTGGCGGCGGCGGCACCAACCTTTAGTGCGTCCCTCAGCACGTACTCCCGGACCTTGGAATGTGCCAATCTGCAACACTCGGTCGTGGACATCTCCTTGCTCTGGAAGACCAGCAAGTTTCGGGCAGACCAAAGGGCGTCTTTCACCGAGTTGATGATCTTCCAGCAGCAGTTGATGTTTGTCTCGGTGTGCGTCCCTGGGAACAGTCCGTAGAGCACAGAGTCCTGTGTTACCGAGCTGCTCGGGATGAACCTCGACAAAGACCACTGCATCTCTTTCCAGACCTTCTGTGCAAAGGCACATTCCAGAAGGAGATGGATGACGGTCTCGTCCCAAGCGCAGCCTCCTCGCGGACAGCGTGCGGTGGAGCAGAGACGTCGGGAGTGCATGAAGGATCTGACGGGGAGGGCCCTTCTCACCACCAGCCAAGCTACGTCTTGGTGCTTGTTTGTGAGTTCTGGCGATGAGGCATTCTGCCAAATGACTTCGACAGTCTGCTCAGGGAACCATCCGAGAGGATCTACCATCTCCTTTTCCCGTAGGGTCCCGAGGACGTTTCGTGCTGACCACTGCTTGACAGCTTTGTGGTCAAAGGTGTTTGCCGTGAAAAACTTTTCCACGAAGGACAGGTGGTCTGGCACGGTCCAACTGGATGGAGCGTTCCGCGGCAGCGTCGCCAGACCCATCCTTCGCAACACCGGGGTCAGGTAGAACCTCAGCACGTAGTGACACTTGGTGTTTGCGTACTGAGGGTCCGTGCACAGTTTGATGCAGCCGCACACAAAGGTGGCCATCAGGATGAGGGCGACGTTTGGTACGTTCTTTCCCCCTTTCTCTGGAGATTTGTACATCGTGTCCCTCCGGACACGGTCCATTTTCGATCTCCAGATAAAGTGGAAGACGGCTCGGGTGACTGCGGCGGCGCAGGGTCGGGGTATGGGCCACACCTGCGCCACGTACAGCAGCACTGACAGCACTTCGCACCTGATGACCAGGTTCTTTCCCACGATCGACAGGGAGCGCTGCTCCCACATTCCCAGTTTCTGGCGTGCCTTGGAGATACGCTCCTCCCAGTTTTTTGTGCATGCCCCAGCCGCTCCGAACCATATTCCCAGCACCTTCAGGTAATCTGACCTGACGGTGAAGGGGACAAAGGATCGGTCGGCCCAGTTCCCAAAGAACATGGCCTCGCTTTTGCTGCGATTTACTTTCGCTCCCGAGGCCAGTTCAAATTGGTCGCAGATGCTCAGCAGTCTGCGGACCGACAGCGGATCCGAGCAAAAGACGGCGACGTCATCCATGTACAGGGAGGTCTTAACCTGAGTGCCTCCGCTGCCTGGGATCGTCACCCCTCCAATGCTCGAATCCCTTCTGATGGATTGGGCAAAGGGTTCGATACAACACACGAACAAGACGGAGGAGAGAGGACAGCCCTGCCTGACTCCAGATTTGATCGGGAAGCTTTCTGATTCCCACCCGTTGATTAGGACTGCGCTACTGATGTCTGTGTAGAGCAGTTGGATCCAATTGCAGATTCCCTCCCCAAACCCCATTTTGGAGAGCACGTCCATCATGTACGTGTGCGATATTCTGTCGAAAGCCTTCTCCTGGTCCAAGCTGATTAAGCAGGTGTGCACCCCCCTGTCCCGCACGTAGGCGATCGTATCCCTGAGTAGCGCGAGGCTATCAGAGATCTTCCTGCCGGGTACGGCACAGGTCTGATCCGGGTGGATCACCAGC
Source organism: Somniosus microcephalus (assembly GCF_052327205.1). Classification (NCBI taxonomy): domain Eukaryota; kingdom Metazoa; phylum Chordata; class Chondrichthyes; order Squaliformes; family Somniosidae; genus Somniosus; species Somniosus microcephalus. Next base: position 21,653,447 of record NC_141014.1, read on the forward strand.
TCCAGAGCAGACTTGACCCTGTTGGCGATGACCTTGGACAGAATCTTGTAGTCCACATTAAGCAGCGAAATGGGCCGCCAGTTTCTGATTTCTTCCCTCTCCCCTTTCTGCTTGTAGATGAGGGTGATGATGCCTTTCCTCATCGATTCTGACATGCTGCCAGCCAGAAGCATACCCCCGTACACTTCCAGCAGGTCTGGGCCCATCCAGTCCCACAGAGCCGAATACAACTCGACCGGTAGGCCGTCGCTTCCGGGAGTTTTACTCGTCTCGAAGGACCGGACGGCCTTTGTCAGCTCGTCCAGAGTTAGCGGGTGATCCAGACTCTCCCGCTTGCTGTCGTCTAGCTCCTCCGAGATAGACGACAGGAAAGACTGGGAGGCCGCGCTGTCTGTGGGCTTCGCGTCGTACAGCCCGGCATAAAAGGATTTGCTGATCCTTCGCATGTCAGGCTGCGAGGACGTCACAGAGCCGTCTTCCTCCTTCAGGCTGTGGATCACAGAGCTCCCTCTGTGTACCTTTTGGAAGAAGAAACGCGAGCACGTCTCGTCCTGCTCCACGGAGCGGACTCTGGAGCGGAAGATGATCTTGGAGGACTCTGAGGCGTAGAGCGAGGCTTGCTGGCCCTTCACCTCTTGGAGTTCCTCCCCGACATTGACTCCCATCGACTGCAGCAGGAGCAGATTCTGCATGCTTTTCTGGAGTCGGGACATTTCCCTCTGTCCCTCTCTCGCCTTCTGAACACCTTTGAGGATGAAGAACCTCTTGATGTTGGTCTTGATCGTTTCCCACCAGTGCGCCGGGGAATCAAAGAGGGGTTTCACGGTTCTCCAACCTTTGTAATCCCTTTTGAGTTCCTCAATGTTTTCTGGGGTCAACAGTTTCACGTTCAGCTTCCATATCCCTCTGCCTACTTTCTGGTCTTCCTGTGGGTGACAGTCGGCTAGTAAGAGGCAGTGGTCAGAGAAGAACACCGGCTTGACGTCGGTGGATCTGACCGAGAGAGCTTGGGACACAAACAGGAAGTCTATCCTGGAACGGACAGACCCGTCTGGCCTGGACCAGGTGTATCTGCGCGGCGCTCCATCTGCAGGGTTGTTGAAGATGTCGTGCAGCTTGGCGTCTTTTACCGCTTCCATCAGGAGTCTGGACGTGGCGTCCAGTTTGCTGTCGGCTCTGCCGGATCGCCCAGCCGCATCGATGATGCAGTTGAAGTCACCGCCCAGAATAACCGGCCTGGACGTCGCCAGCAGCAGCGGTAGCTGCTGGAAGACGGCCAGCCGCTCGTTCTTGAGAGCCGGGGCGTACACATTGATCAGCCTGAGCGGGGCATTCTTGTACAGTACGTCTGCTGCGAGGAGGCGGCCACCCACCACCTCCTTAACTTCGGTGATGGTGAAGTCACCTCCCCGCAGCAGAATACCCAGGCCGGAGGCACGGCAATCGTTGCCTCCTGACCAGATCGATTGGCCGTGGGGCCACCATCGCGACCACTGCCTGTAGTTGCTGAAGTGCGGTAGGCCGCACTCCTGCAGGAACAGTAGGTCGGCCTTGACCTTGGCAAGGTACCCCAAGGTGGAAACACATCGCGTCGTGCTTTTGATGCTACGCACGTTTATGCTTGCAATTTTTAAACCCATTTTAAATTTTAAATAGAGTTCAAGTCCCATTTTAATAAGCAGTCCTTTATGCTGTTTCCATCCCTTGGGGCTGGACCTGCATACACACAGTGTCAGAGAAAAACTGTACTTGCCCTGGGCTGAGGAACTCGCCCTGGTCTCTTGAGGGGTTGCTGTACCGGCAGGGGGATGACGGCGGTGAGAAGAAGACTTCCTCATTCGTGGGTGGTTCTTCCCTCAGCCTGTCGCCTGTGGTGTCGTGGCTCCCGGTTTCCCGGAGCAGGTGTGCATCGGTCGCTTCATTGCTCCCGGTTTCCCGGAGCTGGGGTATGGTGGACGCTCCGCTGCTCCCGGTTGTCTGGAGCTGGGGAGCGTCGGGCACTTGGCCGCCCCCGGCGGTCTGGAGCTGGGGGACGTCGGGCACTTGGCCGCTCCCGGCGGTCTGTAGCTGGGGGGCGTCGGGCTCTTGGCCGCTCCCGGCGGTCTGGAGCTGGGGAGCGTCGGGCACTTGGCCGCTCCCGGCGGTCTGGAGCTGGGGAGCGTCGGGCACTTGGCCACTCCCGGCGGTCTGGAGCTGGGGAGCGTCGGGAACTTGGCCGCTCCCGGCGGTCTGGAGCTGGGCTGCGTTGTGCCCTTCGTTGCTACCGGTGTCCTGGGGCACGGTGATCACTCCTGTTTGTTTCTTTTCGCTCAGCCACTTTTTTTGTTGTTGGTGACTGTTCTTTTCTTGCCCTTCCTCATCAGATGAGCAGCTGCTGGTGTTGCCCGTTTGGGGCGCGTGCCGCCTTTTTTCCACAGGCCTGGACTTTGGCAGCCTCTCTCTTTGGGGGAGGCTTTTTTTTTTGTTCTTTCGTTTGACCTCCTGCCATTCTCCCAGTTGTTGTTCTCCAGCTGCCTCCTCTTCCATGGTCTCTGGCTGTTGGGGAGGAGGCTGAGTGCTGGTTGCCTGGGTTTGGTCGTTTCCAGTGAGGGCCTCTGCGGTGGGAGCAGTGCTGGTCTCCTTTGAGGCGGCCTTGTTGACAGGTCCTTTAATTGCCTGCGCATAGCTGCTGCTGCGCCTTGGGCAGGCCTTGTAGAGATGGCCTGTCTCCCCGCACAAGTTGCAGCACTTGCTCTCCTTGCAATCCTTCGTCTGGTGGCCTTCCTGCTTGCAGTTGCGACAGATGGTGACAGTGCAGGTCGCCGCCACGTGCCCGGATCTCCCGCAGGTTCGACACACCCTGGGTTGTCCCGCGTACACCATGTAGCCCCGGCTTCCACCGATGGCGAAGCTGGAGGGGAGGTGCTGGATGGCTCCTTTGGCATCCACTTTCAGGGTTACTTTGATCTGGCGTTTGCTGGTCCAGATCCCAAACAGGTCATTTACGTCAACGCTGTTCCCGACACTGTCGACGTATCTGCCGAGGAACGTCAGCACATCGACCACAGGGATGTGCGGGTTGTACATGTGTACAGTGACCACCCGGTTTCTTTGTGTTGGGAGAGTGAATAGAGGCTCGGCAGTCATAACTGAAAGCAGCGTTTCACTCCCCTTTTCCTTAACTGCCTGCAGAAATTTCAGGCATGCCGCGACGTTCCTGAACGTCACATCAAAATGTCCACTGCTGGGGAAATCCTGCAGAGCGAAGATATCCGCAACTTGGAATCCGCAGCATCCGGTCAAGATCCTCTTCACAAAAAGGGAGCGGTCGATGGGCGATTGTCCCTCCACCTTCTTCACTGTGACTCGGACAGTGTTCCGGACTCCCTGTCTCGCTCCTCGGTTTGCTGCAATCTCGCTTGCAGGTCGCCCGTCACTCCAGGCTCTCGAGCTCGCTGTTCCATTGGCCGCCGTCGCGCCTGCCAATCGCTCTCTGCCCCGGGCTGCCAAGCTTGCTGCTTGCTTGGCCCTCGTCTCGCCTGCCAATCGCTCTCCGCGCTGGAGTCCCGGGCTCGCTTCCTCATTGGCCGACGTCATGCCTGCCAATCGCTCTCCGCCCCGGCCTCCCGAGCTCGCTCCTTCGTTGGCCGCCCTCTCGCCTGCCGATCGCTCTCCGCTGCAGGCTCTCGACCTCGCTGCATGGTCGGCCGCCACCTCGCGCTGCAGGTCGCTCTCCACTCCGGGCTCCCGCAATCGCTCCTCCTCCGGCGGCCTCGGTTTCTGCTCCCGATAGCTCCTTTCTCGGGTTTCCTCGCTCTCTGCTCCGTCAGTCTCCATCTATGCAGATCGCTCTGCTCTGATTGGATCAAGGCCGAAGCCAGCATGAAAATGCAGCCAAACCAGAAACACCAGTATCGCGACACAAGGTCAATTAGCATCAGAATCAAGCAGATACTGATAAGAACAGATACTACACTTGATCTTAGCCAAAAGGCCGAGAAGCGATAGCCTGTAAACTCCCGCCGACGCGCAAGTGTCCCTCGGCCTCTGTCTTCTCCGTCAATCTGGCCGCGGTCGGCCGAGCGCAGGTGCGACGGCGGGCCTGCAGCAAGAGAGCAATTTCGGCCAGGGCTTACTTACTTGCAAGCCAGACGAAAAGCCGTGCCCGTATGGCACCCCCTTCCCTTCGGCGGAGATGACGCCATGAAAGCATTTGCATTTTGCGAGCAATTAACCAACCGGGCGGCGCGCAGGAGCGCGCCGGCGGGGCTTGCGGTGTCCCCTCCCCCCTCCTTTTCCAACGGGGGCGGGCGCAGTGGCTCAGAAATCCAACAGGGTGCAGCACGGTCCAGGTCAGCTGCAGAGCGGGAAAGGTGGCGAGGCCCCGCCCTGAAATCCAGGGCACGTCCCCATATGCAAATAAGAAAGAAAAACACAATTTTGACATGCAAACGCAGAGCGAAAAACACCCCCGAAGGCGGCTGCTTAGCCTGCGGCGCGGCCGGCCAGCGAGCGGGTGAAAAGTAAGGCGGCGGCACGACAAGGGCGAGCCCGAGCGGCTCTACAAAGGAAAGACAGCACGGCTGAAAGTGGTGCGAAAACTTTTTCTGCTTTTGACTTTTGCGACTTCCCACCCCAAAGAGGGGAAGCTGCACCGCTCCCGGAAGCACTGCAATACCAGGTCGATGCGTGGAGTGGACGGAGCAAGCCCCTGTTCCATCTCCCTGTTCCAAAAATCAATTTAATATTTGGTCCCCAGATAGGGGACGTATCAGATATTAAACTGATAAGAACAGATTTTTTTTTTTTTTTTTTTTTTCAATATATATGCTTTATTCATAAAAATCTTTGTTCATGTACATGACAATGCAGTCCACCTCTGGTACAGTGCAAATTAACTTCAGCACATGGCACTCAATTTACAAATTACATTACATTTATCATTACATATATCAAGCATGTTTCAATATATTACAATACTACACTTGATCTTAGCCAAAAGGCCGAGAAGCGATAGCCTGTAAACTCCCGCCGACGCGCAAGTGTCCCTCGGCCTCTGTCTTCTCCGTCAATCTGGCCGCGGTCGGCCGAGCGCAGGTGCGACGGCGGGCCTGCAGCAAGAGAGCAATTTCGGCCAGGGCTTACTTACTTGCAAGCCAGACGAAAAGCCGTGCCCGTATGGCACCCCCTTCCCTTCGGCGGAGATGACGCCATGAAAGCATTTGCATTTTGCGAGCAATTAACCAACCGGGCGGCGCGCAGGAGCGCGCCGGCGGGGCTTGCGGTGTCCCCTCCCCCCTCCTTTTCCAACGGGGGCGGGCGCAGTGGCTCAGAAATCCAACAGGGTGCAGCACGGTCCAGGTCAGCTGCAGAGCGGGAAAGGTGGCGAGGCCCCGCCCTGAAATCCAGGGCACGTCCCCATATGCAAATAAGAAAGAAAAACACAATTTTGACATGCAAACGCAGAGCGAAAAACACCCCCGAAGGCGGCTGCTTAGCCTGCGGCGCGGCCGGCCAGCGAGCGGGTGAAAAGTAAGGCGGCGGCACGACAAGGGCGAGCCCGAGCGGCTCTACAAAGGAAAGACAGCACGGCTGAAAGTGGTGCGAAAACTTTTTCTGCTTTTGACTTTTGCGACTTCCCACCCCAAAGAGGGGAAGCTGCACCGCTCCCGGAAGCACTGCAATACCAGGTCGATGCGTGGAGTGGACGGAGCAAGCCCCTGTTCCATCTCCCTGTTCCAAAAATCAATTTAATATTTGGTCCCCAGATAGGGGACGTATCAGATATTAAACTGATAAGAACAGATTTTTTTTTTTTTTTTTCAATATATATGCTTTATTCATAAAAATCTTTGTTCATGTACATGACAATGCAGTCCACATCTGGTACAGTGCAAATTAACTTCAGCACATGGCACTCAATTTACAAATTACATTACATTTATCATTACATATATCAAAGCATGTTTCAATATATAACAATATACACTCCACAAATCATATTACAGATGAAAGCAGTACATGGTACTCTCTTTACACAAACAGGTACATTTTCATTACATGTTTTATAAGTCATACAGGCCAAGGGGGGCCGAGGTGCATTCCAACATTTCTCAAAATACATTACATTACAATCCACCAACCGTATTATATATGGCTTAATAATACACATGAATGCAATACATGGTACTCTATTTACATTCACAGGTTACAAGTGCTTTACAATTAACACACTTGTACGTCATGCGGCCCGAGGGGGGGTTTTCCACTGGTTTCAGCCCCTCAGTGTACACTGGCGGGAGGGCCTTAAACTGTGGCCCTTCCCCATCGTGCCTTGGCGGCGGCGGCACCAACCTTTAGTGCGTCCCTCAGCACGTACTCCCGGACCTTGGAATGTGCCAATCTGCAACACTCGGTCGTGGACATCTCCTTGCTCTGGAAGATCAGCAAGTTTCGGGCAGACCAAAGGGCGTCTTTCACCGAGTTGATGATCTTCCAGCAGCAGTTGATGTTTGTCTCGGTGTGCGTCCCTGGGAACAGTCCGTAGAGCACAGAGTCCTGTGTTACCGAGCTGCTCGGGATGAACCTCGACAAAGACCACTGCATCTCTTTCCAGACCTTCTGTGCAAAGGCACATTCCAGAAGGAGATGGATGACGGTCTCGTCCCAAGCGCAGCCTCCTCGCGGACAGCGTGCGGTGGAGCAGAGACGTCGGGAGTGCATGAAGGATCTGACGGGGAGGGCCCTTCTCACCACCAGCCAAGCTACGTCTTGGTGCTTGTTTGTGAGTTCTGGCGATGAGGCATTCTGCCAAATGACTTCGACAGTCTGCTCAGGGAACCATCCGAGAGGATCTACCATCTCCTTTTCCCGTAGGGTCTCGAGGACGTTTCGTGCTGACCACTGCTTGACAGCTTTGTGGTCAAAGGTGTTTGCCGTGAAAAACTTTTACTACACTTGATCTTAGCCAAAAGGCCGAGAAGCGATAGCCTGTAAACTCCCGCCGACGCGCAAGTGTCCCTCGGCCTCTGTCTTCTCCGTCAATCTGGCCGCGGTCGGCCGAGCGCAGGTGCGACGGCGGGCCTGCAGCAAGAGAGCAATTTCGGCCAGGGCTTACTTACTTGCAAGCCAGACGAAAAGCCGTGCCCGTATGGCACCCCCTTCCCTTCGGCGGAGATGACGCCATGAAAGCATTTGCATTTTGCGAGCAATTAACCAACCGGGCGGCGCGCAGGAGCGCGCCGGCGGGGCTTGCGGTGTCCCCTCCCCCCTCCTTTTCCAACGGGGGCGGGCGCAGTGGCTCAGAAATCCAACAGGGTGCAGCACGGTCCAGGTCAGCTGCAGAGCGGGAAAGGTGGCGAGGCCCCGCCCTGAAATCCAGGGCACGTCCCCATATGCAAATAAGAAAGAAAAACACAATTTTGACATGCAAACGCAGAGCGAAAAACACCCCCGAAGGCGGCTGCTTAGCCTGCGGCGCGGCCGGCCAGCGAGCGGGTGAAAAGTAAGGCGGCGGCACGACAAGGGCGAGCCCGAGCGGCTCTACAACGGAAAGACAGCACGGCTGAAAGTGGTGCGAAAACTTTTTCTGCTTTTGACTTTTGCGACTTCCCACCCCAAAGAGGGGAAGCTGCACCGCTCCCGGAAGCACTGCAATACCAGGTCGATGCGTGGAGTGGACGGAGCAAGCCCCTGTTCCATCTCCCTGTTCCAAAAATCAATTTAATATTTGGTCCCCAGATAGGGGACGTATCAGATATTAAACTGATAAGAACAGATTTTTTTTTTTTTTTTTTTTTTTTTTATTTCAATATATATGCTTTATTCATAAAAATCTTTGTTCATGTACATGACAATGCAGTCCACATCTGGTACAGTGCAAATTAACTTCAGCACATGGCACTCAATTTACAAATTACATTACATTTATCATTACATATATCAAAGCATGTTTCAATATATAACAATATACACTCCACAAATCATATTACAGATGAAAGCAGTACATGGTACTCTCTTTACACAAACAGGTACATTTTCATTACATGTTTTATCAGTCATACAGCCCAAGGGGGGCCGAGATGCATTCCAACATTTCTCAAAATACATTACATTTACAATCCACCAACCGTATTATATATGGCTTAATAATACACATGAATGCAGTACATGGTACTCTATTTACATTCACAGATTACAAGTGCTTTACAATTAACACACTTGTACGTCATGCGGCCCGAGGGGGGGGGTTTTCCACTGGTTTCAGCCCCTCAGTGTACACTGGCGGGAGGGCCTTAAACTGTGGCCCTTCCCCATCGTGCCTTGGCGGCGGCGGCACCAACCTTTAGTGCGTCCCTCAGCACGTACTCCCGGACCTTGGAATGTGCCAATCTGCAACACTCGGTCGTGGACATCTCCTTGCTCTGGAAGACCAGCAAGTTTCGGGCAGACCAAAGGGCGTCTTTCACCGAGTTGATGATCTTCCAGCAGCAGTTGATGTTTGTCTCGGTGTGCGTCCCTGGGAACAGTCCGTAGAGCACAGAGTCCTGTGTTACCGAGCTGCTCGGGATGAACCTCGACAAAGACCACTGCATCTCTTTCCAGACCTTCTGTGCAAAGGCACATTCCAGAAGGAGATGGATGACGGTCTCGTCCCAAGCGCAGCCTCCTCGCGGACAGCGTGCGGTGGAGCAGAGACGTCGGGAGTGCATGAAGGATCTGACGGGGAGGGCCCTTCTCACCACCAGCCAAGCTACGTCTTGGTGCTTGTTTGTGAGTTCTGGCGATGAGGCATTCTGCCAAATGACTTCGACAGTCTGCTCAGGGAACCATCCGAGAGGATCTACCATCTCCTTTTCCCGTAGGGTCCCGAGGACATTTCGTGCTGACCACTGCTTGACAGCTTTGTGGTCAAAGGTGTTTGCCGTGAAAAACTTTTCCACGAAGGACAGGTGGTCTGGCACGGTCCAACTGGATGGAGCGTTCCGCGGCAGCGTCGCCAGACCCATCCTTCGCAACACCGGGGTCAGGTAGAACCTCAGCACGTAGTGACACTTGGTGTTTGCGTACTGAGGGTCCGTGCACAGTTTGATGCAGCCGCACACAAAGGTGGCCATCAGGATGAGGGCGACGTTTGGTACGTTCTTTCCCCCTTTCTCTGGAGATTTGTACATCGTGTCCCTCCGGACACGGTCCATTTTCGATCTCCAGATAAAGTGGAAGACGGCTCGGGTGACTGCGGCGGCGCAGGGTCGGGGTATGGGCCACACCTGCGCCACGTACAGCAGCACTGACAGCACTTCGCACCTGATGACCAGGTTCTTTCCCACGATCGACAGGGAGCGCTGCTCCCACATTCCCAGTTTCTGGCGTGCCTTGGAGATACGCTCCTCCCAGTTTTTTGTGCATGCCCCAGCCGCTCCGAACCATATTCCCAGCACCTTCAGGTAATCTGACCTGACGGTGAAGGGGACAAAGGATCGGTCGGCCCAGTTCCCAAAGAACATGGCCTCGCTTTTGCTGCGATTTACTTTCGCTCCCGAGGCCAGTTCAAATTGGTCGCAGATGCTCAGCAGTCTGCGGACCGACAGCGGATCCGAGCAAAAGACGGCGACGTCATCCATGTACAGGGAGGTCTTAACCTGAGTGCCTCCGCTGCCTGGGATCGTCACCCCTCCAATGCTCGAATCCCTTCTGATGGATTGGGCAAAGGGTTCGATACAACACACGAACAAGACGGAGGAGAGAGGACAGCCCTGCCTGACTCCAGATTTGATCGGGAAGCTTTCTGATTCCCACCCGTTGATTAGGACTGCGCTACTGATGTCTGTGTAGAGCAGTTGGATCCAATTGCAGATTCCCTCCCCAAACCCCATTTTGGAGAGCACGTCCATCATGTACGTGTGCGATATTCTGTCGAAAGCCTTCTCCTGGTCCAAGCTGATTAAGCAGGTGTGCACCCCCCTGTCCCGCACGTAGGCGATCGTATCCCTGAGTAGCGCGAGGCTATCAGAGATCTTCCTGCCGGGTACGGCACAGGTCTGATCCGGGTGGATCACCAGCTCCAGAGCAGACTTGACCCTGTTGGCGATGACCTTGGACAGAATCTTGTAGTCCACATTAAGCAGCGAAATGGGCCGCCAGTTTCTGATTTCTTCCCTCTCCCCTTTCTGCTTGTAGATGAGGGTGATGATGCCTTTCCTCATCGATTCTGACATGCTGCCAGCCAGAAGCATACCCCCGTACACTTCCAGCAGGTCTGGGCCCATCCAGTCCCACAGAGCCGAATACAACTCGACCGGTAGGCCGTCGCTTCCGGGAGTTTTACTCGTCTCGAAGGACCGGACGGCCTTTGTCAGCTCGTCCAGAGTTAGCGGGTGATCCAGACTCTCCCGCTTGCTGTCGTCTAGCTCCTCCGAGATAGACGACAGGAAAGACTGGGAGGCCGCGCTGTCTGTGGGCTTCGCGTCGTACAGCCCGGCATAAAAGGATTTGCTGATCCTTCGCATGTCAGGCTGCGAGGACGTCACAGAGCCGTCTTCCTCCTTCAGGCTGTGGATCACAGAGCTCCCTCTGTGTACCTTTTGGAAGAAGAAACGCGAGCACGTCTCGTCCTGCTCCACGGAGCGGACTCTGGAGCGGAAGATGATCTTGGAGGACTCTGAGGCATAGAGCGAGGCTTGCTGGCCCTTCACCTCTTGGAGTTCCTCCCCGACATTGACTCCCATCGACTGCAGCAGGAGCAGATTCTGCATGCTTTTCTGGAGTCGGGACATTTCCCTCTGTCCCTCTCTCGCCTTCTGAACACCTTTGAGGATGAAGAACCTCTTGATGTTGGTCTTGATCGTTTCCCACCAGTGCGCCGGGGAATCAAAGAGGGGTTTCACGGTTCTCCAACCTTTGTAATCCCTTTTGAGTTCCTCAATGTTTTCTGGGGTCAACAGTTTCACGTTCAGCTTCCATATCCCTCTGCCTACTTTCTGGTCTTCCTGTGGGTGACAGTCGGCTAGTAAGAGGCAGTGGTCAGAGAAGAACACCGGCTTGACGTCGGTGGATCTGACCGAGAGAGCTTGGGACACAAACAGGAAGTCTATCCTGGAACGGACAGACCCGTCTGGCCTGGACCAGGTGTATCTGCGCGGCGCTCCATCTGCAGGGTTGCTGAAGATGTCGTGCAGCTTGGCGTCTTTTACCGCTTCCATCAGGAGTCTGGACGTGGCGTCCAGTTTGCTGTCGGCTCTGCCGGATCGCCCAGCCGCATCGATGATGCAGTTGAAGTCACCGCCCAGAATAACCGGCCTGGACGTCGCCAGCAGCAGCGGTAGCTGCTGGAAGACGGCCAGCCGCTCGTTCTTGAGAGCCGGGGCGTACACATTGATCAGCCTGAGCGGGGCATTCTTGTACAGTACGTCTGCTACGAGGAGGCGGCCACCCACCACCTCCTTAACTTCGGTGATGGTGAAGTCACCTCCCCGCAGCAGAATACCCAGGCCGGAGGCACGGCAATCGTTGCCTCCTGACCAGATCGATTGGCCGTGGGGCCACCATCGCGACCACTGCCTGTAGTTGCTGAAGTGCGGTAGGCCGCACTCCTGCAGGAACAGTAGGTCGGCCTTGACCTTGGCAAGGTACCCCAAGGTGGAAACACATCGCGTCGTGCTTTTGATGCTACGCACGTTTATGCTTGCAATTTTTAAACCCATTTTAAATTTTAAATAGAGTTCAAGTCCCATTTTAATAAGCAGTCCTTTATGCTGTTTCCATCCCTTGGGGCTGGACCTGCATACACACAGTGTCAGAGAAAAACTGTACTTGCCCTGGGCTGAGGAACTCGCCCTGGTCTCTTGAGGGGTTGCTGTACCGGCAGGGGGATGACGGCGGTGAGAAGAAGTCTTCTTCCTCATTCGTGGATGGTTCTTCCCTCAGCCTGTCGCCTGTGGTGTCGTGGCTCCCGGTTTCCCGGAGCAGGTGTGCATCGGTCGCTTCATTGCTCCCGGTTTCCCGGAGCTGGGGTATGGTGGACGCTCCGCTGCTCCCGGTTGTCTGGAGCTGGGGAGCGTCGGGCACTTGGCCGCCCCCGGCGGTCTGGAGCTGGGGGACGTCGGGCACTTGGCCGCTCCCGGCAGTCTGTAGCTGGGGAGCGTCGGGCTCTTGGCCGCTCCCGGCGGTCTGGAGCTGGGGAGCGTCGGGCACTTGGCCGCTCCCGGCGGTCTGGAGCTGGGGAGCGTCGGGCACTTGGCCACTCCCGGCGGTCTGGAGCTGGGGAGCGTCGGGAACTTGGCCGCTCCCGGCGGTCTGGAGCTGGGCTGCGTTGTGCCCTTCGTTGCTACCGGTGTTCTGGGGCACGGTGATCACTTCTGTTTGTTTCTTTTCGCTCAGCCACTTTTTTTGTTGTTGGTGACTGTTCTTTTCTTGCCCTTCCTCATCAGATGAGCAGCTGCTGGTGTTGCCCGTTTGGGGCGGGTGCCGCCTTTTTTCCACAGGCCTGGACTTTGGCGGCCTCTCTCTTTGGGGGAGGCTTTTTTTCTTGTTCTTTCGTTTGACCTCCTGCCATTCTCCCAGTTGTTGTTCTCCAGCTGCCTCCTCTTCCATGGTCTCTGGCTGTTGGGGAGGAGGCTGAGTGCTGGTTGCCTGGGTTTGGTCGTTTCCAGTGAGGGCCTCTGCGGTGGGAGCGATGCTGGTCTCCTTTGAGGCGGCCTTGTTGACAGGTCCTTTAATTGCCTGCGCATAGCTGCTGCTGCGCCTTGGGCAGGCCTTGTAGAGATGGCCTGTCTCCCCGCACAAGTTGCAGCACTTGCTCTCCTTGCAATCCTTCGTCTGGTGGCCTTCCTGCTTGCAGTTGCGACAGATGGTGACAGTGCAGGTCGCCGCCACGTGCCCGGATCTCCCGCAGGTTCGACACACCCTGGGTTGTCCCGCGTACACCATGTAGCCCCGGCTTCCACCGATGGCGAAGCTGGAGGGGAGGTGCTGGATGGCTCCTTTGGCATCCACTTTCAGGGTTACTTTGATCTGGCGTTTGCTGGTCCAGATCCCAAACAGGTCATTTACGTCAACGCTGTTCCCGACACTGTCGACGTATCTGCCGAGGAACGTCAGCACATCGACCACAGGGATGTGCGGGTTGTACATGTGTACAGTGACCACCCGGTTTCTTTGTGTTGGGAGAGTGAATAGAGGCTCGGCAGTCATAACTGAAAGCAGCGTTTCACTCCCCTTTTCCTTAACTGCCTGCAGAAATTTCAGGCATGCCGCAACGTTCCTGAACGTCACATCAAAATGTCCACTGCTGGGGAAATCCTGCAGAGCGAAGATATCCGCAACTTGGAATCCGCAGCATCCGGTCAAGATCCTCTTCACAAAAAGGGAGCGGTCGATGGGCGATTGTCCCTCCACCTTCTTCACTGTGACTCGGACAGTGTTCCGGACTCCCTGTCTCGCTCCTCGGTTTGCTGCAATCTCGCTTGCAGGTCGCCCGTCACTCCAGGCTCTCGAGCTCGCTGTTCCATTGGCCGCCGTCGCGCCTGCCAATCGCTCTCTGCCCCGGGCTGCCAAGCTTGCTGCTTGCTTGGCCCTCGTCTCGCCTGCCAATCGCTCTCCACCCTGGAGTCCCGGGCTCGCTTCCTCATTGGCCGACGTTATGCCTGCCAATCGCTCTCCGCCCCGGCCTCCCGAGCTCGCTCCTTCGTTGGCCGCCCTCTCGCCTGCCGATCGCTCTCCGCTGCAGGCTCTCGACCTCGCTGCATGGTCGGCCGCCACCTCGCGCTGCAGGTCGCTCTCCACTCCGGGCTCCCGCAATCGCTCCTCCTCCGGCGGCCTCGGTTTCTGCTCCCGATAGCTCCTTTCTCGGGTTTCCTCGCTCACTGCTCCCTCAGTCGCCATCTATGCAGATCGCTCTGCTCTGATTGGATCAAGGCCGAAGCCAGCATGAAAATGCAGCCAAACCAGAAACACCAGTATCGCGACACAAGGTCAATTAGCATCAGAATCAAGCAGATACTGATAAGAACAGATACTACACTTGATCTTAGCCAAAAGGCCGAGAAGCGATAGCCTGTAAACTCCCGCCGACGCGCAAGTGTCCCTCGGCCTCTGTCTTCTCCGTCAATCTGGCCGCGGTCGGCCGAGCGCAGGTGCGACGGCGGGCCTGCAGCAAGAGAGCAATTTCGGCCAGGGCTTACTTACTTGCAAGCCAGACGAAAAGCCGTGCCCGTATGGCACCCCCTTCCCTTCGGCGGAGATGACGCCATGAAAGCATTTGCATTTTGCGAGCAATTAACCAACCGGGCGGCGCGCAGGAGCGCGCCGGCGGGGCTTGCGGTGTCCCCTCCCCCCTCCTTTTCCAACGGGGGCGGGCGCAGTGGCTCAGAAATCCAACAGGGTGCAGCACGGTCCAGGTCAGCTGCAGAGCGGGAAAGGTGGCGAGGCCCCGCCCTGAAATCCAGGGCACGTCCCCATATGCAAATAAGAAAGAAAAACACAATTTTGACATGCAAACGCAGAGCGAAAAACACCCCCGAAGGCGGCTGCTTAGCCTGCGGCGCGGCCGGCCAGCGAGCGGGTGAAAAGTAAGGCGGCGGCACGACAAGGGCGAGCCCGAGCGGCTCTACAAAGGAAAGACAGCACGGCTGAAAGTGGTGCGAAAACTTTTTCTGCTTTTGACTTTTGCGACTTCCCACCCCAAAGAGGGGAAGCTGCACCGCTCCCGGAAGCACTGCAATACCAGGTCGATGCGTGGAGTGGACGGAGCAAGCCCCTGTTCCATCTCCCTGTTCCAAAAATCAATTTAATATTTGGTCCCCAGATAGGGGACGTATCAGATATTAAACTGATAAGAACAGATTTTTTTTTTTTTTTTTTTTTATTTCAATATATATGCTTTATTCATAAAAATCTTTGTTCATGTACATGACAATGCAGTCCACATCTGGTACAGTGCAAATTAACTTCAGCACATGGCACTCAATTTACAAATTACATTACATTTATCATTACATATATCAAAGCATGTTTCAATATATAACAATATACACTCCACAAATCATATTACAGATGAAAGCAGTACATGGTACTCTCTTTACACAAACAGGTACATTTTCATTACATGTTTTATCAGTCATACAGCCCAAGGGGGGCCGAGATGCATTCCAACATTTCTCAAAATACATTACATTACAATCCACCAACCGTATTATATATGGCTTAATAATACACATGAATGCAGTACATGGTACTCTATTTACATTCACAGATTACAAGTGCTTTACAATTAACACACTTGTACGTCATGCGGCCCGAGGGGGGGTTTTTCCACTGGTTTCAGCCCCTCAGTGTACACTGGCGGGAGGGCCTTAAACTGTGGCCCTTCCCCATCGTGCCTTGGCGGCGGCGGCACCAACCTTTAGTGCGTCCCTCAGCACGTACTCCCGGACCTTGGAATGTGCCAATCTGCAACACTCGGTCGTGGACATCTCCTTGCTCTGGAAGATCAGCAAGTTTCGGGCAGACCAAAGGGCGTCTTTCACCGAGTTGATGATCTTCCAGCAGCAGTTGATGTTTGTCTCGGTGTGCGTCCCTGGGAACAGTCCGTAGAGCACAGAGTCCTGTGTTACCGAGCTGCTCGGGATGAACCTCGACAAAGACCACTGCATCTCTTTCCAGACCTTCTGTGCAAAGGCACATTCCAGAAGGAGATGGATGACGGTCTCGTCCCTAGCGCAGCCTCCTCGCGGACAGCGTGCGGTGGAGCAGAGACGTCGGGAGTGCATGAAGGATCTGACGGGGAGGGCCCTTCTCACCACCAGCCAAGCTACGTCTTGGTGCTTGTTTGTGAGTTCTGGCGATGAGGCATTCTGCCAAATGACTTCGACAGTCTGCTCAGGGAACCATCCGAGAGGATCTACCATCTCCTTTTCCCGTAGGGTCTCGAGGACGTTTCGTGCTGACCACTGCTTGACAGCTTTGTGGTCAAAGGTGTTTGCCGTGAAAAACTTTTCCACGAAGGACAGGTGGTTTGGCACGGTCCAACTGGATGGAGCGTTCCGCGGCAGCGTCGCCAGACCCATCCTTCGCAACACCGGGGTCAGGTAGAACCTCAGCACGTAGTGACACTTGGTGTTTGCGTACCGAGGGTCTGTGCACAGTTTGATGCAGCCGCACACAAAGGTGGCCATCAGGATGAGGGCGACGTTTGGTACGTTCTTTCCCCCTTTCTCTGGAGATTTGTACATCGTGTCCCTCCGGACACGGTCCATTTTCGATCTCCAGATAAAGTGGAAGACGGCTCGGGTGACTGCGGCGGCGCAGGGTCGGGGTATGGGCCACACCTGCGCCACGTACAGCAGCACTGACAGCACTTCGCACCTGATGACCAGGTTCTTTCCCACGATCGACAGGGAGCGCTGCTCCCACATTCCCAGTTTCTGGCGTGCCTTGGAGATACGCTCCTCCCAGTTTTTTGTGCATGCCCCAGCCGCTCCGAACCATATTCCCAGCACCTTCAGGTAATCTGACCTGACGGTGAAGGGGACAAAGGATCGGTCGGCCCAGTTCCCAAAGAACATGGCCTCGCTTTTGCTGCGATTTACTTTCGCTCCCGAGGCCAGTTCAAATTGGTCGCAGATGCTCAGCAGTCTGCGGACCGACAGCGGATCCGAGCAAAAGACGGCGACGTCATCCATGTACAGGGAGGTCTTAACCTGAGTGCCTCCGCTGCCTGGGATCGTCACCCCTCCAATGCTCGAATCCCTTCTGATGGATTGGGCAAAGGGTTCGATACAACACACGAACAAGACGGAGGAGAGAGGACAGCCCTGCCTGACTCCAGATTTGACCGGGAAGCTTTCTGATTCCCACCCGTTGATTAGGACTGCGCTACTGATGTCTGTGTAGAGCAGTTGGATCCAATTGCAGATTCCCTCCCCAAACCCCATTTTGGAGAGCACGTCCATCATGTACGTGTGCGATATTCTGTCGAAAGCCTTCTCCTGGTCCAAGCTGATTAAGCAGGTGTGCACCCCCCTGTCCCGCACGTAGGCGATCGTATCCCTGAGTAGCGCGAGGCTATCAGAGATCTTCCTGCCGGGTACGGCACAGGTCTGATCCGGGTGGATCACCAGCTCCAGAGCAGACTTGACCCTGTTGGCGATGACCTTGGACAGAATCTTGTAGTCCACATTTAGCAGCGAAATGGGCCGCCAGTTTCTGATTTCTTCCCTCTCCCCCTTCTGCTTGTAGATGAGGGTGATGATGCCTTTCCTCATCGATTCTGACATGCTGCCAGCCAGAAGCATACCCCCGTACACTTCCAGCAGGTCTGGGCCCATCCAGTCCCACAGAGCCGAATACAACTCGACCGGTAGGCCGTCGCTTCCGGGAGTTTTACTCGTCTCGAAGGACCGGACGGCCTTTGTCAGCTCGTCCAGAGTTAGCGGGTGATCCAGACTCTCCCGCTTGCTGTCGTCTAGCACCTCCGAGATAGACGACAGGAAAGACTGGGAGGCCGCGCTGTCTGTGGGCTTCGCGTCGTACAGCCCGGCATAAAAGGATTTGCTGATCCTTCGCATGTCAGGCTGCGAGGACGTCACAGAGCCGTCTTCCTCCTTCAGGCTGTGGATCACAGAGCTCCCTCTGTGTACCTTTTGGAAGAAGAAACGCGAGCACGTCTCGTCCTGCTCCACGGAGCGGACTCTGGAGCGGAAGATGATCTTGGAGGACTCTGAGGCATAGAGCGAGGCTTGCTGGCCCTTCACCTCTTGGAGTTCCTCCCCGACATTGACTCCCATCGACTGCAGCAGGAGCAGATTCTGCATGCTTTTCTGGAGTCGGGACATTTCCCTCTGTCCCTCTCTCGCCTTCTGAACACCTTTGAGGATGAAGAACCTCTTGATGTTCGTCTTGATCGTTTCCCACCAGTGCGCCGGGGAATCAAAGAGGGGTTTCACGGTTCTCCAACCTTTGTAATCCCTTTTGAGTTCCTCAATGTTTTCTGGGGTCAACAGTTTCACGTTCAGCTTCCATATCCCTCTGCCTACTTTCTGGTCTTCCTGTGGGTGACAGTCGACTAGTAAGAGGCAGTGGTCAGAGAAGAACACCGGCTTGACGTCGGTGGATCTGACCGAGAGAGCTTGGGACACAAACAGGAAGTCTATCCTGGAACGGACAGACCCGTCTGGCCTGGACCAGGTGTATCTGCGCGGCGCTCCATCTGCAGGGTTGCTGAAGATGTCGTGCAGCTTGGCGTCTTTTACCGCTTCCATCAGGAGTCTGGACGTGGCGTCCAGTTTGCTGTCGGCTCTGCCGGATCGCCCAGCCGCATCGATGATGCAGTTGAAGTCACCGCCCAGAATAACCGGCCTGGACGTCGCCAGCAGCAGCGGTAGCTGCTGGAAGACGGCCAGCCGCTCGTTCTTGAGAGCCGGGGCGTACACATTGATCAGCCTGAGCGGGGCGTTCTTGTACAGTACGTCTGCTACGAGGAGGCGGCCACCCACCACCTCCTTAACTTCGGTGATGGTGAAGTCACCTCCCCGCAGCAGAATACCCAGGCCGGAGGCACGGCAATCGTTGCCTCCTGACCAGATCGATTGGCCGTGGGGCCACCATCGCGACCACTGCCTGTAGTTGCTGAAGTGCGGTAGGCCGCACTCCTGCAGGAACAGTAGGTCGGCCTTGACCTTGGCAAGGTACCCCAAGGTGGAAACACATCGCGTCGTGCTTTTGATGCTACGCACGTTTATGCTTGCAATTTTTAAAGCCATTTTAAATAGAGTTCAAGTCCCATTTTAATAAGCAGTCCTTTATGCTGTTTCCATCCCTTGGGGCTGGACCTGCATACACACAGTGTTAGAGAAAAACTGTACTTGCCCTGGGCTGAGGAACTCGCCCTGGTCTCTTGAGGGGTTGCTGTACCGGCAGGGGGATGACGGCGGTGAGAAGAAGTCTTCTTCCTCATTCGTGGATGGTTCTTCCCTCAGCCTGTCTCCTGTGGTGTCGTGGCTCCCGGTTTCCCGGAGCAGGTGTGCATCGGTCGCTTCATTGCTCCCGGTTTCCCGGAGCTGGGGTATGGTGGACGCTCCGCTGCTCCCGGTTGTCTGGAGCTGGGGAGCGTCGGGCACTTGGCCGCCCCCGGCGGTCTGGAGCTGGGGGACGTCGGGCACTTGGCCGCTCCCGGCAGTCTGTAGCTGGGGAGCGTCGGGCTCTTGGCCGCTCCCGGCGGTCTGGAGCTGGGGAGCGTCGGGCACTTGGCCGCTCCCGGCGGTCTGGAGCTGGGGAGCGTCGGGCACTTGGCCACTCCCGGCGGTCTGGAGCTGGGGAGCGTCGGGAACTTGGCCGCTCCCGGCGGTCTGGAGCTGGGCTGCGTTGTGCCCTTCGTTGCTACCGGTGTTCTGGGGCACGGTGATCACTCCTGTTTGTTTCTTTTCGCTCAGCCACTTTTTTTGTTGTTGGTGACTGTTCTTTTCTTGCCCTTCCTCATCAGATGAGCAGCTGCTGGTGTTGCCCGTTTGGGGCGGGTGCCGCCTTTTTTCCACAGGCCTGGACGTTGGCGGCCTCTCTCTTTGGGGGAGGCTTTTTTTCTTGTTCTTTCGTTTGACCTCCTGCCATTCTCCCAGTTGTTGTTCTCCAGCTGCCTCCTCTTCCATGGTCTCTGGCTGTTGGGGAGGAGGCTGAGTGCTGGTTGCCTGGGTTTGGTCGTTTCCAGTGAGGGCCTCTGCGGTGGGAGCGGTGCTGGTCTCCTTTGAGGCGGCCTTTTTGACAGGTCCTTTAATTGCCTGCGCATAGCTGCTGCTGCTGCGCCTTGGGCAGGCCTTGTAGAGATGGCCTGTCTCCCCGCACAAGTTGCAGCACTTGCTCTCCTTGCAATCCTTCGTCTGGTGGCCTTCCTGCTTGCAGTTGCGACAGATGGTGACAGTGCAGGTCGCCGCCACGTGCCCGGATCTCCCGCAGGTTCGACACACCCTGGGTTGTCCCGCGTACACCATGTAGCCCCGGCTTCCACCGATGGCGAAGCTGGAGGGGAGGTGCTGGATGGCTCCTTTGGCATCCACTTTCAGGGTTACTTTGATCTGGCGTTTGCTGGTCCAGATCCCAAACAGGTCATTTACGTCAACGCTGTTCCCGACACTGTCGACGTATCTGCCGAGGAACGTCAGCACATCGACCACAGGGATGTGCGGGTTGTACATGTGTACAGTGACCACCCGGTTTCTTTGTGTTGGGAGAGTGAATAGAGGCTCGGCAGTCATAACTGAAAGCAGCGTTTCACTCCCCTTTTCCTTAACTGTCTGCAGAAATTTCAGGCATGCCGCGACGTTCCTGAACGTCACATCAAAATGTCCACTGCTGGGGAAATCCTGCAGAGCGAAGATATCCGCAACTTGGAATCCGCAGCATCCGGTCAAGATCCTCTTCACAAAAAGGGAGCGGTCGATGGGCGATTGTCCCTCCACCTTCTTCACTGTGACTCGGACAGTGTTCCGGACTCCCTGTCTCGCTCCTCGGTTTGCTGCAATCTCGCTTGCAGGTCGCCCGTCACTCCAGGCTCTCGAGCTCGCTGTTCCATTGGCCGCCGTCGCGCCTGCCAATCGCTCTCTGCCCCGGGCTGCCAAGCTTGCTGCTTGCTTGGCCCTCGTCTCGCCTGCCAATCGCTCTCCGCCCTGGAGTCCTGGGCTCGCTTCCTCATTGGCCGACGTCATGCCTGCCAATCGCTCTCCGCCCCGGCCTCCCGAGCTCGCTCCTTCGTTGGCCGCCCTCTCGCCTGCCGATCGTTCTCCGCTGCAGGCTCTCGACCTCGCTGCATGGTCGGCCGCCACCTCGCGCTGCAGGTCGCTCTCCACTCCGGGCTCCCGCAATCGCTCCTCCGCCGGCGGCCTCGGTTTCTGCTCCCGATAGCTCCTTTCTCGGGTTTCCTCGCTCACTGCTCCCTCAGTCGCCATCTATGCAGATCGCTCTGCTCTGATTGGATCAAGGCCGAAGCCAGCATGAAAATGCAGCCAAACCAGAAACACCAGTATCGCGACACAAGGTCAATTAGCATCAGAATCAAACAGATACTACACTTGATCTTAGCCAAAAGGCCGAGAAGCGATAGCCTGTAAACTCCCGCCGACGCGCAAGTGTCCCTCGGCCTCTGTCTTCTCCGTCAATCTGGCCGCGGTCGGCCGAGCGCAGGTGCGACGGCGGGCCTGCAGCAAGAGAGCAATTTCGGCCAGGGCTTACTTACTTGCAAGCCAGACGAAAAGCCGTGCCCGTATGGCACCCCCTTCCCTTCGGCGGAGATGACGCCATGAAAGCATTTGCATTTTGCGAGCAATTAACCAACCGGGCGGCGCGCAGGAGCGCGCCGGCGGGGCTTGCGGTGTCCCCTCCCCCCTCCTTTTCCAACGGGGGCGGGCGCAGTGGCTCAGAAATCCAACAGGGTGCAGCACGGTCCAGGTCAGCTGCAGAGCGGGAAAGGTGGCGAGGCCCCGCCCTGAAATCCAGGGCACGTCCCCATATGCAAATAAGAAAGAAAAACACAATTTTGACATGCAAACGCAGAGCGAAAAACACCCCCGAAGGCGGCTGCTTAGCCTGCGGCGCGGCCGGCCAGCGAGCGGGTGAAAAGTAAGGCGGCGGCACGACAAGGGCGAGCCCGAGCGGCTCTACAACGGAAAGACAGCACGGCTGAAAGTGGTGCGAAAACTTTTTCTGCTTTTGACTTTTGCGACTTCCCACCCCAAAGAGGGGAAGCTGCACCGCTCCCGGAAGCACTGCAATACCAGGTCGATGCGTGGAGTGGACGGAGCAAGCCCCTGTTCCATCTCCCTGTTCCAAAAATCAATTTAATATTTGGTCCCCAGATAGGGGACGTATCAGATATTAAACTGATAAGAACAGATACTACACTTGATCTTAGCCAAAAGGCCGAGAAGCGATAGCCTGTAAACTCCCGCCGACGCGCAAGTGTCCCTCGGCCTCTGTCTTCTCCGTCAATCTGGCCGCGGTCGGCCGAGCGCAGGTGCGACGGCGGGCCTGCAGCAAGAGAGCAATTTCGGCCAGGGCTTACTTACTTGCAAGCCAGACGAAAAGCCGTGCCCGTATGGCACCCCCTTCCCTTCGGCGGAGATGACGCCATGAAAGCATTTGCATTTTGCGAGCAATTAACCAACCGGGCGGCGCGCAGGAGCGCGCCGGCGGGGCTTGCGGTGTCCCCTCCCCCCTCCTTTTCCAACGGGGGCGGGCGCAGTGGCTCAGAAATCCAACAGGGTGCAGCACGGTCCAGGTCAGCTGCAGAGCGGGAAAGGTGGCGAGGCCCCGCCCTGAAATCCAGGGCACGTCCCCATATGCAAATAAGAAAGAAAAACACAATTTTGACATGCAAACGCAGAGCGAAAAACACCCCCGAAGGCGGCTGCTTAGCCTGCGGCGCGGCCGGCCAGCGAGCGGGTGAAAAGTAAGGCGGCGGCACGACAAGGGCGAGCCCGAGCGGCTCTACAAAGGAAAGACAGCACGGCTGAAAGTGGTGCGAAAACTTTTTCTGCTTTTGACTTTTGCGACTTCCCACCCCAAAGAGGGGAAGCTGCACCGCTCCCGGAAGCACTGCAATACCAGGTCGATGCGTGGAGTGGACGGAGCAAGCCCCTGTTCCATCTCCCTGTTCCAAAAATCAATTTAATATTTGGTCCCCAGATAGGGGACGTATCAGATATTAAACTGATAAGAACAGATTTTTTTTTTTTTTTTTTTTTATTTCAATATATATGCTTTATTTATAAAAATCTTTGTTCATGTACATGACAATGCAGTCCACATCTGGTACAGTGCAAATTAACTTCAGCACATGGCACTCAATTTACAAATTACATTACATTTATCATTACATATATCAAAGCATGTTTCAATATATAACAATATACACTCCACAAATCATATTACAGATGAAAGCAGTACATGGTACTCTCTTTACACATACAGGTACATTTTCATTACATGTTTTATCAGTCATACAGCCCAAGGGGGGCCGAGATGCATTCCAACATTTCTCAAAATACATTACATTTACAATCCACCAACCGTATTATATATGGCTTAATAATACACATGAATGCAGTACATGGTACTCTATTTACATTCACAGATTACAAGTGCTTTACAATTAACACACTTGTACGTCATGCGGCCCGAGGGGGGGGTTTTCCACTGGTTTCAGCCCCTCAGTGTACACTGGCGGGAGGGCCTTAAACTGTGGCCCTTCCCCATCGTGCCTTGGCGGCGGCGGCACCAACCTTTAGTGCGTCCCTCAGCACGTACTCCCGGACCTTGGAATGTGCCAATCTGCAACACTCGGTCGTGGACATCTCCTTGCTCTGGAAGACCAGCAAGTTTCGGGCAGACCAAAGGGCGTCTTTCACCGAGTTGATGATCTTCCAGCAGCAGTTGATGTTTGTCTCGGTGTGCGTCCCTGGGAACAGTCCGTAGAGCACAGAGTCCTGTGTTACCGAGCTGCTCGGGATGAACCTCGACAAAGACCACTGCATCTCTTTCCAGACCTTCTGTGCAAAGGCACATTCCAGAAGGAGATGGATGACGGTCTCGTCCCAAGCGCAGCCTCCTCGCGGACAGCGTGCGGTGGAGCAGAGACGTCGGGAGTGCATGAAGGATCTGACGGGGAGGGCCCTTCTCACCACCAGCCAAGCTACGTCTTGGTGCTTGTTTGTGAGTTCTGGCGATGAGGCATTCTGCCAAATGACTTCGACAGTCTGCTCAGGGAACCATCCGAGAGGATCTACCATCTCCTTTTCCCGTAGGGTCCCGAGGACGTTTCGTGCTGACCACTGCTTGACAGCTTTGTGGTCAAAGGTGTTTGCCGTGAAAAACTTTTCCACGAAGGACAGGTGGTCTGGCACGGTCCAACTGGATGGAGCGTTCCGCGGCAGCGTCGCCAGACCCATCCTTCGCAACACCGGGGTCAGGTAGAACCTCAGCACGTAGTGACACTTGGTGTTTGCGTACTGAGGGTCCGTGCACAGTTTGATGCAGCCGCACACAAAGGTGGCCATCAGGATGAGGGCGACGTTTGGTACGTTCTTTCCCCCTTTCTCTGGAGATTTGTACATCGTGTCCCTCCGGACACGGTCCATTTTCGATCTCCAGATAAAGTGGAAGACGGCTCGGGTGACTGCGGCGGCGCAGGGTCGGGGTATGGGCCACACCTGCGCCACGTACAGCAGCACTGACAGCACTTCGCACCTGATGACCAGGTTCTTTCCCACGATCGACAGGGAGCGCTGCTCCCACATTCCCAGTTTCTGGCGTGCCTTGGAGATACGCTCCTCCCAGTTTTTTGTGCATGCCCCAGCCGCTCCGAACCATATTCCCAGCACCTTCAGGTAATCTGACCTGACGGTGAAGGGGACAAAGGATCGGTCGGCCCAGTTCCCAAAGAACATGGCCTCGCTTTTGCTGCGATTTACTTTCGCTCCCGAGGCCAGTTCAAATTGGTCGCAGATGCTCAGCAGTCTGCGGACCGACAGCGGATCCGAGCAAAAGACGGCGACGTCATCCATGTACAGGGAGGTCTTAACCTGAGTGCCTCCGCTGCCTGGGATCGTCACCCCTCCAATGCTCGAATCCCTTCTGATGGATTGGGCAAAGGGTTCGATACAACACACGAACAAGACGGAGGAGAGAGGACAGCCCTGCCTGACTCCAGATTTGATCGGGAAGCTTTCTGATTCCCACCCGTTGATTAGGACTGCGCTACTGATGTCTGTGTAGAGCAGTTGGATCCAATTGCAGATTCCCTCCCCAAACCCCATTTTGGAGAGCACGTCCATCATGTACGTGTGCGATATTCTGTCGAAAGCCTTCTCCTGGTCCAAGCTGATTAAGCAGGTGTGCACCCCCCTGTCCCGCACGTAGGCGATCGTATCCCTGAGTAGCGCGAGGCTATCAGAGATCTTCCTGCCGGGTACGGCACAGGTCTGATCCGGGTGGATCACCAGCTCCAGAGCAGACTTGACCCTGTTGGCGATGACCTTGGACAGAATCTTGTAGTCCACATTAAGCAGCGAAATGGGCCGCCAGTTTCTGATTTCTTCCCTCTCCCCTTTCTGCTTGTAGATGAGGGTGATGATGCCTTTCCTCATCGATTCTGACATGCTGCCAGCCAGAAGCATACCCCCGTACACTTCCAGCAGGTCTGGGCCCATCCAGTCCCACAGAGCCGAATACAACTCGACCGGTAGGCCGTCGCTTCCGGGAGTTTTACTCGTCTCGAAGGACCGGACGGCCTTTGTCAGCTCGTCCAGAGTTAGCGGGTGATCCAGACTCTCCCGCTTGCTGTCGTCTAGCTCCTCCGAGATAGACGACAGGAAAGACTGGGAGGCCGCGCTGTCTGTGGGCTTCGCGTCGTACAGCCCGGCATAAAAGGATTTGCTGATCCTTCGCATGTCAGGCTGCGAGGACGTCACAGAGCCGTCTTCCTCCTTCAGGCTGTGGATCACAGAGCTCCCTCTGTGTACCTTTTGGAAGAAGAAACGCGAGCACGTCTCGTCCTGCTCCACGGAGCGGACTCTGGAGCGGAAGATGATCTTGGAGGACTCTGAGGCGTAGAGCGAGGCTTGCTGGCCCTTCACCTCTTGGAGTTCCTCCCCGACATTGACTCCCATCGACTGCAGCAGGAGCAGATTCTGCATGCTTTTCTGGAGTCGGGACATTTCCCTCTGTCCCTCTCTCGCCTTCTGAACACCTTTGAGGATGAAGAACCTCTTGATGTTGGTCTTGATCGTTTCCCACCAGTGCGCCGGGGAATCAAAGAGGGGTTTCACGGTTCTCCAACCTTTGTAATCCCTTTTGAGTTCCTCAATGTTTTCTGGGGTCAACAGTTTCACGTTCAGCTTCCATATCCCTCTGCCTACTTTCTGGTCTTCCTGTGGGTGACAGTCGGCTAGTAAGAGGCAGTGGTCAGAGAAGAACACCGGCTTGACGTCGGTGGATCTGACCGAGAGAGCTTGGGACACAAACAGGAAGTCTATCCTGGAACGGACAGACCCGTCTGGCCTGGACCAGGTGTATCTGCGCGGCGCTCCATCTGCAGGGTTGTTGAAGATGTCGTGCAGCTTGGCGTCTTTTACCGCTTCCATCAGGAGTCTGGACGTGGCGTCCAGTTTGCTGTCGGCTCTGCCGGATCGCCCAGCCGCATCGATGATGCAGTTGAAGTCACCGCCCAGAATAACCGGCCTGGACGTCGCCAGCAGCAGCGGTAGCTGCTGGAAGACGGCCAGCCGCTCGTTCTTGAGAGCCGGGGCGTACACATTGATCAGCCTGAGCGGGGCATTCTTGTACAGTACGTCTGCTGCGAGGAGGCGGCCACCCACCACCTCCTTAACTTCGGTGATGGTGAAGTCACCTCCCCGCAGCAGAATACCCAGGCCGGAGGCACGGCAATCGTTGCCTCCTGACCAGATCGATTGGCCGTGGGGCCACCATCGCGACCACTGCCTGTAGTTGCTGAAGTGCGGTAGGCCGCACTCCTGCAGGAACAGTAGGTCGGCCTTGACCTTGGCAAGGTACCCCAAGGTGGAAACACATCGCGTCGTGCTTTTGATGCTACGCACGTTTATGCTTGCAATTTTTAAACCCATTTTAAATTTTAAATAGAGTTCAAGTCCCATTTTAATAAGCAGTCCTTTATGCTGTTTCCATCCCTTGGGGCTGGACCTGCATACACACAGTGTCAGAGAAAAACTGTACTTGCCCTGGGCTGAGGAACTCGCCCTGGTCTCTTGAGGGGTTGCTGTACCGGCAGGGGGATGACGGCGGTGAGAAGAAGACTTCCTCATTCGTGGGTGGTTCTTCCCTCAGCCTGTCGCCTGTGGTGTCGTGGCTCCCGGTTTCCCGGAGCAGGTGTGCATCGGTCGCTTCATTGCTCCCGGTTTCCCGGAGCTGGGGTATGGTGGACGCTCCGCTGCTCCCGGTTGTCTGGAGCTGGGGAGCGTCGGGCACTTGGCCGCCCCCGGCGGTCTGGAGCTGGGGGACGTCGGGCACTTGGCCGCTCCCGGCGGTCTGTAGCTGGGGGGCGTCGGGCTCTTGGCCGCTCCCGGCGGTCTGGAGCTGGGGAGCGTCGGGCACTTGGCCGCTCCCGGCGGTCTGGAGCTGGGGAGCGTCGGGCACTTGGCCACTCCCGGCGGTCTGGAGCTGGGGAGCGTCGGGAACTTGGCCGCTCCCGGCGGTCTGGAGCTGGGCTGCGTTGTGCCCTTCGTTGCTACCGGTGTCCTGGGGCACGGTGATCACTCCTGTTTGTTTCTTTTCGCTCAGCCACTTTTTTTGTTGTTGGTGACTGTTCTTTTCTTGCCCTTCCTCATCAGATGAGCAGCTGCTGGTGTTGCCCGTTTGGGGCGCGTGCCGCCTTTTTTCCACAGGCCTGGACTTTGGCAGCCTCTCTCTTTGGGGGAGGCTTTTTTTTTTGTTCTTTCGTTTGACCTCCTGCCATTCTCCCAGTTGTTGTTCTCCAGCTGCCTCCTCTTCCATGGTCTCTGGCTGTTGGGGAGGAGGCTGAGTGCTGGTTGCCTGGGTTTGGTCGTTTCCAGTGAGGGCCTCTGCGGTGGGAGCAGTGCTGGTCTCCTTTGAGGCGGCCTTGTTGACAGGTCCTTTAATTGCCTGCGCATAGCTGCTGCTGCGCCTTGGGCAGGCCTTGTAGAGATGGCCTGTCTCCCCGCACAAGTTGCAGCACTTGCTCTCCTTGCAATCCTTCGTCTGGTGGCCTTCCTGCTTGCAGTTGCGACAGATGGTGACAGTGCAGGTCGCCGCCACGTGCCCGGATCTCCCGCAGGTTCGACACACCCTGGGTTGTCCCGCGTACACCATGTAGCCCCGGCTTCCACCGATGGCGAAGCTGGAGGGGAGGTGCTGGATGGCTCCTTTGGCATCCACTTTCAGGGTTACTTTGATCTGGCGTTTGCTGGTCCAGATCCCAAACAGGTCATTTACGTCAACGCTGTTCCCGACACTGTCGACGTATCTGCCGAGGAACGTCAGCACATCGACCACAGGGATGTGCGGGTTGTACATGTGTACAGTGACCACCCGGTTTCTTTGTGTTGGGAGAGTGAATAGAGGCTCGGCAGTCATAACTGAAAGCAGCGTTTCACTCCCCTTTTCCTTAACTGCCTGCAGAAATTTCAGGCATGCCGCGACGTTCCTGAACGTCACATCAAAATGTCCACTGCTGGGGAAATCCTGCAGAGCGAAGATATCCGCAACTTGGAATCCGCAGCATCCGGTCAAGATCCTCTTCACAAAAAGGGAGCGGTCGATGGGCGATTGTCCCTCCACCTTCTTCACTGTGACTCGGACAGTGTTCCGGACTCCCTGTCTCGCTCCTCGGTTTGCTGCAATCTCGCTTGCAGGTCGCCCGTCACTCCAGGCTCTCGAGCTCGCTGTTCCATTGGCCGCCGTCGCGCCTGCCAATCGCTCTCTGCCCCGGGCTGCCAAGCTTGCTGCTTGCTTGGCCCTCGTCTCGCCTGCCAATCGCTCTCCGCCCTGGAGTCCCGGGCTCGCTTCCTCATTGGCCGACGTCATGCCTGCCAATCGCTCTCCGCCCCGGCCTCCCGAGCTCGCTCCTTCGTTGGCCGCCCTCTCGCCTGCCGATCGCTCTCCGCTGCAGGCTCTCGACCTCGCTGCATGGTCGGCCGCCACCTCGCGCTGCAGGTCGCTCTCCACTCCGGGCTCCCGCAATCGCTCCTCCTCCGGCGGCCTCGGTTTCTGCTCCCGATAGCTCCTTTCTCGGGTTTCCTCGCTCTCTGCTCCGTCAGTCTCCATCTATGCAGATCGCTCTGCTCTGATTGGATCAAGGCCGAAGCCAGCATGAAAATGCAGCCAAACCAGAAACACCAGTATCGCGACACAAGGTCAATTAGCATCAGAATCAAGCAGATACTGATAAGAACAGATACTACACTTGATCTTAGCCAAAAGGCCGAGAAGCGATAGCCTGTAAACTCCCGCCGACGCGCAAGTGTCCCTCGGCCTCTGTCTTCTCCGTCAATCTGGCCGCGGTCGGCCGAGCGCAGGTGCGACGGCGGGCCTGCAGCAAGAGAGCAATTTCGGCCAGGGCTTACTTACTTGCAAGCCAGACGAAAAGCCGTGCCCGTATGGCACCCCCTTCCCTTCGGCGGAGATGACGCCATGAAAGCATTTGCATTTTGCGAGCAATTAACCAACCGGGCGGCGCGCAGGAGCGCGCCGGCGGGGCTTGCGGTGTCCCCTCCCCCCTCCTTTTCCAACGGGGGCGGGCGCAGTGGCTCAGAAATCCAACAGGGTGCAGCACGGTCCAGGTCAGCTGCAGAGCGGGAAAGGTGGCGAGGCCCCGCCCTGAAATCCAGGGCACGTCCCCATATGCAAATAAGAAAGAAAAACACAATTTTGACATGCAAACGCAGAGCGAAAAACACCCCCGAAGGCGGCTGCTTAGCCTGCGGCGCGGCCGGCCAGCGAGCGGGTGAAAAGTAAGGCGGCGGCACGACAAGGGCGAGCCCGAGCGGCTCTACAACGGAAAGACAGCACGGCTGAAAGTGGTGCGAAAACTTTTTCTGCTTTTGACTTTTGCGACTTCCCACCCCAAAGAGGGGAAGCTGCACCGCTCCCGGAAGCACTGCAATACCAGGTCGATGCGTGGAGTGGACGGAGCAAGCCCCTGTTCCATCTCCCTGTTCCAAAAATCAATTTAATATTTGGTCCCCAGATAGGGGACGTATCAGATATTAAACTGATAAGAACAGATACTACACTTGATCTTAGCCAAAAGGCCGAGAAGCGATAGCCTGTAAACTCCCGCCGACGCGCAAGTGTCCCTCGGCCTCTGTCTTCTCCGTCAATCTGGCCGCGGTCGGCCGAGCGCAGGTGCGACGGCGGGCCTGCAGCAAGAGAGCAATTTCGGCCAGGGCTTACTTACTTGCAAGCCAGACGAAAAGCCGTGCCCGTATGGCACCCCCTTCCCTTCGGCGGAGATGACGCCATGAAAGCATTTGCATTTTGCGAGCAATTAACCAACCGGGCGGCGCGCAGGAGCGCGCCGGCGGGGCTTGCGGTGTCCCCTCCCCCCTCCTTTTCCAACGGGGGCGGGCGCAGTGGCTCAGAAATCCAACAGGGTGCAGCACGGTCCAGGTCAGCTGCAGAGCGGGAAAGGTGGCGAGGCCCCGCCCTGAAATCCAGGGCACGTCCCCATATGCAAATAAGAAAGAAAAACACAATTTTGACATGCAAACGCAGAGCGAAAAACACCCCCGAAGGCGGCTGCTTAGCCTGCGGCGCGGCCGGCCAGCGAGCGGGTGAAAAGTAAGGCGGCGGCACGACAAGGGCGAGCCCGAGCGGCTCTACAACGGAAAGACAGCACGGCTGAAAGTGGTGCGAAAACTTTTTCTGCTTTTGACTTTTGCGACTTCCCACCCCAAAGAGGGGAAGCTGCACCGCTCCCGGAAGCACTGCAATACCAGGTCGATGCGTGGAGTGGACGGAGCAAGCCCCTGTTCCATCTCCCTGTTCCAAAAATCAATTTAATATTTGGTCCCCAGATAGGGGACGTATCAGATATTAAACTGATAAGAACAGATACTACACTTGATCTTAGCCAAAAGGCCGAGAAGCGATAGCCTGTAAACTCCCGCCGACGCGCAAGTGTCCCTCGGCCTCTGTCTTCTCCGTCAATCTGGCCGCGGTCGGCCGAGCGCAGGTGCGACGGCGGGCCTGCAGCAAGAGAGCAATTTCGGCCAGGGCTTACTTACTTGCAAGCCAGACGAAAAGCCGTGCCCGTATGGCACCCCCTTCCCTTCGGCGGAGATGACGCCATGAAAGCATTTGCATTTTGCGAGCAATTAACCAACCGGGCGGCGCGCAGGAGCGCGCCGGCGGGGCTTGCGGTGTCCCCTCCCCCCTCCTTTTCCAACGGGGGCGGGCGCAGTGGCTCAGAAATCCAACAGGGTGCAGCACGGTCCAGGTCAGCTGCAGAGCGGGAAAGGTGGCGAGGCCCCGCCCTGAAATCCAGGGCACGTCCCCATATGCAAATAAGAAAGAAAAACACAATTTTGACATGCAAACGCAGAGCGAAAAACACCCCCGAAGGCGGCTGCTTAGCCTGCGGCGCGGCCGGCCAGCGAGCGGGTGAAAAGTAAGGCGGCGGCACGACAAGGGCGAGCCCGAGCGGCTCTACAACGGAAAGACAGCACGGCTGAAAGTGGTGCGAAAACTTTTTCTGCTTTTGACTTTTGCGACTTCCCACCCCAAAGAGGGGAAGCTGCACCGCTCCCGGAAGCACTGCAATACCAGGTCGATGCGTGGAGTGGACGGAGCAAGCCCCTGTTCCATCTCCCTGTTCCAAAAATCAATTTAATATTTGGTCCCCAGATAGGGGACGTATCAGATATTAAACTGATAAGAACAGATTTTTTTTTTTTTTTTTTTTTATATCAATATATATGCTTTATTCATAAAAATCTTTGTTCATGTACATGACACTGCAGTCCACATCTGGTACAGTGCAAATTAACTTCAGCACATGGCACTCAATTTACAAATTACATTACATTTATCATTACATATATCAAAGCATGTTTCAATATATTACAATATACACTCCACAAATCATATTACAGATGAAAGCAGTACATGGTACTCTCTTTACACAAACAGGTACATTTTCATTACATGTTTTATAAGTCATACAGCCCAAGGGGGGCCGAGGTGCATTCCAACATTTCTCAAAATACATTACATTACAATCCACCAACCGTATTAAGAACAGATACTACACTTGATCTTAGCCAAAAGGCCGAGAAGCGATAGCCTGTAAACTCCCGCCGACGCGCAAGTGTCCCTCGGCCTCTGTCTTCTCCGTCAATCTGGCCGCGGTCGGCCGAGCGCAGGTGCGACGGCGGGCCTGCAGCAAGAGAGCAATTTCGGCCAGGGCTTACTTACTTGCAAGCCAGACGAAAAGCCGTGCCCGTATGGCACCCCCTTCCCTTCGGCGGAGATGACGCCATGAAAGCATTTGCATTTTGCGAGCAATTAACCAACCGGGCGGCGCGCAGGAGCGCGCCGGCGGGGCTTGCGGTGTCCCCTCCCCCCTCCTTTTCCAACGGGGGCGGGCGCAGTGGCTCAGAAATCCAACAGGGTGCAGCACGGTCCAGGTCAGCTGCAGAGCGGGAAAGGTGGCGAGGCCCCGCCCTGAAATCCAGGGCACGTCCCCATATGCAAATAAGAAAGAAAAACACAATTTTGACATGCAAACGCAGAGCGAAAAACACCCCCGAAGGCGGCTGCTTAGCCTGCGGCGCGGCCGGCCAGCGAGCGGGTGAAAAGTAAGGCGGCGGCACGACAAGGGCGAGCCCGAGCGGCTCTACAAAGGAAAGACAGCACGGCTGAAAGTGGTGCGAAAACTTTTTCTGCTTTTGACTTTTGCGACTTCCCACCCCAAAGAGGGGAAGCTGCACCGCTCCCGGAAGCACTGCAATACCAGGTCGATGCGTGGAGTGGACGGAGCAAGCCCCTGTTCCATCTCCCTGTTCCAAAAATCAATTTAATATTTGGTCCCCAGATAGGGGACGTATCAGATATTAAACTGATAAGAACAGATACTACACTTGATCTTAGCCAAAAGGCCGAGAAGCGATAGCCTGTAAACTCCCGCCGACGCGCAAGTGTCCCTCGGCCTCTGTCTTCTCCGTCAATCTGGCCGCGGTCGGCCGAGCGCAGGTGCGACGGCGGGCCTGCAGCAAGAGAGCAATTTTGGCCAGGGCTTACTTACTTGCAAGCCAGACGAAAAGCCGTGCCCGTATGGCACCCCCTTCCCTTCGGCGGAGATGACGCCATGAAAGCATTTGCATTTTGCGAGCAATTAACCAACCGGGCGGCGCGCAGGAGCGCGCCGGCGGGGCTTGCGGTGTCCCCTCCCCCCTCCTTTTCCAACGGGGGCGGGCGCAGTGGCTCAGAAATCCAACAGGGTGCAGCACGGTCCAGGTCAGCTGCAGAGCGGGAAAGGTGGCGAGGCCCCGCCCTGAAATCCAGGGCACGTCCCCATATGCAAATAAGAAAGAAAAACACAATTTTGACATGCAAACGCAGAGCGAAAAACACCCCCGAAGGCGGCTGCTTAGCCTGCGGCGCGGCCGGCCAGCGAGCGGGTGAAAAGTAAGGCGGCGGCACGACAAGGGCGAGCCCGAGCGGCTCTACAAAGGAAAGACAGCACGGCTGAAAGTGGTGCGAAAACTTTTTCTGCTTTTGACTTTTGCGACTTCCCACCCCAAAGAGGGGAAGCTGCACCGCTCCCGGAAGCACTGCAATACCAGGTCGATGCGTGGAGTGGACGGAGCAAGCCCCTGTTCCATCTCCCTGTTCCAAAAATCAATTTAATATTTGGTCCCCAGATAGGGGACGTATCAGATATTAAACTGATAAGAACAGATACTACACTTGATCTTAGCCAAAAGGCCGAGAAGCGATAGCCTGTAAACTCCCGCCGACGCGCAAGTGTCCCTCGGCCTCTGTCTTCTCCGTCAATCTGGCCGCGGTCGGCCGAGCGCAGGTGCGACGGCGGGCCTGCAGCAAGAGAGCAATTTCGGCCAGGGCTTACTTACTTGCAAGCCAGACGAAAAGCCGTGCCCGTATGGCACCCCCTTCCCTTCGGCGGAGATGACGCCATGAAAGCATTTGCATTTTGCGAGCAATTAACCAACCGGGCGGCGCGCAGGAGCGCGCCGGCGGGGCTTGCGGTGTCCCCTCCCCCCTCCTTTTCCAACGGGGGCGGGCGCAGTGGCTCAGAAATCCAACAGGGTGCAGCACGGTCCAGGTCAGCTGCAGAGCGGGAAAGGTGGCGAGGCCCCGCCCTGAAATCCAGGGCACGTCCCCATATGCAAATAAGAAAGAAAAACACAATTTTGACATGCAAACGCAGAGCGAAAAACACCCCCGAAGGCGGCTGCTTAGCCTGCGGCGCGGCCGGCCAGCGAGCGGGTGAAAAGTAAGGCGGCGGCACGACAAGGGCGAGCCCGAGCGGCTCTACAAAGGAAAGACAGCACGGCTGAAAGTGGTGCGAAAACTTTTTCTGCTTTTGACTTTTGCGACTTCCCACCCCAAAGAGGGGAAGCTGCACCGCTCCCGGAAGCACTGCAATACCAGGTGGATGCGTGGAGTGGACGGAGCAAGCCCCTGTTCCATCTCCCTGTTCCAAAAATCAATTTAATATTTGGTCCCCAGATAGGGGACGTATCAGATATTAAACTGATAAGAACAGATTTTTTTTTTTTTTTTTTTTTTCAATATATATGCTTTATTCATAAAAATCTTTGTTCATGTACATGACAATGCAGTCCACATCTGGTACAGTGCAAATTAACTTCAGCACATGGCACTCAATTTACAAATTACATTACATTTATCATTACATATATCAAAGCATGTTTCAATATATAACAATATACACTCCACAAATCATATTACAGATGAAAGCAGTACATGGTACTCTCTTTACACAAACAGGTACATTTTCATTACATGTTTTATCAGTCATACAGCCCAAGGGGGGCCGAGATGCATTCCAACATTTCTCAAAATACATTACATTACAATCCACCAACCGTATTATATATGGCTTAATAATACACATGAATGCAGTACATGGTACTCTATTTACATTCACAGATTACAAGTGCTTTACAATTAACACACTTGTACGTCATGCGGCCCGAGGGGGGGTTTTTCCACTGGTTTCAGCCCCTCAGTGTACACTGGCGGGAGGGCTTTAAACTGTGGCCCTTCCCCATCGTGCCTTGGCGGCGGCGGCACCAACCTTTAGTGCGTCCCTCAGCACGTACTCCCGGACCTTGGAATGTGCCAATCTGCAACACTCGGTCGTGGACATCTCCTTGCTCTGGAAGATCAGCAAGTTTCGGGCAGACCAAAGGGCGTCTTTCACCGAGTTGATGATCTTCCAGCAGCAGTTGATGTTTGTCTCGGTGTGCGTCCCTGGGAACAGTCCGTAGAGCACAGAGTCCTGTGTTACCGAGCTGCTCGGGATGAACCTCGACAAAGACCACTGCATCTCTTTCCAGACCTTCTGTGCAAAGGCACATTCCAGAAGGAGATGGATGACGGTCTCGTCCCTAGCGCAGCCTCCTCGCGGACAGCGTGCGGTGGAGCAGAGACGTCGGGAGTGCATGAAGGATCTGACGGGGAGGGCCCTTCTCACCACCAGCCAAGCTACGTCTTGGTGCTTGTTTGTGAGTTCTGGCGATGAGGCATTCTGCCAAATGACTTCGACAGTCTGCTCAGGGAACCATCCGAGAGGATCTACCATCTCCTTTTCCCGTAGGGTCTCGAGGACGTTTCGTGCTGACCACTGCTTGACAGCTTTGTGGTCAAAGGTGTTTGCCGTGAAAAACTTTTCCACGAAGGACAGGTGGTTTGGCACGGTCCAACTGGATGGAGCGTTCCGCGGCAGCGTCGCCAGACCCATCCTTCGCAACACCGGGGTCAGGTAGAACCTCAGCACGTAGTGACACTTGGTGTTTGCGTACCGAGGGTCTGTGCACAGTTTGATGCAGCCGCACACAAAAGTGGCCATCAGGATGAGGGCGACGTTTGGTACGTTCTTTCCCCCTTTCTCTGGAGATTTGTACATCGTGTCCCTCCGGACACGGTCCATTTTCGATCTCCAGATAAAGTGGAAGACGGCTCGGGTGACTGCGGCGGCGCAGGGT
Organism: Somniosus microcephalus; assembly: GCF_052327205.1. Classification (NCBI taxonomy): domain Eukaryota; kingdom Metazoa; phylum Chordata; class Chondrichthyes; order Squaliformes; family Somniosidae; genus Somniosus; species Somniosus microcephalus. The sequence continues at coordinate 21,689,155 of NC_141014.1, forward strand.
CGGGGTATGGGCCACACCTGCGCCACGTACAGCAGCACTGACAGCACTTCGCACCTGATGACCAGGTTCTTTCCCACGATCGACAGGGAGCGCTGCTCCCACATTCCCAGTTTCTGGCGTGCCTTGGAGATACGCTCCTCCCAGTTTTTTGTGCATGCCCCAGCCGCTCCGAACCATATTCCCAGCACCTTCAGGTAATCTGACCTGACGGTGAAGGGGACAAAGGATCGGTCGGCCCAGTTCCCAAAGAACATGGCCTCGCTTTTGCTGCGATTTACTTTCGCTCCCGAGGCCAGTTCAAATTGGTCGCAGATGCTCAGCAGTCTGCGGACCGACAGCGGATCCGAGCAAAAGACGGCGACGTCATCCATGTACAGGGAGGTCTTAACCTGAGTGCCTCCGCTGCCTGGGATCGTCACCCCTCCAATGCTCGAATCCCTTCTGATGGATTGGGCAAAGGGTTCGATACAACACACGAACAAGACGGAGGAGAGAGGACAGCCCTGCCTGACTCCAGATTTGATCGGGAAGCTTTCTGATTCCCACCCGTTGATTAGGACTGCGCTACTGATGTCTGTGTAGAGCAGTTGGATCCAATTGCAGATTCCCTCCCCAAACCCCATTTTGGAGAGCACGTCCATCATGTACGTGTGCGATATTCTGTCGAAAGCCTTCTCCTGGTCCAAGCTGATTAAGCAGGTGTGCACCCCCCTGTCCCGCACGTAGGCGATCGTATCCCTGAGTAGCGCGAGGCTATCAGAGATCTTCCTGCCGGGTACGGCACAGGTCTGATCCGGGTGGATCACCAGCTCCAGAGCAGACTTGACCCTGTTGGCGATGACCTTGGACAGAATCTTGTAGTCCACATTAAGCAGCGAAATGGGCCGCCAGTTTCTGATTTCTTCCCTCTCCCCTTTCTGCTTGTAGATGAGGGTGATGATGCCTTTCCTCATCGATTCTGACATGCTGCCAGCCAGAAGCATACCCCCGTACACTTCCAGCAGGTCTGGGCCCATCCAGTCCCACAGAGCCGAATACAACTCGACCGGTAGGCCGTCGCTTCCGGGAGTTTTACTCGTTTCGAAGGACTGGACGGCCTTTGTCAGCTCGTCCAGAGTTAGCGGGTGATCCAGACTCTCCCGCTTGCTGTCGTCTAGCACCTCCGAGATAGACGACAGGAAAGACTGGGAGGCCGCGCTGTCTGTGGGCTTCGCGTCGTACAGCCCGGCATAAAAGGATTTGCTGATCCTTCGCATGTCAGGCTGCGAGGACGTCACAGAGCCGTCTTCCTCCTTCAGGCTGTGGATCACAGAGCTCCCTCTGTGTACCTTTTGGAAGAAGAAACGCGAGCATGTCTCGTCCTGCTCCACGGAGCGGACTCTGGAGCGGAAGATGATCTTGGAGGACTCTGAGGCATAGAGCGAGGCTTGCTGGCCCTTCACCTCTTGGAGTTCCTCCCCGACATTGACTCCCATCGACTGCAGCAGGAGCAGATTCTGCATGCTTTTCTGGAGTCGGGACATTTCCCTCTGTCCCTCTCTCGCCTTCTGAACACCTTTGAGGATGAAGAACCTCTTGATGTTCGTCTTGATCGTTTCCCACCAGTGCGCCGGGGAATCAAAGAGGGGTTTCACGGTTCTCCAACCTTTGTAATCCCTTTTGAGTTCCTCCATGTTTTCTGGGGTCAACAGTTTCACGTTCAGCTTCCATATCCCTCTGCCTACTTTCTGGTCTTCCTGTGGGTGACAGTCGGCTAGTAAGAGGCAGTGGTCAGAGAAGAACACCGGCTTGACGTCGGTGGATCTGACCGAGAGAGCTTGGGACACAAACAGGAAGTCTATCCTGGAACGGACAGACCCGTCTGGCCTGGACCAGGTGTATCTGCGCGGCGCTCCATCTGCAGGGTTGCTGAAGATGTCGTGCAGCTTGGCGTCTTTTACCGCTTCCATCAGGAGTCTGGACGTGGCGTCCAGTTTGCTGTCGGCTCTGCCGGATCGCCCAGCCGCATCGATGATGCAGTTGAAGTCACCGCCCAGAATAACCGGCCTGGACGTCGCCAGCAGCAGCGGTAGCTGCTGGAAGACGGCCAGCCGCTCGTTCTTGAGAGCCGGGGCGTACACATTGATCAGCCTGAGCGGGGCATTCTTGTACAGTACGTCTGCTACGAGGAGGCGGCCACCCACCACCTCCTTAACTTCGGTGATGGTGAAGTCACCTCCCCGCAGCAGAATACCCAGGCCGGAGGCACGGCAATCGTTGCCTCCTGACCAGATCGATTGGCCGTGGGGCCACCATCGCGACCACTGCCTGTAGTTGCTGAAGTGCGGTAGGCCGCACTCCTGCAGGAACAGTAGGTCGGCCTTGACCTTGGCAAGGTACCCCAAGGTGGAAACACATCGCGTCGTGCTTTTGATGCTACGCACGTTTAAGCTTGCAATTTTTAAACCCATTTTAAATTTTAAATAGAGTTCAAGTCCCATTTTAATAAGCAGTCCTTTATGCTGTTTCCATCCCTTGGGGCTGGACCTGCATACACACAGTGTTAGAGAAAGACTGTACTTGCCCTGGGCTGAGGAACTCGCCCTGGTCTCTTGAGGGGTTGCTGTACCGGCAGGGGGATGACGGCGGTGAGAAGAAGTCTTCTTCCTCATTCGTGGATGGTTCTTCCCTCAGCCTGTCGCCTGTGGTGTCGTGGCTCCCGGTTTCCCGGAGCAGGTGTGCATCGGTCGCTTCATTGCTCCCGGTTTCCCGGAGCTGGGGTATGGTGGACGCTCCGCTGCTCCCGGTTGTCTGGAGCTGGGGAGCGTCGGGCACTTGGCCGCCCCCGGCGGTCTGGAGCTGGGGGACGTCGGGCACTTGGCCGCTCCCGGCAGTCTGTAGCTGGGGAGCGTCGGGCTCTTGGCCGCTCCCGGCGGTCTGGAGCTGGGGAGCGTCGGGCACTTGGCCGCTCCCGGCGGTCTGGAGCTGGGGAGCGTCGGGCACTTGGCCACTCCCGGCGGTCTGGAGCTGGGGAGCGTCGGGAACTTGGCCGCTCCCGGCGGTCTGGAGCTGGGCTGCGTTGTGCCCTTCGTTGCTACCGGTGTTCTGGGGCACGGTGATCACTCCTGTTTGTTTCTTTTCGCTCAGCCACTTTTTTTGTTGTTGGTGACTGTTCTTTTCTTGCCCTTCCTCATCAGATGCGCAGCTGCTGGTGTTGCCCGTTTGGGGCGGGTGCCGCCTTTTTTCCACAGGCCTGGACTTTGGCGGCCTCTCTCTTTGGGGGAGGCTTTTTTTCTTGTTCTTTCGTTTGACCTCCTGCCATTCTCCCAGTTGTTGTTCTCCAGCTGCCTCCTCTTCCATGGTCTCTGGCTGTTGGGGAGGAGGCTGAGTGCTGGTTGCCTGGGTTTGGTCGTTTCCAGTGAGGGCCTCTGCGGTGGGAGCGGTGCTGGTCTCCTTTGAGGCGGCCTTGTTGACAGGTCCTTTAATTGCCTGCGCATAGCTGCTGCTGCGCCTTGGGCAGGCCTTGTAGAGATGGCCTGTCTCCCCGCACAAGTTGCAGCACTTGCTCTCCTTGCAATCCTTCGTCTGGTGGCCTTCCTGCTTGCAGTTGCGACAGATGGTGACAGTGCAGGTCGCCGCCACGTGCCCGGATCTCCCGCAGGTTTGACACACCCTGGGTTGTCCCACGTACACCATGTAGCCCCGGCTTCCACCGATGGCGAAGCTGGAGGGGAGGTGCTGGATGGCTCCTTTGGCATCCACTTTCAGGGTTACTTTGATCTGGCGTTTGCTGGTCCAGATCCCAAACAGGTCATTTACGTCAACGCTGTTCCCGACACTGTCGACGTATCTGCCGAGGAACGTCAGCACATCGACCACAGGGATGTGCGGGTTGTACATGTGTACAGTGACCACCCGGTTTCTTTGTGTTGGGAGAGTGAATAGAGGCTCGGCAGTCATAACTGAAAGCAGCGTTTCACTCCCCTTTTCCTTAACTGCCTGCAGAAATTTCAGGCATGCCGCGACGTTCCTGAACGTCACATCAAAATGTCCACTGCTGGGGAAATCCTGCAGAGCGAAGATATCCGCAACTTGGAAACCGCAGCATCCGGTCAAGATCCTCTTCACAAAAAGGGAGCGGTCGATGGGCGATTGTCCCTCCACCTTCTTCACTGTGACTCGGACAGTGTTCCGGACTCCCTGTCTCGCTCCTCGGTTTGCTGCAATCTCGCTTGCAGGTCGCCCGTCACTCCAGGCTCTCGAGCTCGCTGTTCCATTGGCCGCCGTCGCGCCTGCCAATCGCTCTCTGCCCCGGGCTGCCAAGCTTGCTGCTTGCTTGGCCCTCGTCTCGCCTGCCAATCGCTCTCCGCCCTGGAGTCCCGGGCTCGCTTCCTCATTGGCCGACGTCATGCCTGCCAATCGCTCTCCGCCCCGGCCTCCCGAGCTCGCTCCTTCGTTGGCCGCCCTCTCGCCTGCCGATCGCTCTCCGCTGCAGGCTCTCGACCTCGCTGCATGGTCGGCCGCCACCTTGCGCTGCAGGTCGCTCTCCACTCCGGGCTCCCGCAATCGCTCCTCCTCCGGCGGCCTCGGTTTCTGCTCCCGATAGCTGCTTTCTCGGGTTTCCTCGCTCACTGCTCCCTCAGTCGCCATCTATGCAGATCGCTCTGCTCTGATTGGATCAAGGCCGAAGCCAGCATGAAAATGCAGCCAAACCAGAAACACCAGTATCGCGACACAAGGTCAATTAGCATCAGAATCAAACAGATACTACACTTGATCTTAGCCAAAAGGCCGAGAAGCGATAGCCTGTAAACTCCCGCCGACGTGCAAGTGTCCCTCGGCCTCTGTCTTCTCCGTCAATCTGGCCGCGGTCGGCCGAGCGCAGGTGCGACGGCGGGCCTGCAGCAAGAGAGCAATTTCGGCCAGGGCTTACTTACTTGCAAGCCAGACGAAAAGCCGTGCCCGTATGGCACCCCCTTCCCTTCGGCGGAGATGACGCCATGAAAGCATTTGCATTTTGCGAGCAATTAACCAACCGGGCGGCGCGCAGGAGCGCGCCGGCGGGGCTTGCGGTGTCCCCTCCCCCCTCCTTTTCCAACGGGGGCGGGCGCAGTGGCTCAGAAATCCAACAGGGTGCAGCACGGTCCAGGTCAGCTGCAGAGCGGGAAAGGTGGCGAGGCCCCGCCCTGAAATCCAGGGCACGTCCCCATATGCAAATAAGAAAGAAAAACACAATTTTGACATGCAAACGCAGAGCGAAAAACACCCCCGAAGGCGGCTGCTTAGCCTGCGGCGCGGCCGGCCAGCGAGCGGGTGAAAAGTAAGGCGGCGGCACGACAAGGGCGAGCCCGAGCGGCTCTACAAAGGAAAGACAGCACGGCTGAAAGTGGTGCGAAAACTTTTTCTGCTTTTGACTTTTGCGACTTCCCACCCCAAAGAGGGGAAGCTGCACCGCTCCCGGAAGCACTGCAATACCAGGTCGATGCGTGGAGTGGACGGAGCAAGCCCCTGTTCCATCTCCCTGTTCCAAAAATCAATTTAATATTTGGTCCCCAGATAGGGGACGTATCAGATATTAAACTGATAAGAACAGATACTACACTTGATCTTAGCCAAAAGGCCGAGAAGCGATAGCCTGTAAACTCCCGCCGACGCGCAAGTGTCCCTCGGCCTCTGTCTTCTCCGTCAATCTGGCCGCGGTCGGCCGAGCGCAGGTGCGACGGCGGGCCTGCAGCAAGAGAGCAATTTCGGCCAGGGCTTACTTACTTGCAAGCCAGACGAAAAGCCGTGCCCGTATGGCACCCCCTTCCCTTCGGCGGAGATGACGCCATGAAAGCATTTGCATTTTGCGAGCAATTAACCAACCGGGCGGCGCGCAGGAGCGCGCCGGCGGGGCTTGCGGTGTCCCCTCCCCCCTCCTTTTCCAACGGGGGCGGGCGCAGTGGCTCAGAAATCCAACAGGGTGCAGCACGGTCCAGGTCAGCTGCAGAGCGGGAAAGGTGGCGAGGCCCCGCCCTGAAATCCAGGGCACGTCCCCATATGCAAATAAGAAAGAAAAACACAATTTTGACATGCAAACGCAGAGCGAAAAACACCCCCGAAGGCGGCTGCTTAGCCTGCGGCGCGGCCGGCCAGCGAGCGGGTGAAAAGTAAGGCGGCGGCACGACAAGGGCGAGCCCGAGCGGCTCTACAAAGGAAAGACAGCACGGCTGAAAGTGGTGCGAAAACTTTTTCTGCTTTTGACTTTTGCGACTTCCCACCCCAAAGAGGGGAAGCTGCACCGCTCCCGGAAGCACTGCAATACCAGGTCGATGCGTGGAGTGGACGGAGCAAGCCCCTGTTCCATCTCCCTGTTCCAAAAATCAATTTAATATTTGGTCCCCAGATAGGGGACGTATCAGATATTAAACTGATAAGAACAGATACTACACTTGATCTTAGCCAAAAGGCCGAGAAGCGATAGCCTGTAAACTCCCGCCGACGCGCAAGTGTCCCTCGGCCTCTGTCTTCTCCGTCAATCTGGCCGCGGTCGGCCGAGCGCAGGTGCGACGGCGGGCCTGCAGCAAGAGAGCAATTTCGGCCAGGGCTTACTTACTTGCAAGCCAGACGAAAAGCCGTGCCCGTATGGCACCCCCTTCCCTTCGGCGGAGATGACGCCATGAAAGCATTTGCATTTTGCGAGCAATTAACCAACCGGGCGGCGCGCAGGAGCGCGCCGGCGGGGCTTGCGGTGTCCCCTCCCCCCTCCTTTTCCAACGGGGGCGGGCGCAGTGGCTCAGAAATCCAACAGGGTGCAGCACGGTCCAGGTCAGCTGCAGAGCGGGAAAGGTGGCGAGGCCCCGCCCTGAAATCCAGGGCACGTCCCCATATGCAAATAAGAAAGAAAAACACAATTTTGACATGCAAACGCAGAGCGAAAAACACCCCCGAAGGCGGCTGCTTAGCCTGCGGCGCGGCCGGCCAGCGAGCGGGTGAAAAGTAAGGCGGCGGCACGACAAGGGCGAGCCCGAGCGGCTCTACAAAGGAAAGACAGCACGGCTGAAAGTGGTGCGAAAACTTTTTCTGCTTTTGACTTTTGCGACTTCCCACCCCAAAGAGGGGAAGCTGCACCGCTCCCGGAAGCACTGCAATACCAGGTCGATGCGTGGAGTGGACGGAGCAAGCCCCTGTTCCATCTTCCTGTTCCAAAAATCAATTTAATATTTGGTCCCCAGATAGGGGACGTATCAGATATTAAACTGATAAGAACAGATACTACACTTGATCTTAGCCAAAAGGCCGAGAAGCGATAGCCTGTAAACTCCCGCCGACGCGCAAGTGTCCCTCGGCCTCTGTCTTCTCCGTCAATCTGGCCGCGGTCGGCCGAGCGCAGGTGCGACGGCGGGCCTGCAGCAAGAGAGCAATTTCGGCCAGGGCTTACTTACTTGCAAGCCAGACGAAAAGCCGTGCCCGTATGGCACCCCCTTCCCTTCGGCGGAGATGACGCCATGAAAGCATTTGCATTTTGCGAGCAATTAACCAACCGGGCGGCGCGCAGGAGCGCGCCGGCGGGGCTTGCGGTGTCCCCTCCCCCCTCCTTTTCCAACGGGGGCGGGCGCAGTGGCTCAGAAATCCAACAGGGTGCAGCACGGTCCAGGTCAGCTGCAGAGCGGGAAAGGTGGCGAGGCCCCGCCCTGAAATCCAGGGCACGTCCCCATATGCAAATAAGAAAGAAAAACACAATTTTGACATGCAAACGCAGAGCGAAAAACACCCCCGAAGGCGGCTGCTTAGCCTGCGGCGCGGCCGGCCAGCGAGCGGGTGAAAAGTAAGGCGGCGGCACGACAAGGGCGAGCCCGAGCGGCTCTACAAAGGAAAGACAGCACGGCTGAAAGTGGTGCGAAAACTTTTTCTGCTTTTGACTTTTGCGACTTCCCACCCCAAAGAGGGGAAGCTGCACCGCTCCCGGAAGCACTGCAATACCAGGTCGATGCGTGGAGTGGACGGAGCAAGCCCCTGTTCCATCTCCCTGTTCCAAAAATCAATTTAATATTTGGTCCCCAGATAGGGGACGTATCAGATATTAAACTGATAAGAACAGATACTACACTTGATCTTAGCCAAAAGGCCGAGAAGCGATAGCCTGTAAACTCCCGCCGACGCGCAAGTGTCCCTCGGCCTCTGTCTTCTCCGTCAATCTGGCCGCGGTCGGCCGAGCGCAGGTGCGACGGCGGGCCTGCAGCAAGAGAGCAATTTCGGCCAGGGCTTACTTACTTGCAAGCCAGACGAAAAGCCGTGCCCGTATGGCACCCCCTTCCCTTCGGCGGAGATGACGCCATGAAAGCATTTGCATTTTGCGAGCAATTAACCAACCGGGCGGCGCGCAGGAGCGCGCCGGCGGGGCTTGCGGTGTCCCCTCCCCCCTCCTTTTCCAACGGGGGCGGGCGCAGTGGCTCAGAAATCCAACAGGGTGCAGCACGGTCCAGGTCAGCTGCAGAGCGGGAAAGGTGGCGAGGCCCCGCCCTGAAATCCAGGGCACGTCCCCATATGCAAATAAGAAAGAAAAACACAATTTTGACATGCAAACGCAGAGCGAAAAACACCCCCGAAGGCGGCTGCTTAGCCTGCGGCGCGGCCGGCCAGCGAGCGAGTGAAAAGTAAGGCGGCGGCACGACAAGGGCGAGCCCGAGCGGCTCTACAAAGGAAAGACAGCACGGCTGAAAGTGGTGCGAAAACTTTTTCTGCTTTTGACTTTTGCGACTTCCCACCCCAAAGAGGGGAAGCTGCACCGCTCCCGGAAGCACTGCAATACCAGGTCGATGCGTGGAGTGGACGGAGCAAGCCCCTGTTCCATCTCCCTGTTCCAAAAATCAATTTAATATTTGGTCCCCAGATAGGGGACGTATCAGATATTAAACTGATAAGAACAGATACTACACTTGATCTTAGCCAAAAGGCCGAGAAGCGATAGCCTGTAAACTCCCGCCGACGCGCAAGTGTCCCTCGGCCTCTGTCTTCTCCGTCAATCTGGCCGCGGTCGGCCGAGCGCAGGTGCGACGGCGGGCCTGCAGCAAGAGAGCAATTTCGGCCAGGGCTTACTTACTTGCAAGCCAGACGAAAAGCCGTGCCCGTATGGCACCCCCTTCCCTTCGGCGGAGATGACGCCATGAAAGCATTTGCATTTTGCGAGCAATTAACCAACCGGGCGGCGCGCAGGAGCGCGCCGGCGGGGCTTGCGGTGTCCCCTCCCCCCTCCTTTTCCAACGGGGGCGGGCGCAGTGGCTCAGAAATCCAACAGGGTGCAGCACGGTCCAGGTCAGCTGCAGAGCGGGAAAGGTGGCGAGGCCCCGCCCTGAAATCCAGGGCACGTCCCCATATGCAAATAAGAAAGAAAAACACAATTTTGACATGCAAACGCAGAGCGAAAAACACCCCCGAAGGCGGCTGCTTAGCCTGCGGCGCGGCCGGCCAGCGAGCGGGTGAAAAGTAAGGCGGCGGCACGACAAGGGCGAGCCCGAGCGGCTCTACAAAGGAAAGACAGCACGGCTGAAAGTGGTGCGAAAACTTTTTCTGCTTTTGACTTTTGCGACTTCCCACCCCAAAGAGGGGAAGCTGCACCGCTCCCGGAAGCACTGCAATACCAGGTCGATGCGTGGAGTGGACGGAGCAAGCCCCTGTTCCATCTCCCTGTTCCAAAAATCAATTTAATATTTGGTCCCCAGATAGGGGACGTATCAGATATTAAACTGATAAGAACAGATTTTTTTTTATTTCAATATATATGCTTTATTCATAAAAATCTTTGTTCATGTACATGACAATGCAGTCCACATCTGGTACAGTGCAAATTAACTTCAGCACATGGCACTCAATTTACAAATTACATTACATTTATCATTACATATATCAAAGCATGTTTCAATATATAACAATATACACTCCACAAATCATATTACAGATGAAAGCAGTACATGGTACTCTCTTTACACAAACAGGTACATTTTCATTACATGTTTTATAAGTCATACAGGCCAAGGGGGGCCGAGGTGCATTCCAACATTTCTCAAAATACATTACATTACAATCCACCAACCGTATTATATATGGCTTAATAATACACATGAATGCAATACATGGTACTCTATTTACATTCACAGGTTACAAGTGCTTTACAATTAACACACTTGTACGTCATGCGGCCCGAGGGGGGGTTTTCCACTGGTTTCAGCCCCTCAGTGTACACTGGCGGGAGGGCCTTAAACTGTGGCCCTTCCCCATCGTGCCTTGGCGGCGGCGGCACCAACCTTTAGTGCGTCCCTCAGCACGTACTCCCGGACCTTGGAATGTGCCAATCTGCAACACTCGGTCGTGGACATCTCCTTGCTCTGGAAGATCAGCAAGTTTCGGGCAGACCAAAGGGCGTCTTTCACCGAGTTGATGATCTTCCAGCAGCAGTTGATGTTTGTCTCGGTGTGCGTCCCTGGGAACAGTCCGTAGAGCACAGAGTCCTGTGTTACCGAGCTGCTCGGGATGAACCTCGACAAAGACCACTGCATCTCTTTCCAGACCTTCTGTGCAAAGGCACATTCCAGAAGGAGATGGATGACGGTCTCGTCCCAAGCGCAGCCTCCTCGCGGACAGCGTGCGGTGGAGCAGAGACGTCGGGAGTGCATGAAGGATCTGACGGGGAGGGCCCTTCTCACCACCAGCCAAGCTACGTCTTGGTGCTTGTTTGTGAGTTCTGGCGATGAGGCATTCTGCCAAATGACTTCGACAGTCTGCTCAGGGAACCATCCGAGAGGATCTACCATCTCCTTTTCCCGTAGGGTCTCGAGGACGTTTCGTGCTGACCACTGCTTGACAGCTTTGTGGTCAAAGGTGTTTGCCGTGAAAAACTTTTCCACGAAGGACAGGTGGTCTGGCACGGTCCAACTGGATGGAGCGTTCCGCGGCAGCGTCGCCAGACCCATCCTTCGCAACACCGGGGTCAGGTAGAACCTCAGCACGTAGTGACACTTGGTGTTTGCGTACTGAGGGTCCGTGCACAGTTTGATGCAGCCGCACACAAAGGTGGCCATCAGGATGAGGGCGACGTTTGGTACGTTCTTTCCCCCTTTCTCTGGAGATTTGTACATCGTGTCCCTCCGGACACGGTCCATTTTCGATCTCCAGATAAAGTGGAAGACGGCTCGGGTGACTGCGGCTGATAAGAACAGATACTACACTTGATCTTAGCCAAAAGGCCGAGAAGCGATAGCCTGTAAACTCCCGCCGACGCGCAAGTGTCCCTCGGCCTCTGTCTTCTCCGTCAATCTGGCCGCGGTCGGCCGAGCGCAGGTGCGACGGCGGGCCTGCAGCAAGAGAGCAATTTCGGCCAGGGCTTACTTACTTGCAAGCCAGACGAAAAGCCGTGCCCGTATGGCACCCCCTTCCCTTCGGCGGAGATGACGCCATGAAAGCATTTGCATTTTGCGAGCAATTAACCAACCGGGCGGCGCGCAGGAGCGCGCCGGCGGGGCTTGCGGTGTCCCCTCCCCCCTCCTTTTCCAACGGGGGCGGGCGCAGTGGCTCAGAAATCCAACAGGGTGCAGCACGGTCCAGGTCAGCTGCAGAGCGGGAAAGGTGGCGAGGCCCCGCCCTGAAATCCAGGGCACGTCCCCATATGCAAATAAGAAAGAAAAACACAATTTTGACATGCAAACGCAGAGCGAAAAACACCCCCGAAGGCGGCTGCTTAGCCTGCGGCGCGGCCGGCCAGCGAGCGGGTGAAAAGTAAGGCGGCGGCACGACAAGGGCGAGCCCGAGCGGCTCTACAAAGGAAAGACAGCACGGCTGAAAGTGGTGCGAAAACTTTTTCTGCTTTTGACTTTTGCGACTTCCCACCCCAAAGAGGGGAAGCTGCACCGCTCCCGGAAGCACTGCAATACCAGGTCGATGCGTGGAGTGGACGGAGCAAGCCCCTGTTCCATCTCCCTGTTCCAAAAATCAATTTAATATTTGGTCCCCAGATAGGGGACGTATCAGATATTAAACTGATAAGAACAGATTTTTTTTTTTATTTCAATATATATGCTTTATTCATAAAAATCTTTGTTCATGTACATGACAATGCAGTCCACATCTGGTACAGTGCAAATTAACTTCAGCACATGGCACTCAATTTACAAATTACATTACATTTATCATTACATATATCAAAGCATGTTTCAATATATAACAATATACACTCCACAAATCATATTACAGATGAAAGCAGTACATGGTACTCTCTTTACACAAACAGGTACATTTTCATTACATGTTTTATCAGTCATACAGCCCAAGGGGGGCCGAGATGCATTCCAACATTTCTCAAAATACATTACATACTACACTTGATCTTAGCCAAAAGGCCGAGAAGCGATAGCCTGTAAACTCCCGCCGACGCGCAAGTGTCCCTCGGCCTCTGTCTTCTCCGTCAATCTGGCCGCGGTCGGCCGAGCGCAGGTGCGACGGCGGGCCTGCAGCAAGAGAGCAATTTCGGCCAGGGCTTACTTACTTGCAAGCCAGACGAAAAGCCGTGCCCGTATGGCACCCCCTTCCCTTCGGCGGAGATGACGCCATGAAAGCATTTGCATTTTGCGAGCAATTAACCAACCGGGCGGCGCGCAGGAGCGCGCCGGCGGGGCTTGCGGTGTCCCCTCCCCCCTCCTTTTCCAACGGGGGCGGGCGCAGTGGCTCAGAAATCCAACAGGGTGCAGCACGGTCCAGGTCAGCTGCAGAGCGGGAAAGGTGGCGAGGCCCCGCCCTGAAATCCAGGGCACGTCCCCATATGCAAATAAGAAAGAAAAACACAATTTTGACATGCAAACGCAGAGCGAAAAACACCCCCGAAGGCGGCTGCTTAGCCTGCGGCGCGGCCGGCCAGCGAGCGGGTGAAAAGTAAGGCGGCGGCACGACAAGGGCGAGCCCGAGCGGCTCTACAAAGGAAAGACAGCACGGCTGAAAGTGGTGCGAAAACTTTTTCTGCTTTTGACTTTTGCGATTTCCCACCCCAAAGAGGGGAAGCTGCACCGCTCCCGGAAGCACTGCAATACCAGGTCGATGCGTGGAGTGGACGGAGCAAGCCCCTGTTCCATCTCCCTGTTCCAAAAATCAATTTAATATTTGGTCCCCAGATAGGGGACGTATCAGATATTAAACTGATAAGAACAGATACTACACTTGATCTTAGCCAAAAGGCCGAGAAGCGATAGCCTGTAAACTCCCGCCGACGCGCAAGTGTCCCTCGGCCTCTGTCTTCTCCGTCAATCTGGCCGCGGTCGGCCGAGCGCAGGTGCGACGGCGGGCCTGCAGCAAGAGAGCAATTTCGGCCAGGGCTTACTTACTTGCAAGCCAGACGAAAAGCCGTGCCCGTATGGCACCCCCTTCCCTTCGGCGGAGATGACGCCATGAAAGCATTTGCATTTTGCGAGCAATTAACCAACCGGGCGGCGCGCAGGAGCGCGCCGGCGGGGCTTGCGGTGTCCCCTCCCCCCTCCTTTTCCAACGGGGGCGGGCGCAGTGGCTCAGAAATCCAACAGGGTGCAGCACGGTCCAGGTCAGCTGCAGAGCGGGAAAGGTGGCGAGGCCCCGCCCTGAAATCCAGGGCACGTCCCCATATGCAAATAAGAAAGAAAAACACAATTTTGACATGCAAACGCAGAGCGAAAAACACCCCCGAAGGCGGCTGCTTAGCCTGCGGCGCGGCCGGCCAGCGAGCGGGTGAAAAGTAAGGCGGCGGCACGACAAGGGCGAGCCCGAGCGGCTCTACAAAGGAAAGACAGCACGGCTGAAAGTGGTGCGAAAACTTTTTCTGCTTTTGACTTTTGCGACTTCCCACCCCAAAGAGGGGAAGCTGCACCGCTCCCGGAAGCACTGCAATACCAGGTCGATGCGTGGAGTGGACGGAGCAAGCCCCTGTTCCATCTCCCTGTTCCAAAAATCAATTTAATATTTGGTCCCCAGATAGGGGACGTATCAGATATTAAACTGATAAGAACAGATACTACACTTGATTTTAGCCAAAAGGCCGAGAAGCGATAGCCTGTAAACTCCCGCCGACGCGCAAGTGTCCCTCGGCCTCTGTCTTCTCCGTCAATCTGGCCGCGGTCGGCCGAGCGCAGGTGCGACGGCGGGCCTGCAGCAAGAGAGCAATTTCGGCCAGGGCTTACTTACTTGCAAGCCAGACGAAAAGCCGTGCCCGTATGGCACCCCCTTCCCTTCGGCGGAGATGACGCCATGAAAGCATTTGCATTTTGCGAGCAATTAACCAACCGGGCGGCGCGCAGGAGCGCGCCGGCGGGGCTTGCGGTGTCCCCTCCCCCCTCCTTTTCCAACGGGGGCGGGCGCAGTGGCTCAGAAATCCAACAGGGTGCAGCACGGTCCAGGTCAGCTGCAGAGCGGGAAAGGTGGCGAGGCCCCGCCCTGAAATCCAGGGCACGTCCCCATATGCAAATAAGAAAGAAAAACACAATTTTGACATGCAAACGCAGAGCGAAAAACACCCCCGAAGGCGGCTGCTTAGCCTGCGGCGCGGCCGGCCAGCGAGCGGGTGAAAGTAAGGCGGCGGCACGACAAGGGCGAGCCCGAGCGGCTCTACAAAGGAAAGACAGCACGGCTGAAAGTGGTGCGAAAACTTTTTCTGCTTTTGACTTTTGCGACTTCCCACCCCAAAGAGGGGAAGCTGCACCGCTCCCGGAAGCACTGCAATACCAGGTCGATGCGTGGAGTGGACGGAGCAAGCCCCTGTTCCATCTCCCTGTTCCAAAAATCAATTTAATATTTGGTCCCCAGATAGGGGACTTATCAGATATTAAACTGATAAGAACAGATACTACACTTGATCTTAGCCAAAAGGCCGAGAAGCGATAGCCTGTAAACTCCCGCCGACGCGCAAGTGTCCCTCGGCCTCTGTCTTCTCCGTCAATCTGGCCGCGGTCGGCCGAGCGCAGGTGCGACGGCGGGCCTGCAGCAAGAGAGCAATTTCGGCCAGGGCTTACTTACTTGCAAGCCAGACGAAAAGCCGTGCCCGTATGGCACCCCCTTCCCTTCGGCGGAGATGACGCCATGAAAGCATTTGCATTTTGCGAGCAATTAACCAACCGGGCGGCGCGCAGGAGCGCGCCGGCGGGGCTTGCGGTGTCCCCTCCCCCCTCCTTTTCCAACGGGGGCGGGCGCAGTGGCTCAGAAATCCAACAGGGTGCAGCACGGTCCAGGTCAGCTGCAGAGCGGGAAAGGTGGCGAGGCCCCGCCCTGAAATCCAGGGCACGTCCCCATATGCAAATAAGAAAGAAAAACACAATTTTGACATGCAAACGCAGAGCGAAAAACACCCCCGAAGGCGGCTGCTTAGCCTGCGGCGCGGCCGGCCAGCGAGCGGGTGAAAAGTAAGGCGGCGGCACGACAAGGGCGAGCCCGAGCGGCTCTACAAAGGAAAGACAGCACGGCTGAAAGTGGTGCGAAAACTTTTTCTGCTTTTGACTTTTGCGACTTCCCACCCCAAAGAGGGGAAGCTGCACCGCTCCCGGAAGCACTGCAATACCAGGTCGATGCGTGGAGTGGACGGAGCAAGCCCCTGTTCCATCTCCCTGTTCCAAAAATCAATTTAATATTTGGTCCCCAGATAGGGGACGTATCAGATATTAAACTGATAAGAACAGATACTACACTTGATCTTAGCCAAAAGGCCGAGAAGCGATAGCCTGTAAACTCCCGCCGACGCGCAAGTGTCCCTCGGCCTCTGTCTTCTCCGTCAATCTGGCCGCGGTCGGCCGAGCGCAGGTGCGACGGCGGGCCTGCAGCAAGAGAGCAATTTCGGCCAGGGCTTACTTACTTGCAAGCCAGACGAAAAGCCGTGCCCGTATGGCACCCCCTTCCCTTCGGCGGAGATGACGCCATGAAAGCATTTGCATTTTGCGAGCAATTAACCAACCGGGCGGCGCGCAGGAGCGCGCCGGCGGGGCTTGCGGTGTCCCCTCCCCCCTCCTTTTCCAACGGGGGCGGGCGCAGTGGCTCAGAAATCCAACAGGGTGCAGCACGGTCCAGGTCAGCTGCAGAGCGGGAAAGGTGGCGAGGCCCCGCCCTGAAATCCAGGGCACGTCCCCATATGCAAATAAGAAAGAAAAACACAATTTTGACATGCAAACGCAGAGCGAAAAACACCCCCGAAGGCGGCTGCTTAGCCTGCGGCGCGGCCGGCCAGCGAGCGGGTGAAAAGTAAGGCGGCGGCACGACAAGGGCGAGCCCGAGCGGCTCTACAAAGGAAAGACAGCACGGCTGAAAGTGGTGCGAAAACTTTTTCTGCTTTTGACTTTTGCGACTTCCCACCCCAAAGAGGGGAAGCTGCACCGCTCCCGGAAGCACTGCAATACCAGGTCGATGCGTGGAGTGGACGGAGCAAGCCCCTGTTCCATCTCCCTGTTCCAAAAATCAATTTAATATTTGGTCCCCAGATAGGGGACGTATCAGATATTAAACTGATAAGAACAGATACTACACTTGATCTTAGCCAAAAGGCCGAGAAGCGATAGCCTGTAAACTCCCGCCGACGCGCAAGTGTCCCTCGGCCTCTGTCTTCTCCGTCAATCTGGCCGCGGTCGGCCGAGCGCAGGTGCGACGGCGGGCCTGCAGCAAGAGAGCAATTTCGGCCAGGGCTTACTTACTTGCAAGCCAGACGAAAAGCCGTGCCCGTATGGCACCCCCTTCCCTTCGGCGGAGATGACGCCATGAAAGCATTTGCATTTTGCGAGCAATTAACCAACCGGGCGGCGCGCAGGAGCGCGCCGGCGGGGCTTGCGGTGTCCCCTCCCCCCTCCTTTTCCAACGGGGGCGGGCGCAGTGGCTCAGAAATCCAACAGGGTGCAGCACGGTCCAGGTCAGCTGCAGAGCGGGAAAGGTGGCGAGGCCCCGCCCTGAAATCCAGGGCACGTCCCCATATGCAAATAAGAAAGAAAAACACAATTTTGACATGCAAACGCAGAGCGAAAAACACCCCCGAAGGCGGCTGCTTAGCCTGCGGCGCGGCCGGCCAGCGAGCGGGTGAAAAGTAAGGCGGCGGCACGACAAGGGCGAGCCCGAGCGGCTCTACAAAGGAAAGACAGCACGGCTGAAAGTGGTGCGAAAACTTTTTCTGCTTTTGACTTTTGCGACTTCCCACCCCAAAGAGGGGAAGCTGCACCGCTCCCGGAAGCACTGCAATACCAGGTCGATGCGTGGAGTGGACGGAGCAAGCCCCTGTTCCATCTCCCTGTTCCAAAAATCAATTTAATATTTGGTCCCCAGATAGGGGACGTATCAGATATTAAACTGATAAGAACAGATACTACACTTGATCTTAGCCAAAAGGCCGAGAAGCGATAGCCTGTAAACTCCCGCCGACGCGCAAGTGTCCCTCGGCCTCTGTCTTCTCCGTCAATCTGGCCGCGGTCGGCCGAGCGCAGGTGCGACGGCGGGCCTGCAGCAAGAGAGCAATTTCGGCCAGGGCTTACTTACTTGCAAGCCAGACGAAAAGCCGTGCCCGTATGGCACCCCCTTCCCTTCGGCGGAGATGACGCCATGAAAGCATTTGCATTTTGCGAGCAATTAACCAACCGGGCGGCGCGCAGGAGCGCGCCGGCGGGGCTTGCGGTGTCCCCTCCCCCCTCCTTTTCCAACGGGGGCGGGCGCAGTGGCTCAGAAATCCAACAGGGTGCAGCACGGTCCAGGTCAGCTGCAGAGCGGGAAAGGTGGCGAGGCCCCGCCCTGAAATCCAGGGCACGTCCCCATATGCAAATAAGAAAGAAAAACACAATTTTGACATGCAAACGCAGAGCGAAAAACACCCCCGAAGGCGGCTGCTTAGCCTGCGGCGCGGCCGGCCAGCGAGCGGGTGAAAAGTAAGGCGGCGGCACGACAAGGGCGAGCCCGAGCGGCTCTACAAAGGAAAGACAGCACGGCTGAAAGTGGTGCGAAAACTTTTTCTGCTTTTGACTTTTGCGACTTCCCACCCCAAAGAGGGGAAGCTGCACCGCTCCCGGAAGCACTGCAATACCAGGTCGATGCGTGGAGTGGACGGAGCAAGCCCCTGTTCCATCTCCCTGTTCCAAAAATCAATTTAATATTTGGTCCCCAGATAGGGGACGTATCAGATATTAAACTGATAAGAACAGATTTTTTTTTTTTTTTTTTTTTTTTTTATTTCAAAATATATGCTTTATTCATAAAATCTTTGTTCATGTACATGACAATGCAGTCCACATCTGGTACAGTGCAAATTAACTTCAGCACATGGCACTCAATTTACAAATTACATTACATTTATCATTACATATATCAAAGCATGTTTCAATATATTACAATATACACTCCACAAATCATATTACAGATGAAAGCAGTACATGGTACTCTCTTTACACAAACAGGTACATTTTCATTACATGTTTTATAAGTCATACAGCCCAAGGAGGGCCGAGGTGCATTCCAACATTTCTCAAAATACATTACATTACAATCCACCAACCGTATTATATTTGGCTTAATAATACACATGAATGCAGTTCATGGAACTCTATTTACATTCACAGATTACAAGTGCTTTACAATTAACACACTTGTACGTCATGCGGCCCGAGGGGGGGTTTCCCACTGGTTTCAGCCCCTCAGTGTACACTGGCGGGAGGACCTTAAACTGTGGCCCTTCCCCATCGTGCCTTGGCGGCGGCAGCACCAACCTTTAGTGCGTCCCTCAGCACGTACTCCCGGACCTTGGAATGTGCCAATCTGCAACACTCGGTCGTGGACATCTCCTTGCTCTGGAAGACCAGCAAGTTTCGGGCAGACCAAAGGGCGTCTTTCACCGAGTTGATGATCTTCCAGCAGCAGTTGATGTTTGTCTCGGTGTGCGTCCCTGGGAACAGTCCGTAGAGCACAGAGTCCTGTGTTACCGAGCTGCTCGGGATGAACCTCGACAAAGACCACTGCATCTCTTTCCAGACCTTCTGTGCAAAGGCACATTCCAGAAGGAGATGGATGACGGTCTCGTCCCAAGCGCAGCCTCCTCGCGGACAGCGTGCGGTGGAGCAGAGACGTCGGGAGTGCATGAAGGATCTGACGGGGAGGGCCCTTCTCACCACCAGCCAAGCTACGTCTTGGTGCTTGTTTGTGAGTTCTGGCGATGAGGCATTCTGCCAAATGACTTCGACAGTCTGCTCAGGGAACCATCCGAGAGGATCTACCATCTCCTTTTCCCGTAGGGTCTCGAGGACGTTTCGTGCTGACCACTGCTTGACAGCTTTGTGGTCAAAGGTGTTTGCCGTGAAAAACTTTTCCACGAAGGACAGGTGGTCTGGCACGGTCCAACTGGATGGAGCGTTCCGCGGCAGCGTCGCCAGACCCATCCTTCGCAACACCGGGGTCAGGTAGAACCTCAGCACGTAGTGACACTTGGTGTTTGCGTACTGAGGGTCCGTGCACAGTTTGATGCAGCCGCACACAAAGGTGGCCATCAGGATGAGGGCGACGTTTGGTACGTTCTTTCCCCCTTTCTCTGGAGATTTGTACATCGTGTCCCTCCGGACACGGTCCATTTTCGATCTCCAGATAAAGTGGAAGACGGCTCGGGTGACTGCGGCGGCGCAGGGTCGGGGTATGGGCCACACCTGCGCCACGTACAGCAGCACTGACAGCACTTCGCACCTGATGACCAGGTTCTTTCCCACGATCGACAGGGAGCGCTGATCCCACATTCCCAGTTTCTGGCGTGCCTTGGAGATACGCTCCTCCCAGTTTTTTGTGCATGCCCCAGCCGCTCCGAACCATATTCCCAGCACCTTCAGGTAATCTGACCTGACGGTGAAGGGGACAAAGGATCGGTCGGCCCAGTTCCCAAAGAACATGGCCTCGCTTTTGCTGCGATTTACTTTCGCTCCCGAGGCCAGTTCAAATTGGTCGCAGATGCTCAGCAGTCTGCGGACCGACAGCGGATCCGAGCAAAAGACGGCGACGTCATCCATGTACAGGGAGGTCTTAACCTGAGTGCCTCCGCTGCCTGGGATCGTCACCCCTCCAATGCTCGAATCCCTTCTGATGGATTGGGCAAAGGGTTCGATACAACACACGAACAAGACGGAGGAGAGAGGACAGCCCTGCCTGACTCCAGATTTGATCGGGAAGCTTTCTGATTCCCACCCGTTGATTAGGACTGCGCTACTGATGTCTGTGTAGAGCAGTTGGATCCAATTGCAGATTCCCTCCCCAAACCCCATTTTGGAGAGCACGTCCATCATGTACGTGTGCGATATTCTGTCGAAAGCCTTCTCCTGGTCCAAGCTGATTAAGCAGGTGTGCACCCCCCTGTCCCGCACGTAGGCGATCGTATCCCTGAGTAGCGCGAGGCTATCAGAGATCTTCCTGCCGGGTACGGCACAGGTCTGATCCGGGTGGATCACCAGCTCCAGAGCAGACTTGACCCTGTTGGCGATGACCTTGGACAGAATCTTGTAGTCCACATTAAGCAGCGAAATGGGCCGCCAGTTTCTGATTTCTTCCCTCTCCCCTTTCTGCTTGTAGATGAGGGTGATGATGCCTTTCCTCATCGATTCTGACATGCTGCCAGCCAGAAGCATACCCCCGTACACTTCCAGCAGGTCTGGGCCCATCCAGTCCCACAGAGCCGAATACAACTCGACCGGTAGGCCGTCGCTTCCGGGAGTTTTACTCGTCTCGAAGGACCGGACGGCCTTTGTCAGCTCGTCCAGAGTTAGCGGGTGATCCAGACTCTCCCGCTTGCTGTCGTCTAGCTCCTCCGAGATAGACGACAGGAAAGACTGGGAGGCCGCGCTGTCTGTGGGCTTCGCGTCGTACAGCCCGGCATAAAAGGATTTGCTGATCCTTCGCATGTCAGGCTGCGAGGACGTCACAGAGCCGTCTTCCTCCTTCAGGCTGTGGATCACAGAGCTCCCTCTGTGTACCTTTTGGAAGAAGAAACGCGAGCACGTCTCGTCCTGCTCCACGGAGCGGACTCTGGAGCGGAAGATGATCTTGGAGGACTCTGAGGCGTAGAGCGAGGCTTGCTGGCCCTTCACCTCTTGGAGTTCCTCCCCGACATTGACTCCCATCGACTGCAGCAGGAGCAGATTCTGCATGCTTTTCTGGAGTCGGGACATTTCCCTCTGTCCCTCTCTCGCCTTCTGAACACCTTTGAGGATGAAGAACCTCTTGATGTTGGTCTTGATCGTTTCCCACCAGTGCGCCGGGGAATCAAAGAGGGGTTTCACGGTTCTCCAACCTTTGTAATCCCTTTTGAGTTCCTCAATGTTTTCTGGGGTCAACAGTTTCACGTTCAGCTTCCATATCCCTCTGCCTACTTTCTGGTCTTCCTGTGGGTGACAGTCGGCTAGTAAGAGGCAGTGGTCAGAGAAGAACACCGGCTTGACGTCGGTGGATCTGACCGAGAGAGCTTGGGACACAAACAGGAAGTCTATCCTGGAACGGACAGACCCGTCTGGCCTGGACCAGGTGTATCTGCGCGGCGCTCCATCTGCAGGGTTGCTGAAGATGTCGTGCAGCTTGGCGTCTTTTACCGCTTCCATCAGGAGTCTGGACGTGGCGTCCAGTTTGCTGTCGGCTCTGCCGGATCGCCCAGCCGCATCGATGATGCAGTTGAAGTCACCGCCCAGAATAACCGGCCTGGACGTCGCCAGCAGCAGCGGTAGCTGCTGGAAGACGGCCAGCCGCTCGTTCTTGAGAGCCGGGGCGTACACATTGATCAGCCTGAGCGGGGCATTCTTGTACAGTACGTCTGCTGCGAGGAGGCGGCCACCCACCACCTCCTTAACTTCGGTGATGGTGAAGTCACCTCCCCGCAGCAGAATACCCAGGCCGGAGGCACGGCAATCGTTGCCTCCTGACCAGATCGATTGGCCGTGGGGCCACCATCGCGACCACTGCCTGTAGTTGCTGAAGTGCGGTAGGCCGCACTCCTGCAGGAACAGTAGGTCGGCCTTGACCTTGGCAAGGTACCCCAAGGTGGAAACACATCGCGTCGTGCTTTTGATGCTACGCACGTTTATGCTTGCAATTTTTAAACCCATTTTAAATTTTAAATAGAGTTCAAGTCCCATTTTAATAAGCAGTCCTTTATGCTGTTTCCATCCCTTGGGGCTGGACCTGCATACACACAGTGTCAGAGAAAAACTGTACTTGCCCTGGGCTGAGGAACTCGCCCTGGTCTCTTGAGGGGTTGCTGTACCGGCAGGGGGATGACGGCGGTGAGAAGAAGACTTCCTCATTCGTGGGTGGTTCTTCCCTCAGCCTGTCGCCTGTGGTGTCGTGGCTCCCGGTTTCCCGGAGCAGGTGTGCATCGGTCGCTTCATTGCTCCCGGTTTCCCGGAGCTGGGGTATGGTGGACGCTCCGCTGCTCCCGGTTGTCTGGAGCTGGGGAGCGTCGGGCACTTGGCCGCCCCCGGCGGTCTGGAGCTGGGGGACGTCGGGCACTTGGCCGCTCCCGGCGGTCTGTAGCTGGGGGGCGTCGGGCTCTTGGCCGCTCCCGGCGGTCTGGAGCTGGGGAGCGTCGGGCACTTGGCCGCTCCCGGCGGTCTGGAGCTGGGGAGCGTCGGGCACTTGGCCACTCCCGGCGGTCTGGAGCTGGGGAGCGTCGGGAACTTGGCCGCTCCCGGCGGTCTGGAGCTGGGCTGCGTTGTGCCCTTCGTTGCTACCGGTGTCCTGGGGCACGGTGATCACTCCTGTTTGTTTCTTTTCGCTCAGCCACTTTTTTTGTTGTTGGTGACTGTTCTTTTCTTGCCCTTCCTCATCAGATGAGCAGCTGCTGGTGTTGCCCGTTTGGGGCGCGTGCCGCCTTTTTTCCACAGGCCTGGACTTTGGCAGCCTCTCTCTTTGGGGGAGGCTTTTTTTTTTGTTCTTTCGTTTGACCTCCTGCCATTCTCCCAGTTGTTGTTCTCCAGCTGCCTCCTCTTCCATGGTCTCTGGCTGTTGGGGAGGAGGCTGAGTGCTGGTTGCCTGGGTTTGGTCGTTTCCAGTGAGGGCCTCTGCGGTGGGAGCAGTGCTGGTCTCCTTTGAGGCGGCCTTGTTGACAGGTCCTTTAATTGCCTGCGCATAGCTGCTGCTGCGCCTTGGGCAGGCCTTGTAGAGATGGCCTGTCTCCCCGCACAAGTTGCAGCACTTGCTCTCCTTGCAATCCTTCGTCTGGTGGCCTTCCTGCTTGCAGTTGCGACAGATGGTGACAGTGCAGGTCGCCGCCACGTGCCCGGATCTCCCGCAGGTTCGACACACCCTGGGTTGTCCCGCGTACACCATGTAGCCCCGGCTTCCACCGATGGCGAAGCTGGAGGGGAGGTGCTGGATGGCTCCTTTGGCATCCACTTTCAGGGTTACTTTGATCTGGCGTTTGCTGGTCCAGATCCCAAACAGGTCATTTACGTCAACGCTGTTCCCGACACTGTCGACGTATCTGCCGAGGAACGTCAGCACATCGACCACAGGGATGTGCGGGTTGTACATGTGTACAGTGACCACCCGGTTTCTTTGTGTTGGGAGAGTGAATAGAGGCTCGGCAGTCATAACTGAAAGCAGCGTTTCACTCCCCTTTTCCTTAACTGCCTGCAGAAATTTCAGGCATGCCGCGACGTTCCTGAACGTCACATCAAAATGTCCACTGCTGGGGAAATCCTGCAGAGCGAAGATATCCGCAACTTGGAATCCGCAGCATCCGGTCAAGATCCTCTTCACAAAAAGGGAGCGGTCGATGGGCGATTGTCCCTCCACCTTCTTCACTGTGACTCGGACAGTGTTCCGGACTCCCTGTCTCGCTCCTCGGTTTGCTGCAATCTCGCTTGCAGGTCGCCCGTCACTCCAGGCTCTCGAGCTCGCTGTTCCATTGGCCGCCGTCGCGCCTGCCAATCGCTCTCTGCCCCGGGCTGCCAAGCTTGCTGCTTGCTTGGCCCTCGTCTCGCCTGCCAATCGCTCTCCGCCCTGGAGTCCCGGGCTCGCTTCCTCATTGGCCGACGTCATGCCTGCCAATCGCTCTCCGCCCCGGCCTCCCGAGCTCGCTCCTTCGTTGGCCGCCCTCTCGCCTGCCGATCGCTCTCCGCTGCAGGCTCTCGACCTCGCTGCATGGTCGGCCGCCACCTCGCGCTGCAGGTCGCTCTCCACTCCGGGCTCCCGCAATCGCTCCTCCTCCGGCGGCCTCGGTTTCTGCTCCCGATAGCTCCTTTCTCGGGTTTCCTCGCTCTCTGCTCCGTCAGTCTCCATCTATGCAGATCGCTCTGCTCTGATTGGATCAAGGCCGAAGCCAGCATGAAAATGCAGCCAAACCAGAAACACCAGTATCGCGACACAAGGTCAATTAGCATCAGAATCAAGCAGATACTGATAAGAACAGATACTACACTTGATCTTAGCCAAAAGGCCGAGAAGCGATAGCCTGTAAACTCCCGCCGACGCGCAAGTGTCCCTCGGCCTCTGTCTTCTCCGTCAATCTGGCCGCGGTCGGCCGAGCGCAGGTGCGACGGCGGGCCTGCAGCAAGAGAGCAATTTCGGCCAGGGCTTACTTACTTGCAAGCCAGACGAAAAGCCGTGCCCGTATGGCACCCCCTTCCCTTCGGCGGAGATGACGCCATGAAAGCATTTGCATTTTGCGAGCAATTAACCAACCGGGCGGCGCGCAGGAGCGCGCCGGCGGGGCTTGCGGTGTCCCCTCCCCCCTCCTTTTCCAACGGGGGCGGGCGCAGTGGCTCAGAAATCCAACAGGGTGCAGCACGGTCCAGGTCAGCTGCAGAGCGGGAAAGGTGGCGAGGCCCCGCCCTGAAATCCAGGGCACGTCCCCATATGCAAATAAGAAAGAAAAACACAATTTTGACATGCAAACGCAGAGCGAAAAACACCCCCGAAGGCGGCTGCTTAGCCTGCGGCGCGGCCGGCCAGCGAGCGGGTGAAAAGTAAGGCGGCGGCACGACAAGGGCGAGCCCGAGCGGCTCTACAACGGAAAGACAGCACGGCTGAAAGTGGTGCGAAAACTTTTTCTGCTTTTGACTTTTGCGACTTCCCACCCCAAAGAGGGGAAGCTGCACCGCTCCCGGAAGCACTGCAATACCAGGTCGATGCGTGGAGTGGACGGAGCAAGCCCCTGTTCCATAAATCAATTTAATATTTGGTCCCCAGATAGGGGACGTATCAGATATTAAACTGATAAGAACAGATACTACACTTGATCTTAGCCAAAAGGCCGAGAAGCGATAGCCTGTAAACTCCCGCCGACGCGCAAGTGTCCCTCGGCCTCTGTCTTCTCCGTCAATCTGGCCGCGGTCGGCCGAGCGCAGGTGCGACGGCGGGCCTGCAGCAAGAGAGCAATTTCGGCCAGGGCTTACTTACTTGCAAGCCAGACGAAAAGCCGTGCCCGTATGGCACCCCCTTCCCTTCGGCGGAGATGACGCCATGAAAGCATTTGCATTTTGCGAGCAATTAACCAACCGGGCGGCGCGCAGGAGCGCGCCGGCGGGGCTTGCGGTGTCCCCTCCCCCCTCCTTTTCCAACGGGGGCGGGCGCAGTGGCTCAGAAATCCAACAGGGTGCAGCACGGTCCAGGTCAGCTGCAGAGCGGGAAAGGTGGCGAGGCCCCGCCCTGAAATCCAGGGCACGTCCCCATATGCAAATAAGAAAGAAAAACACAATTTTGACATGCAAACGCAGAGCGAAAAACACCCCCGAAGGCGGCTGCTTAGCCTGCGGCGCGGCCGGCCAGCGAGCGGGTGAAAAGTAAGGCGGCGGCACGACAAGGGCGAGCCCGAGCGGCTCTACAACGGAAAGACAGCACGGCTGAAAGTGGTGCGAAAACTTTTTCTGCTTTTGACTTTTGCGACTTCCCACCCCAAAGAGGGGAAGCTGCACCGCTCCCGGAAGCACTGCAATACCAGGTCGATGCGTGGAGTGGACGGAGCAAGCCCCTGTTCCATCTCCCTGTTCCAAAAATCAATTTAATATTTGGTCCCCAGATAGGGGACGTATCAGATATTAAACTGATAAGAACAGATACTACACTTGATCTTAGCCAAAAGGCCGAGAAGCGATAGCCTGTAAACTCCCGCCGACGCGCAAGTGTCCCTCGGCCTCTGTCTTCTCCGTCAATCTGGCCGCGGTCGGCCGAGCGCAGGTGCGACGGCGGGCCTGCAGCAAGAGAGCAATTTCGGCCAGGGCTTACTTACTTGCAAGCCAGACGAAAAGCCGTGCCCGTATGGCACCCCCTTCCCTTCGGCGGAGATGACGCCATGAAAGCATTTGCATTTTGCGAGCAATTAACCAACCGGGCGGCGCGCAGGAGCGCGCCGGCGGGGCTTGCGGTGTCCCCTCCCCCCTCCTTTTCCAACGGGGGCGGGCGCAGTGGCTCAGAAATCCAACAGGGTGCAGCACGGTCCAGGTCAGCTGCAGAGCGGGAAAGGTGGCGAGGCCCCGCCCTGAAATCCAGGGCACGTCCCCATATGCAAATAAGAAAGAAAAACACAATTTTGACATGCAAACGCAGAGCGAAAAACACCCCCGAAGGCGGCTGCTTAGCCTGCGGCGCGGCCGGCCAGCGAGCGGGTGAAAAGTAAGGCGGCGGCACGACAAGGGCGAGCCCGAGCGGCTCTACAACGGAAAGACAGCACGGCTGAAAGTGGTGCGAAAACTTTTTCTGCTTTTGACTTTTGCGACTTCCCACCCCAAAGAGGGGAAGCTGCACCGCTCCCGGAAGCACTGCAATACCAGGTCGATGCGTGGAGTGGACGGAGCAAGCCCCTGTTCCATCTCCCTGTTCCAAAAATCAATTTAATATTTGGTCCCCAGATAGGGGACGTATCAGATATTAAACTGATAAGAACAGATACTACACTTGATCTTAGCCAAAAGGCCGAGAAGCGATAGCCTGTAAACTCCCGCCGACGCGCAAGTGTCCCTCGGCCTCTGTCTTCTCCGTCAATCTGGCCGCGGTCGGCCGAGCGCAGGTGCGACGGCGGGCCTGCAGCAAGAGAGCAATTTCGGCCAGGGCTTACTTACTTGCAAGCCAGACGAAAAGCCGTGCCCGTATGGCACCCCCTTCCCTTCGGCGGAGATGACGCCATGAAAGCATTTGCATTTTGCGAGCAATTAACCAACCGGGCGGCGCGCAGGAGCGCGCCGGCGGGGCTTGCGGTGTCCCCTCCCCCCTCCTTTTCCAACGGGGGCGGGCGCAGTGGCTCAGAAATCCAACAGGGTGCAGCACGGTCCAGGTCAGCTGCAGAGCGGGAAAGGTGGCGAGGCCCCGCCCTGAAATCCAGGGCACGTCCCCATATGCAAATAAGAAAGAAAAACACAATTTTGACATGCAAACGCAGAGCGAAAAACACCCCCGAAGGCGGCTGCTTAGCCTGCGGCGCGGCCGGCCAGCGAGCGGGTGAAAAGTAAGGCGGCGGCACGACAAGGGCGAGCCCGAGCGGCTCTACAACGGAAAGACAGCACGGCTGAAAGTGGTGCGAAAACTTTTTCTGCTTTTGACTTTTGCGACTTCCCACCCCAAAGAGGGGAAGCTGCACCGCTCCCGGAAGCACTGCAATACCAGGTCGATGCGTGGAGTGGACGGAGCAAGCCCCTGTTCCATCTCCCTGTTCCAAAAATCAATTTAATATTTGGTCCCCAGATAGGGGACGTATCAGATATTAAACTGATAAGAACAGATACTACACTTGATCTTAGCCAAAAGGCCGAGAAGCGATAGCCTGTAAACTCCCGCCGACGCGCAAGTGTCCCTCGGCCTCTGTCTTCTCCGTCAATCTGGCCGCGGTCGGCCGAGCGCAGGTGCGACGGCGGGCCTGCAGCAAGAGAGCAATTTCGGCCAGGGCTTACTTACTTGCAAGCCAGACGAAAAGCCGTGCCCGTATGGCACCCCCTTCCCTTCGGCGGAGATGACGCCATGAAAGCATTTGCATTTTGCGAGCAATTAACCAACCGGGCGGCGCGCAGGAGCGCGCCGGCGGGGCTTGCGGTGTCCCCTCCCCCCTCCTTTTCCAACGGGGGCGGGCGCAGTGGCTCAGAAATCCAACAGGGTGCAGCACGGTCCAGGTCAGCTGCAGAGCGGGAAAGGTGGCGAGGCCCCGCCCTGAAATCCAGGGCACGTCCCCATATGCAAATAAGAAAGAAAAACACAATTTTGACATGCAAACGCAGAGCGAAAAACACCCCCGAAGGCGGCTGCTTAGCCTGCGGCGCGGCCGGCCAGCGAGCGGGTGAAAAGTAAGGCGGCGGCACGACAAGGGCGAGCCCGAGCGGCTCTACAACGGAAAGACAGCACGGCTGAAAGTGGTGCGAAAACTTTTTCTGCTTTTGACTTTTGCGACTTCCCACCCCAAAGAGGGGAAGCTGCACCGCTCCCGGAAGCACTGCAATACCAGGTCGATGCGTGGAGTGGACGGAGCAAGCCCCTGTTCCATCTCCCTGTTCCAAAAATCAATTTAATATTTGGTCCCCAGATAGGGGACGTATCAGATATTAAACTGATAAGAACAGATACTACACTTGATCTTAGCCAAAAGGCCGAGAAGCGATAGCCTGTAAACTCCCGCCGACGCGCAAGTGTCCCTCGGCCTCTGTCTTCTCCGTCAATCTGGCCGCGGTCGGCCGAGCGCAGGTGCGACGGCGGGCCTGCAGCAAGAGAGCAATTTCGGCCAGGGCTTACTTACTTGCAAGCCAGACGAAAAGCCGTGCCCGTATGGCACCCCCTTCCCTTCGGCGGAGATGACGCCATGAAAGCATTTGCATTTTGCGAGCAATTAACCAACCGGGCGGCGCGCAGGAGCGCGCCGGCGGGGCTTGCGGTGTCCCCTCCCCCCTCCTTTTCCAACGGGGGCGGGCGCAGTGGCTCAGAAATCCAACAGGGTGCAGCACGGTCCAGGTCAGCTGCAGAGCGGGAAAGGTGGCGAGGCCCCGCCCTGAAATCCAGGGCACGTCCCCATATGCAAATAAGAAAGAAAAACACAATTTTGACATGCAAACGCAGAGCGAAAAACACCCCCGAAGGCGGCTGCTTAGCCTGCGGCGCGGCCGGCCAGCGAGCGGGTGAAAAGTAAGGCGGCGGCACGACAAGGGCGAGCCCGAGCGGCTCTACAAAGGAAAGACAGCACGGCTGAAAGTGGTGCGAAAACTTTTTCTGCTTTTGACTTTTGCGACTTCCCACCCCAAAGAGGGGAAGCTGCACCGCTCCCGGAAGCACTGCAATACCAGGTCGATGCGTGGAGTGGACGGAGCAAGCCCCTGTTCCATCTCCCTGTTCCAAAAATCAATTTAATATTTGGTCCCCAGATAGGGGACGTATCAGATATTAAACTGATAAGAACAGATTTTTTTTTTTTTTTTTTTTTTTTTTATTTCAAAATATATGCTTTATTCATAAAATCTTTGTTCATGTACATGACAATGCAGTCCACATCTGGTACAGTGCAAATTAACTTCAGCACATGGCACTCAATTTACAAATTACATTACATTTATCATTACATATATCAAAGCATGTTTCAATATATTACAATATACACTCCACAAATCATATTACAGATGAAAGCAGTACATGGTACTCTCTTTACACAAACAGGTACATTTTCATTACATGTTTTATAAGTCATACAGCCCAAGGAGGGCCGAGGTGCATTCCAACATTTCTCAAAATACATTACATTACAATCCACCAACCGTATTATATTTGGCTTAATAATACACATGAATGCAGTTCATGGAACTCTATTTACATTCACAGATTACAAGTGCTTTACAATTAACACACTTGTACGTCATGCGGCCCGAGGGGGGGTTTCCCACTGGTTTCAGCCCCTCAGTGTACACTGGCGGGAGGACCTTAAACTGTGGCCCTTCCCCATCGTGCCTTGGCGGCGGCAGCACCAACCTTTAGTGCGTCCCTCAGCACGTACTCCCGGACCTTGGAATGTGCCAATCTGCAACACTCGGTCGTGGACATCTCCTTGCTCTGGAAGACCAGCAAGTTTCGGGCAGACCAAAGGGCGTCTTTCACCGAGTTGATGATCTTCCAGCAGCAGTTGATGTTTGTCTCGGTGTGCGTCCCTGGGAACAGTCCGTAGAGCACAGAGTCCTGTGTTACCGAGCTGCTCGGGATGAACCTCGACAAAGACCACTGCATCTCTTTCCAGACCTTCTGTGCAAAGGCACATTCCAGAAGGAGATGGATGACGGTCTCGTCCCAAGCGCAGCCTCCTCGCGGACAGCGTGCGGTGGAGCAGAGACGTCGGGAGTGCATGAAGGATCTGACGGGGAGGGCCCTTCTCACCACCAGCCAAGCTACGTCTTGGTGCTTGTTTGTGAGTTCTGGCGATGAGGCATTCTGCCAAATGACTTCGACAGTCTGCTCAGGGAACCATCCGAGAGGATCTACCATCTCCTTTTCCCGTAGGGTCTCGAGGACGTTTCGTGCTGACCACTGCTTGACAGCTTTGTGGTCAAAGGTGTTTGCCGTGAAAAACTTTTCCACGAAGGACAGGTGGTCTGGCACGGTCCAACTGGATGGAGCGTTCCGCGGCAGCGTCGCCAGACCCATCCTTCGCAACACCGGGGTCAGGTAGAACCTCAGCACGTAGTGACACTTGGTGTTTGCGTACTGAGGGTCCGTGCACAGTTTGATGCAGCCGCACACAAAGGTGGCCATCAGGATGAGGGCGACGTTTGGTACGTTCTTTCCCCCTTTCTCTGGAGATTTGTACATCGTGTCCCTCCGGACACGGTCCATTTTCGATCTCCAGATAAAGTGGAAGACGGCTCGGGTGACTGCGGCGGCGCAGGGTCGGGGTATGGGCCACACCTGCGCCACGTACAGCAGCACTGACAGCACTTCGCACCTGATGACCAGGTTCTTTCCCACGATCGACAGGGAGCGCTGATCCCACATTCCCAGTTTCTGGCGTGCCTTGGAGATACGCTCCTCCCAGTTTTTTGTGCATGCCCCAGCCGCTCCGAACCATATTCCCAGCACCTTCAGGTAATCTGACCTGACGGTGAAGGGGACAAAGGATCGGTCGGCCCAGTTCCCAAAGAACATGGCCTCGCTTTTGCTGCGATTTACTTTCGCTCCCGAGGCCAGTTCAAATTGGTCGCAGATGCTCAGCAGTCTGCGGACCGACAGCGGATCCGAGCAAAAGACGGCGACGTCATCCATGTACAGGGAGGTCTTAACCTGAGTGCCTCCGCTGCCTGGGATCGTCACCCCTCCAATGCTCGAATCCCTTCTGATGGATTGGGCAAAGGGTTCGATACAACACACGAACAAGACGGAGGAGAGAGGACAGCCCTGCCTGACTCCAGATTTGATCGGGAAGCTTTCTGATTCCCACCCGTTGATTAGGACTGCGCTACTGATGTCTGTGTAGAGCAGTTGGATCCAATTGCAGATTCCCTCCCCAAACCCCATTTTGGAGAGCACGTCCATCATGTACGTGTGCGATATTCTGTCGAAAGCCTTCTCCTGGTCCAAGCTGATTAAGCAGGTGTGCACCCCCCTGTCCCGCACGTAGGCGATCGTATCCCTGAGTAGCGCGAGGCTATCAGAGATCTTCCTGCCGGGTACGGCACAGGTCTGATCCGGGTGGATCACCAGCTCCAGAGCAGACTTGACCCTGTTGGCGATGACCTTGGACAGAATCTTGTAGTCCACATTAAGCAGCGAAATGGGCCGCCAGTTTCTGATTTCTTCCCTCTCCCCTTTCTGCTTGTAGATGAGGGTGATGATGCCTTTCCTCATCGATTCTGACATGCTGCCAGCCAGAAGCATACCCCCGTACACTTCCAGCAGGTCTGGGCCCATCCAGTCCCACAGAGCCGAATACAACTCGACCGGTAGGCCGTCGCTTCCGGGAGTTTTACTCGTCTCGAAGGACCGGACGGCCTTTGTCAGCTCGTCCAGAGTTAGCGGGTGATCCAGACTCTCCCGCTTGCTGTCGTCTAGCTCCTCCGAGATAGACGACAGGAAAGACTGGGAGGCCGCGCTGTCTGTGGGCTTCGCGTCGTACAGCCCGGCATAAAAGGATTTGCTGATCCTTCGCATGTCAGGCTGCGAGGACGTCACAGAGCCGTCTTCCTCCTTCAGGCTGTGGATCACAGAGCTCCCTCTGTGTACCTTTTGGAAGAAGAAACGCGAGCACGTCTCGTCCTGCTCCACGGAGCGGACTCTGGAGCGGAAGATGATCTTGGAGGACTCTGAGGCGTAGAGCGAGGCTTGCTGGCCCTTCACCTCTTGGAGTTCCTCCCCGACATTGACTCCCATCGACTGCAGCAGGAGCAGATTCTGCATGCTTTTCTGGAGTCGGGACATTTCCCTCTGTCCCTCTCTCGCCTTCTGAACACCTTTGAGGATGAAGAACCTCTTGATGTTGGTCTTGATCGTTTCCCACCAGTGCGCCGGGGAATCAAAGAGGGGTTTCACGGTTCTCCAACCTTTGTAATCCCTTTTGAGTTCCTCAATGTTTTCTGGGGTCAACAGTTTCACGTTCAGCTTCCATATCCCTCTGCCTACTTTCTGGTCTTCCTGTGGGTGACAGTCGGCTAGTAAGAGGCAGTGGTCAGAGAAGAACACCGGCTTGACGTCGGTGGATCTGACCGAGAGAGCTTGGGACACAAACAGGAAGTCTATCCTGGAACGGACAGACCCGTCTGGCCTGGACCAGGTGTATCTGCGCGGCGCTCCATCTGCAGGGTTGCTGAAGATGTCGTGCAGCTTGGCGTCTTTTACCGCTTCCATCAGGAGTCTGGACGTGGCGTCCAGTTTGCTGTCGGCTCTGCCGGATCGCCCAGCCGCATCGATGATGCAGTTGAAGTCACCGCCCAGAATAACCGGCCTGGACGTCGCCAGCAGCAGCGGTAGCTGCTGGAAGACGGCCAGCCGCTCGTTCTTGAGAGCCGGGGCGTACACATTGATCAGCCTGAGCGGGGCATTCTTGTACAGTACGTCTGCTGCGAGGAGGCGGCCACCCACCACCTCCTTAACTTCGGTGATGGTGAAGTCACCTCCCCGCAGCAGAATACCCAGGCCGGAGGCACGGCAATCGTTGCCTCCTGACCAGATCGATTGGCCGTGGGGCCACCATCGCGACCACTGCCTGTAGTTGCTGAAGTGCGGTAGGCCGCACTCCTGCAGGAACAGTAGGTCGGCCTTGACCTTGGCAAGGTACCCCAAGGTGGAAACACATCGCGTCGTGCTTTTGATGCTACGCACGTTTATGCTTGCAATTTTTAAACCCATTTTAAATTTTAAATAGAGTTCAAGTCCCATTTTAATAAGCAGTCCTTTATGCTGTTTCCATCCCTTGGGGCTGGACCTGCATACACACAGTGTCAGAGAAAAACTGTACTTGCCCTGGGCTGAGGAACTCGCCCTGGTCTCTTGAGGGGTTGCTGTACCGGCAGGGGGATGACGGCGGTGAGAAGAAGACTTCCTCATTCGTGGGTGGTTCTTCCCTCAGCCTGTCGCCTGTGGTGTCGTGGCTCCCGGTTTCCCGGAGCAGGTGTGCATCGGTCGCTTCATTGCTCCCGGTTTCCCGGAGCTGGGGTATGGTGGACGCTCCGCTGCTCCCGGTTGTCTGGAGCTGGGGAGCGTCGGGCACTTGGCCGCCCCCGGCGGTCTGGAGCTGGGGGACGTCGGGCACTTGGCCGCTCCCGGCGGTCTGTAGCTGGGGGGCGTCGGGCTCTTGGCCGCTCCCGGCGGTCTGGAGCTGGGGAGCGTCGGGCACTTGGCCGCTCCCGGCGGTCTGGAGCTGGGGAGCGTCGGGCACTTGGCCACTCCCGGCGGTCTGGAGCTGGGGAGCGTCGGGAACTTGGCCGCTCCCGGCGGTCTGGAGCTGGGCTGCGTTGTGCCCTTCGTTGCTACCGGTGTCCTGGGGCACGGTGATCACTCCTGTTTGTTTCTTTTCGCTCAGCCACTTTTTTTGTTGTTGGTGACTGTTCTTTTCTTGCCCTTCCTCATCAGATGAGCAGCTGCTGGTGTTGCCCGTTTGGGGCGCGTGCCGCCTTTTTTCCACAGGCCTGGACTTTGGCAGCCTCTCTCTTTGGGGGAGGCTTTTTTTTTTGTTCTTTCGTTTGACCTCCTGCCATTCTCCCAGTTGTTGTTCTCCAGCTGCCTCCTCTTCCATGGTCTCTGGCTGTTGGGGAGGAGGCTGAGTGCTGGTTGCCTGGGTTTGGTCGTTTCCAGTGAGGGCCTCTGCGGTGGGAGCAGTGCTGGTCTCCTTTGAGGCGGCCTTGTTGACAGGTCCTTTAATTGCCTGCGCATAGCTGCTGCTGCGCCTTGGGCAGGCCTTGTAGAGATGGCCTGTCTCCCCGCACAAGTTGCAGCACTTGCTCTCCTTGCAATCCTTCGTCTGGTGGCCTTCCTGCTTGCAGTTGCGACAGATGGTGACAGTGCAGGTCGCCGCCACGTGCCCGGATCTCCCGCAGGTTCGACACACCCTGGGTTGTCCCGCGTACACCATGTAGCCCCGGCTTCCACCGATGGCGAAGCTGGAGGGGAGGTGCTGGATGGCTCCTTTGGCATCCACTTTCAGGGTTACTTTGATCTGGCGTTTGCTGGTCCAGATCCCAAACAGGTCATTTACGTCAACGCTGTTCCCGACACTGTCGACGTATCTGCCGAGGAACGTCAGCACATCGACCACAGGGATGTGCGGGTTGTACATGTGTACAGTGACCACCCGGTTTCTTTGTGTTGGGAGAGTGAATAGAGGCTCGGCAGTCATAACTGAAAGCAGCGTTTCACTCCCCTTTTCCTTAACTGCCTGCAGAAATTTCAGGCATGCCGCGACGTTCCTGAACGTCACATCAAAATGTCCACTGCTGGGGAAATCCTGCAGAGCGAAGATATCCGCAACTTGGAATCCGCAGCATCCGGTCAAGATCCTCTTCACAAAAAGGGAGCGGTCGATGGGCGATTGTCCCTCCACCTTCTTCACTGTGACTCGGACAGTGTTCCGGACTCCCTGTCTCGCTCCTCGGTTTGCTGCAATCTCGCTTGCAGGTCGCCCGTCACTCCAGGCTCTCGAGCTCGCTGTTCCATTGGCCGCCGTCGCGCCTGCCAATCGCTCTCTGCCCCGGGCTGCCAAGCTTGCTGCTTGCTTGGCCCTCGTCTCGCCTGCCAATCGCTCTCCGCCCTGGAGTCCCGGGCTCGCTTCCTCATTGGCCGACGTCATGCCTGCCAATCGCTCTCCGCCCCGGCCTCCCGAGCTCGCTCCTTCGTTGGCCGCCCTCTCGCCTGCCGATCGCTCTCCGCTGCAGGCTCTCGACCTCGCTGCATGGTCGGCCGCCACCTCGCGCTGCAGGTCGCTCTCCACTCCGGGCTCCCGCAATCGCTCCTCCTCCGGCGGCCTCGGTTTCTGCTCCCGATAGCTCCTTTCTCGGGTTTCCTCGCTCTCTGCTCCGTCAGTCTCCATCTATGCAGATCGCTCTGCTCTGATTGGATCAAGGCCGAAGCCAGCATGAAAATGCAGCCAAACCAGAAACACCAGTATCGCGACACAAGGTCAATTAGCATCAGAATCAAGCAGATACTGATAAGAACAGATACTACACTTGATCTTAGCCAAAAGGCCGAGAAGCGATAGCCTGTAAACTCCCGCCGACGCGCAAGTGTCCCTCGGCCTCTGTCTTCTCCGTCAATCTGGCCGCGGTCGGCCGAGCGCAGGTGCGACGGCGGGCCTGCAGCAAGAGAGCAATTTCGGCCAGGGCTTACTTACTTGCAAGCCAGACGAAAAGCCGTGCCCGTATGGCACCCCCTTCCCTTCGGCGGAGATGACGCCATGAAAGCATTTGCATTTTGCGAGCAATTAACCAACCGGGCGGCGCGCAGGAGCGCGCCGGCGGGGCTTGCGGTGTCCCCTCCCCCCTCCTTTTCCAACGGGGGCGGGCGCAGTGGCTCAGAAATCCAACAGGGTGCAGCACGGTCCAGGTCAGCTGCAGAGCGGGAAAGGTGGCGAGGCCCCGCCCTGAAATCCAGGGCACGTCCCCATATGCAAATAAGAAAGAAAAACACAATTTTGACATGCAAACGCAGAGCGAAAAACACCCCCGAAGGCGGCTGCTTAGCCTGCGGCGCGGCCGGCCAGCGAGCGGGTGAAAAGTAAGGCGGCGGCACGACAAGGGCGAGCCCGAGCGGCTCTACAACGGAAAGACAGCACGGCTGAAAGTGGTGCGAAAACTTTTTCTGCTTTTGACTTTTGCGACTTCCCACCCCAAAGAGGGGAAGCTGCACCGCTCCCGGAAGCACTGCAATACCAGGTCGATGCGTGGAGTGGACGGAGCAAGCCCCTGTTCCATAAATCAATTTAATATTTGGTCCCCAGATAGGGGACGTATCAGATATTAAACTGATAAGAACAGATACTACACTTGATCTTAGCCAAAAGGCCGAGAAGCGATAGCCTGTAAACTCCCGCCGACGCGCAAGTGTCCCTCGGCCTCTGTCTTCTCCGTCAATCTGGCCGCGGTCGGCCGAGCGCAGGTGCGACGGCGGGCCTGCAGCAAGAGAGCAATTTCGGCCAGGGCTTACTTACTTGCAAGCCAGACGAAAAGCCGTGCCCGTATGGCACCCCCTTCCCTTCGGCGGAGATGACGCCATGAAAGCATTTGCATTTTGCGAGCAATTAACCAACCGGGCGGCGCGCAGGAGCGCGCCGGCGGGGCTTGCGGTGTCCCCTCCCCCCTCCTTTTCCAACGGGGGCGGGCGCAGTGGCTCAGAAATCCAACAGGGTGCAGCACGGTCCAGGTCAGCTGCAGAGCGGGAAAGGTGGCGAGGCCCCGCCCTGAAATCCAGGGCACGTCCCCATATGCAAATAAGAAAGAAAAACACAATTTTGACATGCAAACGCAGAGCGAAAAACACCCCCGAAGGCGGCTGCTTAGCCTGCGGCGCGGCCGGCCAGCGAGCGGGTGAAAAGTAAGGCGGCGGCACGACAAGGGCGAGCCCGAGCGGCTCTACAACGGAAAGACAGCACGGCTGAAAGTGGTGCGAAAACTTTTTCTGCTTTTGACTTTTGCGACTTCCCACCCCAAAGAGGGGAAGCTGCACCGCTCCCGGAAGCACTGCAATACCAGGTCGATGCGTGGAGTGGACGGAGCAAGCCCCTGTTCCATCTCCCTGTTCCAAAAATCAATTTAATATTTGGTCCCCAGATAGGGGACGTATCAGATATTAAACTGATAAGAACAGATACTACACTTGATCTTAGCCAAAAGGCCGAGAAGCGATAGCCTGTAAACTCCCGCCGACGCGCAAGTGTCCCTCGGCCTCTGTCTTCTCCGTCAATCTGGCCGCGGTCGGCCGAGCGCAGGTGCGACGGCGGGCCTGCAGCAAGAGAGCAATTTCGGCCAGGGCTTACTTACTTGCAAGCCAGACGAAAAGCCGTGCCCGTATGGCACCCCCTTCCCTTCGGCGGAGATGACGCCATGAAAGCATTTGCATTTTGCGAGCAATTAACCAACCGGGCGGCGCGCAGGAGCGCGCCGGCGGGGCTTGCGGTGTCCCCTCCCCCCTCCTTTTCCAACGGGGGCGGGCGCAGTGGCTCAGAAATCCAACAGGGTGCAGCACGGTCCAGGTCAGCTGCAGAGCGGGAAAGGTGGCGAGGCCCCGCCCTGAAATCCAGGGCACGTCCCCATATGCAAATAAGAAAGAAAAACACAATTTTGACATGCAAACGCAGAGCGAAAAACACCCCCGAAGGCGGCTGCTTAGCCTGCGGCGCGGCCGGCCAGCGAGCGGGTGAAAAGTAAGGCGGCGGCACGACAAGGGCGAGCCCGAGCGGCTCTACAACGGAAAGACAGCACGGCTGAAAGTGGTGCGAAAACTTTTTCTGCTTTTGACTTTTGCGACTTCCCACCCCAAAGAGGGGAAGCTGCACCGCTCCCGGAAGCACTGCAATACCAGGTCGATGCGTGGAGTGGACGGAGCAAGCCCCTGTTCCATCTCCCTGTTCCAAAAATCAATTTAATATTTGGTCCCCAGATAGGGGACGTATCAGATATTAAACTGATAAGAACAGATACTACACTTGATCTTAGCCAAAAGGCCGAGAAGCGATAGCCTGTAAACTCCCGCCGACGCGCAAGTGTCCCTCGGCCTCTGTCTTCTCCGTCAATCTGGCCGCGGTCGGCCGAGCGCAGGTGCGACGGCGGGCCTGCAGCAAGAGAGCAATTTCGGCCAGGGCTTACTTACTTGCAAGCCAGACGAAAAGCCGTGCCCGTATGGCACCCCCTTCCCTTCGGCGGAGATGACGCCATGAAAGCATTTGCATTTTGCGAGCAATTAACCAACCGGGCGGCGCGCAGGAGCGCGCCGGCGGGGCTTGCGGTGTCCCCTCCCCCCTCCTTTTCCAACGGGGGCGGGCGCAGTGGCTCAGAAATCCAACAGGGTGCAGCACGGTCCAGGTCAGCTGCAGAGCGGGAAAGGTGGCGAGGCCCCGCCCTGAAATCCAGGGCACGTCCCCATATGCAAATAAGAAAGAAAAACACAATTTTGACATGCAAACGCAGAGCGAAAAACACCCCCGAAGGCGGCTGCTTAGCCTGCGGCGCGGCCGGCCAGCGAGCGGGTGAAAAGTAAGGCGGCGGCACGACAAGGGCGAGCCCGAGCGGCTCTACAACGGAAAGACAGCACGGCTGAAAGTGGTGCGAAAACTTTTTCTGCTTTTGACTTTTGCGACTTCCCACCCCAAAGAGGGGAAGCTGCACCGCTCCCGGAAGCACTGCAATACCAGGTCGATGCGTGGAGTGGACGGAGCAAGCCCCTGTTCCATCTCCCTGTTCCAAAAATCAATTTAATATTTGGTCCCCAGATAGGGGACGTATCAGATATTAAACTGATAAGAACAGATACTACACTTGATCTTAGCCAAAAGGCCGAGAAGCGATAGCCTGTAAACTCCCGCCGACGCGCAAGTGTCCCTCGGCCTCTGTCTTCTCCGTCAATCTGGCCGCGGTCGGCCGAGCGCAGGTGCGACGGCGGGCCTGCAGCAAGAGAGCAATTTCGGCCAGGGCTTACTTACTTGCAAGCCAGACGAAAAGCCGTGCCCGTATGGCACCCCCTTCCCTTCGGCGGAGATGACGCCATGAAAGCATTTGCATTTTGCGAGCAATTAACCAACCGGGCGGCGCGCAGGAGCGCGCCGGCGGGGCTTGCGGTGTCCCCTCCCCCCTCCTTTTCCAACGGGGGCGGGCGCAGTGGCTCAGAAATCCAACAGGGTGCAGCACGGTCCAGGTCAGCTGCAGAGCGGGAAAGGTGGCGAGGCCCCGCCCTGAAATCCAGGGCACGTCCCCATATGCAAATAAGAAAGAAAAACACAATTTTGACATGCAAACGCAGAGCGAAAAACACCCCCGAAGGCGGCTGCTTAGCCTGCGGCGCGGCCGGCCAGCGAGCGGGTGAAAAGTAAGGCGGCGGCACGACAAGGGCGAGCCCGAGCGGCTCTACAACGGAAAGACAGCACGGCTGAAAGTGGTGCGAAAACTTTTTCTGCTTTTGACTTTTGCGACTTCCCACCCCAAAGAGGGGAAGCTGCACCGCTCCCGGAAGCACTGCAATACCAGGTCGATGCGTGGAGTGGACGGAGCAAGCCCCTGTTCCATCTCCCTGTTCCAAAAATCAATTTAATATTTGGTCCCCAGATAGGGGACGTATCAGATATTAAACTGATAAGAACAGATTTTTTTTTTTTTTTTTATTTCAATATATATGCTTTATTTATAAAAATCTTTGTTCATGTACATGACAATGCAGTCCACATCTGGTACAGTGCAAATTAACTTCAGCACATGGCACTCAATTTACAAATTACATTACATTTATCATTACATATATCAAAGCATGTTTCAATATATAACAATATACACTCCACAAATCATATTACAGATGAAAGCAGTACATGGTACTCTCTTTACACATACAGGTACATTTTCATTACATGTTTTATCAGTCATACAGCCCAAGGGGGGCCGAGATGCATTCCAACATTTCTCAAAATACATTACATTTACAATCCACCAACCGTATTATATATGGCTTAATAATACACATGAATGCAGTACATGGTACTCTATTTACATTCACAGATTACAAGTGCTTTACAATTAACACACTTGTACGTCATGCGGCCCGAGGGGGGGGTTTTCCACTGGTTTCAGCCCCTCAGTGTACACTGGCGGGAGGGCCTTAAACTGTGGCCCTTCCCCATCGTGCCTTGGCGGCGGCGGCACCAACCTTTAGTGCGTCCCTCAGCACGTACTCCCGGACCTTGGAATGTGCCAATCTGCAACACTCGGTCGTGGACATCTCCTTGCTCTGGAAGACCAGCAAGTTTCGGGCAGACCAAAGGGCGTCTTTCACCGAGTTGATGATCTTCCAGCAGCAGTTGATGTTTGTCTCGGTGTGCGTCCCTGGGAACAGTCCGTAGAGCACAGAGTCCTGTGTTACCGAGCTGCTCGGGATGAACCTCGACAAAGACCACTGCATCTCTTTCCAGACCTTCTGTGCAAAGGCACATTCCAGAAGGAGATGGATGACGGTCTCGTCCCAAGCGCAGCCTCCTCGCGGACAGCGTGCGGTGGAGCAGAGACGTCGGGAGTGCATGAAGGATCTGACGGGGAGGGCCCTTCTCACCACCAGCCAAGCTACGTCTTGGTGCTTGTTTGTGAGTTCTGGCGATGAGGCATTCTGCCAAATGACTTCGACAGTCTGCTCAGGGAACCATCCGAGAGGATCTACCATCTCCTTTTCCCGTAGGGTCCCGAGGACGTTTCGTGCTGACCACTGCTTGACAGCTTTGTGGTCAAAGGTGTTTGCCGTGAAAAACTTTTCCACGAAGGACAGGTGGTCTGGCACGGTCCAACTGGATGGAGCGTTCCGCGGCAGCGTCGCCAGACCCATCCTTCGCAACACCGGGGTCAGGTAGAACCTCAGCACGTAGTGACACTTGGTGTTTGCGTACTGAGGGTCCGTGCACAGTTTGATGCAGCCGCACACAAAGGTGGCCATCAGGATGAGGGCGACGTTTGGTACGTTCTTTCCCCCTTTCTCTGGAGATTTGTACATCGTGTCCCTCCGGACACGGTCCATTTTCGATCTCCAGATAAAGTGGAAGACGGCTCGGGTGACTGCGGCGGCGCAGGGTCGGGGTATGGGCCACACCTGCGCCACGTACAGCAGCACTGACAGCACTTCGCACCTGATGACCAGGTTCTTTCCCACGATCGACAGGGAGCGCTGCTCCCACATTCCCAGTTTCTGGCGTGCCTTGGAGATACGCTCCTCCCAGTTTTTTGTGCATGCCCCAGCCGCTCCGAACCATATTCCCAGCACCTTCAGGTAATCTGACCTGACGGTGAAGGGGACAAAGGATCGGTCGGCCCAGTTCCCAAAGAACATGGCCTCGCTTTTGCTGCGATTTACTTTCGCTCCCGAGGCCAGTTCAAATTGGTCGCAGATGCTCAGCAGTCTGCGGACCGACAGCGGATCCGAGCAAAAGACGGCGACGTCATCCATGTACAGGGAGGTCTTAACCTGAGTGCCTCCGCTGCCTGGGATCGTCACCCCTCCAATGC
This sequence comes from Somniosus microcephalus, assembly GCF_052327205.1. Taxonomy (NCBI): domain Eukaryota; kingdom Metazoa; phylum Chordata; class Chondrichthyes; order Squaliformes; family Somniosidae; genus Somniosus; species Somniosus microcephalus. The sequence continues at coordinate 21,730,722 of NC_141014.1, forward strand.
TCGAATCCCTTCTGATGGATTGGGCAAAGGGTTCGATACAACACACGAACAAGACGGAGGAGAGAGGACAGCCCTGCCTGACTCCAGATTTGATCGGGAAGCTTTCTGATTCCCACCCGTTGATTAGGACTGCGCTACTGATGTCTGTGTAGAGCAGTTGGATCCAATTGCAGATTCCCTCCCCAAACCCCATTTTGGAGAGCACGTCCATCATGTACGTGTGCGATATTCTGTCGAAAGCCTTCTCCTGGTCCAAGCTGATTAAGCAGGTGTGCACCCCCCTGTCCCGCACGTAGGCGATCGTATCCCTGAGTAGCGCGAGGCTATCAGAGATCTTCCTGCCGGGTACGGCACAGGTCTGATCCGGGTGGATCACCAGCTCCAGAGCAGACTTGACCCTGTTGGCGATGACCTTGGACAGAATCTTGTAGTCCACATTAAGCAGCGAAATGGGCCGCCAGTTTCTGATTTCTTCCCTCTCCCCTTTCTGCTTGTAGATGAGGGTGATGATGCCTTTCCTCATCGATTCTGACATGCTGCCAGCCAGAAGCATACCCCCGTACACTTCCAGCAGGTCTGGGCCCATCCAGTCCCACAGAGCCGAATACAACTCGACCGGTAGGCCGTCGCTTCCGGGAGTTTTACTCGTCTCGAAGGACCGGACGGCCTTTGTCAGCTCGTCCAGAGTTAGCGGGTGATCCAGACTCTCCCGCTTGCTGTCGTCTAGCTCCTCCGAGATAGACGACAGGAAAGACTGGGAGGCCGCGCTGTCTGTGGGCTTCGCGTCGTACAGCCCGGCATAAAAGGATTTGCTGATCCTTCGCATGTCAGGCTGCGAGGACGTCACAGAGCCGTCTTCCTCCTTCAGGCTGTGGATCACAGAGCTCCCTCTGTGTACCTTTTGGAAGAAGAAACGCGAGCACGTCTCGTCCTGCTCCACGGAGCGGACTCTGGAGCGGAAGATGATCTTGGAGGACTCTGAGGCGTAGAGCGAGGCTTGCTGGCCCTTCACCTCTTGGAGTTCCTCCCCGACATTGACTCCCATCGACTGCAGCAGGAGCAGATTCTGCATGCTTTTCTGGAGTCGGGACATTTCCCTCTGTCCCTCTCTCGCCTTCTGAACACCTTTGAGGATGAAGAACCTCTTGATGTTGGTCTTGATCGTTTCCCACCAGTGCGCCGGGGAATCAAAGAGGGGTTTCACGGTTCTCCAACCTTTGTAATCCCTTTTGAGTTCCTCAATGTTTTCTGGGGTCAACAGTTTCACGTTCAGCTTCCATATCCCTCTGCCTACTTTCTGGTCTTCCTGTGGGTGACAGTCGGCTAGTAAGAGGCAGTGGTCAGAGAAGAACACCGGCTTGACGTCGGTGGATCTGACCGAGAGAGCTTGGGACACAAACAGGAAGTCTATCCTGGAACGGACAGACCCGTCTGGCCTGGACCAGGTGTATCTGCGCGGCGCTCCATCTGCAGGGTTGTTGAAGATGTCGTGCAGCTTGGCGTCTTTTACCGCTTCCATCAGGAGTCTGGACGTGGCGTCCAGTTTGCTGTCGGCTCTGCCGGATCGCCCAGCCGCATCGATGATGCAGTTGAAGTCACCGCCCAGAATAACCGGCCTGGACGTCGCCAGCAGCAGCGGTAGCTGCTGGAAGACGGCCAGCCGCTCGTTCTTGAGAGCCGGGGCGTACACATTGATCAGCCTGAGCGGGGCATTCTTGTACAGTACGTCTGCTGCGAGGAGGCGGCCACCCACCACCTCCTTAACTTCGGTGATGGTGAAGTCACCTCCCCGCAGCAGAATACCCAGGCCGGAGGCACGGCAATCGTTGCCTCCTGACCAGATCGATTGGCCGTGGGGCCACCATCGCGACCACTGCCTGTAGTTGCTGAAGTGCGGTAGGCCGCACTCCTGCAGGAACAGTAGGTCGGCCTTGACCTTGGCAAGGTACCCCAAGGTGGAAACACATCGCGTCGTGCTTTTGATGCTACGCACGTTTATGCTTGCAATTTTTAAACCCATTTTAAATTTTAAATAGAGTTCAAGTCCCATTTTAATAAGCAGTCCTTTATGCTGTTTCCATCCCTTGGGGCTGGACCTGCATACACACAGTGTCAGAGAAAAACTGTACTTGCCCTGGGCTGAGGAACTCGCCCTGGTCTCTTGAGGGGTTGCTGTACCGGCAGGGGGATGACGGCGGTGAGAAGAAGACTTCCTCATTCGTGGGTGGTTCTTCCCTCAGCCTGTCGCCTGTGGTGTCGTGGCTCCCGGTTTCCCGGAGCAGGTGTGCATCGGTCGCTTCATTGCTCCCGGTTTCCCGGAGCTGGGGTATGGTGGACGCTCCGCTGCTCCCGGTTGTCTGGAGCTGGGGAGCGTCGGGCACTTGGCCGCCCCCGGCGGTCTGGAGCTGGGGGACGTCGGGCACTTGGCCGCTCCCGGCGGTCTGTAGCTGGGGGGCGTCGGGCTCTTGGCCGCTCCCGGCGGTCTGGAGCTGGGGAGCGTCGGGCACTTGGCCGCTCCCGGCGGTCTGGAGCTGGGGAGCGTCGGGCACTTGGCCACTCCCGGCGGTCTGGAGCTGGGGAGCGTCGGGAACTTGGCCGCTCCCGGCGGTCTGGAGCTGGGCTGCGTTGTGCCCTTCGTTGCTACCGGTGTCCTGGGGCACGGTGATCACTCCTGTTTGTTTCTTTTCGCTCAGCCACTTTTTTTGTTGTTGGTGACTGTTCTTTTCTTGCCCTTCCTCATCAGATGAGCAGCTGCTGGTGTTGCCCGTTTGGGGCGCGTGCCGCCTTTTTTCCACAGGCCTGGACTTTGGCAGCCTCTCTCTTTGGGGGAGGCTTTTTTTTTTGTTCTTTCGTTTGACCTCCTGCCATTCTCCCAGTTGTTGTTCTCCAGCTGCCTCCTCTTCCATGGTCTCTGGCTGTTGGGGAGGAGGCTGAGTGCTGGTTGCCTGGGTTTGGTCGTTTCCAGTGAGGGCCTCTGCGGTGGGAGCAGTGCTGGTCTCCTTTGAGGCGGCCTTGTTGACAGGTCCTTTAATTGCCTGCGCATAGCTGCTGCTGCGCCTTGGGCAGGCCTTGTAGAGATGGCCTGTCTCCCCGCACAAGTTGCAGCACTTGCTCTCCTTGCAATCCTTCGTCTGGTGGCCTTCCTGCTTGCAGTTGCGACAGATGGTGACAGTGCAGGTCGCCGCCACGTGCCCGGATCTCCCGCAGGTTCGACACACCCTGGGTTGTCCCGCGTACACCATGTAGCCCCGGCTTCCACCGATGGCGAAGCTGGAGGGGAGGTGCTGGATGGCTCCTTTGGCATCCACTTTCAGGGTTACTTTGATCTGGCGTTTGCTGGTCCAGATCCCAAACAGGTCATTTACGTCAACGCTGTTCCCGACACTGTCGACGTATCTGCCGAGGAACGTCAGCACATCGACCACAGGGATGTGCGGGTTGTACATGTGTACAGTGACCACCCGGTTTCTTTGTGTTGGGAGAGTGAATAGAGGCTCGGCAGTCATAACTGAAAGCAGCGTTTCACTCCCCTTTTCCTTAACTGCCTGCAGAAATTTCAGGCATGCCGCGACGTTCCTGAACGTCACATCAAAATGTCCACTGCTGGGGAAATCCTGCAGAGCGAAGATATCCGCAACTTGGAATCCGCAGCATCCGGTCAAGATCCTCTTCACAAAAAGGGAGCGGTCGATGGGCGATTGTCCCTCCACCTTCTTCACTGTGACTCGGACAGTGTTCCGGACTCCCTGTCTCGCTCCTCGGTTTGCTGCAATCTCGCTTGCAGGTCGCCCGTCACTCCAGGCTCTCGAGCTCGCTGTTCCATTGGCCGCCGTCGCGCCTGCCAATCGCTCTCTGCCCCGGGCTGCCAAGCTTGCTGCTTGCTTGGCCCTCGTCTCGCCTGCCAATCGCTCTCCGCCCTGGAGTCCCGGGCTCGCTTCCTCATTGGCCGACGTCATGCCTGCCAATCGCTCTCCGCCCCGGCCTCCCGAGCTCGCTCCTTCGTTGGCCGCCCTCTCGCCTGCCGATCGCTCTCCGCTGCAGGCTCTCGACCTCGCTGCATGGTCGGCCGCCACCTCGCGCTGCAGGTCGCTCTCCACTCCGGGCTCCCGCAATCGCTCCTCCTCCGGCGGCCTCGGTTTCTGCTCCCGATAGCTCCTTTCTCGGGTTTCCTCGCTCTCTGCTCCGTCAGTCTCCATCTATGCAGATCGCTCTGCTCTGATTGGATCAAGGCCGAAGCCAGCATGAAAATGCAGCCAAACCAGAAACACCAGTATCGCGACACAAGGTCAATTAGCATCAGAATCAAGCAGATACTGATAAGAACAGATACTACACTTGATCTTAGCCAAAAGGCCGAGAAGCGATAGCCTGTAAACTCCCGCCGACGCGCAAGTGTCCCTCGGCCTCTGTCTTCTCCGTCAATCTGGCCGCGGTCGGCCGAGCGCAGGTGCGACGGCGGGCCTGCAGCAAGAGAGCAATTTCGGCCAGGGCTTACTTACTTGCAAGCCAGACGAAAAGCCGTGCCCGTATGGCACCCCCTTCCCTTCGGCGGAGATGACGCCATGAAAGCATTTGCATTTTGCGAGCAATTAACCAACCGGGCGGCGCGCAGGAGCGCGCCGGCGGGGCTTGCGGTGTCCCCTCCCCCCTCCTTTTCCAACGGGGGCGGGCGCAGTGGCTCAGAAATCCAACAGGGTGCAGCACGGTCCAGGTCAGCTGCAGAGCGGGAAAGGTGGCGAGGCCCCGCCCTGAAATCCAGGGCACGTCCCCATATGCAAATAAGAAAGAAAAACACAATTTTGACATGCAAACGCAGAGCGAAAAACACCCCCGAAGGCGGCTGCTTAGCCTGCGGCGCGGCCGGCCAGCGAGCGGGTGAAAAGTAAGGCGGCGGCACGACAAGGGCGAGCCCGAGCGGCTCTACAACGGAAAGACAGCACGGCTGAAAGTGGTGCGAAAACTTTTTCTGCTTTTGACTTTTGCGACTTCCCACCCCAAAGAGGGGAAGCTGCACCGCTCCCGGAAGCACTGCAATACCAGGTCGATGCGTGGAGTGGACGGAGCAAGCCCCTGTTCCATCTCCCTGTTCCAAAAATCAATTTAATATTTGGTCCCCAGATAGGGGACGTATCAGATATTAAACTGATAAGAACAGATACTACACTTGATCTTAGCCAAAAGGCCGAGAAGCGATAGCCTGTAAACTCCCGCCGACGCGCAAGTGTCCCTCGGCCTCTGTCTTCTCCGTCAATCTGGCCGCGGTCGGCCGAGCGCAGGTGCGACGGCGGGCCTGCAGCAAGAGAGCAATTTCGGCCAGGGCTTACTTACTTGCAAGCCAGACGAAAAGCCGTGCCCGTATGGCACCCCCTTCCCTTCGAAAGCATTTGCATTTTGCGAGCAATTAACCAACCGGGCGGCGCGCAGGAGCGCGCCGGCGGGGCTTGCGGTGTCCCCTCCCCCCTCCTTTTCCAACGGGGGCGGGCGCAGTGGCTCAGAAATCCAACAGGGTGCAGCACGGTCCAGGTCAGCTGCAGAGCGGGAAAGGTGGCGAGGCCCCGCCCTGAAATCCAGGGCACGTCCCCATATGCAAATAAGAAAGAAAAACACAATTTTGACATGCAAACGCAGAGCGAAAAACACCCCCGAAGGCGGCTGCTTAGCCTGCGGCGCGGCCGGCCAGCGAGCGGGTGAAAAGTAAGGCGGCGGCACGACAAGGGCGAGCCCGAGCGGCTCTACAACGGAAAGACAGCACGGCTGAAAGTGGTGCGAAAACTTTTTCTGCTTTTGACTTTTGCGACTTCCCACCCCAAAGAGGGGAAGCTGCACCGCTCCCGGAAGCACTGCAATACCAGGTCGATGCGTGGAGTGGACGGAGCAAGCCCCTGTTCCATCTCCCTGTTCCAAAAATCAATTTAATATTTGGTCCCCAGATAGGGGACGTATCAGATATTAAACTGATAAGAACAGATACTACACTTGATCTTAGCCAAAAGGCCGAGAAGCGATAGCCTGTAAACTCCCGCCGACGCGCAAGTGTCCCTCGGCCTCTGTCTTCTCCGTCAATCTGGCCGCGGTCGGCCGAGCGCAGGTGCGACGGCGGGCCTGCAGCAAGAGAGCAATTTCGGCCAGGGCTTACTTACTTGCAAGCCAGACGAAAAGCCGTGCCCGTATGGCACCCCCTTCCCTTCGGCGGAGATGACGCCATGAAAGCATTTGCATTTTGCGAGCAATTAACCAACCGGGCGGCGCGCAGGAGCGCGCCGGCGGGGCTTGCGGTGTCCCCTCCCCCCTCCTTTTCCAACGGGGGCGGGCGCAGTGGCTCAGAAATCCAACAGGGTGCAGCACGGTCCAGGTCAGCTGCAGAGCGGGAAAGGTGGCGAGGCCCCGCCCTGAAATCCAGGGCACGTCCCCATATGCAAATAAGAAAGAAAAACACAATTTTGACATGCAAACGCAGAGCGAAAAACACCCCCGAAGGCGGCTGCTTAGCCTGCGGCGCGGCCGGCCAGCGAGCGGGTGAAAAGTAAGGCGGCGGCACGACAAGGGCGAGCCCGAGCGGCTCTACAACGGAAAGACAGCACGGCTGAAAGTGGTGCGAAAACTTTTTCTGCTTTTGACTTTTGCGACTTCCCACCCCAAAGAGGGGAAGCTGCACCGCTCCCGGAAGCACTGCAATACCAGGTCGATGCGTGGAGTGGACGGAGCAAGCCCCTGTTCCATCTCCCTGTTCCAAAAATCAATTTAATATTTGGTCCCCAGATAGGGGACGTATCAGATATTAAACTGATAAGAACAGATACTACACTTGATCTTAGCCAAAAGGCCGAGAAGCGATAGCCTGTAAACTCCCGCCGACGCGCAAGTGTCCCTCGGCCTCTGTCTTCTCCGTCAATCTGGCCGCGGTCGGCCGAGCGCAGGTGCGACGGCGGGCCTGCAGCAAGAGAGCAATTTCGGCCAGGGCTTACTTACTTGCAAGCCAGACGAAAAGCCGTGCCCGTATGGCACCCCCTTCCCTTCGGCGGAGATGACGCCATGAAAGCATTTGCATTTTGCGAGCAATTAACCAACCGGGCGGCGCGCAGGAGCGCGCCGGCGGGGCTTGCGGTGTCCCCTCCCCCCTCCTTTTCCAACGGGGGCGGGCGCAGTGGCTCAGAAATCCAACAGGGTGCAGCACGGTCCAGGTCAGCTGCAGAGCGGGAAAGGTGGCGAGGCCCCGCCCTGAAATCCAGGGCACGTCCCCATATGCAAATAAGAAAGAAAAACACAATTTTGACATGCAAACGCAGAGCGAAAAACACCCCCGAAGGCGGCTGCTTAGCCTGCGGCGCGGCCGGCCAGCGAGCGGGTGAAAAGTAAGGCGGCGGCACGACAAGGGCGAGCCCGAGCGGCTCTACAACGGAAAGACAGCACGGCTGAAAGTGGTGCGAAAACTTTTTCTGCTTTTGACTTTTGCGACTTCCCACCCCAAAGAGGGGAAGCTGCACCGCTCCCGGAAGCACTGCAATACCAGGTCGATGCGTGGAGTGGACGGAGCAAGCCCCTGTTCCATCTCCCTGTTCCAAAAATCAATTTAATATTTGGTCCCCAGATAGGGGACGTATCAGATATTAAACTGATAAGAACAGATACTACACTTGATCTTAGCCAAAAGGCCGAGAAGCGATAGCCTGTAAACTCCCGCCGACGCGCAAGTGTCCCTCGGCCTCTGTCTTCTCCGTCAATCTGGCCGCGGTCGGCCGAGCGCAGGTGCGACGGCGGGCCTGCAGCAAGAGAGCAATTTCGGCCAGGGCTTACTTACTTGCAAGCCAGACGAAAAGCCGTGCCCGTATGGCACCCCCTTCCCTTCGGCGGAGATGACGCCATGAAAGCATTTGCATTTTGCGAGCAATTAACCAACCGGGCGGCGCGCAGGAGCGCGCCGGCGGGGCTTGCGGTGTCCCCTCCCCCCTCCTTTTCCAACGGGGGCGGGCGCAGTGGCTCAGAAATCCAACAGGGTGCAGCACGGTCCAGGTCAGCTGCAGAGCGGGAAAGGTGGCGAGGCCCCGCCCTGAAATCCAGGGCACGTCCCCATATGCAAATAAGAAAGAAAAACACAATTTTGACATGCAAACGCAGAGCGAAAAACACCCCCGAAGGCGGCTGCTTAGCCTGCGGCGCGGCCGGCCAGCGAGCGGGTGAAAAGTAAGGCGGCGGCACGACAAGGGCGAGCCCGAGCGGCTCTACAACGGAAAGACAGCACGGCTGAAAGTGGTGCGAAAACTTTTTCTGCTTTTGACTTTTGCGACTTCCCACCCCAAAGAGGGGAAGCTGCACCGCTCCCGGAAGCACTGCAATACCAGGTCGATGCGTGGAGTGGACGGAGCAAGCCCCTGTTCCATCTCCCTGTTCCAAAAATCAATTTAATATTTGGTCCCCAGATAGGGGACGTATCAGATATTAAACTGATAAGAACAGATACTACACTTGATCTTAGCCAAAAGGCCGAGAAGCGATAGCCTGTAAACTCCCGCCGACGCGCAAGTGTCCCTCGGCCTCTGTCTTCTCCGTCAATCTGGCCGCGGTCGGCCGAGCGCAGGTGCGACGGCGGGCCTGCAGCAAGAGAGCAATTTCGGCCAGGGCTTACTTACTTGCAAGCCAGACGAAAAGCCGTGCCCGTATGGCACCCCCTTCCCTTCGGCGGAGATGACGCCATGAAAGCATTTGCATTTTGCGAGCAATTAACCAACCGGGCGGCGCGCAGGAGCGCGCCGGCGGGGCTTGCGGTGTCCCCTCCCCCCTCCTTTTCCAACGGGGGCGGGCGCAGTGGCTCAGAAATCCAACAGGGTGCAGCACGGTCCAGGTCAGCTGCAGAGCGGGAAAGGTGGCGAGGCCCCGCCCTGAAATCCAGGGCACGTCCCCATATGCAAATAAGAAAGAAAAACACAATTTTGACATGCAAACGCAGAGCGAAAAACACCCCCGAAGGCGGCTGCTTAGCCTGCGGCGCGGCCGGCCAGCGAGCGGGTGAAAAGTAAGGCGGCGGCACGACAAGGGCGAGCCCGAGCGGCTCTACAACGGAAAGACAGCACGGCTGAAAGTGGTGCGAAAACTTTTTCTGCTTTTGACTTTTGCGACTTCCCACCCCAAAGAGGGGAAGCTGCACCGCTCCCGGAAGCACTGCAATACCAGGTCGATGCGTGGAGTGGACGGAGCAAGCCCCTGTTCCATCTCCCTGTTCCAAAAATCAATTTAATATTTGGTCCCCAGATAGGGGACGTATCAGATATTAAACTGATAAGAACAGATACTACACTTGATCTTAGCCAAAAGGCCGAGAAGCGATAGCCTGTAAACTCCCGCCGACGCGCAAGTGTCCCTCGGCCTCTGTCTTCTCCGTCAATCTGGCCGCGGTCGGCCGAGCGCAGGTGCGACGGCGGGCCTGCAGCAAGAGAGCAATTTCGGCCAGGGCTTACTTACTTGCAAGCCAGACGAAAAGCCGTGCCCGTATGGCACCCCCTTCCCTTCGGCGGAGATGACGCCATGAAAGCATTTGCATTTTGCGAGCAATTAACCAACCGGGCGGCGCGCAGGAGCGCGCCGGCGGGGCTTGCGGTGTCCCCTCCCCCCTCCTTTTCCAACGGGGGCGGGCGCAGTGGCTCAGAAATCCAACAGGGTGCAGCACGGTCCAGGTCAGCTGCAGAGCGGGAAAGGTGGCGAGGCCCCGCCCTGAAATCCAGGGCACGTCCCCATATGCAAATAAGAAAGAAAAACACAATTTTGACATGCAAACGCAGAGCGAAAAACACCCCCGAAGGCGGCTGCTTAGCCTGCGGCGCGGCCGGCCAGCGAGCGGGTGAAAAGTAAGGCGGCGGCACGACAAGGGCGAGCCCGAGCGGCTCTACAACGGAAAGACAGCACGGCTGAAAGTGGTGCGAAAACTTTTTCTGCTTTTGACTTTTGCGACTTCCCACCCCAAAGAGGGGAAGCTGCACCGCTCCCGGAAGCACTGCAATACCAGGTCGATGCGTGGAGTGGACGGAGCAAGCCCCTGTTCCATCTCCCTGTTCCAAAAATCAATTTAATATTTGGTCCCCAGATAGGGGACGTATCAGATATTAAACTGATAAGAACAGATACTACACTTGATCTTAGCCAAAAGGCCGAGAAGCGATAGCCTGTAAACTCCCGCCGACGCGCAAGTGTCCCTCGGCCTCTGTCTTCTCCGTCAATCTGGCCGCGGTCGGCCGAGCGCAGGTGCGACGGCGGGCCTGCAGCAAGAGAGCAATTTCGGCCAGGGCTTACTTACTTGCAAGCCAGACGAAAAGCCGTGCCCGTATGGCACCCCCTTCCCTTCGGCGGAGATGACGCCATGAAAGCATTTGCATTTTGCGAGCAATTAACCAACCGGGCGGCGCGCAGGAGCGCGCCGGCGGGGCTTGCGGTGTCCCCTCCCCCCTCCTTTTCCAACGGGGGCGGGCGCAGTGGCTCAGAAATCCAACAGGGTGCAGCACGGTCCAGGTCAGCTGCAGAGCGGGAAAGGTGGCGAGGCCCCGCCCTGAAATCCAGGGCACGTCCCCATATGCAAATAAGAAAGAAAAACACAATTTTGACATGCAAACGCAGAGCGAAAAACACCCCCGAAGGCGGCTGCTTAGCCTGCGGCGCGGCCGGCCAGCGAGCGGGTGAAAAGTAAGGCGGCGGCACGACAAGGGCGAGCCCGAGCGGCTCTACAACGGAAAGACAGCACGGCTGAAAGTGGTGCGAAAACTTTTTCTGCTTTTGACTTTTGCGACTTCCCACCCCAAAGAGGGGAAGCTGCACCGCTCCCGGAAGCACTGCAATACCAGGTCGATGCGTGGAGTGGACGGAGCAAGCCCCTGTTCCATCTCCCTGTTCCAAAAATCAATTTAATATTTGGTCCCCAGATAGGGGACGTATCAGATATTAAACTGATAAGAACAGATACTACACTTGATCTTAGCCAAAAGGCCGAGAAGCGATAGCCTGTAAACTCCCGCCGACGCGCAAGTGTCCCTCGGCCTCTGTCTTCTCCGTCAATCTGGCCGCGGTCGGCCGAGCGCAGGTGCGACGGCGGGCCTGCAGCAAGAGAGCAATTTCGGCCAGGGCTTACTTACTTGCAAGCCAGACGAAAAGCCGTGCCCGTATGGCACCCCCTTCCCTTCGGCGGAGATGACGCCATGAAAGCATTTGCATTTTGCGAGCAATTAACCAACCGGGCGGCGCGCAGGAGCGCGCCGGCGGGGCTTGCGGTGTCCCCTCCCCCCTCCTTTTCCAACGGGGGCGGGCGCAGTGGCTCAGAAATCCAACAGGGTGCAGCACGGTCCAGGTCAGCTGCAGAGCGGGAAAGGTGGCGAGGCCCCGCCCTGAAATCCAGGGCACGTCCCCATATGCAAATAAGAAAGAAAAACACAATTTTGACATGCAAACGCAGAGCGAAAAACACCCCCGAAGGCGGCTGCTTAGCCTGCGGCGCGGCCGGCCAGCGAGCGGGTGAAAAGTAAGGCGGCGGCACGACAAGGGCGAGCCCGAGCGGCTCTACAACGGAAAGACAGCACGGCTGAAAGTGGTGCGAAAACTTTTTCTGCTTTTGACTTTTGCGACTTCCCACCCCAAAGAGGGGAAGCTGCACCGCTCCCGGAAGCACTGCAATACCAGGTCGATGCGTGGAGTGGACGGAGCAAGCCCCTGTTCCATCTCCTGTTCCAAAAATCAATTTAATATTTGGTCCCCAGATAGGGGACGTATCAGATATTAAACTGATAAGAACAGATACTACACTTGATCTTAGCCAAAAGGCCGAGAAGCGATAGCCTGTAAACTCCCGCCGACGCGCAAGTGTCCCTCGGCCTCTGTCTTCTCCGTCAATCTGGCCGCGGTCGGCCGAGCGCAGGTGCGACGGCGGGCCTGCAGCAAGAGAGCAATTTCGGCCAGGGCTTACTTACTTGCAAGCCAGACGAAAAGCCGTGCCCGTATGGCACCCCCTTCCCTTCGGCGGAGATGACGCCATGAAAGCATTTGCATTTTGCGAGCAAATTAACCAACCGGGCGGCGCGCAGGAGCGCGCCGGCGGGGCTTGCGGTGTCCCCTCCCCCCTCCTTTTCCAACGGGGGCGGGCGCAGTGGCTCAGAAATCCAACAGGGTGCAGCACGGTCCAGGTCAGCTGCAGAGCGGGAAAGGTGGCGAGGCCCCGCCCTGAAATCCAGGGCACGTCCCCATATGCAAATAAGAAAGAAAAACACAATTTTGACATGCAAACGCAGAGCGAAAAACACCCCCGAAGCGGCTGCTTAGCCTGCGGCGCGGCCGGCCAGCGAGCGGGTGAAAAGTAAGGCGGCGGCACGACAAGGGCGAGCCCGAGCGGCTCTACAACGGAAAGACAGCACGGCTGAAAGTGGTGCGAAAACTTTTTCTGCTTTTGACTTTTGCGACTTCCCACCCCAAAGAGGGGAAGCTGCACCGCTCCCGGAAGCACTGCAATACCAGGTCGATGCGTGGAGTGGACGGAGCAAGCCCCTGTTCCATCTCCCTGTTCCAAAAATCAATTTAATATTTGGTCCCCAGATAGGGGACGATCGCAGATAGGGGACGTATCAGATATTAAACTGATAAGAACAGATACTACACTTGATCTTAGCCAAAAGGCCGAGAAGCGATAGCCTGTAAACTCCCGCCGACGCGCAAGTGTCCCTCGGCCTCTGTCTTCTCCGTCAATCTGGCCGCGGTCGGCCGAGCGCAGGTGCGACGGCGGGCCTGCAGCAAGAGAGCAATTTCGGCCAGGGCTTACTTACTTGCAAGCCAGACGAAAAGCCGTGCCCGTATGGCACCCCCTTCCCTTCGGCGGAGATGACGCCATGAAAGCATTTGCATTTTGCGAGCAATTAACCAACCGGGCGGCGCGCAGGAGCGCGCCGGCGGGGCTTGCGGTGTCCCCTCCCCCCTCCTTTTCCAACGGGGGCGGGCGCAGTGGCTCAGAAATCCAACAGGGTGCAGCACGGTCCAGGTCAGCTGCAGAGCGGGAAAGGTGGCGAGGCCCCGCCCTGAAATCCAGGGCACGTCCCCATATGCAAATAAGAAAGAAAAACACAATTTTGACATGCAAACGCAGAGCGAAAAACACCCCCGAAGGCGGCTGCTTAGCCTGCGGCGCGGCCGGCCAGCGAGCGGGTGAAAAGTAAGGCGGCGGCACGACAAGGGCGAGCCCGAGCGGCTCTACAACGGAAAGACAGCACGGCTGAAAGTGGTGCGAAAACTTTTTCTGCTTTTGACTTTTGCGACTTCCCACCCCAAAGAGGGGAAGCTGCACCGCTCCCGGAAGCACTGCAATACCAGGTCGATGCGTGGAGTGGACGGAGCAAGCCCCTGTTCCATCTCCCTGTTCCAAAAATCAATTTAATATTTGGTCCCCAGATAGGGGACGTATCAGATATTAAACTGATAAGAACAGATACTACACTTGATCTTAGCCAAAAGGCCGAGAAGCGATAGCCTGTAAACTCCCGCCGACGCGCAAGTGTCCCTCGGCCTCTGTCTTCTCCGTCAATCTGGCCGCGGTCGGCCGAGCGCAGGTGCGACGGCGGGCCTGCAGCAAGAGAGCAATTTCGGCCAGGGCTTACTTACTTGCAAGCCAGACGAAAAGCCGTGCCCGTATGGCACCCCCTTCCCTTCGGCGGAGATGACGCCATGAAAGCATTTGCATTTTGCGAGCAATTAACCAACCGGGCGGCGCGCAGGAGCGCGCCGGCGGGGCTTGCGGTGTCCCCTCCCCCCTCCTTTTCCAACGGGGGCGGGCGCAGTGGCTCAGAAATCCAACAGGGTGCAGCACGGTCCAGGTCAGCTGCAGAGCGGGAAAGGTGGCGAGGCCCCGCCCTGAAATCCAGGGCACGTCCCCATATGCAAATAAGAAAGAAAAACACAATTTTGACATGCAAACGCAGAGCGAAAAACACCCCCGAAGGCGGCTGCTTAGCCTGCGGCGCGGCCGGCCAGCGAGCGGGTGAAAAGTAAGGCGGCGGCACGACAAGGGCGAGCCCGAGCGGCTCTACAACGGAAAGACAGCACGGCTGAAAGTGGTGCGAAAACTTTTTCTGCTTTTGACTTTTGCGACTTCCCACCCCAAAGAGGGGAAGCTGCACCGCTCCCGGAAGCACTGCAATACCAGGTCGATGCGTGGAGTGGACGGAGCAAGCCCCTGTTCCATCTCCCTGTTCCAAAAATCAATTTAATATTTGGTCCCCAGATAGGGGACGTATCAGATATTAAACTGATAAGAACAGATACTACACTTGATCTTAGCCAAAAGGCCGAGAAGCGATAGCCTGTAAACTCCCGCCGACGCGCAAGTGTCCCTCGGCCTCTGTCTTCTCCGTCAATCTGGCCGCGGTCGGCCGAGCGCAGGTGCGACGGCGGGCCTGCAGCAAGAGAGCAATTTCGGCCAGGGCTTACTTACTTGCAAGCCAGACGAAAAGCCGTGCCCGTATGGCACCCCCTTCCCTTCGGCGGAGATGACGCCATGAAAGCATTTGCATTTTGCGAGCAATTAACCAACCGGGCGGCGCGCAGGAGCGCGCCGGCGGGGCTTGCGGTGTCCCCTCCCCCCTCCTTTTCCAACGGGGGCGGGCGCAGTGGCTCAGAAATCCAACAGGGTGCAGCACGGTCCAGGTCAGCTGCAGAGCGGGAAAGGTGGCGAGGCCCCGCCCTGAAATCCAGGGCACGTCCCCATATGCAAATAAGAAAGAAAAACACAATTTTGACATGCAAACGCAGAGCGAAAAACACCCCCGAAGGCGGCTGCTTAGCCTGCGGCGCGGCCGGCCAGCGAGCGGGTGAAAAGTAAGGCGGCGGCACGACAAGGGCGAGCCCGAGCGGCTCTACAACGGAAAGACAGCACGGCTGAAAGTGGTGCGAAAACTTTTTCTGCTTTTGACTTTTGCGACTTCCCACCCCAAAGAGGGGAAGCTGCACCGCTCCCGGAAGCACTGCAATACCAGGTCGATGCGTGGAGTGGACGGAGCAAGCCCCTGTTCCATAAATCAATTTAATATTTGGTCCCCAGATAGGGGACGTATCAGATATTAAACTGATAAGAACAGATACTACACTTGATCTTAGCCAAAAGGCCGAGAAGCGATAGCCTGTAAACTCCCGCCGACGCGCAAGTGTCCCTCGGCCTCTGTCTTCTCCGTCAATCTGGCCGCGGTCGGCCGAGCGCAGGTGCGACGGCGGGCCTGCAGCAAGAGAGCAATTTCGGCCAGGGCTTACTTACTTGCAAGCCAGACGAAAAGCCGTGCCCGTATGGCACCCCCTTCCCTTCGGCGGAGATGACGCCATGAAAGCATTTGCATTTTGCGAGCAATTAACCAACCGGGCGGCGCGCAGGAGCGCGCCGGCGGGGCTTGCGGTGTCCCCTCCCCCCTCCTTTTCCAACGGGGGCGGGCGCAGTGGCTCAGAAATCCAACAGGGTGCAGCACGGTCCAGGTCAGCTGCAGAGCGGGAAAGGTGGCGAGGCCCCGCCCTGAAATCCAGGGCACGTCCCCATATGCAAATAAGAAAGAAAAACACAATTTTGACATGCAAACGCAGAGCGAAAAACACCCCCGAAGGCGGCTGCTTAGCCTGCGGCGCGGCCGGCCAGCGAGCGGGTGAAAAGTAAGGCGGCGGCACGACAAGGGCGAGCCCGAGCGGCTCTACAACGGAAAGACAGCACGGCTGAAAGTGGTGCGAAAACTTTTTCTGCTTTTGACTTTTGCGACTTCCCACCCCAAAGAGGGGAAGCTGCACCGCTCCCGGAAGCACTGCAATACCAGGTCGATGCGTGGAGTGGACGGAGCAAGCCCCTGTTCCATAAATCAATTTAATATTTGGTCCCCAGATAGGGGACGTATCAGATATTAAACTGATAAGAACAGATACTACACTTGATCTTAGCCAAAAGGCCGAGAAGCGATAGCCTGTAAACTCCCGCCGACGCGCAAGTGTCCCTCGGCCTCTGTCTTCTCCGTCAATCTGGCCGCGGTCGGCCGAGCGCAGGTGCGACGGCGGGCCTGCAGCAAGAGAGCAATTTCGGCCAGGGCTTACTTACTTGCAAGCCAGACGAAAAGCCGTGCCCGTATGGCACCCCCTTCCCTTCGGCGGAGATGACGCCATGAAAGCATTTGCATTTTGCGAGCAATTAACCAACCGGGCGGCGCGCAGGAGCGCGCCGGCGGGGCTTGCGGTGTCCCCTCCCCCCTCCTTTTCCAACGGGGGCGGGCGCAGTGGCTCAGAAATCCAACAGGGTGCAGCACGGTCCAGGTCAGCTGCAGAGCGGGAAAGGTGGCGAGGCCCCGCCCTGAAATCCAGGGCACGTCCCCATATGCAAATAAGAAAGAAAAACACAATTTTGACATGCAAACGCAGAGCGAAAAACACCCCCGAAGGCGGCTGCTTAGCCTGCGGCGCGGCCGGCCAGCGAGCGGGTGAAAAGTAAGGCGGCGGCACGACAAGGGCGAGCCCGAGCGGCTCTACAACGGAAAGACAGCACGGCTGAAAGTGGTGCGAAAACTTTTTCTGCTTTTGACTTTTGCGACTTCCCACCCCAAAGAGGGGAAGCTGCACCGCTCCCGGAAGCACTGCAATACCAGGTCGATGCGTGGAGTGGACGGAGCAAGCCCCTGTTCCATCTCCCTGTTCCAAAAATCAATTTAATATTTGGTCCCCAGATAGGGGACGTATCAGATATTAAACTGATAAGAACAGATACTACACTTGATCTTAGCCAAAAGGCCGAGAAGCGATAGCCTGTAAACTCCCGCCGACGCGCAAGTGTCCCTCGGCCTCTGTCTTCTCCGTCAATCTGGCCGCGGTCGGCCGAGCGCAGGTGCGACGGCGGGCCTGCAGCAAGAGAGCAATTTCGGCCAGGGCTTACTTACTTGCAAGCCAGACGAAAAGCCGTGCCCGTATGGCACCCCCTTCCCTTCGGCGGAGATGACGCCATGAAAGCATTTGCATTTTGCGAGCAATTAACCAACCGGGCGGCGCGCAGGAGCGCGCCGGCGGGGCTTGCGGTGTCCCCTCCCCCCTCCTTTTCCAACGGGGGCGGGCGCAGTGGCTCAGAAATCCAACAGGGTGCAGCACGGTCCAGGTCAGCTGCAGAGCGGGAAAGGTGGCGAGGCCCCGCCCTGAAATCCAGGGCACGTCCCCATATGCAAATAAGAAAGAAAAACACAATTTTGACATGCAAACGCAGAGCGAAAAACACCCCCGAAGGCGGCTGCTTAGCCTGCGGCGCGGCCGGCCAGCGAGCGGGTGAAAAGTAAGGCGGCGGCACGACAAGGGCGAGCCCGAGCGGCTCTACAACGGAAAGACAGCACGGCTGAAAGTGGTGCGAAAACTTTTTCTGCTTTTGACTTTTGCGACTTCCCACCCCAAAGAGGGGAAGCTGCACCGCTCCCGGAAGCACTGCAATACCAGGTCGATGCGTGGAGTGGACGGAGCAAGCCCCTGTTCCATCTCCCTGTTCCAAAAATCAATTTAATATTTGGTCCCCAGATAGGGGACGTATCAGATATTAAACTGATAAGAACAGATACTACACTTGATCTTAGCCAAAAGGCCGAGAAGCGATAGCCTGTAAACTCCCGCCGACGCGCAAGTGTCCCTCGGCCTCTGTCTTCTCCGTCAATCTGGCCGCGGTCGGCCGAGCGCAGGTGCGACGGCGGGCCTGCAGCAAGAGAGCAATTTCGGCCAGGGCTTACTTACTTGCAAGCCAGACGAAAAGCCGTGCCCGTATGGCACCCCCTTCCCTTCGGCGGAGATGACGCCATGAAAGCATTTGCATTTTGCGAGCAATTAACCAACCGGGCGGCGCGCAGGAGCGCGCCGGCGGGGCTTGCGGTGTCCCCTCCCCCCTCCTTTTCCAACGGGGGCGGGCGCAGTGGCTCAGAAATCCAACAGGGTGCAGCACGGTCCAGGTCAGCTGCAGAGCGGGAAAGGTGGCGAGGCCCCGCCCTGAAATCCAGGGCACGTCCCCATATGCAAATAAGAAAGAAAAACACAATTTTGACATGCAAACGCAGAGCGAAAAACACCCCCGAAGGCGGCTGCTTAGCCTGCGGCGCGGCCGGCCAGCGAGCGGGTGAAAAGTAAGGCGGCGGCACGACAAGGGCGAGCCCGAGCGGCTCTACAACGGAAAGACAGCACGGCTGAAAGTGGTGCGAAAACTTTTTCTGCTTTTGACTTTTGCGACTTCCCACCCCAAAGAGGGGAAGCTGCACCGCTCCCGGAAGCACTGCAATACCAGGTCGATGCGTGGAGTGGACGGAGCAAGCCCCTGTTCCATCTCCCTGTTCCAAAAATCAATTTAATATTTGGTCCCCAGATAGGGGACGTATCAGATATTAAACTGATAAGAACAGATACTACACTTGATCTTAGCCAAAAGGCCGAGAAGCGATAGCCTGTAAACTCCCGCCGACGCGCAAGTGTCCCTCGGCCTCTGTCTTCTCCGTCAATCTGGCCGCGGTCGGCCGAGCGCAGGTGCGACGGCGGGCCTGCAGCAAGAGAGCAATTTCGGCCAGGGCTTACTTACTTGCAAGCCAGACGAAAAGCCGTGCCCGTATGGCACCCCCTTCCCTTCGGCGGAGATGACGCCATGAAAGCATTTGCATTTTGCGAGCAATTAACCAACCGGGCGGCGCGCAGGAGCGCGCCGGCGGGGCTTGCGGTGTCCCCTCCCCCCTCCTTTTCCAACGGGGGCGGGCGCAGTGGCTCAGAAATCCAACAGGGTGCAGCACGGTCCAGGTCAGCTGCAGAGCGGGAAAGGTGGCGAGGCCCCGCCCTGAAATCCAGGGCACGTCCCCATATGCAAATAAGAAAGAAAAACACAATTTTGACATGCAAACGCAGAGCGAAAAACACCCCCGAAGGCGGCTGCTTAGCCTGCGGCGCGGCCGGCCAGCGAGCGGGTGAAAAGTAAGGCGGCGGCACGACAAGGGCGAGCCCGAGCGGCTCTACAACGGAAAGACAGCACGGCTGAAAGTGGTGCGAAAACTTTTTCTGCTTTTGACTTTTGCGACTTCCCACCCCAAAGAGGGGAAGCTGCACCGCTCCCGGAAGCACTGCAATACCAGGTCGATGCGTGGAGTGGACGGAGCAAGCCCCTGTTCCATCTCCCTGTTCCAAAAATCAATTTAATATTTGGTCCCCAGATAGGGGACGTATCAGATATTAAACTGATAAGAACAGATACTACACTTGATCTTAGCCAAAAGGCCGAGAAGCGATAGCCTGTAAACTCCCGCCGACGCGCAAGTGTCCCTCGGCCTCTGTCTTCTCCGTCAATCTGGCCGCGGTCGGCCGAGCGCAGGTGCGACGGCGGGCCTGCAGCAAGAGAGCAATTTCGGCCAGGGCTTACTTACTTGCAAGCCAGACGAAAAGCCGTGCCCGTATGGCACCCCCTTCCCTTCGGCGGAGATGACGCCATGAAAGCATTTGCATTTTGCGAGCAATTAACCAACCGGGCGGCGCGCAGGAGCGCGCCGGCGGGGCTTGCGGTGTCCCCTCCCCCCTCCTTTTCCAACGGGGGCGGGCGCAGTGGCTCAGAAATCCAACAGGGTGCAGCACGGTCCAGGTCAGCTGCAGAGCGGGAAAGGTGGCGAGGCCCCGCCCTGAAATCCAGGGCACGTCCCCATATGCAAATAAGAAAGAAAAACACAATTTTGACATGCAAACGCAGAGCGAAAAACACCCCCGAAGGCGGCTGCTTAGCCTGCGGCGCGGCCGGCCAGCGAGCGGGTGAAAAGTAAGGCGGCGGCACGACAAGGGCGAGCCCGAGCGGCTCTACAACGGAAAGACAGCACGGCTGAAAGTGGTGCGAAAACTTTTTCTGCTTTTGACTTTTGCGACTTCCCACCCCAAAGAGGGGAAGCTGCACCGCTCCCGGAAGCACTGCAATACCAGGTCGATGCGTGGAGTGGACGGAGCAAGCCCCTGTTCCATCTCCCTGTTCCAAAAATCAATTTAATATTTGGTCCCCAGATAGGGGACGTATCAGATATTAAACTGATAAGAACAGATTTTTTTTTTTTTTTTTTTTTTTCAATATATATGCTTTATTCATAAAAATCTTTGTTCATGTACATGACAATGCAGTCCACATCTGGTACAGTGCAAATTAACTTCAGCACATGGCACTCAATTTACAAATTACATTACATTTATCATTACATATATCAAAGCATGTTTCAATATATAACAATATACACTCCACAAAGCATATTACAGATGAAAGCAGTACATGGTACTCTCTTTACACAAACAGGTACATTTTCATTGCATGTTTTATCAGTCATACAGCCCAAGGGGGGCCGAGATGCATTCCAACATTTCTCAAAATACATTACATTACAATCCACCAACCGTATTATATATGGCTTAATAATACACATGAACGCAGTACATGGTACTCTATTTACATTCACAGATTACAAGTGCTTTACAATTAACACACTTGTACGTCATGCGGCCCGAGGGGGGGGTTTTCCACTGGTTTCAGCCCCTCAGTGTACACTGGCGGGAGGGCCTTAAACTGTGGCCCTTCCCCATCGTGCCTTGGCGGCGGCGGCACCAACCTTTAGTGCGTCCCTCAGCACGTACTCCCGGACCTTGGAATGTGCCAATCTGCAACACTCGGTCGTGGACATCTCCTTGCTCTGGAAGACCAGCAAGTTTCGGGCAGACCAAAGGGCGTCTTTCACCGAGTTGATGATCTTCCAGCAGCAGTTGATGTTTGTCTCGGTGTGCGTCCCTGGGAACAGTCCGTAGAGCACAGAGTCCTGTGTTACCGAGCTGCTCGGGATGAACCTCGACAAAGACCACTGCATCTCTTTCCAGACCTTCTGTGCAAAGGCACATTCCAGAAGGAGATGGATGACGGTCTCGTCCCAAGCGCAGCCTCCTCGCGGACAGCGTGCGGTGGAGCAGAGACGTCGGGAGTGCATGAAGGATCTGACGGGGAGGGCCCTTCTCACCACCAGCCAAGCTACGTCTTGGTGCTTGTTTACTACACTTGATCTTAGCCAAAAGGCCGAGAAGCGATAGCCTGTAAACTCCCGCCGACGCGCAAGTGTCCCTCGGCCTCTGTCTTCTCCGTCAATCTGGCCGCGGTCGGCCGAGCGCAGGTGCGACGGCGGGCCTGCAGCAAGAGAGCAATTTCGGCCAGGGCTTACTTACTTGCAAGCCAGACGAAAAGCCGTGCCCGTATGGCACCCCCTTCCCTTCGGCGGAGATGACGCCATGAAAGCATTTGCATTTTGCGAGCAATTAACCAACCGGGCGGCACGCAGGAGCGCGCCGGCGGGGCTTGCGGTGTCCCCTCCCCCCTCCTTTTCCAACGGGGGCGGGCGCAGTGGCTCAGAAATCCAACAGGGTGCAGCACGGTCCAGGTCAGCTGCAGAGCGGGAAAGGTGGCGAGGCCCCGCCCTGAAATCCAGGGCACGTCCCCATATGCAAATAAGAAAGAAAAACACAATTTTGACATGCAAACGCAGAGCGAAAAACACCCCCGAAGGCGGCTGCTTAGCCTGCGGCGCGGCCGGCCAGCGAGCGGGTGAAAAGTAAGGCGGCGGCACGACAAGGGCGAGCCCGAGCGGCTCTACAACGGAAAGACAGCACGGCTGAAAGTGGTGCGAAAACTTTTTCTGCTTTTGACTTTTGCGACTTCCCACCCCAAAGAGGGGAAGCTGCACCGCTCCCGGAAGCACTGCAATACCAGGTCGATGCGTGGAGTGGACGGAGCAAGCCCCTGTTCCATCTCCCTGTTCCAAAAATCAATTTAATATTTGGTCCCCAGATAGGGGACGTATCAGATATTAAACTGATAAGAACAGATTTTTTTTTTTTTTTTTTTTTTTTTTTTCAATATATATGCTTTATTCATAAAAATCTTTGTTCATGTACATGACAATGCAGTCCACATCTGGTACAGTGCAAATTAACTTCAGCACATGGCACTCAATTTACAAATTACATTACATTTTTCATTACATATATCAAAGCATGTTTCAATATATAACAATATACACTCCACAAATCATATTACTACACTTGATCTTAGCCAAAAGGCCGAGAAGCGATAGCCTGTAAACTCCCGCCGACGCGCAAGTGTCCCTCGGCCTCTGTCTTCTCCGTCAATCTGGCCGCGGTCGGCCGAGCGCAGGTGCGACGGCGGGCCTGCAGCAAGAGAGCAATTTCGGCCAGGGCTTACTTACTTGCAAGCCAGACGAAAAGCCGTGCCCGTATGGCACCCCCTTCCCTTCGGCGGAGATGACGCCATGAAAGCATTTGCATTTTGCGAGCAATTAACCAACCGGGCGGCGCGCAGGAGCGCGCCGGCGGGGCTTGCGGTGTCCCCTCCCCCCTCCTTTTCCAACGGGGGCGGGCGCAGTGGCTCAGAAATCCAACAGGGTGCAGCACGGTCCAGGTCAGCTGCAGAGCGGGAAAGGTGGCGAGGCCCCGCCCTGAAATCCAGGGCACGTCCCCATATGCAAATAAGAAAGAAAAACACAATTTTGACATGCAAACGCAGAGCGAAAAACACCCCCGAAGGCGGCTGCTTAGCCTGCGGCGCGGCCGGCCAGCGAGCGGGTGAAAAGTAAGGCGGCGGCACGACAAGGGCGAGCCCGAGCGGCTCTACAACGGAAAGACAGCACGGCTGAAAGTGGTGCGAAAACTTTTTCTGCTTTTGACTTTTGCGACTTCCCACCCCAAAGAGGGGAAGCTGCACCGCTCCCGGAAGCACTGCAATACCAGGTCGATGCGTGGAGTGGACGGAGCAAGCCCCTGTTCCATCTCCCTGTTCCAAAAATCAATTTAATATTTGGTCCCCAGATAGGGGACGTATCAGATATTAAACTGATAAGAACAGATTTTTTTTTTTTTTTTTTTTTTTTTTTTCAATATATATGCTTTATTCATAAAAATCTTTGTTCATGTACATGACAATGCAGTCCACATCTGGTACAGTGCAAATTAACTTCAGCACATGGCACTCAATTTACAAATTACATTACATTTTTCATTACATATATCAAAGCATGTTTCAATATATAACAATATACACTCCACAAATCATATTACTACACTTGATCTTAGCCAAAAGGCCGAGAAGCGATAGCCTGTAAACTCCCGCCGACGCGCAAGTGTCCCTCGGCCTCTGTCTTCTCCGTCAATCTGGCCGCGGTCGGCCGAGCGCAGGTGCGACGGCGGGCCTGCAGCAAGAGAGCAATTTCGGCCAGGGCTTACTTACTTGCAAGCCAGACGAAAAGCCGTGCCCGTATGGCACCCCCTTCCCTTCGGCGGAGATGACGCCATGAAAGCATTTGCATTTTGCGAGCAATTAACCAACCGGGCGGCGCGCAGGAGCGCGCCGGCGGGGCTTGCGGTGTCCCCTCCCCCCTCCTTTTCCAACGGGGGCGGGCGCAGTGGCTCAGAAATCCAACAGGGTGCAGCACGGTCCAGGTCAGCTGCAGAGCGGGAAAGGTGGCGAGGCCCCGCCCTGAAATCCAGGGCACGTCCCCATATGCAAATAAGAAAGAAAAACACAATTTTGACATGCAAACGCAGAGCGAAAAACACCCCCGAAGGCGGCTGCTTAGCCTGCGGCGCGGCCGGCCAGCGAGCGGGTGAAAAGTAAGGCGGCGGCACGACAAGGGCGAGCCCGAGCGGCTCTACAACGGAAAGACAGCACGGCTGAAAGTGGTGCGAAAACTTTTTCTGCTTTTGACTTTTGCGACTTCCCACCCCAAAGAGGGGAAGCTGCACCGCTCCCGGAAGCACTGCAATACCAGGTCGATGCGTGGAGTGGACGGAGCAAGCCCCTGTTCCATCTCCCTGTTCCAAAAATCAATTTAATATTTGGTCCCCAGATAGGGGACGTATCAGATATTAAACTGATAAGAACAGATACTACACTTGATCTTAGCCAAAAGGCCGAGAAGCGATAGCCTGTAAACTCCCGCCGACGCGCAAGTGTCCCTCGGCCTCTGTCTTCTCCGTCAATCTGGCCGCGGTCGGCCGAGCGCAGGTGCGACGGCGGGCCTGCAGCAAGAGAGCAATTTCGGCCAGGGCTTACTTACTTGCAAGCCAGACGAAAAGCCGTGCCCGTATGGCACCCCCTTCCCTTCGGCGGAGATGACGCCATGAAAGCATTTGCATTTTGCGAGCAATTAACCAACCGGGCGGCGCGCAGGAGCGCGCCGGCGGGGCTTGCGGTGTCCCCTCCCCCCTCCTTTTCCAACGGGGGCGGGCGCAGTGGCTCAGAAATCCAACAGGGTGCAGCACGGTCCAGGTCAGCTGCAGAGCGGGAAAGGTGGCGAGGCCCCGCCCTGAAATCCAGGGCACGTCCCCATATGCAAATAAGAAAGAAAAACACAATTTTGACATGCAAACGCAGAGCGAAAAACACCCCCGAAGGCGGCTGCTTAGCCTGCGGCGCGGCCGGCCAGCGAGCGGGTGAAAAGTAAGGCGGCGGCACGACAAGGGCGAGCCCGAGCGGCTCTACAACGGAAAGACAGCACGGCTGAAAGTGGTGCGAAAACTTTTTCTGCTTTTGACTTTTGCGACTTCCCACCCCAAAGAGGGGAAGCTGCACCGCTCCCGGAAGCACTGCAATACCAGGTCGATGCGTGGAGTGGACGGAGCAAGCCCCTGTTCCATCTCCCTGTTCCAAAAATCAATTTAATATTTGGTCCCCAGATAGGGGACGTATCAGATATTAAACTGATAAGAACAGATACTACACTTGATCTTAGCCAAAAGGCCGAGAAGCGATAGCCTGTAAACTCCCGCCGACGCGCAAGTGTCCCTCGGCCTCTGTCTTCTCCGTCAATCTGGCCGCGGTCGGCCGAGCGCAGGTGCGACGGCGGGCCTGCAGCAAGAGAGCAATTTCGGCCAGGGCTTACTTACTTGCAAGCCAGACGAAAAGCCGTGCCCGTATGGCACCCCCTTCCCTTCGGCGGAGATGACGCCATGAAAGCATTTGCATTTTGCGAGCAATTAACCAACCGGGCGGCGCGCAGGAGCGCGCCGGCGGGGCTTGCGGTGTCCCCTCCCCCCTCCTTTTCCAACGGGGGCGGGCGCAGTGGCTCAGAAATCCAACAGGGTGCAGCACGGTCCAGGTCAGCTGCAGAGCGGGAAAGGTGGCGAGGCCCCGCCCTGAAATCCAGGGCACGTCCCCATATGCAAATAAGAAAGAAAAACACAATTTTGACATGCAAACGCAGAGCGAAAAACACCCCCGAAGGCGGCTGCTTAGCCTGCGGCGCGGCCGGCCAGCGAGCGGGTGAAAAGTAAGGCGGCGGCACGACAAGGGCGAGCCCGAGCGGCTCTACAACGGAAAGACAGCACGGCTGAAAGTGGTGCGAAAACTTTTTCTGCTTTTGACTTTTGCGACTTCCCACCCCAAAGAGGGGAAGCTGCACCGCTCCCGGAAGCACTGCAATACCAGGTCGATGCGTGGAGTGGACGGAGCAAGCCCCTGTTCCATCTCCCTGTTCCAAAAATCAATTTAATATTTGGTCCCCAGATAGGGGACGTATCAGATATTAAACTGATAAGAACAGATACTACACTTGATCTTAGCCAAAAGGCCGAGAAGCGATAGCCTGTAAACTCCCGCCGACGCGCAAGTGTCCCTCGGCCTCTGTCTTCTCCGTCAATCTGGCCGCGGTCGGCCGAGCGCAGGTGCGACGGCGGGCCTGCAGCAAGAGAGCAATTTCGGCCAGGGCTTACTTACTTGCAAGCCAGACGAAAAGCCGTGCCCGTATGGCACCCCCTTCCCTTCGGCGGAGATGACGCCATGAAAGCATTTGCATTTTGCGAGCAATTAACCAACCGGGCGGCGCGCAGGAGCGCGCCGGCGGGGCTTGCGGTGTCCCCTCCCCCCTCCTTTTCCAACGGGGGCGGGCGCAGTGGCTCAGAAATCCAACAGGGTGCAGCACGGTCCAGGTCAGCTGCAGAGCGGGAAAGGTGGCGAGGCCCCGCCCTGAAATCCAGGGCACGTCCCCATATGCAAATAAGAAAGAAAAACACAATTTTGACATGCAAACGCAGAGCGAAAAACACCCCCGAAGGCGGCTGCTTAGCCTGCGGCGCGGCCGGCCAGCGAGCGGGTGAAAAGTAAGGCGGCGGCACGACAAGGGCGAGCCCGAGCGGCTCTACAACGGAAAGACAGCACGGCTGAAAGTGGTGCGAAAACTTTTTCTGCTTTTGACTTTTGCGACTTCCCACCCCAAAGAGGGGAAGCTGCACCGCTCCCGGAAGCACTGCAATACCAGGTCGATGCGTGGAGTGGACGGAGCAAGCCCCTGTTCCATCTCCCTGTTCCAAAAATCAATTTAATATTTGGTCCCCAGATAGGGGACGTATCAGATATTAAACTGATAAGAACAGATACTACACTTGATCTTAGCCAAAAGGCCGAGAAGCGATAGCCTGTAAACTCCCGCCGACGCGCAAGTGTCCCTCGGCCTCTGTCTTCTCCGTCAATCTGGCCGCGGTCGGCCGAGCGCAGGTGCGACGGCGGGCCTGCAGCAAGAGAGCAATTTCGGCCAGGGCTTACTTACTTGCAAGCCAGACGAAAAGCCGTGCCCGTATGGCACCCCCTTCCCTTCGGCGGAGATGACGCCATGAAAGCATTTGCATTTTGCGAGCAATTAACCAACCGGGCGGCGCGCAGGAGCGCGCCGGCGGGGCTTGCGGTGTCCCCTCCCCCCTCCTTTTCCAACGGGGGCGGGCGCAGTGGCTCAGAAATCCAACAGGGTGCAGCACGGTCCAGGTCAGCTGCAGAGCGGGAAAGGTGGCGAGGCCCCGCCCTGAAATCCAGGGCACGTCCCCATATGCAAATAAGAAAGAAAAACACAATTTTGACATGCAAACGCAGAGCGAAAAACACCCCCGAAGGCGGCTGCTTAGCCTGCGGCGCGGCCGGCCAGCGAGCGGGTGAAAAGTAAGGCGGCGGCACGACAAGGGCGAGCCCGAGCGGCTCTACAACGGAAAGACAGCACGGCTGAAAGTGGTGCGAAAACTTTTTCTGCTTTTGACTTTTGCGACTTCCCACCCCAAAGAGGGGAAGCTGCACCGCTCCCGGAAGCACTGCAATACCAGGTCGATGCGTGGAGTGGACGGAGCAAGCCCCTGTTCCATCTCCCTGTTCCAAAAATCAATTTAATATTTGGTCCCCAGATAGGGGACGTATCAGATATTAAACTGATAAGAACAGATACTACACTTGATCTTAGCCAAAAGGCCGAGAAGCGATAGCCTGTAAACTCCCGCCGACGCGCAAGTGTCCCTCGGCCTCTGTCTTCTCCGTCAATCTGGCCGCGGTCGGCCGAGCGCAGGTGCGACGGCGGGCCTGCAGCAAGAGAGCAATTTCGGCCAGGGCTTACTTACTTGCAAGCCAGACGAAAAGCCGTGCCCGTATGGCACCCCCTTCCCTTCGGCGGAGATGACGCCATGAAAGCATTTGCATTTTGCGAGCAATTAACCAACCGGGCGGCGCGCAGGAGCGCGCCGGCGGGGCTTGCGGTGTCCCCTCCCCCCTCCTTTTCCAACGGGGGCGGGCGCAGTGGCTCAGAAATCCAACAGGGTGCAGCACGGTCCAGGTCAGCTGCAGAGCGGGAAAGGTGGCGAGGCCCCGCCCTGAAATCCAGGGCACGTCCCCATATGCAAATAAGAAAGAAAAACACAATTTTGACATGCAAACGCAGAGCGAAAAACACCCCCGAAGGCGGCTGCTTAGCCTGCGGCGCGGCCGGCCAGCGAGCGGGTGAAAAGTAAGGCGGCGGCACGACAAGGGCGAGCCCGAGCGGCTCTACAACGGAAAGACAGCACGGCTGAAAGTGGTGCGAAAACTTTTTCTGCTTTTGACTTTTGCGACTTCCCACCCCAAAGAGGGGAAGCTGCACCGCTCCCGGAAGCACTGCAATACCAGGTCGATGCGTGGAGTGGACGGAGCAAGCCCCTGTTCCATAAATCAATTTAATATTTGGTCCCCAGATAGGGGACGTATCAGATATTAAACTGATAAGAACAGATACTACACTTGATCTTAGCCAAAAGGCCGAGAAGCGATAGCCTGTAAACTCCCGCCGACGCGCAAGTGTCCCTCGGCCTCTGTCTTCTCCGTCAATCTGGCCGCGGTCGGCCGAGCGCAGGTGCGACGGCGGGCCTGCAGCAAGAGAGCAATTTCGGCCAGGGCTTACTTACTTGCAAGCCAGACGAAAAGCCGTGCCCGTATGGCACCCCCTTCCCTTCGGCGGAGATGACGCCATGAAAGCATTTGCATTTTGCGAGCAATTAACCAACCGGGCGGCGCGCAGGAGCGCGCCGGCGGGGCTTGCGGTGTCCCCTCCCCCCTCCTTTTCCAACGGGGGCGGGCGCAGTGGCTCAGAAATCCAACAGGGTGCAGCACGGTCCAGGTCAGCTGCAGAGCGGGAAAGGTGGCGAGGCCCCGCCCTGAAATCCAGGGCACGTCCCCATATGCAAATAAGAAAGAAAAACACAATTTTGACATGCAAACGCAGAGCGAAAAACACCCCCGAAGGCGGCTGCTTAGCCTGCGGCGCGGCCGGCCAGCGAGCGGGTGAAAAGTAAGGCGGCGGCACGACAAGGGCGAGCCCGAGCGGCTCTACAACGGAAAGACAGCACGGCTGAAAGTGGTGCGAAAACTTTTTCTGCTTTTGACTTTTGCGACTTCCCACCCCAAAGAGGGGAAGCTGCACCGCTCCCGGAAGCACTGCAATACCAGGTCGATGCGTGGAGTGGACGGAGCAAGCCCCTGTTCCATCTCCCTGTTCCAAAAATCAATTTAATATTTGGTCCCCAGATAGGGGACGTATCAGATATTAAACTGATAAGAACAGATTTTTTTTTTTTTTTTTTTTTTTTTTTTTCAATATATATGCTTTATTCATAAAAATCTTTGTTCATGTACATGACAATGCAGTCCACATCTGGTACAGTGCAAATTAACTTCAGCACATGGCACTCAATTTACAAATTACATTACATTTTTCATTACATATATCAAAGCATGTTTCAATATATAACAATATACACTCCACAAATCATATTACTACACTTGATCTTAGCCAAAAGGCCGAGAAGCGATAGCCTGTAAACTCCCGCCGACGCGCAAGTGTCCCTCGGCCTCTGTCTTCTCCGTCAATCTGGCCGCGGTCGGCCGAGCGCAGGTGCGACGGCGGGCCTGCAGCAAGAGAGCAATTTCGGCCAGGGCTTACTTACTTGCAAGCCAGACGAAAAGCCGTGCCCGTATGGCACCCCCTTCCCTTCGGCGGAGATGACGCCATGAAAGCATTTGCATTTTGCGAGCAATTAACCAACCGGGCGGCGCGCAGGAGCGCGCCGGCGGGGCTTGCGGTGTCCCCTCCCCCCTCCTTTTCCAACGGGGGCGGGCGCAGTGGCTCAGAAATCCAACAGGGTGCAGCACGGTCCAGGTCAGCTGCAGAGCGGGAAAGGTGGCGAGGCCCCGCCCTGAAATCCAGGGCACGTCCCCATATGCAAATAAGAAAGAAAAACACAATTTTGACATGCAAACGCAGAGCGAAAAACACCCCCGAAGGCGGCTGCTTAGCCTGCGGCGCGGCCGGCCAGCGAGCGGGTGAAAAGTAAGGCGGCGGCACGACAAGGGCGAGCCCGAGCGGCTCTACAACGGAAAGACAGCACGGCTGAAAGTGGTGCGAAAACTTTTTCTGCTTTTGACTTTTGCGACTTCCCACCCCAAAGAGGGGAAGCTGCACCGCTCCCGGAAGCACTGCAATACCAGGTCGATGCGTGGAGTGGACGGAGCAAGCCCCTGTTCCATAAATCAATTTAATATTTGGTCCCCAGATAGGGGACGTATCAGATATTAAACTGATAAGAACAGATACTACACTTGATCTTAGCCAAAAGGCCGAGAAGCGATAGCCTGTAAACTCCCGCCGACGCGCAAGTGTCCCTCGGCCTCTGTCTTCTCCGTCAATCTGGCCGCGGTCGGCCGAGCGCAGGTGCGACGGCGGGCCTGCAGCAAGAGAGCAATTTCGGCCAGGGCTTACTTACTTGCAAGCCAGACGAAAAGCCGTGCCCGTATGGCACCCCCTTCCCTTCGGCGGAGATGACGCCATGAAAGCATTTGCATTTTGCGAGCAATTAACCAACCGGGCGGCGCGCAGGAGCGCGCCGGCGGGGCTTGCGGTGTCCCCTCCCCCCTCCTTTTCCAACGGGGGCGGGCGCAGTGGCTCAGAAATCCAACAGGGTGCAGCACGGTCCAGGTCAGCTGCAGAGCGGGAAAGGTGGCGAGGCCCCGCCCTGAAATCCAGGGCACGTCCCCATATGCAAATAAGAAAGAAAAACACAATTTTGACATGCAAACGCAGAGCGAAAAACACCCCCGAAGGCGGCTGCTTAGCCTGCGGCGCGGCCGGCCAGCGAGCGGGTGAAAAGTAAGGCGGCGGCACGACAAGGGCGAGCCCGAGCGGCTCTACAACGGAAAGACAGCACGGCTGAAAGTGGTGCGAAAACTTTTTCTGCTTTTGACTTTTGCGACTTCCCACCCCAAAGAGGGGAAGCTGCACCGCTCCCGGAAGCACTGCAATACCAGGTCGATGCGTGGAGTGGACGGAGCAAGCCCCTGTTCCATCTCCCTGTTCCAAAAATCAATTTAATATTTGGTCCCCAGATAGGGGACGTATCAGATATTAAACTGATAAGAACAGATTTTTTTTTTTTTTTTTTTTTTTTTTTTCAATATATATGCTTTATTCATAAAAATCTTTGTTCATGTACATGACAATGCAGTCCACATCTGGTACAGTGCAAATTAACTTCAGCACATGGCACTCAATTTACAAATTACATTACATTTTTCATTACATATATCAAAGCATGTTTCAATATATAACAATATACACTCCACAAATCATATTACTACACTTGATCTTAGCCAAAAGGCCGAGAAGCGATAGCCTGTAAACTCCCGCCGACGCGCAAGTGTCCCTCGGCCTCTGTCTTCTCCGTCAATCTGGCCGCGGTCGGCCGAGCGCAGGTGCGACGGCGGGCCTGCAGCAAGAGAGCAATTTCGGCCAGGGCTTACTTACTTGCAAGCCAGACGAAAAGCCGTGCCCGTATGGCACCCCCTTCCCTTCGGCGGAGATGACGCCATGAAAGCATTTGCATTTTGCGAGCAATTAACCAACCGGGCGGCGCGCAGGAGCGCGCCGGCGGGGCTTGCGGTGTCCCCTCCCCCCTCCTTTTCCAACGGGGGCGGGCGCAGTGGCTCAGAAATCCAACAGGGTGCAGCACGGTCCAGGTCAGCTGCAGAGCGGGAAAGGTGGCGAGGCCCCGCCCTGAAATCCAGGGCACGTCCCCATATGCAAATAAGAAAGAAAAACACAATTTTGACATGCAAACGCAGAGCGAAAAACACCCCCGAAGGCGGCTGCTTAGCCTGCGGCGCGGCCGGCCAGCGAGCGGGTGAAAAGTAAGGCGGCGGCACGACAAGGGCGAGCCCGAGCGGCTCTACAACGGAAAGACAGCACGGCTGAAAGTGGTGCGAAAACTTTTTCTGCTTTTGACTTTTGCGACTTCCCACCCCAAAGAGGGGAAGCTGCACCGCTCCCGGAAGCACTGCAATACCAGGTCGATGCGTGGAGTGGACGGAGCAAGCCCCTGTTCCATCTCCCTGTTCCAAAAATCAATTTAATATTTGGTCCCCAGATAGGGGACGTATCAGATATTAAACTGATAAGAACAGATACTACACTTGATCTTAGCCAAAAGGCCGAGAAGCGATAGCCTGTAAACTCCCGCCGACGCGCAAGTGTCCCTCGGCCTCTGTCTTCTCCGTCAATCTGGCCGCGGTCGGCCGAGCGCAGGTGCGACGGCGGGCCTGCAGCAAGAGAGCAATTTCGGCCAGGGCTTACTTACTTGCAAGCCAGACGAAAAGCCGTGCCCGTATGGCACCCCCTTCCCTTCGGCGGAGATGACGCCATGAAAGCATTTGCATTTTGCGAGCAATTAACCAACCGGGCGGCGCGCAGGAGCGCGCCGGCGGGGCTTGCGGTGTCCCCTCCCCCCTCCTTTTCCAACGGGGGCGGGCGCAGTGGCTCAGAAATCCAACAGGGTGCAGCACGGTCCAGGTCAGCTGCAGAGCGGGAAAGGTGGCGAGGCCCCGCCCTGAAATCCAGGGCACGTCCCCATATGCAAATAAGAAAGAAAAACACAATTTTGACATGCAAACGCAGAGCGAAAAACACCCCCGAAGGCGGCTGCTTAGCCTGCGGCGCGGCCGGCCAGCGAGCGGGTGAAAAGTAAGGCGGCGGCACGACAAGGGCGAGCCCGAGCGGCTCTACAACGGAAAGACAGCACGGCTGAAAGTGGTGCGAAAACTTTTTCTGCTTTTGACTTTTGCGACTTCCCACCCCAAAGAGGGGAAGCTGCACCGCTCCCGGAAGCACTGCAATACCAGGTCGATGCGTGGAGTGGACGGAGCAAGCCCCTGTTCCATCTCCCTGTTCCAAAAATCAATTTAATATTTGGTCCCCAGATAGGGGACGTATCAGATATTAAACTGATAAGAACAGATACTACACTTGATCTTAGCCAAAAGGCCGAGAAGCGATAGCCTGTAAACTCCCGCCGACGCGCAAGTGTCCCTCGGCCTCTGTCTTCTCCGTCAATCTGGCCGCGGTCGGCCGAGCGCAGGTGCGACGGCGGGCCTGCAGCAAGAGAGCAATTTCGGCCAGGGCTTACTTACTTGCAAGCCAGACGAAAAGCCGTGCCCGTATGGCACCCCCTTCCCTTCGGCGGAGATGACGCCATGAAAGCATTTGCATTTTGCGAGCAATTAACCAACCGGGCGGCGCGCAGGAGCGCGCCGGCGGGGCTTGCGGTGTCCCCTCCCCCCTCCTTTTCCAACGGGGGCGGGCGCAGTGGCTCAGAAATCCAACAGGGTGCAGCACGGTCCAGGTCAGCTGCAGAGCGGGAAAGGTGGCGAGGCCCCGCCCTGAAATCCAGGGCACGTCCCCATATGCAAATAAGAAAGAAAAACACAATTTTGACATGCAAACGCAGAGCGAAAAACACCCCCGAAGGCGGCTGCTTAGCCTGCGGCGCGGCCGGCCAGCGAGCGGGTGAAAAGTAAGGCGGCGGCACGACAAGGGCGAGCCCGAGCGGCTCTACAACGGAAAGACAGCACGGCTGAAAGTGGTGCGAAAACTTTTTCTGCTTTTGACTTTTGCGACTTCCCACCCCAAAGAGGGGAAGCTGCACCGCTCCCGGAAGCACTGCAATACCAGGTCGATGCGTGGAGTGGACGGAGCAAGCCCCTGTTCCATCTCCCTGTTCCAAAAATCAATTTAATATTTGGTCCCCAGATAGGGGACGTATCAGATATTAAACTGATAAGAACAGATTTTTTTTTTTTTTTTTTTTTTTTTTTTCAATATATATGCTTTATTCATAAAAATCTTTGTTCATGTACATGACAATGCAGTCCACATCTGGTACAGTGCAAATTAACTTCAGCACATGGCACTCAATTTACAAATTACATTACATTTTTCATTACATATATCAAAGCATGTTTCAATATATAACAATATACACTCCACAAATCATATTACTACACTTGATCTTAGCCAAAAGGCCGAGAAGCGATAGCCTGTAAACTCCCGCCGACGCGCAAGTGTCCCTCGGCCTCTGTCTTCTCCGTCAATCTGGCCGCGGTCGGCCGAGCGCAGGTGCGACGGCGGGCCTGCAGCAAGAGAGCAATTTCGGCCAGGGCTTACTTACTTGCAAGCCAGACGAAAAGCCGTGCCCGTATGGCACCCCCTTCCCTTCGGCGGAGATGACGCCATGAAAGCATTTGCATTTTGCGAGCAATTAACCAACCGGGCGGCGCGCAGGAGCGCGCCGGCGGGGCTTGCGGTGTCCCCTCCCCCCTCCTTTTCCAACGGGGGCGGGCGCAGTGGCTCAGAAATCCAACAGGGTGCAGCACGGTCCAGGTCAGCTGCAGAGCGGGAAAGGTGGCGAGGCCCCGCCCTGAAATCCAGGGCACGTCCCCATATGCAAATAAGAAAGAAAAACACAATTTTGACATGCAAACGCAGAGCGAAAAACACCCCCGAAGGCGGCTGCTTAGCCTGCGGCGCGGCCGGCCAGCGAGCGGGTGAAAAGTAAGGCGGCGGCACGACAAGGGCGAGCCCGAGCGGCTCTACAACGGAAAGACAGCACGGCTGAAAGTGGTGCGAAAACTTTTTCTGCTTTTGACTTTTGCGACTTCCCACCCCAAAGAGGGGAAGCTGCACCGCTCCCGGAAGCACTGCAATACCAGGTCGATGCGTGGAGTGGACGGAGCAAGCCCCTGTTCCATCTCCCTGTTCCAAAAATCAATTTAATATTTGGTCCCCAGATAGGGGACGTATCAGATATTAAACTGATAAGAACAGATACTACACTTGATCTTAGCCAAAAGGCCGAGAAGCGATAGCCTGTAAACTCCCGCCGACGCGCAAGTGTCCCTCGGCCTCTGTCTTCTCCGTCAATCTGGCCGCGGTCGGCCGAGCGCAGGTGCGACGGCGGGCCTGCAGCAAGAGAGCAATTTCGGCCAGGGCTTACTTACTTGCAAGCCAGACGAAAAGCCGTGCCCGTATGGCACCCCCTTCCCTTCGGCGGAGATGACGCCATGAAAGCATTTGCATTTTGCGAGCAATTAACCAACCGGGCGGCGCGCAGGAGCGCGCCGGCGGGGCTTGCGGTGTCCCCTCCCCCCTCCTTTTCCAACGGGGGCGGGCGCAGTGGCTCAGAAATCCAACAGGGTGCAGCACGGTCCAGGTCAGCTGCAGAGCGGGAAAGGTGGCGAGGCCCCGCCCTGAAATCCAGGGCACGTCCCCATATGCAAATAAGAAAGAAAAACACAATTTTGACATGCAAACGCAGAGCGAAAAACACCCCCGAAGGCGGCTGCTTAGCCTGCGGCGCGGCCGGCCAGCGAGCGGGTGAAAAGTAAGGCGGCGGCACGACAAGGGCGAGCCCGAGCGGCTCTACAACGGAAAGACAGCACGGCTGAAAGTGGTGCGAAAACTTTTTCTGCTTTTGACTTTTGCGACTTCCCACCCCAAAGAGGGGAAGCTGCACCGCTCCCGGAAGCACTGCAATACCAGGTCGATGCGTGGAGTGGACGGAGCAAGCCCCTGTTCCATAAATCAATTTAATATTTGGTCCCCAGATAGGGGACGTATCAGATATTAAACTGATAAGAACAGATACTACACTTGATCTTAGCCAAAAGGCCGAGAAGCGATAGCCTGTAAACTCCCGCCGACGCGCAAGTGTCCCTCGGCCTCTGTCTTCTCCGTCAATCTGGCCGCGGTCGGCCGAGCGCAGGTGCGACGGCGGGCCTGCAGCAAGAGAGCAATTTCGGCCAGGGCTTACTTACTTGCAAGCCAGACGAAAAGCCGTGCCCGTATGGCACCCCCTTCCCTTCGGCGGAGATGACGCCATGAAAGCATTTGCATTTTGCGAGCAATTAACCAACCGGGCGGCGCGCAGGAGCGCGCCGGCGGGGCTTGCGGTGTCCCCTCCCCCCTCCTTTTCCAACGGGGGCGGGCGCA
Source organism: Somniosus microcephalus (assembly GCF_052327205.1). Classification (NCBI taxonomy): domain Eukaryota; kingdom Metazoa; phylum Chordata; class Chondrichthyes; order Squaliformes; family Somniosidae; genus Somniosus; species Somniosus microcephalus. The sequence continues at coordinate 21,766,370 of NC_141014.1, forward strand.
GTGGCTCAGAAATCCAACAGGGTGCAGCACGGTCCAGGTCAGCTGCAGAGCGGGAAAGGTGGCGAGGCCCCGCCCTGAAATCCAGGGCACGTCCCCATATGCAAATAAGAAAGAAAAACACAATTTTGACATGCAAACGCAGAGCGAAAAACACCCCCGAAGGCGGCTGCTTAGCCTGCGGCGCGGCCGGCCAGCGAGCGGGTGAAAAGTAAGGCGGCGGCACGACAAGGGCGAGCCCGAGCGGCTCTACAACGGAAAGACAGCACGGCTGAAAGTGGTGCGAAAACTTTTTCTGCTTTTGACTTTTGCGACTTCCCACCCCAAAGAGGGGAAGCTGCACCGCTCCCGGAAGCACTGCAATACCAGGTCGATGCGTGGAGTGGACGGAGCAAGCCCCTGTTCCATCTCCCTGTTCCAAAAATCAATTTAATATTTGGTCCCCAGATAGGGGACGTATCAGATATTAAACTGATAAGAACAGATTTTTTTTTTTTTTTTTTTTTTTTTTTTCAATATATATGCTTTATTCATAAAAATCTTTGTTCATGTACATGACAATGCAGTCCACATCTGGTACAGTGCAAATTAACTTCAGCACATGGCACTCAATTTACAAATTACATTACATTTTTCATTACATATATCAAAGCATGTTTCAATATATAACAATATACACTCCACAAATCATATTACTACACTTGATCTTAGCCAAAAGGCCGAGAAGCGATAGCCTGTAAACTCCCGCCGACGCGCAAGTGTCCCTCGGCCTCTGTCTTCTCCGTCAATCTGGCCGCGGTCGGCCGAGCGCAGGTGCGACGGCGGGCCTGCAGCAAGAGAGCAATTTCGGCCAGGGCTTACTTACTTGCAAGCCAGACGAAAAGCCGTGCCCGTATGGCACCCCCTTCCCTTCGGCGGAGATGACGCCATGAAAGCATTTGCATTTTGCGAGCAATTAACCAACCGGGCGGCGCGCAGGAGCGCGCCGGCGGGGCTTGCGGTGTCCCCTCCCCCCTCCTTTTCCAACGGGGGCGGGCGCAGTGGCTCAGAAATCCAACAGGGTGCAGCACGGTCCAGGTCAGCTGCAGAGCGGGAAAGGTGGCGAGGCCCCGCCCTGAAATCCAGGGCACGTCCCCATATGCAAATAAGAAAGAAAAACACAATTTTGACATGCAAACGCAGAGCGAAAAACACCCCCGAAGGCGGCTGCTTAGCCTGCGGCGCGGCCGGCCAGCGAGCGGGTGAAAAGTAAGGCGGCGGCACGACAAGGGCGAGCCCGAGCGGCTCTACAACGGAAAGACAGCACGGCTGAAAGTGGTGCGAAAACTTTTTCTGCTTTTGACTTTTGCGACTTCCCACCCCAAAGAGGGGAAGCTGCACCGCTCCCGGAAGCACTGCAATACCAGGTCGATGCGTGGAGTGGACGGAGCAAGCCCCTGTTCCATCTCCCTGTTCCAAAAATCAATTTAATATTTGGTCCCCAGATAGGGGACGTATCAGATATTAAACTGATAAGAACAGATACTACACTTGATCTTAGCCAAAAGGCCGAGAAGCGATAGCCTGTAAACTCCCGCCGACGCGCAAGTGTCCCTCGGCCTCTGTCTTCTCCGTCAATCTGGCCGCGGTCGGCCGAGCGCAGGTGCGACGGCGGGCCTGCAGCAAGAGAGCAATTTCGGCCAGGGCTTACTTACTTGCAAGCCAGACGAAAAGCCGTGCCCGTATGGCACCCCCTTCCCTTCGGCGGAGATGACGCCATGAAAGCATTTGCATTTTGCGAGCAATTAACCAACCGGGCGGCGCGCAGGAGCGCGCCGGCGGGGCTTGCGGTGTCCCCTCCCCCCTCCTTTTCCAACGGGGGCGGGCGCAGTGGCTCAGAAATCCAACAGGGTGCAGCACGGTCCAGGTCAGCTGCAGAGCGGGAAAGGTGGCGAGGCCCCGCCCTGAAATCCAGGGCACGTCCCCATATGCAAATAAGAAAGAAAAACACAATTTTGACATGCAAACGCAGAGCGAAAAACACCCCCGAAGGCGGCTGCTTAGCCTGCGGCGCGGCCGGCCAGCGAGCGGGTGAAAAGTAAGGCGGCGGCACGACAAGGGCGAGCCCGAGCGGCTCTACAACGGAAAGACAGCACGGCTGAAAGTGGTGCGAAAACTTTTTCTGCTTTTGACTTTTGCGACTTCCCACCCCAAAGAGGGGAAGCTGCACCGCTCCCGGAAGCACTGCAATACCAGGTCGATGCGTGGAGTGGACGGAGCAAGCCCCTGTTCCATAAATCAATTTAATATTTGGTCCCCAGATAGGGGACGTATCAGATATTAAACTGATAAGAACAGATACTACACTTGATCTTAGCCAAAAGGCCGAGAAGCGATAGCCTGTAAACTCCCGCCGACGCGCAAGTGTCCCTCGGCCTCTGTCTTCTCCGTCAATCTGGCCGCGGTCGGCCGAGCGCAGGTGCGACGGCGGGCCTGCAGCAAGAGAGCAATTTCGGCCAGGGCTTACTTACTTGCAAGCCAGACGAAAAGCCGTGCCCGTATGGCACCCCCTTCCCTTCGGCGGAGATGACGCCATGAAAGCATTTGCATTTTGCGAGCAATTAACCAACCGGGCGGCGCGCAGGAGCGCGCCGGCGGGGCTTGCGGTGTCCCCTCCCCCCTCCTTTTCCAACGGGGGCGGGCGCAGTGGCTCAGAAATCCAACAGGGTGCAGCACGGTCCAGGTCAGCTGCAGAGCGGGAAAGGTGGCGAGGCCCCGCCCTGAAATCCAGGGCACGTCCCCATATGCAAATAAGAAAGAAAAACACAATTTTGACATGCAAACGCAGAGCGAAAAACACCCCCGAAGGCGGCTGCTTAGCCTGCGGCGCGGCCGGCCAGCGAGCGGGTGAAAAGTAAGGCGGCGGCACGACAAGGGCGAGCCCGAGCGGCTCTACAACGGAAAGACAGCACGGCTGAAAGTGGTGCGAAAACTTTTTCTGCTTTTGACTTTTGCGACTTCCCACCCCAAAGAGGGGAAGCTGCACCGCTCCCGGAAGCACTGCAATACCAGGTCGATGCGTGGAGTGGACGGAGCAAGCCCCTGTTCCATCTCCCTGTTCCAAAAATCAATTTAATATTTGGTCCCCAGATAGGGGACGTATCAGATATTAAACTGATAAGAACAGATTTTTTTTTTTTTTTTTTTTTTTTTTTTTCAATATATATGCTTTATTCATAAAAATCTTTGTTCATGTACATGACAATGCAGTCCACATCTGGTACAGTGCAAATTAACTTCAGCACATGGCACTCAATTTACAAATTACATTACATTTTTCATTACATATATCAAAGCATGTTTCAATATATAACAATATACACTCCACAAATCATATTACTACACTTGATCTTAGCCAAAAGGCCGAGAAGCGATAGCCTGTAAACTCCCGCCGACGCGCAAGTGTCCCTCGGCCTCTGTCTTCTCCGTCAATCTGGCCGCGGTCGGCCGAGCGCAGGTGCGACGGCGGGCCTGCAGCAAGAGAGCAATTTCGGCCAGGGCTTACTTACTTGCAAGCCAGACGAAAAGCCGTGCCCGTATGGCACCCCCTTCCCTTCGGCGGAGATGACGCCATGAAAGCATTTGCATTTTGCGAGCAATTAACCAACCGGGCGGCGCGCAGGAGCGCGCCGGCGGGGCTTGCGGTGTCCCCTCCCCCCTCCTTTTCCAACGGGGGCGGGCGCAGTGGCTCAGAAATCCAACAGGGTGCAGCACGGTCCAGGTCAGCTGCAGAGCGGGAAAGGTGGCGAGGCCCCGCCCTGAAATCCAGGGCACGTCCCCATATGCAAATAAGAAAGAAAAACACAATTTTGACATGCAAACGCAGAGCGAAAAACACCCCCGAAGGCGGCTGCTTAGCCTGCGGCGCGGCCGGCCAGCGAGCGGGTGAAAAGTAAGGCGGCGGCACGACAAGGGCGAGCCCGAGCGGCTCTACAACGGAAAGACAGCACGGCTGAAAGTGGTGCGAAAACTTTTTCTGCTTTTGACTTTTGCGACTTCCCACCCCAAAGAGGGGAAGCTGCACCGCTCCCGGAAGCACTGCAATACCAGGTCGATGCGTGGAGTGGACGGAGCAAGCCCCTGTTCCATCTCCCTGTTCCAAAAATCAATTTAATATTTGGTCCCCAGATAGGGGACGTATCAGATATTAAACTGATAAGAACAGATACTACACTTGATCTTAGCCAAAAGGCCGAGAAGCGATAGCCTGTAAACTCCCGCCGACGCGCAAGTGTCCCTCGGCCTCTGTCTTCTCCGTCAATCTGGCCGCGGTCGGCCGAGCGCAGGTGCGACGGCGGGCCTGCAGCAAGAGAGCAATTTCGGCCAGGGCTTACTTACTTGCAAGCCAGACGAAAAGCCGTGCCCGTATGGCACCCCCTTCCCTTCGGCGGAGATGACGCCATGAAAGCATTTGCATTTTGCGAGCAATTAACCAACCGGGCGGCGCGCAGGAGCGCGCCGGCGGGGCTTGCGGTGTCCCCTCCCCCCTCCTTTTCCAACGGGGGCGGGCGCAGTGGCTCAGAAATCCAACAGGGTGCAGCACGGTCCAGGTCAGCTGCAGAGCGGGAAAGGTGGCGAGGCCCCGCCCTGAAATCCAGGGCACGTCCCCATATGCAAATAAGAAAGAAAAACACAATTTTGACATGCAAACGCAGAGCGAAAAACACCCCCGAAGGCGGCTGCTTAGCCTGCGGCGCGGCCGGCCAGCGAGCGGGTGAAAAGTAAGGCGGCGGCACGACAAGGGCGAGCCCGAGCGGCTCTACAACGGAAAGACAGCACGGCTGAAAGTGGTGCGAAAACTTTTTCTGCTTTTGACTTTTGCGACTTCCCACCCCAAAGAGGGGAAGCTGCACCGCTCCCGGAAGCACTGCAATACCAGGTCGATGCGTGGAGTGGACGGAGCAAGCCCCTGTTCCATCTCCCTGTTCCAAAAATCAATTTAATATTTGGTCCCCAGATAGGGGACGTATCAGATATTAAACTGATAAGAACAGATTTTTTTTTTTTTTTTTTTTTTTTTTTTTCAATATATATGCTTTATTCATAAAAATCTTTGTTCATGTACATGACAATGCAGTCCACATCTGGTACAGTGCAAATTAACTTCAGCACATGGCACTCAATTTACAAATTACATTACATTTTTCATTACATATATCAAAGCATGTTTCAATATATAACAATATACACTCCACAAATCATATTACTACACTTGATCTTAGCCAAAAGGCCGAGAAGCGATAGCCTGTAAACTCCCGCCGACGCGCAAGTGTCCCTCGGCCTCTGTCTTCTCCGTCAATCTGGCCGCGGTCGGCCGAGCGCAGGTGCGACGGCGGGCCTGCAGCAAGAGAGCAATTTCGGCCAGGGCTTACTTACTTGCAAGCCAGACGAAAAGCCGTGCCCGTATGGCACCCCCTTCCCTTCGGCGGAGATGACGCCATGAAAGCATTTGCATTTTGCGAGCAATTAACCAACCGGGCGGCGCGCAGGAGCGCGCCGGCGGGGCTTGCGGTGTCCCCTCCCCCCTCCTTTTCCAACGGGGGCGGGCGCAGTGGCTCAGAAATCCAACAGGGTGCAGCACGGTCCAGGTCAGCTGCAGAGCGGGAAAGGTGGCGAGGCCCCGCCCTGAAATCCAGGGCACGTCCCCATATGCAAATAAGAAAGAAAAACACAATTTTGACATGCAAACGCAGAGCGAAAAACACCCCCGAAGGCGGCTGCTTAGCCTGCGGCGCGGCCGGCCAGCGAGCGGGTGAAAAGTAAGGCGGCGGCACGACAAGGGCGAGCCCGAGCGGCTCTACAACGGAAAGACAGCACGGCTGAAAGTGGTGCGAAAACTTTTTCTGCTTTTGACTTTTGCGACTTCCCACCCCAAAGAGGGGAAGCTGCACCGCTCCCGGAAGCACTGCAATACCAGGTCGATGCGTGGAGTGGACGGAGCAAGCCCCTGTTCCATCTCCCTGTTCCAAAAATCAATTTAATATTTGGTCCCCAGATAGGGGACGTATCAGATATTAAACTGATAAGAACAGATACTACACTTGATCTTAGCCAAAAGGCCGAGAAGCGATAGCCTGTAAACTCCCGCCGACGCGCAAGTGTCCCTCGGCCTCTGTCTTCTCCGTCAATCTGGCCGCGGTCGGCCGAGCGCAGGTGCGACGGCGGGCCTGCAGCAAGAGAGCAATTTCGGCCAGGGCTTACTTACTTGCAAGCCAGACGAAAAGCCGTGCCCGTATGGCACCCCCTTCCCTTCGGCGGAGATGACGCCATGAAAGCATTTGCATTTTGCGAGCAATTAACCAACCGGGCGGCGCGCAGGAGCGCGCCGGCGGGGCTTGCGGTGTCCCCTCCCCCCTCCTTTTCCAACGGGGGCGGGCGCAGTGGCTCAGAAATCCAACAGGGTGCAGCACGGTCCAGGTCAGCTGCAGAGCGGGAAAGGTGGCGAGGCCCCGCCCTGAAATCCAGGGCACGTCCCCATATGCAAATAAGAAAGAAAAACACAATTTTGACATGCAAACGCAGAGCGAAAAACACCCCCGAAGGCGGCTGCTTAGCCTGCGGCGCGGCCGGCCAGCGAGCGGGTGAAAAGTAAGGCGGCGGCACGACAAGGGCGAGCCCGAGCGGCTCTACAACGGAAAGACAGCACGGCTGAAAGTGGTGCGAAAACTTTTTCTGCTTTTGACTTTTGCGACTTCCCACCCCAAAGAGGGGAAGCTGCACCGCTCCCGGAAGCACTGCAATACCAGGTCGATGCGTGGAGTGGACGGAGCAAGCCCCTGTTCCATCTCCCTGTTCCAAAAATCAATTTAATATTTGGTCCCCAGATAGGGGACGTATCAGATATTAAACTGATAAGAACAGATTTTTTTTTTTTTTTTTTTTTTTTTTTTTCAATATATATGCTTTATTCATAAAAATCTTTGTTCATGTACATGACAATGCAGTCCACATCTGGTACAGTGCAAATTAACTTCAGCACATGGCACTCAATTTACAAATTACATTACATTTTTCATTACATATATCAAAGCATGTTTCAATATATAACAATATACACTCCACAAATCATATTACTACACTTGATCTTAGCCAAAAGGCCGAGAAGCGATAGCCTGTAAACTCCCGCCGACGCGCAAGTGTCCCTCGGCCTCTGTCTTCTCCGTCAATCTGGCCGCGGTCGGCCGAGCGCAGGTGCGACGGCGGGCCTGCAGCAAGAGAGCAATTTCGGCCAGGGCTTACTTACTTGCAAGCCAGACGAAAAGCCGTGCCCGTATGGCACCCCCTTCCCTTCGGCGGAGATGACGCCATGAAAGCATTTGCATTTTGCGAGCAATTAACCAACCGGGCGGCGCGCAGGAGCGCGCCGGCGGGGCTTGCGGTGTCCCCTCCCCCCTCCTTTTCCAACGGGGGCGGGCGCAGTGGCTCAGAAATCCAACAGGGTGCAGCACGGTCCAGGTCAGCTGCAGAGCGGGAAAGGTGGCGAGGCCCCGCCCTGAAATCCAGGGCACGTCCCCATATGCAAATAAGAAAGAAAAACACAATTTTGACATGCAAACGCAGAGCGAAAAACACCCCCGAAGGCGGCTGCTTAGCCTGCGGCGCGGCCGGCCAGCGAGCGGGTGAAAAGTAAGGCGGCGGCACGACAAGGGCGAGCCCGAGCGGCTCTACAACGGAAAGACAGCACGGCTGAAAGTGGTGCGAAAACTTTTTCTGCTTTTGACTTTTGCGACTTCCCACCCCAAAGAGGGGAAGCTGCACCGCTCCCGGAAGCACTGCAATACCAGGTCGATGCGTGGAGTGGACGGAGCAAGCCCCTGTTCCATCTCCCTGTTCCAAAAATCAATTTAATATTTGGTCCCCAGATAGGGGACGTATCAGATATTAAACTGATAAGAACAGATACTACACTTGATCTTAGCCAAAAGGCCGAGAAGCGATAGCCTGTAAACTCCCGCCGACGCGCAAGTGTCCCTCGGCCTCTGTCTTCTCCGTCAATCTGGCCGCGGTCGGCCGAGCGCAGGTGCGACGGCGGGCCTGCAGCAAGAGAGCAATTTCGGCCAGGGCTTACTTACTTGCAAGCCAGACGAAAAGCCGTGCCCGTATGGCACCCCCTTCCCTTCGGCGGAGATGACGCCATGAAAGCATTTGCATTTTGCGAGCAATTAACCAACCGGGCGGCGCGCAGGAGCGCGCCGGCGGGGCTTGCGGTGTCCCCTCCCCCCTCCTTTTCCAACGGGGGCGGGCGCAGTGGCTCAGAAATCCAACAGGGTGCAGCACGGTCCAGGTCAGCTGCAGAGCGGGAAAGGTGGCGAGGCCCCGCCCTGAAATCCAGGGCACGTCCCCATATGCAAATAAGAAAGAAAAACACAATTTTGACATGCAAACGCAGAGCGAAAAACACCCCCGAAGGCGGCTGCTTAGCCTGCGGCGCGGCCGGCCAGCGAGCGGGTGAAAAGTAAGGCGGCGGCACGACAAGGGCGAGCCCGAGCGGCTCTACAACGGAAAGACAGCACGGCTGAAAGTGGTGCGAAAACTTTTTCTGCTTTTGACTTTTGCGACTTCCCACCCCAAAGAGGGGAAGCTGCACCGCTCCCGGAAGCACTGCAATACCAGGTCCACCACACAGCTAGACACTGTGGGTGAAAAGTGAGGCAGTGGCACGACAAGAAAGAAAAACACAATTTTGACATGGAAACGCAGAGAGAAAAACACCCCCGACGCCTTCGGGGGTGTTTTTCTCTCTGCGTTTCCATGTCAAAATTGTGTAAGCAGCAGCAAGCGGCCTCAGCCCCCATTAACAGCCACTTTGAAAGAACCCCTCCAACTAAGCAAAAGAAACATTCATTAAGATAATGTAGAAACTTTCTCTAATTTTGCAACTTCAGACCATAAAAATGGGAAGCTGCAGAATTCCTGGATGCAGTACAACTCCAGGTTAATGCATGGAGCAGATAGGGAAAACCCCTTATCCAACTCTCTACTCCCAAAACCAATTTAATATTTTGTCTTCAAAAGAGAGACATCAGATATTAAACTGGTAAGAGCAGATTGAACACCAGCATCTTAGCCAAAAGGCCTAGAAAATACAAATTAAAAATCTTCCTCATGCGCAAGTCTTCTTCAACCTTTCTCTTCACCCTCAATCTGGCCTTGGTTGACTGAGCTCAGGTGCGATGGCGAACTTTCAGCAATGAAGCATTTTTGCCATGACTTGCAACTATCATGAACAGTCATGCACACATCACTTTTCTTCCCTTTGGCTGAGATAACCCAATGAAAGATTTTGCATTTGTATGATGTTAACCAATGGGTGTGCAGGATCGACCTCGGCACTGGCTTCGGACACAGCAACGGCACACCCAGCTCAGTCGACCCTGCAAAGTCCTCCTCATGAACATCTGGGGACTTGTGCCAAAATTGGGAGAGCTGTCCCACAGACTAGTCCAGCAACAGCCTGTCATTGTCATTGTCATACTCAGAGAATAATACCTTTCAGCCAATGTCCCAGACTCCTCCATCACCATCCCTGAGTATGTCCTGTCCACTCGCAGGACAGACCCACCGGTGACAGCACAGTGGTATACAGTCGGGAAGGAGTGGCCCTGGGAGTCTTCAACATCAAATCCAGACCTCATTGGATTATCATGGCTTCAGTTCAAGCATCAGCAAGAAACCACTTTCAATTAGGCACTCTACAGCCTTCTGGACTCAACATCGAGTTCAACAATTTCAGACCATAACCTCTGCCCCTACTTTTTTCAATATATTTTTAATATTTTTTATCTCACATGGCAGCTGCTGATGATTCTGCCATTGCCTCATCTAGAGTCATCTTTTGCTTCTTCACTTGTCTAATTACCATCTCTTTTTGCCTTGCACTCGATGTTTTATAAATATATTAAGAGCAAGAGGATAACTAAAGTAAGAGTAGGGCCTATTAGGTACCATAAAGGGAATGGAAGAACACTTTGCATCTGTTTTCAAAACAAGAAAGAGTCGATGCAGACATTGCAATCAGGGAGCAGGAGGAGGAGTGTGAAATAAACATAGTGAAAGAGGAAGTATTAAGGGGTTTAGCATCTTTGAAAGTGGATTAATCTCCAGGATGAAATGTATCCCATACTATTAAGAGAAGTAAGAGAGGAAATAGCAGAGGTTCTGACCATCATTTCCCAATCCTCATTGGCTACAGCTGTGCTGCCAGAGGACTGGAGGACTGCTAACGTGGTACCGTTGTTTAAAAAGGGAGAAAGGGATAGATCGAGTAATTGCAGGCCAGTCAGCCTAACCTCGGTGCAGGGAAAATTATTGGAAAAAGTTCTCTGAGGGACAGGATAAATTATTTAGAAAGACATGGATTAATCAGGGACAGTCAGCATGGATTTGTTAAGGGAAGGTCATGTGACTAACTTGATTGAATTTTTTGAGGATGTAACAAGGAGGATCGATGAGGGTAGTGCGTTTGATGTAGTCTATATGGATTTTAGCAAGGCTTTTGATGTGGTCCCGCATGGCAGACTGGTCACGAAAGTAAAAGGCCATGGGATCCAAGGGAAAGTGGCAAGCTTGATCCAAAATTGCCTTGGAGTCAGGAAACAAAGGGTAATGGTCAAAGGGTGTTTTTGTGACTGGAAGGCAGTTTCCAATGGAAAGAGGGATGAGGTCCTGCGGGCAGACTATAGGGAGCTAGGAAAGAGATTACAAAGTAGATTCTCAAAGGTAGTGTGCTGGATAGCATTAGAAGCAGAAATTGTATCATATTAGATAGGAGCAGACTAAGAAAGACTACGAAAAATTTAGAATGCATGTACGTAAACACACAAAGCGTGGTGAATAAGGTTGGTGAGCTACAAACACAATTAGTCGTGTGTCAAAATATGATGTGGCAATAACGGAAACGTGGCTTAAAGGCCGTGAGGACTGGGCACTTAATATTCAAGGGTACAGGATGTTGAGAAAAGATAGGGAAGGAAAAAAGGGAGGTGGGGTGGCAGTGCTAATTAAGGAAGACTTTGTAGTGTTGGAAAGGGAGGATGTTCCTGAGGGGACAAGGACAGAATCCGTTTGGTTAGAGTTGAGGAGCAAAAAGGGTATGATCACGCTATTGGGAGTATTCTATATGCCTCCAAATAGTGAAAGGGAGAGAGGAACAAATCTGCAGAGAAATTGCCAAGATATGCAAGAGCTAGGGTTGCAAAATTCTGGGAATTTTTAAAAGAGGAAACTTTCCATGGGAATTTTCGGGAATTTATGGGAATTTATGGGAATTTTGAGTTTTTTTGCACACTGATGGTTTTTGTCTCTGACCCTTATATTATCTTTGTCGTCAAAATAGACATACTGTTCCATACAAATAAAAACAGGCTTTCAAAACTTTATTTAGGTTATAATTTTGAACTTTATTGAACCCCCACAAAAAAGACCCATCTAAAATAAAATAAAAAGAGCGTCAGCTTATTTAGCCTGTAATTTTTCCTTATTTTGTCCCTTTGAGTCTTCTACTCATGAGTCTTCTGAGTCTTCTACTCCTCATTGCTCCTCCTGATTCTCTGACTCTGGCTCTGACGTGTCCATTTCCTCCTCTGTGTCAGTGTCTAGCTGTGTGGTGGACACTTCTGTATCTGGCTCACTAAGTTGTAGGTTCGCCCGGATAGCCACCAGTTTCTCCACTCTCTTGTTAGTCAGCCTGTTGCGCACCTTTGTATGCGTATTCCCAAAAAATGACCAGTTTCGTTCAGAGGCCACTGATGAAGGAAGGTCAGTAACTACTGCAAAGACCTTTTGTGATCCAAGATCGTTGATGACCGCTTTCAGCTCATCAGTAATGTATGTGCCTGTGTGTCTGTTGTCCTTCGTGTCTGTGCTCTTGAAGAACACTGGGAGAGGAGTGGAGACGATGTAGTTTATGATGCCCTCCCCTCGTACATTTGACCACCCATCTGAGATAACTGCAACACAGTCTGCCATCGCTATCGTTTCTTTGAGCTTTCCTTGGACTCTGTTATACTCAGCCTCCAGCAAATAAGTCGACAAAGCATGTCTGGTGGGAGGATAGTATGCAGGGTGAATAACATTGAAAAATCTCTTCCAGTACTCATTGGCTGTGAGCATGAGGGGTGAGCCTGTTGCATATACAGCTCGAGCAAGGCACTCATCTGCATTCTTCTGGCTATGGTTATCCATTGTATCAAAGAACCTTCCAAGTGGGCCAGGAGTTGCTGATGATAAGGAGCCTGATGCTGAATGAGAACCATCATCTTCTTGAATGGAAGCAGAGGAACTCTGGGCTGACTGCTGTGAGCTTTGAGTGAAGTTGTTGCATTTGGATAAATGCTGCTGCATCTTTGTGGCATTCTTTACATATGGCTTTCTACAGTGTTTGCACATGTACACAGTCTTTCCATCTTTAATGCCTGCGGTAAAATGCTTCCACACATCCGACAGTAAACGTGGCATTGTTCTATGCAGAGAAATAAAGGGCATTCATCTCTGTGTTGAACTGCGGTAGATCAGCACGATTGCAACAGGGTGAGTACATTTTTGCTGATGCTCCATGTGATGGAAGCATGACCTGTACACACACGATGCTACATCACCAATGGTGTATTATTTTGTATATTTTAAATTGAAGTACAACAGAGTTCAACAAGTAACTGGTTTATTTGGTATAAAGTCTGATTTACTTACTGCATCATCACAACATCAGCAGAAAACAAAATGACTTCCCTCAGGACCCCTAACCTGGATCTTAAAAAAACTATAGCAGTCTTACAGATGCCTGCAGGCCAATCACAATTCGATATGCAAATATTACAAATAGAGGGAGCTAATCGCTCATCCACTCATCCAACCAATCAGGACACATTTGTTCACAGTCACACACAAAACTTGTAATTATTAAAACAAGCCAAGTAAGGAGATAAACATATATTGATTAAGAAATTCCTTAATGATTAAGATTCCATCTCTGTTAGTAATTTTAAGAGAGGACCTGTGGAAAAAAAAGAAAGAAATACAAAAAAAACAATATTATGCTAGCATGTGCTTTTTTGGGCAAAATTCCGAAGCTAAACTTCCCGTGGAAAATTTCCGCAACAGTACCTCGGGTTCCGACCGGGAGTCCGTGGTGCCCTCCTGGGCATACCCATGTGCTGGGGGTGTTGCAGGTACTTCAGGGGGTGGTGAGGATACCTCTGGGGATGGTGGAGGTTCTTCTGGGGTGGTGGTGATGGGTCGTCGTCGTCGCTTCCTGCCGAGGCGAGGTCCTTTATGGACACGGTGTCTTCACGCCCGTCGGCGTGCTTGACGTACGCATACTGTGGGTTTGCGTGGAGTAGGTGTACTGCCTCCATGAGGGGATCCGTTTTGTGGCCCCTCACATGCTTCCGTAACAGGACTGTCCCTGGGGTGGAGAGCCACGAGGGTAGGGATACTTCTGAGGTTGATTTGCGGGGATAAACAAACATCTTCTCGTGAGGAGTGGCGTTAATAGCAGTACACAGTAGCGACTTTATCGAGTGGAGTACGTCTGGGAGGACCTCCTGCCAGCGGGAGGTGGGGAGGCCTTTAGACCTTAGTGCTAAGGTGACCGCCTTCCACACTGTCGCGTTTTCCCTCTCCACTTGCCCATTACCCCGGGGGTTATAACTAGTGGTCTGACTCGTGGCTATCCCCTTCGACAGCAGGTATTGGCGCAGTTCATCGCTCATGAACGACGCCCCCCTGTCAGTGTGGATGTAGTTAGGCATGCCGAATGTGCAAAACAGGTTGCCGAGGCACTTGATGACCGTGGCACTGGTCATATCTGGGCAGGGGTAGGCAAATGGGAAGCGGGAGTACTCGTCCACAATGTTGAGAAAGTACACATTGCGGTCGGTGGAGGGGAGTGGTCCCTTGAAATCTAAGCTCAGGCGCTCGAATGGCCGTGTAGCTTTGATCAGGTGGGCTCGGTCGGGTCTGAAAAAACGGGGCTTGCATTCCGCACAGGTGCGGCAGTCCCTGGTCATAGACCGGACCTCCTCGATGGAATAGGGCAGGTTACGGGATTTTATAAAGTGGAATAGCCGGGTGACCCCCGGGTGGCAGAGGCCATTGTGGAGGCCCTGTAGCCTGTCCCCCTGGATGCTGGCACACATCCCTCGTGATAGGGCGTCGGGGGGTTCGTTGAGGGCCCCCGGCCTATATATTATGTCGTACTCAAACGCGGAGAGTTCGATCCGCCACCTGAGAATTTTGTCGTTCTTGATCTTCCCCCTCTGTTTGTTGTTAAACATGAAGGCTACCGACTGCTGGTCGGTAAGCAGGGTGAAGCGTTTGCCGGCTAGGTAGTGCCTCCAGTGCCGCACTGCCTCCACTATGGCCTGGGCCTCCTTTTCTACCGAGGAGTGCCTGATCTCGGGCCCTTGGAGGGTTCTTGAGAAAAAGGCTACGGGCCGCCCATCCTGGTTGAGGGTGGCTGCTAAAGCGAAGTCGGACGCATCGCTTTCGACCTGGAAAGGGATGTTTTCGTCCACTGCCCGCAGCGCGGCCTTCTCAATGTCGTGTTTAATGCTGTTGAAGGCGGCGTGGGCCTCAGCCGTGAGCGGGAAGGACGTTGATTTCAGGAGGGGATGGGCCTTGTCGGAATAATTGGGGACCCATTGGGCGTAATAGGAGAAGAACCCCAGGCACCTTTTCAGGGCCTTGGGAGTGTTTGGTAGGGGTAGCTCCCGTAGGGGGCGCAATCGGTCGGGGTCCAGACCGATTTCCCCGTTTTCCACCACGCAGCCCAGGATGCAGAGGTGCATGGTGCTAAAGACACACTTATCCTCGTTGTAGGTGAGATTGAGTCTGAGGGCGGTTTTCAGAAATCTCGTGAGGTTCGAGTCATGGTCTTGCTGGTCATGGCCGCAGATGGTGACGTTGTCTAGGTATGGGTTGGTGGCTGTTAACTGGTTCTCATCGACCATGCGGTCCATCTCCCGCTGGAAGACTGAGACCCCGTTCGTTACCCCAAAGGGGACTCTGAGGAAGTGGTAGAGACGTCCGTTCGCCTCGAAGGCGGTGTATGGACGGTCCTCTGGCCTAATGGGGAGCTGGTGGTATGCCGATTTTAGGTCGATGGTGGAAAACACCCGGTATTGCGCGATTTGGTTAACCATATCCGCTATGCGGGGCAGAGGGTAGGCGTCTAGCTGGGTGTATAGATTAACCGTCTGCCTATAATCTATCACCATCCGCTTCTTTTCGCTACCCTTAACTACTACTACCTGGGCGCGCCACGGGCTGGTACTGCATTCGATGATACCCTCCCGCTTGAGTCTTTCTACTTCCGACGCAATGAACCGTCTATCCTCCCAGCTGTACCGCCTACTCTTGGTCGCTATGGGTCGACAGTTGGGTGCGAGGTTGGCGAACAGAGAGGGCGGCTTGACCTTCAGGGTAGCCAGACTGCACACTGTGAGGGGCGGCTGGGACCCACCGTAGGTAAGCGTGATACTTTGGTGGTGGCACTGGAAGTCCAGACCCAAGATCACGCTCACACAGAGATCTGGCATTATCAATAGTTTAAAATCTCTGTAATCATTGCCTTTTACCGACAACATAACCGCGCAAAAACCTGTAATTTTTGAGGTATGAGTCTTATCGGCCATGGCGATTTTGCCCTGTGTGGGGACTATCGTTAGAGAAAGTCATTTTACCAGGCTAGGATGAATAAAGCTTTCGGTGCTCCCGCAGTCAATCAAGCATTAACCTTGTTCCCGTTTACCTCTATGTCCATCATCGATTTAGACAACGGATGTGGCCTGGATTGATCCACTGTGATCGAGGCCACCAGTGGGTCCTGGAGGTCTGTGTAGTCGGGGCAAGATGGTGGACTCCATGAGGGTGGACAAGGTGGCTTCCAAGATGGCCGCTCCCACGGCGCGCACGCGGCGGTGGTGGAGTTGGAGGTGGGGTTCCCTCTGCAGACTTTGCTGAAATGTCCTTTCTTCCCACATTTAAAACAGGTGGTGCCCTTCGCTGGGCACAGATGCCTGGAGTGTTTGTCCTGGCCGCAGAAGTAGCATTTCGGGCCCCGATGCATCGCAGCAGTAGTGGGGCTCCTGGGTGGGGGCTGGGGCTCTGATGGTGCTGGGCTGGCCTGAGACCTGGGAGGTGAAGATGGCTTCCAAGATGGCGGCCCCCACGGCACGCACGAGGCAGAGTGGGCTGCGTGGCCTGAGGAACAGGATTCAGAGTTCCTCTGGGCCATATCCAGCGATCGCGCTATATCTATAGCCTGTTTTAAGTCCAGTCCCTCCTTTTCAAACAGTTTCTGCCGAATATAATTTGAACTGAGGCCCGCAATAAGGGAGTCTCGAATCAGCTCCTCCGTGTACACGATGGCAGACACGGCCTTACAGTTACAGTCTCGGCCCAGTACTTTTAGGTTTAGTATAAAGTCCTCTAGTGACTCACCATGCCGCTGCGTGCGAGTAGTCAGAAGATGCCTGGCGTACACCACGTTTATTGGCCGCACGTAGTGGGCCTTCAGGATGGTGCAGGCATCCTCGTAGCTGGTGGCATCTTGGATGAGAGGGGAGACCCGATGGCTCACCCAGTTTCGCAGGATTCCCAGTTTCATGTCTCCGGTAGCGGTTTCGGCTGCGGCTATGGCAGGGGATGAGTTTGCAATGAAAAATTCGAAGCATCGGAACCAGTGTCCGAACTGTGTGGCTGCGTCTGAGGCATGGGGGTCCAGATCCAAGCGTTCTGGTTTCAGGAGTCGATCCATCTTGGTGTTTTAGTGATTAAAATTCATATGCCATCAATGACTCAAAGACAAGGATTCAACTGAAGGCTTTTAATCACTAAGAACATAGCAGTATAGCAGGTCTTCCCACATCGGGTTCGTCTGGTAGTAAATGACTCATACAGCTCCTGAGACCTTTATATGGCAAAAGACAGGGGCGTAGCCAATACACACAATAGGAACAAAAGGGGGCGGTTCACAATACAAGCAGGTAAAATACAAGCAGGTAAAATACAAGCAGGTAAAACACATGGGTTGATGAAGGCATATTTCATCACAGGTATAATGCCGGCTGTGCAATCGGAAAGCCGAGTTCTTACTTATCTCCAAAATACAGTATATCCAATACAGTACAGCACAGCCAGTGCATGATTGTGATCACAAAACGGAATAGAAATGTGAATGCCTGCAGTTCATTCTCTAGTTAGACAAGCTGTTATCTTAAACTTCTTACACCATTGTTGTCTGGGCAATTGCTGGAGGTGAAAACTTCTTTTCTTCCCTCAGAGATTATTTTCTCCCAAAATTTGAGGGATTTTTTTGCAGCCACAACCCGCAGTTGTCCGCAAGCTAAACTTTGCAGCGAAACCTCATGTTTTGCCCAGCGCAGAAGCGGCCCGTCTGCCTGGATTTCTCTCTCCTTTCTTATAATCATCTGTGCAAACTTCAATCAATCCCTATGCAGCAGGTAAGTGGGGAAGTAGGGCATTAGGAAGCCAACATTCAAATGGAGGACCCTCTCGGAAGGCAGCAGGCTTATCCCAGCTACTAGAAAAGTGAAAACAATCCGTACAGTGACAAACATTTGTACGTCAACTACAAACTAACTGCTTACCTGAGCGTGTGTCATAGTCTTTTCTCTCCGAGCCTTTCTTCTCACCCAGCTGTCATCCTTTTTATTTGGCCTTTTCAATGTTACGTCCTTGCTTCTTGGGCATCCATTACTCCTCCCGGTCAAAACGAAAATGCCGCTGGTTCATGAACTTACAACCCTGTTTGGGTTTGAATAAGCATCGCAGCTTCCAGCCTCCTGCTGACACAGACAGGTCTGAGGTGCAAAGAGAAGGGACAACACCTTGACCCCTCCCACTCCCCCCCCACCCCCCACCCCTCCGACGCCTGCCCAGGACACAATAGGCAAGTTGTCTGAGCAGAAATAAGCAGTCAGAGAATTGAATCTGGCTTCGCAATGGGCTCACAAAAGAAGATCTTAAGATTGGGGTCCTGAGAGCTCACAGCCTGAGGGAGTTTACATGACCATTTCTCGGCTTTTGAATGAGATCAACATAACATTCTTAAGAAATTAGAGTTACGTCCCCTATCTGGGAATCAAATATTACATTTTGTAACACAGAAATTGAATATAAATAGAATTTATATCTGGAATATATAAATACAAGTTGCTGTTGTTGTTGAAGAGGGGCTCGCTCCACTATTGCAGTGCCTGCAGGAAAGGTTCATTCTCCGCCCGCCCCCACCCCACCCCTTTCAGGGGAACCCTCCTAGATAGATTATTGAACTGTTAGACCGAGATGCCTTGGAGCAGCTCACAGTCACGGATGCACTCGCACTCTCCTCTCTCTCCAGTTCTTTCTTTGCTATTGATCATTAATTAAGCGGTGATGTCCCATAGTGTTGCTCAGGGATCAGGAAGTGAAGGCCGTTCACGCTCCCTTACCAACAATGGTGTCCCCCTCATTCACTTTAACAGCAACTGGAATTAAGTTTTATTAAATTCATCCACTTTTTCTTAACTTATGCGCCATTTAAAAAATATTAGAACATCGAAAAATAGCAGCAGGAGTCGGCCATTCAGCCCTTCGAGCCTGCTCCGCCATTCAATATGATCATGGCTGATCCTCTATCTCAATACCATATTCACGCTCTCTCCCCATACCCTTGATGCCTTTTGTATCTGGAAATTTATCTATCTCATCCTTAAATATATTCAGTGACTTGGCCTCCACAGCTTTCTGTGGTAGAGAATCCAACAGGTTCACCACCCTCTGAGTGAAGACACTTCTCAGTCCTAACTGTCCTATCCCGTATCCTGAGACTGTGACCCCTCATTCTAGACTCCCCAGCCAGGGGAAACATCCTCCCTGCATCCAGTCCGTCTAGCCCCGTCAGAATTTTATACGTTTCAATGTGATCTCCTGTCATTCTTCTAAACTCTAGTGAATACAGGCCTAGTCAACCCAATCACTCCTCATAGGACAGTCCTGCCATCTCAGGAATTACTTTTTGTGTTGTATATTTACGTTCTCAATTTATTCGAATTTACTTTATATTCTATTCTGATTTGGACATACATCACCGTTCCTTCAGCATCACTGGTTCGCTAATTCAAATAATTAGATAAGGGTCCTACGCTGCTTGTAGAAAGAAAGACTTGCATTTATATAGCGTCTTTCATGAGCATCGGACATCTCAAAGTGCTTTACAGCCAATTAAGTATTTTTGAAGTGGAGTCACTGTTATAATGTGGGAAATGCGGCAGTCAATTTGCGCTCAGCAAGCTCCCACAAACAGCAATGTGATAATGACCAGATAATCTGTTTTTGTTATGTTGGTTGAGGGATAAATATTGGCCAGGACACCGGGGAGAACTCCCCTGTTCTTCTTCAAAATAGTGCCATGGGATCTTTTACATCCACCTGAAAAAGCAGACTTGGTTTAATGTCTCATCCGAAAGACGCCAGTGGAGCACTCCCTCAGCACTGCACTTGATTGTCAACATAGTGTTATGTGTTCAAGTCTCTGGAATGGGATTTGAAACCCACAACCTTCTGACTCAAAGGCGAGTGTGTTACCAACTGAGCCACAGCTGACACAGTAAGACCCATTTCTGATATTGGCCTGCCCCAGTGCCTGAATAGCCGCATAATAAACTCACCCAACAATTTGTGGCAGTAACAGGCAGGAAGGACCCTTCAGCAATGCTATTTAAAGTGTTGATACACTTAATTCTGACTGGTGAGAAGAGGTTTTGCTGGTGCTGTGGCTTCCTTCACAACAGTTGCACTGCTGCCATGGGTGGTCTGGTAGGGCTGGTGGGCAAAGGGGAGCAGCCAGGAGGACAGGAGAGGTTAGGAGCAGCTCCCCGAATAGGGAGGTGAACAGCACTGTGCAGGAGTTTATTCAAGGAGCACTTCTCCTACCTCAACTTCATGGTGGAGCAATGCCTGAAGCACCTTTGCGTCACAAAGGAGGCTGTCACTGAGCTACGTCACCTCCTGCAGCCACACCAGGGCATGGCCAGCACGGCCTGTGGCTGTCAAAGTCAACATGTCCCTTAACTTTTAAGCCAAGGCTCCTTCCTTGCTGCAGCTGGTGACAGCAGTGGCTGCTCACAATTTACAGTTTGCTCCTGTATATTGGAGGTCACTGAGTCTCACTACATCAGGAAGAACACCTACATTATTTTCCCCATGGACAGAGCAAAGCAGGATGACAGAGCGCTAGGCTTCGCCCACATTGCAGGCTTCCCCATGGTCCAAGGTGCCAGAGACTGCACCCACATAGCCTTGCATGCCCCCCATAACCAGACTGGCATCTTTATCAATCGAAAATCATTCCGCCCCAACCATGCCAAAAGCAATTTGGCCGCTTACATGTGCAAATCGGGGGTCCTGACGCCGATTGTAAGCTTTTAAAACAAATGGGATAATACCGGCTGTGCAATCGGAAAGCCGAGTTCTTACCTATCTCCAAAATACAGTATATCCAATACAGTACAGCACAGCCAGTGCATGATTGTGATCACAAAACGGAATAGAGATGTGAATGCCTGCAGGTCATTCTCTAGTTACACAAGCTGTTAACTTAAACTTCTTACACCATTGTTGTCTGGGCAATTGCTGGAGGTGAAAACTTCTTTTCTTCCATTCTCAGAGATTATTTTCTCCAAAATTTGAGGGATTTTTTTGCAGCCACAACCCACAGTTGTCCGCAAGCTAAGCTTTGCAGCGAAACCTCATGTTTTGCCCAGCGCAGAAGCTGCCCGTCTGCGTGGATTTCTCTCCTTTCTTATCATCATCTGTGCAAACTTCAATCAATCCCTATGTAGCAGGTAAGTGGGGAAGTAGGGCATTCGCAAGCCAACATTCAAATGGAGGACCCTCTCGGAAGGCAACAGGCTTATCCCAGCTACTAGAAAAGTGAAAACAATCCGCTCTGTGACAAACATTTGTACGTCAACTACAAACTAACCTGCTTACCTGAGCGTGTGTCATAGCCCAGGACACAATATGCAAGTTGTCTGAGCAGAAATAAGCAGTCAGAGAATTGAATTGAATTCGCAATGGGCTCACAAAAGAAGATCTTAAGAATGGGGGCCAGAGAGATCACAGCCTGAGGGAGTTTACATGACCATTTCTCGGCTTTTGAATAAGATCAGCATAACATTCTTAAGAAATTAGAGTTACGTTTCCTATCTGGGAACCAAATATTAGATTTTCTAACACAGAAATCGAATATAAATGGAATTTATATCTGGAATATATAAATACAAGTTGTTGTTGTTGTTGAAGAGGGGCTCGCTACACTATTGCAGTGCCTGCAGGAAAGGTTCATTCTCCGCCCGCCCCCACCCCACCCCTTTCAGGGGAACCCTCCTAGATAGATTATTGAACTGTTAGACCGAGATGCCTTGGAGCAGCTCACCGTCACGGATGCACTCGCACTCTCCTCTCTCTCCAATTCTTTCTTTGCTATTGATCATTAATTAAGCGGTGATGTCCCATAGTGTTGCTCAGGGATCAGGAAGTGAAGGCCGTTCATGCTCCCTTACCAACAATGGTGTCCCCTCATTCACTTTAACAGCAACTGGAATTAAGTTTTATTCAATTCATCCACTTTTTTTTAACTTATGCGCCATTTAAAAAATATTAGAACATCGAAAAATAGGAGCAGGAGTAGGCCATTCAGCCCTTCGAGCCTGCTCTGCCATTCAACCCTTTTGCATTCCTTCAGCATCACTGGTTCGCTAATTCAAATAATTAGATAAGGGTCCTACGCTTGTTGTAGAAAGAAAGACTTGCATTTATAAAGCGTCTTTCATGACCACTGAAAAGCGCTTTTTGAAGTGGAGTCACTGTTGTAATGTGGGAAACACGGCAGTCAATTTGCGCACAGCAAGCTCCCACAAACAGCAATGTGATAATGACCCGATAATCTGTTTTTGTTATGTTGTTTGAGGGATAAATATTGGCCAGGACACCGGGGAGAACTCCCCCCTGCTCTTCTTCAAAATAGTGCCATGGGTTCTTTTACATCCACCTGAAAAAGCAGACAAGGCCTTGGTTTAATGTTTCATCTGAAAGACACCAGTGCAGCACTCCCTCAGCACTGCACTGGAGTGTCAGCCTAGTGTTATGTGTTCAAGTCCCTGGAATGGGATTTGAAACCCACAACCTTCTGACTCAAATTTGAGTGTGTTACCAACTGAGCCACAGCTGACACTGTAAGACCCCTTTCTGATATTGGGCTGCCCCAGTGCCTGAATAACCACATAATAAACTCACCCAACAACTTGTGGTGCTAACAGGCAGGAAGGACCCTTCAGCAATGCTATTTAAAATGTTGATACACTTAATTCTGACTGGTGAGAAGAGGTTTTGCTGGTGCTGTGGCTTCCTTCACAACAGTTGTACTGCTGCCATGGGTGGTCTGGTAGGGCTGGTGGGCAAAGGGGAGCAGCCAGGAGGACAGGAGAGGTTAAGAGCAGCTCCCCGAATAGGGAGGTGGACAGCACTGTGCAGGAGTTTATTCAAGGAGCACTTCTCCTACCTCAACTTCATGGTGGAGCAATGCCTGAAGCACCTTCGTGTCACAAAGGAGGCTGTCACTGAGCTACGTCACCTCCTGCAGCCACACCAGGGCATGGCCAGCACGGCCTGTGGCTGTGAAAGTCAACATGTCCCTTAACTTTTAAGCCAAGGTTCCTTCCTTGCTGCAGCTGGTGACAGCAGTGGCTGCTCACAATTTACAGTTTGCTCCTGTATATGGGAGGTCACCGAGTCTCACTACATCAGGAAGAACACCTACATTATTTTCCCCATGGACAGAGCAAAGCAGGATGACAGAGCGCTAGGCTTCAGCCATATTGCAGGCTTCCCCATGGTCCAAGGTGCCAGAGACTGCACCCACATAGCCTTGCATGCCCCCCATAACCAGACTGGCATCTTTATCAATCGAAAATGATTCCACTTCCTCAATGTCCAGCTGGCTTGTGACCACAGGCGGCGAACACATCATGCATGTCTGTGCCTAGTTTCCTGGCAGCAGTCATGACTCATTCATCCTGTGCCACTCCTCTGTGCCACCTTTACTCCTGCCAGGCTTTCAGGATACTGGGTGACACATGTTGTTCCCTGCAAACTTGGCTCATGACTCCTGCGAGGAATGAGGGCACAGCTGCAACTCTGGCATACAACATTGGCCATGCCGCCACCAGAAACATCAACAAACAAATAATTGGTGAGCTCCAGTAATGTTTCTGCTGCCTGGACCGTTCCGGAGAAGTTTTGCAGTATAGCCCTGAGCAGGTATCCATATTTGTGGTCAACTGCTGTATGCTCTGTAACTTTGCCATCATGAGGTATGAGTCTGTACCACCACCTGGGCAGCAAGAAGGTTCACCAGACTGATTCCAGGGATAGGGGGTTTGTCCTAGGAGGATGATTGAGGAGACTAGGCCTATATTCCCTAGAATTTAGAAGAATGAGAGGTGATCTCATTGACACATATAAAATTCTTACAGGGCTTGACAGGGCAGATGCTGGGAGGATGTTTCCTCTGGCTGGAGAGCCTAGAACTCGGGCTTACACTCTCAGAATAAAGGGTTTGAACCTTTAGGACTGAGATGAGGTGAAATTTCTTCACTCAGAGGGTTGTAAATCTTTGGAATTCTCTACCCCAGAGGGCTATGGATGCTCAGTCATTGAGTCTATGCAAGACAGAGATCAATAGATTTTTGGATATTAAGGAAATCAAGGGATATGGGGACAGTGTGGGGTAGAAGATCAGCCATTATCTTATTGAATGGTGGAGCAGGTTCGAAGGGCCGAATGGCCTACTTCTGCTCCTATTTCTTATGTTGGTATGCAAGAAGTGCAGAGGGAGGAGGAAGAGGAGCATGAAGAGGAGGAAGAGCAGGAGCAGCCTCAACCACCAGTGCCCCTAGATGCCAGAGCTTTCAGAGAGCAGCTCATCGAAGAGCGCTTCACCTGAACCATCTCTCCCATCCTTAAAACTCCCAACTCAATTCCATCTGTATCTAATAGATAACAGAATGAATTAAGATCCAGTTTTCACCTGACACCCACTGATGATTTCCAGCAGAGCTCACAGGAGCAGGATCCCTGAGTGATGTTCCCGCTCTCTATCCCATGGTCACTGATTATTGATCAGGAGTAGGAACCCTTGCTAATGTGCCTGCTCTCTTATCCCAGGTCAGTGGGTACGTATAAGTAGCAGGAACCCTGGCTGATGTTCCTTCTCTCTATCACAGAATCTCTGGTTATTGATCAGGAGCCAGAACCCTGGTTGATGCTCCCTCTCTCTATCCCTGGTCAGTGGGTAGAGATCAGGATTCTGGTTCAGGGATATGGAGCCAAGGCGGGTCATTACATAGAATTACATAGATTGTACAGCACAGAAACAGGCCATTCGGCCCAACTGGTCCATGTGGTGTTTATGCTCCACACGAGCATCCTCCCATCTCTCTTCATCTCACCCCATCAGCATGTCCTTCTATTCCTTTCTCCCATGTGTTTATCTAGCTTGCCCTTAAATGCATCGATGCTATTCACCTCAACTACTCCCTGTGGCAGCAGGTTCCACATTCTCACCACTCTCTGGGTGAAGAAGTTTAATATTGGTAGTACTTTCCTGGGCAGCCAATGAGCACAGCTGCCTCTTTTGTGCATTTCCTGGTGAGGCTAAATAGTTGATATTTTCTGATTAAAAATAGCTGAGCTCGGCAGCATTTTTTATTCCTTTGGTGACCAGGTGTACGAGTAGAGTGAGCGCAGCCTTCACAGCAACCGTAATAAAATTGTTGCAGTTGTGAAGGAACTTTGTGTAAGTGCAATGTACCACAAACAAAGTATGTGTGTCAACTAACAACAGAAAATGCTGGAAAAACTCAGCAGGTCAGGCAACATCCGTGGAGAGAAATTTGAGTTGACGTTTCGGGTCGAACCCTTCTTCAAAACTGGAAAGAAAAGAAAATAGATCGAAGGCAGGGCTGCGATCTGACAAAAGAAGTAAAAGAAACAAAAGGAGTAAAATAAACAAAAGAAGTGTGTCAATTATTGTCTGATTGGGTAAATGGAGTAAGGGTACAGGTCAGCCATGATCTCACTGAATGACGTAAGAGCCTCGAGGGGCTGAATGGCCTACACCTGTTGTTATGTTCTGACTCTGAAAACTTCATTCTGACTGCTGAGAAGAGATTTTGCCAATGCTGTGTTTTTTGGGGGGCTACATAAGGAGATATTAGGACAGATGACCAAAAGCTTGGTCAAAAAGGTAGGTTTTAAGCACCATCTTAACAACAACAACAACTTGTATTTATATAGTGCCTTTAACGTAGTAAGGCGCTGCACAGGAGTATTTTAAGTCAAAAAATTTAAAGGAGGAGAGAGAGTTAGCGAGGTCCCTTAGGGAGGGAATTCCAGAGCTGAAGGCACGACCACCAATTGTGGAGCGATTAAAATCAGGAATGCGCAAGAGGCCAGAATTGGAGGAGCGTAGAGATCTCGGAGGGTTGTAGGGCTGGAGCAGGTTACAGAGATAGTTTACTACATTTCTAAGTTTCGTGTCATCTGTAAATTTTGAAATTATGCCCTGTATACCCAAGTCCAGGTCATTAATATATGTCAAAAAGAGCAGTGATCCCAGTACCGACCCTTGGGGGACACCACTGTATACGTCCCTCCAGTCTGAAGAACACATGTTTATCACTACTCTCTGCTTTCTGTCCCTTAGCCAATTTTGTATCCATGCTGCCACTGTCTCTTTAATCCCATGGGCTTTAATTTAGCTAACAAATCTATTATGTGGTACTTTTATCAAAAGCTGTGTATGTAATATATTAGCGCTTTAAATAGCACTGCAGAAGGGTACTTCCTGCCTGTTCACACCACAAGTTGCAGGGTGAGTTTATTATGCGGCGAGTCAGGCGCTGGAGCAGTCCTATATCAGAAAGTTGTCCTACAACAAGCATAGGGCCCTTATCTAAATATTTTAATTAGTGATTTTAATAGTTCTCACAGGCACCAGGGACAGCAAAAGATCCCATGGCACTATTTGAAGAAGAGCAGGGGAATTCTCTCTGCTTTTCTGGCCAATATTTATCTCTCAATCAATATCATTAAAACAGATTATCTGGTCATTATCAGAATGCTGTTTGTGGGATCTTGCTCTGCACAAATTAGCTGCTGTGTTTCCTACATTACAACAGTTACTACATTTCAAAATTACTTCATTGGCTGTAAAGCACTTTGGGACGTCCTGAGGATGTGAAAGACGCTATATAAATGCACGTCCTTCTTTTCTTTCTTTCCTTGCGTTCTCTGCTGCTTCCTAATTTTCCTTCTTCCCACTCTGTGTGAGTGCTGGGGGAGAAATCAGGTCTCAACGTTCTCTCTGCCATCTAAAAGGAAACCACAGATGCTCTTCAGTCAGGTCGTGACTTACCCACAACTGAAGCTATGGAGACTCAGACGGATGGCCAGCTATGCCAAGGAGGCAGAGCCGAGGGATGTGTATCTCTGGGCAGTTCATCATCCATGCCACCCAGCCAATCTCCTCAAAGGATGCGTGCAGAGCAGCACAAGTGGCACCTGCAATTGCAGGGACATCTTCTGATCCTCCAGGAGGAGATAATGAGCCAGTTATAGCCCACGAGTCCTCAGAGAGAGCCAGCAGCGAGCCACTTCACTTAAGATGCAATACTTCGATAATGATTAACGGACTCTCACCACATGCTGCCATCAAAGGGAAGACCCAGAGGAAGAAACACTGGCCCACACATAAAGCACAACATTTTCCCACGAATCAATTGGTCACATTTGGTCTGTAATTTGGTGTTGAGTGTTTGTTCATGGCATTGGAGAGGTGGCTGCGAGGAAGGCGCTGAATGCAATTTTGGAAAAATGCAAGATCACGTCCGAAGGAATGTATGATTTTGCATAATGACCATGTAGTTATGGCCCCCTGATGTTTGCTTGTTGGATTTTGAGCGGTCGGAGAGGAATTTTTGACAGCTGTTTCCTGGATTGGCTGCGGAGGTGAGTCCAGTCAGAAGTGGACGAGCACGTAGTAACCTGATGGCCTTTTCTCATCCTGAGTACATAGCAAGATTATGGCTAGTGACTGCGTGTTCCAAACATACTATTTACTTTCTCACGAAGCCTCTCAGATTTACCATCTATGGGTCTATGAGAAGAAGTCTCTGTCCACTGAGCTATCAATCGCAATGCGCTCCAGGGAATTAAGGACCTACCCTTTCCTCAAAGGACAGAGAAATTCTATAGATTATGGAACAGTTCCTGCAGATTGGAGGGTGACAAATGTAACCCCACTATTTAAAAAAGGAGGGAGAGAGAAAACAGGGAACTACAGACAGGTTAGCCTAACATCAGTAGTAGGGAAAATGCTAGAGTCTATTATAAAGGATGTGATAACAGGACACTTAGAAAATATCAACAGAATAGACAAAGTCAACATGGATTTATGAAAGGGAAATTGTGTTTGACAAACCTACTGGAGTTTTTGAGAATGTAACTGGTAGAATAGATAAGGGAGAACCAGTGGATGTGGTGTATTTAGATTTTCACAAGGCCTTTGATAAAGTCCCACATAAGAGGTTAGTGTGCAAAATTAAATGGGATTGGGGGTAATATACTGGCATGGATTGAAAATTGGTTAACAGACAGAAAACAGAGAGTAGGAATAAATAGGTCTTTTTTGGGGTGGCAGGCGGTGACTAGTGGGGTACTGCAGGGATCAGTGCTTGGGCCCGAGCTATTCACAATATATATCAATGATTTGGATGAGGGAACCAAATGTAATATTTCCAAGTTTGCTGACGACACGAAACGAGGTGGGATTGTGAGTTGTGAGGAGGATGCAAAGAGGCTTCAAGGCGATTTAGACAAGTTGAGTGAGTGGGCAGATACATGGCAGATGCAGTATAAAGTGGATAAATGTGAAGTACATAAGAACATAAGAAGTAGGAGCAGGAGTAGGCCATACGGCCCCTCGGGCCTGCTCCACCATTCAATAGGATCATGGCTGATCCGAACCTAGACTCACGTCCACTTCCCTGCCCGCTCCCCGTAACCCCTAATTCCCTTATCAGCTAGGAAACTGTCTATCTCCATTTTAAATTTATTTAATGTCGCAGCTTCCACAGCTCTCTGAGGTAGCAAATTCCATAGATTCACCACCCTCTGAGTGAAGAAGTTTCTCCTCATCTCAGTTTTGAAAGGGCAGCCCCTTATTCTAAGATTATGCCCCCTAGTTCTAGTCTCACCCATCAGTGGAAACATCCTCCCCGCATCCACCCGATCAAGCCCCCTCACAATCTTATATGTTTCGATAAGATCGCCTCTCATTCTTCTGAATTCCAATGAGTAGAGGCCCAACCTACTCAACCTTTCCTCATAAGTCAACCCCCTCATCTCCGGAATCAACCGAGTGAACCTTCTCTGAACCGCCTCGAGAGAAAGTATATCTTTTCTTAAATATGGAAATCAAAACTGTACGCAGTATTCCAGGTGTGGCCTCACCAATACCCTATATAACTGAAGCAAGACTTCCCTGTTTTTATACTCCATCCCCCTTGCAATAAAAGCCAAGATTCCATTGGCCTTCCTGATCACCTGCTGCACCTGCATACTAACCTTCTGTGTTTCATGCACCAGGACCCCCAGATCCCTTTGTACTGTAGCACTTTGCAGTTTCTCTCCATTTAGATAATAACTTGCTCTTTGATTTTTTCTGCCAAAGTGCATAACCTCACACTTTCCAACATTATATTCCATCTGCCAAATTTCTGCCCACTCACTTAGCCTGTCTATGTCCTTTTGCAGGTTTTTTATGTCCTCCTCACTCACTGCTTTCCCTCCCATCTTTGTATCATCGGCAAACTTGGATATGTTGCACTTGGTCCCTTCCTCCAAATCGTTAATATAGATTGTAAAGAGCTGGGCCTAGAAATTCAGTTGGCTGCGCCAGGCGCTAACGCCAAAAAAGGGCTATATTTCCGTCGATAAAGCCTTAGCGCCGGAATGCAGACCGATCTGCGCCGACGCACAAATTCATTTGAGATTTAGCGCCGGCGCAAAGTGTTGGCACCCGCTCGGGTGCGCGCGCAGCTTATGACGTCATATCCTCGCGCAACGCTGTTTTAGCGCCCCAAACCGGAAATTGAGTGGCGCCCGCCCAATGTGGGCGTGGCGCTATTAGGAATTGTAAAATGGAACGTTGCAGAGGCCCTGTGGGCCTTGGGCAGCGCAAATTAAAGGGCACCTCCACTGACCTATAAAGCCCAGCCATTTTGCTGCAATGACTTCACTGCTTTGGATTTCTACACAGAGACCAAGGGACAGAGATTCCAGGTTTGGGACAAGATAGGAGAGGTCTTTTTGGCTTCTGGCCAGTGCTTTGACATTTGACTCTTGCTGATTTCACTGTTGCGACCTTGATTATGGGGGCTGCATGGGGGGCCAACATTGAGTTGCAGCATTATGTGCGGAGGGCTCGCAGACGCTGTGAGAGACGGGCAGCCATGCGTAGACACAGAAGGGCCATCAGGCGTCGCCAACGTAGGCCTTACGCACCCAGGCAATACCGGCAGCAGGTGTCCTATGTCACCATGTCTGCGACACTTTGTGTAAAGAGGCTGCGCTTCAGAAGGGAGGTGGTTGGAGAGATCTGCCAGCTGCTTCACGCAGATTTGCAGCCACAGCTCATGTCCAGGACGTCTCTCTCGGTGGAAGTGAAGTTCACGGTGGCTCTCAGCTTTTATGCAAGCGGCTCGTTCCAAGCCGCTGCTGGGGACATCGCGAACATCTCCCAGTTCGCCGCACATCGCTGCATCCGGCAGGTCACCGATGCACTGTTCGCGAGGAGACACCAGTTCATCTCCTTCCCCATGACCCAACAGAGGCAGCAGCAGCGTGCAGTGGGATTTGGCAGGATCGCGGGCTTCCCCATGGTGCAGGGCGCCATTGACTGCACGCATGTGGCTATCCGGGCACCTAAAGACAATCCCGAGGTTTACCGCAACCGCAAGGGCTACCATTCCCTCAATGTGCAGCTGGTGTGTGACCACAGGCAGCGCATCCTAGCTGTAAATGCCCGCTTCCCAGGAAGCAGCCACGATGCTTTTATCCTGCGCCAGACTACTGTGGCTGACATGTTCCAGGCACAGCCTCCACCAAGGGGATGGCTTATCGGGGACAAGGGCTACCCTTTGTGCACATGGCTCATGACCCCGCTCCGCGCGCCCAGGACCCCAGCGGAGGACTCATACAACGAAAGCCATCAAGCAACAAGGAACGTCATAGAGCAAACCATAGGCGTCCTCAAGCAACGCTTCCGCTGCCTGGATCGCTCCGGCGGCTCTCTACAGTATTCGCCGGATAGAGTGTCCCAGTTCGTCGTCGTGTGCTGCATGCTGCACAACCTGGCTATCCGCCGGACGCAGGCACTGCCACCTGACATTGCACCACCACCTGAGGAGGACGAGCAGGAGGACCATCAGGAGGAGGAGGGGGAGGAGGAGGAGGAGCAGGCCAGGAGGGGGCCAGAAGGCCCAAGGGCCGTACGCCGGGGGCTTATTGCTCGACACTTCTAGGCCCGCTGTGAGGGAATGGCCTGTGGGAATGAGCGCACCTGAAGGCAGCCGCTCCGGAAGCCGTCAGCCGGTTAACGCAGCAAACACTTGAAACATGACACCTGGACAAGCTAAATAAATAAAAACCTTTATTTAACAAACTGAGGCCCCTTCCCACATGAAACTCAAAAACACAGAACACACCCAAAAAACAGTCACAAACATATGTCACTCCCCCAACCTGGGGAGGACTAACAAAAGTTGGCCATCCACATGGCCTTCAACATTGGCCGTAACAAAAAAAGGGCCCCCCTCGCCAACAGAAAGGCCCCCATAAAAACAAAAAATGCCTTCAATTTCGGCCATCCACAAAAATCAGCCCCCAAAACACAATCCCCCCCATATATACAATGCCGCAGAGACCACACTCTAGCGGCTGTGCCGAGAGGGCGAGTCCTTAGAGAGCCTTCCCCGGCCCCTGCCTGGCCTGCTGCTCCGCCTCAACGTGGGCCCTGTGGCGGCCTCAAGGCTGGGGGAAGGCTCATGAGGGCCCCCATGCGTCGCGACAGATGCCCTTGGGGGTCGGCCAACACGATGCACGTCCCGGGAGGGGCCGGCTGCTGACTGGTTCGGCTGTGGCTGGCCAGCATCAGTGGCAGCAGCAGCTCCTCGCACCCTGGCTGGGGGAGTGGCAGTGTCGGATGCTCCAAGGGGGGCAAGCTGGCTGCTGCCAGGCGCGCGAGGCTCAGCAGACACAGTGGCAGTCGTCCGGCCTGGCAGTTCAGCTGGCGCAGCTATGTGCTGGAGGCCAGCCCGCTGTGTTGCAGCAGGGCGGCGGGTGCGGGTGCGACGCCTCTGCGTCAAAGCGAGTGTGGCAGAAGTCAGTGATCGCACTGCCCGGGTATGTGCCTCCAGCTGCTGTGACAGTGTGTCGAAGGAACCGCCTCTCTGGCGACTCTCCTCCTGCAGTGCCGCGAGTAGTTCGACCCCCCTGGCGTGCGCTGCGGCCAGTTGCTCCACCCCCCTGGCCTGTGATTGCCTGAATGCTGCCACACTCTGAGCCAGGGACTCGATGGCGTGCAGCATCTGCTGCACAACCCCCATGAACTCATGGTGGCGCCGGTCAGACGCCACCGAGATCTCTTGCAGGAGGCGCACCTCCTGGCCGAGGCCACTCTCCGGACTGGAGAGAGGACTCTGCAGCTGGGGAGAAGCCGGCCGAGCTGGCTGACCCCTGCCGCCTGCCTGGACCCCACTGCAAGCAGGATCTGCCCTCCCCTGCAACACCTCCCCCTGGCTCTCCTGCATGCCAGACGTCCCCCCTTCATTGCCATCCCCTGGCACGGCTGAGGGCTCGCCCGATGGGCCGGCTTCCTCCTCGTCCTGGATGTCCTCCTCCTCCAAGGGCCTGGCACCCGGCGCCTCAGGGACCACCTCCTCCTCAGCAGCTGAAAGCAGGAAGGCACAAGAGTAGCTTTACAGTGAGGACAGGGCGTCAGCGAGGGACGCCTGAGCGGTGGCATTATGCGCATTTGTCCGTCAGTGGGAAAGGATTTAGATCGGAAGCACTAGGGCAACGAGAGAGCTGCAAGCGGTCATCTCCTTACCAGTGGCTCCCAGCACAGGGTCCGCATCCCCGATGGCTACAGGGCCAGTCACCCGGGGACGCAGGAGTCCAGCGACGCTCTCCTCCAGAGCACTTAGAGCCTGGTAGTGGGGCCGTCCACCACCGGTCTCCACCCGGCTGCGCGCATTTCTTGCCAGCTTGGCCTGCAAGAGAAAGGACGGACTCTAAGTACAGTGTGGTGCCCTGTTGCTGTGTGTACTGCCTCCCATGGTGGAATAGTCTGGCCAGTGTGGTCAGTGCAGAAAGTGCTGTTGATGATCATGCCAGTGGCATTGCTGCGTGAGGAGGGCTGCCCATTATGCCTTTGAGGTCCCTTTGCCCATAGTGCGAGGCTCACATGCAAGGATGAGGAGGACAGTGGAAAGGGTACTCACCTTCACCAGCCGACAGAGGTCATTGAACTTTTTGCGGCACTGGTCCGCAGTCCTGGGCACATCTGAGTTTGAGGAGACCCTGTGTGCGATGCTCCTCCAGGCTTTCCTGAACTCTCTCCTGGGAGCCTTTCTGCCATTGTCCGGGCACAAGATGGGTCTCCTCTCCTGGACAGCATCAATCAGCACCCTCAGTGCATGGTCTGAGAAGCGCTGGGCTCTTTCACGGGCCATCACCATCTGTCCTGGCGCTATTTTGTCCCACCAGCACTGTTGAGGCCTAGCAGCAGGGCTCCAGTGTGCAGGGCGTGGCAGCAGTCAAAGTTGACCCTTCCCCCTTTAAGAGCAGGCCGGCGTCAGGGTGTCTGCTGTCAAGCAACACATGACCGCACCTGCGCTGCGCCTGGCATCGGCGTTATCAGGCCGCAGCGCGGTTTAGCGCCGGAACCGAGCATTGCAACGCCAGTTTCAGTGCTCGCCAAAACTCTTGGCCAAATCCACTGAATTTCGGCGCGGTTGCCTGCAGTTTCCGGCGGGCGCTAAATTTACCGAACGCCCGACTTTAGCGCCCCAAAACTGTACAAACTGACTGGTGTCCCAGAACTGACCCCTGCGGAACACCACTAGTTACTGATTGCCAATCCAAGAATGAACCATTTATCCCAACTCTCTGTTTTCTGTTAGATAGCCAGTCTTCCACCCATGCCAGTATATTACCCCCAATGCCGTGATTTTTTATCTTGTGCAGTAATCTTTTGTGTGGCACCTTGTCAAATGCCTTTTGGAAGTCCAAATACACCACATCCACTGGTTCCCCTTTATCCACCCTGTTTGTTACATCCTCAAAGAATTCGAGCAAATTTGTCAAACATGACTTCCCCTTCATAAAACCATGCTGACTCTGTCCGATTAAATTATGCTTATCCAAATGTCCTGTTACTGCTTCCTTAATAATGGACTTCAACATTTTACCAACCACAGATGTTAGGCTAACTGGTCTATAGTTTCCAGCCTTTTGTCTACCTCCCTTTTTAAATAAGTATTCACATCGGTAGGAAAAACAGAAAGGTAGAGTATTATTTAAATGGTGATAGATTGGGAAATGTTGATGTACAGAGGGACCTGGGTGTCCTTGTACACCAGTCACTGAAAGCAAACATGCAGGTGCAGCAAGCAGTTAGGAAGGCAAATGGTATGTTGGCATTCATTGCAAGAGGATTTGAGTACAGGAGCAAGGATGTCTTCCTACAGTTGTACAGGGCCTTGGTGAGGCCACACCTTGAGTACAGGCTAAGCGTCCCAAATCCAGAGTTCTGGAATCCGGAATGTTCCGGGATCCGGACTTCGGGACGATTGGTGGCAGGGGTCCGGAATCCGGAGGCTTACCAAAAACCGGAATTAGCGGAACCTGGGCCCAGGCATTTCCGGACTTGGCACGTGTTTCTGATGTCCGAAGTCCAGAAATATCGCAACCTGGCATGAGACTGACATCTTTCAGGGCAAGGTGGAGCAGCAAGAGGGCAAAGGACGAGAAGGAGTGGTACTGAGCCAGCACAGGGGAAAGACATTTCCCCCGAGAAAGCAGCTGGTGTATATCAGCATCCTTAGTAATAATACTTGGTCCAAAAACCTGTTTTTCATTTTAAATATCTTCCGAAAGGGAGCTACACCGTTCCCAGAAGCACTGCAATACCAGGTCGATGCGTGGAGTGGACGGAGCAAGCCCCTGTTCCATCTCCCTGTTCCAAAAATCAATTTAATGTTTGGTTCCCAGATAGGGGACGTATCAGACATGAAACTGATAGCAGAACAGATTTTTTTTCAAAAATATTCTTTAATCATTAAATTTGCATAGGTACATACAGTTCTGTCCAGATGTCACAATTTCAGATAGTATAATACAGGTCATACAGGTTAATACATTTACATTTACAATACAGTACAGTTACACATCTTCTTCTTCTTCTTCTTAGGCAGTCCTTCGGAACCGAGGATGACTTGCTTCCACACTAAAAATGAGTTCTCAGGTGACTGATGAGTCCAATGCGGGACCTACAGTCTCTGTCACAGGTGGGGCAGACGGTGGTTGAAAGGGCGGGTGGGTGGGGTGCTTGGGTTGACGTGCGCTCCTTCCGCTGTTTGCGCTTGGCTTCCGCTTGCTCCCGGCGAAGAGACTCGAGGTGTTCGGCGCCTTCCCGGATGCTTCTCCTCCACTTTGTGCGGTCTTGGGCCAAGGATTCCCAGGTGTCGGTGGGGATGTTGCACTTTTTCAAGGAGGCTTTGAGGGTGTCCTTGAAGCGTTTCCTCTGCCCACCTGGGGCTCTCTTGCCGTGCCGGAGCTCCGAGTAGAGCGCTTGTTTGGGAGTCTCGTATCGGGCATGCGGACGATGTGACCCGTCCATCGGAGCTGATCGAGTGTGGTCAAAGCTTCGATGCTGGGGATGTTGGCCTGCGCGAGAACACTGACGTTGGTGCGCCTATCCTGCCAATGGATTTGCAGGATCTTGTGGAGGCAGCGTTGGTGGTACCTCTCCAGTGCTTTGAGGTGCCTGCTGCACATGGTCCATGTCTCTGAGGCACACAGCAGGGCGAGTATCACTGCTGCCCTGTAGACCATGAGCTTAGTGCCGGGTTTGAGGTCCTGGTCTTCAAACACTCTCTTCCTCAGGTGACTGAAGGCTGCACTGGCTCACTGAAGGTGGTGTTGGATTTCGTCATCGATGTCTGCCCTTGTTGACAGTAAGTTCCCGAGGTATGGAAAGTGGTCCACGTTGTCCAAGGCCTTGTCATGGATTTTGATAACCGGGGGGCAGTACTGTGGGGTGGGGGCAGGTTGGTAGAAGACCTTTGTCTTACGGATGTTTAGTGTAAGGCCCATACTCTCGTACGCTTCGGTGAAGGTGTTGACGATTGTTTGGAGTTCGACCTCCAATTGAGCGCAGACTCAAGCGTCGTTTGCATACTGTAATTCGATGACAGAGGAAGTAACAACCTTGGATCTGGACTGGAGGCGACGGAAGTTGAACAGTTGAACTATAAGCGGTCTTGGGCCAGGTATTCCCAGGTGTTGGTGGGGATGTTGCACTCTTTCAAGGAGGCTTTGAGGGTGTCCTACAAGCGCTTCCTCTGCCCACCTGGGGCTCTCTTGCCATGTCGGAGCTGTGAGTAGAGCGCTTGTTTTGGGAAACTCGTATCGGGCATGTGGACAATGTGGCCCATCCATCGGAGCTGATTGAGCGTGGTCAAAGCTTCGATGCTGGGGATGTTGGCCTGAGCGAGAACACTGACGTTGGTGCGCCTATCCTGCCAATGGATTTGCAGGATCTTGCGGAGGCAGCATTGGTTTGAGGTGCCTGATTTTACATATATCCTCATACATTCACCCCGAAGGGGTTTTACACTGGTTCCAGCCCCTCAGTGTACAATGGCGGGAGGGCTCTACAATGAGGCCTTTCCCCTTTGAGCCTTTGTGACGGTGGCACCAAGCATCGCTGCGTCCCTCAGCACGTAGTCCTAGACCTTGGAATGTGCCAATCTACAACACTCGGTACAAATACTACACTTGATCTTAGCCAAAAGGCCGAGAAACAATACCTGGCCAACAGGGCATATGGGGCCAGAGTGAACAGGGCAACCAACAGGGTATCTCCGTAACTAAGGAGGTTTAAGGATTGGGAAATAAACAAAGGAAGGACTGAGGAGGAGTTTTTTTTTAATTCGTTCCTGGGATGTGGGCGTCGCTGGCAAGGCCAGCATTTATTGTCCATCCCTAATTGCCCTTGAGAAGGTGGTGGTGAGCCGCCTTTTTGAATGCTGCAGTCTGTATGGTGAAGGTACTCCTACAGTGCTGTTAGGGAGGGAGTTCCAGGATTTTGACCCAACGACGATGACGGGTGAAATAAAGGGGGTGAATTAAATGTCAAATCAGGTACAGAAAGAGAAATAAAGAGGGAAATAAAGTTTAGAGTAAGAGAGAGAGAAAAGAGACAGTGAGGAAACATAAGAAAAATGATTAAATTTGCAATTTGACATTTTTATAATTTCCCTGAAAAATTCTAAGCCTGAATGAATGAGACTCCACACTTGTAAGTGTTAATTTTCGGTGCCAGGGAGGTTGATTGTCTGTAATTAACACTTACCCTGTCGTTAATAGGGTACTTACACTTGTAATAGAAAGAAAGAAAGACTTATACAGCACCTTTAACGACCACCGGACGTCTCAAAGCGCTTTACAGCCAAAGAAGTACTTTTGAAGTGAAGCCACTGTTGTAATGTGGGAAACACGGCAGCCAATTTGGGCACAGCAAGCTCCCACTAACAGCAATGTGATAATGACCAGATAATCTGTTTTGATTATGTTGGTTGAGGGAGAAGTATTGGCCGGGACACCTCCCCTAATCTTGTTCGAAATAGTGCCATGGGGTCTTTTAGGTCCACCTGAGAGAGCAAACGGGGCCTCGGTTTAACATCTCATCCGAAAGACGGCACCTCCGACAGTGCAGCACTCCCTCAGCACTGCACTGGAGTGTCAGCCTAGCTTTATGTGCTCGTGTCCCTGGAGTGGGACTGTGAACCCACAACCTTCTGACTCAGAGGCGAGTGTGCTGCCCACTGAGCCACAGCTGACTTAGCTGACAAGGCTTAGCTTTCTGTGGTAAGTTTAACGGGAAATACAACAAGTTTCTAAAACAAAAAGTGGGAGGCTAAGGGCGAGATGCTGTTTTCTCAAAGCTAACGGTGCAGCGGCACAGCTTGGGCAGCAACTTTTGGATACTCGCATTTAACTGCGCATCTGCTCCTTGCCTGAAGTTGCTCTACCATTTACCCATAAATAACAGCGGGCCTTGCCGTTACTTTGACAGCAGCTTCTGGCCAATAGTGGCACTAATGCTGCTATGAAGCCGAAGGTGCTTCTGTCATCATTAATTGTTCACTGGCATTCTCTGCAATCGCGCGGTGTGTGTCTTTAAGGACGAGCGATTGGCAGCACTATGTTCCAAGCCCATTAAACAGCATAAAATGGGGGAGTTTTCCTGCAGTTTTAGTTCTGACTGGAGAACAACGCATTCCTTGGGTGCTTGAAGCTCATGTCCCCTACAGGCAACAGCTTATCACCAAGGACAAGGACTTTGAGCCAAAAGGAAATGTTTGCCAATAGACTGTAAGAAACCGCTTTCTCA
Organism: Somniosus microcephalus; assembly: GCF_052327205.1. Classification (NCBI taxonomy): domain Eukaryota; kingdom Metazoa; phylum Chordata; class Chondrichthyes; order Squaliformes; family Somniosidae; genus Somniosus; species Somniosus microcephalus. The sequence continues at coordinate 21,804,210 of NC_141014.1, forward strand.
GAAAGGGAAAATTAGTCCCTTGGGGACCAATTCCAGTACTAAAGACAGATTACAGTTATATTATTAAGTATTGTGTTGGGTAATATATAGCTCAGTCTTTTTGCTTCAATATATATTATGTTATCAGTTAATCAATCTAACCAAATAGTTTAGGCTGTACGCAACGGTCTGGAGGCATGTTATTTTCTGCCTTTGAGATCATGGGAAATGTGGTGGGGATCCCAACTATTCTCCAATTAGTTATTTATTACAATGTGGGGTGCTTGTCACTGGTGTAATGCATGCTCCAAAGCCCAAAGCACAAAATACAACTAAATGCCAAATAGAGCTCCAAACTCCATGGGCCTATAGATTCGGCCGTGCAACTGGACTACATTTCAAGCCGGAGGTCTGCCGCCTGCCACATTGGGAAAGAAGCTTGCGTTGGCAGCAGAAGTGCACGCCGACAACAATGAAAGTGAAAAAGTATTGAATTAATTAGGGCCCTGTGCTTTTTGCAGGACCTGTTCTAGATTTGCGATTGCTCCAGTGCTTCATGTGCTGAACTCACACAGCACAACGTGGAGCTAGCCGGCAGGTGGGCCTCCATACTTACCTGAATGTGGCGTGCTCCTCCCGGCCCCACATTAAAAGAATGCAGGTTGCTCCCCACCCAGCCACCAATCACCCCCGACCCGGCCATCGATTTCTTCCCCTCCCCCCGGAATGAGGCCCGATATCTCTCTCCTCCCCAAGTCTGAGGCTGTATCCCTCCCCTTCTTGCCCAGAACCAAATCTCTCCTCCCCCCCCCCCCCCGGCCATCGATCACCCCCATGGCCGCTCCCCCCCCCACTCCTGCCCTCTACTTACTCACTTAACTGGGGGCCGCTGCTAACGTTGCACCAGCCCGATCTTCGGCAAGGTTTCACTGAGTGAGCTGCCTTCAGTACACTGGAGGCAATTGTGGAGCACTATCTGCCTCTAACTGTAGATGAGAAAGTTAAAGAAGCCAAGAAAAGTGAAGAATTTGAAAGTGCAACTCAGAAACCATGCACTGGCTGAATCTGCTGGGAAAGGCCTGAGAGTGAAAGGTAAGCCCTGCTTTGGAAGGGAAGAGAAACTGTTTTTTACAATTATTGCAGCTAGCAGAAAAATCTATGCGTGGATAAGTTGGGAATCAGAGGCAGAGATAATGTAGTGCGACGGAAAGAATGTTCTATTAGTTTTTGAGGGATGGTGTCAATGAGGCAGTGAGCGATGAGGAGACAAATTCTAGAGCACATGTACTAAGAGAGGAAATACATCTTTCTCTCTGTTCCAAGCAATCAGAGAAAATGTATCAACCAGTTACCTGGGATTGGTCGTCGTAGCAAGCAGGGCCTACTTGAGATTAGTGCTGCTGGACTGTTGATCAATGTCAGATTCCCTGCCCCTCTCTCCCCGACACAAAAGGAGGCCAATCCAGCAGTTATGGCTCTGTCAGATATCACCTTGCTTTTAAAGGATGGCCGAGTGTTTACAAATTGGAAATGAAACAGCTCTATCATCTTTCTGATGCATACTTGGGGAATTCACATCAAATCAATAAGCATTAAAGCAAGACATTTCAGACAGGAAAAAAAAAGCTTCTGGATTTCCAACTTCGTGGCCATACAGGGTCAGGGCAGGAATTCCGCCCACTGTCCTGGTCCCAGCACAATTTCCTGGGTCGGGGATCATAATGGTTCTTGGCAGGAGTCCCGCCAGCAAGTGGGAAAAATCCGGACAGTGCTGCAGCCGCATTATAGGAGCAAAAGAGCTAGAAATACGACAAAAAACTCGCCCAATTAAGACTAAGGCCTCTGACCTGAGCAAGTAGGTAGTGGGGGGCAGAATGGGAGGAGAGGAAGCCGATGCATGGAGATCTCCCCACAGGACATAAGGGCTTCTCCTGGTCCCAGGAGCGGCATGGACAGGTGCGGACAGTAGAGATATGGGCTGGAAACCCAGGCGCCCTTCCTGGCAATTGCATGAAGGTAGTGGGGAAAGAGCGGCTCGCAGCAGCTCCAGAAGGGATGGTGACGCTAACGACATTGAACACGGCTGAGAAATTGAGGCGGACAAGGACGGATGATGTACCATGATCACAGTCCTGAATGCCTTCCTGATTTTCGTCAGAATTTTTTGTTGTTTAAGCTAGATATTTTGTTGGGCTTGGTGTCAATGGCCACCTCACATGACCATCCCCTAAAAGCTGAAGTGCACCTTGACCTCAATGGAAAAGAAACTCGAGTGTGATGAAACTGGGCCGGGCAATTTGCCTTGAACCCGTTTTGCACTACTGGCAAAGACCAATTTCACCCCCTCTCTCCTCAACTGCATTTCATCAGAAATACCAGAGTGCTTCTAGATCTGTGTTATCATAGAATCATAGAAATTTACGGCACAGAAGGAGGCCACTCAGCCCATCGTGTCTCTGCTGGCTGAAAAAAAGCTATCCAGCCTAATCCCACTTTCCAGCTCTTGGTCCGTAGCCCTGTAGGTTACGGTACTTCAAGTGCAGATCCAAGTACTTTTTAAATGCGATGAGGGTTTCAACCTTTCAGGCAGTGAGTTCCAGACCCCCACCACCCTCTGGTGAAAAAGGTTCTCCTCAACTCCCCTCTAATCCTTCTACCAATTACTTTAAATCTATGCCCCTCTGCTAAGGGAAATAGGTCCTTCCTATCCACTCTATCTAGGCCTCTCATAATTTTATACACCTCAATCAAGTCTCCCCTCAGCCTCCTCTGAACCAAAGAAAACAACCCCAGCCGATCCAATCTTTCCTCATAGCTAAAATTCTCCAGTCCTGGCAACATTCTCGTAAATCTCCCCTGTACCCTCTTTAATGCAATCACATCATCCCTGTAATGTGGTGACCAGAACTGTACGCAGTTTTAGACCATTGAAGTAAGCACAATATTTCTAAGCAGATTAAAGTTAGAAAAAGCATTCACTTTCTCCACAGAAAGGAGTGAACTTTCAAATCACTGGCGATGTGTTGACATTCCAGCTTCTTCCCACAGATGTCTCCTCATATGTTGCTGGCCTGCCTGTGCCTCCACCTTAATTCAACAGAGGGCGTCGGTCCACCTGATTGTATCCCAGGATACGGAATATGATCTGAGAGCTTTGCAAGAAACCAATGGTATAAGAAGAAAAACACAATTCAAATTAATTACATAGAATTACACAGGATATACAGCACCGAAACAGGCCATTCGGCCCAACCAATCCATGCTGACGTTTATGCTCCACTCGAGCCTCCGCCTGTCTTTCCTCATCTAACTCTTTCAGCGAGGGTTTAACTAATTGTCGGTCGTTACAGGGCTCGAGTGATACTGCAACAACCAAAGTAACAAAGTGGTGAGGGGTAGTTTGATGCCAATCTCCAAACTGCTGCACAAATTAAATTTGATTATCACCTTATTATTCGCCAGTCAACAGTTGTAACATATGTACGGACACAAGCCTACTTCTGATTGGTGAACTGCTGGCAATATGCAATTTTATACCAGAAAAGGATGCAGTTAAACAATGCGCTGTATCGGTACCATGAATCTCGGGTGTATGTGTACCTACAATTTGGTGTTGAGCTTCGTTAGCAGCTTCCTTGCTGGGAACATGACTGGCCCTGCCTAGCCTTTCTCATTTCAATCAAAATTTCATTTGGTCCAAAATATCGATTCTCTGAATATAACAAAGATCAATCAGTTTATCATCCTACTCTATTGCTAGCACTTGTCCTCCAATTAGTTATTGGGAACCTTCTGACTGAGTAGATCTCGCTGCTGGAACTGGGCTTTTTGGGTGGAGTCATATCCTACATAAGAACATATAAGAACATAAGAAATAGGAGCAGGAGTAGGCCAATCGGCCCCTCGAGCCTGCTCCACCATTCAATAAGATCATGGCTGATCTGATCCTAACCGCCAATCCACTATCACAGAACCATCTCCTGAATCTAACAGAATTAGACTCACAAAATAGGAGCAGGATCAAGCTACACGGCCCCTGGGCCCGCTCCGCTGCCCACAGGGCCATGACCGATCCGGACCTAGACTCATGTCCAAATTCCTGCCCGCTCCCCGTAACCCTTAATTCCCTTTACTTCTAGGAAACTGTCTATTTCTGTTTTAAATTTATGTAATGATGTAGCTTCTACAGCTTTTTGGGGCAGCATATTCCATGGACCTACCACCCTCTGAGTGAAGTAGTTCCTCCTCATCTCAGTTTTGAAAGAGCAGCCCCTTATTCTAAGACTATGCCCCCTAGTTCTAGTTTCACCCATCATCGGGAACATCCTCCCCGCATCCACCCGATCCAACCCCTTCACAATCTTATATGTTTCAATAAGATCGCCTCTCATTCTTCTGAGCTCCAATGAGTAGAGTCCCAATCTACTCAACCTCTCCTCATATGTCCATCCCCTCATCCCCGGGATTAACCGAGTGAACCTTCTTTGTACTGACTCGAGAGCAAGTATGTCCTTTCTTAAGTATGGACACCAAAACTGTATGCAGTATTCCAGGTGCGGTCTCACCAATACCTTGTACAACTGAAGCAATAGAAGATGGGGAAGAAAGGGCGAAGTACCAACTCCACCCGTGGGACAGAGTCCAAATTCCGATTGTAATGATACCCAGGAGAGAGGGAAATAAGTTACACAGCAAAGTAAAGACTGGCCTGGGAAATGATGAGCAAGATATAGATGCCGGATGGGATGCGATCCAACAGTGGTTACAAGTGTTTAGCCCTGCAAAAACGGATTGGGGAAAGATCACAGCCTGTCAACAGAAAGGGACAGAGGAAGTGTTAGAGTATGACGAGCGATTTAAAACTAACTGGTTGGTAAACTCGGGGCTGAACACAGGAGAGATAAAGAAGGAAAAAGATCTAATTTGCAGGTTAACCAATCTGAAAACTCAGCAAAGGAAGGAAAAAAACAGGGATTTGGAAAGCCAAGAAGTGCTGAGACGCCGATGGAAAAAGAGAAACTTAAAGTTTTACTGACATGGAAGTTATTAACATCTGTGCTGAGACAAATAAAACACAAGATTTGCTGAGTGAAAGGAACCTTGAAAAATGACTATGAATGTTTAAGAAGTTACAGTATTTCTTTTGTCTGATTAGATGTTCTTTAAAAGAAAGATTCTGTTATGTGTGTTTTAGCTCCACCCACTTCTCTGTGTTAAAAGCGTTTAAATCTTTTGTCTTGTCTTGGATTTTGAAAGTTTTAAGAATGTGCAAATAAGATTGTGCCCCAAGAATTGAAAAAAAAACCTTTGAAATAATTTAAGTTAAGCTGGTATGTAAAAACTGAGAAGAGCAACAAAAAGTTTTTTTAACAAAAGATTGCGATAGATTTTTGTACTTGCAGTGCAAACTGTACAATGTTACATTAAGTTTCAGTCTAAGATTTAACCTTGGAGTCGCGGTTGCTATGGTGAAATCTTCCAAAGCAGTTTGATTTGATTTGTTTAAATGTGAAAAACTAATTTTTCTCCAGTTATGTTTTTACAGTATTTTGGAAAGACATTTGAAGAAAGGACAATAAGAAATATGACGTAATTTACTGTTTTCTGCAAGAATGTGCTATTTTGTTCTGTTTTATCTGTTCTGTTCGTGTTTAGTTAAAGTGTGAAAACACAACTGTCTTTTTCGATCAGGAAAGTTTTTTTTAATTTACGTGAAGTGACGCAATTGCGCCTGATAATGTTTTGCTCCACCTTCTTAAAAACCTGCAAAGGAGTTAACCCTTTCCACTGACAGCTGTTTAAGTTCACCAAGCAACAACTTTAGTATGAAATTTAAAGATATGGGACATTATTAAATTTAAGTTTCTTAATTTTAAGTTAATATTTCCCCACAGTGATAGAAAGAAAATTATGATTTGATAAATGGAAGTTATCTTGTAAACTAATTGCATGATAATGTGCAACATGAACTTGTACTGGTAGTGCTAGATTTAACCGATACGGCTTTACCTACGTGGTGTTCTAAGAAAACTCACTGCTGAATATTGGGGTAGTGAAGGACGGAATGCACATATCCCACATGTAATTAAAGGAAAGTGATTGAGAGTGTAAGATTGAAACAGGAGAATTACACTACTGAATGAGAACTTGCAAAATGCTCTCAGGCAGTTTAAAAGAGCAGAAACAAAACTGAAAAAAAAAATCAGTCTGAACTCGATGATCTGAAACCAGAAGAAAATAATTTGAACGACCGCTTACTAAATCTCCAGGTAGATTGCCAGACCAAGGAAGAACTGGTTTCAGACTTGGAGAATAAATTAATGAAGTCAAAGCAGAATGAAAATTCTCTTGCCTCCCTTCTAGCTGAGAAGGAAGATGCTTTACTTGAAAAAGTTGACAGGTTAAAGCAGTTTTCGGAAAACATTGAGAAAAGTCAGGCAACAATAGAGACCGTGGAAAAAGAAAAGTTGAATCTTGAGAATAACTTTAAGCAACAGATTATGCTTTTAGAGAGCCTAATAGCTGAGAAATCTGCATTAGTGAAAGCTCAACTACAGGAAAGAGCATTTCAGGAGAAAGAAATGGAAGAGATTAATGTAGAGCTAGTTACTGCTAAAAATCAGCTTGAAATCAAGCAGGCTGAAGTGGCCAGATTACAGGCAGAGGGCCAAGAGCTCAGGTCAAAGCTTAAATAGCAGCAAGTAAGACCTTGAAAAAGTATTCAGCCATTAGACGACTACAATCTTTCGATAAGATACCTGAAAGCCCGAGAAAGGCTTGTATCGGATGGCATGGGTGGCATGATATTGAGATACCGGTATGAGTGTGTAACTGTGATTTGTTACGTATGAAGTAATTACCATCCAGGAATGTATGTTGAGTTTACACTGAAGAACGGGTCTCAGACATGCTCAGTTACTTGACAACAGCAAAACATGAAATGGTTAATGTGGCTCAGGAGAGCGAGACAACTTTTAAAGCATTGGCACATACTCCATCAAGAAACTATCTAATTGATGAAACAATCAGAATAGAGTTAAACACACTGGTACCTGCTAGAGGGATTGAAATTGAAGTTGAAGTGGAGAGTTACATGGAATCTGGATTGGGACAATTGAGGGCTAAGGAGAAATCATGTTTAGTAAGAATTATCCACAAGATGGATACGAGTAAAAGAGATCTGGAGAATCTTTTAAATCCATGATATGTTGATTAGATGTTAAACTGTAATGTCGCTTGAAATGATTGTAAGACTGAATTTAACTGTGACTGTAATAATTGTGTTTTGTAGGTAACAGAGCGTGGGAAAAACCGGTACGAATACAGTATGAGGCGATTTTAGTGGTGCCTCCTGTGTCACTACTACTGCAATTACCATGCTTTACGGGTCTAACAGGACCTGTCCCATCAACCAACACATTTTTAAGTATGAGCTACACAATTATGTGGCACAATTCGGATACTCGGATACGACATTCCCCTGTTGTTTGTGGGTTTCAGTGAGCTCATGATGCGACTGAACTCCTCCCTAATGCATTTTTATGTTTTGGAGCAAGACAACTCGAGAATAGATATTGAAATTGACAGCATAGGGGACAACTCACATTGGTGGGATATTGGGCTTAATACATCAGCACACCCTTAGGTTCGTATTATTTTACATGCTCTGGTAGCTATCCAACTTGTAATGATAGTGTATTTGATATATGTAACGTGTGTAGTAAGACTTTGATACATAAGCCAATTGGGTACTCATGCCCATGACTGACAAGCACTAACAAATTAATTGAGCACACCGAAAGAGAAGATCCGAAGTAATGTAGAGGAGACCCCAGGCGGGGTAACATCAGGAAAGATAGAAGAAACAGAGGATACTCCAGGCGGGGCAGAATTGGAACACCGGAACAGTGAATTGAATTTGAGTAAGGGGTCAGAGGTTGCTCCTCCCCCTCAAAGGAATGGACTGTAAGGAAGGGAGAAATCTTTAAGACTCCCTACTAACGCCCAAGTTGAGAGAGCAATAAGAGCTAGCAAGATTAGTCAAGAGCTGATTGTGAGAAGTCAATAAGGATATTTCCTTCTCAAAGAAGGGAATTGTAAGAAATAGCTGTTAGATTCAAAGATGGGTTTTAATTCTTAGACCAGGGACTGACAACAGGCAAGTGGAAAAAGATAGCATAAATGCCAGCAAGGTCGAATATCAAGCATCAAAAGACAAATAGAAATGATAAGGGAATGGTAAAATGCAAGGAATCAGGGAGGATAGCACCTGCTAGATAACAAGGAGCCATGAAGCCATAAAATGCCCTTGAAGAATCTTGACAAAACACTCCTCAGAAAGATAAGAGGGAGGCCTTGTACAATAGGATGGGGATCAAATTGTGTGTTTCTGTTGATTAAATGTGCTTGCCACCAGGCGGCTGCTGCCCCGTGGCCAAGACGCCTTGCAGGTCGCCGCAGACCGTTTTTACATCTTAAAGGGGCATGTTATATTTAGTTGCTAGATTGTTTTGTACCTTTTTACTTTTTAATTTTTACCTGAATGTATTTTTCAAAGCCATAAGCTGAGGGGAGCTCCTCCCACTTTTTAAGATGCACTAATTAATTTAAGATCATGAAATCAATTAACTTATTAAAACCAGGCTTTTACTGTGGCCACGTAAAATCCTGGTTGATGTAAATTTGTGCAAAAGCCACTGATCTGGACAGTGGCAAAACACAGCAATGATTGATTATATTTTTAATCTGACTCTTTATTTTTATGATTCAATTTTTGAAAGAATCAAAGGGGGGAGTGTTAGGGAATATATATATATATATATTTTAATAACATAGATTTTAATATGATTAAAATCTAATGATTTAAAGAAATCAGATTATGCTTAAGCTGACCACATGCCAAAAGATGGTGTGATGTATCAGATCCAATCACAGCTGGTAACGTCACATCGGCTGACTTAAAAACTGAGAACAATGAAAATGCTGATTTAGCTTAAACTGTGAAAGTGCTGATCTTAGCTTAAAACTGAAAGTGATGATTCTGCTTAACTAGAGAACAAAAATGATTGATGTATCAGAGATCCAATAAGTGTGATGTAGTTGAACCAACCATAGCTCTGCATGCATGCTGCTGAGCCAATGGTAATAAAGGGGGTGGGTACATCTGCTGCTGTATAAAAACCAGCCATTTTGAATATGATGTTAGTTGGATAAAGGAAGTCAAACAGTGTAAATCAAGTGATGCAATAAATCGACTATTTAAAACTTACCACCAGACTTGCAAACTTTAATTTTGGTGTGTTGACCTCAGATCAGTGTGGTCCACTGAAATTAATTACCCAATCTAACACCTCCCTATTTTTATATTCTATCCCCCTAGCAATGAAAGCCAACATTCCATTGGCCTTCTTAATCACTTGCTGCACCTGCATACTAACCTTTTGAGTTTCGTGCACCAGGACCCCCAGATCCCTTTGTACTTCAGTACTTTCCAGTTTCTTGCCATTAAGATAATAACTTGCTCTACGATTTTTCCTGCCAAATTGCATAACCTCACACTTTCCAGTATTGTATTCCATCTGCCAAATCTCTGCCCAGTTACTTAGCCTGTCTATGTCCCCTTGCAGGTTTTTTATGTCCTCCTCACTCACTACTTTCCCTCCCATCTTAGTATCATCTGCAAACTTTGATATGTTACACTCGGTCCCCTCCTCCAAATCGTTAATATAGATTGTAAAGAGTTGGGGACCCAGCACTGACCCCTGCGGAACACCACTAGTTACTGATTGCCAGTCTGAGAATGAACCATTTATCCCAACTCTCTGCCTTCTGTTAGATAGCCAATCCTCTATCCATGCCAGAATATTACCCCCAATCCCGTGATTTTTTATCTTAAGCAATAATCTTTTGTGTGGCACCTTGTCAAATGCCTTTTGGAAGTCTAAATACACTACGTCCACTGGTTCCCCTTTATCCACCCTATATGTTACTTCCTCAAAGAACTCCAGCAAATTTGTCAAACATGACTTCCCCTTCATAAAACCATGCTGACTTTGTCCTATTAAATTATGATTATCCAAATGTCCTGCTACTGTCTCCTTAATAATGGACTCCAAAATTTTACCGACCACAGATGTTAGGCTAACAGGTCTATAGTTTCCAGCCTTCTGTCTACTGCCCTTTTTAAACAAGCGTGTTACATTAGCAGTTTTCCAGTCTGCCGGGACCATTGCCGAGTCCAGGGAGTTTTGGAAAATTATTACCAATGCATCCACAATCCCTACCGCCACTTCCCTCAAGACCCTAGGATGTAAGCCATCAGGTCCAGGTGATTTATCCGCCTTGAGTCCCATTATTTTACCGAGTACCACTTCCTTAGTGATTTTGATCGTGTTTAGCTCCTCCTCCTGTTTAGCCCCCTGTTTGTCCAGTGTTGGGATATTCTTAGTGTCTTCTACTGTAAAGACTGATATAAAATATTCATTCAGTGTTTTTGCCATCTCCATATTTCCCACCATTAATTTCCTGGTCTCATCCTCTAAGGGTCCAACATTTACTTTAGCCACCCTTTTTCTTTTTATATAACTATAAAAACTCTTACTATCTGTTTTTATATTTTTTGCTAATTTACTTTCATAATCTATCTTCCCTTTCTTAATCAATCTTTTTGTTATTTTTTGCTGTCTTTTAAAGTTTTCCCAATCCTCTATCCTCCCACTAGATTTGGCTACCTTATATGCCCTTGTTTTTAGTCGAATACTATCCTTAATTTCTTTACTTAGCCACGGATGGCTATCTTTTCTTTTACACCCTTTTCTTCTCAGTGGAATATATATTTTTTGGAAGTTGTTAAATAACTCCTTAAATGTACACCATTGATCATGTATCGTCTTACCCTTTAATCTATTTTCCCAATCCACTCTACTCAATTCCGCTCTCATACCTTCATAGTCTCCTTTATTCAAGCTTAGCATGCTTGTTTGAGATCCAACCTTCTCACCCTCTAATTGAATATGGAATTCAACCATGTTATGGTCACTCATTCCAAGGGGATCCTTTACTAGGACATTTTTAATTAATCCTATCTCGTTACACAGGACCAGATCTAAGGTTGCTTGCCCCCTGGTTGGTTCAGTTACATACTGCTCAAGAAACCCATCCCTAATACACTCAATGAACTCATCCTCAAGGCAGCCCTGCCCAATTTGATTTGTCCAATTAATATGACAGTTAAAATCCCCCATAATTATAGATGTTCCCTTATTACAAGCCTCAACTATTTCCTGATTGATACTCCGTCCAACAGAGTTGCCACTGTTCGGAGGCCTATAGACTACGCCCACTAGTGTTTTTTTCCCCTTATTATTCCTTACCTCCACCCAAACTGTTTCATTATCCTGATCTTTTGACCCAATATCATTTCTCTGTATTACTGTGATTCCTTCCTTTATTAACATAGCCACCCCACCTCCCCTTCCTTCCTGCCTGTCCTTCCTGATCGTTAAATAACCTGGTATGTTTAATTCCCAGGCATTGTCACCCTGCAGCCATGTTTCTGTAATGGCCACAGGTCATACCCATATGTAGTTATTTGTGCCATTAACTCGTCTATTTTGTTACGAATGCTACGTGCATTCAGATAGAGAACTTTCAAATATGTTTTGTGACACTTAGTTCCTGCTTTTGCCCTTTTTATTACTTTACCTTTTACTCCATACCTTCTGCCCCTTCCTGACATGCTCTGGCTTTTAATTTCCCCACTGCTACCTAAGTCTATGACCTTCTCTGTTGTCATTTTTATTATTTGCTCTCTAGGAACCTCCCCCCCACTAGTTAGTTTAAAGCCCTCTCTACAGCCCTAGTTATATGATCCGCCAGGACTCTAGTCCCAGCACTGGCCAAGTGAAGACCGTCCCAACGGAACAGCTCCCTCCTGCCCCAGTACTGGTGCCAGTGTCCCAGGAAGCAAAACCCATTTCTCCCACACCAGTCTTTGAGCCACGCATTTAACTCCCTAATTTTATTTGTCCTAGCCAAATTCGCTCGTGGCTCAGGTAATAATTATTACCCTTGTGGTTCTGCTTTTTAATTTGGCCCCTAGCTGCTCAAACTCCCTCAGCAGAACCTCCTTCCTTGTCCTATCTATGTCGTTGGTACCAACATGGACCACGACAACTGGATCCTCCCCCTCCCACTCCAAGTTTCTCTCCAGTCCAGAGGAGATGTCCTTAACCCTGGCACCGGGCAGGCAACACAGCCTTCGGGACTCTCGCTCTCGGCTGCAAAGAACTCTATCTATCCCCCTAATGATACTATCCCCTACCACTACAACATTTCTTTTAACTCCCCCCACTTGAATGGCCCCCCGCTCCACGGTGCTGTGGCCAGGTTGCTCATCCTCCCCGCAGTCCCTGTTCCCATCCTCACAGGGAGTAAGAGCCTCGAACCTGTTGGACAAGTGCAAGGGCTGCGGCTCCTCCAACACTACCTCCTGGATCCCCGTACCTGCCTCACTTCTAGTCACACCATCCTGACACTGGCCACGGACTACATCTGAATTAATTAATCTAATTGGTGTGAATACCTCGTGATACACAGAGTCCAGGTAACTCTCCCCCTCCCTGATGTGTCTCAGTGTTTGAAGCTCGGACTCGAGCTCTTCAACACGGAGCCGGAATTCCTCGAGCAGCCAACACTTACTGCAAATGTGATCACCGTGAGCATCAATGGTGTCCACCAGCTCCCACATATTGCAGCAGCAACACATCACCTGATCTCCCATTCTATGTAATTAATTAAATTTATTAATATTATTCTTAAATACCCTCTGCCCCGATTCTAGATGGTGAATATCACACCTTAGAAACTATAAACCAAAGAGATTTAAGCTTAAAAAGAGAGAAATACTTACCAACCAATCACTTACCCGCTTTCTGGTGACGTCACACTTGGATTACTTTTTACCTCTCTCCTTCCCTCCGAGTTCCCAGACTGGAGACTGGTACGCCTTACCTGGTCTCTGGAGACTTTTATAGCCCCGTTGCTGCCGCTGAAACACCCGCCGACGCACTGAGGCCTTACCTGGTCTCTGGGGCTTTTATACCCCGCTCTGCCGCTCGAGTTTCCCGCCGACGCTGTGAGGCCTTACCTGGTCTCTGGGCCTTTTATAGCCCCGCTCTGCTGCTCGAGTTTCCCGCTGACGCTGTGAGGCCTTACCTGGTCTCTGGGCCTTTTATAGCCCCGCTCTGCCGCTCGAGTTTCCCGCTGATGCTGTGAGGCCTTACCTGGTCTCTGGGGCCTTTTATAGCCCCGCTCTGCTGCTCGAGTTTCCCGCCGACGCACTGAGGCCTTACCTGGTCTCTGGGGACTTTTATAGCCCTGCTCTGCCTCTTGAGTTTCCCGCCGACGCACTGAGGCCTTACCTGGTCTCTGGGGTCTTTTATAGCCCCGCTCTGCCGCTCGAGTTTCCCGCCGACGCTGTGAGGCCTTACCTGGTCTCTGGGGCCTTTTATAGCCCCGCTCTGCCGCTCGAGTTTCCCGCCGACGCTGTGAGGCCTTACCTGGTCTCTGGGGCCTTTTATAGCCCCGCTCTGCCGCTCGAGTTTCCCGCCGACGCTGTGAGGCCTTACCTGGTCTCTGGGGCCTTTTATAGCCCCGCTCTGCCGCTCAAGTTTCCCGCCGACGCACTGAGGCCTTACCTGGTGTCTGGGGACTTTTATAGCCCCGCTCTGCCGCTCGAGTTTCCCACCGACACTGTGAGGCCTTACCTGGTCTCTGGAGCCTTTTATAGCCCCGCTCTGCCGCTCGAGTTTCCCGCCGACGCTGTGAGGCCTTACCTGGTCTCTGGGGCCTTTTATAGCCCCGCTCTGACACTCGAGTTTCCCGCCGACGCTGTGAGGCCTTACCTGGTGGGTTGGTGATACTTGGTGAGCATGCTGGTTGCTGACTGTGAAAAATCCCCTCTGTTTGTACTGGTGAGTACAGTCCCCACTACTTACACTGTTCCCGTTTATAGCAGACAGCTGCCTATATCGGGCAAATGGTGCTACCCATTTTCCATTACCATAGGCGTCAATTACAAACTGTAATAAATCGTGTTAAACAGGTCGGCTATTTTGGGCAGTTCAAGCAGTTGCTCGGGGTCACCTTCTGTCTGTCCCTGTCCACACCCACTGCCGTTTGCCCTGTAGCTCTCTTTTCAGGTATGTGAGTTACCCCCTTATTAAGAGTTCACAAACAGGAAGCATGTCAAGAACTTTGAAATTGACCAGGGTGGGTCAGTTTCATAATTTATTATTTAAAGGGGTCCCGCTGAGTGGAATTAAGACCGTGTAGCCGATACTGGCATAAATACCACGTGGCTCGGAGATACATTAGGGCGAGGAAGCAGCAGCAACTCAATCTTTTCTGTTTAGGGCTTTCCGTTCTTAGACGACGTTATTAGGGGACCCCAACGGATGCCACCGCACATAGCGGGCAGATCGCGTTAGCAGGAACGTGCCCGTTTTATGCGGTGGAGGCTGTACCGAATAACTCTGGTTCTGTTGTAGCGGCTTCGATTTCCCTTACATTGGCAGGTTAGTGGCAGAGGGAAATATCGCCCACTAATGTGAATCCGCTGTTAACCCACGACAGTTCCCTCCAGGTGTCCTCCTTTGTGTTAATACTGCTCTTCTCGGGTTTGCCCCCATTGGGAGAGTAGAAAATACATTCTGAGCAGCCATTAAGAGGCTGCAGCCAGTTAAAGGGGAACATCACATTTCTCTAAGAAACAGCAGCAGCCCCGGGGGGTGTCAACAGCTTTCTCCAACACATCCCTGGAGATCCTTTTGGTAGAACTCAAGGCCATAGGAGCAAGATTGTTGGGCACTGAGGGCGGGATGCCCCTTTAGTAGGAAAAATAGAAAGAGAGAGTATTTTTTAAATGGTGAGAGATTGGGAAATGTTGGTGTTCAGAGAGACCTGGGTGTCCTTGTACACTAATCACTGAAAGTTAACATGCAGGTACAACAAGCAATTGGGAAAGCAAATGGTATGTTGGCCTTTATTACAAGAGGACTTGAGTATAAGAGTAAAGACGTCTTACTGCTATTATATAGGGTCCTGGTGAAACCAAACCTGGATTATTGTGTACAGTTGTGGTCTCCTTATCCAAGGAAGGATATACTTGTCATAGAGGGAGTACAACAAAGTGTCACTGGACTGGTTCCTGGGATGGGGGGATTGTCCTATAAGGAGAGATTGAGTAGACTAGGCCTATATTCTCTAGAGTTTAGAAGAATTAGAGGAGATCTCATTGAAACATACAAAATTCTTACAGGGCTTGACAGGGTAGATGCAGGGAGGATGTTTCCCCCTGTCTGGGGAATCTAGAACCAGGGGTCACAGTCTCAGAATAAGGGGTCGGCCACTTAGGACTGAGAAGAGGAGAAATTTCTTCACTCAGAGGGTGATGAATCTTTGGAATTCTCTACTCCAGAGGGCTGTGGAGGCTCAGTCGTTGAGTATATTCAAGGCAGAGATCGATAGAATCTTGGATATTAAGGGAATCAAGGGATATGGGGATAGTGCAGGAAAGTGGAGATGAGGTAGAAGATCAGCCATGATCTTACTGAATGGCAGAGCAGGCTCGAAGGGCCAAATGGCCGACTCCTGCTCCTATTTCTTATGTTCTTCTGTTTAGAGGGTGGTATATCATATTCTTTCTCTGTCAGCATCTGCGATATGAAAAACTCACTTGTGCAAAGGGCAACCTCAAGCACTTTCTTTACTGGAAATGACTCTGGCCACCCACACTGCCTGACACACAGGATGCAGCTAGTCTTCAAGGACATTTCATTTAAAGGGACAATGCATCTCCATGTCTCATCACCATGGCTTGCATGTACTCATGGCGGAGAGGCAACAGCACTGAAAACTCTGAGCATACGTGAAGGGAAAGGCGCTGCACTTTGAGGGCAGACAGACAGGAGAACCTGCAGGAGAGGGAAAGGTGGCAACAGAAAGTTGGGAAATGTTCATCATAGTTAGTCTTGGCTTTATGTACTTTCTCAAGTTGTTGAGAAGAAATGCAGCTTCTTTTGCTGCAGTTTTGGGGAATTCTATGTTCCTCTGGGATGCTCAGCTTTTCCTTTTGGGGACACCTGTGACAAGTTGCCATCCATGGCCAGTGTTTCCTTCTTTCATTCTCTTTCTCCAGTTTAACTAACCATGCACGCTCAGAGACTTCCAGCCGTGGTATACTTCGCAGGTTTACTTGTTCCATTAAACACAACATTTCTTCCTTTTCCAACTTTTACTCTGAACATTCTCTCTGCTCTTTGCAGAACTGCCTCAAAATCTCCTTACAACTTTCTTTAAACCGCTGTCCTTTCTAAAAAACCTTTGAACAATCTCCTTGTAAAATTTAAGTGGGCAGAATAATAGCAGATGAAATTTAACGCAGAAGATTTTAAAGTGATTCATATAGAAAAAACACGCACCCCATGAATGGTGTTCAAATAGCTAATGAAGAAGCTGAAAGAGACCTAGGAGTCTTTGTACATATCTCCTTATGTGGCTTGGTGTCAAATTTTGTTTTATAACGCTTCTGTGAAGCACCTTGGGACGTTTAACTATGTTAAAGGTGCTATATAAAGACAATTTGTTGCTGTTGTGCTTTGGTCAGACCACACCTTGAATATTGTGTCCAGTTGTCAAGAAGTAAGGAAGACATTTAACTGCAGTGCAGTGCAGAGAAGAGCCACTAGGCTGATCTCCCAGCATCAGGAGCCTGAGTTAGGAGGAAAGTTGGGAGAAACTTGGGCTTTTGGGAAAGCAGGCATCGGAGAGATGATCTTATTATAGACATATATAAGATTGTTAAGAGTATAGAAAAGGTTAACCGGAAATATTATGTCAAATTAAACGTAGAGCTCGGGGACACATGTTCAAACCAGTAAAAGATAATTTTAGGACTTATATCAGGAAATTCTTCTTCACAAAAACAGTGGTCAACATGTGGAATAAACTTCCTGATAAGGTACTAGAGGCGAAAACCCTGGAATAATTTAAGAAACAGTTCGATGCTACAGTGGGTGGATGAACCCAGGCGGACTGAATGGCCTTCCTCGTCCATAATTACCTTGTGATCTTGTGTATGTGACATATTGGAAAGGTTAACTTGTCTTTTCGCTTTACGCTTTAACCCATTACCCGTCTTCTGTATTTATTTGCAATGTCTGGTATTTGTAGATTTTTTTCTTTATTATCTGTGCCGCTGGCGAGTGTTTACATGAAAGCTGCTGATTGGCTAATAAGGTGGCAATCGAATTTGATTCATGCTGCTGGTTGTGGGCTTGGAATCAAATCACAGCTCAACCTTTTCACTGATTGCCTGTTGCAATGTTACTCAAGCCCTGCAAAAACATGTAACTGGTTAAAAAAGGGTTTAATTCCTCTCCAGTTTCCGATTGATGCAGAGACAGATACAAGCTTCCATCTGGTTGGTAAACTGTTGGCAATATGGAAATGGATGAAGCCAGGGAACAGAAAATAAACTTCGTTTAAGGTGATCTTTTAAAGTTAAAACTTCACATTGATAGTTGACATTTATACATTTTAGATACAGTCAATCTGACTTAATGGCAGGAGGGCAAACGAGATGTAAAGATGTGTTTTCCCCCTTGCCCTCTCTGTTCTGATTGTATCTAAGTCAGTTATGCTATCATAATGTTTAGTTTCAGAATTTGAATTGTTATATTTGCTTGCAGGCGGCAGCAGATTAAAAACAAAAGACCTGTCAGATTATAAAGTTGAAATGAAAGAGAAGCACTGAGAATGTACAGGTCTTACAAACAGCAGCTGACAGGAAGTGGCACTCTTGTTTTGGATGGTTTATTGCACCAGTTCCGTTATAAAGCGGACTTTGTGATGAAGATGAACACAGACCAAGAAAAGACAGGCTTCGACATACAACACAGATGTTGGCTCTACTCAGCCTGTGTCTTCACTTCAGCAGCCCTGATGTCGGCTTATGTAGCAGCAGTTGCTTTGCACCAGGTCCTTGCACTTAAAGCAGAAATCTCATCGATGAGAGAGGAGCTGGAGACTTACAAATTCCAACTGGATCGTTTGGAAGCCCTGGCAAAAGGAACCAAAGAACAAGCAGCCAATTGGAGCAGTTCGGTAAATCAGGTCAGTGAATTTCTCAAGAAAAAGCTGTACAACGAGGAGAACTCAAGAGGCGAAAAAGCAAAATTTAGAGGCAGCAGATCACTTCCTGAACAAGTTCAGCAGTCCTGCGTGCAACTGATTGCTACAAATGACCAAAGGCCAGTTGTAAGAACAAATAATTGTAAAAAATGTATCCTGGGAAGGCCACAACAAACCTGCCAAGCTGAACGAAGATCGGTTTCAAATCAGAACCCTGTGGAGGAGACAACTGTCCCGTGGATTCTCAGTTTGAAAAAGGGAAGCGCTCTTGACAAAAAAGAGAATAAGATCTCTGTGAAAGAAGCTGGTTACTTTCTGGTGTACAGTCAAGTGTGGTATAGGGATAATACTTTCACAATGGGGCATTTAATAAAAAGGAAAAAGGCCAGTGTTGTTGGGAATGAGCCACACACCGTAATCCTATTTCGGTGTATCCAAAACATGTCTGCCTGCTGTCCAAATAATTCTTGCTTCACTGCTGGGATTGCAAAACTTGAAGTGGGAGATGAGCTTGAACTTGTAATACCACGAATACAAGCACAAATTGCGTTAAATGGCGATGGGACATTCTTTGGAGCGATAAAACTGCTATAAATGTTGTCCAAAGTCCTAGAGGCAAAGTGCGTCTAACTTTAAAGAGAAAGTTCCATCAATATCAACTCCTTCTTGGTTTACTGTGGTGGAAAAATGGCTGCAAAAATGTTTTATTTGTGAAAGACAAACCAATTTCTCCTTTCTCTGTGCAAACAGGAGCATGAAAAGAACAGCTGAAAATAGAATTACTACTCAGGTTTTCATAATATTTTATTTGTTATCGGTAACAGACAGGCTAAAGCAAATCTGAGAATGGATATGAATGGAATCATCCTGCACTGCATCCCCTCCTGATTTGCATTTGGAGGAAGTCAAGGATACATGATATATTGCGGGCAGCCCAGAATATGTCACACCTGCAGGAAGCCATGACACAACGCAGCATCCTGCATCTCTATGGTTTGCAGAACCTACAAGCAGGAGGACATCCTGCCAAAGACTATAAGAAAGCTCTATAGAGATCCTGCCCGAAACAAAAGCCTGTCTTACGTGCAGGGTGAGACAAAACTCTGAAAGGAGACACCGACTGAGGTCCAACATAACCAAGTGAGGCCAGAGCCGCCAGTGACAAGCAGCAACATAAACCCGAAGAGGAAAATATATAAGAGGATAAAGCCACCATGACAACATCATGAACTGCCAGAGCACAACACCCAAGCGTTTCCCTGAAGCAGCTGGAGTTTGTGGTGGTGGCGCCAGCAGAGGATAGCACTGGAGAATGCTAAGTGGTAAGCAGTAAGGGTACAAAGCAGAAGTCCAGTGGGAAAGAAATATCCACAGACCAAGTGCATTCGATGAATGGGGTCTCAACAGGAAAATGTTAGCTCCTCCTCTGAAGGGGAAGAGGAATCGAGAGAGAAAAATCCTCGAAAAGGCAGCCCAGCGCCAGTGTCAAGGCAACCAGCATCCACCAATTCTGGGAAACCAGGAGCAGAAAAAGTGCAGACTCCACAGAACCCAGCACAGATAGGAAAACAGCACCAACTCTCAGGGCTCACCCATGCTCAGCAGAGCAAGCAATGCAGCGGCATCATCACAACCAACAACTTTGGAGCCTTAAAATTCTTCCTGCAGACTGCAGGGAGGGACAACAAAGGCCGGAACTACTGACAGTATTTGGACACTCAAGTTAGTGTGGCTATTAAAACAGCATTAATTAATGTGCCCTGTAGTATTTCACCGGGACATCCTTTGGTCTGCCTGAAGCTTGCTGCTTTTCCAGAGCAAGGACCTTTTGAGACTGGGTGTTTCAGACATGCACCTTCCATTGTATAGGACTACATATTGAAGGATGACAAGAAGCTTGGTGCAACTGTCACAAGGGTAATATGGGGAACAGGCACAATCTAACGCCCTCCTTTCTTCGCTATAAATGTAATTGTGTGTTTGAAAACCTACATGTAAATGTAGCATCTTTTTGAATTAAATGTTTACGTAGAAACCAGATGTATGAATGTATGGACAAATATATTAGTGTGAACATTACCTGATAACGTCTATCACAGAAAGTGACTTGTAAATTATGACATGACTTTGTACTGTACAGAAAGGTTTTTGGACTGTGTATATGTTTGCTTGATCAAAGGAGTAAAGTTTATTTTTGAAAAAATCTGTCCTTATCGGTTTAATATCTGATACCTTTGGACCAAATATTAAATAGATTTTTGGAACAGGACATCCACTGAGAGCACTTAAGATGGTCGTTGTTAAGTATGTGTATTGTATTGAACAATTAACACAAAGACTTAAACGTATAACTCAAACAGGTCTTTACTGGTTGGAGGTAGGGACTATACGTAGGTCTTTACTTTATGCCCACAGGCGGGAACTGAGGGGAGATCAGTACCCACAGTACCATTTATACCCCTATGGCCAGGAGTGGTACTGCGTATCACTACGCCCTACAAGTAGTGCAGTCCTGTCCATAGGTTCAAAGTAGCACACATATTACATACACAACATTCCTCCCTTCCTAGCTTTACAGTCATCTCCCCATTTAACATAACGTAATAACATATATACATATATAACTTCAGGTTTAAATAACAGAATAACATAGATACATAGATAACTTCATGTCAAAACAGATCACAGATTCAGTCTCTGCGGAAAACAGTTCACAGATTCAATCTCTGTGGTGTAGTCGGTTCACGTTGCTGGAGTGACTCATTCAATAGTCCTTCCATGGATTTAACAGTTTGAACTTCCGAACTGAATTGGCTCCGTTCGGAGGGACCACGTGTGTGATCTGGTAGAGGTAATAATGGTTCAGATGGGTCATCTTCTGTTTCGACTTTTCCTTTTCTGCTTCTTGGAGACTCTCTGGGCTCCACTGTCAGCTGCCAGCTGCATGCGCAGTTCCTCCTTCTCTTCCTCCTTTTTCCGTAGTAGAGCCACCTTCTCCCGATGTTCCGTAGACTTTCGGTGCTCCTCCATGATTTCTGTATGGTGGGAGTCGAAGTTACAAGTTGGGCAGGACAGGACATAGTAATATTCGGTGTCGTCCTGATCTAGGCCAGCGAGAGGGTCTTCTATTTCCTCCATACCCAGCTGGGCGTTAGCCAGCTTTTGTTCCAAGTCCAGACATCTTTCCTGAAGAGACTTCTTCATGCGTACCTCTTCATCCAGCTTTTTCTGGGCTTTCAGCAAGTCGTTTACTAATGACCTCATTTGAGATTTTACTACTTCAACTTCTTTTGGAGATTGATTGATCGGACTATTCAATCCCTCTACCGGAGCAGCTGTTTCAGCGGTCTGTTGTTCTACGTTGACGTGAGTCAGCGTACTTTTGGCATCCAAGGGCTGCTCTGTTGCAGTCATCTCAGTCTGTGTTGCCACCTCAGCTCTTCCAATAACCTTTGAGAGCTCCGAACCCCTTTCGTTTGAATATTGAAGTTCGTGTTCAAGTTTTTCCCATTTCAGAGTCCTGTCCTTCAGCATATGCAGGAGTTGGCTGACCGTTAACTCCTCTGACATCAGACGTTTTGTGTGCTCCTGCTCCATTTTCTCCATCAGCTGCTTCTGTTGTCTTTCCAGATTCTCCAACTCTATATCAAAGAACTCTTTCGTTGCATTCAACTCTTGCTCAAAACGGCGAAGCATTTGTTCTAATTGCTGTTGTAGTTTGAAATGGAGTTGAGTTCGAGCCCGGTGTCCCTCAGAAATGGGCACATCAGTAGACTTGCCAGACTCAGAATCCACAGTTAAACTATGTTGTTGTTGCTCAGTGGAATTCTGTGCTGAAACTTTGTCTTTTGCACCTGAGTTGGGCTTACCATCATCCGTTCCAGAGTCTGGGCCGACTATCTTCACCGAGTTCTCACTCGTTATTGTTTGTAGGAAATGCCAGTCCATATTCATTTTCCTAATCCACTCCCGTCCTAGTAGTGGAGAACCTCCTTCAGATATCACATATAAGTCCATTATTTGACTGTCTTCGCCCTTGTGGACCACTGCAACCTCTATTTTCCCGATGGGGTACACTCTTTGCCCCGTGTATGTTTTCAATATAATCCCCGTATCCTGTAGGGGAATATGTTGGAATAACTTTCCGTAATCTTTCTTATTTATGACCATCAATGCCGATCCAGTGTCCAATTCCAGTTTTACTTGGACTCCTTCTATCTGAAGAGTGACCCAAATTGTCTGGAGGTCTGCACCCTTACCAGCGTTGAGTACTCTTAAGCTAGCCAGTTCATTACTGCTAGCATCTGAATCGGACTCCTGTTCGGTCACCTTGTGTACCTTTGCGTATTTTCCTTGCGGTGACTTCTTGTTGCTGGTCTTCTTCCCTGACCTGCATACTCTAGCTATATGTCCAAGCCTACCACAAGTTCTACATTCTTGGTTTTTAAACCAACACTGGTTCTGATCATGCGTTGTCTTTCCACAACGATAACATTTGCCAGAACTCACACCCAATTTGTGTGCACTGAGCTCCGGTGACCGTAGCTGCATTACTGCCGTGCCTCTCGCTGCGGCTTCGTGTGCTGCTGCCATAGTGACCGCCTTCTCAAGCGTCAGCTCATTCTCCTCGAGCAGTCGCTTTTGTGTATCCTGTTTAAATAAACCACACACAAATTTGTCTCGTAGTGCATCTGTCAGTCCCGTTCCAAACTGGCAATATTTCGCTAATTTACGCAATTCCAGCAAATATTCAGCATTGCTTTCATGCTGTAGCTGCCTTCTGTCGTAAAATTTAAATCGTTCCGCTAGCATCAGCGGCGTGGGGTTTAGATGATCTTTCAGGACAGTAACAATCTCATCGAACGTCTTATCCGCCGGTTCATCTGGTGATAACAGGTGTTTCAATTGCCCGTATGTCTTCGCACCCATTAAATTTAATAATGTTAGAGCTTTATCTTGGTCACGAATTTTATTGGCCTTACAATAATTTTTTACTCTTTCAACATATATGGCCCAATCTTCGAGGTCACTATCAAAGGTACTAATATTCCCGTGTTTAGGCATTGTAGATTTGCAATTTCTCAGATTTTATTTTGTTTACTTGTTATCAAAGATGGCGGCTTCCCGCTCTTGCCGTCGTCCTCCGCCCACAAAATGGCGGTTTTCCCGCGCTTGGCGGTCTTCACCCGTCCCCCGACGCCGTCTCCCTTCAGCCCCCGAGTGCGGCCCTTATCTTCGCCGCGATCGCCCGAGTGCGGCCCTTATCAGCGGATGCGATCGCTGGATTGCGAAGTGGCTCCCGACCGAAGCGGCTCTTGCTCGCTCTCTCCCGGGCTCTGGCTTACCCGCTCGCGCGTTTCACCATGGCTCTTATCAGGGATTGCGATCGCCCTTATCTTCTCCAACTTCCCCAGCCCTGTCTTTGCAGCCAACGCTGCACGGCTTACCCCACCGCCTAGGTTGAACAAGGAAACTGCAGAAAGACTTCTGTCAGTCGCTGGAAGCTGTCAGGATGGCTGCTGCACTCCAGTGCTCAGTCGCTGATGGAGGCTTCAGAGTCCTAAAGCCTGTCGCTTCTAGTGGGGTGGTGATGTTTGAAACCTCTCTTCAACTGCCGCAGGGTAAGAACCTGACTCGTCGCCAGTGTTAAGTATGTGTATTGTATTGAACAATTAACACAAAGACTTAAACGTATAACTCAAACAGGTCTTTACTGGTTGGAGGTAGGGACTATACGTAGGTCTTTACTTCATGCCCACAGGCGGGAACTGAGGGGAGATCAGTACCCACAGTACTATTTATACCCCTATGGCCAGGAGTGGTACTGCGTATCACTACGCCCTACAAGTAGTGCAGTCCTGTCCATAGGTTCAAAGTAGCACACATATTACATACACAACAGTCGTGGTGGGCGACCTCGAACGTCTCCAGTCCAAGACTGCTGTGTCTTGGCATCAGCCAGTGTAATCTGGGCCAGCTGGCTGTGTGGGACCAATGAAAACACTGGATCAGTGGCTGGCAAGGGAGCAGATGTGCTGCCACCCTGAGATAGGACAGTATGAGCCTCTCTCAATTCAGGAATTTTCCCTTTAGATTGGAAAACTGCAAATGTAATTCAAGAAGAGGATTTGAGTACAGGAGTAAAGAAGTCTTATTCCAATTATATAGGGCCTTGGTGAGAGCACACCTGGAGTACTGTGTACAATTTTGGTCTCCTTACCTAAGGAAGGATATACTTGCCATAGAGGGAGTGCAACGAAGGTTCACGAGATTGATTCCTGGGATGGCGGGACTGTCGTATGAGAAGGGATTGAGTAAACTGGGCCTGTATTCTCTTGAATTCAGAAGACTGAGAGGGGATCTCATTGAAGCATGCAAAATTATTACAGGGCTTGATAGGGTGGATGCTGGGAGAATGTTTCCCTTAGCTGGGGAGTCTAGAACCAGGGGCCACAGCCTCAAGATAAAGGGTAGGCCATTCAGGACTGAGATGAGAAGAAATTTCTTCACACAGAGGGTGGTGAATCTTTGGAATTCTCTACGCCAGAGGGCAGTGGAGGCTCAGTCATTGGGTATATTCAAAACAGAAGTCGATAGGTTTCTGACTAGTAAGGGCATCAAGGGATATGGCGAGAGGGCCGGTGAATGGAGTTGAGGCAGAAGATCTGCCATGATCTCATTGAATGGCGGAGCGGGCTCGAAGGGCCGAATGGCCTGCTCCTGCTCCTATTTCTTATGTTCTTATGTTCTTAGAAAGGTGTGAGAGAGAAACCAGGAAATTATAGACCTGTTAGTCTAACATCTGTTGTGGGGAAGTTATTGGAATCTATAATTATGGACAGAGTGTTTGAGCACTTAGAGAAATTTGAGCTGATTAGAGAGATCCAACATGGATTTGTAAAGGGTAGGCCCTGTCTAACAAACCTAGTTGAATTTTTTGAGGAAGTAACTAAAGTAGTAGTCAGGGGAATGTCTATGGATGTAGTTTATATGAACTTCCAGAAGGCATTTGATAAGGTTCCACATAAGAGACTGTTAGCTAAAATTAAAGCTCATGGAATTGAAGGCAAATTATTGACCTGTTTAGGAGATTGGTTAGGTGGTAGAAGACAGGGAGTAGGGATAACGCATATGTACTCGAACAGGAAGAAAGTAACTCATGGTGTCCCACAAGGATCTGTGCTGGGGTCTCAACTAGCAACTATATTTATTAATGACTTACATAACACAATAGAGAGCCATATATCCAAGTTTGCTGATGACACAAAGATTGGTGGTATAGTAAGTAGTGTAGACAGGAGGATAAAATTACAAAGAGACATTGATAGATTAAGTGAGTGGGCGAAACTGTGGTAGATGGATTTCAATGCAGGTAAGTGTGAGGTCATCCATTTTGGACCTAAAAAGGAGAGGTCTGAATATTAGTTAAATGGTGAAAATCTAGGAATAGCGGAGGTCCAAAGATATTTAGGGATCCATGTACACAGATCACTAAAATCTAGTGGTCAGGTACAAAAAATAATCAGAAAGGCTAATGGAATGTTAACCTTTACAACTAGAAGGCTGGAATATAAAGGGGAGGAAGTTTTGCTGCAGCTGTACAAAACCCTGGTCAGACCACATCTGGAGTAATGTGTACAGTTCTGGGCACCGCACCTTAGAAAGGGTATAGAAACATAGAAACATAGAAAAATAGGAGCAGGAATCGGCCATTCGGCCCTTCGAGCCTGCTACACCATTCAATATGATCATGGCTGATCCTCTATCTCAATACCATATTCCCGCTCTCTCCCCATACTCCTTGATGCCTTTTGTGTCTAGAAATCTATCTATCTCCTTCTTAAATATATTAGCCTTGGAAGGAGTGCAACGTGGATTCACTAGAACGTTATCAGGTTATTATGAGGAGAGATTACATAAAGTGGGCTTGTATTCCCTGGATTGTAGAAGGTTAAGCAGTGAATAGATTGAGGTTTTTAGGATTTTGAAAGGAATTGATAGGTTAGAGAGAAACATTTTCAGCTGGCGGGGGAGTCTAGGACAAGGGGCCATAACCTTAAAATCAGAGCCAGGCCATTCAAGAGACAGATTAGGAAACTCTTCACACAAAGGGTGGTACAAGTGTGGAACTCTCTTCCACAAAAAGCAGTACATGCTCGCTCAATTAATATTAAATCTGAGATTGATAGACTTTTGCTAGCTAAGGATTAAGGAATAAGGAGCCAAGGCGGGTGGATAGAGTTGGGATACAGATCAGCCATGATCTCATTGAACAGCGGAACAAGCTCAAGGGGCTGAATGGCCTACTCCTGTTCCCTTGTTCCTCTCCCATGGAGCCAATGCCATTGTTATGGGGTTGCATCTCTACACGTCCTCTGATCTGCATGAGAACAGAGTGAAAGAGAAAAGTGATGCTCTGGAAGCCCCCATCCATGCTCTCCTTCATGGATTGAAAGCATGTGAAGATGCTAGGCCCCAAAGCCATGATGGCAACAGTCTGAGCTCCCAGCGAAGCTGTCAGAGCTGTCACCAGAAACTCCATTATTGTGGGCCTCATTGCAGTCTTCCTAGAGCTCACCATTCGCTCCACAATTGACTGCATGGTCTGAACGCCATGCTGGCCAACGCCATACAAACCAACGCTGAATTCCTCCATGCTATGTGCCATTATGCGCAAGCTTGCTGGCAGGCCGTCCAGTACACTACAACGCCCTGCTGTATTGGAATCAGTCTTTGGGCTAAAGATTGAGTAGCGCTAACTTCGCTGGGGCGCTACTTTTAGTGCCCCAGAAAAATAGCGCCCCCGCGCTGGAACTTGAGTGGTTGCACCCCAAGGGGGAAGCGGGGCGCTACTAGAAGCGCCCTGCCTCCCTCTTGGGGCGCTGCGAGTCAATATTGCGGCGTTATGTGCCGCAGCGCGCACATCGCGCCGCGGTATTGCAGGCCTTCCTCCTCTTCTTAAAGGGGAGGGGCCTTGTGCAACGCGCCCTGGGGCCCAGCTGGGCCCCCGGGGATCGGGAGTGGAGGCAAAAGAGCCCAGCACTCAAGAGAGGTTCCGGGCTCTTGGAGCGCAGCCAGCACTCCGCGGGGGGGGGGCGCGTTTCAGGAGGTCTGGGACGGGAGCGTAGGCAGGTGCTGGCAGGCGGCCAGCAACAAAAATGGCCGCCCCGCCCCTCGCCTTTAAATTGCGCCTCCCCGGCCGCAGGTACGTCCCCCTGACCCCGTCGGACATACCGTCCGGCGGTAAGTCAGGGGGCGCTCCCGAAGATCGTGGCCGGGGCGTGAGCGGGACGCTGCGCACGCCAATGACGTCATCACCAGCGGCGCAGTGCCGAAGGGCGCTACCGGTTAGCGCCACCACTAACCTCCCGCTGAATTTTGCGGGAGGTGTGGGCAGTGCCGCGCCCGGGCGCTAGTTGGTTTGCGTCCCGTTAGCGCCCTCTTAAGGCGCTAACGGGAGGCGCAACCAACTGAATTTTTCCCCCGAGAATGTAGGCTGTGCTCTCAAGATCTTCATCTTCTAACATATCCACAGTGCCAGACTCTGAACTGGTGCTTGATAAAGTAAGGACATGTGACGCAGTGCCTTCTTCTGCAATACTTTCTGTCAGCTCCTCATCCTCCGGGTGGCTCTGCATTTTGTGAGATGGTTTGAGGATGTGCACATCAAGGTCGAATAGTGGTGCTGGTATGTAAAGGGCGGCAGAGGTATGAATAGGTAAAGGCAGTAATTGTGAGGAGGGTAGGAGGTGCAGAGTGTGGTATTAGGAACAGAAGGAGGTGGATTGAAGTGTGCTGCAGTGAATGGAGGAGAGTGCTGGTACTCGGGGGAGGAAAGGGGGTGAGTGCTGGGGCAACAGGTAGTGCAGAGTAATGCAGAGAATGAGACAAGATCAGAGTTAGAAGTCTTACCTTAGCAACTCTGGTCATGTCATTACGCTTCTTCCTACACTGGCGCCAGGTCTGTGGGGCGATGCTCCTAGCACTGGCACCCTCCGCCACTTGTACCCACTACTGCCGAGCAGCTTGGCGGGATATCTTCCTGCCGCTTGGCAAGAAGAGGGTGACCCTCCTCCTGCCGATCTCCTCCACCAGGGCCTCCATTGCTGTGTTGTTTTGTCACCAGTTTGGCTCCTGAATGACCATAAACTCATAACAAGATCTAAACAACACAACAGCTCATCCTGCATTTAAATTACCTCTCGTCTGCCTGTGGATGGCCAACCCAGCATGGGGCTGTCTGGGTAAACTGCTCCCTTCCAGGCAAGTTTCTGTTCAAAATACGTGTTAAAGTCGCTGGTGCTCAACTCTTATTCGTGGAAAAAGTGGCCGCAGAATCCTGACCCATGACGCTCCTTCACAATGGTGCCAAATCCCAGAACCACCTCCCCAGTGCAGCTTGACTCAACTACCTCCCGAGTTCTACTAAGTACCAAGGCCCCAAAAATTCCATTTGGTAAAATCTGCTGGTGGAGAAGTGGTGCTGCAGAACCTAAGTCCACCCAAGTGGAGAGGCCCAGACCCTGTCCCATATTACAGCGATGGTATCATTTACACATGGGCACATCATGACAGCAAGCGTGTTAGAGGAGGGGTTCTTATTTATAATTTATTTCTCAAATCAATAAGATTCTTATACATTGAATATCAGACATCAAAGATTTATTAAGCATACAATGCATGTAATAGTACGTAAATATACACTTAATGGATGGTTGGGAATTCAAACGTGTTACAGTTCTGAGCTCAGTATCTTAGGCCTTTATGAATCCAAATACTCATTAGAAATACTCCATTTTTAGACATTTCTCTTGCTCCCTCCACGTGAAAGCCACACAATTCTGCATTACATAATTAAATAAAAGTTAAAATACAAAAAGTAAAGAAAGACAGACTTGCATTTATATAGCATCTTTCACGACCTCAGGATGTTCCAAAGTGCTTTACAACCAATGAAGTACTTTTGAAGCGTCGTCACTGTTATAATTAGGAAACTCCATATAAGGAGCATTTCATTGACTTATCCCTGATT
Organism: Somniosus microcephalus; assembly: GCF_052327205.1. Lineage (NCBI taxonomy): Eukaryota > Metazoa > Chordata > Chondrichthyes > Squaliformes > Somniosidae > Somniosus > Somniosus microcephalus. Next base: position 21,833,413 of record NC_141014.1, read on the forward strand.
AATAAACTTTAGTTTTCCTTGCTTAACAAGTTCTTTTTTCCATAGACCGGTAGAACTCCTCTACTTTGCTATCTTATCAATAATTTCACACTTGTTATATATAATTGCTATTCCACCAAGTGAAACTTTTAACCATAAGTCTGCCTTTGATTCAGTACCATTTCATACTAGTCAATCACCAATTAAAAAGGATGATGTATACCCAGATGTTTTCCTTTTCAGAAGTAACTGTTTTTCCTGAACTTGTTAGCAACCGATTAGGTTCTTTGAAATATATGGATCATTATGTACTGGCATGTCTTTTAATTAGGTTTACTGAAGTGACTAAACTGACCATTGCTTCAAGGTTTGTCTTAATTCAATAGTGGTCACTGCATCTAAAATGACTTATACTTCCCCGCTTAACAGGCAAAGGGTAAAGGTCAGTATTACTGCAATATAAAGGGAAATCCATAGCAGTATAACATTACCAGATTGCAGGCCTGTCTGATTAACCCTTTCCTTACTAGGGCGCTGCAGCAGCGCCCAGGCAGAATGCTGGAATGGTGCCATGCCATTCCGACAGAGCACAGAGGCCTAGAAGTTGCCCACAGAAATTCAAGATCTGGACTCTTCATCCCCCACAGGAGCTCTCAGGCCATCCCTTCAAGGTGGTTGATCCCATCTGGGATCAATTACCTGGGCAGCAACAATTGAGTGGTCTTTCCCTGGGGCCTCAGACCAGCTCTCAGTTGACATTGGTTCCCCTGTGGCCTTACATGGGCGTAATGGGCAGAATTTCTGGGGTAGCCTGGAAATTCCCTCCAGACATGCCCCCGTGACATGCCCGCACCCTCCCCACTGACAAATGGCAAAAAAATATACAGGACAGAATCCCAGTGGAATTGGGTTCCATCCTACTCTCTGGAACTCGCTCAGGAGTTCCGCCAAGTTTCCTTCTTGTTCCCAGTCAAGATTTCAGGACCCAGGCACCTACTTCCAGCAGATGCATCTTGTACACCATCGTGTTATGTATCCTCAGTTTTAAAAGTGGTAAGGATAACAATTCAATGCATAGGCAACAGGTACAGACGAGATACGAGAACAATACCGGGGATGAGGGACTTTAGTTATGAGGGCAGACTAGAGAAGCTGGGATTATTCTCCTTAGAGCAGAGCAGGTTAAGGGGAGATTTAATTGAGGTGTTCAAAATTATGAAGGGTTTTAATAGAGCAGATAGGGAGAAACTGGTGGGGGCGGGGAGAAGGGGGAGGAAGGGGGGGTGGCAAGCGGGGTTGGTAACCAGAGGACACAGATTTAAGACAATTGGCAAAAGAACCAGAGGGGAGATGAGTTGAATGTTTTTTCACAGTGAGTTGCTGTGATCTGGAATGTGCTGCCTGAAAAGGTGGTGGAAGCAGATTCAATAATAATTTCCAAAAGCTAATTGGATATTGTAAAGTCTGTGGTTTGTATTGTAAATAATACACAGACTCCAAGATTAACAAACAAAACAGGTCTTTACTATTCAGAGGTTCAGGCGATTCTGCCCCAGCAATCATGCCACAACACTTATATACTGGTGTGGTCACTATCGGTATTACAGTATACAGAAGCCAAACAAATAGTGCCACCCGAAAGTAGTCCTCTTAAAGGTGAACGGTTACATTCAATAGTTCCCTTAAAGGTAGACGGGTACATACACTACAATCCTCCCTTTTTAGCTTATTACTTACTAAGTCCATAGTGAACATACATTCTAACATATATACAGGTTTATGTAAGACAGTTCATAGATTCAGTCTTTCCGGGGGTTTCCGGATTCTGTCAGGATAACGCCGCAGTGGTGTCGTCATTTCAGGCGGGCTAGGAGGTGCTTCTGGCAAGGTCGATTCGGCTTGAAAAGCCGTGTCAGGTTCAGCAGACTCCAATATCACTAGATCGGAAGTAGGTGTTCTGGGTATCTCAGTTTCAACATCACCCGGATAAGGTGGTGAAGTCGGTGGCCTATTTGTGGCGGACCCTATGATTTGGTCAACATGGCGCCTTATTATATTGTCTCCAATGTCCACGGTGTACATCAATGGCCCCAGCCTTTTCCCAATAGTTCCAGGCTGCCATTTCTCAGTACGGTAGTCCCGGGCCAAAACTCGTTGACCGATCTGGAAAGATCTAGTGACCCTGTCGTTCATGCCCTGGAATTGCCGGTTCTCTACGTCTCTTCTGACGTTTGGTTTTAGTAAATCCAGCCGGCATCTTAGGCGTCTATTACAGAACATCATTGCGGGAGTTTGATTTGTGACCGCATGTGTCGCATTTCGGTATGCCAACAAAAAGCTATCCACCTTATGTTGCAGACTTATATTTTCATTACTCATGGCCTTTACGGCCTTCTTGAAGGTCTGGACAAACCTTTCAGCCAATCCATTTGAGGCGGGATGGTATGGGGCTGACGTGTAATGTTTAACCCCATTGCTCTTTAAGAATTTCTTGAATTCTTCGGACACAAATTGTGGTCCATTATCAGAACAGATCTGTTCCGGCAGGCCATTCCAAGCAAACATAGTCCTTAACACTGCGATGGTTTTTTCCATCGTGGTGGTGGTCATCTTAATTACTTCCGGCCACTTGGAGTGGGCATCCACCGCTATTAGAAACATCGAGTCCATAAATGGACCAGCAAAGTCGATGTGTACTCTTTGCCAAGGCGATGAGGGCCACTCCCATGGATGCAGAGGAGCCTGGGGTGGCGCGTTCTGAACCCTCTGACATCCTAGGCAGTTCTTCGTGATCTCCTCTATGTCTCTATCAATGCCTGGCCACCACACAAACGCTCTTGCTAGATTTTTCATCTTTACTCCCCCCAGATGTCCTTCGTGCAGCTCCTTTAGCACCTTCTTTTGGAGTTTGGGTGGAATCACCACTCTAGATCCACACATCAGGGTTCCTCGACACACTGACAGTTGTTCTTTCCTCTGTGCAAATGCTTGCAGTGTTGGTTCGCTCTGTGCTGGCCATCCCTCCACCGTTACATCATAGACTCGTGAAAGAGTCGGGTCATTCCTTGTCTCATTCTCAATCATTGAGTTTGTTATCGGTAGACACTCCACTATGGAGGAGTGGAACAATTCTACTGGGTCCACTATACTCGCTTCTTCTACCATCGGCAATGGCAAGCGTGACAACCCATCAGCATTTCCATGCTGTTTAGACCTTTTGTACTCAATTTCGTATTGGTGTGCCCCAAGTAACACGGACCACCTTTGTAACCTTTGTGCTGTCATGGTGGAAACGGCCTTATTTGGGTTGAATATGGACACCAACGGCTGGTGGTCTGTCAGCAATGTGAACTTTTTACATTGTAGGTAATGGTTGAATTTCTTCACGCCCCACACAAGACTGAGGGCCTCCCTATCTATTTGGGCGTAATTTCGCTCCGCGGGTGTCAATGATCGGGACGCGAAAGCCACTGGCCTTTCCGAGCCATTTGGTAGCCTATGCGAGAGTACTGCCCCAATTCCGTACGGGGAAGCATCGCAAGCTAGACGAAGGGGTAATGCTGGGTTGAAATGAGCCAACACTTCTTCAGAGGTAATCAACTCCTTGCTTCTGCGAAAAGCCTTTTTGCATTCCTCACTCCACTTCCATGGTGTTTCTTTTCGCAACAGGTCATTCAGCGGATGCAGTACCGTGGATAAGTTTGGCAGAAACTTGTGATAGTAATTAATCAACCCCAAGAATGATCTTAACTGTGATACGTTTCCTGGGGCGGGGGCCTTCACAACCGCTTCTATCTTTTCGGGTGACTTATGCAGTCCCTCTCGGTCAATGACATGACCGCAGTATGAGATCCGTTTTTGGAAGAACTCACACTTCTTGCGATTAACCCGAAGGCCATACTCCTTCAACCTGGTGAGTACCAGTTTCAAATTCGTGAGGTGTTCTTCCTCATCTTTTCCCATGATTAAAATGTCATCTAAGTAGCACTGCGTGCTTGGAATTCCTTGTAACACCTGTTCCATGGCCCTCTGCCAAATTGCTGGCGCCGAAGCTACCCCAAAGACCAGTCTATTGTAGCGATACAAGCCTCTGTGAGTGTTGATGGTGAGGTACTGGCGTGACTCTTCCTCGACCTCCATCTGTAGATATGCTTGAGCCAGATCTATTTTCGTGAAATGTTTCCCTCCAGCCAACGAAGCAAAGATATCTTCAATCCGCGGAAGCGGGTATTGTACCGTGTGAAGCACCGGATTCACAGTAATCTTGAAATCTCCGCAGATACGGACCTTCCCCGGTCCCCCAGGCTTATTACTCGGTGAGGACTTCATGACGGGAACAATGGGCGTGGCCCACTCACTCCAGTCCACTTTTGACAGAACCCCTGATCGTTCAAGTTCTTCCAGTTCTGCCTCCACAGCTGGTCGTATTGCGTAAGGAACTGATCTGGCCTTAAAAAACTTTGGGCTTGCATTTTCTGCAATCTTAACCTTTGCTTTAATACCTTGCAGTGTTCCCAGTCCTTGCTGGAATACCTCCTTAGCTTCGTCCAATATTCTGGACAACCGTTCAGGTTTGACATCCTCTTTTTCGGAATCCACCGTCATGGTGTTTAGGGACTGCCAGTCCAATTTTATTTTTCGGATCCACTCCCGTCCCAGAAGTGGTGGTCCTCCCTCAGGCAATACATACAGGTCCAACCGGTGATGATCTTTATCCTTGTATCTCACCTTGACTTCTATCATTCTGATGGGGAATACTTTGTGCCCCGTGTATGTATGTAGTACTAGTTCCGTATCCCGTAGTGGAATATGCTTGAAAAATTTCTTATAGTCATGCTTATTCATGACCGTCACCGCCGATCCGGTGTCTACTTCCATTTTTACTTGGACCTTTGCAATCTGTAGCGTTATCCAGATAGTTTGTCGGTCAGCTTCATTGCTCACGTTGTGAATTCTCAGACTGTCCAGTCCTTTGCATTTGGAGTGTGAGACCAACTTCTGTTCCCTCAGACTCTTCTTAGTCACCTCTTGTACCTTTCCGTACCATTTTTGTGGTGACTTCTTATTGTTGTACGTTGCTCCTGACCGGCATACCTTAGCCATGTGCCCGATCTTGCCACATTTCCTGCATTCTTGGTTCTTAAACCAGCACTGATTCTGGTCGTGCGTTGTCTTTCCACAACGGTAGCATTTGGAAGTGCATGCAGTAATTTGGTCCACCCCGAGTGCCGCCGCCTTTAGCTGCATTTCCGCCGTTCCTTTTGCTGCAGCTTCGTGCGATGAAGCTATGAGGACAGCCCTGTCCAGTGTGAGGTCGTTTTCTTCCAGAAGTCGCTTCTGCGTTCCTTCTTTGGCCAAGCCGCATACGAACTTGTCCCGCAGCGCCTCTGTCAAATTCCCTCCAAACTGGCAGTATTTCGCTAGCTTACGCAGTTCGACTAAGTATTCCGCATTGCTTTCATTAATATTTCCTCGCTTAGGCATCTTCTTCTCTTCTCGAGAACAACACAAGTATTTCTTTACTTATTATTGTTTTTCTAAGATGGCGGTTTCCCGCTTCTGTCTTCTTCCCCGGCGGTTTTCCCGCGAAAAATGGCGGCTTTCCCGCGCTTCTCGGCTCTCCCCGCCCACTTTAATGGTGGTTTTCCCCGCGCTCTTCTGTTCTCCCCGCCCACGGCAATGGCGGTTTCCCGCTTCTTCCCCTGGCGGGAGGGGTACACTTTCCCCCGCGGGCGACGGCCGCTGGCTACCGGTCCCCAGCCTGTGCATCGGCTTCAGCGCTCTCCTTCCCACGGCAGGCAACCGGCTCCGGGTACCCCCGATGACGGCGGACAGTTACAGCCTCTGAACTGGCTCTCGGCCAATTCCCGATTTCTCGGCTCTGTCTCACCCGGCCTGCTCCCGGTCTCAGCGCCTCTGGACCCGACTTTGTCTGGCTCCTTTCCCCCTCGACCGTGGTCGAGTGTACCGCCCTTATCCTCTGGTTTTACTCCTTCCTTATTTTCTTTTACTGTTCCCTTACTCACAGTCCGTGGCAGCCTTGCCTCTCTTGTCGATCGGCTCGCTCCTCACTGTGGCAGAAGGGACCGTCAGTGCCTGTTGCAGATGGAAGTTTTCAATGCCAAAATCTTCCTCTTTGGAGTTGCTTAGTTGCTTAGGAACTACTGTTGCCGCAGGGTACGATCGGCCTCGTCGCCATTGTAAAGTCTGTGGTTTGTATTGTAAATAATACACAGACTCCAAGATTAACAAACAAAACAGGCCTTTACTATTCAGAGGTTCAGGTGATTCTGCCCCAGCAATCATGCCACAACACTTATATACTGGTGTGGTCACTATCGGTATTACAGTATACAGAAGCCAAACAAATAGTGCCACCCGAAAGTAGTCCTCCTTAAAGGTGAACGGTTACATTCAATAGTTCCCTTAAAGGTAGACGGGTACATACACTACAGATATATACTTGAAAAAGAAAAAAAATGCAGGGCTATGGGGAAAGAGCAGGGCAGTGGCTAGTTCTTTCAAAGAGCCGGCACAGGCACAATGGGCTGAATGGCCTCCTTTTGTGCTGTGTGATTCTACAATGTAACGGTATATATATATATTATGTAACAATATTGGACGTTACTGTGGAATGTGATTCCCCAAAGTCTCAGGAAAAACTCAGAATACCATGAAATTAAAATAGAATTTGACTCATTTAGTCACCGTAAATCAGTGGCCCCGAAGTTATGCCTTACATGGGTTAATGTTATAAAACAGCATATCATGGGGTGGAAATCTTCTGGGGGTACCAGGCTTCAACCCACCTTCATTAGCACGTGGCAGGTGAAGGGCAATGGGGAATCCAGCTGCAGTGGCGAGAGCTCACCACCCAAATTTCCCTTATCTCCACAACAACTTGTATTTATATAGCATCTTTAACATAGTTATGAAGGGATAATTACTAGTCCTAGCCCCTTTAGGGCTACCCCGGATCAGGCGTATTCCTCAGACGTTCACTTTCAACTAAAGTTTGAAGTAGCCGAATCCTAAAGGTGCTTAATTGGGTCTAAAGGTCTGGACTATCTCTTCCTAAAGGAAAGGAACAACCTGAAAATGTTACCATCCTCCAGATAGCACTTTTAATACGTTTAGCTAGACTGTAACGTTCTGGATATTTATGAGGGTCCGGAAAACTCCCCCAGAATTCTGCAACTCCTCACCAAAGAGTGTACAGAGGTTGAGTTCGTGAGTTTGATATAGAAGTCTTATGTGAGACAATTCTAAAAATATATAATAACAACAGAAAATGCTGGAAACACTCAGCAGGCCAGGCAGCATCCGTGGAGAGAGAAACAGAGTTAATGTTTCAGGTCTGGGACCCTTCGTCAGAACTGGAAAAAGCTGGAGATGTAACAGATATTAAGCAGGTGCAGAGACAGGGTGGGGGGGGGGACGGTTAGGAGGGGAGGAAGGAATTGAAAGAACATCCTGTACTTCTGAAAGAGGCAGGAAAGATAAAATGTTGCAAATGGGAATAGCAAAAATCATACTGCATGAAAAATGGGGGCAGGGATAATTATCTGAAATTGTTGAACTCAATGTTGAGTCCAGTTCTGATGAAGGGTCCCAGGCCTGAAACGTTAACTCTGTTTCTCTCTCCATGGATGCTGCCTGGCCTGCTGAGTGTTTCCAGCATTTTCTGTTGCTATTTCAGATTTCCAGCATCCGCAGTATTTTGCTATTATATCTAAAAATATACAGATTTATTAAAGAACCGACATGTAATTTACAGTTGGTGAGTCAATCACAACATTAACAGTTCCAAAAAGAGAAAGCTTACAATCTTATTATCAGAGAACCTTATGCCCAAATCTTAACTTCGCTACAGTTTTACAGTTCTTAAAGTTCTATTCAGGATATCCACCAAAATCAAATACCTTTGATCCCCGAGGTACAAAGAGTCGGAGACTTACAGAGCCACCTCTGAAGCTGAGAATCTCTTTGCCCCTTTAAAGCGAGTCTGTTATCCCATTTGAGAGTTCAATATTTATACCCCTTTTCCAGTGGTATTTCCTTTAAAGTTTTCTGCTGATGCAAGCTAATTATCTCTAGTCATTTTTCTACTGACCTCTGCAATTCTTACTGCCAGATCAGCTGGTAGCATTACAGAATCATGTCTCCTCTCTAGGTATTCTAAGTTTACCATAAAAAACGTGTTATGGCAAGTGTGTTTTACTTGATGTCATTTTTACGAAGGCAGATGTTTCTTACTTTTATGTGCTTCTTTACGCAGTGTAAATTAGAACACCTTATCCAAGGTGAACCATTGTTTCATTCCGAAAGGTTCAGCCTGCCGGAACCTTTAACCTTTTGTTTCAATAAGGTTATTGATTCAGTGTCAACAACTATCTTATCTCTATAGCCAGAATGCTATCACAGCTATTTCATCGTTCGGTTTCTCGATTTCCAAACCCAGTTTGTCATGTTTTAATAAGCCCAGAATTCTTTCATAGAATGGTGTATTTTTCTGAATCGGTTATACGGCTTATTCCTTCACAGTTAAACATCCCAAGGTGCTTCACAGGAGCTTTATCAACAAAATTTGACACCGAGCCACATAAGGGGATATTAGGGCAGATGACCAAAAGCTTGGTCAAGGAGGTAGATTTTAAGCAGTGTCTTAAAGGAGGAAAAAGAAAGACTTGCATTTCTATAGCGTCTTTCACGACCACCAGACATCTCATAAGAACATAAGAAATAGGAGCAGGAGTAGGCCAATCGATCCCTCGAGCCTGCTCCGCCATTCAATAAGATCATGGCTGATCTGATCCTAACCGCCAATCCACTATCACAGAACCATCTCCTGAATCTAACAGAATTAGACACACGAAATAGGAGCAGGATCAGGCTACACAGCCCCTGGGCCCGCTCCGCTACCCACAGGGCCATGTCCGATCCGAACCTAGACTCATGTCCAAATTCCTGCCCACTCCCCGTAACCCTTAATTCCCTTTACTTCTAGGAAACTGTCTATTTCTGTTTTAAATTTGTGTAATGATGTAGCTTCCACAGCTTTTTGGGGCAGCATATTCCATGGACCTACCACCCTCTGAGTGAAGTAGTTCCTCCTCATCTCAGTTTTGAAAGAGCAGCCCCTTATTCTAAGACTATGCCCCCTAGTTCTAGTTTCACCCATCATTGGGAACATCCTCCCCGCATCCACCCGATCCAACCCCTTCACAATCTTATATGTTTCAATAAGATCGCCTCTCATTCTTCTGAACTCCAATGAGTAGAGTCCCAATCTACTCAACCTCTCCTCACATGTCCATCCCCTCATCCCCGGATTAACCGAGTGAACCTTCTTTGTACTGACTCGAGAGCAAGTATGTCCTTTCTTAAGTATGGACACCAAAACTGTGTGCAGTATTCCAGGTGCGGTCTCACCAATACCTTGTACAACTGAAGCAATACCTCCCTATTTTTATATTCTATCCCCCTAGCAATGAAAGCCAACATTCCATTGGCCTTCTTAATCACTTGCTGCACCTGCATACTAACCTTTTGAGTTTCGTGCACCAGGACCCCCAGATCCCTTTGTACTTCAGTACTTTCCAGTTTCTTGCCATTAAGATAATAACTTGCTCTACGATTTTTCCTGCCAAAGTGCATAACCTCACACTTTCCAGTATTGTATTCCATCTGCCAAATTTCTGCCCATTTACTTAGCCTGTCTATGTCCCCTTGCAGGTTTTTTATGTCCTCCTCACTCACTATTTTCCCTCCCATCTTAGTATCATCTGCAAACTTTGATATGTTACACTCAGTCCCCTCCTCCAAATCGTTAATATAGATTGTAAAGAGTTTTACAACCAATGAAGTACTTTTGAAGTGGAGTCACTGTTGTAATGTGGGAAATGCAGCAGCCAATTTGTGCACAAACAGCAATGTGCTACTGACGAGATAATCTGTTTTTGTTATGTTGGTTGAAGGATAAATATTGGCCAGGACACCGGGGGTAACTCCCCTGCTCTTCTTCGAAATGGTGCCATGGGACATTTTACATCCACCTGAGAGAGCAGATAGGGCTTTGGTTTAACATCTCATCTGAAAGACAGCACCTCTGACAGTGCAGCACTCCCTCAGCAATGCACTGGAGTGTCAGCCTAGCTTTATGTGTTCAAGTTCCTGGAGTGGGACTTGAACCCACAACTTTCTGACTCAGAGGTGAGTGTGCTACCAACTGAGCCATGGCTGACACTGTTGGCACTCGGAAAGAGAGGTTTAGGGAGGGATTTCCAGAGCTTAGGGCCTCGGCAGCTGAAGGCACGGCCGCCAATGGTGGAGCAACTAAAATCAGGGATGCTCAAGAGGCCAGATTTGGAGAAGCACAGATATCTCGGAGTGTTGTAGGGCTGAAGGAGATTACAGAGATAGGGCGGGGTGTGGCCTTGGAGGGATTTGAAAACAAGGATGAGAATTTTAAATTTAAGGCATTGCTTAACCTGGAGCCAATGTTGGTCAGCGAGCTGGGTCTAGCCTGATATTTCAGTTTAAAATCATCAATAAGATTAATAAACTCTTCCTCTACACTTTTAATTTGCTCATCAAACAGGAGCTCCAGGTATTTATTCTTGACATTTTTTAAATTGCAGTAAGTGTGAAATATATAAACACTTTGGCCTGCTTCCTTGTCTGTCAGCCTGATGCATAGAGGAAAATAAGTCAACACAATGACCGAAGTCTTCTGTTTCCTTACTGCAGCCCTCAGTTTACCCATGGTGTTGCTGTGTATTTCAGCTGTCGTGAACATCTCATTCCAGTTTCTAACACCCAAGGTAATCATCTGAGAAAGCATTTCCAGGTGAAATCGAACACCTTTCAGCCAGATGTAGAAGTTCAAGACAGTTGCATTTACCGGATTTTGAAGCATAGGGTTGCTGATCCTCGTGAGCTGATTGAACAGATCCCTCTCATATATGTTAACTTCTTCACAAAGCTTCTCTTTGCTGTTTGCAAATATTAAGAAGCGATCATTGTAGGCAACAATTATGTTATAGATTTCTAGCGCTTTTTCCTCATTGAGTACTTTGTGGATTGCCTTCTCAATGGTTATGCTGCTGATGTTTTCAGAGGCCTCTGAAAATTTGTCTACAGCAAGACAACAAGCTAAAGCCAATAGTCCCAATCCAGACCCAGAAAATATTGCAGCAACAGGGCTTAATGACTTAATTATTTTAAACAAGAACGTAGCACCAGATTCCAAACATGCTCCTGTTGTTTTTTCAAGAAGTGCCTTTGTGCACTTCAAGCTTGTTGTGACATCTGCATATGCTTCCTTTTTCTTCATCTTCTGATATAGCTTTTGTGCAGCTTCTTCTGTTTCAACCACTGAAGCATTGTTGCCCATGATTTTCTTTAAATCAGGTTTATTCCTGTATCAAATAGAACTCAGGATACAGTAAATCCCACAGTGGATCAAAGCCTTGATATCAAAATGTTAAAGTCTTTTGGGTTGAATGGTTCCTGATGGATGCCTGAAACATAAGCACCAACACTTTGTTAACTTCTTGACAAGTGCTCACAGGCTATTCAAACATAGCAGGCAGCAGCCAGCACATCACTCAAGCGGTCGTTCTTTATCTGTGAACCTAGACAGCAAGTATTAGCGGCCTGTTTTACCGTGGGAGCATCACAGCTTAGCCCAATCCTGTCTTCACCTGGCATCTGTTCACTTCCACCAGGGGTTGCTAATTAATGATTGGGAGTGGGAACCTCCAATTCCGCCCCCCGCCCCCACCCCCACCACTCTGTAGCCCAGGGTGCTGAGACCACAGAGGCTGAGATCAACTAATTCAGTACAGAACCAATGCTTTCTTAGCCTACCAAAATATTTTGAAAGTCCCATTTGGGAAACATTGTTGGGGTGGGGGGTGGGTTTAACTTTGGGTGACCGTGTAAAATGGGCGATATTGGATAAGCCGCCTGTTACACACCTCTCCCAATTTTCCTCTCCATTTTGGCCAATCCGATATTGCCCATTTTACTCTCTTGGTAAAAGTTAAAATAAATAAGTCAGTGGACCCAGAAAAACAACAGCAACTTGCATTTATATAGCGCCTTTAATGTAGTAAAACATCCCAAGGCGCTTCACAGGAGCAATTATCAAAGAGAATTTGACACTGAGGGGCATAAAGAAATATTAGGACAGGTCTTGGTCAAAGTGGTAGGTTTGAAGGAGCGTCTTAAAGGAAGAGAGCGAGGCAGAAAAGTGATGAGGTTTAGGGAAGGAAGTCCAGAACCTCAGGTCTCGGCAGCTGGAGGCACAGCCGGCAACAATGGGATGATGGAAATCGGAGATGCGCAAGAAGCCTTTATTGGAGTAACGCAGAGATCTCGTAGGGCCGGAGGAAGTTATAGAGATAGGGAGGAGCGAGGCTATGGAGGGATTTGAACATAAGGATGAGAATTTAAATTCCAATGGAAGTCAGCGAGCACAGGGGTGATGGATGAACGGGACTTGGTGCGAGTTAGGATACGGGCAGCAGAGTTTTGGATGAGCTGAAGTTTATGGAGTGTGGAAGGTGGAAGGCTGGCCAGGAGAGCATCGCAATAGTCAATTCTGGAGGTAATAGAGGCATGGATGATGCTTTCAACAGCCAATGGGCTGAGGCTGGGGCGGAGACAGGTGATATTATGGAGGTGGAAGTAGGCTGTCTTGGCGATGGAGAGGATATGGGGTCGGAAGTTTAATTCAGGGTCAAATTGGATGGCAAGGTTGTGAACAGCCTGGTTCAGCCTGAGACCGTGGCCAGGGAGGGGGATGGAGTCAATGGCTAGGGAAAGGAGTTTGTGGTGGGGGCTGAAGACAATAGCTTTGGTTTTCCCAATATTTGATTGGAGGAAATTTCTGCTCATTAATATACTGGATGTTGGACAAATTGTGTGACAAATCAGAGTCTGTGGAGGGGTCGAGAGAGGTAGCGGTGAGGTAGATATGGGTGTCATCAAGGTACATATGGAATCTGATGTTGTGGTTCAGATGATGGTGCTGAGGGGCAGCATGTAGATGAAAAATAGGAGGGGGCCAAGGACTGATCCTTAGGTGACACCAGAGGTAATAGTGCGGGAGTGGGAAGAGAAGCCATTGCAGGAGATTCTCTGGCTACGACTGGACAGATAGGGTAGCAGAATGATACCCGGAATTCAAGGGTTATGTTACGAGGAGAGATTACACAAACTACGGTTGTATTCACTGGAATTTAGGCAGTTATGGGGTGATTTGATCAAAATTTTCAAAATATTAATGGGAACTGATAGGGTAGATAGAGAGAAACTATTTCCGCTGGTTGGGGAGTCTAGGACTAGGGGGCAGAGTCTAAAAATTAGAGCCAGACCTTTCAGGAGTGAAATTAGGAAACACTTCTACACACAAAGGGTGGTAGAAGTTTGGAACTCTCCTCTGCAAATGGCAATTGATGCTAAATCAATTGTTAATTTTAAGTCTGAGATTGATAGATTTTTGTTAACCAAAGGTATTAAGGGATATGGGGCACAGGCGAGTATATGGAGTTAGGTCGCAGATCAGCCATGATCTCATTGAATGGCTCGAGCGGTTAAATGGCCTCCTATGTTCCTATGTACAGGAAACTTTTTTTTATCCGGCACGGACGGGACCGACGTAGTGCCGGTTCATCAAAAATTCCGGATAACCGAAAGCTATAGTAAAAGATACAGAACTGAGAGCTCCGTATAAAGCAACAAACCCTGGTTCAAGACAATGGCCAAAAGTTGCAAGCGTCTCTGTAGCTTAGCAACAGCTGCAGCCACACCCTTGCACAGCAACACATGGAGGAAGGCAAGTAATAAAAGTTACCTGAACCTGCTCCTGAATTTTGCCGGTTAACCGAGATTTCCAGTTATTTAGGTGCCGGTAAATCGAAAGCTTCCTGTAGAAGAGAAGCCGGGGTTATCTTTGCATTCCAGCATGATGCTGGAATAGTGAGCAATTTTGGCAGAGGAGAGCAGGACCCGATAGTACTTTATGTGGTCTAGCCAGATCTGGCAATGAATATCTAAACCAATTATCAACCATAAACTTTCATGTCTGCGTCCCAAGAAGAAGTTTAGGAATAAAAATGGGAGAGTCTGAGTTTGAGGTGGAAACGTGATATCAAGAAATGGTTGAGCGCACCGCATACGGCAAAGGCCATGGTCCACAACAGCAACCCGGCTGTAGTGCTGAAGACTTGTGCTCCAGAACGAGCCGTGCCTCTAGCTAAGCTTTTCCAGTACAGCTACAACACTGGCATCTACCTGACAAAGTGGACAATTGCCCAGGTATGTCCTATCCACAAAAAACAGGACATATCCAATCTGACCAATTACCGCCCCATCAGCCTACTCTCAATCGTCAGCAACCTGATGGAAGGTGTCGTCGGCATTGCTATTAAGCGGCACTTACTCACCAATGCTCAGTTTGGATTCCAGCAGGACCACTCGGCTCCTGACCTCATTACAGCCTTGGTTCAGACATGGACAGCAGAGCTGAATTCCAGAGGTGAGGCGAGAGTAAGTGCCCTTGACATCAAGGCAACATTTGACCGAGTGTGGCATCAAGGAGCCCTAGTAAAACTGAAGTCAATGGGGATCAGGGGGAAAGCTCTCCACTGGCTGGAGTCATACCTAGCACAAAGGAAGATGGTTGTGGTTGTTGGAGGCCAATCAGCTCAGCCCCAAAACATTGCTGCAGGAGTTCCTCAGGGCAGTGTCCTGGGCCCAACCATCTTCAGCTGCTTAATCAATGACCTTCCCTCCATCATAATGTCAGAAGTGAGGTTGGTTGCTGATGATTCCACCGTATTCAGTTCCATTTGCAATTCCTCAGATAATGAAGCAGTCTGTGTCCGCATGCAGCAAGGCCTGGACAACATCAAGGCTTGGACTGATAACTGGCAAGTAACATTCGTGCCACACAAGTGCCAGACTATCTCCAACAAGAGAGAATGTAACCACCTCCCCATGACACTCAATGGTATTAACATTGTTGAATCCCTCACCATCAACACCCTGGGGGGGTCACCATTGGGTATTCTGCGGCGAGTGACTCACCTCCTGACTCCCCAAAGCCTTTTCACCACCTAAAAGGCACAAGTCAGGAGTGTGATAAAATACTCTCACTTGCCTGGATGACTGCAGCTCCGATAACACTCAAGGAGCTCGACACCATCCAAGATAAAAGCAGCCCTCTTGATCGACACCCCATGCACCACTTTAAACATACACTACCTCCACCACCGGCGCACCGTGGTTGCAGTGTGTACCATCTACAAGATGCACTGCAGCAACTCGCCAAGGCTTCTTCAGCAGCACCTTCCAAACCCGCGACCTCTATCACCAGGACAAGGGGCAGCAGACGCACGGGAACACCACCGCCTCCAAGTTCCCCTCCAAGTCACACACCATCCTGACTTGGAAATATATCGCCGATCCTTCAGCGTCGCTGAGTCAAATTCATGGAACTCCCTCCCTAATAGTACTGTGGGAGCACCTTCACCACACGGACTACTGCGGTTCAAGAAGGCAGCTCACCACCACTTTCTCGAGGGTAATTAGGGATGGGCAATAAATGCTGGCCTTGCCAGCGATGGCCACATCCTGTGAATGAACGAATAAAAAAAACAGTTCGGTAAATAACAAGCACACCAGCCAAATAGGCAGATACCAGAATGTGGTAGTGCCTCTGCTTATGTTCCAAGGCAATCCCCCACCTTGAGAAAGGAATAAGAGGTTTGGAGTCATAGGCCTAGAAATTCATTATAGCCACTTTTGGGGCGGTAAAGTCGGGCGGCCGCGAAAGTTTCCGTCCGGTGCAAAGTCGAGGCCACTTTGCCGATATTCAGTAGCTTCGCCCTAAGAGTTTGCTCGAGCGCTAAAACTGGCGATGCACGACTATCTTTAGGCGCTAAGCCGGCGGTGCTGAGCGATACCGCCGAGGCCGGGCGCAGCGCAGGTGCGGTCATTTCTTGATTGACAGCAGACACCCTGGCGCCGGCCAGCTCTTAAGGGGGAAGGGTCGAGTTGGTCTGCTGCCACGCCCTGGACACTGCAGCCCTCCAGCTAGACCTGAACACTGCTGCTGGACCCAAATAGCGCCTGAAAGGATGGAGAAGGCCCGTGAACGAGCGCAGCGCTTCTCAGAGCATGATCTGAGGGTGCTGGTTGGCGCTGTGGAGAAGAGACGCCATATCTTGTTTCCGGACAATGGGAAGAAGCCGGCGGCCCGCGTCTACCGGAAAGCCTGGAGGCATGTCGCCACCAGGGTGACATCCAACAGTGAGGTCCCCAGGAGCTCTGTACAATGCCGCAAAAAGCTAAATGACCTCGCCAGGATTGTCAGGGTGAGTACCCTTTCCAGTGTCCTCCTCATCCTTGCATGTGCACCTCACATTATGGGCAAAGGGACCTGAAAGCCCTAATGGCCAGCCCTCATGCAGCAGCTATGGGACAGTCATGAACATCAATTGCACATTCTGCACTTAACACACTGGCCAAGCTATTCGACCATGGGAGGCAGTGCACACAAGATCAGGGCTACACACTGGCCAGGCTATTCGACCATGGGAGGCAGTGCACACAAGATCAGGGCTACACACTGTACTCAGAGGCCGTCCTTTCTCTTGCAGGCCAAGCTGGCCAATAATAAGAGGAGCCGGACTGAGACCGGGGGAGGCGGACCCCAGATCCAGCAGCTCACCGAGCTGCAACAGCGCGTGGAGCGCATCATGGGTGCCCGGGTGATTGGCCCCGTTGCATCTGGAGATGCCGACCCTGTTCTGGGCACCAATGGTAAGGACATCACCTTTTGGACCTCTCTCGTCCCACTTGCGCATCAGATCTACATCCTTTGCCACTGTCCGACCAATGCGCTGAATGTCACCACTCATGCATCCCTCGCTGACGCCCTCTCCTCACTCTAAAGCTTCTCTTGTGCCTTCCTGCTTTCAGATGGTGAGGAGGAGGTCCCTGAAGTTGCCATTGACAGTCCCTCAGAAGAGGAGGAGGAGGAGGAGGAAGAGGAAGGCGGCCCATCAGGGGAACCCTCAGCCGCGGCAAGCCATGCCAATGTAGGGGACATGTCTTCCCTGGAGGGGAGCCTGGAGGAAGTGTCGGAGGGGAGTGTAGCTCCTGGGACCAGCGGCCTGCAGCAACGCGGGAGAGGGGTGGAAGCTCAGCGGCCTTCTCCCCAGAGGGGGGAAGGGTCGGAGGGGAGTCCAATTGCTGTGCCCAGCGGCGTCCAGCAACGCAGGAAGGGTCGGGCAGCTCGGCGGCCTTCTCCCCAGAGGGAGAGTCCGGCCTCCAGTCCGGAGACGGTCACCGCCGAGGAGCTGCGCCTCCTTGAGGACATGTCCGCGGACTCGGAGCGCCGGCACACGGAGCTCATGGGGGTAGTGGCACGGATGCCTGAGGCCATCGAGTCCCTGTCTCGGAGTGTGACCGAATTCGGGGCCTCACAGGCCACGAGTTTGGCGGCATTCGGGGCAGATCAGGCAGCGAGTTGGGCGGAATTCGGGGCAGCTCAGGCAGCGACTGGCCAGGTGATCAGTGGTGCCGTGCAGTCACTGGCTGCTCTGATGCGGTCACAGAACAGGGCAACACGGGCACTCACTGCTGCCACACTCGCTGCATCAGCCAGGCATCGCCAGGGCACCCGCCGCGCTGCAGCAGCACAGCGGTCTGTCCCTCGGCAGATTGCTGCGCATGCTGCAGTGCTGGCCCGGGCGAGTGCCAGTGTCTCAGGCGACCAGCGAGCGCCTGCCATCCGCCAGCTTGCCCCCATTCCTCCAGCCGCCACTGCCACTCCCCCAGTGGAGCTGCCACGAGCTGCTGCAGCGACTGATGCTGCCCAGCCACAGCTGCAGCATTCACCAGCCGGCCCCTCGAGGGCCAGACCTCATCTAGGCCGACCCCCAAGGGCATCTGCCGTTACGACATGTGCCCCTCAGGAGCCTGCCACCAGCCTTGCAGCAGCCAATGGCCTCACTTTGAGGAGGAGCAGCAGGGCGTGCAGGGGCCGCCAAAGTTTGCAGAAGGCATCGCCCTCGCGGGCCACTAAGTAGAGGGTGTGGCCAAATGTTTTGTTTTTTGGAATGGGTGTTTTGTGAAGGCCGAGGATGAAGGCCATTTTTGTTTACATCTTTTGTTAATGCTCCCCAGGTTGTGGGAGTGAGTCATGTGTGTGAGTGTTTTTTGGGGGTTTCGTCTGTTTTTGGTTTTCATGTGGGAAGGGCCCTGAGTTTGTACAATAAACCATTTTCTTTATTCAGATTGTCCATGTTTGATCTTTGAAGTGTTTGTTGCCTTAACCGGCTGATGGCTTGCGGAGCGGCTGCAATCATGTTCTTTCATTGGCACAAGCCATTCCCTGACAGGGGGCCTAGAAGTGACGTTCAATAAGCCGCCGACGGGCGGCCCTTGGACCTTCTGCCTCCCTCCTGGGCTGGTACTCCTCCGCCTCCTCCTCATGCTCCTCCTGCTCCTCCTCCTGAGGTGGTGGTCCAACATGAGGTGGCAGTGCCTGAGTCCTGCGGATAGCCAGGTTGTGCAGCATGCAGCAAACGACGCCGAATTGGGAGACTCGCTCCTGCGAATACTGGAGGGCTCCACCGGAGCGATCCAGACAGCGGAACCGTTGCTTCAGGACGCCGATTGTTTGTTTGATGATGTTCCTGGTCGCTTGATGGCTCTCGTTGTATGCCTCTTCAGCAGGGGTCCTGGGCGCGCGGAGCGGGGTCATGAGCCAGGTACACAAAGGATAACCTTTGTCCCCGATAAGCCATCCTCTTGGGTGAGGCTGTGCCTGGAACATGTCAGCCACAGTTGTCTGTCGCAGGATAAAGGCATCGTGGCTGCTGCCTGGAAAGCGGGCATTGACAGCTAGGATGCGCTGCCTGTGGTCACACACCAGCTGTACGTTGAGGGAATGGTAGCCCTTCCGGTTGCGGTAATCCTCGGCATGCTCCAGAGGTGCCCGCAAAGCCACATGCGTGCAGTCAATGGCGCCCTGCACCATGGGGAAGCCCGCTATTCTTGCAAATCCCACTGCACGCTGCTGCTGCTTGTCCAGGGTCATGGTAAAGGAGATGAATTGACTTCTCCTTCTGAAACGGGCATTGGTCACCTGGCGGATGCAGCAATGCACGGCGAACTGGGAGATGTTAGCGATGTCCCCAGCAGTGGATTGGAAGGAGCCGGTGGCATAGAAGTTGAGAGCCACCGTCACCTTCACTGCCACCGACAGAGACGTCCTGCGCCTCAGCTGTGGACGCAGATCTCTGTGAAGCAGCTGGCAGATCTCTGCAACCACCTCCCTTCTGAATCGCAGCCTCCTAACACACTGCGCGGCAGACATGTTGAGATAGGAGAACTGCTGGTGGTATTCCCTGAGTGGGTAAGGCCTCCGTTGCCGACGCCTGTTGCCCCCTCTGCATCTAGCCAGGGCTGCCACTCTCTCACGGCGTCTGTAAGCCCTTCCGACATAATGCTGAAACTCAGCGTTGGCACCCAATGCAGCCCCCATAATATGCTGGCAAACACTGAGATCTCAATGAAGGCAAAGAGAATTGCAAAGCTCTGGCCTGAAGCCAAAAATACCTGTCCTAGTGTCGGGCCAAAGCAGTAAGCTCTCTTCCTTGGTCTCTCTCCAAAAATCCGTTGCACAAGAGTGAGTGCTGCAAAATGGCTGCCCTTTATAGTGCAGGGTAAGTGCCCTTTAATTTGCGCTCCCCGCGGCCCGCCTCGGCTGTGTACCGTTCCACTTCACAGTCGTTCGGGCCGCCAGGCGCACAATGGGGCGGCGCGAGTGAAGTTCCGGTTCCGGGTGCACAAAGGGCGTTGCACGAGGAAATGACGTCATGATCTGCGCGCGCAGCTGAGCGCGCGCAATGACTTTGCGCCGGCGCTAAATGTCTACTGAAGTTGGGGCGAGGCGCAGATCGCGCTGCGCCCGGGCGCTAAGCGCCTAGCGCTCGAGATCTACTCCTCCTAAGGCGCTAACGGCTGGCGCAGCCAACTGAATTTCTAGGCCATAGAGTCATAGAGTTATACAGCACAGAAAGAGGCCCTTCGGCCCATCGTGTCTGCGCCGTCCATCAATCCCTGTTCAGTCTAATCCCATTTTCCAGCATTTGGCCCATAGCCTTGTATGCAATGGCATTTCAAGTGCTCATCCAAATGCTTCTTGAATGTTGTGAGGGTTCCTGCCTCTACCACCCTTTCAGGCAGTGAGTTACAGATTCCAACCACCCTCTGGGTGAAAAAGTTCCTCCTCAAATCCCCTCTAAACCTCCTGCCCCTTACCTTGAATCTATGCCCCCTTGTTAGTGACCCCCCTACTAAGGGGAAAAGTTCCTCTTTATCTACCCTATCTATGCCCCTCATCATTTTGTACACCTCAATCAGGTCCCCCCTCAGCCTTCTTTGCTCCAAGGAAAACAACCCCAGCCTGTTTAGTCTTTCTTCATAACTGAGGCGCTCCATCCCAGGTAACATCCTGGTGAATCTTCTCTGCACCCTCTCCAAAGCAATCACATCTTCCTATAGTGAGGCGACCAGAACTGCACACAGTACTCCAGCTGTGGCCTCACCAGCGTTATGTACAGCTCCATCATAACCTCCCTGTGTAATGATATCAGCAAATAGTGATGATATTTGTCTGTGTTTGATTACTTATGCCTTACAGCATATTTGTCTGTGTTTTTGATTACTTGTGCCTGACCAGCAGAGGTCATGTGAGAGACAAGCAGTTCAGAGGAGTTTTACTTTCAGTTTCATTCTAGATGCATCACAGCATAGTGTGTTCTGTAAAAAGCTGTAGAAAGTCTTGAACAAGACTTTAGATTAAACAACATTCTCTTTCAGAAATGAGTCTTTATTGAACCCAAAAAGAAATCAAAACATGATGTCAGAAGTGGCTGAAAGAGAAAAAATCTGAAGTTAGCAACTTGATGGGACAGTGAAAGCAGCTGTGGCAAGTAAGCGAAATCAGCTCTCCACATATTAGCAAGCCAGAAGAGAACATCGTTGCTTACCATTAGAGAATAGCTAACGAAGTGAAAAAATGGATGGTTTACACCCACCGGCGACGCTTCAATTAACAGGTAATGTGGCTGAAAATTGGAGAAGGTTCAAACAACGTTTAGAGTTGTATTTAGCGGCAATCGGAGCTGACAAGAAAAGTAATAAACAGAAATCGTCACTGTTCTTGCATGTCGTGGGTGATGAAGCGCTGGAGGTGTATAATAACTTCACATTCGCTGTTGATGGAGACAAAATGAAGCTAGATAAAATAATGGAACAGTTTGAGGCCTACTGCATACCTAAACACAACGTGACCTTTGAGAGGCACAAATTTTTCACATGTGTACAGAAAATCGGTGAGACTATTGATCAGTATGTGACTGAACTGAGAAACCGGAGCAAATCGTGTGAATTTGGGGGACTCACAGACTCGCTGATAAAAGACAGACTGGTGTGTGGTATTCGAGATAATGGTTTAAGGGAAAGACTGCTAAGAGAGCAAGATCTAGACCTGGGAAAAGCCATAGCACTGTGTAGGGTTACAGAGACTGTGAAGTTGCAGGCAAAGGAGCGGTTCAGTGACAGTAGCTGCAACGTGGATGCAGTGAGAAAGAACGGATACAAACCGTTTAACAAAGAGAGCGCCAATGTGAAAAAAGAGACGTGGCCAGCAAACGAAAATGAAAGAGACAATCGGAAGTCATGTAGTCGATGCGGTACACAGCATCCACCAAGAAAGTGTCCAGCATATGGTAAAACATGCAATAGATGCAACAAAAACAACCATTATGCCCGTTGCTGTAAGAACCAAGCGCAACAAAGCAAGGTCCATACAGTAGATGAAAGCGAGATAGAGGAATTCAATGTAGATGTTGTGTCTGAAAACAAAAAAGAAAGAGACTGGATGTTGACACTAAAAGTGAATGACATACACATTCCATTTAAATTGGATACTGGAGCACAAGTTAATGTGATATCAGAGACCGATTTTAAGAGAATTAGACCCAGACCAAAGTTACATGGAATACAAGTGAAAGTGACCGGATACTCAGGTACTGATATACCAGTGAAAGGAAAATGCATTGTCAAAGTAACACACAAGGACAGAGAGCACACGCTAGCATTAATCGTGGTGCCAAAGGATGTGCAAGCCATACTAGGGTTAAAAGCCTGTGAGAGACTGAACCTGGTAAAGAGAGTCCTCGTTGTGGAAAGCGAAGGAGAGACAGTCTATGATGAACTCATGAAAGAGTACAAAGACCTATTTAAGGGTCTAGGCTGCATTCCAGGAGAACACACGATCAGAGTAGATAAAAGTATGACACCGGTCATACATCCATGCAGAAAAGTTCCGTTTGCTCTTCAAAAGCAACTGAAGGCAGAGTTGGACAGGATGGAAAGCCTGAACGTGATTCAGAAGATAGATGAGCCAACTGAGTGGGTGAGTTCCCTCGTCGTAGTGGACAAAAAGAATGGAAAGCTCAGAATTTGCCTGGATCCAAGAGATCTAAACAGAGCAATAAAGAGAGAGCACTTCAAGCTTCCTACACGTGAGGAAATCATGGCACAGTTTGCAAATGCAAAATATTTCAGCAAGTTAGATGCGTCCTCAGGATTTTGGCAGATGAAGCTGGACGAAGCAAGTTCAAGACTGTGTACGTTCAACACTCCATTTGGCAGATACAGATTCCTAAGGTTACCATTTGGCATTGCCTCAGCTCCTGAAATGTATCACAAGACTATCCATATGATCTATGAGCACCTGGAGGGAGTTGATATATCAATGGATGACATCATAGTATGGGGAACCACGAGAACTGAGCATGACGAGAGACTGAAAAAGTGCTGGAAGCAACAAGGAAAACAAACCTGAAGCTGAATAGAGAGAAATGCCAGCTCGGGGTGACAGAACTGACATTCGTGGGAGATATCCTTAGCAGTGAGGGCATCAGACCAGATCCCAGAAAGGTGTCCGCCATTGAGAATATGCCAAGGCCACAATGCAAAAAGGACGTGCAGAGGTTTAATGGAATGATCAACTACATGGGTAAATTCATATCCAACCTCTCAGAAAAAATAGCGCCACTGAGAAGACTAACTGAAAAGAACATAGAATGGGAATGGAATCATGAGCATGAGAAGTCATGGAGCGATCTAAAGAAACTGCTCACAGAGGAACCAATTCTGAGGTTTTATGACCCAGCGAGACCCATCAAGATATCATCAGATGCATCACAGAGTGGGCTCGGTGCCGTTCTTCTGCAACAATATGACTACTGGCAACCTATTGCATATGCATCGTGCTCAATGACAGACGCGGAGACGCGATATGCTCAAATAGAAAAGGAGCTGCTCAGCATCACATACGCCTGTGAAAGATTTCACCAGTTTGTGGCAGGACAAGCAATCAGTGTAGAGACTGACCATAAGCCCTTGATTGCATTGTTCCAAAAGCCACTGAATAGCTGTCCGCTTAGAATAGAAAGAATGATGATCAGGCTGCAACGCTATACACTGAATGTTGCGTACACACCGGGTAAGCTGATGTATACAGCAGACACGTTGTCCAGAGCTGTTGACCCAAGTGAGCCCGCAAACACCACAATGGATGAAAAAGTGAACGCCTACGTGGACATGATCACAAGTGCAATGCCCATAGCAGATGCAAAAATGGAGCTCATAAAGACTGAGACAAACAAAGATGAAACAATGAGACGACTGAGAAAAAGCATCTTGGATGGATGGCCCAACATGAAGCAAGACTGCTCACCTGATATAGCAGAGTACTGGAACTGCAGGGCGGAACTATCAGTGGTCGAAGACATCATCTACAAAGGAAGTAAAATAGTTATCCCAAAGAGTCTGAGAAGAGAGATGCTAAAAAAGATCCATGGAGGACATCTGGGAATCGAAAAGTGTAAGAAAAGAGCACGAGAGGTGATGTACTGGCCACGAATCAACCAAGATGTGACAAATGAGGTGTCAAACTGCACAATATGCCTGAAATATCGAGCAAGCAATCCAGTAGAACCACTAAAGCCACACCCAGCACCAGACAGACCTTACCAGAAGGTAGGCGCTGACCTATTCGTATGTCAAGGGAAGGACTATCTTGTCGTCACAGACTATTACTCCCTGTATCCAGAGGTTTGTAGACTGTACACCACCACTGCAGAAGCTGTGATAAGAAGTATGAAAGCCATATTCTCCAGACATGGCGTGGCAAGCGAGGTCTTCACAGACAACGGACCCCAGTTTAACAATGCAAATTTCCGACACTTTGCCAAAGAGTGGGACTTTGTCCACACAACGTCAAGTCCTCACTATCCACAGTCCAATGGACTAGTGGAAAAATCGGTCCAGACAGTGAAAAGACTGATGTACAAGGCAAAAGACAGTGGAACTGACTTCTACCAAAGCATGCTTGTATACCACACAACGCCGCTCGAGTGTGGTATGTCACCAGCCCAACTCCTGATGGGACGTCGGCTAAGGTCAAACCTACCCATCCCGGAGAACCTCCTGAAAACAAAAGAGGGGGAGAAAGTGAGGAAGTTCAAAGAGCAACAGAAAGAAAAGCAAAAGTACTACTATGACAGAGGAACACAAAACCTACCTGAACTCCACACTGGTGGCCAAGTAAGGTTGAAAGACAAAACAAACACATGGACTCAGAAGGGAACTGTCCTGAGTGAAGTTCAACCAAGATCATACACCATTCAGACAGATGAGGGTGCTGTTCTGAGAAGAAATCGTCGAGATCTTCTCATGGGACCAGCCACAGCAGGTCAAGAGACTGATACTGGTGAACAACCTGATCACACAGCTGAGAACCAATCATCTGAGACAACAACTCAGATTCAAGGACAATCAATCAGAAAATCCTCAAGACACGTGAAGCCTCCTGAGAGACTCATTGAGCAAATTTAAGGACTATTGTTAAAGAAGGAAGTAATGTTATCTTATTCTTTCTTCAAGTTCTAGTGTATTGACATATTTCATGTGAACACACAAAGCAAGGGTAAAAAACCTTGATCATGATAATGATAATGTAAGTTCATTAAATGTTGTTAGTTAAAAGTAAAATACTTTTGTTTTAAGAAAGGGAGATGTAATGATATCAGCAAATAGTGATGATATTTGTCTGTGTTTGATTACTTATGCCTTACAGCATATTTGTCTGTGTTTTTGATTACTTGTGCCTGACCAGCAGAGGTCATGTGAGAGACAAGCAGTTCAGAGGAGTTTTACTTTCAGTTTCATTCCAGATGCATCACAGCATAGTGTGTTCTGTAAAAAGCTGTAGAAAGTCTTGAACAAGGCTTTAGATTAAACAACACTCTCTTTCAGAAATGAGTCTTTATTGAACCCAAAAAGAAATCAAAACACCCTGCTCTTATATTCTATGCCTCGGCTAATGAAGGCAAGTATCCCATATGCCTTTTTAACCACCTTATCTACCTGTTCCGCTGCCTTCAGGGATCTATGTACATGTACACCAAGGTCCCTCTGACCCTCTGTACTTCCTAGGGTCCCACCACTCATTGTGTATTCCCTTGCCTTATTTGTCCGTCCAAAATGCATCACCTCGTACTTTTCAGGGTTAAATTCCATTTGCCACTTTTCCGCCCATCTGACCAACCCGTTTATATCGTCCTGTAGCCTGAGGCTTTCCTCCTCGCAATTTACCACCCCACCAATTTTCGTGTCATCTGCGAACTTACTGATCATACCTTTTACATTCTCATCCAAATCATTTATGTAGATCACAAACAGCAAGGGACCCAGCACCGATCCCTGAGGTACCCCACTGGACACAGGCTTCCAGTCACAAAAGCAACCTTCGACCATCACCCTCTGCCTCCTGCCACTCAGCCAGTTTAGGATCCAATGCACCAAGGCACCCTGGATCCCATGGGCTCTTACCTTCTTGACCAGTCTCCTATGCGGGACTTTGTCAAAAGCTTTACTGAAGTCCATGTAAACCACATCCACAGCATTTCCCTCATCCACACGCCTAGTCACCCCCTCGAAAAATTCAATCAGATTGGTCAGACATGACAGGTACTTACTGATCCCTGATGAAGCTTGTTATGTTATGCCAGAGACAAGCGTGTCTCCTGGACGTATGTGGGGCCTAGAAAAGTTATTTGTCTTTGGTCTCCTTTCTCCTGACCTATTTATCTTTTTTCCTCTGCCTCCCTTTTCACTCCTCTCCTCTCCTCTGTGATCCTTTCGCTCTGCCTTTTGAGTGGCCTCGAAACTCACAATTCCGTTCTTTAGGTAATTGCGTGCGTTTAACAACTTCCGTACATCAAGCTCACTGCAGATTACAGGAAACTGATTTGCATCAGTTCTTTCTACAGTTTTCAGCTGTTTTTACATTAATTTCTGCTGTTATGTAAAAAGGACTGATACTTGGAGATGAGACAAGCAGAATGGGTTCAACTTGAAGCGATAATACGAACAGAAAATTATTGAAATATACAGCAGGCCAATTTACATTTCAAAGAGAAAAGATTGAGAAACATTTCAAGTGGGACCTCCCTCCTTTCTGACCAGTATAATAGTTTAAATGGGAGCACTCAACCCTAAGCCCAGAATTGCTGCACTCTTGTATATTTAATGCATGTACTTACTTTTAGCCTGTACAATTCAGAGACTGGAGGCTCACAATGGAATAAACGTTGAAGAAAGTGAAACTATTTGGATTCAGGAAGTTCAAACAGTGTCGGTCACGTTTTAACTATCAGACTGCCAGTTCTGATGAAAGCTCACCAACCTGAAACGTTAACTCTGTTTTTATCTCTCTTCAGATGCTGCCTGACCTGCTGAGTACTTCTAGCATTTTCTGTTTTTATTTTTTAACTACTCGCTGTTCAATATAAAACAAAAACCAAAACGTTGGAGACACTCAGCAGGTCAGAAAGCACTGGTCAAGAAGACACAAGACAGTTGAAGTTTCAGGTACAAAACCTTTCTTCAGAACTGAAAGATATTCCAGATGGACAGCATTTAAGAAGGAGCAGACCAAAGGGAAAGAAGGGGAAAAAGACACACAGACACAGGTTGGAAGAAGTCCATGTAAATTGCTGCCTCACCCGGATGGAGAGGTTGGGGGCCCTTTTCTCTCCTATGCACATCATTTCTGCCCTTCAACCATTTAGTGCCTTGGGACGATAAATGCAAGTTGTTGTTGTTATTCCCGATCCCCACCGTAGCACTTTACAGTCCATTTTATGTCTGGTCTTTATGTCTGTGTCTCGCAAGCATGGAAGAAGGTGATCATAGGACACAGGAGCAGAAGAGGAAAGAATTCTGAGGCCTAAGGAAGAATGCCAAAGTAAGTTTGCTTCATTACACAATGTTGCCTTAATGCACATCTTAACAGCACTTAGGAACATAGGAACAGGAGGAGGCCTTTCAGTTCTTTGAGCCTGTCCCACCATTCAATTAGATCATGGCTGATCGGTGTCTTAACTTTATTTACCCACCTTTGTTCCGTAACCATTAATACCCTTGCCTAACAAAAATCTATCAATCTCAGTTTTGACATTTTCAATTGAAGCCCCCAGCCTCAACAGCTTTTTGGGGGAGTGAGTTCCAGATTTCCACTACCCTTTGTGTGAAGAAGTGCTTCCTGACATCACCCCTGAATGGCCTGGCTCTTAATTTTAAGCTTACGTCCCCTTGTTCTGTAATCCCCCATCAGAGGAAATAGTTTCTCCATATCTACCCCTATCAAATCCTTTAATCATCTTAAACACCTCAATTAGATCACCCCTTAATCTTCTATATTCAAGGGAATGCAAGCCTAGTCTATGCAACTTGTCCTCATTATTAAACCCTTTTAGCTCCGGTATCATTCTGGCAAATCTGCGCTGCACCTTCTCTAAGATCAATATATCCTTCACTTCACTGCCAACAGCATCACAGAGGATCCAGTTGTTCATATACGTTCCAAATGCTAAGGTATGGCCATGTTTTGGCATAACAGTCTGCATTTGCCCATAGCAAGTAACAAACGTCAAGCACGCTGTTAGTGTAAAATACCTGTACGCTGCACGTTCAGAGACTCGCGAGCTATCAACCGTGGCTCAGTTGGTAGCATCCTCACTGCTGAGTCAGGAGGTTGTTGGTTCATAGTCCCAGTCCAGAGACTTGAGCGCAAAACTCGAGGCTGACACTCCAGCGCTGTAGTGAGGGAGTGCTGCACCGTCGGAGGTGCCGTCTTTCGGATGAGACATTAAACCGAGGCCTTGTCTGCCCTCTCAGGTGGACGTAAAATATCCCATGGCACTATTTTGAAGAACAGTAGGGGAGTTATCCCTGGTGTCCTGGCCACCATTTATCCCTCAATCAACATCACTAAAACAGACTATCTGGTCATTGTAGTGTATGTACCTTTAAGAGGAACTATGTTTTTGAAGCCCCTGTATACTGTAGTACCAGTAGTGACCACTCGGGTATATAAGCCTGTGTAGCGTCTTGTGTAGTTAGTTCACCTCCAGACTTTGTTCAGTAAACACTTGTTAAATCAACTCCTGCATTCCGTGTCTCCATTAAAACACGGATCTAACAGTGGCGACGAGGAGGAAACGAACTTACCTGCAAGTCGGCAGCACCTCAAGGGGATCGATTCCTCAGACGAAGGCCGAAGCCAGAAGCAAGAAGAAAAAAAAACTGTGGTTTCACCAGCTAAACGGGCTGGTGGCAGGTAGTGCACTGATCCTTCCTGGTCTGCGGCGGGCTAGAGCTCGATCGGGTGGCTCTGCAACGGGGCCGGGCAGCGAGTCGGGAAGCAGAAGCAAAGAGAGAGAGAGGGTGGAGCACTCAGGGCGCGGCCGGTGCGGCAAAGCAGGTTGGCGTTCGGACCGAGCAGAGGGAGGGGAAAGACCCAGAGGGTCCGCTTCATGACGGGAACGGTTCTCCAAGTAACGGAGAAACTATTGAAGCGATATATAAAAAAATTTTTTTTAAACAGAAATACCGCGAAAAGCTGCAGGTTGCAACGGGAACCACGGAGAACAGCATTGGCAGCAGCGGCAGCGGCGGGAAAGCGCGGGAGGCGCCATCTTAACTCGGTGGGGAAGAAAGAAAAGCACGGGAGGCGCCATTTTAGATTTTCAAGATGCCGAAGACTGGCAATATTACTGCTTTCGATAGTGATATAGAAGATCGGACCACATATGTGGAAAGAGTGGAGGTATATTGCAAGGCGAATGAAGTAGCGGATGATAAAAAGGCATCGGTACTTCTAAATCTGATGGGCGCAAGGACATACGGGCTGTTACGAAACTTGATCACTCCAGCCAAACCGATGGACAAGAATTTTAAGGAGATTGTTGATACCTTACAGGAGCACTTAAACCCAACACCGTTGCTGATAGCGGAACGATTCAAATTCTTCAGGAGGAATCAGCACAAGAATGAAAGTAACGCTGATTACCTCACCGAATTACGAAAGCTGTCAAAGCACTGCCAATTCGGGGCAGGACTGGCAGATTCTCTACGAGACAAATTCGTCTGCGGTCTCCTAAGCGAAGAAACACAGAAAAGACTACTTTCTGAGAAAGATTTGACACTGGACAAGGCTTTCAGTGTGGCTGTATCATACGAAGCAGCAGCAAGAGGAGCTGCAGAGATACAGCAAAAGCCACAGGACTTCGGCACCCATGAAATGACACGGGGTTTCGAGAGATGTTATCGCTGCGGCAGATCCACCCATGACCAGAAGGACTGCTGGTTCAAGGGCAAAGCATGCAGGCAATGCGGAAAGATGGGACACATTGCACGTGTATGCAGATCTGGAAAGAAATCCGCTGACAGTAAAAAGGTCAATAAGGAAAAGTACAGAAAGGTACAAATGATGACGGCCAGTAGCTCCGAAGACCAGAAGAGCGATAGCGACTCTGGAAACAAGAGACTAAGCTGTCTCAAATTACATAATGTAATTGCCAAAGAAGATTACCAGACCATTTGGGTTACCCTCACGATAGCGGGGTCCCCAGTCAAAATGGAGCTAGATACAGGATCAGCTCTGACCGTCATGAGTCGACGGGATTACGAGCGGCTATTTCCGCATATACCTTTGAAAGACACATCCATTATCTTGAAGACATATACGGGGCAGAAAGTATACCCCAAAGGGAAAATAAGGGTGCCTGTTGTATACAACGGCAAGGAAATACAGAAGTTGTATTTATACGTTCTGCAAGATGGTGGTCCACCGTTGTTGGGACGTGAATGGATCAGAAAGATACGTTTAGACTGGCACTCCATTCAGGCACTGACGGTAACCAGTAAGAAAAAAAACGATGATGACGTCATACCTGGACGATTAAAAGAAATCTTGGCTAACGCCAAAGAAGTGTTTCAACAGGAACTAGGAACCCTGAAAGGCGCCACCGCCTCAATAAAAGTGGAAGATGCGGCAATTCCCAAGTTTTTTAAGGCAAGGCCGGTGCCATACGCAATTCGTCCAGCCGTCGAGGCAGAGCTGGAGAATTTGGAAAAAGCAGGCGTGTTATCCAAGGTAGATTGGAGCGAGTGGGCAACACCCATCGTCCCGGTCATGACGAAAACATTGAATAATGATAAATCAGAAGAACAGAGAAAAGTTCGCATCTGTGGGGACTTCAAGGTGACTGTAAACCCGGTTCTTCACACGGTACAGTATCCTCTTCCGAAGATAGAAGATATTTTCGCCTCACTATCCAGAGGGAAACGTTTCACCAAAATTGACTTAGCACAGGCATATCTACAGATGGAGGTTGAGGAGGCCTCTAAAAAGTATCTCACGATAAACACACACAAAGGCCTGTACCAGTACAATCGACTGGTTTTCGGAGTGGCATCAGCTCCGGCTAGCTGGCAAAGAGCTATGGAGCAAGTCCTGCAAGGGATTCTGGGGACTCAATGCTACCTAGACGACATCCTTGTAACAGGAGAAAACGACAACGAGCACCTTGCCAACTTGGAGCAGGTGCTCACGAGGCTGAGAGAACGGGGCCTACGAGCAAATCGCCCCAAGTGCGAATTTTTCCAGAAACAAATATCATATTGTGGCCATGTCATTAACGAAGAAGGGTTGCATAAGTCACCTGAAAAAATTGAAGCGGTCGGAAAGGCCCCAGCGCCTGAAAATGCCTCACAATTAAGGTCGTTCCTGGGATTAGTAAATTACTATCATAAATTTTTACCAAACTTGTCGACGGTTCTGCAACCTCTTAACGCACTGCTACAAACGGGAGTAGTTTGGAAATGGAACGAAGACTGTAAACGTGCCTTCCATAAATGCAAAGGCTTGATCACGTCCAGGGAAGTGTTGGCTCATTACAACCCATCATTGCCAATCAGACTGGCGTGCGATGCATCCCCTTACGGCGTGGGAGCGGTATTATTGCATAGATTCCCTGATGGCTCGGAGCGGCCGATAGCTTTTGCGTCACGCTCATTGAACTCAGCTGAGCGTAACTATGCCCAGATCGACAGGGAGGCACTCAGCCTGGTGTGGGGGGTGAAGAAATTCAACCATTACCTACATGGACAAAAATTTACCTTGTTGACTGACCATCAACCCCTCGTCTCCATATTCAACCCTAAAAAAGGCGTTCCCATTATGACAGCGCAAAGGCTACAGAGGTGGTCCCTTTTCCTAGGGGCACACCAATATGACATAGAATACAAAGGAACAAAACAGCATGGGAATGCTGACGGGTTATCGCGCCTACTGTTGCCAACGGTGGAAGAGGCGCCTACAGTGGACCCAGTGGAGATGTTCCACTCGACCATAGTTGAATGTCTACCAGTGACAAATTCTACCATTGAAAAGGAAATGCAAAATGACCCGACTCTCTCACGAGTCTACGATTTAATGGTGAAGGGATGGCCAGCACATGGCGAACCACTGTTGCCAGCATTCTCGCAAAGAAGAGAACAGCTGTCAGTGTGCCGAGGAACCTTGATGTGTGGATCCAGAGTGGTGATTCCACCCAAACTCAAGGATAGAGTGCTAAAGGAGCTTCACGAGGGGCATCTGGGTGGAGTAAAAATGAAGAACTTAGCCAGAGCATTTGTGTGGTGGCCAGGTATCGATGGAGACATCGAAGAAATGACCAAGAACTGTCTAGGATGCCAGAAGGTCCAAAACGCCCCACCACAAGCCCCTCTACATCCATGGGAGTGGCCCTCATCTCCATGGCAAAGGGTACATATCGACTTTGCTGGTCCATTTATGGACTCAATGTTTTTAATCGTGGTGGATGCACACTCCAAGTGGCCGGAGGTAATAAAGATGTCCTCCACCACCACGGGAAAAACCATCACAGTATTAAGGACCATATTCGCCAGGAATGGGCTGCCTGAACAGATCTGTTCTGATAATGGACCGCAATTTGTATCCGAAGAATTCAGGAAGTTCTTAAAAAACAATGGGGTTAAGCACTACACATCCGCCCCATACCATCCTGCCACCAATGGATTGGCTGAAAGGTTTATCCAGACCTTCAAGAAGGCCATAAATGCCATGGGTAATGAAGACATAAATCTACAACATAAGGTAGATAACTTCTTGTTTGCGTACAGGAATGCAACACATGTGGTTACAAACCAAACCCCCGCCATGATGTTTTTCAATAGAAGCCTAAGATGCCGGCTGGATTTGGTCAAGCCAAACGTCAGAAGGGACGTAGAGAACTGGCAAATTCAAAGCATGAATGAAAGGCCAACTAGAACCTTCCAGATAGGTCAACCAGTTTTGGCCCGGGACTACTGTACCGAGAAATGGCAGCCTGGAACTATTTGCACACGACTAGGACCGCTGATGTATACCGTGGACATTGGAGAAAGCATAATAAGGCGCCATGCTGACCAGATCGTAGAGTCATCCGAAAAAGGACAACCTACACCACAATTCTATACGCCTAGTGATGAAGCAGAGATACCCATAGTATCTACCTCCGATGCGGTGATACTGGAACCAGATGAACCCGACACTGGCATTGAAGCCGAATCGACCTGTCCAAAAGAACCTACTACACCACCGAGGCGTTATCCGGACCGAGTCAGGAAGCCTCCAGAGAGACTGAATTTGTAATTGATTAACTTCAGCAAATGTGTATATTATTGTTCTTGTAAAAATGTTATTTAATGATTACTTAAAATGTTATGTACTATTTATCTAAAAGGGGAGGAATTGTAGTGTATGTACCTTTAAGAGGAACTATGTTTTTGAAGCCCCTGTATACTGTAGTACCAGTAGTGACCACTCGGGTATATAAGCCTGTGTAGCGTCTTGTGTAGTTAGTTCGCCTCCAGACTTTGTTCAGTAAACACTTGTTAAATCAACTCCTGCATTCCGTGTCTCCATTAAAACACGGATCTAACAGTCATTATCACATTGCTGTTTCTGGGAGCTTGCTGTGCGCAAATTGGCTGTCGCATTTCCTACATTACAACAGTGACTACACTTCAAAAGTACTTCATTGGCCATAAAGTGCTTTGGGATGTCCGGTGCTATATAAAAGGCACATGAATGGTGCTATATAAATGCAAGTCTTTCTTTCTTTTCAGTTAAGATGGCTGATTGGCTGGGAAGTTGGGTGACACATTTCTTCCGTTCCTCATTCCAGAATACATGCCTTTTCCACCTGCTCACCAGAGGAGGCCACGCATAACAAACAATGGGGCACACAGGCCAAAGGAGGTTTATTGCATCAAAATATGTTGCCATCTTACGTGGGGAGGGCCCTAGAAATCCTGGGTATGGGGGCAATGGAGGGACTGAGAAAATTGAGGTTGGAGGCCATCCCCAAGCACATGGCTAGTATAATTCTTACTTTTCATTCTTAATTTCCTTAGTCACTCGCTACCTCACATTCGGGCATACACTGCAGCGTGACGCAGTGGAATGTTTGTCCAGGTAAAGCTCTGTTTCAACTGTCAATTAATGCCGGAGATCAAAAATATGTTTATGTTCTGTTCCTTCCAAGAGGAAGCACACTACAGACATTCTTGAATGATACATTAGCCTCGGAGGGGGAGCAGCGCAGATTCACCAGAATGATGCCAGGGTTGAAAGGGTTAAACTATGGGGACAGGTTGCTTAAAACTGGCTTGTATTCCTTGAGTTTAGAAAGTTGAAGGGTGAACTAATCGAGGTGTTTCAAATAATTAAGGGTTTCAATGGGGGAATCCAGAACATAAGAACATAGGAAATAGGAGCAGGAGTCGGCCATTTGGCCCCTCGAGCCTGCTCCGCCATTCAATAAGATCATGGCTGATCTTCGACCTCAACTCCACCTTCCCGTACTATCCCCATATCCCTTGATTCCCTTAATATCCAATATCCAACAAGGGGACATAATCGTAAAGTTAGAGCTAAGCCATTGAGGAGTGTGAACAGGAAGCGCTTTTTCACACAAAGGGTAGTGAAAATCTGGAACGCTGTCTCCCAAAGGCTGTGGATGCTGGGTCAATTGAAATTTTCACAACTGAGCTCGATAGATTTTTGTTAGGTAAGGGTATCAAGGGATATGGAGCGAAGGCGGATAATTGAATGGAGGAACAGGTTTGAGGGGCTGAAGAGCCTACTCCTGTTCCTAGGAATTCTGTAAAGCTGAAACTCAGACAAAGGGCATATACCTCCCGGTATTACCAGGATTCCCAGGTGGGCCAGTACCTGCTTGGGCTGAGATTGTAAATTCGTGCACCAATTAAATTGCGCTGGCAGAATGAAAGACAGCTGCCATGTGGGAGAGAAGAAAAGATACAAACAAAAGGTGTGGATAAAATATATATAGGATAGGGGCCGAGGTTATGATCTGAAATTGTTGAACTCTATGTTGAGTCCAGAAGGCTGTAAAGTGCCTCATCGAAAGATGAGGTGCTGTTCCTCGAGCTTACGCTGCGCTTCAGTGGAACAATGCAAGAGGCCGAGGACGGTGAGGTCTGAGTGGGAATGGAGCGGAGAATTAAAGTGACAGGTGACCGGAAGCTCGGGGTCCCCCTTACGGACTGAACGGAGGTGTTCCGCAAAGCGGTCACCCAATCTGCGTTTGGTCTCCCCAATGTAGAGGAGACCGCATTGTGAGCAGCAAATACAGTATACTAAATTGCGAGAAGTACAAGTAAATCGCTGTTTCACCTGGAAGGGGTGTTTGGGGCCCTGGATAGTGGGAAGGTGTAAAGTCTGTGGGTTATATGGCGAATTAATACACAGACTACAAGAGTAAACTTTAACAGGACTTTACTATTCGAAGGTCAGGGCGAATCTGCCCAATAACTCATTACACAGCACTTATATACCGGTGTGGTCGCCACCGGTATTACAGTATACAGCAGCCAAGATAAAGTAGTGCAACCCCTAAAATAGTTCTCTTAAAGGTGGACGGTTACATACAATAGTTCTCTTAAAGGTAGAACGTTACATACACTACAATCCTCCCTTTTTAGCTTACAATATACCTATTCCCCATTAAACATAACATCATAACATATATCCAACTTCATGTAAAAACAGTTCACAGATGCAGTCTCTGCGGAAAACAGTTCACAGATTCAGTCTCTGCGGAAGCGCCTCCTGCGCTTCCTGACTCGGTCCGGATAACGCCTCGGTGGTGTAGTAGGTTCACGTTGCTGGGGTGACTCATCTAATAGTCCCTCACTAGACTTAACAGCTTGAACTTCCGTAACTTCAGAACCAGCCTTGCTGACTTCTAAAGGCTCGAGTACCTTGGGAAGTTTTTCTACTTCCAAACGGATTTGACTCAGTTCGGAAGGACCACGTGCGTGACCTGGTAGAGGTGATAATGGTTCAGATGGGTCATCATCTTCTGCTTCGTCTTTTCCTTTTCTGCTTCTTGGAGACTCTCTGGGCTCCACTGTCAGCTGCCAGCTGCATGCACAGTTCCTCCTTCTCTTCCTCCTTTTTCCGTAGTAGCGCCACCATCTCCCGGTGTTCTTTAGACTTTTTGTGATTCTTCATGGTTTTTGCACTTTGGGAGTTTTCATCACAAGCTGGGCAGAACAGGTCATCGTAATATTCGGTGTCGTCCAACAGGTCATGGTAATATTCAGTGTCATCCTGAGCTAGGCCAGCGAGAGGGTCTTCTATTTCCTCCATACCCAGCTGGACGTTAGCCAGCTTTTGTTCCAAATCCAGACATCTTTCCTGAAGAGACTTCTTCATGCGTTCAGCTTCATCCAGCTTTTCCTGGGCTTTCTGCAAGTCTTTTACTAATGACATCATTTGTGATTTCAATACTTCAACTTCATTCGGAGATTGATTGATCGGACTATTCAATCCCTCTACTGGAGCAGCTGTTTCAGCATTCTGTTGTTCTACATTGACGTGAGTCAGCGTACTTTTGGCATCCAAGGGCTGCTCTGCTGCAGTCTTCTCAGTCTGTGTTGCAACCTCAGCTATTTCAATAACTTTTGAGAGCTCTGAACCCCTTTCCTTTGAAGATTGAAGCTCGTGTTCAAGTTCTTCCCATTTCAGAGTCTTGTCCCTCAGCATATGAAGGAGTTGGCTGACCGTTAACTCTTCTGACATCAGACGTTTCCCAGTATCGTCATCCTGTGTTTTTGACGGATAGGCTACAGGGCTGTTTGTAACCTTGCACTGGGGCCCCTTTGCTGCTTTTAATTCTCCATCATCTGCAGCCTCCACCATTCGAATTTCAACAAATGAATCGTCCGGTGATGCTGCACTCAACTTCAGTAGGAGCTCGGAATTCATGGCAACCAAATCAGCCTTTTCTGCCTGCAACCTGCTAACAAGCGCCTTCAGTTGCTGAACATCTTGCTCCACCAGATTAGAGCACGCACCTTCAGAAACCGAATCAGCTTTGATTCGTTTGGCCTCCTCGCGCAGACGGTTTGTGCGCTCCTGCTCCATTTTCTCCATCAGCTGCTTCTGTTGTCTTTCCAGATTCTCCCACTCTGTGTCAAAGAACTTTTTCATTGCATTCATCTCTTGCTCAAGACGGCGAATCATTTGTTCTAATTGCTGTTGTAGTTTGAAATGGAGTTGAGTTCGAGCCCGGTGTTCCTCAGAAATGTGCATGTCTGTAGACTGGACAGACTCAGAATTCTCTGTCAAACTATGTTGTTGTTGTTCAGTGGAATTCTGTTCTGAAACTTTGTTCTCCTCTGAAGCATAAGCATTTATGCACTCCTTCGTTTTTCCAACATTAGTCTGCAAGTCCATTTTAGCCTTGTCTTTTGCACATGGGTTGGTCTTACCATCATCAGTTCCAGAGTCTGAGCTGATTGTCTTCACCGAGTTCTCACTCTTTATGGCTTTTAGGAAGTGCCAGTCCATATTTATTTTCTTGATCCACTCCCGTCCCAGAAGTGGTGGACCCCCCTCAGGTAGTACATATAAGTCCATTCCTTGGTGTTCTTTGCCCTTGTCTCTCACCTTAACTTTTATCTTTCCGATGGGGTATACTCTTCGCCCCGTGTATGTCTGCAATACAATCTTGGTATCTCTCAAGGGAATATGTGAGAATAGCCTCTTTAGTCCTTTCGGTTTATGACTGTTAGGGCTGATCCTGTGTCCAATTCCATTTTCACTTGGACTCCGGCTATTTTGAGCGTGACCCAGATAATTTGTAGGTCAGCTTCCTTACTCGCATTGTGAATTCTCAGACTACCCAGTTCCTGGCTGTTGGAGTCTGAATCTGAATTCTGTTCATCTGAATTCTTCTCAGCCACCTTGTGTACCTTGCTGTACTTTTCCTGCGGTGACTTTTTTTTGTTGCTGGTCTTCTTTCCTGACCGGCATACTTTAGCTATGTGACCAAGCTTGCCACATTTTCTACATTCCTGGGTTTTAAACCAGCATTGGTTCTGGTCGTGTGTTGTCTTCCCACAACGATAACATTTCGTTGTACCCGAAGTCATTTGATCCACGCTGAGTACCGCTGCCTTTAGCTGCATTTCCGCAGTACCTCTCGCTGCGGCTTCGTGCGATGCTGCAATAAGGACAGCCTTATCAAGTGTAAGATCGTTCTCTTCGAGCAGTCGCTTTTGTGTTCCTTCCTTCGACAACCCGCACACGAACTTGTCTCTCAATGCCTCTGTCAGATTTTCCCCAAACTGACAGTATTTCGCTAATCTACGCAGTTCAACCAAGTATTCCGCGTTGCTTTCCTCTTTCCGTTGCGTTCTCGCATAAAATTTGAATCGTTCCGCCAACATCAGCGGTGTGGGGTTCAAATGATCCTTCAGGACAGCAACAATATTAGCGAAAGTCTGATCTGCCGGTTTAGCTGGTGATAGAAGATGCTTCAATAGCCCGTATGTCTTCGCCCCCATTGAGTTTAGTAAGGTTAGAGCTTTATCATCATCTGCTATTTTATTGGCCTCACAATATATCTCGATGCGTTCTACATATGTGGCCCAATCTTCCACCTCGGAATCGAAGTCGTTGATGTTACCATGCTTAGGCATCTTCACTATCTTTCTGAGAAACAACAACGAACTTGTTCGTTACTTTTTTTTTTCCAAAAATGGCAGTTTCCCGCGCTTGTCTTCTTCCCCGCCCACTTTCAAAATGGCGGTTTCCCGCTCCTGTCTTCTTCCCCGCCTACTGGCGGCTTCCCGCGTTTCTTCCCCTGGCGGGAGGGGTAAGCTTTCCCTCGGGCGACGACCGCTGGCTTTCGGAGTTCGCAGCCTGCGCGCCGGCTTCAGTGCGTTCCTTGTTCCCTTTTCTCGGCAGGGCAACCGGCGCTGGGGACAACCCGTTGACGGCGAACAGTTCCAGCCGCTGGGCGGAATCTCGCTCGGTCTCCCTCGCTCGGTCCCGTTCCCCCCTCGCTCGGGCTCTGTCTCTCCCTCAGCGGCTTTCAATCGCGCCTCCCAGCCCTCTCGCAGTCCGGTCCTTTCCTCCCCCGGCTGCGGCTGAGTTCTCCGCGGCGCGCCGGCTTCAGTTTATTCTGAAGCTCTCCCGCTCGCTCGGGCTCTGTCTCTCCCTCAGCGGCTTCCAATCGCGCCTCCCAGCCCTCTCGCAGTCCGGTCCTTTCCTCCCCCGGCTGCGGCTGAGTTCTCCGCGGTTTGAATTATTTATTATTATCTCCCGCGCCTTACGATCCCGGTCACAGCGCCTCGTGGCCTCGGTAGCTGCCCGGCCTTTTTCACCGGTCGCGGTCGAGCTGTCTCACGACGCTGTTGCGTCTCCCAGCCCGCTTGTAGCCCGGTCTCTCACACCGGCTGCGTTCCCGCTTGTAGCCCGGTCTCTCACACCGGCTGCGTTCCCGCTTGTACCGCGGCTTCCGTGCCCTACGCTGCCCCAGTCTCAGCGCCTCTGGCCCCGACTTCTGTCCGGCTCCTTTCCCCCGACCGTGGTCGAGTTCACCGCCCTTATCCTCCGTTTCTTTTTATTTTCCCCCTACTCACAGTCAACGTGGCCAACTTGCTTCTCGTGGCTGATCGGCTCACTCACCACCGTGACAGAAGGGACGATCACTGCCTGTTGCTGATGGAAGGCTTCGTGTCTGAATTCTTCCTTCTTCCTTGCTCTGCAGACTCGAGTCTTCTCTCAGCAGAACGACGAGGGCGGATGTCTCTTCTCGACGCTCGTTAACTGCTTCGGATGTATCGCTGCCGCAGGGTAAGATCGAACTCGTCGCCACTGTAAAGTCTGTGGGTTATATGGCGAATTAATACACAGACTACAAGAGTAAACTTTAACAGGACTTTACTATTCGAAGGTCAGCGCGAATCTGCCCAATAACTGATTACACAGCACTTATATACCGGTGTGGTCACCACCGGTATTACAGTATACAGCAGCCAAGATAAAGTAGTGCAACACCTAAAATAGTTCTCTTAAAGGTGGACGGTTACATACAATAGTTCTCTTAAAGGTAGAACGTTACATACACTACAGAAGGGAGGAGGTATAAGGGCATGTGTTGCATCTCCTGCGCTTGCATGGGGAAGTGCCGGGTGAAGGGGAAGGGGTGTTGGGGGTGATAGAGGAGTGGACCAGGGTGTCACGGGGGGAGCGGCCCCTTCGGAATGCTGAAAGTGGAGGTGAGGGGAAGATGTGTTTGGTGGTGGGATCACGCTGGAGGTGGCGGAAATGGCGGAGGATGATCCGTTGAATGTGGAGGCTGGTGGGGTGAAAGGTGAGGACAAGGGGAATTCTATCGTGGTTCCGGGAAGGAGGGGCAGGGGTGAGGGCAGAAGTGCGGTAGATAGAACGGACACGGTCGAGGGCCATGTCAACCACAGTAGAGGGGAATCCTCAGTTGAGGAAAAAGGAAGACATGTCGGAAGCACTGGTGTGGAAGGTGGCATCGTCAGAGCAGATGCGGCGGAGACGGAGAAACTGGGAGAATGGATTAGAGTCCTTACAGGAGGCGGGGGGGAGGAAGTGTAGTCCAGGTAGCTGTGGGAGTCAGTGGGCTTGTAGTGAATGTTTGTCAATAACCTATCCCCAGAGATGGAGATGGAGAAGTCGAGGAAGAGAAGGGAAGAGTCGGAGATGGATCATGTGAAGGTGAGTGAAGGGTGGAAATTGGAAGTAAAGTGAATGAAATTATCTAGTTCAGGGCAAGAGCAGGAAACGGCACCAACACAGTCATCAATGTACCGGAAAAAGAGGTGAGGGAGGGGACCTGAGTAGGACTGGAACCAAGAGTGTTCCACATATCCCACGAAAAGGCAGGCATAGCTAGGACACATACAGGTTCCCATAGCAACACCTTTGATTTGGAGGAAGTGAGTGGAGTCAAAGGAGAAGTTGTTCAATGTGAGAACAAGTTTAGCCAGGCGGAGGAGGGTGGTGGTGGATGGGGACTGGTTGGGCCTTTGTTCAAGGAAGAAGCAGAGCGCCCGCAGGCCATCCTGGTGGGGGCTGGAGGTGTAGAGGGCTTGTACGTCCATGGTGAAAAGGAGGCAGTTGGTGCCAGGATACTGGAAACTGTTAAAGTGGCAGAGAGCGTCGGAAGAGTTGCGGATGTAGGTGGGAAGGGATTGGACAAGGGGAGAAAAAATAGAGTCGAGATAGGAAAAGATAAGTTCCATGGGGCAAGAACAGGCTGAAACGATGGGTCTACCAGGGCAATTCTGTTTGTGGATCTTGGGAAGGAGGAAGAAGCGGGCTGTGCGGGGTTGGGGAACTATGAGGTTGGCGGCCATGGGGGGGAAGATCTCCAGAGGAGATGAGGTCAGTGACGGTCTTGGAAATGGTGGCTTGATGTTCGGTAGTGGGGTCATGGTCCAGGCGGAGGTAGGAGGAGGTGTCGGAGAGTTGGCGTTCAGCTTCCGCACGGTAGAGGTCAGTTCGCCAAACAACAACAGCACCACCCTTATCAGCAGGTTTAATGATGATGTTAGGGTTGGACCTGAGAGAATGGAGTGCTGCAAGTTCAGAGGGAGGTAGGTTGGAGTGAGTGAAGGGAACAGAGAAATGGAGACGGCCGATGTCACGCCGGCAGTTTGCAAGGAAAAGATCTGGAGAGGGTAAGAGGCCAGAGGGAGGGGTCCAGGTAGAACGAGAATTCTGAAAGTGGGAGAAAGGGTTGGCCATGCGGGGGGAAGACTCCTGGCCAGAGAAGTGGACATGGAGATGAAGGCAGTGGAAAAAGAGCACAGCATTGTAAGATTTGCAAAATTTCTGCATTTCCCCGAAGGCTGTTATTAATAAACGGGACCCTGCGTGGACATTTTAAATCAAAAAGGGTACCCAAGATGGCGTCTGTGCCTTGTGGCAGAAAGCCTGTGGGATTTTTAAATTGACTCTGCAACGCAGACAGCTTGTGGATCGAAACCCAAGCTGCAGTTTTCTGTGAAGAGAGACTTTGTATTTTGAAACCAGACAGGACTCTGAATTATGCATTAGACCGAATTGGAGATGAATCTAAATTCAGTTTAGGCCTATCGTTAAGGCCATCAAGCAGTCTACATATATAATCGGAAACAGATTAAGAGAGCCATCGGGGCTGGACAGGCCCATCAAGGAACATTCATGATAATACAAGTCAATTATCGGGCCGGTAGATGCGATTACCAGCCATCTAAAAACAGTTAGTATGGATTGCTACCATTATTTAAAATAGCCCGCCAAGATTAAGACAAAGAACGAACCTGATTTGGCGCGCAGATAAGGGTTTTCGAAAAGAGTATAATTGAAGGCCCCCGGGTAGCAATCGCTCTCTTCTCTTCTCTCTCCGCTCTTCGCCCTCGTGGCTGTCACTCTTTCCCCGTCCTGCGCTTACCCCCTGGCCTTTGCCCGTGCCTTTTGCCACTCCATCTGGAAATCGCCCCGGCACCGTATCGGGCGGACACGGACAATTCAGGCCAGGCCAGGCGGGACGCGACGAGGGGAGGAGAGAAGACCACCTGAAGAAGACCAACTGAGGAGATGAACTGAGGGGAGGCTTCGAATTATCGGGCCTTCAGCCTCAGCCGACCTGTGAATATCTGCACACCAACTCAAACTGTCGGCTGATGACGAAGAATCATCCCTGCAAGGTAAAGTACCCAAACAGAGACTTTAACTTTCGGGTACTCGAACCTGGACAATGCCCTTGCAGCGCCTGGAGACCACGTGATGACGGCAGGCTCCAGAAAGCACCAAAAGCGAACCCCGAACCCCACCGCTGTTTTGAGTCCAACAAACCCTTTTGATTGGTGAACATGAAGTTCTGACCCCTCATAGCTTAACCTAGTTAGGTATAGGGGGTGGGATAAGGATAAGGGGATTGTTAAGATAATTGTTTTCCCTCGATGTGCCGTGTGTTCCCCATTCCCTGTATAAGTATAGTTATTCTTTTGTATTTTTGCCTGTAGAAGTGTACACTAGTAATTTTCCATAAGATTGTATCAATTTTTCCTCTTCAATAAAATCTTGGTTTTTGTTTACATCCAACCACCTGACTCGAGTCTTCTCTGTACCGCCGCCTTGTATCTAAGTCCGGTGTCTAGAACCCAGGGGCGTGGGAGCGATTCGAACCGCTCATAAACAGTCAGAGGCATAACTGACTGGGCGCACGCGCCATCCCACAGGCCACCCCCTACAGAAATGGTGACCGCAGCAGGACACCGGCAACAAGGTTGCGATGCAGTGGACAGTGGTTCGGATGAGCGAACCATGATGGAGGAAAGGATTTCTGATTACGTGTTTAGCAAGGTGAATATCACTAAGAAGTGGATCACCACTCTGTTAAGGGCTGGGCGTCCGGTAGATGCAGCAGCTAAGTGGACAGAGGGAAAGGAACACAAAAAGTCCTTAGAGAAGGCAGTTTGGCTGATGTGCTTTAAAAAGCAGGTCCAGCTTTTGGACAGGCTCATTGCAGCACAGGCAGTCGAGTTAAGGGAGTCAGCCCTGGAGACCCAGGATAAGGCTCTCGCAGGGGTAAAGTTATTAGTGGCTTTGCAGGCTTTGAACCAAGAAAGAGTACATTTAGTGGGAGAACACAAGGCCCAGTTGGAATACCTACAGTGCCAAGTCACCGGGGCCAAGGGAAATGAGTTAAGGTTGCAGGAGAAAAACGCCCGCTTGGCAAGGCAGATTAGGGAACAGGGAGAGAAAGTGCAGGAGGTAAAAGCCGCTTATAAGCTAGCAAGTGAACAGGGATTTGAGGAGGCAGACCACGGCCCCTGTAGAGAGAGGATAGAAAATCTGAGCCGGGCCCTCCGGAAGGCAAAAGGCATGGTATGCCTCATAAGCCCAAAGGCAGGCCAGGCAGATTTTATGGGGAACGAGGAGAGGACAGTTCCAATGTCATCGGTGGTGCCCAGGGATGACCCGGTTGAGAGAGAGGAGACCTCACGGCCACCACCCGTAGCGCCAAGTTTCAGTGAGGTTTGGCAGCAAGGTGGGGTGGAACCGAGGGTGGAACCCGAAGTGGAGCCAGAAGTGGAGGCAGAGGTAGAGCAACCCCCGCCTGAGAGGCCGGAGCCGGGACCGATG
Source organism: Somniosus microcephalus (assembly GCF_052327205.1). Classification (NCBI taxonomy): domain Eukaryota; kingdom Metazoa; phylum Chordata; class Chondrichthyes; order Squaliformes; family Somniosidae; genus Somniosus; species Somniosus microcephalus. The sequence goes on from NC_141014.1 coordinate 21,877,385, forward strand.
TGCCCAGCGCGGCATCGGAGGTTCGGCCCACCCACTAATGGCGACATTGAGGGACTCCTCCAAAACCAGTTCGTATTACCCTTTAACACCCAACAGCTCAGGGTTATGGTCAACCATATCCCGAAGCTTTCCGCAAAGGGAGACCCCTCGATCCACTTCAGGGAAATAGAGCAGACCGCCAGCGTTAACGACTGCGATGACGCTGAGAAGGCCAAAATGCTGCTATTCTCCCTGGAGAGTAATCTCCTCCAATCCCTCTCTGATGAGTGTAAAAGGGGGCAGAGCGGGTACGAGGAGCTTAGAGGTGCGGTTCTAGAGGCCATGGCGATGGATGAGGGAAGCCCCTTCTCCCGCGTGGAGAACACGATCCAGCTTTCTGGGGAAACCCCGCAGGCTTTTGCAGACCGGCTGTGGCCGGTGTACCGGAAGGCTTGCCCGGGGACGCTGGGCCGGGCGTTCCTGAACGGGGATTCCCTCATGCATTGGCTCCGTTGCCTGGTGGCGAACAGCCTGCCACAGGTCCGGGCCAAGGCCGAAGCCTGGTTCGACCCCAAAGATCCCCAGACCACAGAACTCATGGTAATTAGGCAGCTCACTCTGGCTTACAAAAACGGTAGGGGAGCCGATGCACACCCACCCAAGGGAAAGGTGCATGAGGTAAAACCCGGACCGGGTAGGAAAGAGTGGCACCAGGAAGGGAGTAAACCCCCCAACACAAAGACCAATTGTTACGGGTGTGGGAAGGATGGTCACTGGCGGAAGGAGTGCAAAAACCCATAGAAGGATAACAAGGGAAAGCAGCCCACAGCCCCAGCCCAAAAGGCAGGGGTAGGGACTCCTTCCGCAGAGGCCGAGTCACTTTTGGACGCCATGAGGTCCTTACTGACTGGCCAGGGGAGAGTAGCAGCCGCCACCGGTGCTCTCACCCCGTCAGCCCCAACCCACCCACAGCCATGACTAGAGCCAGTGCAGCCTGTTTATCTGTGTTCGCTCCGATATGAAGAGTGGAAAAGACCCCTTTTGGAGATGGAGGTGGAGAAGGTGACGAGGACCTATCTGTTAGTCACGGAGGCATCATGCGCCGTGGTCTACTCAGCTAACCCCATTGCCTCACCTCTCTTCAGCGGGGTCCCATACAGTCTATCGGGGTTCACGGGTAGAGAACAGGCCGGCTCGTTTTCCATCCCGCTCGCCATTCGGATAGGACCGCTCCGCTCCAAGTGGACGTGCGTCCTGATGGAATGGGACGTGGAGGGTGGAAGAGGGGTCCTGGGGGCCGACTTTATCGTAGGTCACGGGCTCCTAGTGGATTTGAGGAATCACTGCCTTTGGGGGGCAGGTAGAGTAAAGAACGGTGAGATCGTAGTAATCCCGGGAAAGGAAGGGAAGGGGACCCTCTGCACCATGAAGCCCAAAGAGGATTATAACCTCAGGCTCATGGTCATGGTCAGCAACACCCCACCAGAGTTCCAGGCCTTTGTGCAGGCCCACCTGGCCACATTTGCCACTCATAAACATGACTGCGGGAGGGTCACAGGGTTTGAGGTCAGCGTAGACGGGGACCCCATGGCCCAGCCACAGAAACAGTATAACTTCCCCAGGGAAGCAGAGCCAGACATGGAAGCAGCCATGTCCTCGTTAGTGCAGCAGGGAGTTCTGAGACCGATAGTGACCCACGTGAATTCTCCGTTATGGCTGGTCAGAAAGCTGGACAATTCCTGGAGGGCCACGGTGGACTATCGGGTGCTCAATAGTAACATCCCAGCCTGCGCACCCACAGTAGCAGCAGTTGCCGACCTCATCGGGAGTATTCCAGCATCCGTGACCATCTTCACGGTGCTGGATATTTCAAATGGGTTTTGGTCCATCCCTGTAAGGAGGGAGGATCAGTACAAGTTTGCCTTTACGTTCAAAGGGCAACAGTACACGTGGAACTGTTTGCCACAGGGCTTCCACAACAGCCCCAGCATTTTCCATCAGTGCATGGCCGACAGTTTAAAGGATTTTAGCCAGCCCAGACAGTTGGTTCAATATGCAGATGACCTGCTCCTGTTCACTGATTTGAAAGAGGAGCATGGGTCGCTATTGGCCGAACTGCTGGAGCTGTTAGGACAGAAGGGTTTCAAAGTAAATCCCAAGAAAGCGCAGATCGGCCAGCAGGAGGTGAAATTCCTCGGTCTGACTGTGCGCGCTGGAGAAAGGGCCACAGATAAGGCCGTCCCGGTGAGGAAAGAGAAAGGGGAGCCCCTAGAAGGTCCGGTCGGGGCAGCGGACGAACCTTCAGCACAGGTTTTAAAACAGGCCGCTGGTTATATCAACCAGTGTAAGCTGTTTACACCTGAAAGGGGAAAGCAGCCAGTTGGGGAAAGGTCTGAGGATAAAGATCCTCAGCCTGCAGCAGGAGCAAGTCCACAGACCGTGCAGGCAGGCACTGTGGCTTGCTTGAAGGGAGGGGCCATCCCGCCCACCGATTGGGACACTCCCCCACTCTTCTGGGATCCAGATGAGGGGGAGGGGCCTGAGGGTGAAAACCCCGCCCCTAACCTGTTGTGTATGTACCTTTAAGAGAAGAACTGATTCTATACTGCAGTACCGGCAGTGACCACCCCTGTATATAAAGCCATAGCAGGCTTCTGTACTTCAGTCTTGAATTACTCTCTGTTCAGTAAATACCTGTTTTATTGTTCTCCTGCAGTCTGAGTATTATTGATCCTCGGACACTACACTGGCGACGGGCAGGTTTGAACTCACCTGCAGTACTGCATCACCTCACGGGGATCTTTTCCCTGAAGAGAAGCTTCTTGGAGGTCGAAGTCAGAACGGCGGGTGTCGACCACGGGCAACCGCCCAGGGATCCATCGGAGAGTTGCAGGGGAGGCTGTGGAGAGCTGGGCCTGGCTCCCCAGTCGAGGTGTTCCAGCAAGTCGCGCTGGTAGCAGGTAGTGCGCTGACCCTTCCGGACTGCGGCGGGCTCGGGCTCGATCGAGCGGCTCTGCAAAGGGGCCGTGCAGCGTCGTCGGGAGGAAGAGAGAGAGAGAGGGTGGAGCGCACAGGGCGCGGTCGGTGCTCAAGAACAGAGCAGCGTGGAGAGGATAGAACGCAGGGAAGGAAAAGTGAGACGCGCCGAAGCCGCGGGTCGCCGCCATTACCCTGTAGAACACTAGGAGCAGCGTGGCAGCAAGGGGAAGAAGGAAAAGCACGGGAGGCGCCATTTTATTCCATTGGGGAAGAAGGAAAAGCGCGGGAGGCGCCATTTTATTACATTGGGGAAGAAGAAAAAGCGCGGGAGGCGCCATTTTAAATCACCCAAGATGCCGAAGAGTGGCAGTATCACTGCTTTCGACAACGAGGTAGAAGACTGGACCACGTATGTGGAAAGAATTGACGTGTACTGCAATGCCAATGAGGTGGACAATGGAAATAAGGCGTCGGTATTATTAAATTTGATGGGCACGAGAACGTACGGCCTATTGCGGAATTTAATTACCCCAGTTAAACCAATGGAGAAAAGTTTTGAAGAGATTGTTAATATCTTACAGGAACACCTAAACCCTACACCGCTGCTGATAGCGGTAAGATTCAAGTTCCATAAAAGAAACCAGCAAAAAGATGAGAACAATGCTGACTATCTTACGGAACTACGCAAGTTATCGAAGCACTGCCAGTTTGGAGCAGGACTGGCAGACACCTTATGGGATAAGTTTGTCTGCGGGCTCAAGAGTGAAGGAACCCAGAAACGACTACTTTCGGAAAAGGACCTGACGCTAGAACAGGCTTTCAGCGTGGCAGTATCCTACGAAGCAGCAGCACGGGGAGCTGCGGAAATACAACAGAAACCACAAGGATACAGTGCTAATGAAATGGCGTATGGAGCAGAAAAGTGCTATCGCTGCGGCAGAACAACCCATGATCAGAAGGACTGCTGGTTTAAGGACAAAGTATGCAGGCAATGCGGGAAAATGGGACATATAGCAAGAGTCTGCAGGTCAGGAAAGAAAACCAACACTACAAGAACTACTAAGGAAAAGTACAAGAAAGTAAAGAAATTGACAGACAGTAGTTCGGAAGATCAGGAGAGTGATAAGGACTCCGGGAGCAGGAGACTAAGTTGTCTAAAGTTACACAACGTGATCGCAAAGGAGGATCACCGAACCATTTGGGTCACCCTCATGATAGCAGGGTCCCAAGTAAAGATGGAATTGCATACAGGATCAGCCCTAACTGTCATGAATCGACGAGACTATGAGCGGCTATTCTCACACATACCCTTGAAGGACACATCCATTGTATTGAAGACACACATGGGGCAAAAAGTCTACCCCAGAGGAAAAATAAGGGTGCCAGTTGAATACAACGGCAAGGAAACACAGAAACTGTATCGATATATACTACCGGATGGAGGACCACCACTATTGGGACGTGAATGGATCCAAAAAATACAATTGGATTGGCATTCCATTCAGGCGCTAACTGTGACTGATAAAAAGGATGATGATGTCACACCTGGATGACTGTCAAAAATTCTAACTGACGCGAAAGAGGTGTTCCAACAAGGACTTGGGACTCTAAAAGGAGTAATGGCAACAATAAAAATCGAGATAACGCAAACCCAAAATTTTTTAAGGCCAGACTGGTAACTTACGCGATCCGCCCAGCCGTTGAAGCAGAGCTGGAGAGTCTGGAGCGTTCGGGTGTGCTGTCCAAGGTGGACTGGAGCGAGTGGGCCACACCCATCGTTCCTGTAATGAAGAAATCATTGAGCAGCACGCCTGGGGAACCGAAGAAGGTTCGCATCTGTGGGGACTTCAAGGTAAATGTGAACCCAGTCCTGCACACAGTACAATATCCACTTCCACGGATAGAAGATATTTTCGCCTCACTATCTGGAGGGAAACGCTTTACAAAGATTGATCTGGCCCAAGCGTATCTACAAATGGAGGTGGAAGAAGCATCTAGGAAATACCTCATGATAAACACTCACTAAGGCCTTTACCAGTACAATCGACTGGTATTCGGGGTAGCATCAGCCCCGGCTATTTGGCAGAGGGCGATGGAACAAGTCCTGCAAGGGAACCCGGGGACCCAGTGTTATTTGGACGACATCCTGGTTACGGGCGAAAATGACAATGAACACCTTGCCAACCTGGAGCAGGTGCTCACGAGATTACAGGAATATGGGCTACGAGCCAACCGCCCCAAATGTGAGTTCTTCAGGAGACAAATCTCGTATTGTGGCCACATGATTGATGAGGAAGGTTTGCATAAGTCGCCGGACAAGATTGAGGCTGTAGTCAAGGCTCCAGCACCGGAAAATGTGTCGCAACTGAGGTCGTTCCTCGGGTTGGTGAACTACTACCATAAGTTCTTGCCGAATTTATCTACAATTCTGCACCCACTGAACGCCCTACTGCAAACTGGAGTAACATGGAAATGGAGTGATGAGTGTAAGCGTGCCTTTCAGAAATGTAAATGCCTAATCACTTCAAAAGAAGTATTGGCCCACTACAATCCAACACTACCGATTCGGTCAGCATGTGATGCGTCTCCCTACGGCATCGGAGCGGTGCTGTCACACAAATTCCTTGACGGTTCAGAGAGGCCAATAGCCTTTGCGTCGCGCTCGTTAACCTCAGCCGAGCGTAACTACGCCCAGATTGACAGGGAGGCCCTCAGCCTGGTGTGGGGGGTGAAGAAGTTCAATCACTATCTGCACAGGCAGAAATTCACCCTACTGACTGATCATCAGCCCCTGGTCTCCATTTTTAACCCAAGGAAGGGCGTTCCAGTGATGACGGCGCAACGGCTGCAAAGATGGTCACTTTTTCTAGGGGCACATCAGTACGACATAGAGTACAAGGGTACGAAACAGCATGGAAACGCTGATGGGCTGTCGCGCCTACCGTTGCCTACAGTAGAGGAAGCACCTGCAGTGGACCCTGTTGAGATATTCCATGTGACCATAGTCGAATGTCTACCTGTTACAAACTCAAGTATCGAGAAGGAAACCCGAAATGACCCGACACTCTCTCGGGTCTATGATTTGACGGTGAAGGGATGGCCAGCACATGGCGACTCACTGTTGCCAGCATTCTCGCCAAGGAGAGAACAGCTGTCAGTGTGCCGGGGGACCTTGATGTGTGGATCCCGAGTGGTAATTCCACCCAAGTTGAGAGATAGAGTGCTCAATGAGCTTCATGAGGGTCATCTGGGAGGGGTAAAAATGAAGAGCCTAGCCAGGGCGTTTGTGTGGTGGCCGGGAATCGATAAAGAAATCGAGGATATGACCAAGAGATGCACAGGTTGCCAGAAGGTCCAAAACGCTCCACCACAGGCCCCGCTACATCCATGGGAGTGGCCCTCATCTCCATGGCAACGGGTACACATTGATTTTGCTGGTCCATTTATGGACTCAATGTTCCTAATCGCTGTGGACGCCCATTCAAAATGGCCAGAGGTCATCAAAATGTCCTCCACCACCACGGAGAAAACTATTGCAGTCCTACGGACCATCTTCGCCAGGAATGGCTTGCCAGAACAGATTTGCTCCGACAATGGGCCACAGTTTGTGTCCGAGGATTTCCAGAGGTTTCTGAGGAATAATGGGGTGAAACATTACACATCTGCCCCATATCATCCAGCCACAAATGGATTGGCTGAGAGGTTTGTTCAGACCTTTAAAAAGGCAATAAAGTTAATGCATAATGATGACATACCACTACAACACAAGGTGGATAATTTCTTATTTGCTTACCGGAATGCGACACATGCAGTCACCAACCAAACTCCAGCCATAATGTTCTTCAACCGAAGGCTAAGATGTCGCCTGGATTTGCTCAAACCAAACATAAGACGAGATGTTGAGGATAAGCAATTCCAGCACATAAATGAGAAGCCAACCAGGAGCTTCAAGATAGGGCAACCAGTCTTGGCCTGCGACTACCGAACAGAAAAATGGCAGCCAGGAACGATGTGCACACAGCAGGGGCCACTAATGTACACAGTGGACGTTGGAGAGAGCATCGTGAGACGCCATGCTGACCAGATTCTAGAGTCACAGGAACAAGCCAAACCCATACCACGAGCAGGTGCACCTGGTAATCAACCCGAAGTACAGATTGCATCTACCTCAGAAGCAGTGGTATTGGAAGCTGATGAACCAACCAATGACAATGAGCCAGAATCAACTCCACCGCAAGAACAGGATACTCGAGAAAGGCGCTATCCAGTCAGGATCAGGAAGCCTCCTCAAAGACTGAACTTATAAATGACTATTTCAGTTGATGTATATATTACTGAGAAAATTGTAATTGTAATTAGTTATTATTTAGTTGTTAAATGAATGTTATGTACTGTTTATCTAAAAGGGGAGGAATTGTTGTGTATGTACCTTTAAGAGAAGAACTGATTCTATACTGCAGTACCGGCAGTGACCACCCCTGTATATAAAGCCATAGCAGGCTTCTGTACTTCAGTCTTGAATTACTCTCTGTTCAGTAAATACCTGTTTTATTGTTCTCCTGCAGCCTAAGTATTATTGATCCTCGGACACTACATAACCCAGGTGTAGAGAGGGAGGGACCTGAGGTCAAAAACCCCGCCCCGGACCCAGCCACGGGACCTGGGGGCGGAGACTCTCAGCTCGCAGCAGCAGGCTGCGAAAAGTTACCTGCCCCCAGCCCAGGTTCGGGAGGGGTCAAGCCTGGGGGAGCAGCGGTTCGGGTAAAAGGCCCATCGGCCAAGAAAGCCCCACCCGTCAAAACCCCTAGAAGTTCCCCACGGACGCCCCAGCCGAGAAAGCCATGGTCACCAGCCCTCCAGTTACCAAGGGCCGCCCCTCGAGTCAGGGAGAGGTCCAAGGACACAGGTCCTCAGCCAGCAGCCACTGGCTGCGAGGGACCAACAGTGAAGGATGGTGCAGTCACGCCGGGGGTAGCGGCGAGCCGCAGTCCGACCAGGGATTAGCCTGGCCACACGGAGACGGGCGGCGGATGTATATAGTTTAGTTTAAGTTTTAGTTTAAGTAAAGTGTAATTATTTGGCTTAAGTTTGGGTGTTTATAATTTAAGTTAAACAAGGTGATGGGTAGTTTTAAGTTAAGTAGTCTGTTAAGAGTATATCTTTGGGTCGAGGTCGCGGGACCCGACCATGCTTCACCAAGCCAGAGAATCTCTTAGGGACCTGGCTGCATGTTCTTTTACATCGTTTTGCAGAGAGATTTTCAGAATGGAATGGATCGTGATCCTATTCAAATCAAATCAAATCAAATCAAATCAAATCAACTTTTATTGTCATTGTTAGTGCACAAGTGCAGTACAACGAAATGTAGGCTTGCGGCTCCCGAGAGTGTACATTTGGATTAAGACATTTAAACATTCAACATACATTTGGCTTGTAGTATATTAACATAAACATAACCATAATAAAGTGCATTGGCAGATGTGCAGGCTTTAGAGTTTATTTGCGGAGTTCAGTAGGATGACAGCCCTGGGAAAGAAGCTGTTCCTAAATCTGGTCGTACGGGTGCGAATGCATCTGTAGCGTCGCCCAGATGGCAGGAGGGCAAACAGACTGTGGCTGGGGTGGGTAGGGTCTTTGATGATGGACCGTGACCTCCGTAGACAGCGTTTCTGGTATATGTGCTCTATAGTCGGTAGCCGGGTGCCGGTAATGCGTTGGGCAGTTTTGACTACCCGCTGCAGGGCTTTCCGGTCATAGTAGCTACAGCTGCCATACCATACCATGATACAGTTTGTCAGGATGCTCTCTATAGTGCAGCGGTAAAAGTTAGAGAAGATCAGGGGCGAAGTCCAAGACTCCCACATCTACGGGTGTTCGTGAGACAAGGCGCCCCTAGCGATCAATGGGAGCGGTGAACGGGATGCGGAGGAAACCGCCGTCTACTTCCACGAGGGAAGGTGGCCAGGATGATTGGGGTCCAATTCGTCTCAGTACTCCAGCCAAACCGGATTCACGTACGGGGAAGCCTCCCTCCTGTGCCCCAGGGTACGGGTCGTTACCACGAGGGTCAGCGTCGCCGTTGGAAAGCGAATATGTTTGACGTTTAAAGGACACATTCCACTGGATAGGTGGTGGTGGCTCAGAAAGTTGAGCAAGGACATGAGGAACCCCGAAGTCGAGTGGGAACGGTTGGGAAACAACGCCCATCGGACGGTTACAGGGACTCATGGAGGACTAAGCGTGTGTTGGGACAAGTGGTGGGAGCCGGATCAAGGGATTTACATCTGTATGTGGGGGTCAAAGACGGTCTGCCCCGCAGGCATAGCCATCGTTTTCCATTGGCAGTGGCAAGACGCCGGGGATGGGATGAGGTGGGATACCAGCCTGAAGGTGTGCGCAGTCCCATTCTCCCCGATCCCAGTCAATGCCACTGAGCTGGTAACCCGCCCCCGTAAGCCCCTCCCCACGGCGCAGGCGGCGAGGTTATCCAGGGAAGGTTGCCCCACCGCCACCAAGGGACCAGGGAATGGGTTGGTACTAGTCCCCACCGATCAGATGCTGTACCAGGGGGTACACTACGCGGTAGCCTCCGTGATTTTAAATTTCACCGAGGTACATTTACCGGAGTGGTGCCCCAAAGAAACAGAGCAGCTATACCAGGCCCTATTAAAGGACATGTTCAAGAAGTTTGACGAGTTCGATTTTGCCCACATGGACAAGACCGAACTCTACACCACACACCGAGAGTTTTTGGGTAATGCAGGGAGGCAAAGAAGGGGTGTATGGAATGATGTTTTTACTTCGTTTAATACTGGGTCCTCTGTCATCAACAGCTTGGATGACATAGAGCTGCAGACCCAGATAAACGGTTTAAAAACACAGTAAAATAAGATATTACTGGATGAGCACAAGGTAGTGGGCTCGGAGTTGCATGAGGACCAGGCCATGATGGTCCATTTAAAGGAGATCATAGCCGAGTTGGAAAAGCACGCAAAGACGGTAAATGCTCTCATAAGGGAGGACAGAAATGCTTCTCACCAGGCTGCGCAGAATGAGGTGTGCGTGTTAGACGGGGCGTGGTTACTGGGCGAGGGCCGCAGTAATCTGGAGGATTTAAAACAGGGTTTGGTCCCCTCCTGGATTAGCAACAAGCACCTCGCAGCCCTCCACCCTTTTGAGAATGCATTGAGCCCTTGCCAACTCCGGCTAGCCTCCGAAGCCTATCCAGTCCCTGTGGATTGTGGGCGGTCCAACCACACAATCATGGGAGTAGTAGTTAGGATGCCGGTCATGGGTAGGACAGCCCAACCGGCACCGGTCTACAGGGTTGAGAACATTGGAGTCATTCTAGGGGGTGCACACGTTCGTTTCACAGCGGTCCCGCCTTACGTCATAAAGTGGGAGCACGCTATGACAGGTACTGACCTCTCAGGGTGCCGGGGCCAGGGAGCACACATAATCCTGTGTCCCCAGCACTTGAATGCCTTTTCGAAACCGCAGTGTGGGTTCAGAGCTGCTGGCGCGAAGCCTATAAATTGTACCATGGAGGCAATGGCACAAGGCCATGTTCCCCCGCAGGTAACATATATAGGGGGTGGGACATATTGTGTCACCACCGGCGCGTCCCACTACCAGCATGGACAGCATAGCTGGTGTCCGGTTAGTGACAGCAGTTTCTGTTTTAAACCCGAGGCAGAAGTTCAAGTGGCCCAGGAGCGAATTGTCCCCATTCCTGAACCCTCCACTGTTCACCTCACTGTGAAGGAGAATTTTACGGATTTGCAGAAGTACGTAGCACACTTTGGCTACGAAATTCCCCCTCTCCCTGAACACCTTACCAAAATACTCAAAGCCGTTATAGTTTCGCAGAAACATTTTTACACTCTCGAACAGAAAACAGTAGAGATAGGGACTAAGATATTGGATATTGTGACTCCACCCTGGTGGAACATTTTCAATAGCATAGAGGTCCCTTCGTGGATCAGACTGGCTTCCCACATTCTCGTGGTTTGTCAGTTAGGGATAGTGATGTATTTAGTTTGTATCCAGTGTAAGGGAAAAGGTCGGTGGTCAAAATTCCGAAACCAGAGAATTTGGAAGGAACACTATGTAAAGGTGGAGGGAGATACGTCGGTTTAAGTCTTTTCCCTGTATTATAAGTAAAGGATTGTTGCTTCTTTGTGTTTGTTATTTTAAATAAAGTTTTTTTTTCTTTTGTTGTTTTTTTGCGACGCGGTTTAATAAAAATGTGTGTACCAAGTGGTGCAGGGGTGTTGGATCCCCTCCATGCTTGGATGTGTGTGTAAAGTCTGTAATTTTACTCTCTGAATGCTGATGTACACTACATTTTTGCGGAATGGGAGGTGCATGTGTTGTGGATATATTAGATAAGTAATTACAGGGGAAGGTTGACTATGGAGGGACAGAAAAATTTTGCTCACCTTATAAGTATGATACTTCAAGCAAGTTTTAGTATCACAGTGGGGAGTGTAAGATTTGCAAAATATCTGCATTTCCCTGAAGGCTGTTATTAATAAACGGGACCCTGCGTGGGCATTTTAAATCAAAAAGGGTACCCAAGATGGCGTCCGTGCCTCGTGGCAGAAAGCCTGTGAGATTTTAAAATGGACTCTGCAACGCAGACAGCTTGTGGATCGAAACCCAAGCTGCAGGTTTCTGTGAAAAGAGACTTTGGGCTAGATTTTCAGTTGCTTGCGCCAGCAGTTAGCGCCTTAAGAGAAGTGATTTTCGGGCGCTATTCGTGTAGCGCCCGGGCGCAGCGCAGTTTGCGCCCCGCCCCAAATTAAGTTGCCCGTTAGCGCCGGCGCAAAGTTTAGCGGCCGCCCGGATGCGCGCGCAGAAAATGACGTCACATCCTCGTGCAACGCCCTTTGGCCGCCCCGAATCCAAACTTCAGTCGGACCGCCCCATTCTGCGGCTGGCGTCCAGAGCGTTTGTAAAATGGAACGCAACACACCCTGGGGAGCGCAAATTAAAGGGCACTCCTCCTGCACTATAAACGGCAGTCTGCATGTGTTGTGTGGAAGGATCCAGTGTGTTGTTGTGAACGGTGTATTTATGTTTACCACCACCACCACCACCACCACCACCACCACCACCACCACCACCACCACCACCACCACCACCACCACCACCACCACCACCACCACCTCCTCCTCATCCTCCTCCGAAAAAAACACATTCACCCTTCCCCTTTAAGAGCTCACTGGCACCAGAGTGTCTGCCGTGCGCTGCGCCCGAGCTCGGGCGCTGCGCTCTGCACCGCCGGCTTAGCGCCTAAAGATAGTAGTGGAACGCCTCTTTTAGCGCGCCACCAACCTCTTAGGGCGAAGCCACTGAATTTCCGGCAACGGGGCGCTACTTTGGGGCGGGCGCTAACTTCGGGCGGGCGCTAAGGTTAGCGCCCCAAAACTGTCTATACTGAAAATCTAGCCCTTTGTATTTTGAAAGCAGACAGGACTCTGAATTATGTATTACACCGAATTGGAGATGAATCTAAATTCAGTTTAGGCCTATAGTTAAGGCCATCAAGCAGTCTACATATATAATCGGAAACAGATTAAGAGAGCCATCGGGGCTGGACAGGCCCATCAAGGAACATTCATGACAATACAAGTCAATTATCAGGCCGGTAGATGCGATTACCAGCCATCTAAAACCAGTTAGTATGGATTGCTACCATTATTTAAAATAGCCCGCCAAGATTAAGACAAAGAACTAACCTGATTTGGCGCACAGATAAGGGTTTTCGAAAAGAGTATAATTGAAGGCCCCCGGGTAGCAATCGCTCTCTTCTCTTCTCTCTCCGCTCTTCGGCTCTTCGCCCTCGTGACTGTCGCTCTTTCCCCATCCCGCGCTTACCCCCTGGCCTTTGCCCGTGCCTTTTACCACTCCATCAGGAAATCGCCCCGGCACTGTATCGGGTGGACACGGACAATTCAGGCCAGGCCAGGCGGGACGCGATGAGGGGAGGAGGGAAGACCACCTGAAGAAGACCAACTGACGAGATGAACTGAGGGGAGGCTTCGAATTATCGGGCCTTCAGCCTCAGCCGACCTGCGAATATCTGCACACCAACTCAAACTGTCAGCTAACGATGAAGAATCATCCCTGCAAGGTAAAGTACCCAAACAGAGACTTTAACTTTGGGGTACTCGAACCTGGACAACGCCCTTGCAGCGCCCGGAGACCACGTGATGACGGCAGGCTCCAGAGAGCACCAAGAGTGAACCCGAACCCCGCTGCTGTTTTGAGTCCAAAAAACCCTTTTGATTGGTGAGCATGAAGTTCTGACCCCTCATAGCTTAACCTAGTTAGGTATAGGGGGTGGGATAAGGATAAGGGGATTGTTAAGGTAATTGTTTTCCCTCGATGTGCCGTGTGTTCCCCATTCCCTGTATAAGTATAGTTATTCTTTTGTATTTTTGCCTGTAGAAGTGTACATTAGTAATTTTCCATAAGATTGTATCAATTTTTCCTCTTCAATAAAATCTTGGTTTTTGTTTACATCCAACCACCTGTCTACTCGAGTCTTCTCTGTACCGCCGCCTTGTACCTAAGTCCTGTGTCTAGAACCCAGGGGTGTGGGAGCGATTTGAACCGCTCATAAACAGTCAGAGGCGTAACTGACTGGGCGCACGCGCCATCCCACAGGCCACCCCCTACAGCATCGTGCCGAGCTCGAAATTCATTGAGGTGGTGGCGTAAGGGGAAGAAGCTCAGGCCTTTGCTAAGGACTGATCGTTCGGGTCAGAGAGGGGAAGGTCAGGGGGGGTAGTGAAAACGCGGCAGGGGGTGAGATTGGGAGAAGGGATGGGGTCAGAGGAAAGTGAAGGGGAAGAAGGTGTCCAAGACGAGCGCTGGTGTCCAAGAGTTGTTGAAGCTTGCGATCCTTGACAACTGAAAGGAAGAAAAAAAGTTTTATGTTTAAGCGCCGGATGAGGCGAAGGATGAAATGGAACTGTGGACCATGACAGCTTTGAGATAGAGTGCGTTGGTGCTGCTGAAGAGAGAGGTCGAGAGTGTTCATGTGGCAGCGCATGGCATTCAGCGGCGATCTTAGGATACGGCGAGAGCAGTGGTTCGAGGAACGCTGAATATCTTGGAGATATCTGTCGTCCTGGGTGGATCCAAAACACGAAGGGTGGAATTTCAGTTGGAATCCACGTGGAGTAAGTCAGAGCCGGAGACAGTTGCTGAGGAATTACACCTTCTGCCATCAGGGTACTTCTCATTGATGCACTGCTGTTTTACTAACAGTAGATGGTGGTGTTGCATGATTAATAATTTGTTTGCTCGGTCGAACAATATCGGCATCTCTGAAAGAGAGGGAAAGAAAGAGGAAAAAAACCTGCATTTATATAGAGCTGTTCACATCTCCAAGACGTCTCAAAGCTCTTCACAGCACTGAATTACATTTGATGGGGAGTCACTGTTGTGTCGCAGGCAAACATAGCAGCCATGTTGCTCACAACAAGATCCCACAAACAGTGACGAGATAAACGACCAATTAATCTGTCTTGGTGATATTCATTGAGAGATGACTGTTGACCAGGACACCAGGAGAACTGCCCTGCTCTTCTTCAAAAAAAGTGCAATGGGATCTTTTTTGTCCACCTGAACAGACGTTCAGGGGCCTCAGTTTAACATCTCATGGTACTTCAAATAGTACTTCATTGGCTGTAAAGCGCTTTGAGATACCCGGTGGTCATGAAAGGCGCTATATAAATGCAAGTCTTTCTTTTTTTTCTATTTCATCCAGAAGGCGGCACTCCCAAGAATGCAGCATTCCTACAGTACTGCACTGAAGTGTCAGCCTAGATTAGGTGCTTTATATCAGAGAGTAGGGCATCAACTCATATCTTTCTGACCCTAAGGTGAGAAATACATCAAAGTTACAACACCAAGACTGGCCATTTCGCCCAACCAGTCTGTGTTTACCTTCCATGTGAGCAAATAGTTCTAATCACATTTACCCAGCCCCTTCTTTCCTGCATCTCTCCAATCTAATCTTGAATGTTGACATTGTTTCTGCCTGAACCACTAACCTAGGCAGTGACTTACACAGCCTCACAACTAATTTCTCCTGCACTCTGTTCTAAAACACTTACATTTAATCTTGTATCTATGGTCCCTTGTTCTTAACCCCTCAACTACTGGCAACAGTCTGCCTCATCCTTTCATAATTTTAAACACTTAGGGGGAAAATTCGGTTGGTTAGCTCTTCCCATTAGCGCCTCCGGGGGGCGCTACCGGGGCGCTAACGACTTATCGCCCGTGCATGGCAATTTTAGCGCCGCCTGCGAAATTCAACTGCCGGTTTGCGGTGGCGCTAAACACTACCGCAACGATCTCCTGCGCCCGGAGATCGTGACATCATCCAAGCGCGCATCGTCCCGGTAGCGCCCCGGACGGGAAATTGATTCTCGCCCCCCTGCCTCAGGGCCTGCCGCAAGGAGTGACAGGTCGAGGGGGACGGTTTGCAGTCGGCTGGGAGCTGGGGGAGCGCTATTTAAAGGCGCGCGCGTCCTGTTTTTTCCTGTCGGCAATCAATTCTGCCTGCGCCGGTTGAGAGAGGGAGAGAGGTGTTGGGAGAGAATTGACGGTTTCCTACTTGAAGGAGTTTTGGTCATCAGCAAAACTTATCAGTTCACATTTCTCTTACCTTTGGTACTATCACATTTACAAGAGTTAATGGGGGCTGTACTGGCGCAGGACCTCGCCCTCTAGCTTCACCGTCAGAGGCAGCGGGGGTGGAGAGAGAGAGTGAAAAACGTGGCCAGAGGGAGGAGGGCCAACAGGGCTCTCCACTGGAGACCTTACCCTCCCAGGGTATTCCGGGAGCAGTTCTCCTACATTCATCTAGAGGAGCAGTGTCTTAGAAGGCTCCGCTTCAGCAAGGAGGTGGTCACAGAGCTCTACCACCTCCTGCAGCCAGAGCTCCAGCCTCAGCTCAGGACCAGGATGTCTCTCAGTGGCAGTGAAGGTCACAGTCGCTCTCAATTTCTACTCCAGCGGCTCCTTCCAGGCTTCAACAGGGGATATTGCGAACATCTCCCAGTTCGCCGTCCATTGCTGCATCCGGGAGGTCACAGATGCTCTGTACAGAAGGAGAAGGGAGTACATCGCATTCCCCCGAGGCAAACAGCATGAACACACATGTGGCTTTGCTAGGATAGCGGGCTTCCCCATGGTTTAGGGCGCCATTGACTGCACCCACGTGACATTGCGGGCACCTCATCAAATGCAGAGGTGTTCTGTAACCGCAAAGGCTAGCACTCTCTGAATGTGCAGTTGGTGTGCGACCACAGACAGCGCATCCTCGCCGTCAATGCCCGCTATCCTGGCAGCAGCCACAATGCATTCATCCTGCACCAGACTGGTGACCCAACACTATTCCAACCACCGACTCAAGCTTGCGGCTGGCTCCTCGGGGACAAGGGTTATCCACTCTGCACCTGGCTGATGACAGCACTCCCTAACCCCAATAATCCTGCTGAGCTCACCTACAATGAGAGCCATAGCACCACGAGGAACCTCATCGAACAGACTATCGGCATGCTGAAGCAACGGTTCAGTTGTGCGCTGCATGCTACACAGCCTCGCCGTTTTGAGGAGCCAGCCATTGATTGGTGGACCCCCTCAGAGGGAGGATGAGGGAGAGGAGGAGGAGGAGGCGGAGGAGGAGGATGAAGAGGAGAAGGAGCAGCAACAACGTGGGAGGGAGGCGCTCAATGTTGCTTCTGCAAGGGCTGTTCTTGAACACCTCATTACACAGCGCTTCCGATAAATGAGAGAGCAGATGGCATTTGGGCTCAATAACCACATTATTACAACCCTATGACCGGCCAATGAGAAACATGAGGACATTTGTAATGTTGAATTAAACATTTTTATTATTCTGAACAACTGTGTCTTATTAAGCACAACCAATAACAAACAAACCACAACAATTTATTAACAAACAGAACTGGTTCTTAGCACATCGAAATAATTCTTAACAAAGTGAACAATATATTTACAAACACATCCAACTTTGGTACAAACACTCCCCCATTTGGTCTCAAAATTTTAGTTAGTGGGCCTTCCTCAATGATCTCCCTCCCCTTCGCACTTTCCCCCCCTCCCAACCCTACTGCTCCTCCGTAATGTTGCCCCAGTGGCCACAGCAAGGCTGGTGGAAGACTGCTGAATCTGGGAGCCAGAGACTGCAGATGGCCTTGCAGGACGCCCTCGACCAGCTCTGGGCCTGGAGGGCCTGGCTACAGACTGCACCAACTGTGCATGGGCGGCAGCAGTCTGGGCTGGCTGGGTTACAGGCTGTGGCAAGTGCAATGGCGGAGTGGCAGTGGTGGGAGCAGGAATGCTGTCATCCTGAGAGAGGACAGCACCTTCCTACTCGACCAACACACTGCCACTCCCCCGGGTCAGAACCACAGCATCCGGAGCAAATCTGCTCGAGCACAGATTGCTGGCCTGCTGTGGCACCGTCAGATCACCGGTGGACAGTGGTCGACCCAGCGACGATGGCAGCAGTCAGCACTTGCATGGCAGCAATCTGAGACTGCACGAGAGCACTCTGAGATTGGATGCCACAAACCATCGGCTCGTTTCCAGCACTAAGCCGTTGCGTTGCCTCGGCCTACGCTGCAATAGCTGCTGCCACCTCACCCATTACACACATCATGGGGTCTGGGTTCCCACGGTCTTCCTGCAAGTCAACCATCCTTTTCAAAGAGGCAAGGATGGGCTTGAGGGTTAGTGCACAGATGACAGCTTCATTACAAGAAGATTTGTGTACAGGAGTAAAGAAGTCTTGCTCCAATTATATAGGGCCTTGGTGAGACCACACCTGGAGTACTGTGTACAATTTTGGTCTCCTTACCTAAAGAAGGATATACTTGCCATAGAGAGAGTGCAATGAAGGTTCACGAGATTGATTCCTGGGATGGCGGGGCTGTCGTATGAGAAGAGATTGAGGCCTAGAAATTCGGTATAGCCGCGTTTGGGGCGCAAGTCCTGGCGATGCGCAAAGTTTAGCGCCAGGCGCAATTTAGCGCCACCTAGCGCGATATTGGGTTGCAGCACCCCTAAAGGTGATTGCGGCGCTAAATCAGGCATTGCACACTACTCTTAAGGCGCTAACCCGGCGGCGCAACCCAATTTCGCCACGGCGGGGCACAGCGAGGGTGCTGTCAATAATCACTTTCCCTGAGACACACTGGCGCCGGCCAGCTCTTAAAGGGGCAGGTCAATTGGCATCACCAGACACACTCACTGCCTTGTAGGCCTTCAAAGCGGTGGGAGCCTACCTGTGGCGCACCAGCCTAGCAAGACATGGAAAGGGTGAGGCAGAGGGCGGAATGCCTCACTGATGGGGCATTGGATGCTTTGGTTGGCGCAGTGGAATCAAGGCCAAGGAAGATGGTCGGAATGTGATTTATGTTTTGGACAGTCTCCCGGGTGTGAGAGGCAGTTATGTGTCAGTGTATTAGTTTTGCTTTCTGTTGCCATAGCTTTCTCATGTTTGAAGGAACCACATTTTGTGTAATGAAACATTTTCTTCATTTACAATGGCCATGCCTGCTATTTACATGCATCTTGCCCTTCACAGGCTTGGGGGTATCAGACCGGTTCCATTCCTGCTCTTGGAATGGCAGCAAGCATTCCGTGAGAGGGGCCTAGAAGCTACTTCTGATCAGCCTCTGACGCGCAGCCTGAGAAGAGCCGCTCGCGTAGAAGTTCAGGCCAGCAGGCATCTTCTCAGCCACCGACAGAGATGTCCTGCACCTTATCTGAGGCTGCAGACCTGGCTGAAGCAGCTGGCACAGCTCAGTCACCACCTCCTTTCTAAATCGCAGCCTTCTGACACACTGCTCCTCCGGCATGCTCATGTAGGAAAACTGCTGTCGGAAAACCCTGCCAGCGTAAGGTCTGCTCTGGCGACGCCTGTTGGCCCTCCTCCATCTGGCCATGCCTGCCCCCCTCTCCCAGCATCTCAGTGCCCTTTCCAGATGATTCAGCAGCAGGACGTTCCCCTCCAATGCAGCCCCCATAATAAGTGCCCACAGGAAGGTTCCCCGTTGTCAAGGCTCACCAACAGCAAGGTGATGGTCAGAAGGCTGAAGATCATCTGCCTGCGCTGGCTCAGTGGTCAAATGGCTCTCAGTGTGCAGCTCAGCAACTCTTTGTAGCTCTCGAGGAAGTTGTGCTCCAAAAATGGCTGCTGCTTTTAAGCCACACCAGTCCCCTTTAAATAATGCTCCTCCAGCCCGAGAGCGACTTGGTAAGGCCCAGGTAAGCTGTCACTATTAGTGCCAGGCGCTACAGAGGGGGGGCCACTGAATTTCCGGTCCGGGGTATTATGTCCGTGTATAATTGAGACACGGACGGCAGGAGTTGATTATAACAAGTCTTTACTGAATGGAGACAACCTGGAACTGAAACTACAGAAGGCTGCTAGTGCCTTTTATACAGGGGTGGTCACTGCCGGTACTGCAGTCTAAGACCAGTTATTCCCTTAAAGGTACATACACAACAATTCCTCCCCTTTTAGATAAACAGTACATAACATTCATTTAACAACTAAATGATAACTAATTACAATTACAATTACGGTTGCTAGATACATTGGTTGAGGTTAAGCAATTATAAGTTCAGTCTTTGAGGAGGCTTCCTGATTCTGTCTGGATAACGCCTCTTTGGGGTATCAGGTTCTTCTGGTAAAGTTGAGTCGGGATCAATGTCGTTGTTTGGTTCGTCTGCTTCCAATATCACCGATTCTGCGGTAGATGCAATTGGTACTTCGGTTTCATCGCCAGGTGTATCAGATCGTGGTGTGGAGTTGACGTTTTCCAGTGACTCTAGAATCTGGTCAGCATGGCGTCTTACAATGCTCTCTCCAACGTCCACGGTATACATGAGAGGTCCTTGCCGTGTACAGATCGTTCCTGGCTGCCATTTCTCTGTGCGGTAGTCCCGGGCCAAAACTGGTTAACCTATCTTAAAACTCCTGGTCGGCCTTTCATTCATATTCTGAAACTGCCTGTTCTCCACATCTCTTCTGATGTTCGGCTTAACCAAATCCAAGCGGCATCGTAGTCTTCGATTGAAGAACATCATGGCAGGAGTTTGGTTGGTAACCGCATGTGTCGCATTCCGGTAGGCAAACAAGAAGTTGTCCACCTTGTGTTGTAGGGGTATATCCTCATTACACATTGCCTTGATAGCCTTCTTGAATGTTTGAACAAACCTCTCGGCCAATCCATTAGTGGCTGGATGATATGGGGCGGATGTGTAATGCTTAACACCATTGTTCTTTAAGAACCTCCGGAACTCTGCAGACACAAACTGTGGTCCATTGTCAGAGCAAATCTGTTCAGGCAGCCCATTCCTGGCGAATATGGTTCGTAAGACTGTGATAGTTTTTTCTGTGGTGGTTGAGGACATTTTTATTACCTCTGGCCACTTTGAATGTGCATCCACCGCAATTAAAAACATCGAGTCCATAAAGGGACCAGCAAAATCAATGTGCACCCTTTGCCATGGAGATGAGGGCCACTCCCATGGATGTAGAGGGGCTTGTGGTGGGGCGTTTTGGACCTTCTGGCATCCTGTACAGCTCTTGGTCATCTCTTCGATTTCTCTATCGATTCCCAGCCACCACACAAACGCTCTGGCTAAGTTCTTCATTTTTACCCCGCCCAGATGACCCTCATGAAGCTCATTGAGCACTCTATCCTTCAATTTGGGTGGAATTACTACTCTGGATCCACACATCAAGGTTCCTCTGCACACTGAAAGCTGTTCTCTTCTCGGCGAGAATGCTGGCAGCAGTGGTTCGCCATATGCTGGCCATCCCTTCACCGTTAAATCATAGACCCAGGAGAGTGTCGGGTCATTTCGTGTTTCCTTTTCTATGTTTGCATTCGTCACAGGGAGACATTCGACTATGGTCGAGTGGAATATCTCCACTGGATCCACTGCAACTTCTTCTTCCACCATCGGCAACGGTAGGCGCGACAATCCATCAGCATTCCCATGCTGTTTAGTTCCTTTGTACTTGATGTCATATTGGTGTGCCCCTAGGAAAAGGGACCACCTCTGTAGCCGTTGTGCTGTCATTATTGGTACGCCCTTCTGAGGGTTGAAAATGGAGACAAGAGGTTGATGATCAGTTAGTAGAGTAAATTTTTGACCGTGCAGGTAGTGATTGAACTTCTTCACCCCCCACACCAGGCTGAGGGCCTCTCTGTCAATCTGGGCGTAGTTACGCTCGGCTGAAGTTAACGAGCGTGACGCAAAAGCTATCGGCCTCTCTAACCCATCAAGGAATTTATGTGACCGTACCGCCCCAATGCCGTAGGGAGACGCATCACACGCCAGTCTTATTGGTAGTGATGGGTTGTAGTGAGCCAATACTTCTCTTGAAGTGATTAAGTCCTTACTCTTCTGAAAGGCCCGCTTACATTCATTGCTCCATTTCCATGCTACTCCCGTTCGTAGCAGGGTGTTCAGTGGATGCAGAATTGTGGACAAATTCGGTAAAAACTTATGGTAGTAATTCACCAATCCGAGGAATGACCTCAGTTGCGACACATTTTCAGGCGCTGGGGCCTTAACTACCGCTTCAATTTTGTCAGGGGACTTATGTAACCCCTCTTCATCAATCACGTGGCCACAATACGATATCTGTTTCTTAAAAACTCGCACTTGGGGCGATTGGCTCGTAGCCCATGCTCACGTAGTTTAGTGAGCACCTGTTCTAGGTTGTCAAGGTGTTCACTGTCATCTTCACCTGTCACTAGGATGTCGTCCAAGTAACACTGAGTCCCCGGAATCCCTTGCAGGACTTGTTCCATCGCTCTTTGCCATATTGCCGGAGCTGATGCTACTCCGAATACCAGTTGATGATACTGGTAAAGACCTTTGTGGGTGTTTATCGTGAGACACTTCCTGGAGGATTCTTCAACCTCCATCTGCAAATATGCTTGTGCTAGGTCAATTTTTGTTAAACGCTTCCCTCCAGATAGTGAGGCGAAGATATCTTCTATCCTTGGAAGAGGATATTGTACTGTGTGAAGGACTGGGTTCACCGTCACCTTGAAGTCCCCACAGATGCGCACCTTCCTTGGCTCCTCAGACTTATTGTTTAACGTTTTCTTCATGACAGGAACGATGGGTGTCGCCCACTCGCTCCAGTCTACCTTGGATAACACGCCTGCATTCTCCAGATTCTCCAGCTCTGCCTGGACGGCTGGGCGAATTGCATATGGTACTGGTCTTGCTTTGAAAAACTTGGGAATTGCATTCTCTTCTATTTTTATCGAGGCGGTTACACCTTTAAGAGTGCCCCGTTCTTGCTGAAATACCTCTTTGGCGTTAGCTAAGATTGTTGACAATCGTCCAGGAGTGATGTCGTCATCCTTTTTACCAGCCACCGTCATTGCCTGAATGGAGTGCCAGTCTAAGCTTATCTTTCTGATCCATTCACGTCCCAATAACGGTGGTCCACCATCTTGCAGTATGTAGAGATACAATTTCCGTATTTTCTTGCCGTTGTATTCGACAGGCACACTTATTTCTCCTCTGGGGTATACTTTTTGCCCCGTATACGTCCTCAAGATGATGGATGTCTCTCTCAAGGGTATGTGTGAGAATAGCCGCTCGTAGTCTCGTCGATTCATGACGGTTAGAGCCAATCCTGTATCCAATTCCACTTTGACTTGGGACCCTGCAATCGTGAGGGTGACCCAAATGGTTCAGTGATCCTCTTTTGTGATTACATTGTGAAGTTTGAGACAGCTTAGTCTCTTGTTCCCGGATTCACTATCGCTCATCTGGTCTTCGGAACTACTGTCCGTCATCTTTTGTACTTTCTTGTACGGTTCTTTAGTAGCCTTTTTGTTGTTGTTGGTCTTCTTCCCAGACCTGCAAACTCATGCAATGTGTCCCATCTTTCCGCATTGCCTGCATATTTTGTCCTTGGACCAGCCGTCCTTCTGGTCATGGGTTGTTCTGCCGCAGCGATAACATTTTGCAAATCCCCGTGTCATTTCGTGGGTGCCGTATTCCTGTGGCTTTTGTTGTATTTCCACAGCTCCCCTGGCTGCTGCTTCGTACGATACTGCCACGCTGAAAGCCTTATCTAGCGTCAGCTCTTTCTCTAAGAGTAACTTCTTCTGGGTTCCTTCACTCAGGAGTCCACAGACAAATTTGTCCCGTAGGGTATCTGCCAGTCCTGCTCCGATCTGTCAGTGCTTTGATAGCTTGCGTAGTTCCGTAAGGTACTCAGCATTGCTCTCATCTTTATGCTGAGCTCTCCTGTGGAATTTAAATCTTTCTGCTATCAGCAGCGGTGCAGGGTTTAGGTGTTCCTGTAGGAGAGCAACAATTTCGTTAAAGCCCTTCGCCTTCGGTTTGGCTGGAGTAATCAGGTCCCGCAATAGGCCGTACGTTCTTGCGCCCATTAAGTTTAGCAGTACCGATGCCTTTTTCTCATCGGCTATTTCGTATGCCTCGCAATATACCTCGACTCTTTCCACATACGTGGTCCAGTCTTCTATTGCATTATCAAAGGCAGTGATATAGCCAGTCTTCGGCATCTTGGAAATCTAAGATGGCGCCTCCCGCACTTTGCCTTCTTCCCTGATTTAACAAAATGGCACCTCCCGTGCTTTGCCTTCTTCCCCGCTGGATTAAGATGGCGCCTCCCGCGCTTTGCCTTCTTCCCCGCTGTTGCTAGCGCTGCTTTCCACGGTTTAAACTGCAGCTCCTCGCGGCTTTCTGCGCGTTTAATTTTTTTATTTTATTATTTTCCCGTCGTTGGAACAACCCTGCGGGACTCTTGCCTCCCTCTTCTCGGGTCTGTACGCTGCCCGGCTTCGTAGCACCGTCCGCGCCCTGTGTGCTCCACCCTCTCTCTCCTCTTCCCGACAATGCTGCTCGGCCCCGTTGCAAGCCACCCGCTCGAGTTCTAGACCGCCGCAGCCCAGGAAGGATCAGTGTACTACCTGCCACCAGCCTGATTAGCTGAAGCACCGTTGACAGGAACCAAGCCCCACTCTCGACAGCCTCTCCTGCAAATCTTCAACTCCACTGACTCAGAGGCGGATGCCCACGGTCGATGCCCGTTTCTACTGTTTCTTTCTTCTTTCTGGCCTCGACCTCTGCTCACTTCGCTTCAGGGATGGATCCCATGAGGTGGTGCAGACTGTAGGTAAGTTCGTATCTGCTCGTCGCCAATATTATGTCCGTGTATAATTGAGACACGGACGGCAGGAGTTGATTATAACAAGTCTTTACTGAATGGAGACAACCTGGAACTGAAACTACAGAAGGCTGCTAGTGCCTTTTATACAGGGGTGGTCATTGCCGGTACTGCAGTCTGCGACCAGTTATTCCCTTAAAGGTACATACACAACATGGGGCACCCAAAAGGCGTTGCACACTCAAATGACGTCATAATCAGCCTGCGCCCGTGAGCGGGCGCTAAGATTTAGCGCCGGCGCTAAATGCATGCTCAATATGGGGCGAGGCGCTAGGCGCCCTGCGCCCGCCCGGAAATTGGCTAGCGCACCACTTCTCGGCCTCTTTAGGCGTTAACCGGTGGCGCAACCAACCGAATTTCTCCCCCTGAGTAAACTAAGCCTCTATTCTCTTGAATTCAGAAGAATGAGAGGGGATCTCATTGAAGCAGACAAAATTATTACAGGGCTTGATAGGATGGTTGCTGGGAGAATGTTTCCCTTGGCTGGGGAGTCTAGAACCGGGGGCCACAGCCTCAAGATAAAGGGATCGGCCACTCAGGACTGAGATGAGGAGAAATTTCTTCACACAGAGGGTGGTGAATCATTGGAATTCTCTACCCCAGAGGGCTGTGGAAGCTCAGTCATTGGGTATATTCAAAACAGAAGTTGATAGATTTCTGACTCGTAAGGGCATCAAGGAATATGACGATAGGGCTGGTGAATGGAGTTGAAGCAAAAGATCAGCCATGATCTCATTGAATGGTGGAGCAGGCTCGAAGGGCCGAATGGCCTACTCCTGCTCCTATTTCTTATGTTCTTAGCTGTGCTGGTGGCGGACTCCTCCACGCTCCTAGCCAGTGCATCCATGCTTTCGGGCACCCTTGCCATTGCACCCATGAGCTCAGTGTGCATGCTCATCGCCTGTGTGTTCATCGCCTCCACATCGAGGTCCTCGCCCTCAGGGGGGATGGCCCCGAGCTTCCCCTTCCCCATAGCGTCACTGCAGCGTGCTGGGTCCCGGAGCTTCATCCACATCAGACCCAATTCCTCTGCTCCCCTCCAGTGACCGCGTGGGCCCAGTTTCCGATGTGTTGCCCTCGGGAGACGCAGGCAGTGAGGCTCCGGCTTGCTGTTCCTCCTCCTCTCCCGCGTCGCTGCCACTGGGAGGCTGAGGGACAGGCTGGTCAGGTGGTGGCTCACTGTCTGAAAGGAGGAAGGCACAAGAGTGGGTTTAACGTGAGGGGAGGGGGGCAGGAAGGGAGCAAGGCATGGAGACAGTATACTTAGATGGAAAGTGGGAAGGGCTTGTGTTGTGAGGGGCAAGTGGTATGAGAGAGGAGAGAGAGATGATGAACATACCATTGCTGTCCCCAAGGGGGTCGACCTCTCCGACTGCCACAGCGCCCACGACCTGGCTCGCAATGATTCTGTGCACTCGCTCCTCCAGCTGTGTGAGGGGGTGCAGCTCCGCCTGACTTCCTCCCGTGCGTAGCTACTCCCTCCTGTTATGAGCAAGCTTGGCCTGCAAGAAAAAGGACAGCATGTGAGTGAGTGTGCAGCCATGTGTTTGGCAGATGTGCCTACCATAGTTGCATAGCCATTAACGTCTGCAAGGTGTGAGATGTGGATATGACTTTTAGTGGATGGGCATGGTTGGTGGCTGAGTGTTGGCGATTTCACAGTTTATACCATCTGTGCTCAGAGTGAGGTTGAGATGGTGGGATGTTGAGGTATTTGAAGCATGTACTCACCCTGACCACCTGAGTGAGGTCTTTGAACTTCTTGCGGCACTGGCTGTGAGTCCTTTGGACCACACTTTTGGACAAGACGTGCTGGGCCACCTCCCTCCACATCCTTGTGAACTCCCGGGGCAATGGCCTCCTGTCAGTGTCTGGGAACAGCCCTGCTCGTCGGCGTTCCACAGCCACAACCAGAGCCTCCAATACCTGGTCGCTGAACCGGAGAGCTCTCTCCCTGGGCCTCTGAGCAGCCATGAGATTCCTGGTTGAAGAATTGCACCTTCTTGCAGGCCCAGGTCACAAGCATCAAACATAGAAACATAGAAGATAGGAGCAGGAGTAGGCCATTCGGCCCCTCGAGCCTGTTCTGCCATTTAATGAGATCATGGCGGATCATCCAAATTCAGTACCCTGTCCCTGCCTTCTCCCCATATCCCTTGATCCCTTTAGCCTTAAGAAATATATCTAACTCCTTCTTGAATATATTTAACAAGTTGGCCTCAACTGCCTTCTGTGGTAGAGAATTCCACAGGTTCACCACTCTCTGGGTGAAGAAATTCCTCAATGATCAGGGTGAGGCTGTGCAGCATCATTGAACCTGCCCTTTAAGAACTGGAAGGTGTCAGTCTGTCCGAGTACAAGATAATTGACAGCGCCTGAACTTGAGTAGCGCTCTGAGGTAGCGCCTCGTTCCCTGACGTTAGCGCCCTAAGAGAAGTGTGTAGCACTTGATTTAGTGCTCCAATCACCTCCAAGGGGGCTGGAGACAAATTTTGCGGTCGCCGGCGCTAATTTGCGCCGGGCGCTATAATTTGCGGCCAGCCGATGTTAGCGCCCCAACATGGTCGATACCGAATTTTTCCCCCTTAATGCTACCAACTGAGCCAAATTGATACCTCAGTTTAGGGAAAGCAAACCCAGAACGGTACTTCAAACTCAAGTGTGACAGTAGGACAAGAGATGCAGGTTCAAACAGGTGAAAGGAAAATTTAGGACTGGTATCAGAAAAGTAACCAAATCGTCCGTGATAGTTCTTCTGCAGATGGGATGCAGGAAATGCCAGCTGTGGAAAACAAATAGCCAAGATTGAACAGTGAATATGGTGGAGTTTTCATTGATTACCTTTGGGGAGCAGGGTTTATTCAAAGCTTTCACTCGGGGAGATTAATTAAGGGGGCTACAGTCTATTATTGGCTAGATTGTAGATGGTCTGTGTAAGCAGTGGGTTTCATAGGCCCAATGACTTGTGCACGTTCCTTGATTTCTTTATGCTTAATGCTCTCACTGACCCTAGATTAACAAATACCTTGGGAGAATGGGAGGAAAGCATCATGACCAGATATAGACAGTAGCATTAGTATCCCTGCAGTAATTACCAGAAACTGAGCCATCTATTCTTTCAATAACAACAATTCCAGTCGTAATCCTCAATTATAGAAATACATCTCAAAGCACCTTTCAGGGCAAAAACAAGATATCTTTCTATAGTTGAGGATTACTTGTCAAGAGAGAAAAGATTTGAGAGGGGGGTGGGAAATCAATGTTGAAGAGAAGCGTATTGAAGAGGCTGTAGAAAGCAGGGATGAGATGACAAGATGGAGGGATTTAGCGAGCGTTCTTGATGGCAGGGGCCAGCAAACTGGTGTAGGAGGGGCGGCGGGTGCATGAAAGGATGCATG
This sequence comes from Somniosus microcephalus, assembly GCF_052327205.1. Taxonomy (NCBI): domain Eukaryota; kingdom Metazoa; phylum Chordata; class Chondrichthyes; order Squaliformes; family Somniosidae; genus Somniosus; species Somniosus microcephalus. Next base: position 21,905,030 of record NC_141014.1, read on the forward strand.
GCTGGAGAAGAACACTGAACTAGGGTAGGAAAAGGCCACAGAGGAATGTGAAAGTGAGGACGAGGATCTTGAAGTCAATTTGCCAGGGCACAGGGATTCATTAGAGTTTGGAAAGGATCGGGATAATAGGAACACAGGATTGTGCAACTGAGGGCATGAACTCCAGTATCTTGAATCGTTGTAATTTAGCGGGTGGAGATAGAGAGCACGATAGGAGACCACTGAAGAAATCAAGGTACCAAAGGCACGAACTGGGGTTCCAACGGCAGTGTGGGAGGGTTAGAGAGGCAGACAGTATTATGGGGGGAGAGACAGTGATTTTATTCATAGAAGCATTGTGGATGAGGAAGCTGAATTTGAAATTAGCAGTATTCTGGGGTTCTGCTCCAGAGATGGCAGTGAAGGTTAAAGGCGTGTAGATGCTGTTCGGATGACTTAAGTTTTGTGACATTGAACTAGAGAAAAATTTGATTCATTCAATTTTAACCCTGCCTGCCTCGTGGAAACTGTGTGGCCGGGCAGTTAAAGTTCACTGGGTACCTTACCCACTGACGTTCTACAAGAATCCCACCATCTTCAATTTTAACTTGCTCTTCTGAGCAGGCAACTAAAACTCCCACCCGAAGCCGGCAGGGACCTTCTTTAAATATCATCCGACCCCGACTGCAATTTTAACTCTGCTCAAAGCAGGCAAGGCTTTGCGGCTTTCTCTTTCTCTCCAGGTGAAGACAGCGGGAAGAGAATCTGGGACCAGAAGAATCCATTTAAAGGGATGTTTTTGTTTACTTTCTTTGTGTGACCAGGAGGACTAGGTGATTGTGGGCATGGGAGGAGAAACCAATGCTCGCACAAGCCGTTCGCCTGTGGATGGTAGGCCGTGGTGCAGTGTAGCTTGGTGCCGAGACCCTGGGCCACAGCATTCCAGAGCTCAGATGAAAACTGCGGACCCCGGTCCGAAGAGATGTTTGCCGGAATACCGAAACGGGCGGCCCAAGAGGATATGAACGCCCTGGCTACGTCAGCTGAAGTGGTAGATGACAAAGGAACCGCCTCTGGCCATCTAGTGGTGCGGTCTACCATGGTGAGGATGTGTGTGAACCCCTGAGATGGTGGAAGCGGCTCCACCAGGTCTACGTTCACATGATCGAACCGACGCTCCGGTACTGCAAAAGTGGCCAATGGAGCCTTGACGTGACGTTGCACCTTGGATTTTTGGCAGACAACGCAAGTGTTAGCCCATTCGCGGACATCCTTATACATACCTTTCCAGACAAATTTTGACGACATCAACCTTTGGGAAGCCTTCATTCCAGGATGCGAAAGGCCGTGTATGGCGTCAAACACTTTGCGGCGCCAGGCAACCGGAACGATAGGTCGAGGATCTCCCATGGAGATGTCACAAAGTAGCGTGGTGCCTGCTGCATGGAATTTGACATCAGCCGGTTGGAGGCTAGAGATGTCGGTTCGGTAAGCCTGCACCTCAGGATCTGATACTTGTTCGGCAGCCATGAGGGCATAGTCGATGCCCAGCTGGACCGCCTGAACGGTCGCGCGGGAGAGGCAATCTGCCACCAGGTTGTCTTTGCCAGCTACGTGTTGGATACCTGTCGTGAATTCCGATATAAACGTTAACTGACGTTGTTGTCGGGCTGACCATGGTTCGGTAGTCTTGGCCATGGCGAAGGTTAGTGGTTTATGGTCCACAAAAGCGGTGAAGGGACATCCCTCCAACAAGAACCGGAAATGGCGGATGGCCAGAAAGAGTGCCAGCAACTCCTGGTCGAAAGTGCTGTATTTTCGTTCATTGCGCCGTAGTTGACGGCTGAAAAACGCCAGCGGTTGCCACGTCCTGTTGGCCCATTGTTCCTGCACAGTGCCGATGGCGTAGTCTGACGCGTCGGTGGTAAGGGCGATGGTGGCTCCTGGCAGCGGGTGCGCCAGCATGGTCGCGTTGGCCAAGGCGCTTTTTGTGTCATCGAAGGTGCTGTCCATTTCGACCGTCCAGCTTACCGGATCCTTGCCAGACTTGCCTTTGAGGGCCTCGTAGAGGGGCTGCATGAGCAGTGCTGCCTTAGGCATGAAGCGGTGGTAGAAATTCACCATGCCGAGGAATTCCTGCAGGGCCTTGATGGTCTGTGGCCGTGGGAATGCAGTCACCGCCTCTACCTTCGTATGCAACGGAATTGCGCCTTCCGATGTAATGCGATGGCCCAAGAAATCAATCTGTTGCAGGCCGAACTGGCACTTGGCCAGGTTGATGATCAGGCCGTGTTGGCTGAGGCATCGAAATAGGGTGCGTAAATGGCAGATGTGCTCCCCTTTGTTAGGGCTGGCGATAAGGATATCGTCGAGATAGACGAATATAAATTTGAGGTCCCGAAGTACCGAGTCCATCAGGCGCTGGAAAGCCTGTGCAGCATTCTTCAGCCCAAATGGCATCCGCAGAAACTCGAAAAGGCCAAAGGGGGTGATGACTGCAGTTTTCTGGACGTCTTGCGGGTGTACGGGTACCTGGTGGTAGCCACGGACAAAATCGACTTTGGAAAATATGGAATTTCCAGCCAAGTGGGCAGAGAAATCTTGGATATGAGGGATCAGGTACCGATCAGGAGTTGTGGTGTCGTTAAGGCGTCGGTAGTCGCTGCATGGCCGCCATCCGCCGCCAGGCTTCGGGACAATGTGGAGAGGCGAAGACCAGGGACTATTCGACCGGCAAATAATCCCTAGCCGCTCCATCGTGGCGAACTCCGCTTTCGCAGCCGTGAGCTTGCCAGGTTCGAGGCGTCGAGCCCGTGCGTAGACCGGGGAGCCAGTCGTGGTGATGTGGTGTTCGACACCATGTTTCGTGGCCAAGGAGGAGAAAGTGGGCCTGGTCAGGTCTGGGAATTCCCCTAGTAGGCGAGTGAACTTGTCCGGAGAGGGCAACGCGCAGGAGACAGTGCGCAGCATGGCGGTACTGCGGTAGCAAGGGATGGAGTGAAACGTGACCGCATTGATTAACCGTCAGTTCCTTACATCAACCAAGAGGCTGTTGGCGCACAAGAAATCTGCACCGAGGGTGGCTTGAGAGACCTTGGCTGTGATGAATTCCCAATAAAACCGTTGACCGCCGAAGCACACCTGGACCCGCCGTTTGCCAAAGGTTCGGATGGCCCCGCCATTAGCTGCCTCGAGGGAGAGGCCGTGCCTCCCAACCTGTACATCCAGAGCTGACGTGGGAAGGATGCTACACTGCGCCCCGGTATCGCATAAGAACCGCCAACCAGAAAGGGAATCAGCGATAAAGAGGAGCTTCCCTGAATTTCCGATTGCCATCGTGGCCGCAGGACACCCGTTAGACGTGGTCCTCTTTTGCCAGAGTTGCTGTTGTCCTTTTTTTTGATTGGGCGAAAAGCTGCAGGGGGGGGCGGCAACACCTCGCCTTCGTGCCAAAACGGGCGTGGTAGAAGCACCAACCTGCAGGTTGCGGAGCCAGGGCGGCGTCTATGGGGGATGGGCGTCTCGTGGCAGCGCAGTACTGCTGCGTGACCGCGAAGATCTTGTCCGCTTCGGCAGCAAGCTGTGCACAGTCAATGACTTCGGACCTGGCCAGGGCAGCTTGAACTTGCTCCGGTAGTTGGCTGAGGAATAACTCCCTAAAGAGGAGGCATTCCGGTTCGGAGCCCAGGAGCGTGAGCATCTGGCTCATTAGCTCGGAAGGCTTGTGTAGTGTATGTAACCTGTACCACCTTAAGAGGATACCTTAAGGTGATGGACTACTTTCTGATGGCTCCTGTACATTGTAGTACCGGTGGTGACCACACCGGTATATAAGCCCTGTGGAGCAAAGTGTATTTCAGTTCAGCCCTGACCCTCAGTTACTAAAGACCTGTTTAAGTATTCTGTAGTCTGTGTCCAGTTATTCAGCATAACTACATTTGAAAGCACAGACGCAACAGTGGCGACCAGTCTGATCGTACCTAGCGGCAGTTTTGCATCCAAGGAAGCTTCGTCCTCAGAATGGGCGTCGAAAAGGGACATCTGCCCTCAACATCCTGCTGAGCACTGCATCGCACGGGAGGCCATCGGGAACCCGGGTTGGTTTGCTGGCCACGAAGTCCACCATCAGCAACAGGCAGTGATCATCCCTTCTACGACAGCGGCGGGTAAGCCCGATCGAGCGGCACGGAGGGGAAGTCGGCCGAGTTGTCAGTGGGAGAAGGGGAGGGAAAACAAAGAAAAGGGCGGAGAACACGACCGCAGCCGGTGTCAGGGGCCGGACTGCAATCGGGGCAGAGACGCGCAGCAGCCAGAAAAGCGTTGATGTCCACGAGGACCGCGGGAGCGGCGGGGAACAAGAGCAGCAGCGTCGGGGGAAATAAAGGACCGCTGGGAGGTGAGAACGGCAACAGCACGGTAATCGCCATTGTTAGTCGGCGGGGGAAGAAGACAAGCGCGGGAAAAGCCGCCAAGTGCGGGAAGCCGCCATTTTGAAAAATAAAATAAAGGAAACTCAACAAGGATGCCAAAAACAGGTAACATCACTGCTTTTGATAGCGATGTGGAAGATTGGGCCACTTATGTGGAACGCGTTGAAGTTTACTGTACAGCGAATGAGGTACCGGTGGATAAGAAAGCACTAACCCTATTAAACTCGATGGGTGCGAAGACGTACGGGTTATTAAGGCACCTTGTAACACCAGATAAACCGGTAGGAAAGAGTTTCGCGGATATTGTTACTATCCTGCAAGAGCATTTAAACCCCACGCCGCTGCTGATAGCGGAACGATTTAAATTTTACAAAAGAATTCAACTTAAAGAGGAAAGCAACGCTGAATTCTTAATCGAACTGCGCAAGTTATCAAAGTACTGTCAGTTTGGTACAGGACTAGCAGACGCTCTGAGAGATAGGTTTGTGTGTGGGCTACTAAGGGAAGGAACCCAGAAGCGACTGCTAGAGGAAAAGGATCTTACGCTGGACAAAGCTTTCAGCATTGCAGCATCGCACGAGGCAGCAGCACGAGGCACTGCAGAAATGCAGCAAAGGCCATTGGAATTCAGCACCAATGAAATGGCATTGGGCGCAGTAAAGTGCTATCGTTGCGGAAGGACAACGCATGACCAGAACCAGTGCTGGTTCAAAGATAAAGAATGCAGGCAATGTGGCAAACTTGGTCACATAGCGAGAGTATGCCGGTCAGGAAAGAAGACCAGCAGCAAAAAGTCGCCGCAGGAGAAGTACAAAAAAGTACACAAGGTGACAGAGAACAGTTCGGATGAACAGAAGACGGATTCAGACTCCGGCAGTAAGGAACTGGGTTGTCTAAAAATACATAATGTGGGTAACACAGCAGACCACCAAACTATCTGGGTCATGCTTCGGATAGCAGGAGTCCAAGTGAAGATGGAATTGGACACTGGATCGGCATTGACGGTCATGAATAAGCAAGATTACAAAAGGTTATTCTCACACATTCCCCTGAGGGATACGGAGATTGTATTGAAAACATACACGGGGCAAAGAGTATACCCCATCGGAAAGATAAAGGTAAAGGTGGTCTACAATGGTAAAGAAAGTCAGGAAATGGACTTGTATGTGTTACCTGAGGGAGGTCCGCCACTACTGGGACGGGAATGGATCCGGAGAATAAATGTGGACTGGCATTCCTTACAAGCACTAACTGTAGATTCCTGTAAAGAGGACGACGTCAAACCTAAACGACTGTCCAAAATATTGGACGATGCTAAAGAGGTGTTCCAACAGGGACTGGGAACACTGAAAGGAATTACGGCAAACATCAAGGTTGAAGAACATGCAAACCCAAAATTTTTCAAAGCCAGACCGGTACCTTATGCGATACGACCTGCTGTGGAAGCAGAGCTGGAAGGGCTAGAACGTTCAGGAGTACTGTCAAAGGTGGACTGGAGTGAATGGGCCACACCCATTGTTCCCGTCATGAAGCGTTCGTTGAGCAACAAGCCGGGGGAACCTGGGAAGGTTCGCATCTGTGGCGATTTCAAGATCACTGTTAATCCGGTTCTTCACACGGTGCAATATCCGCTTCTGCGGATTGAGGATATCTTCGCTTCACTGTCTGGCGGGAAACACTTCACCAAGATAGACCTGGCGCAGGCATACCTACAGATGGAAGTTGATGAAGCGTCACGCCAGTATCTCACGATCAACACACATAAGGGCTTATATCGGTATAATAGACTGGTTTTTGGAGTGGCATCGGCTCCAGCGATTTGGCAAAGGGCCATGGAGCAGGTATTGCAGGGAATTCCAGGCACTCAATGCTACCTGGACGACATTCTGATTACAGGAGATGATGATAAGGAACACCTCGCGAATTTGGAGCAGGTGCTCACCAGATTGAAAGAATATGGACTCAGAGTTAATCGCCAGAAATGTGAGTTCTTTCAGAAGCGAATCTCGTACTGCGGCCACGTCATTGACCAGGAGGGGCTTCATAAGTCACCTGACAAGATCGAAGCTGTTGTGAAAGCTCCCGCTCCGGAAAATGTATCCCAGTTGAGGTCGTTCCTTGGGTTGATTAACTATTACCACAATTTTTTTCCAAATTTATCCACGGTGTTACACCCACTGAACGCTCTTTTGCAAATGGGAGTACCATGGAAGTGGAGCGAGGACTGTAAGCGGGCTTTTCAAAAAAGCAAGGCACTGATCACCTCTAAGGAAGTGTTGGCTCACTTTAACCCAACGCTGCCTATTCGCTTAGCTTGTGATGCTTCTCCATATGGTATCGGGGCAGTGCTCTCACATAAGTTGCCAAATGGCTTGGAAAGGCCGGTCGCGTTCGCATCCAGATCATTGACCTCCGCAGAGCGCAACTATGCTCAGATAGATAGGGAGGCTCTCAGCCTCGTGTGGGGAGTTAAGAAATTTAACCATTACCTGCAAGGCCAAAAGTTTACGCTGCTGACAGATCACCAGCCGTTGGTTTCCATTTTTAACCCTAAGAAGGGTGTTCCGGTTATGACGGCGCAGAGGCTTCAGAGATGGTCCCTTTTCCTAGGGGCACATCAATATGATATCGAATTCAAAGGTACAAAGCAACATGGTAATGCTGATGGGCTGTCGCGCCTGCCACTACCTACAGCGGAAGAGGCACCGGCAGTTGACCCTGTCGAGATATTTCACTCGACCATCATCGAATGCTTACCAGTCACCAATGCGAGTATTGAGAGAGAGACCCGAAACGACCCGACACTGTCTCGGGTCTACGATTTGACAGTGAAGGGATGGCCAGCACATGGCGAACCACTGTTACCTGCATTCTCAGCCAGACGAGAACAGCTGTCCGTCTGTCAAGGAACATTGATGTATGGAACAAGGGTGATTATTCCTCCTAAATTAAGGGAGAGAGTTCTGAAGGAACTGCATGAAGGTCATCTGGGGGGAGTCAAGATGAAAAGCCTTGCTAGGGCTTATGTGTGGTGGCCAGGTATCGACAAACAAATAGAGGATCTGACTAAAAGCTGCTCAGGGTGCCAAAAAGTTCAAAACGCACCTCCAATTGCACCGCTGCATCCGTGGGAATGGCCTTCAACCCCATGGCAACGTGTGCATATCGACTTTGCAGGTCCATTCATGGATTCCATGTTTTTGATAGCGGTAGACGCACATTCTAAATGGCCAGAAGTGATTAAGATGTCGACCACTACCTCTGAAAAGACGATCGCAGTTCTAAGAACCATATTTGCAAGGAATGGGTTGCCGGAACAAATATGTTCAGACAACGGACCACAGTTCGTGTCAGAAGAATTCCAGAAATTCATGAAAAAGAATGGGGTGAAACACTATACATCTGCCCCATATCATCCGGCTACCAATGGGTTGGCCGAGAGATTTGTACAAACGTTCAAAAAGGCGATAAAGGCCATGAGCGAAGACCATATTCCACTACAACACAAGGTGGACAATTTCCTGATGGCATATCGAAACGCCACGCATGCAGTGACAAATCAAAGCCCTGCCATAATGTTCTATAACAGGAGGTTGCGGTCCCGGTTGGATTTGTTAAAACCCAATGTGCGTAGGGAAGTCGAAAACAAGCAATTCCAGCACATAAATAACAAGGCCACTCGGAGTTTCGAAATAGGACAACCAGTGTTGGCCAGGGACTATAGGAATGATAAATGGCAATCCGGAACAATTCGTGCCCGACAAGGACCCTTGATGTACACGGTAGACGTTGGTGAGAACGTAATACGACGTCATGCTGACCAACTTGTGGGATCGAGAACAAGGGTCGACCCCATGTCTACGGCAGAGGCACCAGTTGAAGAAGTTATTGAGCCTGTAGCATCTACCTCAGACTCGAACGTACATGATGATGTTCAATCCATAGGAGATCAAATGGATGAGTCACCCCAGCAACGAGAACCAGAGACCCCTGAAAGGCGTTATCTGGCCCGGATCAGGAGGCCTCCTCAGAGACTGAATCTTTGAACAGTTTTGTGTGAAAGTTGTATATATGTTATCCATGTTATGTTTAAATTGGGGTGTACACTGTTAAGCTAAAAGGGGAGGAATTGTAGTGTATGTAACCTGTACCACCTTAAGAGGATACCTTAAGGTGATGGACTACTTTCTGATGGCTCCTGTACATTGTAGTACCGGTGGTGACCACACCGGTATATAAGCCCTGTGGAGCAAAGTGTATTTCAGTTCAGCCCTGACCCTCAGTTACTAAAGACCTGTTTAAGTATTCTGTAGTCTGTGTCCAGTTATTCAGCATAAATACATTTGAAAGCACAGACTCAACAGCTTGGAGTCTCCAAGCCTGGGCATAGCGAGCAGTCGGCGGGCGCGCTCCGACTTCATGAGCCCGAATACCTGTAGTAACCGCGCCTTGAGTGTGTCATACTTGCGGTCGTCCAGGGGGTTCTCGAGCAGGCTGATGATTCGTGAGGCAGAGGAGCTGTGTATGTCCTAATTCCTATCCAAAAGACTGAGGTCGACTCAGGCAATTAAACAATGTGTTTAATGCAAAATTAACTAAGTCAAACAAACAAGTGCAGGAGAACTACGGTTACAGGTCTATACAGTTCGATGGCTCCACGAGGACTGACTGGGAGGTTCCCAGGCCGACGTCATGACGTCATCACATTTTTCCCGCCGCTGGAGGATCACGTGATCAACGTGATGACGTCATCGCGTTTGGCCGCGCCCTTAAAGGGACCGCGCTCTGTACAAGCAAACAATATAAACAAAGATACAGATTCAGTCTGTAGCTAACAAATTGTTAAAGGGAATTATGTACAGTTGTCCAGAGTCCCTTAGTGGCTCTGCCACAATCTCCTTGTTTAACAGATCTGAGCAGAACCTGGAGACTGCAGTGCCATAGAAGTGAACGGCGGAGGAGAAAAAACAACAGAAAATGCTGGAAACACTCAGCAGGCCAGGCAGCATCCGTGGAGAGAGAAACAGAGTTAACGTTTCAGGTCTGGGACCCTTCGTCAGAACTGGTAGAAGTTGAAGATGTAACAGGTTTTAAGCAGGTGCAGAGGCGGGGAAAGGGGGGGCGGTTGGTGGAGGGGAGGAATGAGCGAAAGGGACATTCTGTGCTAGGATTGAAGGCAGGAGAGATTAAATGTTGCAAATGGGGATGGCAGAATCATCAACAGCAGCCACCTGAAAAAATGGGGGTTTATAGTCTGAAATTGTTGAACTCAATGTTGAGTCCAGAAGGCTGTAAAGTGCCTAATCGAAAGGTGAAGTGCTGGTCCTTGAACTTACGTTGAGCTTCATTGGAACAGTGTAAGAGGCCGAGGACAGAGAGGTCAGAGTGGGAGTGGAGGGGAGAATTAAAGTGACAGGCGACCGGAAGCTCAGGGTCACCCTTACAGACTGAACGGAGGTGTTCCGCAAAGTGGTCACCCAATCTGCGTTTGGTCTCCCCAATGTAGAGGAGACCGCATCGTGAGCAGCGAATACAGTATACTAAACCGCAAGAAGTACAAGTAAGTCGCTGTTTCACCTGGAAGGGGTGTTTGGGGCCCTGGACAATGGAAAGAGAGGAGAAGAAATGTTGGAGGAGTATGGAATTGATGGTGTGAAAGGCAGCTGAGAGATTGGACAGGATGAGGAGAGACATTGAGCCATGGTGAAACTCGCACAGGATTTTTTTTGTGACTTTGACTGGTGCAGTCGCGATACTCGGGGAAGGGTGGAAGCCAGATGAAAGAGTCTTGAACAGGGAGAGGTGGGAATGATGGGAATATCGTTAGAACCATAGAAATTTACGGCACAGAAGGAGGCCATTCGGCCCATCATGTATGTGCCGACCGAAAAAGTGCTATCCAGCCTAATCCCCCTTTCCAGCTCTTGGTCCGTACCCCTGTAGGTTCCAGCACTTCAAGTGCAGATCCAAGTACTTTTTAAATATGATGAGAGTTTCTGCCTCTACCACCCTTTCAGGCAGTGAGTTCCAGACCCCCACCATCCTCTGGGTGAACGGAGTTCTCCTCAACTCTCTTCTAATCCTTCTATCAATTACTTTAAATCTATGCCCCCTGCTTATTGACCTCTCTGCTGAAGGGAATAAGTCCTTCCTGTCCACTCTATCTAGGCCCCATATAATTTTATACACCTCAATTAAGTCTCTCCTCAGCCTCCTCCGTTCCAAAGAAAACAACCCCAGCCTATCCAATCTTTCCTCATAGCTAAAATTCTCCAGTCCTGGCAACATCCTCGTAAACCTCCTTTGTACCCTCTCGAGTGCAATCACATCCTTCCTGTAATGTGGTGACCAGAACTGCACGCAGTATTCTAGCTGCGGCCTAACTAATGTTTTATACAGTTCAAGCATAACCTCCCTGCTCTTATATTCTATGCCTCGGCTAATAAAGGCAAGTATCCCGTATGCCTTCTTAACCACATTATCTACCTGGCCTGCTACCTTCAGGGATCTGTGGACATGCACTCCAAGTCCCTCTGTTCCTCTACACTACTCAGTGTCCTACCATTTATTGTATATTCCCTTGCCTTGTTAACCCTCCCCCAAATGCATTACCTCATACTCCGGATTGAATTCCATTTGCCACTTTTCTGCCCACCTGACCAGTCCATTGATATCTTCCTGCAGTCTACAGCTTTCTTCTTCATTATCAACCACACGGCCACTTTTTGTATCATCTGCAAACTTCTTAATCAAACCCCCTACATTTAAGTCTAAATCATTGATATATACCACAAAAAGCAAGGAAACGTACTGAGCCCCGTGGAACCCCACTGGAAACAGCCTTCCAGTCGCAAAAATACCCGTCGACCATTACCCTTTGCTTCCAGCCACTGAGCCAATTTTGGATCCAACTTGCCACTTTCCCTTGCATCCCATGTGTAATGTATGTACCTTTAAGGGGAGAACTACTTTTTACAGCTCATGTATACTGTAGTACCGGCAGTGACCACACCTGTATATAAACCCTGAGTAGTGATCTGCACAGTTAGTTCTAGAGTAACCCTCATTCAGTAAACACCTGTTGAATCGTTCCTGCAGTCTGTGGTCTGATTATTGAAGGACACAACATTAAGATACACGGATCTAACATTGGCGACGAGGTAGATTTGAACCTACCTGCAACTCTGCATCACCTCCCAGGGATTCATTCCTGGAGAACAGTGGAAGAAGGTCGAGTCCAGAAGCACGGGCGTCGACCACGGGCAACCGCCCAGTCATCCAGCGGAGATTTGAGTATCGCAGGGGAGGCTGTCGAGAGCCAGGCTTGGCTTTCCAGTCACGGTGGTCCAGCGAAACGGGCTGGCAACAGGTACTGCGCAGACCCTTCCCGGACAGCAACGGGCTAGAGCCCGACCAAGCGGCACAGAAAAAGGCCGAGCAGCGTCAACGGGGGAGAGAGAGAGGGCAGAGCGCACAGGGCGCAGCCGGTGTTCAGGACCGAGCGGCGTCAACGGGGGAGAGAGACGAGAGAGAGCAGAGCGCAGCCGGTGTTCAAGGACCGAGCGGTGTCAACAGGGGAGAGAGGCGAGAGAGAGCAGAGCGCAGCCGGTGTTCAAGGGCCGAGCAGCGTCAACGGGGGAAGAGAGGCGCGCAGGAAAACTCGAGGCGCTGCCATTGCCATGAGAACCACAGAGAGCGGCATTGGCAGCAGCGCAGGAGCAGCGCACGAAACCCATAGGGCATCACCATTTGCCACGAGGACCGCCGAGAGCGGCGTTGGCAGCAGCACGGGAGACGCCATTTTAAGCCGCAGTGGGGAAGAAAGGAAAGCGCGGGAGACGCCATTTCAAGCCACAGCGGGGAAGAAAGGAAAGCGCGGGAGACGCCATTTTAAGCCAGTCTAACCACACCCATAAATGCCGAAGAGTGGCAGTATCACAGTGTTCGACAATGAAGTCGAAGATTGGACGACATATGTCGAACGCATAGAAGTATACTGCAAGGCGAATGAAGTGCCAGATGACAAGAAAGCGCTGGTATTGTTGAATTCAATGGGTGCAAAAACATATCACAGAATCACAGAATCACAGAAACCCCACAGTGCAGATAGAGGCCATTTCGGCCCATCGAGCCTGCACCGACACATATCCCACCCGATCCCCGTAACCCCTACACCAACACATATCCCACCCTATCCCCGTAACCCCACGTATTTAATCCCCCTAACACTAAGGTCAATTTATCATAGCCAATCAACCTAACCCGCACATCTTTGGACTGTGGGAGGAAACCGGAGCACCCGGAGGAAACCCACGCAAACACGGGGAGAATGTGCAAACTCCACACAGACAGTCACCCGAGGCCGGATTCGAACCCGGGTCCCTGGCGCTGTGAGGCAACAGTGCTAACCACTTATGCCACCGACAGAGAGTAGTTCAGACGAACAGAAGAGTGATACAGACTCCGGAAGCAAGGAGCTGGGTTGTCTGAAATTACATAATGTGATCAAAACGGAGGATCACCAAACTACCTGGGTCACGGTCAAGATAGCAGGAGTTCAAGTGAAAATGGAATTGGACACAGGATCAGCCCTAACAGTCATAAACCGAAGGGACTACAAGCGGCTATTCTCACATATACCCTTGAGAGATGCAAAGATTGTCTTGAAGACGTACACGGGGCAAAAAGTCTACCCCAAAGGAAAAATAAGGGTGAACGTTATATATAACGGCAAGGAAACACCAAAAATGGACCTATATGTATTGCCAGATGGAGGACCACCACTACTAGGACGTGAATGGATCCGGAAGATACAGCTGGATTGGCATTCCATACAGGCACTGACTGTGGCTGACAAAAAGGATGACGACGTTACACCTGGGCGACTGTCAAAGATCCTAACTGACGCAAAAGAAGTGTTCCAGCAAGGACTCGGAACACTAAAAGGCATGACAGCGATGATTAAAATTGAAGAAAACGCAAGCCCAAAATTTTTTAAGCCCAGACCGGTACCTTATGCGATTCGCCCAGCTGTCGAAGCAGAGCTGGAGAGTCTGGAACGTTCAGGTGTGCTGTCCAAGGTAGACTGGAGCGAGTGGGCTACACCCATCGTCCCTGTGATGAAAAAGTCGTTGAGCAGCACGCCTGGGGAACCAAGAAAGGTTCGCATCTGTGGGGACTTTAAGGTAACAGTGAACCCGATTCTTCACACCGTACAATATCCACTTGAAGATATTTTCGCCTCGCTATCTGGAGGGAAACGCTTCACTAAGATTGATCTGGCCCAGGCGTATCTGCAAATGGAGGTAGAAGAAGCATCAAAAAAAAAACTCACAATCAACACCCATAAAGGTCTCTACCAATACAACCGGCTGGTATTCGGGGCAGCATCAGCTCCGGCTATTTGGCAGAGGGCAATGGAACAAGTCCTGCAAGGGATCCCAGGGACCCAGTGTTATTTGGACGACATCCTGGTCACGGGCGAAAATGACAGTGATCACCTTGCCAACCTGGAGCAGGTGCTCACTAGATTGCAGGAATATGGGCTCCGACCTAACCGCCCCAAATGCGAGTTTTTTAGAAAACAGATCTCGTATTGTGGCCACGTTATCGATAAAGAGGGGTTATGTAAGTCCCCAGAGAAGATTGAGGCAGTAGTCAAGGCTCCAGCACCGGAAAATGTGTCACAACTGAGGTCGTTCCTCGGGCTGGTGAACTACTACCATAAGTTCTTGCCAAATTTGTCTACAATACTACACCCACTGAACAACCTACTGCAAACTGGAGTGTCATGGAAGTGGAGTGACGAATGTAGATGAGCTTTTCAGAAGAGCAAAACACTAATCACATCGAAAGAGGTATTGGCCCATTACAACCCGGCATTACCAATTCAGTTGGCATGTGATGCGTCACCCTACGGCATTGGAGCGGTGCTGTCGCACAAATTCTCGGACGGCTCAGAGAGGCCAATAGCCTTTGCGTCACGATCACTAACCTCAGCCGAGCGTAACTACGCCCAGATTGACAGGGAGGCCCTCAGCCTAGTGTGGGGAGTGAAAAAGTTCAATCACTATCTGCACGGGCAGAAGTTCACCTTGCTGACTGACCACCAACCACTTGTCTCCATCTTTAATCCAAAGAAGGGCATTCCGGTGATGACTGCGCAACCGCTACAAAGATGGTCCCTTTTTCTAGGGGCGCACCAATATGAAATCGAGTATAAGGGCACGAAACAGCATGGAAACGCTGATGGGCTATCACGACTGCCACTGCCTACTGCGGAGGAAGCACCAGCAGTGGATCCTGTCGAAATATTTCATTCGACTATAATTGAATGCTTGCCAGTAACTAACGCTGGTATAGAGAAGGAGACCCGAAATGACCCGACACTGTCTCGGGTATATGATTTGACGGTGAAGGGATGGCCAGCAGATGGCGACTCACTGTTGCCAGCATTCTCATCCAGAAGAGAACAGCTGTCAGTATGCCAGGGGACCTTGATGTGTGGATCCCGAGTGGTAATTCCACCCAAGTTAAGGGAGAGAGTGCTCAATGAGCTTCACGAAGGCCATCTGGGAGGGGTGAAAATGAAAAGCCTTGCTAGGGCTTATGTGTGGTGGCCGGGGATCGATCAGCAAATCGAGGACCTGACAAAGAGCTGCTCAGGATGCCAGAAGGTCCAAAATGCACCACCACATGCCCCTCTACACCCATGGGAGTGGCCCTCATCTCCATGGCAACGGGTGCATATTGATTTTGCTGGTCCATTCATGGACTCAGTGTTTTTAATAGCCGTGGATGCGCACTCGAAATGGCCTGAGGTGATTAAAATGTCCTCCACCACCACGGAGAAAACTATTGCAGTCCTACGGACCATTTTTGCCAGGAACGGCTTGCCAGGGCAGATTTGCTCTGATGATGGACCACAGTTTGTGTCCGAAGAGTTTCGAAGATTTATGAAAAGGAATGGGGTAAGGCATTACACATCCGCCCCGTACCATCCAGCCACAAATGGATTGGCTGAGAGGTTCGTACAAACCTTTAAGAAGGCAATAAAGGCTATGTACAATGACAACATTCCGCTGCAGCACAAGGTGGACAATTTCCTGTTCGCCTACCGGAATGCGACACATGCAGTCACCAACCAGGTTCCAGCCATGATGTTCTTTAACCGAAGGTTAAGATCTCGCCTGGATTTGCTCAGACCAAACGTACGAAGGGATGTTGAGAGTAAGCAGTTCCAGCACATCCATGAGAAGCCAACAAGGAGCTTCAATGTAGGGCAACCAGTCTTGGCCCGTGACTACCGAACAGAAAAATGGCAGCCAGGAACGATATGCCCACGGCAGGGCCCACTAATGTACACAGTGGACGTTGGGGAGAGCATCGTGAGACGCCATGCTGACCAGATCCTAGAGTCACAGGAACAAGTTAACCCCATGCCTCGCCCATACGTACCTGGTGATGAACCCAACGCACAGGTAGCATCTACCCCAGAAACAGTAGCATCGGAAGCTGATGAACCAACCGACGACAGGGGGCCAGAATCGCCTCCGCACCAAGAGCAAGACACTCGGGAAAGGCGCTATCCAGAAAGGATCAGGACGCCTCCCCAAAGACTGAATTTATAAATAGACTATTTTCAGCTAATGTTGCATGTTAAAAGTGTTAATTGTAATTAGTTTGATATTTAATTGTTAAATGAGTGTTATGGTACTGTTAATCTAAAAGGGGAGGAATTGTAATGTATGTACCTTTAAGGGGAGAACTACTTTTTACAGCTCCTGTGTACTGTATTATCGGCAGTGACTACACCTGTATGTAAACCCTGAGTAGTGATCTGTATAGTTAGTTCTCGAGTAACCCTCATTCAGTAAACACCTGTTGAATCGTTCCTGCAGTCTGTTGTCTGATTATTGAAGGACACAACATTAAGATACACGGATCTAACACCATGGGCTTTCACTTTTCTGTCCAGCCTGCCATGTGGAGCCTTGTCAAAAGCCTTGCTAAAATCCATGTAGACTACACCAAACACGCTCCCCTCATCGACCCTCCTTGTTACCTCCTCAAAAGATACAATCAAGTTAGTCAGACACGACCTTCCCTGACTGTCCCTGATTAATCCATGCCTTTCTAAATGACGATTTAGAAAGTTGGGAGGCAACAACGCATTCTCGGACTTTGGAAAGAAAGGGAAGGTTGAAAGTAAGGCTGAAGAGAATGGAGAGCATTGTTTTTTGAGTAGTTCTGAAGGAGATGGGAACAGTGCCAGAAATTAGAAACAGGTCTATGATTCTGGCAAGCATGAAGCTGATGAAGGAAGGTCGGGGAGTGAGGAGCTGGGACTCCAGGAGATGGAGGGAGCAGGTGATACACTTAGTGGGCAAGTTGAGGGTAAGGAGGGGAGATTGAGGCGAAACGTCAACATATCGAATGATGAAGGCTTGGTCAGGAGGATGGAGCCAAAGGACAAGGAGGGAAGAGGTCAGAAGAGTATTGTACAAGGTGAGGATGAAGGGTGGAAGGACGTCAGAGGAAGCAGAGTTGGCTGTGGAAAGAGAGCAGTGGTATAGGTGAATCCAAACCTTTTAGTGGACAGAATGGGTCTCAGAGAGCTCTGTCAGTGATACATGCCCTGGAGATCTTGAGGCCACGTGTGATGAAGAATGGGGTGGCCACATGTGTGGGTGGGGAAGTCAAAATAGAGATTGAAAGCAATGAGCAGGTTAAGGAAGTCCGCAGAAGTGGGGGAGGTTTGAGTTACAGAGAATGAGGAGTCAGTTGGAGCAGATACCGAGGTTAGATAGGAGGTTGGAGATATCAGTGAGGAAAGCACCTTGGGCCTTTTGGGAGGGTGGGGGGGGAGGATTTTGAACAAGAGAATCGAGGATGAGTTGTTCAAAAATGAAGAAGGAACTGGAGGAACGAGGGGGTAGACCAAGGTATGAGTGGCACATGGCCAGTGAGGCAGTTTGAATGGTGGCCTGGTGGACTGTGCAGCCATCAGGGCAGGGGTAGTGCCCTCAGTGCAAAGAGAAGGATTTCCATCAATGAGCCAGATTTCATGCAGACCAGGATGTCATTGCACTCCTTCCAGAGGAGACTGTGACTAGGAGGGCCTTTACCCCAAGAGAAAACATTTTGCTGGGGAATTAGGAGCGGGAGAGTAGAGGTTTTTGAGAGGAAACTGGGACATAAGCAAAGACTTTCTGGGTAGGGCTTACTGTAAAGTCCGCGTCTCAATAATACACGGACTTCGGGAGAACAGTTTAACAGGTACTTTACTGAACAAGAGGCAGCTTGAAACTGAAACTACAGAAGCCTGCTAGGGCCTTTTATACAGGGGTGGTCACTGCCGGTACTGCAGTCTAAGACCAGTTATTCCCTTAAAGGTACATACACAACAATTCCTCCCCTTTTAGATAAACAGTACATAACATTCATTTAACAACTAAATAATAACTCATTACAATTACAATTTTCTCAGTAATATATACATCAACTGAAATAGTCATTTATAAGTTCAGTCTTTGAGGAGGCTTCCTGATCCGGACTGGATAGCGCCTTTCTCGAGTATTCTGTTCTGGCGGTGGAGTCAATTCTGGCTCATTGTCATTGGTTGGTTTGTCAGCTTCCAATACCCCTGCTTCTGAGGTAGACGCAATCTGTACTTCGGGCTCATTACCAGGTGCACATGCTTGTGGTACAGGTTTGGCTTGTTCCTGTGACTCTAGAATCTGGTCAGCATGGCGTCTCACGACGCTCTCTCCAACGTCCACTGTGTACATTAGTGGTCCCTGCTGTGTGCATATCATGCCTGGCTGCCATTTTTCTGTTTGGTAGTCGCGGTCCAAGACTGGTTGCCCTATCTTGAAGCTCCTGGTTGGCTTCTCATTTATGTACTGGAACTGCTTTTCCTCAACATCTCGTCTTATGTTTGGTCTGAGCAAATCCAAGCGACATCTTAGTCTCTGGTTAAAAAACAGTACGGCTGGAGTTTGGTTGGTTACTGCATGTGTTGCATTCCGGTAAGCAAACAGGAAGTTATCCACCTTGTGTTGCAGTGGTATGTCGTCATTATACACTGCCTTTATGGCCTTTTTAAAGGTCTGAACAAACCTCTCAGCCAATCCATTTGTGGCTGGATGATATGGGGCAGATGTGTAATGTTTCACCCCATTATTCTTCAGGAACCTCCGGAAACCCTCAGACACAAACTGTGGGCCATTGTCGGAACAGATCTGTTCTGGCACCCCATTCCTGGTGAGGATGGTCCTTAGGACTGCAATAGTTTTCTCCGTGGTGGTGGAGGACATTTTAATGACCTCTGGCCATTTCGAATGGGCGTCCACAGCGATTAGAAACATTGAGTCCATAAATGGACCAGCGAAATCAATGTGTACCCGTTGCCATGAAAATGAGGGCCACTCCCATGGATGTAGCGGGGCCTGTGGTGGAGCGTTTTGGACCTTCTGGCATCCTGTGCATCTCTTGGTCATATCCTCGATTTCTTTATCGATTCCCAGCCACCACACAAACGCCCTGGCTAGGCTCTTCATTTTTACCCCTCCCAGATGACCCTCGTGAAGCTCATTGAGTACTCTATCTCTCAACTTGGGTGGAATTACCACTCGGGATCCACACATCAAGGTTCCCCGGCGCACTGACAGCTGTTCCCTCCTTGGCGAGAATGCTGGCAACAGTGAGTCGCCATATGCTGGCCATCCCTTCACCGTCAAATCATAGACCCGAGAGAGTGTCGGGTCATTTTGGGTTTCCTTCTCAATACTTGCATTTGTAACAGGCAAACATTCGACTATGGTCACATGGAATATCTCCACAGGGTCCACTGCAGGTGCGTCTTCCGCCGTAGGCAACGGTAGGCGCGACAGCCCATCAGCGTTTCCATGTTGTTTCGTACCTTTGTACTCTATGTCATATTGATGTGCCCCTAGAAAAAGTGACCATCTTTGCAGCCGTTGCGCCATCATCACCGGAACGCCCTTCTTTGGGTTAAAAATTGAGACCAGGTGTTGATGATCAGTCAGTAGGGTGAATTTCTGCCCGTGCAGATAGTGATTGAACTTCTTCACCCCCCACACCAGGCTGAGGGCCTCCCTGTCAATCTGGGCGTAGTTACGCTCGGCTGAGGTTAGCGAGCGTGATGCAAAGGCTATTGGCCTCTCTGAACCGTCACGGAATTTGTGTGACAGCACCGCTCCAATGCCGTAAGGTGACGCATCACATGCCAACCGAATCGGTAGTGTTGGGTTGTAGTGGGCCAATACTTCTTTTGAAGTGATTTGGCATTTACATTCCTGAAAGGCACGCTTACACTCATCACTCCATTTCCATGTTACACCAGTTTGAAGGAGGGCGTTCAGTGGGTGCAGAATTGTAGATAAATTCGGCATGAACTTATGGTAGCAGTTCACCAACCCGAGGAACGACCTCAGTTGCGACACATTTTCTGGTGCTGGAGCCTTGACGACAGCCTCAATCTTGTCCGGCGACTTATGCAACCCTTCCTCATCAATCATGTGGCCACAATACGAGATTTGTCTCCTGAAGAACTCGCATTTGGGACGGTTGGCTCGTAGCCCATATTCCTGCAATCTCGTGAGCACCTGTTCCAGGTTGGCAAGGTGTTCATTGTCATTTTCGCCCGTAACCAGGATGTCGTCCAAATAACACTGGGTCCCCGGGATCCCTTGCAGGACTTGTTCCATTGCCCTCTGCCACATAGCCGGGGCCGATGCTACCCCAAATACCAGCCGATTGTACTGGTAAAGGCCTTTGTGAGTGTTTATCGTGAGGTATTTCCTAGATGCTTCTTCCACCTCCATTTGTAGATACGCTTGAGCCAGGTCAATCTTTGTAAAACGTTTCCCTCCAGATAGTGAGGCGAAAATATCTTCTATCCGCGGCTGTACTGTGTGCAGGACTGGGTTCACAGTCACCTTGAAGTCCCCACAGATGCGAACCTTCCTTGGCTCCCCAGGCGTGCTGCTCAATGCTTTCTTCATTACAGGAACGATGGGTGTGGCCCACTTGCTCCAGTCCACCTTAGACAGCACCCCCGAATGCTCCAGACTCTCCAGTTCAGCTTCCACAGCTGGGCGTATTGTGTATGGCACCGGTCTGGCCTTGAAAAATTTTGGGATTGCATTATCCTCAATCTTTATGGTTGCCTTTACTCCTTTTAGAGTCCCAAGTCCTTGTTGGAACACCTCTTCCGCGTCAGATAGAATTTGTGACAGCCGTCCAGGTGCGACGTCATCATCTTTTTTGTCAGTCACAGTTAGTGCCAGAATGGAATGCCAATCCAATTGTAGTCCTCGGATCCATTCACGTCCCAATAATGGTGGTCCTCCATCTCGCAGTATATACATGTATAGTTTCTATGTTTCCTTTCCGTTATATTCAACTGGCACCCTTATTTTTCCTCTGGGGTAGACCTTTTTCCCCGTGTATGTCTTCAATACAATGGACGTGTCCTTTAAGGGTATGTGTGAGAATAGCCGCTCATAGTCTCGTCGATTCATGACAGTTAGGGCTGATCCTCTGTCCAATTCCATCTTCACTGGGGACCCTGCTATCATGAGGGTGACCCAAATGGTTCGGTGATCTTCTTTTGCGATCACGTTGTGTAACTTTAAACAACTTAGTCGCCTGCTCCCGGAGTCCTTATCACTCTCCTGATCTTCTGAACTACTATCTGTCAGTTTCTTTACTTTCCTGTACTGTTCCTTAGTAGTTCTTGTCATGTTGGTCTTCTTTCCCGACCTGCAGACTCTTGCTATATGTCCCATTTTCCCGCATTGCCTGCATATTTTGTCTTTAAACCAGCAGTCCTACTGCTCATGGGTTGTTCTGCCGCAGCGATAGCACTTTTTGGCTCCATACGCCATTTCGTTAGCGCTGTATTCTTGTGGTTTCTGTTGTATTTCCGCAGCTCCCCGTGCTGCTGCTTCGTAGGATACTGCCACGCTGAAAGTCTGTTCTAGCGTCAGGTCCTTTTTTGAAAGTAGTCGTTTCTGGGTTCCTTCACTCTGGAGCCCGCAGACAAACTTATCCCTTAAGGTGTCTGCCAGTCCTGCTCCGAACTGGCAGTGCTTCGATAACTTGCGTAGTTCCGTAAGATATTCAGCATTGCTCTCATCTTTGTGCTGGTTTCTTTTATGGAACTTGAATCTTTCTGCTATCAGCAGTGGTGTAGGGCTTAGGTGTTCCTGTAAGATATGAACAATCTCCTCAAAACTTTTCTCCATTGGTTTAGCTGGGGTAATTAAATTCCGCAATAGGCCGTACGTACTGTGCGCTCCACCCTCTCTCTCTTGTTTTCTTTTCCCGGCGACGCTGCGTGGCCCGATTTGTAGAGCCGCTCGATCGCGCTTGAGCCCGCCGCAGTCCGGAAGGGTCAGCGCGCTACCTGCTACCAGCACGATTCGCTGGAACCACAGTCTCTCCCGCAATTCTCCAAACACCGATGGAGTCTTTGGGCGGTTGCCCTCGGTCGACACCCATTGCTCAGACTACGACCTTCCAGGACCTTCCTTTCAGGCGAGATCCCCGTGAGATGATGCTACACTGCAGGTGAGTTCGAACTTACTCGTCGCCATTGTAAAGTCCGCGCCTCAATAATACACGGACTTCGGGAGAACAGTTTAACAGGTACTTTACTGAACAAGAGGCAGCTTGAAACTGAAACTACAGAAGCCTGCTAGGGCCTTTTATACAGGGGTGGTCACTGTCGGTACTGCAGTCTAAGACCAGTTATTCCCTTAAAGGTACATACACAACACTTACAACTCTGGTTGGAGACATTCCTGGAGGTTTGATCACGTGATGTTCTGACCACATAGCATCTGACCACGTGACATCTGCAAATGTAATTGCATTTTTTTATTTATGCGTTCATGGGATGTGGGCGTCGCTGGCAAGGCCAGCATTTATTGCCCATCCCTAGTTGTCCTTGAGAAGGTGGTGGTGAGCCGCCTTCTTGAACCGCTGCAGTCCGTGTGGTGAAGGTGCTCCCACAGTGCTGTTAGGGAGGGAGTTCCAGGATTTTGACCCAGAGACGATGAAGGAATGGCCGATATACTTCCAAGTCAGGATGGTGTGTGACCTGGAGGGGAACTTGGAGGTGGTGGTGTTGCCATGCACCTGCTGCCCTTGTCCTTCTAGGTGGAAGAGGTCACGGGTTTGGGAGGTGCTAAGGAAGAAGCCTTGGCGAGTTGCTGCAGTGCATCTTGTAGATGGTACACACTGCAGCCACGGTGCGCCAGTGGTGGAGGGAGTGATTGTTTAAGGTGGTGGATGTGGTGCCAATCAAGCAGGCTGCTTTGTCCTGGATGGTGTCGAGCTTCTTAAGTGTTGTTGGAGCTGCACTCATCCAGGCAAGTGGAAAGTATTCCATCACACCCCTGACTTGTGCCTTGCAGATGGTGGAAAGTCTTTGGGGAGACAGGAGGTGAGACACTCGCTGCAGAATACCTAGCCTCTGACCTGTTTTTGTAGCCACAGTATTTATGTGGCTGGTCCAGTTAAGTTTCTGGTCAATGGTGACCCCCAGGATATTGGTGGTGGCAATGCTGTTGAATGTCAAGGGGCAGTGGTTAGACACTCGTTTGTTGGAAATAGTCATTGCCTGGCACTTGTGTGGTGCGAATGTTACCTGCAACTTATCAGCCCAAGCCTGAATGACGTCCAGGTCTTGCTGCATGCGGCAATAGACTGCTTCATTATCTGAGGAGTTGCAAATGGCACTGAACACTTCTGACCGTATGATGGAGGGAAGGTTATTGATGAAGCATCTGAAGATGGTTGGGGCTAGGACACTGCCCTGAGGAACTCCTGCAGCGATGTCCTGGGGCTGTGATAATTGACCCCCAACCACCACAACCATTCAATTAAATTTACCTTATAGAGATTGGGTCCTCTGTAGTTGAATATCTTTGCTCGTGGTTACGTGTCAGCTGCTGTTGTGTGAGAGGTTACGAGAACCAGTGGCTATAGGAGGCCACCCGTGGGCAGGTGAAGAAGGGAAACCGAGGGCAGGGTAAAGGGAAACTGAAGGTGGGGGGAGTGATTCGCAGAGGGGAAACCAGAAGTGAGAGCAAATTTGTTTCCACAAGTAACGAGTAGAAACCCACTGAAATTGCATCAATAACTAATAGTAATACTGGTAACACTCAGATTCCCCTCATAACCAACAGAAATACAATAATTCACTCAGTCTATGCAACTGGTAGTAATAGATGTAACACCCCAATATCCTACCTGTAATTAGTAGTTATCCTGTTACCCGCTGATATTCACCCTATGATACGGCAACCCTATTTCTGGGGAATCAGAAAGGGTGTGGGAGGAGGAGAGGTTTGAGCGATCTGACCCAGAGAGGAGGGTAGGTAGGCAAGCTGCTGGGAGAGGGGAAGAATGCCATTTGGATGGCTGCTGGAGTAGGCCCAGCAGAGTGTGGTGTGATGGGCATGGTTCCGGCTGCCTGGATTGAGGCAGGGGGAAGCTGTAAGCCAGTCTAGGAGGGCCAAGAGCAGGGGTGGCAAAAGGGAAGTTGCTCAGTGGGGGAATAGCAGCAGCTGGGATCCAGAAACTAAGTGGATGAGGGAGCAAATGATCAGGGAGGGTCAGTGGGCTCTGAGGGGCAGTGACATGGGGGAGAACGGCAGGAGATGAAGGGAGGAGAGTAACACAGGAAGAGGAGTGGGCCATTCAGCTCCTCGAGCCTGCTGTGCCATTCAATTAAATCACGGCTGATCTGCACCTTAACTTCATGTATCCGCCTTTGCTCCACATCCTTTGCAACCCTTACCTAACAAAAGCCTATCGACCAAAGCAAAATACTGTGGATGCTGGAAATCTGAAATAAAAAGGGAAAATGCTGGAAATGCTCAGCAGGCCAGGCAGCATCTGTGGAGAGAGAAACAGAGTTAACGTTTCAGGTCAACGAAGTTTCATCAGATCTATCGAGCTCCGTCTTGAAAATTTTAATTGACCCAGCATCCACAGCCTTTTGGGGAGAGAGTTCCAGATTGCCACTACCCTTTGTGTGGAAAAAGTGCTTCCTGATTTCGCTCTTAAATGTCCGAGCTCTAATAATAAGATTCTATATATGGCCCAGAACTTCGGGTCTCCACGGGTGAGTACGCACGGGGTACTCACCTGTAGGTCCAATGGAAGTGCCGGTTTCCTGCATGCACTGCGCATGCGCGGGAAACCGGCACTTCCGTTCCCCTGAAAGGAGGGGTTCAGAGTTCGAACGCGTGCGCAGGATAGGCTGCGCGTGCGCATCGAACTTACGGTTTCTTTGCAGGTTTTCCCGGGAGGGTAAGTCTCCAGGAGTTACACATTTAAAAAGCAGTCGTAAGGCCAGCTTTTTACAAGGTAAGTGGTGAATTAATTAAAATTAAAACATTTTTTCCATAGGTTTATTATTTTTAAATACATTAAAGAAAGGTAAGTTTATTTTAGCCCCGTTAGAAGATAAAATTATTTTTTTTCGAAAATTTAAATTATTGTTTAAAATAGTTATTTCATGTAATTTATAGTTTATTTAAAAAATGTGATTTAAAAAAAATGTATTTGAAGATTTAGTGATGTTTTGGGGCCCGTAGTATTTATAAGTTTTGACAACTCTTCCTGTCAAACTTATGAATGGAGCATTCCCTGCTCCGATTGGCTCCCCATGGCCCATGTGATCCCAGGGGACGCACCGAGCTAACTGCACCCCCGGGATACGCAAGCACAGCACGCTGGCAGTTGGAGCAGGCCCAGGATCGGAATTCCACGGGGGCCCACAGCTCAACGGCCGGCGCGCAAGGCAAGTGCAGGTCGGGGGCTTACACCCGCGGGAAGCCCCTTACCTGAATTTTTGGGCCTGTGCCTCCTTGATCTCCCCACCAGAGGAAGTAGTTTCTCCCTATCCACCCTATCAAATGCTTTCAATGTCTTGAGCACCTCAATCAAATCACCCCTCAATCTTCTATACTCAAGGGTTGCAAGCCAAGTGTAGGCATCCTTTCCTCATAATTTAACCCTCTAAGCCTAGGTATCATTCTGGGGAATCTGCGCTGTCCCCCCTCCAAGGCCATTATATCCTTCCTGAGGTGTGGTGTCCAAAACAACTCG
The DNA here is from genome assembly GCF_052327205.1 of Somniosus microcephalus. Classification (NCBI taxonomy): domain Eukaryota; kingdom Metazoa; phylum Chordata; class Chondrichthyes; order Squaliformes; family Somniosidae; genus Somniosus; species Somniosus microcephalus. The sequence goes on from NC_141014.1 coordinate 21,930,589, forward strand.
AAACTCCATTTGGGGTCTGAAGAGTAACTTCCTCCCCCTTGAGATAAAGGCCAACATCCCATTTGCCCTTTTGATTAATTTTTGTACCTGTCTGCTAGCTTTTACTGGTTTGTGTACTTGGACTCCCCAATCTCTCTGCTCCTCTACAGCTCCTAGTTTCTCACCATGTAGAGAATACTTCGATTTATATTTCTAGTGTCCAAAATGGATGACCTCACACTTGCCCACATTGAACTCCATTTGCCATAGTTTTGCCCACTCACTTATTCTCTCAATGTTCCTTTGCAACTTGCTGCTCCCATCTGTACTAATTACTGTCCCTTTTAACACCAGGAGAAGGTAGTTTTTTATTCATGCTTTTTCATTTATTCATTCACGGGATGTTGGCATCACTGATGAGGCCAGCATTTATTGCCCATCCCTAGTTGCCCTTGAGAAGGTGGTGGTGAGCCGTCTTCTTCAACCTCTTCTGTCCATGAGGCGAAGGTACGCCCACAGTGCTGTTAGCAGGAAGAGTTCCAGGATTTTGACCCATCGACGATGAAGGAACAGTCGATGTATTTCCAAGTCAGGATGGTGTGTGACTTGGAGGGGAACTTGGAGGTGGTGGTGTTCCCATGCACCTGCTGCCCTTGTCCTTCTGGGTAGTGGAGGTCACAGGTTTGGGAGGTGTTGTCGAACATACCTTGGCAAGTTTCTGCAGTGCAACAATGGAAGCAGAAAAGCTTGTGTTGGGCCAGTAGCCATCATGCACAAGCAGTGAAGAAGGAGAAACAATGTTCAAGCCTAAGACTGACTAGAAGTTCAGCAGTGTTCAGGGTGAAGATTAGATGGATTCTTCAAAATGGCAGACAGAGCTTATGGCCAGCCTGATGGAGAGGGAGGGATCTGGAAGCCTGCCTGACCCAGGAGCACCCTGGGGGATGGAGATCTGCAGTCAGTAAGGAGAGTGGAGAGTTCTGTGTTTGCCTTGAAGTTGGAAAGTCTGTTGACAGAGGCCGGACTGCAGCAGCAAAGTAAAAGCAGCGGCTCTTGATTGGTAAAAGTGCACGTGTGTGGACGTCGGGTGAGGACAGAATTGGGGCCCAGCGATGATGCCCTCCACAGTTGAATAACCCACTGGCGTATGCTGCCGAGGCTCACAGATGATTAGTGGACCACTTGGACCAGGCATCAGAGGACAGCTGGGATCTGTGGAAATGGAGCTCAGAAGTGTAGTCGATGCCGTCAGGAGAGGAGAGAATGCGAGAAAAGGAAGAAATGAAACATAGAAAGAAATCGTTCAGGTTCTAAGAACAAATGGAGCGACTCTGCGTGAGGGAGCCAGACAGGTAAGAGATCCATGCAACTGCTAGACTGAAGAGCCGAGTTATAATTCTCATTTCTGAGGCCCAGGAGGTCACGGGGCGGGTGGTGGCACTCCTGCCGAGTTGAAGCAGGTCTTCAAGATATCAGTTTCCAAGATATCAAGGGGATGTGATAGGATAGATCGAGAGAAACTATTTCCGCTGGTTGAGGAGTCTAGGACTAGGGGGCAGAGCCTAAAAATTAGAGCCAGACCTTTCAGGAGTGAAATTAGGAGACACTTCTACACACAAAGGGTGGTAGAAGTTTGGAATTCTCTTCCGCAAATGGCAATTGATGTTTGGTCAACTGTTAATTTTAAATCTGAGATTGAAGTATGTTGGTATGTTGGCCTTTGTAGCGAGAGGGTTTGAGTACAGGAACAAGGATGTCTTGCTGCAGTTGTACAGGGCCTTGGTGAGACCACATCTTGAGTACTGTGTGCAGTTTTGGTTGCCTTATCTGAGGAAGGATGTTCTTGCCATGGAAGGAGTGCAGCGAAGATTCACCAGGCTGATACCTGGGATGGCAGGAATGATGTATGAGGAGAGATTGGGTCAATTGGGCTTGTACTCGCTGGAGTTTAGAAGGATCAGAGGGGATCTCATCGAAACTTATAAAATTCTAACAGGACTAGACAGACTAGATGCTGGAAGGATGTTCCCGATGGTCGGGGAGTCCAGAACCAGGGGTCACAGTCTAAGGATAAGGGGTAAGCCATTTAGGACAGAGATCAGGAGGAATTTCTTCACCCAGAGAGTGGTGAACCTGTGGAATTCTCTGCCAAAGAAGGCAGTAGAGGCCATTTCATTAAATATATTCAAGAAGGAGTTGGATATATTTCTTAAGGCTAAAGGGATCAAGGGATATGGAGAGAAGGCAGGGACAGGGTACTGAATTTGGATGATCAGCCATGATCTTATTGAATGGCGGAGCAGGCTCGAGGGGCCGAATGGCCTACTCCTGCTCCTATCTTCTATGTTTCTATGAAAGATTTTTGTTAACCAAAGGTATTAAGGGATATGGGGCAAAGGCGGGTATATGGAGTCAGATCGCAGATCAGCCATGATCTCATGGAATGGTGGAGCAGGCCCGAGGGGGCTAAATGGCCTCCTCCTGTTCCTATGTTCCAATGATGACAGCGGGTCTACAGAAAGAGGAGATCCTCCAAGGCAAGTCTAACACTTTCTTCTGTGATGCCAGGAGGAGCACTAGTGCACCGGTGGGCCCCTCAAGGAAAGGTACAGCCTCCATTGCCCTGGACTCCTGCTTCTTGAGAGGATCTAGGATTTTACTTAAAGTTCTCTGGAATGTGTCTTCTCCCTCTGTGGCACTGAACTGGGCTTTTAGGTTGTGCTTTACTTGGCTGCCAAATGCTCTAATTGAAAAGCACTAAACATCTGTCTGTGTGGAGTTTGCACATTCTCCCCGTGTTTGCGTGGGTTTCCTCCGGGTGCTCCGGTTTCCTCCCACAGTCCAAAGATGTGCGGGTTAGGTTGATTGGCTATGATAAAAAATTGACCCTTAGTGTGAGGGGGATTAAATACGTGGGGTTACGGGATAGGGTGGGATATGTGTTGGTGTAGGGGTTACGGGGATCGGGTGGGATATGTGTCGGTGCAGGCTCGATGGGCCGAAATGGCCTCTATCTGCACTGTGGGGTTTCTGTGATTCTGTGATCTGGGCCTGAAGTAAGTTTTTCTTTTGGCAAAGTCATTAATGCTTAACAACTCTTGCCCTTCAGGAGGGCAAACTATATATTTTTTCCCTTTCCTCTCTTCCTCTCCCTAAGACATTGACTGGAATAGCCCGACTGCCTGGCCTTTAGTGTGCTGACCCCACGTGTAATTCTGGGCTCATTCTCAGTGACGGAAAGTGGACAAGCTTCCTGTGACTAGGAAGCGGCCCATTGATGTTTGGGAAGCCTGGTGCTGCTGCAGGATGTGAAGGTCTGCAGTGGATTAAAGGCTTAAAGCAAATTAAAGCTTAAATTTCAAGGCAGCAGGTTTGTTTATTGAAAGAATATCTGGACATAAGAACATAAGAAATAGGAGCAGGAATAGGCCATTCGGCCCTTCGAGCCTGCTCCGCCATTCAATAAGATCATGGCTGATCTTCGACCACAACTCCACTTTCCCGCCCGATCTCCATATCCCTTGATTCCCCTAGAGTCCAAAAATCTATCGATCTCAGCCTTGAATATACTCAACGACTCAGCATTCACAGCCCTCTGGGGCAGAGAATTCCAAAGATTCACAACCCTCTGAGTGAAGAAATTCCTCCTCATCTCAGTCTTAAATGGCCGACCCCTTATCCTGAGACTATGCCCCCTAGTTCTAGACACTCCAGCCAGGGGGAAACAACCTCTCAGCATCTACCCTGTCAATCCCCCTCAGAATCTTGTATGTTTCAATGAGATCACCTCTCATTCTTCTAAACTCCAGAGAGTATCGGCCCATTCTACACAATCTCTCATCATAGGACAGCCCCCTCATCCCAGGAATCAATCTAGTGAACCTTCGTTGCTCCGCCTCCAAGGCAAGTATATCCTTCCTTAGATAAGGAGACCAAAACTGTGCACAGTACTCCAGTTGCGGTCTCACCAGTCCCTGTACAATTGCAGCAAGACTTCCTTACTCTTATACTCCAACCCCCTTGCAATAAAGACCAACATGCCACTTGCCTTCCTTATTGCTTGCTGTACCTGCATGCTAACTCTCTGTGTTTCTTGCACAAGGACACCCAAATCTCTCTGAACACCAACATTTAAAAGTTTCTCACCATTTAAAAAATATTCTGCTTTTCTATTCTTCCTACCAAAGTGAATAACCTCACATTTCCTTACATTATACTCCATCTGCCACCTTACTGCCCACTCACTTAGTCTATCTATATCCCTTTGCAGACTCTTTGGGCTCGATTTTGCCATTGGTGCGGGCTGGGGGTGGGTCAGCCGCTTTTCGTGTTAGCCACCCGACTCCAATTTGATGTGGGAAAAATATGCGATTTTCCCCTAATTGGGCAATTGATTTCCAGCGTGTGGGAACCCCTGGCCCACTTAGTCTTTCCATCGTGAAAGTCGCCTCCGATGACATCATCAGTGCTGCTGGAATTAAGGCCTGCAAGCAGCCTTGCTTCTTCTGCAGACTGCAAACCTTATGCCCTTTGCTGTGATAGATTCCTCCAGCCAATATGTCCAGCAGTAGGCCAAAGTCTGCAGCAAGGTTCGATGACGCCGCGCTGCAAGCTCTGGTGGAGGGAGCAAGAGGAAATAAGGAAGTGCTCTTCCCTTCCTCAGGGAGGAAGAAGCCTCCCCAGCAGACGAAAGTTGTGTGGATGCAAGTGGCCCAGGAGGTCAACTCTTTGTCTATGTGCCACAGAACCTGGCTGCAGTGCAGGAAGAGGTTTCATGACCTTCTGCGCACTGGAAAAGTGATTATGACTTTCCCATCACCCTCAATCTGATCCCCATTGCCTCTCTTCACCAGCACTCAGCTTTGACAACCTCTTCCCCCACATCCCACTTGACACTGACATCCCTGCACCCTTACCCATTCCCTCTCTCTCTATGGTCACATTCACCTAACTATTCGACTATGCAGCCCTCAAACTCCCTATCTGTTGTGTATGTAACCTGTTCCACCTTAAGAGAGCTTAAGCCTGTTCCACCTTAAGAGATGTACTACTTTCTCAGGCTGCTGTAGACGTAATACCGGGGGTGAACACACCGGTATATAAGCACTGTGCAGTAATCTTGTATTCAGTATAGTCCCTACCTCCAACCAGTAAAGACCTGTTTTTATTGTTACTCATTAGTCTGTTTTAATTAACTAAATAATTCACAGACTTAACACTGGCGACGAGTCAGGTTCTTACCCTGCGGCAGTTATTCCACGGCGGTTGAAGAGAGGTTTCAAACCTCACCACTCACCACCCCACTGGAAGTGACAGGCATTAGGACCCTGAAGCCTCCATCAGCTTGTGAACCGGAGTAGAAGACAGGACTGGGGGAAGAGAGAGGTACAGGGCGATAGCGATCGGCAGATAAGGGCCGGGCCGCTTTGAAGTGAGGGGCGCAGCCGGGCCATCGATCGCATCCGCTGATAAGGGCCGCACTCGGGGGCTGAAGGGAGACGGCGTCGGGGGACGGGTGAAGACCGCCAAGCGCAGGAAAACCGCCATTTTGTGGGCGGAGGACGACGGCAAGAGCGGGAAGCCGCCATCTTTGATAACAAGTAAAGAAAATAAAATCTGAGAAATTGCAAATCTACAATGCCTAAACACGGGAATATTAGCACCTTTGATAGTGACCTCGAAGATTGGGCCATATATGTTGAAAGAGTAAAAAAATTATTGTAAGGCCAATAAAATTCGTGACCAAGATAAAGCTCTAACATTATTAAATTTAATGGGTGCGAAGACATACGGGCAATTGAAACACCTGTTATCACCAGATGAACCGGCGGATAAGACGTTCGATGAGATTGTTACTGTCCTGAAAGATCATCTAAACCCCACGCCGCTGATGCTAGCGGAACGATTTAAATTTTACGACAGAAGGCAGCTACAGCATGAAAGCAATGTTGAATATTTGCTGGAATTGCGTAAATTAGCGAAATATTGCCAGTTTGGAACGGGACTGACAGAGGCACTTCGAGACAAATTTGTGTGTGGTTTATTTAAACAGGATACACAAAAGCGACTGCTCGAGGAGAATGAGCTGACGCTTGAGAAGGCGGTCACTATGGCAGCAGCACACGAAGCCGCAGCGAGAGGCACGGCAGTAATGCAGCTACGGTCACCGGAGCTCAGTGCACACAAATTGGGTGTGAGTTCTGGCAAATGTTATCGTTGTGGAAAGACAACGCATGATCAGAACCAGTGTTGGTTTAAAAACCAAGAATGTAGAACTTGTGGTAGGCTTGGACATATAGCTAGAGTATGCAGGTCAGCGAAGAAGACCAGCAACAAGAAGTCACCGCAAGGGAAATACGCAAAGGTACACAAGGTGGCCGAACAGGAGTCCGATTCAGACGCAAGCAGTATTGAACTGGCTAGCTTAAGGGTACTCAACGTTGGTAGGGGTGCAGACCTCCAGACAATTTGGGTTACTCTTCAGATAGAAGGAGTCCAAGTAAAAATGGAATTGGACACTGGATCGGCATTGTCGGTCATGAATAAGAAAGATTACAGAAGGTTATTCCAACATATTCCCCTACAGGATGCGGAGATTATATTGACAACCTACACGGGGCAGAGAGTGTACCCCATCGGGACAATAAAGGTTGCAGTGGCCAACAAGGGCGAAGGAAGTCAAATAATGGACTTATATGTGCTACCGGAGGGAGGTCCACCACTACTAGGCCGGGAGTGGTTTAGAAACATAAATATGGACTGGCATTCGCTAAAAGCCATAAAGAGTGAGAACTCGGTGCAGATAATCAGCCCAGACTCTAGAACTGATGATGGTAAGACCAACCCATGTGCAAAAGACAAAGTTTCAGCACAGAATTCCACTGAGCAACAACAACATAGTTTAACAGAGAATTCTGAGTCTGTCAAGTCTACTGATATGCACATTTTTGAGGGACACTGGGCTCGAACTCAACTCCATTTCAAACTACAACAGCAATTAGAACAAATGATTCGCCGTTTTGAGCAAGAGATGAATGAAATAAAAAAGTTCTTTGTTACAGAGTGGGAGAATCTGGAAAGTCAACAGAAGCAACTGATGGAGAAAATGGAGCAGGAGCACACCAACCATCTGCGCGAGGAGGCCGAACGAATCAAAGCTGATTCAGGTTCTGAAGGTGCGTGCCATAATCTGGTGTCAGAAGAGTTAACGGTCAGCCAACTCCTTCATATGCTGAGGGACAAGACTCTGAAATGGGAAAAACTTGAACACGAGCTGCGATCTTCAAAGGAAAAGGGTTCGGAGCTCTCAAAAGTCATTGAGATGGCTGATGTGACGACACAGACTGAAACGACTGCAACAGAGCAGCCATTGGATGCCAAAAGTACGCTGACTCACGTCAATGTAGAACAACAGACCGCTGAAACAGCTGCTCCGGTAGAGGGATTGCATAGTCCGATCAATCAATCTCCAAAGGAAGTTGAAGTATTAAAATCACAAATGAGGTCACTAGTAAACGACTTGCTGAAAGCCCAGAAAAAGCTGGATGCAGAGGTACACATGAAGAAGTCTCTTCAGGAAAGATGTCTGGATTTGGAACAAGAGCTGGCTAACGTCCAGCTGGGTATGGAGGAAATAGACGACTCTCTCACTGGTCTAGCTCAGGACGACACCGAATATTACCATGACCTGGTGGACGACACCGAATATTACGATGTCCTGTCCTGCCCAGCTTGTAACTTCGACTCCCAAAGTGCAGAAATCATGGAGGAGCACCAAAAGTCTACGGAACATCGGGAGAAGCTGGCTCTACGACGGAAACAGGAGGAAGAGAAGGAGGAACTGCGCATGCAGCTGGCAGCTGTGGCAGCTGACAATGGAGCCCAGAGAGTCTCCAAGAAGCAGAAAAGGAAAAGTAAAAACAGAAGATGACCCATCTGAACCATTATCACCTCTACCAGATCACACACGTGGTCCCTCCGAACGGAGCCAAATCAGTTCGGAAGTTCAAGCTGTTAAATCCATGAAAGGGCTATTGAATGAGTAACGTGAACCGACTACACCACAGAGATTGAATCTGTGAACTGTTTTCCGCAGAGACTGAATCTGTGATATGTTACGTTAAACATGAAGTTATATATGAATATATGTTATTACGTTATGTTAAATGGGGGGGATGACTATAAAGCTAAGAAGGGAGGAGTGTTGTGTATGTAACCTGTTCCACCTTAAGAGAGCTTAAGCCTGTTCCACCTTAAGAGATGTACTACTTTCTCAGGCTGCTGTAGACGTAATACCGGGGGTGAACACACCGGTATATAAGCACTGTGCAGTAATCTTGTATTCAGTATAGTCCCTACCTCCAACCAGTAAAGACCTGTTTTTATTGTTACTCATTAGTCTGTTTTAATTAACTAAATAATTCACAGACTTAACACTATCGCTGTGATGCTATGAAATCAACTTACAACACACAGGGAGGGCCCTTGGTCTTGCCACCTCACTCCATCTTTGTCTCCTTCTAACCATCAATGATATGGATTCTCGACACTCACTCCTTCATTCTCACTCAAACTCCACTTGTCTCCCTCATTGCAGGAAAAGAGAGCTCACAATAAGAGGGAAAGAGTGAAGACAGGAGGAGGGCCACCCTCAGCCCACCTCACCCCCTGGGAGGAGGCGGCCCTGGAGATCGTGGGACTGGAGGAGGATGTGCAAGTGTGGGATGGACAGACGGGTGCATCAGAGCAAGCTGGTGACAGAATAGTTTATCATCTCTCTCATTGACATTGCATGAGTCACTGATAATGATTCTGATGCTCTAACAGATTGACTTTTGATCATCTGCAATATTCAATGTGCATGTAACCTTGGCCTCACATCTCTGACTCTTTCCTTTACTACCCCACAGGACCATCGAAAGCCCCTGTCCCCACTATCCAGGAGGAACAGCCTGAGCCTCCAGACTCCTTAGAGGAAGCTGCAACCTCTGAGGGCGCAGCGTCAGCAGAATTCAGCCAACCCAGCACCAGCGCAGGCACTCACACCTCGGTGGTACCTTCGCGAGATATTGCAGTGTTATCACCTGGTGTATCACAGCTCACAAGTGAGCATCAGCAGATGGTGGAGACAGGGACAGCAGTGGAGAGTCCTAGTCGGAGGGCGCAGGACTCTGCCAGCTCGGCTCAGCTGCATGTCGACCCTCTGCCTCCGGGTCCATCCAGAAGAAGAGCGGTGCTGGAACTCTAGGAAGAGGTGCAGGAGCCTCTGGCAGGTTTTGTCTCCAGGGTCGCTGCGAGTGTGGAGCGAATGGAGGAGTCCATCGCTAACATGAGCAGAGCCTTTGTGGAGGCGTTGGTGCATGAACGCATCGCCACGGAAAGGTTGACAACCTCCGTGGAAAGGATGGCTACCTCCATGGTAAGGCTGGCTACTGTAGAGGAGAGGATGGCTACGGTAGAGGAGAGGATGGCTACGTCCATGGAGGAGCTTAGTCGCCAGGGTATGGAAAACATGGTATTTGTTCAGAATAGACTGACATCTCTTGAGGAGCGATGGTCAGCTCTTGAACAAACAAACCAGACCTTCAGGCAAGTCCTCGGGAGTAGGACTTCCAGTACAGAAACGGGTCCTCATGGCCCCCCTGAATTGCAGCAAGGTGCTGTCAAGCCACTTGCTAGCTCTGAAGTGGGGCTGACCCATGAGAGGGATGTTGGTGGCATACAACAAGGAAGTGGGGGCTCCTCTCCAGGCGCTCGCACGACCATGCCACTGCAGAGCCCTCAGTCAGAGCCCCACCAGAGTCCCCACCCAACTGAGATCGGCGTCTCAACCCCTGCACAGCCGCAGGAGCAGCAGATTGTTGCCGAGCCCTCACAGGTTCACAACCCCAGAGGACGCCCGCCAAAGGTGTCGAGACAGGAGCAGCAAGAAAGTGAGCGAGGGGCCTCCACATCTGCTGAAGCCACAGGGGAAGCACCACATAGGAGCACACGCAAGAGGAAGATAATGCACAAGTATTCACAAGGGTAGTCACTTGGGTGAAATGTTATGTTTAATGTTGAAAAGCCATCAGTTGGTTATTGTCATTAAAAATTCTGATGTCAACTGTTGCAGTTGTGGCGTGTGTCATATCACTAATGGGGCTTCCACATTGAGGGCTTAGGATGACTTGCAATTGTCAGTATGGTGGTCAGAGTGGTAGGAACCGTAGGTTCTTGGCCATTGTTGATGCTCTGGTAAGAAACTGCGAGGCAAAAGTGCTTGATTGGCTAGGCTAAGCAAATCTGTCCAAGATGAGTGCGTACCTTGCATCCCGGCCAGCAATGTGCTCGCATGCTGCAGGCGCTGGTTGATGCGCCTCTGCAAGCTGGTTATTGTCACTCTCCTCCTCCTCCTCATCTGAGGAGGCTATGTGATGAGCCACTTGTTCCTCAGGCATCTGCAAGCCACGATGCTGTGCCATGTTGTGAAGTGCACAGCAAACCACGACGACTCTGGAGACCCTGGCTGCTGAGTACTGCAGGGCTCCACCTGATCTATCCAGGCATCTGAAGTGCATCTTCAGCAAGCCGATGGTTTGCTCGATTATGGATCTGGTGGAAATGTGGCTCGAGTTGTAGCGCTCCTCAGCTTCGTTGGATGGGCTCCTCAATGGTGTCATTAGCCATGTCTTCAGGGGATAGCACTTGTCTCCAAGTAGCCATCCGTTAAGTTGGTCTGGCGGACTGAAGAGTGGAGGCACACTAGACTGGCGCAGGATGAAGGAGTCATGGCAACTGCCAGGGTGCTTGGCACAAACATGCAAAATGTCCTTCTTGTGGTCACACACCAGCTGTACGTTGAGGGAGTGGAAGCCCTTGCGGTTGACAAAAATACCTGAATTGTGATGGGGTGCCTTAAGGGCCACATGTGTGCAGTCAACGACACCCTGCACTCTTGGAAAGCCTGCCAGATTGTCAAACCCAGCCGAACGCGCAGTTACACTGGCTTGATCCTTGGAGAAATGGATGTGATTGTGCGCGATGGCAAAGAGGGCATCGGTTACCTGCGTGATGCAAGTGTGTGCGGCTGCCTGGGAGACGCCGCTGATGTCTGCTGCTGATCCCTGGAATGAGCCTGAAGCAAAAAAGTTGAGTGCTGTGGTGACTTTGACGGCCACTGGTAAGGGGTGTCCACCGGATCCTCTGGGCTCCAGGTCTTGCTGCAGCATTGCGCAGATGTCACCCAATACCTCTCATGAAAGTCTGAGCCTCCTTTGGCACTGCTGCTCACTCATGTTGAGGTAGCTGATCCTCTGTCTGTAGACCCTGTTTGGGGGGTACCTCCTGCGCCGACAGGCTTCCATGCGCTGGCGCCTTCTGGCCTGTGCAGCTTCAGGTGGGTGAGCAGCAGCTTGGAGCTCCTGCTGTTGCTCCTGCAGTTGGTGCTGCTGTTGTTCAGGGTTCTGCTGCTGCCGCGGCTGGTCTTCGTCCGAATCTGATGTCCAGGAGGAAAGGAAATAAATGGTTCCCATTCTTCTGGTAAATACCTCAGTTGAGGAAGCGCTCATTCAAGGTGGGGAGAGGGGTTTCCCAGGAGGTCACACTGGAGATGGGTGTCAGGCTCCAAACTTCCACAACAATGAGTAGGCCTGTTAAAAGTTCCCCCAGACCTGAGACAACAGAGTTCTGCCACCTACAAATGATGATTGCTGCAAACTCCTTTTTAATGGTGGAGCTGCAGCTGTTAGTAAGCAATCCACTAGTGAGGCCGCCAGGTTTCACTGGCGTGTTTCAGAGGAGGCGTGCAGCACATGGGAAAACTGTTAAAATCAGAAAGGCCTCTCAAAATGGGATTATAGAGGCACTTAACTGGTTGTTAAAGTCCTCTTGGAGGCGGGATGGAGACGGGGTCAGAAAACTCGCATGTGGGAAAATTGCTCGGAGGCAATTTGCGATTTTAACACCTCACACGCCTCCAATCCCGCCTCCTCCAGCCTGGCAAAAGCGAGCCCATTGTGTTCTCCTCACAGCTTACTGTCCCACCTAGCTTTGTATCATCAGCAAACTTGGATACATTACACTCGGTCCCTTCATCTAGGTCAATAACATAGATTGCAAATACCTGAGGTCCCAGCACTGATCATAAGAACATAAGAAATAGGAGCAGGAATAGGACACTTGGCCCCTTGAGCCTGCTCCGACATTCAATAAGATCATGGCTGATCTTGGGCTCAAAGCCACTTCCCTGCCCGCTCCCCATAACCCTCCACTCCCTTATCTTGTAAAAATCTGTCTATCTCCACCTTTAAATGTATTCAATGACCCAGCCTCCACAGCTCTCTGGGGCAGAGAATTCCACAGATTTACGACCCTCTGAGAGAAGAAATTCCTCCTCATCTCAGTTCTAAAAGGGCGACCCTTTATTCTAAAACTGTGCCCCCGCGTTCTAGATTTCCCCACGAGAGGAAACATCCTCTCTGCATCTACCTTGTCGAGCCCCCTCAGTATCTTATATGATTCAATAAGATCGCCTCTCATTCTTCTAAATTCCAATGAGTATAGGCCCAAACTGCTCAACCTTTCCTCATAAGGCAACCCCCTCATCTCAGGAATCAACTGAGTGAATCGTCTCTGAACTGCCTCCAATGCAAGTATAACCTTCCTTAAATAAGGAGACCAAAACTGTACGCAGTACTCAAGGTGTGGTCTCACCAATACCCTGTACAGTTGTAGCAGGACTTCCATGCTTTAAACTCCAACCCCCTTGTAATAAAGGCCAACATTCCATTTGCCTTTTTGATTACTTGCTGTACCTGCATGCTAACTTTTTGTGTTTCGTGCACAAGGACCCCCAGGTCCCTCTGAACTGCAGCATTTTGTAATCTCTCTCCATTTAAATAATAATTTGCTTTTTTATTTTTCCTGCCAAAGTGGATAACCTCACACTTTCCCACATTATACTCCATCTGCCAAATGTTTGCCCACTCACTTAGCCTGTCTATATCCCTTTGTAGATTCTTTGAGTTCTCTGCACAACTTGCTTTCCCACCTATCTTTGTATCATCCGCAAACTTGGCTATATTACACTCAGTCCCTTCATTCAAGTCATTAATGTAGATTGTAAATAGATCCTTGTGGCACCCCACTGCCAACCTGAAAAAGACTCGTTTATCCCTACTCTCTGTTTTCTGTCCGTTAACCAATTCTCTATCCATGCTACTATATTACCCCCAACCCCATGAGCCCTAATCTTGTGTAATAACCTTTTATGTGGCACCTTATCGAATGCCTTTTGGAAATCCAAATATACTACATCCACTGGTTCCCCTTTATCTACCCTGCTAGTTACATCCTCAAAAAACTCTAATAAATTTGTCAAACACGATTTCTCTTTCCTAAAACCATGTTGACTCTGCTTAATCATGTTATGATTTTGTAAGTGGACAGGTTTCAGCAGCCCAAAGAATGACCTGTTTCTCGAATGGGGCCATTGAAGTTCAACATGGAGAAGAGGAGGAAGTGCCAACTAATGTCATTGCCACCTCCACTATACAACACATATGGCAGGAGTGCTGAAAGGAGTTAAATCACTTTACCAAAAAACCCCATTATTAAGCTAACACATGTACTAAGCATATACTAGCATTTACAATACCCTCCCCCTCATCCTGTCTTAAAGTAACGTTGAGTGCCAACCATGGATATCACAGCCATCCCAGCCTTCACTGGAAGTATTCCTTCACTCACATCTTTGTCATAGAATCATAGAATGATACAGCAAAGAAAGAGGCCATTCGGACATCATGCCTGTGCTAGTTCTTTGGTAGAGATATCCAATTAGCTATTCCCTGCTCTTTCCCCATAGCCCTGCAATTTTTTTCTCTTCAAGTATTTAATTCACCACTACTCTCTGCTTTCTGGCCCTTAGCCAATTTCGTATCACCGCTGCCATTGTCCCTTTTTTCCCCATGGGCTTTAATTTTGCTTGCATTCAACTCAAAATAATGAAAGTGGGAGCTCATATTCGAAATTTGGGGGTGCATTACAACCAGTTTTCTCAACATTCATTTAAATGGCAGGAAAATTGGAGATCTAAGGGGTGCGAAATTCGGTCATGCCCTGTTTGGTACCGACCCGGCCACTAAATTCGGCTTACTGCCCCACACAGGAAGTATAGCGTAATCTCGGGCGATGTCGGGGCACGATCGGCAGCGCTCAGCAGAGGTTCCGCCGAGCACTGCCGCATTTCAGCGCCCCTCCCCTTTAGTTAAAGGGGAGGGCTGCTGTGCACTCTGCAAGGCCTCCGATGGCCCCAACTAGGCCACCAGGGCGGTGTGGTGCCATGGCAGCAGTCTGGCGCCGAGACGGTGGCCAGGACCACACCGCGGTCCCACCACGGAGGGCCGACCTGGAGGTCGGCCAAAAAAAGGAAAATGTCGGCGCGGGTTGCGGCCGCACCTCCCCTTTAACTACCGCCCCGCGAGCGGAGGTCGGCCCGGCTCGCGACCCACGAGGCTGGCACTGTCATCGCCCGCGGCAGCCTTGCGGGGCGCCGCTGAATTTCTGGCGTGGGGCGGTAAGGGGCCGCAGCGGGGCGGTAAGGGGTCGCGGCGCATGGTGATGATGTCATCGCCGGCGGCACAGTGGCTCGGGGCACGCGCTAACGGGTAGCGCCTCCGCAATGCCCCGCCGAATTTCTCGGGAGGTGCTTTTTTCGCCCCCCCGGGCGATAAGCCCTATGCGCCCGGAGGCGCTAACAGCAGGCACAAAGGAGCTGAATATCTTGTCCTAGGTGCCCTAACCAGCGCCGCTAGGCTATAGAGAAGGGAAATGTCAGTCAGTGTTTGTGCTCTGAGCCTATACCTCGTGATCCTTCCACAAAAGTATGGTATAGGATAGGATCGAGCTTGGCTGTGATGCTTCTTCTAGTTAAGTAGGCTGCAGCCACATGGTTTAGAGTCCCAAATTGAGAACCCATGAAGATGTCCTGCGCTGTTAACGATGGCTGAGACAAGTGTTAAAAGTGCCGAACAACCGGGTGATGAGATGAAAGCAACATTTTTTTTTTTCTTTGCTACTTCCTCTTTTCCGTTTCCAAAAAAGGAAGTTAAATTTCTGTTAAGGGGTTGTGAGTGAGCTTTCAGTAAGAGGTGAGGCAGTTTCCCGCTCGGATTAAAAATGGGCAGATAGGAATTAGTTTACCCACTGGGCCAGAGTTTATTCAAGCACGAAGCAGAGTGCTGAACACAGAATTTTCTGCAACTGGTTCGGGCACTGCAGTTATTGGGAGAGGCTTCCAGTGAGCACAGACTGCCCCAGAGACCAAACACCCACCCCAGCAACTACCATTGGGATTTTAAACTGTGAGCATTGCGTCCCGCTACTCTGCCCCAATAACCTTAACCTCCGGTGTCAGAAGAACACTCGGAATATACTGCACAAGCACAGTACGGTCATTCCCCGTGTCAGCCATCTTTAAAGCCTCTCTGAATTGGATCACCAATTCGGACCAAATTCTCGACAGTGTCACAGAGTGGATCAATGCCTTCCTTCTCTCTAATATGCACACAATATTTTTTAAATTCATTCCCGGGTTATGGTCGTTGCTAGAAGGGCAAGAATTTATTTCCCATTCCTAGTTGCCCTTGATAAGGTGGTGGTGGGGCTTCTTTTTGAACTGCTGCAGTCCATGTGGTGTTGGTACTCTCACAGTGCTCTTTGGTAGGGAGTTCCAGGATTTTGACCCAGCAATGATGAAGGAACGGCGATATATGTCCAAGTCGGGAAGCTCTGTGGCTTGGAGGGATACTTGGAAATTATGGTGTTCCCATGCACCTGTTGCCCTGGTGGAGGTCATGGGTTTGGGAGGTGCTATCAAAGAAGCCTTAGCGAGTTACTCATTATCAGTTGGATTGAGGTTGTCTGAGTTCATATCACTTAGGCCCCTCACAGTCTACTGAGAGAGAAAAAGTTTTCATTCTATCAATCTGGCCTAGAGGTGAAAAGGTGGTGAGGGTAAAATTTAACTTCTGGAAGGGGCTCAACAGGCAACAGCAGTTAGCCCACCCATTATATGTCCTGCCAGTTATACACCCTGCTTGATTTTCCATTCCCATGAATGGAAAGAAAAATTAGGCGGGGTGTATAACGGGCGGGGTGTATAACAGGCGGTTGTATGACGTGTGGGTGTATAATGGGCGGGAGGTATAATGGGCGGGGGGTATAAAGGGCGAGTGTATAACGGGCGGGGTGTATAACAGGCGGGTGTATGACGTGTGGGTGTATAATGGGCGGGAGGTGTAATGGGCGGGTGTACAACCTGCGGGTGTATAACGGGCGGGGGGTATAATGGGCGAGTGTATAACAGGCGGGTGTATAACGGGCGAGTGTATAACAGGCGGGTGTATAACGGGCGGGGTGTATAATGGGCGGTTGTATGACGTGTGGGTGTATAATGGGCGGGAGGTATAATGGGCGGGGGGTATAAAGGGCGGGTGCACAACCTGCGGGTGTATAACGGGCGGGGGGTATAATGGGCGAGTGTATAACAGGCGGGTGTATAACGGGCGGGGTGTATAACAGGCGGGTGTATGACGTGTGGGTGTATAATGGGCGGGAGGTATAATGGGCGGGGGGTATAATGGGCGGGGGGTATAAAGGGCGGGTGTACAACCTGCGGGTGTATAACGGGCGGGGGGTATAATGGGCGAGTGTATAACAGGCGGGTGTATAACGGGTGGGGTGTATAACAGGCGGGTGTATGACGTGTGGGTGTATAATGGGCGGGAGGTATAATGGGCGGGGGGTATAAAGGGCGGGTGTACAACCTGCGGGCGTATAACGGGCGGGGGGTATAATGGGCGAGTGTATAACAGGCGGGTGTATAAAGGGCGGGGGGTATAATGGGCAGGGGGTATAACAGGCGGGTGTATAACGGGCGAGTGTATAACGGGCAGGGGTATAATGGGTGGGTGTACAATGGGCAGGGTGCATAATGGGTGGGCTGTGTAACAGGCGGGGTGTATAGCAGGTGGGTGTATAACAGGCGGGTGTATGACGTGCGGGCATATAATGGGCGGTGGGTATAATGGGCAGGGAATATAACAGGCAGGTGTATGACTTACGGGTGTATAATGGGCAGGGGGTATAATGGGCATGGGGTATAGCGGGCGGGTATATAATGGACGGGTGTATAACGGGCGGGGGGTATAATGGGCGGGTGTATAACAGGCGTGTGTATAATGGGCGGGGTATAATGGGCGGGCAGTATAATAGGCGGGTGTATAAGGGCGGGTGTATAACAGGCGGGGGGCATAATGGGAGGGTGTATAACGGGCAGGGTGTATAACAGTTGGGATGTATAACGGGCGGGGGGTATAATGGGCGGGTGTATAACGGGCGGGGGGTATAATGGACGGGTGTATAACAGGCAGGGTGTATAATGGGCGGGGAGGTATAACAGGTGGGGGTTATAAAGGGCCGGATGTATAACGGGCAGGATGTATAATGGGCAGGGTGTATAATGGGCGGGTGTATAATGGGCGGGTGTATAACGGGCAGGGTGTATAACGCGCAGTGTGTATAACGGGCGGGGGGTATAATGGGCGGGTGTATAACGGGCGGGTGTATAACGGGTGGGTGTATAATGGGCAGTGTGTATAACGGGCAGTGTGTATAATGGGCGGGGTGTATAAGGGACGGGGTGTATAACGGGCGGGTGTATAATGGGCGGGTGTATAACGGGCGGGTGTATAATGGACGGGGTGTATAACGGGTGGTGGATATAACGGGCAGGGTGTATAACGGGCAGGGTGTATAACGGGCAGGGTGTATAATGGGCGGGTGTATAACGGGCGGGTGTATAATGGACGGGGTGTATAACGGGCGGTGGATATAACGCGCAGGGTGTATAACGAGCAGTGTGTATAACGGGCGGGGGGTATAACGGGCGGGTGTATAACGGGCAGTGTGTATAACGGGCGGGGGGTATAATGGGCGGGTGTATAACGGGCGGGTGTATAATGGGCGGGAGCTATAATGGGCGGGTGTATAATGGGCGGGTGTATAATGGGCGGGTGTATAACGGGCGGGTGTATAACGGGCAGGGTGTATAACGCGCAGTGTGTATAACGGGCGGGGGGTATAATGGGCGGGTGTATAACGGGCGGGTGTATAACGGGCAGGTGTATAACGCGCAGTGTGTATAACGGGCGGGGGGTATAATGGGCGGGAGCTATAATGGGCGGGTGTATAACGGGCGGGTGTATAACGGGTGGGTGTATAATGGGCAGTGTGTATAACGGGCAGTGTGTATAATGGGCGGGGTGTATAAGGGACGGGGTGTATAATGGGCAGGTGTATAATGGGCGGGTGTATAACGGGCGGGGTGTATAAGGGACGGGGTGTATAACGGGCGGGTGTATAATGGGCGGGTGTATAACGGGCGGGCGTATAATGGGCGGGGTGTATAACGGGCGGTGGGTATAACGCGCAGGGTGTATAACGAGCAGTGTGTATAACGGGCGGGGGGTATAACGGGCGGGTGTATAACGGGCAGGGTGTATAACGCGCAGTGTGTATAACGGGCGGGGGGTATAATGGGCGGGTGTATAACGGGCGGGTGTATAATGGGCGGGTGCTATAATGGGCGGGTGTATAATGGGCGGGTGTATAATGGGCGGGTGTATAACGGGCAGTGTGTATAACAGGCAGTGTGTATAACGGGCAGTGTGTATAACGGGCAGTGTGTATAATGGGTGGGTGTATAAGGGACGGGGTGTATAACGGGCGGGTGTATAATGGGCGGGTGTATAACGGGCGGGCGTATAATGGGCGGGTGTATAACGGGCAGTGTGTATAACGGGCAGTGTGTATAACGGGCGGGGTGTATAAGGGACGGGGTGTATAACGGGCGGGCGTATAATGGGCGGGGTGTATAACGGGCGGGTGGTATAACGGGTGGGTGTATAACGGGCGGCAGGTATAATGGGCGGGCGGTATAACGGGTGGGTGTATAATGGGCGGGTGTATAACGGATGGGTGGTATAACGGGTGGGTGTATAACGGGCGGCGGGTATAATGGGCGGGCGGTATAACGGGTGGGTGTATAATGGGCTGGTGTATAACGGGCTGGTGTATAACGGGCGGGTGTATAACGGGTGAGGGTATAATGGGCGGGTGGTATAACGGTCGGGTGTATAATGGGCGGGTGTATAACGGGTGAGGGTATAATGGGCGGGTGTATAACGGTCGGGTGTACAATGGGCGGGTGTATAATGGGCAGGGTGTATAACGGGCGGGTGTATAACGGGCGGCGGGTATAATGGGTGGGTGGTATAATGGGCGGGGGTATAACGGGCGGGTGTATAACGGGCGGGTGTATAACGGGCGGCGGGTATAATGGGCGGGTGGTATAATGGGCGGGGGTATAATGGGCGGGTGTATAACGGGCAGGGTGTATAACAGGTGGGTGTATAACGGGCGGGTGTATAACGGGCGGGTGTATAACGGGCAGGATGTATAACGGGCGGGTGTATAACGGGCGGGTGTATAACGGGCAGGATGTATAACGGGCAGGTGCATAACGGGCAGGATGTATAACGGGCGGGTGTATAACAGGCCGGTGTATAATGTGCGGGTGTACAATGGGCGGGGGGTATAATGTGCGGGTGTATAACGGGCGGGGGGTATAATGGACGGGTGTATAACAGGCGGGGGATATAATGGGCGGTTGTATAACAGGCGGGTGTATAACGGGTGGGTGTATAATGGGCGGGTGTATAACGGGCGGGTGTATAACAGGCAGGTGTATAACAGGAGGGTGTATAACGGGCAGGGTGTATAATGGGCGGGTGTATAACGGGCGAGGGTTATAACGGGTGGGGGTATAACAGGCGGGTGTATAATGGGCAGGGTGTATAACGAGCAGAGGGTATAATGGGCGGGTGGTTTAATGGGCAGGGTGTATAATGGGCAAGGTGTATAACGGGCGGGGTGTATAATGGGCGGGGGGGCATATAACGGGCGGGGGTTATAACAGGTGGGTTGTATAATGGGCAGGGTGTATGATGTGCGGGTGTATAACAGACAGGGTGTATAATGGGCAGGGGGTATAACGGGCGTGGGGTATAATGAGCGGGTGTATAACGGGTGGGGGGTATAACAGGCGGGTGTATAATGGGCGGGGTGTATAACGGGTGGGGGGTATAACATGCGGGTGTATAATGGGCGGGGTGTATAACGGGCTGGTGTATAACGGGTGGGGTTTATAACGGTCGGGTGTATAATGGGAGGGCGTACAATGGGTGGGTGTATAACGGGCGGGGTTTATAATGGGTGGGGGTATAACGGGCGGGTGTATAAAGGGTGTGGTGTATAATGGGCGGGTGTATAATGGGCGGGTGTATAATGGGCAGGTGTATGACAGGCGGGTGTATAACAGGCGGGGGGTATAATGGGCGGGGGGTATAACTGGCAGGTTGTATAGCGGGCGGGCGTATAATGGGCGGGTGTATAACAGGCGGGGTGTATAACTGGCGGATGTATAACGGGCGGGTGTATAATGGGCGGGGGGTATAACAGGCGAAGGTTTATAATGGGCAGGGTGTATAATGGGCGGGTGTATAATGGGCGGGTGTATAATGGGCGGGTGTATAACGGGCGGGTGTATAATGGGTGGGTGAATAATGGGCGGGTGTATAACGGGCGGGCGTATGACGGGCGGGTGTATAATGGGTGGGTGAATAATGGGCGGGTGTATAACGGGCGGGTGTATAACGGGCGGAGGGTATAATGGGCGGATGTATAATGGGCGGATGTATAATGGGCGGGTGTATAACAGGTGGGTGCATAATGGGTGGGTGTATAACAGGTGGGTGCATAATGGGTGGGTGTATAACAGGTGGGTGTATAACGGGTGGGTGTATAACAGGTGGGTGTATAATGGGTGGGTGTATAACGGGTGGGTGTATAATGGGTGGGTGTATAACAGGTGGGTGTATAATGGGTGGGTGTATACGGGTGGGTGTATAACGGGTGGGTGTATAATGGGTGGGTGTATAACAGGTGGGTGTATAATGGGTGGGTGTATACGGGTGGGTGTATAACGGGTGGGTGTATAATGGGTGGGTGTATAACAGGTGGGTGTATAATGGGTGGGTGTATAACAGGTGGGTGTATAACGGGTGGGTGTATAATGGGCGGGTGTATAATGGGTGGGTGTATAATGGGCGGGTGTATAACGGGCGGGTGTATAACGGGCAGGTGTATAATGGGTGGGTGTATAATGGGTGGGTGTATAATGGGCGGGTGTATAATGGGTGGGTGTATAATGGGCGGGTGTATAATGGGTGGGTGTATAATGGGTGGGTGTATAACAGGTGGGTGTATAACGGGTGGGTGTATAATGGGTGGGTGTATAATGGGTGGGTGTATAATGGGCGGGTGTATAATGGGCGGGTGTATAACGGGCGGGTGTATAACAGGTAGGTGTATAATGGGTGGGTGTATAATGGGCGGGTGTATAATGGGCGGGTGTATAATGGGCGGGTGTATAATGGGTGGGTGTATAATGGGCGGGTGTATAATGGGCGGGTGTATAATGGGCGGGTGTATAATGGGCGGGTGTATAATGGGCGGGTGTATAATGGGTGGGTGTATAATGGGCGGGTGTATAATGGGTGGGTGTATAACAGGTGGGTGTATAACGGGTGGGTGTATAATGGGTGGGTGTATAATGGGTGGGTGTATAATGGGCGGGTGTATAATGGGCGGGTGTATAATGGGCGGGTGTATAACGGGCGGGTGTATAATGGGCAGTGTGTATAACGGGCAGTGTGTATAAGGGACGGGGTGTATAACGGGCGGGTGTATAATGGGCGGGCGTATAATGGGCGGGTGTATAACGGGCGGGTGTATAACGGGCGGGTGTATAATGGATGGGTGGTATAACGGGTGGGTGTATAACGGGCGGGTGTATAACGGGCGGGTGTATAACGGGCGGCGGGTATAATGGGCGGGCGGTATAACGGGTGGGTGTATAATGGGCGGGGGTATAATGGGCGGGTGTATAACGGGTGGGTGGTATAACGGGTGGGTGTATAACGGGCGGGTGTATAACGGGCGGGTGTATAACGGGCGGCGGGTATAACGGGCGGGCGGTATAACGGGTGGGTGTATAATGGGCGGGTGTATAACGGGCTGGTGTATAACGGGCGGGTGTATAACGGGTGAGGGTATAAT
This sequence comes from Somniosus microcephalus, assembly GCF_052327205.1. Classification (NCBI taxonomy): domain Eukaryota; kingdom Metazoa; phylum Chordata; class Chondrichthyes; order Squaliformes; family Somniosidae; genus Somniosus; species Somniosus microcephalus. Next base: position 21,952,789 of record NC_141014.1, read on the forward strand.
GGGCGGGTGGTATAACGGTCGGGTGTATAATGGGCGGGTGTATAACGGGTGAGGGTATAATGGGCGGGTGTATAACGGTCGGGTGTATAATGGGCGGGTGTATAATGGGCAGGGTGTATAACGGGCGGGTGTATAACGGGCGGCGGGTATAATGGGCGGGTGGTATAATGGGCGGGGGTATAATGGGCGGGTGTATAATGGGCAGGGTGTATAACGGGCGGGTGTATAACGGGCGGCGGGTATAATGGGCGGGTGGTATAATGGGCGGGGGTATAATGGGCGGGTGTATAACGGGCAGGGTGTATAACAGGTGGGTGTATAACGGGCGGGTGTATAACGGGCAGGATGTATAACGGGCGGGTGTATAACGGGCAGGGTGTATAACAGGCGGGTGTATAACAGGCCGATGTATAATGTGCGGGTGTATAACAGGCCGGTGTATAATGGACGGGTGTATAACAGGCGGGGGATATAATGGGCGGTTGTATAACAGGCGGGTGTATAACGGGTGGGTGTATAATGGGCGGGTGTATAACAGGCAGGTGTATAACAGGAGGGTGTATAACGGGCAGGGTGTATAATGGGCGGGTGTATAACGGGCGAGGGTTATAACGGGTGGGAGTATAACAGGCGGGTGTATAATGGGCAGCGTGTATAACGAGCAGAGGGTATAATGGGCGGGTGGTATAATGGGCAGGGTGTATAATGGGCAAGGTGTATAACGGGCGGGGTGATTAATGGGCGGGGGCATATAACGGGCGGGGGTTATAACAGGTGGGTTGTATAATGGGCAGGGTGTATGATGTGCGGGTGTATAACAGACAGGGTGTATAATGGGCAGGGGGGTATAACGGGCGTGGGGTAAAATGGGCGGGTGTATAACGGGTGGGGGGTATAACAGGCGGGTGTATAATGGGCGGGGTGTATAACGGGTGGGGGGTATAACATGCGGGTGTATAATGGGCGGGGTGTATAACGGGCTGGTGTATAACGGGTGGGGTTTATAACGGGCGGGGGTATAACGGTCGGGTGTATAATGGGTGGGCGTATAATGGGTGGGTGTATAACGGGCGGGGTTTATAATGGGTGGGGGTATAACGGGCGGGTGTATAAAGGGTGTGGTGTATAATGGGCGGGTGTATAATGGGCGGGTGTATAATGGGCAGGTGTATGACAGGCGGGTGTATAACAGGCGGGGGTATAATGGGCGGGGGGTATAAATGGCAGGGTGTATAGCAGGCGGGCGTATAATGGGCGGGTGTATAACAGGTGGGGTGTATAACTGGCGGATGTATAACGGGCGGGTGTATAATGGGCGGGGGGTATAACAGGCGGAGGTTTATAATGGGCAGGGTGTATAACGGGCGGGTGTATAATGGGCGGGTGTATAATGGGCGGGTGTATAACGGGCGGGTGTATGACGGGCGGGTGTATAATGGGCAGGGTGTATAACGGGCAGGGTGTATAACGGGTGGGTGTATAATGGGCGGGTGTATAACGGGCGGGTGTATAACGGGCGGATGTATAAAGGGCGGGTGTATAACGGATGGGTGAATAATGGGCGGGTGTATAACGGGTGGAGGGTATAATGGGTGGGTATATAACGGGCGGGTGTATAAAGGGCGGGTGTATAACGGGTGGGTGAATAATGGGCGGGTGTATAACGGGCGGGTGTATAACGGGCGGAGGGTATAACGGGCGGATGTATAATGGGCGGGTGTATAACGGGTGGGTGTACAACAGGTGGGTGCATAATGGGTGGGTGTATGACGGGCGGGTGTATAATGGGTGGGTGTATAATGGGTGGGTGTATAACAGGTGGGTGTATAATGGGTGGGTGTATAACAGGTGGGTGTATAATGGGTGGGTGTATAACAGGTGGGTGTATAATGGGTGGGTGTATAACAGGTGGGTGTATAATGGGTGGGTGTATAATGGGTGGGTGTATAACAGGTGGGTGTATAATGGGTGGGTGTATAATGGGTGGGTGTATAATGGGTGGGTGTATAATGGGTGGGTGTATAATGGGTGGGTGTATAATGGGTGGGTGTATAACAGGTGGGTGTATAATGGGTGGGTGTATAATGGGTGGGTGTATAATGGGTGGGTGTATAACAGGTGGGTGTATAATGGGTGGGTGTATAATGGGCGGGTGTATAACGGGCGGGTGTATAACGGGCGGATGTATAAAGGGCGGGTGTATAACGGATGGGTGAATAATGGGCGGGTGTATAACGGGTGGAGGGTATAATGGGTGGGTATATAACGGGCGGGTGTATAATGGGTGGGTGTATAATGGGTGGGTGCATAATGGGTGGGTGTATAATGGGTGGGTGTATAACAGGTGGGTGTATAACGGGTGGGTGTATAATGGGCGGGTGTATAATGGGCGGGTGTATAACGGGCGGGTGTATAACGGGCGGGTGTATAATGGGTGGGTGTATAATGGGTGGGTGTATAATGGGTGGGTGTATAATGGGCGGTGTATAATGGGTGGGTGTATAATGGGTGGGTGTATAATGGGTGGGTGTATAATGGGTGGGTGTATAATGGGCGGTGTATAATGGGTGGGTGTATAATGGGTGGGTGTATAATGGGCGGGTGTATAATGGGTGGGTGTATAATGGGCGGGTGTATAATGGGCGGGTGTATAATGGGCGGGTGTATAATGGGTGGGTGTATAACAGGTATAACGGGTGGGTGTATAATGGGCGGGTGTATAATGGGTGGGTGTATAATGGGCGGGTGTATAATGGGCGGGTGTATAATGGGTGGGTGTATAATGGGCGGGTGTATAATGGGTGGGTGTATAATGGGCGGGTGTATAATGGGCGGGTGTATAACAGGTGGGTGTATAACGGGTGGGTGTATAATGGGTGGGTGTATAACGGGTGGGTGTATAATGGGTGGGTGTATAATGGGTGGGTGTATAATGGGTGGGTGTATAACAGGTGGGTGTATAATGGGTGGGTGTATAATGGGTGGGTGTATAATGGGTGGGTGTATAATGGGTGGGTGTATAATGGGTGGGTGTATAACAGGTGGGTGTATAACGGGTGGGTGTATAATGGGTGGGTGTATAACGGGTGGGTGTATAATGGGTGGGTGTATAACAGGTGGGTGTATAATGGGTGGGTGTATAATGGGTGGGTGTATAATGGGTGGGTGTATAACAGGTGGGTGTATAATGGGTGGGTGTATAATGGGTGGGTGTATAACGGGTGGGTGTATAATGGGTGGGTGTATAACAGGTGGGTGTATAATGGGTGGGTGTATAATGGGTGGGTGTATAATGGGTGGGTGTATAACGGGTGGGTGTATAATGGGTGGGTGTATAACAGGTGGGTGTATAACGGGTGGGTGTATAATGGGTGGGTGTATAACAGGTGGGTGTATAACGGGCGGGTGTATAACGGGTGGGTGTATAACGGGTGGGTGTATAACAGGTGGGTGTATAACGGGTGGGTGTATAATAGGTGGGTGTATAACAGGTGGGTGTATAACGGGTGGGTGTATAACAGGTGGGTGTATAATGGGTGGGTGTATAATGGGTGGGTGTATAATGGGTGGGTGTATAACAGGTGGGTGTATAACGGGTGGGTGTATAATGGGTGGGTGTATAACAGGTGGGTGTATAATGGGTGGGTGTATAACAGGTGGGTGTATAATGGGTGGGTGTATAATGGGTGGGTGTATAATGGGTGGGTGTATAACGGGTGGGTGTATAATGGGTGGGTGTATAACAGGTGGGTGTATAATGGGTGGGTGTATAACAGGTGGGTGTATAATGGGTGGGTGTATAATGGGTGGGTGTATAACAGGTGGGTGTGTAATGGGTGGGTGTATAATGGGTGGGTGTATAACAGGTGGGTGTATAATGGGTGGGTGTATAACAGGTGGGTGTATAATGGGTGGGTGTATAATGGGTGGGTGTATAATGGGTGGGTGTATAATGGGTGGGTGTATAATGGGTGGGTGTATAACAGGTGGGTGTATAATGGGTGGGTGTATAACGGGTGGGTGTATAATGGGTGGGTGTATAACAGGTGGGTGTATAATGGGTGGGTGTATAACAGGTGGGTGTATAATGGGTGGGTGTATAATGGGCAGGTGTATGACGGGCGGGTGTATAATGGGTGGGTGTATAATGGGCAGGTGTATGACGGGCGGGTGTATAATGGGTGGGTGTATAACAGGTGGGTGTATAATGGGTGGGTGTATAACAGGTGGGTGTATAATGGGTGGGTGTATAACAGGTGGGTGTATAATGGGCGGGTGTATAACGGGTGGGTGTATAATGGGTGGGTGTATAACAGGTGGGTGTATAATGGGTGGGTGTATAACAGGTGGGTGTATAATGGGTGGGTGTATAATGGGCAGGTGTATGACGGGCGGGTGTATAATGGGTGGGTGTATAACAGGTGGGTGTATAATGGGTGGGTGTATAACAGGTGGGTGTATAATGGGTGGGTGTATAATGGGCAGGTGTATGACGGGCGGGTGTATAATGGGTGGGTGTATAACAGGTGGGTGTATAATGGGTGGGTGTATAACAGGTGGGTGTATAATGGGTGGGTGTATAACAGGTGGGTGTATAATGGGCGGGTGTATAACGGGTGGGTGTATAATGGGTGGGTGTATAACAGGTGGGTGTATAATGGGTGGGTGTATAATGGGTGGGTGTATAATGGGTGGGTGTATAATGGGTGGGTGTATAATGGGTGGGTGTATAACAGGTGGGTGTATAATGGGTGGGTGTATAACAGGTGGGTGTATAATGGGTGGGTGTATAACAGGTGGGTGTATAATGGGCGGGTGTATAACGGGTGGGTGTATAATGGGTGGGTGTATAACAGGTGGGTGTATAATGGGCGGGTGTATAACGGGTGGGTGTATGATGGGCGGGTGTATAATGGGCAGGTGTATGACGGGCGGGTGTATAATGGGCATGTGTATGACAGGCGTTTGTATAATGGGCGGGTGTATAACGGACGTCCGATCCGCTACTGCCCTTTGTTCCCCCCCCCCCGACCAAATTTGAATTTTACCCCCAGTATTTCACCTCACTGCGCCAACCAGTCTGTTGCTCTCAGAATGATTAAAATTTTCATAACTCAAACTAAAAGTGCCAGGTAAATACAAGTTGTTCAGCTGTGTAAGTGGTAACATAGAGAGCTGAGTTTGTGTTTTTCTGTACATGCCAAAGGAACACGACACAGTTGACTGATACCTTGCTGGGAAAGTCCTGAGCATCTGACTGTGCTGCGGAGGCAAAATGACACATCAGCTCAGATACCAGCTTGAGCTTTTATGACTAATGGTGTTTGCACAAATAGAGTTTTGTTGTGTGACACCAGACCAATAACAAGGCCAAAGTCACAAAAAAAAACTGCCCCTAAAGGTTGTTTTAAAAAAAACTCATGGGGAATTTCAGCTGACGTCTGTGGAAATTTGGTTCCCATTCACTTTGTGGTCACAGCCATTTCCAGACCTGTGGAGTCATATAGATAATCGCAATAAAAGCGATATATATCTGTTTAAAACATCAAACTCCGAGATTGGAAGGGACTTTTCTAAGCCGCCAGACTTTATTTTTTCAAATGTTTCACAGAAAGGGGCTCCCCCGATGGTGTACTGTGTAAATGCATTACCTAGTGCGGCACTGGGCCATATTGACCTGGCAAGTTTCAGGTTCAGTCCCAGGGCTTTGCTGCTTTAGCTGATCTCAGCTGGGGCAGTGGTATGGATGCTACAATTGACCTCGGGATCGGTAGTTGAAGTGGAATTTCTTGTTGTACCTTTATGCTCTTCCCTTGAAGAATAGTGTGAAGGATTCATGGGCTGATTAGCAGTCTGACAGGCCGCAACGTGAATGTTCCTACCATGGCTGTAACCATCTTTATACTAGCAGATAGAGTGGTTAATTCTATACCATCTACACCAGTGTGTACCATCTGCAAGATACACTGCAGAAACTCGCCAAGGCTTCTTCAGCAGCACCTCCCAAACCCACGACCTCTACCACCTAGAAGGACAAGGGCAGCAGGCGCATGGGAATACCGCCACCTCCAAGTTCCCCTCCAAGTCGCACACCATCCTGACTTGGAAATATATCGCCGTTCCTTCATCGTCGCTGGGTCAAACTCCTGGAACTCCCTACTTAACAGCACGGTGGGAGTATCTTCATCACACAGACTGCAGTGGTTCAAGAAGGCAGCTCACCACCACCTTGCTTCTACTGCCCCTTTCATCCTTACGCAATTGAATGCCTCTCCCTGATATTCACCCTCCCCAAATGCACTGCACCTATCGGGTGCACACACGCCATTACAGCCACTCATAGGTCTGTTCTTTCCCCCGTTGAAGGAGAAGAGAGCACAGAACCCTAGGGAGAGGGAGAGAACCGGAGGTGGGCAGCCACAGATTTCTTAGTTAACAACTGCTGAGGAGGAAGCGCTGGAGATCAGTGGCATTTCAGCGTCCCTGGCCATCGGAGATGGGGGGACGAGGACCTCCCAGCTACCTGGTGACACAATTAAATGTTAACCCACATGTCATACAACACTCAGTCATTTTGACTTAAGTTCAACAGTGATTCATATCTTTTCTCTCCGCCAGAGTCCTCTCCAAGCTCTGCTCAGCTGGACACAGATGCTATACGCCGCGGGGGGGGGGGGGGGGGTTGCCATAGATGAATGGCAGAATCATTGAGGAGCAGCAGAGAATGTGCAATGTACTGACCGGCCTTCCAAGCACACTGACCCTGATTGCAGAAAGGAGCAGTCCGCCTCAAGCATGAGTGGGCCGATGCCGCAGGGCTTGGCGACAATGTCGTCTTGCATGGAGAGAGTGGCCAACTATGGGGAACATCAAAACACAACGATCAAATAAGCCCATGCACGTCTTTACCACGGCCGTGCACACTCTGGGTGCCAACATGTCTTCCCCCTTAAATTGGATGACAAATACCTTAGCCTTGGCCTTACAGCGCCTCACTGATCTGCACCAAAGTGCTGTCCAGCACAATGGTAGCAGTGAAGTGCTGGTCTGGCCCATGAGAGCGATGATGGCGAAACGGGGACGTGGAAGTGGGGACTCCACTCAAAGCACGTCCACTTCTCACTCATTTCCCCCACCCCTGGTCAGACCGTATCCGACGTGCTGCCTTGTGTCCCGATGGCCGAGTCTGCCCCTGAACAGGCGCAGGTGGAGCAGTCTTTGGCGTGGCCCTCGCCGGCTCCAAAACCCAGAGGTCGTCGGCCAAGAGCATCTCAGCAGTCAGAGCAGGGATCAGAGCAGCCTGCTTCATCCTCTTCTGAAGCCATAGGGGTTGCACTATGTAGGAGCCATAGGAAAAGGAAGAGTAAAGCTTTGTAGTTGCACATGGGTGTATGAGAAAATGTTAAGTTGTGAAGTTTCCATTTCGTGGTATCACATAAATTTTATTAGTTTGCACCACTTTCCTGTCTTATCCATTCTTGGTTGCTGGCTCGCAAGCCGTCTTTTAACTTGTTGGATAATGAATGGGAAGACATGAATTAACGGCGACCAATGGGTGGCTGGTTGTTTGTCGGACTGCTTTGAGTTAGTGGCATTGTGTGGGGGCGGTGGGGGGGGGTTGGTGGGAAGAGTGGTTGTTGCATGTGGTTTTGACATCGGTCCACTGGTGCAACCTAAGTGAACCTTGCATTAATAAGGGCATCCCTGGCATCCCAGACAGAAATGTGAGCCCTAATTGCCCTAATCACCTTCCTCCTCCTCGTCTTTCTCACCTTCCCCCTCTTCGTCTTTCTCACCTTCCTCCTCCTCGTCTTTCTCACCTTCCTCCTCCGCCTCCTTGGAATCGTCTGCAGACAATCTGTCTTGTTCCTCCTGCAGGTCCAAATGTTGCTGCTGTGCAATGTTGTGAAGAGCGCAGCACACCATAACCATTCTGGAGTCCCTGGCTGGTGCATACTGAAGGGCACTCCCGATCTATCTGGGCACCTGAAGTGTATCTTCAGCATGCCGATGGCTTGTTCGGTCACACATTTGGTGGTCATATGGCAGTCATTGTAGCGCCGTTGGGCTTCATTGGTCGGATTTATGACAGGTGTCATCAGCCAAGTTTAAAGTGGGTATCTCTTGTCTCCTAGCAACCAACCTTAAGTGTACTTGCAGGTCCAAAGAGGTCGGGGAGCTTGGACTACCGCAGGACGAAAGCATCATGACAGCTCCCCAGGAATCTTCTGCACTCCTGCAGAAATAGCTTTCTGTGATTGTGCAGCAGCTGCACATTGATGGCTGCACGCAATCAGCCTAATGCATTCGAGTTAAACGCGGAAGTCGGTGGGTTGGAGCCGGCTTCCCGACATGCTCTCATTTTTGCCAGATTTAACCCCCACCCGCACCCAAGCCCAAGCATTCATCCAGGTTAAAACTCCCCCGCCGTGAGCTCAAACCCCACCACGGCAGTTTGCACATAAGAACATAGAAATAGGAGCAGGAATAGGCCACTTGGCCCCTTGAGCCTGCTCCGACATTCAATAAGATCATGGCTGATCTTGGGCTCAAAGCCACTTCCCAGCCGACTCCCCATAACCCTTCACTCCCTTATCTTGCAAAAATTTGTCTATCTCCACTTTAAATGTATTTAATGACCCAGCTTCCACAGCTCTCTGGGGCAGAGAATTCCACAGATTTATGACCCTCTGAGAGAAGAAGTTCCTCCTCATCTCAGTTCTGAAAGGGCGACCCTTTATTCTAAAACTGTGCCCCCGAGTTCTAGATTTCCCCATGAGGGGAAACATCCTCTCTGCATCTAACCTGTCGAGCCCCCTCAGTATCTTATATGTTTCGATAAGATCACCTCTTTGATTACTTGCTGTACCTGCATGCTTACTTTTTGTGTTTCATGCACAAGGACCCTCAGGTCCCTCTGAACTGTAGCATTTTGTAATCCCTCTCCATTTAAATAATAGTTTGCTTTTTTATTTTTCCTGCCAAAGTGGATAACCTCGCACTTTCCCACATTATACTCCATCTGCCAAATGTTTGTCCACTCACCTAGCCTGTCTAAATCCCTTTGCAGATTCTTTGAGTCCTCTGCACAACTTGCTTTCCCACCCATCTTTGTATCATCCGCAAACTTGGCTACATTACACTCAATCCCTTCATCCAAGTCATTAATGTACATTGTAAATAGTTGGGGCCCCAGCACTGATCCTTGTGGCACCCCACTAGTTACCGTTTGGTTTTAAATAATCTGGAAATAGAAAACTGGTGTAAGTTAAAGTGACCATGTAGCTGTTGGATTACGTAAAAACCCAACTAATGCCCTTTTCTTTTCTTTTTTTAGGGAAGGAAATCTGCCGTCCTTACGCGGTCTGCGGTCTGGCCTATACGTGACCCCAGTACCACACCAACATGGTTGACTCTAACTGCCCTCTGAAGCAGCCTAGCAAAAACCACTCAGTTGAATCAAATTAGGGATGGGCAGTAAATGCCTGAGTTGCCAGTGACACCCACACCCCAAGAACAAATTTAAAAAAAAAAATGTGTCTAACACACATGTAACATAGTATATAGGCCTAGAAATTCAGTTGGCTGCGCCAGCCGTTAACGCCTTAGAAGGAGCAGATCTCGAGCGCTAGGCGCTTAGCACCCGGGCGCAGCGCGATCTGCGCCTCGCCCCAACTTCAGTAGACATTTAGCGCCGGCGCAAAGTCTTTGCGCGCGCTCAGCTGCGCGCGCAGATCATGACGTCATTTCATCGTGCAACGCCCTTTGTGCGCCCGGAACCGGAACTTCACTTGCGCCGCCCCATTGTGCGCCTGGCGGCCCGAACGACTGTGAAGTGGAACAGTACACAGCCGAGGCGGGCCGCGGGGAGCGCAAATTAAAGGGCACTCCTGCAGTAGAAAAGGCAGCCGTTTTGCAACACTTCGTGAGAGACAAAGATGATGATGATGATGGTGATGGAGGAGGAGGAGGAGGAGGAGGAGGAGATGATGATGATTGAGGAGATTGAGATTGGTGTGCCGGTACCACATAACAAACTGATGGAGAGAAGCCCTCCCCAACAACACAAATACAGCAGTCTCGGCCTTTCAAAAAAACAAATCCACCCTCCCCCTTTAAGAGCTCACCGGAGCCAGAGTGTCTGCCGTCAATCAGCAGCTCGCCGCACCTGCCCTGCGCCCAACTTCCGGTGTTAGCGCCCGGGCCGCCGGCTTAGCGCCTAAAGAGAGCCGTGCATCGCCAGTTTTAGCGCTCGAGCAAACTCTTAGGGCGAAGCTAATGAATATCGGCGAAGTGGCCTCGAATTTGCGCCAGGTGCAAACTTTAGCAGCCGCCCGACTTTACCGCCCCAAAAGTGGCTATAATGAATTTCTAGGCCATAGTGCCTTTCACATTCTTAGGATGTCCCAAAGAGCGTTAAAGCCAATGAAGTACTTTGTGAAGTGCAGTCACTGTTGTAATGTAGGAAACACAGCAGCCAATTTGCGCACAGCAAGCTCCCACAAACAGCAATATGATAACGGCCAGATAATCTGTTTTTTAGTGATGTTGATTGAGGGATAAATATTGGCCAGGACACCGGGGAGAACTCCCCTGCTCTTCTTCGAAATAGTGCCATGGGATCTTTTACTTCCACCTGAGAGGGCAGATGGCTGAAGCAAAATAATACTCAAGTTACCAGCAATACAATGCTTGATGTACATAATACTTAAAATGTTTCTAAAAATAATAAAAAGTCCAAATTCTTAGGGACCAAAATTTCGGTCCAGGCCAAGGGGTAAGTGGGCCGGATTGCTAGCCAAGGGACTAGAAAATGGGGCTGGCATCAGTTCAGGTCATGGAAAAGGCCCCAAACTTTTAGCAGGCAAAGACAATTGACCATGGAGAGGGCCCTGTCCTCTGGATTTGGAAGAGGGTCGGCGTCTTGGCATCTGGGTGGCCGTGACTTGCACTCCGCTGAAATTCCACCGGTTGATCAGGACCTCCAGTGTTCTGGGCCCTTAGTATTCTTTTCAGGATTATTTTCTGACTCTTTGTTGGATGCTTTATCTGCATGGAGCCCCTCCCACTGCCCCATTGTGGACTCGGTCGACAAACAAGGAATTGGAAACCAAATATCTCAAGACAGCTGAAATGGAGGCCAACACCATTGAAGAACAGTCTAATTCAAAGGAGCCCTCTCCTACTAGGCAACATGTTATTTGGCAATTTTAATTTTCAGTTGGATAGAATTTGACCAGCAACCTTTTAGTTGTCTGCTGAGTTCATTTCCCTTTGACACTCGATTTGCATGTCAAAGAGCCGGGTTCCAAGGATCACCGTAGAGTCTCCAGCATTGGTCCACAAGTTTCACATGCATTTAACGTTACAAAGACACGAAGGAATTTCTGGTGCAATTAATTTGGGAGTATTTCTCTCCAGGAAATCAGAATCGAATCGCAATCTCTAGGCAGATTTGTACAGGTGTCTTCCTTCTCCCACATAGACAAGGGAACTCTATTAAGATTGCAGTTAGCCAGAAGTCCACCTTATATCTGCAGTACAGGAAACTCCCGTTTAAACGGCACCTAAATATCCGGAATTCTCGATTAACCGGCAAAATTTCATACTCCGAAAACAAGAACTCAATAACCGGAAATGTTGCCGAGTCCGAGTCCGAGTCTCCCGCGGTGGCCGAGTTAGTCAGTGGGGGTAGTTCTCCAAACTGCCACTACTCGGCTTCTTGGCGCCGTCGGAAGTAATTAAAGAGTTATGGAGTACCCGCAACTGGCAGCACTGTACTTAATCAAGCATCTTCCACCATCCATTTAACACAACATTCTGTAGGTGAGTACCCAATTACTGTATACTGCACATTTCTTGATTTTTTAATTCTTGTTTGTTAAAAATAGCCTCGGTAGATAACCCTCTCCGTCATCCAGAATTTTTAATCAACCGGCACCATCCCGGTCCCGTCAGTGCCGGATACCAAAGAGTTTCCTGTATTTTGCTCTACCTAAAGTTTCATACGAAAAGAATAAAATTCAGAGATTTAATGGTTTGAGATTAGATGAAGCTCTGCACCCATCACATCTCCTCATTAAACTTAAAACATAGCGGTACCTCATCAATTGTATAACACCATGCCTTTGTTACCTCGAGACTTGACTATTCCAACACACTCCTGGCTGGCCTCCCACATTCCACCCTACGTAAACTTAAGCTCATCCAACACTCGGCTGCCCATGTCCTAACTCGCACCAAGTCCCGTTCGCCCATCACCCGCTGTGCTCGCTGACCTACATTGGCTCCCGGTTAAGCAGCGCCTCGATTTCAAAATTCTCATCCTTGTTTTCAAATCCCTCCATGGCCTCGCCGCTCCCGATCTCTGTAATCTCCATCAGCCCCACAACCCCCCGAGATATCTGCGCTCCTCTAATTCTGTCCTCTTGAGGATCCCTGATTATAATCGCTCAACCTTTGGTGGCCGTGCCTTCTGTTGCCTGGGCCCTAAGCTCTGGAATTCTCTCCAGTCTGTCTGCCTCTCTACCTCTCTTTCCTCCTTTAAGTTCCTTAAAACCTACCTCTTTGACCAAGCTTTTCGGCACCTGCCCTAATTTCTCCTTATGTCGATCGGTGTCAAATTTTTTGTCTTAAAATACTCCTGTGCAGCGCCTTGGGACGTTTTACTACATTAAAGGCGCTATATAAATGCAAGTTGATGTTGTTGTTGTGCACACAGACTGCAAATAGCTAAATATAGTACACGCACTAGATTTACACTCTAGAGCTGGAACTCCATACCGCACCAATCCGGCCCCTGCTCGTCGCCTCAATTCTTGCACAGACTTTAACTTTGCCAACACAATACTTTATGTCGCCACTCGTACCAATTTTGGTCATCATCATGGGATTTATTTTTAAAGACGCAATAAAGTCCATCACTGTGAGAAGTAAAAAAAGTACGGACAATTCATTCGGTAGACTTTATCGTGGTACGGCTTTTCTCTTAAAAGGCAAGAAGAGAGTGTGAGAAAATACCTTCAGTGTGGATAAGTAATAGAAAAAAAACGGCAAGGGTGGCATTGTGCACGTGGGTCGAATAGAAGATTTGATGATGGTGCATTATTCAGAGTGCAACACAAAACTGCCATCCGATTCTGTTCATGCATTACACATTTCTAAGATCAGGTTTCCCTTTCTCCTTTCTCTGTTGTAGCAGCAGATGGAAAGCTTGTAGGTGAGTTACCTTATCATGATAAGAAGTATAACATTGGCTCCCGGATGAACAGCGCCTCCATTTCAAAATTCTCATCCTTGTTTTCAAATCCCTCCATGGCCTCGCCGCTCCCTATCTCTGTAATCTCCTTCAGCCCCACAACCGCACCCCCCCCACCCCTGCTGAGATATCTGCGCTTCTCTAATTCTGCCCTCTTGAGCATTCCTAATTATAATCGCTCAACCATTGGTGGCCGTGCCGTCTGTTGCCTAGGCCCTAAGCTCTGGAATTCCCTGCCTAAACCTGTCCGCCTCTCTACCTCTCTTTCGTCCTTTAAGATGGTCCTTAAAACCTACCTCATTGACCAAGCTTTTGGTCACCTGCCCTAATTTCTCCTTATGTGGCTCGGTGTCAATTTTTTTTTGTCTTATAATACTCCTGTGCAACGCCTTGGGATGTTTTACTATGTTAAAGGCGCTATATAAATACAAGTTGATGTTGTTGTTGTTGTTATAAACACTCGCGTTTTAATAGTCTTGTGTAGCCAGTACTGATAAGGTTATAAATGTAGTTTGCGTTTGTCTATCAGTCAATGAGTAATTAGAGAGCTTTGACCAGAATGACACCCCCTGCGTGGTTTCTATATTGTGTATGTCTGTGTGTGCGTGTGTTTACTGTGTATCTCAGAGAAAGGTCCGTGTTGCCTTTATCATTGTAAGATTCTATCACTAACACACATTTCAGTGGTGTGCAGCTGCATGTTTATCTGTACCAGTCAGTGGGGTAGAAATTGGGATAGGTTTGCAAATATTTCGGGCATAAAGCAGGCGCAACATATATCAATTTCTGACCATGAGCTCCTGCACCTGACCTGCGCCATCAGCATGGCCACTGCCATACTGGCCCTCCCTTTTTTCAAGGCATCCCTGGCGGCTGCCTAAAAGAACATAAGAACATAGGAAATAGGAGCAGGAATAGGCCATTTGGCCCTTCGAGCCTGCTCCGCCATTCAGTAAGATCATGGCTGATCTTCTACCTCAACTCCACTTTCCCGCCCGATCCCCATATTCCTCGATTCCCCTAGATTCCAAAAATCTATTGATCTCTGCCTTGAATATACTCAATGATTCAGCATCCACAGCCCTCTGGGGTAGAGAATTCCAAAGATTCACCACCCTCTGAGTGAAGAAATTTCTCCTCATCTCAGTCCTAAATGGCTGACCTCTTATTCTGAGACTGGTTCTAGACTCTCCAGCCAGGGGAAACATCCTCCCTGCATCTACCCTGTCAAGCCCTGTAAGAATTTTGTATGTTTCAATGAGATCACCTCTCATTCTTCTAAACTCTAGAGAATATAGGCCGAGTCTACTCAATCTCTCCTCATAGGACAATCTCCCCACCCCAGGAATCAGTCTGGTGAACCTTCGTTGCACTCCCTCTATGGCAAGTATATCCTTCCTCAGGTAAGGAGACCAAAACTGTACACAATACTCCAGGTGTGGTCTCACCAGGACCCTATATAATTGCAGTAAGACTTATTTACTCTTATCCTTGTAATAAAGGCCAACATATCATTTGTTTTCCTAATTGCTTGCTGTACCTGCATGTTAACTTTCAGTGATTCGTGTACAAGGACACCCAGGTCCCTCTGAACACCAACATTCCCCAATCTCTCACCATTTAAAAAATACTCTGCTTTTCTATTTTTCCTACCAAAGTGGATAACTTCACATTTCTCCACATTATATTCCATTTGCCATGTTGTTGCCCACTCACTAAGCCTGTCTATATCCCCTTGAAGCCTCCTTGCATCCTCCTCACAACTTACATTCCTGCCCAGCTTTGTAGCATCAGCAAACTTGGAAATATTACATTTGGACCCCTCATCCAAATCATTGATGTGGATTGTGAATAGCTGAGGCCCAAGCACTGATCCTTGCAGCACTCCACTAGTTACAGCCTGCCAACCCGAAAATGACCCGTTTATTCCTACTCTCTGTTTTCTGTCCGTTAACCAATCTTCAATCCATGCTAGAATATTACCCCCAATCCCCTGAGCCCTAGTTTTGTTTAATATATTATGGGGGGGAAATTCGGTTGTTAGCGCCACCGATTAACGCCTAAAGAGGCCGAGAAGTGGGGCGCTAGCCAATTTCCAGGCGGGCGCAATGCCCCATATTGACCATGCATTTTGCGCCGGCGCTAAATCTTAGTGCACGTTCGCGGGCGCAGGCTGATCATGACGTCATTCCATGGTGCAACGCCTTTTCAGCGCCCCGGACCGGAAATTGGGTGCCGCCTGCCTCTGTTGCGCCTGGCGCTAATATTGACAGCTCACTGGAACGTTCCCCAGGCACTCTCGGAGTAGGGGGGCGCTGTTTAAAGGGGACACCAGTGGTCTGAAAACGTCAGCCCTTTTGTGAACGCAACTTGTTGGCTGGTTTGATACAGTTGAGCAGCTGAAGTGCAAGAGCCTTATTGCCATTCAACCAGCGGTGCCAGAGGAC
Source organism: Somniosus microcephalus (assembly GCF_052327205.1). Classification (NCBI taxonomy): domain Eukaryota; kingdom Metazoa; phylum Chordata; class Chondrichthyes; order Squaliformes; family Somniosidae; genus Somniosus; species Somniosus microcephalus. Next base: position 21,968,494 of record NC_141014.1, read on the forward strand.
CTTTAGCCCTGTCAACATTACCTAGCTGCTGGTAAGAGCTTACAACCTTTACCTTCATCACTCTTATTATGGGGGCTGCTCTGCAAGGGAACAACCGGCTGCTAGAACATCTTGAGAGGGCACAGAGACGGAGGGAGAGAGGGCCAGGAGTGGCCAGACGGAGGAGGGCCAACAGACGTCGCCACACCAGACCTTATGCAGCGAGGGTTTTCAGACAGCAGTCCTCCTACCACAACATGTCGGAGGAGCAGTGTGTCAGAAGGCTGCGATTCCATAAGGAGGTGGTGACTGAGCTGTGCCAGCTGCTTCAGGATGATCTTCTGCCGCGCATACGGTGCAGGACATCTCTGTCGGTGCCTGTAAAGGTTACTGTTGCCCTCAATTTCTTTGCCAGCGGCTCCTTTCAGGCTGCGACTGGGGACATAGCTAACATTTCCCAGTTTGCGATGCATTGCTGCATCCGCCAAGTTACAGATGCCCTATATAACAGGCGGCGGCAATTTATTTCTTTTCCGTTCACACCGGAGAAGCAGCAGGAGCGTGCAGAAGGCTTCGCGGCAATAGCTGGCTTTCCCATGATGCAGGGCGCCATTGACTGTATGCACGTGGCTTTGCGGGTGCCTGTGAACAATCCCGAGGATTACCGCAACCGTAAGGGGTTCCACTCCCTTAATGTACAGCTGGTGTGTGACCACCGGCTGCTGAGTCTTGCGGTCAACGCACAATTCCCTGGCAGCAGCCACGACGCTTTCATCCTGCGTCAGACCACAGTGGCAGACCTTTTCGAGGCCCCGGCTCACCCACGAGGCTGGCTTCTCGGAGACAAGGGCTACCCTCTGTGCCCATGCTTTATGACCCCGCTACGTTCGCCCAGCACCCAGGCAGAGGAGAACTACAACTCCAGCCATCAGGCGACGCGGAACACTGTGGAGCACACAATTGGCGTGCTGAAGCAGCGGTTCCGATGTCTCGACAATTCGGGGGGCGCCCTGCAGTACTCGCCGGAGCGAGGCGCCCACATCGTCGTTGTCTGCTGCATGCTCCACAACCTCGCCATCCAACGCACCCAGCCAATGCCAGCCGAGCTTGAAGGCCCAGCAGATGAGGAGGAGGAGGAGGAGGAGGCGGATGCGGAGGCGGCGGCGGAGGAGGAGGTGGAGGAGGAGGAGGAGGAGGAGGAAGACGGGAGGGTTCCCGAAAGTGGAAGGGCCATTCGTCAGAGGCTCATAATGACTCGTTTCTAGGCCCCACTGACGGATTGCTTGGTGTGTTTGGGAGAGGGCCGTTTGGTTCACCCAAAGCCTATGAAGGACAGATTAAGTGTAAATAGTTTAGATATACAGTGTAAATAAAAAAAATTCTTTATTTTCAAAAAAGTGGAGCCTTCCAACTTCATAAAGCAATTGCAACAGAAAGCAAAACTAACGAGATAACACTTCAGTTACGGCTTAACACATAACTAAGGATTTAACACAAAAGTAACGGCAAAACACATAACTAAGGATTTAACACATCAGCAAGGAAATACAACTTTAATGTCTGCCAAACCCGTGACATTAACCAACACATCCCCATCATTCACAAGAGCTGTAGAGGGCCTTGAAATGTTCAACCTCGCCGTCAACGAGGCTCCCTTTACTTTTGACCCCTTGATGGGCTTCGACTTCTCATTCTGGAACGCCCCTTCCCTCCCTGCAGCTCCTCCGTAATTGGACCCCAGTGGCTGCATCAAGGCTGGGGGAGGCCTGCTGAGTGGACAAAAGTGCAGAAGCCCCTGAGGGACGGGCTGGACGACCTCTGGGCTTGGAGGGCCCGGGGGCTGACTGCTCCAACTGCTCATGGGCGGATGCAGTCTGTCCTGCAGGTGGTGGCAGCTGCAGTGGTGATGTGCCAGTGGTGGCATCAGGAATGCTGACATCCTGAGAGCGGACACCTGCTCCGTGGCCGTGCGACACACTGGCACTCTGACGGGGCAGCAGCGCAGCATGCGCCCCAATCGGCTGGCCCACAGATTGATGCCCTGCTGTGGTGCTGGAAGGGCCCCGGTTAATCCTACCTGATCCTTCAACGGTGGCAGCAGTCAGTGCTCACATGGCCTCAATCTGTGCCTGCATGAGGCCAGCGAGTGACTGCGTGGCAGGTGCCAGTGCTTCAATGAAGCCCTGGACAGTCCTTTCCAGTGCTTCGGAGAAGCCCTGGACAGTCCTTTCCAGTGCTTCGGAGAAGGCCTGCGCACTCCTTTCCTGTGCAGCGGAGAAGGCCTGCGCACTCCTTTCCTGTGCTGCACCGAAGTCCTGGAGACTCCCTCCCATTGTGTCAATGGCTTCAGGCAGCCTTCCCACTGCAGCGATCAGCTCATTGTGCCTGAGCCGAGCCTGGGTGCTCATTTCAGCTAGGGCCCGAACCTCTTCTGCGCTCTGTGCAGCAGTCATGGTGGCCTGACTCGGCCCCCGAATGTTATGTATTGTGTGTTCTCCTCCCACCTGTGGTGGCGCTGTCACAGGAGATAAATGGTTGGGTGTTCTCGGTTAAGTTTAGCCCTCTTTGTTCGGAACTTTCCAGAACTTCCTTTCCTTCCAATAAAGCACTTCATGTTTGAATCTCTGGGTTCTGGGTCCTAAATTGTGTCTAGGTAGAAAGGTACCGACACAACAAGTGGCGACGAGGAGCGGATGAATCTGCGTACGTTATGGGTGCAGTGAGTAAACAAAAATTTTAATTTGAAACGTGAGATGGCTACTATATTAGGAAACATTGGTGATTTTGATGAAAATGTGGAGCAATGGAGCGCATATACGGAACGTTTTGACTATTTTGTATTGGTGAATGCGGTGGCAAATGAAAAGGTCGTGCCTACCTTTTTGAGTGTAATCGGGCCAAAGACATTCAATTTACTTCGCAGCCTTGTGCAGCCAGATAAGCCAGGAACTAAAACATATAAGCAACTAGTGGAAATTCTTGGAGCACATTTTTCACCAAAACCTCTGGTTATTGCTGAGAGATTTAGATTTCACAAATGGAATCAAGAGGAGGGGATATCAGTGACGATGTTTATTGCTGCTTTAAAAAGGTTGTCAGAACACTGCGAGTTCAAGGAGGTGCTGAAGGACACCATTAGAGACAGACTCGAGTGTGGTCTGCAAAATGCAGACACACAGAAGCGCCTTCTTACTGAGGACAACCTTGCTCTTGAAAAGGCCATTGAAGTTAGTGTCTCCATGGAGATGGCGGAAAAGGAGGCTCACCAGTCGAGTTCAACAGGGAGAGTTCACAAGGTGTCATCTGAGCCTAAAGGTGCGCGGAACGGCACATGTTACCATTGTGGGAAAACGGGCCATCACGCTAATGACTGCTGATGTATGGAGCTGAAATGCCGAAATTGTGGCAAAAAGGGTCACATTGAACGCGCCTGTAGAGGTAAAAAAAGAACAGACAGAGCTGGGAAGCATGGAAGCAAAATGTCTGTATTTGGACAAGAGAGGAAAAAGAGTGTTCATTCAGTGCAGTATGATGGAACAAGCAAAACAGAGGGGAGCGACACCTCTGAGGAGGAAGAGGTGCACATACTGACGGTTGCAGGTGGTCCAAATGGCTACTGGGTGTCACCACTGGTGGAGGGACAATCAGTGCGGATGGAGGTGGACACAGGCGTGGCTGTGTCCCTTGTTTCAGACACTGTCTACAACAAAATGCTAAAGCATCTTACCCTTCAGCCAACAAACATTGTGCTAAAGACGTATACCGGCAAACCTGTGGCCATGAGAGGCATCATTGAGGTGACAGTTAAATTGAACGGACAGACTGCAAAACTGCCACTATATGTGGTAAAGGGAAATTGCCCATCGCTACTGGGACGTGCGTGGCTAGAGAAAATCACACTGGACTGGCCTGCAGTCCGCATGATGTCAAAAGGGGAGTCAGGTCTGACTGCAGTGTTAAACAAACATGCAGAACTCTTCAATGGTGAACTTGGGAGCATGAAAAAGATCAGCGTGAGACTGGACATTAAACCTGACAGCAAGCCGAAGTTTCACAAAGCCTGAACTGTACCCTATGCAATTAGGCCAAAAGTTGAGGCTAACTTGGAGGCCTTCGTCGAGAATGGAGTCCTGGAGCCTGTGAGCGTGAGCAAATGGGCCACACCCATTGTTCCTGTCCTGAAAAAGGATGGATCTGTTCGAATCTGCGGGGATTTTAAAGTGACTATTAACCCGGTGCTGTCTGTGGAACAGTACCCTCTTCCCCTCATTGATGATCTTTTTACGGGCCTGGCCGGAGGGCAAAAGTTCAGCAAAATAGACTTATGCCAGGCTTATCTACAAATGCATGTCGATGACAAATCAAAGGAGCTGCTGACAATTGTGACACACAAGGGGCTATACAGGTACTGCCGCCTTCCGTTTGGAGTTACGTCGGCCCCTGCTCTATTCCAAAGGGCAATGGATCAGATTTTGAGTGGACTGCCAGGAGTCCAGTGCTACCTGGACGACATCCTTGTCATTGGGACAAATGAGGAGGATCATCTTCTGAACTTGGATGCGACACTACAAAGACTGAAAGAGTACGGACTCAGAGTTCGTAAAGACAAATGTGAATTCTTTCAGTCTTCAGTTGAGTACCTGGGGCATGTGATTGATGCTACTGGCCTGCATAAGGCGCCGTCAAAGGTCAAGGCGATCGTGGAGGCCCCAGCACCCCAGAATGTGAGCCAGTTACGTTCATTTCTGGGGCTACTTAACTACAATGGGAAGTTTATTCCAGACTTAGCAACATTGCTGAAGCCGTTACATCAGTTGCCATGTCAAGGCAAAACATGGAAATGGACTGAATTGTGCAACGAAGCTTTCGCCCAAGCAAAGAAAGCATTGCTGAAATCAGAGGTCCTGACACACTTCGACCCAAAGCTACCCGTGCAGCTAGCATGTGATGCATCACCATATGGTGTGGGAGCAGTCATATCCCACATCATGCCTTCGGGTGAAGAGAAACCTATCGCCTTCGCATCACGCGCCTTGAACAAGGCCGAGAGTAACTATGCGCAGATCGAGCGCGAGGTCTTGGGAATCGTTTTTGGAATTCAAAAATTTCATCAGTACCTGTTTGGGAGAAGGTCCACACTCCTGATGGACCACCGTCCATTGACTTCAATCTTCGGGTCCCACACCGGAATTCCATCTCTCGCTGCAAGCAGGATGCAAAGGTGGGCTTTACTGTTGTCAGGACACACATACGACATCAAATATCGCAAATCAGACTTGCACGGCAACGCAGATGGTCTCTCAAGGCTACCCTTGCCTGTTACTCCCCCAGAGCCTCGTCAGATAGACATCTTCTACTTTAGACAAGTGGAGGGAGCACCTGTCACTGCAGTTCAGGTGCGAAGGTACACCCGCAATGATCCAGTCCTGTCTGAGGTAATGGACGATGTCATTCGAGGGAGAGCTATAGGAGATTCTCCTAGTTTGAAACCTTACGTTTCAAAAAGAAATGAGCTCTCCGTCCAGGCAGGTTGTCTCCTTTGGGGACGCCGTGTCATCATTCCGCCACCTCTGACGGAACCTATACTGCAACAACTTCATACAGGCCACAGTGGGATGGTTCGGATGAAGGAAATGGCAAGAAGCTACTTCTGGTGGCCAGGTCTCGATGGGAATATTGAGGAGAAAGCCAAAACATGTTCCCCATGTCAAAGGGTCTGGAATGTTCCACAGCTGGCAACCCTACACCCCTGGGATTGGCCTGCAGAAGTGTGGCAGCGAGTACATGTGGACTTCGCCGGTCCTTTCGAAGAGAAGATGTTTATGGTGGTTGTGGACGCTCGTAGTAAGTGGCCGGAGGTTGCTGTGATGAGGTCTACCACGGCAGAGAAAACAATTGAGAAACTTGGTGAGATGTTCAGCCGTTATGGCTCACCGGAACAACTCGTAAGTGACAACGGTCCACAATTTGTATCACAGGAGTTTGCAACCTTCCTGCATGTGAATGGTGTCCATCACATCAGGTCTGCGCCCTATCATCCCTCTACTAACGGCCAGGCAGAAAGGTTCGTGCAAACTTTGAAGCACGCCTTGAAGGCATCGCAAGGTCAGGGCTCAATCCACCAACGTCTGAACAGCTTCCTGTTGTCCTACAGGAACGAGCCACATGCCACAACCAAAACTTCCCCCGCTTCGCTCATGATGAAGAGGCAGTTGCGGACAAGTTTTGACTTACTCAAACCTCCAAGGGCAGAGCAGGTTGTCCATCATCAACAACAAGCTCAAGTTGAAAAGAGAGAGAAAAGAGCCAAGGAGAGACGGTTTCATCCGGGAGAGCATGTCCTAGTTCGAAACTACAACACTGGACCGAAATGGTTTCCTGCTACGGTGATCGCGCAGATGGGCCCTGTGTCTTACACGGTTGAGACTGCTGAGGACATCGTCTGGAGAAGACACACAGATCAACTGTTGCTAGGAGCAGAGACAGCCACAGAGGCTCCAATGGCTGGTTGGCCTGAACTGTTTCCGAATGATACCGCAAACCAGCATCCTTTGCCACAGTGCTCTTCTCCAACACAGGAAGTCAAAGAGACTGTTCCACCTGTGCAAACTCCTGACTTTCGACTGACACAGGCACCTTCTCCATCTAGGCCTGTGTCAATGCCTACTGCTGTGGAAGCCAGCGATGACCGCCGGTATCCTGTCAGAGAGCGGCGGCCTCCAAGACACTTGGATCTGTAGGCTTAGTGACTTACCCACAAGACTGGGGCAGAATAAACCCCAAGGTAAAGTCAGGGGTTGAGGCAGTCTACCTCTACCCTAGGTTAGTTGAATGCATTGAAAGCAACTTACCTGTTGAGGAATAATGTGGACCTTCCATTTAAGAGGGGAGGAAATGTTATGTATTGTGTGTTCTCCTCCCACCTGTGGTGGCGCTGTCACAGCAGATAAATGGTTGGGTGTTCTCGGTTAAGTTTAGCTCTCTTTGTTCGGAACTTTCCAGAACTTCCTTTCCTTCCAATAAAGCACTTCATGTTTGAATCTCTGGGTTCTGAGTCCTAAATTGTGTCTAGGTAGAAAGGTACCGACACAACACCGAACTTCCCTTCCCCCCTGCGTTGGTGCAGCCCGCTGGTTCCTGGAACTGGCTCCTCATCAGAGGCACCCCCCCCCGCTCCCCTCCAGGGAAGATCTATCCCCACTCTGAAGCTGCCGTGCCTCCCCTGAGGCTGGCACGGAAGGTCCGGCTTCCTCCAGCTGGTCGCCTCCGGACTCAGTGGGACTGGCATCTTGAGGGCCCTGCTCTCGATCTGATGATGCTGCATCTGAAAGCATGGAGGTTGAAGAGTGGATTTAGCGAGAGGAGAGGTTGGCAGCAAGGGATGCAAGATCGGTGCAATGCTATGACATGGGTCCACTGTGAAAAAGCATGCCGGTGGAAGGACACAGATCAAAAAGGTCATAACCTTACCATCGCCATGCACAATGGGGTCAGCTGCTCCAGTGGTGACAGGACCAGTCAGGCGGCCGCCAACAATCTGGTGCACTCGCTCCTCCAGGTCCGTCAGGTTCTGGAGGTTTGGAGGTCCTACCCCGGTCTGGGTCTGTTGTCGCCGGTTCCTTGCCAGCTTGTACTGCAAGAGAAAGGACAGGAAATGATGAGATATCATGGCGTCATCTGTCATGTCATGCCCCCCTTGGTGGATTAGTCCTGGCATCATGGCGTCATCTGTCTGTGCAAGTGTGTTCCCAGAAAGGGCCATGGGTGCGTGCTCGCAGATAGCCACTGGTGCATGGCGCACCCGTTGGCCATAAAGTCAGGTGCAGATGAAGGCATGAATAGGACTGGCAAAAAAACACTCACCCTGACGACCCGAGTGAGGTCGTTGAATTTCTTGCGGCACTGCAATGGAGTCCTGACCACCAGGCTGCTGGAGTTGACCCTCAGAGTGATGGCCCTCCATGCTCTGCGGTAATCCTGCAGACTAGGCCTCCTGCCATTGTCCGCGTACAGGACCGCTCGACGGCGCTCCACCCCGCCCACCAATGCATCCAATGCATCCTCCGTGAAGCACTGTGCTCTTTGCCTTGCCCTCTCCATCCTCAGAAAGTTTGAAGCGCAGAACAAAACACAGCGCCGAAATTCAGTTCTGCAGGATGCAGAGTGTGGCTGCTGATCCTTCTCGACCCACCCCTTTAAGAGCTGGCCGGCTCCTGACTCTCTCGTGATCATCGATGATTGACTGCACCTGCGCTGCACCCGACCGCCCCGATATTGAGTAGCGCCGCCATGTTAGCGCCCTAAGTCTACCGTGCAACGCCTGATTTCGCGCCGTGATCAACTTAGGGGCGCTACAACCCAATATCGCGCTAGGTGGCGCTAAATTGCACCTAGCGCAAAACTTTGCGCAGCGCCAAGTCTAATGCCCCAAGCGGGGCTATACCCAATTTCTAGGCCTATGACTCTATAACCTCTTGTGTGGCACCTTATCGAATGCCTTCTGAAAATCCAAATGCACCACATCCCTTATCTATTCTGCTAGTTACAACCTCAAAAAACTCTAACAGATTTGTCAAACACGATTTCCCTTTCATAAATCCATGTTGACTCTGTCCAATCCTATTATTATTTTCTAAGTGTCCTGTTACCTCGTCCTTAATAATAGGTTTGAGCATTTTCCCTACTACTGATGTCAGGCTAACTGGTCTGTAGTTCCCCGTTTCCTCTCTCCCTCGTTTCTTAAATAGTGGGGTTACATTTTCTACCTTCCAATCTGCAGGAACCATTTCAGAATCTATTGAATGTTGGAAGATGACAACCAATGCATCCACTATCTCTATAGCCACCTCTTTTAAAACCCTAGGATGTAGGCCATCAGGTTCAGGGGATTTATTGGCTTTCAGTCCCATTCATTTCTCCAGTACTTTTTTTTTACTAATACTAATTTCTTTCAGTTCCTCATTCTCACTAGAGCCTTAGTTCTCCATTATTTCTGGGAATTTTTTTGCGTTTTCTTCCATGAAGACAGACACAAAGTATTTGTTTAATTTCTCTGCCATTTCCTTATTTCCCATTCTAACTTCTCCCGCCTCACCCTGTAAGGGACCCACATTTACTTTTGCTAATCTTTTCCTTTTTACGTATCTATAGAAGCTTTTACAGTCTGTTTTTATGTCTCTTGCTAGTTTACTCTCATATTCTATTTTCCCTTTCTTTATCAATTTCTTGGTCCTCCTTTGCTGAATTCTTAAATCCTCCCAATCTTCAAGCTTACTACTCTTTTTGGCAACATTGTAAGCCTCTTCCTTTGATCTAATACTATCTTTAACTTCTCTTAGCCACGGTTGGACCACTTTTCCTGTGGGGTTTTTGTGCCTTAAAGGAAGGTATATTTGTTGTAAATTATGTATTAATTCTTTAAATGTTAGCCATTGCTTTTCTACTGTCATACCTTTTAATGTAGTTTCCCAATCTACCATAGCCAACTCGCCCCTCATACCTAAGTAGTTTGCTTTGTTTAGAGTGAAGACCCTAGTTTCAGATTTAACTAAATCACTTTCAAACTGAATATAAAATTCTATCATATTATGGTCACTCTTCCCTAAAGGCCCCTTTACTACAAGGTTATTAATTAATCATTTTGCATTGCACAATACTAGATCAAAAATAGCCTGTTCCCTAGTTGGCTCCTCAACATACTGATCTAGAAAACTATCTTGCATACATTCCATGAATTCGTCCTCCACACTATTACTGCAAATTTGGTTTGCCCAGTTTATATGTAGATTAAAGATCCCATGATCACTGTATTACCCTTCTTACGTGCGCCTCTAATTTCCTGATTTATACTCTACCCTACATTACAACTACTGTTTGGGGGGCAATAAACAACTCCCACCAATGTTTCCTGCCCTTTGCTTTTTCTTAGCTCCACCCAAACTGATTTTACTTCTTGATTTTCTCTCTACTGTCTTTAACCCATCCTTTATTATCAGGGCTACCCCTCCCCCTTTTCCATTTTGCCTATCTCTTCTAAAAGTTAAGTATCCTGGAATATTTAGTTCCCAACCTTGGCCACTTTGCAACCACGTCTCCGTTATGGCTATTAGATCAAACCTGTTCATTTCTATCTACGCTATTAATTCAGCTATTTTGTTGCGAATGCTACGCACATTCAGATATAATGCCTTTAGTTTTGACTTATTTCTATTTTTCCCTGATGTCACCTTAGTCACTGATGCCTTATTACCTTTGTTACTCTCTCTGTCCCTTCCTGGCCCACACTGCTTACTTTACCCAAAACTCTGCTCTGCTCTGGAGCCTTGACATTTCTCTCGCTGCTTTTAAATTTACTCTTTCCTGAATCCTCCCACCCCCCCTTCATTAGGTTAAAGCCCTGTCTACTGCCCTAGTTATTCGGTTCGCCAGGACACTGGTCCCAGCCCGGTTTAAGTGGAGCCCGTCCCAACCAAACAGCTCCCTCTTTCCCCAGTACTGGTGCCAATGCCCCATAAACTGAAACCCCTTCCTCACACACCACTCTTTGAACCATGCATTTAAAACTCTAATCTGTTTGTCCCTGTGCCAATTTACACGTGGCTCAGGCAACAATCCAGTGATTATTACCTTTGAGGTTCTGCTTTTTAATTTGGATCCTAGCTCCTCAAACTCCCTCAGCAGAACCTCATTCTTAGTTCTACCTATGTCGTTGGTTCCTACGTGGACCACGACAACTGGATCCTCCCCCTCCCACTCCAAGTTCTTCTCCAGCCGCAAGGAAATGTTTTTAACCCTGGCAGGCAACACAACCTTCAGAACTCTCGGTCGCGGCTGCAGAGAACCATATCTGTCCCCCTGACAATACTGTCCCCTACCATAACTACATTCCCTTTCACTCCCCCCACTTGAATGGCCTCCTGCACCATGGTGCCATGGTCAGCTTGCTCATTCATCCTGCAGGCTTTTCCCTCATCCACACAGGCAGCAAGAACCTCATACTTGTTGGACAAGGGCAAAGTCTGAGGCTCCCCCAGCACTGCACCTGGGGTCCCCTTACCTGCCTGAGTTGCAGTCACACCCTCCTGTCGCTGACCACTAACCAGACCTGTACCACTATCTAACCTAAGGGGCGTGACTGCCTCCTGGATCAAAGTATCCAGGTAACTCTCCCCATCCCTGATGCCCCGCAATGTCTGCACCTCAGACTCCAGCTCAAAAACTCTGAGCTGAAGTTCCTCAAGATGCAGGCACTTACTGCAAACCTGGTTGTCCGCGATCACAATGCTCTCCACAAACTCTCACATGCTGCAGTTACGGCACACCACCTGCACTGCCATCCCTATATGACCTTGTTTTATTTAATTAAATTTGTATTTAGGTAACTTATTTAGCGTGTACTTTCTTGACTACTTACTTGATCTAGCTTAAGTTAAGGGTACTGAAATTAAATATCTACCTGTAACACAAAGCACTACAAGTATTCTCTTCTTCTTAGGCAGTCCCTCAGAACCGAGGATGACTTGCTTCCACATTAAAAATGAGTTTGCAGGTGACTGATGAGTGCAATGCGGGACATACAATTTCTGTCACAGGTGGGGCAGACGGTGGTTGAAGGGGCGGGTGGGTGGGGTGCTTGGGTTGACGTGCGCTCCTTGTGCTGCCTGCGCTTGGCACTTGACAGAGTGATCTCCTGGACGAGTTTCGATCGCCTAGATGGGTCAGAGAGGAATTTCCCAGATTTTTCCTCCCAAATTGGCCATTGGGTTTTTTATCTGGTTTTTCGCCTCTCCCGGGAGATCACATGGGTTCGGGTGGATGGAGAGGGGTAGAAGATTTGAGGTTAGGATCAGATCAGCCATGATCTTATTGAATGGTGGAGCAGGCTCGAGGGGCCGATTGGCCTACTCCTGCTCCTATTTCTTATGTTCTTATGTTCTAATGTTCCGCTTGCTCCCGGCGAAGAGACTCGAGGCGTTCGGCGCCTTCCCGGATGCTTCTCCTCCACTTTGTGCGGTCTTGGGCCAGGGATTCCCAGGTGTCGGTGGTGATGTTACACTTATTCAAGCAGGCTTTGAGGGTGTCCTTGAAGCGTTTCCTCTGCTCACCTGGGGCTCTCTTGCTGTGCCGGAGCTCCGAGTAGAGTGCTTGTTTTGGGAGTCTCGTATCGGGCATGCGGACAATGTGGCCCGTCCATCGGAGCTGATCGAGCGTGGTCAAAGCTTTGATGCTGGGGGTGTTGGCCTGAGCAAGATCACTGATGTTGGTGCGCCTATCCTGCCAATGGATTTGCAGGATCTTGCAGAGGCAGCGTTGGTGGTACCTCTCCAGTGCTTTGAGGTGCCTGCTGTACATGGTCCATGCCTCTGAGGCATACAGCAGGGTGGGTATCACTGCTGCTCTGTAGACCATGAGCTTAGTGCCAGGTTTGAGGTCCTGGTCTTCAAACACTCTCTTCCTCAGGCGACCGAAGGCTGCACCGGCACACTGAAGGCAGTGTTGGACTTCGTCGTCGACATCTGCCCTTGTTGACAGTAGGCTCCCGAGGCATGGAAAATGGTTCACGTTGTCCAAGGCCTTGTCGGGGATTTTGATAATCGGGGGTCAGTATTGTGTGGCAGGGGCAGGTTGGTAGAGGACCTTTGTCTTACGGATGTTTAGTGTAAGGCCCATGCTCGCGTACGCTTCTGTGAAGGTGTTGACGATGGTTTGGAGTTTGACCTCCAAGTCAGCGCAGATGCAAGCGTCGTCTGCATACTGTAATTTGACGACAGAGGATGGGACAACCTTGGATCTGGACTGGAGGTGACGGAGGTTGAACAGTTTCCCGTTTGTTCTGTAAATGAGCTCCACTCCAGCGGGAGCTTACTGAGGGTGAGATGGCAAAAAGCAACAACTCCTTCCCCTCTTCTCCGAATTCCCACTCTTTCCAAATTCCCAAATAACGCACGCTGTTTAAGCCCATTCCATTTAATCCCGCTCTGTGCAGACCGCCTAGCAAAAGGCAGTATTGGCTCAATTTAAATATGTAAAGAAGGGTATTGAGCCTGTTTCAGGACCCTTCTGCAAAATGCGTGAAAACCTAGGCCTGCATTCCTGCTCTGCCTAGTTTTTCCAGTTCGACAGCGGTCTCACCGAGTCCTCTTGTGGAGCCAGGAGGAGGAAGAGTGCCCCTCCTGGCTCCATAGCGCTACTGCAGGCTGCTGTCGTAAACCTCCTCGTGTTTGTCTCCGGCACTTCCCCTGGCCAGGATTTGCCTGAGGGTTGCTGCCGGCGAGGCGGTCGACCGAAATTCGATCCCTGACGTCACCGGCTGCCACAGGCGCTGGCAGTTGGCCTCTATTATTAAAATGAGGCCCGAGGCCCAATTTCAGGTGAGCCTCAGGCACATGCAGGGTGCAGCGCTTTGCCTATTTTGGGCCTGAAAACGAATTTCCACCCCAGTGTTTTTAAAGCGCTGGCCGGACTCAGGAACAGGACCAGCCTAGCAACAAGGAGCTGCGCTATAAGGAAGCAAATGGCATATCAGACCATTGTGGCCCAATGTAACATTTGCTCATTCAAGTTGCATGTGAATTATTTTGAACTGGAGCAAGGGCCAAAATTGTCAAAATTCACCAAGGTGGGGGTGGGATTGCAAATGAACCAAATCAGGATGCTCAGTGACAGAAGGATCTAGATAAATTAGACAATCGGGCTGAGAAATGACAACTGCAGAGTGAGGAGTCCAGGAAAGAAGAATAAACACTATAAACTAAATGGTGTTAGGTTAGAGGGTACAGCACAGGAGAAGGATCTGGAGGTATTGGTGGACGAAATATTGAACCAGTTGCCCAATGTGCAGCAGTGATAAATAAGGTAGATAGAGTGGTTGTACAGAGCATGGAAGAGAACACGAATCACTGGATGTGACACTCACCCTATACAGAGCTTTGGCCTAACCCCATCTAGTGTACTGTGGACAGTTCTGGTGGCCATATTACAGGAAGGACATCATAGTCCTGGAAAAGGGGCAGCAAAGGGGCTACCCCTCGGACATCTGAGCTACAAGGAGAGGCTATGGAAACTGAGATTGTTTACGTAAGAAGAGAAGACTGAGAAGGAATCTTCTTGAGGTAATCAAGGTTCTTAAGAGTATCGACAGGTTGAACTTCGAGAAACTGTTTATCATGGACCCAAGAATAACAAGAGATATGGGATGAAGGTGAGAAGCGAGAAGTTCAATGAACAGATCAGCCAGAACTACTTCACACAGAGGCTGATGATTGTTTGGAATGGACTGCCCAGGGAGGGACTGAAACTGATAACATCAGTAATTTTAAGGGGAAGTTGGACAGGCATTTGGTGAGAAATTTCAATTGAAGGATATGAGTAGTAACTAAATATTCTGTTTTTGAACTCTGAGGCTGACCGGTGGAAATAAATGGTCTTTTCTGGTCCGTATGGTCCCCGAGAAATGCAACCAGGGTTCCTCCCCCTTACTGAGAAGAACATGTGTGTGCACAATGGATGAAGAAGAAGTTTGGTCCCATTTTCAAATAGCTCGTCAATGCTCACCGCCTTGCCTCACACATGAAGAATGGACGAGGTAATGGAAGGCAGCCAGCGGCATGGCACTGGACCTCAGGCAGTGTGTTCAGGAGAGGAGGGCAGAAAGCTGAGGCCCTCCCAAAAACTGATAGCCTCAGAGTTACACTTTGTTTTTTTTAGAGAAATTGTTCAGGCTTTAACAGATTCACAATGATCGCCATAATCAGATCTTGTCTGGGTCAAGAAATTATACAATATTATTGGTAAACTTCTCCTGGCAGAGTGGAATCAGCCGAGAGTGAACAATCACCTTCTTTGTCAAAATCTCTAGTTTTATTAAGTCTTGTGCTATGCTATTTCAGATTGGCAGATTTTAAACTGAGATTTTTTTAATCTACAGTTAAATAGAGATCTGAAGCGAAAAAACATCCTGCGATATACTGATGGGAGCAAGAAACACAAATGCACAATGAATAGTCCGCAATGGGTTAAATACTTTTCACAAGAAACACTCCTGAAGAAATTAATGAGTCTTTTGAGCTCCTGGCATAGTTTCATCTTCCCATACCACTTTCAGTATTGTGCAATGTATTATAATGTAATACAATGAATAGTCTCCCTCAAGTATGGAACAAAAGGTAAGCCATCCGTCTTCTCAAATGACAGAAACTATCAGAATTGCAGTACTCTTTCAGTGTCCTGGTTTAAAGCATTCAATTCTTTAGAAGCCAAATTCCAAAACAATTGAACGATAATACAATTAATAAATGCAAAAGCCACAGCAAACAATGGCCCTGAAATTCCACACCGTTCTTCTCGTGCCAAACCCTGAAATTGGGCCAAGCTTATTTTCTGGGCAGAATACTGTGCCAGGAGGCGTTTCTGCCAATGTTATGGCCCACAATCGATCTCCTCAAATCTCCGAAATGCAATTCGGCCCCTGTCCCGATCCTCCTGCCATGTCCCCAGCTATCTAATTTTAAAATATTCAAAATGAGCCCTGAATTTCCTGGCGAGGCACGGCTGATGCCAGATTCAGCTGGGACCAGGCGGGAGCGAGGAGCTATTGAGCCTGAAGACTGCTGAAAGTTTGAGGAACGAATAACGGCAGCTGGGAACAAATGTTTGGAGCAATTCTGTTTGCGTTCAGCCTAGACAACCTAGGGCGTGCTCCTGACTACCTGTGGTAGTGTGAGACCATGGGTCGTCGGATAGATTTTAACCCCTCATGACCCACCCACCCACAATGAGGACTTCCCAGGAGAATCTATGTCATTCCCTATGTCTATACTTAAGGCCAACATCCCCAGCATCGAAGCTTTGACCACGCTCGATCAGCTCCAATGGACGGGTCACATTGTCCGCATGCCCGATACGAGACTCCCAAAACAAGCGCTCTACTCGGAGCTCCGGCATAGCAAGAGAGCCCCAGGTGGGCAGAGGAAACGCTTGAAGGACACCCTCAAAGCCTCCTTGAAAAAGCGTAACATCCCCACCGACGCCTGGGAATCCCTGGCCCAAGACCGCACAAACTGAAGGAGAAGCATCCGGGAAGGCGCCGAACACCTCGAGTCTCTTCGCCAGGAGCAAGCGGAAGCCAAGCGCAGGCAGCGCAAGGAGCGCACGTCAACCCAAGCACCCCACCCACCCGCCCCTTCAACCACCTTCTGCCCCACCTGTGACAGAGACTGTAGGTCCCGCATTGGACTCATCAGTCACCTGCGAACTCATTTTTAATATGAAAGCAAGTCATCCTCAGTTCCGAGGGACTGCCTAAGAAGGAGAAGACTTTAGTATGCCATTGTCATTGAGAAGGAGGAGAAGCAAGAGAGAATGGAAAAATGAGGTACTATTTAAGGAGTGATGGGTGATAGGTGAGTGGGATAGGTGAGTGGGACCTGGTGCAGCATAGGATATGGGCAGCAAAGTTTTGGATGAACTAAAGTTTACAGCGGGTGCAGGATAGAAGGCTGGCAGGAGAGCATTGGAATAATCGAGTCTGCAGGCTTCGAAGGCTCATAAGGATCTGCCATGTCCAGCCATTCCAAATTTTTAGCACCCGACTACTCCCACCCCAGCCCAAGCTAAGGTCCTGGCCCTTTGCCTCCTTCCAGGCCCCAATCTGTGTCTCCCTCTTGGCCTGGGCTGCTTGCTTCTTCCCAGTTCAGATCCCAGCCCTGGCTTTAGTTTTTTTTTCTCACCTGTTGTATATGTTGCAGCTGCTCTAAGATGGCCTCTCCCTGCCTGGTCCAGTACCCACAACCAGCCTGGTACATGTTGGCTGCCATCTTGCTGTGAGCCCAGCCCTGTAGGGGGTGGCGGGTGTGGCGCGTGCGCCCAGTCAGTTATGCCCCTGACTGTTTGTGAGCGGTTCGAATCGCTCCCACGCCCCTGGGTTCTAGACACCGGACTTAGGTACAGGCAGCGATACAGAAAACTCGAGTAGACAGGTGGTTTGGATGCAAGCAAAAACCAAGATTTTATTGAACAGGAAAAATTAATACAGTCTTAAAAGAAGTTACCGCTATAACATTACAGGCAAATGCACTTATACAGGCAATGGGGAACACACGGCACATCGAGGGAAAACAACTATCTTAACAATCCCCTTATCCTTATCCCACCCACTATACCTAACTAGATTAAGCTATGAGGGGTCAGAATCTATGCTCACCAATTAAAAACGGGGTTTGTTCAATTCAAAACAGCGGTGGGGTTCGGGGTTCGCTCTTGGTGCTCTCTGGAGCCTGCCATCGTCACGTGGTCTCTGGGTGCTGCAAGGGCATTGTCCAGGTTCGAGTACCCTGAAGTCAAAGTCTCTGTTTGGGTACTTTACCTTGCAGGGATGATTCTTCATCGACAGCTGCCAGTTTGAGTTAGTGTGCAGATATTCGAAAGTCGGCCGAGGCTGAAGGCCCGATGATTCGAAGCCTCCCCTCGTTTGGTCTCCTCCAGCCGGTCTGCCCCTCGGTGGTTTTCCCTTCTCCCCTCGTCACGTCCCGCCTCGCCTGGCCTGAATCTGTCCGTGTCTGCCCGACCCGGTGCCGGGGCAGTTCCAGATGGAATGGGAACAAGGCACGGGCAGAGGCCAGGAGGTAAGCGCGGGACGGGGAAAGAGCGGCAGCCACGAGGGCAGCACCAGCACACCAACCAACGAACTCTACGGACCTACTCCTCCTCCGAACTAGCTGCCCTAACTCAATGCTACCCGGGGCCTTCAATTATACCTTCGTCGAAAACCCTTATCTTCGTGTCAAATCAGGTTAGTTCTTTGTCTTAAACTTGGCGGGGTAGTTTAAAATAATGGTAGCAATTCATACTAACGGTTTTTAGATGGCCGGTAATTGCATCTACCGGCCCGATAATAGACTTGTATTGTCCTGAAAGTTCCTTGATGGGTTTGTCCAACCTCGATGGCTGTGTTAAACTGTTTCCGATAATGTATGCAGACTGTTTGATGGCCTTAACTATAGGCCTAAACTGCAATTAGATCCATCTCCAATTCAGTCTAATGCATAATTCAGAGTCCTGTCTTGTTCCAAAACACAAAATTTTCTCTTCACAGAAAACCTGCAGCCTTCGTTTTGCTTTCTCCCAAGCTGTCTGTGCTGCAGAATCATTTTGGAATCCCACAGGCTTTCTGCCATGAGGCACGGACACCATCTTGGGTACCCTTTTTAATTTAAAATGTCCATGCAGGGTCCCTTTTATTAATAATAACCTTCAGGGAGATGCAGAAATTTTGCAAATCTTACAGCCCCTACACAAAGGTAAAAAGAAAGAAAAGAAAGACTTGTATTTTTCTAGCAGCTTTCATGACCTCAGAACGTGACAAAGTGCTTTACAGCCAATGAACTACTATTTGAAGTGTAGTCACTGTTGTAATGTAGGAATCGTGGCAGCCAGTTTATGCACAACAAGTAGCAATGTGATGATGACCAGCTAACCTGTTTTTGGGATGTTGATTGAGGGATAATTATTGGCCAGGACACTGGAGATAACTCCTCTGCTCTTCTTCGAAATAGTGCCATGGGATCTTTTACGTCCACCTGAGAGAGCAGACGGGGCCTCGATTTAACGTCTCATCCAAAAGACGGCACCTCGGACAGTGCGGCACTCCCTCAGCACTGCACGGGGAGTGTTCAGCCTAGATTTTTGTGTTCCAGTCTCCGGAGTGGGACTATGAACCCACAACATTCTGACTCAGAGGCAAGAGTGCTACCCACTGAGTCACAGCTGACTCTTCAAAGCAACAACTGGATGTAATCAGTGATGAAACTTGTTTGAAAAGTGTACAGAGAGTGTTGGAAACATACAGAGGAGAAAGGAAACAGAGACAAGGAGGGATTACGGGAAGAGGCTGGAAAAAAATAGTTGGAGACAAACAAAGAGATACAGAGATGAGAGAGTGTGTGAGAGTCTTACAGAGAGAAGAAAGATAAAAAAGGGAAGATAAACACAAAATCAGGGGAAGGAAGAGCCCAAAATTACTGAGTGGGAGTTAAGCAAAGAGACAGTTACAGGAAGAGAGAGAGAAACAATTGATTTCTGTCAAAGAGATACGGGAGTTCAACCAGTACAGATAACAGATATTCTTAAACTTTACAGTGTTCCCCCGGGCTTCTTGTGAAATTTCCCCAGCTCCGATGAGCCATTCCCATCTGCTATTATCGTAAAGAACAAAATTGCAGATGCTGGAAATCCGAAACAAAAACAAAAATAGCTGGAAACGCCCAGCATCAGTGGCGAGAATAGAGGTATTAATGGCCTAGAAATCGGTTGGCGCCGCGCCCGTTTCACAGGCGTAAAACGGGTGCCTTTGCACCCAATATGGCAGCCGGCACACCGGAAGTGTGATGCCCGCTATATTGGATCGGGCTGATCCATAGGCGTCCCGCGAGCTCGCCAGAACGATTCAGGAAGCTCAATATAATATTTAAATAGGGCCCTACGATGGTTGTAGGATCCATTTGGGAAATTGGTTTGCCCTGGCACCTGAGGTGATCAACTCATGGAGCGAACAGGCAGTAAAAACCCTCCAACAGCGCTGTTGAAACAGCTCATTCTCTCCAAACAAGTTAGTTGCTGGTTTGTCCTTTTATTTGACCTACCTTCCAACTTCCACAACTTAATTCTGACTTCTGATAAGGTGTTTTTGTTGGTGCTTTGGGCTGCCTTCTAAGCAGTTTTACTGCAGTCCACGGGAGGTCTGCCTGTGGGGCCTAAGGGCGAGGGGAAGCAGTCAAGAAGACAGGAGAAAGCACGAGCAGCTGGGAGAAGAGGGAGGAGGCGGATACTGCGCAGGAGGCTATACCCACAGTGGGTCTTCAGGGAGCACTTCTCCTACCTGAGCTTCACCGAGGAGCTATGGGGGGAGTTTGAAACCCCAAGAACGGGTGGGAAGTGAAAATGTTTAAAATCTCAAACCCGACCCCAACCCGTTCACTTCGGGTCGCGGGTGGGTGACTGATCCACTCTCAGCAGGTGGGTTGCCCACTAAATCCTTTTAAGGAGGCTGTGTGCCTGCATTTTTACAGTTTAAAATTTTTTTTTAACCCATTTTGGATGGATTTCTGGGCTGCGAAACCCAGCAGGGAAAAGGAGGCGTAAAGGGCTGGATCCATAAGATAAGTGCATTCATAGCACGGTTTTTTTAGGTCAGGGGGAGCAGGAGTGTTTCCTTCAGGCCCAACAAGCAAATTTATTTCCCCACATCGCAATCGCCAACCTTCCCGAGATCACCGACTCCCCCCGCGATCACCAACTCCCCCCGCGATCACCGACCCGCCCATGATCACCGACTCCCTGTGATCACGATCCCCCTCCCGACCTTGATTTTCTCCCTGACCTCCATCTGCTCTGCTCCCTGGCTGCGGCACTGGCGGAGTGGGTAATGGGGAAGCAGACATGCTGCCGTCCTGAGACAGGGCAGCAGGTGCCTCTCCCATGAAGGCAAGGCCAGTCTCCGGAGACTGCACCTCAGCACTTCTACGGCACTGCGCAAGAACAGAGTGCAGGAGTGATGTGACTCTTTCAACACCCGCAGAAACAAGATGGCCGCCACGTGAGCTGCCATGGAAGCTGTCAGAGCTGCCAGCAGGGGCTCTGACCTAAGAAAACTACTAGGCACTTGGTCTGAGTATTAAACAAGGCTTTAATCAACTGTTTTTCAACATGGAGATCTAGTTGTGTCCTTCACTAGATCCTGTTAAAGAATGTCCTGAGCAAGCTGGGCCCATGCCCGAGTATTTATACTCTCCCTGGACAGCGCCACCAGCAGGCCGCCCAGTATCATTTCATAAGTCATTTCCACATGAATGACAAGATTCATGTCAATGTTCATGGAGCTGACCACTCGCTGCAGGTTGGGCAGAATGGTCTCCGTGCTCTGCGACATTGCGTGAAAGCTCACTGGCAAACTGCCCAGTGCACTTAGCATTTCCCGGTAGATGCCCATCAGCCTACTTTGGTAGCCTGGTCGCTCGAATTCAGCATCTGAGTCTTCTGCAGCAGAGCCAGTTTGTGATCTCGTCCTCCAGCAAGCTGGCACCTATGGCATCTTACCCCCCTGCCCGAGCTTCTGCACACTTGTAGCCGGTGATTCACAGCATGAAGAACCCTCCTCCACCCTACCCTCTAAAGTACACATGGTGCCAGTCTATGAGCTTGCTGGGCTTAGATCGATGCACGTTGAGAAAGGTTGGCCTCCTGCTTCTGAAGTAACAGGGGGGTGTCCACATTTTCAGCAGCTGACATGAAAGTGATGGACAAGGGTTTGCTTGTGATGTGAAGGCAGGGCAGCTGCAGTTCGTCATGCAGAGTGTGTAGGATGAGATTGGAGTATGAAGTGAAAAAGAGGATAAGGTGTGAAGAAAGCCTGTGTGCCATCTCCTCCAGTGTTGCCAATCTCCATGGCCATGGCTCTGCCCCTGCCGGTGATGGCCAGCACGATTTCTTCCACACGGGTCCAGCTTCCTCTGCCGCAAGTTGTGCACGACCATTCTCCTCCAAGGAAAAAGGGAGCGTGTTAGTGACACCCTTGTGAGGGGTTTACAGAATGTGCCTGTCATGGTAGAATAGTTGGAATGCCGTGTGTCAGATGTGAAGTGTGGGGAAGTGAGGGTCAAAATAGTGGTGAGTGTGAAAGAGGAGAAGGAGGGGGAATGAAGTGTGGTGTGGTGATTGTAGGAGAGTGAAGAGAATCTGGGCTGGGGAGTCTTATGAGTAGTGAGGCTGCTGGTGGTGGAGGTGTAAGCAGAAAGTAAGCGGGCAATATTCATTCCTTGACAGCTCTGGTGAGATCATTGAAATTCTTTCAGCATTGCAGCCATATCCTGGGAGCTGAGATCCTGACATTGACATCCTCTACAATCTCTTCCCACTGAGGGCGGAGGTGTTGTCTGGAGTGTTTTCTCCCCTCTAGCGGGGAAGAGGATTTCCCTCCTCTGCCCACTGCCTGCACCAGGGCCTCCACTCAGCATCGGGAAAACTTGGCGCCATCTCTGGACCTCTTCCAGACACTTTTTTCAATCTCGGATGTTTCCCTGTTGTCTGCAGCTAGAGTGCACCCCCCCCCCCCCCACCACCACCACCTTTAAGAGGTGCTGGCCGCCTTTAGTGGCGTTGGTGAAGCCCAATTTCCCACCCCCACAAACAGATGGGCAGTATTCTTACCTTGACAGCTCTGGTGAGATCATTGAACTTCTTTCAGCATCGCAGCCATATCCTGGGAGCTGAGATCCTGGCATTGACGTTCTCTACAATCTCTTCCCACTGAGGGTGGAGGTATTGCCTGGAGTGCTTTCTCCTCTCTAGGGGAAGAGGATTTCCCTCCTTTGACCACTGCCTGCACCAGGGCCTCCAAGGTAGCCAATGGGTAGTATTGGCTTCACACATGAATCATTTGCCATCACCAAACACAACTTAACTTTGCCCTTCATCTCATTTGCAGTGACAAATTGGCTCTCTAACAATAGTGACTGCTCTTCAGATGTATTTAATTGGTTGTAAAGCGCTGTGGAACATCCTGAAGATGTGCTAAGTTGCTGTATAAATGCAAGTTCTTTCATTCTTTGCCACCTGTGGTGTTGTTAACAGGTAGCCTGAAGTGTGGCTCTGATATTTTTTCACTACGATGGAGCTGTGTTTAACGAGGCCAGTGCCTTGAAGGCAACTGCTCAGGTACTCCTTGTGGGGAAGTGGTGTAAATGCACACATTCTGAGGTCAATTGTAGGCTAAGTTCTGATTGGAAGCTGCTTGTAAATCACTGACTCCTGCCCTTGATGGCCAGGATGTCAAGGTGAAAGACTGACTGCCTTTCTTCCAGTTTTTAAATATTTTTGTTACTTTGAAGCATGGCGCCTGTGATGGATGCAGGGTGGAAGCGAGACTTTGACACATACCAACCAATAGACGCACCGTAAAATGAGCGCACGTTTAGACATTGGCCAAGGACAGGACTGAGCTCGGTTTTAGCAATCCCCACAACCGGTTCACAAATCAACACCGGTCCCTCGAGGATATACTGTGAGCTGCTGGTCCTCGTGGAGCAATCACACAGAATCACCACAGTGCAGATAGAGGCCATTTCGGCCCATCGAGCCTGCACCGACACATATCCCACCCTATCCCCGTAACCCCACGTATTTAATCCCCTAACACTAAGGGTCAATTTATCATAGCCAAATCAACTTAACCCGCACATCTTTGGACTGTGGGAGGAAACCGGAGCACCCGGAGGAAACCCATGCAGACACAAGGAGAATGTGCAAACTCCACACAGACAGTCGCCCAAGGCCGGATTTGAACCCGGATCCCTGGTGCTGTGAGGCAACAGTGCTAACCACTATGCCACCGTGCCAATCCTCCACGTTGTGCTCGTACCTTTGGGAGAAAATTGGAAAAAAAAATAAGTTGTGAACCCTTCAGCTTGGACTCTGGTTGCTGGTCTCTACCAAGACAGCAAACCCCGTCTAAAAGTACAATCTTTCGATAAAACCATTGATTGTTTCATTCAAAAAATGAGGGTGTAGCATTCTTAGTTCATGACAGTTAGCAAGGAGGTTGGTGTGACTGTACAGGGGGGCGGATCCACTTTATACCCACCCCAACCTTTCTGCTGACATTAAGAAATGATGGGAAGTAGACGCATGGCCTTTAAGGGGGGTGGTTTTATTTCTGCCTAGTGGTCTCAGTTGTAAACTCCTCGGGCTGGATTTTCTCAGCCCCGAGGAGGCGGGTATGGAGGCGGGACTACCGGGAAAGTTGCAGAATTTGGGGGTGGGTAGCAAACCCGCCCCCAACCCACCTCCGTGCCCTCTTGCCAGGAGGTGGGAAGCCGTCCTGCCCTGGGTCCCGTCTCCTTAACAGGTAGTTAACAGGCAGAAAATAGGATTATCCCCATTTTTCGTGCTGAAGTGCGGGCTTCCCGACCTGGGAGAACCCCGCCAGGGTGTAGAAGGTGAGTAGGAGGTCTGCGGGGGTCGCAGGGGTCTGAAAGTGCGAAGTAGAGGTGAGTGATGGGTGCAAGTCTGGAGTCGTAGGTATGTGAGGTGAGTGTAAAGTGTTAGAAAATGTTAACTTACCTTTGTTTCTACCTACAGCCTTCAGCCGCTGTGGAGCCAGAGTCCCCGACATCTCCATTGTAGAGATCACAGATTGGCTGTTGCATCCTCCGATCTAACAGCCAGCTGATTTCTGCAAAGTAGAAAGGTTTGATGAGTCCTGAACACAAGGAGGGAAAAATTCAGTTGGTAGCGCCACCCGTTAACGCCTTAAGAGGGTGCTAAGTGGGGCACAAACCAACTAGCGCCCTGGCACGGCACTGCCCACGCCTCCTGCAAAATTCAGCGGGAGGTTAGTGGTGGCACTAACCAGTAGCGCCCTGCGGCGCTGCATGCTGGCGATGACGTCATTGGTGTGCGCCTTTAAGAAGGGGAGGAAGGCCTGCAATACCACGGCGCGACGTGCTACAGCATGTGGCGCTGCGGCACGTAGCGCCACAATATTCACTCGCAGCGCCCCAAGAGGGATGCGAGACGCTTCCAGTAGCGCCCCGTTTCCCTCTTGGGGCACAACTTCTGAATTTCCGGCGCGGGGGTGCTAATTTTTCCGGGGCGCTGCTTTTAGCGCCCCGGCAAAGTTAGCGCCTCAATTGGAGCGCTACTCAATTTTTAGCCCAAGGACTCATCAAACTACACAGAAAGTCAGTGTTTGACAGTTTCACAGAGCTGTCAAACGATGACATTTCTTCTTTCAAAAGTTCTTGACAGATGTCACGTCATACGTTGACGTGCTCTGTCACTGACTTCCACCGAATTGGCTTGCTGAGCCCGCCGGGTCAATCAGGGGAAATTCCCGCTGGTTGGCCAGAAGCTGATGGAGGCGGGACTGAGACCCGGCAAGCAGCAGTCCCACCTCCAAAAGCTTCCCATTCCCGGCAAGTTTCCACGTCGTGATCTCGTGATCAATCTCATATATCCCATAGTGTATACTCAGGCATATATAAACCCGCGAACACCTGGAGCTTATACAAATTCAATTTCACTGACCCTGATGCTTTATTTTTGTTCCTGTTAAGATCATTTGATTTTGTTATGATTGCGTTGTCCGGAATTCACAGGATTTCTCAACTTGCTGCAAAGTGCAGAGTAACAGGGCACATTGAAAGAAGGAAAGACCCGTTTATACAGGATGTTCCAAAGCGCTTTACAGCCAATGAAGTACTATTTTTTTAAAGTGCAGTCACAGTTGTAATGTAAGAAACATGGCAGCCAATTTGCGCACAGCAAAGTCCCACAAGCAGCAATGAGATACATGACCAGGTAATCTGTTTTAGTGGTGTTGGTTGAGGGATAAATATTGGCCAGGGCACCGGGGATAAATCTCCTGCTCTTTTCAAAATAGTGCCATGGGATCTTTTACGCCCACCTGAGTGGGTAGACGGGGCCTCAGTTTAATGTCTCATCCGAAAGACAGCACCTCCGACAGTGCAGCACTCACTCAATACTGCACTGGAGTGTTGCTCAAGTCTCTTGAACCCACTACCTTCTGACTGAGAGGCGAGAGTGCTACCATTGCTGCTTTGCCATTTATATAGTACCTACAGGTACATACATTGCAGTTTTTTTTAATATGTATTCAGTTTGCTACGAATTTGGGTCTGTAGATACTTTCTTTGGTTCAGTGAATCGTCCCTACCGTAAGCTGTCTGAGCATCTTACAATTATGGGGGTTGACTTACACTGCCCTGTACCTACATTAATGAGAGTGAGACCTGGGGGAGTAACAAAGGAAGCCCCCTTGTGATTTGGATCAGATCTCTGTGCCTTTCGCATGCGTATTTCTTCAAGCTCTCTGAAGACGGACTGAATTTACACTAAATGAGGTGAAATTGGAGTTGAATCATTAAGCTGCTTTATTCCCCAGCAAGCTGAACGCACAGAGCAATTATAATTAGATTCATGGGGGTGAAAATTTGGTTGCTTTGCGTCTCTCATTAGCGCCCTAGGCGCTAATGGGGCGCAAAGCAACAAGTGTCTGTGCGTGACGATGTTTGCACCGCTCCCGAAATTGACCAGACATTTTGCGGCGGCGCTAAACACTATTGCCACGATCTCCTGCACCCGCAGATCATGACGTCAGTCGAGCGTGCAATGCCCCGGTAGCGCCTCGGGCTGGATATTGAGTGGCGCCCCCTGCCTTTCCGCCTTCCGCTAGCAACAACAGGTTGAGGGGAACGTTTTGCAGTCGGGAAGGGACTGGGGGAGCGCTATTTAAAGGCGATCGCTTCCTGCCTTTTATTGTCGGCAACATTTTTGCACCACGCATTTTGAGAGAGAGAGAGCGACTTCTGGAGAGATTCAATGCTGTGTGAAGGAGTTTTGGGTACTGAGCAGCACTTTGCAGGTTCATTTTGATTTGAACTTCCTTGCATCGATTTAGAAGAGACTATGGGGGCTGCACTCTGAGCTCTTTCCCTGGGCCTCTCCATTGTTCTTTCCAGCAGAATTGATGTACAGGTCTCTCCAGGCCGAGATTCAAGGCTGCAATGAGCAGGGTGTGGCTGGAGAGCAAGATCGACCGTTCCCTTTAAGAACTGGCCGGCGCCAGTGTGTCTGTGTTCCATTGCTGACTGACATCACATGAGCTTCGCCAGCGCTCTGAGGTAGCGCCTCGCTCCTCGACGTTAGCGCCTTAAGAGAGGTGTATAGCGCCTGATTTAGCGCTCAAATCACCTCCAGGGGTGATAGACGCCAAGTTTGCAGTCGGAGGCGATCATTTGCGCCAGGCGCTAAACTTTGCACCCGGCCGATAATTGCGCCCCAAACGGGGCGATACCGAATTTCTCCCCCATGTTATTTAATTAGTAAAACTGTGTGTAATGATATAAAAATGAAGAATGTGCAACGCTACCCCACTTCTGGTGTTGTATTATAAATAGCGCCCAAAATAGCGCAGCCCTGAGAAATTAACCCCCTTAAAACAACTTTTAATTTTAAAAACATCTTTTACAATAACCCATATCTCGATTTATTTTCTGTGGAAAAATGGTCAAAAAATCCAGTAAAGAGACTAGTTCTTCCTGTTGGGGTGGTGATACGTTGGCAGAGTCAAAGAAGCCAAAGGAGAAATTAGGAGGAATAACCCGAAGGATTGCCAAGGAGGTGGATTTTAGGCATTGTCTTCAGGATAGAGAGGGTCAGGGAGGGAATTCTAGACAGTGGGATCTGGTGGCTGAAAGCATGGCTGCTAATGGTGGAGCAAAAGAAATCTCAGTTGGGCCCGATTTTAACTCCCCCCAACTGGCGGAAACCAGTCGGGGGGGGGGGGTGGGTGAGGGGGGCAGTTAAAATGGAGCGGGGTACTTACCCACTCCTTTCCTGTCCCGATCTGACCGACTGCAATTATGAACTCTTAAAATATGAAGGTCGGGCTCCGATGACGTCATAGGGGCCCGATCTACTATTGCGGCCTGAGGCCCAAGCGAGGGAGCAGTGGCATGCTCCTCTGGGCTGTACAAGCAAACATTGGGCCTCCCTCGTCCCGGGCTTCCCCCCTCCCCTGATCACGTCTGGAAGCCCCCCCCCCCCACTCACCACTTAACTGACTGTCGCCCGAATTCCTGCACCTGCATACTGGCCAAACAGTGATTCCTGCTGGGCTCAGGCGGTAATCAGGGCCTGAATAATAAAATGAGGCCTGGGAGTTAAAATCGAGTTTGTCGCTCACCCAGGCCCCTCACACAGAATGATCCACCCCACGATAAAATCAGGGCCAGGCATTCTGAACCCTTAAAAATCTGGCAGGTCTATCACAGTTTTGGTCTCCTTATCTGAGGATAGACGTACTTGCCTTAGAGGCAGTGCAACAAAGGTTCACTAGATTGATTCCTGGGATGAGAGGGTTGTCCTATGATAGAGATTGAGTAGATTGGGCCTATACTCTCTGGAGTTTAGAAGAATGAGTGGTGATCTCATTGAAATATATAAGATGCTGTGGGGGATTGACAGGGTAGATGCTGAGAGGTTGTTTCCCCTGGCTGGAGAATCTAGAACTAGGGTGCATAGTCTCAGGATAAGGGGTCGGCCATTTGAGACTGAGATGAGGAGGAATTTCTTCACTCAGAGGGTGGTGAATCTTTGGAATTCTCTACCCCGCCCAGGGGGCTGTGAATGCTGAGTCAGTGGGCTGGATTTTGATACTGGAGACATGTAGGAGGCGGGACTACAACTTTTGGGGTTGTAGTCCCGCCTCCATCGAGTTGTGGCCAACCCACGCGATTTTCACTTGATTGACCTTGTTGAGCCGGCCCAGCGGGCTCAGCAGGCCAATTAAGGGCCACCCGGCAACAGGTGACATCACAGATTGACATTTCATCTGTCAAGAGCTTTTGACAGATGAAATATCAGCATTTGACAGTCCTTTGAAGCTGTCAAACACTGACAATCTGTACTCCAAGTTAATTCCTTCCTCTCAGGCTGATTTAGAGATCTCTCCAGAACAGAAAGCTGAATGCTGCAACTTTTGACAGCTCACGGCCATTCTGATTTCTGTGCCGGTGAGATGAGGGACTCCCGAGACCTGAAGGAAGGAAGGCTGTAAAGGTAAGTAAAGGTAAGTAAAACTTCTTTAAACACCTTACACACACCAAACATATTTACGTCTGCACTCATGCACCCATCACTCACCTGAACACCGGACATCTCGACCCCTCCAAGCCCTTCAGCCTGACGGTCCACCTCGCTAACTTGCCGTGGTTTGGAGCCATCGGAATCCCACATTTCAACAATAAAAATAAGGTTTAGGCTAAAAACTGCCTGTTAACTACCTGTTAACAGGCAGTTAATTGGCACTAATCCCCTTCCCGCCTCGGGGAGGCGGCTCCCAGCACAGGTCGGGTATCCGCCTCCTTTGAAACTGGCACGGAGGCGGGTTGGGGGCGGGATGGGTTCGTGCCCCCCAATTTCGCGATTTTAACCCCCCACACGCCTCCAATCCCACCTCTACGGCCTAATGAAAATCCTGCCCTTTGAGTATATTCAAGGCTGAGATCGATAGATTTTGGACTCTAGGGGAATCTAGGGATATGGAGATCGGGCAGGAAAGTGGAGTTGAGGTCGAAGATCAGCCATGATCTTATTGAATGGCGGAGCAGGCCATATGGCCAACTCCTGCTCCTAAGTCTTATGTTCTTATAATGCTGCTGGCAGGCACGAGACCCATGCTACGGGAGCCACTGGTTTAAGAAAAATGTATAAGGAGCTCAGAGGTACTTAATTAACCAAACACCCTCGGACTTTACAAACAAATAAAGCTTTGCTCTTACATTTTCTATTGCTGTCAGCTGACTTGCGGGAGATTTCCATTGCTCACCATTCATAGTGAATCATAAACACGTCCTACTATAACATTTATTACTTTGCTAAAAACAGCAGGCACAGAAAATCTCCCTACTATATTTTTAATGCCTTGAACACATAGCGAATAGAGGAAATCTCCCCGAGTGATCTGATGATTAGCGTTTTGGGGATGCAAGTTTCCCCTCAATTCCCCCCTCGCCTCCTCCCACCACTGGTTCATTATTCCATATTTAATGGGATAATTGGGGCACTGTACCCACAGGGCGTGGCGTTTAGCCAAAAAAGACCAGGAACATCCTGGTTTCGATTTGCTAACTGACTCCAGCCTGGGTGGTAGTGAGCCCCAATTACCTTCAGCACCCCGGAGCTACGCACTGCCTGAGCTCTGGTGTTTTAAGGACTTTATAACAATCCATTACACATGAGTATTAACAAACAAACACTTTTTGTGCGTCACAGATGAGGAGCAGAGTGTGCGTGCAGGCATGGGGATCAATCTCTGTTACCCAATATCCCCACTGCGACCCATTTATGCAGCTTGGCGACTCTTTGTTCTCTGTACCCATCAGCTTGCACTTGGCAGTGAGAAGGAGTAAGTGGACCCACATGAACACTCAACGAGAGACACACTAACACTCACAACACTTTCTACCCACAATTCCCTCCTGCTGTTTCAATGTATGTTTGCTATACATGTTGAAATAATTTGTATTTAATAAGTACAGAGCTGGAATTATTGTTTGTATGTGTGTGTGTATGTCTGTCTGTCTGTGTGTTTTTCTGTGAGTCTGTGTATGCATTGTCTGTCTCTACTTATGTGCGTACATATGTGTGTATGTGGATCTATATCTGCATGCTTCAATCTCTGATTATGTGTGTATCTCTGTGTTTGTGTTTGTGTCTACCTCTTTATGCGGTTAATGATGATTGATGGCTACTGCCATCACCTATTAAAAGGTAGCAAGCACTTCCTTCTTAAAGGGGCATAACCCATAAACTATGACCAATCAAAGTCACAAATGACATTCTATGTGACTGTGACCATAGTGCACTATTCCTCCTCATCTTTCTTGACCTGTCTGCAGCCTTTGACATGGTTGACCACACCATCCTCCTCCAACACCTCTCCTCTGTTGTACAGCTCAGTGGGACTGCCCTCGCTTAGTCCCACGCTTACCTGTCCAGTCGTAGCCAGAGAATGTCCTGCAATGGCTTCCTTTCCTGCCCCTGCACCATCACCTCTGGAATCCCCCAAGGTTCTATCTTTTGCCCCCTCCTCTTCCTCATCTACATGCTGCCCCTCGGCGACATTATCCGAAGACATACATCACGTTCCACATGTATGCTGATGACACCCAGCTCTACCTGTCTTGACCCCGCGATTGTGTTATCTGACTGCTTATCCGACATTCAGTCGTGGATGAGCTGCAGTTACCTCCAGTTAAACATCGGGAAGACCAAAGCAATCGTGGCCTCACTCCTCCCTATCTCAGTAACCTCCTCCAGTTTACAGCCTTCTGGGAACTCTACGTTCTTCCTACTCTGGCCTCTTGGGCATCTCCCATTTGTCCCTCACTGGCGGTCGTGCCTTCAGCTGTTCAGGCCCTAACCTCTGGAATTTCCTCCCTAAACCTCTTACCTCTCTCGCCTCCTTTAAGACCCTCCTTAAAACCCGCCTCTTTGGCCTAGCTTATAGACATCCCTTCTCATCGCGCTTTCTTTGGCTCGGTGTCAATTTTTGTCTGATTACGCTTCTGTGAAGTGCCTGGGATGCTGTTCTATGTTAAGGGAGCTATATAAATGCAAATAGTTGTTGTTGAACAGAACACAGTTGTCAGTGAAATTCAAATTATTTCCTATCAGTGCTTGTAACATAAAAAATAATCAATTGCACAAACTTAGCTCTTGATATGGGCCTAGCTTTATTTTACAAGAAAATATTTGCGGAACTGACTGGTGCTAACTTTAAACAAAAAGCTTTCTGCCTCGCTGTTTCAAAACTCCAACTTACTGCAAACTCCTTTGTCCATCTTGAGAGAGAGAAAAGGCCAATAGCCTCATCTCTGTCGCTCCCTGGCTCTCTGTTGCATAGGATTGGCTCATCATGCTGCCAATCAAACCTGCCATCTCCAATGAGTAATCTTCCCACCCCTTGCCACTTACATTGCCTGTCCGCTCAATCAATGAAACCAATCCAATATTACACATGTGAATATCACTATGAGTTGTTGGAATATGCTAACAATCCCCTCTCATTGTCTCAAACTGATATGGGTAACAATATTAATGAATGACCGATGTCCCTTCGGTACAGCCCATTAAACTCCTGACCATCCTTTGTTTCAATGCCTCCAAGCTGTTTTCTATCACACCATAAAAGTAGGTGGAACCCTTGGGAATTAACCTGTTTGAATTCTGAACCTGACTTAAAATCAAAAATATATTGGAACTTAAACCAAAACCCCTTCCAAGCTAACTAGGTGATGATCTCAAAACATGACAGTGTGTGTTTATGTATCTGTGCATGCGTGCATCAGTTTCCTTATTTGATTGCCAGGTTTGTTGTTCCAGGTGAATGGGGGCATTAGGTTTCATCCCCTTTTTGTGTATTTTTATGCGCATCTGTGCCACAATCAGCCATAAGTGTTACTTACCTTCTATAGAAAAAGTCACAGTGAATCTGGACCTCGACAATTCCATATTTAGAGTGTCATGGATGCCTCAGATTGCATCTGCGGCCATACAAAATGATACAGCTTCCCAGAGCGAGAATGGGTCCTGGTGCCCCAGGTTGATTTGGCTACAGTTCGCATGGTCATTTCACTGAGCTGACATACAATTTTCCTTGGGTTGGAGGGTCTGGTTCTGTCACAATGACAGCATGCAATGACATCATCGCAATAGTAGCACGTAGTGACATCATCGCAATAGTAGCACGTAGTGACATCATCGCAAACGTAGCACGTAGTGACATCATCGCAATAGTAGCACGTAGTGACATCATCGCAATAGTAGCACGTAGTGACATCATCGCAATAGCAGCACGTAGTGACATCATCACAATAGTAGCACGTAGTGACATTATTGCAATAGTAGCATTTAATGACATCACCCCAATAGCAGCACATAGTAGTGACATCATCGCAATAGAATCAAGTAGTGACAGTATCATAATAGCAGCATGCAGTGCCATCTTCACAACAGCAGCACGTAGTAGTAACATCATTGCAATAGCAGCATGTAGTGACATCATCACAATAGCATCATGTAATGACATCATCACAATAGCAGCATGTAGTGACATCATCACAATAGCATCATGTAATGACATCATCACAATAGCAGCATGTAGTGACATCATCGCAATAGCATCATGTAATGACATCATCACAATAGCAGCATGTAGTGACATCATTGCAATAGCATCATGTAATGACATCATCACAATAGCAGCATGTAATGACATCATCGCAATAGCATCATGTAATGACATCATTGCACTAGCAGCGAGTAGTGGCATCATCGCAATAGCAGAAAGTAGTGACATCATCATAATAGCAGCATGTAATGACATCATCGCAATAGCATCATGTAGTGACATCATCACAATAGCAGCACATAGTAGTGACATCATCACACTAGCAGCACGTAGTGACATCATCGCAAAAGCAGCAAGTAGTGACATCATCCCAATAGCAGCGAGTAGTGACATTGCACTAGCAGCAAGTAGTGACATCTTCGCACTAGCAGCATGTAATGACATCATCGCAATAAAATCATGTAATGAAATCATCCCAATAACAGCAAGTAGTGACATCATCGCAATAGCAGCACATAGTGACATCATCGCAATAGCAGCATATAGTGACATCATCCTAATAGCAGCAAGTAGTAACATCATCGCAATAGCAAAAAGTAGTGACATCACTGCAACAGGATAAAATTGTGACATCATCACAATAGCAGCATGTAGTGACATTAGCGTGTTGTTTGGAGGGGAATGGTTTAAGCACAATGCTATCTGTCCAGGGAGCCTAAAAATGTTTCAATTGGTAAAGAGTCAAACGCTAAACATCCCCTTGGGTTGCCACTTTTCGTCCAGTCCGAACCAAATTCAAACAGGGGCAGAGCAGATACTGAAATGAATCTGATATGCTCTTTTCTGCTCATTAATATTCATTCACGTAACTCAAGATGGACCCAGAGATTGATCCCCGATCCCTGCTGAATTAGACTCATCCCAGTTTGGGAAGCAGTGGGAGTAGCTAAAACTAGGCCCTGCTCCCCTGGGTCACGTAAAGGGGAAATTGGCCTGGGTTTCTACTCCTGCTTGCTACACAGAGCCCCCTGCTGGAAGTGGGAGGACAGCATCAGGTTCAGCAGTGATGTCAGATTATGTGTTAGCACTCAATGTCCAGGCTCACACCTCAATAACGGCCTGTTGGGTGATGCACTGGAGGACGATGAGCGCCTGTGGGATGGCACCCTAGTGAGGGAGTTAGCACCGTCTGCACAGGAAGAGACAAGCTGGAGAAATAAAAATCAAGAAAGTTAACTAACATCTACATCACAAAGACAAAGAGGTAAGTGGAGAAACTGGGGCTCTCAATTACACACACGACTTCTGTAGGAGTGGCCTCAGCGCCTCAGGTAGCGAGAAAGAAATAAGAAAGATTTGCACTGTGATGATCTTTTGTGTGCTCAGGATTTCCCAAACTCTTTACAGTCAATAAATGGCTTTTGGTGTGTAATCATTGTTGCTAAGCAGGTAAACACAGCAGCCAGTTTTTTTTAATCCCAGTTCATCACATAAGCAGGAAGGAGAAGAATGACCAGTTAATCTATTTGGTGTAACTGGACATGAAACTCGAGGTTGTAGCGCCGGCCACTAATGCCGGTTTTGTTGTAAAAATGGCGCCACCTCGCTTCCTCCTGCTTCCGGCGCAGGATACGGCGGCCGCCATTTTGGAGAGGTCAGCAGCGCTGCCGTTGCCCGCGTTCGCCTCTCCCAGGCAAATATGCAGATCGTGATGTCAATTGGCATGCAACGCCTGAACTGACACCACAACTGCCGCTCTCCATACTGCCCTCTCCGAACCATGCATGGAAGAACATGCGTGCAGCAGTTGTACAGAGATGCTGTCAGCGCTTCTTAAAGGGACACACACTTCTTTCATGTAAGTATCGATTTCAGCTTTTGGAGGTTTTTTTAACATTTTATTGGAGTAGTGGCTTGGTGCTATACATTTAAAAAGTTGTTAACGTGTGCAGGGAGTGCTGCTGGATGCTTGCCAGGCCTTGGATGTTAAAGGAAGGCCTCTGAGAAGATCACTTGCTCACAGTCCTGAGGGTCCTAGTTGCAGTCCCCTTGGGCTGCAACATCACCTGGAGATGAAGCAGAGGCACCAAAGGGGACAAGCTGCTCACAGAGGGAAGAGGAAGAAGCAGAAGAGGAGGATGCAGAAGGAAGGAGGCAACCTAGACAGCCCCTTTCTGGCCGGGGTATCCGGGATGGAATCATCCGCCTGTGGTACCAGCGACCACAACCCTAATAACCCTTTCAACATTTGTCCCACTCCTTACCTTCCCTCTGTTACTGACCATCACAGCGTCTTCTTGGCCACAATGCTGAAATAAAAGCCGCCGCAAAGCAAACTTTCCAATCCAACTTTATCCATATAGGCATCTATTATACCAAAAAATCAACTAAACAGCCTTGTGCATTCCCTTAGTGTGGAGATGCCGGTGTTGGACTGAGGTGGACAAATGTAAGAAGTCACACAACACCAGGTTATAGTCCAACAGTTTTATTTGAAATCACAAGCTTTCGGAGCGCTGCTCCTTCGTCAGGTGAAGTGGAGAGATGCATAAAGACACAGCTTATATAGTCAGAGAATAATGCCAGATGATTACAGGTAATCTTTCTAACTGCCATTTATCACACCTCGGCAGATAGTCACAGCAATCAAAGGTGTGAATGGTGTCCCAACAGGTTATTCAGGAAAACATTACATCAAAGAACAATGAGGTGGGGTCACAAGGGGTCAAATGTTGCAGATGCTGGGGCCTGTATGAAAAACAAAAAAAGACAAAAAAACATTTTTTTTGCTGGAAATCACAGCAGGTCCCTTAGTGACTGTCTTGCGTATGCCTTTGCCTATCCTAGTGATGTCACATAGTGCTACCCCAATGGCTGCAGCATGGCTGGTGGAAGGCTGCTGACTTTCAGTGGGGGACACTGCAAATGGCCTTGCAGGACAACCTCGAGGAGCTGGTGGCTGGGAATGTTAAATCGAGTTACGGTGTTTCTTCTTCTTCACTCTCCTCTCCTTCTTCTTGGTCAACCATTGGCCGGGCAGGCTGGATTTCTTGGGTGTCAGAAATAAGGAAGGCACAAGGGTCGGATTGTGTTGAGGGAAGGGTGGGGAATCAGAGGTGTCAGTTGTGGCTCAGTTGGTAGCGCTCTTGCCTTGGAGTCAGAAGATTGTGGGTTCAAGTCCCACTCCAGGGACTTGAGCATAAAAATTTAGGCTGACAATCCAGTGCAGTGCTGAGCGCCGCTGCATTGTCAGAGGTACTGTCTTTCAGATGAGACATTAAACCGAGGCCCTGTCTGCCCTCTCAGGTGGATGTAAAATATTCCATGGCACTAGTTTGAAGAAGAGTTATCCCTGTTGTCCTGGCCAATATTTATCCCTCAATCAACATTACAAAAAAACAGATTATCTGGTCATTATCACATTGCTGTTTGTGGGAGCTAGCTGTGAGCAGATTGGCTGCTGCGTTTCCTACATTACAACAGTGACTACACTTCAAAAGTACTTCATTGGCTGTAAAGCACTTTGAGACGTTCGGTGGTCGTGAGAGGCGCTATATAAATGTAAGTCTTTCTTTTTACACCAGCTTGTACATCAGAAGATATTGTGGGATGAGGGGGAAGTGGGATGTGAGAAGGAGGATGGATACCAGCATCTTGTATTCTTTCAGCCCCACCTCCTGCCAAGGGCTTAGCCATGCCCCTGCCAAGAATGGCCAGCACCGTCTCCTCCAAGGGGGTGAGGTGAAGCTAGGAATGTGAGGTGTGCTGGTAGGTGAGTGATGAGGGTGGGCCATGCATTGAGCATTGTGTGAGGTTGTGGTGTCGTTGGTAGAAGACGGCTTTTGAAGATGCATTCATTGACCTTGACCACTCGCCTGTGGTCATGAAACTTCTTTGGGCACTGGAGCAAGGTCCTAGAGGCGACACCGCTGGCAGTGATGGCCTCGGAGTTCTGGTCCCTTCTTTCTGGAGGGCCTCCTGGCCCCGTGTGTAGAGGACCTCTCTTCCAGTGTTGATTCCCTGCACAATGCTGGAGTGCTGCATCAGAGACCCTGGAAGCCCTTTCGCTGGCCTGTTGAGCCATTTGTGTTAGTGCTCAAGCACTTTTACCATTTTTTATGTGCAGAAAACAGTTCAGCTTTTAGAGCTGAAGAATGCCTAGTTTTGAATGATTTTTAATTTTTTTTGCCAAAGGCAATTGAGCTTTAAGAGCTAGAGACTGCCTATTTTTGAATGATGTTTATTTTTTTTTCCAGAAGGCAGTTCACCTTTTAAGGCTGGAGACTGCTTTCAAAACTGATAGCCTTGCTTTAAGAAAATGCAGCATCACTACAACGACGCAACATTGGGCCTCCTGCTGAGCGCACAGCCTGAAGCAGCATGTTCGTCACTCGGCTGTGCGCTAAAATCATTTAATTGGCGGGCAGCACTAAATTAACGTACTGCCTGTGTATTCTAAATGGGCATGAGCCCCCACCCATTTTCGGGCCTTATCAAATTTCACCCCCATTATCTCTGTAATCTCCTCCAGCCCTACAACCAATGATCCCTCTAAGCTGTGCAGCTGCGCAGTGATGGGAAAGGTCCTGCGCAGGCCACTCACTGGCTTTTCCATTGTAAAGGCTGTGCATGCGTGGAAATTTAAAGGGACCGTGCACTAAAATAAACAGGCCACGCAGAACAAAGCGCAGCTTACAGGGAACATTGCCGACAACCCTCCGAGATCTCTGCGCTCCTCCAATTCTGGCCTCTTGCGCATCCCTGATTTTCATCGCTCCCTCATTGGTGGCCATTACTTCAGTTGCCTAGGCCCTAAGCTCTGGAATTCCCTCCCTAAACCTTTTTGGCTCTCTTCCTTCTTTAAGATGCTCCTCAAAATTTACCTCACCTGCCCTAATATCTCCTTGCGTGGTTCAGTGTCAAATTTTGTTTCCTAACACTCCTGTGAAGCACCTTGAGATGCTTTACTACATTAAAGGCGCTATATAAATGTAAGTTGTTGGTGGCTTTGGTTGAGGGATGAATGTTGGCCAGAACCCTAGGAGAACTCCCTGCTCTTTAAGTCACGCCATGGGATCTATTACATCTATCTGAACAGACAAAATTTTTAACGTCTCCTCTGAAAGACGGCACCTCCGACAGTGCAGCACTCCCATCAGTACTGCACTGGAGTGTCAGCCAGGATTATTTGCTGGAATCCTGGAGTAGGGCTTGAGCCCACAACCTTCCAACTCAGAGATGAGAGTGCGACCACTGAGCCAAGCTGGCAATAAGAAATTCAGCGTTCCCGCTCATGATGTTTACCCTATGTCCCTGAATGAAGAAGGGATGTTTGGACGAGGCACTGGCTTCTGCACCAAGCGAGGGTCAGTAGGCAGCACTCTTGCCTCTGAGTCAGAAGGTTGTGGGTTCAAGTCCCACTCCAGAAGCTTGAGCACAAAAATCTGTACTAAGCAAGGGTCAGTATCTTGTGGGGAGAAGAGAAGAATAGGACCTCAAACCAATCAGGAACACAGCAGAATTTATGAGGAGCAATTTTTCCAACTTTGGGCAGGGAGCTTCGCCTGTCAGTATGGCGCTCCAAGGACATGGGGGAGAAGATGCTCACCAACTCTGCACGTGATTCTCCCACCAGAAAACCATATGCAGCACATGCCCGAATTTCTGAAAAGTGCTTCTAGCGGGCAGTGGGAGCACAACAGTGGGAGTACAAGAACAAGGATGTCTTGCTGCAGTTGTACAGGGCCTTGGTGAGACCACACCTTGAGTATTGTGTGCAGTTTTGGTCGCCTTATCTGAGGAAGGATGTTCTTGTCATGGAGGGAGTGCAGCAAAGATTCACCAGACTGATACCTGGGATGGCAGGAATGACGTATGAGGAGAGACTGGGTCGATTGGGCTTATACTCGCTGGAGTTTAGAAGAATGAGAGGGGATCTCATTGAAACTTATAAAATTCTAACAGGACTGGACAGACTGGATGCAGGAAGGATGTTCCCGATGGCGGGGGAGTCCAGAACCAGGGGTCACAGTCTAAGGATAAGGGGTAAGCCATTTAGGACAGAGATGAGGAGGAATTTCTTCACCCAGAGAGTGGTGAACCTGTGGAATTTTCTACCACAGAAGGCAGTGGAGGCCAATTCATTAAATATATTCAAGAAGGAGTTGGATATATTTCTTAAGGCTAAAGGGATCAAGGGATATGCAGAGAAGGCAGGGACAGGGTACTGAATTTGGATGATCAGCCATGATCTCATTGAATGGCGGAGCAGGCTCGAGGGGCCGAATGGCCTACTCCTGCTCCTATCTTCTATGTTTACGTCAGAAAATGGTGCAGAGTTTACATTTTGTCTATTTTCAATAACTGGACTATCCAATCCAAAAGTGGCGGCTGTGAACTCCACGCTTCCCAGTCAGTATAGATTGTGGACGGGAAGAAAACAAAAACCTTTGAGACACAGCGGAAAACTGTCAACTGTGGCTCAGTGGGCAGCACTCTTGCCTCTGAGTCAGAAGATTGTGGGTTCAAATCCCACTCCAGAGACTCGAGCCCAGAAATCTAGGCTGACATTCGCAGTGCAGAGGGAGCGCTGCACTGTCAGAGGCGCTGTCTTTCCGATAAGAGGTTAAAACCAAGGTCCCCTCTGCCCTACCAGGTGGGTGTAAAAGATCCCAGTGGCACCATTTGGGTAGAAGAGCTGGGGAGTTCTCCCCTGTGTCCTGGCCAATCCCTTACCAAAAAAAAAGTTGCCAGAGGGCAGCCAGACTGCACATGCCCACTCAACCCAGACAAGGCAAGAGTTAAACAGTCTGGCGGTCATTCGGTTTCGATACAGAGTGGGCGTAGGAAATCTCTGTGGGTTTAAGGGTTAATTTTGGAAAAAAAAAAGACACTCGAATGAGTGACGTGCATGAAAGTGAAACCAGGTTGAAATTTCTTGGAAAGACTCCGCGTGGCGGGGGTTTCTGTGAAATGAAGGAGGGAAGAGAGAAAAAAAAGAGAGAGAGGGCGGCGCTTCAAACGACTTTGCGAAAACTGACATTTCGGGGCAGCGCTCCAGAAAGTGAGACGGGAGCAGGTCCGAGAGGCCGGGGCCGGACCCGGACCTCTTCCCCCCACCGCCCACCGCCACTCGGCTCAGCCGCCCGGGGCCACAGCACAGCACAGCACGCCGGACACCCAGGAGGGCAATGCTCCGCCAAGCCAGCACATCGCCAGCAAGCGCAGCGCCCGCCCGTCCGATCAGCTCGCCCGACAACCCGCAACGGCAATCCACGCAAACCTTCCAGCACTCCAATGACCCTCCCTCCTCGCCAGTCCCTGAAATCATCCGCGGGGGCTCGGTCCGGCCAGTCTTTGATGTGAAAGGCAGCAACATGAGTTTATGAGTAAGGGTGAGTAAACATTGTGTGTGTGCGGAATTAAAAACAAAAAGTTAGGCTTTTTAACTCAATTCTGCTGTTGACTTCCAGTTAAATCATGTGTTTTGAAATCATTATCGAGATTTTCTCTTATTCTGGAATGCAAGTTGCTGCCTTTTTTTTTTGCAGCAGAGGTTGCAATGAATTCAGGGGTCGAAGCGCAGCCCGTGTTTCAGGAGCCCCTCAGAGGTAACGCTTCAGTGCTGGCCGCTGGCACCGAACTGTTAACTGGGCAACTCACTCACTCGTGTTTCTGCCGATCGCACCGAACAGAATTTCTCTTCAGTTGTTGATTCTGACGAGAACTGTCAAGAAAGTCCGATTTTTTTTTTTTTTTGCAGGTGGCGCAGAGCTTCGGCTGAGTCAGGTGAAAGAGGTGAAACTTCAAAAAGCTGGCAAAACAGAAACACCAGCATCTGTAACTAGAGAGGACAGGTTAACACGTTGGCGCAGTCCCGCTTCTGGATGATGAAGTGAACCCCGTTTCAGGGCGGGACTGAACGAGATAGTGAGCGCCCCGTCTCCAGGTCTGGGTTCAGCTCTCTTCCCCGTTTTCAGATATTCTGGCCCAGAAATTCATCTCGGACGGTGACACAGTGACCGCAGTGGAACGGAATATCAGACAGCCCATCCGATACCGCCCCAGATGAATTTCTGGAAGAATCTTGTGTATTTCCACTGTTTTCTGCTTTTATTTACGAGGCGCTGTGTTTTGTGTGTGAACGAAAACTATTCTTCTGAAGCAGAGGTTCTCGGACCTTGCTGCATGGAAACAACTTGCAAACACTTCCAGGAGTCCCTGTAAATACTGACACACTCCCGGGGACCCCCTGTAAATACTGACACACTCCCGGGGACCCCCTGTAAATACTGACACACTCCCGGGGACCCCCTGTTAATACTGACACACTCCCGGGGACCCCCTGTACATACTGACACACTCCCGGGGACCCCCTGTACATACTGACACACTCCCGGGGACCCCCTGTACATACTGACACACTCCCGGGGACCCCCTGTACATACTGACACACTCCCGGGGACCCCCTGTAAATACTGACACACTCCCGGGGACCCCATGTAAATACTGACACACTCCCGGGGACCCCCTGTACATACTGACACACTCCCGGGGACCCCCTGTAAATACTGACACACTCCCGGGGACCCCCTGTAAATACTGACACACTCCCGGGGGCCCCCCTGTAAATACTGACACACTCCCGGGGACCCCCTGTAAATACTGACACACTCCCGGGGACCCCCTGTAAATACTGACACACTCCTGGGGACCCCCTGTAAATACTGACACACTGCTGGGACCCCCTGCAAATACTGACACACTCCCGGGGACCCCCTGCAAATACTGACACATTCCCGGGGACCCCCTGTAAATACTGACACACTCCCGGGGACCCCCTGTAAATAGTGGCACGCTCTGGGAACCCCCTGTAAATACTGACACGCTCCCGGGGACCCCCTGTAAATACTGGCATGCTCCCGGGGATGCCCCTGTAAATACCGACACACTTCAGGGACCCCCTGTAAATACCGACACACTTCCGGGACCTCCTGTAAATACTGACACACTTCCGGTCCCCCTGTAAATACTGAAAAACTTTGGGGACCCCCTGTAAATACCGACACACTCCCGGGACCCCCTGTAAATACTGACACACTCCCGGGACCCCCTGTAAATACTGACACACTCCTGGGACCCCCTGCAAATACTGACACACTCCTGGGACCCCCTGCAAATACTGACATACTCCTGGGACCCCCTGCAAATACTGACACACTCCTGGGACCCCCTGCAAATACTGACACACTCCTGGGACCCCCTGTAAATACTGACACACTTCTGGGACCCCCTGCAAATAATGACACACTTCTGGGACCCCCTGCAAATAATGACACACTTCTGGGACCCCCTGTAAATACTGACACACTCCCGGGACCCCCTGCAAATACTGACACACTTCTGGGACCCCCTGCAAATAATGACACACTTCTGGGACCCCCTGTAAATACTGACACACTTCTGGGACCCCCTGCAAATACTGACACACTCCTGGGACCCCCTGCAAATAATGACACACTCCCGGGGACCCCCTGTGAATACTGACACACTCCTGGGACCCCCTGCAAATACTGACACACTTCTGGGACCCCCTGCAAATACTGACACACTCCTGGGACCGCCTGCAAATACTGACACACTCCTGGGACCCCCTGCAAATATTGACACACTCCTGGGACCCCCTGTAAATACTGACACACTCCTGGGACCCCCTGTAAATACTGACACACTCCTGGGACCCCCTGCAAATACTGACACTCCTGGGACCCCCTGTAAATACTGACACACTCCTGGGACCCCCTACAAATACTGAGATGTTCCTGGGAAACCTCTAACCATTGACCCACTTTTCAGAACCCTCTGCCAACAATGGCACTTTTCTAAGGACCTCCTGCAAATATTGGTACGCTCCAGGGGGACCCCTGCAAACGCTTATAGGCTGCTGCGGGCTCCCTGCAAATACTGACACGTTCCTAAGGACCCCCCTGCCTTAACTTTCAAAAGTCCCAAAGAAAAATTGTGCTACAGAAAATGATTTTTATCAGCATAGGGCAGTGGGGGAAAATGTGCAGTAAATGAACAGATACAGGAAAAACCTAGAAAATCTTGATGACAGACATACAGAAGTCATGCCCTCACCGACCCCTAGGGTCTGGGTACCCCAGGTTGAAAGGTTCTGCCTTAAACCTCTCTCATAAGTGCTCCAAACACAGCCTCTTCCAAGGGGAAGGTGTGTGGACTGCCACCTTTTGAGATTCCACCGGCATTCCAGTCGCTAACGGAATTAAAAAGTCACTAGAGAAAATTCTGAAGGAAGAAATAATGGCCAGTGTGTCCCCAGTCCTTGATATTCTCTGTCTGTCTGTTTTGAACTCCCAGGCGAATCTTACCATGGGTCCTGTGTGCTGGTCTGAAACAGCAATGTCAGCATGTGCTTGGGATGTAAAGGGTTACAAAGCCATTAATTAGTATTTTGTGAAATCCCTCCATGGCCTCACCCCTCCCTATCTCTGTAATCTCCTCCAGCCCCACAACCCTCCGAGATATCTACACTGCTCCATTTCTGGCCTCTTGAGCAACCCCGAAAATAATCACTCCACTGTTGGCGGCTGTGCCTTCAGCTGCCAAGGCCCTAAGCCCTGGGATTCCCTCCCTAAATCTCGCTACCTCTCTTTCCTCCTTTAAGATGCTCCTTAAAACCTGCCTCTTCGATCAAGCATTTGGTCACCTGCCCTAATTTCTCCTTTTGTGGCTCGGTGTCACATTATGTTTTCTAACACTCCTGTGAGGCGCCTTGGGATGTTTTACGACATTAAAGGTGCTATATAAATACAAGTTGTTGCTGTTGTTGTTGAGAAAGGATGAACTCTTTCAGTACGAGAACAGGACCTCTTTGTTAAGAATGTTTAAAGGAAACAGAGGCACAATGACTTTAGCCGGTAGGGTAAAATGGGTGATACCCGTTATACATCTCTCCACTAACCACATGGAAATAAAAATTGGGAGAGCTGGGTAACAGGTGGCTGATCTGATATTGCCCGTTTTACACTTGCCCAAAGTCAAAATGGCCCCCAAGATGTTTGATATGGATTGCGTTCTGGAACTTTTGTTCCCAAGTTGATCTCTGATCAGGTACCTGGGCTCTGTGGTTCCTCTGCTCAGCATATGCTGATGTATCTGGTATTTTTCTCTCTCCTGAAGCTGCTGATCTAAGTTAGTGCACAGATAGCCCACGAGTACTGTCCCAGTGATGATTCTTCAGTGTCGGCTGTGGCTCAGTGGGTAGCACACTCGCCTACTGAGTCAGAAGGTTGTGGGTTCAAGTCCC
Source organism: Somniosus microcephalus (assembly GCF_052327205.1). NCBI lineage: Eukaryota > Metazoa > Chordata > Chondrichthyes > Squaliformes > Somniosidae > Somniosus > Somniosus microcephalus. The sequence continues at coordinate 22,012,509 of NC_141014.1, forward strand.
ACTCCAGCGGCTTCAGCACATCAATCTAGGCTGACGCTGCAGTGGAGCGCTGCACTGTTGGAGGTGCCGTCTTTTGGATGAGACGTTAAACCGAGGCCCCGTCTGCCCTCTCAGGTGGACGTAAAAGATCCTATGGCACTATTTCGAAGAAGAGCAGGGGAGTTCTCCCCGGTGTCCTTGGCCAATATTTAATCCCTCAATCAACATAACAAAAACAGATTATCTGGTCATTATCACATTGCTGTTTGTGGGAGCTTGCTGTGCACAAATTGGCTGCCGTGTTTCCCACATTACAACAGTGACTACACTCCAAAAGTGCTTCATTGGCTGTAAAGCGCTTTGAGACGTCCGGTGGACGTGAAAGGCGCTATATATACGCAAGTCGTCGTCTTCTTCATATGTGAGCCTGTATAGTGAGTGCAGGCAGGCTACTTGACACGGGCGGAAGGTCACCATGACTGGATGTTGTCCACACACAAGGACCTTCAGGTAGGGGTCACTCGGTAGCAGTAAGCACTGGGAACCTTGACTGATCCCTCCCTACCACATGGAGCTGAGGCTAATTGCAGCGCCCCGATGATTGGCTCAGCAGAGAACAGCTCATTCAGAACAGGTCAGGAATCGAACCTGGGGCTCTACAGATGATTTTGGACGATAGGCGCGCAGCCAAGCCCAAACATGCGGATCTCCCTCCATCAGCCGCACTCGTAATGTAAACAAGCCCAAGTTCCAGGAACCCATGGCACAATAGACTCATGAAAATTTATATGTGTCCCTTTGAGAGCAGATGTATCGCATGTTTGCACTGCATGTTTACAGGCATCACAAGGTCCTGGTACGAGAGGTGATTTACCTCGTGTAGTTTAAATTGAAACACCTATTCGGCTTGTAACTGTTGATTCAACCACCTCACTGTCATGACCTTCTGTTGCCAGATAACACTGGTCCAACTTTCCAGTAAACTACACGTTTGTTTTCCTGCATTTCCCTGATTGTTTGCTGCATTTTGACCTGGCCTGACCACAAGGGGGTGTAGACAATGAAACCGATCCAATATTTTGCCACGTATGAAAGAAATATAAGCTTTCCAATTAGCCGACACCAACACCTTGCGTTAACCCACGAGTGCCATTCCTCAATGGGCCTGTGCTTTGATAATTGCTGGTTTGGTGATGCACAGACCCGGCCTGTTCTGTTTCATACATCCCTGCAAATGACAGAAACCTTCAAGGGACCCACAGGACTCGTGTCTTTCTCGCTCCTTTATTTCTCCCTTTTCTTCCCCACCCTCATCCTTCAGCTTTACCTTACACAAACTCCAACCCATCCAGAATTCCCCTGCTGCTATCCACGTTTGTAGGGAATCCCATGCGCCCAGTCGTCCCTGTCCACGATTTGCAGATCCTTATCCTCATCCCTGTCTTCATATCCTCCCCTGGCCTTGCAATCTTCTCCAGCCCTACATCCCCCAAGACACAATTTAACACAAGTAAAAGCGCGGCAAACTTCTAACTTTTGTTCTAACTTTGATTTTTAAAAAAGGTATCCAGACAGGGGAATGGGATGGACAGGTTCCTCAGCCAGCAGAGCTGAACCTGACCCGGGAGTGTTTAATGTTGCCACTGAGCTCGAATGATCAGACGATCCTGGGTTTCAGGTGGTCTTATGTTTGATTTCAGGCTGTGTAGGATCTCTACCACTGGCCTAAGATTTTTTGGGTTATTGGGGGAGAGGGTGGGGGGTGGCCCCGGGGTGGGGGCCGAGGTGCGGGCCGAGGTGCTGCAATGGGGAAACCCGCCTGAAATAAAGAATAGATTTGCCTTCCAAAGTTAGGCTTTATTAACTTTAAAATTAGCAGCATATCTTTCTACATCCAGTCCCAACTAAGGCTAGAAAAGGACTGAATTTAAGGTAGCCACAACACATCATGTGATCATCAACTACCAATGAGATGACAACACATATCCCAAGGCAGTTAACAAACAACGAATCATAATACTTTTACTAATCAAGGAATAATCACCACATTCACCCCTCCTTTTAAAATATACTCCTAATAACTTTTACAATTTACAATTAATTATTTACAACTAAACTATGCACGAGAATAAAACTATTTACATAACACAATACTAAATGAACAACAACAAATAATAACATTACGCATAAGTATTAAGTATCTCAACTAAAACAATATACTATAATATTTCAACAATTTTTAAAACATTATCAATTTAAAAATCCATTTTCAATCGGTCGACCGCATATCTTGTTCGTGTCGACCTTCTTAACCTTGGTGAAATTCCTTGCCCTCCCACGCCAGAAGGCACAGAAGTATCTTCAACAGGAAGGCTATCCATATCCCGATTCTCAACGGTTTCCGGATTAGAAATCCCATCAGAAGATGAACTGGGACGGTCATAAACATCTACCAAAGGCTGACTAATAGAAGTATGATTATCTGCAATCGGATTGGAAATATTCGTAGTATCTGTAACAGCATCCACCTTATCCGAATCATGACCATTATTAATATCCTCAGAAGAGGGCTGGCCCCCACAAGGAGCCAAGTCTTTAATTGAAACAGTACTTTCTTTCCCATCTTGGAATCGAATATGAGCATATTGGGAATTTGCCTCCAACAGCTCCACCTCCTCCACCAAGGGGTCATATTTTGACAATCTAACATGGCGTCGAAGCAACACAGGTCCCTGCATAGTAAGCCATGAAGGTACCGAATATCCCGTAGTAGATCTCCGCAGATAGTTAAGAGCCTTTCATGGGGGGTCACATTCGTAGCCGTTGAAAGCAGTGATCTAATGGAATGCAGGGCATCAGGCAGCACCATTTCCCACTGTGTATTCTTAAGGTTCCGGGATGTCAACGCCAACATAACTGCCTTCCAGATCACCCCATTGTATCGTTCGCACTGTCCATTACCCTGGGGATTATACGGGGTAGTTCTACTAGTAGAAATTCCCCGACTCTGAAGGTATTCCTTCAACTGGGAAGACATAAAAGAACTTCCCTGATCCGAATGGATATATGCAGGCATCCCAAAGATGACAAAAAGTTGAGTCAGACATTTAATAACTGTAGCAGCTGATACATCTGCACAAGGAAAAGCAAAAGGGAATCTTGAAAACTCATCCACAACAGTAAATATATATCGGTTTTGAGTAGTTGAAGGAAGAGGTCCCTTAAAATCAACACAAACGTTCAAAAGGAGAAGTAGCCTTTATAAGATGAGCTCGTTGAGGCTTAAAGAAATTCGGTTTACACCGAGCACAGATAGAACATGATGAAGTCATCTGCTTGACGTCTTCAACTGAAAAAGGCAAGTTCTTACTGCGTACAAAGTGTATCATCCTCGTAACCCCAGGATGACATAAGGCATTGTGAAGATTAATAAGCGTATCTCCGTGAATCACCGAACAATAAGCCCTCAACAGTGCATCAGCAGCAACATTATCCTTCCCCGGACGATAAACTATGTCAAAATGGTAACATGCCAACTCAATCCTCCATCTCATTATTTTATCATTTTTAATCTTTCCAAAATGTTTAACATCAAACATAAAGGACACAGATTTTTGGTCAGTTACCAGCGTGAAATGTCGCCCCGATAAATAATGTCTCCATTTACGCAATGCTTCTACTATTGCGTATGCCTCTTTTTCTATTGAGGAATGTCTTTTTTCACTATTATTCAAAGTACGTGAGAAAAAGGCCACAGGTCTTCCATTTTGTTTCCAAGTAGCCCCAATTGCAAAATCCGAAGCATCCGTCTCAATCACAAAGGGAACCTGCTCATCAATGGAATGCACAACTGCTCCTAAAATATCCTTTTTAAAATTCTCAAAACATGTCCTGGCCTCCCATGATAGAGGATATGTCGTAACCCGAATAAGAGGCCGGATCTTCCGTGAAAAATTTGCAATCCAATTAGAATAATAAGAAAACAGTCCAACAACTCGTTGCAAAGCCTTAGAATTAGTAGGACAAGGTAAATCGATCAATGGTCGCAGACGTTCTGGATCTGGTTTAATCTTATTTCCCGAAATAATATACCCCAATAAATTTACCTCAGTAGTCGAAAAGACACATTTCTCTTTGTTAAAAGTTAAACCAACTTTTTTGCAGCTTGAAGGAATCTTTTTAAATTAGAATCATGCTCCACCCTTGATTTGCCACACACTGTGATGTCATCTAAGTATGAAAAGGTGTCAGAGAGGGAGTTATCACTTATAAAAGCATCCATTGCCCGTTGAAAACAAGCAACACCATTAGTAACACCAAATGGTATTCGGCAAAACTGATACAGCTTTCCACCAGCCTCAAAGGCCGTATATGGTTGATCCTTCTTAACAATAGGAATCTGATGATAAGCACTCTTTAAATCAATAGTGCTAAAAACTTGATACTGAGATACTTTATTGATAAGCTCATCAATCTTAGGCAAAGGGTACGCGTCTAATTGAGTATACCTATTAATAGTTTGGGAATAGTCTATCACCATTCGTTTCTTGTGTCTCTCATTAGTCGTGACAACTACCTGTGCTCGCCAAGGCGAACAACTAGGTTCAATGATTCCTTCCAATAAGAGACGTTGAACTTCAGAATTAATAAATTCTCTATCCTGACTACTATATCTTCTTGGCTTGGTAGCAATTGGCTTACAATCCGACATCAAATTAGAAAAAAGTGATAATGGAGGAATAGATAAAGAGGTTAATCCACAAATAGATAAAGGTGGCTTAGTCCCTCCAAATGAAAGACTAAGAGACTCGTGTAACTGAAGAACATCATGTCCAATCAAAATATCCGCACAGAGATTAGGCAAAACAGATAGGCGTATATCAGTATACGTATTACCCAGAAGAACCATTTTCACAAAGCAACAACCAGCTATTTGTGAAATAAGGGTCGTCTGAGCCATACACACCTGATACGTAACAGGCGAAATTTTCAAATGCTTCTCCTTCGCAAACTGAAGACTTATAAAACTCTCAGTACTGCCCGTATCTATAAGGGCCTTCACTTCCAACCCATTAACTTGAGCCGTAACTATAGCTTTGTTTAGGCCATGAGCAAATGCAGCAGAAATTGATGCAATAAACGCCCTATCTAAAGGCTGAATAGTCACAGAAGAGGTAGTGGAGGAAGACCCTCCCACACCAGAAGGAGGGAAGGTAATTGAACCTGATGATTTGCACACACGTGCATAATGACCTCTCTTGCCGCATTTACTACACACAGCCTCCCGAGCAGGACACTTCAGACGAGGGTGCCGGATATTCCCACAAAAATAACACTTCTGAATCCTAGAGGCAACGGCCGCCGAAGTAGAAACTGTTTCAAAATCTAGTAAACCACTCCCATTAAGTCCACATAATTCCTTTTCATCCGAAACTGCCGAAACCATAGTCGCAGGCCGATTAAAAAGAGCATAAGAATCCGAACTTCTCTGAGCCACATCCAATGTAGAAGCTTGCTCAAAAGCACTTTTAAGATCCAGAGTCTTATTTTCTAACAACCGCTGATGAATTGATCTAGACAGTAATCCATTAATAAAAGCATCCCGTACCGATTCGTCCTTATGTTCTTCAGCCGTCACAGCCTTATAATTACAGTCAACACTAAGGCACCGAAGTGCTTGTAAATAAGTATCCAAAGATTCTCCCACCTGCTGCCTACGGGCAGATAAAAGATGACGTGCGAATACCTCATTCTTTGGTTTAACAAAAATCTTTTCCAATGTAGAAATAGCCTCTTCATAAGTTTTACAGTGTAAAATATATTTATATACATCCGGGTCAATGTAGTTGATCAGCATATTCAGCTTATTTAGAGCCTCTTGATCCAACACGCCCAAAAAGTTTTTAAATGTACAATACCAATGTTTCCATTTATCATCCACTCCAGCAGAATTGGGGTCAGCCTTGAATCGTTCTGGTTGAAGATATCGCTCCATTCTAACAAAAAGTTAATAAATTGAAATAAAGAATAGATTTGCCTTCCAAAGTTAGGCTTTATTAACTTTAAAATTAGCAGCATATCTTTCTACATCCAGTCCCAACTAAGGCTAGAAAAGGACTGAATTTAAGGTAGCCACAACACATCATGTGATCATCAACTACCAATGAGATTACAACACATATCCCAAGGCAGTTAACAAACAACGAATCATAATACTTTTACTAATCAAGGAATAATCACCACACCGCCAGAGTTGCTGTTCCTGATATCCAGTGACCCCTGCTGGGAAGTGCTCATGTGTGGATGTCAGAAGTGGGCCCAATTATGATGTCCTCCATGCTGATACTCACTGTCTAGACACACACATATATAGTCATAATGATCCCATTACCATCTCCTTTTGCCTTGCACCATCATCCCTTTTGCCGCTTAATCTCTCCTGCCTTTCATCCTATTACAGACTGTCCCTTTTGTTCTTTCCTCCCCTCCCTCCTCTCCCTGCCCCTACACTTGCTTAAATAAAAACCTGTTACATCTCCAACTTTTTCCAGATCTGACGAAGGGTCATCGACCTGAAACTTTAACTCTGTTTCTCTCTCTACAGATGCTGCCTGGCCTGCTGAGTATTTCCAGCATTTTCTGTTTTTTTATTTCACATTTCCAGCATCCGCAGTATTTTGCTTTTGTATATAATAGTCACTCGGGTGAAGTACCAGAGGATTACTGGTGGAAATATACAACAGCACGAGTCGACACATTCAAGAGACAAGTGGCAAAACTGCACAAACAAATATTGACACTGGGGACAAAAAGCAGAAAAGATTCACTAGATTGATTCCTGGGATGAGCGGGCTGTCCTATGATGAGAGATTGTGTAGAATGGGCCGATACTCTCTGGAGTTTAGAAGAATGAGAGGTGATCTCATTGAAACATACAAGATTCTGAAGGGGATTGACAGGGTAGGTGCTGAGAGGCTGTTTCCCCCTGGCTGGAGTGTCTAGAACTAGGGGGGCATAGTCTCAGGATAAGGGGTCGGCCATTTAAGACTGAGATGAGGAGGAATTTCTTCACTCAGAGGGTTGTGAATCTTTGGAATTCTCTGCCCCAGAGGGCTGTGGATGCTGAGTCTTTGAGTATATTCAAGACTGAGATCGATAGATTTTTGGACTCTAGGGGAATCGAGGGATATGGAGATCGGGCAGGAAAGTGGAGTTGAGGTCGGTGATCAGCCATGATCTTATTGAATGGCGGAGCAGGCTCGAGGGGCCGTATGGCCGACTCCTGCTCCTATTTCTTATGTTCTTATTCCACTTCCCAGTACCGACACCCCTCACTTTGATAAATATCCATTATTAGAATAATAAGAAATATATTTCATCTTTGCGCTCTGCGGACTGGCAAAGCAACAATCCTAGTCCGAGAAGATGGAGCTGTTCTTTTGCCTTGAGGGATGCGAAGCCGGCTTTGGGCAATCAATTCCCCATGGCACAAATGCAAAGGTGGGGCAAGAAATCAGAATGGATTGAGGAGTAACTATCGAATGACCTCTGTGTTTCTGTCTTGGTCTTGATGAACTGCATTGTGTTAAGCAGAACTGCAAGATAAATCGTCATGTTCTTATAGAAATTTTTAAGCAGGAACAGGATATAAATAGTCCAGGCAAACAGAGCTCAGAACGGTTTACTGGACAAAGACGAAATACTGCGGATGCTGGCAAGCAGAAATAGAAACCGAAAATGCTGGAAACACTCAGCAGGTCGGGCAGCATCTGTGGAGAGAGAAACAGAGCTAGCGTTTCAGGTCGATGACCTTTCGTCAGAACAGTGTATTACGGTTTATTTGACTCTCTTGGCTGTCACTCGGGCCAGAGAGGAGAATGACCTGGCAGTTCTGACAAAAGGGCATCGGCCTGAAACGTTAACTCTGTTTCTCGCTCCACAGATGCATCCTGACCTACTGAGTACTTCCAGCATTTTCAGCTTTTATTCATTATTAGAGGTTTACTGAACTCTGGCTCTCTCATCCAAGATTCGATTTAGGATATCAATGAAGACAATTTAAATGTCTTTGGGATGCTTTCCCTTGGGGCCCTGGGGAAGCTGAGTTTGATAACTGAAGAATGTCTTCAGATGATTCTTTTTCTGGATTGGAAACTTGGAGCTGAGCCAAGTTTACAGTTGGTAACTTTCACTATGTGTGATGTCCTCACCCAGGAGAACTGGGTTGGTGGAGATTTAAAGTCTGATGGCGTGGGGTACAGGAATTAATACCCTTGAAATCACAATGGATTGAAGTATTCTCGGGGTTTTCTTCCCTAAAGGACAATAGTGAACCAGTTGTTTTTTTACGACAGTCCAACAGCTTCGTGATCACTTTTACTTGTGCCAGCTCTTTAGTCCCAGATTTGCTTTTGTACACTGAATTCAAATTCTCAGGTGCGATTTGAAGTTACAGTCTCTGGATTATTAGTTCAGTAACATAAGCACTTCGCTACCATACCCCTACTGTGTTTATTACCTGGCTGTTAATGGTGCCAAGTCCAGCAGTGCTCGTGTCCTGCTCCCTCACAGTGAAGTGAGAGTCGATGCTGAGAGGTGACCTGATGGAGGTCTTTAAAATTATGAAGGAATTCGATAAGGTAGACGTAGAGAAGATGTTTGCACTGGTGGAGGAGTGCAAAACTAAGGGCCAGTAATATAAGATAGTCACCAATAAATCAATAAGGAACTGAGGAGAAACATCGAGAGTGGTGAGAATGTCAAACTCGCCATGGAATAGTTGAGGCGAATTGCGCAGATGCATTTAAGGGGACGCTAGCTAAGTACATGAGAGAGAAAGGAATAGGGTGAGATGACGTAAAGTGGGAGGAGACTCGTGGGGAAGCATTAAAATCCAGCATGGACCAGTTGAGCCGAAGGGCCTGTTTCTGTGCTGTAAATACTACATAATTCAATGTAATGTCTAAGTGTAGAAGAGCTTTCTCTGAGGCACGCATTAATCCTACAGAATGAAACAGGAGAGTTTCCTTTCACACAGTCCCCTTTAACTGCACACACTGCAGTTTTCAATGTTTTAATACACTTGCATCAATGCATTACAGTTTGTGATACACCTGTAACTGTGTGTTACGGTTTCTGATACACTTGTAACTGTGTATTGCAGTTTGTGATACACCTGTCACTGTGTGTTACAGTTTGTGATACACCTGTAACTTTGTGTTACAGTTTGTGATACACCTGTCACTGTGTGTTACAGTTTGTGATACACCTGTAACTGTGTGTTACGGTTTGTGATACACCTGTAACTTTGTGTTACAGTTTGTGATACACCTGTAACTGTGTGTTACAGTTTGTGATACACCTGTAACTTTGTGTTACAGTTTGTGATACACCTGTAACTGTGTGTTACGGTTTGTGATACACTTGTAACTGTGTGTTACAGTTTGTGATACACTTGTAACTGTGTATTGCAGTTTGTGATACACCTGTAACTGTGTGTTACGGTTTGTGATACACTTGTAACTGTGTGTTACAGTTTGTGATACACTTGTAACTGTGTGTTACGGTTTGTGATACACTTGTAACTGTGTGTTACGGTTTGTGAGACACTTGTAACTGTGTGTTACGGTTTGTGATACAGGTAGCCTACCCTTTATCCAGACTTCTGAAAACCGAAACCCTCTAAAAACCGAAGGTTTTTTCGTTCAGCGTAAGTCGTGCGTACGACTTACGCTGAACGAAAAAACCTTCGGTTTTTAGAGGGTTCCGGTTGCGGAAGTTCGGATAAAGGGTAAGTCGTGCGCACGACCCCCCGCCGACCCCCCCGCCAGCCCCGACAACCGCCGACCCCGCCAGCCCCGACAACCGCCGACCCTGCCAGCCCCGACAACCGCCGACCCCCCCGCGGACCCCGCCGGCCCCGACAACCGCCGACCCCGCCAGCCCCGACAACCGCCGACCCCCCCGCGGACCCCGCCAGCCCCGACAACCGCCGACCCCGCCAGCCGCCGACCCCCCCGCGGACCCGCCGGCCCCGACAACCGCCGACCCCCCCGCGGACCCCGCCAGCCCCGACAACCGCGGACCCCGCCAGCCCCGACAACCGCCGGCCCCCCCGCGGACCCCGCCAGCCCCGACAACCGCCGACCGCCCCCCCCACCACGTACCCCGCCGGCCCCGACCCCCGCCGACCCCGACTGACTTACGCTGAGCGTCAGCGTAAGTCGTGCGCACGACCCCCCGCCGACCCCCCCCACGGACCCCCGCCGACCCACCTTCCGAAATCCGAAATTCTCCTTTATCCGAAACTCGGCTGGTCCCGAGGTTTTCGGATAAAGGAGAGTCTACCTGTACACTTGTAACTGTGTGTTACGGTTTGTGATACATTTGTAACTGTGTGTTACAGTTTGTGATACACTTGTAACTATGTTATGGTTTGTGATATACTTGTAACTGGCCTAGAAATTCGGTGGGCTGCGCCACCAGTTAGCGCCTAAAGAGGGCACTCAGTGGCTTTAGCGCCACTGGCCACGCCTCCCGCGATATTTAGCTGGGGCGCGAATGGCGGCGTTAGCCTGTTGTGCTGCGCCGCCGCCGATGACATCATCGGTGTGCGCAGCGCCCCGCTACCGCACCGATCTCGATATTCGGTAGCGCCCGCCTCTGTAGCGCCGTTCACAAATCGCGCCCAGTTCACGGGGCCTACCTGTGGCGGCAGTGGAGCAAATTAAGGTGGAGGTGCGGGGCGGCTGTTTTTTCCGGCGGCCGCCTGCCAGCACCTCCGTCCCCGGCCTCCTGATCTCCCCCCGCGGCAGTGCCGGCTGTTTTCCGAGAGCCCGGCACTTCTCCTCGGTGCCGGGCTCATTTGCCGGCACTCGCGATCTCCGATCGCGCTGGTGCAGGCCCCTCCCCCTTAAGAATGGGAGGAAGGCCTGCAGTACCGCAGCGCGCCGTGCCGCAACATGTGGCGCTGCGGCACGTTGCACTGCGATATTCAGTTTCAGCGCCCTAAGAGGGATGCGGAGCGCCTCGAGCCTCGCCCCGTGTCCCTCTTGGGGCATTCAAGCTGAATTTCCGGCGGCCGCAACTGCTCCGATCGCTGTGCTAATTCCGGCGCCCAGGCGAGCTTGGCGCCCCATTTGCGGCTCCACCGAATTTCTCCCCCACTGTGTGTTAAGGTTTCTGAGACACTAGTAACTGTGTGTCATGGTTTGTGAGACACTAGTAACTGTGTGTCATGGTTTGTGAGACACTAGTAACTGTGTGTCACGGTTTGTGAGACACTAGTAACTGTGTGTCACGGTTTGTGAGACACTAGTAACTGTGTGTCATGGTTTGTGAGACACTAGTAACTGTGTCATGGTTTGTGAGACACTAGTAACTGTGTGTCACGGTTTGTGAGACACTAGTAACTGTGTGTCATGGTTTGTGAGACACTAGTAACTGTGTGTCATGGTTTGTGAGACACTAGTAACTGTGTGTCATGGTTTGTGAGACACTAGTAACTGTGTGTCATGGTTGTGAGACACTAGTAACTGTGTGTCATGGTTTGTGAGACACTAGTAACTGTGTGTTAAGGTTTGTGAGACACTAGTAACTGTGTCATGGTTTGTGAGACACTAGTAACTGTGTGTTACGGTTTGTGAGACACTAGTAACCATGTGTTATGGTTTGTGAGACACTAGTAACTGTGTGTCATGGTTTGTGAGACACTAGTAACTGTGTGTCATGGTTTGTGAGACATTAGTAACTGTGTGTCATGGTTTGTGAGACACTAGTAACTGTGTGTCATGGTTTGTGAGACACTAGTAACTGTGTGTTAAGGTTTGTGAGACACTAGTAACTGCGTGTCATGGTTTGTGAGACACTACTAACTTTGTGTCATGGTTTGTGAGACACTAGTAACTGTGTGTCATGGTTTGTGAGACACTAGTAACTGTGTGTCAAGGTTTGTGAGACACTAGTAACTGTGTCATGGTTTGTGAGACACGAGTAACTGTGTGTCATGGTTTGTGAGACACGAGTAACTGTGTGTCATGGTTTGTGAGACACTAGTAACTGTGTGTCATGGTTTGTGAGACACTAGTAACTGTGTGTCATGGTTTGTGAGACACTAGTAACTGTGTGTCATGGTTTGTGAGACACTAGTAACTGTGTGTCATGGTTTGTGAGCCACTAGTAACTGTGTGTCATGGTTTGTGAGACACTAGTAACTGTGTGTCATGGTTTGTGAGACACTAGTAACTGTGTGTCATGGTTTGTGAGACACTAGTAACTGTGTGTCATGGTTTGTGAGACACTAGTAACTGTGTGTCATGGTTGGTGAGACACTAGTAACTGTGTGTCATGGTTTCTGAGACACTAGTAACTGTGTGTCATGGTTGGTGAGACAGTAGTAACTGTGTGTCACGGTTTGTGAGACACTAGTAACTGTGTGTCATGGTTTGTGAGACACTAGTAACTGTGTCATGGTTTGTGAGACACTAGTAACTGTGTGTCATGGTTTGTGAGACATTAGTAACTGTGTGTCATGGTTTGTGAGACACTAGTAACTGTGTGTCATGGTTTGTGAGACACTAGTAACTGTGTGTCATGGTTTGTGAGACACCAGTAACTGTGTGTCATGGTTTGTGAGACACTAGTAACTGTGTGTCACGGTTTGTGAGACACTAGTAACTGTGTGTCATGGTTTGTGAGACATTAGTAACTGTGTGTCATGGTTTGTGAGACACTAGTAACTGTGTGTCATGGTTTGTGAGACACTAGTAACTGTGTGTCATGGTTTGTGAGACACCAGTAACTGTGTGTCATGGTTTGTGAGACACTAGTAACTGTGTGTCACGGTTTGTGAGACACTAGTAACTGTGTGTCATGGTTTGTGAGACACTAGTAACTGTGTGTCATGGTTTGTGAGACACTAGTAACTGTGTGTCATGGTTTGTGAGACACTAGTAACTGTGTGTCATGGTTTGTGAGACACTAGTAACTGTGTGTCATGGTTTGTGAGACACTAGTAACTGTGTGTCATGGTTTGTGAGACACTAGTAACTGTGTGTCATGGTTTGTGAGACACTAGTAACTGTGTCATGGTTTGTGAGACACGAGTAACTGTGTGTCATGGTTTGTGAGACACTCGTAACTGTGTGTCACGGTTTGTGAGACACTAGTAACTGTGTGTCACGGTTTGTGAGACACTAGTAACTGTGTGTCATGGTTTGTGAGACACTAGTAACTGTGTGTCACGGTTTGTGAGACACTAGTAACTGTGTGTCATGGTTTGTGAGACACTAGTAACTGTGTGTCACGGTTTGTGAGACACTAGTAACTGTGTGTCATGGTTTGTGAGACACTAGTAACTGTGTGTCACGGTTTGTGAGACACTAGTAACTGTGTGTCATGGTTTGTGAGACACTAGTAACTGTGTGTCATGGTTTGTGAGACACTAGTAACTGTGTGTCATCGTTTGTGAGACACTAGTAACTGTGTGTCATGGTTTGGGAGACACTAGTAACTGTGTGTCATGGTTTGTGAGAAACTAGTAACTGTGTGTTAAGGTTTGTGAGACACTAGTAACTGTGTGTCACGGTTTGTGAGACACTAGTAACTGTGTGTCATGGTTTGTGAGACACTAGTAACTGTGTGTCACGGTTTGTGAGACACTAGTAACTGTGTGTCATGGTTTGTGAGACACTAGTAACTGTGTGTCATGGTTTGTGAGACACTAGTAACTGTGTGTCATGGTTTGTGAGACATTAGTAACTGTGTGTCATGGTTTGTGAGACACTAGTAAATGTGTGTCATGGTTTGTGAGACACTAGTAACTGTGTGTCATGGTTTGTGAGACACTAGTAACTGTGTGTCATGGTTTGTGAGACACTAGTAACTGTGTGTCATGGTTTGTGAGACACTAGTAACTGTGTCATGGTTTGTGAGACACAAGTAACTGTGTGTCATGGTTTGTGAGACACTAGTAACTGTGTGTCATGGTTTGTGAGACACTAGTAACTGTGTGTCACGGTTTGTGAGACACTAGTAACTGTGTGTCATGGTTTGTGAGACACTAGTAACTGTGTGTCACGGTTTGTGAGACACTAGTAACTGTGTGTCATGGTTTGTGAGACACTAGTAACTGTGTGTCACGGTTTGTGAGACACTAGTAACTGTGTGTCATGGTTTGTGAGACACTAGTAACTGTGTGTCACGGTTTGTGAGACACTAGTAACTGTGTGTCATGGTTTGTGAGACACCAGTAACTGTGTGTCATGGTTTGTGAGACACTAGTAACTGTGTGTCATCGTTTGTGAGACACTAGTAACTGTGTGTCATGGTTTGGGAGACACTAGTAACTGTGTGTCATGGTTTGTGAGACACTAGTAACTGTGTGTTAAGGTTTGTGAGACACTAGTAACTGTGTGTCACGGTTTGTGAGACACTAGTAACTGTGTGTCATGGTTTGTGAGACACTAGTAACTGTGTGTCACGGTTTGTGAGACACTAGTAACTGTGTGTCATGGTTTGTGAGACACTAGTAACTGTGTGTCATGGTTTGTGAGACACTAGTAACTGTGTGTCATGGTTTGTGAGATACTAGTAACTGTGTGTCATGGTTTGTGAGACACTAGTAACTGTGTGTCATGGTTTGTGAGACACTACTAACTGTGTGTCATGGTTTGTGAGACACTAGTAACTGTGTGTCATGGTTTGTGAGACACTAGTAACTGTGTGTCATGGTTTGTGAGACACTAGTAACTGTGTGTCATGGTTTGTGAGACACTAGTAACTGTGTGTCATGGTTTGTGAGACACTAGTAACTGTGTGTCATGGTTTGTGAGACACTAGTAACTGTGTGTCATGGTTTGTGAGACACTAGTAACTGTGTGTCATGGTTTGTGAGACACTAGTAACTGTGTGTCATGGTTTGTGAGACACTAGTAACTGTGTGTCATGGTTTGTGAGACACTAGTAACTGTGTGTCATGGTTTGTGAGACACTAGTAACTGTGTGTCATGGTTTGTGAGACACGAGTAACTGTGTGTCATGGTTTGTGAGATACTAGTAACTGTGTGTCATGGTTTGTGAGACACTAGTAACTGTGTGTCATGGTTTGTGAGACACTAGTAACTGTGTGTCATGGTTTGTGAGACACTAGTAACTGTGTCATGGTTTGTGAGACACTAGTAACTGTGTGTCATGGTTTGTGAGACACTAGTAACTGTGTGTCATGGTTTGTGAGACACTAGTAACTGTGTGTCATGGTTTGTGAGACACTAGTAACTGTGTGTCATGGTTTGTGAGACACTAGTAACTGTGTGTCATGGTTTGTGAGACACTAGTAACTGTGTGTCATGGTTGGTGAGACACTAGTAACTGTGTGTCATGGTTTCTGAGACACTAGTAACTGTGTGTCATGGTTGGTGAGACAGTACTAACTGTGTGTCACGGTTTGTGAGACACTAGTAACTGTGTGTCATGGTTTGTGAGACACTAGTAACTGTGTCATGGTTTGTGAGACACTAGTAACTGTGTGTCATGGTTTGTGAGACATTAGTAACTGTGTGTCATGGTTTGTGAGACACTAGTAACTGTGTGTCATGGTTTGTGAGACACTAGTAACTGTGTGTCATGGTTTGTGAGACACTAGTAACTGTGTCATGGTTTGTGAGACACTAGTAACTGTGTCATGGTTTGTGAGACACGAGTAACTGTGTGTCACGGTTTGTGAGACACTAGGAACTGTGTGTCACGGTTTGTGAGACACTAGTAACTGTGTGTCATGGTTTGTGAGACACTAGTAACTGTGTGTCACGGTTTGTGAGACACTAGTAACTGTGTGTCATGGTTTGTGAGACACTAGTAACTGTGTGTCACGGTTTGTGAGACACTAGTAACTGTGTGTCATGGTTTGTGAGACACTAGTAACTGTGTGTCACGGTTTGTGAGACACTAGTAACTGTGTGTCATGGTTTGTGAGACACTAGTAACTGTGTGTCATGGTTTGTGAGACACTAGTAACTGTGTGTCATCGTTTGTGAGACACTAGTAACTGTGTGTCATGGTTTGGGAGACACTAGTAACTGTGTGTCATGGTTTGTGAGAAACTAGTAACTGTGTGGTAAGGTTTGTGAGACACTAGTAACTGTGTGTCACGGTTTGTGAGACACTAGTAACTGTGTGTCATGGTTTGTGAGACACTAGTAACTGTGTGTCACGGTTTGTGAGACACTAGTAACTGTGTGTCATGGTTTGTGAGACACTAGTAACTGTGTGTCATGGTTTGTGAGACACTAGTAACTGTGTGTCATGGTTTGTGAGACACTAGTAACTGTGTGTCATGGTTTGTGAGACACTAGTAACTGTGTGTCATGGTTTGTGAGACACTAGTAACTGTGTGTCATGGTTTGTGAGACACTAGTAACTGTGTGTCATGGTTTGTGAGACACTAGTAACTGTGTGTCATGGTTTGTGAGACACTAGTAACTGTGTCATGGTTTGTGAGACACAAGTAACTGTGTGTCATGGTTTGTGAGACACTAGTAACTGTGTGTCATGGTTTGTGAGACACTAGTAACTGTGTGTCACGGTTTGTGAGACACTAGTAACTGTGTGTCATGGTTTGTGAGACACTAGTAACTGTGTGTCACGGTTTGTGAGACACTAGTAACTGTGTGTCATGGTTTGTGAGACACTAGTAACTGTGTGTCACGGTTTGTGAGACACTAGTAACTGTGTGTCATGGTTTGTGAGACACTAGTAACTGTGTGTCACGGTTTGTGAGACACTAGTAACTGTGTGTCATGGTTTGTGAGACACCAGTAACTGTGTGTCATGGTTTGTGAGACACTAGTAACTGTGTGTCATCGTTTGTGAGACACTAGTAACTGTGTGTCATGGTTTGGGAGACACTAGTAACTGTGTGTCACGGTTTGTGAGACACTAGTAACTGTGTGTCATGGTTTGTGAGACACTAGTAACTGTGTGTCACGGTTTGTGAGACACTAGTAACTGTGTGTCATGGTTTGTGAGACACTAGTAACTGTGTGTCATGGTTTGTGAGACACTAGTAACTGTGTGTCATGGTTTGTGAGATACTAGTAACTGTGTGTCATGGTTTGTGAGACACTAGTAACTGTGTGTCATGGTTTGTGAGACACTAGTAACTGTGTGTCATGGTTTGTGAGACACTAGTAACTGTGTGTCATGGTTTGTGAGACACTAGTAACTGTGTGTCATGGTTTGTGAGACACTAGTAACTGTGTGTCATGGTTTGTGAGACACTAGTAACTGTGTGTCATGGTTTGTGAGACACTAGTAACTGTGTGTCATGGTTTGTGAGACACTAGTAACTGTGTGTCATGGTTTGTGAGACACTAGTAACTGTGTGTCATGGTTTGTGAGACACTAGTAACTGTGTGTCATGGTTTGTGAGACACTAGTAACTGTGTGTCATGGTTTGTGAGACACTAGTAACTGTGTGTCATGGTTTGTGAGACACGAGTAACTGTGTGTCATGGTTTGTGAGACACTAGTAACTGTGTGTCATGGTTTGTGAGACACTAGTAACTGTGTGTCATGGTTTGTGAGACACTAGTAACTGTGTCATGGTTTGTGAGACACTAGTAACTGTGTGTCATGGTTTGTGAGACACTAGTAACTGTGTGTCATGGTTGGTGAGACACTAGTAACTGTGTGTCATGGTTTCTGAGACACTAGTAACTGTGTATCATGGTTGGTGAGACAGTAGTAACTGTGTGTCACGGTTTGTGAGACACTAGTAACTGTGTGTCATGGTTTGTGAGACACTAGTAACTGTGTCATGGTTTGTGAGACACTAGTAACTGTGTGTCATGGTTTGTGAGACATTAGTAACTGTGTGTCATGGTTTGTGAGACACTAGTAACTGTGTGTCATGGTTTGTGAGACACTAGTAACAGACACTAGTAACTGTGTGTCACGGTTTTGTGAGACACTAGTAACTGTGTGTCATGGTTTGTGAGACACTAGTAACTGTGTGTCACGGTTTGTGAGACACTAGTAACTGTGTGTCATGGTTTGTGAGACACTAGTAACTGTGTGTCATGGTTTGTGAGACACTAGTAACTGTGTGTCATGGTTTGTGAGACATTAGTAACTGTGTGTCATGGTTTTGTGAGACACTAGTAACTGTGTGTCATGGTTTGTGAGACACTAGTAACTGTGTGTCATGGTTTGTGAGACACTAGTAACTGTGTGTCATGGTTTGTGAGACACTAGTAACTGTGTGTCATGGTTTGTGAGACACTAGTAACTGTGTCATGGTTTGTGAGACACGAGTAACTGTGTGTCATGGTTTGTGAGACACTAGTAACTATGTGTCATGGTTTGTGAGACACTAGTAACTGTGTGTCACGGTTTGTGAGACACTAGTGACTGTGTGTCATGGTATGTGAGACACTAGTAACTGTGTGTCACGGTTTGTGAGACACTAGTAACTGTGGGTCATGGTTTGTGAGACACCAGTAACTGTGTGTCACGGTTTGTGAGACACTAGTAACTGTGTGTCACGGTTTGTGAGACACTAGTAACTGTGTGTCACGGTTTGTGAGACACTAGTAACTGTGTGTCATGGTTTGTGAGACACTAGTAACTGTGTGTCATGGTTTGTGAGACACTAGTAACTCTGTGTCATTGTTTGTGAGACACTAGTAACTGTGTTAATGTTTGTGAGACACTAGTAACTGTGTGTCACGGTTTGTGAGACACTAGTAACTGTGTCATGGTTTGTGAGACACTAGTAACTGTGTTAAGGTTTGTGAGACACTAGTAACTGTGTGTCACGGTTTGTGAGACACTAGTAACTGTGTGTCATGGTTTGTGAGACACTAGTAACTGTGTGTCATGGTTTGTGAGATACCAGTAACTGTGTGTCATGGTTTGTGAGACACTAGTAACTGTGTGTCATGGTTTGTGAGACACTAGTAACTGTGTGTCATGGTTTGTGAGACACTAGTAAATGTGTGTCATGGTTTGTGAGACACTAGTAACTGTGTGTCATGTTTGTGAGACACTAGTAACTGTGTGTCATGGTTTGTGAGACACTAGTAACTGTGTGTCATGGTTTGTGAGACACTAGTAACTGTGTCATGTTTGTGAGACACGAGTAACTGTGTGTCATGGTTTGTGAGACACTAGTAACTGTGTGTCATGGTTTGTGAGACACTAGTAACTGTGTGTCATGGTTTGTGAGACACTAGTAACTGTGTGTCATGGTTTGTGAGACACTAGTAACTGTGTGTCATGGTTTGTGAGACACAAGTAACTGTGTGTCATGGTTTGTGAGACACAAGTAACTGTGTGTCATGGTTTGTGAGACACTAGTAACTGTGTGTCATGGTTTGTGAGACACTAGTAACTGTGTGTCATGGTTTGTGAGACACTAGTAACTGTGTGTCATGGTTGGTGAGACACTAGTAACTGTGTGTCATGGTTTCTGAGACACTAGTAACTGTGTGTCATGGTTGGTGAGACAGTAGTAACTGTGTGTCACGGTTTGTGAGACACTAGTAACTGTGTGTCATGGTTTGTGAGACACTAGTAACTGTGTCATGGTTTGTGAGACACTAGTAACTGTGTGTCATGGTTTGTGAGACATTAGTAACTGTGTGTCACGGTTTGTGAGACACTAGTAACTGTGTGTCATGGTTTGTGAGACACTAGTAACTGTGTGTCATGGTTTGTGAGACACCAGTAACTGTGTGTCATGGTTTGTGAGACACTAGTAACTGTGTGTCACGGTTTGTGAGACACTAGTAACTGTGTGTCATGGTTTGTGAGACACTAGTAACTGTGTGTCATGGTTTGTGAGACACTAGTAACTGTGTGTCATGGTTTGTGAGACATTAGTAACTGTGTGTCATGGTTTGTGAGACACTAGTAACTGTGTGTCATGTTTGTGAGACACTAGTAACTGTGTGTCATGGTTTGTGAGACACTAGTAACTGTGTGTCATGGTTTGTGAGACACTAGTAACTGTGTGTCATGGTTTGTGAGACACTCGTAACTGTGTCATGGTTTGTGAGACACGAGTAACTGTGTGTCATGGTTTGTGAGACACTCGTAACTGTGTGTCCCGGTTTGTGAGACACTAGTAACTGTGTGTCACGGTTTGTGAGACACTAGTAACTGTGTGTCATGGTTTGTGAGACACTAGTAACTGTGTGTCACGGTTTGTGAGACACTAGTAACTGTGTGTCATGGTTTGTGAGACACTAGTAACTGTGTGTCACGGTTTGTGAGACACTAGTAACTGTGTGTCATGGTTTGTGAGACACTAGTAACTGTGTGTCACGGTTTGTGAGACACTAGTAACTGTGTGTCATGGTTTGTGAGACACTAGTAACTGTGTGTCATGGTTTGTGAGACACTAGTAACTGTGTGTCATCGTTTGTGAGACACTAGTAACTGTGTGTCATGGTTTGGGAGACACTAGTAACTGTGTGTCATGGTTTGTGAGACACTAGTAACTGTGTTAAGGTTTGTGAGACACTAGTAACTGTGTGTCACGGTTTGTGAGACACTAGTAACTGTGTGTCATGGTTTGTGAGACACTAGTAACTGTGTGTCACGGTTTGTGAGACACTAGTAACTGTGTGTCATGGTTTGTGAGACACTAGTAACTGTGTGTCATGGTTTGTGAGACACTAGTAACTGTGTGTCATGGTTTGTGAGACATTAGTAACTGTGTGTCATGGTTTGTGAGACACTAGTAACTGTGTGTCATGGTTTGTGAGACACTAGTAACTGTGTGTCATGGTTTGTGAGACACTAGTAACTGTGTGTCATGGTTTGTGAGACACTAGTAACTGTGTGTCATGGTTTGTGAGACACTAGTAACTGTGTCATGGTTTGTGAGACACGAGTAACTGAGTGTCATGGTTTGTGAGACACTAGTAACTGTGTGTCATGGTTTGTGAGACACTAGTAACTGTGTGTCACGGTTTGTGAGACACTAGTAACTGTGTGTCATGGTTTGTGAGACACTAGTAACTGTGTGTCACGGTTTGTGAGACACTAGTAACTGTGTGTCATGGTTTGTGAGACACTAGTAACTGTGTGTCACGGTTTGTGAGACACTAGTAACTGTGTGTCATGGTTTGTGAGACACTAGTAACTGTGTGTCACGGTTTGTGAGACACTAGTAACTGTGTGTCATGGTTTGTGAGACACCAGTAACTGTGTGTCATGGTTTGTGAGACACTAGTAACTGTGTGTCATCGTTTGTGAGACACTAGTAACTGTGTGTCATGGTTTGGGAGACACTAGTAACTGTGTGTCATGGTTTGTGAGACACTAGTAACTGTGTGTTAAGGTTTGTGAGACACTAGTAACTGTGTGTCACGGTTTGTGAGACACTAGTAACTGTGTGTCATGGTTTGTGAGACACTAGTAACTGTGTGTCACGGTTTGTGAGACACTAGTAACTGTGTGTCATGGTTTGTGAGACACTAGTAACTGTGTGTCATGGTTTGTGAGACACTAGTAACTGTGTGTCATGGTTTGTGAGATACTAGTAACTGTGTGTCATGGTTTGTGAGACACTAG
Source organism: Somniosus microcephalus (assembly GCF_052327205.1). Lineage (NCBI taxonomy): Eukaryota > Metazoa > Chordata > Chondrichthyes > Squaliformes > Somniosidae > Somniosus > Somniosus microcephalus. Next base: position 22,034,064 of record NC_141014.1, read on the forward strand.
TAACTGTGTGTCATGGTTTGTGAGACACTAGTAACTGTGTGTCATGGTTTGTGAGACACTAGTAACTGTGTGTCATGGTTTGTGAGACACTAGTAACTGTGTGTCATGGTTTGTGAGACACTAGTAACTGTGTGTCATGGTTTGTGAGACACTAGTAACTGTGTGTCATGGTTTGTGAGACACTAGTAACTGTGTGTCATGGTTTGTGAGACACTAGTAACTGTGTGTCATGGTTTGTGAGACACTAACTGTGTGTCATGGTTTGTGAGACACTAGTAACTGTGTGTCATGGTTTGTGAGACACTAGTAACTGTGTGTCATGGTTTGTGAGACACTAGTAACTGTGTGTCATGGTTTGTGAGACACTAGTAACTGTGTGTCATGGTTTGTGAGACACTAGTAACTGTGTGTCATGGTTTGTGAGACACTAGTAACTGTGTGTCATGGTTTGTGAGACACTAGTAACTGTGTGTCATGGTTTGTGAGACACTAGTAACTGTGTGTCATGGTTTGTGAGACACTAGTAACTGTGTGTCATGGTTTGTGAGACACTAGTAACTGTGTGTCATGGTTTGTGAGACACTAGTAACTGTGTGTCATGGTTTGTGAGACACTAGTAACTGTGTGTCATGGTTTGTGAGACACTAGTAACTGTGTGTCATGGTTTGTGAGACACTAGTAACTGTGTGTCATGGTTGGTGAGACAATAGTAACTGTGTGTCATGGTTTCTGAGACACTAGTAACTGTGTGTCATGGTTGGTGAGACAGTAGTAACTGTGTGTCACGGTTTGTGAGACACTAGTAACTGTGTGTCATGGTTTGTGAGACACTAGTAACTGTGTCATGGTTTGTGAGACACTAGTAACTGTGTGTCATGGTTTGTGAGACATTAGTAACTGTGTGTCATGGTTTGTGAGACACTAGTAACTGTGTGTCATGGTTTGTGAGACACTAGTAACTGTGTGTCACGGTTTGTGAGACACTAGTAACTGTGTGTTATGGTTTGTGAGACACTAGTAACTGTGTGTCATGGTTTGTGAGACACTAGTAACTGTGTGTCATGGTTTGTGAGACACTAGTAACTGTGTGTCATGGTTTGTGAGACACTAGTAACTGTGTGTCATGGTTTGTGAGACATTAGTAACTGTGTGTCATGGTTTGTGAGACACTAGTAACTGTGTGTCATGGTTTGTGAGACACTAGTAACTGTGTGTCATGGTTTGTGAGACACTAGTAACTGTGTGTCATGGTTTGTGAGACACGAGTAACTGTGTGTCATGGTTTGTGAGACACTAGTAACTGTGTCATGGTTTGTGAGACACGAGTAACTGTGTGTCATGGTTTGTGAGACACTAGTAACTGTGTGTCATGGTTTGTGAGACACGAGTAACTGTGTGTCACGGTTTGTGAGACACTAGTGACTGTGTCATGGTTTGTGAGACACTAGTAACTGTGTGTCACGGTTTGTGAGACACTAGTAACTGTGTGTCATGGTTTGTGAGACACCAGTAACTGTGTGTCACGGTTTGTGAGACACTAGTAACTGTGTGTCACGGTTTGTGAGACACTAGTAACTGTGTGTCACGGTTTGTGAGACACTAGTAACTGTGTGTCATGGTTTGTGAGACACTAGTAACTGTGTGTCATGGTTTGTGAGACACTAGTAACTGTGTGTCATCGTTTGTGAGACACTAGTAACTGTGTTAAGGTTTGTGAGACACTAGTAACTGTGTGTCACGGTTTGTGAGACACTAGTAACTGTGTCATGGTTTGTGAGACACTAGTAACTGTTAAGGTTTGTGAGACACTAGTAACTGTGTGTCACGGTTTGTGAGACACTAGTAACTGTGTGTCATGGTTTGTGAGACACTAGTAACTGTGTGTCATGGTTTGTGAGACACTACGAACTGTGTGTTAATGTTTGTGAGACACTAGTAACTGTGTGTCATGGTTTGTGAGACACTAGTAACTGTGTGTCACGGTTTGTGAGACACTAGTAACTGTGTGTCATGGTTTGTGAGACACTAGTAACTGTGTGTCATGCTTTGTGAGACACTTGTAACTGTGTGTCACGGTTTGTGAGGCACTAGTAACTGTGTGTCATGGTTTGTGAGACACTAGTAACTGTGTGTCATGGTTTGTGAGACACTAGTAACTGTGTGTCATGGTTTGTGAGAAACTAGTAACTGTGTGTCACGGTTTGTGAGACATTAGTAACTGTGTGTCATGGTTTGTGAGACAGGAGTAACTGTGTGTCATGGTTGGTGAGACACTAGTAACTGTGTGTCATGGTTTGTGAGACACTAGTAACTGTGTGTCATGGTTTGTGAGACACTAGTAACTGTGTGTCACGGTTTGTGAGACACTAGTAACTGTGTGTCATGGTTTGTGAGACACTGGTAACTGTGTGTTAAGGTTTGTGAGACACTAGTAACTGCGTGTCATGGTTTGTGAGACACTAGTAACTGTGTGTCATGGTTTGTGAGACACTAGTAACTGTGTGTCATGGTTTGTGAGACACTAGTAATTGTGTGTTAAGCTTTGTGAGACACTAGTAACTGTGTGTCATGGTTTGTGAGACACTAGTAACTGTGTGTCATGGTTTGTGAGACACTAGTAACTGTGTGTCATGGTTTGTGAGACACTAGTAACTGTGTGTCATGGTTTGTGAGACACTAGAAACTGTGTGTCATGGTTTGTGAGACACTAGTAACTGTGTGTCATGGTTTGTGAGACACTAGTAACTGTGTGTCATGGTTTGTGAGACACTAGTAACTGTGTGTCATGGTTTGTGAGACACTAGTAACTGTGTGTCATGGTTTGTGAGACACTAGTAACTGTGTGTCATGGTTTGTGAGACACTTGTAACTGTGTGTCACGGTTTGTGAGACACTAGTAACTATGTGTCACGGTTTGTGAGACACTAGTAACTGTGTGTCATGGTTTGCGAGACACTAGTAACTGTGTGTCACGGTTTGTGAGACACTAATAACTGTGTGTCATGGTTTGTGAGACACTAGTAACTGTGTGTTACGGTTTGTGAGACACTAGTAACTGTGTGTCATGGTTTGTGAGACACTAGTAACTGTGTGTCATGGTTTGTGAGACACTAGTAACTGTGTGTCATGGTTTGTGAGACACTAGTAACTGTGTGTCATGGTTTGTGAGACACTAGTAACTGTGTGTCATGGTTTGTGAGACACTAGTAACTGTGTGTCATGGTTTGTGAGACACTAGTAACTGTGTCATGGTTTGTGAGACACTAGTAACTGTGTGTTACGGTTTGTGAGACACTAGTAACTGTGTGTCACGGTTTGTGAGACACTAGTAACTGTGTGTCACGGTTTGTGAGACACTAGTAACTGTGTGTCACGGTTTGTGAGACACTAGTAACTGTGTGTCACGGTTTGTGAGACACTAGTAACTGTGTGTCACGGTTTGTGAGACACTAGTAACTGTGTGTCACGGTTTGTGAGACACTAGTAACTGTGTGTCACGGTTTGTGAGACACTAGTAACTGTGTGTCACGGTTTGTGAGACACTAGTAACTGTGTGTCACGGTTTGTGAGACACTAGTAACTGTGTGTCACGGTTTGTGAGACACTAGTAACTGTGTGTCATGGTTTGTGAGACACTAGTAACTGTGTGTCACGGTTTGTGAGACACTAGTAACTGTGTGTCATGGTTTGTGAGACACTAGTAACTGTGTGTCACGGTTTGTGAGACACTAGTAACTGTGTGTCATGGTTTGTGAGACACTAGTAACTGTGTGTCATGGTTTGTGAGACACTAGTAACTTTGTGTCATGGTTTGTGAGACACTAGTAACTGTGTGTCACGGTTTGTGAGACACTAGTAACTGTGTGTCACGGTTTGTGAGACACTAGTAACTGTGTGTCACCGTTTGTGAGACACTAGTAACTGTGTGTCATGGTTTGTGAGACACTAGTAACTGTGTGTCATGGTTTGTGAGACACTAGTAACTGTGTGTCACGGTTTGTGAGACACTAGTAACTGTGTGTCATGGTTTGTGAGACACTAGTAACTGTGTCACGGTTTGTGAGACACTAGTAACTGTGTGTCACGGTTTGTGAGACACGAGTAACTGTGTGTCACGGTTTGTGAGACACTAGTAACTGTGTGTCATGGTTTGTGAGACACCAGTAACTGTGTGTCATGGTTTGTGAGACACTAGTAACTGTGTGTCAAGGTTTGTGAGACACTAGTAACTGTGTGTCACGGTTTGTGAGACACTAGTAACTGTGTGTCATGGTTTGTGAGACACTAGTAACTGTGTGTCATGGTTGGTGAGACACTAGTAACTGTGTGTCATGGTTTGTGAGACACTAGTAACTGTGTGTCATGGTTTGTGAGACACTAGTAACTGTGTGCCATGGTTTGTGAGACACTAGTAACTGTGTGTCATGGTTTGTGAGACACTAGTAACTGTGTGTCATGGTTTGTGAGACACTAGTAACTGTGTGTTACGGTTTGTGAGACACTAGTAACTGCGTGTCATGGTTTGTGAGACACTACTAACTGTGTGTCATGGTTTGTGAGACACTAGTAACTGTGTGTCATGGTTTGTGAGACACTAGTAACTGTGTGTCATGGTTTGTGAGACACTAGTAACTGTGTGTCATGGTTTGTGAGACACTAGTAACTGTGTGTCATCGTTTGTGAGACACTCGTAACTGTGTGTCATGGTTTGGGAGACACTAGTAACTGTGTGTCATGGTTTGTGAGACACTAGTAACTGTGTGTTAAGGTTTGTGAGACACAAGTAACTGTGTGTCACGGTTTGTGAGACACTAGTAACTGTGTGTCATGGTTTGTGAGACACTAGTAACTGTGTGTCACGGTTTGTGAGACACTAGTAACTGTGTGTCATGGTTTGTGAGACACTAGTAACTGTGTGTCACGGTTTGTGAGACACTAGTAACTGTGTGTCATGGTTTGTGAGACACTAGTAACTGTGTGTCATGGTTTGTGAGACACTAGTAACTTTGTGTCATGGTTTGTGAGACACTAGTAACTGTGTGTCACGGTTTGTGAGACACTAGTAACTGTGTGTCACGGTTTGTGAGACACTAGTAACTGTGTGTCACCGTTTGTGAGACACTAGTAACTGTGTGTCATGGTTTGTGAGACACCAGTAACTGTGTGTCATGGTTTGTGAGACACTAGTAACTGTGTGTCAAGGTTTGTGAGACACTAGTAACTGTGTGTCACGGTTTGTGAGACACTAGTAACTGTGTGTCATGGTTTGTGAGACACTAGTAACTGTGTGTCATGGTTGGTGAGACACTAGTAACTGTGTGTCATGGTTTGTGAGACACTAGTAACTGTGTGTCATGGTTTGTGAGACACTAGTAACTGTGTGCCATGGTTTGTGAGACACTAGTAACTGTGTGTCATGGTTTGTGAGACACTAGTAACTGTGTGTCATGGTTTGTGAGACACTAGTAACTGTGTGTTACGGTTTGTGAGACACTAGTAACTGCGTGTCATGGTTTGTGAGACACTACTAACTGTGTGTCATGGTTTGTGAGACACTAGTAACTGTGTGTCATGGTTTGTGAGACACTAGTAACTGTGTGTCATGGTTTGTGAGACACTAGTAACTGTGTGTCATGGTTTGTGAGACACTAGTAACTGTGTGTCATCGTTTGTGAGACACTCGTAACTGTGTGTCATGGTTTGGGAGACACTAGTAACTGTGTGTCATGGTTTGTGAGACACTAGTAACTGTGTGTTAAGGTTTGTGAGACACAAGTAACTGTGTGTCACGGTTTGTGAGACACTAGTAACTGTGTGTCATGGTTTGTGAGACACTAGTAACTGTGTGTCACGGTTTGTGAGACACTAGTAACTGTGTGTCATGGTTTGTGAGACACTAGTAACTGTGTGTCACGGTTTGTGAGACACTAGTAACTGTGTGTCATGGTTTGTGAGACACTAGTAACTGTGTGTCATGGTTTGTGAGACACTAGTAACTTTGTGTCATGGTTTGTGAGACACTAGTAACTGTGTGTCACGGTTTGTGAGACACTAGTAACTGTGTGTCACGGTTTGTGAGACACTAGTAACTGTGTGTCACGGTTTGTGAGACACTAGTAACTGTGTGTCACGGTTTGTGAGACACTAGTAACTGTGTGTCACGGTTTGTGAGACACTAGTAACTGTGTGTCATGGTTTGTGAGACACTAGTAACTGTGTGTCACGGTTTGTGAGACACTAGTAACTGTGTGTCATGGTTTGTGAGACACTAGTAACTGTGTGTCACGGTTTGTGAGACACTAGTAACTGTGTGTCATGGTTTGTGAGACACTAGTAACTGTGTGTCATGGTTTGTGAGACACTAGTAACTTTGTGTCATGGTTTGTGAGACACTAGTAACTGTGTGTCACGGTTTGTGAGACACTAGTAACTGTGTGTCACGGTTTGTGAGACACTAGTAACTGTGTGTCACCGTTTGTGAGACACTAGTAACTGTGTGTCATGGTTTGTGAGACACTAGTAACTGTGTGTCATGGTTTGTGAGACACTAGTAACTGTGTGTCACGGTTTGTGAGACACTAGTAACTGTGTGTCATGGTTTGTGAGACACTAGTAACTGTGTCACGGTTTGTGAGACACTAGTAACTGTGTGTCACGGTTTGTGAGACACGAGTAACTGTGTGTCACGGTTTGTGAGACACTAGTAACTGTGTGTCATGGTTTGTGAGACACCAGTAACTGTGTGTCATGGTTTGTGAGACACTAGTAACTGTGTGTCAAGGTTTGTGAGACACTAGTAACTGTGTGTCACGGTTTGTGAGACACTAGTAACTGTGTGTCATGGTTTGTGAGACACTAGTAACTGTGTGTCATGGTTGGTGAGACACTAGTAACTGTGTGTCATGGTTTGTGAGACACTAGTAACTGTGTGTCATGGTTTGTGAGACACTAGTAACTGTGTGCCATGGTTTGTGAGACACTAGTAACTGTGTGTCATGGTTTGTGAGACACTAGTAACTGTGTGTCATGGTTTGTGAGACACTAGTAACTGTGTGTTACGGTTTGTGAGACACTAGTAACTGCGTGTCATGGTTTGTGAGACACTACTAACTGTGTGTCATGGTTTGTGAGACACTAGTAACTGTGTGTCATGGTTTGTGAGACACTAGTAACTGTGTGTCATGGTTTGTGAGACACTAGTAACTGTGTGTCATGGTTTGTGAGACACTAGTAACTGTGTGTCATCGTTTGTGAGACACTCGTAACTGTGTGTCATGGTTTGGGAGACACTAGTAACTGTGTGTCATGGTTTGTGAGACACTAGTAACTGTGTGTTAAGGTTTGTGAGACACAAGTAACTGTGTGTCACGGTTTGTGAGACACTAGTAACTGTGTGTCATGGTTTGTGAGACACTAGTAACTGTGTGTCACGGTTTGTGAGACACTAGTAACTGTGTGTCATGGTTTGTGAGACACTAGTAACTGTGTGTCACGGTTTGTGAGACACTAGTAACTGTGTGTCATGGTTTGTGAGACACTAGTAACTGTGTGTCATGGTTTGTGAGACACTAGTAACTTTGTGTCATGGTTTGTGAGACACTAGTAACTGTGTGTCACGGTTTGTGAGACACTAGTAACTGTGTGTCACGGTTTGTGAGACACTAGTAACTGTGTGTCACCGTTTGTGAGACACTAGTAACTGTGTGTCATGGTTTGTGAGACACCAGTAACTGTGTGTCATGGTTTGTGAGACACTAGTAACTGTGTGTCAAGGTTTGTGAGACACTAGTAACTGTGTGTCACGGTTTGTGAGACACTAGTAACTGTGTGTCATGGTTTGTGAGACACTAGTAACTGTGTGTCATGGTTGGTGAGACACTAGTAACTGTGTGTCATGGTTTGTGAGACACTAGTAACTGTGTGTCATGGTTTGTGAGACACTAGTAACTGTGTGCCATGGTTTGTGAGACACTAGTAACTGTGTGTCATGGTTTGTGAGACACTAGTAACTGTGTGTCATGGTTTGTGAGACACTAGTAACTGTGTGTTACGGTTTGTGAGACACTAGTAACTGCGTGTCATGGTTTGTGAGACACTACTAACTGTGTGTCATGGTTTGTGAGACACTAGTAACTGTGTGTCATGGTTTGTGAGACACTAGTAACTGTGTGTCATGGTTTGTGAGACACTAGTAACTGTGTGTCATGGTTTGTGAGACACTAGTAACTGTGTGTCATCGTTTGTGAGACACTCGTAACTGTGTGTCATGGTTTGGGAGACACTAGTAACTGTGTGTCATGGTTTGTGAGACACTAGTAACTGTGTGTTAAGGTTTGTGAGACACAAGTAACTGTGTGTCACGGTTTGTGAGACACTAGTAACTGTGTGTCATGGTTTGTGAGACACTAGTAACTGTGTGTCACGGTTTGTGAGACACTAGTAACTGTGTGTCATGGTTTGTGAGACACTAGTAACTGTGTGTCACGGTTTGTGAGACACTAGTAACTGTGTGTCATGGTTTGTGAGACACTAGTAACTGTGTGTCATGGTTTGTGAGACACTAGTAACTTTGTGTCATGGTTTGTGAGACACTAGTAACTGTGTGTCACGGTTTGTGAGACACTAGTAACTGTGTGTCACGGTTTGTGAGACACTAGTAACTGTGTGTCACCGTTTGTGAGACACTAGTAACTGTGTGTCATGGTTTGTGAGACACTAGTAACTGTGTGTCATGGTTTGTGAGACACTAGTAACTGTGTGTCACGGTTTGTGAGACACTAGTAACTGTGTGTCATGGTTTGTGAGACACTAGTAACTGTGTCACGGTTTGTGAGACACTAGTAACTGTGTGTCACGGTTTGTGGGACACGAGTAACTGTGTGTCACGGTTTGTGAGACACTAGTAACTGTGTGTCATGGTTTGTGAGACACTAGTAACTGTGTGTCATGGTTTGTGAGACACTAGTAACTGTGTGTCAAGGTTTGTGAGACACTAGTAACTGTGTGTCACGGTTTGTGAGACACTAGTAACTGTGTCATGGCTTGTGAGACACTAGTAACTGTGTGTCATGGTTGGTGAGACACTAGTAACTGTGTGTCATGGTTTGTGAGACACTAGTAACTGTGTGTCATGGTTTGTGAGACACTAGTAACTGTGTGCCATGGTTTGTGAGACACTAGTAACTGTGTGTCATGGTTTGTGAGACACTAGTAACTGTGTGTCATGGTTTGTGAGACACTAGTAACTGTGTGTTACGGTTTGTGAGACACTAGTAACTGCGTGTCATGGTTTGTGAGACACTACTAACTGTGTGTCATGGTTTGTGAGACACTAGTAACTGTGTGTCATGGTTTGTGAGACACTAGTAACTGTCTGTTAAGGTTTGTGAGACACTAGTAACTGTGTGTCATGGTTTGTGAGACACTAGTAACTGTGTCATGGTTTGTGAGACACTAGTTACTGTGTGTCATGGTTTGTGAGACACTAGTAACTGTGTGTCATGGTTTGTGAGACACTAGAAACTGTGTCATGGTTTGTGAGACACTAGTAACTGTGTGTCATGGTTTGTGAGACACTAGTAACTGTGTGTCATGGTTTGTAAGACACTAGTAACTGTGTGTCATGGTTTGTGAGACACTAGTAACTGTGTGTCATGGTTTGTGAGACACTAGTAACTGTATGTCATGGTTTTTGAGACACTAGTAACTGTGTGTCATGGTTTGTGAGACACTAGTAACTGTGTGTCACGGTTTGTGAGACACTAGTAACTGTGTCACGGTTTGTGAGACACTAGTAACTGTGTGTCACGGTTTGTGAGACACTAGTAACTGTGTCACGGTTTGTGAGACACTAGTAACTGTGTGTCACGGTTTGTGAGACACTAGTAACTGTGTGTTAAGGTTTGTGAGACACTAGTAACTGTGTGTCATGGTTTGTGAGACACTAGTAACTGTGTGTCATGGTTTGTGAGACACTGGTAACTGTGTGTCATGGTTTGTGAGACACTAGTAACTGTGTGTTAAGGTTTGTGAGACACTAGTAACTGTGTAATGGTTTGTGAGACACTAGTAACTGTGTGTCATGGTTTGTGAGACACTAGTAACTGTGTGTCACGGTTTGTGAGACACTCGTAACTGTGTGTCACGGTTTGTGAGACACTAGTAACTGTGTCACGGTTGGTGAGACACTAGTAACTGTGTGTCACGGTTTGTGAGACACTAGTAACTGTGTGTCACCGTTTGTGAGACACTAGTAACTGTGTGTCACGGTTTGTGAGACACTAGTAACTGTGTGTCACGGTTTGTGAGACACTAGTAACTGTGTGTCACGGTTTGTGAGACACTAGTAACTGTGTGTCACGGTTTGTGAGACACTAGTAACTGTGTGTCACGGTTTGTGAGACACTAGTAACTGTGTGTCACGGTTTGTGAGACACTAGTAACTGAGTGTCACGGTTTGTGAGACACTAGTAACTGTGTGTCACGGTTTGTGAGACACTAGTAACTGTGTCACGGTTTGTGAGACACTCGTAACTGTGTGTCACGGTTTGTGAGACAGTAGTAACTGTGTGTCACGGTTTGTGAGACACTAGTAACTGTGTGTCACGGTTTGTGAGACACTAGTAACTGTGTCACGGTTTGTGAGACACTAGTAACTGTGTGTCATGGTTTGTGAGACACTAGTAACTGTGTGTCATGGTTTGTGAGACACTAGTAACTGTGTGTCATGGTTTGTGAGACACTAGTAACTGTGTGTCATGGTTTGTGAGACACTAGTAACTGTGTGTCACGGTTTGTGAGACACTAGTAACTGTGTGTCACGGTTTGTGAGACACTAGTAACTGTGTGTCATGGTTTGTGAGACACTTGTAACTGTGTTACGGTTTGTGAGACACTAGTAACTGTGTCATGTTTTGTGAGACACTAGTAACTGTGTGTCACGGTTGGTGAGACAATAGTAACTGTGTGTCACGGTTTGTGAGACACTAGTAACTGTGTGTCATGGTTTGTGAGACACTAGTAACTGTGTCATGGTTTGTGAGACACTAGTAACTGTGTGTCATGGTTTGTGAGACACTAGTAACTGTGTGTCATGGTTTGTGAGACACTAGTAACTGTGTGTCACGGTTTGTGATACACTAGTAACTGTGTGTCACGGTTTGTGAGACACTAGTAACTGTGTGTCATGGTTTGTGAGACACTAGTAACTGTGTGTCATGGTTTGTGAGAAACTAGTAACTGTGTGTCATGGTTTGTGAGACACTAGTAACTGTGTGTCATGGTTTGTGAGACACTTGTAACTGTGTGTCATGGTTTGTGAGACACTTGTCACGTGTATTGCGGTTTATGATACACTTGTTACGTGTGTTACAGTTTGTGAGACACTTGTAACTGTGTTACGATATATATATATCTTTATCCATCTATATGTCTCTAACTATCTCTCTATCTAGCTATCTCTCTCTATCTCTCGCTCTCTATCTCTTTATATATCTCTCTATCTATCTCTATCTATCTCTATCTCTCACTCTCCATCTCTAACTATCTCTTTATATATCTCTCTCTATCTCTTTATATATCTATCTGTCTCTATCTCTATCTCTGTATCTATCTATCTCTATCTCTCTATCTCTATCGCTTTATCTCTCTCTCCATCTCTCTATCTCTATATAGCTATCTCTATATATCTGTCTCTCTATCTATCTCTCTCTATCACTTTCTTCATCTATCTATCTCTATCTCTTTATCACTATCTCTCTATCTCTTTATCTCTCTATTATCTCTTTATCTCTCTATCTCTTTACCTATTTATTTCTATCTATCTATCTATCTATATTTCTCTCTATCTCTCTATCTGTCTCCCTCTCTCTATCTCTCTAACTATCTCTCTATCTCTCTAACTATCTCTCTATCTCTCTAACTATCTCTCTATCTCTCTAACTATCTCTCTAACTATATCTCTAACTATATCTCTCTCTATCTATCTATCTATCTCTCTGTCTCTATCTATCTATCTCTATATATCTCTCTCTATCTATCTCTCTATCTATCTCTATCTCTCTCTCTCTCCATCTCTCTATCTGTCTCTTTATCTCTTTATCTATCTATCTCTTTATCTATCTATCTCTCTATCTCCATCTCTCTCTCTCTCTCTATAGCTCTCTCTATCGCCCTCTATCGCTCTCTCTCTATCTGTCTCTTTATCTCTCTATCTCTCCATCTCTCTCTACTCTCTCTATCTCTATCTCTCTCCATCTCTCTCTCCATCTCGCTATCTCTCTATCTATCTGTCTTTATCTTTATCTCTATCTCTTTATCTATCTATATCTCTCTCTCCATCACTCTATCTCTCTCTCTATCGCTCTCTCTCTATCTGTCTCTTTATCTCTATCTCTCTCTCCATCGCTCAATCTCTCTATCGCTCTCTCTATCGCTCTCTTTATCTATCTCTTTATATATCCCCCCTCTCTCTCTCTCTCTATCTCTCTCTCTCTATCTCTCTATCTTTATCTCCCTCTATCTCTCTCTCTCTCTATCTCTCTCTCTCTGTCTCTCTCTCTCCTCTCTCTATCTATCTCTCCCTCTATCTCTATCACTATCTCTCTCTCTATCTCTCTCTCTATACTCTCTCTCTCTCTCTCTATTTCTATCTCTATCTGTATCTCTCTATCTTTATCTCTATCTATCTCTATCTCTCTCTCTGTCTCCTCTCTCTCTCTATCTATCTCTATCTATCTATCTCCCTATTTCTATCTCTCTCTCTCTACTCTCTCTCTCTCTCTACTCTCTCTCTCTACTCTCTCTCTCTACTCTCTATCTCTACTCTCTCTATCTCTACTCTCTATCTCTACTCTCTCTATCTCTACTCTCTCTATCTCTACTCTCTCTATCTCTGCTCTCTATCTCTACTCTCCTCTCTATCTCTACTCTCTCTATCTCTGCTCTCTATCTCTACTCTCTCTATCTCTACTCTCTCTATCTCTACTCTCTCTATCTCTGCTCTCTATCTCTACTCTCTCTATCTCTACTCTCTATCTCTACTCTCTCTATCTCTACTCTCTCTATCTCTACTCTCTCTATCTCTGCTCTCTATCTCTACTCTCTCTATCTCTACTCTCTCTATCTCTACTCTCTATCTCTACTCTCTCTATCTCTACTCTCTCTATCTCTACTCTCTATCTCTACTCTATCTCTGCTCTCTATCTCTACTCTCTATCTCTACTCTCTCTATCTCTACTCTCTCTATCTCTACTCTCTCTATCTCTGCTCTCTATCTCTACTCTCTCTATCTCTACTCTCTATCTCTACTCTCTCTATCTCTACTCTCTCTATCTCTACTCTCTCTATCTCTACTCTCTATCTCTACTCTCTCTATCTCTACTCTCTCTATCTCTACTCTCTCTATCTCTGCTCTCTATCTCTACTCTCCTCTCTATCTCTACTCTCTCTATCTCTGCTCTCTATCTCTACTCTCTCTATCTCTACTCTCTCTATCTCTGCTCTCTATCTCTACTCTCCTCTCTATCTCTACTCTCTCTATCTCTGCTCTCTATCTCTACTCTCTCTATCTCTACTCTCTCTATCTCTACTCTCTCTATCTCTGCTCTCTATCTCTACTCTCTCTATCTCTACTCTCTATCTCTACTCTCTCTATCTCTACTCTCTCTATCTCTACTCTCTCTATCTCTACTCTCTATCTCTACTCTCTCTATCTCTACTCTCTCTATCTCTACTCTCTCTATCTCTACTCTCTCTATCTCTGCTCTCTATCTCTACTCTCTCTATCTCTACTCTCTCTATCTCTACTCTCTATCTCTACTCTCTCTATCTCTACTCTCTCTATCTCTACTCTCTCTATCTCTACTCTCTCTATCTCTGCTCTCTATCTCTACTCTCTCTATCTCTACTCTCTCTATCTCTACTCTCTCTATCTCTACTCTCTATCTCTACTCTCTCTATCTCTACTCTCTATCTCTACTCTCTCTATCTCTGCTCTCTATCTCTACTCTCTCTATCTCTACTCTCTCTATCTCTACTCTCTCTATCTCTGCTCTCTATCTCTACTCTCTCTATCTCTACTCTCTCTATCTCTACTCTCTCTATCTCTACTCTCTCTATCTCTACTCTCTCTATCTCTACTCTCTCTATCTCTGCTCTCTATCTCTACTCTCTCTATCTCTACTCTCTCTATCTCTACTCTCTCTATCTCTACTCTCTATCTCTACTCTCTCTATCTCTACTCTCTATCTCTACTCTCTCTATCTCTACTCTCTCTATCTCTACTCTCTCTATCTCTACTCTCTATCTCTACTCTCTCTATCTCTACTCTCTATCTCTACTCTCTCTATCTCTACTCTCTATCTCTACTCTCTCTATCTCTGCTCTCTATCTCTACTCTCTCTATCTCTACTCTCTCTATCTCTACTCTCTCTATCTCTACTCTCTATCTCTACTCTCTATCTCTACTCTCTCTATCTCTACTCTCTCTATCTCTACTCTCTCTATCTCTACTCTCTCTATCTCTACTCTCTCTATCTCTACTCTCTCTATCTCTACTCTCTATCTCTACTCTCTCTATCTCTACTCTCTCTATCTCTGCTCTCTATCTCTACTCTCTCTATCTCTACTCTCTATCTCTACTCTCTCTATCTCTACTCTCTCTATCTCTGCTCTCTATCTCTACTCTCTCTATCTCTACTCTCTCTATCTCTACTCTCTCTATCTCTACTCTCTCTATCTCTACTCTCTATCTCTACTCTCTCTATCTCTACTCTCTCTATCTCTACTCTCTCTATCTCTGCTCTCTATCTCTACTCTCTCTATCTCTACTCTCTCTATCTCTACTCTCTATCTCTACTCTCTCTATCTCTACTCTCTCTATCTCTACTCTCTCTATCTCTACTCTCTCTATCTCTACTCTCTATCTCTACTCTCTCTATCTCTACTCTCTATCTCTACTCTCTCTATCTCTACTCTCTATCTCTACTCTCTCTATCTCTACTCTCTCTATCTCTACTCTCTATCTCTACTCTCTCTATCTCTACTCTCTATCTCTACTCTCTCTATCTCTACTCTCTCTATCTCTACTCTCTCTATCTCTACTCTCTCTATCTCTACTCTCTCTATCTCTACTCTCTCTATCTCTACTCTCTCTATCTCTACTCTCTCTATCTTTACTCTCTCTATCTTTACTCTCTCTATCTTTACTCTATCTCTACTCTCTCTCTCTCTCTCCATCTCTATCTATCTAGCGCTATCTTTAGCTCTATCTCTCGCTCTCTCTTTCTATCTATCCATCTCTAACTTTATCTCTCTCTATCTCTATCTTGCTCTATCTCTCTACCTCTCTCTATCTCTTCTCTCTCTCCCTCTCCCTCTCCCTCTCTCTCTCTCTCTCTCCCTCTCTCTCTCTCCCTCTCTCTCTCTCCCCTCTCTCTCCCCTCTCTCTCTCCTCTGTCTCTACTCTCTACTCTCTCTCTACTCTCTCTCTACTCTCTACTCTCTCTCTACTCTCTCTCTACTCTCTACTCCAATTCCAATTCCAATTAAAATGCTTTATTGGCATGAAAGTTTACAGAGAACCATATTGCCAAAGCTTACATAGCAAAAAGGTACAGTTTTCCAACATTCTGTAGGTGTCAATCGATTTGACATTTGTTGGGTACATACAATATTACTTTTAAACAATATTAATTTTAAACAGTCTTTGTACTTCATTTGGTACGTTCAATATTAATTTTAAACAGTCTTAATTTTAAACAGTCCTCAGGTTGTGACATGTTGTTACATATTTGGCCCCAAGGTATGGTCTGTCTCCTTCTCCTAGGACTAATCTCAATTTTGACAGATCATCCAATTCCTTGAAATCTGGGGTTGTTTGGCTTAGCTTGTTGAATAATATGTTTCTTGATGTGTTGAATTTTTCGCATTTTAGGAGGAAATGCATTTCTGTTTCAACCTCGCCAGCCAGACATTGATCGCATATTCTATTCTCTCTAGGCTGCCAGGATTTCTTGTATCTGCCTTTTTCAATTTCCAGTTGGTGGTCGCTTAGTCTGTACCTGGTGAGGGTCTGTCTCTGTTTTGTGTCTCTGATGGTCGTGAGGTAGTCTGCCAGTTTATATTCTCTTTTTAGGGCCCGGTAACATTCTAATCTGCTTTGGCTTTCGGTTATTTTGTTCCAATGTTCCAGGTAGGTTTCTTTGCATTTTTTAATGATTTGGTTCACTCGGATTGGTGTTTGGGCGGCTGTGTTGGTCTGGGGCTGGTCAGGGTCCGGCTGAGTACTTAGTTTCCGTAGCAGCTGACTCAGGGGACTCTTTTCTGGGTTTAGCTCTTGGGTCTGAAAGGCTTTGAAATGAAGGGTGTCTGGGGAGCTAGATTTGAGGTGATTTAGGAAGTTTAGTGCTCGTTTTTGGATGTTTATTATCAGTGGGTATCTGCCTAGTTCGGCTCTGCATGCATTTGTTGGCGTTTTCCTTTGGGTGCGAAGGATGCTTCGGCAGAATTCTGCATGTAGGGCTTCTATTGTATGTTTTTCCCATTTAGTGTAGCTTTGGTGATTTAGCGGGCCCCATACTTCACTACCGTACAGTGCAATGGGCAGGATTATGCTGTCAAATATTTTGAGCCAGATTTTGATTGGGATTTGGATGTTGTAGAATTTTCTTTTTATTGCATATAGGGCTCTTCGGGCTTTTTCTTTTAGTGCATTCACTGCTATGCTGAAGCTCCCTGATGCTGTAATAGTTAGACCAAGGTAGGTGTAGCTCATAGTGTGTCCTATAGTGATATCACTGAGGGTAAACTGGTATTTGTTTTCCTGACATCTGGGCCTTTTTTGAAAAATCATGATGTTGGTTTTCTTTAGATTTACTGTTAGAGCCCAATTTTGGCAGTATTTGTCGAGTAGGTCTAGTTGTTGCTGTAATCCCTGTTCTGTGGGAGACAGCAGAACCAGGTCGTCCGCATAGAACAGGGATTTCACTTCTCCATCTAGGAGACGGAGACCTGGTGACTCGCTTTGCTCTCTACTCTCTCTCTCTACTCTCTCTCTACTCTCTACTCTCTACTCTCTCTCTACTCTCTACTCTCTACTCTCTCTCTCTACTCTCTCTCTCTACTCTCTACTCTCTCTCTACTCTCTCTCTACTCTCTACTCTCTACTCTCTACTCTCTCTCTCTACTCTCTCTCTACTCTCTACTCTCTACTCTCTTCTCTCTTCTCTCTTCTCTCTCTCTATCTCTCTATCTTTATCTCCCTCTATCTATCTCTATCTCTCTCTCTCTCTATCTCGATCTGTCTATCTCTCTCTCTCTATCTCTCTCTCTCTGTCTCTCTCTCTCCTCTATCTATCTCTCCCTCTATCTCTATCGCTATCTCTCTCTACTCTCTCTATCTCTCTCTCTATCTGTATCTCTATCTCTCTATCTTTATCTCTATCTCTCTCTACTCTCTCTCTATCTATCTCCCTATTTCTATCTCTCTACTCTCTATGTCTACTCTCTCTATCTCTACTCTATCTCTATCTCTCTACTCTATCTCTACTCTACCTCTACTCTATCTCTACTCTATCTCTACTCTATCTCTATCTCTACTCTATCTCTACTCTATCTCTACTCTATCTCTACTCTATCTCTATCTCTACTCTATCTCTCTCTCCTCTCTATCTCTACTCTCTCTATCTATCTCTTTATCTCTATCTACCTCTCTCTCCATCTCGCTATCTCTCTATCTATCTGTCTCTTTCTCTTTATCTATCTACCTCTCTCTCTCTCCACTCTCTATCTCTCTCCATCTCTCTCTCTCTATCGCTCTCTTTATCTATCTCTTTGTATATCCCTTTCCTCGCTCTATCTCACTTTACCTCTCTATCTCTCTAGCTCTATCTCTCTCTATCTATCCATCTTTATCTTTATCAATTCAATTCAATTCAATTCAAATGCTTTATTGGCATGAAAGTTTACAGGGAACCATATTGCCAAAGCTTACATAACAAAAAGTACAGGTTTCCAACATTCTGTAGGTGTCAAACAATTTTGACCCTCGTTGGGTACAGACAATATTAATTTAAACAGTCGTTGACCCTCGTTGGGTACATTCAGTATTAATTTAAACAGTCGTTGGGTACATTCAGTATTGATTTAAACATTTTTAGATTATATATGCTATGGGTGTGCTCGTTAGTCACTCACTGTTCCTCAGGTTGTGACATGTTGTTACATATTGGGCACCAAGATATGGTCTGTCTCCTTCCCCCAGGACTATTCTTAATTTTGACAGGTCATCCAATTCTTTGAAATCTGGGGTTGTAAGGCTGAGCTATCTCTCTTTATCTCTCTATCTTTATCTATCTATCTTTACCTATCTCTCTCTCTCTCTCTCTCTCTATCACTCTCTCTACTCTCTCTATTCTCTATCTCTCTCTATCTCTCACTATCTCTCCTCTCTCGCTACATCTCCCTCTATCTCTCTCTACTCTCTATCTCTACTCTCTCTATCTCTACTCTCTCTATCTCTGCTCTCTATCTCTGCTCTCTATCTCTTCTCTCTATCTCTACTCTATCTCTCACTATCTCTCCTCTCTCGCTACATCTCCCTCTATCTCTCTCTACTCTCTATCTCTACTCCAATTCCAATTCCAATTCCAATTCCAATTAAAATGCTTTATTGGCATGAAAGTTTACAGAGAACCATATTGCCAAAGCTTACATAGCAAAAAGGTACAGTTTTCCAACATTCTGTAGGTGTCAATCGATTTGACATTTGTTGGGTACATACAATATTACTTTTAAACAATATTAATTTTAAACAGTCTTTGTACTTCATTTGGTACGTTCAATATTAATTTTAAACAGTCTTAATTTTAAACAGTCCTCAGGTTGTGACATGTTGTTACATATTTGGCCCCAAGGTATGGTCTGTCTCCTTCTCCTAGGACTAATCTCAATTTTGACAGATCATCCAATTCCTTGAAATCTGGGGTTGTTTGGCTTAGCTTGTTGAATAATATGTTTCTTGATGTGTTGAATTTTTCGCATTTTAGGAGGAAATGCATTTCTGTTTCAACCTCGCCAGCCAGACATTGATCGCATATTCTATTCTCTCTAGGCTGCCAGGATTTCTTGTATCTGCCTTTTTCAATTTCCAGTTGGTGGTCGCTTAGTCTATACCTGGTGAGGGTCTGTCTCTGTTTTGTGTCTCTGATGGTCGTGAGGTAGTCTGCCAGTTTATATTCTCTTTTTAGGGCCCGGTAACATTCTAATCTGCTTTGGCTTTCGGTTATTTTGTTCCAATGTTCCAGGTAGGTTTCTTTGCATTTTTTAATGATTTGGTTCACTCGGATTGGTGTTTGGGCGGCTGTGTTGGTCTGGGGCTGGTCAGGGTCCGGCTGAGTACTTAGTTTCCGTAGCAGCTGACTCAGGGGACTCTTTTCTGGGTTTAGCTCTTGGGTCTGAAAGGCTTTGAAATGAAGGGTGTCTGGGGAGCTAGATTTGAGGTGATTTAGGAAGTTTAGTGCTCGTTTTTGGATGTTTATTATCAGTGGGTATCTGCCTAGTTCGGCTCTGCATGCATTTGTTGGCGTTTTCCTTTGGGTGCGAAGGATGCTTCGGCAGAATTCTGCATGTAGGGCTTCTATTGTATGTTTTTCCCATTTAGTGTAGCTTTGGTGATTTAGCGGGCCCCATACTTCACTACCGTACAGTGCAATGGGCAGGATTATGCTGTCAAATATTTTGAGCCAGATTTTGATTGGGATTTGGATGTTGTAGAATTTTCTTTTTATTGCATATAGGGCTCTTCGGGCTTTTTCTTTTAGTGCATTCACTGCTATGCTGAAGCTCCCTGATGCTGTAATAGTTAGACCAAGGTAGGTGTAGCTCATAGTGTGTCCTATAGTGGTATCACTGAGGGTAAACTGGTATTTGTTTTCCTGACATCTGGGCCTTTTTTGAAAAATCATGATGTTGGTTTTCTTTAGATTTACTGTTAGAGCCCAATTTTGGCAGTATTTGTCGAGTAGGTCTAGTTGTTGCTGTAATCCCTGTTCTGTGGGAGACAGCAGAACCAGGTCGTCCGCATAGAACAGGGATTTCACTTCTCCATCTAGGAGACGGAGACCTGGTGACTCGCTTTGCTCCAGCATGTCTGCTAATTCATTTATGTATATGTTGAACAGGGTCGGGCTCAAATTGCAGCCCTGCCGGACGCCTCTTCTCTGGGTGAAGAAATCGGTGCGTTTGTCTCCAATTTTGACCCCGCATTTGTTTTTCAGATACATTGATTTAATAAGGTCATAGACTTTGCCCCCTATTCCACATTGAAGAAGTTTATAATAGAGCCCTTCGTGCCATATAGAGTCAAAGGCTTTCTTGAAGTCGATGAAACAGGCGAATATTTTCCCATTTTTTGTTTGGTGTATATGTTTTTCAATGAGGGTGTGAAGGGTATAGATATGGTCGGCGGTGCGGTGTTTTGGAAGAAAGCCTATTTGGTTTTTTCTGAGGATATTATGTTTGTTAAGAAAATCAAGTAATCTACTATTTAGAATACTGCAGAATAACTTCCCTAGACAACTCTCTCTATCTCTACTCTCTCTATCTCTGCTCTCTATCCCTTCTCTCTATCTCTACTCTATCTCTCTCTATCTCTTCTCTCTCTACTCTATCTCTCTCTCTCTCTACTCTCTATCTCTACTCAATTCCAATTCCAATTCCAATTAAAATGCTTTATTGGCATGAAAGTTTACAGAGAACCATATTGCCAAAGCTTACATAGCAAAAAGGTACAGTTTTCCAACATTCTGTAGGTGTCAATCGATTTGACATTTGTTGGGTACATACAATATTACTTTTAAACAGTATTAATTTTAAACAGTCTTTGTACTTCATTTGGTACGTTCAATATTAATTTTAAACAGTCTTAATTTTAAACAGTCCTCAGGTTGTGACATGTTGTTACATATTTGGCCCCAAGGTATGGTCTGTCTCCTTCTCCTAGGACTAATCTCAATTTTGACAGATCATCCAATTCCTTGAAATCTGGGGTTGTTTGGCTTAGCTTGTTGAATAATATGTTTCTTGATGTGTTGAATTTTTCGCATTTTAGGAGGAAATGCATTTCTGTTTCAACCTCGCCAGCCAGACATTGATCGCATATTCTATTCTCTCTAGGCTGCCAGGATTTCTTGTATCTGCCTTTTTCAATTTCCAGTTGGTGGTCGCTTAGTCTGTACCTGGTGAGGGTCTGTCTCTGTTTTGTGTCTCTGATGGTCGTGAGGTAGTCTGCCAGTTTATATTCTCTTTTTAGGGCCCGGTAACATTCTAATCTGCTTTGGCTTTCGGTTATTTTGTTCCAATGTTCCAGGTAGGTTTCTTTGCATTTTTTAATGATTTGGTTCACTCGGATTGGTGTTTGGGCGGCTGTGTTGGTCTGGGGCTGGTCAGGGTCCGGCTGAGTACTTAGTTTCCGTAGCAGCTGACTCAGGGGACTCTTTTCTGGGTTTAGCTCTTGGGTCTGAAAGGCTTTGAAATGAAGGGTGTCTGGGGAGCTAGATTTGAGGTGATTTAGGAAGTTTAGTGCTCGTTTTTGGATGTTTATTATCAGTGGGTATCTGCCTAGTTCGGCTCTGCATGCATTTGTTGGCGTTTTCCTTTGGGTGCGAAGGATGCTTCGGCAGAATTCTGCATGTAGGGCTTCTATTGTATGTTTTTCCCATTTAGTGTAGCTTTGGTGATTTAGCGGGCCCCATACTTCACTACCGTACAGTGCAATGGGCAGGATTATGCTGTCAAATATTTTGAGCCAGATTTTGATTGGGATTTGGATGTTGTAGAATTTTCTTTTTATTGCATATAGGGCTCTTCGGGCTTTTTCTTTTAGTGCATTCACTGCTATGCTGAAGCTCCCTGATGCTGTAATAGTTAGACCAAGGTAGGTGTAGCTCATAGTGTGTCCTATAGTGGTATCACTGAGGGTAAACTGGTATTTGTTTTCCTGACATCTGGGCCTTTTTTGAAAAATCATGATGTTGGTTTTCTTTAGATTTACTGTTAGAGCCCAATTTTGGCAGTATTTGTCGAGTAGGTCTAGTTGTTGCTGTAATCCCTGTTCTGTGGGAGACAGCAGAACCAGGTCGTCCGCATAGAACAGGGATTTCACTTCTCCATCTAGGAGACGGAGACCTGGTGACTCGCTTTGCTCCAGCATGTCTGCTAATTCATTTATGTATATGTTGAACAGGGTCGGGCTCAAATTGCAGCCCTGCCGGACGCCTCTTCTCTGGGTGAAGAAATCGGTGCGTTTGTCTCCAATTTTGACCCCGCATTTGTTTTTCAGATACATTGATTTAATAAGGTCATAGACTTTGCCCCCTATTCCACATTGAAGAAGTTTATAATAGAGCCCTTCGTGCCATATAGAGTCAAAGGCTTTCTTGAAGTCGATGAAACAGGCGAATATTTTCCCATTTTTTGTTTGGTGTATATGTTTTTCA
The DNA here is from genome assembly GCF_052327205.1 of Somniosus microcephalus. Classification (NCBI taxonomy): domain Eukaryota; kingdom Metazoa; phylum Chordata; class Chondrichthyes; order Squaliformes; family Somniosidae; genus Somniosus; species Somniosus microcephalus. The sequence continues at coordinate 22,056,560 of NC_141014.1, forward strand.
ATGAGGGTGTGAAGGGTATAGATACTCTTTCTCTCTCTACTCTCCTCTCTCCTCTCTACTCTCTACTCTCTCTACTCTCTATTCTCTCTCTCTACTCTATCTCTCTCTACTCTATCTCTCTCTACTCTACTCTCTCTACTCTACTCTACTCTCTCTACTCTCTATTCTATCTCTCTCTTTCTCTCTCTATCTCTCTCTACTCTCTCTCTGCTCTCTCTATCTCTCTCTCCCTCTCTCTATCTCTCTCTCTCTCTCTACTTTCTCTCCTCTCTCTCTACTCTCTACCTCTCTCTCTCTCCTCTCTACTCTCTCCTCTCTATCTCTCTCTCTCTACTCTATCTCTCTCTATCTCTCTTTCTCTCTATTTCTCTCTACTCTCTCTCTGCTCTCTCTCTCTCTACTTCCTCTCTCTCTCTACTCTCTCTCTCTCTCTCCTCTCTACCTCTCTCTCTCCTCTCTCTCTCTCTCTCTACTCTATCTCTCTCTATCGCTCTTTCTCTCTATCTCTCTCTACTCTCTCTCTCTCTGCTCTCTCTCTCTCTACTTCCTCTCTCTCTCTACTCTCTCTCTCTCTCTCTCTCTACTCTCTACCTCTCTCTCTCCTCTATCTCTCTCTCTCTACTCTCTACCTCTTCTCTCTCTCTCTACTCTCTCTCTACTCTCTCTCGCTCTACTCTCTATCTCTCTCTCTCTATCTCTCTCTCTCTCTATCTCTCTCTCTACTCTCTACCTCTTCTCTCTCTCTCTACTCTCTCTCTCGCTCTACTCTCTATCTCTCTCTCTCTACTCTCTCTCTCTCTATCTCTCTCTCTCTCTCTACCTCTCTCTCTACTCTCTATCTCTCTCTCTACTCTCTACTCTCTATCTCTCTACTCTCTATCTCTCTACTCTCTATCTCTCTACTCTCTATCTCTCTACTCTCTCTCTATCTCTCTCTCTCTCTACCTCTCTCTACTCTCTATCTCTCTCTCTCTCTCTACTCTCTACTCTCTATCTCTCTACTCTCTCTACTCTCTACTCTCTATCTCTCTACTCTCTATCTCTCTACTCTCTCTCTCTCTACTCTCTATCTCTCTACTCTCTATCTCTCTATCTCTCTACTCTCTCTACTCTCTACTCTCTATCTCTCTACTCTCTATCTCTACTCTCTATCTCTCTACTCTCTATCTCTCTACCTCTCTCTCTCTCTGTGTCTCTCTCTCTCTCTCTGCTCGCTCTCTCTCTCACTATCTCTCTCTCTCTCCTCTCTGTCTCTCTCTCTCTGTCTCTCTCTCTCTATCTGTCTCTCTCTCTCTCTCTACTCTCTTCTCTCTCTCTCTCTCTCTCTGTCTCTCTCTCTCTCTCTCTCTCTCTCCTCTCTCTCTCTCTACTCTCTCTCTCTCTGTGTCTCTCTCTCTCTGTCTCTCTCTCTCTCTCTCTCTGTCTCTCTCTCTCTCTCTATCTCTATGTCTGTCTCTCTCTCTCTCTCTCTCTCTCTACTCTCTGCTCTCTCTCTTCTCTCTCTCTCTCTATCACTCTCTCTCTCTCTACTCAAATTCAAATCGCTTTATTCGCATGATAAGGTACATCTTATGTTGCCAAAGCATCAAAATACATTTATGGTTGAACACATAAACGCAGTTCTATTCATACAGTGTATAAACAGGTACAGTATATCCCTGAGTGTATAAATATACATTCGCATTATTTATATATACTCTTTTCTTAGGTTTACTGGTTGTCCCTCTGTTCATGGCAAGCTGTAACGTAGTGTGCCGCCAGTGCTACACAGCTTCTCTCCTCCCCCAGTAGGTATGGGAGTTTTTGGTCGTCATTCAAATTTCTGCATTCAGGGCATATTTGTGAGAATTTTTGGTAGAAATTCTCCCTGATGCCCTGATATTTTCCACAGGCTGTGAGGAAGTGCATCTCTGTCTCCACTACTCTCTCTCTCTCTCTCTACTCTCTCTCTCTCTACTCTCTCTCTCTCTCTCTGTCTCTCTCTGCTCTCTATCACTCTCTCTCTCTCTCTACTCTCTCTCTCTCTCTCTCTCTCTCTCTCTACTCTCTCTCTCTCCTCTCTCTCTACTCTCTCTCTCTCTCTCTCTTACTCTCTCTCTGTCTCTATCACTCTCTCTCTCTACTCTCTCTCTCTCTCTCTCTCTCTCTCTCTACTCTCTCTCTACTCTCTCTACTCTCTCTCTCACTCTCTCTCAATCAATTCAATTCAATTCAAATGCTTTATTGGCATGAAAGTTTACAGGGAACCATATTGCCAAAGCTTACATAACAAAAAGTACAGTTTTCCAACATTCTGTAGGTGTCAAACAATTTTGACCTTCGTTGGGTACACACATTAGTTTAAACAATATTAATTTAAAGTCGTTGGAACATCGTTGGGTACATTCAGTATTAATTTTAAACAGTCCTCAGGTTGTGACATGTTGTTACATATTTGGCACCAAGGTATGGTCTGTCTCCTTCTCCCAGGACTAATCTTAATTTTGACAGGTCATCCAACTCCCTGAAATCTGGGGTTGTTTGGCTGAGCTTGTCAAATAATATGTTTCTTGTTGTGTTGAATTTTTCGCATTTTAGGAGGAAATGCATCTCTGTCTCAACCTCGCCGGCCTCTCTCTCTCTATCACTCTCTATCTCTCTACCTATCTCTCTGTCAATTCAATTCAGTTCAATTCAAATTGCTTTATTGGCATGACAAGATACATCTTATGTTGCCAAAGCACAGAAATACATGTATGATTGACCACATAAACACCGATCTAGACATAGTGTATAGACAAGTATACCCATGTATACATAGATATATGCACATATAATATGCTTATAATCTTTTCTTAGATTTAATGTGTCACTGGTTGTCCCTCTGCTTGTGGCAAGCTGTAACATAGTTTGCCGCTATAGTTACACATTTTCTCTGTTCCCCCAATAGATATGGGAGTTTTTGGAGGTCATTCAAATTTTTGAATTCAGGGCATATTTTTGTGAATTTTGGGTAGAAATTCTCCCTCATGTCCTGATAGTTTCCGCAAGTTGTGAGGAAGTGCATCTCTTGTCTCCACCACTCCCTGACTGCAGTGAGAGCATATCCTGTCCTCTCTTGGCAGCCGTCTCTGTCTATCTCTATCTCTCTCTACTCTCTCTATCTCTCCTCTCTCCTCTATCTCTACTCTATCTCTCTTTCTCTCTCTCTCTCTCTACTGTCTACTCTCTCTCTACTCTACTCTCTCTCTCTATCTCTCTCTCTCTCTCTAATGTCTACTCTCTACTCTCTACTCTCTCTATCTCTTCTCTCTCTCCCTCTCCCTCTCTCTCTCTCTCTCTCTCTCTCTCTCTCTCCCTCTCTCTCTCTCCCTCTCTCTCTCTCCCTCTCTCTCTCCCTCTCTCTCTCCCTCTCTCTCTCCCTCTCTCTCTCTCTCCCTCTCTCTCTCCCTCTCCCTCTCTCTCTCCCCCTCTCTCTCTCCCTCTCTCTCTATCTCTCTCTACTCCCTCGACTCTCTGTACTCTCACTCTCTACTCTCTACTCCCTACTCGCTCTACTCGCTACTCGCTACTCTCTACTCTCTACTCACTTCTCTCTACTCTCTCTCTACTCTCTCTCTCCTCTCTCTCTCTCTCTACTCTCTCTCTACTCTCTACTCTACTCTCTACTCTACTCTCTACTCTACTCTCTACTCGCTACTCGCTACTCTACTCTACTCTCTACTCGCTACTCTCTTCTCTCTACTCGCTACTCTCTTCTCTCTCTACTCGCTACTCTCTACTCTACTCTCTACTCGCTACTCGCTACTCGCTACTCTCTACTCTACTCTCTACTCTCTACTCTATCTTGCGCTCTCTCTCTCTATCTCTACTCGCTCTCTCTCTATCTTTCTCTACTTTCTATCTCTCTTTATCTCTCTACTCTCTCTCTACTCTCTATATCGACTCTCTCTCTCTCGCTACTTTCTATCTCTCGCTCTCTCTCCTCTCTATCTCTACTCTTTCTATCCCTCTATCTCTACTCTCTCTCTCTCTCTCTACTCTCTCTCTCTCTCCTCTCTCTCTCTCTACTCTCTCTCTCTCTCCTCTCTCTCTCTCTACTCTCTCTCTCTCTACTCTCTCTCTCTCTCTACTCTCTCTCTCTACTCTCGCTCTCTCTACTCTCTCTCTACTCTATCTCTATCTCTCTATCTCTACTATCTATCTCTACTATCTCTCTCTCTCTCTATCGCTCTCTCTATCTAGTATATGTTCATTAAGAAAGCCAGTTATTTCATGCTGAATCCTTCTGACCGGCAACCAGCAAATTCCAATATCTGCAACTGCTGTATAACCTCAGTTTATTAGCAGCTCACATCACCTGAATTTTCTCATTTAAACCACAACCCCACAGGGAATAGTTGAGCAATGGCCTTAAAGGGACAGATCCGTCATAGTGGCTACACATCGCAACTCTGCTCCACACCCAGACTACCACGAGCAATGCTGCAGATGATCTGTCTTTTTTCCTGGCAGTATCTGTAAGATTTCAAAGTGTCAAAAGTACTTTTTTTATATAAAGGGAAAGAAAGCCAGTCATTTCTTGCTGGTTTTTCTGCTCTTGGTAACCTGACCTCACTGGACTTACCCACAGCTGCCCAATTTACAAAAGCTTCCCTCACCAATTACCTTCCGACAAGACGCAACTATTTAGACCGCTTCTCAGGGAGGACTGAAGTGCTGGCCTTAAAGGGACAGACCACGTTAAACACACCCATCTTCGCAGCTAAACAGCCCAACCATGCGCCAGACCTAGACTATCTGTGAGCAACACCAAGGGGGATTAGCTAATGAATTATCAGAGTACGCCACATTTCTGTAACAGACCCAGGGCTGCCATTATACAGCATCTAGGTGAGGCAGCCACAATACACTCCAGTAATATGTCAAAATACACCAGCAAACCCCTCAGAAAACCGGTCAAAATACATTTAGTTTTAGTTTCAGTTCATTTTAAACTGGTACAACACCCACACAATCAGAAAATTAAATTAATTTCTGTTTTTGAGAAACCCCATTTTTTTGGCCGAGAAAAAGTTGTTGAGACGATTCCCGATATTGTTTGGAATTCCTGTTGTGGCTGAACTAAGTGGAACCAATCCAAGAGGACAGGCTGTTTTAAACCAGATGTTTTCATGTGGAAAAGGGCCTGTAAATTATAGCTCCGCCCTGCCGTCTCCCTCCTGGATTTTCTCCCCACCTCCCTTGAAGGTGCTTTCCCACCCCCACCCCCCCCCACCCGCCCTTGCCTTTTCTCTGTTCAGATGTGTTTCTCATCTCATCTCAGTGCCTCCCCACTCCACGTGGTTCAGATTGAGAACTAAATAGAGCAGGACATGAGCTGTTGTCCATGGGCCACTCAGCATCCACCCACTAACGCTCAGCACCGCCCACTAACACTCAGTGCCACCCTATGGAGTAGAAATATGTTTTGAGCAGTAGCGCATCGATCAGCCGTTATACTTCCTGCCCGATAACCAGTTCTTCACCTCTTCACCCACGACTGTGTGGCTGTTCATGGTTCCAACACCATCATCAAATTTGCGGATGATACCACGGTAGTAGGCCAGATCACCAACAACGATGAGTCAGCCTACAGGGAGGAGGTCCAGCATCTCGTGAAGTGGTGCGCCGATAACAACCTGGCCCTTAACATCAAGAAAACCAAAGAAATCATTGTGGACTTCAGGAAGTCTAAAGGCGGAAGTCACACCCCCATCCACATCAATGGGGCTGTGGTGGAAAGGGTGGACAGCTTTAAGTTCCTCGGAGTCCACATCACGGAAGACCTCTCCTGGTCCCTCAATACCTCCTCTCTGGTGAAGAAGGCCCAGCAGCGCCTATATTTCCTAAGGAGGCTGAAGGGATGTAACCTGTCACCCCTGATCCTCTCTAACTTTTACCGCTGCACAATAGAGAGCATCCTGACGAACTGTGTCACAGTATGGTATGGCAGCTGTAGCTACTATGACCGGAAAGCCCTGCAGCGGGTTGTCAAAACTGCCCAACGCATTACCGGCACCCGGCTACCGACCATAGAGCACATATACCAGAAACGCTGTTTACGGAGGTCACGGACCATCATCAAAGACCCTACCCACCCCAGCCACAGTCTGTTCGCCCTCCTGCCGTCTGGGAGACGCTACAAATGCATTCGCACCCGTACGACCAGATTTAGGAACAGCTTCTTTCCCAGGGCTGTGATCCTACTGAACTCCACAAATAAACTCTAAAGCCTGCACATCTGCCAATGCACTTTATTATGGTTATGTTTATGTTAATGTATTACAAGCCAAATGTATGCTGAATGTTTAAATGTCTTAATCTAAATGTACACTCTCGGGAGCCGCAAGCCTACATTTCGTTGTACTGCACTTGTGCACTAACAATGAGAATAAAGTTGATGATTATTATTATTATTTTTAAAAATTCGTTTATAGGATGTGGCCGTCGCTGGCAAGGCCAGCATTTATTGCCCATCCCTAATTGCCCTTGAGAAGGTGGTAGTGAGCCGCCGCCTTGAACCGCTGCAGTCTGTGTGGTGAAGGTACTCCCACAGTGCTGTTAGGGAGGGAGTTCCAGGATTTTGACCCAGTGATGATGAAGGATCGGCCGATATATTTCCAAGTCAGGATGGTGTGTGACTTGGAGGGGAACTTGGAGGTGGTGGTGTTCCCATGCGCCTGCTGCCCTTGTCCTTCTAGGTGGTAGATGTCGTGGGTTTGGGAGGTGCTGTCGAAGAAGCCTTGGCGAGTTGCTGCACTGCATCTTGTAGATGGTACACACTGCAGCCACGGTGCACTGGTGGTGGAGGGAGTGAATGTTGAAGGTGGTGGATGGGGTGCCAGTCAAGTGGGCTGCTTTGTCCTGGATGGTGTTGAGCTTCTTGAGTGTTGTTGGAACTGCTCTCATCCAGGCAAGTGGAGAGTATTCCATCACACTCCTGACTTGTGCCTTGTAGATGGTGGAAAGGCTTTGGGGAGTCAGGAGGTGAGACACTTGCCACAGAATACCCAGCCTCTGACCTACTCTTGTAGCCACAGTATTTATGTGGCCTCAATATTGGGGCGGGTATAACTGATGCGATATCTCCTGTTTTGCACTCTCGTCCAGGATGAACCTCTACCCCTAGAGAGGTGGATGGAGAGGTGGGTGGAGGGTTAATGAACTGGTTTTGTAAGGGGGCGCTTCAGAAGCTTGAGTGTCATGGTGTTGGAGCCAAATCCTTCCACCTCTGGGGGACATGGGCTAAACTTGAAATGGGGGAGGGACAGGGAAAAGGGGAAGGAGTGAGGATTGATTCTGGGTGGTCATTTTGTGTTGGATTGCTGTCCTTGTACTGAGCCCCAGATTGAGAGGTTGTTCTCTGCCCTTTGATGGCTGTGACTCCGTTCACCCGCATAAGCCACGGCCTCTGTGTGCAAGGTTAGCTCTGTTTTTATACCCCTGTAGTTCAAACAATAAAACACCACAAACCGTGACATATGTGGAATGAAGTGCATCTGAACACGGTGGAAATTGTACCCCAGATTATTGATAATTGGGCAAAACATCAAGTCCCAAATTAAAAGATAGGTCCACGGGAGCTCAAACTTAGTGCCAAGTTATGGGAAGTTTCAAAGGGATAAGAAGGATCCTCTTTGTAAAAAGAGCGTCAGGCTGACTCAGTCCAAAAGTGAGTGGGTGTGAGGCCACAGCACAAAACTAACCATGTGAGCCTCACAGCAGTGACTCCGACCCACATTACCACCACAAGTAAAAAACCTGCATCTTCAAGTAATTCTAAGAATAGTCCCGAACTCTGAAGCTGCCTGCCAGTCTTGAGAGTCCCTGTAATTCTGACGTGCGCTGTGGAGTTTGCAGAAGATCGACTTTGTGTGTGGCTTCTGCAAGAGGAGGGTTGGAGGGTGGGACTGGGTGTCTCTTAAAAAGGTAGAGCTGCAATGTGAATGAGGCGGGAGAGCGGATTTGGCTGCTCCTTTGGATGTCGGACAGTGCCGCCATTTCCTAGCCGTGCCAACAGAGTTGCACACAGCCTGTATGAACCTACCTTAGGCATTGGCGACTGTCGAGCTGTAATTGTGACCTTCAAACTGCAGCGGGTGTGCATTTGCCGTTCTGTTGGGGCTGGTGTTGTGGGATCCACTCTGTAGTGTAAGTGGGACTGACACCACAGCCCTAACCTGCTCACTGCTACTCGAGTAGGTAACTTCACCAGAGAGACAGTGAACTGTTGAAAAGAACACGTGAGGCGGGGTGGGATATGCTTGACACATAGCCACAGAAACAGTGCTGGAGTACATCCTCCGACCAGTGCTGTTCCAGTGTGAGCGCTTAATTACCACTTTGTCTCATCTCTCTGTCGGAGGGCTCCAGCGCTTGAGCACCTACTCCAAGCTGACAAGTGCGGCACTGATGGAGTGCTGCATTCAGATGGAATATTAAACCAAGGCCCTGTCTGCTGATGTAAAAGGTCCCATGGTGCTATTTGAAGAAGAGAAGGGTGTTTTCCTGATAGCACCATGGGACCTTTTACATCAGCTTGGAGTAGGTGCTCAAGCGCTGGAGCCCTCCGTTACCCCTCAACCAGCGCCACTAAAACAGCTTAACTGCAAATTGTATCGTTGCTGCTTGTGGGATCTTGCTGTGCGCAAGTTGGCTCCAGCATTGATCCACATTACAACAGTGACTGCAGCTCAAACCTACTTCATTGGCCGTAAGGCGCTTTGCGACCTCCTGAGGAGGCGAAAGGCGCTATATAAATGCAAATGAACCTGGCAGCTATCTCTTGCCCTGCCAGTACACTCTGCACCTAATTTCAGCCTATTACCATCTCGTCTAGCTCTTTTACTTCTTTTGTTTCTTTCACTTCTTTTGTCCGATCGCAGCCCTGCCTTCGATCTATTTTCTTTTCTTTCCAGTTTTGAAGAAGGGTTTGACCCGAAACGTCAACTCAAATTTCTCTCCACGGATGTTGCCTGACCTGCTGAGTTTTTCCAGCATTTTCTGTTGTTATTTCGGATTTCCAACATCTGCAGTATTTTGCTATCATACTGACGTTAATTTGTCTGTTTTAAACACGTTAAAGTCTGCATTAAAAAAAGCGCACGGGCTGACTCAGTGTGGGTGTTAGGTGTTCGGATGGGAGCTCTGCTGGGCAGATGTCACGTCCCACGATCTTTGTAACCTAGCAACATGCCACCTCCCCACCCCCCGACCTCCCCAGGTGAAAAACACAACTCGGTCAAGACTGAAGCATCGTCCTTGTGTCCATTAGGTACAGGGTCAAAGGTCAGTGTTGCTTTTCTTATCAAAGGACACTGTGACTTTGTTCTGTGTGCACTTCAGTTCCCCTATTATGCATCTGTGTAATGAGAGTGGCGTAACTCTTGGTTGAGAGGAGAGATTGGGAGATTACCTGTTTAATGAAAGGTGAATCAGTAACGGTTTTACCCGTGGATTTACTGGAACTATCGATGAGATCGCCATGACACGAGCGCAGAAGATTTTTCCCCACACTCACTCGTGTGGCCTGCTTTCCCGCAGGCTTCTCCGGAAGCCCTTCGAGCCTGTTTCCTTTCAGGGAGAATGAGTCTGGGGGCCGCGTTGCTGCGTCAGTCCCGCGACAGATGAGATCTCCACTAACAAATGGAGTTCGCAGCCAAATTTTCAGAGCGCCTCTTTTTGGGGTGTTTTTAAAAAATAGAACCGAGGCCCGTCGCAGAACCTCTTTTATTGTCTTGACAAAGGGTTTGACCGGAAACATTAACTCTGTTTCTCTCTCCACGGATGTTGCCTGGCCTGCTGAGTTTTTCCAGCATTTTCTGTAGTTATTTCGGATTTCCAGCATCTGCAGTATTTTGCTATTGCTCTTTTATTCATCGGTTGGTTCTCTGCTCTGTGCTGAGAGCAGTAGGCACAGCACAGACCAGGAAACGGACCTGGGGGCCTATCTGGTTCGTATGGTCGCATTGTTTTGGATTGTGAGCGTCAACAGTCTAGTTGATCCTTGCGGTGGAGCAGGGGTGGTGGGATGGGGGGAGAGGGGATGGGGGGAGGGCAATCACAGCCGCTCCATATCCTCTCTGCCTGAAGTCCGCACGCACTCCCCAGCAATGGTCACTGCTTAGTGATTACGGACGGGGTGGGGGTCTTCCAAAATGATACTGGGGCTTAAAGGGTTAAGATTAAGGGGTGATCTAATCGAGGTGTTTAAAATGTTAAAAGGGATTTGATAGTGCAGATACAGAGCAGCTATTTCCTCTGGTGGGGGAATCCAGAACAAGGGGACATAACCTTCAAATTAGACCCAGGCCATTAACGAGTGAAATCAAGAAGCACTATTTCCACACAATAGATCGTGGAAATCTGGAATTCGCTCCCACAAATGGCTGTGGCCTCTGGGCCAATTGGAACTCTCGAGACCGAGATCGCTAGATTTTTGTTAGGTAAGGGTACCAAGGGATATGGAGCAAAGGTGAGTAAGTGGAGTTGTGGCACAGATCGGCCGTGATCTAATTGAGTCGCGGGACAGGCTCAAGGGGCTGAATGGCCCACTCCTGTTCCGATGTTCACAGCAATCTCCCCTGTAATTTTATTTGGGTGGGCGGGCCCCTTTAAGGTAAGGGGCTGCGCGGCCCATTCAAAATACCGCGAATGTGCTGTTTTTCCTATTTAAGAGCCGGCTGCGCGGGCGCTGCATAGCGCTGCGTGGCCGCCCAGCTTAAAGGGCACTTTGGTTCACAGCCTAGGGCAGTGACTCTACTGCCACTCTGAATGAGAGGAGTCATCTTAACACAGACACTGGATGAAAGTTTCCTGCTCTGTAGTCCTCCGTACCATACCAGCTGGTGTATATACTCCCTGATCCCTCATTCACAAAAGGCAGAATGATCTCTGCACGAGGATGAAGGTGAAGGTTTAGTGCCAGGCTCAATGAAGATAAAAGCCCCGTATTCGCCCAGGGTAGACGAGCAGGACCCAGGCTCAGCTCCCAGTGTGTGCTGGGGCAGCAGCTAGAGGAGGTGTCCTGCCCTTAATTAAACGTTCTCACGGTTGTTATCTGCACGCAGAACTGTGCTCGTCACCCACTCCTTATGGTGTTTTTCTTGGCTTTGTGTTTCTGACTCAATGTTGCGTTTTCAGTAGGAAGAATTGAGCATAAAAAGAATGATTCCAAGTTTAGTCAGAATCTCTTGTTTGCTATGTCTTGCTGGTGAGACTCCCTCTTAAAAGCAGCCTGCTGCGCACTAACAGCCCTGTGACACAGATGTTTGCTTTGAAGGAGCCCAACGTGCCGCAAGTCTCTCTCGTCATCACCACAACCTCCCTGGCAATATCCTAGTGAATCTACCCTGCATTTTGCTCCTGTGGCTTTTATATCATCATTCCGATAATGAAGTACCCAAAACTGCGCACAATAACCAAACTTCAGCCTAATTAGGATCTTTGTACTAGATCAACATTACACCCTTGCCTTTATACTCGCTGCCTTTAGATACAAAGTCAAGAATTCCGTTTTGTGGCCTTATATATTTGCATTGCCACTTTTAATGGTCTGGGTATCTACACACCAAGATCCCTCTGCTCCTCTACTCCATTTGATTTCTTACCATTTAAGTATCTATTCCTGTCAGTTTGGTTTTTACCCTGCTTTAATTGCAAAGCCTCCAGGTGCACTTAGCGTCTTCCGGAGCCAGGTATGTTCACCTCTACAGATGCAGCTGGGAGGGTACAGAACATCTTCGCTGCAGCCAGACCTGCCCGGTATCCTTCCATTATCTTTCTCGGCATCCTCCAAAAAAGTCGAGGCGGGGCATTTCCCACTGGGAATCCCATCGGTGGGACTAATGGAGCTGCCGGGAAAAAAGGAAGCACGGGAGCAATACCACAAAGGCTCTTGAAACTCTTACTGGCAGCGTAGGAAAAAAAACAGCAAACAATTAAGAAAATCTGTGCAGAAATAGCCTTAAGTGAACTTCGCCCTGCAGCTGGTTCCCTAACAACCTTGGATGTGCATTCTGGAAAGAAGACGGTTAAGGGAGGGCCTCACTGAAGTGTATCAAATACTAAAATAATGTTGGTAAGGTAAACCCCTAATACTACTTTAGACTAAGCCCAGAAAGTAGAACCAGAACGTGTAAACTTAGTGAAAATTTAATTTAAACCACATATTAGGAAGAATTTAAGAGTGAGACATTTTTGGAATTGCATGCGAGGCACAATGGTGTTATTCCCATATCATTTAAATATAGGAACATTGAAACAGGAGGAGGCCATTCAGCCCCTCGAGCCTGTTCCGCCATTCAATTAGATTATGGCTGATTTTACCTCAACTCCATTTTCCTGACTTCACTCCATAATCTCTAGATACCCTAATCTAACAAATCAATCTCAGTCTTGAAAGTTTCAATTGAACCAGCATCCACAGCAAGCTCCAGATTTCCACTACCCTTTGAAAAGGAGCTGGATAAATATGTGATGGGAGTAGGAGACAGAAGCTGCCTGGGTAGCTCAGAGGGTAAATGCAGCACCTAGTGTGATGCTGAGCTGTGTAGGCCAGGAGGTCCCGGGCTCCATTCCTGGTCTGTGCTGGGTTCGCTGACCCGAGGGAGGCAGTTGACCTCTGCACCCATTGGCTAGGGAGGAGAAAAATGTGTCCCTGTGGGAAGCATGTGATGTGCCTCAATAAATCCGAGACTCGATGTTAGCGAAACAAAACAAGGCTTTTATTGACTTAGAAGGTAACACACAGAGGAGAATGTATCTTCCATCCAGAGGTCTGCCATACTGGATGTGCTGCAGGCTGGGCCAGCTTACATAGGAGCCAGGTATGGGCGGAGCCCTACACACAGTACAATACAATGGAAATGAAACTGAAACCAACCACAGTCACAGGCAGAGAAATACTGATGAGTGATGAATGGAATATTTCATCACATTCACCCCTTCTATAGATTTAGTCTGTTCGGGGGTTTGATAGTCCTCTGCGACCGACGTGGCTGTTGTGGTGCCGCGGGTGTCGGCTGGGTGTCCCCGGTAGCCTCCTGGGTCTCTGCCGGGGGTGCCGCCAGGGTTGTTGAAGGGGTAGTTGGTGGGGGTACCGTTGGTCGATGTTCTTCCGGGGGTGATGAAAGAGTAGTGGGTGGGTAAGAGTTGCTGTGGTCGTTGCTGCTGTTGTCGTGGTTGTTGTCGTTACCGGCTGGGGCGACGTCTTTTATGGACACGGTGTCCTCCCTTCCGTCGGCGTGCCGGACATACGCGTATTGGGGGTTGGCGTGGAGTAGGTGCACTGACTCCACGAGAGGGTCCGTCTTGTGGCCCCTCACATGCCTTCGCACGAATACCGGACCTGGGGTGGAGAGCCATGACGGCATGGATACGCCTGAGGTGGATTTCCGGGGAAAGACAAACATTCGCTCGTGAGGCGTGGCATTAGTGGCAGTACACAATAGCGACCGTATCGAATGGAGCACATCTGGGAGGACTTCCTGCCAGCGGGAGATAGGGAGGCCTTTGGTCCTTAGAGCTAGAGTGACTGCTTTCCATACTGTCCCGTTCTCTCGCTCCACTTGACCGTTACCCCGGGGGTTGTAGCTGGTAGTACGGCTCGTGGCGATCCCCCTGGACAGCATGTACTGGCGTAGCTCTTCACTCATGAAGGACGCCCCCCTATCCGTATGGATGTAGCTCGGCATACCGAACAGGCAGAACAGGCTGTTGAGGCATTTAATGACCGTGGCGCTGGTCATGTCTGGGCAGGGGAAGGCGAATGGGAAACGAGAGTATTCGTCCACAATGTTCAGGAAGTAAACATTGCGGTCGACGGACGGGAGGGGGCCCTTGAAATCTAAGCTGAGCCGCTCAAAGGGCCGTGTAGCTTTGATTAAGTGGGCTCTATCTGGGCGGTAGAACCGAGGCTTGCACTCAGCGCAAGTGCGACAGTTCCTGGTCAGGGACCGAACTTCCTCAATCGAGTAGGGTAAGTTGCGGGACTTTATGAAGTGTAACAGCCGCGTGACCCCTGGGTGGCAGAGGTCATTGTGGAGGGTCTGTAGCCGATCCCCGGTGGCGCTGGCACACATCCCTCGTGAGAGGGCGTCGGGGGATTCGTTAAGGGCCCCTGGCCGGTAAATGATGTCATAATCGAAGGTGGAGAGCTCGATCCGCCACCTAAGAATCTTATCATTTTTAATCTTCCCCCTCTGTTTATTATTGAACATAAACGCTACCGACCGCTGGTCGGTAAGTAGGGTGAAGCGTTTGCCGGCTAGGTAGTGGCGCCAGTGGCGCACTGCCTCCACGATGGCTTGGGCCTCCTTTTCTACGGAGGAGTGTCTGATCTCGGGCCCTTGGAGGGTCCTCGAGAAGAAAGCTACGGGCCGCCCCGCCTGGTTGAGGGTGGCCGCCAAGGCAAAGTCAGACGCATCACTTTCCACTTGAAAGGGAGTGTTCTCGTCCACTGCCTGTAGCGTGGCCCGCTCAATATCCTGCTTAATGCTTTTGAAGGCGGCATGGGCCTCAGCAGAGAGCGGAAAAGAGGATGCTTTCAAGAGGGGGCGGGCTTTGTCGGAGTAGTTGGGGAACCATTGGGAATAATAAGAAAATAACCCCAGGCACCTTTTCAGGGCTTTGGGAGTGTTGGGCAGGGGCAGCTCCCGTAGGGGGCGCAATCGGTCGGGGTCTGGTCCGATTTCTCCATTCTCCACCACGCTGCCTAGTATGCAGAGGCGCGTGGTGTTGTAAACGCACTTGTCCTCGTTGTAGGTGAGGTTGAGTTTTTGTGCAGTTTTCAGGAACCTCTCGAGGTTCGAGTCGTGATCCTGCTGGTTGTGACCGCAGATGGTGATGTTGTCGAGGTAGGGGAAGGTTGCCTGCAAGTGGTGGTCATCGACCATGCGGTCCATCTCCCTCTGGAAGACCGAGACCCCATTCGTCACCCCAAAGGGGACTCTGAGGAATTGGTAGAGGCGTCCGTTCACCTCGAAGGCAGTGTACGGGCGGTCCTCTGGTCTGATAGGGAGCTGGTGGTACGCTGACTTGAGGTCGATGGTGGAGAACACCCGGTATTGGGCGATTTGGTTCACCATTTCTGATATGCGGGGTAGCGGGTAGGCGTCTAGTTGGGTGTACCTGTTGATCGTTTGGCTATAGTCGATCACCATCCGTTTCTTCTCGCTACCCCTTACCACCACCACTTGGGCGCGCCACGGGCTATTGCTGCGTTCAATAATGCGCTCTTTCAGGAGCCTGTCCACCTCGGTCGCGATAAACCGCCTGTCCTCCCAGCTGTACCTCCTGCTTTTGGTCGCTATTGGCCGGCAGTTAGGGGTAAGGTTCGCGAATAGCGAAGGTGGCTTTACCTTCAGGGTAGCCAGACCGCACACTGTGAGGGGCGGCTGGGACCCACCGTAATTGAGCGTGATGCTTTGGTGGTAGCACTGGAAATCCAGGCCCAAGATCACGCTCGCACATAGATTCTTCATGATTAATACTTTAAAATTATCGTATACAGTTCCGTTAACGGACAATTGTACCGTGCAGTAACCCATAATGGTCGATGTCTGGGTTTTATCAGCCATAGAGATGGTACCCCGAGTAGGGACCACCTTTAGGGAGAGTTGTTGTACCAGTTCAGGGTGGATAAAACTCTCCGTGCTTCCACTGTCAATTAAACATTTAACCCTGCACCCATTTACCTCGATGTCCACCATTGATTTGGATAGCGGGTGCGGCCTGGTCTGGTCCACTGTGACCGATGCCACTGTAGGGCCCTGATCGAGACAAGATGGCGTCCACGCTGTCTGCTCACAAGATGGCGGACCCCACGAGGTCGGGCAAGATGGCGTCCAAGATGGCCGCTCCCACGGCGCACACGCGGCGGTGACGGGTTTTCCGGCGGTGTTCCCTCTGCACACCTTCCCGAAGTGCCCCTTCTTACCGCACTTAAAGCAGGTGGTGCCTTTCGCCGGGCACAGGTTTCTGGTGTGCTTCGGCTGCCCACAGAAGTAGCAGTTGGGTCCCCGACGCGTCGCGGCTGTCGTAGGGCTTCTGGGGGGAGAGCGGGGCCCCGACGGTGTCGGGCTGCCGGGCGGGGAAGATGCCTTCCAAGATGGCGGCGCCCTTGGTGCACACGTGGCGGCGTGGACGGCGCGGGCTGAAGAGTAGGCGTCCGAGTTTCTCTGGGCCACATCCAGGGATCGTGCTGTGTCCGCAGCCTGTTTCAGGTCCAATCCCGTTTTTTCCAGCAGTCTCTGCCGGATGTAAGTGGAGCTGAGGCCTGTGATAAAGGCATTGCGAACAAGCTCGTCAGTGTACACTGCGGCTTTTACATCTTGGCACTTGCAGTCTTTGCCAAGCGTTTTCAGGGTGCCTAGGAACTCCTCCACCGATTCCCCAGGTCGCTGTGTGCGAGTAGCGAGCAGATGCCTAGCATACACCTCATTCGTAGGCTGCTGGTAATGCGCCTTTAAGATGTCGCAGGCGGCCGGGTACGTGTCGGCGTCTTGGATGAGGGGGTAAACCCGGTGGCTTACCCAATTCCGCAGAATTCCGAGTTTCATACTCGTAGCGTCTTTGACGGCTGCGGAATTGTCCAGGAAGAATTCCATACACATAAACCAGTGTCCGAAGCGTGCCGATGCGTCCGAAGCATGCTGGTCCAAATCCAAACGTTCGGGTTTCAAGAGTTGATCCATTGCGTTGAAAATTAAGTCAATAAAATTGATGTGCCTCAATAAATCCGAGACTCGATGTTAGCGAAACAAAACAAGGTTTTTATTGACTTAGAAGGTAACACACAGAGGAGAATGTATCTTCCATCCAGAGGTCTGCCGTACTGGATGTGCTGCAGGCTGGGCCAGCTTACATAGGAGCCAGGTATGGGCGGAGCCCTACACACAGTACAATACAATGGAAATGAAACTGAAACCAACCACAGTCACAGGCAGAGAAATACTGATGAGTGATGAATGGAATATTTCATCACAGCATGCATAATATGGATGACGTAATAAAACTCACTACGCACTTAGTTTGAGCATAAAGCAAGGCTTTAATCAACTTGTTTCAGAACATGGAGGTCTAGTTGTACTTCACTAGCTCCTTGGCTTTACAAAATGTCCCTGGCAAGCTGGGGCCAACGCCCGAGTATTTATACTCCTTGGACGGCGCCACCAGCTGGCCGTCCAATGTTATTTCATAGGTAGTTTCTTGATGATGAGATTTATGACAATGGACATAGGGTGAGAATAGCTTTGCGCTAGGCTGTGATGCACCTCACAGTCAGGAGTAGGAAATCAGAGGCTTGGTCTGGGTATAATAAGCAACAAGGTGAGATCTTAACATTTGTTTGTTGTCATCCGAACGTTGTATCAGGAGTTTGCCTGTCGCATCATCTTTCATTGATTCTTTGGGTGGGCTGTACAATTCATGGCAGCTGCCAACTAGGCCCCTCCACGAAGAATGGACACTTGGCTGAATCTCCACGAAGAATGGACAATTGGCTGAATCTCCACGAAGAATGGTCTTTTTTTCCTCAAGGCTTCTTGTTCTACTTCAATCCTATTCATTATGCAATTATGATGCACACTTTTCGTGACCTGTGTCCAATAATTTGGCCTCAGTCTTGTATGACACCTCCTACGGATGTTCTCTGCTTCCTTTTTATTTGATCAATTTCTGGAGCTGTTCCTCAGCATCAGACCATGGAGAGAGTGAGGAGAAATAGAAGTGATCAAATACTCGGTGGAGCTGCAATGCTGCAGTGCTGCCGGGCTGTGCAAGTGTCACCTGTGGAATGCAGTTTGCAAAGTTTTGTTGATAGCCTGGAATCATAGAATCATAGAAATTTACAGCACGGAAGGAGGCCAAAGAGCTCTCCAGCCTAATCCCACTTTCCAGCTCTTGGTCCGTAGCCCTGTAGGTTACAGCACTTCAAGTGCATATCCAAGCACTTTTTAAATGTGGTGAGGGTTTCTGCCTCTACCACCCTTTCAGGCAGTGAGTTCCAGACCCCCACCACCCTCTGGGTGAAGAAATTTCCCCTCAAATTCCCTCTAAACCTCCTACCAATTACTTTAAATCTATGCCCTCTGGTTGTTGACCTCTCTGCTAAGGGAAATAGGTCCTTCCTATCCACTCTATCTAGGCCCATCATAATTTTATACACCTCAATAAGGTCTCCCCTCAGCCTCCTCTGTTCCAAAGAAAACAAACCCAGCCTATCCAATCTTTCCTCGTAGCTGAAATTCTCCAGCCCAGGCAACATCCTCGTAAATCTCCTCTGTACCCTCTCGAGTGCAATCACATCCGTCCTGTAATGTGGTGACCAGAACTGCACGCAGTACTCTAGCTGAGGCCTAACTAGTGTTTTATACAGTTCAAGCATAACCTCCCTGCTCTTATATTCTATGCCTCGGCTAATAAAGGCAAGTATTCCGAATACCTTCTTAACCACCTTATCTACTTGGCCTGCTACCTTCAGGGATCTGTGGACCTGCACTCCAAGGTCCCTTTGTTCCTCTACACTTCTCGGTGTCCTACCATTTAATGTTTGGATCCGGCAGAAATGTCACCAAACCTTTATCATCTGGAACTTTTCCCTGTGGTTATCATCCCCCTCAGGAAGTCAAATAAGCTGGATAAAGTCCATGACAGAGCAAAACATACATGGCCTGTTAAAGGGCGCACGGTCGATGGGTGAATGACCTATTCTTGTTTCTGTGTTTTTTGCCTCCATTACCCTAACTGGAAAATCATTGAACTTGGATTGGAGCAAATGCAGCAAGGGGTACGTACATGCGCGAGGTGCTCAGTGCAGCCGAGGGTATAAGGAGTGAGGGCTGTGCACAATGAGGATACCTGTAGTTCCATCGATAGGTTCTGTGTCTGGTTTGATTTCTCTGTAATGGGTCCATTCCTGTTAAGTGTGGTGTGGTGTTACACTGGAATTTCCATGAAGTAGAAAGGGTGTGAAATTCTCAGTGTCCCTTTTGAATTGTGAAAAACACCCAGAATAACAGTTGGGTGAAGTACAGGCCTCTTACTGGTGAAGGCAGTGCGGGGAATAATTTGAGGGGATGAATTAAAAGTACTACACAAGGAGTATTTCAACAATAAGTGCAACTTTTCCAGTAGTTGATTGGTACCAAGATGCCAAATAATCCTAGTGGCCGATATGGGAGGTGTGTGAGAACAGAAAGTGAGAGTATGTGTGTAAAAAGAAATATGCATTTCTCTAGCACCTTTCACAACCGTAGGATGTCCCAAAGCACTTTACAGCCAATGAAGTACCTCTTGAAGTGCAGTCACTGTTGTAATGTAGGAAATGCGGCAGCCAATTTGAGCACAGAAAGCTCCCACAAACAGCAATGTGATAACCAGATAATCTGTTTTAGTGATGTTGATTTAGGGATAAATATTGGCCAGGACAGCGGGGATAACTCCACTGCTCTTCTTCAAAATAGTGCCGTGGGATCTTTTACGTCTGCGTGCAAGAGGGTGAATGGTGGGCTTTGAAGACTGCAAAGATCCACAGGCCTTCTGGTGCACTCCCATGAATTGTGCCGGGACCTGGATATGCAGGATCCTGGTCTCCGCTCTAGTTTCCTGGAGGGTCTGCTTGGAGCAGAACCTTTGCCCACCCCAAACATGGTTCCCTACATCAGAGGGGCTGCAGCAAGGGGCAGAGGACCCCCAGAGTGCGTGCTTCCTTAAACCTGCCATGGGTCACACCAGACCACTGCTACCCTGGGAGAGAACAGGCACGCTGATCTCCTGGTCAATGAGTGTGGGTCATACCTTGGGTGCCGGTCTGGATCTTGGCCTGGACCACCAAAGACCATCCGGATTACAACCGGATTGTCCCCTTCAGAAGTGGACCAATAGGGCATTTGAAAATATTCCTGTGGCTGCTGTGACTGAACGAGTGGCTGCCTCCCCCCTACCCCACCCCCCCACCCCTTACTTCTCCTGCCACTCACCTACAATGTTTTGTTTAATTCAATCTCGGGATATGGGCATCGCTGGCAAGGCCAGCATTTATT
This sequence comes from Somniosus microcephalus, assembly GCF_052327205.1. Classification (NCBI taxonomy): domain Eukaryota; kingdom Metazoa; phylum Chordata; class Chondrichthyes; order Squaliformes; family Somniosidae; genus Somniosus; species Somniosus microcephalus. The sequence goes on from NC_141014.1 coordinate 22,076,623, forward strand.
GCCCGTCCCGAGTTGCCCTTGAGAAGTTGATAGGCCTTCTCCGCTGCAGTCCGTGTGGTGAAGGTGGTCCCACCATGCTGTTGGGTAGGGAGTTCCAGGACTTTGACCCACCGACGATGAAGGAACGGCCGATATATGCCCAAGTCGGGTGGTGTGTGAATTGGAGGGGAACTTGGAGCTGGTGGTGTTCCCATGTGTCTGCTGCACTTGTCCCTCTAGGTGGTGGAGGTTGTGGGTTTGGGAAGTGCTGCCGAAGAAGCCTTGGCAAAGGCTTGGCATACTGTAGATAGTACTTTTTAAAAATGACTGGATGAGTATCTCGATGGGAACAGAACTGAGGGCCATAAGGATAAGTACAGCTGGACATGATGGTTCCTAAACTGCTGGGACCATCAAGATGTCATGCCAAAGAAAGAAAATAGTCGAGGATGTAAGGTTAGATATGTGTTCCTGAGTGTTGTTCAATATACCTTTTGGAAAGGGAGTGGAGAAAGTTGGCATGGTTCCTTCGTCATTGCTGGGTCAAATTCTTGGAACTGCCCTACTGAACAACATTGTGGGACCACCTATGCCACATGGACTGCAGCGGTTCAAGAAGGCCCACCATCACCTTCTCAAGGGATGGGCAATAAATGCTGGCTTTGCCATCATTGCCCACATCCTGAGAATGAATGAAAAGAAAATGTGTCTGTCGAACCCGCTTTAAACACTTTATCCACTAGTCCTTGGAAAAACTTCCGTGCCAATCTCAAAGTCTTGTTCGTTATTTCCCCCCCCTTTGTTTCTGTGATCACATTCCAACCCGTACCGTGTAGTACAGTTTGCAGCTACATTGTGTGTCATGTACACAAAGCCGCTATTCACCGTCCTCTATAGCCTTGAAACTACTGCTGCTAATATTTGCCGAGGACTGCTTGATGTGCTTGTTTGGCCATTGTCTTGACAGAGCTGCTGACCTGCTTATTCTGACCGAGTTAGCATCTCCAGTCAGATAAGAAAGTCCTGAGAACATTTTCAGGCTGTTGTTGGGAAATTGCTGCTTCAGGCAGAGGTTGATCCACGTCGACGTGACCACGTTGAGCGCTTCCTGCTGATGTCGCTGGTAATTTCTAGTCTCACCTGGCCTCGGGTTAGCTGCCGCTTCAGGAAAGCCAGCAGGGTCTCTGCAAATCTAGGAGGCAGCAGTGTTTGGGTAGCGGTGCTGTTTTAGCGGGCTGCATGCTGCAGCACTGATGTGTTGTGTTAGTCCGTGAACTCGTTTAACTAAAGTGGTGACAATTTCATTTGAGTCTTTAGGCATTGTATAATATATGCTTCTATGAGGGAGCAGCGTTCGAAGAGAGCATGGGTCACACGAGGTCCAACACGGTAGTCCCGAGCCTCCAGTCCACGTTCCCTCCGAGTGTCGCTCCCCACTGGGAGTGCGGATTAAGTGAATTTACTCTGAAATCCTTTTGCGCGAGGCTAGCACAAAGCCACGTACAGTATTTGTTTTTATGTTGCTAGAGTACATGGTGACTGTTCACTCGGCAGTTATTGTGTGACTGCCTGTCCTTTCCAGTATTGGTGGTGTGAGGTCTGCAAACTGTGCAAATGGTAGCTACAGTAAGGAAGGTAATATTAGAAAATCTAGGGCAGACTGATGGAGACTTTGCGAGGGTGGGGGCATCTTGTGGTATAGTGGGCTAGAATGAATCATCATTCGGTATTAATTGGTAGAAATATGGCATTCTTATTGAGATACAGAGTAGCAAGTATGGCGATTGGAAACGTTACACTGATGCAGTAGGGGGCACTCTTGTATGTTTGCAATTAAGGCATATTACATTGAATTACGTAGAATATACAGCACAGAACCAGGCCATTCGGCCCAACCAGTTTATGCTCCACCCGAGCCTCCTCCCATCCTTCCTCATTTAACTTTATTAGCATAACTCTCTATTCCCTTCTCCCTCATGTGTTTATCCAGCCTCCCCTTAAATACATCTATACTATTCGCTTCAACCACTCCCTGTGGTAGCGAGTTCCACATTCTCACCACTCTCTGGGTAAAGAGGTTTCTTCTGAATTCCCTGTTGGATTTCTTGCTGACTATCTTATATTGATGGCCTCTAGTTTTACTCTTCCCCACAAGTGGAAACACTCTCTCTGTGTCTACTCTATCAAAACCTTTCATAATTTTAAAGACCTCTATTAGGTCACCCCTCGGCCTTCTCTTTTCAAGAGCAAAGAGACCCAGCCTGTTCATCCTTTCCTGATAGGTATACCCTCGCATTTGTGGTATCATCCTTTAAATCTTTTTTGCACCCTCCCCAGTGCCTCTATATTCTTTTTATAACATGGCGACCAGAACTGTACTCAGTACTCCAAGTGTGGTCTAACCAAGGTTCGATACAGGTTTAGCATAACTTTCAATTCTATCCCTCTAGAAATAAACCCTAGTGCTTGGTTTGTGGCAGAGTAGAGGGAGCTAACCTATACTGTACCTGACCTGGAAGTGCTTGATGGGGCAATGTAGAGGGAGCTTTACTCTGCATCGAACCCGTACTATACCTGTACGATAGCAAAATACCGCGGATGCTGGAAATCCGAAATAACAATAGTCCTGACGAAGGGTTTCGACCTGAAACGTTGACTCTATTTCTCTCTCCACGGATGTTGCCTGGCCTGCTGAGTTTTTCCAGCATTTTCTGTTGTTATTCCGTCCTATACTTGACTGGGACTGCTTGATGTAGTAACTGGCGAAAATTAAAAAGGGAAAATGTTCTATTTCAAAACATCCATCGCCTCCATGATCACAAAAAATTCATCCTCTGCTTACAAAAAGCAAACTGCTGGAGCAGCAGTAACGTGCCCGCCTACTAACGCATGGTATAACATGCCACGTTTGTGACTTACTGCCTTTTCTTCCTTTGTACAATCAGTACAGCTGTGGTCTGTCTGCTGTTCTCGGAGCTGTGAGCGTGTGACTCAGATGCCATTCAGTAAAATGCTTCCTACAGCCAAGCAAGCTGGCGCGGTGCAAGGCTGCAGTGAGACTCGCTCAATGCCACTGTGGGCTGCCCGTGCTCGAGAGAGAGAGAGCAGCGTGCACACTTGGACAGTGCCCGCACTGCAAATAACGAGCTTGTGCAGTGCTGGTGCCGGGAGTGGAGTGTGTGTGAGTGTGTGTTTGCATGTGCATCACTCACACTTGCAGCCTGGTTAGACCCCAAGACAGTGAGTAATGCCTGTTATTCAAATAGCAACGTTGATAAAACAGAAAATTGGACGCCGCCGCAAGTGTTTAAATTTAAACGCCAACTTGACGCGTGTTGCTGGTCTCAGCCTGTGTGAAAGGTCATGTGTGTGTGAGGTGCAGGGCTGCCCGTGACTCTGGCAGGCACCAGAAGATCTATACAGCAGGCAAGAGACAGATGTGTGCCAGCTGATGGACAACGGGAAATAAAGGAATCTGAATGTAAGTAGATGAGAAAACCTTAGGCCCGTCCAGCTCATTCTGTTATCCAGATCTGCTTTCAGGATCAAGTCTGACCATTTCTCGTCTCACAGGCCTCTACCCCTGGTTGAATCAGGACTTGATCTATTTCCCTTTTCACGCTTCCACCTGAGTCCGTATTTACTGCCACGATCTGCTCTGTAAGTCGATGACTCTACAAGTCAAGAAGCTTTAGCTTACCATCCCGGCCTCTGCTTTTTCTATCCTAGTTTTGCGTCGAATACCTCTCTACATCCGTGTTATCCACTCCCCCTCAGTGGGACGAGTCTATCCAATTCTTTTCTTGTGAACCTGAGCGCGTTCAAGTGTTTCAGTTGAGTATACAGAACGCACGCTGCATGGCCCAGTACCCTTTCAGCCAGTTTATTTGCCTGGACTTCATAGTTACATGAAGACGTGTAACTTCACAACAGGATGTATCTTAATGCACAGTATGATCCAGCACTGCAAGCGCACTGTCCCTTTAAGAGGTGCAGTGGACTTGTTTCCTGCAGCTCACCGAATGTGATGTCAACTCTAGTGTTGCTGGATTGGAATCTCTTACCGAGGAAAAAGAAAACTCGGCAAAGTATCCTTTTAGTTTTTCTGTCCATGATTGACATTTTTTTTTTAAAGTGTTAAATACGACTGCATTTATGTAGCACCTTATTATGTCGAAACATCACAGAGTGCGTCACTCGATGATTTAGTTTTGTTTTTGAAGAGTTGTTCTCAGTCTTGAAAATTTCACTCGACCCCCAGCGGCCACAGCCTTTTGGGGGGCGCCTGCTCCAGATTTCCACCACTCTTTGACTGAAAGCTGACACGCCATAATTTCACCCTCCCACCACTACCAGCGCTGTTGTCCCTCAGTATCCTGACCCCCTCCAACTCCTCAGCTTTTACTGCAGAGAAACTCCTATACTCCAATCAACGACTTTTCTGCTTTTAACTAGAAAATCAAAAGGGGTGATTTTAACTTTTGACGGTGGTGGAAACTGCCAGTAGCAGCTCAGCTGATCATTTCCAGCCTGCCCGATTTCCCTTTCCCATTGACTTTAGTGCCATCGCCTAAAACCAGCCCGAAAGCATTATACAAAAATAAGGGCCGAATTTATTATTTTGAAACGGGTACTGAGTTACGTCTGCCCACCCTGGTCCAAGTATCCCTGCCCTCTAACCTCAGTTCAGTTGAAAGAGTAAACTTGCTCTTGACTCCCTGTGTGCCCCACCACATGAGATCGAATAGTCAATTTTAAATTGACATTTTTATCCGATGTATCTTATGTTCGCTGGCCCGACTAATCTATCCTACTTTGAGGTAATATTCTAAACTTTATATAAAGAAAGAATTTGCATTTATATCGCACCTTTCATGACCTCAGGACGTCCCGTAGCGCTTTACAGCCAATGAAGTACTTTTGAAATGCAGTCACTGTTGTAATGTAGAAAATGCAGCAGCCAATTTGCGCACAGCAAGCTCCCACAAACAGCAATGAAATAAATGACCAGATAATCTGTTTTAGTGATGGTGGTTGAGGGATAAATATTAGCCGGGACACTGGGGAGGACTCCCCCCTGCTCTTCTTTGAATAGTGCCACAGGATTTTTTTTTACCTAAGACGACAGATGGGGCCTCGGTTTAACGTCTCATCCGAAAGACGGATAAACCACAACTTTCTCTCTGGGAGTGATGCTAAGGCCTAGAACTGGGCCCTTCTATGCTGCTTCAATAATGCGCATTTACCGTAACTTCACAAGAGCACTCGCTCCGGCACCACTGCGACCTCTTCTATTTTAAATCGGTTGGAGAATCTCAAACAAGCTCTTGTTGGGCATGAGTGCCCAGCACAAAATTGTCCTGACTTATCCAACTTGACCCCATGTTTACAGTCTCGCTCAGAGAGGTCATAAAGAAAATGGCTGGTGTGAGAACTGTACACCTCACACTAACACAGTAGGATGTGGTTTCTAGAGGTTGGCTTTCAGAGCGCTTTAAAAAGAAAAAGAAAGACTTGCATTTCTATAGCGCCTTTCACGACCCCAGGACGTCCCAAAGCGCTTTACAGCCAATGAAGTACTTTTGAAGTGTAGTCACTGCTGTGATGTAGGCAACATTTGTGCACAGCAAGATCCCACAAACAGCCATGCGATAAATGACCAGATAATCTGTATTTAGTGATGTTAGCTGAGGGGTAAGTGTTGGCCCCGGGACACTGGGGAGAACTCCCCCCTGCTCTTCTTCGAAAACAGTGCCGCGGGATCTTTTGCGTCCACCTGAGAGGGCAGACGGGGGCCTCGGTTTTAACGTCTCATCCGAAAGACGGCACCACCGACAGTGCAGCGCTGCCTCTAACTCAGAGCCGAGAGTGCTATCACTGAGGCACGGCTGTCAACTTTAAGGAGCAGAATGGGACACAAGTCAAAATGGGTGGATGCTTTTGGACTAAGGAAGAGATGAAGCTCCCGTAACACGAACAGTGTGAAACGAGAAAGACGGTGCCGGCTCGGCTGAGGGCTGTATTTTGGAAGCTTTGGTGGCTTTTCTGAGAGAGGCCCGAGGTGCAAATGTGCTGTCCTCTGATTTGCATAATTGTGGCTTTGACAGAACGTGGTATCTGCGAAGTGTCCTTGTCAGGGTGGGGCTGTACTTGCAGGACGGAGTGGGATGTCGTGTTAGTGCAGCGACAAAATATGATAAGATTAAAGACGCATTTCAATCCCCTCGAGGAGAGATATATCTCAATTGCACAGTGGAAACTTGCAGAGTTTAAAAATATGTATTTAACAATGATGAGCGTCAAGCTGCTCGGGGCTGGTGAGTCTTTAAACCTCCTCTTTGTGTGGCTGTTTGTGCTTTTATTTAGTCCGCTGGCTGACAAGTAGCTCTGTTACTTACAGCATTGGTTATTACTTCCCAATATTCTCCCCTCTTCTCATGCTGGGGTCTGTTTCCACCCTCTGGGAGCTCGCATAACTAGCCATTCTCCATGTGTGAGTCCAGGCACTGAATGTCGGCAGGCTCTTTGACCAAGGGAGATTTCACAGTTGAGTCTCAGCCCACCCAACCTGTGTCTCTACCTGGCCATTCACCTGCCCCTCTGCATTTCTACCTATCCGACTGTCCATATCTCTCTCCTCCATTTTTCTGTCTGTGTCTCCGTCTGTCTGTTTGCCGGTCTGTGTCATTGTCTGCCCGTCTGTGTCTCTGTCTTTGTCGCTGTCTGTCCTACCATATTTCTGTCTGTGTCTCTGTCTTTGTCGCTGTCTGTCCTACCATATTTCTGTCTGTGTCTGCCTATGTCTCTGTCTGCCTGAGTCTCTGTCTGTCTCGGCCAGTGCCTGTCTCTGCCTGTGTCTGTCTCTCTGCCTGTGTCTGTCTCTCTGCCTGTGTCTGTCTCTCTGCCTGTGACTCTCTCTGCCTATGCCTCTGTCTACCGGTGTCTGTGTCTCTGTCTGTCTGTGTGTCTGTCTCTGCCTGTGTCTGTCTCTCTGCCTGTGTCTGTCTCTCTGCCTGTGTCTGTCTCTCTGCCTGTGCCTGTCTCTCTGCCTGTGTCTCTGTCTACCTGTGTCTGTAACTCTGTCTGCCTGTGTCTCTGTCTCTGTCTGCCTGTGTCTGTCTCTGCCTATGTCTCTGTCTACCTGTGTCTGTAACTCTGTCTGCCTGTGTCTCTGTCTCTGCCTGTATCTGTGTCTCTGTCTGCCTGTATCTGTGTCTCTGTCTGCCTGTGTCTCTGTCTCCGTCTGCCTATATCTGTGTCTCTGTCTGCCCGTGTCTCTGTCTGCCCGTGTCTCTGTCTGCCCGTGTCTCTGCCTGCCCGTGTCTCTGCCTGCCCGTGTCTCTGCCTGCCCGTGTCTCTGTCTCTGTCTGCCTGTGTCTCCATCGGCCTGTATCTGTGACTCTGTCTGCCCGTGTCTCTGTCTGCCTGTGTCTCTGTCTGCCTGTGTCTCCATCTGCTTATATCTGTGACTCTGTCTGCCCGTGTCTCTGTCTGTCTGTGCCTCTGTCTCTGTCTGCCTGTGTCTCCATCTGCCTATATCTGTGTCTCTGTCTGCCCGTGTCTCTGTCTGCCCGTGTCTCTGTCTGTCTTTCTGTCTGTTTGCTGACCCATTACGCTGTCTCTCCTTGTCTTTCTCTGCCTTTCTTTAAATTAGAAGGCAACTCAGTCAGTCTCAACCCTCGAGGAAAGTACAGTATTCTGCACCGCACGTTAAGACATCTCAGATTTTCTACCGTATATACCGTTTGAATATTAGACAAGTGTCAAAGGAAATGCAGATAGTCGCAGTGTACAGGCCCAGTAGCAGCTATACAGAAACCCAGTCGCATGAGCAATGGGTAAGAAACGCCCACCAAATTCGCTGAATGTGTCAATTAATTAGGATATGGAAACCATCAATGATGTGTGGTGACTGTTACGTGATAGCATTTGCCTTTTCTTCTGCTCACTCTGCCTGCAGCATGCTCCTCCTGCTGCCCACTTATGTTGCGGATCTTCTGCAACAAGCTGCTCTGTGACACTGCGGGCTGGACAAGCAAGTGAGGTTGTTCAAAGGTTGCTGTCTTGGTTCGTGGTTCTGCACCAGGGTGGGTGAACGCACAGCCCGTGCCCAGGGATCCCGGTGCACGTAAGGGGCCCCCCAGGAAAACACAGTTGGGTTTCAATGGATCAGGAGGGTGGGCATTGTGCGGAGGGGCCCTGGTTGTGCTTTGGTGCTAGGGCGCAAAGAATTCTTAACCCGGCTCTGGTTCTGCAACTTCTCCAATGTGTGGTGGGGGAGAGGAATTGGTGTCCTAGCTCGGGAAGCAGGGCACGGAACCATCCTTCCTTTGGAGGTGCAAGAATACTGCAGGAAGCACTGGCATAGTATTAAAGGAGACCAATCTGCGGCTGGAGGGGACTGGAGGGGGAGCAGAGTGTTATCAGTGTAAAGTTACAGCTCTCTCATAGCTTCACTATAATCAGCAACAACTTGCATTTATAAAGCGCCTGAATTCCAAGGCACTTCACAGGAGAGTTAGCAGATAAAATATGACACCGAGCCACATAATGTGTTACTAGGACAGCTTTGGTCAAAGAGGTAGGCTTTAAGGAGCATCTTAAAGGAGGAGAGAGAAGTAGAGAGGTTTAGGGAGGGAATTCGAGAGCTTGGGGCCCAGGCAGCTGAAAGTACGGCCGCCAATGGTGGGGCGAAGGAAGTTGGGGAAGCACGAGGCCAGAATTGGAGGGGTGCAGAGATCTTAGAAGGTTGTCGGGCTGGAGGAGGTTACAGAGATAGGGAGGGGTGAGGCCATGGAGGGATTTGAACACAAGGATGATTAAATTTGAGGCGTTGCCGGATTGGGAGCCAGTGTAGGTCATCGAGCACAGTGGTAATGGATGAACGGGACCTGGTACGAGTTAGCACACGGGCAGCAATGTTTTGGAGGAGCTCAGGTTTACGGAGGTTGGGAGACTGGCCAGGAGAGCATTAGAATAGTTGAGTCTGGAGGTAACAAAAGCATGGATGAGGGTTTGAGCTGCAGATGAGCTGAGGCAGGGGTGGGGACGGGCGATATTACAGAGGTGGAAATAGGCGATCTTGGTGATGGAGAGGATATGGGGGTCAGTCAGTCTGGTTCAGCCTCAGACAGTGGTCAGGGAGGGGGTATCAAAGGTTTTAGATCTTTTGGTAACTGGGCCAGCGGATGGCAGATATAGTTTAACATTGATAAGTGTTAAAAAAGTTCAAATGGAGCAGTGATACAGTGTGCTGATTGAGAAGGGATTGTCATGGGTAATACCTATGAACCTACCAGCACAGTGCTTAGCTGCAGGGCTTACCAGCTATTGGTTTCCAAAGGGATTGATGATCAATCTAAAGAGATTGCACCCTTGCTGTATAAGGTGTTGATCAGGTTGACCAGTGTGCAGTTCTGGTCACATAGTCATATGAGAAAGATCTTTTAACAAAGATATCTTCAGAAAGTAGGTTGTTCAGTTATGATGGCAGAAGCCTGTTTTCCGTAGAAAAGTGAGAAACCTTTTGATAAGGTTCCACATGGCAGACTGGTCACAAAGTTAAAAGCCCATGGGATCCAGGGCAAAGTGTCAAGTTGGATTCAAAACTGGCTCAGAGACAGGAAGCAGAGGGTAATGGTTGATGGGTGTTTTTGTGACTGGAAGGCTGTTTCCAGTGGGGTTCCGCAGGGCTCAGTACTAGGTCCCTTGTTTTTTGTGGTATCTATCAATGATCTTGACTTGAATATAGGAGGTATGATTAAGAAGTTTGCAGATAATACTAAAATTGGCTGTGTGGTTGATACTGAAGAAGGAAGCTGTAGACTGCAGGAAGATATCAATAAATTGGTCAGGTGGGCAGAACAGTGGCAAATGGAATTCAATCCGGAGAAGTGTGAGGTAATGCATTTGGGGGAGGGCTAACAAGGAAAGGGAATACACATTAAATGGTAGGACACTGAGTAGTGTAGAGGAACAAAGGGACTTTGGAGTGCATGTCCACAGATCCCTGAAGGTAGCAGGCCAAGCAGATAAGGTGGTTAAGAAGGCATACGGAATGCTTGCCTTTATTAGCTGTGGCAAAGAATACAAGAGCAGGGGGTTATGCTTCAACTGTATAAAACACTAGTTAGGTCTCAGCTAGAGGACTGCGTGCAGTTCTGGTCACCACATTACAGGAAAGATGTGATTGCACTAGAGAGGCTACAGAGGAGATTTACAAGGATGTTGCTGGGAGTAGAGAATCTTAGCTATGAGGAAAGACTGGATAGGCTGGGTCTGTTTTCTTTGGAACAGAGGAGGCTGAGGGGGAGACCTTATTGAGGTGTATGAAATTATGAGGGGCATAGATAAAGTGGATAGAAAGGACCCACTTCCCTTAGCAGAGGGGTCAAAAACCAGGGGGCACAGATTTCAAGTAATTGGTGGAAGGTTTAGAGGGGATTTGAGGGGAAATGTCTTCACCCAGAGGGTTGTGGGGGTCTGGAACTCACTGCCTGAAAGGGTGGTAGAGGCAGGAACCCTAACCACATTTAAAAAGTACTTGGATGTGCACTTGGGATGCTCCAACCTGCAGGGCTACGGACCAAGAGCTGGGAAGTGGGATTAGGCTGGCGAGCTCTTTGTTGGCCGGCGCGGACACGATGGGCCGAAATGGCCTCCTTCCGTGCTGTAACTTTCTATGATTCTATCTTGTGGTGACCTTGTCAAGAGAATTACCAAGGATGAGCTGGGAAATATTTCACTGTGGTGAAGTGTTGAAATACCAAGGGATACAAGTTTAAAAATGAGGAAGTTCAGAGTAAGAAGAACATTTTTTTGACAGAGGTACCAGAGATGTGAAATGTGGAATAGGTGGCCTGAGAAGGTCATTGGAGTGAAGGCTATAACTGAGCTAAAGGGGCGGTTAGAAGGGGAGAAGGTGGGTTTGAGATCTAACAAAAAAGGAGTGGGCTTGTTGAGTCTAATTCCTGTTCTTATAAACTTAGGAAAAAAAGGGGAGAGACGTGTGATGTAAGAAAACTACTGGGCACTTGGTCTGAGTATTAAACAAGGCTTTAATCAACTATTTCACAACATGGAGATCTAGTTGTGTCCTTCACTAGTTCCTGTTAAAGAATGTCCTGAGCAAGCTGAGCCCATGCCCGAGTATTTATACTCTCCCTGGACAGCGCCACCAGCAGGCCGCCCAGTATTATTTCATAAGACATTTCCTCATGAATGACAAGATTCATGTCAACGTGTTCATGAAAAAGTATTTGGCAAACCTTTGGGGAGGAGGAGACGTGAGTAGGACCGAACGTCAGTTTCATCAGGTTGACGGTGTGCAATGTGGTGGTTTATGTCACAACATGGTTCTAAGTAAAGGCTCGCCAAGAAGAAAGACATGCATTTATATATCGCTTTTCACGACCGAGTGGACATCCCAAAGTGCTTCACAGCCAATAAGTACTTTTGAAGTGTAGTCACTCTTGTACTGTGGGAAGCGCGGCAGCTAATTTGTGCACAGCAAGATCCCACAAACAGCAATGTGATAATGACTAGATCGTCTGTTTTTTTTTAACATGTTAGTTGAGGGCAAATATTGTCAACATCATCGGGGACAACGCCCCTGCTCTGCTTGGAATCTTTTACCTCCACCCGAGCGGGCAGACGGGGCCTCGGTCTGAAAGATGGTCGCTCCTTCAGTACTGGCACTGGGAGGTGTTGGCCTAGATTTTGAAACACTTCATTGTCAAGCTGGGGTCTGCTTAAGTGACAGTTAAGTTGCAACACAACCTCCAATGTTGTCCCGTTTTATCTTATGTGTCCTGTTTCTCTCTCTCTCTCCATAGGACGTTTATCCACGAGGAGGTTAAAGATGGAGCCTCTTTGGAACTGGTGGACTCTCTGAGATGGTCGGTGGGAGCACACAACTGGATGCACTGGCGAATGTGCGACGACCCGAGCCGCCTCGATTCCAGCACTTTCCGCCCGAGCCGCCGACCCACTTTCGCACGTTCCGGAACAAGGAGCGGGAGATTGTCGACCGGACCCTGTGCTCCCTGAACGAGAGCGGATTTTACTGGGGACCCATCCCCGTGGATCGGGCTCACGCCCTGCTGACAGCGGAGCCCGTGGGCACCTTCCTCGTTCGGGACAGCACTCAGGCCGACCACTTGTTCAGCCTGAGCGTCCGGGCTGAAAAGGGACCGGTCAGCATGCGGATCATCTTTAAGAAAGAACACTTCTGGTTCAATAACACCCACTTTGACTGCATCGTGAAGCTGCTGCAGTACTGCGTGGACAGCACGCAGATGAAGCCCTTCCTATTCGAAGGCGGGGACTCTGTCGTTTTTTGCAAACCCTTGCGGAAAAACCCCGTACCAAAACTGCAGCAGTTATGCAGAAAGGAAATAATCAGCCACTTCGGAATAGATGGCATGAGGAAGCTTCCCTTGGTGCCCGCTCTCCGAATGTACATTGAGCAATTTCCATTCAAAATGTAACTCCCAAGCACAGGGATCGCTGAGTCTTTTTTTGTGTGGAGTACCTAGTCTGGGATTGACCGCGTGGAGCACGGGGGGAACCTAGGACATCGCCGACTCCCTCACTCTGTTCCCTCAGCCGGCCGCTCTGGCGACGTAACCTGCCCGTGGGTCGGGCCATTGAAGGCGCCAGTGAGCAGCGTTGTTTACAGTCAACGTGCAGTCAGGAAGGGACCCTTGTCGCAATGGGACGCCTGGTGTACAGAGCCAGCAAGCTCCGCCACAACAGACACTCACTGGGTGAGCAAGGAGGCTGGAGCAGAAGAATGTTGTTGGTGAAGAATTTCAAAGATACGCAGAAATAATCGTCATTCTTTCAAGGAAGACTGCGTTTTGTGGTTTCACTTGAAGCCAGCACTGAGACATACTTAGTTATGCAAAAGCATTACTGTATCAGAATGAGTTATTTTAGCAAATATTTTAATTTTATATATATTTTAATACATAATTAAAAATAATGTAAAATTTGAACTGATTGGCTGGGAAGTGGCCAGTGATGTTCAAAGCCTTGGTACAGAAGTATTTAGTAGATGAAACGTTAGTTAGAACCAAGATGACCTGCTGAGTTTGTGGATCTTCTTCGCTCTTGCATTCGGAGTGTTGCAATTGACCTTCAGTGGGAGGGGGGAGGGGGGAGGGAAATCGGCCACTCTTTGCTGGCTTGCGAGATGTCGGGTGTGAATTAGATCAGCTGCTGGTGTGCCGCCCTGTGGGTGAACAGCCCACCCGCGCCCGTTGACCAATCTCTTGCACGTGGACGAGGAAGTGCAGCCCACCTGCCACCTGGGGGAAAAGTACCCCCAGCAGGAATCTGTGTCTTTGGAAAAAAGGAAGAGAGTGGATCTGGTACAAAAACAAAAGGAATTGTTCAATTGGTGACGACTCCATTATTCAGAAAGGATCAGGGGTCAGAATAAATGTAATCATAAGCAGTGGAATGATCAGGAGAAATCTCAATGATTGAGTCAATTGGAGAGGGCTGCAGCTAGGCTGACCTTTAAAGCTGTCAGCACCTACTTGGCGGGGGGGGGGGGTGCAAAACAGATCTACAGTTGAAATATCTAGGGGTAAAATTAATCTTCGCTAGTAGCCTAAAACGGCAACATAGTCAATCAGAGCCCGTTTTACACTGAGCCAGATGGAAAAGAAAGTCAGGCACGGTGTAAAACGGGCCTTGATTCGCTGTGAAGCTTATTTTCTGCTAGTGAGTCTCCCTCTGTACTGGTAATGTAGAGTCAGCACTGGTCTAACCATTATTATTTTTAAAATATTTGTTAATAAAGAAAGTAAATAGTTTTATAAAAACAATTCTTAAAATTATTTCTTGTGTGAGTGTCAGGGTTATTATGGGAATAATAATTCCAACCAGAGGAATATCGAATGACAGCAAGTTACCACCTGACAGCCTAGATCATGTGATGCTCCAGGGTGCCTGTCACGTGACACTCACATGATCCGTGGAATACTGCACTGTTGTCCGAGTTGCCATCTTACCCCAGTTCCAAAACCAGATAGAGGGAAGGGCCAGGGTTTGAGGTCCAATGTCAACTTTGCTGTGGGTAAGAATTCACTGAAAACCTTAACACCTCCATGTTCCAAAAACACAGGACCAAATTGAACAAGTCGGACTTCTATTTTAAAAATCAAGACACTGGGGACAGGCTGCTGAGAAACAAGGCCGTCGGCCTTGTGACTGGGCAGGTGGCAACCCTAAGATAGAATGACTGGCACCCGTAGGTTATGGGGTAGCCTGTGAGAGTTCACCACAGTGCTGCCTTTGATACTGTAGAGGTATATATCCCAGGTCCCACGGTATTGCCATTTTTGTGACTTGGTAAAAAAAGTTTATTGTGCGTCTGAAAAGGGCAGTGTCTGGCTTACATGGTGATTCCACCCCACCCCTCCTTTTTTTTGATACTTCTGTAAGGATTGAATATCTTCCAACAACAACATTGGACAACTTCAGAATGGATCAGATACAACACAAAGTTCCCCCTGTGTTGCCCTGATACTATCCAATAACTCTGGACACAGAAGGGTGCCATCCACTGTTTCATTGAGACCTTTCCGTTATCCATACTCTGCACCTATGCAGTCTTTCTGAATGAGATCAGTGAATCAATGGCTATCGTACGTAACTAGAGACAACTTTGCGCTGACGTCTCGACCAGCTACTGAGTGTCAGACTCCATATCACTTGGGGCCCATAATGGCTATCAGCGAGCCAGGGGGAAAATGTATTCACCCCCTCAGTGTCCACAGGGCGAGACTTCACCCGCTAGTTCTCGGTCTTTTCACCCTACTCCCCCCCGCCACCTCGAATGATGCATTGCTATTGTCCTCCGTCTGAAGGCTTTGCTAAGGGGTTGTGAAACTTGATGGTGGGTAAAGGCTCCCCCGTGCATTACTGAACATGCAGGCCCGAAGCCTTGGGTTTGATCTGCGTTAAATTAGGTAAGGTGAGAAGAGGAGTTGAAATGCTAGAACTGGCCTGGGTAACCCGCGGCTAGGGGAGGAGGGGAAATCCGTCACAGTTCCCGGTCCTGCCTGCTGTCCGATGACCCCGTGCGAGGAAGTGTACACGTGTGAGAAACAGGTAGGAGGCACAGAACAGGCCTCGGCCCTGATTGCCCTGGTTGAACAGCTTGCCAGCACTCCTTGTCTAGGCTCTTAGCAGGAAGGAGAGTGGAGGACGAAAAATGCGGGGGGAGGGCAGGGGGCTAGCAGTGGAGAAAAATTGTTGAAACTCAATGAACTACACAACCGGGAGTGAATGACCCTGAAATAGCAAGAATCCTAGAATCTTGCAGCACAGGCGGGGAGGCCACTCGGACCATCGTGTCTGCCAGCTCTCGGCAAAAGCTACCCACTTAGCCCCATTCTCCTGCCCTTTCTCTGTACCTGTTAATTTTGTTCATTTTTCAAATATTTATCCACTTGCCCTTTAAAAGCTGTTTGGGATTCTGCTCCCACAGTGTTTCTGGCTGGGCATTCCATGTACTAACAAGCTCTTCCTTTGTTCTTTCAATGTAGTTGTCAGCCGTGGCTCGGTGGGCAGCACTCTCGCCTCTGAGTCAGAAGGTTGTGGTTTCATAATCCCACTCCAGAGGCTTGAGCACAAAAACCTAGGCTGACACTCCAGGGCAGTGCTGAGGGAGTGCTGCACTGTCGGAGGTGCAGTCTTTTGGATGAGACGTTAAACCGAGGCCCCATCTGCTCTCTCAGGTGGCCGTAAAAGATCCCATGGCCACTATTTTGAAGAAGGGCAGGAGAGGAGTTATCCCCGGTGTCCTGGGCCAATATTTATCCTAAATCAATATAACAAAAAACAGATGATCTGGTCAGTATGACATTGCTGTTTGCGGGAGCTTGCTGTGCGCAAATTGGCTGCCGCGTTTCCCACATTACAACAGTGACCACTCCAAAAGTACTTCATTGGCTGTAAAGCGCTTTGAGACGTCCGGTGTTCGTGAAAGGCGCTATATAAATGCAAGTCTATCTATTTGTCTGTCTGTCTTTCATTCTTTTTTCTTTCTTGATCTTGAACTGATGCCCTCTAGTTACCGAAGTAGCTGTTCCCGAATTTCCTGACCAAAACCGCGGATCATTTTGAACTGTTCCAGAGATTGCGATTATGTGCGTGTGTTTCAAATCATTTCCCATTCCCTCTGAAGCCACTTCGGGAAGTTTCCTAGTCTAGCTGTAAAGTTACGTGGAAAATTCCGGAAAAGACACTAAGAATCTCATGTAAACCAAGCACTGCTTTTAAAATTAAAAAAAAAAATCATTTGGTTTGTTGGCCACGTATTTTAAAGTTTACAAAAATCCATTTTCCATTTGCACCAAGTGCAATTTAGCTGCTCAACATTGCTGTATTGTTCTGCACATGTACAGAATATTTATTGTGAGCAAAATAAAAGTATTTGTATAAACCTGGCTTGTGATGCTGCCTTTTGATTGCTTTAGGTGGCGTCCCATGTGCGGGCTGACAGGGCGGGCAGCGGGAGGGGATGGTAAAAGGGCTGCGGACATTTTAAAATAAGATGGATTGGTCTGCACTAATTTAACCGGGCCTCGGAATAAAGGCCGTGGGATGGCAGTGAGCGAACACTCAACCTGTTTGAAGGAAATGTCCTCCTCCTCCGCTATTTAAGCAGAAACTTGCGTTCATTTCTATTTTCTGTTAAATGGGTTTGAATAGTGGAGGAGGCTGTTTGATGGGGGCACATTTCAAGGTCTGCATTGGGATAAATACCTTTAAAGAGTCAGTTTTCCTCAATGGGAGGCCCTCTTACCTCCGAGTTAGAAAGTCATGGGTCCAAGCCTCACTTGTCGCTGCCTTCGCCTGGCTTTACCGGGCAGCACGGTGGCATAGTGGTTAGCACTGTTGCCTCACAGCGCCAGGGACCCGGGTTCAAATCCGGCCTCGGGTGACTGTGTGGAGTTTGCACATTCTCCCCGTGTTTGCATGGGTTTTCTCCGGGTGCTCCGGTTTCCTCCCACAGTCCAAAGATGTGCGGGTTAGGTTGATTGGCCATGATAAAAATTGACCCTTAGTGTTAGGGGGGATTAAATACGTGGGGTTACGGGGATAGGGCTTGGGTGGGATGGCTATCGGTGTAGGGACCGGGTGCTAGGGTTTGGATGATCAGCCATGATCTCGTTGAATGACGGAGCAGGCTCGAAGGGCTGAATGGCCTACTCCTGCTCCTATCTTCTATGTTAATGGGCCGTAATAACCTCACAATGGGGTCCTTGGGTTTACCGGCCCATCGGCATGGCTCCATTTTGAAAGGGATCCACTGCCGGGTGTCCAAAGCGTGTCGGGCGATAGGCCCCTTTTAATATGGAAATCGGGATCCTATCACGGAAATAGGACCCCAATCGCCATTTTAAGTCATGAGCCACAGGAGATAGAACCGAAGAGTGATCCTCTGGGGCTCACGGAGATAATCTGTCTCGCTGCTGCCACAGGACCCCCACCGTCCATGATCGGGACCTCCCCCGGTCCCAAACTTACTTTGCAGGAAGCGGTACTGGCCCGATCTTGAGGCCTCAATCTGGTGAGCTGCACTGGGACACTTGTTTGGCTCCCTGCGGCTCGCCCGCCAAATTTAAGTGAGGCCGGGGGCCTCAAAATCGCGAGGGCCGATCGTAACGGGCGGCTGATCCGCGCCGGTCGGGTAACCAAAAGTCAAAACCAACGCAGAGGACTTGAGCACGTAAGCTAGGCTGACACTTCAGTGCAGTGCTGAGGGAGTGCCGCACTGCCGGAGCTGCTGCCTTTTGGATGTGTTGTTAAACCGAGGTCCCTTCTTGCTGTTCGGGTGGGTGTAAAAGATCCCATGGCACTATTTTGAAAAAGAGCAAGGGGAGTTCTCCCTGGTGTCCTGGCCAATATGTATCCCTCAACCAAAACTTAAAAACAGATTAACTATTGATTTATCCCATTGTGGTTTGTGGGACCTTGCTATGTGCAAATTGGTTGCCACCTTTCCCTTCAGTGCAGCAGTGACAATACTTCCTGAAGTATTTCATTGTCTATGAAGTGCTTTGGGTCTTCCTGAAGAAGTGCAAGGCTCTGTATTAATGCAAGTCCTTTTCTTAACTCTGACAGCAGTTATACTGCAAGTAGAGAAAAAAAGAGACAACTGCAAATGCTGGAAATAAGAACATAAGAAATAGGAGCAGGAGTCGGCCATACGGCCCTTTGAGCCTGCTCCACCATTCAATAAGATCATGGCTGATCTTCGACCTCAGCTCCACTTTCCCGCCCGATCGCCATATTCCTTGATTCCCCTCGAGTCCAAAAACCTATCGATCTCAGCCTTGTCCCAAAACACTCCACAGATAATGAAATACTTCTGGAAGTGTTCTCACTGTTACACTGAAGGGAAATGTGGCAGCCAATTTGTGCACAGCAAGGTCCCACAAAGCACAATGAAATCTGAAATAAATATTTAAAAAAAGGAAATTCTGGAGATACAGACCAGATCTGCTAGTATCCGAAAGAGAAAAGTCAGGTTAGTATTCTGGGAACAGACTCTACAACCTAAAAATTGGTTCGTGTTGATCTGATTCATAAAGGCGCCCCAAGCAGCTCTTTGGCGAAGAGCTTTCAAATTTTGGGCAGCGGTGGCCTCAGGTAGGTTGTTAAAGGGAAGGGAATGTGATTGGGGGGAGGGCGATCGGGAGACTGGATGGGCGTGTTGAGGCAGCGATTAGGAGGGGGGCAACCAGGACATCTGGACGAGTGGTCAAGGTAGGATTGGGAGAGGGTGGGGGATGGCAGTTTGAGGTGGTGAATTGGTGGGGGCGGAGGCAGTGAAATGAATGTTGGGTGGGGGTTCAAAATGGCAAATCAAGCAGAGGGAGCAGTGGCCAGCAGCGGCCCCTGGTTTTAATGAGGGGGTGAGAGGAGTATTCCTGCTACTCCCGGCTTCACATTCAGGTAGGTATTTTTTTACAAACACTCCTTTCTGGCGGTGGCCTCCAGAGTTCCCTTTAAGGACCGTATATATACCTGGTGCTGGCTGTGTTCAGTGCAACCCTATTTTGCAAAGGGATTCTCAAACCGGCGTGAGGCTGCTTAATTGCATATGCCTATTATTTTGGATGCCGATTATTTTGCCTCTACCAATATGGCGGGCAGCGCACTTCTGGCTTATAATGAGTGCGTGCACCCTGCCCGCCATATTGGAGGCTTAAGTGAAAAATGGGCAGAGCGCCATGAAATTTCTAGCCCAACGAGTTCATTGGCTTTTTTTGTCTCTCCAGATGCTGACAGATATTTGCAGCATTTCCTGTCATACTGCAGGTATTGGTTTGAGACTGATACTTGCTTAGAGTGATCTGGAGTCGGCTGATGCGAGCCATACTGCTGACTCTGCACCGCTCTCCGGTCATTGGGTGAGATAAAAATGGAAGCATGTTCTAGTTCCCAGCTGTGGGACATCCTTATCTGGGTGAACTCGAAATTCAAGCCCTTCCTAACAGGAAAAAAATAAACAAAATAAAAATAATTCAGTTTGAGAATGTGACTGGGGGAATGTAAAAAAAACATGGGGCAGGATTTTAACTCAGGAGTCGGGTTCGAGGCGGGACTACAACTTTCGGGGTTGTAGTCCCGCCTCCATCGAGATGTGGCCAATCCACGCGATTTTAACTTGATTGACCTTGTTGAGCCCACCCAGCAGGCTCAGCAGGCCAATTAAGGGCCACCCGGCAACAGGTGATGTCACAGACTGAAATTTCATCTGTCAAGAGGTTTTGACAGATGAAACGTCAGCGTTTCACAGCTGTTTGAAGCTGTCAAACACTGACAGTCTTACTTCTAACCTGAGTCCTTCTCCACAGACTCAGTTAGAAATCTCTCCTGCACAGAAAGCTGCAGGCTGTCACTTTTGACAGTTCGCAGCCATTCTGCTTTCTGTGCCAGTGAGATGAGGGACTCCCGGAACCTAAAGGAAGGAAGGCTGAAAAGGTAAGAAAAGGTAATTTAAACTTCTTTAATCACTTTACACACACCAAACACACTTACCTTTGCACTCATGCACACATCACTCACCTGAACACCGACATCTCGACCCCTGCAAGTCCTTCAACCCGACGGCTCACCTCCTCTAACTTGGCGTGGTTTGGAGCCGTCGGGAATCCCACACTTCAACCTTAAAAATAGGGATTAGGCTAAAAACTGCCTGTTAACAGGCAGTTAATTGGCACTAATCCCTTCCCGCCTCAGGTAGGCGGGCTCCAGTGCGGGGCGGGTACCCGCCTCCTTTGAAACTGGCATGGAGGTGGGTGTGGGTTGGGGTCAGGACCCTTGATTTCGGGATTTTAACCCCCCCCCCCCCACCCCCCCATGCCTCCAGTCCCGACTCCACGGCCCAATGAAAATCCTGTCCATGGTCTCTGTAGACTCGATTTGTTACTGTGCATTGAGTGAAGCAAATGGTCAGCTTAAACTCCCACTGAATGGTGAGAGGCCTCGTGTAAGACAGGCCCAACTACAGCCTGGCTAGTTTCCCATTGTTGACTCTTGTCAGTGCAAAACATCTTTGAGGCAGGTGTGTGAGGTGACATCAGTGCCAGATTTGGGCTGTTTGCTCATCCCGCCAACTCCAACGTCCCTTCTTATCGATTTGATGGAGTCCTGTGTTTTCCTCCTCCTCCACCACCAAAGTGCAGCGGGGAAACTTGGCACCCATCAGCTTTCGCAAGAACAGGCGAGCAATCGTTACGGATTTGGGGGCTCGATTTGTAAAATGTGCGCTTTTAAAGTTATCGGAGTTTAACGGAAGGGGCAGCAAGCTGCTCAGGAGAGATATGCACTGTAAAGAAACCTCTTCTATCCGGATTGTTAAGTGAGGCCTCCCTGCATTGGGCTGTCTGAGTGTGTGCATGTGTTGGGGGTGAGGTTCTATGTTTGCTCGAGCATGAGTTTGTGTGCACGTCCATGTTTGTGCACATGCCTGTGTGTTTTCATATGTGTATAGGCATGTGTGTGTGTACAAGTGGATTCAGGTTTCACTGAGATGCTATTGACGTTGGATTTCTTTAGTTGAAAACTCTTGGCCCATTTTATCTCATCCTTTCACAACAGTAACCTTACCCTCTGTTAAGGTTCTGGCTTTTCTCAACACCTTCTCCTCCTGTAAACACCCTTAGAAACACATTGAAGAACAGTTTTCAATTTTCTTACACCTAGCTACAAGTTGAAATCTCCCCCCAACTCAACAGCAGTGGGCATTTGTAGCCCCCATGGTCTAATAGCCCACCTATATGCACTTGTTTTCAAATCCCTCCATGACCTCACTGCTCCCTATCTCTGTAACCTCCTCCAGCCCCACAACCCTCTGAGATCTCTGCGCTCCTCCAATTCTGGCCTCTTGAGCATCCCCGATTATAATCGCTCCACCATTGGCGGCCGTGCCGTCAGTTGTCTAGGCCCTAAGCTCTGGCATTCCCTCTTAAACCTCTCCGCCTCTCCACCTCTTGCTCCTCCTTTAAGACACTTGTTAAAACCTATCTCTTTGACCAAGCTTTTGGTCGTCTGTCCTAATACCTCCTTATCTGCTTCAGTGTCAAAACATTGGTTGTTAAATTAAGTGTTATCCACCAAAATGGCGTGCAGCCTCTTTAATGAGCACTAGCAGGTAATTTACTTGTCAATCAGCCCCTTAACAATCCTCCAGGCGGCATTTCCTACCACTGGCTTCAACTCCTTTACCAAGATGGTGTCTTGTGCTAAACGCGGGCTAAACCGGCGTTGCAGTTTAAGACCCCATCTTGGTCACTTCTTTACCACTTTAGCGCCTAAAGTATTCAGCCAAAATTGCCCTCCTTCTGTTTAACTTGTTCACATACACCAAAGGAAAGGACCATGAACAAAGAACAGACAGGCTCTGTACCTGCGTCGCGTTGCAGACAGATTGTTTATCATTGCGAGTTTGCTGATGTTAAGTTATTATCTTCTCTTTACCTGCTGCTACAACCCGATAAGATAATATTTCTGTTAAGTGAATAGAAATCGGAAAACCACAGCCATTTCCTATCTGCAGCCAATACACACTGATTCCTGTTGACTTAATAAAGTCACTTCCATCGAAGTGACTATCTGATCAGAGAATATCGCTGGTGAAATAAACAAATTGACCCGAATTTCTGCTTGCACATTGATTGATTCTTGAGTTAGATGTTTTTCCCTCCGGCTTCCGTCCTTTTCTCCTGAAGACACTGGGGCTGATCTTTCTCCACTAGTGCAAGCCATGTCTAAAAGATTCCACTCCCCCCGCACCCCCCACCTCCCCCATGTAGTAATGTGTCAACAGCACTCAAATTTCCTGGGTCAGCTCACTTGCATCATTATTTACAGAGCAGGGCAGAGTGAAAGGGAAGAGGACAATTCAACATTGCTGTTTTTGGGATCTTGCTGTGTGCAAATTGACTGACACGTTTGCCTACATTACAGCAGTGACTAAACTTCCTAAGTAATTCATTGGCTGTAAAGCGCTTTGGGATGTCCTGAGGACAAGCAAGGCTCTATATAAGTGCAAGTTCTTTCTGTGCTAAGGCTAAAGACACAGGGAATCAAGAAGTGCCAGACACAAATTAAGCGAAAGGAAGCACCATATGCATTCAATGGCATTACCATCGCCGAATCCCCCACCATCAACATCCTGGGGGGGGGTCACCATTGACCAGAAACTTAACTGGACCAGCCACATAAATACTGTGGCAACAAGAGCAGGTCAGAGGCTGGGAATTCTGTGGCGAGTGTCTCACCTCCTGACTCGCCAAAGCCTTTCCATCATCTACAAGGCATAAGTAAGGAGTGTGATAGAATACTCTCCACTTTCCTGGATGAGTGCAGCTCCAACAACACTCAAGAAGCTCGACACCATCCAGGACAAAGCAGCCCGCTTAATTGGCAATCCATCCACCACTTTAAACATTCACTCCCTCCACCACCGGCGGACCGTGGCTGCAGTGTGTACCGTCTACAAGATGCACTGCAGCAACTCGTCACGGCTTCTTCGACAGCACCTGCCAAACCCACGACCTCTATCGCCTAGAAGGACAAGGGCAGCAGGCGCATGGGAACACCACCACCTGCAAGTTCCCCTCCAAGTCACACACCAGCCTGACTTAGAAGTATATCGGCTGTTCCACCGTCATCGCTGGTCAAAATCCTGGAACTCCCTCCCTAACAGCACTGTGGGAGTACCTTCACCACATGGACTGCAGTGGTTCAAGAAGGCGGCTCACCACCACCTTCTCAACGGCAATTAGGCATAGGCAATAAATGCTGGCCTTGCCAGTGACACCCACATCCCATGAACGAATAAAAAAAAAGACTGAGGTCACAGCTGACCAGTTCAGTCACTGGCTGTGCCAGCCCTATGCTGTATATGAGCTGTAGGTGCCCTTACGGTAGACGGCACAGTTCTGCATCTGGCTCTCTGCTGCCAGGTTGATGTGACAACGTCTGCATTGGTGGCATGTTGGCAAGATGCAGCCAATTAGATTTTACTGGTTGGTGGTCAACCAAGACAGCATGCATGCGGTGAATGGGATGCTTCTTAAGAACCATTCAGCATAACGGTTAATCAGGCCCTCACAAGTATCTTTGCCATTGGGGCTGCTGTTAATACCTACCTTGAGAGTTGGAGTCTCTGTATCTACTAATCATTTGCCAGAACAATGTATAGTCACCTCTATCTGCATATGAGAGTGTGCAAGAGCTGGCGGAATGACACAGAGCACCTCTCGTGCATCCTGACCTGCCGCCTCTTTAGTTATCCTCCTCTTCTTCCCAGCAACTCAGACCGGGGGAATCCCATTGATGACAGTAATGCTGCTGGGGATGCAGAAAAATTAAAACTACTGGCACAAAAGGATCAAGGGAACCGAAGCAGCAGGAGAAATAAATTATGAAAATGGGCCAGTAATAGACTCAAAACAACAACAAAAAAAATTTGACCCTTTTGCTGTACCTACCTATGCTTGCCAGCACTAGAAACCCGAGATAACCAGTTACAATGGGCGTTCATTTTCCATAGACATGGCCGAAACATGATACAGGAGGTGTCAGAATGATGCCCCCGTATCATTTAAATGTTTTAATGATGCTTCCGCCTGTTTCAAGCAGGAGATTCTGCGGGTCCCCCCCTATTATGTCCGTGTATAATTGAGACACGGACTGCAGGAGTTGGTTATAACAGGTCTTTACTGAATGGAGGCAACCTGGAACTACTATGCAAATGTTACTACACAGGCTTATATACAGGGGTGGTCACTACTGGTACTGCAGTATACAGGGGCTGCAGAATATAGTTCCTTCTGCAAAGTACATACACTACAATTCCTCCCGTTTTAGCTAAACAGTACATAACA
Organism: Somniosus microcephalus; assembly: GCF_052327205.1. NCBI lineage: Eukaryota > Metazoa > Chordata > Chondrichthyes > Squaliformes > Somniosidae > Somniosus > Somniosus microcephalus. Next base: position 22,101,024 of record NC_141014.1, read on the forward strand.
TTCGATTAACAATGAAATAACATATTTACAATTACAGTTGCTAGACATTAGTTGAAGTTAAGCAATTATAAGTTCAGTCTTTGAGGAGGCTTCCTGATTCTGTCTGGATAACGCCTATTTGGGGTATCAGGTTCTTCTGGCAAAGTTGAGTCGGGATCAATGTCGTTGCTTGGTTCGTCTGCTTCCAATATCACCGATTCTGAGGTAGATGCCATTGGTACTTCGGTTTCATCGCCAGGTGTATCAGATCGTGGTGTGGAGTTGACGTTTCCCAGTGACTCTAGAATCTGGTCAGCATGGCGTCTTACAATGCTCTCTCCAACGTCCACGGTATACATTAGAGGTCCTTGCCATGTACAGATCGTTCCTGGCTGCCATTTCTCTGTGCGGTAGTCCCGGGCCAAAACTGGTTGACCTATCTTAAAACTCCTGGTCGGCCTTTCATTCATATTCTGAAACTGCCTGTTCTCCACATCTCTTCTGATGTTTGGCTTAACCAAATCCAAGCGGCATCGTAGTCTTCGATTGAAGAACATCATGGCTGGAGTTTGGTTGGTAACCGCATGTGTCGCATTCCGGTAGGCAAACAAGAAGTTATCCACCTTGTGCTGTAGGGGTATCTCTTCATTACACATTGCCTTGATAGCCTTCTTGAATGTTTGAACGAACCTCTCGGCCAATCCATTAGTGGCTGGATGATATGGGGCGGATGTGTAATGCTTAACACCATTGTTCTTTAAGAACCTCCGGAACTCTTCAGACACAAACTGTGGTCCATTGTCGGAGCAAATCTGTTCAGGCAGCCCATTCCTGGCGAAAATGGTTTGTAAGACTGTGATAGTTTTTTCTGTGGTGGTTGAGGACATTTTTATTACCTCTGGCCTCTGGCCTACATTTCGTTGTACTGCACCTGTGCACTAACAATGACAATAAAGTTGATTATGATTATGATTATGATTATGATTAAAAACATCGAGTCCATAAATGGACCAGCAAAATCAACGTGCACCCTTTGCCATGGAGATGAGGGCCACTCCCATGGATGTAGAGGGGCTTGTGGTGGGGCGTTTTGGACCTTCTGGCATCCTGTACAGCTCTTGGTCATCTCTTCAATTTCTCTATCGATTCCCGGCCACCACACAAACGCTCTGGCTAAGTTCTTCATTTTTACCCCTCCCAGATGACCCTCATGAAGCTCATTGAGCACTCTATCCTTCAATTTGGGTGGAATTACTACTCTGGATCCACACATCAAGGTTCCTCTGCACACTGACAGCTGTTCTCTTCTCGGCGAGAATGCTGGCAGCAGTGGTTCGCCATGTGCTGGCCATCCCTTCACCGTTAAATCATAGACCCAGGAGAGTGTCGGGTCATTTCGTGTTTCCTTTTCTATGTTTGCATTCATCACCGGGAGACATTCGACTATGGTCGTGTGGAATATCTCCACTGGATCCACTGCAAGTTCTTCTTCCACCGTCGGCAACGGTAGGCGTGACAATCCATCAGCATTCCCTTGCTGTCTAGTTCCTTTGTACTCGATGTCATATTGGTGTGCCCCTAGGAAAAGGGACCACCTCTGTAGCCGTTGTGCTGTCATTATCGGTATGCCCTTCTGAGGGTTGAAAATGGAGACAAGAGGTTGATGATCAGTAAGTAGAGTAAATTTCTGACCGTGCAGGTAGTGATTGAACTTTTTCACCCCCCACACCAGGCTGAGGGCCTCTCTGTCAATCTGGGCGTAGTTACGCTCGGCTGAAGTTAACGAGCGTGACGCAAAAGCTATCGGCCTCTCTGAACCATCAAGAAATTTACGTGACAGTACCACCCCAATGCCGTAGGGAGACGCATCACACGCCAGTCTTATCGGTAGTGATGGGTTGTAGTGAGCCAATACTTCTCTTGAAGTGATTAGGTCCTTACTCTTCTGAAAGGCCCGTTTACATTCATCACTCCATTTCCATGCTACTCCCGTTTGTAGTAGGGCGTTCAGTGTTGCAGAATTGTGGACAAATTCGGCAAAAACTTATGGTAGTAATTCACCAATCCGAGGAATGACCTCAGTTGCGACACATTTTCAGGCGCTGGAGCCTTAACTACCACTTCAATTTTGTCAGGGGACTTATGTAACCCCTCTTCATCAATCACGTGGCCACAATACGATATCTGTTTCTTAAAAAACTCGCACTTGGGGCGATTGGCCCGTAGCCCATGTCCACGTAGTCTAGTGAGCACCTGCTCTAGGTTGGCAAGGTGTTCACTGTCATCTTCACCTGTCACTAGGATGTCGTCCAAGTAACACTGAGTCCCCGGAATTCCTTGCAGGACTTGTTCCATCGCTCTTTGCCATATCACCGGAACTGATGCTACTCCGAATACCAGTCGATTATACTGGTAAAGACCTTTGTGAGTGTTTATCGTGAGATACTTCCTAGAGGATTCTTCAACCTCCATCTGCAAATATGCTTGTGCTAGGTCAATTTTTGTAAAACGCTTCCCTCCAGATAGTGAGGCGAAAATATCTTCTATCCTCGGGAGAGGATACTGTACTGTGTGAAGGACTGGGTTCACCATCACCTTGAAGTCCCCACAGATGCGAACCTTCCTTGGCTCCTCAGACTAATTGTTTAACGTTCTTTTCATGACAGGAACGATGGGTGTCACCCACTCGCTCCAGTCTACCTTAGATAACACGCCTGCATTCTCCAGATTCTCCAGCTCTGCCTCGACGGCTGGGCGAATTGCATATGGTACCGGTCTTGCTTTGAAAAACTTGGGAATCACATTCTCTTCTATTTTTATCAAGGCGGCTATCCCTTTAAGAGTTCCCAGTTCTTGTTGAAATGCCTCTTTGGCGTTAGCTAAGATTGTTGACAATCGTCCAGAAGTGGCGTTGTCATCCTTTTTACCAGCCACCGTCAGTGCCTGAATGGAGTGCCAGTCTAAACTTATCTTTCTGATCCATTCACGTCCCAATAACGGTGGTCCACCATCTTGCAGTATGTACAGATACAATTTCTGTATTTCCTTACCGTTGTATTCGACAGGCACCCTTATTTTTCCTCTGGGGTATACTTTTTGCCCCGTATACGTCTTCAAGACAATGGATGTCTCTTTCAAGGGTATGTGTGAGAATAGCCGCTCGTAGTCTCGTCGATTCATGACGGTTAGAGCTGATCCTGTATCCAATTCCATTTTGACTTGGGACCCTGCTATCGTGAGGGTGACCCAAATGGTTCGGAGATCCTCTTTTGCGATTACGTTGTGAAGTTTGAGACAGCTTACTCTCTTGTTCCCGGATTCACTATCGCTCATCTGGTCTTCGGAACTACTGTCCGTCATCTTTTGTACTTTCCTGTACGGTTCCTTACTAGCCTTTTTGTTGTCGTTGGTCTTCTTCCCAGACCTGCAAACTCGTGCAATGTGTCCCATGTTTCCGCATTGCCTGCATATTTTGTCCTTGGACCAGCAGTCCTTCTGGTCATGGGTTGTTCTGCCGCAGCGATAACATTTTTCAAATCCCCGTGTCATTTCGTGGGTGCCGTATTCCTGTGGCTTTTGCTGTATTTCCGCAGCTCCTCTTGCTGCTGCTTCGTACGATACTGCCACGCTGAAAGCCTTATCTAGCGTCAGCTCTTTCTCTGAGAGTAACCTCTTCTGGGTTCCTTCACTCAGGAGTCCACAGACAAATTTGTCCCGTAAGGTATCTGCCAGTCCTGCTCCGAACTGGCAGTGCTTTGATAGCTTGCGTAGTTCCGTAAGGTAATCAGCATTGCTCTCATCTTTATGCTGATTTCTCCTGTGGAATTTAAATCTTTCTGCTATCAGCAGCGGTGTAGGATTTAGGTGTTCCTGTAGGATAGCAACAATTTTGTTAAAACTCTTCGCCTTCGGTTTGGCTGGAGTAATCAGGTCCCGCAATAGGCCGTACGTTCTTGCGCCCATTAAGTTTAGCAGTACCGATGCCTTTTTCTCATCGGCTACTTCGTTTGCCTCGCAATATACCTCGACTCTTTCCACATACGTGGTCCAGTCTTCTATTGCATTATCGAAGGCAGTGATATTGCCAGTCTTCGGCATCTTGGAAATCTAAGATGGCGCCTCCCGCGCTTTGCCTTCTTCCCCGATTTAACAAAGTGGCACCTCCCGCGCTTTGCCTTCTTCCCCGCTGGATTAACATGGTGCCTCCCGCGCTTTCTGTCTTCTCCGCTGTTGCTAGCGCTGTTGCTGGTGTTTTATGCCTTGATGGCGACGCCCTATGGTCTTCGCGCATTTCTCCCCGTGCTGCTGCTAACGCCGCTCTCCGCGGTTCCCATGGCAAACTGCAGCTCCTCGCGGCTTTCTGCGCGTTTAATTTTTATTATTTCCCCGTCGTCGGAACAACCCTGCGGGTCACTTGCCTCCCTCTTCTCGGGTCTGTACGCTGCCCAGCTTCGTAGCACCGGCCGCGCCCTGAGTGCTCCACCCTCTCTCTCTCTCCTCTTCCTGACAACGCTGCTCGGCCCCGTTGCAAAGCCACCCGCTCGAGCTCTAGACCGCCGCAGCCCAGGAAGGATCAGTGTACTACCTGCCACCAGCCCGATTAGCTGAAGCACCATCGACAGGATAACCAAGCCCCGCTCTCGACAGCCTCTCCTGCAAATCTTCAACTCCGCTGACTCAGAGGCGGATGCCCACGGTCGACACCCGTTTCTTCTGTTTCTTTCTTCCTTCTGGCCTCGACTTCTGATAACTTCGCTTCAGGGATGGATCCCCATGAGGTGGTGCAGACTGTAGGTAAGTTGGCATCTGCTCGTTGCCAGTATTATGTCCGTGTATAATTGAGACACGGACTGCAGGAGTTGGTTATAACAGGTCTTTACTGAATGGAGGCAACCTGGAACTACTATGCAAATGTTACTACACAGGCTTATATACAGGGGTGGTCACTACTGGTACTGCAGTATACAGGGGCTGCAGAATATAGTTCCTTCTGCAAAGTACATACACTACACCTCCCCCCACCCCCGCCTAATAGAAATGTGACAGAGGCCCAGTGACATGAATCTCCGCCCCTTTTTATTTATCCTAATGCCCTGAAAACTGGGGCATACGGGGCTTTAGAATGAACCTCGAATGAATGATGCAGTTGTGTATGGAACCATTGCTATAAGGTTCAGTGGACATTGGCAAAGTGCCCATCCTTCATGAATGAACGTAGACAAGGTCGGCGCTTTTTTTGATTGGGGGGGGCCTCATAGCCAAACCTGCTCCTGTCCTGTCTCAATCACCTACAAGCAACAGCGATGGTCACGGGACAGCGATCAGGAGCTGGCAGGGTTAGATGCAGCAGAGTGGGAGGAGGCTCGTGTGGAGCATAAACACCGGCATAAACCAGGCCGAATGGCCTGTGTCTGTGCTGTAAATTCTGTGTGATTCAATGCAATAGTATCTTTTTGTTTTGGAGGTGGGGAAAGGGATGGTATGCTTTCTTTAAAAATAAACCTTAGATTTCTGTAAACTTTCATTTCCTTCCCTTAACTCAGTGGCACTGGGCGATCTGAGACCAGGTAACTCGACACAGACCCGGGATCGGACTGCATTAACAGCTAATTAGATGCTGCAATCATTCAACCGTTGCACTTGCTCCCTTTTAGCCACGCAACTTCTGGGTCCGAATATTGCCTTGAGGTCAGATGGTTTGATCTTTAACACCTAGGAACAATGTGCTGTCAAAAAATACTTCTCACCACCACTCGGCAGCCACAATGCTAGAGGGAAAGGTTCTGAGCTGAGAGACTTGCGCATCCCACTCTTCACCATTGTCTTAAAAATAGCCAGGTTGTACATCACACGACCACATTGTCTGTAAGAGCCTGAACACAGACAGGCATTGACAGCAGGTCTAGATCATGCATTGCAACACTGTTAATCGTACTAATTACAGCAGTGACTACACATCAAAAAGTACTTCATTGGCTGTAAAGCGCTTTGGGACATCCGGTGGTCGTGAAAGGCGCTCTAGAAATGCAAGTCTTTCTTTAATTATAGACTACTATTCCCTATAATATAATATACACAGGATCTGCTATTCTCTATAATACGTCCCTGAAATCCCCCGTGGTTAGTACAAGTTGGTTGGCAAATACAGTATAAATGTTCAAATAACACAATAAAAAAGAATATAAAAGCAATAAAATCATGTTATTTACCTTAATCCTAAATTAAAAACCGCGTATACGCAAAATTTACTGCCGCAGTTGGCAATAGTTGTCGCAGAGAGGAAATCGTGTATACTTGAAATCTGCGTATGGCAAAACCGCGGTTCTTTTTTTAATTCATTGATGGGATGTGGGCGTCGCTGGCTAGGCCTGCATTTAGTGCCCATCCCTAATTGCCCTTGAGAAGATGGTGGTGAGCCGCCTTCTTGAACCGCTGCAGTCCATATGGTGTAGGTACACCCACAATGCTGTTAGGAAGGGAGTTCCAGGATTTTGGCCCAGCGACAGTGAAGGAACGGCGATACAGGTCCAAGTCAGGATGGTGTGTGGCTTGGAGGGGAACTTGTAGGTGGTGATGTTCCCATGTGTCTGCTGCCCTTGTCCTTCTAAGTGGTAGAGGTCGCGGGTTTGGAAGGTGCTGTTGAAGGAGCTTTGGCGAGTTGCTGCAGTGCATCTTGTAGATGGTACACACTGCAGCCACAGTGCGCCGGTGGTGGAGGGAGTGAATGTTGAAGGTGGTGGATGGGGTGCCAATCAAGCGGGCTGCTTTATCCTGAATGGTGTCGAGCTTCTTGAGTGTTGTTGGAGCTGCACTCATCCAGGCAAGTGGAGAGTATTCCATCACACTCCTGACTGCCTTGTAGATGGTGGAAAGGCTTTGGGGAGTCAGGAGGTGAGACACTCGCCGCAGAATTCCCAGCCTCTGGCCTGCTCTTGTAGCCACAGTATTTATATGGCTGGTCCAGTTCAGTTTCTGATCAATGGTAACCCCCAGGATGTTGATAGTGAGGGATTCAGCGATGGTAATGCCATTGAATGTCAAGGGGAGATGGTTAGAGTCTCGCTTGTTGGAGATGGTCATTGCCTGGCACTGTGTGGTGCGAATGTTACTTGCCACTTGTCAGCCCAAGTCTGAATGTTGTCCAGGTCTTGCTGCATATGGACACGGACTGCGTCAGTATCTGACGAGTCTCGAATGGTGCTGAACAGTGTGCAATCATCAGCGAACATCCCCACTTCTGAACTTATGATGGGGCGGGATTCCTGTAAACAGGGTCTGCTCCTCCCTATAATATACACAGGGGCTGCTAACCGCTATAATATATGCAGGGGCTTCTAATCTCTATAATATACACAGGGGCTGCTATTTCCCACTGAGCTGTTTTCGATTGCCCATTCTTACTGAATGTAGGAACGTGAATGGGGCAAATGACTTGGCTTTGGGGGGGGGGTGCATCAAGCAACATACTCCGCGATTCACCGACCACATACCGCGACAGAGAGACTCGTCCCAGCAGATCACCCACTATACCCTGCGAGAAAGAGACTCGTCCCAGCCGCCTGTGCTGGAACTGTAGCTCAGTCCCAGAGGTAAAAGGTCATGTGCCATGATTTAGTCTATTTACTGGAGGGGGGATTTCTCACATACAGTGTTATTTTTGGGGAAACATTGCGTTGACTATCAATGGGTGCCCATGTTGTGGTTTTTCCTGCTCTGTCATGAAGCTGCCTGGCCTGGGATTAAGGAATGGAAATATATGGCGTAGATGGTCACAGAATTATTTTATTTCCTTTTCGGGGAGAAGCCCCCTTGGGCTCCAGTTCTTTGCCCGCCTGAAGGAGCTGCCTCATGTTGGGTTCTGGCTCCACAGGGGATGGTAGCTCTCCAGTAACTCCCACAAGTTGTCATTCATCACATGTGAGCAAAATCCGGGGAATATACTGGCGGTGGAGGAGGGGGCGGCACATTGGCTGAGCCTGATCCTGTTGCTCAGCCCTTCATAATGACTTTCCCTCCAACACAAGGTCAGAAATGTGGATCTTCGCTGATGACTGCACAGTGTTCAGTGCCATTCACAACTCCTCAGATAATGAAGCAGTCCACGTATGCAGGCAACAAGACCTGGGCGACGTTCAGGCTTGGGCTGATAAGTGGCAGGTAACATTCGCACCACAGAAGTGCCAGGCAATGACTATCTCCAACAAGCGAGAGTCTAACCACTGCCCCTTGATATTCAACGGCATTACCATCACCGAATCCCCCACCATCAATATCCTGGGGGGTCACCATTGACCAGAAACTTAACTGGACCAGCCACATAAATACTGTGGCAACAAGAGCTGGTCAGAGGCTGGGTATTCTGCGGCGAGTGTCTCACCTCCTGACTCTCCAAAGCCTTTCCATCATCTACAAGGCGCAAGTAAGGAGTGTGATGGAATACTTTCCACTTGCCTGGATGAGTACAGCTCCAACAACACTCAAGAAGCTTGACGCCTTCCACGACAAAGCAGCCCGCTTGATTGGCACCCCATCCACCACCTTAAACATTCACTCCCTCCACCACCGATGCACCGTGGTTGCAGTGTGTACCATCTACAAGATGCACTGCAGCAACTCGCCAAGGCTTCTTCGGCAGCACCTCCCAAACCCACGACCTCTTCCACCATTAAGGACAAGGGCAGCAGGCGCATGGGAACACCACCACCGCCAAGTTCCCCTCCAAGTCACACACCATCCTGACTTAAAACATAGAAACATAGAAGATAGGAGCAGGAGTAGGCCATTTGGCCCCTCGAGCCTGCTCCGCCATTCAATGCGATCATGGCTGATCATCCAAATTCAGTACCCGGTCCCATCTTTCTCCCCATACCCCTTGATCTCTTTAGCCTTAAGAAATATATCCAACTCCTTCTTGAATATATTTAATGTATTGGCCTCTACTGCCTTCTCTGGTAGAGAATTCCACAGGTTCACCACTCTCTGGGTGAAGAAATTCCTCCTCAGTTCTGCCCTAAATGGCTTACCCCTTATCTTTAGACTGTGACCCCTGGTTCTGGACTCACCGACCATCGGGAACATCCTTCCTGCACCTAGTCTGTCCAGTCCTGTTAGAATTTTATAAGTTTCAATGAGATCCCCTCTCATTCTTCTAAACTCCAGCGAGTACAAGCCCAATCGACCCAATCTCTCCTTATACGTCATTCCTTCCATCCCAGGTATCAGCCTGGTGAATCTTCGCTGAACTCCTTCCATGGCAAGAACATCCTTCCTCAGATAAGGTGACCAAAACTGCACAAAGTACTCAAGATGTGGTCTCACGAAGGCCCTGTACAACTGCAGCAAGACATCCTTGCTCCTGTACTCAAACCCTCTCGCTACGAAGGCCAACATGCCATTTGCCTTCTTAACCGCCTGCTGCACCTGCATGCTTACCTTCAGCGACTGGTGCACAAGGACACCCAGGTCTCGTTGCACTTCCTTCTCCCAATCTATTGCCATTCAGATAATAATCTGCCTTCCTGTTTTTGCCACCAAAGTGGATAACCTCGCATTTATCCACGTTATATTGCATCTGCCATGCTTTTGCCCAATCACCCAACCTCTCCAAATCATCCTGGAGTTTCTCGGCATCCTCCTCACAGCACACACGCCCACCCAGCTTTGTGTCGTCTGCAAATTTGGAGATATTACATCTAGTTCCCTTGTCTAGATCATTAATATATATTGTGAATAGCTGGGGCCCAAGGACCGATCCCTGCGGTACCCCACTAGTCACTGCTTGCCACTCGGAAAAAGACCCGTTTATTCCAACTCTTTGCTTTCTGTCTGCCAACCAGTTCTCTATCCAAGTCAATACTTTGCCCCCAATCCCATGTGCCTTAACTTTACACGCGAATTTCTTATGCGGGACCTTATCAAAAGCCTTCTGAAAGTCCAAATACACCACATCCACTGGTTCTCCCTTATCTATTTTACCAGTTACATCCTCAAAAAATTCCAGTAGATTAGTCAAGCACAATTTACCTTTTGTAAATCCATGTTGAATTTGTCCGATCCTGTCACTGTTTTCCAAGTGCTCTGCTATTACATCTTTTATAATGGACTCTAGCATTTTCCCCACTACCGATGTCAGGCTGTAATTCCCCGTTTTCTCTCTACCACCTTTTTTGAATAGTGGGGTAACATTAGCTACCCTTCAATCCATGGGTACTGTTCCAGATTCCATCGAATGCTGGAAGATGATCAGCAAAGCATCAACTATTTCTAGGGCCACTTCCTTAAGTACCCTAGGATGTAGATTATCAGGCCCTGGGGATTTATCGGCCTTCAATCCCATCAATTTCCCTAACACCATTTCCCTACAAATACTGATTTCTTTCAGTTCCTCCCTTTCATCAGACCCTATGTTCCCCGACATCTCTGGGAGGTTATTTGTGTCCTCCTTTGTGAAGACAGAACCAAAATATGTATTTAATTGGTCAACCATTTCTTTGTTCCCCATTATAAATTCCCCCGATTCTGACTGCAAGGGACCTACGCTCGACTTCACCAATCTTTTTCTCTTCACATATCTACAAAAGCTTTTACAGTCAGTTTTTATGTTCCCTGCAAGCTTACCCTCATATTCTATTTTCCCTTTCTTAATTAATCCCTTTATCCTTTGTTGAATCCTAAACTGCTCCCAATCCTCAGGTTTACTGCTTTTTCTGGCCAATTTATATGTCCTCTCCTTGGATCTTATGCTACCCCTAATTTCCCTCGTTAGCCACGGTTGAGTCACCTTTTTTGTTTTATTTTTATGCCAAACTGGGATGAACAAATTCTGTAGTTCATCCATGTGGTCTTTGAATGTTTGCCATTGCCTCTCCACCATCAACCCTTTGAGTGACATTCCCCAATCAATCCTACCCAACTCGCGCCTCAGACCATCGTAGTTTCCTTTATTTAAATTTAGGACCCTAGTCTCTGAGTCGACAACTTCATTCTCCATCTTAATGAAGAATTCGATCATATTATGATCGCTCCGACCCAAGGGGCCTCGTACAACAAGATTCCTAATTAATCCTTTCTCGTTACATAATACCCAGTCTAAGATGGCCTGATCTCTGGTTGGTTCCTCGACATATTGGTCCAGGAAACCCTCCCTTAAACACGCCAGGAATTCCTCCTCCACAGTATTGTTACTAATTTGGTTAGCCCAATCTATATGTAGATTAAAGTCACCCATGATGACTGCTGTGCCCTTATTGCACGCTTCTCTAATTTCTCTTTTAATGCCGTCCCCAACCTCTGCATTACTGTTGAGGTCTATATACCACTCCCACTAACGTTTTCTGCCCCTTGGTATTTCTCAGTTCTACCCATACAGATTCCACATCATCAGAGCTAATATCCTTCCTTACAATTGTGTTAATCCCTTCTTTAACCAGCAATGCTACCCCACCTCCCTTTCCTTTTTGCCTATCCTTCCTGAATATTGAATACCCCTGGATGTTGAGTTCCCAGCCTTGGCCACCCTGGAGCCATGTTTCTGCAATCCCAATCAAATCATATTCGTTTACCTCTATTTGCGCAGCTAATTCATCCACCTTATTACGAATGCTCCTCACATTAAGACACAAAGCCTTCAGGCTTGTTTTTTTAATGCTCTTACACCTATTTGAATTATTATTTACTGTGGCCATGTTTGATTTAAACCGTTGATTTCTCTGGCTGCCACTTTTGTTTTTCTCCTTCCTATCTTTTGCTTTTATCCTTGTTTCCCTTTTATCTGTCCCCTTGCTCAGGTTCCCAACCCCCTGCCATTTTAGTTTAAACCCTCCCCCAGAGCACTAGCAAACACTCCCCCTAGGACATTGGTCCTGGCCCTGCCCAGGTGCAAACCGTCCGGTTTGAACTGGTCCCACCTCCCCCAGAACCGGTTCCAATGTCCCAGGAATTTGAATCCCTCCCCCTTGCACCATTCCTCTAGCCACGTATTCATCTGAAATATCCTTCTATTTCTACTCTGACTAGCATGTGGCACTGGTAGCAATCCTGAGATTACTACCTTTGAGGTCCTATTTTTTAATTTACCTCCTAACTCCCTATATTCCGCTTTTAGGACCTCATCCCGCTTTTTACCTATATCGTTGGTACCTATATGTACCACGACAACTGGCTGTTCACCCTCCCCTTCCAAGATGTTCTGCAGCCGCTCTGAGACATTCTTGACCCTTGCAACACACCATCCTGGAGTCTCGTTTGCGGCCGCAGAAACACCTATCTATTCCCCTTAAAAATAGAATCCTCTATTACTATAGCTCTCCCCCTCTTTTTCCTCCCGTCCAGTGCAGCAGAGCCACCCCTGGTTCCAGGAAGTTGGCTGCTGCTGCCTTCCTCTGGTAAGCCATCCCCCCCAACAGTACTCAAAGTGGTGTATCTGTTTGAGAGGGGGATGTCCACAGGGGACCCCTGCACTACCTGCCTGTGCCTAGTACTCCATCTGTTGGTCACCCATTTCCTTTCTGCCTGTCCAACCATTGCCTGCGGTGTGACCAACTGATCAAACGTGCTATTCACAACTTCCTCAGCATCGCGAATGCTCCAAAATGAATCCATCCGCAGCTCCAAAGCCACAATGCTTAGAAGTATATCGCCGATTCTTCATCGTCGCTGGGTCAAAATCTTAGAACTCCCTCCCTAACAGCACTGTGGGAGTACCTTCACCACACGGACTGCAGCGGTTCAAGAAGGCGGCTCACCGCCACCTTCTCAAGGGCAATTAGGGATGGGCAATAAATGCTGGCCTTGCCAGCGACGCCCACATCCCAGGAACGAATATTTGAAAAAAAATGAGAATCTCAACTGAGGCAGTGGTAGAGGTGCTAAGAGTGACCTTAGCGACCTTAGGGTGGGGAGCGAAGGGGGGGAAACTTCAGCTGAGGCTCCTGCTCCTGAAGGTAAATTCAGATTCTCTCCCAGCAGGAAAGTTAACACTCAAACTGAGGCGACAACACTGCAGCCCCGATTCTCTGTTTCTGCTCTCTCTGAGGTGCGGCTCCCTGCCGGGCCTTCAGGATAGTAACATAGAAACATAGAAGATAGGAGCAGGAGTAGGTCATTCGGCCCCTCAAGCCTGCTCCGCCATTTAATGCGATCATGGTTGATTATCCAAATTCAGTACCCGGTCCCTGCTTTCTCCCCATATCCCTTGATCCCTTTAGCCTTAAGAAATATATCTAACTCCTTCTTGAATAAATTTAATGAATTGGCCTCAACTGCCTTCTGTGGTAGAGAATTCCACAGGTTCACCACTCTCTGGGTGAAGAAATTCCTCCTCATCCTTGTCCTAAAAGGCTTACCCCTTATCCTTAGACTGTGACCCCTGGTTCTGGACTCCCCCGCCATCGGGAACATCCTTCCTGCACCTAGTCTGTCTAGTCCTGTTAGAATTTTATAAGTTTCAATGAGATCCCCTCTCATTCTTCTAAACTCCAGTGAATATAAGCCCAATCGACCCAATCTCTCGTCATACGTCATCCCTGCCATCCCAGGTATCAGTCTGGTGAATCTTCGATGCACTCCCTCCATAGCAAGAACATCCTTCCTCAGATAAGGCGACCAAAACTGCACACAATACTCAAGGTGTGGTCTCACCAAGGCCCTGTACAACTGCAGCAAGACATCCTTGTTCCTGTACTCGAATCCTCTCGCTATGAAGGCCAACATGCCATTTGCCTTCTTAACCGCCTGCTGCACCTGCATGCTTACCTTCAGCGACTGGTGCACAAGGACACTCAGGATCTGTGAATTCGCCCTCTGATAGGCTCCCAGAAACCACTGCTGGAAGGGCATGTTTGTGGAAAATGAATGAAGCCAGGATGGCCCCCACCCCCCCAGCACGGGCAAATATCCAGCTGACACTCACTATTTAGGCTCACCCATGAGGAAGAGCCATTCGGGCAAGGCGCTAAAGGCAGACAAGTGTGCACAAAGGAAAGAAAGAACTTGCATTTATATAGCATCTTTCACATCCTCGGGACACCCTAAAGCACTTCCCAGCCAATGAGTTACTTTGGAAGTGTTGTCATTGTTGCAATGTGAGGCAAACACAGCAGCCAATTTGCACACAGCAAGGTCCTACAAACAGCAAATGAGCTTAATGACCAGAAAGTCATTTTTTGGTAGTGTTGGTTAAGTAATGAGTGTTGGCCAGGACATCATAAGAGCTCTCGGCTCTTCTTCAAATAGTGTCGTTGAATTATTACACCGACCTGATCAGGCAGACAGGGCCTTGGTTTAAGATCACATCTGAAAGACAGCACCTCTGTTACAGCTGTTGGTCGAGAGATCAATATTGGCCTGGACACCAGGACAACCCCCTGAGTGCCATGGGATCTTTTACATCCTCCTGAACAGTTGGATGGGGCCTCAGTTTAACATATCATCTGAAAGATGGCACCTCTGGCAGTGCAGCACTCCCTGAGTACTGCAGTGATGTGTCAGCCTAGATTTTGTGCTCAAGTCCTGAAGTGGGGCTTGAACCCACGACCTTCTCACTCTGAGGTGAGACATCTATCTCTTGGGGACGCGGACCCACACCCCAACCGGGAGGCAGCGCCTTCAGGAGAAGAGGGGAGAATGCTTGTGGTTAAGAACACTCAGAGTGAAGGCGGTGAAACCAGAGACATCTCAGCACAGAAGGTGGCCATTCGACCCAGGACCCCTGTGCTACATCGGAGCCAGTTGCTCTGAACCAATTTCTCTGCTGTTTCACTGTAGCCTTTAACGAATAGTCATTAACAGTTGGCACAGGGAAAAATTATGTTTGCTTACAATGACACAGTGGGAACAAATCGGGTACACCCGTCATGGAATTCCTTGCTGACTAAACGACCCTCCATATCACAAAAATAGTTGTCAGAAAGGAGGAAGGTGGTTGAGACCTAGATGTGTGCCACACACTATTCCGAACTAAGTAGATAGGCACATCACTTCCTCCCAGCTTCTACCAGTGCTACTGTGCAGCCATCCACTAGACAGAAAGTCTAGGGAGTCATGGGCACAAGTCCACATCCTAGCATTCTGTGGTGTATTTCTTGCAAAAAGCAAGTGCTTTGACTAAACCCCGAACACTGGGCCAGTTTTTAAGAAGCAATAGCCATTTAAAGTTCACTATTTATAACACGTTGGGCATAATCCTAATGCATTCAACACCACAACTTTAATCTATACATCATGAAGGGTTTAGACAGAGTAAATAAAGAGAAACTGTTTCCAATGGCTGAAGGGTCGAGAACCAGAGGGCACAGATTTAAGGTGATTGGCAAAAGAACCAGAGGCGGCAGGAGGAAAAAAAATTTTTTGCAACAAGGGTTTAGGATTTGGAATGCATTGCCTGATAGGGCGGTGGATACAGATTCAATAGTAGCCCTCAAAAGGGAATTGGATAAATACTTGACGGGGAAAAAAAATTGCAGGGATATGGGGAAAGAGCGGGGGAGTGGGACTAACTGGATTGCTCTTTGAAAGAGCCGGCGCAGATTTGATGGGCCGAATGGCCGCCTTCTGTGCTGTACTATTCTACGATTCTCTGACACAGGCTGGGGCTCACTTGGTGCACATCGCCAGGCCAGCGAGGAGCAATGTGGATCAGCACATTGGCCGACAAACTTCCCCTTTAAATATTATCACCGGCCAATCTAATTGGGCTGGGGTAACAGTGTATTATAACAGATTATCTTTGAACACTGCGGTTTGAAGAAACTGCTTCATCTCTTATAGTGACTTCCAGGAACAGATAGTATCAAATACTGAGAAACACTGCGAAAGGTACGCTGCGGTTAGATCTGGCCTAGTTTCCTTATCAGAACAATAATGAAAACCTATAGGATATAGAATTAAAAGCTCTGAGCCCTGGCTGGTAGACAGATGTGTGTCAAAGTCAAAAAAAAAAGATGAATTGCTCTAATGCAAAAATAATTTTCACAGGCTGGAAAGCTGCTTTGGATTGCTTCTTTCTCCAGAATGTGCTTGCAGTCTTTCTTCTGCTGGCCCGGGGCGTTCGCGTTTGGACTGCAGTTTCAGCTTATTTTCTAGAATGTTCTGACCATTCATTCTGCATTGTAAAGATGCAGCCAGCAAAAAAAAACTAACGTCGCTTGCTGCTCCAGTACCCCAGTGCTGAGCGAATAGATTTGGAAGGCCCCCAGGTTCAGCCTTTGGCCTGTGTTACACCATCTCAGCTGAGTGCACGGCGGGTGAGGGGCACCACATGCCGCCTCAGCGACCCTGGGCTGGGCAGAGGTACAAATCAGGCTGGTTTCCTTTGCCAGGGTTTCTCGCCCTTGTTGTCTTATGCTGGAAAGTGTGCGCCCGTGAGAGTTGGACGAAGACAGTCTTGCCGCAGTCGAATAGCCTGCTGACAGTGTCTAGGCTCACGTCAAGTATGGCCACTTGGATGAGATGCCACATGAGGATTTGAGTACAGGAGCAAGGATGTCTTACTACAGTTATACAGGGCCTTGGTGAGACCACACCTGGAGTACTGTGTGCAGTTTTGGTCTCCTTACCTAAGAAAGGATATACTTGCCATAGAGGGAGTGCAGCGAAGGTTCACCAGACTGATTCCTGGGATGGCAGGACTGTCATATGTGGAGAGATTGGGTCGACAAGGCCTGTATTCACTAGAGTTTAGAAGAATGAGAGGGGATCTCATTGAAATGTATAAAATTCTGACAGGGCTAGACAGACTGGATGCAGGGAGGATGTTTCCCCTGGCTGGGGGGGCTCTAGAACGAGGGGTCACAGTCTCAGGATATGGGGTAGGACATTTAGAAACATAGAAACATAGAAACATAGAAGAAACATAGAAGATAGGAGCAGGAGTAGGCCATTCGGCCCCTCGAGCCTGCTCCGCCATTCAATGAGATCATGGCTGATCATCCAAACTCAGTACCCTGTCCCTGCCTTCTCCCCATATCCCTTGATCCCTTTAGCCTTAAGAAATATATCTAACTCCTTCTTGAATATATCTAATGAATTGGCCTCAACTGCCTTCTGTGGTAGAGAATTCCACAGGTTCACCACTCTCTGGGTGAAGAAATTCCTCCTCATCTCTGTCCTAAATGGCTTACCCCTTATCTTTAGACTGTGACCCCTGGTTCTGGACTCCCCCGCCATCGGGAACATAAGGACTGAGATGAGGAGAAATTTCTTCACTCAGAGGGTGGTGAACCTGTGGATTTCTCTACCACAGAAGGCTGTGGCGGCCAAGTCACTGAATATATTTAAGAAGGAGATAGATAGATTTCTAGGCACAAAAGGCATCAAGGGGTTTGGGGAGAGAGCTGGAATATGGTATTGAGATAGAGGATCAGCCATGATTATATTGAATGGCGGAGCAGGCTCGAAGGGCCGAATGGCCTACTCCTGCTCCTATTTTTCTGTGTTTCTATGTTTCTATACCAGAGGGTTTCTGACATCCATGAAACTGATCCCCAAAAAAAGACTCGACCTTCAAGACTGGAGAGGAGGGAAACATTTATTGAACATCTTTGGATTTTCCCTCTGATTTATTTTCCCTTCATATTTTTGCCTACGTTGGTTTCAGGTTAAATATTTAAGCTGTGTGGGGCAGAATTGTTGAGTCACTGTGTACAAGTCAACTGGTGTAACACCTGCCCACTTGAAATGACAAAGGACTTTTTGGGTTAATGGTTGTACTTCTGCTGACATTGTACAATTTCATTGAATTCATAGTGCTACCAGAGAGAGCCACTGATGATGCACTGTTGTTCACCATTTTAACAAAATGATTTGCCCTTGGTGCCATGCTGGTTTGAACAGCAGAGGGCCAACATGCCATCGCATGGAGAGGTGGCACTTCATGCCCTTGATTCTGTCGCCCTTGGCAACAGAGCACTAAGGATAGGCCAAAATGCCGCTGTGCAGAGCTGGAGGGGACACTGAAGGAAGAGTCGCTCCAATCTTACTCTCGCAAAACCCTGGGCAACCATTTTCAGAAGAGTGTTGACTGGACATCTATTATCTTGGTCAGTGACTTTGTGTAGTGTGAGGAAACCCTGGCCAAAGGAGAAATAGAGGGAACTCCTTCAAACACATGGGGCCTATACCCATTGGAGTTTAGAAGAATGAGAGGGGATCTTATTGAAACAGATAAGATTCTGAAGGGGCTTGGCAGGGTAGATGCAGAGAGGATGTTTCCCCTCGTGGGGGAATCTAGAACTAGGGGTCGTAATTTCAGAATAAGGGATCGCCCATTTAAAACAGAAATGAGGAGGAATTTCTTCTCTCAGAGGGTCGTGAATCTTTGGAATTCTCTTCCTCAGAGAGCTGTGGAGGCTGGGTCACTGAATATATTTAAGGTGGAGATAGACAGATTTTGAATGGTAAGGGAGATAAGGGTTATGGGGAGCGGGCAGGGAAGTGGAGTTGAGGCCAAGATCAGGTCAGCCATGATCTTACTGAATGGCGGAGCAGGCTCGAGGGGCCAAATGACCTACTCCTGCTCCTACGTCTTATGTTCTTATGATACTCAACAATAAATAAATGAAGAATATTGCTCCTCATTGAAGACAATGGAAAATCAAGTAAGGTAGACTACCTTTTATCCGAACTTCCGAAAGCCGAAACCCTCTAAAATCCAAAGGTTTTTTCGTTCAGCGTAAGTTGTGCGCACGACATGACCAGAGTGGCGCACGACTTACGCTGAGCAGAGGGTCAGCGTAAGTCGTGCGCATGACCCCGACCCCTGCCGACGACCCCCCGCGGACCCCCGCCGACCCCCCCGCCGACCCCGACCCCCGCCGACCCCCCCGCGGACCCCCGCCGACCCCCACCGCCGACCCCCACCCCCGACCCCCCACCGACCCCCCCCCCGCGGACCCCCGCCGACCCACCCCCGACAAATTTCCCAGTCTTATAAAATACCTTCCGAAATCCGAAATTTTCCGAAAACCGAAACACGGCTGGTCCCGAGGTTTTCGGATAAAGGATAGTCTACCTGTACAGAGGACCAAAGCTGACATTTTGACTACCTATGGAGGCGACACACAGTGAGCAGCAGCGCAGTTAAATCCTGAGCTCGTGGTCTACTGTGCACTTTCGTGTTCTTAAAGATATGCATTTTGGGAGAAAGGTGCTGCTCATGTTTCAGAAACAGTAGCCTGGAAATTCCTATTCCTGCATGGAGAGGTGGCACTTCATGCCATTGAACCTGTTGCCCTTGGCAACAGAGCACTAAGGGTAGACCAAATGCCACTGTGCAGGGAGGGAGAGGATACTGAAGGAAGAGTTGCTCAAATCTGCTCTTGCAAAACTCTGGGCAACCAGTTTGGGGGATAAAGGATGCATTGTGAGTCATTCCTACAAGTGGACTGTGAGCTAAACCCCTGGTATTCAGGAGTTGCATAGCATTTGAGTTTTGAGTGAGCTTTTGTCCACTCAGGAAGCTGCCTCATGGAGCTTGCAATCAAGGTGAATGGCTGAGGCTGATTTGCACAGCTTGGGCAGCCATTTAAACCCCAGCACTGCTGCCTGGGACAACCAGGAAGGTGTTTGCGATGGAAGCTTCCAAGAAAGTTACATAGAAACATAGAAACATAGAAGATAGGAGCAGGATTAGGCCATTCGGCCCCTCGAGCCTGCTCCGCCATTCAATGAGATCATGGCTGATCATCCAAATTCAGTACCCTGTCCCCGCTTACTCCCCATATCCCTTGATCCCTTTAGCCTTAAGAAATATATCCAACTCCTTCTTGAATATATTTAATGAATTGGCCTCCACTGCCTTCTGTGGTAGAGAATTCCACAGGTTCACCACTCTCTGGGTAAAGAAATTCCTCCTCATCTCTGTCCTAAATGGCTTACCCCTTATCCTTAGACTGTGACCCCTGGTTCTGGACTCCCCGGCCATCGGGAACATCCTTCCTGCATCTAGTCTGTCTAGTCCTGTTAGAATTTTATACGTTTCAATGAGATCCCCTCTCATTCTTCTAAACTCCAGCGAGTATAAGCCCAATTGACCCAATCTCTCCTCATACGTCATTCCTGCCATCCCAGGTATCAGCCTGGTGAATCTTCGCTGCACTCCCTCCATGGCAAGAACATCCTTCCTCAGATAAGGTGACCAAAACTGCACACAATACCTCTCGCTATGAAGGCCAACATACCATTTGCCTTCTTAAACGCCTGCTGCACCTGCATGCTTACCTTCAGCGACTGGTGCACAAGGACACCCAGGTCTCGTTGCACTTCCCCTTCTCCCAATCTATTGCCATTCAGATAATAATCTGCCTTCCTGTTTTTGACGCCAAAGTGAATAACCTCGCATTTATCCACGTTATATTGCATCTGCCATGCTTCTGCCCAATCACCCAACCTGTCCAAATCAAAAGAAAGGCGCTGCTGGGCGTCTACCTCACCGCACACAGTGAGAGTTGATGTTGCTGCACTGGATCTCATGTTGCAGGAAGTGAGGGAAAGGCGGGCTGTGCTCATTGGGACCAAAGGGCAGGAGCCAAGTCTGGCAGGACACTGCAGATAATTCTGTCTGCATGACTCAGTGGATCTGGATCCAAATCTGGAAGAAGACGGCAGACCTGAAAAAAGTGGCCAGGGTAAAGGCTCCAGAGCAGTCTTCAAGGCCAAGTAACTCCCCCAAGTGTAGATGCTACAACGTCCTTCCTGATAACCTGTTTCCTGCGGCCCATCCAAATCTTTACCAACAAACAGGATGGACCACCGATGTCACTGTCATTTCTCCGTAAACCTGCAGCATCTCAAAACTGTAATGCATGGCAAGCTAGAATCAAATAAAACAGAACAGACCCGAACTGGAGAAGCACCCAGAAGCTACAAGCACTTGACTCCCTTTGCCGAGGCCACCCTAGTTATCATTGGGTATAGGGGAGGGTGAAGCCAAAGGTCTTCACAAAGCTCAGGGCCTGATCTTGCCATATTTGCATCGTACAATGCTCTTCTATTTGTGTAGGGCTGCCAGCACTTTCTGTGGCCTCAAGCAATCCAGCACCTCACACACCCTGCATCATTCTCACCAACTTTGGTAAACACTATCACAACGACACAGACCCTGGAGAACATAAATAGTGGATTTCAGAAGGGAGCATTAGGAGCAGTGTCTACAGTTCCTGATCTCACAGGGCCTGCTTTCAAAGGTGATTTTCTATCTGAGCAGGACTGTCTCCAGTTGAATGAGTCTACTAGGTCTTTCCATGATTGTGGAAGAGTCCACTCGCTGAATCTGTGCAACCAACATCTCATTGCTGCTTGTGGGATCTTGCTGTGCACACTTTGACAGGCATGTTTCCTACATTACAACAGTAACTACACTTCAAAAATATTTAATTGGCTGTGAAACACTTTGGGACTTTCTTTCTTTCTTTCTTTCTCTCTCTCTCTCTCTCTCTCTCTCTCTCAGGAAGGGTTGCCTGCACTGCAATCTACCATGCATTTTGTAACAACTCCAGACTAGTTCTCTTGCCTTCTAATATCCCTAGTAGCCCTTCTTTCTTCCCCGTCGTCCTCATTAACTCCAGTGAGGGGAGCACGGAAATGAATCCCTCTGGCAGCAGAAACAAATGAACAATATTGCTGTTCAATGGGTGAGAACCTGGTAGTCACCCATGTGGAATGGGCAGGATTAGCACATTAGCATGCGTGCTTTGTGAAATGAGGAAAATTGCAGGCTCCCACCCACTCCTGAAGTGGTCATATTTGAACTGTTACTAAGGTGACTATACAGTCAGTGTGAGAGAGCACCACGCCAACATGGAACCTTTCCAGGAACATTCATTTCTGCGCTCATGGGGGTGGAAGCGTGTGAGTTGAGGAACTTGTGAAACTGATGCTGCCGCCCACAAGACTACTGCCAGTGTGAGCAATTATACTGTAAGAGACTCCCAGACTCCCATTCTTTTGGGAAGAAAGCTTGTGCTGGGAAGTGGCCACTGACCTATGTGACACGGTATTGATGGTCACTGACCAGCTGCACTTTGGTAGAATACCAACACGGACTGCCCGCGGTTTAAGAAGGTGGCTCACCACCACCTTCTCAAGGGTAATTAGGGATAGGCAATAAATGCTGGCTTTACCAGCAAAACCCACATCCCAGGAATAGATTTTTAAAAAGCCCCTTTTTGTTCATGTAGCCCATTGCGTTGTGGCCAAAGACCCCAGATGAACTCAGGACAAAATTTCACAAATTTCTCTTTGTCTCTCTAAAGGCTCTGCGATAGCCCCAAAACCTCCTCACAGTCGTAACTAACCAGCAACTTACTCTTTGTAGCTGGAAGTGCCTTCTTCGCTCAGGAAATCAGAAGTTTCCCTTGAAAGGAGTGACAACTTACTTCGTGGAATAACCAGGGACAATCTGCTCTGAAAGCTTCAGAACGTTTGTGCTATCGGTTGGAGCATAACTTCTTCAATGCAGTTTTTGAAAGTACCTGTGCTGTTAACTCAGCCCCGTCGCTGTTCGCAACTCCTTCATACTGCTGCTTCTTATTGGCATTGACTGTTTATAGAAAGATACTAAAAAAAGAACAGAAATGACTGGAGCAAAACTAGAGGATGTTAGTGTACATTCTAATCTATCTATCCATGTTACAGAAACTTTTACGCCTGTGTGTGTAATTCTATAATATTGTAGAGCCCTTTCAACCAATCACTAGCAGAACTAGGGATTGCTGCACCTTCAAGCAGTCACATGATAGAACTTCAACCAATCAGATTCCAGAACCAGCACCAATCAAACCCCAGGTTCATATATCCTGGTATCAATTACATTCCAGAAGCATTTAATTGATTCCCTGATGTATTTGATGGTTTTTCTTTAGTTCGTTTCTGAGTGTGTTGGTATATTTTGGTGGTCATGTTGGCATATTTTTCTGGGGTACAAACATATGGGCCCAGAAATTCGGGTCAGGGGGCTTCCCGCGGGTGTAAGCCCCCGACCTGCACTTACCTAGCGCGCCGGCCGTTGAGCTGTGGGCCCCCATGGAATTCCGATCCTGGGCCTCCTCCAACTGCTGGCGCGCAGTGCTTGCGTATCCCAGGGGCGCAGTTAGTTCGATGCGTCCCCTGGGATCACGTGGGCCATGGGGAGCCAATCGGAGCAGGGAATGCTTCATTCATAAGTTTGACAGGAAGGGCTGTCAAACTTATAAATACTATAAGCCCCAAAACATCACTAAATCTTCAAATAATTTTTTTTTTAAATCACATTTTTTAAATAAACTATAAATTACATGAAATAACTATTTTAAACAATGGCCCAGTAATTCGGGTCCAAATGCGTGAGTACGGTCTGGGTACTCACGCATCTGGCCGGAGGAAATGCCGGCGTTCAGGAAGCACCGCGCATGCGGGGAACGCCGGCATTTCCAGTCCTCTGAACGAAGGGGTTCAGAGGCTGAACGCATGCGCGGTATCGGGCAGCGCGTGCGCCTTGGGATTCCTGTATTTTGAGAGAGATGCGCGTGTGTAAAGGCCTCCGATATTTACACACAGAGAAACCACACGTAAGTACTTAGTTTTTCAGGTAAGTGGTCTATTAATACAATTCAGAATTTTTTTTCCCACAGGTTTGTTATTTTTAAAGAATTTACAGTAAGGTAAGTTTAGTTTTAGCCCTGATTTTTTATAAAAATTTTTTTTTTTAATTTTAAAATTATTGTTTAAAATAGTTTTTCATAGTTATTTATGGTTCATTTAAGTAGTGCAATGTTTTTTTTAATTTTCTTTCAGGTTTAAGTAGTGTTTTGGGGCCAGGAGTTTTCATGAGTTTAACAGCTCTCACTGTCAAACTTATGAATGAACTTTTGCAACCTCCCATTGGTTGCCCTGTGCTCACGTGATCCCAGCCGGCTCATCGCACTAAGTACGCCGCTGGGTCACGCACGCACAGCGCGGCAGGACCTCAAGCTGGCCAGTCACAGGAATGGCATTGCGGGCCAGATTTCAGATGTCGGCGTGCCGGGTAAGTCCACCTTGGGGCCTTGCACGCGCGGCAATCACCCGAGCCGAATTACTGCCCCAATAATTTAAATTTTGGAATTTTTAAAAAAAAAATTCTAATGGGGCTTAAAAATAAACTTACCTTTCTTTAAAGTATTTAAAAATAATAAACCTGTGGAAAAAATGTTTTAATTTTAATTAATTCACCACTTACCTTGTAAAAAGCAGGCCTTACGCCTGCTTTTTAAATGTGTAACTTCTGGAGACTTACCCTCCCGGGAAAACCTGCAAAAAAAATGTAAGTTCGATGCGCACACGCAGCCTCTCCTGCGTACACGTTCGATCTCTGAACCCCTTCTTTCAGGGGAACAGAAGTGCCGGTTTCCCGCGCATGCGCAGTGCATGCAGGAAACCGGCACTTCCATTGGGCCTACGGGTGAGTACCCCGTGTGTACTCACCCGTGGAGACCCGAATTTCTGGGCCATGAAAAAGAAGGCCAGGGAAAGACCAGCTGGCCCTTTAAGCCTGTCCAGTCTCGGCATGATGCAACTTACGCACACCATCATCACTAATTCACCACCACTTCCTCCCCTCCACACACAGTCACTCAATCGCCTAGCAAAGGGGAAAAACTAGAGAAAAAAACCTTAGGCCAATTTAACAAAAAAATGGTGGTAAATTCCTTTCCGGCCCCTGAAGACAATCAAGCTAATTTGAGGAGATCATGGTGACTGGTGATACTCGCTCCCATTGGCCCACTTCTATAGGCTGTGATGTTTACCACTCATAGGAACTTGTCCAGCTCCCTACACCCAAAACTGCACTCATGGTGTGTACTGCCAAACTATTCCAGAGGTGGGTTGCTGGTGTATTTCTGTGGGTATTTTCTACAAATTAACTTCAGCTTATGCTATTGTATTTTGGTAAGGCTGATGGTGCATTTTGTATGATTTGTGGTGTATTCTGGCATGTGTGACTATGTAGAGCAGTGATCTGAATAAAGATAAGCAGAGTGAGTCAGGAAGGGACAGAGAGATTGATAAAGGTAATAGGGCAACAGTGACTAAAGTGACATTAGGGAAAAATAGAAAAAAGTTAAAGCTAAAGGTACTATATCTGAATGCACAAAACATTCGCAACAAAATAGACAAATTAATAGCACAGATAGAAATAAATGGGTTTGATTTGATAGCCATTACAGAGATGTGGTTGCAGAGTGACCAAGGTTGGGAACTAAATATTCCAGGATATTTGACTTTTAGAAGAGACAGGCAGAGTGGAAAAGGAAGGGATAGAGACAGTAGAGAGAAAGGATCTTGGCTCGGAAAAACAAAATGTAGAATCAGTTTGGGTGGAGCTAAGAAACAACAAGGGGCAGAAAACACTAGTGGGAGTAGTTTATAGGTTCCATAACAGTAGTTGTAGTGTCGGGCAGAATATAAATCAGGAAATTAGAGGTGCATGTAACAAGGATAATACAGTAATCATGTGGGACTTTAACTTTCATATAGACTGGGCAAACCAAATTTGCAGTAATAGTACAGAGAAAAAGTTCATGGAATGCATTCAAGATAGTTTTCTAAATCAGTATGTCAAGGAACCAACTAGGAAATTGTGTACTTTAGATCTAGTATTGTGCAATGAGACACAATTAATTAATAACCTTGTAGTAAAGGAGCCTCTGGGGAGCAGTGATCATAATATAATAGAATTTTATGTTGTGTTTGAGAGTGATTTAGTTAAATCAGAAACTAGGGTCCTAAATCTGAACAAAGCAAACTGCGTAGGTATGAGAGGCGAGTTGGCTAAGGTAGGTTGGGAAACTAGATTAAAAGATATGACAGTAGAAAAGCAATGGTGAACATTTAAAGAATTAATTCATAATTTGCACAGGAAAAATGGTCCATCCGCGGCTAACAAGAGAAATTAAAGGGTCCCAGACCTGAAACGTTAACTCTGTTTCTCTCTCCACGGATGCTGCCTGGCCTGCTGAGTATTTCCAGCATTTTCTGTTGTTATTTCAGATTTCCAGCATCCACAGTATTTTGCTATTAAATTAAAGATAGTATTAGATTAAAGGAAGAGGCCTATAATGTTGCCAAAAAGAGAATTCAGCAAAGGAGGACCAAGAAATTGATAAAGAAAGGAAAAATAGAATATGAGAGTAAACTAGCGAGAGACATAAAAACAGATTGTAAAAGCTTCTATAGGTACGTAAAAAGGAAAAGATTAGCCAAAGTAAACATAGGTCCCTTACAGGCTGAGACAGGGAAAATTATAATGGGGAATAAGGAAATGCCAGAGAAATTAAACAAATACTTTTTGTGTCTGTCTTCACGGAAGAAGAGCAAGAAACATTCCAGAAATAGTGGAGAACCAAGGATCTAGTGAGAATGAGGAACTGAAAGATATTAGTATTAGTAAGGAAATAGTACTGGAGAAATTAATGGGACCACTGGACCTGATGGTACATCCTAGGGTTTTGAAAGAGGTGGCTATAGAGAAAGAGAATGCATTGGTTGTCATCTTCCAAAATTCCATAGATTCTGGAACGGTTCCCGCAGATTGGAAGGTAGCAACTGTAACCCCACTATTTAAGTAAGGAGGGAGAGAGAAAACTGGGAACTATAGACCAGTTAGCTTGACATCAGTAGTTGGCAAAATGCTATAATGTATTATTAAGGACATGGTAACAGGGCACTTAGAAAGTAATAATAGGATTGGGCAGAGTCAACATGGATTTATGAAAGGGAAATCGTGTTTGACAAATCTGTTAGAGTTTTTTTTAAGGTTGTAACTAGCAGGATAGATAAGGGGGAACCAGTGGATTTTCAGAAGGCATTCAATAAGGTGCCACACAGGTTATTAAACAAAATTAGGGTTCATGGGATTGGGGGTAATATACTAGCATGGATTGAGGATTGGTTAACGGACTGATAACAGAGAGTAGAAATAAACAGGTCATTTTCGGGTTGGCAGGCTGTAACTAGTACTGCAATGATCAGTGCTTGGGCCTCAGCTATTTGCAATCTACAGCAATGATTTGGATGAGGGGACCAAATGTAATATATCCAAGTTTGCTGATGATACAAAGCTAGGTGGGAATGTAAGTTGTGAGGGGGATGCAAAGAGGCTGCAAGGGGATATAGACAGGTTAAGAGAGTGGGCAAGAACATGGCAAATGGAATATAATGTGGAGAACTGTGAGGGTATCCACTTTGGTAGAAAAAATAGAAAAGATTGGAAAATGTTGGTGTTCAGAGGGACCTGGGTGTCCTGGTCGACGAATTGCTGAAAGTTAATATGCAGGTACAGCAAGCAATTAGGAAAGCAAATGATATGTTGGCCTTTATTACAAGAGGATTTGAGTATCAGAGTAAAGACGTCTTACTGCAATTATACAGGCCCTGGTGAGACCACACCTGGAGTATTGTGTACAGTTTTGGTCTCCTTACCTAAGGAAGGATATACTTGCCATAGAGGGAGTGCAACGAAGGTTCACCAGACTGGTTCCTGGGATGGGGGATTGTCCTATGAGGAGAGATTGAGTAGACTAGGCCTATATTCTCTAGAGTTTAGAAGAATGAGAGGTGATCTCATTGAAACATACAAAATTTTTACAGGGCTTGACAGGGCAGATGCAGGGAGGATGTTTCCCCTGGCTGGGGAGTCTAGAACCAGGGGTCACAGTCTCAGAATAAGGGGTCGGCAATTTAGGACTGAGATGAGGAGAAATTTCTTCACTCAGAGGGTGGTGAATCTTTGGAATTCTTTACCCCAGAGGGCTGTGGATGCTGAATCATTGAGTATATCCAAGGCAGAGATCGATAGATTTTTGGACTCTAGGGGAATCGAGGAATATGGGGATCGGGCGGGAAAGTGGAGTTGAGGTAGAAGATCAGCCATGATCTTATTGAATGGCAGAGCAGGCTCGAAGGGCCGAATGGCCTACTCCTGCTCCTATCTCTTATGTTCTTATGTTTCCTGTTGTTTGTGGGTGAATTTTATTTTGGTTGGTTTACTGGTGTAGTTTGTTGATGTATTCTGTTGGGTTTCCTGCTGTGTATTAAAGAAAGACTGGCATTTATATAGCACCTTTCATGACCACCGGACATCCCAAAGCACTTTACAGCCAATGAAATGCTTTTTGAAGTGTTGTAATGTAGGAAAAGCAGCAGCCAATTCACACACAGCAAGCTCCAACAAACAGCACTGTGATACTGACTAGATAATCTGTTTTAGTGATGTTGATTGAGGGATAAATATCGGCCAGGACACCAGGGATAACTGCCTTGCTCTTCTTTGAAATAGAGCCATGAGATCTTTTATATGCACCTGAGAGAGCAGACGGGGCCTCGCTTTCATGCCTCATCTGAAAGACAGCCCCTCCATCAGTGCAGCACTCCCTCAGTACTGCACCAGAGTGTCAGCTTAACGCTCAAGTCACTGGAGTGGGACTTAAATCCACAACCTTCTGACTCAGAGGCCAGAAGGCTACCCACTGAGCCACGACTGTCTCGTATCAGGTTTCCTGGGGTGTTAAGTTATATCTACTGCTGTATTTTGGCCATGTTATTTTCGTAGGTATTTCGCTCCATTTCTCTCTGTTTTTGTTGGGTTTTTTGGTATATTTGGTGACTGTCGGTGTATTGGGCTGTCGATGGGTTTGACAGAGATGGTTAGATGTAGGTCTCTATGGAAGGATAAAATGAATTAATGGAATGATTTTCCTTATGTGCACTTACTTATGTGCTGCACACAACATACTGTCAAGACAATTACCCTTACGCTCATACATAATTTTCAGAAATTTGTAATTCGTAATCTGGCTTTAGAAATCTGAGCAATGTGAAGGCATGAAAAAGTAACTGTGCTATATGGATCTATACACTGGACAAATATATATTGGTGGTCAGGAAATACATCGTACAGGAATAGACACTACACAGGGATGTATAATGGGCAGCAGTCAACACTGGGCAGGAGTGTGCACAAATAAGGCCTCGTGGTAGGACAGGTAAAATGGCACATAGACTGACATTTTTGTCCCCTGTTATAAGAACATAAGAAATAAAAGCAGGAATAGGCCATTCGGCCCCTCGAGCCTGCTCCGCCATTCAATAAGATCATGGCTGATCATCGACCTCAACTCCACTTTCCCGCCCGATCTCCATATCCCTTGATTCCCCATGAGTCCAAAAATCTATCGATCTCAGCCTTGAATATACTCAACGATTCAGCATCCACAGCCCTCTGAGGCAGAGAATTCTAACGATTCACAACCCTCTGAGTGAAGAAATTCCTCCTCATCTCAGTCTTAAATGGCCGACCTCTTATCCTGAGACTGTGCCCCCTAGTTCTAGACTCTCCAGCCAGGGGGAAACAACCTCTCAGCATCTACCCTGTCAATCCCCCTCAGAATCTTGTATGTTTCAATGAGATCACCTTTCATTCTTCTAAACTCCAGAGAGTATCGGCCCATTCTACACAATCTCTCCTCATAGGACAACCCTCTCATCCCAGGAATCAATCTAGTGAACCTTCGTTGCACCGCCTCCAAGGCAAGTATATCCTTCCTTAGATAAGGAGACCAGAACAGTGCACAGTACTCCAGGTGTGGTCTCACCAAGGCCCTGTACAATTGTAGCAAGACTTCCTTACTCTTATACTCCAATCCCCTTGTAATAAAGGCCAACATGCCATTTGCCTTCCTTATTGCTTGCTGTACCTGCATGCTAGCTTTCTGTGTTTCTTGCACGAGGACACCCAAATGTCTCTGAACACCAACATTTGAAAGTTTCTCACCATTAAAAAAATATTCTGCTTTTCTATTCTTCCTACCAAAGTCAATAATCTCACATTTCCCGACATTATACTCCATCTACCACGTTACTGCCCATTCATTTAGTTTATCTATGATGCGCTATCAATTACTCATAAAAGACTGAGAGTTAGAAGAGTAACTAAAGGCTTTTATTAACAACAGAATGGAGGTCTGCCTCGTGTGGTCGACCGGTCCATGATACAAAGGGCTGGGGAGCAGTCACCTTTATACTAGGACCTGTGGGAGGAGTCAGCCGAGGCATGTCCAGGCATGTACACAGTGGAATACAAACAGGACAAACAGGAATACAAACAGTGGTTTACCACATTCACCCCTTGTTTAAAATTGAGTCCGGCGGGGTGAAGTGTATTAAAAGTTAGTGTATTGGAGTCTCTCCGGAGGTCTTGTCTGCCGCTGTGATCTGCGTGGCGACGGCAGGGGTAGTGAAGTTTCCGGCGTCGAGTCCAGCGTAGGCTGTGGCACAGGCGTGTCGTCCTCGTAGATGTCGAGCGGGTCGCGGGGCCCAGGCCTGCCGTCTGCTGGGGCTGGATATCGGATCGTGGGGGGGGGTGGTAGTGGGTAGTGGGTTACTGCGGCCCCCGAGGGTGCAAGGTCTCTTATGGAGACTGTGTCCTCCCGCCCGTCCGGGTATGCGATGTAAGCATACTGGGGGTTGGCGTGGAGGAGGTCGACCCTCTCGACCAGGGGGTCCGTTTTATGGGTCCTCACGTGTCTTCTCAGTAGGACCGGCCCTGGGGACGTCAGCCATGGCGGTAGCGATGTCCCCGATGTGGACTTCCTTCGGAAGACAAACATTTTCTCATGAGGGGTGGCGTTAGTGGCAGTGCAGAGCAGTGACCGAATAGAGTGGAGCGCATCGGGGAGCACATCCTGCCAGCGGGAGGTTGGAAGGCCCCTAGACTTTAAGGCTAGCAGGACGGCCTTCCAAACTGTCGCATTTTCTCTTTCCACCTGTCCGTTCCCCCGGGGGTTGTAACTGGTGGTCCTGCTTGTGGCAATACCCCTAGTTAGCAGGTACTGACGGAGTTCGTCGCTCATAAACGATGAGCCCCGGTCGCTATGGATATAGCTGGGGAAGCCGAACAGGGTGAAGAGGTTGTTCAGACATTTAATGACCGTGGCACTGGTCATGTCCGGGCAGGGGAAGGCGAACGGGAAACGGGAGTACTCATCAATAATATTGAGGAAGTACACATTGCGGTCGGAGGAGGGGAGAGGCCCTTTAAAATCGACGCTCAGGCGCTCGAAGGGGCGAGTGGCTTTTATCAGGTGGGCCCTGTCTGGTCTATAAATGTGCGGTTTGCACTCAGCGCAGACTTGGCAGTTCCTGGTCATGGTCCTGACCTCCTCAATAGAGTAAGGCAGGTTGCGGGCCTTGATGAAGTAGAAGAACCTGGTGACCCCCGGGTGGCAGAGGTCATTGTGGAGGGCCCGCAGTCTATCGATCTGCGCGCTGGCGCAGGTGCCACGCGATAGCGCATCCGGGGGTTCATTTAGCTTCCCGGGCCGGTACAAGATCTCGTAGTTGTAGGTGGAAAGTTCGATTCTCCACCTCAAGATCTTGTCATTTTTGATTTTGCCCCTCTGCTTGTTGTTAAACATAAAAGCAACTGAACGCTGGTCAGTGAGCAGGGTAAATCGTTTTCCGGCCAGGTAGTGCCTCCAATGACGCACAGCCTCCACAATCGCCTGGGCCTCCTTCTCAACAGCGGAGTGTCTGGTCTCCGGGCCTTGGAGGGTTCGTGAAAAGAAGGCCACGGGTCTCCCCGCCTGATTGAGGGTAGCGGCCAGGGCAAAGTCAGACGCGTCGCTTTCCACCTGGAAGGGGATGGATTCGTCCACTGCGTGCATGGTGGCTTTGGCAATGTCCTCCTTGATACGGTGGAAGGCTAAGCGGGCCTCTGCCGTCAAGGGAAAAGAGGTGGACTTGATCAGCGGACGGGCCTTGTCCGCATAGTAGGGGACCCACTGGGCGTAATAGGAGAAAAACCCTAGGCACCTCTTCAGGGCCTTGAGGCAGTGGGGCAGTGGAAGTTCCATAAGGGGACGCATCCGGTCGGGGTCGGGGCCGATGACTCCGTGTTCCACAACACAGCCAAGGATGGCGAGGCGGTTTGTGCGGAATATGCACTTCTCCTTGTTATATGTCAGGTTTAGGAGTTGGGCGGTGCGGAGGAATTTTTCGAGGTTTGCGTCATGGTCCTGCAAGTCACGGCCGCAGATGGTCACATTGTCCAGATATGGGAAAGTGGCCTGCAACGCATTTTGATCTACCATCCGGTCCATCTCCCTTTGGAAGACGGAGACCCCGTTGGTGACGCCAAAGGGAACCCTAAGGAAGTGATAGAGGCGGCCGTTTGCCTCAAAGGCAGTGTACTGGCGGTCCTCAGGGCGGATGGGGAGCTGGTGGTACGCTGATTTCAGGTCAATGGTCGAGAAGACGCGATACTGCGCGATCTGGTTGACCATATCAGCTATACGGGGGAGTGGGTAGGCGTCCAGCAGGGTGTAGCGATTTATTGTCTGGCTGTAGTCGATGACCAGGCGCTGCTTCTCGCCGGTCTTAACGACCACAACCTGGGCTCGCCAGGGGCTGGTGCTGCCCTCAATAATCCCTTCTTTCAGGAGCCGCTCCACTTCGGTTTTAATGAAAACCCTGTCCCCGGCACTGTATCGCCTGCTCTTTGTGGCGATGGGCTTACAGTCGGGGGTGAGGTTAGCAAACAGTTGGGGGGGGGTGACTCTGAGTGTGGAGAGGTTGCACCTGGTGCGCGGCGGGCAGTTTGGAAGCTGCTGGCTGCGGACTGTGAGTGGGGGTAGGGGTCCACCGTACGCCATCGTAACACTTTTAAGGTGGCACTGAAAATCTAACCCCAGCAGGACGGCAGCGCAGAGGTCAGGCAGGACCAGAAGTTTAAAATGATCGTACACGGTCCCGTCTACTACGAGTGTCACCACGCAGTAGCCGCCGATGTCCGCCGACTGGGACTCGGAGGCCATAGAAATCCGCTGTTGTGCAGGCAGGACTGGGAGAGAGCAACGCCGCACCGTGTCGGGGTGGATGAAGCTCTCCGTGCTCCCAGAGTCAAAAAGGCAGATTGTATCGTGACCATTTACCTTAATGTCCATTGTGGAACTGGCCAGTTGGTGCGGTCTCGCTTGGTCCAGTGTAACGGATGCCAGCGTAGGGGTCGGTGTGTCGCTGCGGGTATCAGATGAGGCGGTGTCGGGGGCCTGCTGCGTCCCGGCTGTCGTCCAAGATGGCGGCGTCCATGATCCCCATGTGGCTGGAGGCGTCCAAAATGGCTGCTGTACTGGTGATTCGCACATGGCCGGGGAGGTCCAAGATGGCGGCCCGCATGGCCCACACGCGGCGCTGCTGGGGTTCGGGGTGGCTTTGGCCCTGCAGACGCTAGCGTAGTGTCCCTTCTTCCCGCAGCCCGAGCAGATCGCGTTTTTCGCCGGGCAGCGCGCTCTGGGGTGTTTTGCCTGGCCACAGAAGTAGCATTTCTGGCCTTGGGGCACTGCTGTCTGGCCTTGGGACACTGCTGCGGTAGTTGGGCCGTTGTTGGGGTGTGGCTGGGGTGGCACGGCACTATGAGGCGGTCCTACCGTGTCCCAGGCTGTCATTCCCCGCGGCGTCCACGGTGCAGAGGAGTAGGCATCCATGCCCTGGTAGGCTGCATCCAACGATAGTGCGAGTTCAGAGGCCTTGTTGAGGTCGAGGTTACTCTGCTCCAACAGTCGCTGTCGGGTGTAATTGGATCTGTGGCCCGCTACAAAAGCGTCCCGGATAAGTTCCTCTGTGTACACGGCGGCCTTTACATCCTTACAACCACAGGCCCGGCCAAGCACAGACAGTGCCTGAAGGTATTCCACGGTCGATTCCCCAGGTTGTTGTTTACGACTCCCCAGGAGGTGCCTGGCGTACACTTCGTTCACTGGGCGCGTGTACTGGTCCTTGAGGAGCTTGATAGCGTCCGCGTACGAGGTCGCGTCTTGGATGACCGAGTACACTCGGTGGTTCACTTTGGAGGTCAGGACATCCAGTTTGTCCTCGTCCGATTTGATTGCTTCGGAGGCGGTCAGGAATTTTTCGAAACACTTAAGCCAGTGAGTAAACTTGGTGGATGAGTCCGCCTCCCGATGATCTAAGTCCAGGCATGCTGGTGTGAGGATCTTCTCCATTATAAAAATGTTGTTAATAAAATTGATGCGCTATCAATTACTCATAAAAGACTGAGAGTTAGAAGAGTAACTAAAGGCTTTTATTAACAACAGAATGGAGGTCTGCCTCGCGTGGTCGACCGGTCCATGATACAAAGGGCTGGGGAGCAGTCACCTTTATACTAGGACCTGTGGGAGGAGTCAGCCGAGGCATGTCCAGGCATGTACACAGTGGAATACAAACAGGACAAACAGGAATACAAACAGTGGTTTACCACAATCTATATCCCTTTGCAGACTGTGTTCTCCTCACAGCTTACTGTTCTTTGTTCTTAGCCCAGACTGACCCAGGTTCGGTTACTTCCTGTTCCAGATTTAGCTCCGTATTTATCCTTCGTACTAATTAGGTGTGTGAGAATGGAAATCTACAGTTTCAGGAATCCAAACCCCAGAAAAATCCTGTAATGGGTTGAATATGAGACTTCGTATCACATCAAGTAAGTTTGATAATCAAAACACCTAAGATTGGTCAGCTTAATGTACAGGTACTGGACAATGGGCCAGAACTTCAGGGCCCCACGGGTGAGTACGCGCTGGGTACTCACGTGTAGGCCCAACGAAAGTGCCGGTTTCGTGCATGCACTGCGCATGCGTGGGAAACCGGAACCTCCGTTCCCTTAAAGGAAGGGGTTCACGCGTCGAACGCGTGCGCCGGAGAGGCAGCGCGTACACCTGGAACTTCCATTTTTTTCCCAGGTTTTTCCGGGAGGGTAAGCCTCCAGCAGCTACGCTTATAAAAAGCAGTCGCAAGGCCTGCTTTTAACAAGGTAAGTGGTGAATTAAGTAAAATTGAAACATTTTTTCCACAGGTTTATTATTTTTAAATACTTTAAAGAAAGGTAAGTTTATTTTTAGCCCTGTTAGAAACTGTAATTAAATTTTTCAAAAATTTAAATTATTGTTTAAAATAGTTATTTTATGTAATTTACACTCATTTTAAAAATGTGATGTTTAAAAAAAATTTTATTTGAAGTTTTAGTTATGTTTTGGGGCTGAATGTATTCATAGATTTGACAGGTCTTCCTGTCAAATCTATGAATACAGGTTCCCTGCTACCATTGGCTCTCCATGGCCCACATGATCCCAGGGGACGCTTCGAACTAACTGCGCCCCTGGGATACGCAAGCACTGCGCGCCGGCAGTTGGAGCAGGCCCAGGATAGGAATCCCACGCGGGCCCACAGCTCAACGGCCGGCACGCTAGGTAAGTGCAGGTCAGAGGCTTGCACCCGCGGGAAGCCTCCGACCCGAATTTCTGGGCCAATGTGTTTTTTTTTAAACTGTAGATGATTCACCAAAGTTCGGAGCTGACCAATGAAAGCTGAGAACTTTTCCCAAGGGATATGGGTCCAAGGCAGGTAAATGAAGTTGAGGTACTGATCAGCCATGATCTAACTGAATGTTGGAAACTGCTCGAGGGGTTGAATGGCCTTCTCCCATCCCTATGTCCTCTTGACACCCACAATTGGATGGCACAGTGTGTCTCACCTGTCCAAGTTTGTGTTGAAAGTGGTACCTAGCTCATTGCAGCTCCCAGACAGCTTTGGCCAGTCTGTAATCATTACATTCCAGGCAGGCAGAAGACAACAACAACTTTCATTTATATAGCACCTTTAATGTAGTAAAATGTCCCAAGACTCTTCACAGCAGTGTAATCAGACCAAATAAATTGACACCGAGCCAAAGAAGGAGATATTAGGGCAGGTGACCAAAAGTTTGGTCAAAGAGGTAGGTTTTAAGGAGTGTCTTAAAGGTGGAGAGCGAGATGGAGGGGTGGAGAGATTTAGGGAGGGAATTCCAGAGCTTAGGACCGAGTCAGCTGAAGGCACGGCCGCCAATGGAGGGGCGAAAGAAGTCGAGGATGCGCAAGAGCCCAAAATTGGAGGAATGTAGAGTTCTCGAAGCCTTGTCGGGCTGGAGAAGGTAACAGAGACAGGGAGGGGGTGAGGCCATGGAGGGAACACAAGGATGAGAATTTTAAATTTGAGGTGTTGCTGGACCACGTAGGTCAGCGATCACAGCGGTGATGGGTGAACGAGACTCGGTGCGTTAGGATACGGGCAGCAGAGTTTTGGATGAACTCAAGTTTATGGAGGGTGGAATGTGGAAGGCCGGCCAGGAGAGCATTGGAATAATCAAGTCTGGAGGTAATAGAGGCATGGTGACCACTGAAAGCCTTATAGAATTGAATCATGCAGTGTAATTGCGATTTGGTCTACTATTCATTTAAACTGTTTAATTCAAACAATCCGATAATTCAATTTTTTGACCTAAATTCTTCCTTTGTGTGCTATTTATATTATTTAATTCAAATTATTGAATAATTTGATTACTTTTAGCATGATAGTTGCTGCCCCAAACACCCACTAAAAATACCACGCTGCATCTCACGAACAGTGCACTCTAGTAATGTTATTCATGAAGCAGAGGCCTCGTAAATTTAACAGCTTTGACCTTTGCCATTTAAGCAGCCTCAAATTTAATTTGATGAGATCCCAGGAAAGCCGCAGGTTCAAAGGCAGTGAGCGCCATTTCTCCCAGCGACAGAATGGACTGACACAAGCTCCGTTAGAAATGCTTTCAGGTTCCGCCAAACGCATTGTTCTTCAGCAACCAAGCTTCTAATAGTTAATGCTGCTGGGTGTAAAATTAGAATTTTTTTTGTTGTAAAAGGTTTCGGAAAAAAAAAGTAATTCTTCTGGTCTGGAGCAAATCGTCCGCCAGCGCAGCCTGCGGCCTTCAGAGCGGTGAGAGATTGTAGAGATAACAGGATGTGGGCACGTAACCAGAACTATTAACAATTAACACAAAGTCTAACTTCAGTATTTAGTGTTTAAAAATCCTCGCGCCCCTTTGCCTCCCCCCTCCCCCTGCCATTTACACAAGCTTTCCTTGAAGGGGGAGCTAGATTTTATTTCTTCTTGCTGTTTTAATTTAAAGAGTACAGGCCGAGGCTGTTGCTGGCAGAGTTATAACTAGGCCATCACGCAGAACACAGTCACGTCCTCTGATGGAAGTGGCCTGTTTGCCACAAACCTGCCCTGCACATCGCAACTTTTACCGAACGAGAACTCACACTGAAATAGCTGACCCATTAGCTCTGGGCAGTTAAATAATCAGTTTGTCACTGAATTTTATCATGACTTTTTTTTTTGACAGACATTCAGATGGAAGTATGAGTACATTTTTCTAAGGCAAATTTTGTGGCGTGAAAATTTAAAAAAATTATCTTGAGGGGTATCTTAAGTGTTTAATATATTACTTCCTGGTGCCTTTCCTAGGTGACTATTTCAGCAAATACGCTGCCCCCTGTGGTACTGAGGCACGCAGAGGACTCAGTTCCCAGCCCACCTTTCATTCGTTCATGGAGCAGACGCTACGATGGGTCCGAGTGTTCCCGAGCGAGGAAGGACAGGAATCGGCCAGGGTTCCCACAGCTGCTGAATATCCAGTGACCCCCCCTGCAGAAAGGTTTGCTTGTGTTGATGGCAGGGTGACGCCAGCTGTTGCTATTGCCCTATAGTGGAATAGTTGGCCGGCACTCACTGGGTGGATGCAGGAGGAACACCACTGGTGAGGTACCAGCTCCTCGGAGTCAACGATTCAGCAAAGAAGATAATTTTAGAAGGTGTTCCTATTTTTAGATATATATATTTTAAAAGATTATATAATGTCTTAACACGTCTCAAAGCACTTCACAGACAGTAAATTACTTGGGAGGGGTAGCGGCTGTTTTTATATTGGCCAAATATGGCAGCCATTTTGTACACAGTGAGATCTCACAAACAGCAAATGAGATGAATGACTCGTTAATCTGTTTCTGGTGGTGTTGGTTGAGGGCACCAAGAAATCTCCCTGCTCGTCAAGCTCGTGGACCTCCTGTGCCATTGCCCATAGTAGGACAGTAGCATTATGCCATGTAATGCACAAGGCAACTTTCTTCTGCTAAGGTGTGGCTGTGTCCATTGAAGGCATTAAATCTATCTGCATAGATGTGTCCGTTGGTTCTCTCGCACTCTGTGATTGGTGCATCTGTTGGTTCTCTACCTCTCTGTGATTGGTGCATCTGTTGGTTCTTTCCCTCTCTGTGATTGGTGCATCTGTTGGTTCTCTCCCTCTCTGTGATTGGTGCATCTGTTGGTTCTTTCCCTCTCTGTGATTGGTGCATCTGTTGGTTCTCTCCCTCTCTGTGATTGGTGCATTTGTTGGTACTCTCCCTCTCTGTGATTGGTGCATCTGTTGGTTCTCTCCCTCTCTGTGATTGGTGCATCTGTTGGTTCTTTCCCTTTCTGTGATTGGTGCATCTGTTGGTTCTTTCCCTCTCTGTGATTGGTGCATTTGTTGGTACTCTCCCTCTCTGTGATTGGTGCATCTGTTGGTTCTCTCCCTCTCTGTGATTGGTGCATCTGTTGGTTCTCTCCCTCTCTGTGATTGGTGCATCTGTTGGTTCTCTCCCTCTCTGTGATTGGTGCATTTGTTGGTAC
Source organism: Somniosus microcephalus (assembly GCF_052327205.1). Taxonomy (NCBI): domain Eukaryota; kingdom Metazoa; phylum Chordata; class Chondrichthyes; order Squaliformes; family Somniosidae; genus Somniosus; species Somniosus microcephalus. The sequence continues at coordinate 22,139,535 of NC_141014.1, forward strand.
TCTCCCTCTCTGTGATTGGTGCATCTGTTGGTTCTCTACCTCACTGTGATTGGTGCATCTGTTGGTTCTTTCCCCCTCTGTGATTGGTGCATCAGTTGATTCTCTCCCTCTCTGTGATTGGTGCATCTGTTGGTTCTCTCCCCCTCTCCTTCTCCCATTTTTCTATACCTTTCCAACCTTACTAAAATGCCTGTTTATCTCACAGCTTTCAGTCCTGATGAAGGGTACGTGTGTAAAGTGTCGTAACTCTTTTCAGATGCTCACTGACTTGCTGGGTCAGGGGAGTTATTTCTCATGGGAGATGTCCCAGCCACATAAAATAGTATTAACTAAACATCCCAGTGACAGCTGCAGGACCTATCAACAAAAGACCATTCTTTCGCTCAGAGTATTGGCTGGTTGCCCAATTTAGGTGCTGACAGATGTACTTGAATGGAGATAAATGTGATATCAGGCATGTTGGAACTGGAAAAAATAACTATTTGAAAAGGTCTGAAGACCTGTCCAAGGTATAACTGAAAGTTTTAGGTGTGAATATTGACCAATCACTGAAAGCAGTCAGTCGGTATAAACCACTGTCAACAAGGCTACTACGTACTGCTTTCTATCTCAAAGGAACTTAATTTTGATTCAAAACAGGCTTTTCTAACCATGGATAACCAGTTGTTGGATTCACCAGTCTACCATCAGAAGGATATTGATGGTAGAGAGGGCTGTTGGAAAAGTGACAAAAAACAATTCCAGGATTTACTGGTCTAAATTATTCGGAGCGATTTACAGAAATCCTTGTTAGAGGAGAGACAATTGGGAAGGGACATGATCCAGGTCTTGACCTCCTTCCCTAATCCTCCATCAACTCCAACTTGCCCAAAACGCTGCTGCACATATATTACCCTGCACCAGGTCTTGCTTACCCATCGCGTCCATCCTTGCTGATCTACACTGACTTCCGGTCCCGCAACATATCACACTTAAATTCCACGCCCCTGTCAACAAATCGCTCCAATTCGTTGCAAAATATCTCTGCAATCTCCTCTCGCCCTCCCAAAGGCAGCATTCCTTTGACTTCAGCTTTCTGTGTATTACCCTCCCCCTCTTTTCCCCCATCACAGAGTATTCAGCCGCCTCAGCCCCACTCTTTGGAATTCTCTACCTCCATTTCTCTCTCCACCATTAAAAACCTCCTCAGGACCTATCTCTTTGTCCAGGCTTTCGATTACCCTACAAGATGCACCGCAGCAACTCACCAAGGCTCTTCAACAGCGTCTCCCAAACCCGCGACCTCTACCACCTAGAAGGACAAGGGCAGCAGGCGCATGGGAACACCGCCACCTCCAAGTTCCCCTCCAAGTCACACACCATCCTGACTTGGAAACATATCGGCCGACCCTTCATCGTCGCTGGGTCAAAATCCTGGAACTCCCTCCCTAACAGCACTGTGGGAGCACCTTCACCACATGGACTGCAGCAGTTCAAGAAGGTGGCTCACCACCACCTTCTCAAGGGGCAATTAGGGATGGGCAGGATGTCCACATCCCGTGAATGAATAAATTAAAAAAATAATTCCAACCTCCCCCAGCATGCTTATCATCCATTCTCCTCGCACCTATTTGTGAAGTATCTTGGGTTTCTACGTTAAAGGTGCTGCATAAATGCCAGCTGTGCTGGCTTAAAATGCTGAGAGCAGAGCCCAGTGAAGAATTCGTGGGCCCCTCTACAACTCTCACACAACCCATCCCCCCGATCCATTAAAACCTGTCCCAACGGAGAAGGCTGGACTGGTGGTCTCTGGCACTGGGACTCGCAGACGTTGATGGGCAGCTTTGCTTTAGTTAGGTAAGGGTATCAAGGGGGATGGAGAAAAGGCGCGTAAATGGAGTTGAGTTGCAGATCAGCCATGATCTAATTGAATGGTGAAACAAGCTCGAGGCGTTGAATGGCCTACTCCTGTTCCTACGACAGGAGTGCTGTAAACAATTATGTGAGGTCTTTAGTATAATGATCGGATGCAAGGCTCTGAGTAAAGGGATGGTTCCAGGTGAAGGTTGGGACGTAAGTGGCCCTGCACTGCAACCTAGGGAATGATGGTAAATCCATTTGCTTTAGCAGGGTGAGAGGGAGATGACTGTAAATGGTTGACATGCTTAATACACTACATTCCTGGTAGGCACAGCTGACTCTTCTAACCATTCTGGTCTGGCAAAGCGATTAAACATTTGCCGGCAATGAGTTACCAGATGTTGTCGTATTGGCCCTGACTGTCCCAGTCACCCCCTCCCACTGCTCTCCTCAGGCACCTGCATCGCACTGGTCCAAGGACTGCCTCTGCCTATCTCCCTCCAACTACATGAGTGGACCACGGGGCTCTCTCATTGATTGACAGGAAAGCTTTCAGCTCTGCTGCATAGCCGTTTTCCTGTGTGGTGGCTGCTGCAGATTTTTAAATGCTGCAGCACCGTGCTATTTCCTGCCCCCCACCTTCCCTACCTAAAGACGAGGTCCCAATGAGCTGGTGCGCTTGATGATGGGACCTCACCAGGTGTTCAGAGGAACATAGCAACAGAAAGAGGCGCATTCAAACCCTTGAGCCTGTTCGACATACATTTACACTAGGCTGACCCCATAAACTGAGGCAGAGGAAATCCATTTCCCGTTGAGGCAGGGGCATGAATCACACTCTACCCATGCGGCCATGAAAGGGTTAAAAAGAGCTAAAATGAGGGGATTAAGGAACAGAGCATATATCCAACCATATTATGAACATGCCCAGAAGGGAAGTCTGGTTTAACGTGGCCAAAGTGCACAAACCATGAATCACTAACTGAGGAATGTATTGAGAGATAACGTATAGGGTCACAAGACCAATGCACACAGGTCACAAGAATTTGCATCCGAAGCCAACTGTATGATGGAAGAAATGTATATGTGTAATGCACCTAATTGCGAAACAGTTGCCACGACTCAGAACAAAACCTGTATATAAGGCAGGAGATTTTCAGCGATTGGGGAGCATTCGTCCCAGGATGAGTGTCTCCCCTGTCGACTTGTAAATAAAGCTGATTTACTGAACGAACCTCCGGACTCCGAGTGATTGATTGGGAATAAGGCGGACGTCGACCCTTTATATCAGAGGGTCCGTCTCGGGGAGGAGAAGCTCTCCCGGTTTACCCTTACAGGCCATCTGAGTAGAAAGTCCAGCAATGACTTGACACTGGGAGCCCTCTGGTACCTCGCCCAGCTGTGAACCCTCATGATGATGGGCTATTTGACCTTGTATTGTATCACAGCCCTGTTGCCCTCCTATATGTGCAGTTTTCGGCCCCAGCTAAGCTTAATTGCCTCGGCACAGACTATGAATTGAACCCAGGATTTTCCTGATCTCCATGGCTCACCTTGACAGTGGGCTTTGCACTAGGCCAATGGACCTTCTGGGAGGCCATGAACCTCACGTTACATTAGCTTTTGGATGCAATTTTATTTTTTCAACTCGTGGGTGCTTAATGTGGTCAGCTAAAGCTTGCATGTCACGTGGGGGAGGGAAATGTTACTCATGCAAAAGCCACAGAAGGCACCACAAAAAATAGCAGGCACTGAGCCCAGATTCCTGGAATTGGGATTACTCGAAGACTTTCCTTCCTGTATGTTTCTCAGAACAGCAGCGTCTGAAATAATCAGAGCCAATTTCTGTCCAAATATTGAGATTAACTCTTGGGTGTCTAATCTACTGAAGCTTCGAGCTGTTGATGAATATTTTTTTGTCTCAATGTGCATGATGGACACAGTAGGCCAGAGGGCTGGACCCCAATAGGCATCTATAGTCCTGAATGTAGCTAATCAACTTCAAAATTCTTGTTATGTTTTCTCCTTGCGCAATCCAGATCAGGTCCAATATGGATTGAAGGCAGGGTACGCCTCCCTTTATAGTTCCCCAATAATGTGTCTGAATCCCTACTACAGGGTGAATTGTCCATGCCCCACACTTGCCATCCATCTAACTCCAAGGCCCTTCTGAGTGAGGTTGCCGATTTAAAGTACCAAATTGTATGCAGCTCTGTGCTGGAGACGTGTAGCAGCTCAAAGCCGGTTTGAGGCTGCCTCTGACCCATTTCGCTTGGGACCTATTTCATCCCTATGGACTGGGCTGGATCAAACTGAAATACACGAGGCAAAAGGAACAGTGCACCAACTCGCCTCACAGATTGAGCTGTCTTCTCTAGCTGCTGGGTCAGAGGATAGAACGAAGGTGTGCTCTGCAACATTTTTACTTTGTTTTTTTCCCCTTGTTAAACTGTGACAGGGGAATGTGTGACAGGGGAATGTGTAACAGGGGCATCTGTGACGGGGATTGTGTGACGGGGAATGTGTGACAGGAGAATCTGTGACAGGAGACTTGTAACAGGGGAATCTGTGACAGGGGAATGTATAACAGGGGAATCTGTGACGGGGAATGTGTGACAGGAGAATCTGTGACAGGGGAATGTGTGACAGGAGAATCTGTGACAGGGGAATGTGTAACAGGGGCATCTGTGACGGGGAATGTGTGACAGGAGAATCTGTGACGGGGAATGTGTGACAGGAGAATCTGTGACTGGGGAATGTGTGACAGGAGAATCTGTGACTGGGGAATCTGTGACAGGGGAATGTGTGACAGGGGAATGTGTGACAGGAGAATCTGTGACAGGGGAATCTGTGACAGGGGAATGTGTGACAGGGGAATGTGTGACAGGGGAATGTGTGACAGGAGAATCTGTGACTGGGGAATGTGTAACAGGAGAATGTGTGACAGGGGAATGTGTGACAGGAGAATCTGTGACAGGGGAATCTGTGACAGGGGAATCTGTGACAGGGGAATGTGTGACAGGGGAATCTGTGACAGGGGAATGTGTGACAGGGGAATCTGTGACAGGGGAATCTGTGACAGGGGAATCTGTGACAGGGGAATGTGTGACAGGGGAATGTGTGACATGAGAAGCTGTGACAGGGGTATCTGTGACGGGGAATGTGTCAGGAATGTGTGACGGGGAATGTGTGACGGGAATGTGTGATGGGAATGTGTGACAGGAGAATGTGTGACATGAGAAGCTGTGACAATGGAATCTGTGACAGGGGTATCTGTGACAGGGGAATGTGTGACAGGGGAATGTGTAATGTGTGACAGGGGAATGTGTCGGGAATGTGTGATGGGGAATGTGTGATGGGGAATCTGTGACAGGGGAATGTGTGACGGGGAATCTGTGACAGGGGAATGTGTGACGGGGAATCTGACAGGAAGCTGTGACAGGGAAGCTGTGACAGGGAAGCTGTGACAGGGGAAGCTGTGACAGGGGAATGTGTGACAGGGGAATGTGTGACGGGAATTTGTAACAGGGGGAAGTTGTAACAGGGGAAAGTTGTAACAGGAAGCTGTGACAGGGAAAGTTGTGAAAGGGAGAATCTGGGAACACTTTTATCACAACAAGGTTGTACTCGAGTGCCTTGAGCAGACATTTGAGCACAGTCTGTGCCAGTGTCATATACTTGTAAACAAATGAAAGAGTTAGGCAGACACTTTTCCATGGAGATGGTGCCCCTTTAATACAGAAATTAGTTTGCAAAGATTTGCAGAGAAGGCAGAGAAACATTGGTCAAAATAAAACCCGGAATAGCGACTTATCTCCCTGGCAAGGTTGGGATCCTTCTCCGATAAGCCGTTAGTGATGCAGAATTTGACAACATCCTTCACTCAGCCCATCTGACATGCCTTGTGAGCACTGATAGAAAGCAGCTGAGCCTGCCTGATAATATTCTTAATCTGCCCAAGTCTACGTTCAACAGCAGGAATCCACACGCACCAGGGGAAGGGATGCGAGCCGTGGCTGCAACACCTCTTTGCTTTAATAGGCTGCCACTCTGGCGCTGTCTTGCAGTGGTTCAGACTGCAAACCCGTTGAACTGGATAGAACCGGGTCCATTTAATACAGTAACAGGGCGTATCACAACAACAACAGCAACAATTTGCATTTATATAGCGCCTTTCACGTAGTAAAACGTCCCGAGGCAGTTCACAGGCACGTCATCAGACAAAATTTGACACCGAGCCACATAAAGCGATATTATGATAGGGTCAAAGTGATAGGTATTAAGGAGTGTCTTAAAAGAGGAGAGTGAGGTAGAGAGGTGGTTACCCCTGTCACAGCTTCCTGTTACAGCTTCCCTGTCACAGCTTCCTGTCAGATTCCCCTGTCACACATTTCCCTGTCACACATTCCCGACACATTCCCCTGTCACAAATACCCCTGTCACAGATTCCCCTGTCACAGCTTCTCATGTCACACATTCCCCTGTCACACATTCCCCTGTCAAAGGTTCCCCTGTCACAGTTTCTCATGTCATGCATTCCCCTGTCACACGTTCCCCTGTCACAGATTCCCCTGTACTGAGACACCCCGATCAGGAAAATCCCAGGCATGAGCCTTGGCCTGTGCTAAGTTGGATGAACTCAGTTGGCTTGTTGACGGAGGTGGTCCAATCAGCCCCAGGATAGGAAGTGGAACAGTCAGTGTTGAGTGACCCCGATTGGAAAGTGTGTCGATCTCATGTGATGTCGGTTGTGATTGTCTCCTTCTAGAACATAGAATCATAGAAAAAAAGGAGCAGGAGTAGGCCATTCAGCCCTTCGAGCCTGCTCCACCATTCAATATGATCATGGCTGATCCTCTATCGCAATACCATATTCCTGCTCTCTCCCCATACCCCTTGATGACTTTTGTGCCTAGAAATCTATCTATCTCCTTCTTAAATATATTCAGTGACTTGGCCTCCACAGCCTTCTGTGGTAGAGAATTCCACAGGTTCACCACGCTCTGAGTGAAGAAATTTCTCCTCATCTCAGTCCTAAGTGTCCTACCCCGTATCCTGAGACTGTGACCCCTCATTCTAGAGCCCCCAGCCAGGGGAAACATCCTCCCTTCATCCAGTCTGTCTAGCCATGTCAGAATTTTATACATTTCAATGAGGTCCCCCTCTCATTCTTCTAAACTCTAGTGAATACAGGCCTAGTCGACCCAATCTCTCCTCATACGACAGTCCTGCCATCCCAGGAATCAGTCTGGTGAACCTTCGCTGCACTCCCTCTGTGGCAAGTATATCCTTTCTTAGGTAAGGAGACGACAACTGCACACAGTGTGTGGTCTCACCAAGGCCCTGTATAACTGTAGTAAGGCATCCTTGCTCCTGTACTCAAATCCTCATGTGGTATCTCATCCAAGTGGCCATATATGTTTCTATGTTTGGACACTCTGTGGCCCACACACAGACCACTGAAGTGAGATAGCACCACTTGCCGATTCCTCTCATACCCCCCTAACATGAGTCGCAAAGGGAAAAAAAGAACGTTCACACCCTGAGGACGTCCCAAAGTGCTTCACAGCCAATGGATTATGTTGGAAGTGTGCCACTGTTGTTTTGTAGGCAAACGTGGCAGCCAGTTTGCGTACAGCAAGATCCCACAGAGACCAAGTGAAAAGGGAGAAAACTGGGACATGGAGTTTGGAAAATAAAGTTGATAGAGGGATAGGAGAGGGACGTGGGATGTAAGGGGTGGGGGGGAGATGTTCAACTTGCAGCCCAGGTGGAAAACTGGTGGTGGATTGGCCACCTGTTAGAGAAACAGCCTGATTTTAATTTCCATTCAAATCAATTGAAATGAAGATTGCACATTTCCCACACGGCTTGGTATTAACTGGAAACTTAAAGGCGAATTTGAACTCATGGTGGGAATCGGTGGTGCGATAATATTATTTCACATTACAAACCAAATATTCAATACAATTCAAATTTTACCCGTGCATCAACGCTGACATATGGCTTAGTAAAAAGTGCAAGAGCTCCATTTTACTCCTGGATAGACTCAGTGGCCCCAACATCATCCAACACCCACACAGCCCTAAACAATCAAACGGCACTGGACCTTCCTCTCAATCCAGAGCATTTGCCTCCTTCGTAGCTATCATTGCTATAAGTTCAAACAGTAATGGGTCACCTGTGGTTCAGTCGTAACCTCTGTATCAGAAGGTTGTGGGTTCAAGTCCCATTCCAGACACTTGAGCACAGAATCCAGGCTGAAACTTCAGTGCAGTACTGAGGGAGTGCTGCACTGTCAGAGGTGCCATCTTTAAGATGCAACACTAAACCGCAAACAACACCATTAAAGCAGATTAACTGGTTATTTATCTCATTTGTGGGAGCTTGCTGTGCGCAATTTGGCTGCCGCGTTTCCTACACTATAACAGTGACTACGTTTCAAAAGTACTTCATTGGCTGTAAAGCGCTTTTGGAAGTCCTGAGGTTGTCAAAGGCGCTATATAAATGTAAGTTCCTTGTTGGTTTCAACAGAAGATCTTCATCTTTGAGTCTCTTCACTCTTAGTGGGTGGGCGCAGGCCGATTCATCAATCTTCATGTCAGAGTACGGCTCCGTGCCACTAACAGTGTTGACAGAAGCTCTCTATGTGAACGCTGTGTAGCTTTCACCTCCATCCTTTCACCCAGCCAACATAGTACAGGGTCCCCATCAGTGCCAAGGCAAACAGTTTGGGTCCGCAACGTTTTTGCCAAATTTGTGGCAGAAAGGGAAGGCTGGGAACCGAAAATGCCAAGCCCCACCCCCTTTTCTCTGCCCGTCCAAATTCACGGCCCATTTGGGGGTGGGACCGTAATAGGCCCTGCCCCCAAACAGAGGCACAACTCCTATGCTTGCTGACCTACCTTGGCTCCTAGTCTGGCAACAGCTTGAATTTAAAATTCTCATTCTTGTGTTCAAAATCCCTCCAGGGCCTCGCCCCTCCCTATATCGATAACCTCCTCCAGCTCTACAATCCTCCGAGATCGCTGCGTTCCTCCAACTCTGGCGTCCTGCGCACCCCCGATTTTTATCGTCCCACCATTGGCAGTCGTGCCTTCAGCTGCCTCGCTCTAACCTCTGGAATTCCCTTCCTAATCCTCTCCGCATATCCACATCTCTCTCATCCATTAAGACGCTCCTTAAAACCTGCCTCTTTGACCAAGCTTTTGGTCAGCTGTCCCAATATCAGCTTTATGTGGCTCGGTGTCAAATTTTGTTTGCTAACGCTCCTATGAAGTGCCTTGTGGCATTTTGCTACATTAAAGGCACTGTATAAATGCAAGTTGTTGTTGTGGAGGGGGATGATTCGTTCTGTGACTGAGCACACACTTTGTATTTTATCTCTTGTCTACCCCAAACTGCTGCCAACACGAGCCAGGAAATGAGAAAGAAAGAGAGCAAGAGTGTATGAGAAAGGTTTCTACCACTGATGCCACAAGCTGAGCAAATTAATTTTACTTCATAAATTAGCATATGCAGGTTCAATATTGGTCAAAATATTTCTTAACAATGAGTTTTGTCCTCTCTCTTTCCTTTGTTACTCTCCACCCCCTTGCTAACGTTAAAAAAACAGGAAATATTAAACAGTTCAATACCGATCGTTTACAAGGGCCAATTACAAGAGAATGCAACCATCTCTGGAAATGAATTAGAATAGCCAATCAGAGACGCGCAGAAACACCCTAGCAACAGAAACTTGATTGTACTTCGAGATGCTCCAGCTTGATGGGAGGATAGAGAAGGTCACAGTCCAGGGCGAGATATTGAGAGTAGAACAAAGTCATTAAAAGTCACTCCCTCCTGTATCAGGGTATCTCCACTTCAGTCACATTTACCTGCTTTGTTTTCCCTGCATAAATAGGTAACTGGTGTCTGTGCTCAGAACAATCAGTGACCAGAGACTGTAACCTCATCAGCCCGTAGCTTTCTATTGTTAGGATGTCATATGGGAACAGTCTGAGACCTGGATACAGGGAGTTAGGACTGGTCTACGGGAATAGTTTGAGACATGGATATAATAGGGGGTGGCGTGTGCGCCCAGTCAGCTTCACCTCTGACTGTCCCTTGAGCGGTTCGAATCGCTCCCACACCCCTGGGTTCTAGACACTGGACTTAGGTACAGGCAGCGATACAAGTGGTTTGGTGTAAGAAAACCAAGATTTTATTAAAACAGAACAGAACACAATCTTATGAGAATTACTGGTATAAAATACAGGCATAAACAATTACACTTATATGGGAATGGGGAACACACGGCACATCGAGGGAAAACAACTACATTAACAATCCCCCTTATCCTTATCCCACCCCCTATACCTAACTAGATTAAGCTATGAAGGGCCAGGAATTCATGCTCACCAATCCAAAACCTGTTGCTTTAATGGTTGTGAGTTTTGAGGTTTGGTCTTGCTGTCATTTGGGTTACCCCGTCGCCACGTGGTCTCAGGACGCGGCGCTGGAGTTGTTGATGCGACACACCTTCCCTCTCCTCAGCTACCGTTGTCGTCTCGTCGCGATGGGTTTTCTTCTTCTTCTCCCTCGGGCGGTCGTCGGCGGTAACGTTGTGGTTGGGGGTCGGTTGGCGGTTTTCACTGCTTACTTGATTTTACTACCCATCCTTTGAACGCCAGTATATTTGTCGCGGGCGTGGGCACCCGCGTCTAATGCCTGCTTATTCGCAGTGTTCAAATGCCAACTTATTCTCACTGTCCATACATACACTGCTAATTTCTTCCCCAAACGCCAGCTTATAACTAGGCGTTTGGTTTTTACCAATGCGTCTTTTGCTGCCCTTCTCTGCATTTGTCAGTTTTACCTTCTTCTTCATCTCGTCTCATCTCGCCTCGTCCCTTTGTGGCCTGTGTGTCCTGTGTGGCTTTGAACTCGGGTCTCGTTCTCCTCTCGTGTTTGGTCCTGGTGTAATGGGCATCCTTGGTTGTTGAGCGGTGCGGGGAGCGAGAAGAGAACCTGCCACGAGGCCAGGGCACGAGTACGAGCAGCAGCAGGCCAAGGCCAAACAAGAGGTCAGAGTCAAGAGACAAGAGAGTGATTGCTACTGATGGGCTTACAGTTATAACCGTTCTTCCACTCCTTATCTGCGCGCCAAATCAGGTCAGTCCATTGTTTAACTTTTGGCAGACTTGTTTTAAATGATTACAACCATTTGTTTTAACGACTTTAGGAGTGGTTGTCTCCGGGTCTAATGGCCCTGATGTCCTGGTTGCTTTGTCATGGATAAGACTTAATTGTCCCCATCCTACCTTGATGGCTACTGTGAGCTGTTATCGATTAAACATGCAGAAAGCTAATGGCCACGTTTATAGGCCCATTCTACTTTGATTTGACTCAAGTCGAATAAATGCGTATTCTGTGTTTACTTTGTCTGGCTGGCTCTCGAGAGTCCTGTTCTCACAGATTCCTCATTTTAAATATCATCCCTGAGCCTGCTTGTCTGCAGAGTCTTGCTTTTAAAAATCCTGTCAATTTTGGTCACGAGGTTTACAGAAGCCATTTTGGGTACCCTGCTTTTAATAACTTGTCCAAAACAGGGTCCCTTGATCCATAACTCGGGGAGTGTGGGAATTTTGAGAACCCTGCAACTTACAATATAGGGAGCTAGCGTTGGTCTATGGGAATAGTCTCAGACCTGGATATTAGGAGTTATGGCTGGTCTACAGGAATAGTTTGAGATATGGATATAGGGAGCTAGAGCTGGTCTATTCCCTCTGATCCTCTTCTATAGTCAGTTCCTCCTGCTTGGGTACAGAGCACCAGGCATTCTCTGGCACATCAGCATCTTCATGGTTGAGCCTAGATAGTGAATGCCAGTTGGCTAATTGAGCTTCCACGGCATCACCTCCCGAGCCAAGGATGGCCCTAATTTCACCTGCCTTCATGGGTTTTCAAGCAGAGGTCACTGGACAACAATCAAGAGCAGGATCCCTGCCTGACTTGTCTGTCTTTAATCCAGGGGTGCTGAGGCCAATGGGAGTATCCTCCCTTCGCTTCCACCATGAGTGCCCCGGCTGAGACCAGTGAGGTAATGGGCCTATACTCTCTGGAGTTTAGAAGAATGAGAGGTGATCTCATTGAAACATACAAGATTCTGAGGGGGATTGACAGGGTAGATGCTGAGAGGTTGTTTCCCCTGGCTGGAGAGTCCAGAACTAGGGGGCATAGTCTCAGGATAAGGGGTAGGCCATTTAAGACTGAGATGAGGAGGAATTTCTTCACTCAGAGGGTTGTGAATCTTTGGAATTCCCTGCCCCAGAGGGCTGTGAATGCTGAGTATATTCAAAGCTGAGATAGATAGATCTTGGACTCTAGGGGAATCAAGGGATATGGAGATCAGGCGGGAAAGTGGAGTTGAGGTCGATGATCAGCCATGATCTTATTGAATGGCGGAGCAGGCTCAAGGGGCCGTATGGCCTACTCCTGCTCCTATTTCTTATGTTCTTATGTTCTAACACATCCCACAGATCAAGCCTGACATCCTCCTCATCTGCACGTCTCAGTATCAAAAACTGAGGCATTGGTGAGCTCTCGAGATGCCCTTTCTGACTTACAGGTGCACATTGCAGCATCCATCACCAATAAGGCCAAGGCTACCATTTTTGGAATTGCATGCTCTTGGAGCAATGCTATCCCATCATGCATTTGCTACTTCAATCATTACTTTTTGAAGAAGAGCAGGAGAGTTCTCCCCGGTGTCCTGGCCAATGTTTATCTCTCAATCATAGAGTCATTGGGCTAAAAATTCAGTGGCGCCCCGCTCGCCTGGGCGCCGGAAGTCCCGACCCGGAAGGAGCCGATTGCGCCAGCGCGATATTCAGTTTGAGCACCCCAAACGGAAACGGGGCGCTGCTCGAGGTGCAGAGCCCGGCACCGAGGAGAGGTGCCGGGCTCTTGGGACACAGCCGGCACTGCCCGGGGGCGGGGGGATCAGGAGGCCGGGGAGGGCGGCGCGAGGAGGCGCTGGCAGGCGGCCAGCGGAAAAAATGGCCGCTCCGCACCTTCCCTTTAATTAGCGCCACTACCGCCACAGGTAGGCCCCCCCTGAACCGGTCACGAATTGCAACCGGCGCTACGGGGGGGTGGTGGTGCGACCCAATATTGCGTTCGGGGCAGTAGCGGGGCGCTGCGCACACCGATGACATCATCGGTGGCGGCGCAGCACTACAGGCTAACGCCACCATTAGCGCCCCACTAAATTTCGCGGGAGGCGTGGCCAGTGGCGCTAAAACCACTAGGTGCCCTCTTTAGGCGCTAACTGGTGGCACAGCCCACCGAATTTCTAGGCCGTCATAGGGCAAGATTGTCATTGGGCCGTGGAGTCGGGATTGGTGGCGTGGGGGGGGGGGGTTAAAATCCCGAAATCAGGGATCCCGACCCCAACCCGCATCCAAACCCGCCTCCATGTCAGTTTCAAAGGAGGCGGGTACCCGACCCGCACTGTGAGCCGCCTACCCGAGGCGGGAAGGGATTAGTGCCAATTAACTGCCTGTTAACAGGTAGTTAACAGGCAGTTTTTAGCCTAATCCCTATTTTTAATGCTGAAGTGTGGGATTCCTGACGGCTCCAAACCACGCCAAGTTAGAGGAGGTGGACCGTCGGGTTGAAGGACTTGGAGGGTTCGAGATGTCGGTGTTCAGGTGAGTGATGTGTGCATGAGTGCAAAGGTAAGTGTGTTTGGTGTGTGTAAAGTGATTAAAGAAGTTTAAATGACCTTTCCTTACCTTTTCAGCCTTCCTTCCTTTAGGTCCCGGGAGTCCCTCATCTCACCGGCACAGAAAGCAGAATGGCTGCTGTTGGATCCGTGGTTCAGTGGATAAATAATCACACGGATGCTGTACATAAAGAAATAACAAGTCTTTACTGGAGGAGGGTAATCTCTAGACTGGGGTGTTGTGTATGTACCTTTAAGAGAATAACTGGTCTCAGACTGCAGTACCGGCAGTGACCACCCCTGTATAAAAGGCGCTAGCGAGCCTCTGTTGTTTCAGTTTCACTATTGACTTCCATCAGTAAAGATTTGTTCTGTTCAACTCCTGCTGGTCCGTGTCTCAATCATTCACGGACGTAATACTGGCGACGAGCAGATACGAACCTACCTACAGTCTGCACCACCTCCTGGGATCCATTCCTACAGCGAAGTGAGCAGAGGTCGAGGCCAGAAAGAAAAGAAAGTAAGAGGCAGTAGAAACGGACGTCGACCGTGGGCATCTGCCCTGTGTTTGCAGAGTTGAAGATTGCTGGAGAAGCTGTCGGAAGCGGGGCCTGGTTCCTGTCGACGGTGCTTCAGCTAATCGGGCTGGTGGCAGGTAGTGCACTGATCTTTCCTGGGCTGCGGCGGTCGCGAACTCGAGCGGGTGGTTTGCAACGGGGCCGAGCAGCGTTGTCGGGAAGAAGAGAGAGAGAGGGTGGAGCACACAGGGCGCGGCCGGTGCTACGAAGCCGGGCTGCGTATAGACCCGCGAAGAGGGAGGCAAGAGTCCCACAGGGTTGTTCCATGACGGGAAAAGAATTTAAAAAAAAGAAATATTAAACGTGCAAGAAACCGCGAGGAGCTGCAGGTTGCAACGGGAACCGCGGAAAGCAGCGCTAACAACAGCGGGGAAGAAGGCAAAGCACGGGAGGCGCCATCTTAATCAGCGGGGCAGAAGGCAAAGCGCGGGAGGTGCCATTTTGTTAAATCGGGGAAGAAGGCAAAGCGCGGGAGGCGCCATTTTAGATTTGCAAGATGCCGAAGACTGGCTGTATCACTGCTTTTGATAATACAATAGAGGACTGGACCACGTATGTGGAAAGAGTCGAGGTATATTTCGAGGCAAACGAAATAGCGGAGGAGAAAAAGGCATCGATATTGCTAAACGTAATGGGCGCTAGAACGTACGGCCTATTGCGGGACCTGATTACTCCAGCCAAACCGAAGGCGAAGAGTTTTAACGAAATTGTTGCTGTCCTACAGGAACACCTAAACCCTGCACCGCTGTTGATAGCAGAAAGATTTAAATTCCACAGGAGAACTCAGAATAAAGATGAGAGCAATGCTGAGTACCTTACGGAACTACGCAAGCTATCAAAGCACTGCCAGTTTGGAGCAGGACTGGCAGGTACCCTACGGGACAAATTTGTCTGTGGACTCCGGAGTGAAGGAACACAGAAGAAGTTACTCTCAGAGAAAGAGCTGACGCTAGATAAGGCTTTCAGCGTGGCAGTATCATATGAAGCAGCAGCCAGGGGAGCTGCAGAAATTCAACAAAAACCACAGGCATACTGCACCCACGAAATGACACGGGGATTTGCAAAATGTTATCGCTGCGGCAGAACTAACCATGACCAGAAGGACTGCTGGTCCAAAGACAAAATATGCAGGCAATGCGGGAAGATGGGACACATTGCACGAGTTTGCAGGTCTGGGAAGAAGACCAGTGACAACAAAAAGGCTACTAAGGAACCGTACAAGAAAGTACAAAAGATGACGGACAGTAGTTCCGAAGACCAGATGAGCGATAGTGAATCCGGGAACAGGAGACTAAGCTGTCTCAAACTTCACAATGTAATCGCAAAAGAGGATCACCGAACCATTTGGGTCACCCTCACGATAGCAGGGTCCCAAGTTAAAATGGAATTGGATACAGGATCAGCGCTAACCGTCATGAATCGACGAGACTACGAGCGGCTATTTTCACACATACCCTTGAGAGAGACATCCATCGTCTTGACGATGTATACGGGGCAAAAAGTGTACCCCAGAGGAAAAATAAGGGTGCCTGTCGAATACAACAGCAAGGAAATACGGAAATTGTATCTCTACATACTGCCAAATGGTGAACCACCATTATTGGGATGGGAATGGATCAGGAAGATAATCTTAGATTGGCACTCCATTCATGCAATGACGGTGGACGGTAAAAAAGATGACGACGTCACTCCTGGACGATTGTCAACAATCTTAGCTAACGCCAAAGAGGTATTTCAACAAGAACTGGGCACTCTTAAAGGCGTAACCACCTCGATAAAAATAGAAGAGAATGCAATTCCCAAGTTTTTCAAAGCAAGACCGGCACCATATGCAATTCGCCCAGCCGTCGAGGCAGAGCTGGAGAATCTGGAGAAGGCAGGCGTGTTGTCTAAGGTCGACTGGAGCGAGTGGGCGACACCCATCGTTCCTGTCATGAAGAAAAAGATAAGCAATAAGTCCGGGGAGCCAAGGAAGATTCGCATCTGTGGGGATTTCAAGGTGACGGTGAACCCAGTCCTTCACACAGTACAATATCCTCTTCCAAGGATAGAAGACATCTTCACCTCGCTGTCTGGAGGGAAGCGTTTTACAAAAATTGACCTAGCACAAGCATATTTGCAGATGGAGGTTGAAGAGTCCTCCAGGAAGTATCTCACGATAGACACTCACAAATGTCTTTACCAGTATCATCGATTGGTATTCGGAGTAGCATCGGCTCCGGCGATATGGCAAAGAGCGATGGAACAAGTCCTGCAAGGGATTCCGGGGACTCAGTGTTACTTGGACGACATCCTTGTGACAGGTGAAGATGACAGTGAACACCTTAACAACCTAGAACAGGTGCTCACTAGATTACCGGAACATGGGCTGCGAGCCAACCGCCCCAAGTGCGAATTTTTAAAGAAACAGATATCCTATTGTGGCCACATAAATTCCTTGATGGTTTAGAGAGGCCGATAGCTTTTGCGTCACGCTCGTTAACTTCTGCCGAGCGTAACTACGCCCAGATTGACAGAGAGGCCCTCAGCCTAGTGTGGGGGGTGAAGAAGTTCAATCACTACCTGCACGGTCAAAAATTTACTCTATTAACCGATCATCAACCTCTTGTCTCCATTTTCAACCCTCAGAAGGGCGTACCGATAATGACAGCACAACGGCTGCAGAGGTGGTCCCTTTTCCTAGGGGCACACCAATATGACATCGAGTACAAAGGAACTCAACAGCATGGAAATGCTGATGGATTGTCACGCCTACCGTTGCCGACGGTGGAAGAAGAAGACCTTGCAGTGGATCCAATGGAGTTATTCCACTCGACCATAGTCGAATGTCTCCCTGTGACGAATGCAAACATAGAAAAGGAAACACGGAATGACCCGACACTATCACGGGTCTATGATTTAACGGTGAAGGGATGGCCAGCACATGGCGAACCACTGCTGCCAGCATTCTCGCCGAGAAGAGAACAGCTGTCAGTGTGCAGAGGAACCTTGATGTGTGGATCCAGAGTAGTAATTCCACCTAAGTTGACGGATAGAGTGCTCAATGAGCTTCATGAGGGTCATCTGGGTGGGGTAAAAATGAAGAACTTAGCCAGAGCATTTGTGTGGTGGCCGGGAATCGATAGAGAAATCGAAGAGATGACCAAGAGCTGTGCAGGATGCCAGAAGGTCCAAAACGCCCCACCACAAGCTCCTCTGCATCCATGGAAGTGGCCCTCATCTCCATGGCAAAGGGTGCACATTGATTTTGCTGGTCCCTTCATGGACTTGATGTTTTTAATTGCGGTGGATGCACATTCAAAGTGGCCAGAGGTAATAAAAATGTCCTCAACCACCATGGAAAAAACGATCACAGTTTTACGAACCATATTCGCCAGGAATGGGCTGCCTGAACAGATTTGCTCTGACAATGGACCACAGTTTGTGTCTGAAGAGTTCCGGAGGTTCTTAAAGAACAATGGTGTTAAGCATTACACATCTGCCCCATATCATCCAGCCACTAATGGATTGGCCGAGAGGTTTGTCCAAACATTCAAGAAGGCTATCAAGGCAATGTGTAATGAAGATATACCCCTACAACACAAGGTGGACAACTTCTTGTTTGCCTACCGGAATGCGACACATGCGGTTACCAACCAAACTCCAGCCATGATGTTCTTCAATCGATGACTACGATGCCGCTTGGATTTAGTTAAGCCAAACGTCCGAAGAGATGTTGAGAGCAGGCAGTTTCAGAATATGAATGAAAGGCTGACCAGGAGTTTTAAGATAGGTCAACCAGTTTTGGCCCGGGACTACCGCACTGAGAAATGGCAGCCAGGAACGATTTGTACACGACAAGGACCTCTCATGTATACCGTGGACGTTGGGGAGAGCATTGTAAGACACCATGCTGACCAGATTCTAGAGTCACTGGAAAACGTCAACTCCACACCACGATCTGATACACCTGGTAATGAAATCGACGTTCCAATTGCAGCTACCGCAGAACCGGTAATATTGGAAGCAGATGAACCAAACAACGACATTGATCCCGACTCAACATTGCCAGAAGAACCTGATACCCCAAAGAGGTGTTATCCAGACAGAATCAGGAAGCCTCCTCAAAGACTGAACTTATAATTGCTGAATAACAACAGAAAATGCTGGAAAAACTCCGCAGGTCAGGCAACATCCGTGGAGAGAAATTTGAGTTGACGTTTCAGGTTGGACCCTCGAAACGTCAACTCAAATTTCTCTCCACGGATGTTGCCTGACCTGCTGAGTTTTTCCAGCATTTTCTGTTGTTATTTCGGATTTCCAACATCTGCAGTATTTTGCTATCATCCTTATAATTGCTTAAACTTAACCAATGTATCTAGCAACCGTAATTGTGGTTGTAATTAGTTATCATTTAGCTGTTAAATGAATGTTATGTACTGTTTATCTAAAAGGGGAGGAATTGTTGTGTATGTACCTTTAAGAGAATAACTGGTCTCAGACTGCAGTACCAGCAGTGACCACCCCTGTATAAAAGGCACTAGCGAGCCTCTGTTGTTTCAGTTTCACTGTTGACTTCCATCAGTAAAGATTTGTTCTGTTCAACTCCTGCTGGTCCGTGTCTCAATCATTCACGGACGTAATATGGGGTACAGAGGCATGCGCACAGTTTATATACCGGTGTGGTCACTGCCGGTACTACAGTATACAGGAGCTGTAAAAAGTAGTTCTGACTTAAAGCACATACACTACAATTCCTCCCTTTTTAGATTAATAATACCCCATTAATATTCAAATAACAATTACATTTTTACATGTACATTCAATAACAAAAGTCCATTTATAGATTCAGTCTTTGGGGCGGCTTCCTGACCCTTTCGGGATAGCGCCTTTCCGGAGGTTCTTGTTCTTGGTGCAGAGGCGATTCTGACCCCCTTTCATCGGGTAGTTCATCGGGTTCTACTGCTACTGGGTCTGAAGTAGATACTACCGGTATGTCGGGTTCATCCCCCGGTACTCGAGACATGGGGTTGACGCATTCCTGTGATGCTAAGATCTGATCGACGTGGCGTCTCACAATGTTCTCCCCGACATCCACTGTGTACATTAATGGCCCCTGCCTTGTACATATCGTTCCGGGTTGCCACTTCTCTGTTCGATAGTCCCGGGGCAAGACTGGTTGCCCTACATTGAAGCTCCTTGTCGGCTTCTCATTGATGTGCTGGAATTGTTTGTCCTCAACATTTCTTCGCACATTTGGTCTGAGCAAGTCCAGACGAGATCGCAACCTTCGGTTAAAGAACATCATGGCCGGGGTCTGGTTGGTGACTGCATGTGTCGCGTTTCGGTAGGCTCATAAGAAATTGTCCATCTTATGCTGTAGTGGAATTTCCTCGTTGCACATGGTTTTTATCGCCTTCTTAAAGGTTTGTACGAACCTCTCAGCCAACCCATTGGTGGCTGGATGATATGGGGCGGATGTGTAATGCCTTACCCCATGCCTTTTCATGAATTTTTGGAACTCGTCGGACACAAACTGTGGTCCATTATCAGAGCAGATATGCTCTGGTAAACCGTTTCTGGCAAATATGGTCCGTAGGGCTGCAATCGTTTTCTCTGCAGTGGTTGAAGACATCTTTATCACCTCAGGCCACTTTGAATGAGCATCCACTGCTATTAAGAACATTCAGTCCATGAATGGTCCAGCGAAATCAATGTGCACCCGTTACCATGGAGAGGAGAGCCACTCCCATGGGTGTAGAGGGGCATGTGGTGGTGCATTTTGGACCTTCTGGCATCCTAAGCAGCTCTTAGTTAGGTCTTCGATTTGTTGATCGATTCCCGGCCACCACACATAAGCCCTAGCTAGGCTTTTCATTTTCACTCCCCCCAGATGACCTTCATGTAGCTCATTTAGCACTCTCTCCCTTAACTTGGGTGGAATCACCACTCTGGATCCACACATCACTGTCCCCTGACAGCTGTTCTCTTCTGGATGAGAATGCTGGCAACAGTGAGTCGCCATGTGTTGGCCATCCCCTCACCGTCAATTCATATACCCGTGACAGCGTCAGATCATTGCGGGTCTCCTTCTCTATATCCGCGTTTGTTACTGGCAATCGTTCAATTATCGATGAATAGAATATCTCGATAGGGTCCACTGCTGGTGCTTCCTCCACAGTAGGTAGTGGCAGGCGCGATAGCCCATCAGCGTTCCCATGTTGTCTCGTGCCTTTATATTCTATTTCATATTGATTCGCCCCTAGAAACAGGGACCATCTTTGTAACCGCTGTGCAGTCATTACTGGCACACCCTTCTTAGGATTAAAGATGGAGACAAGTGGTTGGTGGTCAGTCAGCAAAGTGAACTCTGTCCATGCAGATAGTGGTTGAATTTTTTTACTCCCCATACTAGGCTGAGGGCCTCCCTGTCAATCTGGGCGTAGTTACGCTCGGCTGAGGTTAGTGACCGAGACGCAAAGGCTACTGGGCTCTCCAACCCGTCTGGGAATTTGTGCGACAGCACCGCTCCAATGCTGTAGGGTGATGCATCACATGCCAAACGAATCGGTAGTGCTGGGTTGAAATGGGCCAACACCTCTTTTGATGTGATCAATTCTTTACACTTCTGGAAAGCTCGTCTACGTTCGTCATCCCACTTCCATGGTACCCCTGTTTGCAGTAGGGTGTTCAGCGGGTGTAATACCGTAGACAAATTTGGTAACAACTTGTGGTAATAGTTTACCAGCCCGAGGAACGACCTCAGTTGTGACACATTTTCCGGTGCTGGAGCCTTGACTACTGCCTCAATCTTGTCAGGGGACTTATGTAACCCCTCTTCATCGATGACGTGGCCGCAATACGAGATCTGTTTCTGGAAAAACTCGCACTTGTGGCGATTAGCTCGTAGCCCATATTCCTTTAATCTGGCGAGCACCTTCTCCAAGTTAGCGAGGTGATCACCGTCATTTTCGCCCGTGACCAAGATGTCGTCCAAATAACACTGGGTCCCTGGAATCCCTTGCAGGACCTGATCCATCGCCCTTTGCCAGATAGCCGAGGCTACTCAAAACACCAGCCGGTTGTATTGATAGAGACCTTTATGGGTGTTGATCGTAAGGTAATGTTTCGAAGCTTCTTCTACCTCCATTTGCAAGTACGCCTGGGCTAGATCAATTTTGGTGAAGCGTTTACCACCAGATAGCGAGGCGAAAATATCCTCAATTCGTGGAAGCGGATATTGCACCGTGTGAAGGACTGGGTTCACTGTCACCTTAAAATCCCCACAGATGCGGACCTTCTTTGGTTCCCCAGGCGTATTACTCAACGACCTCTTCATTACAGGAACGATGGGTGTAGCCCACTCGCTCCAGTCCACTTTGGACAGTACTCCTGAACGTTCCAACCCTTCCAGCTCTGCTTCAACCGCTGGTCTGATCGCATAAGGCACTGGTCTGGCCTTCAGAAACTTTGGGCTTGCATTATCCTCTATTTTAATTGTTGCTGTTATTCCTTTTAGTGTTCCTAGTCCCTCCTGGAACACTTCTTTTGCGTCAGTTAGCATTTTTGACAGTCGTCCAGGTGTGATGTTGTCATCCTTTTTGGCCTCCACCTTCAGTGCCTGTATGGAATGCCAATCTAAATGTATCTTCCGGATCCATTCACATCCTAGCAGTGGTGGTCCTCCATTTGGCAATACATATATATCCATTTTAGGTATTTCCTGACCTTTATATGTCACTTTCACCCTTATTTTCCCTTTGGGGTAGACTTTTTGCCCCGTATGCGTCTTCAAGACAATCTCTGTAGCTTTCAAGGGTATATGTGAAAATAGCCGCTTGTAGTCTCTTTGATTTATGACTGTTAGAGCTGACCCAGTGTCCAATTCCATTTCCACTTGGACTCCGTCTATCTTGAGTGTAACCCAGATAGTCTGGTGATCCTCCATTTCGGTTACATCATGTAGTTTCAGACAACCCAGCTCCTTGCTTCCGGAGTCTGTGTCACTTTTATGTTCGTCTGAACCACTGTCCATCACCTGGTGTACCTTTTTGTACTTCTCCTGTGGAGATTTCTTACTGTTGGTTTTCTTCCCAGACCTGCAGACTCTTGCTATGTGTCCTGCTTTCCCACACTGTCTGCACACTTGGTCCTTGAACCAACAATCTTTCTGGTCATGTGTTGTTCTGCCGCAGCGATAGCACTTCCCTGTTCCATAGGTCATTTCATTGGTGCCATATTCTTGCGGTCTCCGTTGTATCTCTGCAGCGCCCCTTGCGGCTACTTCGTCTGATACTGCCATACTGAAAGCTTTGTCCAGCGTAAGGTCCTTTTCTGATAGAAGCCGTTTCTGGGTTCCTTCACTTTGTAGCCCACACACAAACTTGTCCCTTAATGTGTCTGCTAGTCCCGCTCCAAACTGGCAGTATTTCGATAGCTTGCGCAGTTCCGTTAGGTACTCAGCATTGCTTTCGTCTTTGTGTTGGTTCCTTTTATGGAACTTAAATTGTTCTGCTATCAGCAGCGGTGTGGGGTTTAAGTGGTCCTGTAGGATTTCTACTATGCTTTCAAAATTCTTGTTTACCGGCTTCTCTGGGGTTATTAGATTTCGCAGTAACCCATAAGTTTTTGCACCCATGGAATTTAACAGAACCAGTGCTTTATTAGCATCTGGCACTTCATTCGCCCTGCAGTACACCTCAATACGTTCCACATATGTCGCCCAATCTTCGACTTCATTGTCGAACGTAGAGGTACTGCCACTCTTCGGCATCCTTGGTTGTGCGTTAACTATCACCAATGGCGCCTCCCGCGCTTCCCCTTCTTCTCCGCTGGCACAAAATGGTGTATCCCGCGCTTTCCTTCCTTCTCGCGCTCGCCCGTCTTCTCCGCTGCGGCTTCGCAAAATGGCGTCTCCCACGCTCTTCCTTCTTCTCCGCGGCTCAATGGCGCCTCCCGCGCTCTCCCTGCTTCTCCGCAGCTCAATTGCGTCTCCTGTGCTCTCCCTGCTTCTCCGCGGCTCAATGGCGTCTCCCCTTGCTTCGCCCCGCGGACCCTGATCAGCCCGTGATCCCTGGCTGTGCTCTGCGCGTTCTTCTCCTGATATTTGTCGACGCTGCTCAGTCTAGAACCCGGCTGTTTCTTACCCTCTCTCTCTCCGGTTTGCAGTATTTTTCCTCGACGCCGCTCGGTGATCAACCCCCGGCTGCGCCCTGCTCTCTTCACCCTTTTTCTTACCCCATCAACGCTGCTCGGCTCTCTCTCTCTGCCGTCGGTCGGCTCCAGCCGCCGCTGCTCGGGAAGGGTCTGCTCTGGACCTGTCGTCGGTCTCTTACTGCTCGTTGTGGCTGGGGAACCAAGCCCGGCTCTCCACAGCCTCCCCAGCGAAGTTGGATCTCTGCCTGACTGCTGGGCGGTTGCTCGCGGTCGACGCCCGTGTTCCTGGACTCGACTATTTTTTTTTTGTTTTGTTTTATGTTGCAGGTAGATTCGCATCGACACTCGTCGCCACTGTTGGATCCGTGGTTCAGTGGATAAATAATCACACGGATGCTGTACATAAACAAATAAGAAGTCTTTACTGGAGGAGGGTAATCTCTAGACTGGGGTACAGAGGCATGCGCACAGCTTATATACCGGTGTGGTCACTGCCGGTACTACAGTATACAGGAGCTGTAAAAAGTAGTTCTGACTTAAAGCACATACACTACAGCTGCGAACTGTCAAAAGTGACAGCCTGCAGCTTTCTGTGCAGGAGAGATTTCTAACTGAGTCTGTGGAGAAGGACTCAGGTTAGAAGTAAGACTGTCAGTGTTTGACAGCTTCAAACAGCTGTGAAATGCTGATATTTCATCTGTCAAAACCTCTTGACAGATGAAATTTCAGTCTGTGACGTCACCTGTTGCCGGGTGGCCCTTAATTGGCCTGCTGAGCCTGCTGGGCGGGCTCAACAAGGTCAATCAAGTTAAAATCGCGTGGATTGGCCGCATCTCGATGGAGGAGGGACTACAACCCCGAAAGTTGTAGTCCCGCCTCCTACCCGACACCTGAATGAAAATCCTGCCCATAGAGTTGTACAGCACAGAAAGAGGCCCTTCAGTCCATCGTGTCCATGCCGGCCATCAAACCCTGTCTATTCTAATCCCATTTTCCAGCACTTGGTCCGTAGCCTTGTATGCTATGGCGTTTCAAGTGCTCATCTAAATGCTTCTTGAATGTTGTGAGTGTTCCTGCCTCTACCACCCCTTCAGGCATCACTAAAACAGATTATCTGGTCGCTGTCCCAGTGCTGATTTTGGGAGCTTGCTGTGCGCAAATTGGCTGCCGTGTTTCCTACATTACAACAGTGACCACACTTCAAAAGTATTTCATTGGCTTTGGGGCATCACGAGGGCGTGAAAGGTGCTATATAAATGCAAGTCTTTCTTAGTGATATCCGACGATGTGAAGGGAAAGACGTATTCTCCACATCGTTAACGCCAGTGACAAAAGTAGGAACGAACGAGACTGAGGCTTTTAATGGGGTGATGACGTAATATGATGCTCACAGAACGGGATTAGAGCAATGCAATCTGAATGATGTCTAACTAAGTTTTCCAAAGCAGATCTGTTTTACAAATTGCAATTTTTAAGAAAAAAGGGTAGAAATCGCATTTACAGTATAAACCAGGGGAGAAGCCTCCTACCGGAGAGGACAGATGCTTCACATTTCATCTGCAGGACAGAACCTCTGACAGTACAGCACGCCCTCAGTACTGGCACTGGAGTGACAGCCTAGGTTTTATGCACAGGTCTACTGGAGTGGGACTTGAACCCGCAGCGTTCTGACTCAGACGCAAGTGGGCTACCCACCGAGCCACGGCTGACACCCCTCCTGAAGGTGTTGGACCATGCTGATGTACTGCTCGCTGGGTGCTGGCCATTTGCCAGTGTCTCACCATGAGTCAGCAGCCTGTTCCACCACGGTAGGTGGGCGGGTGGGAGGGTGGTCAGGACAGACGCGTCTGACCCCTACTCTCACCTGACGTCTGCACAGAATGGAAACTCTGACTCTTTATTGAACCCTCCCTAGCCCAGTTAAAAGAACGGTGTGTTTTTTTTTCATTTTCTTTATTATTGCTAAAAAAAATATTGGAGATGGGAAAAAAGGCTGTTTGACCGGGCGGGGCGGTTGGGAGGCGGGAGGTCATGTGACGCAACCTCCGGGGATACGTCCAACCAGAGTTGGCGACCCTAAGTGGGAGCCATTTTAATTTTCCGCGGTGGCGAGTCAGGCGATTTTTATCAGGCGCTGCCTACAACAGGCGTCAGAGCTCGTTACAGACGTAAATGAGGGGGCCGAACGGCAGTTTGAAGACCCCTCTGCTAAACTGGCCGGGGTTGGGGGGGCCTCCTCCGCTCACGACTCCCTGCAAAGCAGTGGCAGCCACAAAAAAGGAGTGATTTTTTTTATTTGACAGTTTGATGTAGAGCCCAGAGGAACAGCACTCTCGAGAGCTGGTGCTGGTGCTGGCTCCCGATCGCCCCTCCCACTGCCCACTATGTAGGAAGTGACTCTCTTCAACTGCATTCAATAAACTGATTTGGGATCTTGCTTGCCAATTCCCAATTCCCACTATAATTACTTCAATATGTGGTAGAATATATCTGCCACACTCGTACTAAGCTTACAGAAGGGAGGAATTAAAAGGACATTAATGGCACATGTGTTTAAGGTCACAAAGTGAAGCCAACTCCTTCCCGGCATTGATTTATTTTGTTTTACTCCTTAATTGGATCGTTCCACTGGGGATTCTTCACCCGAGCAGTGCTATTTATTGGCTGCTGGTAATTTGAGTCGTTCAATGGGGCTTACATCGTCCGCCTGTACGTGTCTATTCAGCTCCCTCATGCTGTCAGGTTCAGGAACTACTCCAACCAAATTCAACTAAGATTGTAAGTAGAGTGGATCCCTGACTAAGATCTCAAATGATGCAGTACAGGGGCCAGGAAGGTCTTAAGTTGGATTCTTTCCCTATGCTCAGTTAGCTGATCTCACAGTCGGCCTCAGTGTCTTTAGCAAAGGAGATGGTTCCCCCCTCACAAGATTGCAAGATAATGACAAAGGTGGAAGGCTGTTCGGCCCTTCTTACCTCATCCACCCAGAATGACCCTAAAGTCCTCCCAAAGCAATAGCCCATTGGTTCCTAAATACCAGGGTTTTCCCTCCACTCCTTCTTCTGGGGATCCGCTCCAAGTGTTGATTGCTCTTTGTCCAACTCTCACCACTTAATCTAATTTTCCATTAATTTACTATCTTATATACCTCAATAAGATCACTTCTCAGACGCCTCCCTTCAAGGCTTAAAAGCCAATATCCTGCCAGTCTTTCCTTGTACCTCAGTCCTCTAACTTGGGGCTCAGTCTTGTGGCTCTTCACTTGAATGTCTTCCTTGTGTCTCACTGACCAAAACTATACACCGTACTCAAGGAGTGCTCTGACCAGAGCCCTGCACAGTTTGGTCAAGACTTCTTCTGACATTCTACCTTGGGGTTCCTCTTGCCAGGGTTTCCCCCTTGACCACTGTCCAAGATCCCTTGATGAAAAGTGAACAGATGTGGGTGAATGCGATGATGGGCTAGGACGCTATAGTACAAGACCTTGGTTAGACCTCAGTTAGAATACTGTGTCCTGTATGGTGGGTGATATTGAGGCTTTGGAAAGGGGAGAGGAAGAAAGAAAGAAAAGAAGAAAGAAAGGAAAGGAAGGGAGGGAGGGAGGAGGAAGGAAGGGAGGGAGGGAGGGAGGGAGGGAAGGAGGAGGAAGGAAGGGAGGAAGGAAGGGAGGCAGGGAGGGAGGCAGGCAGAGAGGGAGGGAGGGAGGAAGGAAGGAAGGGAGGAAGGAGAAAGGAAGGAAGGAAGGAAGGGAGGAAGGAAGGGAGGGAAAGAGAAAGGAAGGAAGGAAGGCAGGAAGGAAGGAAGGCAGGAAGGAAGGGAGAGAAAGAGAAAGGCAGGAAGGAAGGAAGGAAGGAAGGCAGGAAGGCAGGAAGGAAGGAAGGAAGGCAGGAAGGAAGGGAGAGAAAGAGAAAGGCAGGCAGGAAGGAAGGAAGGAAGGCAGGAAGGAAGGGAGAGAAAGAGAAAAGAAGGAAGGAAGGAAGGAAGGAAGGCAGGAAGGCAGGAAGGAAGGAAGGAAGGCAGGAAGGAAGGAAGGAAGGAAGGAAGAGTTGCATTTCTATAGCGCCTTTCACAACCTCAGGGCGTCCCAAAGTGCTTTACAGTCAATGAAGTATTGTTTGACGTGTAGTCACTGTTGTAATGTAGGAAACGTGGTAACCAATTCGTGCACAGCAAGCTCCCACAAACAGCAATGTGATAATGTTGGTTGCGAGATAAAAATTGGCGACGACACCAAGGAAAACTCCACTGCTCTTCTTCAAAGTAGTGCCATGGGATCTTTTACGTCCTGAGAGGGCAGATGGGGCCTCGGTTTAACATCTCATCAAAAAGATGCACCTCTGACAGTGCAGCACTTCTTCAGTACTACGCTGGAGTGTCAACTGGAATTTAGAAGGTTAAGGGTGTGATTTGATCAAAGTTTTCAAGGTAATAAGGAGTAGACAGAGAGAAGCTATTTCTACTGGTTGGGGAGTCTAGGACTAGGGGACATAGCCTCAAAGTTAGAGCCAGGCCTTTCTGGAGTGAAGGGTGGTAGAAATTTGGAACTCTCTTCAGCAAACGGCAATTGATGCTAGATCAATTGATAAATTTTTGTCAACCAAAGGTATTAAGGGATATGGGGCAAAGGCAGGTATCTGGAGTTAGGTCACAGGTCAGCCATGATCACATTGAATGGTGGAACAGGCTCGAGGGACTGAATGGCCTACTTGCTCCTAGAAGTGTAGACTTAGGGGTGATTTGATTGAGGTTTGTAAGATGAGGAAGGGATTAGATTGTGTTTGTGTAGACAATTAGGGGCAGTGGTAACCTAACGAGCTCGTCGGGAAACTGACGAGATTGGGTGGATTGCTGGATACTCACCCCACCCGATTTGAGAAGGTGCTGATTCAGGCTTGTTTGAAGTTTCGGCTCTTGGTAACTCAGAACTCACTACACCGCAATCTGGTACTAATTCCCCAAATTTCTAAGGTTCCCAGCCTTGTGGGTAGCACTCTCTCTTCTGAGTCAGAAGGGCGTGGGTGCTAAACCAGAGACTTGAACATAAAATCTCGGCTGACACACCAGTGCAGTGCTGAGGGACTGCGGAGTCGGTGGGGCGACCTTTTGGGTGAGAAAAGAAAGACTTGCATTTATATAGCGCCTTTCAGAACCTCAGGACGCCCCAAAGCGCTTTAGAGCCAATGAAGTACTTTTGAAGTGTAGTCACTGTTGTAATGTAGGAAACGTGGCAGCCAATTTGTGCACAGCAAGCTTCGACAAACAGCAATGTGATGAGATGTTAAACTGATTACTGAGGCCGTGAAAGGCTCTTTATAAGTACAAGTTCCTTTTTTTCGGACCCACACCAAGTGAATCACGGGGAGGTGGCGATGGTGGGTGGGGCGGGGGGGGGCGGTCAAGCAATTTTAGTCATATTTGAAAACAGCTGCCAAAAGCAAAACATTGAGCTGAATAAAAACCTCATCTCAAGTCCGTGAATTATTCATTACACATGTGTTGGGTTTATATAAAAAGTCAAGTGTGTTTAGTAAGACCCAGGATCATCAGGTGGCTAGAGTCCATTATAAAAGATGTAACAGCAGAGCACTTGGAAAATAGTGACAGGATTGGACAAAGTCAACATGGATTTACAAAAGGTAAATCGTGCTTGACTAATCTACTGGAATTTTTTGAGGATGTAACTGGTAGAATAGATAAGGGAGAACCAGTGGATGTGGTGTATTTGGACTTTCAGAAGGCTTTCGATAAGGTCCCACATAAGAGATTGGTGTGCAAAGTTAAAGCACATGGGATTGAGGGTAAGGTACTGACTTGGATAGAGAACTGGTTGGCAGACAGGAAGCAAAGAGTTGGAATAAATGGGTCTTTTTTTGAGTGGCAGGCAGTGACTAGTGGGGTACCGCAGGGATTGGTGCTAGGACCCCAGCTATTCTCAATATATATATATGATCTAGACGAGAGAGCTAGATGTAATATCTCCAAGTTTGCAGATGACACAAAGCTGGGTGGGCGTGTGTGCAGTGAGGAGGATGCAGAGAAACTCCAGTATGATTTGGACAGGTTGGGTGATAGGGCAGATGCATGGCAGATGCAGTATAATGTGGATAAATGCAAGGTTATCTACTTTGGTGGCAAAAACAGGAAGACAGATTATTATCTGAAAGGCAATAGATTGGGAAAAGGGGAAGTGCAACAAGACCTGGGTGTCTTTGTGCACCAGTTGCTGAAGGTAAGCATGCAGGTGCAGCAGGCAGTTAAGAAGGCAAATGGAATGTTGGCCTTCATAGCGAGAGGGTTTGAGTACAGGAACAAGGATGTCTTGCTGCAGTTGTACAGGGCCTCGGTGAGACCACACCTTGAGTATTGTGTGCAGTTTTGGTTGCCTTATCTGAGGAAGGATGTTCTTGCCATGGAGGGAGTGCAGTGAAGATTCACCAGACTGATACCTGGGATGGCAGGAATGATGTATGAAGAGAGATTGGGTTGATTAGGCTTATATTCGCTAGAGTTTAGAAGAATGAGAGGGGATCTCATTTGTTGTGTATGTACCTTTAAGAGAATAACTGGTCTCAGACTGCAGTACCGGCAGTGACCACCCCTGTATAAAAGGCGCTAGTGAGCCTCTGTAGTTTCAGTTTCCCGATTGACTTCAATCAGTAAAGACTTGTTTTGTTCAACTCCTGCTGTCCGTGTCTCAATCATTCACGGACATAATACTGGCGACGAGCAGATATGAACTTACCTACAGTCTGCACCACCTCCTGGGATCCATTCCTGCAGCGAAGTGAGCAGAGGTCGAGGCCAGAAGGAAGAAAGAAGCAGTAGAAACGGGCATCGACCGTGGGCATCCGCCCCTGTGTTAGCGGAGTTGAAGGTTGCTGGAGAAGCTGTCGAAAGCGGGGCCTGGTTCCTGTCGACGGTGCTTCAGCTAATCGGGCTGGTGGCAGGTAGTACACTGATCTTTCCTGGGCTGCGGCGTTCGCGAACTCGAGCGGGTGGCTTGCAACGGGGCCGAGCAGCGTTGTCGGGAAGAGGAGAGAGAGAGGGTGGAGCACACAGGGCGCGGCCGGTGCTACGAAGCCGGGCTGCGTATAGACCTGAGAAAAGGGAGGCAAGAGTCCCACAGGGTTGTTCCACGACGGGAAAATAATAAAAAAAGAAATATTAAACGTGCAAGAAACCGCGAGGAGCTGCAGGTTGCAACGGGAACCGCGGAAAGCAGCGCTAGCAACAGCGGGGAAGAAGGCAAAGCGCGGGAGGCGCCATCTTAATCAGCGGGGAAGAAGGCAAAGCACGGGAGGCGCCATTTTGTTAAATCGGGGAAGAAGGCAAAGTGCGGGAGGCGCCATTTTAGATTTTCAAGATGCCGAAGACTGGCTGTATCACTGCCTTTGATAATACAATAGAGGACTGGACCACGTATGTGGAAAGAGTCGAGGTATATTGCGAGGCAAACGAAATAGCCGATGAGAAAAAGGCATCGGTATTGCTAAACTTAATGGGCGCTAGAACGTACGGCCTATTGCGGGACCTGATTACTCCAGCCAAACCAAAGGTGAAGAGTTTTAACAAAATTGTTGCTGTCCTACAGGAACACCTAAACCCTGCACCGCTGTTGATAGAAGAAAGATTTAAATTCCACAGGAGAACTCAGCATAAAGATGAGAGCAATGCTGAGTACCTTACGGAACTACGCAAGCTATCAAAGCACTGCCAGTTCGGAGCAGGACTGGCAGATACCCTATGGGACAAATTTGTCTGTGGACTCCTGAGTGAAGGAACACGGAAGAAGTTACTCTCAGAGAAAGAGCTAACGCTAGATAAGGCTTTCAGCGTGGCAGTATCGTACGAAGCAGCAGCCAGGGGAGCTGCGGAAATTCAACAAAAGCCACAGGAATACGGCACCCACGAAATGACACGGGGATTTGCAAAATGTTATCGCTGCGGCAGAACTAACCATGACCAGAAGGACTACTGGTCCAAAGACAAAATATGCAGGCAATGCAGAAAGATGGGACACATTGCACGAGTTTGCAGGCCTGGGAAGAAGACCAGCGACAACAAAAAGGCTACTAAGGAACCGTACAAGAAAGTACAAAAGATGACGGACAGTAGTTCCGAAGACCAGATGAGCGATAGTGAATCCCAGAACAGGAGACTAAGCTGTCTCAAACTTTACAATGTAATCGCAAAAGAGGATCACCGAACCATTTGGGTCACCCTCACGATAGCAGGGTCCCAAGTTAAAATGGAATTGGATACAGGATCAGCGCTAACCGTCATGAATCGACGAGACTACGAGCGGCTATTCTCACACATACGCTTGAGAGAGACATCCATCGTCTTGACGACGTATACGGGACAAAAAGTATACCCCAGAGGAAAAATAAGGGTGCCTGTCGAATACAACGGCAAGAAAATACGGAAATTGTATCTCTACATACTGCAAAATGGTGGACCACCGTTATTGGGACGTGAATGGATCAGGAAGATAAGCTTAGATTGGCACTCCATTCATGCAATGACGGTGGACGGTAAAAAAGATGACGACGTCACTCCTGGACGATTGTCAACAATCTTAGCTAACGCCAAAGAGGTATTTCAACAAGAACTGGGCACTCTTAAAGGCGTAACCACCTCGATAAAAATAGAAGAGAATGCAATTCCCAAGTTTTTCAAAGCAAGACCAGTACCATATGCAATTCGCCCAGCCGTCGAGGCAGAGCTGGAGAATCTGGAGAAGGCACGCGTGTTGTCTAAGGTCGACTGGAGCGAGTGGGCGACACCCATCGTTCCTGTCATGAAGAAAACGTTAAGCAATAAGTCTGAGGAGCCAAGGAAGGTTCGCATCTGTGGGGATTTCAAGGTGACAGTGAACCCAGTCCTTCACACAGTACAATATCCTCTTCCAAGGATAGAAGACATCTTCGCCTCACTGTCTGGAGGGAAGCGTTTTACAAAAATTGACCTAGCACAAGCATATTTGCAGATGGAGGTTGAAGAATCCTCTAGGAAGTATCTCACGATAAACACTCACAAAGGTCTTTACCAGTATCATCGATTGGTATTCGGAGTAGCATCGGCTCCGGCGATATGGCAAAGAGCGATGGAACAAGTCCTGCAAGGGATTCCGGGGACTCAGTGTTACTTGGACGACATCCTTGTAACAGGTGAAGATGACAGTGAACACCTTAACAACCTAGAACAGGTGCTCACTAGACTACGGGAACATGGGCTACGAGCCAACCGCCCCAAGTGCGAGTTTTTTAAGAAACAGATATCGTATTGTGGCCACGTGATTGATGAAGAGGGGTTACATAAGTCCCCTGACAAAATTGAAGCAGTTGTTAAGGCCCCAGCGCCTGAAAATGTGTCGCAACTGAGGTCATTCCTCGGATTGGTGAATTACTGCCATAAGTTTTTGCCGAATTTGTCGACAATTCTGCACCCACTGAACGCCCTGCTACGAACGGGAGTAGCATGGAAATGGAGCAATGACTGTAAGCGGGCCTTTCAGAAGAGTAAGGACTTAATCACTTCAAGAGAAGTATTGGCTCACTACAACCCAGCACTGCCGATCAGACTGGCGTGTGATGCGTCTCCCTACGGCATTGGGGCGGTACTGTCACATAAATTCCTTGATGGTTTAGAGAGGCCGATAGCTTTTGCGTCACGCTCGTTAACCTCTGCCGAGCGTAACTACGCCCAGATTGACAGAGAGGCCCTCAGCCTAGTGTGGGGGGTGAAGAAGTTCAATCACTACCTGCACGGTCAAAAATTTACTCTACTAACCGATCATCAACCTCTTGTCTCCATTTTCAACCCTCAGAAGGGCGTACCGATAATGACAGCACAACGGCTGCAGAGGTGGTCCCTTTTCCTAGGGGCACACCAATATGACATCGAGTACAAAGGAACTAAACAGCATGGGAATGCTGATGGATTGTCATGCCTACCGTTGCCAACGGTGGAAGAAGAAGAAGAAGACCTTGCAGTGGATCCAATGGAGTTATTCCACTCGACCATAGTCGAATGTCTCCCTGTGACGAATGCAAACATAGAAAAGGAAACACGGAATGACCAAGAGCTGTGCAGGATGCCAGAAGGTCCAAAACGCCCCACCACAAGCTCCTCTGCATCCATGGGAGTGGCCCTCATCTCCATGGCAAAGGGTGCACATTGATTTTGCTGGTCCCTTCATGGACTCGATGTTTTTAATTGCGGTGGATGCACATTCAAAGTGGCCAGAGGTAATAAAAATGTCCTCAACCACCACGGAAAAAACTATCACAGTTTTACGAACCATATTCGCCAGGAATGGGCTGCCTGAACAGATTTGCTCTGACAATGGACCACAGTTTGTGTCTGAAGAGTTCCGGAGGTTCTTAAAGAACAATGGTGTTAAGCATTACACATCTGCCCCATATCATCCAGCCACTAATGGATTGGCCGAGAGGTTTGTTCAAACATTCAAGAAGGCTATCAAGGCAATGTGTAATGAAGATATACCCCTACAACACAAGGTGGAGAACTTCTTGTTTGCCTACCGGAATGCGACACATGCGGTTACCAACCAAACTCCAGCCATGATGTTCTTCAATCGAAGACTACAATGCCACTTGGATTTGGTTAAGCCAAACGTCCGAAGAGATGTGGAGAACAGGCAGTTTCAGAATATGAATGAAAGGCCGACCAGGAGTTTTAAGATAGGTCAACCAGTTTTGGCCCGGGACTACCGCACTGAGAAATGGCAGCCAGGAACGATTTGTACACGGCAAGGACCTCTCATGTATACCGTGGACGTTGGAGAGAGCATTGTAAGACGCCATGCTGACCAGATTCTAGAGTCACTGGAAAACGTCAACTCCACACCACGATCTGATACACCTGGCAATGAAATTGACGTACCAATTGCAGCTACTGCAGAATCGGTGATATTGGAAGCAGATGAACCAAACAACGACATTGATCCCAACTCAACCTTGCCAGAAGAACCTGATACCCCAAAGAGGCGTTATCCAGACAGAATCAGGAAGCCTCCTCAAAGACTGAACTTATAATTGCTTAAACTTAACCAATGTATCTAGCAACTGTAATTGTGATTGTAATTAGTTATCATTTAGTTGTTAAATGAATGTTATGTACTGTTTATCTAAAAGGGGAGGAATTGTTGTGTATGTACCTTTAAGAGAATAACTGGTCTCAGACTGCAGTACCGGCAGTGACCACCCCTGTATAAAAGGCGCTAGTGAGCCTCTGTAGTTTCAGTTTCCCGATTGACTTCAATAAGTAAAGACTTGTTTTGTTCAACTCCTGCTGTCCGTGCCTCAATCATTCACGGACATAATATCATTGAAACTTATAAAATTCTAACAGGACTAGACAGACTAGATGCAGGAAGGATGTTCCCGATGGCAGGGGAGTCCAGAACCAGGGGTCACAGTCTAAGGATAAGGGGTAAGCCCTTTAGGACTGAGATGAGGAGGAATTTCTTCACCCAGAGAGTGGTGAACCTGTGGAATTCTCTACCACAGAAGGCAGTTGAGGCCAATTCATTAAATATATTCAAGAAGGAGTTAGATATATTCCTTACGGCTAAAGGGATCAAGGGATATGGGGAGAAAGCAGGGACAGGGAACTGAATTTGGATGATCAGCCATGATCTCATTAAATGGCGGAACAGGCTCGAGGGACCGAATGGCCTACTCCTGCTCCTATCTTCTATGTTTCTATGGTTCTGTGTTTCTAACCCCTGTCGCTGTGGAGGAGCCTTCTCTTCAGTATCGGGCTCCACATTCTGCTGAGCAGGGCCTGCATTACGTGCTCTGCTCTGAGGAAACTCCCTTTCTGAGAACGTGTGATCCCCTTCTGGGAAAGATAAGTTGTGACGCTGCACAGCAACGCTTGACTTTGTCTGCCCTCGTGTTTTTCCACTTCCAAAGGAGTAAACAGATTTGGCCCTAACTGCTTCATTTGAAATGATCTGGACATTTGTTAATCCAAGACGAGGCCTAGAATGGTGAAACGTGGTGCAGAGAAACAAGAGGAACAGGGTTACACCAAGGCCACGGTGGTGGGGGGAGGAATTATAGCAAAACAGAGAAGAATTATTTACTAAGTGGTCCTCAGAACATCACAGCGTAACTCCCCTACTGCTTTATTTCAGTCTGGCTGCATGGCTGGAAGTTTGTGCTGATCCTGACTTGGAGGCCTAACCAGTAGGAGGGCTGGTAGAAGGGAAAGTGAGGAGAATGGCAGGAGAACAGAGGTGTGTGGTGGGGTGTAACGGTGAGTAAAAGGAAGGATGTGATTGCACTAGAGGGGGTGCAGAGGAGATTTACGAGGATGTTGCCTGGGCTGGGGAATTTTAGCTATGAGGAAAGATTGGATAGGCTGGGGTTGTTTTCTTTGGAACAGACGAGGCTGAGCGGAGACCTGATTGAGGTGTATAAAATTATGAGGGGCCTAGATAGAGTGGATAGGAAGGACCTATTTCTCTTAGCAGAAGGGTCAATAACCAGGGGGCATAGATTTAAAGTAATTGATCGGAGATTTAGAGCGGATTTGAGGAGAATTTTTTTCACCCAGAGGGTGGTGGGGGTCTGGAACTCACTGCCTGAAAGGGTGGTAGCGGCAGAGACCCTCATCACATTTAAAAAGTACTTGGATATGCACTTGAAGGCTATGGACCAAGTGCTGGAAAGTGGGATTGGGCTGGATAGCTCTTTGTCAGCTGGCGCGAACAAGATGGGCCGAACGGCCTCCTTCTGTGCTGTAAATTTCTATGATTCGCTGATTGGAGCCACACCTGCCTCTGGAACTGGTCACCTTCACGCATTTCATGATGTCATGACAGGAAGTTCCATGGCCCCTCTGAAGGTCAAGAGTGTGGCCCAGCACAGAGCAGACCAGGCAGACCCTAGCTTTGATCCTTGGCCTGTGTCGGGTTAGCTCATCACAGCTGGGGGCAGGAGCTGGGGCTGGGGCCTTGGTAATTGGCCTCAGTGACCCCTTGGCTAGGGAGGTGTGTGGGGCAAGAGCATCAGGCGGGGCTCTCACTCCTGATTGCTTTTCAGCGATGCAAAGTGCGCGGGCGCGAACGCCAGGATGAGGCAAGGCATATGTTACCTCCATGGCCGAATAGCTCGTACATAAAGAACGGCCACTTGGGCGAGGTACCAGAGGGCAGCTTGCATTTGTTGAGCTGTTAACCAGTCTCAGTTCGTGCCTTACGAAGAGGAGACTGCAACAAGAAAGAAAGACTTGCATTTATATAGCACCTTTCATGAGGTCCCAAAGCGCATTACAGCCAATGAAGTGCTTTTGAAGTGGAATCACTGCTGTAATGTGGGAAACACAGCAGCCAATTTGCACACAGCAAGCTCCCACAAACAGCAACGTGATAATGGCCAGATAATCAGTTTTGATATGTTGATTGACAGATAAATATTGGCCAGGACACTTGGGATAACTGCCCTGCTCTTCTTTGAAATAGTGCTATGAGATCTTTTACATCCACCTGAGAGAGCAGACAGAGTCCACAGTTTAATGTCTCATCTTAAAGATGGCACCTCCAATACTGCAGCACTCCCTCAGTACGAGCACCGGAGCGTCAGTCTAGACTCTGGTACTCAAGTGTCTGGAGAGGGGCTTGAACCCACATTCTTCTGACTCAGAGACAAGCCACAGCTGAGACAGACACTGCCGGGGGAGACAGGAATATGGAGGTTGTTTCGAATGCAGCTGAGTATCTATTCTCTGACACCCGTCACATTCTCGCATCTCTCACCCACAGAAGACATCCTGACTTCCTGCTGTGATGTTGACGGTGCTGAGAACAGACCTTTTATCAGTCTTTGCCACAGACGGGCCACAGACAAATCTGACAAAAATAACTGGTCGCTCAGTGCTGAGTTTGCTGGCCTCAGCGGGCCCTGGCAGTCGGGAGTCTACAACTGGCCGAGTCAACCTTGGGCTAGCCAGTAGAAAATCAGCCAAGGATCCTGCTCCTGATCAATAACCAGTATCTCCTGCTGGTAAGTATATGTGTGGCTGTAGGGTCAGGCCTAGCTGTAATGTCCACCACGGTCAAGTAGAATGTTGACACCCACTGCCTGTAGGTGTATGTGAAGATGTATGTGTATGTGTGTGCATATATACACACACACTTAAGAACATAAGAATTAGGAGCAGGAGTAAGCCATATGGCCCCTCGAGCCTGCTCCGCCATTCCATAGGATCATGGCTGATCTTCTACATCAACTCCACTTTCCTGCAATATCCCCATTAACCTTGATTCCCTGAGTGCCCAAAAATCTATCGATCACAGTCTTGAATATACTCAATGACTGAGCCTCCACAGCCCTCTGGGGTAGAGAATGCCAAAGATTCACCACCCTCTGAGTGAAGAAATCTTTCCTCATTTCAGTCCTAAATGACCGACCCCTTATCCTGAGACTGTGACCCCTGGTTCTAGACTCTCCAGCCAGGGGAAACATCCTCCCTGCATCTACCCTGTCAAGCCCTCAAAGAATTTTATACATTTCAATGAGATCACCTCTCATTCTTCTAAACTCCAGAGGATATCGGCCTAGTCTACTCAATCTCTCCTCATAGGACAATCCCCCCATCCCAGGAACCAGTCTGGTGAACCTTCGCTGCACTCCCTCTATGGCAAGTATATCCTTCCTTAGGTAAGGAGAC
The DNA here is from genome assembly GCF_052327205.1 of Somniosus microcephalus. Lineage (NCBI taxonomy): Eukaryota > Metazoa > Chordata > Chondrichthyes > Squaliformes > Somniosidae > Somniosus > Somniosus microcephalus. The sequence goes on from NC_141014.1 coordinate 22,177,497, forward strand.
CAAAACTGTACACAGTACTCCAGGTGTGGTCTCACCAGGGCCCTGTATAATGCAGCAAAACTTCTTTACTGTTATACTCCAAACCCCCTTGTAATAAAGGCTAACATACCATTTGCCTTCCTAATTGCTTGCTGTACCTGCACGTTAACTTCCTGTGATTCGTGTACAAGAACACTCAAATCCCTCTGCATACCAACATTTACAATCTCTCACATTTAAAAAAATATTCTGCTTTTCTATTCTTCCTACCAAAGTGGAAAATTTCACACTTCCCCATATTATACTCCATCTGTCTTTTCTTCTTCTTAGGCAGTCCCTCAGAACCGAGGATGACTTGCTTCCACATTAAAAATGAGTTTGCACCTTCTTGCCCACTCACTTAGCCGGTCTATATCCCTTTGCAGCCTCTTTACGCCCTCCTCACAGCTTAATTTCCCTCCTAGCTTTACATCGTCAGCAAACTTGTATATATTACACTCGGTTCCCTCATCGAAGTCTTTGATACAGATTGTAAATAGCTGAGGCTCAAGCACTGACCTTGCGGCACCCCACTAGTTACTACCTGCCAATCCGAAAATGACCCGTTTATTCCTACTCTCTGTTTTCTGTCCGTTAACCAATCCTCAATCCATGCTGATATATTACCCCCAATCCCATGAGCCCTAACAAGCAGCAAGCCACCCACAGACGACACCACCAGCTCACCAGTCCTGATATTTTATTTCATTCTAGTTTGTCAAACACAAACACACACACACATACTGATACATACAAACATACATAAGCACAGGGAACAGTAGCATAGTGGTTATGTTACTGGACTAGTAATCCAGAGGCATGAGTTCAGAATCCCACCAAAGCAGTTGGGGAATTTCAATTCAGTTAATTAAATGAATCTGGAATAAAAAGCTAGTATCAGCAATGGTGACCATGAAACTAACAGATTGTTGTAAAAACCCATCTGGTTCACTAATGTCCTTTAGGGAAGGAAATCGGCCGTCCTTACCTGGTCTGGCCTATATGTGACTCCAGACCCACAGTAACATGATTGACTCTTAACTGCCCTTTGATATGGTCTAGCAAGTCCCTCAGATGTATCAAAACAATAAGGGGGAAAAATTAAGTCGCGCCCCCTTTGGGGCACTAACTTTGCCGGGGTCCTACTTTTAGTACCCCGAAAAAATTAGCATCCCCCTGGCCGATTCTCCCAGTAGCACCCCAAGAGGGAGGAGGGGCGCTACTGGAAGCGCCCCGCCTCCCTCTTGGGGCGCTGCGAGGGAATATTGCAGTGCGACGTGCCGCGGTACTGCAGGCCTTCCTCCCCTTCTTAAAGGGGAGGGGCCTTGTGCAGCATGACCCGGGGCCCAGCTGGGCCACCAGGGATCAGAGTGCCGGCAAAAGAGCCCGGCATTCAAGAGAAGTGCCGGGCTCATGGAGCGCAGCCGGCACGCCGCAGGGGGGCTGAAGAGGAGTCCGGGGACGGCAACGGGGGCAGGTGCTGGCAGGCGGCCAGCAATAAAAATGGCCGCCCGGCACCTTGCCTTTAATTAGCGTTGACCTGGCCGCAGGTAGGCCCCCCTGACCCCGTCGGACATAGCGTCCGGCGGTAAGTCAGGGGGCGCTACCGAAGATCGCGGCCGGGATGTGAGCGGGGCGCTGCGCACGGCGATGACGTCATCGCTGGCGGCGCAGCGCCACAGAGCGCTAACGGTTACCGCCGCCGCTAACCTCCCGCTGAATTTCGTGGCAGGTGTTGACGGCGCTAACAGGAGGCGCAAAGCAACCGAATTTTTCCCCCTAAGATTAAAAAAAAATCGGACGGACTACCTGGCATCGACCTAGGCACCGGATTCAGACATGACAACGGCATACCCAACCCATTTGACCCTGCAAAGTCCTCCTCACTAACATCTGGAGACTTGTGCCAAAATTGGGAGAGCTGTCCCACAGACCAGTCAAGCAACCGCCTGACATAGACATGCTCACAGAATCATACCTTTCAGCTAATGTCCTAGACTCCTCCATCACCATCCCTGGGTATGTCCTCTCCTGTAAGACAAACCCACCAGAGGGAGGGAGTGGCCCTCAACATTGACTCCCGGCCCCATGGAGTCTCATGGCTTCAGGTCAAGCATGGGCAAGGAAACCTGCTGTTGATTACCACCTACCGCCCTCCCTCAGCTGATGAATTAGTACTCCTCCATGTTGAATACCACTTGGATGAATCACTGAGGGTAGCAAGGACACAGAATGTACTCTGGGTGGGGGACTTCAGTGTCCATCACCAATACAGACCGAGCTGGCCGAGTCCTGAAGGACATAGCTGCCAGACTGGGCCTGCGGCAGGTGGCGAGAGAACCAACATGAAGGAAAAACCTACTTGACCTCGTACTCACCAATCTACCTGTCACAGATGCATCTGTCTGTGGTGTATGTGCCTTTAAGAGCCCCAGGTGTGCGTAATGCCGGTAATTGCCACTTGGGCTATATAAGCCTGTGTATTGTGTATATCCTTTAGAAAACCCCCCCCCAGACTTTGCTTAGTAAATACCTATGAACCAACTCCTGTCTTCAGTGTCTTTATCAACACACGGACACTACACTGTCCATGACAGTATTGGTAGGAGTGGCCAGCACACAGTCCTTGTGGAGACGAAGTCCCATCTTCATACTGAGGACACCCTCCATCGTGTTGTGTGGCTCTACCACCGTGTTAAATGGGATAGATTCAGAACAGATCTAGCAGCTCAAAACTGGGCGTCCATGAGACGCTGTGGGCCATCAGTAGCAGAATTGTATCCACCACAATCTGTAACCTCATGGCCTGGCATATTCCTCACTCTACCATTACCATCAAGCAGAGGACCAACCGTGGTTCAATGAGGAGTGTAGAAGAGCATGTCAGAAGCAGCACCAAGCATACCTAAAAAAGAGGTACCAACCTGGCGAAGCTACAACTAAGGACTACATGCATGCTAAACAGCGGAAGCAGCATGCTATAGACCGAACTAAGCGAGCCCACAACCAACGGATCAGATCAAAGCTCTGCAGACCTGCCACATCCAGTCGTGAATGGTGGTGGACCATTAAACAACTAACCATCCTCAATGATGGCGGAGTCCAGCATGTGAGTGCAAAAGACAAGGCTGAAGCGTTTGCAACCATCTTCAGCCAGAAGTGTAGAGTGGATGATCCATCTCGTCCTACTCCTGAGGTCCCCACCATCACAGAAGCCAGTTTTCAGCCAATTCGATTCACTCCACGTGATATCAAGAAACGGCTGAGCGCACTGGATACAGCAAAGGCTGTGGGCCCCGACAACATCCCGGCTGTCGTGCTGAAGACTTGAGCTCCAGAACTAGCCGCGCCTCTAGCCAAGCTGTTCCAGTACAGCTACAACACTGGCATCTATCCGACAAAGTGAAAAATTGCCCAGATATGTCCTGCCCACAAAAAGCAGGACAAATCCAATCCGGCCAATTACCATCCCATCAGCCTATTCTCAATCATCAGCAAAATAATGGAAGGTGTCATCGACAGTGCTATTAAGTGGCACTTACTCACCAATAACCTGCTCACCAACGCTCTGTTTGGGTTCTGCCAGGATCACTTGGCGCTAGACATCATTACAGCCTTGGTCCAAACATGGACAAAAGAGCTGAATTCTAGAGGTAAGGTGAGAGTGACTGTCCTGCACATCAAAGCAGCATTTGACCGAGTGTGGCATCAAGGAGCCCGAGTAAAATTGAAGTCAATGGGAATCAGGGGGAAAACTCTCCACTGGCTGGAGTCATACCTAGTACAAAGGACGATGGTTGTGGTTGTTGGAGGCCAATCATCTCAGCCCCAGCACATCACTGCAGGAGTTCCTAGGCCCAACCATCTCCAACTGCTTCATCAATGATGTTCGTTGATGATTGCAGTGTTCAGTTCCATTTGCAATTCCTCAGATTATGAAGTAGTCCGTGCCCACATCCAGCAAGACTTGGATAACATTCAGGCTTGGGCTGATAAGTAACAAGTAACATTCGCACCACACAAGTGCCAGGCAATGACCATCTCCAACAAGAGAACGTCTAGCCCCCTCCCCTTGACATTCAATGGACTTACCATCACCGAATCCCCTACCATCAACATCCTAGGAGTCACCATTGATCAGAAACATAATTGGACCAGCCACATAAATACTATGGCTACAAGTGCAGGTTGGAGGCTGGGTATTCTGCGTTGAGTGTCTCACCTCCTGACTCCCCAAAGCCTTTCCACCATCTACAAGGCATAAGTCAGGAGTGTGATGGAATACTCTCCACTTGCCTGGATGAGTGCAGCTCCAGCAACACTCAATACGTTCAAAACTATCCAGGACAAAGCAGCCCGCTTGATTGGCACCCCATCCACCACCTTAAACATTCACTCCCTCCGCCACCGGCGCACCATGGCTGCAGTGTGTACCATCTACAAGATGCAGTGCAGCAACTCGCCAAAGCTTCTTCGACAGCATCTCCCAAACCCGCGACCTCTACCACTTAGAAGGACAAGGGCAGCAGGCGCATGGGAACATCACCACCTACAAGTTCCCCTCCAAGTCACATACCATCCTGAATTAGAAATATATCGCCGATCCTTCATCGTCGCTGGGTCAAAATCCTGGAACTCCCTCCCTAACAGCACTGTGGGAGTACCTTCACCACACGGACTGCAGCGGTTCAAGAAGGTGGCTCACCACCACCTTCTCAAGGGGCAACTAGGGATGGCCAATAAATGCTGGCCTTGCCAGTGACACCCAGATCCCATGAATGAATTAAAAAAAATACACACACACACGCACAAACACACACATACACAGATACACATATATGTGTATTGTAACAGTGAGAAAAAGAGAATAGAGAGTGCATTACAATAAACACAGTCACTATGCCATTGAAATGTTGAGGCTGCACAACAGTTTACATAATTTACGTTAATTTAAAAATTGTGTTTTTCTCTGTGGGAACACCACCAGCTGGAGTTTAGAAGAATGAGAGGGGATCTCATTGAAACTTATAAAATACTGGCAGGACTGGACAGGCTAGATGCAGGGAGGATGTTCCCGATGGTCGGGGAGTCCAGAACCAGGGGTCACAGTCTAAGGATAAGGGGTAAGCCATTTAGGACTGAAATGAGGAGGAATTTCTTCACCCAGAGAGTGGTGAACCTGTGGAATTCTCTACCACAGAAGGCAGCAGAGGCCAATTCATTAAATATATTCAAGAAGGAGTTGGATATATTTCTTAAGGCTAAAGGGATCAAGGGGTATGGGGAGAAAGCAGGGACCGGGTACTGAACTTGGATGATCAGCCATGATCTCATTGAATGGCGGAGCAGGCTCGAGGGGCCGAATGGCCTACTCCTGCTCCTATCTTCTATGTTTCTATGTACGGCTCTAGCCTGGCTACACCCTAGTGCCCAGCAGTGGAAGGACCTGGAAGGAGATGGCAACCCAGTGTGGCAACACCGCGGGCCCCTCAGTGCAGTTTCCCATGCACGGCCCTTGGAGCCACCTCCTAACAGGCAGCAAGCCGCCCGCAGAAGACACAACCAGTTCACCAGCCCTGACGTTTTATGTCATTTTAGTTCTCCGAACACATTTTCAGAAAACTGCTAACCCTGCCTAACAAACCTCCCCCCACCCCCGCTCCTTCCCCCACTCTGACAACATCACATGACAGGGACAGACGGGGTGGGCCATTCCACCCACCTTCACTCAACCCGCGTAAGTCCCCCACAACCACAGGACCCAACTTGTCTCTTAAATGTACCCGGAGAGTGGTGAGAATGTGGAACTCGCGACCACAAGGAGTAGTTGAGGCGAATAGCATTGATGGCACAAGGGAGAAAGGAATGGAAGGTTAAGTTGATTGGGTTAGAGGAAGTAAATGGAGTGGGCGGAGCCTCGTGTCAAGCACAGACCTGATGGGCCGAATGGCCTGTTTCTGTGCTGTACATTCGATGTAATTCCATGCAATGTGAATTTATCGGCCTCCACCACCCTGCCCAGAAGTCCATCCCATGTTTGAAGAAGGATTTCCAAATATCTATTCTGAGTTTCCCTTTCCCAGTTTGAGCCTGTGGCCCCTGGTTCCACTGTCACAGCTTCGCTCAGTTTGTGTGCCGGGTGTTGCTTCGCAGATCCAGTCCACGTTGCACCAAGGGATGAACCTTCAGCACCACCTACAGGTGATGATTGGAATTCCATCCATCGCAGAAGGTCGAACACAGATTCCGTCCGGATACATGGTGCAGCTTTGTACAACAATTCTAATCTTGCTGCGATCAATCTGATAAATAAAAATAAAGAAATAACTTGCATTTATATCGCACCTTTCACAAGCCCAGGACGTCCCAAAGCGCTTTACAGCCAGTGAAGTACTTTTGAAGTGTAGTCACTGTTGTAACGTATCCTCTGTCGTCTGCGCTCACTCGGAGGTCGAACTCCAAACCATCGTCAACACCTTCACCGAAGCGTACGCGAGCATGGGCCTTACACTAAACATCCGTAAGACAAAGGTCCTCTACCAACCTGCCCCCGCCACACAGTGCTGCCCCCCGATTATCAAAATCCACGACAAGGCCTTGGACAACATGGACCACTTTCCATACCTCGGGAGCCTACTGTCAACAAGGGCAGACGTCGACGACGAAGTCCAACACTGTCTTCAGTGAGCCAGTGCAGCCTTCAGTCGCCTGAGGAAGAGAGTGTTTGAAGACCAGGACCTCAAACCCGGCACTAAGCTCATGGTCTACAGAGCAGCAGTAATACCCGCCCTGCTGTATGCCTCAGAGACATGGACCATGTACAGCAGGCACCTCAAAGCACTGGAGAGGTACCACCAACGCTGCCTCCGCAAGATCCTGCAAATCCATTGGCAGGATAGGCGCACCAACGTCAGTGTTCTTGCTCAGGCCAACATCCCCAGCATCGAAGCTTTGACCACGCTCAATCAGCTCCGATGGATGGGTCACATTGTCCGCATGCCCGATACGAGACTCCCAAAACAAGCGCTCTACTCGGAGCTCCGGCACGGCAAGAGAGCCCCAGGCGGGCAGAGGAAACGCTTCAAGGACACCCTCAAAGCCTCCTTGGAAAAGTGTAACATCCCCACCGGCACCTGGCAATCCCTGGCCCAAGACTGCACAAAGTGGAGGAGAAGCATCCGGGAAGGCGCCGAACACCTCGAGTCTCTTCGCCGGGAGCAAGCGGAAGCCAAGCGCAGGCAGCGCAAGGAGCGCACGTCAACCCAAGCACCCCACCCACCCCACCTGTGACAGAGACTGTAGGTCCCGCATTGGACTCATCAGTCACCTGAGAACTCATTTTTAATGTGGAAGCAAGTCATCCTCGGTTCCGAGGGACTGCCTAAGAAGAAGAAGTAGGAAGCACGGCAATCAATTGGTGCACAGCAAGATCCCACAAACAACAATGTGATAAATGACAGAGCACTTCATTGACCTGAAACATTAGCTCTTTCTCTCGCCACAGATGCTGCCTGACCTGCTGAGTATTTCCAGTTTTTACTTCAGATTTGCAAGAATCCACATTATTTTGCTTAAGTACTTTTGAAGTGTAGTGAGATCACACAAACAGCAATGTGATAATGACCAGATTATCTGTTTTAGTGATGTTGAGTGAGGGATAAACATAGGCCAGGACACTGGGGAAAGCACACCTACTCTTCTTCAAATAACCCAACTGAGAGGGCAGACGGACTCTCATCTGAAAGACAGCACCTCCGACAGTGCAGCTCTCCCTCAGCACTGCACTGGGAGTGTCAGCCGAGATTTTATACTCAAATCTCTGGAGTGGGACTTGAACCCACAACCTTCTGGCTCAGAGGTGAGGGTGCTGCCCGCTGAGCCACGGCTCACATCCGTTGCCTGACAAGATCAAATAAAAATAAAAGCTGCATTGGAACAAGATCTGTGAGGCTCCTCTGGGAGCGCTGGTCCTCGTCGCATATTTAAATTTTTTTTTTTTTTTAATTCATTGATGGGATGTGGGCGTCGCTGGCTAGGCCTGCATTTAGTGCCCATCCCTAATTGCCCCTGAGAAGATGGTGGTGAGCCGCCTTCTTGAACCGCTGCAGTCCATATGGTGTAGGTACACCCACAATGCTGTTAGGAAGGGAGTTCCAGGATTTTGGCCCAGCGACAGTGAAGGAACGGCGATACAGGTCCAAGTCAGGATGGTGTGTGGCTTGGAGGGGAACTTGTAGGTGGTGATGTTCCCATGCGTCTGCTGCCCTTGTCCTTCTAAGTGGTAGAGGTCGCGGGTTTGGAAGGTGCTGTTGAAGGAGCTTTGGCGAGTTGCTGCAGTGCATCTTGTAGATGGTACACACTGCAGCCACAGTGCGCCGGTGGTGGAGGGAGTGAATGTTGAAGGTGGTGGATGGAGTGCCAATCAAGCGGGCTGCTTTATCCTGAATGGTGTCGAGCTTCTTGAGTGTTGTTGGAGCTGCACTCATCCAGGCAAGTGGAGAGTATTCCATCACACTCCTGACTTGTGCCTTGTAGATGGTGGAAAGGCTTTGGGGAGTCAGGAGGTGAGACACTCGCCGCAGAATTCCCAGCCTCTGGCCTGCTCTTGTAGCCACAGTATTTATATGGCTGGTCCAGTTCAGTTTCTGATCAATGGTAACCCCCAGGATGTTGATAGTGGGGGATTCAGCGATGGTAATGCCATTGAATGTCAAGGGGAGATGGTTAGAGTCTCGCTCATTGGAGATGGTCATTGCCTGGCACTTGTGTGGTGCGAATGTTACTTGCCACTTGTCAGCCCAAGTCTGAATGTTGTCCAGGTCTTGCTGCATATGGACACGGACTGCTTCAGTATCTGACGAGTCTCGAATGGTGCTGAACAGTGTGCAATCATCAGCGAACATCCCCACTTCTGACCTTATGATGGAGGGAAGGTCATTGATGAAACAGCTGAAGATGGTTGGGCCTAGGACACTGCCCTGAGGAACTCCTGCAGTGATGTCATGTGATTGAGATGAATGACCTCCAACAACCACAGCCAACTTCCTTTGTGCTAGGTATGATTCCAACCAATGGAGAGTTTTCCCCTTGATTCCCATTGACTTCAGTTTTGCTAGGGCTCCTTGATGCCACACTCGATCAAATGCTGCCTTGATGTCAAGGGCAGTCACTCTCACCTCACCTCTTGAGTTCAGCTCTTTTGTCCATGTTTGGACCAAGGCTGTAATGAGGTCAGGAGCTGAGTGGCCCTGGCGGAACCCAAACTGGGCGTCAGTTAGCAGGTTATTGCTGAGTAAGTGCTGCTTGATAGCACTGTCGACGACACCTTCCATCACTTTGCTGATGATTGAGAGTAGACTGATGGGACGGAGGGCTTTTTAATTTCATTCTCGGGATGTGGGTGTCGCCGGCAAGGCCAGCATTTATTGCCCATCACTAATTGCCCCTTCAGAAGGTGGTGGTGAGCCGCCATCTTGAACCGCTGCAGTCCGTGTGGTGAAGGTGCTCCCACGGTGCTGTTAGGGAGGGAGTTCCAGGATTTTGACCCAGCGACGATGAACGAACGGCCGATATATTTCCAAGTCAGGATGGTGTGTGACTGGGAGGGAACAATGGCTGTTGTATCGTCCATACACTGTGTAAAGAAAGGCTTGCACTTAAACAGCACCTTTCACAACATCAGAAAACGTCCCAAAGCACTTTACGTCTAATTAAATACTTTTGAAGTGTAGTCACTGCTGTAATGTAGGGAAACGTGGCAGCCAAATTGCACAGCAAGATCCCACAAACAGCAATGAGATAAATGACCAGATCATCAGTTTTAGTGCTGTTGGTTGAGGCATAAATATTAGCCAGGACACTGGGAAGAATTTCCCTGCTCTTTACGTTCACCTGAGAGGGCAGACAGGGCCTCAGTTTAATGCCTCATCCGAAAGACGGCCCCATCCGACAGTGCAGCGCTCCCTCAGTACTGGCACTGGCAATGCCAGGCTATATGATGGGGGCTTGAAACCACGAGCTGCTGACTCAGAGGCGAGGGTGCAACCAACTGCGCTAAAACTGCCACCTCAGTGTAAGGTGCAGTATCAGTAGCAGTCACCAGGTGGCACCAGATACTCATTCCACGCTGTGCTGCAAGGTGTCAGTGAGTAAATGCCACACCGCTCGATCCCAGACACCCACTGTGACTGTGAGGCCCCCAAACAGCATTAGTGCCCAGCCTGGTGTCACCGGGGACAGCAATGTACCAGCGAACAGTATGCCATGGTTCCGAATCAAGCCTCCCCGTCTAGACTCTCCTCCCTCTGCCCCCCGAGACTAAACCCCATCCTGTAAAAACTTTCACGTCCTTATTTAGCAATTTCCGACTCAATAGGAGAGGGGGCAGATTTGTATCCATCGGTTACAAAGAGTTATGGGGAACATTTCTTACAGTGTATGGTTCAGTACGCTCCCAAGCCAATTCCCACCGTGATTTGTCTGTATTGTATTGTGAACAGTTTTGTTAAAACCCAAAATTGACAGAAAACATATATTGAACGTTAATCTCAAGTCTTTGTAATGATTTCAGGTGACAACAAGAATTTGCTGTTCACTGCTGAACGTTCCCCATCACCAACTGAGCTCAATCTGACCCCCTGTCCCAGAGGAGATAGGCCAGTGATTAACCCAGTGCTCTACCAGTGCCAGAGGAGACAGGCCAGTGATTAACCCAGTGCTCTACCAGTGTCAGAGGAGACAGGCCAGTGATTAACCCAGTGCTCTACCAGTGCCAGAGGAGACAGGCCAGTGATTAACCCAGTGCTCCACCAGTGCCAGAGGAGACAGGCCAGTGATTAACCCAGTGCTCTACCAGTGCCAGAGGAGACAGGCCAGTGATTAACCCAGTGCTCCACCAGTGTCAGAGGAGACAGGCCAGTGATTAACCCAGTGCTCTACCAGTGCAAGAGGGGACAGGCCAGTGATTAATCCAGTGCTCTACCAGTGTCAGAGGAGACAGGCCAGTGATTAACCCAGTGCTCTACCAGTGCCAGAGGAGACAGGCCAGTGATTAACCCAGTGCTCTACCAGTGTCAGAGGAGACAGGCCAGTGATTAACCCAGTGCTCTACCAGTGTCAGAGGAGACAGGCCAGTGATTAACCCAGTGCTCTACCAGTGTCAGAGGGGACAGGCCAGTGATTAACCCAGTGCTCTACCAGTGCCAGAGGAGACAGGCCAGTGATTAACCCAGTGCTCTACCAGTGTCAGAGGAGACAGGCCAGTGATTAACCCAGTGCTCTACCAGTGCCAGAGGAGACAGGCCAGTGATTAACCCAGTGCTCTACCAGTGTCAGAGGAGACAGGCCAGTGATTAACCCAGTGCTCTACCAGTGTCAGAGGAGACAGGCCAGTGATTAACCCAGTGCTCTACCAGTGCCAGAGGAGACAGGCCAGTGATTAACCCAGTGCTCTACCAGTGCCAGAGGAGACAGGCCAGTGATTAACCCAGTGCTCTACCAGTGCCAGAGGAGACAGGCCAGTGATTAACCCACTGCTCCACCAGTGTCAGAGGAGACAGGCCAGTGATTAACCCAGTGCTCCACCAGTGTCAGAGGAGACAGGCCAGTGATTAACCCAGTGCTCTACCAGTGTCAGAGGAGACAGGCCAGCGATTAACCCAGTGCTCTGCAAATGCTGCTATCAGAAGCACACCCACTGCCTCTCTGTTCAGATGCTGATGGACATGCTCTGTAATCCCAGTATTTTCTGCTATCATTCACTTGATGCACGTACATGTGCCGACATGTCTGTTTGTGCTGGTTTAAATCATTTTCATTTCTTATCTACTCAGTAGGACAGCTGCCTCCGATAACACTTCTAAGTGGCTATTCTAGACAGCGAGTCTCAGCAGGCTATTCTACTGTGCAGGCATCACAGCCACACTTGCTCCTAACTTCTTTCAATGTGCAGCCACATGCATGTCCCATCGGGGGTGGGGGGGGTCACTGAAGGAAAGAACGTCCGTTTATATCACATCTTTCATCTACTCAAGACATCCCAAAGTGCTTCACAGCCAATTAATTCCTTTCGAGATGCAGTCACTGTTGTTGTGCAGGGACTGCCCAAACCCGCGACCTCTTCCACCTAGAAGGACAAGGGCAGCAGGCGCATGGGAACACCACCACCTCCAAGTTCCCCTCCAAGTCACACACCATCCTGATTTGGAAGTATATCGCCGATCCTTCATTGTCGTTGGGTCAAAATCCTGGAACTCCCTCCCTAACAGCACTGTGGGAGCACCTTCACCACACGGACTGCAGTGGTTCAAGAAGGCGGCTCACCACCACCTTCTCGAGGGCGACTAGAGATGGGCAATAAATGCTGGCCTTGCCAGCGACGCCCACATCCCAGGAACGAAAAAAAAAGACAAAGCAGCGGCCAATTTGTACACAGCAAGATCTCACAAACAGCAAATGAGATAACTGAAGCGTTAATCTGTATTTGGTGGTGAGTGTAGTGTATGTACCTTTAAGGGGAGAACTACTTTTTACAGCTTCTGTATACTGTAGTACCGGCAGTGACCACACCTGTATATAAACCCTGAGTAGGGATCTGTACAGTTTAGTTTTAGAGTAACCCTCATCCAGTAAACACCTGTTGATTGTTCCCTGCAGTCTCTTGTCTAATTATTGAAGGGCACACAACCTCAAGATACACGGATCTAACATTGGCGACGAGAAGATTCAAACCTACCTGCAACTCTGCATCACCTCCCAGGGATTCGCTCCTGGAGAACAGTGAAAGAAGAAGGCCGAGTCCAGAAGCACGGGCGTCGACCATCCAGCGGAGACTTGAGCATCGCAGGGGAGGCTGTTGAGAGCTGGGCTTGGTTCTCCAGTCACGGTGGTCCAGCGAAACGGGCTGGCAACAGGTACGGCGCAGACCCTTCCCGGACAGCAGCGGCTAGAGCTGACCGACGGCACAGAAAAAGGCCGAGCAGCGTCGACGGGAGAAGAGAGAGGGTAGAGCGCACAGGGCGCAGCCGGTGTTCAGGACAAGCAGCGTCGACAGGAGAAGAGAGAGGGTAGAGCGCACAGGGCGCAGCCGGTGTTCAGGCCAAGCAGCGTCGACGGGAGAAGAGAGAGGGTAGAGCGCACAGGGCGCAGCTGGTGTTCAGGACCGAGCGGCGTCAATGAGTGAGCGCAGAGCACAGCCGGTGTTCAAGGGCCGAGCAGCGTCAGCGGGGAAGAAAGGAAAGCGCGGGAGATGCCATTTTGAGCCGCAGCGGAGAAGGAGGGAGAGCGCGGGAGACGCCATTTTGAGCCACAGTGGAGAAGAAGGGAGAGCGTGGGAGACGCCATTTTGAGCCAGTCTAACCACACCCAGGGATGCCGAAGAGTGGCAGTGTCACAGTGTTCGACAATGAAGTCGAAGATTGGACGACATATGTCGAACGCATAGAAGTGTACTGCAAGGCAAATGAAGTGCCAGATGAGAGGAAAGCACTGGTATTGTTGAATTCAATGGGTGCAAAAACGTATGGCTTACTGCGAAACCTAGTAACCCCAGAGAAGCCAGTGGAAAAGGATTTTGAAAACATAGTCTCAATCCTACAGGACCACTTAAACCCCACACCGCTGCTGATAGCAGAAAGATTTAAGTTTCACAAAAGGTACCAGCATAAAGATGAAAGTAATGCTGAGTATTTAACGGAACTGCGCAAGCTATTGAAACACTGCCAGTTTGGAACGGGACTAGCAGATACTTTAAGGGACAAGTTTGTGTGTGGGCTTCAAAGTGAAGGAACCCAGAAACGGCTTCTATCAGAAAAGGATCTTACGCTGGACAAGGCTTTCAGCATTGCAGTATCACACAAAGCAGCCACACGGGCGCTGCAGAGATACAACGGAGACCGCAAGAATATGGCACAAATGAAATGTCATACGGAACAGTGAAGTGCTATCGCTGCGGCAGAACAACACACGACCATAATGATTGCTGGTTCAAGGACAAAGTGTGCAGACAGTGTGGAAAAGTAGGACACATAGCAAGAGTCTGCAGGTCGGGAAAGAAAACCAGCAGCAAGAAATCTCCACAGGAGAAGTACAAGAAGGTACATAAGGTGACGGAGAGTAGTTCAGACGAACAGAAAAGTGATACAGACTCTGGAAGCAAGGAGCTGGGTTGTCTGAAACTACATAATGTGATCAAAACAGAGGATCACCAAACTATCTGGGTCACGCTCAAGATAGCTGGAGTCCAAGTGAAAATGGAATTGGACACAGGATCAGCCCTAACAGTCATAAACCGAAGGGACTACAAACGGCTATTCTCACATATACCCTTGAGAGATACAGAGATTGTCTTGAAGACGTACACGGGGCAAAAAGTCTACCCCAAAGGAAAAATAAGGGTGAACGTTATATATAACGGCAAGGAAACACCAAAAATGGACCTATATGTATTGCCAGATGGAGGACCACCACTACTAGGATGTGAATGGATCCGGAAGATACAGCTAGATTGGCATTCCATACAAGCACTGACTGTAGATGCCAAAAAGGATGACGACGTCACACCTGGACGACTGTCAAAAATGCTAACTGACGCACAAGAAGTGTTCCAGGAGGGACTCGGAACACTAAAAGGCATAACAGCGATGATCAAAATAGAGGAAAATGCAAGCCCAAAGTTTTTTAAGGCCAGACCGGTGCCTTATGCGATCCGCCCAGCCGTCAAAGCAGAGCTGGAAGGTTTAGAACATTCAGGAGTACTGTCCAAAGAGGACTGGAGTGAGTGGGCTACACCCATCGTTCCTGTAATGAAGAGGTCATTGAGTAATACGCCTGGGGAACCAAAGAAGGTTTGTGTAGTGTCCGAGGATCAATAATACTCAGACTGCAGGAGAACAAAAAACAGGTATTTACTGAACAGAGAGTAATTCAAGACTGAAATACAGAAGCCTGCTATGGCTTTATATACAGGTGTGGTCACTGCCGGTGCTGCAGTATAGAATCAGTTCTTCTCTTAAAGGCACATACACAACAATTCCTCCCCTTTTAGATAAACAGTACATAACATTCATTTAACAACTAAATAATAACTAATTACAATTACAATTTTTTCTGTACTATATACATCAACTGAAATAATCATTTATAAGTTCAGTCTTTGAGGAGGCTTCCTGATCCTGACTGGATAGCGCCTTCTCGAGTATCCTGTTCTTGCGGCGGAGTTGATTCTGGCTCATTGTCATTGGTTGGTTCATCAGCTTCCAATACCACTGCTTCTGAGGTAGATGCAATCTGTACTTCAGGTTGATTACCAGGTGCACCTGCTCGTGGTATGGGTTTGGCTTGTTCCTGTGACTCTAGAATCTGGTCAGCATGGCATCTCACGATGCTCTCTCCAACGTCCACTGTGTACATTAGTGGTCCCTGCTGTGTGCATATCGTTCCTGGCTGCCATTTTTCTGTTCGGTAGTCGCGGGCCAAGACTGGTTGCCCTATCTTGAAGCTCCTGGTTGGCTTCTCATTTATGTGCTGGAATTGCTTATCCTCAACATCTCGTCTTATGTTTGGTTTGAGCAAATCCAGGCGACATCTTAGCCTTCGGTTGAAGAACATTATGGCTGGAGCTTGGTTGGTGACTGCATGTGTTGCATTCCGGTAAGCAAACATGAAATTATCCACCTTGTGTTGTAGTGGTATGTCGTCATTATGCATTGCCTTTATGGCCTTTTTAAAGGTCTGAACAAACCGCTCAGCCAATTCATTTGTGGCTGGATGATATGGGGCAGATGTGTAATGCTTCACCCCATTATTCCTCAGAAACCTCCGGAAATCCTCTGACACAAACTGTGGCCCATTGTCAGAGCAAATCTGTTCTGGCAAGCCATTCCTGGTGAAGATGGTCCGTAGGACTG
Organism: Somniosus microcephalus; assembly: GCF_052327205.1. Taxonomy (NCBI): domain Eukaryota; kingdom Metazoa; phylum Chordata; class Chondrichthyes; order Squaliformes; family Somniosidae; genus Somniosus; species Somniosus microcephalus. Next base: position 22,193,420 of record NC_141014.1, read on the forward strand.
CAATAGTTTTCTCCGTGGTGGTGGAGGACATTTTGATGACCTCTGGCCATTTCGAATGGGCATCCACAGCGATTAGGAACATTGAGTCCATAAATGGACCAGCAAAATCAATGTGTACCCGTTGCCATGGAGATGAGGGCCACTCCCATGGATGTAGCGGGGCCTGTGGTGGAGCGTTTTGGACCTTCTGGCATCCTGTGCATCTCTTGGTCATATCCTCGATTTCTTTATCGATTCCCGGCCACCACACATACGCCCTGGCTAGGCTCTTCATTTTTACCCCTCCCAGATGATCCTCATGAAGCTCATTGAGCACTCTATCTCTCAACTTGGGTGGAATTACCACTCGGGATCCACACATCAAGGTCCCCACACATCAAGGTCCCCCGGCACACTGACAGCTGTTCTCTCCTTGGCGAGAATGCTGGCAACAGTGAGTCGCCATGTGCTGGCCATCCCTTCACCGTCAAATCATAGACCCGAGAGAGTGTCGTGTCATTTTGGGTTTCCTTCTCTATACTTGAGTTTGTAACAGGTAGACATTCGACTATGGTCACATGGAATATCTAAACAGGGTCCACTGCAGGTGCTTCCTCTACCATAGGCAACGGTAGGCGCGACAGCCCATCAGCGTTTCCATGCTGTTTCGTACCCTTGTACTCTATGTCGTACTGATGTGCCCCTAGAAAAAGTGACCATCTTTGCAGCCGTTGCGCCGTCATCACCGGAACGCCCTTCTTTGGGTTAAAAAATGGAGACCAGGGGCTGATGATCAGTCAGTAGGGTGAATTTCTGCCCGTGCAGATAGTGATTGAACTTCTTCACCCCCCACACCAGGCTGAGGGCCTCCCTGTCAATCTGGGCGTAGTTACGCTCGGCTGAGGTTAACGAGCGCGACGCAAAGGCTATTGGCCTCTCTGAACCATCAGGGAATTTGTGTGACAGCACCGCTCTGATGCCGTAGGGAGACGCATCACATACTAACCGAATCGGTAGTGTTGGATTGTAGTGGGCCAATACTTCTTTTGAAGTGATTAGGCATTTACATTTCTGAAAGGCACGCTTACACTCATCACTCTATTTCCATGTTACTCCAGTTTGCAGTAGGGCGTTCAGTGGGTGCAGAATTGTAGATAAATTCGGCAAGAACTTATGGTAGTAGTTCACCAACCCGAGAAACGACCTCAGTTGCGACACATTTTCCGGTGCTGGAGCCTTGACTACAGCCTCAATCTTGTCCGGCGACTTATGCAACCCTTCCTCATCAATCATGTGGCCACAATACGAGATTTGTCTCCTGAAGAACTCGCATTTGGGGCGGTTGGCTCGTAGCCCATATTCCTGTAATCTCATGAGCACCTGCTCCAGGTTGGCAAGGTGTTCACTGTCATTTTCGCCCGTAACCAGGATGTCGTCCAAATAACACTGGGTCCCCGGGATCCCTTGCAGGACTTGTTCCATCGCCCTCTGCCAAATAGCCGGGGCTGATGCTACCCCGAATACCAGTCGATTGTACTGGTAAAGGCCTTTGTGAGTGTTTATCGTGAGGTATTTCCTAGACGCTTCTTCCACCTCCATTTGTAGATATGCTTGGGCCAGATCAATCTTTGTAAAGCGTTTCCCTCCAGATAGTGAGGCGAAAATATCTTCTATCCGTGGAAGTGGATATTGTACTGTGTGCAGGACTGGGTTCACAGTTACCTTGAAGTCCCCACAGATGCGAACCTTCTTCGGTTCCCCAGGCATGCTGCTCAATGATTTCTTCATTTCAGGAACGATGGGTGTGGCCCACTCGCTCCAGTCCACCTTGGACAGCGCACCTGAATGCTCCAGACTCTCCAGCTCTGCTTCAACGGCTGGGCGGATCGCGTAAGGTACCGGTCTGGCCTTAAAAAATTTCTGGTTTGCGTTATCTTCGATTTTTATCATTGCCGTTACTCCTTTTAGAGTCCCAAGTCCTTGTTGGAACACCTCTTTCGCGTCAGTTAGAATTTTTGACAGTCGTCCAGGTGTGACGTCATCATCTTTTTTATCAGTCACAGTTAGCGCCTGAATGGAATGCCAATCCAATTGTATTTTTCGGATCCATTCACGTCCCAATAATGGTGGTCCTCCATCTGGTAGTATATATAGATACAGTTTCTGTGTTTCCTTGCCATTGTATTCAACTGGCACCCTTATTTTTCCTCTGGGGTAGACTTTTTGCCCCATGTATGTCTTCAATACAATGGACGTGTCCTTCAAGGGTATGTGTGAGAATAGCCGCTCATAGTCTCGTCGATTCATGACAGTTAGGGCTGATCCTGTATCCAATTCCATCTTTACTGGGGACCCTGCTATCATGAGGGTGACCCAAATGGTTTGGTAATCCTCCTTTGCGATCACGTTGTGTAACTTTAGACAACTTAGTCTCCTGCTCCCGGAGTCCTTATCACTCTCCTGATCTTCCGAACCACTGTCTGTCAATTTCTTTACTTTCTTGTACTTTTCCTTAGTAGTTCTTGTAGTGTTGGTTTTCTTTGCCGACCTGCAGACTCTTGCTATGTGTCCCATTTTCCCACATTGCCTGCATACTTTGTCCTTAACCCAGCACTCCTTCTGATCATGTGTTGTTCTGCCGCAGCGATAGCACTTTTCTGCTCCATACGCCATTTCGTTAGCGCTGTATTCCTGTGGTTTCTGTTGTATTTCCGCAGCTCCCCGTGCTGCTGCTTCATAGGATACTGCCACGCTAAAATCCTGTTCTAGCGTCAGGTCCTTTTCCAAAAGTAGTCGTTTCTGGGTTCCTTCACTCTGGAGCCCGCAGACAAACTTATCCCGCAAGGTGTCTGCCAGTCCTGCTCCGAACTGGCAGTGCTTCGATAACTTGCGTAGTTCCGTAAGATAGTCAGCATTGTTCTCATCTTTGTGCTGGTTTCTTTTATGGAACTTGAATCTTTCTGCTATCAGCAGCGGTGTAGGGTTTAGGTGTTTCTGTAAGATATTAACAATCTCTTCAAAACTTTTCTCCATTGGTTTAGCTGAGGTAATTAAATTCCGCAATAGGCCGTACGTTCTCGCGCCCATCAAATTTAATAATACCGACGCCTTCTTTCCATTGGCCACCTCATTGGCATTGCAGTACACTTCAATTCTTTCCACATACATGGTCCAGTCTTCTACCTCGTTGTCGAAAGCAGTGATACTGCCACTCTTCGGCATCTTGGGTGATTTAAAATGGCGCCTCCCGTGCTTTTTCTTCTTCCCCAATGTAATAAAATGGCGCCTCCCGTGCTTTTCCTTCTTCCCCTTGCTGCCACGCTGCTCCTAGCGTTCTACAGGGTAATGGCGGCGACCCGCGGCTTCGGCGCGTCTCACTTTTCCTTCCCCGCGTTCTATCCTCTCCACGCTGCCCTGTTCTTGAGCACCGACCGCGCCCTGTTCGCTCCACCCTCTCTCTCTCTCTTCCTCCCGACGACGCTGCACGGCACCTTTGCAGAGCCGCTCGATCGAGCCCGAGCCCGCCGCAGTCCGGAAGGGTCAGCGCACTACCTGCTACCAGCACGACTTGCTGGAACACCTCGACTGGGGAACCAGGCCCAGCTCTCCACAGCCTCCCCTGCAACTCTCCGATGGATCCCTGGGCAGTTGCCCGCGGTCGACGCCCGCCGTTCTGACTTCGACCTCCCAGAAGCTTCTCTTCAGGGAAAAGATCCCCGTGAGGTGATGCAGTACTGCAGGTGAGTTCAAACCTGCCCGTCGCCATTGTAGTGTCCGAGGATCAATAATACTCAGACTGCAGGAGAACAATAAAACAGGTATTTACTGAACAGAGAGTAATTCAAGACTGAAATACAGAAGCCTGCTATGGCTTTATTGATGCGCCATCAATTACTCAAAAGACTGAGGTTGAGCGAGTAACAATCAGGCTTTTATTAACTAAAGAATGAAGGTCTTGTCTCGAGTGGTCGACCCGTCCAGAATACTAAGGGACTGGGAGGTAGTCACTTATATACCTGGAATAGTGGGAGGAGTCAGCCGAGGCATGTCCAGACCTGTACCTAGTGGAATACACATACACATACAGACAGGTATGACAGTGGTTTACCACATTCACCCCTTGTTTAAAAATGAGTCCGACGGGGTGAAGTGTATTTAAAAGTTCGTGTATTGGAGTCTCTCCGGAGGTCTTGTCTGCCGCTGTGATCGACGTGGCGACGGCAGGGGTGGTGGAGCTTCTGGCGTCGCGTCCCGTGTAGGCTGGGGCCCTGGAGTGTAGTCCTCGTGGGTGACGGTCCAAGGCGAGCCGGCTGCTGGGGTTGAATATCGGGTCGTGGTGGGGGGGTGGTAATGGGTAGTGGGTTACAGCGGTCCCCGAGGGTGCGAGGTCTCGTATGGAGACTGTGTCGTAGTGGGTTACAGCGGTCCCCGAGGGTGCGAGGTCTCGTATGGAGACTGTGTCCTCCCGCCCATCCGGGTACGCAATGTAAGCATACTGGGGGTTGGCATGGAGGAGGTCGACCCTCTCGACCAGGGGGTCCGTTTTATTGGCCCTCACGTGGTCTTCTCAGTAGTACCGGCCCTGGGGACGTCAGCCATGGCGGTAACGATGTCCCCGATGTGGACTTCCTTGGGAAGACAAACATTTTCTCGTGAGGGGTGGCATTGGTGGCAGTGCAGAGCAGTGACCGAATCGAGTGGAGCGCATCGGGGAGCACCTCCTGCCAGCGGGAGGTCGGAAGGCCCCTAGACTTTAATGCTAGTAGGGCGGCCTTCCAAACTGTTGCATTCTCTCTTTCCACCTGTCCGTTCCCCCGGGGGTTGTAACTGGTGGTCCTGCTTGTGGCTATACCCCTAGCGAGCAGGTACTGGCGGGGTTCGTCGCTCATAAACGATGAGCCCCGGTCACTATGGATATAGCTGGGGAAACCGAACAGGGTGAAGAGGCTGTTCAGAGATTTAATGAACGTGGCACTGGTCATGTCCGGGCAGGGGATAGCGAACGGGAACCGGGAGTACTCGTCAATGATGTTGAGGAAGTACACATTGCAGTCGGAGGAGGGGAGAGGCCCTTTGAAATCGACGCTCAGGCGTTCGAAAGGGCGAGTGGCTTTTGTCAGGTGGGCTCTGTCTGGTCTATAAAAGTGCGGTTTGCACTCAGCGCAGACTTGGCAGTTCTTGGTCATGGTCCTGACCTCCTCGATGGAGTAAGGCAGGTTGCGGGCCTTGATGAAGTGGAAGAACCTGGTGACCCCCGGGTGGCAGAGGTCATTGTGGAGGGCCCTCAGCCTATCAATCTGCGCGCTGGCGCAGGTGCCACGCGATAGGGCATCTGGGGGTTCATTGAGCTTCCCAGGCCGGTACAAGATCTCGTAATTGTAGGTGGAAAGTTCGATTCTCCACCTCAAGATCTTGTCATTTTTGATTTTTCCCCTCTGCTTGTTGTTGAACATAAAAGCAACTGAACGCTGGTCAGTGAGCAGGGTAAATCGTTTTCCGGCCAGGTAGTGCCTCCAATGACGCACAGCCTCCACGATAGCCTGGGCCTCCTTCTCGACCGCGGAGTGTCTGGTCTCCGGGCCCTGGAGGGTTCGTGAGAAGAATGCCACAGGTCTCCCCGCCTGATTAAGGGTGGCGGCCAGAGCGAAGTCGGACGCATCGCTTTCCACCTGGAAGGGGATGGATTCGTCCACTGCATGCATGGTGGCTTTGGCAATGTCTTCCTTGATACGGTGGAAGGCTAAGTGGGCCTCTGCCGTCACGGGAAAAGAGGTGGACTTGATCAGCGGACAGGCTTTGTCTGCATAGTAGGGGACCCACTGAGCGTAGTAGGAAAAAAACCCTAGGCTTTTAGGCAGTGGGGCAGTGGGAGTTCCATAAGGGGACGCATCCGGTCCGGGTCGGGACCGATGACCCCGTGTTCCACAACACAGCCAAGGATGGCGAGGCGGTCTGTGCGGAATATGCACTTCTCCTTGTTATATGTCAGGTTCAGGAGTTGGGCGGTGCGGAGGAATTTCTCGAGGTTTGCGTCATGGTCCTGCAAGTCATGGCCGCAGATGGTCACATTATCTAGGTAAGGGAAAGTGGCCTGCAGCTCGTTTTGATCGACCATCCGGTCCATCTCCCTTTGGAAGACGGAGACCCCGTTGGTAACGCCGAAGGGAACCCTAAGGAGGTGATAGAGGCGGCCGTTTGCCTCAAAAGCAGTATACTGGCAGTCTTCAGGGCTGATGGGGAGCTGGTGGTACGCTGATTTCAGGTCAATGGTCGAAAAGACGCGGTACTGCGCGATCTGGTTGACCATGTCAGCTATGCGGGGGAGTGGGCAGGCGTCCAGCAGGGTGTAGCGGTTTATTGTTTGGCTGTAGTCGATGACCAGGCGTTGTTTCTCGCCGGTCTTAACGACCACAACCTGGGCTCGCCAGGGGCTGGAGCTGCCCTCAATAATCCCCTCCTTCAGGAGCCGTTCCACTTCGGTTTTGATGAAAACCCTGTCCCCGGCACTGTATCGCCTGCTCTTTGTGGCGATGGTCTTACAGTCGGGGGTGAGGTTAGCAAACAGTGGGGGGGGTGGGACTCTGAGTGTGGAGAGGTTGCATCTGGTGCGCGGCGGGCAATTTGGAGGCTGCTGGCTGTGGACTGTGAGTGGGGGGAGGGGGCCACCGTATGCCATCGTAACGCTTTTGAGGTGGCACTGGAAATCCAACCCCAGTAGAACGGCAGCGCAGAGGTCGGGCAGGACCAGGAGTTTAAAATTATTGAACACAGTCCCGTCTACTACTAGTGTCACCACGCAGTAGCCGCCAATGTCCGCTGACTGGGACTCGGAGGCCATAGAAATCCGCTGGTGCGCAGGCAGGACTGGGAGAGAGCAACGCCGCACCGTGTCGGGGTGGATGAAGCTCTCTGTGCTCCCGGAGTCAAAAAGGCAGTTTATTGCATGGCTGTTTACCTTAACGTCCATTTTGGACCGAGCTAGCTGGTGCGGTCTCGTTTGGTCCAGCGTCACAGAGGCCAGCGTAGGGGTCGGTGTGTCGCTGCGAGTATCAGATGGGGGGGGGTTGGCGGTCTGCTGCGTCCCGGCTGGTGTCCAAGATGGCGGCGTCCATGATTCCCATGTGGCTGGAGTCGTCCAAGATGGCTGCTGCTGCGGTGGTTCGCACGTGGCTGGGGAGGCCCAAGATGGCGGCCCGCACGGCCCACACGCGGCACTGTTGGGGGCCCAAGATGGCGGCTCGCACGGCCCACACGCGGCGCTGCTGGCGTTCGGGGTGGCTTTGGCCTTGCAGATGCTGGCGTAGTGTCCCTTTTTCCCGGAGCCCGAGCAGGTCGCATTCTTCGCCGGGCAGCGTGCTCTGGGGTGTTTGGCCTGGCCACAGAAGTAGCATTTCTGGCCTTGGGATACTGCTGTCTGGCTTTGGGACACTGCTGCGGTAGTTGGGCCGTTGTTGGGCTGTGGCTGGGGTGGCACGGTGCTATGGGGCTGTCCTACCGTGCCCCAGGTTGTCGTTCCCCGCGGTGTCCACGGTGCAGAGGAGTAGGCATCCATGCCCCGGAAGGCTGCGTCCAGCGTTAGTGCGATGTCGGAGGCTTTGTCGAGGGTGAGGTCACTCTGCTCCAGCAGTCGCTGTCGGGTGTAGTTGGACCTGTGGCCCGCTACGAAGGCATCCCGGATCAGTTCCTCCGTGTACTTAGTGGGCGTTACCGCCTTACACCCACAGGCCCGGCCAAGCACGGACAGTGCTTGGAGGTATTCCTCAGTCGATTCCCCAGGTTGTTCCTTCCGACTCCCCAGAAGGTGCCTAGCGTATACTTCGTTCACAGGGCGCGTGTACTGGGTCTTGAGGAGCTGGAGGGCGGCTGTGTACGAGGTCGCGTCCCGGATGACTGAGTACACTCGGTGGTTCACCTTGGAGAACAGGACAGACAGTTTGTCCGCATCCGTTTCGACCGCAGTGGAGGCAGTCAGGAATGTCTCGAAGCACGTGAGCCAGTGAGCAAACTTGGTGGAAGCGTCCGCTTCCCGACTGTCCAGGTCCAGGCATGCTGGTGTGAGGATCTTCTCCATTATAAAAAATTTAGTTAATAAAATTGATGCGCCATCAATTACTCAAAAGACTGAGGTTGAGCGAGTAACAATCAGGCTTTTATTAACTAAAGAATGAAGGTCTTGTCTCGAGTGGTTGACCCGTCCAGAATACTAAGGGACTGGGAGGTAGTCACTTATATACCTGGAATAGTGGGAGGAGTCAGCCGAGGCATGTCCAGACCTGTACCTAGTGGAATACACATACAGACACAGACAGGTATAACAGTGGTTTACCACATTTATATACAGGGGTGGTCACTGCCAGTACTGCAGTATAGAATCAGTTCTTCTCTTAGGCACATACACAACAGTTCGCATCTGTGGGGACTTTAAGGTGACAGTGAACCCAGTCCTTCACACGGTACAATATCCGCTTCCGCGGATTGAAGATATTCTCGCCTCGCTATCTGGAGGGAAACGCTTCACTAAGATTGATCTGGTCCAGGCGTACCTGCAAATGGAGGTAGAAGAAGCCTCGAAACAGTACCTCACGATCAACACTCATAAAGGTCTCTACCAATACAATCGGCTGGTGTTCGGGGTAGCATCAGCTCCGGCTATTTGGCAAAGGGCAATGGATCAAGTCCTGCAAGGGATTCCAGGGACCCACTGTTATTTGGACGACATCCTGGTCACGGGCGAAAATGACAGTGATCACCTCACCAACCTGGAGCAGGTGCTCACGAGATTGAAGGAATATGGGCTCCGAGCTAATCGCCACAAATGCGAGTTTTTCCAGAAGCAGATCTCATATTGTGGCCACGTTATTGATGAAGAGGGGTTACATAAGTCTCCTGAAAAGATTGAGGCCGTCGTCAAGGCTCCAGCACCGGAAAATGTGTCACAACTGAGGTCGTTCCTCGGGCTGGTGAACTACTACCATAAGTTCTTGCCGAATTTGTCGACAGTACTACACCCACTGAACACCCTACTGCAAACGGGGGTACCATGGAAGTGGAATGACGAATGTAAACGAGCTTTCCAGAAGTGCAAAGAATTGATCACATCAAAAGAGGTGTTGGCTCATTTCAACCCAGCACTACCAATTCGGTTGGCATGTGATGCATCACCCTATGGCATTGGAGTGGTGCTGTCGCACAAATTCCCGGACGGCTCGGAGAGGCCAGTAGCCTTTGCGTCTCGGTCACTAACCTCAGCCGAGCGTAACTACGCCCAGATTGACAGGGAGGCCCTCAGCCTAGTGTGGGGAGTGAAAAAGTTCAACCACTATCTGCACGGGCAGAAGTTCACCTTGCTGACTGACCACCAACCACTTGTCTCCATCTTTAATCCAAAGAAGGGCGTTCTGGTGATGACTGCGCAATGGCTATAAAGATGGTTCCTTTTTCTAGGGGCGAACCAATATGAAATCGAATATAAGGGCACGAAACAGCATGGAAACGCTGATGGGCTATCACGCCTGCCACTGCCTACTGCGGAGGAAGCACCAGCAGTGGACCCTGTCGAAATATTTTATTCGACTATAATTGAACGCTTGCCAGTAACTAACGCTGATATAGAGAAGGAGACCCAAAATGACTCGACACTGTCTCGGGTATATGACTTGATGGTGAAGGGATGGCCAACACATGGCGACTCACTGTTGCCAGCATTCTCATCCAGAAGAGAACAGCTGTCAGTATGCCAGGGGACCTTGATGTGTGGATCCCGAGTGGTAATTCCACCCAAGTTAAGGGAGAGAGTGCTCAATGAGCTTCACGAAGGCCATCTGGGAGGGGTGAAAATGAAAAGCCTTGCTAGGGCTTATGTGTGGTGGCCGGGGATCGATCAGCAAATCGAGGACCTGACAAAGAGCTGCTCAGGATGCCAGAAGGTCTAAAATACACCACCACATGCCCCGCTACACCCATGGGAGTGGCCCTCATCTCCATAGCAACGGGTGCATATTGATTTTGCTGGTCCATTCATGGACTCAATGTTTTTAATAGCCATGGATGCGCACTCGAAATGGCCTGAGGTGATCAAAATGTCCTCCACCACCACGGAGAAAACTATTGCAGTCCTATGGACCATATTTGCCAGGAACGGCTTGCCAGAGCAGATTTGCTCTGATAACGGACCACAGTTTGTGTCTGAAGATTTTCGAAGATTTATGAAATGGAATGGGGTAAGGCATTACACATCCGACCCGTATCATCCAGCCACAAATGGATTGGCTGAGAGGTTCGTACAAACCTTTAAAAAAGCAGTAAGGGCCATGTGCGATGACGACATTCCACTGCAGCATAAGGTGGGCAATTTCCTGTTATCCTACAGAAATGCGACACATGCAGTCACCAACCAGACCCCGGCCATGATGTTCTTTAACCGAAGGTTGAGATCTCGTCTGGATTTGCTCAGACCAAATGTACGAAGAGATGTTGAGAATAAGCAATTCCAGCACATCAATGAGAAGCCAACAAGGAGCTTCAATGTAGGGCAACCAGTCTTGGCCCGCAACTACCGAACAGAGAAATGGCAACCAGGAACGATATGCACACGGCAGGGGCCACTAATGTACACAGTGGATGTTGGGGAGAACATTGTGAGACGCCATGTTGACCAGATTCTAGAGTCACAGGAACGAGTCAACCCCATGTCTTGCGTACCTGGTGATGAACCCGACATACAGGTAGCATCTACCCCAGAAACAGTAGCATCGGAAGCTGATGAACCAACCGACGACAGGGGGCCAGAATCGCCTCTGCACCAAGAGCAAGACACTCAGGAAAGGCACTATCCAGAAAGGATCAGGAAGCCGCCCCAAAGACTGAATTTATAAATAGACTATTTTCAGTTAATGTTGCATGTTAAAATGTTAATTGTAATTAGTTGATATTTAATCGTTAAATTAATGTTATGGTACTGTTAATCTAAAAGGGGAGGAATTGTAGTGTATGTACCTTTAAGGGGAGAACTACTTTTTACAGCTCCTGTATACTGTAGTACCGGCAGTGACCCCACCTGTATATAAACCCTGAGTAGGGCTCTGTACAGTTTAGTTTTAGAGTAACCCTCATCCAGTAAACACCTGTTGATTGTGCCCTGCAGTCTCTTGTCTAATTATTGAAGGACACACAACCTCAAGATACACGGATCTAACAGTGAGGGAGGAATGTTTGGCCAGGACACCGGGGAGAACTCCCCTGCTCCTCGAATAGTGGCCGTGAGATCTTTCACATCCACCTGAGAGAGCAGATGGGACCTCGGTTTAGCGTCTCATCCGAAAAACGGCACCTCCGACAGTACAGCACTCCGTCAGCACTGTAATATTGGGTCTTGATTAGGGCTGATGGCATCTGTTACCTAACGCAGCGGAGAATTGTGAGATCTCAGCCGCTGACTACCTGATATCAACTAACTGGAACCTGTTGGCCCATTCCTGGTCAGTAAAGTTTAACAGCCCCACCGGACGGTGCAGTACCCCACGGTGTCACTCGGGGGAGCTCTACATGAAACCCATCCAAATGTCTGTTCACTTGTGACCGACCGACTGACTGGTCGACCATCTGATCTGATGAGGAGCGGGAGTGATTTCACGGCGGTTAAAATCGAGCTGGGGTACCAGTGCTGTGACTGATCTCTAACTAAATACTCTGTATGCTCTTCAGGTTAGTTCCCAGTAACTGGCGACCTTGGACCAGACTGAGCGAGAACTATAACAGGAAGGGCCCCACAATAGCTGACACAGTGAACACCGGGATTCCTCCACCCACAGAGTCAACGCAGAACCCAAGGAATCGCTGCTCATTTCCGTCGTACTCATTGTTAGAGCTTTAGTCTCATTCCAAACGACACGCCCATTTCAAGCGTAGCACTCAGATGGCTGGAGAGAGTCCTCGACAATACACAGTTTTCAAAAGGGAGATAGAGCTCGTCCGGGTAATTATAGGCCAGCTAGCTTAACATCTGCGGTGGCGACCAAAACCAGCGCGGTAACCGGTGAGAGGCGCCTGGCCGCCATCTTGACCGCCTGCCCTGTTTCCTCCGGGCAGGCAGGGGTTAAAATCAGCCCTCTCCTGTGTGAGACTTGTGAACAATGTGAGTGCGGTCGATGCTCGTATCCTGTTTATTTCCACACACTGCTGAAGCCCCGATTCGTTCGATCCAATCCCCTGATCCTGCTTTAATCCGACGATCTCATTTTGTTAATAATTTTGCCCTCACTTTTTCTTTCTCACACGCAGGTCACAACAGGGAGATCCAACTCTTCACTGCGCAGGGTACACACCCGGCACAAGGCAACCACCAGGAAGCCCTCCCAGGCTGGGAGGGCACGCTGAGCCCCTACTCCCAGGCCGAGTGGGCAAGCTGAGGCATGGCTCCCAGGACGAGAGGGCAAACTGAGGCCCAGTTCCCAGGACGAGAGGGCAAACTTAGGCCCAGTTCACAGGACGAGAGGGCAAACTTAGGCCCAGTTCCCAGGACGAGAGGGCAAACTTAGGCCCAGATCCCAGGACGAGAGGGCAAACTTAGGCCCAGTTCCCAGGACGAGAGGGCAAACTTAGGCCCAGTTCACAGGACGAGAGGGCAAACTTAGGCCCAGTTCCCAGGACGAGAGGGTAAACTTAGGCCCAGTTCACAGGACGAGAGGGCAAACTTAGGCCCAGTTCACAGGACGAGAGAGCAAACTGAGGCCCAGTTCCCAGGACAAGAGGGCAAACTGAGGCCCAGTTCCCAGGACGAGAGGGCAAACTTAGGCCCAGTTCCCAGGACAAGAGGGCAAACTGAGGCCCAGTTCACAGGGCGAGAGGGCAAACTGAGGCCCAGTTCCCAGGACAAGAGGGCAAACTGAGGCCCAGTTCCCAGGACGAGAGGGCAAACTGAGGCACGGCTCCCTGGGCGAGAGGGCAAACATAGGCCCAGTTCCCAGGACGAGAGGGCAAACTGAGGGACGGCTCCCTGGGCGAGAGGGCAAGCCGAGGTCCTACTCCCAGATCGAGAGGCTAAGTTGGGGCACTGCTCAAGGCCTTTGTCAATGTTGCTCCACAGATGACCCCCTAGGAGCAGCCCAAGAGGTTCTTTCAGTCTCCCTGCCTCCGACTATTCCACGCTAGAAAGCACTTAACCTCCGCTCGATGCCATTCCCACAATGGTACAGTTGAGTCATGAATTCCCAGAACTCGCCGCACGCTCCTCCCCCACCCTACCATTCCAATGGTGCTTCACAATTCTCCATCTCCTCTCCCAGAGACAGGAGGGCCAATTTCCCTCTCCATAGTGCACCGCGTACACCCGCTTACGGAGTGTCAGGTGGAGGAATAAAGGGCGTGAGATGCATCGACTGGGTCTCTGCCCCATGAAGCCCCCTTCTGGTGTGGGCAGGAAGCTCCACATTATACAGGCGGCATCGTGAAAATTCAGTGAAATAAAGCTGGTCGCAACACCTCCCGTGTCATGTCCCTCGCACTCGACTCCTAGGGAAACGACACGGGACGTGTTATGAAGTTGCTCCAGTTTCATTTGCACCTGGTCTGTACTTGAATGAGGTGAGGATGCGGGGTGGTGGCGGGGAATATCGGGACCAGCGATCCTCGCACAGTCGGCACAGCCCAGCTCGACCTGCACGTGTCCCGCTCGACTGGCAATTCTACACGTGTGGGCCTGGATGGTGATTGTCAGCAGGCCATTCCACCGTGGGGGTAATCACAGGTGAGGTCAATTCAATTCCCACCCAGCGGCCACGCACAGCACTTTGGGTGGATAGTGATCAGGAGCGGGAACGCTGGTTTATTTTCCTGCTGATTGTAGCATTCAAACCTTGGATGAGATCAGCGAACTCAGCACAGAACGGCGAATCCAATCTGCGACCCTTCAGCTGTGGCTCAGTGGATCGCAGGCTCGCCTTTGAGTCGGAAGGTTGTGGGTACAAATCCCCCTCCAAACACTTGAGCACATAATCCAGGCGGTACTGAGGGAGTGCTGCACTGTCGGAGGTGCTGTCTTATGGATGAGATGTTAAACCGAGGCCCTCGTCTGCCCTCTCAGGTGGACATAAAAGATCCCGCGGCACTATTCCGAAAAAGAGCAGCGGAGTTCTCCCCGGTGTCCTGGCCAATATTTATCCCTAAAACAGATCATCTGAAAAGAAAGAATTTCATTTATATAGCGCCTTTCACGACCACCGGACGTCTCAAAGCGCTTTACAGCCAATGAAGTACCATTTGAAGTGGAGTCACTGTTGTAATGTGGGAAACGCGGCAGCCAATTTGCGCACAGCAAGCTCCCACAAACAGCAATGAGATAATGACCAGATAATCTGTTTTTGTTATGTTGCTTGAGGAATCTTGGCCCCAGGACACCGGGGAGAATTCCCCTGCTCCTCTTCAAAATGGTGGCCGTGGGATCTTTTACATCCACCTGAGAGAGCAGACGGGGCCTCGGTTTAACGTCTCATCCGAAAGATGGCACCTCCAACAGTGCAGCACTCCCTCTGAGCTTAGATTTATGAGCTCAAGTCTCTGGAGTGGGACTTGAACCCACAACCTTCTGACTCAGAGGTGAGGGTGCTGCCCACTGAGCCACAGCTGACATATCTGGTCATTTGCCTCATTGCTGTTTGTGGGATCTTGCTGTGCATGAACTGGCTGCCGCATTTCCAACAGTAACTACACTTCAAATAGTACTTCTTTGGCTGTGAGGCGCTTTGGGACGTCCTGAGGTTGTGAAAGGCGCTATAGAGATGCACGTTCTTTCGTTCTTTCTGTCCTGGTCTGTGTGGCGCAATTTGCTGTGGGCGAGGCAGTTAGCGAATCACCGGGCCGCCCCTTCGAATTAACGGTAAAATCTCACGACAGCCGATTCGAACCGGCAAAGGCACCAACTCCAGCATCTCGCTCCCCACCCCCACCCCCACCCCCACCCCCACCCCGACACTTCCTCAAACAGCCGCCCGAGTCAAGAGTCACTGAACCAAGCAGCCTTTTAGGAAAACCGAATGCGCCCTGCGAATCCAGGGCGAGGCGGAAATGAGCTGACGGGACAAGAGAAGCACGAAAGGCCGGGAGTTGCAGTGGGGCCTATTGTTCCTGCTCTGACTGGGGCTTCCCATCTGGAGAGAAATGGAACCTCCTCCACTCACACTCGGAGTGCCAAAATCTGTCTCCCAGCTGGGACTTTAAGGAGAGTCTTGCAGTGGCGGGCAAGTCTGTAACCAGCTCCTCCTCACCCCATTCTATTAACGACTTCACTACCAGAAAAATCGGAACATAGTAACCCATCGCTAGAACTCTGAGATACTACAGCCTCAACATAATAGAGTTATATACTGCACTCTCATTAAAAGAGTGATATACCACACCCCCATCACATCACAGCGATAAATCACATCTATCACCATTTCTCTGATATACCACACTCTCACCACAATAGACTGATATACCACTACCCCATCATAACACATTAAAGACGCAAAATCACATCAATCATATTGATATACCACAACCCTATATACCACATTGATATAATACTCCTCTCACCAAATCTATTGTACACCACTTGCCTGACTTTAATATACAGATATACCACGTTTCCATGCCATAACACACTAACATATTAAGTCATCCACAATAACACACTGATATACCACACCCCTCACAATAGCACACTGATATACCACACCCCTCACCATAACACTGATATAGCACACCCCTCACTATAACACACTGATATACCACACCCCTCATTATAACACACTGATATACCACACCCCTCACCACAACACTGATATACCACACCCCTCACTATAACACACTGATATACCACACCCCTCACTATAACACACTGATATACCACACCCCTCACCATAACACTGATATAGCACACCCCTCACTATAACACACTGATATACCACACCCCTCATTATAACACACTGATATACCACACCCCTCATTATAACACACTGATATACCACACCCCTCACCACAACACTGATATACCACACCCCTCACTATAACACACTGATATACCACACCCCTCACTATAACACACTGATATACCACACCCCTCATTATAACACACTGATATACCACACCCCTCACTATAACACACTGATATACCACACCCCTCACTATAACACACTGATATACCACACCCCTCACTATAACACACTGATATACCACACCCCTCATTATAACACACTGATATACCACACCCCTCACCACAACACTGATATACCACACCCCTCACTATAACACACTGATATACCACACCCCTCACTATAACACACTGATATACCACACCCCTCATTATAACACACTGATATACCACACCCCTCACCACAACACTGATATACCACACCCCTCACCATAGCACACTGATATACCACACCCCTCACCATAACACTGATACAGCACACCCCTCACTATAACACACTGATATACCACACCCCTCACTATAACGCACTGATATACCACACCCCTCACTATAACACACTGATATACCACACCCCTCACTATAACACACTGATATACCACACCCCTCACCATAACACACTGATATACCACACCCCTCACCATAACACACGGATATATCACACCCCCTCACCTTAACACACTGATATACCACACTCCTCACCATAACACACTGATATACCACACCCCTCACCATAGCACACTGATATACCACACCCCTCACCATAACACACGGATATATCACACCACTCACCTTAACACACTGATATACCACACCCCTCACCTTAACACACTGATATACCACACCCCTCACCATAACACACTGATATACCACACCCCTCACCGTAACACACTGATATATCACACCCTTCACCATAACACACTGATATACCACACCCCTCACCATAACACACTGATATACCACACCCCTCACCATAACACACTGATATACCACACCCCTCACCATAACACACTGATATACCATGCCCTCACCATAACACACTGATATACCACACCCCTCACCATAACACACTGATATACCACACCCCTCACCATAACACACTGATATACCACGCCCCTCACTATAACACACTGATATACCACACCCCTCACCTTAATACACTGATATACCACACCTCTCACCATAGCACACTGATATACCACACCCCTCACCATAACACTGATACACCACACCACTCACCATAACACTGATATACCACACCCCTCACCATAACACACTAATATACCACACCCCTCACCATAACACTGATATACCACATCACTCACCATAACACTGATATACCACACCCCTCACCACAACACAAATATACCACACCCCTCACCATAACACTGATATACCACACCCCTCACCATAACACTGATATACCACACTCCTCACCATAACACACTGATATACCACACCCCTCAGTATAACACACTGATATACCACCCCCTCACCATAACACTGATATACCACACCCCTCACCATAACAGATATACCACACCCCTCACCATAACACACTGATATACCACACCCCTCACTATAACACACTGATATTCCACACCCCTCATCATAACACACTGATATACAACACCCCTCACCATAACACTGATATACCACACCCCTCACTGTAACACTGATATATCACACCCCTCACAATAACACACTGCTTTACCCCACACCTCTCACTTTAAGAGTCTGATATACCCATACCCCACACTGTAACACTCTCTGATATAGCCCACACCCCACACTGTAGCACTCTCTGATATACCCCACACCCCTCACTGTAACACTCTCATATGTACCCCTCACTGTAATACTGATATAACACTCACCTCTCAGTGTAACAGTGATATACCCCTCAGTGTAGTTCTCTGATATACTCTACACCCCTCACTATAACACATTGATATACCCCACACCGCTTACAGTAACACCCTCTGATATACCCCACACCCTCACTGTAACACTCTCTGATAAACACCACACCCCTCACTGTAAAACTGATATATCCCACACCCCTCACTGTAACACTGATATACCCCACACATCTCATTGTAACCCTCTCTGATATACCCCTTACACGTCACTGATACACCCAAACCCCTCACTGTAATACCCTCTGATATATCCCACACCCCTCACTGTAGCACTCTCTGATATATCCCATACCCCGCACGCTAACACTCTGTTTTACCACAGACACCTCACCGTAATATCCTCTGAGATACCCCAAACCCCTGACTGTAGCACTCTCTGATACACCCCGACCCCTCACTGTAACACTGTCTGATATACCCCACACCCCTCACCGTAACACTCTGATATACCCTACACCCCTCACTGTAACACCCTGATATACCCCACACCTCTCACTGTAACACTCTGATATACCCCACACCTCTCACTGTAACATTCTGATTTACCCCACACCCCTCACCGTAACACTCTGATATAACCCACACCTCTCACTGTAACACTCTGATATACCCCACACCCCTCACTATATCACTGATTTACCCCACACGCTCACTGTAACACTGATTTACCCCACACCTCTCACTGTAACACCCTGATATAACCCACACCCCTCACTGTAACACCCTGATATACCCCACACCTCTCACTGTAACACTATGATATACCCCGCATCCCTCACTGTAACACTCTCTGATTTACCCCACACCTCTCACTGTAACACTCTGATATACCGCACTCCCCACACTGTAACACTTTGATTTACCCCACAACCTTCACTGTAACATTCTGATATAGCCCACACCCCTCACTGTAACACCCTGATATACCCCACACCCCTCACTGTAACACCCTGATATACCCCACACCCCTCACTGTAACACTCTGATATACCCCACATCCCTCACTGTAACACTCTGATATACCCCACATCCCTCACCGAAACACTCTCTGATGTACCCCACATCCCTCACTGTAACACTCTGATATACCCCACATCCCTCACTGTAACACTCTGATGTATACCACGCCCCTCACTGTAACACTCTGATTTACCCCACACCTTTCAAAGTAACACTCTGATATACCCCTCATCCCTCACTGTGACACTCTGATATACCCACACCCCTCACTGTAACACCCTCTGATATACCCCACACCTCTCACTGCAACACTCTGATAAACCCCACACCACTCACTGTAAAACTCTGATATACCCCACACCTCTCACTGTAACACTCTGATTTACCACACACCTTTCAAAGTAACACTCTGATATACCCCTCATCCCTCACTGTGACACACTGATATACCCACACCCCTCACTGTAACACTCTCTGATATACCCCACACCTCTCACTGTAACACTCTGATTTACCCCACACCTCTCACTGCAACACTTTGATATACCCCACACCCTCACTGTAACTCTCTCATATACCACACATCCCTCACTGTAACACTCTCTGATATACCCCACACCTCTCACTGTAACACTCTGATTTACCCCACACCTCTCACTGCAACACTTTGATATACCCCACACCCTCACTGTAACTCTCTCATATACCACACATCCCTCACTGTAACATCCTGATATACCCCACACCTCTCACTGTAACACCCTGATATACCCCACTTCCCTCACTGCAACACCCTGATATACCCCACACCACTCACTGTCACACTCTGATATAGCCGGCCCCCCTCACGGTAACACTCTCTGATATACCCCACACCCCTCACTATATCACTGATTTACCCCACACCCCCCACTGTAACACTCTCTGATGTACCCCACATCCCTCACTGTATCACTCTGATATACCCCACACCTCTCACTGTAACACTCTGATAAACCCCACACCCCTCACTGTAACACGCTGATTTACCCCCACACCTCTCACTGTAACACTGTCTGATATACCCCACACCTCTCACTGTAACACTCTGATATACCCCACACCCCTCACTGTAACACTCTGATAAACCCCACACCTCTCACTGTAACACTCTGATATACCCCACACCTCTCACTGTAACACGCTGATTTACCCCACACCCCTCAGTGTAACACTGATTTACCCCACACCTTTCACTGTAACACTCTGATATACCCCACACCTCTCACTGTAACACGCTGATTTACCCCACACCCCTCACTGTAACACTGATTTACCCCACACCTCTCACTGTAACACCCTGATATAACCCACATCCCTCACTGTAACACCCTGATATACCCCACACCTCTCACTGTAACACGCTGATTTACCCCACACCTCTCACTGTAACACTGTCGGATATACCCAACATCCCTCACTGTAACACCCTGATATACCCCACACCACTCACCGTAAGACTCTCTGATATACCCCACACCCCTCACTGTCACACTCTGATATACCCAGCACCCCTCATGGTGACACTCTCTGATATACTCCACACCCCTCACTATATCGCTCATTTACCCCACACCGCTCACTGTAACACTCTCTGCTATACCCCACACCCCTCACCGTAACACTCTGGTATACCCTACACCCCTCACTGTAACACCCTGATATACCCCACACCTCTCACTGTAACATTCTGATATACACCACGCCTCTCACTGTAACACTGATTTACCCCACACCCCTCACTGTAACACTGATTTACCCCACACCTCTCACTGTAACACTCTGATTTACCCCACAGTCCTCACTGTAACACTCGGATATACCCCACACCCCTCACTGTAACACTCTGATAAACCCCACACCTCTCACTGTAACACTCTGATATACCCCACACCTCTCACTGTAACACGCTGATTTACCCCACACCTCTCACTGTAACACTGTCGGATATACCCCACATCCCTCACTGTAACACTCTGATATACCCCACACCCCTCACTGTAACACCCTGATATACCCCACACCACTCACCGTAAGACTCCCTGATATACCCCACACCCCTCACTGCTACACTCTGATATACCCAGCACCCCTCATGGTGACACTCTCTGATATACTCCACACCCCTCACTATATCGCTCATTTACCCCACACCGCTCACTGTAACACTCTCTGCTATACCCCACACCCCTCACCGTAACACTCTGATATACCCTACACCCCTCACTGTAACACCCTGATATAACCCACACCCCTCACTGTAACACTGATTTACCCCACACCCCTCACTGTAACACTGATTTACCCGACAGTCCTCACTGTAACACTCAAATTCAAATTCAAATCGCTTTATTGGCATGATAAGGTACATCTTATGTTGCCAAAGCATCAAAATACATTCATGGTTGAACACATAAACGCAGTTCTATTCATACAGTGTATAAACAGGTATATCCCTGAGTGTATAAATATACATTCGCATTATTTATATATACTCTTTTCTTAGTTTACTGGTTGTCCCTCTGTTCATGGCAAGCTGTAACATAGTGTGCTGCAAGTGTTACACAGCTTCTCTCCTCCCCCAGTAGGTATGGGAGTTTTTGGTTGTCATTCAGATTTCTGAATTCAGGGCATTTTTGTGAGAATTTTTGGTAGAAATTCTCCCTGATGCCCTGATATTTTCCACAGGCTGTGAGGAAGTGCATCTCTGTCTCCACTACTCCCTGGCTGCAGTGAGAGCATATCCTGTCCTCTCTTGGCAGCCTGGTCTGCCTGTGTCTGCCTTTTTCGATCGCTAGGCTATGTTCGCTAAGTCTGTACCTTGTCAAGGTTTTTCTCAGTTTGTTATCCGTTACCATGGTCAGGTAATCAGCTATGTTGTATTGTCTGTTTAGGGCCAAGTAGCAATTGAGTTTGCTTTGGGTTTTTGTTGTTTCTGCCCAATATGTCAGATATTTTTCCTTTTGCTTAGTGACGATTGTGTTGGGTCGGATTCTTTGTGTTACGCTGTCACTGTCCTGGGGCTTGTTGTGTATGTAATATGTGTGCTACTTTGAACCTATGGACAGGACTGCACTACTTGTTGGGCGTAGTGATACGCAGTACCACTCCTGGCCATAGGGGTATAAATAGTACTGTGGGTACTGATCTCCCCTCAGTTCCCGCCTGTGGGCATGAAGTAAAGACCTACGTATAGTCCCTACCTCCAACCAGTAAAGACCTGTTTGAGTTATACGTTTAAGTCTTTGTGTTAATTGTTCAATACAATACACATACTTAACACTGGCGATGAGTCAGGTTCTTACCCTGCGGCAGTTGAAGAGAGGTTTCAAACATCACCACCCCACTAGAAGCGACAGGCTTTAGGACTCTGAAGCCTCCATCAGCGACTGAGCACTGGAGTGCAGCAAACATCCTGACAGCTTCCAGCGACTGACAGAAGTCTTTCGGCAGTTTCCTTGTTCAACCTAGGTGGTGGGGTAAGCCGTGCAGTGTTGGCTGCAAAGACAGGGCTGGGGAAGTTGGAGAAGATAAGGGCGATCGCAATCCCTGATAAGAGCCGCGGTGAAACGCGCGAGCGGGTAAGCCAGAGCCCGGGAGGGAGCGAGCAAGAGCCGCGCGAGCGGGTGAGCCAGAGGCCGGGAGCCGCTTCAAGTGCGAGGCGCAGCGCGGGCCAGCGATCGGGACCAAAGATAAGGGCCGCACTCGGACTGAAAGGCGCGGCGGCTGCAGAAGCTCAAGGTGCGAGAGCCGCGGTGCACAGCGCGGGCTATCGATCGCGGCGAAGATAAGGGCCGCACTCAGGGGCTGAAGGGAGACGGCGTCGGGGGACGGGTGAAGACCGCCAAGCGCGGGAAAACCGCCATTTTGTGGGTGGAGGACGACGGCAAGAGTGGGAAGCCGCCATCTTTGATAACAAGTAAACAAAATAAAATCTGAGAAATTGCAAATCTACAATGCCTAAACACGGGAATATTAGCACCTTTGATAGTGACCTCGAAGATTGGGCCATATATGTTGAAAGAGTAAAAAATTATTGTAAGGCCAATAAAATTCGTGACCAAGATAAAGCTCTAACATTATTAAATTTAATGGGTGCGAAGACATACGGGCAATTGAAACACCTGTTATCACCAGATGAACCGGCGGATAAGATGTTCGATGAGATTGTTACTGTCCTGAAAGATCATCTAAACCCCACGCCGCTGATGCTAGCGGAACAATTTAAATTTTACGACAGAAGGCAGCTACAGCATGAAAGCAATGCTGAATATTTGCTGGAATTGCGTAAATTAGCGAAATATTGCCAGTTTGGAACGGGACTGACAGATGCACTACGAGACAAATTTGTGTGTGGTTTATTTAAACAGGATACACAAAAGCGACTGCTCGAGGAGAATGAGCTGACGCTTGAGAAGGCGGTCACTATGGCAGCAGCACACGAAGCCGCAGCGAGAGGCACGGCAGTAATGCAGCTACGGTCACCGGAGCTCAGTGCACACAAATTGGGTGTGAGTTCTGGCAAATGTTATCGTTGTGGAAAGACAACGCATGATCAGAACCAGTGTTGGTTTAAAAACCAAGAATGTAGAACTTGTGGTAGGCTTGGACATATAGCTAGAGTATGCAGGTCAGGGAAGAAGACCAGCAACAAGAAGTCACCGCAAGGAAAATACGCAAAGGTACACAAGGTGACCGAACAGGAGTCCGATCCAGACGCTAGCAGTAATGAACTGGCTAGCTTAAGCTGTAATGAACTGGCTAGCTTAAGAGTACTCAACGCTGGTAAGGGTGCAGACCTCCAGACAATTTGGGTCACTCTTCAGATAGAAGGAGTCCAAGTAAAACTGGAATTGGACACTGGATCGGCATTGACGGTCATAAATAAGAAAGATTACGGAAAGTTATTCCAACATATTCCCCTACAGGATACGGGGATTATATTGAAAACATACACGGGGCAAAGAGTGTACCCCATCGGGAAAATAGAGGTTGCAGTGGTCCACAAGGGCGAAGACAGTCAAATAATGGACTTATATGTGATATCTGAAGGAGGTTCTCCACTACTAGGACGGGAGTGGATTAGGAAAATGAATATGGACTGGCATTTCCTACAAACAATAACGAGTGAGAACTCGGTGAAGATAGTCGGCCCAGACTCTGGAACGGATGATGGTAAGCCCAACTCAGGTGCAAAAGACAAAGTTTCAGCACAGAATTCCACTGAGCAACAACAACATAGTTTAACTGTGGATTCTGAGTCTGGCAAGTCTACTGATGTGCCCATTTCTGAGGGACACCGGGCTCGAACTCAACTCCATTTCAAACTACAACAGCAATTAGAACAAATGCTTCGCCGTTGTGAGCAAGAGTTGAATGCAACGAAAGAGTTCTTTGATATAGAGTTGGAGAATCTGGAAAGACAACAGAAGCAGCTGATGGAGAAAATGGAGCAGGAGCACACAAAACGTCTGATGTCAGAGGAGTTAACGGTCAGCCAACTCCTGCATATGCTGAAGGACAGGACTCTGAAATGGGAAAAACTTGAACACGAACTTCAATATTCAAACGAAAGGGGTTCGGAGCTCTCAAAGGTTATTGGAAGAGCTGAGGTGGCAACACAGACTGAGATGACTGCAACAGAGCAGCCCTTGGATGCCAAAAGTACGCTGACTCACGTCAACGTAGAACAACAGACCGCTGAAACAGCTGCTCCGGTAGAGGGATTGAATAGTCCGATCAATCAATCTCCAAAAGAAGTTGAAGTAGTAAAATCTCAAATGAGGTCATTAGTAAACGACTTGCTGAAAGCCCAGAAAAAGCTGGATGAAGAGGTACGCATGAAGAAGTCTCTTCAGGAAAGATGTCTGGACTTGGAACAAAAGCTGGCTAACGCCCAGCTGGGTATGGAGGAAATAGAAGACCCTCTCACTGGCCTAGATCAGGACGACACCGAATATTACTATGTCCTGTCCTGCCCAACTTGTAACTTCGACTCCCACCATACAGAAATCATGGAGGAGCACCGAAAGTCTATGGAACATCGGGAGAAGGTGGCTCTACTACGGAAAAAGGAGGGAGAGAAGGAGGAACTGCGCATGCAGCTGGCAGCTGACAGTGGAGCCCAGAGAGTCTCCAAGAAGCAGAAAAGGAAAAGTCGAAACAGAAGATGACCCATCTGAACCATTATTACCTCTACCAGATCACACACGTGGTCCCTCCGAACGGAGCCAATTCAGTTCGGAAGTTCAAACTGTTAAATCCATGGAAGGACTATTGAATGAGTCACTCCAGCAACGTGAACCGACTCCACCACAGAGATTGAATCTGTGAACTGTTTTCCGCAGAGACTGAATCTGTGATCTGTTTTGACATGAAGTTATCTATGTATCTATGTTATTCTGTTATGTAAACCTGAAGTTATATATGTATATATGTTATTACGTTATGTTAAATGGGGAGATGACTGTAAAGCTAGGAAGGGAGGAATGTTGTGTATGTAATATGTGTGCTACTTTGAACCTATGGACAGGACTGCACTACTTGTTGGGCGTAGTGATACGCAGTACCACTCCTGGCCATAGGGGTATAAATAGTACTGTGGGTACTGATCTCCCCTCAGTTCCCGCCTGTGGGCATGAAGTAAAGACCTACGTATAGTCCCTACCTCCAACCAGTAAAGACCTGTTTGAGTTATACGTTTAAGTCTTTGTGTTAATTGTTCAATACAATACACATACTTAACAGGGCTGGTTATTGTTAGTATTGTTAGTAGTTACTTCACTGAGTCCCAGGACTAGTTGACTGAGGGTATTCTTCTTTATGGTCATCTCTTGGCATTTCAGGGCGGCGTAGTGATAGCATTGGTGGTTGCTCATTTGTAGGTGATTCCAAAATTTGGTGGCTCTTTTTTGGATAGTGATTATTAATGGATATTGGCCTAGTTCCGCCCTGCATGCATTGTTTACTGTTTTCCTTTGAGTCCGGAGGATACTTTTACAGAACTCTGATATACCCCACACCCCTCACTGTAACACTCTGATATACCCCACACCCCTCACTATGTCACCGATTTACCCCACACCCCTCACTGTAACACTGATTTACCCCACACCTCTCACTGTAACACCCTGATATACCCCACACCTCTCACTGTAACACTCTGATTTACCCCACACCCCTCACTGTATCACTGATTTACCCCACACCCCTCACTGGGAGCTTTCCTTTCTGTGCAGGAAGGAACCTTTGAAAAGCTGAAACTCAATTGCTTCAATATTCCGTTCATGTGTGTCTCTTGTGTGAAAATCATCCGCATGGAACGTGCGTGCTCTGCCTTCTCTTCGTAGCCCAAATCCTGGGAGGGCAGAACCCAGGTGAATCGCAGCCAGACGGGGAGACTGTCAGCAAGAGAGAGGAAAATTAATTATCCGCGCGAGTACTGTGCTGGAATATGGGAGATCACCTTGAGACAAGTCGGAACCGGAAAGGGGGTTGTGCCGGGGTCCCCGTGGGTTTGCTTTTGGGCGAGTGCTTTTCGCTATTATTGTTTCTGTGATTTCCGAGCTTTCACTCAGTGACCCTAAACTCTAAGCTTTAGCTGTGCGAGGGACTCAGATGCACATAGTGATAAAGATTCACTGCAGACTAACAGCCTGAGGACATGTACGAATTACACATCATACATTAGCCCCTATAATATTATCAATATATTAAATATGATTCATTGTCCCTTCACATGCAGCCTAAGGGACAGTAACCGTTCAGTAATGAAACTTCCTCAAGTATCCCTTTTGGGGATATTGCTTGATGCTTAGGAGTTCATTGAGATGCTCTGAGCATTGATAAAAAGGGACTGTTTTGGTCTTAGGCTGCTCTGTTTTCACATCTGCCCATTCACTTAGCAGGGGCTTTCATTGGCCGTCTCCATGTTAAGCCTGCAGCTCGGGCCTACTCTTGGTTGTTGGCAGTTAGCCTGAGTGCAGGCTTGTTCTGGGAGTAACACTGCCCGTGCACTGCTGCCTATATTCACCATCCTTCACGTGAAGTTCTTCTTAAAGGCGGTGATTTATTTTTGCCCGCACTTCCTGATATGGCACCTTATAGCCGAGCCCACATTACTGAGCCTAAGGGACTTGTCCTCCATCAAAGGCATTGGTGTTAAACGTGCTTCCTTTTCCGAGAAGGTTCTTTTATCCTTGAACTCGTTGAACCCCCTGCCTTGTTCAGCTGCCATGGAGTAATGACCTCGAATGCATTCTTTAACAGTGGAGTAAGATTTGTATAGGAGCCTGCCCTGTTTCCATGAGCAACAGTCTACTTGAGGTCCAGCTGAAAATTATACACACTACTTACTTTACACCAGGCAAACCTGGAACTCAGCCATGACTGAGGCCTAGTGAAGGGGCTGCGAGAGCTGCAGTGCTATAATCTCTTCAGCCTATAATGGGCATCACATTGGAAGCAACTTCTTGTCGTCATAGTTTGAATTTTCTGTTGGAAATTCCTCCCATATTTGGGAAGAGCCTGCACACTTTTGGTGATTAATACAGTGACAGCTGAACCGTGCACATAAAGGCCCATTCAAAGCTCGTCAGTTGGCCCAATGCAGGCAGCGTCACAAGCCTCGAAATTGTTATCGGCGCAAAGCTACACGTCGGCAGCCATTGAGCGACACTGAGCTATGTCGGGAGTGGAGAGCGATAACGCGTAAACGCTAATGGGTACTTAAAGGGGTATGGGCCCAGTTTCGCTGCTGTAACGACCCGGCGGTGAGATGCATTAATCTCACCCAGTTGGCGCTAAGGGAGATGGCAACACCAGCCGTGCGAGAGAGCAACAACATTCTGCAGGACCACTGGTTTTGCCAGAGTTCAGGGGTCACCAGCTGCTCCCATGTTGCCATTCGGGCTCCTGTGCAATGCCTCAGCTGAAAGGGATTATTTAAATCTCAATGTAGACATTGTGGCCCCAATTTTAACTCCCCCGTAACTGGCGGAAACCAGGCCGGTGGCGGCGGGGGGTGGGGGGTGTTGGGTGGCGGGGAAGGTGGGGAGGGCATTTAAAATGGAGCGGGGGGGAACTTACCAACTCCTTTCTCGCCCCGATCTGACCGACTGCAATTTTAAATTGAATACAGAAAGGACGCCTGTCCCCAAGCCGGCGGGGTCCTTCTTTAAATATGCAGGTCGGGCTTTGATTACGTCAGCGGGCCCTGCTCTGCGATTTTGACCTGAGGCCTGGACGGGGGATCAGTGCTTGGTTTGCTAGTGTCACTGGGAGGTCGATTTAACACCAAGTTCGGTGTCCTTTGACACGATGACATAAGAAAACTACTAGGCACTTGGTCTGAGTGTTAAACAAGGCTTTAATCAACTGTTTTTCAACATGGAGATCTAGTTGTGTCCTTCACTAGTTCCTGTTAAAGAATGTCCTGAGCAAGCTGGGCCCATGCCCGAGTATTTATACTCTCCCTGGACAGCGCCACCAGCAGGCCGCCCAGTATTATTTCATAAGTCATTTCCACATGAATGTCAAGATTCATGTCACACGACATTAGTTGTGATCTAAGATCACATTACAGGGCGGGCCATGAGAAGGCGGTCATCATCCGCACCAGGGGGGGAAGCAGTGATGGTTTACCTGTCAGGACAAAGATGCTGGGAGCCAGATCGAGGGCCAGAGGAGGCCCAGATTGGTAAGGCTTAGATTTTTTGCTTCAAGTTTCCTTGTGGGTCAGGAGGGGCAGGGATTCTCCACCGGGACCCACTAGGAATCCTTAGGCCTCTCTTTCTCTGGGCTTCCCCCGCCCCCCCACCCATCCTGCCTACACTCATGTCCTGCCTGCACACATGCCCTGCCTACACACATGTCCTGCCTACACTCATGTCCTGCCTACATGCTTGCCCTGCCTACACACATGTCCTGCCTACACTCATGTCCTGCCTACATGCTTGCCCTGCCTACACACATGTCCTGCCTACACTCATGTCCTGCCTACATGCTTGCCCTGCCTACACTCATGTCCTGCCTACACTCATGTCCTGCCTACATGCTTGCCCTGCCTACACTCATGTCCTGCCTACACACATGCCCTGCCTACACACATGCCCTGCCTACACACAAGTCCCACCTACATGCATGCCCCATCTACATGCATGTCCCACGTACATGCATGCTCCACCCACCTGCATCCCCAGCCCATGCATGCCACGCCTACATGCATATCCCACCCACCTGCATACCATGCCTACATGCATGTCCCACCCACCTGCATGCCACACCTACATGCATGTCCCACCCACCTGCATGCCACACCTACATGCATGTCCCACCCACCTGCATGCCACGCCTACATGCATGTCCCACCCACCTGCATACCACGCCTACATGCATGTCCCACCCACCTGCATGCCATACCTACATGCATGTCCCACCCACCTGCATGCGTCCCGATCACAATCACCTCAGGATGCCCCACCTGGCTGCTGGGGACCGTTCCTGTGAGCCTCCTGCTGCCCGCATTCCCGCTCCCGCCCGCTAGGCCAGTCAGCGATTCGGTTGGGAATCCGAGCCTGAAGTCAAAATCCCTCCTGGCCTCGGCATGAGAAGTTTATCGCTCGCCCCAGCTCCTCGCACAGAACAATCCCGTCCCGATTTAAACTCGTGGCCTGTACGTGACACCCCACACAGAATCAGACTAGTCAATTCCTGCTTCACCAGGAAGCGCTCCCAATCCCATCACTCTACGGCCATCGTCTGGGCTATTCTTATTTGAGGGAGAATAAAGAGTGGAGACATGCAGTCACAGTTCACCATTCGCCACACAGTCAATGCCCATGGTGCAGGACATCACCAGGGTGGGAAAGCATAGAAAACGAGACATCAAGTTTGGGTTTTACAAATCTGTAACTTGTAGGTGGAGAGGAAGGCTGATGGAGGGGAGACGTTGCTGGGCAGGTTACCAGGAGAGACACCCTGCTCCTGTGGCACCAGGGAAGCTACTGTAGATTCCATGTAGTTCAGACGCTACAACATGTTGCACAGTTGGAGCCAATCTTTGTCTTTGCTCGGCCTTAACCAACTATCTCCCAGAGAATGATTGAAGTGATGAGGTCGTATGCCTCCATAAGAACGGCGATGACACTTAAGGCCAAGATTGGGCTTCAAAACGTGCCAGCGACTTCATTTCCCCACTGCTCGCACGTGGCAGAATGAGGCCACGGCCGATCTTAACAGCCGGGCCGCATTTAAATCCCGCTGGCCAACTTCACTGCCCTTTTTAAAGCCCCGCAGCCCCTGCCCTTTTTCATCAGTTAAGCCAATGGCAAATGAAAGTTAGGGACTCTGGGGGCTCGCCCACAGCATGCCCTGCCTACACTCATGTCCTGCCTACATGCTTGCCCTGCCTACACTCATGTCCTGCCTACATGCTTGCCCTGCCTACTCTCATGTCCTGCCTACATGCTTGCCCTGCCTACACACATGTCCTGCCGACATGCTTGCCCTGCCTACACTCATGTCCTGCCTACATGCTTGCCCTGCCTACACTCATGTCCTGCCTACATGCTTGCCCTGCCTACTCTCATGTCCTGCCTACATGCTTGCCCTGCCTACACTCATGTCCTGCCTACATGCTTGCCCTGCCTACACTAATGTCCTGCCTACATGCTTGCCCTGCCTACACTCATGTCCTGCCTACATGCTTGCCCTGCCTACACTAATGTCCTGCCTACATGCTTGCCCTGCCTACACTCATGTCCTGCCTACATGCTTGCCCTGCCTACACACATGTCCTGCCTACATGCTTGCCCTGCCTACACTCATGTCCTGCCTACATGCTTGCCCTGCCTACACTCATGTCCTGCTTACACTCATGTCCTGCCTACATGAATGTCCTGCCTACACACGTGCCTTGCCTACACACAAGTCCCACCTACATGTGTGCCCCATCTACACGCATGTCCTATGTACACGTGTGCTCCACCCACCTGCATGCCCAGCCCATCCATGCCATGCCTACATGCATGTCCCACCCACCTGCATGCCATGCCTACATGCATGTCCCACCCACCTGCATGCCACGCCTACATGCATGTCCCACCTGCCTGCATGCCATGCCTACATGCATGTCCCATCCACCTGCATGCCCCACCCACGCATGCCCCACCCAGGCATGCCCCACCCACACAGATGCACCCGTCCACATGCATGCACCGCCCATGTGCTGCCCCCACCCACACACATGTCCTCCCCTACACTCATGCCCCACGCACACAGCTTGGCTCAGTCTTCGTTCAGTTTCATTGTTGATAGAAAAAGCTCCCCCCTCCTTCACTCCTGCTCTTCCATTTTGCCTTCTCTCTTCCTTCACGTATATATTCCTCTCTCACTTCCTATTCTGTTGCTTGCTCTCTCTGCTCCACGTTCATTTCTCTTCTCCCTCACTTTCATCTCTGTCTCTTTCTCCCTCACTTTAGTCACTCGCCTCCTGCCAGCTGCAATTGGTGAGAAACATTGACGGACTCACCTCATTCTGGTGGCAGCAAAGAGCCACTTGATCATAGGCCCAGCACCTAATGGACAGCATTGGCTGGAAATCTAAATGTAGAGTTCAAGTATAGAGCCTGAAACCGAACCCAGTAACGTAAACACCTGATATCCCAGCTGGAAGCTTCATGAGGTGGAATCCTGCCAGTTATCTCAGCTGTGCTCAGGTGAGGTTGTTGCAGGTGCTTGTCGGTAGGGAGGGCAGCCCCAGGCATAAATGTTAGAAGCAATGTTGTTACACACTGACGCCAAGTTGTGCAACTCCATGTATGTCTGTATAACACGAACCACATCAGAAGGCTGTGAACACCCTGATTTTTGCAAGCTCACTGGAAGAGAGAAAACAGTTATTATCAGGGGTTAACCACCCGTGTTAAGTGCAATGCAGCGGATGTGGTAATCATGGACTTTCAGAAGGCTTTCGATAAGAGACTCAAGACAAAGGTCAGGGCATGTGGAGACAGGGTTCAGGTAGCAGCATGGATTGAAAGATGGCTACAAAACAGGAAACAGAGGGTAGGAGTTGAGGAAAATGCCTCTGACTGGCAGAAAGTGGGATGTCTTGTTCCGCAGGGATCTGTGCTGGGAGGACCACTGTTGATCATCAGATATATAAATGATTTCAACTCATGAATTGGAGATATGGACCGAGAAACTGGGTCACAACTATTTTTGGTTGTGGGTCGTGATGTAATTCATCCCCTCTCTCCACTGTGCATGAAGAAGTGTTTCCTAACTTGTCTCCTGAATGGACTGGCTCTGAGTTTAAGGTTATGTCCCCTTGTCCTCGACTCCCCCACCAGCGGAAAATGTTTCTCTGTCTCTACCCTATCAATTCCTTTCAAAACCTCACATCACCTCTTAACCGTTTATATTCCAGGGAATAAAAGCCGAGTTGATGTAATCTCGCTTCATAATTTAACTCTTGGAGCATCGCCGTAACATCGTCCATCTCCGCCCCTGCCTCAGCTCATCCGCTGCTGAAACCCTCATCCATGCCTTTGTTACCTCCAGACTTGACTGTTCCAACGCACTCCTGGCTGGCCTCCCACATTCTACCCTCCGTAAACTTGAGGTCATCCAAAACTCGGCTGCCCGTGTCCTAACTCGCACCAAGTCCCATTCGCCCATCACCCCTGTGCTTGCTGACCTGCACTGGTTCCCGGTTAAACAACGCCTCGATTTCAAAATTCCCATCCTTGTTTTCAAATCCCTCCATGGCCTCGCCCCTCCCTACCTCTGTAATCTCCTTCAACCCCACAATCCCCCAAGATATCCGCGCTCCTCTAATTCTGCCCTCTTGAGCATCACTGATTATAATCGCTCAACCTTTGGTGGCCGTGCCTTCTGTTGCCCAGGCCCTAAGCTCTGGAATTCCCTCCCTACACCTCTCCGCCTCGCTACCTCTCTTTCCTCCTTTAAGATGCTCCTTAAAACTGACCTCTTTGACCAAGCTTTTGGTCACCTGCCCTAATTTCTCCTTATGTGGCTCGGTGTCAAATTTTTTGTCTTTTAATGCTCCTGTGAAGCATCTTGGGACATTTTACTATGGTAAAGGTGCTATATTAACACAAGTTGTTGTTGGAGCCCTGGGGACTTGGGTCAGAGATCAAGACTGGTTTGGGTCCAGGGGTCTGGGATCAAGGGACAGATGAGTAGACCTTGGGGGATGATCGGGGTTTGGGAGAGGAGGCTGGGGGCGGGATCAGGAGAGGAGGCTGATGAAGAGTCGGAAGTGGAGGCCGGTGTGGATGGGGGGGGGCGCTGGTGGGGGCATGAGTCAGGAGAGGAGGCTGTGGATCGGGAGAGGAGGCCAGGGAGCTGATCAGGGGTTGGAAGCGGCGACGATCAGGAAGGGGATTCAATCTGAGGCCGGGAGGAATAGGTGTAAGATTTGGATTACAGGTCACACACAGATTATCCAAAGGGTCTTAAGAGTTGTAAGGCTTTTTATTAGAGAGCTACAGTTTCAGCACAATCAGATATTACTACATGCGATTGAAATAGATACAGTGGACATACAACCCGTGACAGATGAGGGCGATCTACGGCCCTGGAACAGAACGAAACAACCAGATGGATGGATGGTGAGGCAGTACGGTGATCCCAGATTGGGTGGATTCTTGCAGTCTGTGGCAGCGGTCACTTCCGTTGGGTCATCCCTCGAACTGTTGGAGGTGTTAGGCCGTCAGCCAGCATTGATCCGCCTCAGAGGCTAAATTTGACCAAGGTGTTAGGCTGTAGCCACCTCGGGGAAGCCTTCACCCCTGATTGCCTGCTTTCTTCTCTCGGTTGCCTGTTTTTACACCTTATTTCGATGGGCTTGTGGATAACTGGTGTCAATCATTTTTACCCATCCCATTGTCCAATTAGAAGGGAGAGGCTACCTCTGACAGCCCCCTCCCAGCCTCATGAAGTAATTTTCCTCCTTATCTTTGTTCTAAAGGTCTTGTTGCCCTCTCGTAGACAGCTTGTTTATTCTACAGCTCCTTGCTGCATCCCTTATCAGGCCTAGCTATGCCCACTCGAAGGCCTGTTTTTGTGTTCTGACCTCGTAATTCAGCTCTCTGTTCAACTCCTTTTCTGACATGACTGGAATCTTTCTGTGCCATCAACTTAGGCAAACTGCTGATCTGGGGAACCCGTAACAGACTATTATTTCTTTCAATCCACGATTTCTTACACAGGAGCGCTGACATTCAGGTAAGTTACTGACCTTCTTTATTGCAGGCGATCCCCAGGAACAGTTTCCCTGA
Source organism: Somniosus microcephalus (assembly GCF_052327205.1). Taxonomy (NCBI): domain Eukaryota; kingdom Metazoa; phylum Chordata; class Chondrichthyes; order Squaliformes; family Somniosidae; genus Somniosus; species Somniosus microcephalus. The sequence goes on from NC_141014.1 coordinate 22,227,589, forward strand.
GTGCAGCCGGCAATGGCACTGGCTGCCTCGGGGCAAATTAATCTGGGGGGAGTGGGGACCTTAAACAGGCATTAAGCCCCTCATTTGATATGCAAAGCTTAACAAGGCCATAAAAACTGCAAACAAAGCACTGGGGTTCATTGCTAGAAGAATATAATTGAAAAGCAGATAAATTATGTTAAACTTATATAGAACCTTGGTTAGACCACACTTGGAGTATTGTGCACAGTTGTGCATATTACAAAAAGGATATAGAAGCACTGGAGAAGGTGCAAAAGAGATTTATAAGGATGTTATCAGAACTGAGAGAGCAGACGTGGTTAACGTCTCATCAGAAAGACAGTGCAGCTCTCCTTCAGTACTACACTGGAATATCAGCTTGGATTATATGCTCAAGCAACGATACAACTCTATTGTCCCTCATAAGCTCTGAATGCACCATTCTCTCCATACATTCTCTTGCTGCAACCTCACGTTGTGAAGTCATAGGTAGGACACGGTTCCTCAGGTAGTGTGTTGTTTTTATTCATTTTTGGGATGTGGCAGGACAAGGACAGCGGGTGCTGGGTCAAAGTCCTGGAACTCCCTACCTAACAGCACTGTGGGAGCACTTTCACCACACGGAAGGCCGCGGGCCAAGGATAAAGCCCAACCACCACTTTCGCTTGAGGCGATTAGAGATGGGCAATAAAATGCAGGCCTTGAGAGCGATGCCCATCTCCCAAGAATGAATAAACTGACTCAGCACAGATCGGAAGGTCTGAGAGAGAACGAAAAGAAACATGACGTCAAAGCCTTTTACAGCCAATGAAGTACTTTTTAAGTGTAGTCACTGTCGCAATGACCAGATAATCTGTTTTCAGTGAGGTTGATTCAGGGATAAATATTGGCCAGGGCACCGGGGATAACTCTCCTGCTTGTCTTCGAAATAGTGCCACGGGATCTTTTATGTCCACCCAAGAGAGCAGACGATGCCTCGGTTTAACATCTCATCCGAATGACGGCACCTCCGACAGTGCAGCACTGGGAGTGTCAGCCTGGATTATATGCTCAAGTCTCTTTGAGTGGGACTTGAAGCCACAACTTTTTACTCACAGGCAAGCGTGCTACCCACTGAGCCACAGCTGACACCTTTTAAAGCTAAACGCAAACACTAAGTGCAAACCAGTTACTAATCGTTTTCCTCACGTTATTTATGGGATGTATTCTCTCAGCAATTGCTTTATTAACAGAAGTGATGTAGCAAAACGCAAATTGGCTGCAAGCTTATGACAGCTAGGGTACTGCGCATACGCGAAACGCATATACAAGGAACCGTTTCTCCTGAGTCGCCAGTGCCCGCGATACCAATCGGTCATTCCGGTAGACTCTCGCCGAAATGGGATGGTTGGGAACTCTATGTCAGTACACATGTTCGCTGAACCGGCCTCCAAAGAGCCTGACGGAGCTCAGAGGCACTGGGTGGGATACTCCCTTCACAGCACGTAATAAAAATATTTAAAAAGAAACAAGCACCCAGAACAGGCTGAGTCTCTTTTCTCTTGAAAAGAGAAGGCTGAGGGGGTGACGTAATAGAGCCCTTTAATATTTATGAAAGGCTTTGATAGAGTGGATACAGAGAGAGTGTTTCCACTTGTGGGGAAGAGCATAACTAGAGGCCATCAATATAAGATAGTCACCAAGAAATCCAATAGGGAATTCAGAAAAAAATTCTTTACCCAGAGAGTGGTGAGAATGTGGAATTCGCTACCACAGGGAGTGGTTGAAGCGAATAGTATAGATGCACTTAAGGAGCGATTAGATAAGCATATGAGGGAGAAGGGAATAGAGGGTTATGCTGATAGGGTTAGATGAGGAAAGACGGGAGGAGGCTCGAGTGGAGCATAAACGCTGGCATGGACTGGTTGGGCCGAATGGCCTGTTTCTGTGCCGTATATCCGATGTAAGTCTATGTAAAGTGGCTCGGTGTCCTTTCATACTTGTATCATGATGCTACTTGGTGGCAACGTGTTGAAGTGCCTCAGTTCATTTATAAAATGGACCGGGGAAAACCCTCGCTCCTGGCCATAGATCAGGCGGCCCAGGAAAAACTGGATCTCCACTGCAGTCGGCACAGCAGGTTTGCATTTCCGAGTATGGGGTCGAGTTTCCGCTGGCTTTTCCAACGCAACACGCCCAAAATCGCCCAAACCAGCCCAAAAGGTTGAGGAACTTCAAGCGCAAGTTACGCCCAGTGCAAATCGAGTGCCCGCAAAACTGTCCAGGGCCCCCGGATCAAATTCATCACCGTGGCGAGATTCTGCTAATTGCGCCCGTTTGCGGTCCTTCGAGAAAGCTCTTAAAATTAAGCTGTTTATTTTATGCGCAAGGACACCAATAGGCACTGTAATCAACCACCCCCCTAGACCAAAGGGTGTGTTGATGCGGGGGGCGGGGGGGGGGAGGGAGGACACAAGCACAGTCACAAGATTGGTAAATGAAAAACAGCAGTTCGCTGTGTTTTATTTTTAGAAAACGGGGAAGAAAGGTTCACGTCTGGCAAAATCCAAAAACACAAGACGTTCAAAAAGAAAAATGAAGAACAAAACCATCACCCGCGCCGGGTGGTTAGGAAGGCAGTCCTTAAATCAGTTTTCTCCAAAAACAATAAGCCAGGGTTACTTTACCACTGGATCTTTCTCAGCCGGTCCAGGGATCACATCCGGCTCTCAGAACTAAACAATATTCTACCCGGGTTCAATGGTAGACCTCTCTGTGGCAGCTGCAAGCTGGTTTTCAACAGCAGTCTTGGGTTTGTCCTGGCTTTCTCCTCAGGTACTGGCCCTCTCCTCAGGCACTGGCCCTCTCCTCAGGCACTGGCCCTCTCCTCAGGTACTGGCCCTCTCCTCAGGTACTGGCCCTCTCCTCAGGCACTGACCCTGAAGGGATGCACTAGTTTGCCTTTTGAACTCCTGAGCGAATGGGTAGATTTGCCTCAGGTGTGTTGGAGGTGGGTGTAGCCTTCACCTGAATTGGAGTGAGAGGGGGACTTTGTTTCCATCTGGTGGCCACATACCGTCCATCCACCACAAACCGCCCCCATAGCTCACAGCACCTTTTAAAAGCTTTTAAAAAATAATTAATTTTCGAAGAAACTGACGACGGTAAACCAATGAAACAGGCAAATGGTTCAGTGTAGTTTTGTTCAAGTAATTCCAGTTATTTAAAATCGATTACTCACAGGAGGTGGACTGGACACTCTTAATAAAAATATTTTTTTTCTGTTGAACCTATTTTCAGCTGTATTAATAAAACTGTACCAATTTACCACTCTTAAATATAATCATAGAATATTTTTTAATGGATGGAAAAATAAACAATTACATTCTAAAACGCTGCCCGATTGCAGTGGTTAATGGAAGATTTGACGTTTGTGATTATGCAAATGAGGTTAAGCTGGAAAATCAATTTGGAAAACTGCCGCAATTTTGAGCACAATTTTTAACCCGGGTTGCCGATTGCGCCCAAAGCGCGAACTCTACCCCATAGTGTTTGAGTAGTGTCAGGCGTGGCTCAGTGGGTATCACTCTCGGCACTGAGTCAAAAATTTGTGGGTTCAAGTCCCACTCCAGAGACTTGAGCACATAATCCAGGCTGACACTCCCAGTGCAGTACTGAGGGGGTGCCGCACTGTCGGAGGTGCCGTCTTTCGGATAAGACGTTAAACCGAGGCCCCGTCTGCTCTCTCAGGTGGATGTAAAAGATCCCCTGGCCACAGGGGAGGTGCCAGAGGACTGGAGGACAGCTAACGTAGTACCGCTATTCAAGAAGGGTAGTAGGGATAAACCAGGGAATTACAGGCCAGTGAGCCTAACATCAGTGGTAGGGAAATTACTGGAAAAAATTCTGAGGGACAAAATCAGTCTCCACTTGGAGAGGCAAGGATTAATCAAGGATAGTCAGCATGGCTTTATCAGGGGGAGATCATGTCTAACCAATTTGATTGAACTTTTCGAGGGGGTGACTAGGTGTGTGGATGAGGGTAGTGCAGTTGATGTGGTCTACATGGACTTCAATAAGGCTTTTGACAAAGTCCCGCATGGGAGACTGGTCAAGAAGGTAAGAGCCCATGGGAGCCAGGGTAATTTGGCACATTGGATCCAAAATTGGCTTAGTGGCAGGAGGCAGAGGGTGATGGTCGAAGGTTGTTTTTGTGACTGGAAGCCTGTGTCCAGTGGTGTACCGCAGGGATCGGTGCTGAGTCCCTTGCTTTTTGTAGTGTACATTAATGATTTAGATATGAATGTAGGAGGCATGATCAGTAAGTTCGCAGATAACACGAAAATTGGTGGAGTGGTAAATAGCGAGGAGGGAAGCCTCAGGCTACAGGACGATATAGATGGGTTGGTCAGATGGGCAGGACAGTGGAATTTAACCCTGAAAAGTGTGAGGTGATGCATTTTGGGAGGACTAACAAGGCAAGGGAATACACAATGAATGGTAGGATCCTAGGAAGGACAGAGCATCAGGGGGACCTTGGTGTGCATGTACATAGATCCCTGAAGGCAGCAGGGCAGGTAGATAAGATGGCTAAAAAGGCATATGGGATACTTGCCTTCATTAGCCGAGGCATAGAATATAAGAGCAGGGAGGTTATGATGGCGCTGTACAAAACGCTATTTAGGCCACAGCTGGAATACTGTGTGCAGTTCTGGTCGCCACACTATAGGAAGGATGTGATTGCATTGGAGAGGGTGCAGAGGAGATTCACCAGGATGTTACCTGGGCTGGAGCGCTTCAGCTATGAAGAGAGACTGGACAGGCTGGGGTTGTTTTCCTTAGAGCAGAGAAGGCTGAGGGGGGACCTGATTGAGGTGTACAAAATTATGACGGGCATAGATAAGGTAGATAGAGGGGAACTTTTCCCCTTAGTAGAGGGGTCAATAACCAGGGGGCATAGTTTCAAGATAAGGGGTAGGAGGTTTAGAGGGGATTTGAGGAAAAACCTTTTCACCCAGAGGGTGGTTGGAATCTGGAACTCACTGTCTGAAAGGGTGGTAGAGGCAGGAACCCTCACAACATTCAAGAAGCATTTAGATGAGTACTTGAAATGCCATAGCATACAAGGCTACGGACCAAGTGCTGGAAAATGGGATTAGAATAGACAGGGCTTGATGGCTGGTGCAGACATGATGGGCCGAAGGGCCTCTTTCTGTGCTGTATAACTCTATGGGGGAAAAATTCAGTTGTTTGCGCCTCCCGTTAGTGCCTTAAGAGGGCGCCAATTGGGGCGCAAAGCAACTAGAGGCTGGGCGCAGCGATGTTTGCGCCGCTTGCGAAATTAACTAGACATTTTGCGGCAGTGCTAAACACTACCGCCACGATCTCCTGCGCCGGCAGATCGTGACGTCAGTCGAGTGCGCAATGCCCCGTTAGCGCCCCGGACCAGATATTGAGTGGCGCCGCCTGCCGCTAGCAACGACAGGTTGAGGGGAGCGTTATGCTGTCAGAAAGGGACTGGGGGAGCGCTATTTAAAGGCGACCGCTTCCTGCCTTTTTTTGCCGGTGACATTTTTGCACCACATATTCTGTGAGGGAGAGACAGAGACTTCTGGAGAGATTCAACGCTGTGTGAAGGAGTTTTGAGTACTGAGCAGCACTTTGCAGGTTCATTTTGATTTGCCCTTCCTTGCTTCGCCAGCGCTCTGAGGTTGCGCCTCGCTCCTCGGCCTTTGCGCCTTAAGACAGGTGTGAAGTGCCAGATTTAGCGCTCCAATTACCTCGAGGGGCGATAAAAGCCAAGTTTGCTGTTGGAGGCGATAATTAGCGCCAGGCGCTAAACTTTGCGCACGGCCGATAATGGCGCCCCAAACGGGGCGATACTGAATTTTTCCCCCATAGGAGTTGATGTAATAAAACTCACTACTCACTTGGTTTGAGCATAAAGCAAGGCTTTAATCAACTTGTTTCAGAACATGGAGGTCTAGTTGTATCCACTAGCTCCTTGTCTTTACAAAATGTCCCTGGCAAGCTGGGGCCAACGCCCAAGTATTTATACTCCTTGGACGGCGCCACCAGCTGGCCGTCCAGTGTTACTTCATAGGTAGTTTCTCGATGATGAGATTTATGACAGGGGAGTTATCCCTGGTGTCCCGGCCAACGTTTATCCCTCAATCAACATCACTAAAACAGATTATCTGGTCATTATCACACCGCTGTTTGTGGGAGCTTTGCTGTGCGCAAATTGGTTGCTGTGTTTCCTGCAGTACAACAGTAATTATGTTTCAAAGAAAAAACTTAATTGGCTGTAAAGTGCTTTGGGACGTCCTGAGGTTGTGAAAGGCGCAATATAAATGCAAGTCTTTCTTATCTTTTTGAAGCCAAGTGCGGGTGATTGGAGCGACAACAATTTTATAACTTAAAAGCACCTTGATAGGGAACTCAGCTGAAAGCTCATCGCTCAATCCTTCTCCTCTGGGTTTTCAGACAGTGCTGCGAGGCTGTTCCTGCGTCAATTGAATCTCTCATCTCTTATCACCAGCCCAGCAGATTCCAGGGATCTTATCAGATGGGGGTGCTTCTGCAGCCAATCTCACACCTGGATCTGGCTGTGGTGTTCTGATAGTGGAAAGCGAATGGATAATTCTGCTGGTGGAATGCCGAGCTCTCTCTGGGCCCCTCCCCCCACCCTGGTCGTCACTAAAGTCTACTTTCTGAGTGAGATGTCTCAACACTTCCCAAATGTAAACTGCACCCCAACAAAGCTTCCTTTTGAGCTGGTCCACTTACCCCACTTACTCCTGTGGCCTAGAGGCGTGAGTTATCACTAGGGGTCTGCAAAATAAATATAGACCAGAGGGCCAGTTATGCCGTCCCATAAGAATATAACAACATAAGAAATAGGAGCAGGAGTAGGCCATACGGCCCCTCAAGCCTGCTCCGCCATTCAGTAAGGTCATGGCTGATCTTCTACCTCAACTCCACTGTCCCGCCCTATCCCGTGATTCCCTTAGTTCCCAGAAATCTATCGATCTCAGCCTTGAATATACTCAAAGACTCAGCATCCACAGCCCTCTGAGGTAGAAAGTTCCAAAGACTCACAACCCTCTGAGTGAAGAAATTTCTCCTCATCTCAGTCTTAAATGGCTGGCCCCTTATCCTGAGACTATGCCCCCTAGTTCTAGTCACTCCAGCCAGGGGAAACAGCCTCTTAGCATCTACCCTGTCAAGCCCCCTTAAGTCCCTCAGGCCAAGTCTCCCTGTGACAATGTCTCCCTCCCACTGGCATCACTCGCTTTCCTCTTTGTCTCTCCATCTTGACTTCCCTCCGCTGTTCCAGGTCCTTCTACCCACTCCACCTCTGGCGCTGCCCATGCTGACACCGTGGCCTAGAAATTTGGCCGCGCAGAGCCCGTTTTTTGGGCGCTAAGCAGCTTACTAAGGCTCCAATATGGCGAGTAGGATGTGCCACGTCCGCCATATTGGTAGAGGAGGCCACGTTGGGTCAGCAGCGCACGCCAGCAACAGTCTATATTGTACCGAGCATTATAGAATCTGTCCTTCCAAATATTAACCTGTACAATTATTATTCTAAAGCAGCACTGTTATTGCAGGTATTCTACACATTCTTACTTGCTTTAAGATCTTTCTCTTGTCCATCTGCAAAATAAAAATATATGCATAATTTGGAACGCATAATGGAGTAGTTTTTGTGTTGTCTGGGTTGAGTGCAGAGATGAACATTTGACGGGGAGGATAGTATCCAAATAACTCAACTAAACTGATTTTCCTGCCATTTACTTTGAATAACATATAATCTACAGCACAGAAACAGGCCAATCTGCCCAACAGGCCCATACTGGTGTTTATGCTCCACACGAGCCTCCTCCTAACCTACTTTTAAAAAATTTGTTTATGGGATGTGGGTGTCGCTGGCAAAGCCAGCATTTATTGCCCATCCCTAATTGCCCTTGAGAAGGTGGTGGTGAGCCGCCTTCTTGAACCGCTGCAGTCCATGTGGTGAATTTGACCCAGCGACGATGAAGGATCGGCGATATGCTTCTAAGTCAGGATGGTGTGTGACTTGGAGGGGAACTTGGAGGTAGTGGTTGTTATGTATTGGGTGTTCTCCGCCCACCTGCGGTGGCGCTGTCACAGCAGATAAATGGTTGGGGTTGTTCTCTTGGTTAAGTTTTAGTTCTCTTTGTTCGGTACTCTCCAGAACCTTCTTTTTGAATAATGCACTTCATGTTTGAAGTTCTGAGTCCTAAATTGTGTCTAGGTATACAGGTACAGACACAACAAAGTGGCGACGAGGACCAGATGAATCTGCGTTGTGGGAACTTTCTTATTTTCGACGACAAAAGACTCGGAACAGAGATTGCAGCATTACATTAACGTTACGGGTGCAGTGAGTAAACAGAAAATAAAATTTGAAACGTGAGATGGCTACTATATTAGGAAACATCGGTGATTTTGATGAAAATGTGGAGCAATGGAGAGCTTACACGGAACGTTTTGACTATTTTGTTTTGGCAAATGCAGTGGCAAACGAAAAGGTCGTGCCTACCTTTTTGAGTATAATGGGGGCAAAGACATTCAATTTACTTCGCAGCCTTGTACAGCCAGATAAGCCAGGAACTAAAACATATAAACAACTAGTGGAAATTCTTGGAGCACATTTTTCACCAAAACCTCTGGTTATTGCTGAGAGATTTAGATTTCACAAACAGAATCAAGAGGAGGGGGAATCAGTGACGATGTTTATTGCTGCTTTAAAAAGGTTGTCAGAACACTGCGAGTTCAAGGAGGTGCTGAATGACACCATTAGAGACAGACTTGTGTGTGGTCTGCTAAGTGCAGCCACACAGAAGCGCCTTCTTACTGAGGACAATCTTGCTCTTGAAAAGGCCATTGAAGTTAATGTCTCCATGGAGATGGCGGAAAAGGAGGCTCACCAGTTGAGTTCAACAGGGAGAGTTCACAAGGTGTCGTCTGAGCCTAAAGGTGCGCGGAACGGCACATGTTACCGTTGTGGGAAAACGGGCCATCACGCTAATGACTGCTGGTGTACGGAGTTGGAATGCTGAAATTGTGGCAAAAAAGGTCACATTGAACGTGCCTGTAGAGGTAAAAAAAAGAACAGACAGAGCTGGGAAGCATGAAAGCAAAATGTCTGTATTTGGACAAGAGAAGAAAAAGAGTGTTCATTCAGTGCAGTATGATGGAACAAGCAAAACAGAGGGGAGCGACACCTCTGAGGAGGAAGAGGTGCACATACTGACGGTTGCAGGTGGTCCAAATGGCTACTGGGTGTCGCCACTGGTGGAGGGACAATCAGTGTGGATGGAGGTGGACACAGGCGTGGCTGTGTCCCTTGTTTCAGACACTGTCTACAACAAAATGCTAAAGCATCTTACCCTTCAGCCAACAAACATTGTGCTAAAGACATATGCCGGCGAACCTATGGCCATGAGAGGCGCCATTGAGGTGACAGTTAAACTGAACGGACAGACTGCGAAACTGTCACTATATGTGGTAAAGGGAAATTACCCATCTCTACTGGGACGTGCGTGGCTGGAGAAAATCACGCTGGACTGGCCTGCAGTCCGCATGATGTCAAAAGGGGAGTCAGGTCTGACTGCAGTTTTAAACAAACATGCAGAACTCTTCAATGGTGAACTTGGGAGCATGAAAAAGATCAGCATGCGACTGGACATTAAACCTGACAGCAAGCCAAAGTTTCACAAAGCCCGACCTGTACCTTATGCAATTAGGCCAAAAGTTGAGGCTAACTTGGAGGCCTTAGTCGAGAATGGAGTCCTGGAGCCTGTGAGTGTGAGCAAATGGGCCACACCCATTGTTCCTGTCCTGAAAAAGGATGGATCTGTTCGAATCTGCGGGGATTTTAAAGTGACTATTAACCCGGTGCTGTCTGCGGAGCAGTACCCTCTTCCCCTCATTGGTGATCTTTTTACGGGCCTGGCCGGAGGGCAAAAGTTCAGCAAAATAGACTTATGCCAGGCTTATCTACAAATGCATGTCGATGACAAATCAAAGGAGCTGCTGACAATTGTGACACACAAGGGGCTATACAGGTACTGCCGCCTGCCGTTTGGAATTACGTCGGCCCCTGCTCTACTCCAAAGGGCAATGGATCAGATTTTGAGTGGACTGCCAGGAGTCCAGTGCTACCTGGACGACATCCTTGTCACTGGGACAGATGAGGAGGATCATCTTCTGAACTTGGATGCGACACTACAGCGACTGAAAGAGTACGGACTCAAAGTTCATAAAGACAAATGTGAATTCTTTCAGTCTTCAGTCGAGTACCTGGGGCATGTGATTGACGCTACTGGCCTGCATAAGGCGCCGTCAAAGGTCAAGGCGATCGTGGAGGCCCCAGCACCCCAGAATGTGAGCCAGTTACGTTCATTTCTGGGACTACTTAACTATTATGGGAAGTTTATTCCAGACTTAGCAACATCGCTGAAGCCGTTACATCAGCTGCTATGTCAAGGCAAAACATGGAAATGGACTGAACTGTGCAACGAAGCTTTCGCCCAAGCAAAGAAAGCATTGCTGAAGTCGGAGATCCTGACACACTTCGACCCAAAGCTACCCATGCAGCTAGCATGTGATGCATCACCATATGGGTGTGGGAGCAGTCATATCCCACATCATGCCTTCTGGGGAAGAGAAACCTATCGCTTTCGCGTCACGCACCTTGAACAAGGCCGAGAGTAAGTATGCGCAGATTGAGCGCGAGGCCTTGGGAATCGTTTTTGGAATTTGAAAATTTCATCAGTACCTGTTTGGGAGAAGGTTCACACTCCTGTCGGACCACCGTCCATTGACTTCAATCTTCGGGCCCCACACCGGAATTCCGTCTCTTGCTGCAAGCAGGATGCAAAGGTGGGCTTTACTGTTGTCAGGACACACATACGACATCAAATATCGCAAATCAGTCTTGCACGGCAACACAGACGGTCTCTCGAGGCTGCCCTTGCCTATTACTCCCCCAGAGCCTCGTCAGATAGACATCTTCTACTTTAGACAAGTGGAGGGAGCACCTGTCACTGCAGTTCAGGTGCGAAGGTACACCCGCAACGATCCAGTCCTGTCTGAGGTAATGGACGATGTCATTCGAGGGAGAGCTATAGGAGATTCTCCTAGTTTGAAACCTTACGTTTCAAAAAGAAATGAGCTCTCCGTCCAGGCAGGTTGTCTTCTTTGGGGACGCCGTGTCATCATTCCGCCACCTCTGAGGGAACCTATACTGCAACAACTTCATACAGGCCACAGTGGGATGGTTCAGATGAAGGAAATGGCAAGAAGCTACTTCTGGTGGCCAGGTCTTGATGGAAATATTGAGGAGAAAGCCAAAACATGTTCCCCATGTCAAAGGGTCCGGAATGTTCCACAGCTGGCAACCCTACACCCCTGGGATTGGCCTGAAGAAGTGTGGCAGCGAGTACACGTGGACTTCGCCGGTCCTTTCGAAGAGAAGATGTTTATGGTGGTTGTGGACGCTCGTAGCAAATGGCCGGAGGTCGCTGTGATGAGGTCTACCACGGCAGAGAAAACAATTGAGAAACTTGGTGAGATGTTCAGCTGTTATGGCTCACCGGAACAACTCGTAAGTGACAACGGTCCACAATTTGTATCACAGGAGTTTGCAACCTTCCTGCATGTGAATGGTGTCCAACACATCAGGTCTGCGCCCTATCATCCCTCTACTAACGGCCTGGCAGAAAGGTTCATGCAAACTTTGAAGCACACCTTGAAGGCATCGCAAGGTCAGGGCTCAATCCACCAACGTCTGAACAGCTTCCTGTTGTCCTACAGGAGCGAGCCGCATGCCACAACCAAAACTTCCCCCGCTTCGCTCATGATGAAGAGGCAGTTGCGGACAAGTTTTGACTTACTCAAACTTCCAAGTGCAGAGCAGGTTGTCCATCGTCAACAACAAGCTCAAGTTGAAAAGAGAGAGAAAAGAGCCAAGGAGAGACGGTTTCATCCTGGAGGGCACGTCCTAGCTTGAAACTACAACACTGGACCGAAATGGGTTCCTGCTATGGTGAACGCGCAGACGGGCCCTGTGTCTTACACGGTTGAGACTGCTGAGGACATCGTCTGGAGAAGACACACAGATCAACTGTTGCTAGGAGCAGAGACAGCCACAGAGGCTCCAACGGCTGGTTGGCCTGAACTGTTTCCAGATGATACCGCAAACCAGCATCCTTTACCACAGTGCTCGTCTCCAACACAGGAAGTCAAAGAGACTGTTCCACCTGTCCAAACTCCTGACTTTCGACTGACACAGGCACCTTCTCTATCTAGGCCTGTGTCAATGCCTACTGCTGTGGAAGCCAGCGAGGACCGCCGGTATCCTGTCAGAGAGTGGCAGCCTCCAAGATGCTTGGATCTGTAGGCTTAGTGACTTACCCACAAGACTGGGGCAGAATAAACCCCAGGGTAAAGTCAGGGTTTGAGGCAGTCTACTCTACCCTTGGTTAGTTGAGTGCATTGAAAGTAACCTACCTGTTGAGGAATAATGTGGATCTTTCATTTAAGAGGGGAGGAATATGTTATGTATTGGGTGTTCTCCTCCCACCTGCAGTGGCGCTGTCACAGCAGATAAATGGTAGGGGTTATTCTCTTGGTTAAGTTTTAGTTCTCTTTGTTCGGTACTCTCCAGAACCTTCTTTTTGAATAAAGCACTTCATGTTTGAATCTCTCAGTTCTGAGTCCTAAATTGTGTCTAGGTATACAGGTACAGACACAACAGTGGTGTTCCCATGCGCCTGCTGCCCTTGTCCTTCTAGGTGGAAGAGGTCGCGGGTTTGGGAGGTGCTGTCGAAGAAGCCTTGGCGAGTTGCTGCAGTGCATCTTGTAGATGGTAAACACTGCAGCCACAGTACGCCGGTGGTGGAGGGAGTGAATGTTTAAGGTGGCGGATGGGGCGCCAATCAAGCGGGCTGCTTTGTCCTGGACTACACCTCACACTATCTCCATAACCTTCTATTCCTTTCTCCCTCACGTGATAATCTAGCTTCCTTTTAAAGGCATCTACGCTATTTGACTCAACAATTCCTTGTGGTAGCAACTCTCTGGGTAAAGAAGTTTCTCCTGAAATTCCTATTGGATTTGTTGCTGACTCTCTTATATTGATGGCTCTAGTTTTGGACACCCCACATTTAAAGTGAACAGCAGTACAATCTGGAGGGTTCCGTTCCAATCGTGCCACCCTGCCCGTTTGAATGACCTCTTTGTGCAGCCCAGGCAAAGCTTACTGCCCAGCCGGCGAAGACGGAAATCTCCCTGGCATCTTCACCTGGATGACGCCTGTTCATCAAAAAAGTATTGTCATAAAATAAACCCGCTAGAAAAGAAAATGAGATACAGGAAACTCTTTGGTATCCGGCACCGATGGGACCGGCGTGTTGCTGGTTGATCAAAAATTCCGGATGACGGAGAGGGTTATCTACCGAGGCTATTTTTAACAAAGAAAAATTAAAAAATCAAGAAATGTGCAGTAAACCGTAATTGGGTACTCACCTACAGAACGTTGTGTTAAATGGATGGTGGAAGATGCTTGATTAAGTACAGTACTGCCAGTTGAGGGTATTGCAATGCAATGACTACCAGCAGCGTGGGAGACACACAGTACCCCAGTAAAATGGCGGATCAGAAGAGACTACCGGCAGTGCGGGAGAGTCAGACTCCTGTTACAGGGGTATTGAGGTGTTCCAACTTCCGACAGCGCCAAGAAGCCGAGTAGTGGCAGTTTGGAGAACTACCCCCACTGACTAACTCGGCCACTGCGGGAAACTCGGACTCGGCAACATTACCAGTTATTGAGGTGGTGTTTTCGGAGCGAGAATTTTGCCGGTTAATAGAGAATTCCGGATATTTAGGTGCCGTTTAAACGAGAGTTTCCTGGACTGTAAGAAACTTCTGGACATACACGGACAGTCAATCGCCACCTTTAAAGAATTCGGATAAGTTAACGTTTTGTTGTAAGATGTTACCTCGGGACTAAGAACTAAAAGATAAATATAAATCATTGGTTAGGCCTCAGCTGGAGTATTGTGTCCATTTCTGGGCACCACATTTTAGGAAGGATGTCAAGGCCTTGGAGAGGGTGCAGAGGAGATTGACTAGAATGGTACCAGGGATGGGGGACTTCAGTTATGTGGAGACTAGAGAGTGTGGAGACTATGTGGAGTTGTTCCACTTAGAACAGAGAAGGTTAAGGGGAGGTTTAATAAAGACGTTCAAAATTAAGAAGGGTTTTGATAGAGTAAATAAGGAGAAACTGTTACCACTGGCAGAAGGGTCGATAACCAGAGGACACAGATTTAACGTAATTGCCAAAAGAACCAGATAGGAGATAAGGGGAATATTTTTTACACAGCGAGTTGTTGTGATCTGGAATGCGCTGCCTGAAAGGGCGGTGGAAGAAGATTCAATAGTAACTTTCAAAGGAAATTAGATAAATACTTGAAGGGGAGAAAACTGTAGGGCCAGGGGGAAAGAGCAGGGGGGAGTGGGACTAATTGGAGCTTTCAAAGAACCATCACAGGCACGATGGGCTGAATGGCCTCCTTCTGTGCTGTAGGATTCTATGATTCTTGCAGGACCCGTTCTAGATTTTGGATCGCCCCAGCGCTTCACTCGCCACGCGCTGAACTCGCAATGCACAGCGTGGCCTTAACTGGCACGAAGGCCCCGCGCCGACGCTATTTAAAGGGATCACGCGATACTGACGGGTGAGCAGCTGGTTTGTCATTACAGGCTGCACCTTGACCTCTGGGCGTTTCCTGGCGTGTTACGTCACTCTGGAAAGTTCTCATTGTCCACAGAGAGAAAGATTTTGCTGGTCTTCCACTGTTGCAGCTCTTTGCCTCAGAGAAAGTCTGGCTGTGGACATGGGTGGTCTCAGAGGACTGCCTTCGGGGCTGGAGGAGGAGGGGGAGCAGCAAGGACAACACCACAGAGCAGGAGCAGCTGCCAGAGAGAGGAGGAGGAGGAGGAGGAGGACACTGCACAGGAGGCCATGTCCACAGAGGGCATTCCAGGAGCATCTCTCCTACATCAGCATTACTGAGGAGCAATGTATGACGAGTTTTCAGTTCACCAAGGAGGCTGTCACTGAGCTATCTCACCTGCTGCAGCTCCAGCTTCGAACCAGGACATGGACAGCTCAGCCTGTGGCTGCCATGGTCACCGTGGTCCTCAATCTTTTCGCCACAGGCTCCTTCCAGGCTGCAGCGGGTGACATCAGCGGCGTCTCACAGTTCGCATCCACCGCTGTATCAGGGAGGTGGCCGATGGTCTCTACATCAGAAGGAGCACCAACATCTCCTTCCCCAAGGACAGAGCAAAGCTGGACGAGAGAGAGGGCACTAGGCTTCACACGCACGGCAGGATTCCCCAGGGTGTAAGGCGCCATAGAATGCACACACATTGTCTTGCGTGCTCACAGACTGTGTGTCCCAGACATGATCCTGAAGTACACCGACTGTGTGTCCCAGACATGATCCTGAGTTACACCGACTGTGTGTCCCAGACATGATCCTGAGTTACACTGACTGTGTGTCCCAGACATGATTCTGAGTTACACCGACTGTGTGTCCCAGACATGATCCTGAGTTACACCGACTGTGTGTCCCAGACATGATCCTGAGTTACACCGACTGTGTGTCCCAGACATGATCCTGAGGTACACAGACTGTGTGTCCCAGACATGATCCTGAGTTACACCGACTGTGTGTCCCAGACATGAACCTGAGGTACACTGACTGTGTGTCCCAGACATGATTCTGAAGTACACCGACTGTGTGTCCCAGACATGATCCTGAGTTACACCGACTGTGTGTCCCAGACATGATCCTGAGGTACACAGACTGTGTGTCCCAGACACGATCCTGAGTTACACCGACTGTGTGTCCCAGACATGAACCTGAGGTACACAGACTGTGTGTCCCAGACATGATCTTGAGTTACACCGACTGTGTGTCCCAGACATTAACCTGAGGTACACAGACTGTGTGTCCCAGACATGATCTTGAGGTACACTGACTGTGTGTCCCAGACATGATCTTGAGGTACACTGACTGTGTGTCCCAGACATGAACCTGAGGTACACAGACTGTGTGTCCCAGACATGATCTTGAGTTACACCGACTGTGTGTCCCAGACATTAACCTGAGGTACACAGACTGTGTGTCCCAGACATGATCTTGAGGTACACTGACTGTGTGTCCCAGACATGATCCTGAGGTACACAGACTGTGTGTCCCAGACACGATCCTGAGGTACACTGACTGTGTGTCCCAGACATGAACCTGAGGTATACTGACTGTGTGTCCCAGACATGATCTTGAGGTACACTGACTGTGTGTCCCAGACATGATCTTGAGGTACACCGACAGTGTGTCCCAGACATGATCTTGAGGTACACCGACTGTGTGTCCCAGGCATGATCTTGAGGTACACAGACTGTGTGTCCCAGACACGATCCTGAGTTACACTGACTGTGTGTCCCAGACATGAACCTGAGGTACACAGACTGTGTGTCCCAGACATGAACCTGAGGTATACAGACTGTGTGTCCCAGGCATGATCTTGAGGTACACTGACTGTGTGTCCCAGACATGATCCTGAGTTACACCGATTGTGTGTCCCAGACCCGATCCTGAGGTACACCGACTGTGTGTCCCAGACATGAACCTGAGGTACACTGACTGTGTGCCCCAGACACGATCCTGAGTTACACTGACTGTGTGTCCCAGACACGATCCTGAGTTACACTGACTGTGTGTCCCAGACACGATCCTGAGTTACACAGACTGTGTGTCCCAGACATGATTCTGAGTTACACAGACTGTGTGTCCCAGACATGATCCTGAGTTACACCGACTGTGTGTCCCAGACATGATCCTGAGTTACACAGATTGTGTGTCCCAGACATGATCCTGAGTTACAGTGACTGTGTGTCCCAGACACGATCCTGAGTTACACAGATTGTGTGTCCCAGACATGATCCTGAGTTTCAGTGACTGTGTGTCCCAGACACGATCCTGAGTTACACTGACTGTGTGTCCCAGATACGATCCTGAGTTACACTGACTGTGTGTCCCAGACATGATCCTGAGTTACACTGACTGTGTGTCCCAGCCACGATCCTGAGTTACAGTGACTGTGTGTCCCAGACATGATTCTGAGTTACACTGACTGTGTGTCCCAGACATGATTCTGAGTTACACTGACTGTGTGTCCCAGACATGATTCTGAGTTACACTGACTGTGTGTCCCAGACATGATTCTGACTTACACTGACTGTGTGTCCCAGACATGATCCTGAGTTACAGTGACTGTGTGTCCCAGACATGATCCTGAGTTACAGTGACTGTGTCCCAGACATGATCCTGAGTTACAGTGACTGTGTGTCCCAGACATGATCCTGAGTTACAGTGACTGTGTGTCCCAGACATGATCCTGAGTTACAGTGACTGTGTCCCAGACATGATCCTGAGTTACAGTGACTGTGTGTCCCAGACACGATCCTGAGGTACACTGGCTGTGTGTCCCAGACAAAAGGCCCTGGAACACATCCAAACATCTCCTCAAGACTGCGAGCGATGAAATCGGACACCTTCCACACAATGTTCTTTTGTTCCTTCATTTTCCACTACGCACCCCAGGCCTGTACACAAACAAGGAAGCCGTGTGTTTTAATTGGATTGAAGTTCCCTTTTGGTAAAGATGGGTCTTTTGGAAACAAAACAAATTCTCAGATCTCCGGGATCGGAACATCCTGTAAATGTTCGAATCAGCAACTGATTAATGGCGAGTGGGTGCTCCTTCCCTGGCCCAAAGGTTTAAAGGTAATGAAGTTAAGGGATAGAGTGCTCAATGAGCTTCATGAGGGTCATCTGGGAGGGGTAAAAATGAAAAGCCTAGCAAGGGCTTATGTGTGGTGGCCGGGAATCGATAAACAAATCGAGGACCTGACCAAGAGCTGCTCAGGATGCCAGAAAGTCCAAAATGCACCACCACAGGCCCCTCTACACCCATGGGAGTGGCCCTCATCTCCATGGCAATGGGTGCATATTGATTTTGCTGGTCCATTCATGGACTCAATGTTTTTAATAGCCGTGGATGCGCACTCAAAATGGCCTGAGGTGATCAAAATGTCCTCCACCACCACGGAGAAAACTATTGCAGTCCTACGGACCATTTTTACCAGGAATGGCTTGCCAGAACAGATTTGCTCCGACAACGGACCACAGTTGGTGTCCGAAGAGTTCCGGAGGTTCTTGAAAAAGAATGGGGTAAGGCATTACACATCCGCCCCATATCATCCAGCCACAAATGGATTGGCTGAGAGTTCGTACAAACCTTTAAGAAGGCAATAAAGGCTATGTACAATGACAACATTCCGCTGCAACACAAGGTGGACAATTTCCTGTTCGCCTACCGGAATGCGACACATGCCGTCACCAACCAGGCCCCAGCCATGATGTTCTTTAACCGAAGGTTAAGATCTCGCCTGGATTTGCTCAGACCAAACGTACGAAGAGATGTTGAGAGTAAGCAATTCCAGCACATCCATGAGAAGCCAACAAGGAGCTTCAATGTAGGGCAACCAGTCTTGGCCCGCGACTACCAAACAGAAAAATGGCAGCCAGGAACGATATGCACACGGCAGGGCCCACTAATGTACACAGTGGACATTGGGGAGAGCATCGTGAGACGCCATGCTGACCAGATCCTAGAGTCACAGGAACAAGTCAACCCCATGCCTCGCCCATACGTACCTGGTGATGAACCCGACGTACAGGTCGCATCTACCCCAGAAACAGTAGCATCGGAAGCTGATGAACCAACCGGCGACAGGGGGCCAGAATCGCCTCCGCACCAAGAGCAAGACACTCGGGAAAGGTGCTATCCAGAAAGGATCAGGAAGCCTCCCCAAAGACTGAATATATAAATAGACTATTTTCAGCTAATGTTGCATGTTAAAAGTGTTAATTGTAATTAGTTTGATATTTAATTGTTAAATGAGTGTTATGGTACTGTTAATCTAAAAGGGGAGGAATTGTAATGTATGTACCTTTAAGGGGGGAACTACTTCTTACAGCTCATGTATACTGTAGTAGCGGCAGTGACCACACCTGTATATAACACTGAGTACTGATCTGTACAGATCAGTTGCAATCTGAGCCACGTTGAGTAAACACCGTTGTACTGTTCTCCTCAGTCTGTGTCTGATTATTACACGGACGTAACAGAGGGGCCATCCGGCCCATCGATTGGGACACTCCCCCACTCTTCTGGGATCCAGACGAAGGGGAGGGACCCGAGGGCGAAAACCCTGCCCCTAACCCAGGTGTAGAGAGGGAGGGACCTGAGGTCGAAAACCCCGCCCCGGACCCAGCCATGGGACCTGGGGGCGGAGACTCTCAGCTCGCAGCAGCAGGCTGCGAAAAGTTACCTGCCCCCAGCCCAGGTTCGGGAGGGGTCAAGCCTGGGGGAGCAGCGCTTCGGGTAAAAGGCCCAGCGGCCAAGAAAGCCCCACCCATCAAAGCCCCTAGAAGGTCCCCACGGACGCCCCAGCCGAGAAAGCCATGGTCACCAGCCCTCCAGTTACCAAGGGCCACCCCTCGAGTCAGGGAGAGGTACAAGGACACAGGCCCTCAGCCAGCAGCCACGGGCTGCGAGGGACCAACAGTCAAGGGCGGTGCGGCCACACCAGGGGTAGCGGCGAGCCACAGTCCGACCAGGGATTAGCCTGGCCGTCCGGAGATAGGCGGCGCATGTATATAGTTTAGTTTAAGTTAAGTTTAAGTAAAGTGAAATTATTTGGCTTAAGTTTGGATATTTATAATTTAAGTTAAATAAGATGATGGGTAGTTTTAAGTTAAGTAGTCTGTTAAGAGTGTATCTTTGGGTCGATGTCGCAGGACCCGACCATGCTTCACCAAGCCAGAGAACCTCTTGGGGACCTGGCTGCATGTTCTTTTACATCTTTTTGCAGCAAGATTTTCAGAATGGAATGGATCGTGATCCTATTTGCCCTGATCGGGATGAGTGTGGAGAGGAGGGGCGACGTCCAGGACTCTCACATCTATGGGTGTTCGGGAGACAAGGCGCCTCTGGTGATCGATGGGAGCGGTGAACGGGATGCGGAGGAGACCGCCGTTTACTTCCACGAGGGAAGGTGGCCAGGATGGTTGGGGTCCAATTCGTCTCAGTACTCCAGCCAAACCGGATTCACGTACGGGGAAGCCTCCCTCCTGTGCCCCAGGGTACGAGTCGTTACCACAAGGGTCAGCGTCACCGTTGGAAAGCGAATATATTTGACGTTTAAAGGACACTTTCCACTGGATAGGTGGTGGTGGCTCAGAAAGTTGAGCAAGGACATGAGGAACCCCGAAGTCGAGTGGGAACGGTTGGGAAACAACACCCATCGGACAATTACCGGGACTCATGGAGGACTAAGCGTGTGTTGGGACAAGTGGTGGGAACCGGATCAAGGGATTTACATCTGTATGTGGGGGTCAGAGACGGTCTGCCTCGCAGGCATATCCATCGTTTTCCACCGGCAGTGGCACGACACCGGGGAGGGGATGAAGTGGGATACCAGCCTGAAGGTGTGTGCGGTCCCTTACACCCCGATCCCAGTCAACGCCACTGAGCTTGTGCCCCGCCCATGGCGCAGGCAGCGAGGTTATCCAGAGAAGGTTGCCCCACCGCCACCAAGGGACCAGGGAATGGGTTGGTACTAGTCCCCACCGATCAGATGCTGTACCAGGGGGTACACTACGCGGTAGCCGCCGTGATTTTAAATCTCACGGAGGTACATTTGCCGGAGTGGTGCCCCAAAGAAACAGAGCAGTTATACCAGGCCCTATTAAAGGACATGTTCAAGAAGTTTTACGAGTTCGATTTTGCCCACATGGACAAGACCGAACTCTACACCACACACCGAGAGATTTTGGGTAATGCAGGGAGGCAAAGAAGAGGTGTATGGAATGATGTTTTTACTGCGTTTAATACTGGGTCCTCTGTCATCAACAGCTTGGATGACATAGAGCTGCAGACCCAGATAAACGGTTTAAAAACACAGTTAAAAAGGATATTACTGGATGAGAACAAGGTAGTGGGCTCGGAGTTGCATGAGGACCAGGCCATGACGGTCCATTTAAAGGAGATCATAGCCGAGTTGGAAAAGCACTCAAAGACGGTAAATGCTCTCATAAGTCAGGACAGAAATGCTTCTGACCAGGCTGCGCAGAATGAGGTGTGCGTGTTATACGGGGCATGGTTACTGGGCAAGGGCCGCAGTAATCTGGAGGATTTAAAACAAGGTTTGGTCCCCTCCTGGATTAGCAACAAGCACCTCGCAGCCCTCCACCCTTTTGAGAATGCATTAAGCCCGTGCCAACTCTGGCTAGCCTCCGAAGCCTACCCAGTCCCCGTGGATTGTGGGCGGTCCAACCACACAATCATGGGAGTAGTCGTTAGGATGCCGGTCATGGGTAGGACAGCCCGATCCGCACCGGTCTACAGGGTTGAGAACATTGGAGTCATTCAAGGGGGTGCGCACATTCATTTCACAGCGGTCCCGCCTTACGTCATTAAGTGGGAGCACGCTATGACAGGTACTGACCTCTCAGGGTGCCGGAGCCAGGGAGCACACATAATCCTGTGTCCCCAGCACTTGAATGCCTTTTCAAAACCGCAGTGTGGGTTCAGAGCTGCTGACGCGAAGCCTATAAATTGTACCATGGAGGCAATGGCACAGGCCATGTTCCCCCGCAGGTAGCATATATAGGGGGTGGGACATATTGTGTCACCACCGGCGCGTCCCACTACCAGCGTGGACAGCATAGCTGGTGTCCGGTTAGTGACAGCAGTTTCTGTTTTAAACCCGAGGCAGAAGTTCAAGTGGCCCAGGAGCGAATTGTCCCCATTCCTGAACCCTCCACTGTTCACCTCACTGTGAAGGAGAATTTTACGGATTTGCAGAAGTACGTAGCACACTTTGGCTACGAAATTCCCCCTCTCCCTGAACACCTTACCAAAATACTCAAAGCCGTTATAGTTTCGCAGAAACATTTTTACACTCTCGAACAGAAAACCGTAGAGATAGGGACTAAGATATTGTATATAGTGACTCCACCTTGGTGGAACATTTTCAGTAATATAGAGGTCCCTTCATGGATCAGACTGGCTTCCCACATTCTCGTGGTTTGTCAGTTAGGGATAGTGTTGTATTTAGTGTGTATCCAGTGTAAGGGAAAGGGTCAGTGGTCAGAACCCCTCCATGCTTGGATGTGTGTGTAAAGTCTGTAATTTTACTCTCTGTATGCTGATGTACACTACATTTTCGCGGAATGGGAAGTGCATGTGTCGTGGGTATATTAGATAGGTAATTACAGGGGAAGGTTGACTATGGAGGGTCAGAAAAATTTTGCTTACCTTAAAAGTATGATACTTCAAGCAAGTTTTAGTATCACAGGGGGGAGTGTAAGATTTGCAAAATTTCTGCATTTCCCCGAAGGCTGTTATCAATAAATGGGACCCTGCGTGAACATTTTAAATCAAAAAGGGTCCCCAAGTTGGCGTCCATGCCTCGTGGCAGAAAGCCTGTGGGATTTTAAAATGGACTCTGCAACGCAGACAGCTTGTGGATTGAAACCCAAGCTGCAGTTTCTGTGAAGAGAGACTTTGTATTTTGAAACCAGACAGGACTCTGAATTATGTATTAGACCGAATTGGAGATGAATCTAAATTCAGTTTAGGCCTATCGTTAAGGCCATCAAGCAGTCTACATATATAATCAGAAACAGATTAAGAGAGCCATCGGGGCTGGACAGGCCCATCAAGGAACATTCATGATAATACAAGTCAATTATCGGGCCGGTAGATGCGATTACCGGCCATCTAAAACCAGTTAGTATGGATTGCTACCACTATTTAAAATAGCCCGCCAAAATTAAGACAAAGAACTAACCTGATTTGGCGCGCAGATAAGGGTTTTCGAAAGGAGTATAATTGAAGGCCCCCCGGGTAGCAATCACGGGCTCTCTTCTCTTCTCCCTCTGCCCGCCCTCATGGCTGCCGCTCTTTCCCCCTCCCGCGCTTACCCCCTGGCCTTTGCCCGTGCCTTTTGCCATCGCCCCAGCATTGCATCGGGCGGACATGGACAATTCAGGCCAGGCCAGGCGGGACACAACGAGGGGAGGAGGGAAGACCAACTGAGGAAGACCAACTGAGGAGACGAACTGAGGAAGACCGACTGAAGAAGACCAACTGAGGAGACGAACTGAGGGGAGGCTTCGCATTATCGGGCCTTCAGCCTCAGCCGACCTTCGAATATCTGCACACCAACTCAAACTGTCGGCTGGCGACGAAGAATCATCCCTGCAAGGTAAAGTACCCAAACAGAGACTTTAACTTTGGGGTACTCGAACCTGGACAACGCCCTTGCAGCGCCCGGAGACCACGTGATGACGGCAGGCTCCAGAGAGCACCAAGAGCGAACCCGAACCCCACCGCTGTTTTGAGTCCAACAAACCCTTTTGATTGGTGAGCATGAAGTTCTGACCCCTCATAGCTTAACCTAGTTAGGTATAGGGGGTGGGATAAGGATAAGGGGATTGTTAAGATAATTGTTTTCCCTCGATGTGCCGTGTGTTCCCCATTCCCTGTATAAGTATATAGTTATTCTTTCATATTTTTGCCTGTAGAAGTGTACACTAGTAATTTTCCATAAGATTGTATCAATTTTTTTTCCTCTTCAATAAAATCTTGGTTTTGTTTACATCCAACCACCTGTCTACTCGAGTCTTCTCTGTACCGCCGCCTTGTACCTAAGTCCGGTGTCTAGAACCCAGGGGCGTGGGAGCGATTCGAACCGCTCATAAACAGTCAGGGGCATAACTGACTGGGCACACGCGCCACCCCACAGGCCACACCCTACAAGAGTGAGAGAGAGCGATCACTCGATCAATCCTGCAGTGTGTGTGTGAGAGAGTGAGAGGGAGAGATCACTCCCACAGTGAGAGAGAGAGAGAGAGAGAGAGATCAATCCCGCAGTGTGGGGCTGTTTCTTGTGGTGAGGGGAGGGGAAGAAATCCAGGAACAATTGTTAGCGAGAGACATACATAGAGCAAAAAAGAGTATTCTCTGACGGGAATTCCCAAACAGATTATGAAAACGGCTGGAAATAGATGGGGTAAAATACATCTCTGGCTGGTGTTTAATTTAAATTCGACACGTTCAGTAAGTAAACACAAAAACTACAATTCATTTTAAAACATTCGATTTCCTGTTTAAGATTCAAACAAACAGAACTCGTCCACCCACTGCAGTTTAAACACAAGGTTTCCTGTTTTTAATGCTGGTTGCTCAGCAACCCACCTTGCTCAATTGGCAGTGAAAAAGGTTGGAGTAATTTTATTTTTGTGTATTTTTTATTTGTGTCTATCCGATTAGCTCAGTCACTAGAGTTACATCAGAGTCATTCTTCCTCACATCGAGTGCCAGACAGGAGGGAACCGTTCCCTCCTACCTGCTGTGTGCTGTCCATCTATGGGAGCTGGCACTGAGACACACATAAGCCATACAGTACAGTACCAGACAGAAGTGAATCGTTCCCTTCTTACTGCTGACTCTCTATACATCATATTTACAGCACAGAAACAGGCCATTCGGCCCAACTGGTTCATGCTGGTGTTTAGGCTCCACATGAGCCTTCTCCCACCCTACTTCAGCTCACCCTAGCAACATATCCTTCTGTTCCTTTCTCCCTCATCTACTTATCTGGCTTCCCCTTAAACACACTCCCTGTGGTAGCAAGTTCCACATTCTCACCACTCTCTGGTTAAAGGCGTTTCTCCTGATTTCTTTATTGGATTTATTCGTGACTATCTTATATTTATAGCCCCTAGTTTTGGACTCCCCCGTTTTTAAATTGTTTTATTCATTTATGGGATGTGGGTGTCGCCAGCAAGGCCAGCATTTATTGCCCATCCCTAATTGCCCTCGAGAAGGTGGTGGTGAGCCACCTTCTTGAACCGCTGCAGTCCGTGTGGTGAAGGTACTCCCACAGTGCTGTTAGGGAGGGAGATCCAGGATTTTGACCCAGCGACGATGAAGGAACGGTCGATATACTTCCAAGTCAGGAAGGTGTGTGACTTGAAGGGGAACTTGGAGGTGGTAGTGTTCCCATGAGCCTGCTGCCCTTGTCCTTCTAGGTGGAAGAGTTCGTGGGTTTGGGAGGTGCTGCCGAAGAAGCCTTGGCGAGTTGCTGCAGTGCATCTTGTAGATGGTGCACCCTGCAGCCACGGTGCGCCGGTGGTGGAGGGAGTGAATGTTTAAGGTGGTGGATGGGGTGCCAATCATAAAGCTAATTCTGTTGTCTTTATTGGCAAATTATTTATGTTAAACTGCTCAGCTGGCAATCCCAGGTGCTTGGCTTGGAGACCCTTAAACTTGGCAAGGAATTTCCACACGTCAGAGAGTCGGCTGACCAAAATAACATAGCCCTAGAAATTCGGGTGTGCCCATTTTTGACCGTGTTGGGGGGTGAGGGGGCTGCAGTTTCAGGCATGGGCCCAGCACACTGATTTTTTTCGGCCTTTATCAATATGGTGGGCGGCGCACCTCCAGCTCATATATATAGTGTGTGCTTCCTGCCCGCCAAATTGGAGGCGTAGGAGGCTGATTGGTGCCTGAAAAATGTGTGCTGCACAGCCAAATTTCTAGGCCGTATAGTTTTGAGTTGTCGATGCTTCATCAACAGGAATTTGGAAATTTTGACACGTACATGCAATCCAAAAGCCCAGTGACTAATGGCAGCATCAAACTCTATCCAGCCATTGTCTCACTGACTGCTTTCCATGGTTTTTTCACTCCATTTAATTGCAGCAAGCTGATTTTTTTCCCTGACTAATTCGATGCCAGGCTCATTGACTCATTTTTGGAAATGTCAAATCCTCTTGGCTTGGTCACTAAACGGCGACCCTCTGTTGCCGTGCCTGGTAATCGAGCGGCCTAGTCATGAAGGCTCAGCGGGCAGTCACCATGGGAACTGCGGAGGGCCCCTGGTCTGTGCTGTTGGCTGATTTCCGCCAGGGGGCCGGCCGTACAATGGGTCTCGGTGCTCCTGGGTGCAGGAAGGGGGAGAAATCCTGTCCCAGATCGCTATCCTTGTGCACCAGTCGCTGAAGGTAAGCATGCAGGTGCAGCAGACGGTTAAGAAGGCAAATGGTATGCTGGCCTTCATAGCGAGAGGATTCGAGTACAGGAGCAAGGATGTCTGGCTGCAGTTGTACAGGGCCTTGGTGAGACCACATCTTGGGTATTGTGTGCAGTTTTGGTCGCCTTATCTGAGGAAGGATGTTCTTGCCATGGAGGGAGTGCAGCAAAGATTCACCAGACTGATACCTGGGATGGTAGGAATGACGTATGAAGAGAGATTGGGTCGATTAAGGCTTATATTCGCTAGAGTTTAGAAGAATGAGAGGGGATCTCATTGAAACTTATAAAGTTCTAACAGGACTAGACAGACTAGATGCAGGAAGGCTGTTCCCGATGGCGGGGGAGTCCAGAACCAGGGGTCACAGTCTAAGGATAAGGGTAAGCCATTTAGGACAGAGATGAGGGGGAATTTCTTCACCCAGAGAGTGGTGAACCTGTGGAATTCTCTACCACAGAAGGCAGTTGAGGCTAATTGATTAAATATATTCAAGAAGGAGTTAGATATATTTCTTAAGGCTAAGGGGATCAAGGGATATGGGGAGAAAGCAGGGACAGGGAACTGAATTTGGATGATCAGCCATGATCGCATTGAATGCGGAGCAGGCTCGAGGGGCCGAATGGCCTACTCCTGCTCCTATCTTCTATGTTTCTATGTTATCCAGTGCCCCCTTCTGGGCAATGGGTGAGGGGAAGACCGGTCGAATAAGTGTCAGTGGAACTATACTGCACCAGGAATGTGAGAATTCTTTCCAAAATGAAGTTAGCACTTTGACACGCTGCACCCCTGGAAAGGGTTTGGGGTTTGCTCTTTACACAGGTTCACAGTACATTGCCAAATTTGACCAGCGCCAATCCCCTTTTACCTCAGACTGGCGCTCTCGGACTCCGAGCCAGCGTTCCCATGTCCGGGATGGGGGGCGGGGGGGAAGTCCAAGGGAGACATTCCCGGTTTTCTCTCTCCCGCTCTTTGGAAAACGACCACAGGCAGGAAAGTGAATGAGGAAAGCTGATGGTTTACTGGGACTTGGGGCGAGGTACAGAGCAGGACGGCACACCACATCCTGCCACCAAACCAGGGACGATCAAACCGCGGGGCCCACTGTGGAACCTGGTACTTGGTGGTTATTGAGGTCCCTCCCCAAACCCAACCAGATGGAGCCACTGGGTTTCTAGTCAGCAAGAGGATAGAATAACTAAGCTGCTTCCCTGCTTTTCTTGGCTTGCGTTTGCACCACACACAAGGGAAAAGGCAGGAAAAGGCTCCAGGAAATAGCAGGAAGGGTTTGATGGTAATCTGGGAGAAAGTGCGTATTAGGAGCATGTTGTACAGCCACTGTACAGGCTACCCATTCATAGCTGGGGGCGCGAGCCAATGACGTACTTTTGAAGTGTAGTCACTATTGTAATGTAAGAAACGCGGCAGTCAATTTGCGCACAGCAAGCTCCCACATGTGATAAGGACCAGATCATCAGCTTTAGTGGTGTTGGTTGAGGGATGAATGCTGGCCAGGACTCCGGGGATAATTCCCCTCAAAATAGTGCCATGGGATATTTTACGACCACCTGAGAGAGTAGACGTTGCCTCGGTTTAACGTCTCACTTGAAAGACGGCACCTCTGACAGTGCAACATCCCCTCAGTACTGGCGCCAGAGTGTCAGCCTGGATTTTTGTGCTCAAGTCTCTGAAGCGGGGACTTGAACCCATCACCTTCTGACTCAGATGCGAGAGTGCTAGGAGTTGCTAGATGAGCAAAGGCGGATCGCCTGCTACCATTCTGGTCGTCGCCTGATACAGCGATTTCACATGGGGCCCCAACAGTCAGCAGAGGGAGAGGAGGCTTTCACCTCAACCATTCTGACTGGAGTCACAGTATGGTCCCAGAGAGGGTGGTGTACTAACCCACTGGATCTGCCCTACACACATCAGCCCTATTCTAATTAGCAGACTCAACATTAAACATGTCCAACCAATTCGGAGGAGCGATCCGCAAAGCCCATAGAATGTAGAATCACAGAGCACTGAAAGAGGCCATTCGGCCCATCGTGCCTGTGCTGGCTCTCTGAACAAGCGATCAGTTAGTCCAACTCCCATTGCTCTTTTCCTGGAGCATTACAATTTTTTTTTTTAAGTATCTATCCAATTTCCTTTTGAAAGTTACTATTACATCTGCTTCCACTGCCCTTTCAGGCAGCGCATTCCAGATCACAACAACTCGCTGCGTAAAAAAAAATTCTCCTCACCTCCCCCAAAACAGTGGAACATAAGCCAGAGGAAGCAATGAGCAAAATTCATAGAGCTCTGATCAGACCGCACCTTGAACACTGCGTCCAGATCTGGTCACCCAGAAACAAGGGAGACATTCAACGACTGCAGGCAGTGCAGAGAAGAGCCACACCGTCGATGAATGGAAAAAAAGAAAGACTTGCATTTATATCACGCCCTCAGGACGTCCCGAAGCGCTTTGCAGCCAATGAAGTACTTTTTGAAGTGTAATCACTGTTGTAATGTAAGAAACACAGCAGCCAGTTTGCGCACAGCAATGTGATAATAACCCGATGTTGATTGAGGGATAAATATTGGCCCCGGACCCTGGGGAGAACTCCCTGCTCTTCTTCGAAATAGTGCCACGGGATCTTTGACACCCACCTGAGAGAGCAGACAGGGCCTCGGTTTAACGTCTCATCTGAAAGACGACACCTCCGACAGTGGAGCACTTCCTCGCTGCACTGGGAGTGTCAGCCTGGATTTTTATGCTCAAGTTGCTGGAGTCGGGACTTGAACCCACAACCTTCTGACTCAGAGACGAAGGTGCTACCCACTGAGCCACGGCTGAGAAACAACTGGGTACTGTAATGGGGGGGTGGGAGGTGTTAGGATCTGCTTAAGATGAGCCGAACGGCCTTCCTCAACTGTAATCCTCTTGTGAAGCTTTTACTTTATGCCGTTCGATGGACAACTGACCAGGGCTCACTCACACAGAGACACACAGGCCTTTGGACATTCCTAAGGAAAGTGTGTCTCCAGCTGTCCTCCGACAGAAGTTTTTCCAGGAGCAAACTTCTCCCGGATCACCCGTTCCCTAACATCCCTGGAGGAACGGGATCCCATTAGCGCAGAATGTTGTAGGGGTGGGGTGGGGGGGGGAGAGGCTGGAGCGGGATGATCTGTCCGTCCCTGTCGGGTGTACTGGGGAGTGAACATGATTACTCAGCCTGACCACTGTCCCAGTCTCTCTGACTCACCAAGCCTGCGGAAGCGCTGGGTGGTCCTAAAAGTTTGAAAAAAAACACATCTATTCAGTCGCCAGGCAACCTAATTGAGGTCACATGTCCTATTTACACTGAAAACAGCTGTAAACGCTTCCTTCAGCTGCAGTGTAACTCTTTCCCTACCACAGCCCTGTGTGGGACGAACTAGATACTGGGGGTGGATTTGTACGTCGGTGGGGTGTGACAATTTGGGGCGGAGCGTATCACGGATGGCCAAGCCGCTGCCGCCTGTTTTATGCCTCCGCCAAAGTTAAATTTCATCCCCCCCCAAACATGTCATGGCATCTGCCTGTTTCCCCTTCTCGACCTTCCCTCAGCTGCCCGTGTCCTAACTCGCACCAAGTCCCGTTTGCCCATCTCCCCTGTGCTCGCTGACCTACATTGGCTCCCGGTTAAGCAGCGCCTCGATTCCAAAATTCTCATCCTTGTTTTCAAATCTCTCCATGGCCTCGCCCCTCCCTATCTCTGTAATCTCCTTCAGCCCCACAAACCCCCCGAGATATCTGCGCTCCTCGAATTCTGCCCTCTTGAGCATCCCCGATTATAATCGCTCCAGCATTGGCGGCCATGCCTTCTGTTGCCTGGGCCCTAAGCTCTGGAATTCCCTCCCTAAACCTCTCTACCTCACTTCCTCTCTCTCCTCCTTTAAGACGCTTCTTAAAACCTACCTCTTTGACCTGCCCTAATTTCTCCTTATGTGGCTCGGTGTCAAATTTTTTGTCTTTTAATACTCCTGTGCAGCGTCTTGGGACGTTTTATTACGTTAAAGGCGCTATAAAAATACAAGTTGTTGTTGTTGTTGTTCCCTCCTCCCAAGGTGCAGTGAGGCTGGGTCGACGGTTCCATGGATAGCAGCAGCTCTCTGCTATCTCACTCCGGCCGAGCTATTTGACCGTGGAGGACATGACCGCCAAGACTGATCCTGTCAACGCCTAACATCCACTCACACTTATTGTTTTGCTCATTCTCAAAGATGTAGACTGTCGCTGGCAAGGCCGGCATTTATTTCCCGCCCCTAGTTGCCCTCAGAAGGTGGTGGTGGGCCTTCTTCTTGAACCGCTGGTGGCAGTTGGATATTATTGAGTGGCTTGCTTGGACACTTCAGAGGGCAGTTAAGAGTCAACCACATTGGCTTGGGACTGGAGTCACATATAGGCCAGACCGGGTAAGGACGGCAGATTTCCTTCCCCAGAGGACGTTAGTGAACCAGTTGGGATTTCACAACATTCCAACAGCTCCATGTTCACTTTTGGGTTACTAGTCCAGTAACGTAACTACGACACTACCATACCCATATAGCATTCCAGAAGGGATCAGTGGACAGCCATCAGGAGGTATAACCGTGGCTGATTTACCGACCTTGGCCAAGTCCCACTGAGGCCTGCTGTAAGGCCTCTGCCACTACTTTATGTTTTTGCCTTCTATATGGAGAAATCACTGAGTTATACTAACAGCTCCGCAATGCAAGTTTATTCCCTTGTGTATAAAAAAACACCAGTTTTTCTGATCTTCATTCGAATTTACCATCTGATAGAACCCATTTTCTCTTTTCACGTTTCCTGAATCAGAAGTACAGCTGCTGCAGCTGATGCCCAAAATAGGCTCCTTCCACCTCTTAACGTGATTTCTGATTCTGAAGCCCTGTCACCAATGCAAATCAGGCCATTATTTGACTACATTTTCATGTTTGGGTGAATGTAAAAGATCCCATGCTACTGCTTATGAGGAGAAGCTGGAAATTTTTCCAGTGCCCTCAACTAACACCATCAACTCAAAGTGAGTGGTACCTCATTTGCTGTTCGTGGGACCTTGCTGTGCGCACATTGGCCTAGGAAAAAACAGTGACCTCACTTCAAAAGTAATTCATTAGCTATGAAGTACTTTGGAGTGTGCTGAAGATGTGAAATGAGCTATATAAGTGTAAGTAACTCATTTTTTCTTAGCTGATTGCAGTTTAGAAGATAGGGACACGACAAATCTCCAGGGACTCCCATTGCAGAATGTTGCCCTCGGGGTGAGATGCAATAAATCCTGATCAATGACTCGGGTCATTTACGGAGACTGGCACCTCTACTTACTGAGTAATTGGCCTAATGCCAATGACTGAACCTATCTGTATAGCAGAGCATCAGTAAAGGCATCAAGTGTGAGACCTCTCACAGGATCTATTTAATGCATGCTCCTTATCAACATGATACCAGAATCGCTCTCTCCCTGTTCAGGAGGTGTAATCAAGCACTGGGATGTTACATAGTCTGCACGGGGATACGAGCTGCCAGCTATGTCTGGTACTGTACAATTCAGATGGTTCTCAGTGTCAGCTCCTGTACATGTACAGTACGCACCAGGTACAAGGGGACAACTCACTCCCATCTGTTACTGTACAGTTAGTGTGTGTCTCAGTGTCAGCTCCTGTACATGTACAGTATGCACCAGGTACAAGGGGACAACTCACTCCCATCTGTTACTGTACAGTTAGTGTGTGTCTCAGTGTCAGCTCCTGTACATGTACAGTACGCACCAGGTACAAGGGGACAACTCACTCCCATCTGTTACTGTACAGTTAGTGTGTGTCTCAGTGTCAGCTCCTGTACATGTACAGTACGCACCAGGTACAAGGGGACAACTCACTCCCATCTGTTACTGTACAGTTAGTGTGTGTCTCAGTGTCAGCTCCTGTACATGTACAGTATGCACCAGGTACAAGGGGACAACACACTCCTGTCTGGCACAAAATAGCTCATGTGTGGTTCAGTATCAGCTCCTGTATCTGTACAATACATTCCCAGTAAAAGGGGACAATTAACTCAAAGTTGGAACTGTACGGCTAACATGAGTCTCGGTGTCAGCTCCTGTACCTGCACAGTGCACACCAGGTACAAGGGGACAACACACTCCTGTTTGGCACTGTACAACTTGTGTACTGCTCACTGCTGTATCCCGTCTACTCCCGATAATTCAAAGTTGATTCATGCACTAAAAATATGAAATTATGCAATAATTTGAAAGAAAGAAAGACGAGCATTTCTATAGCGCCTTTCATGAGCTCAGGACGTCCCAAAGCGC
Organism: Somniosus microcephalus; assembly: GCF_052327205.1. Lineage (NCBI taxonomy): Eukaryota > Metazoa > Chordata > Chondrichthyes > Squaliformes > Somniosidae > Somniosus > Somniosus microcephalus. The sequence goes on from NC_141014.1 coordinate 22,260,184, forward strand.
TTTACAGCCAGTGAAGTATTTTTGAAGTGTAGTTACTGTTGTAATGAAGGAAACACGACAGCCAATTTAGGGATAAATATTGGCCAAGTCACCAAGGAGAACTCCCCTGCTCTTCTTTGTTATCGTGCCATGAGATCTTTTTTTTCATCCTTCTGAGAGAGCAGACGGTGCCTCGGTTTAACATCTCATCCGAAAGACGGCACCTCCGACAGTGCAGTGCTCCCTCAGTACTGCACTGGAGTGTCAGCCTAGATTTTTGTCTGTGGAGTAAGCGACTTGAACCCACAACCTTCTGACTCAAAGGCGAAAGTGCTATCGACTGAGCCACGGCTGCTGCTTGAGTTTGAATTAAGAGATGTAAATAACAGCACAATGGGGATTCCGTGTCAAAGCTGAATTTTCAGATCATTGGAGTGAAGTAACTTCGGATTAAGAGGAGTGAAATGGATATGCATTTTACACTGCGTAGTTCTGTACTCACTAGCACAGAGGTTGAGACGCCCGGTTGGGGCTGGTCCATGAATAAATCTGTGCAGAGTTCAACGGTAAATAGTCATTCTGAAGCTGAATGCAGCAGAACCACGTGAAACTGGTAAATGTACAGAGAGCTCCTTTCTCACAGTTTAGGAGGTCGTTGCAGTCCAAGTGCCCTTTAAAACACCCCTCCCCCTGGATCTCAGATGCGGCCAAATGGAGCAGCCATTCGAAAAGTTCCCGGTGGGGGAGGCGGAGGAGTTACTGCTGGCTAATGGGGCTTGTCTTCGCTACGCAGTGTTTGGCAAACCTGTTTTTTTTTTCTCTGAGGGGCGAATTGCATCAAAAGGTAAGGTTGTGTTATAGAATCAGCATCTGCAGTAAAAAGGACACCTGATCTCCCTCCTCCACAGTGACAAAGGCAACAACAACAACCTGCATTTATGTAGCACTTTTAACATAGTAAAACATCCCAAGGCATTTCACAGGAGTGTAATCAAACAAAGATTTGACCCCGAGCCACCTCAGGAGATATTAGGACAGGTGACCAAAAGCTCGGTCAAAGAGGGAGGTTTTAAGGAGCATCTTAAAGGAGGAGAGAGAGGTAAAGAGGCGGAAAAGTTAAGGGAGGGAATTCCGTTGATTAAGGCCGAGGCAGCTGAAGGCACGGCCGCCAATGGTCATAGAGTCATAGAGTTTTAAAGCACAGAAAGAGGCCCTTCGGCCCATCGTGTCTGCGCCGCCCATCCATCCCTGTCCAGTCTAATCCCATTTTCCAGCATTTGGTCCATAGCCTTGTATGCAATGGCATTTCAAGTGCTCATCCAAATGCTTCTTGAATGTTGTGAGGGTTCCTGCCTCCACCACCCTTTCAGGCATTGAGTTCCACATTCCAACCACCCTCTGGGTGAAAAAGTTCCTCCTCAAATCCCCTCTAAATCTCCTGCCCCTTACCCTGAATATATGCCCCCTTGTTATTGACCCCCCCACTAAGGGGAAAAGTTCCTCTTTATCTACCCTATCTATGCCCCTCATTATTTTGTACACCTCAATCAGGTCCCCCCTCAGCCTTCTCTGCTCCAAGGAAAACAACTCCAGCCTGTCCAGCCTCTCTTCATAGCTGAGGCGCTCCATCCCAGGTAACATCCTGGTGAATCTTCTCTGCACCCTCTCCAAAGCAATCACATCCTTCCTATAGTGAGGCGACCAGAACTGCACACAGTACTCCAGCTGTGGCCTCACCAGCGTTTTGTACAGCTCCATCATAACCTCCCTGCTCTTATATTCTATGCCTCGGCTAATGAAGGCAAGTATCCCATATGCCTTTTTAACCACCTTATCTACCTGTTCCGCTGCCTTCAGGGATCTATGTACATGTACACCAAGGTCCCTCTGACCCTCTGTACTTCCTAGGGTCCTACCACTCATTGTGTATGCCCTTGCCTTATTTGTCCGTCCAAAATGCATCACCTCGCACTTTTCAGGGTTAAATTCCATTTGCCACTTTTCCACCCATCTGACCAACCCGTTTATATCGTCCTGTAGCTGGAGGCTTTCCTCCTCGCAATTTACCACCCCACCAATTTTCGTGTCATCTGCGAACTTACTGATCATACCTTTTACATTCTCATCCAAATCATTTATGTAGATCACAAACAATAAGGGACCCAGCACCGATCCCTGAGGTACCCCACTGGACACAGGCTTCCAGTCACAAAAGCAACCTTCGACCATCACCCTCTGCCTCCTGCCACTCAGCCAGTTTAGGATCCAACGCGCCAAGGCACCCTGGATCCCATGGGCTCTTACCTTCTTGACCAGTCTCCTATGCGGGACTTTGTCAAAAGCTTTACTGAAGTCCATGTAAACCACATCCACAGCATTTCCCTCATCCACCCCACTAGTCACCCCCTCGAAAAATTCGATCAGATTTGTTAGACATGATTTACCCTTGACAAAGCCATGCTGACTATCCCCGATTAATCCTTGCCTCTCCAAGTGGAGATTAATTTTGTCCCTCAGAATTTTTTCCAATAATTTCCCCACCACAGATGTTAGACTCACTGGCCTGTAATTCCCTGGTTTATCCCTGCTACCCTTCTTGAATAATGGTACTACGTTAGCTGTTCTCCAGTCCTCTGGTACATCCCCTGTGGCCAGAGAGGTTCTGAAAATTAGTGTCAGAGCCCCTGCAATCTCCTCCCTTGCCTCCCACAGCAGCCTGGGATACATCTCGTCCGGGCCTGGGGATTTATCCACTTTTTGGCTCGCTAAAACCGCTAGCACCTCCTCCCTCTCGATGCTAATATGTTCGAGTATGTCACAGTCCCCTTGCCCGATTTCTATGTCTGCATCGTCTTTCTCCATAGTGAACACAGATGCAAAAAATTCATTTTTGGAGCGAAGGAAATCGGGGAGGCGCAGGAGACCAGAATTGGAGTGCGGCAAGATCTCAGAGGGTCGTAGGGCTGGAGAAGGTTACAGAGATAGGGAGAGGCGAGTCCACGGAGAGATTTGAAAACAAGTGCCGTAAAGCATACCTCATTTATTTTCAGCTGTGTTGTACGGTGTGCCATCTTTGGGCTGGAGGGGGGGGTTTAAGTGATGGTGCAGTAGCAAGAATTGTTGAGGGTCCCCAGCACTGGCACCAACGCTGAATGGTCGGCAGTGCCCTCTCCGTGCAGCTCAATGTGAAATCTTCATTTCCCCATTCACCTTAGCTTAAAATCCTGGCTACTTGGAGAAGGTGGGGCTAATCGTTAATTTTACAGATTAGCAAGAAAGAAAAGACTTGCATTTATATAGCGCCTTTCACGACCACCGGATGTCTCAAGCACATCACCCTCTATTTTTTTGTCGCACAATGCAAATGAATGTTTGTTTTCAGGAAACAATGGATGGAATCGCTGAATGCAATGCCCTAAGTGCTGTTAACGGATCCCGGATCCCATCTTATAAAAACAGAGTTACCAACGTGTCTTTAATACAGAGGTAAAATTCCCAGGAACCCATGTAATAACAAAGGATCTTGCATTTCTAAAGTGCCTTTCACTTCCTCAGAATGTCCCAAAGCGCCTCACAGCCAACGTTTGAAGTGTTGTAATGTAGGAAATACCAATTGGCGCACAGCAAGCTCCCACAAACAGCAGCGTGATAATGGCCAGGTCCTCTGTTTCAGTGATGTTGGTCGAGAGATAAACATTGGCCAGGGCACCGGGGAGAACTCCCCCTGCCCTCCTTCGAAATAGCGCCATGGGATCTTTTACGTCCACCCGAGAGGGCAGACGGGGCCTCGGTTTAACATCTCACCCGAAAGACGGCACCTCCGACGGTGCAGCGCTCCCTTGGTACCCCGCTGGAGTGTCAGCCTGGATTATGTGCTCAAGTCTCTGGAGTGGGGACCCTTCTGGCTCAGAGGCGAGAGCGTGACCGATAAAAATTAAAATAAAATATTATTGCATGATAAATAAGTAACGGGAGGGGGTTAGGGGGGAAACACAATCCCCGTTAACCGTTAAGGAGGGGAGGTTGCCTAGAAGTGTGATGCAGAGAGGGTGACGCCGCTTTAAAGCCCTCTAGCTGGTGATGAGTGAGTGTGAGGAGGGCGTTGCCTTCACTGAGAGCGGCAACCAGTTGTGTTCATTGCCTTTTCCCAGACTCGAACTCCACAACTCGCCTAAAGAGATTCAGGGATCCCAGGTAAGGACCATTTCCCTCTCAAAATATATTCCGCTTTAAAAAAAAAACTCTTTTTTTGAGAGAGCGTGGAAGGAACTCACAGGAAACTCTTTTTCTTCCCTTGCTTTGGAAGCTGGGCTGATGCTGGGGAATTGTTCGTCGGATCAGTTTCAGGGCTGCTGTTTTCTGTCAATTTCAACTGAAATCTCACCGCACCTTGTAACTGACTTCAATCTTTAAATAAAACCCCGGTCCTCTTGCTGGATTCTACTCCCTGCCCTTGACAAGAGCAACAGGGAACAGTGGAATGAAATACTGTAAAAAAAAAAGTGAAATAGCCAAATCAGCTGCAACTGCGATTAAACGGAAAGCAACTCTGGTTTAAAACCCATCGTGCTTTTAATTTGTAAATCTAATTAAGTAGGATTTACCATGTAGTATTTTAGAGACCCTCTTACCCGGTATTTTTTTAATAAAGTATCTGAGATGGGCGTGGCGAGTCATTGATGTTTCTGTAGATTTAACATTGCTTTTAAGGAAAGTGTTTTTTTCCAATTCTCTTTATTTCCAGACTCTCTCTCCCCCACCTACCCGAAGGTCCCCCTCTCCCTTTCTGTCCCCTTTATTTTTCTTGGCCAAAAAAAAGCCCCGAAGTGGGCGAGAGACGCCGGAGCTTCTGTCATTCTTAAACCAGATGTTTTGCATCAGTTTTGTTTCTGGCTAGTTTAAAAAAATATATATATAATCAGCCCTGCAGCGCCCGCAGTGGCAGGAATTTGGGACATGACATGAAATGAAGGGCAGGGAGTGATTGGGGGAGGGAAGTTGTTGAGTTACTCGGGGGGGGGGGGGGGGGATGTTGCTGCACATTGTAGGGTCAGTCCGGACTGGCTTCAGTCACATCTGGATGAGTGGGAGTTAACCCAGTGAGTCCGATCGCTGCCCCCCTTTTTCCTGCAATGAGTGACTGTTAAAGTGATCGTCACACACACAGAGCACGCTGCACAGGAGCGGGCTTGGTGCAGGCACAGTGGCGCCTTCAGTCTCCGATGAAACGGGAGTGCCACCAGTTCGGGGGAACGGGATGGTTGAGTGTGGCTCAGTGGGCGGCACCCTCGCCTCTGAGTCAGAAGGTTGTGGGTTCGAGTCCCACTCCAGGGACTTAAGCACAAAAATCTCGGCTGACACTCCCAGTGCAGTGCTGAGGGAGCGCCGCACTGTTGGAGGTGCCGCCTTTCAGATGAGACATTAAATCGACACCTGCTCTCTCAGGTGGATGTAAAAAATCCCATGGCACTATTCTGAAGAAGAGCCGGGGAGCTATCCCCGGTGTCCTGGCCAGTTTATATAAGGAAAGGACTTGGATTTATATAGAGCCTTTCACGACCTCGGCAAACCCCAAATCATGTAGTTACAGTTGAAATGTAGCCAATTTAAGCACAGCAAGATCCCAAAAATGGCAACGAGATACATGACCAGTTAGTGATGTTGTTTGAGGGATAAATGTCCCGGACACAGGGAGAGCGTCCAGCTGAGAGAACAGGCAGGGGCCTGGGGTTTAACGTCTCATCCGAAAGATGGCACCTCCGACAGTGCTGCACTCCCGTAGTTCTGCACTGGGAGCGTCAGCCGGGATTATGTTGCTCAGGTCTCACAACCTTCTGACTGAGCCACGGCTGACACCTTACGGAGCTGGTATTGAAATGTGCATGAACCACACGTGACCTCACAACATGACCCTTTTTACATTAAGCCAGTTCGATGTTATTTGCTCCGATGTAGTGAGCAGTGGTTTCACTGGGGTTGACATTCCATCCAGTTGCTCGCTTGGCAAATCGGAAACATCCCGACATCTGGTGGAGCCTGAAATGACAGTCACAGAATCTCTGCCACAAACTCGTTCTACTGATGTCACTGTGCTTTGTCGAGCTTTCAGTTCCTTAACGTTCTGGTACTTCCTGTCCTGCGCCAGCTCACTCTTTCAGTTCACTGAACTGGTTAAAAAGCTGCAGACCTGTGCTTATAGAAGATTGGGTGTGAGCTCTGAGTCTGTCCCTTGCTCTTGTGCTCTCTGTTTATTTCTGTTCTCTCACTTCTGTGCGTTTCTTGCTCTCGTTCACTTGCTCCCTCTATCTCTCACTCGTATATTTAAGCAACTGGTGACAGAAAGAATGTGCATTTATATAGCGCCTTTCACGACCTCAGGACGTCCCAAAGCGCTTTACAGCCAATGAAGTACTTTTTGAAGTGTAGTCGCTGTTGTAATGTAGGAAATGCGGCAGCCAATTTGCGCACAGCAAGCTCCCGCAAACAGCAATGTTTCTCATTGAAACTTATAAAATTCTAACAATCTCATTGAAACTTAGACAGACTAGATGCAGGAAGGATGTTCCCGTGGTCGGGGAGTCCAGAACCAGGGGTCACAGTCTAAGGATAAGGGGTAAACCATTTAGGACTGAAATGAGGAGGAATTTCTTCACCCAGAGAGTGGTGAACCTGTGGAATTCTCTACCACAGAAGGCAGTTGAGGCCAATTCATTAAATATATTCAAGAAGGAGTTAGATATATTTCTTAAGGCTAAAGGGATCAAGGGGTATGGGGAGAAAGCAGGGACAGGGTACTGAATTTGGATGATCAGCCATGATCGCATTGAATGGCGGAACAGGCTCGAGGGGCCGAATGGCCTACTCCTGCTCCTATCTTCTATGTTAATACACACGAACATATGAATTAGGAGCAGGAGTCAGCCCCTTGAGCCTGCTCCGCCATTCAATAAGATCATGGCTGATCTGATTACTGCACATTCCTGTCTACCCCAATAACCTTTCACCCCCTTGCTTACCAAGAATCTATCTACCTCTGCCGTAAAAATATTCAAAGATTCTGCTCCCACCGCCCTCTGAGGAAGAGAGTTCCAAAGACTCACGACCCTCTGAGAAAAAATGTCTCCTCATCTCTGTCTTAAATGGGCGACCCCTTATTTTTAAACAGTGACCCCTAGTTCTAGATTTTCCCACAAGAAGAATCATCCTCTCCACATCTACCCTGCCCAGATCCCTCAGGATCTTATATGTTTCAATCAAGTCACCTCTTACTCTTCTAAACTCCAGCAGATACAAGCCTCGCCTGTCCAACCTTTCCTCATAAGACAGCCCGCCCATTCCAGGCATTATAATGACCAGATGTTGTGTTGTCTTATAATGTTATAATTATAATGTCTTCGTGATGTTGGTTCAGGGATATATATTGGCCAGGACACCAGGGAGAACTCCCCTGCTCCTCTTTGGAAATGATGCCAAGCCGAGAATAGGAGGGAAGGTGAGACAAATGGTCCCTCAGTGGATGCAAAAGTCAGGTTTTGAAATCCTGTAGATAGTCGGAGGCAGGGAAGACCTGAGGTAAGTGAGGAGCCACCTGATTCTGTGGTAAAGTGTGTCAAGAAGTCTTGAGGAGTAAGAGAGTGCAGGGCAGAACCTGGGAGAAGCGAGGGAGGAAGGGTCACGGGAGCATTGATCCCAGTTGTGTTGTCCTTTAAAACAGAGATGGAGAGATTGCGGGGGAGGGTGAATGAGAGAGCGATTACAGGCCAGAAGTGACTGGGTGATTGCTTGCTGGTTGGCAGCTATTGAAGGAACAATGTTTGGGGAGGGGTGGGGGGTAGTGGCTGAGGGTTTTGAATCCAAGGGAGCAGACATAGCTGTCGGGGGGAATGGGGGAAAGAAATACAAAGAGGGAACAGAGATAGATTAAAAATAAAGACACAGGGTGGGCCATCAATCAGCTGCCAAGTCGCCGTTATCTTATCTGCACAATATTGGCCTGTTGTTCAGTTAATAGACTCTCCATTGAATGTGACGAACACATGATAAACTCCGGCATTCCCTGTGTGCTTATCATAAATAAATAAAATTAATCACCTACGCTGTTTGGCATGTTCCTCTTTTTCGGAAATAACAGGGATGCAGGATCCCAGCGATTAGTAACAAGGGGCAGTCAGCTTGGCAAAACATGGCCACAGATTCTAACCAACAGGGGATATCGGGGAAACGAGCATAAAAATGTCCCAATGTGCTGCCAGGAGGTCATCTGCATATTAGGAACTTGGCTTTGTGATGCTCAGTTAGTGAGTGTCCGGTGTAAATGCACAGTACCCTGGCTGGCCTGGGGCCTGCTGTATAGACCAGGGAGCTCCTGAGTCCGGCCTCTGATCCTGGTCCGCTCTGATTTGACGCACATCAGCTGGGGTGGTGCTAGGGGGTGCAACCACTGGCTCCAGTGTCCCGAGAGAGTTTCTGCTTCGGATCATAGAATCTTACCGCACAGATGGAGGCCATTCGACCCATCGTTCTCATGCCAGCTCTTTGAAAGAGCTCTCCAATTAGTCCCACTCCTCCAGCTCTTTTCCCATAACCCTTTTTTGAGTATTTATCCAATTCCCTTTTGAAACTTACTGTTGAATCTGCTTCCACTGCCCTTTCAGGCAGCGCGTTCCAGATCACAACAACTCGCTGCGTTTTACAAAGAGAACTTCTCATCTCCCGTCTGGTTCTTCTGCCACGGTGGCATAGTGGTTAGCACTGTTGCCTCACAGCGCCAGGGACCCGGGTTCAAATCCGGCCTCGGGCGACTGTCTGTGTGGAGTTTGCACATTCTCCCCGTGTTTGCGTGGGTTTCCTCCGGGTGCTCCGGTTTCCTCCCACAGTCCAAAGATGTGCGGGTTAGGTTGATTTGGCTATGATAAATTGACCCTTAGTGTTAGGGGATTAAATACGTGGGGTTACGGGGATAGGGTGGGATATGTGTCGGTGCAGGCTCGATGGGCCGAAATGGCCTCTATCTGCACTGTGGGGATTCTGTGATTCTGTGATTATCTTAAATCTGTGTCCTCTGGTTACCAACCCACCTGCCCACTACCCGTAGGTGAGCAAAGCAGTGGGCTTGACTGTGAAGCTCCCCCAGGTCAAATAGCCTGCTGACAACTCGTTCATGAGTTCACAACTGGCCACTGGGATGAGTTATGGATGCGCTGTTGCTTGAGGTGCACCCCAGCTTAAATAAAGTTTTATGGGGGAAGATGAGAGGAGACGGGGTGGGGGGGGGGGCATGGAGAAGATGGGTAAGGGCTTCAAACCCATCCCAAAGGCAGATGAAACTTTGCAAAATGCTTCCGTTCAATGGTTCAAAGACAACAGAAGGTTTCAGAGGAGCTTGTCTCCAGTCAGTCTGATTCCCCCCCTCCCCCACCTCCTCCCCTCCAAGTCTGTGTTGATCGTGGGGAGAAAGAGAGTGACGTTACCCTTCCTAAACCCCAGGAGCTGCCGCTGCCATTCTGCGACCGTCGGGACGAACATCTGTTTTGATCAACAACACGCTGGAGGTCCAGATCGATGGGACACACACAGTTTCCCCCCCCACCACAAGGACTGTGCTGGAGCTGGTTGGATGTCAGCGAGTTGTGTGTGTGTGGCGCGACTGTGTGTCAGAGTCTCTGAGGCTGGTGTGGCCTTGAGGTTGGGGCTAAAGTACAGTGCTGATTTAAATGAGCACCGTCTTCAGTGAGTGACGTGGGAAATCTGTTGTAAATGCCGTGGGATGATGTGAAAGAAGCCCAAATATCTCCCTTGATGAAAAGGATGTGCAGACGAACTCCTCTCCAGTTGAGTTTGCCAGGAACTCTTTTTCCCATGTTGGTCCAACCTCTTTAATGTCGGCTTGGCGAATAATCTCTGCCAATCTCAAACCGCTGCTTGATTCACCCGCCCCGCAACACTTCCTCACACACCAGTGCAGTGCTAAGGGAATGCTGCTCTATCGGAAGTGCCATCTTTCGGATGAGACATTAAACCGAGGCCCTGCCTGCTTTCTCAGGTAGACGCACTATTTCGAAAAAGAGCAGGGGAGTTCTCCCCAGTGTCCTGGGCCAATATTTATCCCTCAACCAACATCACTAAAACAGATTATCTGGTCATTATCACATTGCTGTTTCCGGGAGCTTGCTGTGCGCAAATAGGAAGCCACGTTTCCTACATTACAACAGTGACTACACTTCTAAAAGTACTTCTTTGGCTGTAAAGTGCTTTGGGACATCCTGAGGTCGTGAAATGCACTGTGTAAATGCAGGTCGGTCTTTCTTTCAACGCCCCCCCCTCCATAACCCACCATCGCCTCCCGTAACTCTCCCTCACCCCCTCTTCCATAACCCTCCCTCGCTCCCCCCTCCGTGAGCCTCCCTCGGCCCCCCCCTCCGTGACCCTCCCTCGGCCCCCCCCTCCGTGAGCCTCCCTCGCCCCCCCTTCCGTGACCCTCCCTCGCCCCCCCCTCCGTGACCCTCCGTAACGCTCCCTGTTTAAGTGATCGAATCGAAACCATGTGTTTCTGTGGAGCTGAGGTTCGGGTTGTCTTGATTAGTGATCGAGGGGCCGCTCCCCACCCTGGGACTGTGTCGGGCACTCCCGGCTTTTAAATGGCATTTGATTTTTTTGGCAGCACTGGTTACATCGGTCGTAAACTGGCGGGTGGTCCCAGCCCTTGAACAATGTGAGCACTCAATGGCAAACAGGCCACTGAACCCTCAGCTCCCAGCCAAGAAGCCTGTGTCTCTTTGCAGTGACTGAGTCGGGAGGCCCCGGTCGAAGGTGCAGACTGACTGCTTTATCAATGATGCATGCTGAGTTAAATACACTAAGCCTCCGGGAACTCTTACGTTCCTCCAACTCTGGCTTCTTGTCCATCCCTCCCTCTCCCCCTCCTCTCCCCTCCCCCTCCCCCTCCTCTCCCCTCCCCCTCCCCCTCCTCTCCCCTCCCCCACCACTTCCTTCACCCTACCATTGGCGGCCGTGCCTTCAACCGCCTAGGCCCTAAGCTCTGGTATTCCCCCCCTAAACCTCACTACCTCTCTCCTCCTTTTAAGACGCTCCTTAAAACCTGCCTCTTTGACCAAGCTTTTGGTCATCTGTCCTAATATCTCCTTATGTGGCTCGGTGTCATTATTTTGTTCGATAATCGCTCCTGTGAAGCGCCTTGGGCCGTTTTACTACGATAAAGGCGCTATATAACTGCAAGTTGTTGTTGTAAAGTCTATTCTAGGCGCTCGGGTTTCAATAAAGTTGCGAAATACTTCGGAAGGGGAGGGGGAGCAGTGCGCCACTCCATCATGTGATGATGTTTGCTCTGTTGTGTCGTCACTGGGCTCTGGGTTTTGCCAACAGTTTTTGTGGGGTGATTTCATGGCCTGTGGCTTTGGGAGCAGCGCGGCTGTCATTTATAGAAACTATGAAGCAGTCAGTCAAACCACAGACCTCAGGAGTCAGGCGGCAGTGGTGCCTGTGTCGTGAGCCGCTGTTTTAATCGGATGACTCGTGCTGGGAGGAGCAGACTTGTTTTGATTGAACGCTCCCTGCCCACACGCGGGGAGTAAAATGGATCTGGTACTGGAGAGGGCTGCACTGATCCACGCCTGGGAATGGGTATGGGGCGTCCGCTGATCGGATTCACACTGCTATTGCAGACTAAGAAGACTGCAGAGTTGTGATGGGGGGGGGGGGGGACTGACGTTTTCTTCCTCTTCCTGCCCCTATATTAAAGGGCCATTTTCTTCACGGGAGAAAATGCTTGGCAAACCTCCGGCCATTTTCATCATCCGAGCATCACTTGAAACCGACGCCGTGCATTGCGTGTTAACACGAGTGTGTTGTGTTTACACGTTAAAGGGGCTTTCGGCCCTTTTTACAATCGGCGACCTTTACATTGGTCTGCTGAAGTCCTGTCGAGATCTGTGATATTGTTATTAACCTTGACTGCCATGCCCTTTTGGGATGTATTCTGTCTAGTCTCTCTTCCCACTCCATCGTAACTAGACACCTCCTTCCCCTCCGCAGCTATACAATCTCCTGGGAGAGATGAAAAGCCCCAGGGTCAATAAGGGGGAAATGATCTCTGCAAAATTCCTCTCCCAGCCCCTCCAGACTGAAACCAGCCCAGGAGATCACATTGACCATGCAGGCGTTAAATGATACTCCATTTACCTTTTATAAGATACAATCTCTTCCCCAGTCAAGAACCGATCCCGCGCCCTCTTGAAGGCCAGGAGAGAGTCCGCACCCATCACACCAGCTGGCAACACATTTCCAGAGTCTCGCTACTCTCTGGGGGGAAAAGAAGACCCGCCTCACATCCAGCACGTTATCTGTGGCTTGTGCGTGAGTTTTCCAGGTTGGCATCTATGAGCCAGACTCCGTAACACTACCGAACTACACCAAACTACCATGTCAGCCTTGGCTCAGTGGGTAACACCCTCACCTCTCTGGTTAGAATGGTTGTGGGTTCACGTCTCACCCCAAAGACTTGAGCACAAAACTCTAGGCTGACAGGTTATCCGATCATTCTCTCATTGCTGTTAGTGGGCCCTTGCTGTGTGCTAGTTGGCTGCCGCGTTTCCTACATTACAACAGTAACTAAACTTGAAGTCCTTCACTGGCTGTAAAGCGCTTTGGGACGTCCTGAAGTTTTGAATGACATTATATAATTTTATTTTCAAATCAGAGGGGCCTCTTCACGTTGCCTGGAGATGCTGAGGGTGAGAATGGTCGTGATCAGTTTGGTTAGTGCATCAGCGAGGCTGTGGTTGTAGTACAGGAATCCTTGCTGAGCATTCCTGGGTTATCACTACGCTTCAATGGGCTGGAGGCCTGTAATTCAGAAGATGTGGATTCCTGGACAACCATACTTTGGAAACTATGAGTGGAATGAATCTTCTGTGCTTTCTGTTTCCGTTCCATCCGTGACCCTATCAGTTGTGCCAATGCTCGCAAGACATAGCAGCCCGCCCCCACCCTCTGCTTACGAGGGGAAATCAATCCTCCCGGGAGTTACTGAAGCCTGACGTTTCCTTCCTCTGACTGCCTGTTTTGACAAAGAGCTGTTTCGTAATATGGATAAGGCAGAGTTCCTGTTCAAAACAAGCCACACTATGCACGCAACAACTTGCGTTTATATAGAGCCTTTGACGTAGTAAAACATCCCAAGGTGCTTCACAGGATGGTAGTTGGTACAGTAGCACAGTGGTTATGTTAATGGACTGGTGATCCAGAGGCCTGGACTAGTGATCCAGAGACATGAGTTTAAATCCCACCACGGCAGCTGAGGAATTTAAATTCAGTTAATTAAATAAATCTGGAATAAAAAATCTAGTATCAGTAATGGTGACCATGAAACTACCGGATTGTTGTAAAAACCCACTAATGGTCCCTTTAGGGAAGGAAATCTGCTGTTCTTACCCGGTCTGGCCGATATGTGACTCCAGACCCACAGCAATGTTGTTGACTCTTAACTGACCTCTGCGGCTCACCACCTTCTCAAGCAATTAGGGACGGGGGCAATAAATGCCAACGCCCACATCCAATGAATAAAAAAAAATTGACACTGAGCCAAAGAAGGAGAGGTGGTCTAAAGCTTGGTCCAAGAAGTAGGCTTTTGAGGAGCACGTTATAGGAGGAGCGAGAGGTTCTGAGATCCATGCCTCTTATTATCCAGGTTCCTTATGCCCCACTTTGTTCTTTTACCCAATCTTTCAGAATAATTATTCTTTGCAATAGTGCCTTCCAGGTCTCAGTATGCATGAACAGCAAAAAGGGATGAACTTCAGTTTGGATCACTGCCTTTGGTTCGTGTTCTAGACACTGCCCGTGTCTATTCTACCATTGTGCCATGTTCCTTCCCTCAATGGAGTTCAATGATACTCAAGGGAACTTGTGAGCAAGCTGCTACCATTAAGCCACTTGTAATATGGTCCATACCTCTACCAGCTTATTACTATTGGGCCTGAGAAGCAGGAATAGTTTTCCCTTTACTGAGGACAGTGACTTGGGTGAGCAGGCATCTGGATGGCGGAAACAACAGTTTCCCTCAGTTCAGGTCCATTTATGTTCTTTTCTCCTCTGCTAGTTGCTAATCCAAGATGAGCTAATTTAGGGATGCACTGCTCATGGAGAACTAAGTGTGCACGCTTGCCAACCCGTGTACATGTAAATATTAGCACCATAGCTCACTGTACTATGCATGAGTTGATGGCAGGAGGCATTGGAGAGAGTGATAACATGGTCTGTGGCATCGATGGAGACTGAGTCTGGTACTTGTGGCCAACAGTGTTGGAAGTTCCTGTTTAATATGCAAACATTGGCCTGTGCGGGCCTAAGTTTTCTTCTTCTGCATCATTCTTGCACCTGGTATTCAGACCTTCGTTCACCCGAGCTCGGTCTCCAGTGAGGTGCGAGTGCGACCAATCCTGCCACACGTCCCATGGATAGCGTGTTTAATATCACGGGGGCTTGCAGCAGTATTTGCCTTTGAGTACAATTGTTGCGTCAAACGTTGTACCTAGGGAGATCCTAAATGGTGTAAGTCGTGGCTCAGTTGGTAGCACTCTCGTCTCGGTTGTGGGTTCAAGTCCCACTCCAGAGACTTGAGCACAAGTTCTAGGCTGACACTCCCAGTGCAGTGCTGAGGGAGTGCTGCACTGTCGGAGGTGCCATCTTTCGGATGAGACTTTAAACCGAGGCCCCGTCTTCCCTCTCCGGTGGACGTAAAAGATCCCACGGCACTATTTCGAAGAAGGGCAGGGGAGGTAGCCCCAGTGTCCTGGCCAATATTTATCCCTCAACCAACATCACTAAAACAGATGATCTAATCATTATCTCATTGCTGTTTGTGGGGGCTTGCTGTGCACAAATTATCTGCTGCATTTCCTACATTACAACAGTGACTGCACTTCAAAAAGTACTTCAGTGGCTATAAAGCACTTTGGGACATCCTGAGGTCATGAAAGGTGCTATATAAATGCTAGTTTTCTTTATCTATGTATGGCATATAGTCACAAACTCTGTCTTAAATTCTGAAGGAACTCTGAGCAGAAGCTGTTTAGAGCGAATTACTTCACACAGAGGGCAGCGAATGTCCGGAATGGGCTGCCTGAGGCGACAGATTAATGGATACGGAGAGGGAAGTGGGTGTGGAGTTTTAGAGCAAGGATGATGAGTGATATTTTCCAGACGTTGTTACAATCTGGATTGGATTGCCTGAAAGGGTGGTGGGAGCAGATTCAAATGGAACTTTCAAAAGGAATTGGATATATATTTGAAAAGGAAACATTTGCAGGGCTATATGGAAAGAGTAGAGGAGTGGGACTAATTGGATTGTTCGATCAAAGAGCCGGCACAGGCACTGTGGGCCAAATGGCCTCCTTCTGTGCTGTATGATTCTATGAGTTTGGGGCGAGCCTGATGGCCCATAATAGTTGCATCCGGCGCTGTAGACTGTGTTCTGAACGCCGCTTTGGGATTGCATGGACCCTGCTCTTTCAGACTTTGCCTGGACTGAGAAACACATTCAGACCAAGCAGTGCCATATCCACTGCAGTCTCCTCATTGGTTGATCATTGTGACGCCAAGGCCCTGCCTTCCCTCTCGGGTGGGTGTAAAAGATCACTCCGCACTGTTCAAAGACGAGCAGGGGCGTTCTCCCGGTGCCTTGGCCAACATTCCTCCCTCAACCAACACCACCAAAAACAGCTTGACTGGTCATTCTTCTCGCAGCTGTTTGTGAGATCTTGCTGTGCGCATATTGGCTGCCGCGAGTGCCTGCACACCGAGACTATATTTTGAAAGCAATTCATTGAATGTGAAGCACTTTTTCAGACATGAGGCTTTAGGGGTTGTGTTATTGGAGAGAGTCCATCTATCTGTCTGTCACAACTCTAAGTTCCTGCAATAACAACAGAAAACGCTGGAAAAACTCAGCAGGCCAGGCAGCGTCTGTGGAGAGAGAAACCGAGTTAACGTTTCAGGTCGAAGACTTTTCGTCAGAACTGGAAAAAAGCAGGAAATGGAAAGCAAGTTTAGGGGCTGGGAAAAGGGGGGGGCGGAATGAAAGAACAAAAGGGAAGGTCAGTGATAGGATAGAAAGCAGGAGAGATTAAGAGATGTTCAAGGCGAGAGGAGGTGGTAATGGGACAGGTTAAGGAACAAAGGAAGTTCCTGCAGTTCAGCTCCATACTATTCTCCCAACCTCCTCCCCTTTCATATTTGTTCACTTGTAGCCTTGGTGCAGCTCACCTGTATTATTGCTGCTACACTCAACGGAACAACGTCTTAGTTCAGGTATCCAGAGTCGCGATGAAGCATTACCGGGAATGGATAAATGCAATGCAAGGCTCCCTCTACGCTGCCCCGCAAAAAAGTCAGAGTGCCCCCTACTGCGACATGTTGGAACTTCCACTTCCTGCACCATCCACTATTCTCACTGTTGAAACCCTCATCCATGCCCTTGTTACCTCTAGACTTGACTATTCCAACGCACTCCTGGCCAGCCTCCCACATTCTACCCTCCGTAAACTTGAGGTCATCCAAAACTCGGCTGTCTATGTCCTAACTCGCACCAAGTTCCGTTCACCCATCACCCCTGTGCTCGCTGACCTACATTGGCTCCCGGTTAAGCAACGCCTTGATTTTAAATTTCTCATCCTTGTTTTCAAATCCCCCTATGGCCTCCCCCCTCCCTATCTCTGTAATCTCCTGCAGCCCCTCCCAAGATATCTGCATGCTTCCAATTCTGGCCCCTTGAACATCTCCGATTTTAATCGCTCCACCATTGGTGGCCGTGCTTTCAGCTGCTAAAGCTCTGGAATTCCCTCCCTAAACCTCTCCTCATCTCTTCTTCTCTTTCCTCCTTAAAACCAAACCCTTTGAACAAGCTTTTGCTCACCTGTCCTAACACCTCCTTATGTGGCTCGGTGTCAAAGTTTGTTTGATAACACTCCTGTGAAGCACCTTGGGACGTTTTACTACATTAAAGGCGCTATATAAATATAAGTTGACCTTGATGATGTCTGCCATTGGTATCCTATCATGGGCATACGCGTGCTCGGGAGCTATCGGGTCGAAGTTGTTTCAAAGCCACATTACGTGGGACCCTCCCAGATTGGAGAAGGAAAGAGAAAGCAAAAGAGAGAGGGAGAATATTTTCACCCTGGCTGTATCCAAACCCAGGTAATAGAGGAGAAAAACCATCTTATCCATCAGCTCAGTTCTAAGTGGCGCTCAAGAATTATTGTTGTCAGAAATTCTTTGCAAGTCAAATTTCTGATTCAAAACCCTCTCTATCTTTGCAGCCTTCAATTATGTCAGGACTACCGGCTGCTCATCCATACTGTATATCTCTCTCGCTCTCTTTTTTTTCTTGCATGCAAATTTGCTGGCGTACATCGGATTTCTCTTCCTTGAATATTTTTACTCCGTGTTTCCATTTGAATATGTCTCGATTGCAGCCGTTGGTGCAGGGACATTGATTAAACGCTTCAGTGGGGAGAGATCCTGGGCTAAGGCTTCCCTCCTACAGAGGGTGGGCTGGAGATGGGCAGGTGTGATGCCCAAAACACTAGCCTGGGAACTAGCCTTACTCCACCTTCCCAGTTGGGGAACAGCAGGAGGGGAGTGAACCCATAACAACTGGGGCAAGATCTGGAGTCGCAAAAATCCGTGGGGTAGAAATTGGTCAAGTGTTGTGCCCGTTTTTCGGGCGCGGAGCACTCAATGTAGCAGTGGGATGGCCAGCGGCCAATCCTCACCCAACAGAGTTGGTCCCACTGCTAAATTCATGTGGCTCTTTTTAGGCGTCCCATTCGCTCCATCATTGGCGGCCGTGCCTTCAGCTGCCAAGGCCCTAGGCTCTGGAATTACCTCCCTAAATCTCCCCGCCTCTCTATTTCTTTCCTCCTTAAGGCACTCCTTAAAACCTACCTCTTTGGTCATCTGCCCTAATATCTCCTTATGTGGCTCGGTGTCAAATTTTGTCTGATAATCACTCCAGTGAAGTTCCTTGGGATGTTTTACTACCTTTTAAAGGCGCTGTATAAATACACGCTGTTGTTGTCATCCCGTGTGGATGCCAAAAACAGGCGCTGGGCCCCTTAAGCATATAAATTAAGAGCCTAACGTCCGTTGAAGAGCCAAAACTCCAGTGAGCATCAGGGCAGACACGGGCAGGCCTGTGACGCCCGGGATACTTCAGCAGGCCCTGTGACCGCCAACCGTTCCTGTGGAGCAATGAGGTGCAAAAGTGCTCCTACAACTCTACAGAACTCACAATCGACAACCCACTCCCACAAACAGCCCGCTCCAATCCCCCCTTCCCGGGACTTACCTGAGGGTCGCTGCTGGCAAGGCAGGCAGCCTGACATGGGCCTCTTTGCCCTGGCGAGCTGAGTGTGGAGGCGCAACCAGCGGAGGTAGCTCATGTCAACAATGTTGACTAGCCCCGAGGACCAATTTCCATCGATCCTAGGGCCTCTTGGTTTGGGCTGGTCACGCAGGGCCGAGTCAGGGCCCGGGCTGGTCACGCAGGGCCGAGTCAGGGCCCAGGCTGAAATCTTACCCCCATGTTGCCATTGCGAACCCATTGGTTCATATATACCAAGGCTTTGCTCAGAGTGTGCTCGCTGCTAGAGTCCTTTATCTACCGACGTGAGATAATGGTGATGAGGGCCTCCTTTAGGTGAAGGTGCCCACCGGGCAAATGGTATCTGAGACATCTGCCAAGCGAAATGGTGGCTTTTAAACCCCTTCTTCTACCCACCTTGCGAAGAAAATCCTCCTGAGTTCATCAGATACCAAAACTCGTAGCTTGTGCTATGGTTCAATTCCTGGTGTGTGAGAGTTAGATGATCTTCTCCTGAGCTCGGTGCTCTGGCACTAAGGAGAACTTCAGCCAGAGTTGCTGCTGACCACCAGTGAACATTAACTCGTTGCTGGACAGTGCATGTGTGTGAGGACAACCTTGTGATGCCCGCTGGGTGAAGAGCCAGTACCCTGTCTACGCTCAAGCCTGCGGATTGGCCACTTTGGCAGGGGTTACTGCTAGTGGACATGCATTCGTATACCAGCCTGTATCTCTAAGGTGAAATCAGCCACAGCTCCTGTTCCTGATTAATGCCCAGGGAGCAATGATGGATGTCCAATGTGGCTTGACTGTGATTCCCCGCTCCCAGCGGTTGAAGAGACTACCAACTACCCCTTTTGCTGTGAAGGCTCGTGTGAGGATTGTCTGCTTGGGCCGGAAGGATTGTCTGCGCCCATGAAGCATCTCCCTGCGCGAGTCGGTGCCCTCGGCAGAAAAGGGAACTGTTAGAGGAAGGAAAAGCCTAGTCCAGGTCCCACTGCGCCCTCTGCTGCTGCAGTTTGGACACCTCGAGTGACCTCTTCCCACGTGCCCTCTCTAATGGCCCAGCTTTTGCGATGCTCCTCTTTGCCCCAGGAGGAGAGGAGACATTTTATTGATCTCTCCTACTGCTCCCCACCAAAGGAAATCCCTGCGCTGACGTGTCCTCTGAGTGTGACAGGGGTGGTCTCCTCATCCAGCTCTTTCCCTGCGGCACCTGGTAAAGGGGGGACTTCCGTGGATGCCCCTCTTCTATGGACTTGAGGTGCTTTTCAACGGCCTGTTACAAGTGTGTCTGCTGGGGGAGAACAGCCTTTGTGCATCAGTCTTTACCTCTTTCACCAGTTCAGTTGGGCACTGGACTCTATAGAGACTGGATTCCTAGCTTGTCCAAACCCAACTCCTTGCATTTACTGCAACCGGTTGGTATGTGGGCAACACTCGAAAGGTAGTATCACCCGTTGCTTGGTGCCCTGAGGGCATTAACCAGATGTCGGCCAAACACAATCGAGGTGGCAAGTTTCCTTCCTTTTTAAGTACTGAGGGGGCACCGCACTGTCGGAGGTGCCGTCTTTCGGATGAGATGTTAAACCGAGGCCCCGTCTGCCCCTGCAGGTAGACGTAAAAGATCCCATAGCGCTATTCAAAGGAGAGCAGGGGAGTCCTCCTGGTGTCCTGGCTAATATTTGCCCCTCAACCAACATCTAAACACAGATTGTCCGGTCATTTGTCCCATTGCTGTTTGCGGGAGCTTTCTGTGTGCAAATTGTTGTAACGTAGGAAATGCGGCGACCAGTTTTTTTTTTTATTAGCATTTATTGGCCATCCCTAATTGCCCTTGCGAAGGTGGCGGTGAGCCGCCGCCTTGAACCGCTGCAGTCCGTGTGGTGAAGGTGCTCCCACGGTGCTGTTAGGGAGGGAGTTCCAGGATTTTGACCCAGCGATGATGAAGGATCGGCCGATATACTTCCAAGTCAGGATGGTGTGTGACTTGGAGGGGAACTTGGAGGTGGTGGTGTTCCCATGCACCTGCTGCCCTTGTCCTTCTCGGTGGAAGAGGCCGCGGGTTTGGGAGGTGCTGCCGAAGAAGCCTTGGCGAGTTGCTGCAGTGCATCTTGTAGATGGTACACACTGCAGCCACGGTGCGCCGGTGGTGGAGGGAGTGAATGTTTAAGGTGGTGGATGGGGTGACAATCAAGTGGGCTGCTTTGTCCTGGATGGTGTCGAGCTTCTTGAGTGTTGTTGGAGCTGCACTCATCCAGGCAAGTGGAGCGTATTCCAGTGATTACACTTCAAAAGTACATCATTGGTTGTAAAGCGCTTTGGAACGTCCTGAGGTCGTGAAAGGCGCTATAGAAATGTAAGTTCTTTTCTTGCTGGTTTGACAATATGGCAGTATTCAAAGTCCGTCCACAAGTGACCAGATTTATTCAATTCAATTTCACAATTTGCCGTGGTGGGATTTGAGCTCGTGGGTTGCTGGTGTTGCACCGTAACCACGAGGTTATTGTCCTCATAGTAAGTGATGGTTGTCCCATGGCTCCGTGGGTCTATGATGCCATGGATTCTAGACAGGCCCGGCTACGTACACTGAGCAGATCCGCTGACGAAGAGGAATTGATTGGTGTCATCAGCTGTGATGCAGTCAGCTTTTAATTGAGTCATAACTGACATGTTCACATCTGCCCTCGAGTCTTCCTTATCTACAGATCCTCTGCCAGGAATTTGTTTATCACGTCTGTGTGTACAGTGAGATCTGATACACATGTAAATGCTTTAGACGTGTATTTCCATTTCAGTTGCATGTGGATTTGTTCAGGTAATGGGGGAAGCTGATGATGGCCGTCCCTATGAGGGTGATTGGGGGGCGGGGAGGGAGGTTTCTGGAGGAGGCCACCCTGAGTTTCCTCAATAACTGACCGGAACGCTTACCCTTTTGTGCAAATAAGCTGGCCAAATATGGCCTTGTCGACGATGCTTTTTACATGGGACCCACTGTGCCACGGGACTGAGTGCCACATTCCTGAGCCCTTTCGCGCGGCAGGCAAACGGCATCAGCCTAGGCTGCCAGCTTACACCGGGGCTGGAATTTTCTGCTATCTTGTACAATGCTAGAGCTGAGAAATGGCCTCCTCTGTGTGGTCTTTTATCCCCCTTTTCTGAAGGCAGGACTGCAATGATCAGGGACACGGTTGACGGAGTGCCCCACAGCTCACCCACGTTGTGGCAAAGGTCCCTCTGTAGTCACCATTATTTGTTTTCTGATGGACCGTCTGAATTAGTATTGAACGGTGCGACAAGACCGGCAATAGGTGGTGCGACAAGACCGGCAATAGGTGGTGCGACAAACATGAAGCCCTTAATGCTGAGCTTATTGACTCCTTTCTTTTTCACGGGACATAATGGGGTTTAAAAACCAGGTTCCCCTTAAAAATGGTTCAGCTTGATTTCAGTTCAGCGAAGATTCACCAGGCTGATACCTGGGATGGCAGGAATGACGTATGAGGAGAGATTGGGACGATTGGGCTTGTACTCGCTGGAGTTTAGAAGAATGAGAGGGGATCTCATTGAAACTTATAAAATTCTGACAGGACTGGACAGGCTAGATGCAGGAAGGATGTTCCCAATGGTCGGGGAGTCCAGAACCATGGGTCACAGTCTAAGGATAAGGAGTAGGCCATTTGGGACAGAAATGAGGAGGAATTTCTTCACCCAGAGAGTGGTGAACCTGTGGAATTCTCTACCACAGAAGGCAGTTGAGGCCAATTCATTAAATATATTCAAGAAGGAATTGGATATATTTCTTAAGGCTAAAGGGATCAAGGGATATGGGGAGAAGGCAGGGACAGGGTACTGAATTTGGATGATCAGCCATGATCGCATTGAATGGGGGAGCAGGCTCGAGGGGCCGAATGGCCTACTCCTCCTATCTTCTATGTTTCTATGTCTATCTTTCTATGATGCGCAGTAACCATAGGACAGATGTTGTGCCTGCGACAGGTGTCTAAGGGAGGGGCCAAGCCATTCAATTCAAATACAATCATCCTGTGGGTTTTGTTTGAGTGGCTCTATTTGAGTTTGAAATGCAGAATTAAATTTGCTTTGCCTCTTGTTAAATTTTTAAAATATATCTCGGCCTGTCTTGTTCCAATTGAGGTGTCCATCTGAAGCCACCAGGGGATGGTGGAGAGGCCAGAGAGATGCTAAGAAAGTTCAGCAGTGAACAGCCCAGTAAGATAAAGTAAGGGATCTTGAGCCAAAACTCTAACTCCCAAGGAGGGATGGTTACATCTGTAACCACAGTAAATCTGCAATGTGTTCACGTATCCAATTACTGGTTAATAAATCTGTGTGGCAGTTTATAAACTAGGCCACGGTCCAGTTGATTCAACCAACTTCCAACCTGAGGTTGCGTAATATGGCCAGTCAACCGAAATATAACGTTTCTGGTTTTCCGTTCAATCCCTGGGCTTCACTAGATATTACCGAGATATTGGGCAAAGGTTCACTGAGTCATGGGGAGGGAGGGCTCGTCTACCAGACGCCAAACTCAAGTAAAAAAATGTTAACAATTGGACTATTTATAATCTATATTATAGTCCCTGCTATATAAAGTGTCCTAACCGTGCTCCTGCTCTTTGCAGTATTACTCTCGTGTAGCACTTGCTTTGAAGACGGCCCCTTGGATCCAACATGCTGCTGTTACTAGCGTCCATCTTCCTCCTGCACCTGACTGCCATCATCCTCCTCTTCATCTCTACGGCTAACAATGTAAGTACAGAAGCGGCCCGCTCTGCTGGTGTTGAAGGGGGTTTCTCTTGGCGGGAATAGATTCTGGCCAACGTGACGAAGGGGAGAGTTAGCTGAGCTGAGGAACTCTCTGGGGGAAGCAGTCACATGTACCTCCATGTAACCCGGATGATTGCTTGGATGCAGCTGGGACATTGTCGTTCTCTTGAACCCACAACCAAGTCCAAATAAACTTTAAAAAAGTGTTGCTGTCATTCCTGCTCTTTGGAAATTCCCAAATTTGGGAGACAAGGTCCAGCCATGATGTGGGAATGCTAACATCGATGGGCCAAACTTCTTAATTGTTGTACATCCAGCACCATCCCATCCTTTTCCAATGGCTCAGTGGGTAACCCCCCATGTCAGGTATTGGTAGCCCTATGTCTTTGCTAATGGTCTGTAAGCTGATCTGCGCTGGCTCAGAGCTGGGTCTATTGCGATCCTTTCTCTATCCCAGCTCCTGGGCAATATGTTCCCTTGATCTGAGGGGGACGTGAGTCCGTATATCCTGTTGCTATATAACTCAAGTGGAGGGTTGCCACATCCGAGCGAAGGCTTAGCTACGTGGCTTCTCCAAGGGCATCAGTACTGAGGAGCAGTGGCACTAGCCTAACAGCGAGGCCACTTGAGAAAACAGGGAGCCGAGCGCTGAGGCAATGGACGGTTCTAGATTGGGTTGGTGCGGAGTGAGAAGGCCACAGTTCAGTCTGGTTATACCGCATTTGTTGGTAAAGAACGGGCTGAATTCTGAGCTGCATTTTCTTGCTCAAGAAAACAGGAGGCAATCTAGAACAGCTGGAAGGGGGAGAACAGCTGGAAAATACCTCGAGGAGCAATTGGAAGAGAGTCGGAATACCATTTTTAAGGGGAAGAGTAAGGCCAGAAACTTGATGTATCTGTGTCGCATCGAAGAGTTTACAAGGGCCCCAAATGCTGGGTGTTGATGCTAAGCCGCCAAGTACGATAAATGGTCCTCCATCAGGACTTAACCTGGAAATGCTTCATGTATATTGAGTCAACTCCAAGCACGGCCGTCTGTTGTTCAGTGACCTGATTTTCACCCCCTCGCGTCCCATTTGCTGGCCTGTGCAGTGACTGTTTCTTTGGTTGTCAGGTTTGGTGGGCTACCAATGATCATTGCATGGACATCTGGAAGCAGTGTTTCCACGGAAACGGCAGCTGTATTAACGTAGGCTATAAAGATAAGGAAGGTAAGACCACTTCTTGCTTTCGTTCTGCAATTTCGGAAAACACTCTCGAATCTCGCACTTAAGCGGGCCGTGAACTAGGTGGGCGGAATTACATTAATGCCTGAAGCTATTGTCTGCGGCCCCTGTAACTCTGCTTTTAATCGCATTTATTGCATCTGATGTAAAGTTGGTGTCCGAGACACTCAGCCGGGTTTTGACTGGTGGTGAATATTCTGCATCCTGCTCCTGATCAATGCTGTAAAATGTGTGGGAATAGGGTGACGACCGGATCGGCTTGGTTGCGAGGGCCCCCATGGCCAAATTGCCTTCTAACACTCACTGACGAGGATCCCAGTTGAAGAATGGCCATTTGGATGAAGCGCAGGAGGCTGGGCCAACTCTCTTGGACCCTGAACCTCAAGAGTTGGTGCCCCAACAGGGGAGGAGGAGCCATTAGATTATTTTTGAAATGGCAATTGTGGTCAGTTTGTTAATTATTGATCGCTCGCGCTATTTTCCCCTCCCCTCTTGTGCTACCCCTCCCTCTCCTGTGTTTGCTCGCTCACTCTTCGCTCCACCCGCACTCACCCATCATACTTTGAGCTCAATTGTTCTGTCTCCGTCCCTCCCCCTCGCGATCTCGCGTGCACTCCCGCCCCCTCTCATATGACGTGCTGGATCTTCCTCCTCTGTCGCACGCGCCCGCTGCCGCCCCCTCCTCCGTCGCACGCGCCCGCTGCCGCCCCTCCTCCGTCGCACGCGCCCGCTGCCGCCCCCTCCTCCGTCGCACGCGCCCGCTGCCGCCCCCTCCTCCGTCGCACGCGCCCGCTGCCGCCCCCTCCTCCGTCGCACGCGCCCGCTGCCGCCCCCTCCTCCGTCGCACGCGCCCGCTGCCGCCCCCTCCTCCGTCGCACGCGCCCGCTGCCGCCCCCTCCTCCGTCGCACGCGCCCGCTGCCGCCCCCTCCTCCGTCGCACGCGCCCGCTGCCGCCCCCTCCTCCGTCGCACGCGCCCGCTGCCGCCCCCTCCTCCGTCGCACGCGCCCGCTGCCGCCCCCTCCTCCGTCGCACGCGCCCGCTGCCGCCCCCTCCTCCGTCGCACGCGCCCGCTGCCGCCCCCTCCTCCGTCGCACGCGCCCGCTGCCGCCCCCTCCTCCGTCGCACGCGCCCGCTGCCGCCCCCTCCTCCGTCGCACGCGCCCGCTGCCGCCCCTCCGCTGGCGCGCTCTCCCTCTCGCTCTTTTCCCAATCTCCCAAGTTGTGGATCCTGCCTTTCTCACCCCTGAACTGCAGCCAGTCCTTTTTCTCAGTGTTTACTTTCCCCGTATGTAATCTGAGCTGGTCGTGCCTGAGTTAATCCTGGGTCAATATTTTTCATGGCGTTTTATGAGCTGACTCACTGGCGCCACCTGCTGCTCACCTGCAGTAATGGTCTCCATTTACAGGGAGCAAATCAACTTTCGACTCTTGGCTCTGGGACTGTGTGCTCTTTGTACAGAAACAAGGTCATTGAATGGGCTGTTGTTGTTGCAGGTTAAATGGAGAAGGGACTAAGGAGCTGTTATTTAGATTTTAATTACTAAAGCAGGGGACTGCACATAATCTGCACACTCTCTGCTCAGAGACCTGGGTTTGAATCTTGACTGGATTGAAGGGATGATTCTCCTCACTCTGTGGAATTTTTTGAATGAACATAAAAATGTAAGAATTAGGAGCAGGAGTAGGCCATTCAGCCCCTCAAGCCTGCTCCGCCATTCAATAAGATCATGGCTGATCTTCGACCTCAATTCCACTTTCCCGCCCGGTCCCCATATCCCTTGATTCCCCGAGAGTCCAAAAATCTATCGATCTCAGCTTTGAATATACTCAACGATTCAGCAATGCTTTACCCTTGGGTGGTGTTCAGTAGCTTCTTGAGAGCTGGCAATTTCTAGGGAAAGGCTCCTAAATAAATGAGGCCTGCAGGTAGTGTCTCTCTCTCTCTCTCTCTTCCCAATTTTCTTCCCTCCTGTCTCCTGACACTGGTTCATTTCCACAGGTGCCTCCAGCCATCCTGTGCCTCAGCAGCTTGCCAAACTTTGGGGTTATGGTAGCTTCGTGGTTATGTTACCGGAGTAATAATGAGCCGTATATTCCGATTCCTACGGGTGTGTACGCGTTGTGTACCCACCCGTAGGGACATCGGAATTGCCGGTTTCAGGCATGCACTGCGCATGCGCTGGAAACCAGCATTTCCAATCTGTCAAGAAAGCTTTTGACAGATCCTCCGGCTGCCCTGGAGAAGGGCCTCTGCGGGTGGATAGTTCCGCTTTTTGGAGACCCTCCGCCCGCAGAAAACCCTTACAATTCTTACGCCTGGTAAACACAAGCGTAAGGCCTGCTTTTACCAGGATAAGAGTTGAAAAAAGTTTTAAAAAATAAATTTTTCCACTGATTTATCATTTAAAAATACTTTTAAAAAAGGTTAAGTTTATTTTTAGCCCCGTAAAAAAACTTTAATTATTTTTTTCAAAAATTTAAAGTTTTGTTTAAAATAGTTAATTTATTTGTACTTTCAAGTCATTTTTAAAATTTGATGTTTTTTAAAATTTATTTAAAGTTTTACAGTGTTTTGGGGGTGATCTCCATTCATATATTTGACAGGTCTTCCTGTCAAGTGTATGAAGGGAGATTCCCTTCTTTGATTGGCTCCCCATGGCCCACATGATCCCAGGGACGCTGTGAACTACCTGTGCCTCTGGGATACGTGGGCCCTGCGCACTTGAAGTTTGGAGAGGCCCAGCATCGGAACTGTGTGCCTCCCGGGAGCCCTCAGCTAAGGGCGCAGATTTTTCCAGATCGCAGTCCTCCGCCCGCGGGAGGCCTGCGATCGGAATATCTGGGCCAGTACAGAGGCCTGGACTAATGATCTGGAGATATGAGTTCAAATCCCACCATGACTGCTGGGGACTTTAAATTTCATTAATCAAATACATCTAGTAACAATAAAACTACCAGATTGCCCTTTAGGGAAGGAAATCTGCCGTCCTTATCTGGTCTGGCCTAGATGTGACTCCAGACCCACAGCAATGTGGTTGAATCTTAACTGCCCTCTGCAATGGCCTCGCAAGCCATTCAGTTGCATTCAAGAAGGCAGCTAACCGCCGTCTTGAGGGCAATTAGGAATGGGCAATAAATGTTGGCCTTGCCAGCGACGCCCACATCCCGTGAATGAATAAAAAAAATTCAGCCAGTCCTGGCTGTTCAGTTCTGGAAGGGGGACCCTTACTGAGATCAGTTGCCTCAGTACATGCTGATTGAACTTGGGGGGGGTGTGTGGCAAACAGTGAGGATGATAGCAATTGACTGCAACAGGGCATAGAAAGGCTAGCAGAATGGGCAGACAAGTGGCAGATGGAATTTAATACAGAGAAGTGTGAGGTGTTGCATTTTGGCAGGAGGAACAGGGAGAGGCAATATACACTTAATGGCCCAGTTTTAAAGAGTGTGCAGGGACAGAGGGACCTGGGAGTTAATGTGCATAGGTCCCTGAAGGTGGCAGGACGTATTGAGAGAGTGGTTAGCAAAGCATATTGGATCTTGGGCTTCATAAATAGAGGTATTGGGCCGTATTTTCCAATCCCTACGGGTGTGTACGGGCTGTATACACACCCGTAGGGACATCAGAAATGCTGGTTTCAGGCATGCCAAGTGCGTGTGTATTGTGTGCAGTTTTGGTCGCCTTATCTGAGGAAGGATGTTCTTGTCATGGAGGGAGTGCAGCGAAGATTCACCAGACTGATACCTGGGATGGCAGGAATGACGTATGAGGAGAGATTGGGTCGATTGGGCTTATACTCGTTGGAGTTTAGAAGAATGAGGGGATCTCATTGAAACTTATAAAATTCTAACAGGACTAGACAGACTAGATGCAGGAAGGATGTTCCCGATGGCCGGGGAGTCCAGAACCAGGGGTCACAGTCTAAAGATAAGGGGTAGGCCATTTAGGACAGAGATGAGGAGGAATTTCTTCACCCAGAGAGTGGTGAACCTATGGAATTCTCTACCACAGAAGGCAGTTGAGGCCAATTTATTAAATATATTCAAGAAGGAGTTGGATATATTTCTTGAGGATCAAGGGATATGGGGAGAAAGCAGGGACAGGGTACTGAGTTTGGATGATCAGCCATGATCTCATTGAATGGCGGAACAGGCTCGAGGGGCCGAATGGCCTACTCCTGCTCCTATCTTCTATGTTTCTATGCGCTGAAAACTGGTATTTCCGATCTGAACGCTTGCCCTGGAGAAGGGCCTCTGCGGGCGGAGAGTTCTGCTTTCTGGAGAACCTCCGCCCGCTGAAAACCCTTAGAAATCTTACGCCTGGTAAAAGCGGGGGGGGGGGGAGAAGTCCGGGGAGGGAGCTGCGGCCAGGTGGCCGGCGGGAAAGCGGCCGGCCGCCGCGGGGCCTTTAATGCGCCGGCGCAAAGTCCAGTAAGGCACCTCTGCCAGAACGTTGCTTGCGGCTGCCACGGGCGAGGCGGCCGCAAGTCAATTTCGGAGTTCGGGCGGGTTACCATGGCAACCGGGACGCTGCGCACACCGATGATGTCATCGGTGCCGGCGCAGTGCTAACGGCCTAACGCCGATTTAGGGACCCACTCAATTTCCAAACTGGCCATAACTCCGGCGCTAGGCCCTCTAGCGCCTCAAAAGCGGCGCTAAGCCTACCGAATTTCTAGGCCTCTATGTTTTCAAGGGGAGACTGGATAGGCACTTGAGGGAAATAAACTTGCAGGGCTACGGGGATAGAGCGGGGGAATGGGGCTGACTGGATTGCTCTACAGAGAGCCAGCACGGACTCGATGGGCCGAATGGCCTCCTTCTGTGTCGTTATGACTCTATGACCGGGGGAAGCTGTCGCCACGGCAATCTTTCATCCTCGCCGTCGAGGGGCTGCTGAGAAATGGGCTGACTGACGATGTCGGACTCTGATGAGGAAGTATCCTTGCCCACCTCACTAGGCCGTGCTTGTGGATCTCCAACGGTTGGCTTCAAGTGATGTTGGCGCAGCTCGGGAATGCTGGGAAAAGAGGCGGGAAGAAGGTTTGTGGGACTGGAGAAAGCTGGGAGAAGGAGCGGGACGGAGAACAGAATTTGTACCTCCAAATCTCCCACATTCTCTTTTTTTTAAGATCGCAAACTTTAGCGGGATAAATTGGTCTCGGTTACCACTTAAAACCGGAAGCAGCTGGTTAACTAAATGGCCTCAGAGGTGCCTTTGTCACGAGGTGACCTTTGTTCTGACGAAAGGTCATCGACCTGAAACGTTAACTCTGTTTTTCTCTCTCCTCAGATACTGCCCGAACTGCTGAGTGTTTCCAGCATTTTCTGTTTTTATTTCTAACCTTTGTTCTGTTTTTGCCTCCAGACTACTTGCAGGCTGTCCAGGCCAGTATGGTGCTGGCTGTGATCTTCGCCTGCTGTGGGCTGCTCATCTTCATCTGCCAGCTCTTCACACTGAAGAAAGGAAATCGATTCATCTTCACTGGCCTCTTTCAGCTGCTCTCCTGTAAGCTTGTACAACATTTTCTCTTTTTAAAAAAAAAACACAAGCCCCAGGTAGAGGTTAAAGGCTCACTGTCCTTCTGGAAAATCGCTGACAAATGTAGTCACTAGCAAAAGGGTCTATGAAAACCTGGAATATAAAGGCTGTTGGACCCATCTAGTCTTGGTCCCACAGCCCACGTACTCTCTACCCGATCATAGACTCTACCCACCCATTTAAACTCCAGGGAAAATGTTGCATTGGTGTTAATTGTCAAAGGTGATCGAGCAAAACAATTCAATTCAATTCAATTCAATTTTATTTGTCATATATACAGCAGATGTGTGTAGTGCACAATGAAATGTTGATTTTTACGAGTCCTCCCAACATTGGAATAAATATGGCATAACAATGATAAAAATACTAATAGAAAGACAGTAATAATAAATAAAACAACAGTAATAAATAATAATAAATTAATCGTTCATGAGTCTTATGGCCTGGGGGTAGAAGCTGTTTCGAAACCTGTTGGTACGAGACCGTATGCTTCGGTATCTCTTACCGGATGGGAGCAGGGCGAAGAGGTTGTGGCTGGGGTGACTCGCGTCTTTAATGATTCTCAGGGCCTTTCCCCGGCACCTCTCGGGGTAGATATCCTGCACAGCAGGTAGTTTAATTCCTATAGTGTGTTGTGCAGCTTTCACTACCATCTGTAGAGCCTTGTGGTCTGTGGCGGTGCAGTTGCCATACCAGGCAGTGATGCAGCCGGACAGGATACTCTCGATGGTGCACCGGTAGAAGTTGGTGAGAATCTGGGGGGCCATTCCAAATTTCTTTAGTCTCCTGAGGAACAACAGGCGTTGGCATGCTTTCTTGGTTACAACGTCGATGTGATGGGACCACGTTAAGTCCTCCGTAATGAATACACCCAGGAATTTGAAGCTGCTGACCCTCTCCACCTCAGCCCCTTCGATGTAGATTGGGGTGTGTCCCTCCCCCTGCATATTGATGTCCTCACACCCGTTCAACCCATCATTGCGTTGTTTGCCTTCTGTTAGAAGCAGAACAGTTTTTGGCTTTGAGACTTTGCCCTCCCCATGCCTCCTGTGCACCCCCCCCCCCACCTTGGCAAATGCCTCGCCCCCTCCCCCTCCCAATACTTCCTGTCTCTAATGGATTCCTCCTTGGGCTGATCTCCTCGCGGTCATAAAGATAGATCCAGAACCCTACTCTAATTGTAGCCATGACTGGTCCACCTTGGCTAGAGGCAAATCGAAGACTGATTTCAGGAAGTTCTTCCAGAGAGCGATCAACACATGGAAGGGCCTAGAGGTCGGGTAATGGAACGTAAAACCATGAAATCATTTTGAAATGGTGGGCTGCTCTGGTAGGGGAACTTATTGGTCAAGTGGCCTTCACCATCTGTATCAGTCTTGCGATCTGGTGGCCAGTCATAGAAGTAGCTTCTGCAGGTTCTTCTTCTCATGGGATGTGAGTGTTGGTGGGACCTCCATGGACCCTGATGGCCTTTCCCCATCCTCTTGATTTCTTGTTGATATTCAGGAAGAGGGAACATCGGGATCTGTAAGGAGAATGTCTCCATTATCCACATTCCTGATTATCCACCTTCCTAATCCTGCACCAGACTTTTTCTGGGGCAAAGCCTCACCGGCATTAGGAGGGTCTTGACTGAGATAGCCACCTCACAGCCAGATTAAAGTCAATTTATTTATTTTGTGCTTTTCTTCATTCATTATCGGAGTATTGCTGAGCCTCGTGTATGTGGCTGTATTATTTTAGACCAACATTTTGGGACTCCAATATTCATGGCGATGGGTAGAAGAGAATGGGAACAGTTCTCTTCATTATGATGGATAATGGAGGCTCCACTGTCGATTTGAGATCTGGGCCTTGTGTTCTTGGTGAATGTGATCATCAGCCCATACCTGGTAACCACATCCTAAACCGACAAAGTTATTGGAGCCCAGATTTGGGACGCCCATTCCTCGGGCAGGGTGTTGTCATTCAGCAGTAGGGAATGTACCAATTGGAGGGTAGGAGCTTCACCCAACCCAAGGGGAAATTGGAAGTGGGGGCCCTTCCTGGGCTGCTTTTGTTCAGCTTCTGATGGGACGTTCAGCGTGGTATTGTCAGAGGCCTTGGAGCAGCTGGCCTGCCTGAACCCAGTTGGCACAATGGTCTGGAGACCAGGGTGATATTGGAGAATGGGAAGAACATTCTGCTCCAGAGTTCTTGCTGAGCTGTATTTTTGGTGATTTCAATATCAAAGCATTTGCACTTCCCAAGGTAGAGACTGTCTTGTCCTATTGTGGAGTTTAATGGAGCTTGTGTCCTGTTCCAGGTGTGTGCGTGGTGACTGCGGCGAGTATCTACACTGTTCACTTCCACCATGATGCCCAGAATGGCTGGTACGGGTCCTCGTACGTCCTTGCTTGGATCTGCTTCCCCTTGCTGTTGGCCAGCAGCATAATGTACATCATCCTCCGCAAACGGGAGTGAGCGCTCGTGACGAATGCACTGGAGGCTGGGGAGGTTCTTGAAGATTGATCTTGGGGGCCCAATCATATGTTAGTTTCTGGAGCAATGTTAAACTGGATTTCCATTTTGAAAAAGGGAAAGTTATTTTTGTAAATTCTTTTTTATATCTTCTCTCTTTTTCTCTTCCTTCTCTCTTTTTATTCTCTCTCTCTCTGTTTTCTCTCTCTCTCTGTTTTCTCTCTCTTTCGTTTTCTCTCTCCTTTTGTTTTCGCTTTCTTTCTCGCTCTCTCACTTTCGCTCTCTTTCCTCCTCTTCCCTTGCCTCCCACATAAAGATGTCTTCCCTGAATCTGCATTTTCTTCAGTTCGATGGGATAGGGGCTTGCAGCATTCCTAAGGACAAAGTCTATGCTGCTACTTTGCTGAAACTTGGGTGTGGGGGTGGGGGAGGGGGAGGAGGGTGTGTGTTATCCCCATGTGTTAAATGAAAGGACCTTGCCTCTAGCCCCTCACACAGGCACAAGACAATTTAACTTTTTAAATGGTTACTTATAACCAATGTGGCCCAGGAAGCATGTAGCCTTACACAGGAGAGGTTGCCTTGACTCCCCACCATAAAGTTAGGAGTCTGGGGTCTTGTCCTGAATAGCCTGGGGGGTGGGGCGGGGATGTTAGATGGCCATGGAATCAAATGACTCAAACAGCACTCCCTGCTGGTGAGTAACAGCTACTGCGGTACGGAGAAATCCCAAGGTCCAGGCAATCCTGGGTTCCTGGCTGAAGGAATGCATGTGATAAGTTTTGGAGAGAAGGAAACCTGCTCCCAACCAACAGAGGAGCTGCACACTGTCTACTCTCGGATTACAGAGATGCAGCTGTGTTCTAGGGCGAGGATTATGTGCAGCCTTTGTAAAGAACGCCGTCTTGTCCTGTGCCTAGAGTAGACTTGGCCCTGGGGCCTGATCCTTTTTATCCTTTTTGCACCTTCTCACCCTTTTCCCCCCCCCCCCCTTCTTGAGACCTTCCCCCAGATGCGAGGGCCTGCTGAAGGCTTCCCCCTCAGTCTCTTCTACAGCTGGTGTAGGGGCAGCTGGGTGGGGTGGCGGGGGTGGGGGGGTGTTTGGAGGTGGGGGGTGAAATGATTGCCCTTCCCCCTGCAACAACCCAGAGAGGACAAGAACTCATTGATGAAAACCCAAGTTGAGGCACTCCATACTGTCAATCATCTTTAAGATTGGGGAGTGGGGGTGAAAGAGTGGAAAACTGTGGTACCGGGGAGCAAAATATCTTTGAAGGGGTGTCCCAAACTGGCCCCTTACCCAAACCCATTTTTCCTCTTTTTCTTTTGTAAAAATGCTCCCAGAATTTTTTTTTCTTTATTGTGTATTCTTCGCTCTGGGGCCGTTCCTCCTTCCACCTTCACTCCGCCTTGTAAAACGAGTCTCCGAGTTGTGGAGTATTCCTCAGTACAACCTTGTTAGACTTAGATTAACCCTTCCTCTGACCCCCACCCCCCCGCCCCCCACACACACACTTCGTCAGTGCTCAGTGTAGACTTGTGAAGTACAACCTCCGAACGCTCTGATCAGCCCAGTGTTGTGAGGGAGGGGGGTTGATTTGCCTTATGTTTTTTATATGACTGCCGCTACATAAACTTTTTTTTTTTAGAAATAAAAATGTACTAACTAGTAATAAATGAATATTATATTGTTAATAGGTTGAATTGTGTCTCTGTGGTGGGGTTGAGCATTGGTTTGATGTACTGTGGATGCGCTTTTCATCTAAGGTTTAAGTCCACTCCAGTCAATCTCTACTAAGCTCCCTCAGTGACTCAAGGTCAAAGTGTCAGCTGTGGCTCAGTGGGCAGCACACTCGCCTCTGAGCCAGAAGGTTGTAGGTTCAAGTCCTACTCCAGGGACTTGAGCACATAAAGCTAGGCTGACACTCCAGTGCAGTACTGAGGGAGTGCTGCACTGTCTGAGGTGCCGTCTTTCGGATGAGACGTTCAACCGAGGCCCCATCTGCTCTCTCGGGTAGAAGTAAAAGATCCCAAGGCACTATTTCGAAGTAGAGCAGGGGCGTTGTCCTGGCCAATATTTATCCCTCAATTTACATAACAAAAACAGATTATCTGGTCATTGTCCCATTGCTGTTTGTGGGAGCTTGCTGTGTGTGCAAATTGGCTGCTGCGTTTCCCACATTAGAACAGTGACTCCACTTCAAAAGTACTTCATTGGCTGTAACGCGCTTTGAGATTCTGGTGGTTGTGAAAGGTGCTATAGAAATGCAAGTCTTCCTTCCTTCAAAGAAGCTCTTAGCTCCCAAACCCTGGTCAGCTGAACTCAGCCAATGCCATTGGTATCTAAGGCTCTGAAGCAGAGCAGTCAGTGCCAACTACTTGCAGTTATATTGGGCCTTTAACCTGGAAGAATGTCCCAAGGTGCTTCAGAGATGAGGGACTGCAGTGGAGGAATGGATGCTGAGCCGTAGGAGGGGTGAGTGACCAAAGGCTTGGTCGAAGAAGTGGGTTTTAAAGAGAGTTGGGTAAGGGTATCAAGGGATACGGAACCAAGGTGGAGTTAAGATACAGATCACCCATGATCTAATTGCCTGGTAGAACAGGCTCGAGGGGTTGAATGGCCGACTGCTGTCCTTTTGAGGGGGAGGGGGGGAATTTCAGAGTGAGTGACTGAAGGCATAGTGAGGAATGCTGGGGGACAGATGAACAGAGAATCTGGGAGGGGGTGCTTGTATTGCTGGAGGAGGTTACAGAAGGGCAAGGCCATGGAGGGATTTAAACACAACGATTAGAATATTAAATTTGAGGTGTTGGGTGACCAGCAATCCCTTAACATCGGGAGGGCTGGGAATTCCTTTTTCACAATGTGCAATGGGGGGGCGGTGCTGGGGCTGCCGAGGTCCAAGGACTCCGTTGGGGAGGCATGGGTGGGTGGAGTAGCAGTCCTGCTCCTCCTGGCCCATGAGCAGTTCAAAGAGAGGTAAAGTTTTCAAACTTAATGTGGCCTTTTCTGGCCAGTCGGCTCCTCCTGCTGTGTTGCTGTTGCCGGGCGCCAGACAGCGCGGGTCTCGCTGAGTGGACGTGTAAATTATATATTGTGGTGCCGGTGACCTCATCGGGCCATGACTTTCTAATCTTAAGTTGGCCCCGTCTGCTTTTAGTGGGAACCGCGTCCAAGGACTGAATCGCCACCGTGAGCATTATGGCGGCTGGCATCGCAGCGAATTGGAGGCGGGATTGTGACTTTTAGGAATTTAACCCCTTGCCTGACCCTTTCCTGGCGGGCCGGGTTTAAATTCGAGGCTGGAGGGTCAATTCATAAGATCACCCAATACCTCCACGTCAAGGATACGGCACATAATGGCTTTGCCCAGATGCAGTTGGCCAAAAAGCTTTAAAAGGTTAAAGGAAGCCTGAAATTGGAGAACCAGCAACTATACAGCTTGTCAGAACCTTCCTCTATTGTCCCTCATAAGCTCTGAATGCACCATCCTCTCCATACATGCTCCTGCTGCTACCTCACGTTGTGAAGTCATAGGTAGGACACGGTTCCTCACGCAGTTTGTGTGTTGTTTTTATTCATTCTTGGCATGTGGGTGCCACGGGCAGGACAAGGGCAGCAGGTGAGTGGGGAAGCCATCACCTCCAAGTTCCTCTCCAGCTCACACGCCTTTCCAACTGGGATATATATCGGCCGTTCCTTCATTGTCGCTGGGTGAAAATCCTGGAACTCCCTGCCTAACAGCACTTTGGCAGCACCTTCACCACACGGACTGCAGTGGTCCTCGAAGGTCCAACACCACCTCCTCTCAATGCAATTAGGGATGGGCAATAAAATGCAGGCTTTGCCAGCGATGCCCATACCCCAAGAATGAATAAACTGACTCAGCACAGATCGGAAGGTGTTCAGCTCAGAAAGAAAGAAAAGGAACATGACGCCAAAGTGCTTTACAGCCAATTAAGTCCTTTTTAAGTGTAGTCACTTGTAATGACCAGTTAATCTGTTGCAGTGATGTTGGGTGAGGGATAAATATTGGCCAGGACAAACCCCCGCTCTTCTTCGAAATAGCGCCTTGGGATCTTTTACGTCCACCTGAGAGGGCAGACGGAACCTCGGTTTAACGTCTCACCCAAAAGACCGCACCTCTGACAGTGCAGCACTCCCTCAGTTCAGCACTGGAGTGTCGGCCTGGATTTTGTGCTCAAGTCTCTGGAGTGGGGCTTCATCCCACAACCTTCCTGAGCCAGAGGAGAGTGCTACCCACTGAGCCACGGCTGACATCGTGAGGTTTATATCGAAGTATATCATCATGGGATATAGATTAGGAACAATAAATCTAGAACATCATCACAAATTTAAACCACGAGGGGAGGGCAAATTGAAACTAGAGAAAGGGAAATTGAAGAGCGTCAGGGCGTTCTCTGTACAAAGGGTGATCAAAATATGGGGTGGACTTTCGAGCCGGCAGTTGAGGTGAAAACCTTGGATTTATTTAAGAAATAGCTTCATACTGTGATGAAGAGGACCGTAGGAGTTTCTTTCCTGAATGGAGGTGGCATAGGTTGAATTTCTTCCTGTGATCCTTCGAATCTCACCTCCTCCATAATCAGCTCCTCTTGCCTTGCATGGAAGTGTGAGCTGCTGTTCGTGAACACACGCGCCTCCACACAGGCATGTTATACGGAATGGCATGGACTGTTCCAATCTACCTATCATGCACTGTAACTAGGTGTCTTTCTGTCAGGGTGATGAACCTTTTACATTATTACTTTTACAAAATGCAAATTGCTCCCTTCACATTCTCATGCACAAATTGCAACATTTATAATTCATTGCTGAGCATGTGGGCGTTAGAACAAGATATCACCCAATGGTGACTCCTAATCCATCTGTCCAGCGTATTCCGCCCCAGGACAGGTCCTCACTCACATCTCACACATGAGACTCTTGAGCCACTGAGGGAAGAGAAGCAGGAGTGGTTTCCCTTTATAACAACAGAAAATGCTGGAAAAACTCAGCAGGCCAGGCAACATCTGTGGAGAGAGAAATAGAGTCAACGTTTCAGGTCAAAACCCTTTGGTTTCCCTTTGCCTTCCTCAAGGTGTTTATCTTCGGAGTACCTTCTCCTAGGC
Source organism: Somniosus microcephalus (assembly GCF_052327205.1). Taxonomy (NCBI): domain Eukaryota; kingdom Metazoa; phylum Chordata; class Chondrichthyes; order Squaliformes; family Somniosidae; genus Somniosus; species Somniosus microcephalus. The sequence goes on from NC_141014.1 coordinate 22,297,694, forward strand.
GGCCTTCAGCCAAGACTACATCTGTAGGGGGTGGGGTGAGGTGGTTCCAACCGCCATCGGACAGAAGACTCTGGATGTAACTCCAGTATTCCGGAGGACAAACCCAACCCATCTGACGCAAAGAAGGGAATCAGTGGTCATTCCTCTGAACGCAAGTACACCACTGGATGCCAACCCAGTATTTAATGACCATATTCTAGTCTCCGCCTGCCGGGACTGTCTGGCGCGGAGATTGAACCCATCGCCTTCTATAGCAAGTACAAAAAACAAACTACAGGATAACACACCCCAGCGCTGGGTAAATGAGGGAGGATCATGGGAGGTTTCACTCATCACCCCACAAGTTGGAACAAAGCTGAATTGTGTCAGTGTGGCCAATCATACATTCCGTCCTTTTTATATAATACTGCGGTATATTAAAAGTCTTATGTCTGCATACACTTCATATCTAAAAAACCTTACTTCCTGTTGACGGGCCTTGGTCACACTTATGTGTCAACTTTTCAGTTTATCAATTCCTTTGTCCCCGTTTATAATAAAATGTGGGCATTGTAAACTTGTCACTGTAAGTATAAGATAAGTATAAGCTCTGACGCACCTCAGTTTTGCATCTCCAGCTCCTCAGTTTGCCCTGCTGAGAAATATCTTGGTTCCGTGCGTGCACTGCGCATGCGCGGGAAACCAGAACTTCCGTTCCCTTAAAGGAAGGGGTTCAGAGGTCGAACGCATACGCCGGAGAGGCTGCGCGTGCGCATCGAACTTACGTTTTCTTTTGCAGCTTTCTCCGGGAGGGTAAGTCTCCAGCAGTTACACGTTTAAAAAGCAGGCGCAAGGCCTGCTTTTAACAAGGTAAGTGGTGAATTAATTAAAATTAAAACATTTTTTCCACAGGTTTATTATTTTTAAATACTTTAAAGAAAGGAAAGTTTATTTTTAGCCCCGTTAGAAAATGTAATTAATTTTTTCAAAAATTTAAATTATTGTTTAAAATAGTTATTTCATGTAATTTATAGTTATTTTAAAAATGTGATGTTTTAAAAAAAAATGTATTTGAAGTTTTAGTGATGTTTTGGGGCTTATAGTATTTATAGGTTTGACAGCTCTTCCTGTCAAACTTATGAATGAAGCATTCCCTGCTACCATTGGCTCCCCATGGCCCACGTGATCCCAGGGGACGCATTGAACTAACTGCGCCCCTGGGATACGCAAGCACTGCGCGCCGGCAGTTGGAGGAGGCCCAGGATCGGAATCCCACGCGGGCCCACAGCTCAACGGCCGGCGCGCTAGGTAAGTGCAGGTCGGAGGCTTGCACCTGCGGGAAGCCTCCGACCCGAATTTTTGGGCCAACCATATGTCTGCGTGCTCTGATGGTCCAATTATGACACCCCCCCCCCCCCGCACCACAAGCCCATTTCACCTGAAGACTACACGTGCTCTTGACTAGCCATGCGCAATGTCACGGGAGATTGACTAGCATTTTTTAAATTTTTACTTATTTTGGTGTCCTGCTATTGAATGTGTGGGATCAGTAGCATTTTGATAGGATACGACCTTCACAGCATCGAACTCTCCAGTTAGCCGAGTGAGTCTATGACCACAACACCCAACTGGATATAGAATCGTACAAACTTTAGAAGATATCACTGTGCCTGAGGCACTGCTAGATCTCTTGTCCTGGAACTATCTACTCTAATCCCATTAAAGTAACCTTTAATATCTTTCTTCAAGTAAGAACAGGAGGAGGTCATTCAGCCCCTTGAGCCTGTTCCGCCATTCAATTAGATCATGGCTGATCTGTATCTTAACTCCATTTACTGGCCCCATATGCCTTAATACCCTTACCAAACAGAAAGCTATCAATCTCAGTTTTGAAATTTCCAATTAACCTCCAGCTTCAATAGTTTTTTGGAGAAGAGAGTTCCAGATTTCCACTGCCCTTTGTGTGAAGAAGTGCTTCCTGACATCACCCACGAACAGCCTAGCTCTAATTTAAAGGTTATGCCCCCTCGTTCTGAACTACCCCACCCAGCAGAAAGAGTTTCTCTCCGTCTACCCGATTGAACCCCTTAAACACCTCAATTAGATTAACTCTTAATCTTTTATACTCAAGGCAATACAAGCCTAGTCTAAGCAACCTGTCCTCGTAATTTAACCTTTTTAGCCCTGGTATCATTCTGGTGAATGGATTCACCTAATTCTCAAATTTGAGGGATTCACTCTGCTTCGTGGTAAAACATTCCAGATTCTAATAGACGTTTCAAGACAGCAGGAGGTCATTTGACCCGACTGGGCATCTGTACAGTGCAATTCATTGGCAGCCTGAATAACAGACAATTCAAATTTTGGAGGTTTAAATGCATCCAGCTATATGCAGGGAAATTGCATTGCTCAGTGCTTATGTCATGGGCGTAGTGGGGAGATTGTCTCTTTTAAAGAAACACTCTCCCCACCGTGATCTCTTTTAAAGAGACTATGCTAGGGACAGTGTCTCCTTAAAAAAAAAAGACCATGATGAGGAGAGTGTCTCTTTAAAAGTGATCCCGATGGAGAAACTGGCACAGATTGTGTCTCTCCTGGGAAGCTGGGCTATCCTTGTCTTCCATCCAGTGCTTGAGCTAGTCGGTGATGAAGACAGGAGTGCATACAAAACACACACAATCATCGTGTTTGTGTAGATAATTTCTGAGACACCTGAAAATGAGTCTTTGGCAAGGTTCCAGCGGCGGCTGAGCTCACCAGGGAGCTGCACAGACCGATGATGAATTGCCCCTATCACATCAGCATTCGGAGTCTAGCAGGCTTCATCATGGTAGACTGAGGCCCGGAGGAAAAGAGAGTCTCTGAATACAACAACGCTACAAAGGAAAGTATCTGTGACAGAGTTCAGCCAAAACACCCATGCCCGTGAGCACAACAAAATTAAAAAGAAACTTTTTTAAAAGTTTATTTTTGGTAAAATGATAGATATTTATAGCTCTTGCGTCTGAGACGTTGGTTCAAGCCCCACTCCAGAGACTTGAGCACCTAATTCAGGCTGACACTCCAGTGCAGTACTGAAGGAGTGTTGCACTGTCGGAGGTGCGTTTTTCAGATGGGACATATAACAGTCGGCCCTCTCAGATGGATGTAGAAGATCCCACAGCACTATTTGAAGAAATGTAAGGAGTTCACAGGGAAGTCTTGGCCAATATTCAGAGAGATTTGGGTATCCTAGTACAAGAAACACAGAGAGTTAGCATGCAGGTACAGCAAGCAATTAGGAAGGCAAATTGCATGTTGGCCTTTATTGCTAGAGGGTTGGAGTATAAGAGTAAGGAAGCCTTGCTATAATTGTACAGGGCCTTGGTGAGACCACACCCAGAGTACTGTGCACAGTTTTGGTCTCCTTATTTAAGGAAGGATATACTTGCCTTAGAGGCGGTGGAACAAAAAGGTTCACTAGATTGATTCCTGGGATGAGAGGGTTGTCCTATGAGGAGAGATTGTGTAGAATGGGCCGATACTCCCTGGAGTTTAGAAGAATGAGAGGTGATCTCATTGAAACATAAGATTCTGAAGGGGATTGACAGGGTAGATGCTGAGAGGTTGTTTCCCCCTGGCTGGAGTGTCTAGAACTAGGATGAGGGGCCGGCCTTTTAACACTGAGATGAGGAAGAAATTCTTCACTCAGAGGGTTGTGAATCTTTGGAATTCTCTACCCCAAAGGGCTGTGGATGCTCAGACGTTGAGTATATTCAAGGTTGAGATCGATAGATTTTTGCACTCCAGAGGAATTAAGAGGTATGGGGATAGGGCGGGAAAGTGGAGTTGAGGTCGATGATCAGCCATGATCTTATTGAATGGCGGAGCAGACTTGAGGGGCCATACAGCCTACTCCTGCTCCTAATTCTTATGTTCTTATGTAATATTTATCCCTCAACCAACACCAATGTAAACAGATTAACTTTTTGTGGGACCTTGCTGTGCACAAATTGGCTGCCACGATTTCCTTCAAAACGACAGTGATTACAATTCAAAGGTAAATGATTGGCTGTGAGTTTGGCTCAGTTTCTAGTTGAGAGGCACTCACGCCACACTTCAGCATTTGTACAGTTCTGAGGGAGTGCTGTATTATTGGAGGTGCTGGCTTTTGGATGAGATATAAAGCCAAGGCCTGTTCAGTTTAACATTAAAAATTTCATGGCACTTTTTTTTGAAGAACAGCAGAAAGCTCTCCCAGTATTGAATGACGGAGCAGGCTCGAGAGGCTGTATGGTCTACTCCTGCTCCTAATTTTTATGTTCTTATGTTCTTCTCCTGGCTACATTCATCCCTGGCCATTCATCTTGTTTATTGTTTGTGGGACTTTACTGAGCTCAAACTGGCTGCTGTATTATCTGTAACTACACTTTAAAACTAATTCATTGGTTGTGAAGTGCTTTGAGATGTAAGGATGACAGGAATAATGCTATAAATCTATAGGTTCCAGCTTTCATCTTACCTTTAATTTCCTCATTTAGACTTATTTTCCACTAGGTTAGTGAAGTGGAAATATTACTGAGAATAACATTTATAGCTATTATATATTAAATGCATGGTTTCAGCATTCCAAAGGTATTAGCATCTGCAGTATTGCTGTGAGCATAATGTTACTTGACATAACGTTATGTGACAGGATCACCCAAAGCAAAAATATATCATCACCCTTGGCACACCTACTCAAGGGATTTTTTTTTCTAAATAATGTTCTTTCTAAAAACAAAAAAAATCAGGCAAACTAAAAATAAATCTGCAAGATTCCTTACCTCAAAATTCAAAGCAAGGCTTCTATAAAGAATGAGATGAAAGGCATCTGTGGCTGGCCAATGTTAAATGAGGCCTGCAAAAAGATGGCTCACCACAACCTGCTTCACAGCCAATCACACACTGGCCCCCTGGCCCACTGCTGAAACAATATAACCCCCGGAATCCCTGTTGCCCCCATCCAGTGAAAGAAAAATCCCTACTGGCATCCCCATTCCATTGAGGCAAGTGGTGACCCTCATCCCTCTCACCTTGCCCTCTTCCCCTCCTGTACCTTTGTTCCTTCCCTCTATCCCCTTCCCCATCTCCTTCTATCTTTTTCTCCCTTCCTCACCTCTCGCTCTCACCGCCTTTTCTCCCCAACTCCATCTCCACCCTTCCCCTTCCCTTCCCTCTTCTCCCCTGTCCACTCACACTCTCTGCCTTCCCCCTTCCCTGCCAATTCCTGCTCTTCCCCCTCATCCTTCCCTGCTCAACTCCCCCCCCTTCTCCTCCCTATGCACTCCCTGCTCCCCTCCTCTACTGCCTCTCTTCCCTTCCACTTCATCCCCTTTCACCCACAACCCTCTTTTCTACCATATCCCCATCTCCTTTTCCCCCTCCTCCATGTCAGCTTTCTTTGCTCCGCTTTCCTTCCTCTCCCCTTCTTTCTTCTCTCCCCCTTCCTCTGGCTTCTCCACCACTCCTCTCCCCCTTCCTGTGCCATCCCCTCTCCTTCTCTCCCCCTTCTGCCCACTCTGCTCCTCAGCATGACAAATTTACTTAGGTTGCTTCCAATACAAATGCGGACTTTGGAACTTAGAATGGACATATAAAAATAAGGACAGAATGAATGTCTTTAAAATGGGGACTGAATTGCAGCTATATGTCCAGATTTAATTAGCCCCTGCTCCAACCCCACCTCATTTGAAGGGTACAATTGGTCTTGGCTCCCCAAGTGTAACTCCAGGAGATCAACTCCTCCCATTCCATGTTTTCTCCAGCGCCTCGCCCAACTGGCACTGAGAGGCCAGGGGATCTGCCAGTACTTTCCTAGACCAGCTGCCAGGAGGAAAGTAAAAGCAAAGATGGAGGCCACCACTCTCAACTCCCATTGGAGGAATGTGGACAATCGCCTTGCTTCCAGCCCACAGCTGCCTGAGGGACATGCCTGAGAAATTCCTCACTGAAGTTGTCCCAAGCCGGCACCCAAAATGGACAAGGACTTTAGTAACACCCATCAAGTGAAAAGAGCTGGTTTCTGTAAAAGAAACCTAAATTGATACAATCCTGTGACCGAGGAAGCAATTTCATTGAAATGCATAAAATTCTTAAGGGGCTTGACAGTGTAGATGAGGGGAGGATGTTTCCCCTGGCTGAGGAGTCTAGAACTTGGGGTCACAGTCTCAGAGTAAAGGTCGACCATTTAGGACTGAGATGAGGAGAAATTTCTTCATTCAGAGGGTTTTGAATCTTTGGAATTCTCTACTATGGATGTGGAGGCTCAGTCGTTGAGTATATTCAAGACAGGGATCAATAGATTTTTGGATACTAAGGGAACCAAGGGATATGGAGATATTGTGGGAAGGTGGAGTTGAGGTCGAAGATCCGCCATGGTCTTATTGAATGGCGGAGCAGGCTCAAAGGGCCAATGTTCTTAGGTTCATGACAAATACTCTGATCAGGAATTTGTTGGTTACAGAATTGTATACAGACCTGTGGAGAGACACTTACATACGCTGGGCGTGCATCTGACAGTTTCCGTCCTAACCTCAGGGGCCAATTATCAGCAAATGCCAGGAACTTCAGTCTGAGAATTTCTGTATCCCAGAGGATGCTGGGCTCTCCAAGGGCTGCATCCTAAAGCAATCAATGAAAGGCAGAAGAACTTCAATAATATGCAAAATAATCTGCATAGTCAATCTTAATTAAAAATACATGATGTTATTTTTTACCTGTTCTCAATATATGGATATATGGGGTGATGTAAATATGAATATAAAACTGGGGACTATTTGATTGACACTGATAATTTACTCACCCTGAATGTATTACATCTTTCTCTGTTTTATATAAGACTGTACCGCAATTGCTTTAGTGCTTTGAAGAGTTTCTTTGGTCTGGGATGCAGGCTTCAGAACCTATTGGTATCTGATGACGTGAGTTGTTTAATTCCACTTTTCTTTTAGGTGGGTTTTTGAGTGGTGATTAATGGCTCTGTAGATGGAGATCTTAAAATATTTGAAAGATGTGATGCAGTAAATAGAGAAAAAGGATTTCCGCTGGTGAAGGAATAATCTTAAAATGATACTATTTTTAGGTAAGGATATAAAGGGATATGGAGCAAAGGTAGGTTAATGGTAATCAGCTATGATCTAATGGAATGGCAGTACAGGCTCGAGGGGCTGAATGGCTACCTACTGTTACTAATTATGGCTGCAGAAATAAGTCACAAAGGTTATAATATCAGTTTGACTTGCAGTGTGATCATCTGCAGTTCTGTTATCAGTGTTCGCAATGATCTGCAAGAAGTTTTTGTGGGTAATGGTGGATGCAGGAAATCTGCCTCGGGTGCAGTCGGATCGCCCTGATCTCCCTCTTTGGCCAGTTCTATCATTTTGAAAGAGAGAGGACCACGGAATGTGACTGGCCTTTAATGCCCATTATAAATTAACGTCCTGGCCGCACTGTGTGCGACTGAGTTGGGCGGTGATACAATCACTGAGGGATGGTTAAGCGTTCAGTTGAAGGCTCTGCATGTTCTGGGATGGAATATCGCGCACTACTCTTGCCAAAATTGTGAAACATGATTTGATGAAAGGCTCCCTCTCACTCTCAGCCTGACAGACATAACATTTTCTGCAATGGCAGCCTATGACATGGAAAGATACAACATCACCTCCAATAACAAGTACGAGGGGCTCGTGGACTTCTTTGTCACTAAGATTGAGACCATCCATTCAAATGCCTCTTCTGTATCCTCCCTTTCTCCTTGCCCACCAAGTCATAATTCCTCCCATGCTCAACACTAGCTCTGAACCTGCTTCATTCTCCAGCTTCTCGCGTATCTCCCCTAATGTCCTCTGAGTTCATCTTGTTCATGAAACCCACTTTTACCTCATTCCCACTAAACTGCTGACCACCCAACTTCCCTTCCTGGACACCATGCTAGCTGACATTGTACCCTCTCCTCAGGTACTGACCACCTCCCTTTCAAAACCACCACCATCATCAGCTCCTCAAATAACCAACCCTTGACCCTTTTCTCCTTTCCAGCTACTACCCCATCTCTATCCTTCCTCTAACATTCCTCTTGATGCACACCCAGTGGAAAGTTTATCCAAGGTTCATGTTTCAAGGATTGCATTCAATGGCTTACACCCGTGAGCAGTAAGTGAGATATCACAAATGTCACCACAGTCAATGGCTCACCCACACATCACACAGAGATGAGATATGAAGGTCGCCATCGCAACCTGTTACAGGCATTTACACTTGGTACACAACATGGCCTCATGGTCCAACCAAAGGTTCAGAGATTGCCTAGGACTCAACCTAGTAGACATAGAATGACATAATTTTACAGCACACGGACAGGCCATTCGGCCGATTTCATCTATAAAATCATAGGCTTGGCATACATGGGATCAGCTGACAGTATCCATCCTAACCTCAGGGGCCAATTACCAGCAGATTCCAGGAGCTTCCGTCTGAGTGAGGATTTCTGTATCCCGGCGGACGCTGGGCTCTCCAAGGACTGCGTCCTAAAGCAATCAATGAAAGGCAGAAGAACTTTAATAAAATGCAAAATAACAACAGAAAATGCTGGAAAAACTCAGCAGGCCAGGCAACATCCATGGAGAGAAATTAGAGTCGACGTTTCGGGTGAACCCTTTTTCAAAACTGGAAAGGAAATGAAATAGATCGAAGGCAGGGCTGCGATAGAACAAAAGAAGTAAAGAGACATTAAGAGGTATTCAAAACCAGACGAGATGGTAATAGGACAGTGGAGACAAAAGACGGCTCAGATTAGGTGTGAAGTGTACTGGCAGGATGAGAGACAGCTGCCATGTGGGAGAGAGGGAAAAAAGGAGGGGGGGGGGCGGGAGGGAAAACCCAAAACAAATGGGTGGAAAAAAAATATATAAGTAAAAATGTAATAGGGGCCGAGGTTATGATCTGAAATTGTTGAACTCGATATTGAGTCCGAAAGGCTGCAAAGTGCCTAATCGGAAGATGAGGTGCTGCTCCTCGAGTTTACGTTGAGCTTCCGTGGAACAATGCAAGAGGCCAAGGACGGTGAGGTCCGAGTGGGAATGGAGCGGTGAATTAAAATGACAGGCGACCGGAAGCTCGGGGTCACCCTTACGGACTGAATGGCGGTGTTCCGCAAAGCGGTCACCCAATCTGCGTTTGGTCTCCCCAATGTAGAGGAGACCACATCGTGAGCAGCGATTACAGTATACTAAATTGCAAGAAGTACAAGTAAATCGCTGTTTCACCTGGAAGGGGTGTTTGGACAGTGGGAAGGGGGGAGGTATGGGGACAGGTGTTACATCTCCTGTGCTTGCACGGGAAGGTGCCAGGCGAAGGGGAAGGGCTGTTGGGGGTGATAGAGGAGTGGACTAGGGTGTCTCGGAGGGAGCGGTCCCTACAGAATGCTGAAAGGGGAGGGGAGGGGAAGATGCAAACTAATCTGCATAGTCAGTTCCTGTAAGGCTTTGAATAAAAATACAAGACATTATTTTTCACCTGTTCTCAATGTATAGATATGATGTGATGTAAATCTGAATATAAAACTGGGAACTAGTTGATTGACACTGATAATCTACTCACCTTGAACATAATGTGCTACCTCTTTCTCTGTTTTATATAAGACTGTTCACCTATTACTATAATAATGCCTGGATGAGTCTCAGTGGTTTGGGATGCAGGCTTCAAACCTGTAGCTGTTTAGCGACAGGGTGGTTCAATTCCACTTTTCAGGCAGAGTTGAGTGTTGATTAATGTTTCTCTGGGGAGAGATGTTTAAAATCATTGAAGGATTGAACAGGGTTGATAAAGAGTAAATGATTTCTGCTGTATGTATAGTGGTGGAATCCAGAATACTGGGCAGTAATTTGATGCAGGAGTGATACCAGGAAGCACTCTTTTCACATACAAAGCATAATGGAAATCTGGAACTCTTCCCCTACCTGCAACACCCCTCCAACTCCCAAAAGACTGTGGATGCTGGGCCATTTGGATCTTTGAAGACTGCAATCAATAGATTTTTAATAGGCAAGGGTATAAAGGGATATGGAGCAAAGGTGGGTTAGTGGAGTTGAGGTACATATTAGCTATGATCTAATGGAATGGCAGTACAAGCTCGAGGGGCTGAATGGCCACCTACTGTTACTAATTATGGCTGCAGAAATAAGGTTATAATATCGGTTTGACTTGCAGTGTGATCATCTGCAGTTCTGTTATCAGTGTTCGCAATGATCTGCAAGAAGTTTTTGTGGGTAATGGTGGATGCGGGCAATCTGCCTCGGGTGGCAGTCGGATCTCCCCGATCTCCCTCTTTGGCCAGTTCTATCATTCTGAAAGAGAGAGGACCACGGAATGTGGCTGGCCTTTAATGCCCATTATAAACCAATGTCCTGACTGCACTGTGTGTGACTGAATAGGACAGTGATACAATCACTGAGGAACGGTTAAGCATTCAGTTGAAGGCTCTGCATGTTCTGGGATGGAATATCACGCACAACTCTTGCCAAAATTGTGAAACATGATTTGATGAAAGGCTCCCTCTCACTCTCAGTCTGAGGGACATAATGGCCCAGAAATTCAGGTCGGGGGCTTCCCGCAGGTGCAAGCCCCCGACCTGCACTTACCTAACGCGCCGGCCGTTGTGCTGTGGGCTTCCGTGGAATTCCGATCCTGGGCCTGCTCCAACTGCCGGCGCGCAGTGCTTGCGTATCCCAGGGGCGCAGTTAGTTCGTCCAAAGATGTGCGGGTTAGGTTGATTGGCTATGATAAATTGACCCTTAGTGTTAGGGGGATTAAATGCATGGGGTTACAGGGATAGGGTGGGATATGTGTTGGTGTAGGGGTTACGGGGATCGGATGGGATATGTGTCGGTGCAGGCTCGATGGGCCGAAATGGCCTCTATCTGCACTGTGGGGTTTCTGTGATTCTGTGATGCGTCCCCTGGGATCATGTGGGCCATGGAGAGCCAATCGGAGCAGGGAAATGCGCATTCATAAGTTTGACAGGAAGAGCTGTCAAAACTTATAAATACTACGGGCCCCAAAACATCACTAAATCTTCAAATAAATTTTTAAAAATCACATTTTTTAAATAAACTATAAATTACATGAAATAACTATTTTAAACAACAATTTAAATTTTTGAAAAATATAATTTTATTTTCTAACGGGGCTAAAAATAAACTTACCTTTCTTTAAAGTATTTAAAAATAATAAACCTGTGGAAAAAATGTTTTAATTTTAATTAATTCACCACTTACCTTGTAAAAAGCAGGCCTTACGACTGCTTTTTAAATGTGTAACTTCTGGAGACTTACCCTCCTGGGAAAACCTGCAAAGAAAACGTAAGTTCGATGCGTACGCGCAGCCTCCGGCGCACGCATTCCACCTCTGAACCCCTTCTTTCAGGGGAACGGAAGTGCCGGTTTCCCGCGCATGCACAGTGCATGCAGGAAACCGGCACTTCCATTGGGCCTATGGGCGAGTACCCCGTGCATACTCACCCGTGGGGACCCGAATTTCTGGGCCAATATTTTCTGCAATGGCAGACTATGACATGGAAAGATACATCATCACCTCCAATAATAAGTGCGAGGGGCTCGTGGACTTCTTTGTCACGAAGATTGAGACCATCCATTCAAATGCCTCTGCTGTATCCTCCCTTTCTCCTATGTCCACCAAGTCATAATTTCTCCCATGCTCTGCGCTAGCTCTGAACCTGCTTAATTCTCTAGATTCTCCCATATCTTCCCTCATGCCCTCTCTGAGTTCATCTTGTCCATGAAACCCACCTTGACCTCATTCCCACTAAACTGCTGACCACCCAACCTCCCTTCCTGGACACCATGCTAGCTGACATTGTACCCTCTCCTCAGGTACTGACCACCTCCCTTTCAAAACCACCACCATCATCAGCTCCTCAAATAACCAACCCTTGACCCTTTTCTCCTTTCCAGCTACTGCCCCATCTCTACCCTTCCTCTAACATTCCTCTTGATGCACACCCAGTGGAAAGTTTTTCCAAGGTTCACGTTTCAAGGATTGCATTCAATAGCTTTCACCCGTGAGCAGCAAGTGAGATATCGCAAATATCACCACAGTCGGTGCTTCATCCACACATCACACAGAGATGAGATATGAAGGTTGCCATCGCAACCTGTTCCAAGCATTTACACTTGGTGCACAACATGGCCTCATGATTTCCATCAAAGTTTCAGGGATAACTTATGACTCAACCTGGTAGACATAGAGTGACACATAATTTTACAGCACACAAACAGGCCTTTTGTCCGATTCGGTCCATAGCATCATATGCTTCGCCTACATAGGATCATCCGACAGTATCCGTCCTAACCTCAGGGGCCAATTATCAGCAGATTCCAGGAACTTCAGTCCGAGTGAGGATTTCTGTATCCCGGAGGTAACTGGGCTCTCCAAGGACTGCGTCCTAAAGCAATCAATGAAAGGCAGAAGAACTTTAATAAAATGCAAATGAATCTACATAGTCAATCCCATAAGGCTTTGAATAAAAATATAAGACGTTGGCCTAGAAATTCACTATGGCCCCGCCAGCTGGCTAGCGCCCAAAAGTTAGCGCTGGGCGGGAAGCCTATAGCGATCGTCATATATTCATTGTTAGCGCCCCAATTCGGAACCGGGCGCTATACCAGGGTGTGCCCGCCTCCGCTTGGGGCGCTGACACTGAATATCAGCACTCTTGGCGCCGCTGCGCCAGCCGCTGCGGAGCGGCAGGCTGCGGTACTGCAGGCCTCCTCCTTCTCTTAAGGGGGAGCTGCCTGCAACGGGGAGATCGCCGCTGGATAGTGCCGGCAAATGAGCCCGGCACCGCGGAGAAGTGCTGGGCTCGCGGAAAGCAGCCGGCAATGCCGCGGGGGGGGGGGGGGGGGGGGAGAGTGGAGGAGGCCGGGGAAGGAGGTGCGGGCAGGCGGCTGCCGAAAAAGCGGCCGGCCGCACCTTCTGCTTTAAAGCGCCCCACTAAGGCAGCAGGACGGCCCCGTTTTCTGGTCGCTGTTTGCGGCCGCTTCGGAGGAGGCGGCCGCAACTAAATATGGGGATCGGGCTGGTTTCGGGGCGGAACCGGGGCACTGCGCACACCGATGACGTCATCGGTGCTGGCGCAGCACTAACGGCTACCGCCGCCAATACCGCTGCACTGAATATCTGCGCAAACTCATTTCTGGCGCAAAATCACTCTTTAGGCGTTAACTGGGCGCAAAGCTGGCAGCGCCTTAATGAATTTCTAGGCCGTTATTTTTCACCTGTTCTCAATGTATGGATATGGTGTGATGCAAATCTGAATATAAAACTGTGAACTAGTTGATTGCCACTGATAATCTACTCACCCTGAATATAATGTGTTACATCTTCCTCTGTTTTATATAAGACTGTTCACCTGTTGTCCTAGGGCCTGGATGAGTTTCAGTGGTCTGGGATGCAGGCTTCAAACCTGTAGCTGTTTAACAACAGAATGGTTCAATCACACCTTCCAGGCAGAGTGTGAGTGGTGGTTAATGGATTTATATGGGGAGGTGGTTGAAATAGTTGATGGACTCACTAGGATAGATAAAAAGAAACAGTTTCCTTTTGTGTAATAATCCTGAACATTGGGGCAGACTTTAAAATTGAACCCAGGCCATTGAGTAATGAAGTCAGGAAGCACCTTTTCACACACAAAGGATTGTGGAAATCTGGAATTCACCCCCTCCACCCCCCAAAAGGCTGTGGATGCTGGGCCAATTGGAGCTTTTAAGATTGATATCAATAGATTGTTAGGTAAGGGTATAAAGGTATATGGGGCAAAGGCGGGTAAATGGAGTTGATGTACAGATCACCCATGATGTAATGGAATGCTGTGCAGGCTGAATGGCCTACTACTGCGACTATTTATGGCTGCAGAAATAAGCCACAAAGGTTAAAATATCAGTTTTGACTTACAGTGCAATCATAGAATGGTTACAGCATGGAAGAAGGCCATTCGGCCCATCGAGCCCGTGTCGGCTCTCTGCAAGAACACTTCAGCTCATTCCACTCCCCCCACATGATCGAGTCTGCCTCCCTCACATTTTCAGGCAGTGCATTCCAGATCCTAACCAGTCGCTGAGTAAAAAAGTTTTTCCTCATGTCGCCTTTGGTTCTTCTGCCAATCACCTTAAATCTGTGTCCTCTGGTTCTCCATCCTTCCACCAATGGGAACAGTTTCTCTCTATCTACCCTGTCTAAACCCATCATGATTTTGAACACCTCTATCAAATCTCCTCTCAACCTTCCCTGCTCCAAGGAGAACAACCACAGCTTCTCCAGTCTGTCCACGTAACTGAAAATCCCTCATTTCTGGAATCAGTCTCGTAAATCTTTTCTGCACCCTCTCTAAGGCCTTCGTATCCTTCCTAAAGTGCGGTGCCCAGAATTGGACACAATACTCCAGTTGGGGCTGAACCAGTGTTTTATAAAAAGTTCATCAAAACTTCCTTGCTTTTGTACTCTATGCCTCTATGAAGCCCAGGATCCCGTATGCTTTTTTAACCTTTCTCAACCTGTCCTGCCACCTTAACTGATTTGTTCACATATACCCCCAGGTCTCTCTGTTCATGCAACCCCTTTAGAATTTCACCCTTTAGTTTATATTGCCTCTCCTCATTCTTCCTACCAAAATGTATCACTTCGCACCTTACTGCGTTAAATTTTATCTGCCACGTGTCCGCCCATTTCACCAGCCTGTCTATGTCCTCTTGAAGTCTATCACTCTCCTCCTCGCTGTTCACTATACTTCGAAGTTTTGTGCCATCTGCAAATTTTGAAATTGTGCCCTGTACTCCCAAGTCCAAGTTATTAATATATATCAAGAAAAGCAGTGGTCCTAATACCGACCCCTGGGGAACACCACTGTATACCTTCCTCCAGTCCGAAAAACAACCGTTCACCACTACGCTCTGTTTCCTGTCACGTAGCCAATTCTGTATCCATGCTGTGACTGTCCTTTTTAATCCATGGGCTTCAACTTTGCTGACAAGCCTATTTGGCATTTTATCAAACGCCTTTTGGAAGTCCATGTACACCACGTCAGCCGCATTGCCCTCATCAACCCTCTTTGTTATCTCATCAAAAACTCGATCAAGTTAAATACAATCTGCCTTTAAGGATTCCTTGAGGGATCAAGGGATATGGGGAGAAGGCAGGGACAGGGTACTGAATTTGGATGATCAGCCATGATCTCATTGAATGGCGGAGCAGGCTCGAGGGGCCGAATGGCCTACTCCTGCTCCTATCTTATATGTTTCTATGTAGCAAATCCGTGCTGGCTTTCCTTAATTAATCCACACTTGTCCAAGTGACTGAAATTTTGTCCCTGATTATCTTTTCTAAAAGCTTCCCCACTACCAAGGTTAAACTGACTGGCCTATAGTTGCTGTGTTTATCCTTACACCCTTTTTTGAACAAGGCTGCACCATTTGCAATTCCCCAGTCATTTGGCACCACCCTTGTATCTAAGGAGGATCGGAAGAATATATATATATTTTTTTATTTGTTTATGGGATGTGGGCGTTGCTGGCAATGCCAGCATTTATTGCCCATCCCTAGTTGCCCTTGAGAAGGTGGTGGTGAGCCATCTTCTTGAACCGCTGCAGTCCGTGTGGTGATGGTACTCCCACAGTGCTGTTAGGAAGGGAGTTTTGACCCAGCGACGATGAAGGATCAGCAATATACTTCTAAGTCAGGATGGTGTGTGACTTGGAGGAGAACTTGGAGGTGGTGGTGTTCCCATGCACCTGTTGCCCTTGTCCTTCTAGGTGGTAGAGATCGCGGGTTTGGGAGGTGCTGCCGAAGAAGCCTTGACGAGTTGCTGCAGTGCATCTTGTTGATGGTACACACTGCAGCCATGGTACGCCGGTGGTGGAGGGAGTGAATGTTTAAGGTGGTGGATGGGGTGCCAATCAAGCGGGCTGCTTTGTCCTGGATGGTGTCGAGCTTCTTGAGTGGTGTTGGAGCTGCACTCATCCAGGCAAGTGGAGAGTATTCCATCACCCTCCTTACTTGTGCCTTGTAGATGGTGGAAAGGCTTTGGGGAGTCAGGAGGTGAGACACTCACCGCAGAATACCCTGCCTCTGACCTGCTCTTGTTGCCACAGTATTTATGTGGCTGGTCCAGTTAAGTTTCTGGTTAATGGTGACCCCCAGGATGTTGATAGTGGGGGATTCGGCGATGGTAATGTCTTGACGAGTTGCTGCAGTGCATCTTGTTGATGGTACACACTGCAGCCATGGTACGCCGGTGGTGGAGGGAGTGAATGTTTAAGGTGGTGGATGGGGTGCCAATCAAGAGGTGGTTAGACTTTCGCTTGTTGGAGATAGTCATTGCCTGGTACTTCTGTGACGCAAATGTTACCTGCCACTTATCAGCCCAAGCCTGAATGTCGTCCAGGTCTTGTTGCATGCAGGCATGGACTGCTTCATTATCTGTGGAGTTGTGAATGGCACTGAACGCTGTGCAGTCATCAGCGAACATCCCCATTTCTGACCTTATGTTGGAGGGAAGGTCATTGATGAAGCAGTTGAAGATGATTGGTCTGAGGACACTGCCCTGAGGAACTCCTGCAGCGATGTCCTGGGGCTGTGATGATTATGGCCTTTAATGCCCATTATCAGCAGATTCCAGGAACTTCAGACTGAGTGAGAATTTCTGTATCCCGGAGGTTGCTGGGCTCTCCAAGGGCATCATCCTAAAGCAATCAATGAAAGTCAGAAGAACTGTAATAATATGCAAACAAATCTGTATAGTCAATCCTGTAAGGTTTTGAATAAAAATACAAGATGTTATTTTTCACCTGTTCTCAATGTATAGATATGGTGTGATGTAAATCTGATTATAATAGTGGAAAATCGTTAATTGATACTGATAATCTACTCACACTGAATATAATGGCCCAGAAATTCGGGTCGGGGGCTTCCCGTGGGTGCAAGCCCCTGACCTGCACTTACCTTGCGCGCCGACCGTTGAGCTGTAGGGCCCCGTGGAATTCTGATCCTGGGCCTGCTCCAACTGCCGGCACGCAGTGCTTGCGTATCCCAGGGGCGCAGTTAGTTCGAAGCGTCCCCTAGGATCACGTGGGCCATGGGGAGCCAATCGGAGCAGGGAATGCTTCATTCATAAGTTTGACAGGAAGTGCTGTCAAACTTAGAAATACTACGAGTCTCAAAACATCACTAAATCTTCAAATAAATTTTTTTTAAATCACATTTTTTAAATAAACTATAAATTACATGAAATAACTATTTTAAACAATAATTTAAATTTTTGAAAAAAATAATTTTATTTTCTAACGGGGCTAAAAATAAACTTACCTTTCTTTAAAGAATTAAAAAATAATAAACCTGTGGAAAAAATGTTTTAATATTAATTAATTCACCACTTACCTTGTAAAAAGCAGGCCTTGCGACTGCTTTTTAAATGTGTAACTTCTGGAGACTTACCTTCCCGGGAAAACCTGGAAAAAAACGTAAGTTCGATGCGCACGTGCTGCCTCTCCCACGCACGCGTTCAACCTCTTAACCCCTGCTTTGAGGGGAACGGAAGTGCCGGTTTCCCGCGCATGCGCAGTGCATGCAGGAAACCGGCACTTCCATTGGGCTTACGGGTGAGTACCCCGTGCGTACTCACCCGTGGAGACCCGAAGTTCTGGGCCAATGTGTTACATCTTTCTCTGTTTTATATAAGACTCATCAATGTTACTTTAGCTCCTGGACGAGTCTCAGTGGACCTGCAGCCGTCCAGCAGCAGTATGGCTTAATTCTACTGTTCAGGTGGAGTGTGAGTGGTGATAAATGTTACTGTCAGGGCGGTGTTTAAAAGTTGAAGGATTTAATAGGCTAGATACAGAAAAATTATTTTCTGTGGTGGGGAAATAATAAAATTAGGTCCAGGCCATTCGTTAGTGAAGTCAGGAACTACTTTCAACAGATCTTCCTTTCTCTCCTGCACTTGTCTAGCTTCACCTTAAATGTATTCATGTCAACCATTCCAACAGGACGATTCACAGACACTCGCCTGGATTTCCCTCTCTGGTTCTTTGCTGTTAATAAATTATGCTGAGCCTGCTCTTCTGCCCACCCAACCGCTGACCCTGGTGAAATTTCTTCAATCAGCTTACTTCGAATAATGAAAGCAGTTCCCCCAGTGGAATCTCCTCCTCTGACTGCGAGCTCACCACTCGGTGAGGGGTGATGGCCTGCTGCTGCAGGATTGGGTTAAAGCGTTCCTGTGTTATGCTGAAGCATGGTGGTAAAGAGAACTTGGCAAGCCACCCAATAGGAGTTGGAAGGAAGATTGTAGCTGCACTAAAGCTGTTTTGCGGGCAGAATTTATTTCTGGCAAGGTTTGGAAGTGGCTTTGTTGAGCAGACAGGAACATAAGAAATAAGAGCTAGTGTAGGCCATTTGGCCCTTCAAGCCTGCTCCGCCATTCAATAAGATCATGGCTGATCTTCGACCTCAACTCCACCTTCCTGCACTATCCCCATATCCCTTAATTCCCTTTGTTCCCAAAAATTTATCAACCTCTGTCTTGAGCATCCACAGCCCTCTGGTGTAGAGAATTCCAAAGATTCACAACCCTTTGAGTGAAGAAATTTCTCCTCATCTCAGTCCTAAATGGTCTACCCCCTTATTCCAAGACTGTGACCCCTGTGTTCTAGATTCCCCAGCCAGGGGAAACATCCTCCCAGCGTTAACCCTGTCAAGCTCTTTAAGAATTTTATATGTTTCAATTAGATCACCTCTCATTCTTCTAAACTCTAGGGAATATAGGCCTAGTTTACAGATAGGGCAATCTCCTCATCCCAGGAACCAGTCTAGTGAACCTTCATTGCACTCCCACTAAGACAAGTATGTCTTTCTTCAGGTAAGGAGACCAGAACTGTACACAGTACTCCAAGTGTGGCCTCACCAATGCCCTGTATAATTGTAGTAAGACTTCTTTACTCGTATACTCTAAACCCTTTGTAACAAAAGCTAACATACCATTTGCTTTCTTAAGTGAATGTAACTCAGGTGAGTTGGTACTGAGAAAGGTCTGTACATGTTGGCATCTTTGTGGTAGGACGGGGGAAGATAGAGACAGGACTCTTCATGCAATGGGCAGATGTGGTAGTCAAGAGAAGGTCTCTATATCAGGTTGGCATGAATGTCTCCTGCAGCTAGCAACAGGTTCTCCTCCATTCTCTTCATGCTGCTGCTGATTGAGCCCCCTACTGCCCTTGGATGCCACCCATCTCTGGGCCCTCTATGACGAGGCTTCTTTGAGAGGCAAAGTTGTGAAGCATGTAGCAAACCATCTATCATTGAGACCCTCACCGGGCTATATTGTAGGGCAGCCCCAGACTGAACCAGAACATCTGAAACATAGGATCATAGAATCCATTCAGCTCTGTGAAGGAACTATTAGTCCCATTCCCCCGCTCCTTTCCCATAGCCCTGTAAATTTCTCCTTTTCAAGTATTTATCCAATTCCCTTTTGTAAGTTACTATTGAATCTGCTTCCACTGCACTTTCAGGCAGCGCGTTCCAGATCACAGCAACTTGCCGCGTAAAAAAAAAATTCTCCTAATTTCCCCTGGATTTTTTACCAATGATCTTAAATTCATGTCCTCTGGTTACCAACCCTCCTGCCAATGGAAATAATTTCTCCCTATCTACTCTATCA
The DNA here is from genome assembly GCF_052327205.1 of Somniosus microcephalus. Lineage (NCBI taxonomy): Eukaryota > Metazoa > Chordata > Chondrichthyes > Squaliformes > Somniosidae > Somniosus > Somniosus microcephalus. The sequence goes on from NC_141014.1 coordinate 22,317,423, forward strand.
AAACCCCTCAAATGTTGTTTTTAGACTTCCAATAGTGTGTTCTGTGGTTAATCAATAGACCTCATTATACAGTGGTGCTGCTCAGTGGGTATCCTGGGACAGCACACAGGTTGGAGAACCATGGCTGAAGAAGGTAGCCTCCATCTCCCAGGATCCATGCAGTAGAGACTTGCCTTTCCAGTTGAACAAATGCACTGCCTTAATTGCAGGCACCGTGGCAAGTGCTAGGGAGGTAAGCATTGGCACCATGATGCAGTGCTAACATAAGAACATAAGAACTAGAAGCAGGAGGAAGCCATACGGCCCCTCAATAGAATCATGACTACATCATCTCCACCTTCCCGCCCTAACCCCATATCCCTTGATTCCCTTAGTGCCCAAAAATCTATTGATCGCTGTCTTGAATATACTCAACGATGGAGCCTCCACAGCCCTCTGGGGTAGAGAATCCCAAAGATCCACAACCCTAAATGGCCAACCCCTTATCTTGAGACTGGTTACAAATGAGGTGGACATTGAATGAGTGGAATCCTATCCTGTTGATGTAGTGATGGTATTGATGAAGGGAGTGTATATGGTCACAGAAGTGCCATCTATGACTCTTTTTACTTTGGTGTATCCTACCACTCAGTAAAATGGCAGGACGCTACCTTCTGCCTTTAGCAACGAGCAACTCAGGACGTGTGTTTCATGCGGACTTGAGTTATGGCAAGTGTTATTGAAGTGGTAACAATGGAAATGGGACATATGACCTCACCACATCATTAATAGGTCTGGTGGATTCGACCTTCGAAAATCTAACCATTGGTAAAGTGGATTTCGGAATCCACTGAAATGGACCTCCATCCCATTGTGGAGAAATTAGTGGTTCAAATTATCCAATCCTATTAGTAACAGGTGGACGTATGATGGTAGCAGGCCCAGACCTCCTTGCTAAGAGAGCACGTGCGATGGCAAAGATGCCAGATCCAATGTACAGTGATGAGTAGCTCGATCGGGTTGACTGTCAAGCTGGCATTCGATAAGGTGCCACATAAGAGGTTGTTGCACAAGATTAGGGCTCATGGCTTAGGGGTAATATATTAGCATGAATAGAGGATTGGTTAACGGACAGAAAACAGAGCCATAGAGTTATACAGCACAGAAAGACGCCCATCGTGTCCGCGCCGGCCATTAAGCCCGGTCTATTCTAATCCCATTTTCCAGCACTTGGTCCGTAGCCTTGTATGCTATGGCGTTTCAAGTGCTCATCTAAATGCTTCTTGAATGTTGTGAGTGTTCCTGTCTCTACCACCCTTTCAGGCAGTGAGTCCCAGATTCCAGCCACCCTCTGGGTGAAAAAGTTTTTCCTCAAATCCTCTCTAAACCTCCTGCCCCTTACTTTGAAACTATGGCCCCTCTACTAAGGGAAATGTTCCTTTCTATCTACCCTATCTATGCCCCTCATAATTTTGTACACCTCAATCAGGTCCCCTCTCAGCCTTCTCTGCTCTAAGGAAAACAACCCCAGCCTGTCCAGTCTCTCTTCATAGCTGAAGCGCTCCAGCCCAGGTAACATCCTGGTGAATCTCCTCTGCACCCTCTCCAATGCAATCACATCCTTCCTATAGTGTGGCGACCAGAACTGCACACAGTATTCCAGCTGTGGCCTAACTAGCATTTTGTACAGCTCCATCATAACCGCCCTGCTCTTATATTCTATGCCTCGGCTAATGAAGTAAAGTATCAAATGTACCTTTTTAACCACCTTATCTACCTGTCCTGCTGCCTTCAGGGATCTATGTATATGCACACCAAGGTCCCTCTGATCCTCTGTTCTTCCTAGGGTCCTACCATTCATTGTGTATTCCCTTGCCTTGTTAGTCCTCCCAAAATGCATCACCTCACACTTTTCAGGGTTAAATTCCATTTGCCACTGTCCTGCCCATCTGACCAACCCGTCTATATCGTCCTGTAGCCTGAGGCTTCCCTCCTCACTATTTACCACTCCACCAATTTTCGTGTCATCTGCGAACTTACTGATTATACCTCCTACATTCATATCTAATTCATTAATGTACACTACAAACAGCAAAGGACCCAGTACCGATCCCTGTGGTACACCACTGGACACAGGCTTCCAGTCACAAAAACAACCTTCGACCATCACCCTCTGCCTCCTGCCACTAAGCCAATTTTGGATCCAATGTGCCAAGTTGCCCTGGATCCCATGGGCTCTTATCTTCTTGACCAGTCTCCCATGCGGGACTTTGTCAAAAGCCTTACTGAAGTCCATGTAGACCACATCAACTGCACTACCCTCATCCACAAACCAAGTCACCCCCTCGAAAAATTCAATCAAATTGGTCAGACATGATCTCCCCCTGACAAAGCTATGCTGACTATCCTTGCCTCTCCAAGTGGAGACTAATTCTGTCCCTCAGAATTTTTTCCAATAATTTCCCTACCACTGATGTTAGGCTCACTGGCCTGTAATTCCCTGGTTTATCCCTACTACCCTTCTTGAATAATGGTACTACGTTAGCTGTTCTCCAGTCCTCTGGTACCTCCCCTGTGGCCAGAGAGGTTCTGAAAATTTGTGTCAGAGCCCCTGCAATCTCCTCCCTTGCCTCACACAGCAGCCTGGGATACATCTTGTCTGGGCCTGGGGATTTATCCACTTTTAGGCCTGCTAAAACCGCTAGTACCTCCTCCCTCAATACTAATTTGTTCAAATATATCACAATCCCCCTGCCTGATTTCTATGCCGACATCGTCCTTCTCCAGTGAACACAGATGCAAAATATTCATTTAAAACCTCACCTACATCTTCCGGCTCTACACACAGATTGCCACTTTGGTCCCTAATGGGCCCTACTCTTTCCCTGGTTATCCTCTTGCCCTTAATATACTTATAAAACACCTTGGGATTTTCTTTTATTTTGCCCGCCAGTGTTTTTTCATGCCCCCTCTTCGCTCTCCTAATTTCTTTCTTAAGTACCCCCCTGCACTTTCTATACTCTAGGGTTTCCACTGTTTTTAGTCCTTTGTATCTGCCAAAAGCCTCCCTTTTTTCCCCTAATCCATTGTTGTATATCCCTTGACACCCTGGGTTCCCTGGGCTTGTTGGTCCCACCCTTGACGGGAACATGTTGGCGTTGTACTCTCTCTATTTCCTTTCTGAAAGACTCCCACTGCTCTGATGTGGATTTTCCTACAAGTATCTGATCCCAGTCCACTTTGGCCAGATCCTGCCTTATCATATTAAAATCAGCCTTTCCCCAATTTAGAACCTTTATTTCCAGTCCATCTTTGTCCTTTTCCATGACTGCCTTCAATCTCACCGAATTATGGTCACTGTCACCAAAATGCTCCCCTACTGACACTTCTACCACTTGCCCGGCTACATTTCCTAGAATTAGGTCCAGTACTGTCCCCTCTCTTGTAGGACTGTCTACATGCTGGCTCAAAAAGCTCTCCTGGATGCACTTTAAGAATTCCGCACCCTCTAAGCCTTTCACACTCTGACTATCCCAGTTAATATTGGGGAAGTTGAAATCCCCCTACTATTATTTCTACACTTCTCTGCGATTTGCCTATATATCTATTCCTCTATCTCCCCCTGACTGTTTGGGGGCCTATAGTACACTCCCAGCAAAGTGCTTGCCCCCTTTTTGTTTAAGTTCTACCCATATGGCCTCATTAGAGGAACCTGTTAAGATATCATCCCTCCTTACAGCAGTAATTGACTCCCTGATTAATATTGCGACACCCCCTCCTCTTTTACACCCACCTCTGTCTCGCCTGAAGATTCTATACCCCGTAATATTGAGCTGCCAGTCCTGCCCCCCCCTCAACTATGTCTCTGTGATAGCAACAATATCATACTCCCATGTGTTCATCAACACCTTCAATTCATCTGCCTTACTCGCAAGACTCCTTGCATTAAAATAAATGCCATCCAGCCTTGTCATACTCCCTTGTGCCATTACATATTTGCTCTGCCTTCCAGGCTGACTTGTTTTTTCCTCTATATTTGACTGTGCATCACCCCCTACTATAGCTCCACTCCGTATCCCATCCCCCTGCCAAGTTAGCTTAAATCCCCCCCAACAGTAATAGCAAACCTCCCCGCAAGGATGTTGGTCCCGTTCTGGTTCAGGTGCAACCCGTCTGACTTGTACAGGTCCCACCTTCCCCAGAAGCAGACCCAGTGATCCAGGAAACTAAAGCCATCCCTCCTGCACCAACTCTTTAGCCTCACATTCATCTGCTCTGTCCTCCTATTTCTATACTCACTAGCACATGGCAACAGGAGTAATCCAACGATTACAACCTTTGAGGTCCTGCTTTTTAATCTGCTACTTAGCTCCCTAAATTCTTGTTGCAGGACTTCATCCCTCTTTCTACCCATGTCGATGGTACCAATGTGAACCACGACCTCTGACTGTTTGCCCTCCCCCTTCAGAATGCCCTGCAGCCGTTCAATGACATCCTTGACCCTGGCACCAGGGAGGCAAGATGCCATCCTGGAGTCACGTCTGTGGCCACAGAAACGTTTATCTGTTCCCCTTACGATAGAATCCCCTATCACTATTGCTCTCCTACTCTTTTTCCTCCCCTCCTGTGCAGCTGAGCCACTCATAGTGCCACGGACTTGGCTCTTGCTGCATTCCCCTGAGAAACCATCTCCCCATCAGTACCCAAAACGGAAAATCTGTCGGAGAGGGGGATGGACCCAGGGGACTCCTGCACTACCTTCCTAGTTCCTTTACTCTGTCTGGCAGTCACCCATTTCCTGTCTGCCTGTGCACTCTTTACCTCGTTAAATGTGCTATCCACAAAGATCTCAGCTTCGCTGATGCTCCACAGTGACTCCAGCCGCAGCTTCAGCTCCGAAATGCAGATTGCGAGTAGCTGCAGCTGGAGATACTTCCTGCACATGTGTTCACCGTGGACACCTAAATTGTCCCTCACTTCCCACATAGCACAGGAGGAGCACTCCACGCTGCCGAGCTGCCCTGCCATGTCCTACCCTTAATTTACTCCCTTTACTTCCAAGAATATTAAATACGCTCAGGACCTTACGTCCCTTTAAACACTACTTACTCTAAACTAGGGACCTTACTTTTACTTTAACAACTGGAATGTAGAAACACTCACCGCTGGTTCTCTGTCCCCTCTTGTGCAGCTTTTTAGCTGCTGCCCTCCTGGAAGCTGACAAAGATAGAAAAAGAACGACTCGACTCGACTCGACTCGCAGCTTAACACTCTGTTCCGATCTGCACTCCGTGACAAACTATACTCTAGCCTCCCTTATTTATACTGCTGAGATTTAAATAAGTGAGCTCTCTGGCAGTTACAGAACCAGATTAGACCAGTTAATTAATTAATTACTCTCACCTGCGCTCCAGCACAGAGCTTTCTTAGCCCTGCCCAAGCCTGGAAGAAACTTAAAACTTGAAACAGTAAATTTAAATTTAAGTTAAATGCTAATTGCAAGCACACAAGACTAGATTTAATAAAAAAAGAGATTAACCTTTAAGATTCACTCCCTCACTCACCAAACTCGCAGCCATGATCTTATTGAATGGCGGAGCAGGCTCGAGGGGCCGATTGGCCTGCTCCTGCTTCTATTTCTTATGTTCTTATGTTCTTATGTTAACACTCTGTTCCGATCTGCACTCCGTCCAGTAGGAATAAGCGGGTCATTTTCAGGATGGCAGGGTGTAACTATTGGAGTGCTGCAAGGATCAGTCCTTGGGCCTCAGCTATTCACAATCTACATCAATGACTTAGATGAGGGGACCGAGTGTAATGTAATGTTAGCTAGGAGGGAAAGTAAGCTGTGAGGAGGATGCAAAGAGACTGCAAAGGGATATAGTTAAGTGATTAGGCAAGAAAGTGGCAAATGGAATATAATGTGGGGAATTGTGAAATTATCCACTTTGGTAGGAAGAATGGAAAAGCAGAATATTTTTTAAAAGGTGAGAGACTAGTAAAATTTGGTATGCAGAGGGGTTTGGGGGTCTATAGTAATCTGGGATGTAATGTTTAAGTTATCCACCAGATGGAGCCAAAGATTAAGGTATCACATTCACCAGTGTTTAAGGTAATGGGTCATGTAGTCAATGTCCTGGTACACCAATTATTAAGGTAATGTGGCATTGCATTATGGGTATGACTCACAGGTGAATCCTCCATCTTGGTGCTCATGCAGTAAGAAATGGTGTTTTGCCTCCAGCTGTAAGAGATATGTTTCTCTGCTACACCGTGTAATAAACAGTTGGGTTTTGTTCCTAAGAACTCGCTTATCTCAGTTTCTGACCGTACCACTCGGACATCACAGGGTCCTTGTACACAAATCACAGGAAGTTAACGTGCAGGTACAGCAAGCAATTAGGAAGGCAAATGGTATGTTAGCCTTTATTGCAAAAGGGGTTAGAGTAATTATATACGGCTTCGGTGAGACCACATCTGGAGTACGCTGTACAGTTTTGGTCTCCTTACCTAATGAAGGATAACCTTGTGTTGGATGGTGAAAGTTCACTAAATTGATTCCTGGGATAAGAAGCCTGTCCTATGAGGAGAATTTAGAAGAATGAGAGATGATCTCATTGAAACGTATAAAATTCTTAGAGAGCTTGACAGGGTAGATGCTGAGAGGCTGTTTCCCCTGGCTGGGGAGTCTAGAACTCGGGGTCAAAATCTTAGGTTAAGAGATTGGCCATTTAGGACTGAGATGAGGAGAAATTTCTTCACTCAGAGGGTTGTGAATCTTTTATATTCTCTACCCCAGAGGGCTGTGGATGCTCAGTCGTTGAGTATATTCAAGATTGAGATCGATAGATTATTGGGCACTAAGGGAATCAAGGGATATGGGGATTGGGCGGGAAAGTGGAGTTGAGGTCGAAGATCAGCCATGATCTTATTGAATGGCGGAGCAGGCTCGAGGGGCCGTATGGCCGACTCCTGCTCCTATTTCTTATGAGCTTATATTCTTATGCATGGTTCCACGTGGTCCAGAATATTCACACTTCCGGGTTGGCAGGATTTATGTCTGGCCATTCCCACTGTCCTGTACGATGCAGAACGTGAAGTGGCGAGAAGCACAGAACATTGCACCCATAAGACTGGAGAAGGACGGGTGATAAACATACTGTCCTCCCTCACTGGAATACGGCATCGTAACAAGTGTGCCTGACCATCCCACCTTCTCATGAGCTTGCAGTGAGTTACTGAGGAGCTGACTCATTGCATCGTCTTCTATGTAAACTCATTCTTTCTCAGGAACCCAAGACTGTGGGACTCCGCACCTTCCTCGGACTTCCCTTCTCCTTGCCGACTTTTAAATCCTGAGCTGTGTATCACTTAGTCGCCACTGCCTCTTTTCTCTCGTCTTCTCTCCTACGTCCTTCAGCCCGAGTGCCATCCTGCAGAGTGGGCTTCAGACCACCAACAAGTTTCTCGATTTGAAAGAAGGGAGAGGACAAGATATAAATGTAAGGGGCACTGAAACCGCTGCGAAATAGGAATCCACCAGAGAGTTTGTGGAAAAGCCCCGGCTCCTGCAAACAGCTGGTAATGTTTCATTGTCAGGGAGCTGGTTAAGCAGGAACCTTATCATGTTCCAGTATTCGGTCTCCAGCATCTGCCACAGTTACCTCTTACCATAAGATATTAATTTTCATTAACCACCACCAGTAGTTTTTAATTAGATTTGGCTGAGCAGTATATAGTTATAATTATTGTGTGTCTCGTTGTATTAATCCGAGGCCTAAGCAGACTGAGCAGAAATTCCAAAATGTTTACAGTACACTGTTTGTGAAAGCCTTTTGAGTAACCTGCTTATTGCCTACACTTAAGCCATTGTAGAGTCTGTAAATCTAAGGCCATTAGTCTTCCAGACAAAGAGGCTGAAGGTTTGTATCTTACAAGATATTTATTCAATGCTTAGGACTGTTTTATTCTGCAGCGAGTGGAACGTGTGGTACTTGGGACTATGGATTCTGACAGCCAGCATACTGACTGACCGCTCGCCATCTTTCAAACCCAACTGATGGTGAACAGTTGTGGTGAAGGATCTTCTCTCCCCTTTGCTAGTCAGGGCATAAACTGTATTCCACATGGACAATCTTACGTCAGCTCCCAGTGGCACCATTAAACAGCCCGAAAGTGCCCTCAGCATTCAACAACAACGACTTGCATTTACACGGCACCTTTAACATAGTAAAAATGTCCCAAAGCGCTTCACAGGAGCGTTTTCAGACAATATTTGACACAGAGCCACATGAAGGAGATATTAGGACAGGAAAGAGGTAGGTTTTAAGGAGCCATTAAAAGGAGGAGAGAGAGGAAGAGAAGTGGAGAAGTTTAAGGAGGGAATGCCACAGCTTAGGGCCTAGGCAGCTGAAGGCACAGCCGCCAATGTTGGAGTAAAGGAAATCAGGGCTGTGCAAGAGGCCAGAATTGGAGGAGCGCATGTTGTGTCGTTTTTCACACTGAGAAATGGTAAGTAGAGGGAAGTGTAAATGTCATATCAGTGCGGGAGCGCAGAGCTGTCCAACCGAGATAGATATCACTTCAAGACCACCAACATCCTCTTCCCTTTAGACCAATGGATATTTATTCACCACAAGGTCACCATGTCCTCCTCGCCAGCTAGACTCCCAAGGGATAGGGCAGTTGGATATTAGTGGCGACTTGACGTCATGTTCAATTCTGGAGTCTCAGAATGGGTTTCTTGCCGATCAGCTGTAAATATCACAAGGAGAAACTGCCCAATAAGTGGTCTTTTTGCAAGAGCTTAAGATGCGTAAGTGTCTTCAAAAGAATGAAAGAAAGAATTTGCACTTTTGGGTGAGTTGGGTGTTAGGTTGGGTGAATTGACGCACCAGTGTGGTGCTGCACTGTCGCAGGTGCCATTTTATGGATGAGAGGTTAAACCGAGGACCCATCTGCTCTCTCAGGTGAACATAAAAGATCCCGCGGCACTATTTCGAAGAGCAGGGGAGATCTCCCCAGTGTCCTGGCCAACATTTATCCCTCAACCAACATCACTAAAAAAACAGATTATCCGGTCACTCAACTCATTGCTGTTTGTGGGGCCTTGCTGTGCGCTTTCCTACATTATAACAGTGACTACACTTCGAAAAAGTACTGCATTGTCTGTGACGTCCTGGAGTTGTGAAAGGCGCTATAGAAATGTAAGTTCGTTCATTAACAAAATGGTCCAAAAAAAGTCTTTGGAGCTTCCATGATCCTAATTCTTACACACGAGGAATGTAACAAGCTATCCTCTGCACAGTGTGAACATCACAAGGTTGTCACACTGTGTGCTGCCTCACAGCTGGGAATGTAAGCCGCTAATTGCCAGTACTTCACATTTTCCACACTCTGAAATTGATTAACCAACTGTGAATGAGACAACAATTAAATAAATAACCAGAGGTAGATCAGACTAAAATAAGCCAGCTTGGTACTTTCTGCATTTTTCTTTAACATATGGACTGCTCGCTGCTCCTCTCGCTCCTTCCTCTTGGGCATCCTACCTTCACCCTACCATTGGTGCCCGTGCCTTCAGACGCCAAGGCACCACACACTGGAATTCCCTCCCCCAAACACCTCCGCCTCTCCCCCTCCCTCTCCCCCATTAAAACCCAAGCATTTGGTCATTCCTCCTGAAGTCCCAGCCCTTGAGGAGGGTTCGCGCCTCCCGCCCGATGGTATCGGCTAGCTGCCCAATCGTTTTAGCCTAGATTCGCTCAGCGGGGGCGGAGGGGCCATCCGCCAACCCTGCGAGGTCGGGCAGTTCCACAAGTCAGGAGTAACGGCTGTGGGTTCTTCCCTTGGCCCTGGATCCTAACGCCCTGAAGAGTCGTCACAAGAAGTAACATTTGCCAGGCCAAAGTTCAGGGGTCAACTGATAACTGAACAAAACAGACGTTAACGGGACGACAGTGGCCTCAAGCCAGATTTAATCACCGCCCCATTAACCCCGACCATTGGCACGTTGCCACTTTGACAGGGGCCTAGTGCGGGGCGACCAGACCGTCTGCCTGTTTCAGGCGGGCGGCCCCGTTTACTTTGCAAATCGGAGTCCTATGATGTAAGAACACGAGAACATAAGAAATAGGAGCAGGAGCAGGCTATTCGGCCCCTCGAGCCTACTCCGCCATTCAATGAGATCATGGCTGATCTTCTGCCTCAACTCCATTCACCGGCCCTATTGCCATATCCCTTGATGCCCTTACCAGTCAGAAATCTATCAACTTCAGTTTTGAATATATCCAATGACTGAGCCTCCACAGCCCTCTGGGGTAGAGAATTCCAAAGATTTCCCACCCTCTGTGTGAAGAAATTTCTTCTCATCTCAGTCCTGAATGGCCTACCCTTTATCCTGAGGCTGTGGCCCCTGGTTCTAGACTCCCCAGCCAAGGGAAACATTTTCCCAGCCTCCATCTTATCAAGCCCTGTAATAATTTTGTATGCTTCAATGAGATCCCCTCTCATTCTTCTGAATTCAAGTGAATACAGGCCTAGTTTATCAACTGCTTCTCATACGACAGTCCCGCCATCCCAGGAATCAATCCCGTGAACCTTCATTGCACTCTCTCTATGGCAAGTATATCCTTCCTTAGGTAAGGAGACCAAAATTGTACACAGTACTCCAGGTGTGGTCTCACCAAGGCCCTATATAATTGGAGTAAGACTTCTTTACTCATGTCCTCAAATCCTCTTGTAATGAAGGCCAGCATACCATTTGCCTTCCTAATGGCTTGCTGCACCTGCACATTCACTTTCATTGACTCATGTACAAGGACACCCAGGTCCCTTTGAGCATCTGCATTCCCCAATCTTTCATAATTTAGGAAATACTCTGCCTTTCTGTTTTTTCTACCAAAGTAGATAACTTCACATTTATCTACATTATATCTGCCATGTTCTCGCCCACTCACTGAGCCTGTCGAGATCCCCTTGAAGCCTCTTCACATCCTCTTCACAACTGACACTGCCACCTAGCTTTGTATCATCAGCAAATTTGGAAATGTTACATTTAGTTCCCTCATCCAAATCATTGATATAGATTGTGAATAGCTGGGGCCCAAGCACCGATCCTTGCGGTACCCCACTAGTCACAGCCTGCCATCCTGAAAAAGACCTGTTTATCCCTACTCTTTGTTTTCTGTCTGTTAACCAATTCTCAATCCATGTTACCCCCAATTCCATGTGCCCTAATTTTGTTCACCAACCTCTTGTATGGGACCTTATCGAAGGCCTCCTGAAAATCCAAATACACCACATCTACCGGTTCCCCTTTGTCTACTCCACTAGTTACATCCTCAAAGAACTCCAAATGTTTGCCAAACAGGATTTCCCATTCATAAATCCATGTTGACTCTGCCCAATCTTACTATTAGTTTCTAAGTGCCCAGTTATTGCATCCTTTATAATAGATTCCAGCATTTTCCCAACTACTGATGTGAGGCTAACAGATCTGTAGTTCCCCATTTTCTCTCTCCCTCCTTTCTTAAATAGCAGGGTTACATTTGCTATCCTCCAACCTGCAGGAACCGTTCCAGAATCTATAGAATTTTGGAAGATGACAACCAATGCGTCCACTATCCCAATAGCCACCTCTTTCAAAACCCTAGGATGTAGGTCATCCAGTCCTTGGGATTTATCGACTTTTAGTTCCATTAATTTTGCTAGTACTGTTTTTTTACTAATAATAATTTCTTTAAGTTCCTCATTCTCGCCACACCCTTGGTTTTCTCGTATTTCTGGGAGGTTTTTTGTATCTTCCTCCGTGAAGACAGAAACAAAGTATTTATTTAATTTCTCTCCATTTCCTCATTCCCCATTATAAATTCTCCCATCTCTGACTGTAAAGGACCTACATTTACCTTCGCCAGTCTTTTCCTTTTCACATATCTATAGAAGCTTTTACAATCCATTTTTATATTTTTCACTAGTTTGAGCTCATATTCCATTTTCCCTTCTCTTTATCAATTTCTTGGTCCCCCTTTGCTGATTTGTAAAAAGATCCCAATCCTCAGGCTGACCGCTTTTTCTGGCAACTTTATAAGCTTCCTCCTTTGACTTAATACTGGCTTTAATTTCTTTTGTTAGCCATGGTTGGATCACTTTTCCTTTTAGGTTTTTATGCCCTAGAGGAATATATGTTTGTTGCAAATTATGCATTATTTCCTTGAATCTTAGCCATTGTATGTCCACCTTCATACTTTTAGTGCAGTCTCCCAATCTACCATGGCCAACTTGTCCCTCATACCCTTGTAGTTTCCTCTGTTTAGATTGAAGACCTTAGTTTCAGATTGGACTACATCACTCTCAAACTTAATGCAAAATTCAATCATATTATGGTCACTTATCCCTAAAAGCCCCTTTACCACAAGATTATTGATTAGCCCTTTCTCATTACACAGTACCAGATCCAGAATAGCCTGTTCCCTGGTTGGTTCATCCACATACTGATCCAGGAAACCATCTCGCATGCATTCCAAGAATTCATCCTCCTCACCATTAGTGGTAATTTGATTTGCTCAGTCAATATGTAGATTAAAGTCCCCCATTATTACCGTATTGCCCATGTTACATGCACTTCTAATTTCTTGATTGATACTGTGCCCTACATTACCACTACTGTTTGGTGGCCTATACACAACTCCCACCAATGTTTACCGCCCTTTGCTGTTTCTTAGCTCCACCCAAACTGATTCCAGTTCTACATCACAATCTGCCGAGCCAAGATCTTTTATCTCTACCGTACCAATCTCATCCCTTATTAACAGCGCTACGCCACCTCCTTTTCCTTTTTGTCTGTTCTTCCTAAATGTTGAGTACCCTGGAACATTCAGTTCCCAGCTTCGGTTACCCTGCAACCATGTCTCTGTAATGGCAATTACATCATACCCATTTACTTCTATTTGTGCCATTAATTCATCCACCTTGTTGTGAATGCTACGTGCACTTAAATAAAGTGCCTTCAACTTTGCCTGTTTAATATTTTTCTGCACCGATACCTTCTTTGCTGTTGGCCTTTGTTTCTGCTCCCCACTAGTTTTGCTGACTACTTTTCTAACTTGCACTTCCAGCTTTGTTTCTCTCTGTTCTGGGCCCACACTTAGGTTCCCAACCCCCTGACAAACTAGTTTAAATCCTTCCCAATGTACCTAACGTCAGCGAAGATCCCATCATTATCAGGGGCAAAGAACTCAGCTTCCTCAAATAATAAACAAAGGCACTTCAAGAGAAAAGGGCGTTAAAATGAATGTGGCGGAAAGTCTGCAGGGGGTTCTGTGGGGAGAGCGGGGCAACCCACAGGTAAATGGCAGAGTGGCACTGTGTTGGGTTTCTGCTGTGTCTGGGACTTTCCTCAGGGGCCTTGAAACAGTACCTCCAACCTGTCTTTTACAATGCAGACGACAGCCTGGGGGGTGAGTGCTCCCTCAGCCAATGGCTCCCACTCCCGGACTCGGGTACCAGTGGTGGCTGGTGTGTCAAGTGAGCGGAGGCATATGTTGGCCCCACCAGTGGATCGGAAACCCTTTCTTGCAAAAATCATGCCCTCAACTTTGGTAACACTCCCTCACCATGGGCGGGCAGGCAGGCGCTGGAATTTACAGCAGTCCTGGTCAGACGGGCACCCAGAGTGGCGCTTGTGCCCACCGACCCCGCGTAAATGTGGCGCCCTTCCAGTGACCCGACAAATTTGGGCAGGGTCAGCACTGGCGGACAGCGCCGGGTGCAGTCCCAGCGTAACCACGGAGATCATGGAGCTTCACGGCCGAGGACTCCTTGGAATAATTGGATATTTTTTAAAGGGCTTTGATTGGTGACAGCAGCATAAAATGATATCAGTATTTACTTCAACGTTGTATTCTACATCAAGCAGCCTGTACAACACGGTGGCAATGGAGCTCACTGTGGTCATTAATGAAAATGCCTATCTGGAACTCGGCCTCTGTTACTCGCGCTGTCTCTTGTGCGGTATTACATGGAGGGTGCAGTCACTGATCCCGCTCTCCCAATTATCATCGGTACTTCAATTCCTTGATCAGACCCCATCTGGAGTATTCAACCTCAGGAAGGATATAAAAACAGAAAATGCTGGAGATACTCAGCAGGTCAGGCAGCATCTGTGAAGAGAGAAACAGAGTTAACGTTTCAGGTCGATGACCTTTCGTCAGAACTGGAAAAAAGCAGGAAATGGAACAGATTTTTAAGCAAGTGAAGAGGCTGGGAAATGGGGGAGGGGATGAACGAACAAAAGGGAAGGTCTGTGATAGGATAGAAGGCAGGAGAGGTTAAGAGACATTAAGAGATATTCAAGGCGAGAGGAGATGGTAATGGGACAGGTTAAGAAACAAAGGATGGCTCTAGATGAAGGATATATTGGCCTTGGATGGGGTACAGCGCAGATTAACCAGAATGATATCCGGGGCTAAAAGGGTTCATTTATGAGAACAGGCTGCAAAAACTTGACTTGTATTCCCTTGAGTTTAGATGTTTGAGGGGGTGATCTGATCGAGGTGTTTAAAATGTTAAAAGGATTCGATAGGGTAGATATAGAGAAGCTATTTCCTCTGGTAGGGGAGGCCAGAACAGGGGGCCATAAACTTAAAATTAGAGCCAGTCCATTCAGGAGTGAAATCAGGAAGCACTTTTTCACAGAAAGGGTAGTGGAAATCTGGAACACTCTCCCCGAAATGGCTGTGGGACTTTCAAGACTGAGATCGATAGATTTTGTTGGTTAAGGTTATCAAGGGATAAGGAACAAAGGCGGGTAAATGGAGTTCAGGTGCAGACCACTCCACCTAGGGTCTCGCCACTTCGCCCCGCCTGGGGTATCCTCTGTTCGTTGGCTCTTGTCTTGGCCTCACCCCACCTGGGGTAACCTCTGCTTGGATCCAGATCCTCCTCTCGTGGGCCACTGCTGCCTGGTGCCTCTCCAGGGTCAGCCCTTGCTCCTGGTGCTCTGCAGCCTAACTCTCATAAATGGTCCCCCTTTTATGCCACTTTTGAGGGCTGTTACAAGGGTCAACATTGACACAGGTATCTACCCTACTGGGGTCTTTCCAAAGAGTGGGGTGGCCAATAGGGTGTCAAGTTTCTTTCAAGGTGCAGATCAGCCATGATCTCATTGAATGGCAGAACAGTCTCAAGGGGCTGAATGGCCTCCTCCTGTTCCTATGTTCCACACATCTACCCATGAAAACAAGTCTTCATCATTTACCTGTGCATTGTTGAGGAAGCTCAAATGACAAACAACAGCTTGTATTTATATAGCGCCTTTAACATAGTAAAACGTCCCAAGGCGCTTCACAGAAGTAATATAAGACAAAACATTTGACACTGAGCCACATAATGATAAATTAGGGCAGGTGACCAAAAGCTTGATCAAAGGGGTAGGTTTTAAGGAGCGTCTTAAAGGAGGAAAGAGAGGCAGCAAGGCTGAGAGGTTTAGGCAGGGAATTCCAGAGCTTAGGGCCTAGGCAACAGAAGGCACGGCCGCCAAAGGTTGAGCGATTATAATCAGGGATGCTCAAGACGGCAGAAATAGAGGAGCGCAGATATCTCGGGGGGTGGGGTTGTAGGGATGAAGGAGATTACAGAGATAGGGAGGGGTGAGGCCATGGAGGGATTTGAAAACAAGGATGAGAATTTTGAAATTGAGGCATTGCTTAACCGGGAGCCAATGTAGGTCAGCGAGCACAGGGGAGATGGGTGAACGGGACTTGGTGCGAGTTAGGACACAGGCATCTGAGTTTTGGATGACCTCAAATTTACGTAGGGTGGAATGTGGGAGGCCAGCCAGGAGTGCGTTGGAATAGTCAAGTCTGGAGGTAACAAAGGCATGGATGAGGGTTTCAGCAGTGGATGAGCTGAGGCACGGGCGGAGACGGGCGATGTTACGGAGGTGGAAGTAGGCGGTCTTTGTTATGCTGCGAATATGAGGTCGGAAGCTCATTTCAGGGCCAAATATGACACCAAGGTTGCGAACAGTGTGGTTCAGCCTCAGACAGATGTTAGGGAGAGGGATGGAGTCAGTGGCTAGGGAACGGAGTTTGTGGCGGGGACCGAAAACAATGGCTTCGGTCTTCCCAATATTTAATTGGAGAAAATTGACACCTGAATGTCAGGCCTACCATCTGAACCCGGCTATCACCCAGCCTGCATTGTGGGCACAGGCCACCTCCAGTTGACGTTGATTCGCATTGTTAGCACGGAGACATATGTTCTATAACTGTCCATCAAAGGCCAGATTTCAACCAGCTACGCACCACATTTTTGTTAAAACGAATTTTAGTCCACTTTCCAGCACTGCCTCCTCGCCATAAAGAGTTAAAACATTCTGTGACGAAAGCACCCAATAATATATTTGCAGCCAGAGCCAGTGTTGAATATTATTCAATGTGAACCAACTCCCGCGGGCAGCTGCCTTTGCCCGCCCTCCATTCTTCACGCTGACAGGATTAGCAGGAGGTGAAAGAACAGCAAGAGGCTTTAAAAATTCACAGGGCGATAGCAGGCCGCTGGCAGAGCAGTAATTGACAGCCACCACATCTTGAGCCCGAACTCTCCTCACAATGAGCAGGCTGGCCCCACACCATAGTACTTTACAGTTTTGTGTACTGGAGGATGGCCTCAGTGTCCATTTGGTATGGCATGCCCACTGGACGCAATGCAGCCCCCTCCCTCAGCTGCCAGTGTGGCAACTCTTTCTCGCGCCACACGTTGAAACAAGCTGCTCATTTTCACCCATCTCAGAAAGGATGAAACACCACAAAGATTTAAAGACAAGACCGACTGGCCCAAACTCGCTGAACTGTTCTGATGATTCACTTCAACATTATTGGGAATACCAGAATCTTTATATATTATAGGGGACAGCAGCCCCTGTGTATATTATAGGGAATAGCAGCCCCTGTGTATCTTATAGGGAATAGCAGCCCCTGTGTATATTATAGGGAATAGCAGCCCCTGTGTATATTATAGGGGACAGCAGCCCCTGTGTATATTATAGGGAATAGCAGCCCCTGTGTATATTATAGGGAATAGCAGCCCCTGTGTATATTATAGAGAATAGCAAATCCTGTGTGTGTTATAGGGAATAGCAGCACCTGTGTATATTATAGAGAATAGCAAATCCTGTGTGTGTTATAGGGAATAGCAGCACCTGTGTATATTATAGGGAATAGCAGTTCCTGTGTGTGTTATAGGGAATAGCAGCCCCTGTGTGTGTTATAGAGAATAGCAGCTCCTGTGTGTGTTATAGGGAATAGCAGCCCCTGTGTGTGTTATAGGGAATAGCAGCCCCTGTGTATATTATAGAGAATAGCAGCTCCTATGTATATTATAGAGAATAGCAGCCCCTGTGTATATTATAGGGAATAGCAGCCCCTGTGTATATTGAAGAGAATAGCAACCCCTGTGTATATTATAGGGAATAGCAGCCCCTGTGTATATTGTAGGGAATAGCAGCCCCTGTGTATATTACAGAGAATAGCAGTCCCTGTGTATATTATAGAGAATCGAAGCCCCTGTGTATATTATAGAGAATAGCAGCCCCTGTGTATATTATAGGGAATAGCAGCCCCTGTGTAGATTGTAGGGAATAGCAGCCCCTGTGTATATTGTAGGGAATAGCAACCCCTGTGTATATTATAGGGAATAGCAGCCCCTGTGTATATTACAGAGAATAGCAACCCCTGTGTATATTATAGGGAATAGCAGCCCCTGTGTATATTGTAGGGAATAGCAGCCCCTGTGTATATTACAGAGAATAGCAGTCCCTGTGTATATTATAGAGAATCGAAGCCCCTGTGTATATTATAGAAAATAGCAGCTCCTGTGTATATTACAGAGAATAGCAACCCCTGTGTATATTATAGGGAATAGCAGCTCCTGTGTATATTGTAGGGAATAGCAGCCCGTGTATATTGTAGGGAATAGCAGCCCCTGTGTATATTACAGAGAATAGCAGTCCCTGTGTATATTATAGAGAATCGAAGCCCCTGTGTATATTATAGAAAATAGCAGCTCCTGTGTATATTATAGGGAATAGCATCCCTTGTGTATATTATAGAGAATAGCAGCCCCTGTGTATATTGTAGGGAATAGCAGCCCCTGTGTATATTACAGAGAATAGCAACCCCTGTGTATATTATAGGGAATAGCAGTCTGTGTATATTATAGAGAATAGCAGCCCCTGTGTATATTATAGAGAATAGCGCCCCGGTGTATATTCTATGGAATAGCAACCACTGTGTGTATTATAGGGAATAGCAGCCCCTGGTGTATATTTTGGGGAATAGCAGACCTTTTAGATGTATCAGAGAATAACATCTAATTGTCCAGAGACAGCTAAAAACTCAAATGTGTTTGCTTCATTTGTTTGTTGCACGCGTTCCGAGCCCCTGCACTGGCCCCTGAAACGATGAGGGAAGTCGGGCTTCATTCCTCTATTACGAGCCCTGGGTAACCCTTGCTGTATTCAGGGTCCAGCTCTCATGTCGATGTCCTGTTTGCATCAACAGCCGGTCACACGTGACTTTTATCCTTTCTCTCACAGAACAGAGTTTGCCTTGAGGATATTTAGATCGATCGTACACACACATCTCCCAGTCCACTTGGTTAGAATGAGCAGATCTTTATAAATGATATTTATCTTTCCCATCCAATAACCAAAGATGGTTTACTCTTGAAATAAAAACAGAAAATGCTGGAAATATTCAGCAGGTCAGGCAGCATCTGTGGAGAGAGAAACAGAGTTAACGTTTCAGGCTGATGACCTTTCATCAGAACATGTCCTTGTCTCTTCGCTTTAAAGAGGGGCTGTCACCATCAGAATCACTTATGAAGATGTGGTCTCACAAGGGCTGACACCGGTCATCGACCTGAAACGTTAACTCTGTTTCTCTCTCCACAGACGCTGCCTGACCTGCTGAGTATTTCCAGCATTCTGTTTTTATTTCAGATTTCCAGCATCCACGGTATTTTGTTTGTGTATTCTGGTTTATTCTTGTATGAACCAACCCAAAGTGATCAACCTTGGGTGCTAGGAAAGAGAGGATTTGTATCTCAGGCACCCAGCATCAGCCCTGGTGAGTCTACCTCTTCACCAGTGATTCTGATGGCGACAGCCCCTCTTTAAAACGGAACCTGATGGTGAGACATGGACCTTGAATTTCCGTTGTTTCTTCAGGGTTTCTGAGGATCCTCCACCACATCTGGAGTACTGTGTACAGTTCCAGGCACCGCACCTTAGGAAGGATGTATTGGCCTCGGAAGGAGTGCAACGCAGATTCACAAGAATGTTACCAGGGTGCCAAGGATTAAATTAGAGATTTAAGGAGAGATTACAAAAGCCAGGCTTGTATTCCCTGGAATATAAAGGGTTAAGGGGTGATTTGATTGAAACTTTTCGAATTTTGCCAGGAATCGATAGGGTAGATAGAGATAATTTTTTTCCACTGGTGGGGAATCTAGGACAAGGGGACATAACCTTAAAATCGGAGCCAGGCCATTCAGAACTTCAGGAGAGAAGTTAGGAGATGCTTCTTCATGCAAAGGGTGGTAGAAGTGTGGAACTCCCTCCCACAAAAAACAGTAGATGCTCGCTTAATTAATAATTTTACATCTGAGATTGATACATTTTTGCTAGCAAAGGGTATTAAGGGATACGGAGCCAAAGCGGGTGAATGGAGTTAGGATACAGATCAGCCGTGTATCACTGAATGGTGGAACAGGCTTGAGGGGCTGAATGGCCTACTCCTGTTCCTATGTTCCTCTTTAAAATGGCAAAGGTTTAAAATGGATTCCAGGCCAAGAGATCCTCTGAACTGTGTACTAACGTCAAGACTCCTTTAAAATAAAGTCTGATAAAATCAGAAATTGGTGTTTCTCTATGTTGGTATTTGATCAGAGGTAGTAAATAGCGCAGAAGTCCGGAACGCTATTCCAGGTTAAAATATCGCAGTAGGGCAAGATGGCACAGATTCAAACTGGAGACAGCCACATTTAGGGCAGATGTTGGGAGAACACTATGGGGGTGAAATTGGGTGCCTTTGCGCCTCCCATTAGCGCCCCTGGGGGTGGCTTTGCGACCGGGCGCGACGCTGACATTGACTCCCGCCATATTCGGCGGGAGTTTTGCGGCAGCGCTACAGCATTACGCCCTGATCTCCTTTGCTCGGAGACCGTGACGTCATCACCATGCGCATCGCCCCGGTAGCGCCCCGGACCCAAAATTGACTTCCGCCCCTCTGCAGCAGCGCCGGTCGAAAACACCGACAGCTGCAGAAGGCATGCGTCGGGTGGGCGGCCGCTTCGGGGGCGATGGTGGTCGAGGTAAGTAAAGAAAAAAAAGTACCTTTCTGCTTGAGTGCCGGGCTGATCGCGCGGGATCGCGGCTGCCTTGGTGGTCCAGGTAGGTACTTTTTAAATTGCGGCGCCTGCAGCGATGGCCTTTCCCTTTAAAGGAGAGGAGCCTTTGAACGCGGCAGCGGTGCACGGCCCAGTGTGCAGCGCTGCTGAAGTTTCCGCCCCAGTCTGCGACGTTAGCACCCTACAAAGGAAGTGGAGGGCTTGATGTAGCGCTCCACTTCCCTCTTGGGGCACGAAAACTCAATTTCGCGGTGGTTAGTGCTCAGGCGATGTTAGCGTCCCAACATGGTCGATACCGAATTTTTCCCCCGACAGATTTATCAACACTTTGAATGGGTTTCCATGTAGGACGGTGGAAGTGAAATTCTGGACCTGTGGAACAGTTGGATGCTATGAGGAGCACTGTAAGTTTACATTGGATGGTTGACTTTAAACGGGCTCAATAGCCACAATCTGCTGTATCTAATAGCCAAGAAAGATGCACTAGCATTTTGAAGTGTTGGAGACTTTATTTTTTGAATATAAAGTGACAAGAAATGATTTCCAATAGAAAAAAGAATCTTTCTCTATGTACAGATTTTTACATAGCAATGTCTCTGTGTATTTTTTTTTTAAAACAACCGCACCGTAGTTATATACAGAGGAAAATATTGTGGAAGAAACCGGACAGTTTGTCTCGCGCTTCCCATTCTTTTTCAATTTTGGGCTTTTATTTTTCTCGTTCGCCCCCCCACCCCCCCCCCCATTTTCTTTTCTTTCCAAATAAAGCGGCAAAGGTGGAAATTAGAGTGTCTGCAGAGCCGAGCAGAGAGAGAGAGGAAAGGAAGCCAACCAGGTGGGTCCCCCCACTACCCGCTCTCGGCAGGTTCAATCGTCGAACCCCCTTAACTCCACCCCCGGGCCACCTGGAGCTTAGCCACACATCAAATGAAATAAGTGAGAGGATTGCAACTTTGATCCGTTCTGAGCCAAAGGATGTTCTCAAAGCAAGCGCAGCACAGGTGAAATGCCATAAAGTGCATCCTCCAACCTGCCCCAATTTCAGAAGAACTCCCTTTTCTGCCCTCCTCCCAATTGCACTAAGTGCGGTGTTTCTTCTACCCATCCGGCAAGGAGCACTGCCTGATATTAGCAACGCAATCCCATGAAACACCTATTTTGTCAATGGTTCTTTCATGAAATAGCAGATAGGGGAATTTTATCCCCACGTGATAATGAGCGAGTTATTAATATCAGGCAGCCCACCTTCCAGGCGCCTGCCTTTGTGTGGGATCTTTAAAAGGAATTTCACCTCACGCTGGTTGGCTTCTGAAATGGTTCCTCAAATTGCTATCAGCTTGGCCCTTGCCCAGCAAACTGGTGGCTAGTAAGAGCCCAGATGAATACGTATTTGTGCAACACACCTACACATCATGTGCCTATTTAAAACAATAGGGTTCAATGACTGCAAAGTGCAGCATGTAGAATGTGTCCTTTGACTCAAAAGCCCCCGCCCTCCTGGGTAGGAGTCCGACTTCATGCCCGACACATTATGTCATTGCTGGTGAGGGTGTCCCCATCCAGGGGAGGGAAGAGGGAGGAAATTAGTGTCAATTTGTTGCAGTGACAGTGCACCTCTTTCTCACTGAATTGCACAGTGGCGCTGACTGGGAGGTCGAGAAGTCCTGTGGGCCCAGTTCAACCTGCCCTCCTGACCAGAGGAGGTCCCAATATTTGTCATTGGGTCGAGTTTAATTATAAACAGAAAGCTTTTGGAAGTCGGTTAGTGACTCTGCTCTATTCCTCTTCCGAATGAATTTTGTGCCGTTAACTCTAACATCGTAGACCGATGTCACTATGAAGCCTGACGCCAAAGACCTGAAGTCTAAGAAGATACTTAGAGATAGCGTACAGTGCATCATGTTGACCCTGCATGATGTCAGGCTCACGCTAATAACGCCGCCAAGTCTTAGATGCCTACATGAAAGGAAATATTTTTGGAGACTTGGGGGGTGGAGGCGGAGAGGGGGGGCACGCGGTGTTGGGGGGAGAGAGCAGGAGTCAGAGGGAGGGCCAAAGGCCTTAAGACTAACAGAGATGGATGGAAACTGTCACTGATCGGTGTTTTCAATATTTAGTTCATTTTTGTGAAGTGGGGGTGGCGGGGTGGAGGTGGGTGTGTTACACTACGTAGTAAAGGTTTCAAAGGAAAGCTTCCACTTCAAGTCCCAAAACATTTCAGCGTAGAAATCACTGGAAAATGCAAATAAAAAGCCGTCACAATCTCAACGAAGGAAAGGTTATTTCTAAAATGATCTCACATAACACGCACAGCATAGTTCATCTCAGTACCTGAATTTAAAACCTTTAACAACTGCAGGAGGAGGGGCCAGACCATTCCATAAACCAAGGCCTAGTTTTGGGCACAGGCCCTTGGAGCCAAGGCAAGGCCCTCTTTAGTTTCAACCCACCCCCCTCCATTCAGTTAGCAAATTGGAGCGTTAATTAAAAAAAGTCATTCTGAGCTACCTAAAATCCTGATATATATATGTACAAGCAACAAATTAAACACTGTACTACAAAGCTACCTAACACTGATATCAATTTCCCCATGAACTACACAGTCTCTTGTTTAAAAAGTTTGAAAACCAAACAATACTTTCCTCTTGAGCTAAAATGGCTTTGGGCTCCATTTTCAAAATGCTGCCGGGTTTGCCTGGCTGGTTGTTTATGTTTTTTTGTTAAAAGCTCTCTGCCTTGTGCTATTTGTTTGGAGCAATGTCGTGTGGCGGTAAAAGGGGGAGTGGGGGGTGGGCACACATGGGGGAGGGGAGGAAAGGCCCATCCCACCGCTAGCAGGAAGAGAAGCCACTCAGCAACAAAGCAGCTTTCCGAAGCTCTGGCCGAAACTCAGCAACAGGCTTGGCTGAGTTGGAAACGGAGACGGGGGGGTGGGGGAACGCAAAATAAAAGTAAATATTTGAAACATTCTCGTGTATTAAAAATTAATTAAAAAAAATCCCTATCATTTGATCAGCCTGGTTTAAAATTCAGTGTATTTCCTTTGGGGGGTGGGAGCGAGGATGAGCGAAGTTGGCGTTTAATCTTTGAGCGTGTCAACCACGTAACTTCTGCTCAGAAAAACAGTTTGAGGGAGGAAAACAAGCTATCATTTTAGCAGGCTGACCAAGTGCGATTTTTTTTCTTTTTAAAAACAAAATAGAAACTGTACCACTCAACCTCAACTTGTACGAAACAAAGCGTAAGCTTTTAAAAATAGGGCCCATTGTGCCTTAAGTGTACAGAATAGGTACATGGAGTACCTCGCCTCTAATATACCAGAGGGTATAACAGGCAGAGTTACTGGGTAGAGGTCTGTGCGCTCCGCTCAAATCTCACAAAAATCTATTAATTTTGTCGGCCAACAGCAAACCATATTCCAAGAAATAGTCAGGAGAATGAAAAGAAGCAGGCAGTCATAGACAAGCGTGAGAATCAAAGAAAGGGACACTTACACGCATGCATTCACACACATGTATGCGCATAGGCTACATACACGGAGGTATCCATGTGTACGGAACATGCACTTACATATTCAGACACATTTGCACATGTACATGCATATGTGCATACACATTCGTGCATGCACGTGTGCACCCATACTCACATATGTACATGCATACACACAGACACATATGTGTGTACATACATGTACTCGCATCAGCATGCACACTCATACACGCCACATGTATGTATGCAAACACACGCACACTCCCAATGAGCTACTATTGTTGTATTCAAGTGAGCCCTGGTTCATCAGACAACTTGGCAGGGAAACAGAAAACACATTCAGAGCTCAGCAAAGTAAAGTAAAGGCAAAATTAATAATAGATCAAAGAGAATAAGGATACGTGAAGGAAGGAGAAAGGAAGTGAAGGAAAAGAGAGAAAAAGGATTGTCCATTTGGGTCTGTTGAGGTCCAATATGGTTTGCTGCAGTGGAACATGAATCGGAGAGGAGCACTGGAATGGAAATGACCCGGCCACAAATTGCTCAATGGCTGGAGAGAGCACACCCTGTTGACCCTGTAGAAAATGTTTACATTACATAGTGCAGGATTTGCATCATCAGAACATAAGGTTCTCCCTCATAGTCAGAGGTCGAAACTATCAGCGCCCTAACAGACACAGAGACCTCAATCTATACAGGAGGGTTCCGAATTTGCACAACTCAAGAGGGCTACAAGACCTCGCGTGGAATCAATAGTTAGCACAGGAACCGCAAGTCATCTGGTTTAGGTAGGAGTGAGTGAGCATGAGGTTAAAAATGCCCAGCCCAATTTGACGAGGTCAATACTATAAATGAGAACTGATGCCATGTTTAAAATGATGATGAGGTTCAGGTTCACTGTCCAGGGTCCTGAAATCTATGCTATTGTACTTTGGAGATGATTGCAACGCTACCATTTTACTCCAAATGGGTCCTCTTCCTTCTTGCCTGCATGCGCACGACTCCAGGGAGGCCCAGCATATAAAGTGCATGATTATTAGGTATCGGTTTATGATCTATTGACAGCATCAGAATTTTTGCAACCTCTGGACATAATACAATCTGGGACAAACTCAACTGGCGCCAGCAGGCAAGAATGAAGGATGCGAGATGTTGGTACTGGCGGGGAGAGAACTTTCAATTATCTATTTTAAACCTTCTCCAAAACAAAGCTTCACACTTTCAGAATAATCGGGCCCAGCGGGCATAGTCCATTATTTGAAGACCTAACTGTTGAAATCTTTCATTTTTTTTTTAAACATAGGATCACATTCCTCCTTTAAGATCACCTAGTCAAGTATTGTACCATATATACTGTAAGTCTGATAGCCCATTCATGTCACTCTCAGGCTCTGAGCTTGACTGTTCTTGGTAGGCCTGCTTAGTTTCGACCCCTACTTATGGACAATCATTTTCAGGCAATAATGTGGACGCCTGAGCTGCCATATTGAAGTGTGCAGGTGTGTGTTACTGATGGACACTGCACAACACAAGAAAATTTACAAGATTCTGTGACCAAACACTATTAAAATACATTCTGAATGAGTCTATTTATGGATATCAGGACAGATTTCTTTAAAGGAACCATGCATTTCAAGATGAGAAATCAGGTCATCTGTTAAAGGCAACAATGGAAGCCAATCACTGCACAGTCCAATATGGCAGATCATCGGGGGCCCTTCAGTCCACTAAGACATTCTTAAGTATGGTCTACAGCCAATCCTTAATCAATCTTTATAATCACGCAATATACATTATCAATTCAAGTAAATTTTACAAATGTATTTCAGCGGCCCAGGTAGTCTATGAAGCTTGCTTTCTGTACATTTGTTTAGAAATCTCAGATGTACTTGGAGTTAATGACCAGGGAGGTTGTCCCCCTTACTCATTTTTCAAAAAGTGTAAACAAATCATAACACAACAGTTAAAGAGTATTTTCTTTTAGTACACCCTGTCTTGTTTTAATAAAAGTCTTAATCGAAAGCTATTTCTAAGTTTAATCATTTACAAAAAGAGCAAAATCCAAAAAGAAAAGTGTACTGGCAAAGTACTTAAATAAGAGATCATTGTTACATTAAGGCTCCCATCACAAGTCCTATGTACACAACTTGTTAACTGTTAGATCATTCCTGGCATTATGCCACTCCCTTGATTATTGGCCTCATCCTCTGACAGTCAAGCCTTTACATTTCTCAACTCACTACCTAACAGCACTGGGAGCACCTTAACCACACGGACTGCAGCGGTTCAAGAAGGCGGCTCACCACCACCTTCTCAAGGGCAGCTAGGGATGAGCAATAAATGCTGGCCTTGCCAGCGACGCCCAAATCCAGAGAATTAATATTTTTTAAAAAAAACATGGCGTTTGGAAAAATGTGGCTTCAAAATATGGCATCCCTGACAGACCAAACTTGCAGGAATCTAACAGTGGGTTCAGACTGTTCCATCAGCATTTAGATCCAAGATGGCTTGTGGCGCGAAATGAAGCATTCTGGAGTGAGAACAGCCTGTACATGTTACTGTGTTGCACAAGAACTTTTTTTTTTTTAACGTGCTTTTCTTTGCATACTCTTCAATAGTGATGTTGACCTAGGCTTACCAGCACAAGTGCCTTCAGTACCAGTCTACACTGCTGCGAAGGACAAGGGCAGTAATGTCATGGGAACACCATCACCTCCAAGCTCCCCTGCAAGTCACACACCATCCCCTAACGTGAACATACATTATCATTGCTTCATCGTCGCTGGGTCAATATACCGGAATCCCCACCTAATCCCAATGTGGGAATACCATCACCGCAAGGAATGCAGTGGTTCAAGAGGAAAGACAATTACAAGCTTCTCAGGGCAACTAGGGATAGGCAGTAAATGCAACCATGCCCGTGTTGCCAACATTCCCAGAACAAATAGTTAAAAAAAAGAGCGTTCTCCATATAATGTGGGATATACACCAATCCCTATTCTAGTCTTCTTCATATACTTTGTGATATATATTAATCCTCAATCCAGAATCCTTCATATTCTGTGTTTACACACACACACACACACACACACATATATATATATCTATAATATAAACCCCAATCTGCTATCTTCCATATAATGAGGGATGTACATTAATCTCCAGCCTAATAACCTCCATGTATCGGTTGCTGTTTATCAATCCTCATCACATATATATACTGTGGTGTATAGATATATATGAATCCCAATTCAAGTATCCTCTATACACTATATATTTCTACATCAATTCCCAATATGCCTAGTCCAATATCCTTGACAATATCCCCAATCTACTCTGTAATATGCATGTTCCCTGTCCCGTATGCGCCATACAGTATGTGACATACATAAATCTCCAGTCTAGCTGCCCCCATATACTGTTTAATATACATTTTTTGCACAGCTCTGGCTTGCAACGGTTAAGAAGAGGGCTGCAGATGGCCATGTGTGGCCTGCAACGAGAGATTATTTTGCAATCTGTACTATAATACTGTCAGTTATTCATCAACTGTTACCCGTTCATTTATAGGACCAAAACTACTGGCCAGGTCAGTGGCATAGACCATTTATTTAGGCATGACGCAGTGGGCACTGCCCAAACGTATCTGTCAGTGCCAGCTTCACTGGGTGGGCAACATTCTTTACAAGGCTAAGGATGAGCACACTCTACCAGTCCAGTTGTAGAGATGGAACAAAGGCAGACACAGTGTGAATGATATTTCTCCAGGGTTTCCGTGGCATCTCCACTGAATTTACAATGGGCGAGTGGGACAACCTCCCCAGAAATTCACCAGCAAGCTCCTGAAGTCAGGCTGCATCAATAGGCCTCATAATCACCGATGCCAGCATCGCAACTGATACTAAGGGGTAGAGAGCTGCCTGGGCTCCTTCTCAGGCCTAGACCCAAACTGAGAGGCCCAAAGCCAACCCAATATTGGGCCTCGGGCCTCGGGCCTCATTTACAGTTTATGGCCAACCTGTTGTGCCTCCACAGGCAGCTTGCGCACTTGAAGAGCACGAATGTCAGGCCTCTTTGCCTTGCCGGCAGCAGCCCAATAGTTAGTCCGGGGGTTTGGGGGGTGGCTGGCGGTTGAAGTGGGCAATGGGGGAAGAGGGGTGATCATGACGACTGTAGGGTCAGGGGAGCATCTGCTCCTCATGGCTCCACAGCAAGGTGTTTTGTAAATATTTTGCATTCAAACAGACCTTTAGTTGGCTGGAGACCCAGGCCTGACGCTCATCGCGACCCAGCTTCTGTGAGGGGGCCTCATAGAGGTATTAAGCAAGTGACCCAACCCTTGTTATAGCCGGACACCAGGGACACCTGAGAAATGGCACGACCCAATTCTGGCACGCCCGTTTTTCAGGCTAACTTGGGGCGGAGGACGTTGCCCCCCAAAATTGGGCCTTGTTTCACCCATTTGACACACATAAAATGGGTGAAGAGAGGTCCAATTTCTACCCCTTTGTAATTCGCCTCTCAAGACAGAGGTAGTCGGAGACAGGCTGTGATGCTTGCCGACCTTGCAGAGAGAAGGGAACTTGGTGCTTTCCCTTCAAAGATACAATTACTAGGCGCTCATCTTCAAAACACCTCCCAAAGTTACTCACACTTCAGAAACAGCATGCTTACGCAATTTAAACATAATTGTGTAAACCATTTTGAGACGTGTCAGTATCGTGTTTAGAAGTTTTAAAAAAGAGAACCAGTCATTGGCTGTCAGTTTCGTCTGACCTTGGGGAGAAGCTGGGTTTACAAGGAGCTGCCAATCTACAGAGAGACTTCTCGCAGCAATTGGTTTCTAACTGCCCATTGCCTGTGCCTATTTACAGGAAAATAGACCTCATGGCCTTAAAAAGGACACACAGGAGGTACACACGGTCCCACCTTAGCAGCAGAATAATGCATCGTGCCTTACATGGTATCGTGTTGCCATCCTTATAAGACAGCATCATCCTCTGACCTACTGTGAGCAATGCCACCGGGATCTACTAAATTCCTTTAATTTCAGCTTTACACTGATTACTGCGTCTAATAGGATACTGCTCCACTTGCCTCTGTCACACCCAAGTAACTGGCAAAGAATTTTAAAGGTAAATAGATTTAAAAAAAACGTTTTCCCCCACTCGGATCGATTCTCGGCCGCTTCAAGAGAAATAAATGCAAAAAATGCCTAACGGTGAGCATTGACAATCACCTTCACAGTTCCTCAATCAAAGATGTGTTTAAGGCCTACTTTTTAAGGCAGGGTTTTACATACTTAACGTCGGAAAGGTTCTGCAGATTTTGGCAGCCAATCAGAGCGCAGCCATCAGCTGCACCGTGCAATAAATATACGAGTGCGGCCCATATTCGCGGATACGGGCTTAATGTATTCGTAGGCCACTCCTCCGGCCGCCATTTTAGGGGATGCCTTAACATGAGGTAAATGAGATAATGTCTGCCTTAAGGCAGCAGACAGAAGCATTTCATTGAAGGCGTTCAGTATCCATCCACTAACAGCAACCTCCAGTCCTACTAGATAATTCCTTTTATTATTCATTCTCGGGACATGGGCAACCCCCGGTGACCACCCCCCCAGCCTCCCCACCCACATTGATTGTCCATTCTCTAGCGGTCCTTCTTCTAAGTGGGTGGCTGGGCCACTTCAGAAGGAAGCAAGAGTCAACCGCATCGTGTGGGACTGGAGTCACGTGTAGTCCCAGACTCCATAGGGGTGCCAGGCTCCCATCTCTAAAGGGCATTCGTGAACCAGTTGGGTTTTTAGGGTGATCCAGCAGCTTTTACCATCAAATTATCAACTTGCTATGGTAGGACTTCAACCCATGACCTCCGGGTTGCTGGTCCAGCCCCGTAATCATGACCCCTTGATCTGAGCTGCGGGGTCAGCTCTCATTTTAGTTCTCCGATAATGGGCAGAAACTCACGTCATTGCTTCCTTTGGGCTGGGTGATGGCTGGAGGGCCTTCCTACAGCGGGAGGCTCTAATCTAATCTGAGACGTGCGACAAGCTGGCAGTGCCCGCTCCCTCCACAATCTGCCCACCACTCAGCAGCTGATCTCGGAAAGCACACTGCTGCCAGGCATGAAGCAGGCCAAGTCATGGTGCCCACTTGTCTGAGTGAGGTGGTGTAGCAATTAGTGGCATCTGCAGTGAAAGTGAGACAGCTTAGGGCAACAAATTGGGTCAATTAGAAATATAATTAACTTGACAGCCCTTTGCATGAAAGGATTATCACTGCATCAGAAAAGACAAATTGTGCTTGCAGCCAAGAATAAAGAAACAGATTGTCCAAACAAACTGATTTAATCTAAGTATAATCTGTCCGTAAATACAATGTGGGGAGTCAGTGCCCTGGGGTCAGGGGGGGAGTCAGGGGGCAGCAAGTGCAGAATTGGGAGGCAGTGCCTGGATGGGTGAGTCAGGGGGCAGGAGATGTAGAATGCGGAGTCAGTGCCTTGGGGTCAGGGGGCAGGAGGTGTGGAAGGCGGAGTCAGTGCCTTGGGGTCAGGGGGCAGGAGGTGTGGAAGGCGGAGTCAGTGCCTTGGGGTCAGGGGGCAGGAGGTGTAGAATGTGAAGTCAGTGCCTTGGGGTCAGGGGGCAGGAGGTGTAGAATGTGAAGTCAGTGCCTTGGGGTCAGGGGGCAGGAGGTGTGGAATGTGAAGTCAGTGCCTTGGGGTCAGGGGGCAGGAGGTGTAGAATGTGAAGTCAGTGCCTTGGGGTCAGGGGGCAGGAGGTGTGGAATGTGAAGTCAGTGCCTTGGAGTCAGGGGGCAGGAGGTGTAGAATGTGAAGTCAGTGCCTTGGAGTCAGGGGGCAGGGGGTGTAGAATGGGAAGTCAGTGCCTTGGGGTCAGGGGGCAGGAGGTGTAGAATGTGAAGTCAGTGCCTTGGGGTCAGGGGGCAGGGGGTGTAGAATGGGAAGTCAGTGCCTTGGGGTCAGGGGGCAGGAGGTGTAGAATGTGAAGTCAGTGCCTTGGGGTCAGGGGGCAGGAGGTGTAGAATGTGAAGTCAGTGCCTTGGGGTCAGGGGGCAGGGGGTGTAGAATGGGAAGTCAGTGCCTTGGGGTCAGGGGGCAGGAGGTGTAGAATGTGAAGTCAGTGCCTTGGAGTCAGGGGGCAGGAGGTGTGGAATGTGAAGTCAGTGCCTTGGGGTCAGGGGGCAGGAGGTGTGGAATGTGAAGTCAGTGCCTTGGGGTCAGGGGGCAGGGGGTGTAGAATGGGAAGTCAGTGCCTTGGGGTCAGGGGGCAGGAGGTGTAGAATGTGAAGTCAGTGCCTTGGAGTCAGGGGGCAGGAGGTGTGGAATGTGAAGTCAGTGCCTTGGGGTCAGGGGGCAGGAGGTGTGGAAGGCAGAGTCAGTGCCCAGGGGTCAGGAGGAGTGGAAGGCGGAGTCAGTGCCTTGGGGTCAGGGGTCAGGAGGTGTAGAATGTGAAGTCAGTGCCTTGGGGTCAGGAGGTGTGGAAGGTGGAGCCAGTGCCTTGGGGTCAGGGGTCAGGAGGTGT
Organism: Somniosus microcephalus; assembly: GCF_052327205.1. NCBI lineage: Eukaryota > Metazoa > Chordata > Chondrichthyes > Squaliformes > Somniosidae > Somniosus > Somniosus microcephalus. The sequence continues at coordinate 22,348,843 of NC_141014.1, forward strand.
GGAATGTGAAGTCAGTGCCTTGGGGTCAGGGGGCAGGAGGTGTGGAAGGTGAAGTCAGTGCCTTGGGGTCATGGGGCAGGAGGTGTGGAAGGCGGAGTCAGTGCCTTGGGGTCAGGGGTCAGGAGGTGTGGAAGGCAGAGTCAGTGCCTTGGGGTCAGGGGTCAGGAGGTGTGGAAGGCGGAGGTAGTGCCTTGGGGTCAGGGGGCAGGAGGTGTGGAAGGCGGAGTCAGTGCCTTGGGGTCAGGAGGTGTGGAAGGCGGAGTTAGTGCCTTGGGGTCAGGGATCAGGAGGTGTGGAATGCGGAGTTAGTGCCTTGGGGTCAGGGGGCAGGAGATGTGGAAGGCGGAGTCAGTGCCTTGGGGTCAGGGGGCAGGAGGTGTGGAATGCGGAGTCAGTGCCTTGGGGTCAGGGGTCAGGAGGTGTGGAATGCGGAGTCAGTGCCTTGGGGTCAGGGGTCAGGAGGTATAGAGCTAGTTAGTAACATAGTGTAGAATGTCATAATGTGGGACTGCACCCGACCTGAACAGGCTGCTGAACATCAAATCGAGTGTAATCAATTCGAGCACGTGAAAACCTTAGCTGCCAACAGAGGGGATGGAAAACGCCAACTCGGATGGGGCCAGATTTAAAGCAAGGCAGAGAGGCCAATGTCAGTGTTCTTAACTCACTGGGTACTTTGTACACGTGAAGTTCTGGCTTTGGGCCTTGAAGCTGCAGCCCCGTTAAAATGAATGGAGCGCTCCTTGGTACAAGGACCACTGGAGAGGGTCCGGAGGGAAGGAGACCCAAAATGGCGGGTCTCTTTCGAGGCAAAGAAGTTTTTTTACTAAAGATAAATATTTTTGCACCGACTGGTTGTGAGATATTAATTATGAACACATCTGAAAATCTTTTGCCTGTGCCTTTGATGAAAGTGCTAATCTGTTCATTTTAAAATAATTTTGCCTCATTAAATAATAGAGAAATATCATGCGAGCATGTTAGTTACTAATGTTACCAAGCACGATTTCACATTTTATTTTTACATAAACATTACGGGAGCTTGTCGAACAACTTCCTTCCTATTGGCTTTCCTTCCACCCCATTGCTCTACCTCTTCAAAAGAGAAGACCACCCGAGGGTAAAGGGTTAATCTCGCTGCGTTAGTCAGTCAGAAGGAACGCCACCCTCTTCCTCCCACCATGGCATCATCACCACATGCTTGAGAAACTGTAAAATGTACCAATGAAGTCTTGGAAGTCTTCCAGTGGTCAAAATAGTTAAAAATACCAATAAAGTCCATTATGGTTTGTAGAAGATGAAAACATCATTTACATGGCTGCCACCCAACATCTAAAACTCTTCAACGCGATTATGCATTTTCAACAGAAAAAAAACCATCACCACTAATTTTTCTCGGCTTTCCAAAAATCTTTTTCATACGTAGATACTTCAAAAATCACACAAATGTCAAAAGCGTAAACGTTCCATTAAAAACTTCATAAAAACAGTCAAACACACTCTTCCTCATATATTGTACAGGTATCTATGTGCAGTCATACTATATACAAATTGAATTCGTCGAAGAAATCCCACCAAAGGTATAATAATGAGCGGTGTGCTTGAGTCCGCGGACGGCCGGTTCAGTCAGATGGGGGAACCATTGTCACGGGACTATTTGGAGCATGGGTCGCTGGGAAGCCATTCCCTGCACCCTAAGAGGTGAGTGGAAACCAAAGCATATAAAACTCTTGCTACACAACCAGGAAAAGAACTCCAGACATGGAAAGGCATCCTCAGACTTTGTGCTTCCTTGCCTCATTCAGTCAATGGTCCTGAAAACGACATCCCCATCTGGTATCCAATACATCTAGTTCGTCGCATATCTCCTCCTCTTCCCCTCCCAGTAAGATTAAAATTGTAAGACTTTATGAGGCTTGATGAGTGCTTTGTCCAGAATAGCACCCCCCACCCCCACCGTCACTCCCACCCACTCTTTTATTTTATTCCCCATCTCTCTTGAAGTAGTTCACAGTTCACTGTTCGTTCTGTTCTATGGCTTTTTTCCGCTGTACAGGACATCGGCCCAGAAATCCATTGGCACCATGCCCGTTTTACAACAGGAGTAAAATAGGTGCCTAAGTGTCCAATATGGTGGGCGATGCGCGTGCACATTTGACACCGCAAGTGCGCCACCCACCATTATTGATAATGACTCCTGTATTGGCGTTCAGGGCACATGCCTGAAACAGATAGGGGGCTTAATGCCTGTCTGACGCCCTCTTTTCAACTGAACTCCCCAATTCCACATTAAATTCATAAGCTGCTGTCGGCCGCCATTCCTCCCCTAGCCCCCACCCCATCCCGATGGCCTTCTCCCGTGACTCCTCCTCCTCCCTGGACTCTGCTTACCACCTGGGCTGCCGTCTGAGCCGGCCGATCTTCATCGTTCCCGGGACCGGCGAGCTGCCTTTGGGGCTGTGGCCTGGCACCGGCAGCTCGCTTGCCCAGGGAACAACCTCGATTTGGCCGACTTCTGAGGCCATGGTCTCAATGTGGGAGTTTGGACAATGAGGGCCAGCAGGGGTGATTCGATCGTATGGGGCATCGCAGCCGAGCACACTCACGTCCTCACCGGGTATCCACAGGAGCGCACGTTCCAGCGGATGTCGATGAGGAGTGGGAAAACCCCCCCAACCACTATGGCTTAGAGTGCTAACCAGGCATCACACCTGGGACCTCCCTAGATTGTAAAGTCAGTTCCCCTCTGATCCACCAAGGCGTGTAACTACCTGGCAACCTTGCCAGAATTGCCAAACTCTCCCTCCAGATACTCAAGTGACGGGGAGCTGTATTCCGGATGGGGGAGGGGATGGTGAATGTCCGCCCGTGATAACTTCAGCAGGCAAGCCACGGACGCCCCTGAAAACAGCATGCGCCGTATTTGTCTAGTATTTACGTAGCTCCTCCCCCAAAGTTACAGTGGACCCCACCACAGAAATGAACCTCTTGCACACTTTAGTGCACCAGGGTCCACTTGGCACAAGGCCAGGCATTACGACAGGCCCTCTGACAACACAACCCTAAGGAACTTCCACTCGCCACTACAGGTTGTACCGTTGCCAGGTTATGGCTGCATGTTTACTTGGTTTGTTCTAATTACATTCTTCAACAGAATGAAATCATAGGGGCAATTTTAACTTCATTTCCCCCCCCCACCCTGCAAAGCAACTTTGGTTGAGATCATCAGCCCCAGCAGAGACTGGGATTGAACCTGTGGCCTTCTAGAGCCTGGGAAAGCTCAGATGGACACTGGGCCATGAATTTAGCTTATGAGCCACAGGGGAGATCTTAATACCACTACATTTAGATTCTATTTCTTGTGTTCGGACTGTGGAGCTTCTCACCTCAATCAGTCTTCAAGTCCTCATAAAATCTACAGGCTTTTAAAAACCACAGCTCGCCATCATCTAACCTCACTTACTTCTTCCTTTACTTTGCCTTTTCTCCCACTGATGTCCTACAACATAGGCCTTGGGGCCGTCACCTAGGGTTCTCATTCGAAAAGAGCAGAATGTTTTTCTAACCCAAATCTATGCGAGCTCCTCGCCCTCTACTCCTTCTGGTGGATTCATGACATCAGCAGGTATCTCATCAACCATACTCGGTCGTCCTTTCATGGTAAGGGAAGGCCATTTAGCAAAGTAACAAGGTTCCAGCATTCAATTTATCACAAACTATCAGTGTAGTAGCTATCCACCCATTGTAACCCTTCGTTCAGTGCATTCTGCTTGCCTACTCATTCACAAAACAATTATCAAAATGCAGTGGCCAACCAATGCCGGTATTTACTGGGCCATCACCTTCTACCACTTATTCGCCCGCTGGTTGTAGACAAACCCAAGAACCACTAAAACTGAGGCAGTATTTGTGAGGTTAAGGTGTGCGTTGAGCCAAATGCCAGTTGTTCGTAGTCTGGTTGGTTCTGCTGCCCGTCAGCCAATGGGCGAGGGCAAGGAGGGACCTCTACAAACTCTAAACCATGAAGAGGTTGCCCACAGGACCAGAACAGTAACAAATAACACCCAGCCTACACCTTGCAAAGAACAAACATGTGTGTTAAACTCTTATGAGAATTAGAATATTTAACCAAGGGTCACATTTTACCTCTTATCTGTCAGCACTGTGTTATTAGTCTGGTATTCTTCTAAATCTATCACTATTGAAGCAACATCACCCATATGAAATATAATTGAAAAATACAATATGACAGGAGTTAAATGGCATCAACTTACAGCTAGGAGAGAACCTTCACAGCACAACCAGAAGCTCCTCTTTCTAGCCAACCTGAGCACTCCACAACCACTAACTAACCTTTACCAACAGAACTGAGAGGCTCCTGTCTAACCAGCTACCACAGGTCCTTAGGGCCCTGCAGTCAACTTAGGAAGGACGGGAGCTAATGACTATTCAGGTCAAGATTCACCTCTATTAGCATAATTTATTCAATGTCATACATTATGCTCAGACATGTGCTATAGTTGGGAGAGACACAGCACCCTTTAACTAAGGAGAGAAACAAACATCGATTGAATTCAGACTATCACATCAGTGATGGTGTATTATCAGATGTTCTCTCCCAGATGGGGAAGATATTCAAGGTAGTCTTTCCTGCCTGGCAATGAACATCATTGAAGTGCCATCAGCACTGCCACTCTCTGTTAATTCCTGATCTGAAATATCAAATACTACTAGATTGTAGTGCAATATCATGCTTCACTTCACTGCAATGAAACTTCACATCACGAGGCACTGGTGCAGTGAAATTATCATCTGGACCCTTGGAACAGCGAGAGACCCTCTTCATACTGATTGACAACTAGCAGGGCTCCTTCACAGAAAGGCCTGCGAGTACCTAATGGCAGTTGGTTACAGCACGGAAGGCGGCCATTCGACCCATCGAGAGTGGCAGTGACATCACACTGCAGGGACATCACAGTGACAGCGACATCACAGTGGCATCACAGTGGCAATGACATCACATGCGTTTCAAGAACCCACTGGCCTTGAAGTCCTTGAAGACTGTGTCAAGCTGGTTGTTTAAGGCGTGTGGCTATTGAATGCAAATGATGGTACTGCAAACAGTAAGTATGACCACATCTAATGTGTCATTAGATTCCCATCCGATTTGACGATAATTATGCCGTTGGGCAATAACATTAGCACTCACCGCAATGAAATAAAATTGTTTTTCCCAGTGCTGCGAAATAGAGCCTACACCTGGATTAAGGATTTACCCTCAACTATAGGCCTAACTATCACTGTGGTCATACTTATAGTTTGCGGCACAATCGTTTCGCCTTAGACAACCAGCTTGACACAGACTTCAAGAACTTCAAGTGGTTTCTTGAAGCAAGTGATCTCACTGCCATTGTGATGTCATTGTCTCTGTGATGTCACTGCCACTGTGATGTCACTGCTCATCACCATTGTGAAGTCCCAATGATGTCACTACACACTGTCATTGTAGAGTCACTGCAAACACGCACATGTATGCATGCACACATACACACATGCTTGCACACGCACGCGCACATCTGTGAATGCACACACATGTGCGCATGCGTGAATGCACGCACACATACACACCTGCATGCACACATACTCACACACGTACACACCACCACTCTGAGATCACTTGCTACAACCCACGTCCACTCCTGCAATAATGACTGCAGCTGGTGGTTTCCCAGAACCCTGGAGACAGAGGCATTCAGAATGAAGCCAAATGGGGTCTTCAGTAGTGAATGGGTTAATTCAGGTTTTAACTGTACAGTACTGGCACTGATATTCATAGTTACTATATTAATCATCACCCCCTACACAAAGAGGCATCGCCCGATGTAACTCGATACGAATGACATGCAGTTAGAATGTTGCCATATTGTATTGGACCAGACTTAACGTTCATCATGAAATCCAATTCCCTCCTGTAATAATGCATTTGAAAAACAATGTACCATGGTGTTTTGCATGAAGATCAAAAACATAAAAAATAGAAAAGAGCGGGTCCATCTGGATCTCCAGTATGTCGTCCATACCAGGACCTCCTAAACAGCCCCCAAACCAGGAGCAACTCCACCCTCAGACATCCGACTCGATGCTGGACAGTTTCTCGTATACGTGCCCATTGCTGGACCCGTTGAAAGCCCTGGGAGTCTTGTTATTTGCCACACACGCCGTCAGCTGGCTTCCTGTGCTCATTTCCTTCGGAAACCTCGCTGGCATGGCGTTGAGCACGGACGTGGCTGACTTGGCCGTAGGGCGGAAGTCGAGGCGTGCTTTGGAGCCGGGCGGATGCTTGAAGAAGTGCGACTTGCTGCCGTGAAGCAAGCACTGGTCATCGCCAAAGGTGGGGATGAAGGGATTCTGGGTGACCCGGTCGGGGTAGAGGGATTTACTCAAGGTGTAGCGGCTGAGGTTGTGGTGCTCCGGGGCGGGGGGCTTGCTGACAAAGGTCGGCTCGGCCGGCGTTTCAAACATGTGCGCGTAGGGGCTGCCCTCGAGGAAGCGGTCCTTCTCCTTCAGGCTCACGCTCCGCGGGGCGATCGCCACGCTGTCTTCTTTCTGCATCTCCACAAACGTGTCGTAGGAGTGCTGCCGGCGCAGCTTGCTGCGGTTACGCCGCTGCAGCTTGGTGGAGTCGGTCGGGCTCTGGTGGTACTTGGAGACGCCGGCTCCTGAGGGAAGCGGCTGGTCCACGTCTTGCAGCGAGTTGTCCTCACTGATGTCATACAGGGTGGCTGTTTTCTTGCAGGCCTCGCACCAAAGGCAGGCGGCCCTGTTGGCGTTGGGCCCGCCGTAGTTGTGGAGCTTGGAGGGGCAGTTGCGGCAGTAGTTTTCGGGCTGGTGCTCACTCCACTCTGCTATGCCCACATTCTTGTCCCACAGGCTCACGGCGGAGGCGTGCAGGTTGCCCTTGTGCTCGCCCAGCCCGAACTCGCCCGCGTGCACGTGGTGCGGCCTGCTCAGGCGGGTGACGGAGGGATCGTGCTTCGTAAAGTCGTCGTCGTGGCTCTTGTAGAGATCCGTCAGGTCCACGTGCTCCCAATGGGCCGGGTTTTCCTTGCAGCGGAACTGCTCATGGTAAAAGTCCCGGAGCTTATCCTTGTTGAAGAAGCGCGTCTTCCGGTCCGAGGTGTGCGCTTTCCGCCTGTAGGCGAGCTCGATTTCGTCAAACTCTTTCCGTGACTTGGCCGAGGCGGGCCTCTTCTTAAGGCTATCCTTGTACTGCTTGCGGCGCTTGGTGTTGCCTATGTTGCCGTAGGTGACCGTGTGGGTCGATATGTCAGAAACGTCAGACCGAATCAGGTCATCGTGGGCATAGCGGTCGTTTTTGAACAAGTATTTGTGGTTCTCGTAGCTGTCACTGAGGTGGCCTTGTGCATGTTTCAGGGGCAAACCAATCTCAAAGGGCTTCCTTGACAGTGGCCTGCCTTGGGTACCAAACATCGCATTGTCACACTCGTACGGGATGTCCAAGGAGCTGGTGCTGGCGATACTGTGCGGGCGGTGATGATGGTAATGATCTTGGTAAATGCTGTTGTTATCCTTGGCATGGAGGTTCCCAAACGTCCTCTCCACCTCGCTGATGTAATCGCTGAACATGTTGTCGTCGGGCTGGTAGGACTTGCAGTCGGAATGAGCGAAGCTCCGCCTGTGCTCCGAGACGTCGAAGACCGACGGGTCATGCCCGATGAAGTCCAGCGCGCTCTGGGGTGAGCCGAAGTGCGTGCCGTTGACCCCGGTGAGGTTGGCCATGCTTTTGGCTGTCCTCAGCAGCCGCATGATATTGGAATGGGTGTCGTTTACAGTGGCGGTGGGGGACTCCATGCAAGACTGCTTATCCTCTATGGCAACACCATGAATGCAACTATATATACCCTGAAATAGAGCACAAAAAGGAACAATAGGTCAGTGGTGCAGAACACTAGCGTTCAAAGAAATGTTACTGAAATGGCCCTTAGCATAATTATTATATTGCAGGTACCAATTACATAGAATTACATAGAATTGACAGCACAGAAACAAGCCATTGTTCTATCCCAGTGTTTCTGCTCCACATGAGCCTCCTCCCACTCTACTTCATCTCACCCCATCACCATATCCTTCTATTCCTTTCTCTCTCATGTGCTTATCTAGCTTCCCCTTAAAGGCATCTATACTATTTGCCTCAACCACTCCCTGTGGTAGCGAGTTCCACATTCTCACCACTCTCTGGGTGAAGTAGTTCCTTCAGAATTCACTATTGGATTTATTAGTGACCATCTTACATTTATGATCTCTAGTTTTGGATTCCCCACAAGTGGAAACATCTTCTCTACGTCTACCCTATCGAACCCATTCAGAATTTTAAAGACCTCAATTAAGTCACCCCTCGGCCTTCTCTCTTTTAGAGAAAAGAGACCCTAGTCTGTTCAGTCTTTCCTTTGACACTGGTACCTGCTGCATGAGGAACCAGCGCAGAGTTATACTGCTGACACCGTGTCACCTTCTGCTCAGGCAGAGTGGAGCTCGGCACGCTGGGAACAGTTTAAAGCATGCGTCACACACGGTTATAGTTGTACAGGAGCCAGTGGACAGCTGGAGGGGTTTCAGACTACCAGCCTGAGGTGGTCGCGCATTGTCTGCCAGAACTGATTTGGTCTGTTGTCAGAAACATAGAAACATCCCTTTAGCCTTAAGAAATATATCTAACTCCTTCTTGAATATATTTAATGAATTGGCCTCAACTGCCTTCTGTGGTAGAGAATTCCACAGGTTCACCACTCTTTGGGTAAAGAAATTCCTCCTCATCTCTGTCCTAAATGGCTTACCCCTTATCCTTAGACTGTGACGCCTGGTTCTGGACTCCCCGGCCATCGGGAACATCCTTCCTGCATCAAGTCTGTCTAGTCCTGTTAGAATTTTATAAGTTTCAATGAGATCCCCTCTCATTCTTCTGAACTCCAGCGAGTATAAGCCCAATCGACCCAATCTCTCCTCATATGTCATTCCTGCCATCCCAGGTATCAGCCTGGTGAATCTTCGCTGCACTCCCTCCATGGCAAGAACATCCTTCCTCAGATAAGGCGACCAAAATTGCACACAATACTCAATACTCAGATCCATGAATTCAGTCCTTGTGTCACGCTGCAGATTTAAAGTCCGTGGCATGAATTGCACAGATACAGATACTTTCAAATGGGTTCTGATACCAAGAAAGCACACTTGAATGAAAATCCTGCTTCCAAATATCAGCAGAATCGAGCCCTAATGGCGGGGGCGGGGGGGGGGGTGGGTGGGCGGGGGGGTGCGGCGGCGGGGGGGGGGGGGCGGGGGTGGGGGGCGGGGGTGCGGCGGGTGGGGGTGGGTGGCGGGGCGGGGGGCGGCGGGGCGGGGGGCGGTGGGGGGGTGGGTGGGCGGGGGGGTGCGGCGGCGGGGGGGGGGGGGGCGGGGGTGGGGGGCGGGGGTGCGGCGGGTGGGGGTGGGTGGCGGGGCGGGGGGCGGCGGGGCGGGGGGCGGTGGGGGTAAGCGGCGGTGGGGGGTGGGGGTAAATTTTACTGTGCATCGAGATCATTGTAACTTAGTACACAAAGCAGAGCCCACAGTGTCCGTTTGGCTCAGTCCTTGGTGCTCTCGCCTCTGAGTCAGAAGGTCATGGGTTCAAGTCCCACTCCAAAGAACTTGAACACATAATTCAGCCTGACACTCCAGCGCAGTACTGGGGGAGTGCTTCACTGTCGGAGGTGTCGTCTTTTGGATGAGACGTTAAACTGAGGCCCCATCTGCCCTCTCAGGTTGATGTAAAGGATCCCGCGGCACTAATCGAAAAAGAGCAGGGGAATTCACCCCGGTGTCCTGGCCAATATTTATCCTTCAACCAACATCACCAGCAACAGATTAACTGGTCATTCATCTCACTTGCTGTTTGTGGGATCTTACTGTGCACAAATTGGACAACATATCTATCTATATGACAACAGTTAGGACACTTCAAAGAATGAGTCCTAGAGCAGAGTAGAGTTTGGGTAAAAATAAGCAGAGTGGGTCAGGAAGAGACAGAGAGAGTAACAAAGGTAATAAGGCACCAGTGACTAAGGTGACATGAGGGAAAAATAGAAATAAGTCAAAGCTAAAGGCACTATATCTGAATGCGTGAAGCATTCGCAACAAAATAGATGAATTAGTAGTGCAGATAGAAATGAATAGGTTTGATCTAATAGCCATTATGGAGACGTGGTTGCAATGTGGCCAAGGTTGGGAACTAAATATTCCAGGATACTTAACTTTTAGAAGAGATAGGCAAAATGGAAAATTAGCAGGGGTAGCCCTGATAATAAAGGATGGGATAAAGACAGTAGAGAGAAAGGATCTTAGCTCCAAAAATCAAAAAGTAGATTCAGTTTGGGTGGAGCTAAGAAACAGCAAGGGGCAGAAAACATTGGTGGGAGTTGTTTATAGGCCCCCAAACAGTAGTTGTAATGTAGGGCAGAGTATAAATCAGGAAATTAGAGGTACATGTAATAAGGGTAATACAGTAATCATGGGGGACTTTAATCTCATATAGACTTGGCAAACCAAATTTGCAGTAATATTGTGGAGAACGAATTCATTGAATGTATGCAAGATAGTTCTCTAGATCAGTATGTTGAGGAACCAACTAGGGAACAGGCTACTTTAGATCTAGTATTGTGCAACGAGAAAGGGTTAATTAATAACCTTGTAATAAAGGGGCCTTTAGGGAAGAGTGACCATAATATGATAGAATTTTATATTGAGCTTGGAAGTGATTTAGTTAAATCCGAAAGTAGGGTCTTAAATCTAAACAAAGCAAACTACGTTTAGGTATGAGGGGTGAGTTGGCTAAGGTAGATTGAGAAACTACATTAAAAGGTATGACAGTAGAGAAGCAATGACTAGCATTTAAAGAATAAATACATAATTTACAACAAATATACATTCCTTTAAGGCACAAAAACCCCACAGGAAAAGTGGTCCAACCGTGGCTAACAAGAGAAGTTAAAGATAATATTAGATCAAAGGAAGAGGCTTATAATGTTACCAAAAAGAGTAGAAAGCCTGAGGATTGGGAGGATTTTAGAATTCAGCAAAGGAGGACCAAGAAATTGATAAAGAAAGGGAAAATAGAATATGAGAGTAAACTAGCGAGAGACCTAAAAACAGATTGTAAAAGCTTCTATAGGTATGTAAAAAGGAAAAGATAAGCGAGAGTAAATGTAGGTCCCTTACAGGCTGAGACAGGAGAAATTATAATGGGGAATAAGGAAATGGCAGAGAAATTAAACAAACACTGTCTTCACGGAAGAAAACACATAAAACTTCCTGGAAATAGTGGAGAACCAAGGGTCTAGCGAGAATGAGGAACTGAAAGAAACTAGTATTAGTAAAAAATAGTACTGGAGAAATTAATGGGACTGAAAGCCAATAAAACCCCTGGACCTGATGGCCTACATCCTAGGGTTTTGAAAGAGGTGGCTATAGAGATAGTGGATGCAGTGGTTGTCATTTTCCAAAATTCCACAGATTCGAGAACAGTTCCCGCAGATTGGAAGGTAGCAAATGTAACCCCACTATTTAAGAAAGGAGGGAGGGAGAAAACGGGGAACTACAGGTCAGTTAGCCTAATCAGTAGTAGGGAAAATGCTAGAATCTATTATTAAGGACGCGGTAACAGGGCATTTAGAAAATAATAATAGGATTGGGCAGAGTCAACACTGATTTAGAAACATAGAAAATAGGAGCAGGAGTAGGCCATTCGGCCCCTCTAGCCTGCTCCGCCATTCAATGCGATCATGGCTGATCGTTCAAGTTCAGTACCCGGTCCCTGCTTTCTCCCTATACCCTTTGATCCCTTTAGCCTTAAGAAATATATCCAACTCCTTCTTGAATATATTTAATGAATTGGCCTCTACTGCCTTCTGTGGTAGAGAATTCCACAGGTTCACCACTCTCTGGGTGAAGAAATTCCTCCTTATTTCTGTCCTAAAAGGCCTACCCCTTATCCTTAGACTGTGACCCCTGGTTCTGGATTCCCTGACCATCGGGAACATCCTCCCTGCATCTAGTCTGTCCAGTCCTGCCAGAATTTTATAAGTTTCAATGAGATCCCCTCTCATTCTTCTAAACTCCAGTGAGTACAAGCCCAAGCGACCCAATCTCTCCTCATACGTCATTCCTGCCATCCCAGGTATTAGCCTGGTGAATCTTCGTTGAACTCCTTCCATGGGAAGAATATCCTTCCTCAGATAAGGCGACCAAAACTGCACACAATACTCAAGATGTGGTCTCACCAAGGCCCTGTACAACTGCAGCAAGACATCCTTGTTCTTGTACTCAAACCCTCTCGCTATGAAGGCCAACATACCATTAGCCTTCTTAACCGCCTGCTGCACCTGCATGCTTACCTTCAGCGACTGGTGTACAAGGACACCCAGGTCTCGTTGCACTTCCCTTTCTCCCAATCTATTGCCATTCAGATAATAATCTGCCTTCCTGTTTTTGACACCAAAGTGGATAACCTCACATTTATCCACGTTATATTGCATCTGCCATGCTTCTGCCCAATCACCCAACCTGTTCAAATCATCCTGTAGTTTCTCGGCATCCTCTTCACAGCACACACGCCCGCCCAGCTTTGTGTCGTCTACAAATTTGGAGTTATTACACCTAGTTCCCTTGTCTAGATCATTAATATATATTGTGAATAGCTGGGGTCCAAGGACCGATCCCTGTGGTACCCCACTAGTCATTGCCTGCCACTCGGAAAAAGACCTGTTTATTCCAACTCTTTGCTTTCTATCTGCCAACCAGTTCTCTATCCAAGTCAATACCTTGCCCCCAATCCCATGTGCCTTAACTTTACATGCTAATCTCTTATGTGGGACCTTATCAAAAGCCTTCTGAAAGTCCAAATACACCACATCCACTGGTTCTCCCTTATCTCTTTTACTAGTTACATCCTCAAAAAATTCCAGTAGATTAGTCAAGCACTATTTACCTTTTGTAAATCCATGTTGACTTTGTCCGATCCTGTCACTGTTTTCCAAGTGCTCTGCTATTACATCTTTTATAATGGAATCTAGCATTTTCCCCACTACCGATGTCAGGCTTACCGGTCTGTAATTCACCGTTTTCTCTCTACCACCTTTTTTGAATAGTGGGGTAACATTAGCTACCCTCCAATCCATGGGTACTGTTCCAGATTTCATCGAATGTTGGAAGATGATCAGCAATGCATCTACTATTTCTAGGGCCACTTCCTTAAGTACCCTAGGATGTAGCTTATCAGGCCCTGGGGATTTATCGGCCTTCAATGCCGTCAATTTCCCTAACACCATTTCCCTACAAATAATAATTTCTTTCAGTTCCTCCCTTTCATCAGACCCTATGTTCCCCGACATTTCCGGGAGGTTATTTGTGTCCTCCTTTGTGAAGGCAGAACCAAAATATGTATTTAATTGGATCAGCCATTTCTTTGTTCCCCATTATAAATTCCCCTGATTCTGACTGCAAGGGGCCTATGCTTGACTTCACCAATCTTTTTCTCTTCACATATCTATAAAAGCTTTTACAGTCAGTTTTTGTGTTCTCTGCAAGCTTACTCTCATATTCTATTTTCCCTTTCTTAATTAATCCCTTTGTCCTCCTTTGTTGAATCCTAAACTGCTCCCTATCCTCTGGATTACTGCTTTTTTTTGGCCAATTTATACGTCCTCTCCTTGGATCTTATGCTATCCCTAATTTCCCTTGTTAGCCATGGTTGAGTCTTGAGTCACCTTTTTTGTTTTATTTTTATGCCAAACTGGGATGAACAAATTTATGAAAGGGAAATCATGTTCGATGAACCTGTTAGAGTTTTTTGAGGTTGTAACTAGTAGAATAGATAAGGGGGAACCAGTGTATTTAGATTTTCAGAAGGCATTCGATAAGGTGCCACACAAGAAGTTAGTAAACAAAATTAGGGCTCATGGGATTGGGGGTAATATACTAACATGGATTGAGGATTGGTTAACGGACAGAAAACAGAGAGTAGGAATAAGCGGGTCATTTTCGGGTTGGCAGGCTGCAACTAGTAGGGTACCGCAAGGATCAGTGCTTGGGCCTCAGCTATTTACAATCTACATCAATGATTTGGAGGAGGGAACCAAATGTAATATATCCAAGTTTGCGGATGATACAAAGCTGGGTGGGAAAAAGTTGTGAGGAGGAAGCAAAGAGGCTTCAAGGGGATATAGACAAACTAAATGAGTGGGCAAGAACATGGCAAATGGAATATAATGTGTAGAAATGTGAAGTTATCCACTTTGGTAGGAAAAATAGAAAAGCAGAGTATTTTTTAAATGGTGAGTGATTGGGAAATGTTGGTGTTCAGAGGAACCTGGGTGTCCTTGTACACAAATCACTGAAAGTTAACATGCAGGTACAGCAAGCAATTAGGAAAGCAAATGGTATGTTGGCCTTTATTATAAGAGCCATGGTGTGGAGATTGCTGTGATTATCTCTCTGCCGAGGTGTGATAAATGGCAGTTAGAAAGATTACCTGTAAACATCTGACATTATCCTCTGACTATATAAGCTGTGTTTTTATGCATCTCTCCACTTCACCTGACGAAGGAGCAGCGCTCCGAAAGCTTGTGATTTCAAATAAAGCTGTTGGACTATAACCTGGTGTTGTGTGATTTCTTACATTTATTATAAGAGGATTTGAGTATAAGAGTAAAGACATCTTACTGCAATTATATAGGGCCCTGGTGAAACCACACCTGGAAGGATATACTTGCATTGAGGAAGTGCAACGAAGGTTCACCAGACTGGTTCCTGGGATGGGGGGATTGTCCTATGAGTATAGATTGAGTAGACTAGGCCTATAGTCTTTAGCGTTTAGAAGAATGAGAGGTGATTTCATTGAGACGTACAAGATTCTTACAGGACTTGACAGGGTAGTTGCAGGGAGAATGTTTCCCCTGGCTGGGGAATCTAGAACCAGGGGTCACAGTCTCAGAATAAGGGGTCGGCCATTTAGGAATGAGATGAGAAATTTCTTCACTCAGCGGGTGGTGAATCTTTGGAATTCTCTACCCCAGAGGGCTGTGGATGCTCAGTCGTTGAGTATATTTAAGACAGAGATCGATAGATTTTTGAATATTAAGGGGATCAAGGGATATGGGGATAGTGCAGGAAAGTGGAGTTGAGGTAGAAGATCAGCCATGATCTTACTGAATGGCGGAGCAGGCTCGAAGTGCCAAATGGCCTACTCCTGCTCCTAATTCTTATGTTTTTATGTTCAATGTGGACATTCTGAAGACATAATAGGGTGCGATAGAAACCCAGGAGATTGGTTGGGAGGTAGGAGACAGAGAGTAGGCATAAACGGAACGCTCTCTGCTTGGTGGGATGTGTCACGTGGTGTTCCCCAGGGGTCTGCATTGGAGCCTCAGACAATTTTGTGCATCGTAAGGTCGCACAAGCAACAGTGAGATAATGACCAGTTAATCTGTGGAAAATGGGCTCCTGCTCGGGTCGTCGCGGCCATTTGTAGCCCGGCAGAGATCAACTGCCTCAGCACAGACCAAAAATCAAACTCTGGCCTTCCTGACCTGCCCCAGTCAGAGACTGGTCGGCGTGTTTCAACACTGGGCCACCAGAGGGAGACAAATTCAATGCTTTCTATTGCACAGAGCGCAGGCTGAATCTCCGATTGCTGGCAGGGTGTCGAGTGTAATCAGATTTAGAAACCTACCTTCGAGATGTCCTACATTAAAATGAAAGGCTGAGAAAACTGGGAAATAAAAGCAGGTCAAATCCTATGGGCATCTCAGTTATCTGTTTTTCCCCGGAGGATGCGGGGGGTGGGAGGGGGGGCTGGAAATCACAGCTGAGCCAGATCCCGATCCCGATCCTATCCATATGGGTGAATCACCCAATCAGCGCCAGCGAGCTGGGGTGACTCACCCAATCAGTGCGAGCGAGCTGGGGTGAATCACCCAATCAGTGCGAGCGAGCTGGGGTGAATCACTCAATCAGCGCCAGCGAGCTGGGGTGACTCACCCAATCAATGCCAGTGAGCTGGGGTGAATCACTCAATCAGCGCCAGTGAGCTGGGGTGACTCACCCAATCAGCGCCAGCGAGCTGGGGTGACTCACCCAATCAATGCCAGTGAGCTGGGGTGAATCACCCAATCAGCACGAGTGAGCTGGGGTGACTCACCCAATCAGTGCTAGTGAGCTGGGGTGACTCACCCAATCAGCGCCAGCAAGCTGGGGTGACTCACCCAATCAGCGCCAGTGAGCTGGGGTGAATCACCCAATCAGCGTTAGCAAGCTGGGGTGACTCACCCAATCAGCTGCAGTGAGCTGCGGTGAATCACCCAATCAGCGCTATTGAGTAGCGGTGAATCACCCAATCAGCGCCAGTCAGCTGGGGTGAATCACCCAATCAGCTGCAGTGAGCTGGGGTGACTCACCCAATCAATGCCAGTGAGCTGGGGTGAATCACCCAATCAGCACGAGTGAGCTGGGGTGACTCACCCAATCAGTGCCAGTGAGCTGGGGTGACTCACCCAATCAGCGTTAGCAAGCTGGGGTGACTCACCCAATCAGCGCCAGTGAGCTGCGGTGAATCACCCAATCAGCGCTATTGAGTAGTGGTGAATCACCCAATCAGCGCCAGTCAGCTGGGGTGAATCACCCAATCAGCTGCAGTGAGCTGGGGTGAATCACCCAATCAGCGCCAGTGAGCTGCACCCAATCAGCGCCAGCGAGCTGCGATGAGTTATCCAATCAGCGCCAGTGAGCTGCGGTAAATCACCCAATCAGCGCCAGTGAGCTGCGGTAAATCACCCAATCAGCGCCAGTGAGCTGGGATGAATCACCCAATCAGCGCCAGTGAGCTGGGGTGAATCACCCAATCAGCGCCAGTGAGCTGGGATGAATCACCCAATCAGCACCAGTGAGCTGGGATGAATCACCCAATCAGCGCCAGTGAGCTGCGATGAGTTATCCAATCAGGGATTCAAACTCAAGGCTGCTAAACTCAAGGCCCAAGCGTTTGAATTACTAGGATCCTCATTCTTCCCACTGGGTGTCATTAACGAGCAGCATCAGCCCACATGGCGGTCTTCAAACCCTCCAATACCAAGTTGTGACTACAACAGATGCAAGCAGGCAGAGACGGAGAGACATGGCCTTACCCTGCTAACTGAAAACATGAAGCCTGGCTTGCCGGTGCAGGTGCCGATGAAGCAATGCCTCAGCTGCCAGTAGAAGAGGTGTTCGCAGATAAAGGTGAGGAGACTCAGTGTCATCGCAGCGCCCAACATGTAGAACACACCCGCCATGTTATCAACATCCAGCTGGCTGCTCATCACCTCGTTTTTCTCGTTGTGGCAGATGCCGGTCAGCCAGAGAGCTTCCAGCTCCTCCATGTCTCCTGGAAGGGGAGGACAGAAAAAAAAATCCAGTCAGAGGTCGTCTAGAATCGCAGATCAGGGCGAGAGATTTATCAACACCAACAGGAAATGCTGGAAACACACAGCAGGTCAGTCTGCATCTGTGGAGAGAACGGAGGATCTTCATCAGACAAGAAAACAGACAAACAAGCAATTTAATAAAATCAGAACAAAGCGGAGGGCAAGGGGGGAAAAGAACTCTCGGAGAAATGATAGCAAAATACTGCGGATGCTGGAAATCCAAAATAACAACAGAAAACGCTGGAAAAACTCAGCAGGCCAGGCAACATCCGTGGAGAGAGAAACAGAGTCAACGTCTCGGGTCGAAACCCTTCTACAAACTCCGTTCCCTCACCATTGACTCCATTCCTCTCCCTAACATCTGTCTGAGGCAGAGCAAAGTGTGCGCAACCTTGGTGTCATATTTGACCCTGAAATGAGCTTCCGACCACATATCCGCAGCATAACTAAGGCCGCCTGTTTCCACCTCCATAACATCGCCCATCTCCACCCCTTGCATCAGCTCATCCGCTGCTGAAACCCTCATCCATGCCTTTGTTATCTCTAGACTTGACTATTCCAACACACTCCTGGCTGGCCTCCCACATTCTACCCTACGTAAACTTGCGGTGTCCTAACTCGCACCAAATCCCGTTCCCCCATCACCCCTGTGCTCGCTGACCTACATTGACTTCCGGTTAAGCGACGCCTCAATTTCAAAATTCTCATCCTTGTTTTCAAACCTCCATGGCCTCGCCCCTCCCTATCTCTGTCATCTCCTGCAGCCCCACAATCCCCCAGGATATCTGCGCTCCTCTAATTCTGCCCTCTTGAGCATCCCTGATTATAATCGCTCAACCATTAGCGGCCGTGCCTTCTGTTGCCTGGGCCCTAAGCTCTGGAATTCCCTCCCTACACCTCTCCGCCTCGCTACCTCACTTTCCTCCTTTAAGTCGCTCCTTAAAACCTACCTCTTCGACCAAGTTTTGGTCACCTGCCCTAATTTCTCCAAATGTGGCTTGGTGCCAAATTTTTTGTCTTAAAATACTCCTGTGAAGCGCCTTGGGACATTTTACTACGTTAAAGGTGCTATATAAATACAAGTTGTTGTTGTATCGGCAGAGGATCTTGAAAGCTCCTGAAAAGAGTTACAATAGATAGCGGCGATGGAAAGAAGCATTAAAGAAATTAGAGAAGCAAAGAACTAGCAATGATCCCGTTAATTTTTTTTTGGGTGCGCGGCCCCTTTAAGGCGAGCCAGCTGCACGGGAGCTGCAGAGCCGCGCAGCTTAGAGGGAACATTGGTGACTAGCTAAGGCAGTGAAAGGCACACCCACGGAAAAGGAGAGAAAATGGAAAACATTGAAAAGCGATCAGGAGTGGAATCAGAGGATCATACAACCATTCGGCCTATCGTGCCTGTGCCGGCTCTTTGAAAGAGCTCTCGAATTAGTCCTGCTTCCCCTGCTCTTTCCCCCACAGCCCTGAAAATTTCTCCTTTTTAAGTAGCTGGCAGAATAGAGTGATGTCTGCAGCCCCTTGAAGACAGGAAGAAGAAAACTAGAAATTCGAGGGCTCCCTTTGTCCACCATTTTAATCCAGCGCTAACCCATCTATAATGTACTAAAAATCTGTCCACTTCCTGTCGAAAAACCTCTTATCTAATTTTTTTCACACTTTTGTGTCAACTTTTGCCTTTATAAATTCCCACGTCCACATTTATAATGGAAACTGTGTATGTAAACTCGTCACGCTGTAACTACACCCTCCTGCCAGTGGTGGCGCTGAGTTGTCTCCCAGCTCCTCATCCTATATGGCGTTCTTCAACCAGCTCGACTTCTTTGCTTCTCGAATTGCCATACGTTTTGCTATTTAACTGTAGCTAATTATATTAAATTAAAGTATTATTTAAAAATAAGGGCAGAATGTGTGGCTTTAAATTGAGGACTGAAATAAGACCCGCATCCAATTATCCCATGCCCTTGAACTCCACTTTGCCTGAGAGCAACACGGTCTTGATTCTCCGTCGGCAAAGACACAGGAGATCGATGATATGTTAATAGCTCCTCCATGCAGGCAGAGAAAGGAACGTAATGTGAATGCATCAAACATTAATTGGCTAATGTCGTCAACAGTTATTGCTAGCCTTATGCGTTTGCCAATGTATGTGTGCGCTTGTGTGTGCGTGTAAGCGTGCACGTGTGTGCGCATGCATGTGCATTTGCATGTGCGCCCTCGTGCGTGTGGCCATGTATGCGCTCATGTGAGCATGTGCACGGGTGCGTGTGTGCGAAAGACGGCACCTCTGACAATGCCGCACTCCCTCGGTGCAGCACTGAAGTGTCAGCCTAGATTATGTGCTGGGTTGAGGCTTTAACACACAACCTTCTGACTCAGAGGCGAGAGTGCTACCAACGGAGCCAAGTTGGCACAAGGCGGTCGGGGTGGGGACAGTGGACCGGGGCAAGGGTAGAGGGAAGAGCTAGGGGGAGGTGACCAAAGAGGTAGGTTTAAAAGGGAGAGATAGACCAAGGTGGCCAGACACACCCAGAAACGAGCGCAGGGCCTGATGGCTGGAGTCTCTGCAGCCTACGGTGCTTCAGAGGAAGGTGGGAGGCATACTGGAAGAGTGGAGGGCTGGGAGTGGTGGCGTAGGGCTGCAGGGGGAGGATAGGGCAGGGGCTTCGTAAACTAGGACCTTGAAAACAGTCTGCAGGGGGCAGGAGATACCAGGGCAGGTTGTCTTCAACGTTGTCCCTTTAATACTCCATCCCTCCTATAGAGGGCGCACTGCATCCATTGGGGATATTCAGTCCACCCACAGTCCTACTTAATCTGCAGATGCAAACTGACATCTGCCTGAAATTAGTGCCTATTTCACACTCCAACATCCAAAATAAATGCACCGCTGATAATTCATCCTGCTCTGAATTCAGAGAACTCCTCAAATTCAGTTGCAAATTACTATAAAATCTAGTGTACAGGTCGCACCTGCATATTAGTCACTAGTTTACAGCACCCAATTTATTAAGATCCCTTCCACCCTCAGCCTGTATGTCCCGCTCTGTCATTCAGAAGACAGAGATAAGCTTATAGATTCCTCCATCTGTGCCTTTCCTTAAAAACTCTTTTTTACCTGCTTGTCAAGATGAGGGATGTTAATGCCAGGGATGGTTACACTTTGGTTGCTTGGTGTCGGTATCAGACACTCTTGGGTCAGTTATAACCCATTTAGGTGCCTCTAACTCTGAACCAGCCACAAGCCTTGGCATCACCCTCAGAAGAGGGTCCATCAGCTGAGCCACCAGTTGTCCAAGTCAGCCACCTTGTGAGGGAGGATGCCAATTTGGTCGCCACTTGGAACTGGTGTGACTGCCCAATTCATCTCACCCAGGTCCCTCACAGCCAGCAGGCAGAGGAGACTTCTTTCCCACCAGTCTTTGGCTGGTTTATAACCCTGGACCCAGACGGTTGAAGGCCAGTGTCTAACCCGCTACACCATCCAAGTGGCCCCAGGCTCCTGTTTAAAAATCAAATAGTTAACCACAAATGGGACTAAATGTAACATTTCTTGTGGGTTGAAGTCGTGTGGTGTGATAATGCTGATGAGCATGTAGGTTCCTTCAAGAGATCACGAGGGAATTATGGATGAGGAACAGGCTCGAGGGGCTGAACGGCCTACTTGCGTTCCTATGAGGAAGGACATTTGCTGCATCTTAAGTCATCCACCCCGAACGATTCTACACTCGCCCCCATTTCATCTGAGTTTTAATTCACTGAGTCTCGGGTTTTTCCCTCCATTACTCTATCTGGGAGTCCATTCCATATCTTGATTGCTCAGTGTGTAAAGAACGTCCAAGTATCAGAGCTAAAATGACCTTTTACTAGTTTGAATCTCTGTTCACTTGTTTTATTAGAGAATCATAGAAGGGTATGGCACAGAAGGAGGCCGTTCGGCCCATCGTGCCTGTGCTGGCTCTTGGGTACAGCTATCCAATTAGTCCCACTCCCCAGCTCTCTACCCAGAGCCACAGGGCTATTCTCACCATTTAAATTAAAGCAATAGTTTGGATTTGCCTTGCCTATTCAATTAACTATTCTATCCACCTCTAGAAGATCGTCTCACAGACGGGCTGAAAAGCCTAAGTTTCCAGTCTTACCCTCATAACTTGCACCCCCGACACTGGAGATCAATCTCGTGGATCTTCTCTGTGCTGCCTCCCACGTTTGAAGATCTCACTTCTGTCCCAGCAAGCAGAACTTTAAAAAACGGACAGAGGAATTTCGCCCAACCACGTTAACACATTCACTACTGATATCACACAGTGGTAACTCATTCATTGCTGATATCACACAGTGGTAACTCATTCATTGCTGATATCACACAGTGGTAACTCATTCATTGCTGATATCACACAGTGGTAACTCATTCATTGCTGATATCACACAGTGGTAACTCATTCATTGCTGATATCACACAGTGATAACTCATTCACGACTGATATCACACAGTGGTAACTCATTCATTGCTGATATTACACAGTGGTAACTCATTCATTGCTGATATCACACAGCGGTAACTCATTCATTGCTGATATCACACAGTGGTAACTCATTCATTGCTGATATCACACAGTGATAACTCATTCACTACTGATATCACACAGTGGTAACTCATTCATTGCTGATATCACACAGTGATAACTCATTCACTACTGATATCACACAGTGGTAACTCATTCATTGCTGATATCACACAGTGATAACTCATTCACTACTGATATCACACAGTGGTAACTCATTCACTACTGATATCACACAGTGGTAACTCATTCATTGCTGATATCACACAGTGATAACTCATTCACTACTGATATCACACAGTGGTAACTCATTCATTGCTGATATCACACAGTGATAACTCATTCATTGCTGAAATCACACAGTGGTAACTCATTCATTGCTGATATCACACAGTGGTAACTCATTCATTGCTGATATTACACAGTGATAACTCATTCATTGCTGATATCACACAGTGGTAACTCATTCATTGCTGATATCACACAGTGGTAACTCATTCATTGCTGATATCACACAGTGATAACTCATCATTGCTGATATCACACAGTGGTAACTCATTCATTGCTGATATCACACAGTGGTAACTCATTCATTGCTGATATCACACAGTGGTAACTCATTCATTGCTGATATCACACAGTGGCAACTCATTCATTGCTGATATCACACAGTGATAACTCATTCATTGCTGATATCACACAGTGGTAACTCATTCATTGCTGATATCACACAGTGGTAACTCATTCATTGATGATATCACACAGTGGCAACTCATTCATTGCTGATATCACACAGTGATAACTCATTCATTGCTGATATCACACAGTGGTAACTCATTCATTGCTGATATCACACAGTGGTAACTCATCATTGCTGATATCACACAGTGGTAACTCATTCATTGCTGATATCACACAGTGGTAACTCATTCATTGCTGATATCACACAGTGGTAACTCATTCATTGCTGATATCACACAGTGGCAACTCATTCATTGCTGATATCACACAGTGATAACTCATTCATTGCTGATATCACACAGTGGCAACTCATTCATTGCTGATATCACACAGTGGTAACTCATTCATTGCTGATATCACACAGTGGTAAGTCATTCATTGCTGACATCACACAGTGGTAACTCATTCATTGCTGATATCACACAGTGGTAACTCATTCATTGCTGATATCACACAGTGGTAACTCATTCACTACTGATATCACACAGTGGTAACTCATTCATTGCTGATATCACACAGTGATAACTCATTCATTGCTGATATCACACAGTGGTAACTCATTCATTGCTGATATTACACAGTGGTAACTCATTCATTGCTGATATCACACAGTGGTAACTCATTCATTGCTGATATTACACAGTGGTAACTCATTCATTGCCGATATCACACAGTGATAACTCATTCATTGCTGATATCACACAGTGGTAACTAATTCATTGCTGATATCACACAGTGATAACTCATTCATTGCTGATATCACACTGTGATAACTCATTCATTGCTGATATCACACAGTGATAACTCATTCATTGCTGAAATCACACAGTGGTAACTCATTCATTGCTGATATCACACAATGATAACTAATTCATTGCTGATATCACACAGTGGTAACTCATTCATTGCTGATATCACACAGTGGTAACTCATTCATTGCTGATATCACACAGTGGTAACTCATTCATTGCTGATATCACACAGTGGTAACTCATTCATTGCTGATATCACACAGTGATAACTCATTCATTGCTGATATCACACAGTGGTATCTCATTCATTGCTGATATCACACAGTGGTAACTCATTCATTGCTGATATCACACAGTGGTAACTCATTCATTGCTGATATCACACAGTGGTAACTCATTCACTGCTGATATCACACAGTGGTAACTCATTCACTTCTGATATCACACAGTGGTAACTCATTCACTTCTGATATCACACAGTGGTAACTCATTCATTGCTGATATCACACAGTGGTAACTCATTCACTGCTGATATCACACAGTGGTAACTCATTCACTTCTGATATCACACAGTGGTAACTCATTCACTTCTGATATCACACAGTGGTAACTCATTCACTTCTGATATCACACAGTGGTAACTCATTCATTGCTGATATCACACAGTGGTAACTCATTCATTGCTGATATCACACAGTGGTAACTCATTCATTGCTGATATTACACAGTGGTAACTCATTCATTGCTGATATCACACAGTGGTAACTCATTCACTTCTGATATCACACAGTGGTAACTCATTCATTGCTGATATTACATAGTGGTAACTCATTCATTGCTGATATCACACAGTGATAACTAATTCATTGCTGATATCACACAGTGGTAACTAATTCATTGCTGATATCACACAGTGGTAACTCATTCATTGCTGATATCACACAGTGGTAACTCATTCATTGCTGATATCACACAGTGGTAACTCATTCATTGCTGATATCACACAGTGGTAACTCATTCATTGCTGATATCACACAGTGGTAACTCATTCATTGCTGATATCACACAGTGGTAACTAATTCATTGCTGATATCACACAGTGGTAACTCATTCATTGCTGATATCACACAGTGATAACTCATTCATTGCTGATATCACACAGTGGTAACTCATTCACTTCTGATATCACACAGTGACAACTCATTCATTGCTGATATCACACAGTGGTAACTCATTCACTTCTGATATCACACAGTGGTAATTCATTCATTGCTGATATCACACAGTGGTAACTAATTCATTGGTGAAATCACACAGTGATAACTCATTCATTGCTGACATCACACAGTGGTAACTCATTCATTGCTGATATCACACAGTGGTAACTCATTCATTGCTGACATCACACAGTGGTAACTCATTCATTGCTGAAATCACACAGTGGTAACTCATTCATTGCTGATATCACACAGTGGTAACTCATTCATTGCTGATATCACACAGTGGTAACTCATTCATTGCTGATATCACACAGTGGTAACT
The DNA here is from genome assembly GCF_052327205.1 of Somniosus microcephalus. Taxonomy (NCBI): domain Eukaryota; kingdom Metazoa; phylum Chordata; class Chondrichthyes; order Squaliformes; family Somniosidae; genus Somniosus; species Somniosus microcephalus. Next base: position 22,373,950 of record NC_141014.1, read on the forward strand.
CATTCATTGCTGATATCACACAGTGGTAACTCATTCATTGCTGATATCACACAGTGGTAACTCATTCATTGCTGATATCACACAGTGGTAACTCATTCATTGCTGATATCACACAGTGGTAACTCATTCATTGCTGATATCACACAGTGGTAACTCATTCATTGCTGATATCACACAGTGAAACCTCATTCATTGCTGATATCACACAGTGGTAACTCATTCATTGCTGATATCACACAGTGGTAACTCATTCATTGCTGATATCACACAGTGGTAACTCATTCATTGCTGATATCACACAGTGGTAACTCATTCATTGCTGATATTACACAGTGATAACTCATTCATTGCTGATATCACACAGTGATAACTCATTCATTGCCGGAGTCACACAGTGGTAACTCATTCATTGCTGATATCACACAGTGATAACTCATTCATTGCTGATATCACACAGTGATAACTCATTCATTGCTGATATCACACAGGCACTGCCACGAGGGTGTAATTGCAGAAGTAATTCTAGGCCCCAGGGTTAAATGCCTCTGGTCTAACCCAGTTTCTACTTCACCTCCCATTCTCCACCACAGCTGCTTTGCTCTGCCGCGCAGTCACACCCTGGGCACTGCAGAGTCGCAGCCTTGGCTGTTACAGAGACGCGTAGGACGGCGGAGGATTAAATTCTCTCTTACTGTCACCGAATAACTGCAGGATGGCAAGGTCCACCGCCCGTTTCCAGCCGCTGTTCTTCTGGATGGCGATCCCGTAGCCGGTGGTCGCGAATACCTTGCCGCTGCCGATCGTCACGAGCTTGCAGCCTTCGTCCCTCCCGGCCATGTAATTCAGCACAGCCGCATCGTAAATGAAAGCATCCAACTTCCTGTGGGGGGGGAATGGCAGGGGTCGGAGTTCAAGCTTCCACTGACCATAAACCACACTGCACATCAGAAAGAAAGGCATTCTGGTGCTTATACCGGACCTCCCCCGCAAAGAGATCACAACGCCTCCACGTAGTGAATTCCTCTGAAGCAACTGCTGGTACATGGGCAAAAAAAACAGCACTCGTTTCGCATGGAGCACCAATCCCACAATCGGCAACAAGGTGAATGGCCAGGGTCCACTGGAGCATGCCAACAGTTGGGTGTGACCCCCGGGTGTGTGTTAATATATGTTGGGGGTGGGGTGGGGTGATGGTGGGGGTCCCCTGTATTGAAAAGTTTGAAAACCAGCAGCTTAGAATGTGGGCTCAAGTCCTAGAGTGAGGCACCTTCTTGAAAAGGCCAGGGCGTTAGCCACTGAGCCAAGCTTGCACTAAAGTCCATGCTGTGGGGATAGCGACACAACCAGTAACCATACTCTGTATAAGATACACATGGCTCTTTTGCCCTTTATAACTCAACTTCAAATCCATCGCATTACCTGCGAGGCTCATGATGGTGTTGTTCTCCTTAACTCCACCACAGGCCTCAGTCACTTCATGTACTTCTAATTGTTCTTAGCATGACCAGGGCTTAAAGGGTTAAATTATGAGGACAGGTTGCATAAACGCGGCTTGTATTCCCTTGAGTTTCGAAGGGGTGATCTAATCGAGGTGTTTTAAAATGATAAAGGGACTCGCGATAGAAACATAGAGATAGGAACAGGAGTAGGCCATTCGGCCCTTCGAGCCTGCTCCGCCATTCAATGAGATCATGGCTGATCTTCGTCTGAGATCATAGCTGATCTTACCAGTTCAGTACCCCGTCCCCGCCTTTTCTCCGTAACCCTTAATCCCCTTAGCCTTCAGAAATATATCCAATTCTCTCTTGAAAATATTTATTGAATTAGCCTTCACAGCCCTCTGTGGCAGGGAATTCCACAGGCTCACCACTCTTTGAGTGAAGAAATTCTTCCTCATCTCTGTTTTAAATGATTTGCCCGCTATTTTTAGACTGTGGCCCCTGGTTCTGTGCTCCCCGGCCATTGGAAACATTCTCTCTGAATTCAGCCTGCCCAGGCCTGCCATAATTTTATATGTTTCGATGAGATCCCCTCTCAATCTTCTAAACTCCAGTGAGTACAAGCCCAAACTATTTAATCTCTCTTCGTAGGTCATTCCCGCCATTCCAGGTATCAGCCTGGTGAATCGCCGTTGCACTCTTTCCATGGCAAGAACATCCTTCCGCAGATGGGGCGACCAAAACTGTACACAATACTCCAGATGCGGTCTCACCAGCACCTTGTACAGCTGTAGTAAGGTATCCCTATTCCTATACTCGAACCCCCTTGATATGAAGGCCAACATACCATTTGCCTTCTTAATCGCCTGTTGCACCTGCATGCTCTCCTTCAGTGACTGGTGCACAAGAACACCCAGGTCCCTCTGCACTTCCCCATCTCCCAATCTATTGCCATTTAGATAATAATCTACCCTCCTGTTTTTACCCCCAAAGTGGATAACCTCGCATTTATCCACATTATAGTGCATCTGCCACGTATCCGCCCATTCCCCCAACCTGTCCAAATCGCACTGTAGCCTCCTGACATCCTCATCAGAGCCCACCCCTCCTCCTAGTTTAGTGTCGTCAGCGAATTTGGAAATATTGCATCCAATTCCCTGATCCAGATCATTTATATATATTGTGAACAGCTGGGGTCCCAGGACAGATCCTTGCGGCACCCCACTGGTCACTGCCTGCCACTCCGAAAACGAGCCGTTTATTCCAACTCTCTGTTTTCTATCCGCCAGCCAGTTCTCTATCCACGTTAATACTTTGCCCCCAATTCCATGAGCCTTAATTTTGCATGATAATCTTTTGTGTGGAACCTTATCGAAGGCTTTCTGGAAGTCAAGGTACACCACATCCACTGGCTCTCCCCCATCTATTTTACCAGTTACTTCCTCAAAAAATTCCAGCAGATTAGTCAAACACGATTTACCCTTTGTAAATCCATGTTGACTCTGTCCGATCCTTTCCCCATTTGTCAAGTGCTCCGCTATTTTATCCTTAATAATGGACTCTAGCATTTTGCCCACAACCGATGTAAGGCTTACTGGTCTATAATTCCCTGCTTTCTCTCTACCCCCCTTTTTAAATATTGGGGTAACATTAGCTACCCTCCAATCCACGGGTACTGTTCCCGAGTCAATGGAGTTCCGGAAGATGATCCTTAGAGCATCTGCTATCTCCAGGGCCACCTCCTTAAGTACCCTAGGATGTAGTTTATCAGGCCCCGGGGATTTGTCGGCCTTCAGTCCCCTCAACTTACCCAACACCATATCCCTAGAGATACTAATTTCTGTCAGCTCCTCCCTCTCATTAGTCCCTATGTTTGCCGATATTCCTGGGAGGTTATTTGTGTCCTCCTTTGTGAATACAGAACCAAAGTATGAGTTTAATTGGTCTGCCATTTCCTTATTCTCCATTATATATTCTCCCGAATCGGACTGCAAGGGACCGACTTGGGATTTTACCAGTCTTTTCCTCCTGATATACCGATAAAAGCTTTTGCAGTCTGTCTTTATGTTTGCTGCAAGTTTACTTTCGTATTCTATTTTCCCCTTCCTGATTAATCCCTTTGTCCTCTTTTGCTGTATCCTGTACTGCCCCCAATCTTCCGGTCTGGTGCTTTTTTTTGCCAGTTGATATGCCCTTTTTTTTGATTTTATGCTGTCCCTAATTTCCCTCGTTATCCACGGTTGAGTCACCTTTTTAGGTTTATTTTTATGCCAAACCGGTATAAACATGTTCTGGAATTCTTCCATTCTATCTTTGAATGCTTGCCATTGTCTATCCACTGTCAATCCCCCCAGAAACACCACCCAATCAATCTTACCCAATTCCCGTCTCATACCCTCGTAATTCCCTTTATTTAAGTTCTGGACCTTAGTCTCTGATTCAATTTCCTCACTCTCCATCTCGACTGAGAGCTCGATCATATTATGATCGCTCTGACCCAAGGGGCCTCGTACAAGAAGATTGCTGATAAGTCCCTTCTCATTGCACAATACCCAGTCTAAAATGGCCTGATCTCGAGTCGGCTCCTCGACATATTGGTCCAGATAACCGTCCCGAAAACATTCCAGGAATTCCTCCTCCTCAGAATTTTTACTAATTTGGGTAGTCCAATCAATATGTAAATTAAAGTCACCCATGATGACAGCTGTGCTCTTATCGCACGCTTCTCTAATTTCCCTTTTTATGCCTTCCCTCACCTCCATATTACTATTTGGAGGCCTATATATCACACCCACTAACGTTTTCCTCCCCTTGCTATTTCTCATTTCTACCCATACAGATTCCGTTTCATCCGAGTTAATATCCTTCCTTTCCATTGCATTAATCCCCTCCTTTACCAGCAATGCTACCCCACCTCCCCTACCTTTTTGCCGATCCTTCCTAAATATTGTATATCCCTGGATGTTAAGTTCCCAGCCTTGCCCACCCTGCAGCCACGTTTCTGTAATCCCAATCAAATCATACTTGTTTACCTCTATTTCCACAACTAATTCATCCACCTTGTTCCTAATGCTTCTAGATAGGGTAGATACGGAGAAACTATTTCTTTTGGTGATGGAATGCAGGGGAAAGGGGGCTCAATCTTATACAGGAAACTCTTTGGTATCCGGCACCGACGGGACCGGGATGCTGCCGGTTGATTAAAAATTCCGGATGACGGAGAGGGTTATCTACTGAGGCTATTTTTAACAAACAAAAATAAAAAAAACAAGAAATGTGCAGTATACGGTAATTGGGTACTCACCTACAGAATGTTGTGTTAAATGGATGGTGGAAGATGCTTGATTAAGTACAGTACTGCCAGTTGAGGGTAACCCATAACGCTTTAATAACTTCCGACAGCACCAAGAAGCCAAGTAGTGGCAGTTTGGAGAACTACCCCCACTGACTAACTCGGCCACCACTGGAGACTCGGACTCGGACTCGGCAACATTTCCGGTTTTTGAGGTGTTGTTTTCGGAGTATGAAATTTTGCCGGTTAATAGAGAATTCCGGATATTTAGGTGCCGTTTAAATGGGAGATTCCTGTTACTGGAGCTCGGCCGCACAGATTATGTGTCCAAGTCTCTGGAGTGGGGCTTGAACCCATGACATTCCGACTCAGAGGCCAGAGTGCACACTGAGTTGTCCGTTATCGCTCTTCCCTCTAACATCAAGGATCAGCCTAGCTGCCTTGGCCTGGACTGCCTCTAGGCTCTGGACAGAAGGACCTGGTTAAAATCAGAGCCTGTGCGATTTTCACACCATTGTTAACTGTCCATTAGCGAGAGCACGTTAACCGAAACATAGCACAAATGGAAAATTAATATCCAGTTGGGAAAACCTCTGTGTGTTACATTTATCCCACAAGCTAAGGATTTGCCCGTGGGCTAAGAGTAACACGCAGAGGAATTAGCTGTATCGTGAGAGTGAAGCTCTTCCCCGAACAAAACCTGCCAGATACATGTGCCGTTCATGACCCGGCCCTGACCCCGCCAATGCTCCCAACAGGAATCCAATGCCACAGAATTCTTACCCTGCCTTCAAGCTTATCAGTGCGTCCAGCACCGACTTCTGGTTGTACTTAGTCATGTAGCTGTGCATTTCGAAGTAATTGTTCCGGATGTTCCTCTCTGTGCTCCCGTTGGGAACCGTCCCGAACCGAAAAGCAGGAGAAAAATCATACGGTCTTTGAAACTGCGGAGAGAGAAAAAGGCAAACTGATGCTGACTGAGATTCAGGTCTATTCTAAATGACACGGTGGCTCACTCACTCACACAGGGCCCGGTAGTGTAGTGGTCATGTGACTGGACTAGCCTTTCTACCATCTACAAGGCACAAGTCAGGAGTGTGATGGAATTCTCTTCACTTGCCTGGATGAGTGCAGCTCCAACAACACTCAAAAAGCTCGACACCATCCAGGGCAAAGCAGCCCGCATGATTGGCACCCCGTCCACCACCTTAAACATTCACCCCCTCCACCACCGGTGCACCATGGCTGCAGTGTGTACCATCTACAAGATGCACTGCAGCAACTCGCCAAGGCTTCTTCGGCAACACCTTCCAAACCCGTGACCTCTTCCACCTAGAAGGACAAGGGCAGCAGGCGCATAGGAACACCCCCACCTCCAAGTTCCCCTCCAAGTCACACACCATTCTGACTTCGAAATATTTTGCTGTTCCTTCCTCGTCGCTGGATCAAAATCTGGGAACTCCCTCCCTAACAGCACTGTGGGAATACCTTCACCACACGGACTGCAGCGATTCAAGAAGGTGGCTCACCACCACCTTCTCAAGGGGCAATTATGGATGGGCAATAAATGCTGGCCTTGCCAGCGACGCCCACATCCCATAAACAAATTTTAAAAAAATCCAAGGGCCTGGACTAATGATCCGGCAGAACAGTTTCAATAAAAAGCCGGTAACAGTAAAAGTGACCACGAAGCTGTCAGATTGTGGTAAAAAACCCAACTGATTTCATAGAGTCATAGAGTTATACAGCACAGAAAGAGGCCCTTTGGCCCATCGCGTCCACGCCGGCCATCAAGCCCTATCTAATCTAGTCCCATTTTCCAGCATTTGGTCCGTAGCCTTGTATGCTATGGCATTTCAAGCGCTCATCCAAATGCTTCTTGAATGTTGTGAGGGTTCCTGCCTCTACCACCCTTTCAGGCAGTGAGTTCCAGATTCTAACCACCCTCTGGGTGAAAAAGTTTTTCCTCAAATCCCCTCTAAACCTCCTGCCCCTTACTTTGAATCTATGCCCCCTTGTTATTGACCCCTCTACTAAGGGGAAAAGTTCCTTTCTATCCACCCTATCTATGCCCCTCATAATTTTGTATACCTCAATCAGGTCCCCCCTCAGCCTTCTCTGCTCCAAGGAAAACAACCCCAGCCTGTCCAGTCTTTCTTCATAGCTGAAGCGCTCCAGTCCAGGTAACATCCTGGTGAATCTCCTCTGCACCCTCTCCAAAGCAATCACATCCTTCCTATAGTGTGGTGACCAGAACTGCACACAGTACTCCACAAGCGTTTTGTACAGCTCCATCATAACCTCCCTGCTCTTATATTCTATGCCTCGGCTAATGAAGGCAAGTATCCCATATGCCTTTTTAACCACTTTATCCACCTGTTCTGCTGCCTTCAGGGATCTATGTACATGCACACCAAGGTCCCTCTGATCCTCTGTCTTTCCTAGGGTCTTACCATTCATTGTGTATTCCCTTGCCTTGTTAGTCCGTCCAAAATGCATCACCTCACACTTTTCAGGGTTAAATTCCATTTGCCACTGTTCCACCCATCTGACCAACCCATCTATATCATCCTGTAGCCTAAGGCTTCCCGCCTCGCTATTTACCACCCCACCAATTTTCATGTCATCTGCGAACTTACTGATCATACCTTTTACATTCACATCCAAATCATTAATGTAGACCACAAACAGCAAGGGACCCAGCACCGATCCCTGCGGTACCCCACTGGACACAGGCTTCCAGTCACAAAAACAACCTTCCACCATCACCCTCTGCCTTCTGTCACTAATGTCCTTAACCTGCCGCCCGTAGCCGGTCTGACTTACATGTGACTCCAGCCCCACACTGGCGTGGTTGGCTCTTAGCTGCTCTGTGAAGTGACCTAGAAACAATGGGCCGTATTTTGCGACCCCTACGAGATGCGTACGCGCCCGTAGGGGCCGCGCAAGTGCCAGGTTTAGGCGTGCAAAGCGCATGTGCTAAAACCCGGAACTTGCGATCTGTCAAGAATCCTCTTGACAGATCCTCCGCATCCCCGGGAGACGGGCCTCTGCGGGTGGAGAATTGCGCTATTTGCCCAACCTCCGCCTGCTGAATGCCCGTGAAATTCTTACGCCCGGTAAAAGCAAGCGTAAGGCCTGCTTTTACCAGCATAAGAGTTTTAAAAAATAGAAAAATAAAATTTTATCTCTTATTTATACATTGAAGGTAAGTCCAATAAGGTAAGTTTATTTTGAGCCCCGTTAAAACATCAACATGTTTTTTTCAAAAAATTATATATTTGTTTAAAATATTTAATTATATGGCATTTCAAATATGTAATAAAAAAAATATTTCATGTGTTTGTGTATTTTTTAAGTGATCCCCATTCATACTTATGGTGTTTCCGTATATACGGGACTCCCATGGGTATGAATGGGGATTCCCTTCTTTTATTGGTTGGGCCGGCCCATATGATCCCAGGGGCGCTTGCGAACCGCCTGCGCCCCTGGGATACGTGGGCCTCTGCCCGCGCGTACCCGGAGAGGCCCAGGATCGCAAGCCTCCTCACCTCCCGGGCCACCAGGTAAATACGTCGATTTTTTACAGGTCGGAGTCATCCGCGCGCGGGAAGCCTCCGATCGCAAATTTTGGGCCATTGTTCCCTCTAAGCTGCGCACGCGCGTGGCTGTGCAGTAATCTGGCAGGCCCCGTGCAGGCCACTCACAAGCTTTTACATTGAAAATCCGTGCGTGCGCAGATCTTTTAAGGAATCGCGCGTTGAAAGAAACAGGACATAGTGCAGCCTACAGGGAACATTGCCGAGAAAGCCACTCAGTTGTATCAAAGAATAACAAGGCTGCAGCAGTTCACAAAGAAGGCCCACCTCCCCACCTTCTCAGGGTAACTCGGGATGTGCAATAAATGCTGGCCTTGCCAGCGAGGCCAACTTCCCGAGAATGAATTAAAAGAAAACACATGGGAAGCAATTTTAACCTAACCCACTGATGGGATAGGGTGCAACACTGGTGTTAAACCCTGCCTAACCATTCCCTTTCTGATCGTCACAGGCTCGCGGGTTTTGACGTTGCTGGCTTATTAAAGTTTGCATCCAATAGGTCCGAGAAATATTCATTGTAAATCTCATAAAGTGAAACCTGCACTGAATATCTCCATTGATTAGTGAGGCCAGTATCAAGTGCTGTCGAGGTGGCTTTCCTAGCTGAACAAAGGCTACAGAGACTGCCGGAGTGATGGAGCTTGGCTGTGCCAGATCCGTTTGGCTGCTCATGTTGGTTGCCATGTCTCCTTGAATAGTGTAGGTCTTCCCAGTATCAGTAACTCCAGAGGAAAACACCAAACTGTTTCGCTCGAGGGGGTATTGTTAAAGCAGGGGGAAAAAATTCGATGTTGCCCCTTTCGGGGCGCTAACGTCGACGGGGCGCTAATTTTAGCCCCCCCGAAAAAATTAGCGTCCTTCTGCCTGAAATTCAGTTGCAGCGCCCCAAGCAGGAGCCGGGGCTCTACTGGAAGCGCTCCACCTACTTCTTGGGGCGCTACAGCTGAATATCGCAGCACTAGGTGCAACAGCGCCAAGCGCATCATCGCAGGCCTCCCTCCCCTGAGTAAAGGGGAGGGGCCTAGCGCTGCGCACACCGGGACCCTGCTGGACCACCGGGGAGCGGGGTGCCGGGAAAACAGCCCAGCACTCAAGAGGAGTGTCAGGCTGAGCGATCGCGGCCGGCCACCCCGAGAAAAAAGGGGGAAGGGGGCAGGCGCTGGCAGTTGGCCCAAAATAAAATGGCCGCCCGACACCTGCCCTTTAAGTAGTGCCGCCGCGGCTGAAAAAACGCGCCCCCCTGACCCTGTCGGACAAATCATCCAGTAATAGGTCAGGGGATGCAACCCAAGTTTGCGGCCAGGGCGCGAGCGGGGTGCTGCGCACGGCGATGATGTCATCGCCGGCGGCGCAGCACCACAGGGCGCTACTGGCTACCACCTCCCGCTGAATTTTGAGGGAGGCGTCAGCGGTGCCACACCTGGGCACTAGGCAATTTGTGCCCCATTTGCGCCCCCCCTAACGAGAGGCGCAAATCAACCCAATTATTTCCCCTTGATCTTTTACTGTGCTGTCAAAGAATTCTTTCTGACTGGCATAAAAAACAGCGTTGATTTACTCTCCATTGAGGTCAATGGAGTGATAAAATCCTGGAATCATTTATGGCACAGATCGGCCCATCGTGTCTAGTAATATTGGTGCAAAACCGGCGTTCCATCCTATCCCGTGAGTTTCGGCCTGGCGAGTCCAGGTAAAATAATCCCCGTGGTGTCTCACCCACTAACTCTGTGTTTCACTCCCACACACACGGTCCAGTGCCCAATCCCTGATAGTCTGGGATGATGTAAAGTGAACCCCTGTTTCGGTATTTGTGTTCCTGTCCATGCTCCTCACCTCTGGTAAAACCAACCACTGTAAGGTGTGTCAAGTGAACCAAGCCCACATACAAAGTTAAAAAATAATAAATGCCTTGTGACACATGCGAATAATGATCATCAATTTATAAGGTAGAATCCTGAAGGGAACCTAGTTTCCTGATGTAGAATACGCAATATTATATGAAATACTCGCTCGGCTATTCAAGCACACGGTCCTGGTTGGAGATGGTTGGAGCCTTACCTTCTTATCGCTGAGGCCTGATACTTGGTCCACGTATTCCTCTTGGATCATGAATGCAGCGAGGTTGGCTGTGTAACTGGCCAGGAAGATCACAGCGAAGAAGGCCCAGACCGACACCATAATCTTACTCGTCGTTCCCTTCGGGTTCTGGACCGGCACGGAGTTATTGAAAACGAGGCCCCAGAGCAGCCAAATGGCTTTGCCGATGGTGAAAGAAGGCCCTCCTGGTTCTGAGCGCAAGAAGATACGGGAAAGTTAAACGCTTTGAAGGCTGCAGTGAGAGTGTCTTACCCGCCCCAGTCTCGTCCCACCCACCCAAAGGTCTTGCAAGGGTACAGGCCCATGAATGCTGGCAGCCATTTGGCTCTTCACCCAGTATCACAGTGTTGATGCACAAGTCAACAAGGCAGGTGTCAAAGCCGAGCCTGATCGGATCTTCACCCAACATTGAAGCGTCCATGAAGCTGTGACCAGGACCATGTGCCCTGGCTGATTAACCCGTAGCTCCCCCGCTGCGGAGTGAGACAAAACCAGCTGGCAGGCCAGGGGCTAGACTTTGACTGTTAGTCGGCCAGTTAGGCTGCTCCAAGTACCTCAATGGCCCTGGGTTCGGGAAGGGAAAGGTATCCTGCAGACTGGAATCTGATCAAGGGGTTTGGGGTGGCGGGGGGGGTGGGTGGATGGTGGGGTTATATCTAGCATAACAGATACCCAGGAGTCAGTTACAAGCTGGAATGTAATCAAAAGGTTAGGGTGGTGGTTGTATATAGAATAATAGATACCCGGGAGTGAGTTACAGTTTGGAATCTAATCAAGGGGTTCGGGTGGATTATATATAGAATAACAGATACCCGGGAGTGAGTTACAGGCTGGAATGTAATCGAGGGGTTTGGTGGATTATATATCGAATAACAGATACCCGGGAGTGAATTAGAGGCTGGAATCTAAACGAGGGGTTCAGGTGGATTATATATCGAATAACAGATACCCAGGAGTGAGTTACGGTTTGGACTCTAATCAAGGGGTTTGGGTGGATTATATATAGAATAACAGATACCCGGGAGTGAGTTACAGGCTGGAATCTAATTGGTGGATTTCGATAGTAATGTAGATTATGACAGATACCCAGATAAGATCTGTAAACGCTAGGCAGGAAGTGCTGCTGTTTATTGTTACTCTGTGATTGGGTTAGGCAGGTATTCCGTTCATATCCAACTGTAAGTTTCCAAGATGGTTTATATATAGAATAAGTGGAGCGGTAAGAGGTTAATGGCACAAATGCAGCAGTTTACCCCTTCCATCAGCCAGGCACCGGTTGTATCCCACAGGGCTGAAGTACTCAAAGACAAAAACTGCGACAGCCGAGACAATCAGGAGCATCACGAACATCATCACCCAGACATCTGCGCTGAATGGCTCTGCAGCATCAAAAAATAATAAAGTGTTAGAGTCCATGACCTCGCCACTTCAGACATTAACCCCCTCCCCACCAAGACAGAGCTGTCACTGGAAGCTCAGCAGTGAGAGAAAGAACAGCCAATCAGCACAGTTCTGAATTTTTTTAACCATCCAAACAGGGATTGTGGTCTTAAAAGAGAATGTGGAGACTTTACTGAGGTGAAGCATGGTTAGGTAGAGGCGAGAGAAGTTTGAGTTAAAAAAATAATTCATTCTCGGGATATGGGCGTCGCTAGCAAGGCTGGCATTTATTGCACATAACATTATAGAATGGAGTCCTTCAACCAATCTCCCATTATAGAATGGAGTCCTTCAACCAATCTCCCATTATAGAATGGAGTCCTTCAATCAATCTCCCATTATAGAATGGAGTCCTTCAATCAAACTCCCATTATAGAATGGAATCCTTCAATCAATCTCCCATTATAGAATGGAGTCCTTCAATCAATCTCCCATTATAGAATGGAATCCTTCAATCAATCTCCCATTATAGAATGGAGTCCTTCAATCAATCTCCCATTATAGAATGGAGTCCTTCAACCAAACTCACGTTATAGAATGAAGTCCTTCAATCAATCTCCCATTATAGAGTGGAATCCTTCAACCAATCTCCCATTATAGAATGGAATCCTTCAACCAATCTCCCATTATAGAATGGAATCCTACAACCAATCTCCCATTATAGAATGGAATCCTTCAACCAATCTCCCATTATAGAATGGAGTCATTCAATCAATCTCCCATTATAGAATGGAATCCTTCAATCAATCTCCCATTATAGAATGGAGTCGTTCAATCAATCTCCCATTATAGAACGGAATCCTTCAATCAATCTTCCATTATAGAATGGAATTCCTCAACCAATCTCCCATTATAGAATGGAATCCTTCAATCAATCTCCCATTATAGAATGGAGTCCTTCAATCAATCTCCCATTATAGAATGGAGTCCTTCAATCAATCTCCCATTATAGAATGGAGTCCTTCAACCAATCTCACATTATAGAATGGAGTCCTTCAACCAAACTCCCATTATAGAATGGAGTCCTTCAATCAATCTCCCATTATAGAATGGAGTCCTACAATCAATCTCCCATTATGGAATGGAATTCCTCAACCAATCTCCCATTATAGAATGGAGTCCTTCAACCAATCTCCCATTATAGAATGGAGTCCTTCAACCAATCTCCCATTATAGAATGGAGTCCTTCAATCAATCTCCCATTATAGAATGGAGTCCTTCAACCAATCTCCCATTATAGAATGGAGTCCTTCAACCAATCTCCCATTATAGAATGGAGTCCTTTAACCAAACTCCCATTATAGAATGGAATCCTTCAACCAATCTCCCATTATAGAATGGAGTCCTTCAACCAATCTCCCATTATAGAATGGAGTCCTTCAATCAATCTCCCATTATAGAGTGGAGTCCTTCAACCAATCTCCCATTATAGAATGGAATCCTTCAACCAATCTCCCATTATAGAATGGAATCCTTCAACCAATCTCCCATTATAGAATGGAATCCTTCAACCAATCTCCCATTATAGAAAGGAGTCCTTCAACCAATCTCCCATTATAGAATGGAGTCCTTTAATCAATCTCCCATTATAGAATGGAGTCCTTCAATCAATCTCCCATTATAGAATGGAGTCCTTCAACCAATCTCCCATTATAGAATGGAGTCCTTCAACCAATCTCCCATTATAGAATGGAGTCCTTCAACCAATCTCCCATTATAGAATGGAGTCCTTCAATCAATCTCCCATTATAGAATGGAATCCTTCAATCAATCTCCCATTATAGAATGGAATCCTTCAATCAATCTCCCATTATAGAATGGAATCCTTCAATCAATCTCCCATTATAGAATGGAGTCCTTCAATCAATCTCCCATTATAGAATGGAATCCTTCAATCAATCTCCCATTATAGAATGGAGTCGTTCAATCAATCTCCCATTATAGAATGGAATCCTTCAACCAATCTCCCATTATAGAATGGAATCCTTCAATCAATCTCCCATTATAGAATGGAGTCCTTCAATCAATCTCCCATTATAGAATGGAATCCTTCAATCAATCTTCCATTATAGAATGGAATTTTTCAACCAATCTCCCATTATAGAATGGAATCCTTCAACCAATCTCCCATTATAGAATGGAGTCCTTCAACCAATCTCCCATTATAGAATGGAATCCTTCAACCAATCTCCCATTATAGAATGGAGTCCTTCAACCAATCTCCCATTGTAGAATGGAGTCCTTCAACCAATCTCCCATTATAGAATGGAGTCCTTCAATCAATCTCCCATTATAGAATGGAATCCTTCAATCAATCTCACATTATAGAATGGAGTCCTTCAACCAAACTCCCATTATAGAATGGAGTCCTTCAATCAATCTCCCATTATAGAATGGAATCCTTCAACCAATCTCCCATTATAGAATGGAATCCTTCAATCAATCTCCCATTATAGAATGGAGTCCTTCAATCAATCTCCCATTATAGAATGGAATCCTTCAATCAATCTCCCATTATAGAATGGAGTCCTTCAATCAATCTCCCATTATAGAATGGAATCCTTCAATCAATCTCCCATTATAGAATGGAATCCTTCAATCAATCTTCCATTATAGAATGGAATTCCTCAACCAATCTCCCATTATAGAATGGAAGCCTTCAACCAATCTCCCATTATAGAATGGAAGCCTTCAACCAATCTCCCATTATAGAATGGAAGCCTTCAACCAAACTCCCATTGTGGATTGGATACCTTCATCCCATTATCCTGAGCTGGACTTGAAGACATGCCCCAAAGCAGGAAGATGCCCTGTCCAGTTGCCATGTTGTTCAGAGCGTGATTGCTGGAGCTTGCTGTGCATTTTGGGAAGAAGCAAGGGAACTATACTTGGAGAGGGACGGGCAAGATGCAGAATAGAAATTACTTTTTTCGATTTACAGACAACAGGGCCATCTTTCAGTTCAATGGTGTGACGACCTTGTTGAGACACCAAATCATGGATGGTAAATGTGAGGACGATTCATTCCTCTGAGATTTCTGTGGCCCCTGAGGCTGGTAATGATCGGGTAAAGACAGGACAGATATCAGGTGGAAGTACCCGGGTAGTTGGTGTTACAGTGAAACGCTCCACTTAACCAGATGTCTAACGGGGGTTACACAGGCGACTATGTCCTTTGACCACTCAAACAAAATGAAGGAACCTTGAACTTTAACCCGCAGACTGAAACCGATCATCAGTTACCCAGAAACGCAGAGGGTGACACAGTCCCGTTGCTCCGTGACACCATAACACTGATCCCAGTCTCTATAAAAGGGACCGAGAAGTCCACCACCTCTGATCGTTCTTCATTGATAGTCAGGGAGCCGACGGCCATCTGTGCCCGCTTCCGTACCACCTGCCAATAGAGAACAGTACTGTTACAAAGATGAACATTAGTTATGTCGCTGTTACAATCATCCCCCAATAATGAGGCAATTGGCACAACCCATCTCCTTTATTCTTTATTTGAACCATATAGTTTTACCCCCTTGTTCTGGATTTATCCACAAGTGGGAACATTTTCCTCACGTCCACCCCATCGGATTCCTTCAAAATTTGGAAGACGTCTGTCAGGTCTCCTCTTGGTCTTAAATGGAACGTGAAATTGGGCGGGGTGTGAAAACAGGCTGCCAATTCACTCACGCCTGTTGTGCATTAGGAGTCAAGCACATTGTCAGGTGGTGGCCAGACTAGGTAGGGGTGGCAGGTAGTCTTCCCTCAAGAGCATTAGGGAACCATTTGAATTTTTACAACAATCCGCCAGCTTTCATGGTTATTTTTCCCGGCGCCAACCCACAAAATTGCCAAATTTGTTGAATTTGATTTCACAATGTTCCATGGCAGGATTTGAACTCATGACCTGTGGATTAAGATGCCTCTTGGGCATATTTCCTAAGTGCTACACAATTTGTGAGACAGCCCTCTTGGGAATTTAGCTTTGCTTCCCTCTCTACTACACCTTACCACTGCATGTTCTATCATTTAACTTTTATTAATGTTTTTTTTTAAAAGATGTTTTCTTACCTCAATCCTCATCAGGCCATTTATAAACCTTTTTAAGAAAGCATGCCTTGAACCTGTCATTAGTTGGACCGCAACCACTATTTCACCAACTTTGAAATCACAAACCCATATTCGTTTATGGTCATTTTCTTCTGATGGCTGCCCACAAATAATTAGGTATAAGTTCATAACTTGCCATGGTGGGATTGTGAACTCACACCCTCCATTATTTAAATGGAGAGAGACTACAAAATGCTGTGGTACAAAAGGATCTGGGGGTCCTAGTACATGAAACACAAAACGTTAGCATGCAGGTGTGGCAAGTAAGTAGGAAGGCTAATGGAATATTGGCCTTTATTGCAAGGGGTATGGAGTATAAAAGTAGGGAAGTTTTGATGCAACTGTACAGGGCGTTGGTCAGACCGCACCTGGAGTACTTTGTACAGTTTTGGTCTCCACATTTAAGGAAGGATATACTTGCATTGGAGGCAGTTCAGAGAAGGTTCACGAGGTTGATTCCTGGGATGAAGGGGTTGACGTATGATGAAAGGTTGAGCAGGTTGGGCCTATACTCATTGGAGTTTAGAAGAATGAGAGGTGATCTTATTGAAACATATAAGGTTCTGAGGGGGATTGACAGGGTGGATGCTGAGAGGATGTTTCCCCTAGTGGGGGAATCTAGAACTAGGGGGCATAGTTTCACCCATTTAAGACGGAGATGAGGAGGAATTTCTTCTCTCAGAGGGTCGTGAATCTTTGGAATTCTCTACCCCGGAGAGCTGTGGAGGCGGAGTCAGTGAATATATTCAAGGCGGAGATTGACAGACATTTGAACTACAAGAGAGTCGATGGGTGTGGGGAGAGAGCGGGAAAGTGGTGTTGAGGCCAAGATTGGATCAGCCATGATCTTATTGAATGGCGGAGCAGGCTCGAGGGGCCGATTGGCCTACTCCTGCTCCTGTTTCTTATGTTCTTATGTTACTAGCCCCATGCCATAACCACGACACTCCTGTACCTGCATTAACTCACTCAGCTTCTAGGGGCACAGTGTGACCTTTTGGTTCATTGTGACACCCAAACAGCAGTGATTCCGTTTTGCAATAATTAAAGCGGATCGACTTACTTCTCCAACGAGGCCATTCCACGTCCCGTTGATTTTCTTCCCGTGTTTTCCATTTGTCACCAGATATAAATCATATGTAAACTTGACGTACTTTGCAATTTTCTTCAGAATGTCAATGCAAAATCCTTTACAGCACCGCTTGATATAGATCCCTCCTTCAGTTTCGTTACTGGAAGCAATAGAAAAAATAATTATTTCCTTTTTTTGTGATGAACTGATGACGATTCTTGCAGAGATGGTTGCCTTCCCCTTACACTGCCCTTATAACGTACCTCAGTCCCAAATTCAGGATCTACTCTCCACTGCAACATTTCCACGTTCTCCATCATTGTGGCTTTTATTTCCGTGTTTTAGCCCCCTGTTGCTCCATTTCTAAAGCATTTTCTGGCTCTACACCCCATTTTCAGACCTTTCTGACAAACAAACCAATCCCTACTCAAACAACAAGGCCAACAGGTATTTTATTTGTCCACTCTGGCCACCTTCCCATAGATATTAAGGATTTTCTCCGTGCCGATCAGGTGCCAGAAGCAAACAAATCCACCCAGCAACCAGAGAAAGACTGTCGGCATCTTATCTCTTTAAGTGTTTGAGATGATTAACATCTTGTTTGCCGAGACATCGAAAAGTTGTGTTTGTTCTTCAAATGAGCCTTCTCCAACTCAAAGGAAAGAAAATATATCTGGATATCTATCTTAAGACCTTTGGTTCCCTGCATTGTCTAGTTCAGTGAAGGCAGCCAAAAAGTGACTCTGTGGAGTCATTCCCACATAACAATTCATCAGAAATTCAGTTCAGAAAATATTTTCAGAAAAGATTCCGGTCCTGTTATAGCTTTGAAACAGTTTATGTATTGAGTGAATCAAATATTGTGGGGGAATTTCCTTGGAGCTGCTCTCGCGCCAGTGCCATAACTGTGCCCCAAGTGCAGGGGAATGCGTAAACGGGGCTGCAACAACAACTTGCATTTATATAGTGCCTTTAACGCAGCTTCCACTGCATTCGTGGTGAAATTTCAACGGCTCCGAGGAAATTCCCATCCATCGCACCGACAGTTTCCTTTTTGCTGCGTGTTTTGCTTCTGTGTAATTATCTCAGTTTTTGAATAAATTCAACTATCATTTTTAGCCTGAACGCAACGGTATGACAGTGCGACATTTACCACCTTGCAAAGTGGGCATCAAGTCAGGGTGATCGGCCCAGTGAAGCATCATGCTGTGGCAACAGGGCAATTGCTAGTCCTCTGGCATGCTATCTCAGTCAATTTATCCAGATCACTAGAGACAAAAAGTCAGCCAGAAGTATAGCTAGGGAACTCGAATTATAATCGTGAGCATAAAACGATGTTCCCCATTTTAGACTCATGTCTATTCTCACTAAATATAGCAAGTAGAGGAAAATTTGGCTCAAAGTTGTAAGCTGGCAGAATGGTTGAGATCAATGCAGCGATATGATTGCTGTTTTAAGGACTCCAAAGGAACTATATAATGTAGACCATGACTATTTCACCTTGTTCAATACAGTAGAACCAGGGGATACGGCCTGCACTTGAAGTGTTGTAACTAATTTACAGGAACAATATTTCAGTGCGCGAGTGGTCAATCTATGGAACAGGCTCCCTTGGGACACAATGGAAGCAATTAGTACTGATTCATTCAAATGCAAATTAGATTTCCTTTAGAAAATAACATTTTGTAATTTGAGTAATTTGAGATATGTGGTAAGTGCAGCATGACTGGGGAGGAATAAGTGCCTTCGGATTTATGGTTCCAAAGCTCTCCACCACTGGGGGTTTCCTCGTGTCATGTCTGGGGTCTGTTGTAGACTAATTGATAGAGATTGATTGCCGTGATTAGACAACAACTCCATTTATTTTTGTATCATGTGACTACCAGGATGGTAGAAGGCCAACTAGGTCTTTTTTCATCTAGCATTCCCTATGTTCCTCTGTTTCAATGACATTTCTGTTGGGTGAAACAGCCTCTCAGTTGTTAAGTGTTCCTGGGGGCAGAAGCCTCTCCAATCTGTCTGCATTTCACGGGGACTATGCTACTATCTTCAGGGATAATAGATCTGATGAGAAAATTAGGACAACCAAAGCTCACATTTGTGCAGATTGGCTGCAGGGAGATAAGCGATTCTAGTAGACTCATGTGACATCTAATGGGAAATTTAATTGCATTACAATTCCCTTGATTTAATCTGGATTGCGTAAGTGCCTCTGTTCTATGATAATGTCATCATATACTTTATGTGGGACCAATTGAAAGGTACTTTAAAAAATATAAATAGGTTCCTCCTCTCAATGCAGAGCCTGGGGTCCAATGGGGTAGAGGTTCACCTTGGCAGTAGTATAAAATGGCCGCTCATTGTACAGCCCGATACTCAGCACCTGTGTTATTACCCACGTGTCTGCACCACATTGTGAGGCGTCGTTCAAAAATCAAAGTGGGGCAGGACAGCCCAAACCTACAGGGGTCTAACTTGCTTCCTGCAGGGCACTGTGTTCCTCATGCACGTTCCACTCAGGGAGTCGACATCCTCCACGATGACGAAGGGCGCCTCCTCCAGTGTGACGATGCTCAAGTGGTCATCTTCCTCCTCCGACTCCGAGAACAAGTAGTACCGGGGCCAGACGTGGTACTTCATCGTCAGCCTCTTCGCTTCCCACTTCCCAACCTACGGAGCAGCAAATAAAAACCAGTCAGCCGACCATGGGGGGAATAGGGGGGACGGGGCAGGAGGAGTTGTTTTATCTAGTGGAAAGCAAGGGCTTCTTGTCCTCCTGGCTCCATAGATTTGAGCTCGGTAGCACAAGAGAGCAGGGGAACAAATGGATGTGGAACAAAACAACAGGGCTGCTTTCCCCCAATCGGGCACTTGGGGAAGTTGAGGGCCTGCATACCGTGAGGTCAATCCATTTCAATGCATGGCTGCCCAGAAAATTGACGGCCTCGGGCCCACAATTTCCTGACCAACGCTCCCTGCGGGCCCCACTCCTCACCCAGAATTGCCAGGGTGGGATTTGCACTCACGTTTTCTGCATTATTAATCCAGCAACATAACCACGTTTCTGTGCCCTGGCGTAATGGTCAGAAAATCGTGGACGGTGTGCCATTTTCTGGGCGCGATGTCCCATTGGCAGTGCATTCAGAACATTGGTCACTTTGAGACTTACCTGCCTCACTGGAGATGTCTCTCATGAAAATTTCTGCGTCACATTTTTCAAAAATATATTAGCAAAAAGTCAAGTCTGACCTCAAATTGACCTGAGCACCTGCTGAGCAACAATTAACCTCTAATTGCCCCAGGAGTGCACAGCAGTGACCCAAGTTAAAACGGAAGATGCTGGAAACACTCAGTGGGTCAGGCAGCATCTGTGAAGGTAGGATCGTAGGGTTAGCGTCTCAGGTCGATGACCTTTCATCAGAACTGGCAGATTAAAAAGCAGGACCTCAAAGGTTGTAATCTCTGGATTACTCCCAGTGCCACGTGCTAGTGAGTATAGGAATAGGAGGATAGAGCAGATGAATGCGTGGCTAAAGAGCTGGTGCAGGAGGGAAGGCTTTAGTTTCCTGGATTACTGGGTCTGCTTCTGGGGAAGGTGGGACCTGTACAAGTCAGACGGGTTGCACCTGAACCGGAACGGGACCAACACCCTTGCGGGGAGGTTTGCTAGTACTGTTGGGGGGGGTTAAACTAACTTGGCAGGGGGATGGGATACGGAGTAGAGCTATAGTAGGGGGTGATGCACAGCCAAATATAGAGGAAAAAACAAGTCAGCCTGGAAGGCAGAGCAAATATGTAACGGCACAAGGGAATATGGCAAGGCTGGATGGCATTTATTTTAATGCAAGGAGTCTTGCGAGTAAGGCAGATGAATTGAAGGTGTTGATGAACACATGGGAGTATGATATTGTTGCTATCACAGAGACATAGTTGAGGGGGGGGCAGGACTGGCAGCTCAATATTCCGGGGTATAGAACCTTCAGGGGAGACAGAGGGGGGTGTAAAAGAGGAGGGGGTGTCGCAATATTAATCGAGGAGTCAATTGCTGCTGTAAGGAAGGATGATATCTTAACAGGTTCCTCTAATGAGGCCATATGGGTAGAACTTAAAAACAAAAAGGGGGCAAGCATTTTGCTGGGAGTGTACTATAGGCCCCCAAACAGTCAGGGGGAGATAGAGGAACAGATATGTAGGCAAATCTCAGAGAAGTGTAGAAATAATAGGGTAATAATAGTAGGGGATTTCAACTTCCCCAATATTAACTGGGATAGTCAGAGTGTGAAAGGCTTAGAGGGTGCAGAATTCTTAAAGTGCATCCAGGAGAGCTTTTTGAGCCAGCATGTAGAAAGTCCTACAAGAGAGGGGGCGGTACTGGACCTAATTCTAGGGAATGTAGCCGGGCAAGTGGCAGAAGTGTCAGTAGGAGAGCATTTTGGTGACAGTGACCATAATTTGGTGAGATTTAAGGTAGTCATGGAAAAGGACAAAGATGGACTGGAAATAAAGGTTCTAAATTGGGGGAAGGCTGATTTCAATATGATAAGGCAGGATCTGGCCAAAGTCGACTGGGATCAGATACTTGTAGGAAAATCCACATCAGAGCAGTGGGAGTCTTTCAGAAAGGAAATAGAGAGAGTACAACGCCAACACGTTCCCGTAAAGGTCAAGGGTGGGACCAACAAGCCCAGGGAACCCTGGATGTCAAGGGATATACAAGAATGGATTAGGAAAAAAAGGGAGGCTTTTGGCAGATACAAAGGACTAAAAACAGTCGAAGCCCTAGAGGAGTATAGAAAGTGCAGGGGGGTATTAAAAAATAAATTAGGAGAGCGAAGAGGGGGCATGAAAAAACACTGGCAGGCAAAATAAAGGAAAATCCCAAGGTGTTTTATAAGTATATTAAGGGCAAGAGGATAACCAGGGAAACAGTAGGGTCCATTAGGAACAAAAGTAGCAATCTGTGTGTAGAGCCGGAAGATGTAGGTGAGGTTTTAAATGAATATTTTGCATCTGTGTTCACTATGGAGAAGGACGATGTAGGCATAGATATCAGGCAGGAGGATTGTGATATACTTGAACAAATTTGTATTGAGAGGGAGGAGGCACTAGCGGTTTGAACGGGCTTAAATGTGGATAAATCCCCAGGCCCAGACGAGATGTATCCCAGGCTGCTGTGTGAGGCAAGGGAGGAGATTGCAGGGGCTCTGACACAAATTTTCAGAACCTCTCTGGCCACAGGGGAGGTGCCAGAGGACTGGAGGAAAGCTAACGTAGTACCATTATTCAAGAAGGGTAATAGGGATAAACCAGGGAATTACAGGCCAGTGAGCCTTACATCAGTGGTAGGGAAATTATTGGAAAAAATTCTGAGGTACAGAATTTGTCTCCACTTGGAGCAAGGATTAATCAAGGATAGTCAGCATGGCTTTGTCAGGGGGAGATCATGTCTTACCAATTTGATTGAATTTTTCAAGGGGGTGACTTGGTGTGTGCGTGTGTGAGGGTAGTGCAGTTGATGTAGTCTACATGGACTTCAGTAAGGCTTTTGACAAAGTCCCGCATGGGAGACTGGTCAAGAAGGTAAGAGCCCATGGGATCCAGGGCAATTTGGCACATTGGATCCAAAATTGGCTTAGTGGCAGGAGGCAGAGGGTGATGGTCGAAGGTTGTTTTTGTGACTGGAAGCCTGTGTCCAGTGGTGTACTGCAGGGATCGGTGCTGGGTCCTTTGCTGTTTGTAGTGTACATTAATGATTTAGATATGAATGTAGGAGGTATGATCAGTAAGTTCGCAGATGACACGGAAATTAGTGGAGTGGTAAATAGTGAGGAGGGAAGCCTCAGGCTACAGGACGATATAGACGGGTTGGTCAGATGGGCAGAACAGTGGCAAATGGAATTTAACCCTAAAAAGTGTGAGGTGATGCATTTTGGGAGGACTAACAAGGCACAGAATACACAATGAATGGTAGGACCCTAGGAAGGACAGAGGATCAGAGGGACCTTGGTGTGCATGTACATAGATCCCTGAAGGCAGCAGGACTGGCAGATAAGGTGGTTAAAAAGGCATATGGGATACTTGCCTTCATTAGCCGAGGCATAGAATATAAGAGCAGGGAGGTTATGATGGAGCTGTACAAAACGCTAGTTAGGCCACAGCTGGAATACTGTGTGCAGTTCTGGTCGCCACACTATAGGAAGGATGTGATTGCGTTGGAGATGGTGCAGAGGAGATTCACCAGGATGTTACCTGGGCTGGAGCGCTTCAGCAATGAAGAGAGACTGGACAGGCTGGGGTTGTTTTCCTTAGAGCAGAGAAGGCTGAGGGGGGACCTGATTGAGGTGTACAAAATTATGAGGGGCATAGATAGGGTAGGTAGAAAGGAACTTTTCCCCTTAGTAGAGGGGTCAACAACCAGGGGGCACAGTTTCAAGGTAAGGGGCAGGAGGTTTAGAGGGGATTTGAGGAAAAACTTTTCACCCAGAGGGTGGTTGGAACCTGGAACTCACTGCCTGAAAGGGTGGTAGAGGCAGGAACCCTCACAACATTCAAGAATGATTTAGATGAGCACTTGAAACGCCGTAGCATACAAGGCTACGGACCAAGCGCTGGAAAATGGCATTAGAATAGACAGGGCTTGATGGCCGGCGCGGACACGATAGGCCGAAGGGCCTCTTTCTGTGCTGTATAACTCTATGACTCCATGTTGCAAAAGTTTAGATGAATTTTATTTGTACAGACGGTTATAAGAGTAAGGAATGCTTGAACACAAGTGGCTATTGAAGGAGAGATTACAACGACCTTCGTTGGATAAGAATTGGAAAAGGAATGATATAAAAGAATATGGGGAAAGAGCAGGATTGGAGCAGCTAGCTCCAGTTGAAGAACTAGTACTGACACAGGTACGATGAGCCTAATGGCCTCCTTTTTAGGCTGATACTGCTTTGGTTCCATGATCTCGTTGAGCTTTATATTCAAGGTGTAGCGACTGTTCTGAGAAAGCAAACATGGTCGCCGTTTTTCACACAGTAAGATCCCAGAAGTAGCAATGGATTGCCACTTAATCCACTTTTGGTAGCGCTGGTCGAGGGAGCAATGCTAGACCGGAATCCTGCTTGTCTTCGAATAGTGCCGTGGAATGTTTAACATCCACCTGAACAGGCAGACGGAGCCACGGATTAACATTTCACCCGAAGGACTTCACATCTGACAATACAGGGGCTTAGAGAGTTATATTAGGAGGACAGGATGCGTAAACTTGGCTTGAATTTCCTTGAGTTTAGCAGATTGAAGGATGATCTGATCGAGGTGAAAGGTCATCGACCAGAAACTCTCGACCTACCTTCATCTCTCCACAGATGCACTTCACGTGGAGGCTATTGTACAGAGCACATTAAAGATATACAACTATTTAGAAAACTCATAAGAACATAAGAAAATTAGAATTAGGAGCAGGAGTCGGCCATACGGCCCCTCGAGCCTGCTCCACCATTCAATAAGATCATGGCTGATCTTCAACCTCAACTCCACTTTCCCGCCCAATCTCCATATCCCCTGATTCCCCTGGAGTCCAAAAATCTATCGATCTCAGTCTTGAATAGACTCAACGACTCAGATTCCACAGCCCTTTTGGGTAGAGAATTCCAAAGATTCACAACCCTCTGAGTGAAGAAATTCCTCCTCATCTCAGTCTTAGAATTGGCTTAAGGACAGAAAACAGCAAGTTGTGGTAAATGGCCGTTTATCAGACTGGAGGATGGTAGACAGTGGTGTTCCCCAAGGGTCAGTGCTGGGGCCACTGATATATATAAATGACCTGGATATTGGAATACAGAGTAGAATTTCTAAATTTGCCAATGACATCAAACTTGGGGGTGTTGCAAAAAGTGAGGATGAAGCCAATCGACTGCAACAGGACATAGAAAGGCTAGCAGAATGGGCAGACAAGTGGCAGATGGAATTTAATACAGAGAAGTGTGAGGTGATGCATTTTGGCAGGAGGAACAGGGAGAGGCAATATACACTTAATGGCACAGTTTTAAAGAGTGTGCAGGGACAGAGGGACCTGGGAGTTAATGTGCATAGGTCCCTGAAGGTGGCAGGACATATTGAGAGAGTGGTTAACAAAGCATATGGGATCTTGGGCTTCATAAATAGAGGTATTGAGTACAGAAGTAGAGAAGTTACGCTGAACCTTTATAAAGCGCTGGTTAGGCTACAACTGGAGTATTGCATCCTGTTCTGGTCACCACACATTAGGAAGGATGTGAAGGCCCTTGAAAGGGTGCAGAGGTGATTTACTAGAATGGTTCCGGGGATGGGGGATCTTCGTTCCAAGGACAGGTTGGAGAATTTGGATTTGTTTTCATTACAGCAAAGGAGGTTGCGGGGTGATTTGATAGAGGTGTACAAGATTATGATGGGTTTGGATAGGCTAGACGGGGAATGTCTGTTCCCACTAGTTGATGGTACAAGGACTAGGGGACACAGATTTAAGGTTTTGGGCAAGAGATACAGGGGGGATGTGAGGAAAAACTTTTTTATGCAGCGAGTGGTGAGGACCTGGAACTCGCTGCCGACGGAACTGGTGGAAGCGGAGACACTCAATGTTTTCAAGGGGAGACTGGATAGGCACTTGAGGGAAATAAACTTGCAGGGCTACGGAGATAAAGCGGGGGAATGGGACTGACTGGATTGTTCTACAGAGAGCCGGCATGGACTCGATGGGCTGAATGGCCTCCTTGTGTGCTGTTATGACTCTAAGGGGGAGAAATTCGGTATCGCCCCATTTGGGCACTAGTATTGGCGGTGCGCAAAGTTAAGCGCCAGGCGCAATTTATCACCACCTCGAGCGATATTGGGTAGCTGCGCCCCTGAAGGTGATTGCAGCGCTAAATCAGGTGCTGCACGATAGTCTTAAGGTGCTAACCCGGCGGCGTGATGCAATTTCTCCGCGGGCGGGCGCAGCGCAGGTGCTGTCAATTATCGATTTCAGCCAGACATGCTGCCGCCGGCCAGCTCTTAAAGGGGCGGATTTTGATTATCATCTCCAGCCGCACCCTGTGCCTCGTAGGCCTCAAACTCGGCGGGAACCTACCTGTGGCGTCGACAACTGCATCAATATGGAGAGGGCCAGGGAGAGAGCGCAGCGCTGGCAAGGATTCTCCAGGACTTCGGCGAAGCACTGGCACCTGCCACGCAAGTGCTGAGTGCTGCCACGCAGTCAGTGGCTGGTCTCATGCAGACGCAGATTGAGGCCACGCGAGCACTGACTGCTGCCACCCTCACTGGATCGGGCAGGATTCCCCGGGGCCCTCGCCGCGCCACAGCAGGCCAGCAATCTGTGCACCAGCCGATTGCTGCGCATGTTGCGGTGCTGTCCCGTCAGAGTGCCAGTGTGTCGGCCAACCAGGGAGCTGCTGTCCGCTCTCAGGATGACAGCATTCCTGATGCCACCACTGGCACTTCTCCACTGCAGCTGCCACCACCTGTAGGACAGACTGCTTCCGCCCATGCGGAGTTGGAGCAGTCAGCAGCCGGGCCCTCCAGGCCCAGAGCTGGTCCAGGCCGTACCTCAAGGGCATCTGCGGTCTCAGTTTCGGACAGTCAGCAGGCCTCCCCCAGCCTTGCTGCAGCCACTGGGGTCCCATTACGGAGGAGCTGCAGGGCGGGAAGGGGGCAATTCCGCAAGGGAAGCAGATCACCATCGAGGGGCAAAAAGTAGAAGATGCTGCTAAATTATGTTATTTCTTTCATTCAAGGCCGAGGATGCTGGTCTGAATGTTGGTTATGTTTTGGACATTGACTTCAGGGTGTGAGAGACAGTTATGTTTTGGACATTGTCCCCAGGGTGTGAGAGACAGTTATGTTTTGGACATTGTCTCCAGGGTGTGAGAGACAGTTATGTGGCAGTCTGTTTGTTTTGCTGTTTGTTTCCATTGCTTTGTCATGTGGGAAGGATACACATTTTGTTAAATAAAGAAGTATATTTATTCACAATGTCCATGTCTGTTCTTTGCACTAATTTTTGCCTTGACCGGCTTAGGGGTAGCAGAACGGTTCCATTCATGTTCTTGGAATGGCAGAAAGCATTCCCTCAGAGGGGCCTAGAAGCGACTTGCTATAAGCCTCTGACGGACGGCCCTTGCAGTTTGTGCCTCCCTCCCGTCTTGGTGCTCCTCCTCCTCCTCCTCCTCCTCTGCTGGTGCTTCAACGTCTGGTGGCATTGGCTGGGTCCTGAGGATTGCCAGGTTATGCAGCATGCAACACACAACCACGAAGTGGGAGACTCGCTCAGGTGAGTACTGAAGGGCTCCTCCAGAATGGTCCAGGCAGCGGAACCGTTGCTTCAGCACGCCGATTGTGTGCTCAATGATGTTCCTGGTCGCTTGATGGCTCCCATTGTAACGTTCTTCAGCAGGGGTGCTGGGCGAACGGAACGGGGTCATCAGCCAGGGGCACAGAGGATAGCCCTTGTCCCCGAGAAGCCAGCCTCCTGGGTGAGCCGGGGCTTCGAAAAGGTCTGCCACAGAAGTCTGGCGCAGGATTAAGGCATCGTGGCTGCTGCCTGGAAAGTGGGCATTGACAGCGAGTATCAGCTGTCGGTGGTCACAGACCAGCTGCACATTCAAAGAATGGAACCCCTTTCGGTTGCGGAAATCCTCCGCGTGCAGTCAATGGCGCCCTGCACCATTGGGAAGCCTGCTATCCTTGCGAAGCCCTCTGCGCGCTCTTGCTGCTTGTCCGGGGTCATTGGGAAGGAGATGTACTGCCGTCTCCTTTTAAAGAGGGCATTAGTCACTTGACGGATGCAGCAATGCACCGCGAACTGTGAGATGTTGGCAATGTCCCCAGTAGCAGCCTGAAAGGAGCCACTGGCATAGAAGTTTAGAGCCACAGTGATCTTCACAGCCACCGACAGAGATGTCCTGCACCTTAGTTGAGGCTGCAGATCTGGCTGAAGCAGGTGGCAGAGCTCAGTGACCACCTCCTTACTGAAGCGCAGCCTTCGGAAACACTGCTCCTCCGACATGTTGATAAACGAAAACTGTTGACGGAAAACCCTGGCAGCATAAGTTCTCATGTGCCGACGTCTGTAGGCCCTCCTCCATCTGGCCATGCCTGCCACTCTATCCTTGCGTCTCTGTGCCCTGTCAATATGATTGAGAAAGACGACGTTCCCATCCAATGCAGCCCCCATAGTAAGTGTGCACTGAAAGTTATGCTGGTTGAGTAGCTTACCAACTGCAAAGTAATGTTAAGAAGGCTAAAGTTCCTCAGCCAGCACTGGCTTACTGCAGAAATGGCTCTCCTCTCTCTCACAGAAGGTGTGGTCCAAAAACTAACAATCCAGGAAGAGTCCCCTTTAAATAGCACCCCCCCAGCCCGACAGTGACTGGGAAACGTTCAAGGTAACCTGTCCTTGTTAGCGCCAGGCGGAACGGAGGGGGGCGCCACTGAATTTCCGGTCCAGGGCGCCCCAAGGGCGTTGCACAATGAAATGACGTCATGATCTGCGTGCGCCAGTGAGCGGGCGCAACGGTTTAGCACCGGCGCTAAATATCCGCTCAATTTGGGAAGAGGCGCAGGTTTCGCTGCGCCCGGGCGCTAGTTGGTTAGCGCCCTACTTCTCGACCTCTTTAGGTGCTAATGGGTGGCGCAACCAACCAAATTTTTCCCCCTAAGACTCTATGGCCTAGAAATTCAGTATCGCCACGTTTGGGCCGCTACAGTCGAGCGTGCGCTAAATTTAGCGCCCGGCGCAACTTAGTGCCACCTTTACCGAAATTGAGTTGCATTGCCCGAAGAGGTTGTTGCTGCGTTAAAGCAGGCAGTGCACGACTATCCTAAGGCACTAAGCCGGCGAGCTGAGGCGCTACCACCGAGGGCGGGCGCAGCGCAGCACAGGTGCGGCCAGTTAGCGATTGAAGGCAGACACGCTGGTGCCGGTCACCTCTTAAACGGGGAGGGTCGATTTGGCTTGAAGCCACGCCCTGCACATTGGAGCCCTGATTCTAGGCCTGGACAGACCTGCTGCAACATCGTTACGCCTACTACCATGGAGAAGGCCAGGGAGCGAGCGCAGCGCTTCAGTGAGGGGGCCCTGAAGGTTCTGGTTGGCGCAGTGGAGCCCAGGCGACCTATCCTCTTTCCTGACCGTGGCAGGAGGCCGCTGCCCAGCGAATATAGAAAAGCTTGGAGGGAGGTGGCACACAGAGTGACCTCCAGCAGCATGGTCCATAGGACCCCAACGCAATGCAGGAAGAAGTTCAACGACCTCACTCGGGTTGTCAGGGTGAGTACCCTTTCCAGTATCCTCTTCATCCCTGCATGTGCACCTCACTTTATGGTCAAAGGGTCCTGAAAGCCCCAATGCCCAGCCCTCATCCAACACCTATGGGACTCTCATGAAAATCACATGCATATTCACCACTTTACACACTGTCAGGGCTATTCGACCATGGGAGGCAGTGCAGCCAAGATCAGGGCTTGACACTGTCAGGGCTATTCCACCATGCGAGGCAGTGCAGCCAAGATCAGAGCTTGACACTGTCAGGGCTATTCGACCATGGGAGGCAGTGCAGCCAAGATCAGGGCTTCACACTGTACTCAGAGCCCATCCTTTCTCTTGCAGGGCAAGCTGGCCCGCAATAGGAGGCAGCAGCAATGGACCGGGGGAGGTCGTTCTGAACTTAAAGACCTCAGTGATCTGGAGCAGCGAGTGAAACGGATTATGGCAGGCCGGCTGATTGGCCCCGTCACCACTGGAGATCCCGACCCTGTTCTGGACAGCAATGGTAAGGTCATCACCTTTTTGACCTCTCTCTTTCCACTTGTGCCTCACACCAGCATCCTTTGCCACTATCAAACCAATGCAGTGCATTGCAGCACTCATGCCTCCCTCGCTGCCGCCCTGTCCTCACACTAAAGCAACTCTTGTACCTCCCTGCTTTCAGATGCTGATTCGCCAGGTGAGGAGGCGGGCCCTCAAGCTGGCATTGCGAGTGAATCGGAAGGCGAGGAGGAGGAAGAGGAAGCCGGAACATCAGTGCCACCCTCAGCCAAGGCAGCCTATGGCCATGATGCAGACACGTCTTCCCTGGAGGGGAGCAGGGGGGAAGGGTCTGAGGAGGGTGAAGCACTGGGGCCCAGCGGGCTGCAGCAACGCTAGGGGGTAGGGAAGCTCGGCGGCCTTCTCCCCGGAGGGAGAGTGTGGCCTCCAGTCCTGCTACAGTGAACGCAGAGGAGGTGCGGCTCATTGATGAAATGGGCGCCCAGGCGGAGCGCAGGCACACTGAGCTCATGGCTGCAGTGGCAAGGATGCCTGACTCCATAGAGTCACTGGCAAGGAGTGTACAGGAATTCGGGGCAGCACAGGCCAGGAGTCTGCAGGAATTCGGGGCAGCACAGGCATGGAGTCAGCAGGACGTCGGTGCAGCACAGTCAAGGGGTCTGCAGGACTTTGGTGCAGCACACGCGGCTTCCAGCCAAGTGCTTAGTCGTGCCATGCAGTCACTGGCTGGTTTGATGCAGACACAGATCAGGGCCACACGAGCACTAACTGCTGCCACCCTTGCTGGATCAGCCAGGATTCGCCAGGGCCCTCACCGCGCCGCAGCAGGCCAGCAGTCAATGCTTCAGCAGATTGCTGCGCATGCTTCAGTGCTGCCCCCTGCGAGTGCCAGTGTCTCGTCCGACCAGGGAGTGCCTGTGCTCTGTCAGGTTGGCAGCATTCCTCCTGCCAACACTGTCACTCCTCCACTGCAGCTGCCACCACCCATAGGACAGACTGCTGCCACCCAAGCAGAGTTGGAGCAGTCAGCAGCTGGGCCCTCCAGGCCCAGAGCTGGTCCAGGCCATCCCCCAAGGGCATCTGCCGACTCACTATCTGACCCTCAGCAGCCTTCACCCAGCCTTGCTGCAGCCACTGGGGTCCCATTGCGGAGGAGCTGCAGGGCGGGAAGGGGCCAATCTCGCAAGCGAGGCAGTTCACCCTCGCAGGCCAAAAAGTAGGAGGTCTGGCAAAATGTTGTGTTTTTTTTTTTGTGAAGGCCGAGGATCATGGTCATTTTTGTTTAACTCTTTTGTTCATTGTCTCCAGGTTGTGAGAGCCATTTATGTGTCTGGCTGTTTTTTTGGGGGTTTCTCTGTATTTGTTTGTCATGCGGGAAGGGTACAGAGTTCGTTAAATAAATAATTGTCTTTATTCGGATTGTGCATGTTTGCACTTTGAACTATTTGTTGCCTTGACCGGCTCAGGGTTTGCGGAGCGGGTCCATTCATGCTCTTTCAATGGCACAAGCCATTCCCTGAGAGGGGGCCTAGAACCGACTTGCAATAAGCCGCTGACGGACGGCCCTTGCACTTTGTACCTCCCTCCCGTCTTGGTGCTCCTCCTCCTCCTCCTCCTCTGGTGGTCCTCCAATGTCTGCTGGCAGTGGCTGAGTCCTGAGGATAGCCAGGTTGTGTAGCATGCAGCACGCTACAATGAAATGGGAGACTCGCTCAGGCGAGTACTGTAGGGCTCCGCCGGAATAGTACAGACAGCGGAACCATTGGTTTAGCATGCCGATTGTGTGCTCAATGATGTTCCTGGTTGCTTGATGGCTGTCATTGTATCGCTCTTCAGCAGGGGCGGTGGGTGCACGGAGCGGGGTCATCAGCCAGGTGAACAAAGGATAGCCCTTGTCCCCAAGAAGCCAGCCTCCTGGGTGAGCCGGGGCTTCGAAAATGTCTGCCACAGAAGTCTGGCACAGGATGAAGGCGTCATGGCTGCTGCCTGGAAAGCGGGCATTGACAGCTAGTATGAGCTGCCTGTGGTCACACACCAACTGCACGTTCAACGAATGGAACCCCTTCCGGTTGCGGTAATCCTCGGCATTCTCTTGAGGTGCCTGCAAAGCCACATGCATGCAGTCAATGGCACCCTGGACCATGGGGAAGCCCGCTATTCTTGCAAATCCCATTGCACGCTCTTGCTGCTTGTCCAGGGTCATGGGGAAAGAAATGTACTGATGTCTCCTTTTGTAGAGGGCATTCATGACCTGGTGGATGCAGCAATGCACCGCGAACTGGGAGACATTGGCAGTGTCCCCAGTAGTGGATTGGAAGGAGCCGGTGGCATAGAAGTTGAGAGCCACTGTCACCTTCACTGCCACCGACAGAGACGTCCTGCTCCTCAGCTGAGGCTGCAGATCTCTCTGAAGCAGGTGGCAGATCTCAGTGACCACCTCCCTTCTGAATCGAAGCCTCCGCATGCACTGCTCTTCAGACATGTTGAGGTAGGAGAAGTGCTGGCGGTATACCCTGGGAGGGTAAGGCCTCCTGTGCCGACGCCTGTTGGCCCTCCTCCGTCTGGCCATGATTGGCACTCTCTCTCGGCGTCTCTGAGCCCTCTCAATGCAATGGAGAAACCCAACGTTTCCACCCATTGCAGCCCCCATTATATGTGGCCACTCAAGGCTATGGCGCTGAAAAATCAATCCAACTGCAAAGCTCTGGGCTGAAGCCAGAAGTACCTGTGCGAGCGCTGAGTCAAAGCAGAAAGCTCTCTCCCTTTGTCTCTCTGCAAATCTCTCTCCCTCACACACAGAAGGAGTGGTCCAAAATGGCTACCACAAAGAATGCAGGAAGAGCCCCCTTTAAATAGCGCCCCCCCAGCCCCACAGCGACTGGGAACCATTCCACTCAACAAGTCGCTGGGAGCGCCAGGCGGAAAGAAGGGGGCACCACTGAAGTTCCGGTTCGGGGCGCACCAAGGGCATTGCACCATGAAATGACGTCAGGATCTGCGCGCGCAGCTGAGCGGGCGTTGCGGTTTTGCGCCGCTGCTAAATCTTCACTCAAGTTCACGCGAGGCGCAGATCACGCCGCGCCCGGGCGCTAGCCACTTCGCGCCCCACTTATTGCCCTCTTAAGGCGCTAGCGGCTGGCACTACCAACTGAATTTCTAGGCCTATGACTCTAAATGGCCAACCCCTTATCCTGAGACTATACCTCCTTGTTGTAGACACTCCAGCCAGGGAAAACAATCTCTCAGCATCTACCCTGTCAATCCCCTTCAGAATCTTATATGTTTCAATGAGATCACCTCTCCAGAGAGTATAGGCCAACCTACTCAATAATATCTACTCAAGACTCGGGCAGGCTCTTTATTCATCTGCACCAATCCGAGTAAGTTAGTTAATGACTAACGACCTGTCAAGCTCACCCATTTAGATGAACATTTAATGGATTAGCATTTGCAAGATTGAAAAGGTTCTCATTAATTTGCCCTGTTATCTGCATTGTGTATGGAGACTGTGGAGCTAATCATTTCACTGAAAAGTACCCTTTTTATTAAGCACTTCAAACTGTAACCCACAATAAAATGTTCTTTTTGTTTTGGAAAAACTCCCTAAAATAACCTCTTTATTAAAGCGGGCCTGGATCCATTTAATATCTACTGTTTGAATTGTCAGTCAAGTGGCTGTGGCTATACTGCAGTCTGTGAGTCTATTTATTTAGCAACAACCACAACAGCTTGCATTTATATAGCACCTTTAACATAGTAAAACACTCACAGGAGCGTTATCAAACAAAATTTGACACCAAGCCACATAAGGAGATATAAGGACAGGTGACCAAAAGCTTGGTCAAAGAGGTAGGTTTTACAGAGCCTCTTAAAGGAGGAGAGAGAGGTGGCTGTTGTGTATGTACCTTTAAGAGAATAACTGGTCTCAGACTGCAGTACTGGCAGTGACCACCCCTGTATAAAAGGCGCTAGAGAGCCTCTGTTTAGTTTCGTTTATGCCTTTCACCAGTAAAGATCTGTTTGTTTTCTCTCCTGCTAGTCCGTGTCTCAATCATTCACGGACTTAACACTGGCGACAAGTTAGAAACGAACTTACCTGCAACTCAGCAGCAGCTCCGACGATGTTGTTGAAGGTCAGAGCCAGAAGAAAAAAAAAAAGAGGCCATTGAAACTTGAGAAACGGGCGTCGACCGTCAATCATCGATTTAAAAACTTGCAGGAGAGATTGTCCAGAGCCAGGCTGGGTTCCTCGGTCCGTGGTTTCCCAGCTAGTCGGGCTGGTGGCAGGTAGTGCTCTGATCCTTCCTGGGCTGCGGCGGGCTGAAGCTCGATCGGGTGGCTTTTCAACGGGGCCGGGCAGCGAGTCGGGAAGCAAGGAGAGAGAGAGAGGGTGGAGCATACAGGGTGCGGCCGGTGCTTCGCAGCTGGGCAGCATTTGGACCTCAGAAGAGGGAGGGAAGTGTCCCAGAGGGTCCGCTCCACGACGGGAAGATAATAAAAGAAAAAGAATACGCGCAAGAAACCGTGGAAAGCAGCGCTAACAACAGCGGGGAAGAAGGCAAAGCACGGGAGGCGCCATTTTGTTAAATCGGGGAAGAAGGCAAAGCACGGGAGCCGCCATTTTAGATTTGCAAGATGCCGAAGACTGGCTGTATCACTGCTTTTGATAATACATTAGCGGACTGGACCACGTATGTGGAAAGAGTCGAGGTATATTTCGAGGCAAACGATATAGCGGAGGGGAAAAAGGCATCGATATTGTTAAACTTAATGGGCGCTAGAACGTACGGCCTATTGCGGGACCTGATTACTCCAGCCAAACCGAAGGCGAAGAGTTTTAACGAAATTGTTGCTGTCCTACAGGAACACTTAAACCCTGCACCGCTGTTGATAGCAGAAAGATTTAAATTCCACAGGAGAACTCAGCACAAAGACGAGAGCAATGCTGAGTATCTTACGGAACTACGCAAGCTATCAAAGCACTGCCAGTTCAGAGCAGGACTGGCAGATACCCTATGGGACAAATTTGTCTGTGGACTCCTGAGTGAAGGAACACAGAAGAAGTTACTCGCAGAAAAAGAGCTGACGCTAGATAAGGCTTTCAGCGTGGCAGTATCGTATGAAGCAGCAGCCAGGGGAGCTGCAGAAATTCAACAAAAACCACAGGAATACGGCACCCACGAAATGACATGGGGATTTGCAAAATGTTATCGCTGCGGCAGAACTAACCATGACCAGAAGGACTGCTGGTCCAAAGACAAAATATGCAGACAATGCGGGAAGATTGGACACATTGCACGAGTTTGTAGGTCTGGGAAGAAGACCAGCGACAACAAAAAGGCTACTAAGGAACCGTACAAGAAAGTACAAAAGATGACGGACAGTAGTTCCGAAGACCAGATGAGCGATAGTGAATCCGGAAACAGGAGACTAAGCTGTCTCAAACTTCACAATGTAATCGCAAAAGAGGATCACCGAACCATTTGGGTCACTCTCACGATAGCAGGGTCCCAAGTTAAAATGGAATTGGATACAGGATCAGCGCTAACCATCATGAATCGACGAGACTATGAGCGGCTATTTTCACACATACCCTTGAGAGAGACATCCATCGTCTTGACGACGTATACGGGGCAAAAAGTATACCCCAGAGGAAAAATAAGGGTGCCTGTCGAATACAATGGCAAGAAAATACGGAAATTGTATCTCTACATACTGCCAAATGGTGGACCACCGTTATTGGGACGGGAATGGATCAGGAAGATAAACTTAGATTGGCATTCCATTCATGCAATGACGGTGGACGGTAAAAAAAGATGAAGACGTCACTCCTGGACGATTGTCAACAATCTTAGCTAACGCCAAAGAGGTATTTCAACAAGAACTGGGCACGCTTAAAGGCGTAACCGCCTCGTTGAAAATAGAAGAGAATGCAGTTCCCAAGTTTTTCAAAGCGAGACCGGTACCATATGCAATTCGCCCAGCCGTTGAGGCAGAGCTGGAGAATCTGGAGAAGGCGGGCGTGTTGTCTAAGGTCGACTGGAGCGAGTGGGCGACACCCATCGTTCCTGTCATGAACAAAACGTTAAGCAATAAGTCCGGAGAGCCAAGGAAGATTTGCATCTGTGGGGATTTCAAGGTGACGGTGAACCCTGTCCTTCGCACAGTACATTATCCTCTTCCAAGGATAGAAGACATCTTCGCCTCGCTGTCTGGAGGAAAGCGTTTTACAAAAATTGACCTGGCACAAGCATATTTGCAGATGGAGGTTGAAGAGTCCTCTTGGAAGTATCTCACGATAAACACTCACAAAGGTCTTTACCAGTATCATCGATTGGTATTCGGAGTAGCATCGGCTCCGGCGATATGGCAAAGAGCGATGGAACAAGTCCTGCAAGGGATTCCGGGGACTCAGTGTTACTTGGACAACATCCTTGTAACAGGTGAAGATGACAGTGAACACCTTAACAACCTAGAACAGGTGCTCACTAGACTACGGGAACATGGGCTGCGAGCCAACCGCCCCAAGTGCGAATTTGTTAAGAAACAGATATCGTATTGTGGCCACGTGATTGATGAAGAGGGGTTACATAAGTCCCCTGACAAAATTGAAGCGGTTGTTAAGGCCCCAGCGCCTGAAAATGTGTCGCAACTGAGGTCATTCCTCGGGTTGGTGAATTACTATCATAAGTTTTTGCCGAATTTGTCGACAATTCTGCACCCACTGAACGCCCTGCTACGAACGGGGGTAGCATGGAAATGGAGCGATGATTGTAAGCGTGCTTTTCGGAAGAGTAAGGACTTAATC
The DNA here is from genome assembly GCF_052327205.1 of Somniosus microcephalus. Taxonomy (NCBI): domain Eukaryota; kingdom Metazoa; phylum Chordata; class Chondrichthyes; order Squaliformes; family Somniosidae; genus Somniosus; species Somniosus microcephalus. The sequence goes on from NC_141014.1 coordinate 22,410,594, forward strand.
ACTTCAAAGGAAGTATTGGCTCACTACAACCCAGCACTGCCAATCAGGCTGGCGTGTGATGCGTCTCCCTACGGCATTGGGGCGGTACTGTCACATAAATTCCTTGATGGTTTGGAGAGGCCGATAGCTTTTGCGTCACGCTCGTTAACTTCTGCCGAGCGTAACTACGCCCAGATTGACAGAGAGGCCCTCAGCCTAGTGTGGGGGGTGAAGAAGTTCAATCACTACCTGCACGGTCAAAAATTTACTCTACTAACCGATCATCAACCTCTTGTCTCCATTTTCAACCCTCAGAAGGGCGTACCGATAATGACAGCACAACGGCTGCAGAGATGGTCCCTTTTCCTAGGAGCACACCAATATGACATCGAGTACAAAGGAACTAAACAACATGGAAATGCTGATGGATTGTCACGTCTACCGTTGCTGACAGTGGAAGAAGACCTTGCAGTGGATCCAATGGAGTTATTCCACTCGACCATAGTCGAATGTCTTCCTGTGACGAATGCAAACATAGAAAAGGAAACACGGAATGACCCGACACTATCACGGGTCTATGATTTAATGGTGAAGGGATGGCCAGCACATGGCGAACCACTGCTGCCAGCATTCTCGCCGAGAAGAGAACAGCTGTCAGTGTGCAGAGGAACCTTGATGTGTGGATCCAGAGTAGTAATTCCACCTAAGTTGACGGATAGAGTGCTCAATGAGCTTCATGAGGGTCATCTGGGTGGGGTAAAAATGAAGAGCTTAGCCAGAGCGTTTGTGTGGTGGCCGGGAATCGATAGAGAAATCGAAGAGATGACCAAGAGCTGTGCAGGATGCCAGAAGGTCCAAAACGCCCCACCACAAGCTCCTCTGCATCCATGGGAGTGGCCCTCAACTCCATGGCAAAGGGTGCACATTGATTTTGCTGGTCCCTTCATGGACTCGATGTTTTTAATTGCGGTGGATGCACATTCAAAGTGGCCAGAGGTAATAAAAATGTCCTCAACCACCACGGAAAAAACTATCACAGTTTTACGAACCATATTCGCCAGGAATGGGCTGCCTGAACAGATTTGCTCTGACAATGGACCACAGTTTGTGTCTGAAGAGTTCCGGAGGTTCTTAAAGAACAATGGTGTTAAGCATTACACATCTGCCCCATATCATCCAGCCACTAATGGATTGGCCAAGAGGTTTGTCCAAACATTCAAGAAGGCTATCAAGGCAATGTGTAATGAAGAGATACCCCTACAACACAAGGTGGACAACTTCTTGTTTGCCTACCGGAATGCGACACATGCGGTTACCAACCAAACTCCAGCCATGATGTTCTTCAATCGAAGACTACGATGCCGCTTGGATTTGGTTAAGCCAAACGTCCGAAGAGATGTGGAGAACAGGCAGTTTCAGAATATGAATGAAAGGCCGACCAGGAGTTTTAAGATAGGTCAACCAGTTTTGGCCCGGGACTACCGCACTGAGAAATGGCAGCCAGGAACGATTTGTACATGACAAGGACCTCTCATGTATACCGTGGACGTTGGGGAGAGCATTGTAAGACGCCATGCTGACCAGATTCTAGAGTCGCTGGAAAACGTCAACTCCACACCACGATCTGATACACCTGGTAATGAAATCGACGTTCCAATTGCAGCTACCGCAGAACCGGTAATATTGGAAGCAGATGAACCAAACAACGACATTGATTCCGACTCAACATTGCCAGAAGAACCTGTTACCCCAAAGAGGCGTTATCCAGACAGAACCAGGAAGCCTCCTCAAAGACTGAACTTATAATTGCTTGAACTTAACCAATGTATCTAGCAACAGTAATTGTGATTGTAATTCGTTATCATTTAGTTGTTAAATGAATGTTATGTACTGTTTATCTAAAAGGGGAGGAATTGTTGTGTATGTACCTTTAAGAGAATAACTGGTCTCAGACTGCAGTACTGGCAGTGACCACCCCTGTATAAAAGGCGCTAGAGAGCCTCTGTCGTTTCATTTATGCCTTTCACCAGTAAAGATCTGTTTGTTTTCTCTCCTGCTAGTCCGTGTCTCAATCATTCACGGACTTAACAGTGGCGAGGCGGTGAGGTACAGGAAGGGATTCCAGAGCTTAGGGCCTCAGCAGCTGAAGGCACGGCCGCTGATGGTAGAGCGAAGGAAATCGGGGTTTCTCGGAGGGTTGGAGGGCTGGAAGAGGTTACAGGTATAGGGAGGGGCGAGGATTAAGACTGCTCGCTGTGTGACGGTGTGACACAGTTTCTGTTTATTCAGCAGAATAAGGGTTACCCCCCTGTGTAACTGTGGAGAATTATTCATTCATCAGAGTAAGAACGAGTCCCTGTGTAACAGCATTTCCTGTTTTCAGTTTGTTTTCCAGCATCTGCAGTATTTTGCTTTTGATTGTACAAAGTTCATGTTTATCCCAATAATGGGTCTGCTTATTTAGCACGATAGGGATGACTCTTCCCCCCCCACGACCCCCGCTTACACCTGTGGTAAGCACTTTGGGGCTGAGAGGTGATCTAATCGAGGTGTTTAAAATGTGAAAAGGATTTGTTAGGCCCCCCCAAAAGGCTGTGGATGTCGGGTCAGTTGAAGCTTTCAAGTCTGAGATCGGTAGATCTTTGTTGGGTAAGAGTAGCGAGGGATACGGAGCAAAGGCGGGTAAATGGAGTGGAGGTGCAGATCAGCCGTGATCTAATAGAATGGTGGAGCAGGCTCGAGTGGCTGAATGACCTCCTCCCATTCTTCAGTTTATTCAGCAGGGTAAGAGGCTCTCCCTGTGTGAACTTATGTCATTCCTGTTTCCTCAGCTGGGTAAGAGTTGAGGGTAGCAGTGCTGACAGCTACTAAATAAAGAGAATAAGGGGGAAAAATTCGGTATCGCCCATTTTGGTCACTTTCGCGAGTGGCGCTAAAATCGCCGCGCTCGGGCGCTAAGTTCCTAGTGCCCTGTTAGCGCCCCCCCGGAGGCGCTAACGGGAGGTGCTAAGCAACCAGATTTATCCCCCTAAAGCTTTGATGAAAAATAAGTAGATCAGCGAGCGCGATGGATTCTCTGCTGGCTCTGTGTTGGCAGCATTGTAAACACTGCGGCAAGACCTCCTGTTTTATCTGAAGCAAATTGGTACTTGCTTTCGAAAACAGTTAGGCCTAGTTTCCTTGCCCCTGCATTTTGGAAATGTGAGTTCCTTGGGTGCAATGGTCAGCTGAAAAGGGGCAGCGAGATGGGTCGTGCGGAAAATTAGAGGCAAACGCAGGTATCGCAGGCCCGGTTGATCAGGCCCATCTGGAGTTGGCGGCTAAAAGGTCCTAAATAATTTGAAGTTTCCGGGGGTGGGGGGTGGGGGGGGGGAAGGAGGGGCTGCGGACAGATCAATCCTTTGCCCCATCCCCCGCATCCCCCCGAACAGGAAGTGCAGGCCAGGCTCTGCCAATGGAGGTGGTAGGGAGGGAGGGTGTTCTTGATCTTCTGCCTCAGTTTCCGGCTGCAACCTTTGCTGGATGTCCAAAAAAAAGGACAGTGCTGAGGCTTGTAACTAAATCCCTGCCGACCGGAGGGTCTAAGGGAGTCCTGGGGGCAGGCTTAAGATGGTACAGTAGGCCTTGTGTGTTATTTTTGTGGCTGACCCTCGCCCCATGGAACTTCAGATTGATTCAGAATCTTATCAGCGCCAATTCCCTCGGCAGCCTGATCCCCCAGGCCTGAGATTCCTGCAGCTGTCCCTGATTTTCTGGGCCTCTGCCAGAGGGTGGGCCTATGCCAGGGCTGCCCAGGGCCATCTAATATACTGGAGAGGAGGACCGCATCAGGAACAGGAGTAGGAGGAGGACCGCATCAGGAACAGGGGTAGGAGGAGGACCGCATCAGGAACAGGGGTAGGAGGAGGACAACATCAGGACCAGGGGTAGGAGGAGGACAACATCAGGACCAGGGGTAGGAGGAGGACAACATCAGGACCAGGGGTAGGAGGAGGACAACATCAGGACCAGGGGTAGGAGGAGGACAACATCAGGACCAGGGGTAGGAGGAGGACAACATCAGGACCAGGGGTAGGAGGAGGACAACATCAGGACCAGGGGTAGGAGGAGGACAACATCAGGACCAGGGGTAGGAGGAGGACAACATCAGGACCAGGGGTAGGAGGCGGACATAAGAAACATAAGAAATAGGAGCAGGAGTAGGCCAATCGGCCCCTCGAGCCTGCTCCGCCATTAAATAAGATCATGGGTGATCTGATCCTAACCGCCAATCTACTATCACAGAACCATCTCCTGAATCTAACAGAATTAGACACACAAAATAGGAGCAGGATCAGGCTACACGGCCCCTGGGCCCGCTCCGCTACCCACAGGGCCATGTCCGATCCGAACCTAGACTCATGTCCAAATTCCTGCCCGCTCCCCGTAACCCTTAATTCCCTTTTACTTCTAGGAAACTGTCTATTTCTGTTTTAAATTTATGTAATGATGTAGCTTCTACAGCTTTTTGGGGCAGCATATTCCATGGACCTACCACCCTCTGAGTGAAATAGTTCCTCCTCATCTCAGTTTTGAAAGAGCAGCCCCTTATTCTAAGACTATGCCCCCTAGTTCTAGTTTCACCCATCATCGGGAACATCAGGACCAGGGGTAGGAGGAGGACCACATCTGGACCAGGGGTAGGAGGAGGACAACATCAGGACCAGTGGTAGGAGGAGGTTTACATCAGGACCAGGGGTAGGAGGAGGACAACATCAGGACCAGGAGAAGGACAACATCAGGACCAGGGGTAGGAGAAGGACAACATCAGGGCCAAGGGTAGGAGGGGGTCTACATCAGGACCAGGGGTAACAGAGGATGATAACATCAGGACCAGGGGTAGGAGGGGGTCTACATCAGGACCAGGGGTAACAGAGGATGATAACATCAGGACCAGGAGTAGGAGGGGGTCTACATCAGGACCAGGGGTAACAGAGGATGATAACATCAGGACTAGCTGTAGGAGAAGTGGACAAAATCATCACCTGGGATAGGAGAGGAGGTCAACATCACGACCGGGGTAGGAGGATGACAGCATCAGAACCAGGAGTACAAAATCAGGAGTAGGAGAGGAGAACAGTATCAGAATCAGGGGTAAGAGAGGACGACAACATCACGACTGGGTTAGGACCAGGGATAGGAGAGGAGGACAGGATCATCACCAGGGATAAGAGATGAGGTACAGTTCCATGGGTCTGGGGTACAGATTGACTGGTGTTGGGGTATAGTTCTATGGTTCTGGGGTACAGTTCTATGAGTCTATGTTACAGTCTGTGCTGTAAAATTCTACTATTTAGCTGGCTTGCAATATTCCAATGCATGTTGCAGGTGGCGAGTATTTGGGAAATTCCCCCATTGTCTGGATTTTACAGAATATTACGTCAAGGCTCCATTAGTCAAAGATTGAGAAGGAAAAACAACCCAGTTTCTGTCAGTCCAAAGTTGTTATGGAGAAAGTGAACCAGAAAGTAGGATGCATCTTGAGGGCCTTTGGTTCCACGATCCCACTCCTTCTGTGAGGAGCCGTGCTCAACTGAAGAGTGGGTCGGAGAATCAGGACCACAACGCTGAAATATTTGACCCCTCTCGAAACAACTGATTCCCACCCTGTATAGGTCTGGGCACAGATGACTCGCAGGAGAAGAATGATTCCTAGAATTATGCAGTACAGGAAACTTTCTTTTAACCGGCACCTAAATATCCGGAAACCTCTCTTAACCGGCAAAATTCAGGAGTAGGTTCAGGTAAGTTTTACTATATATTAGTGGCCATGCAACAGGGACTCCTGGATCTGTGGCCGTGTAACCGGGACTCCTGCACCTGTGGCCGTGTAACCGGGGCTCCTGCACCTGTGGCCGTGTACGGGGCTCTTGTACCTTGGTAAGTATACATCTCTGTAATCCGGACTTTTTGATCAACCGGTACCACGCCGGTCCCGTCGGTGCCGGAAAAAAAAGAGTTTCCTGTAGTAAGTCATAAGAAAACACTTACAATTATCATCGTGGAGAAGGTGGTTATGGGGGCAGGGGCATGATTCAGGAATAATATCTATTTCATTCAGACTGTAGACATGATACATTAAGGAGGAGAAATTCGGTATCGCCCCATTTGGGGCGCTAGTATTGGCGGTGCGCAAAGTTTAGCGCCAGGCGCAAATTATCGCCACCTCCAGCAATATTGGGTAGCTGTGCCCCTGAAGGTGATTGCGGCGCTAAATCAGGCGCTGCACGACAGTCTTAAGGCGTTAACCCGGTGGCGTGGCACAGTATCTCCGCGGGTGGGCGCAGCGCAGGTGCTGTCAATTATCGAGTTCAGCCAGACACGCTGGCGCCGGACAGCTCTTAAAGGGGCGGTTCGATCATCATCTCCAGCCGCACCCTGCGCATCGTAGGCCTCAAACTCGGTGGTAACCTTCCTGTGGCGTCGACAACTGCCTGAACATGGAGAGGGCCAGGGAGAGAGCGCAGCGCTTCAGCGAGGGGGCATTGGATGCTCTGGTTGGCGCGGTGGAGCGCAGGCGATCTGTACTCTACCCAGAGAATGGCAGGAGGCCTCAGCACAGCGACTATCGCAGAGCTTGGAGGGAGGTTTCCAACAGAGTCACCTCCAGCAGCATGGTTCCCAGGACTCCTGTGCAATGCAGGAAGAAGTTCAACGACCTCACTCGGGTCGTCAGGGTGAGTGCCTTTTTCAGAATCATCTTCATCCCTCCATCTGGACCTCACTTTATGGCCAGAGGGTGTGCAAAGCCCCAATGGCCAGTTGTCATCCAGCACCCATGGCCCTTTCTGGAAACACACACGCACATTGAGCTCTGTGCATAATGTAAGGGCTCCTGGATCATGGGAGGCATGTCATCCCAGATCAGGGCAGCATAATGTAAGGGCTAATCGACCATGGGAGGCATGTCATCCCAGATCAGGGCAGCATAATGTAAGGGCTCCTGGACCATGGGAGGCATGTCATCCCAGATCAGGGCTGCAGGTTTCCTCACACCCTGTCCTTTCTCTTGCAGGCCAAGCTGGCCCATAATAGAAGGCAACAGCATCAGACCGGAGGAGGCCGGCCTCACCTGCAGACCCTCACAGACCTGGAGGAGCGAGTCCATCGGATTGTGGCAAGCCGGATGATTGGACCCGTCACCTCTGGAGGTGCCGACCCCATTGTGGACAGCAATGGTAAGGTCATCACCTTTTTGACCTCTCCCTTCCACTTGTTCCCCACACCAGCATGCTTTTTTACTCTCGAGCCAACTCAAAGCATTGCAGCACTCATGCATCCCTTGCTGCCACCCTGTCCTTTCGCTAAAGCCACTCTTGAACCTCCCTGCTTTCAGCTGCTGCATCACCAGCTCGGGAGGTGGGCCCTCAAGCTGCCAGTGCGAGTGACTCTGGAGGCGACGAGGAGGAGGAAGCCGGACCACCTGTGCCACCCTCAGGCAAGCCAGCCCATGTCCAGACTGGGGAGACACCTTTCCTGGAGGGGAGCGGGGGGGAATGGTCTGAGGAGGATGCAGCTCCAGGACCCAGTGGCCTGCAGCAACGCGAGGTGGGTAGGGAAGCTCGGGGGCACCGTGCAGGACTTCGGCGCAGCACTGGCAAGGATTGTGCAGGACTTCGGCAAAGCACTGGCACCTGCCACGCAAGCGCTGAGTGCTGCCACGCAGTCAGTGGCTGGTCTCATGCAGACGCAGATTGAGGCCATGCGAGCACTGACTGCTGCCACCCTCGCTGGATCGGGCAGGATTACCCGGGGCCCTCGCCGCGCCACAACAGGCCAGCAATCTGTGCACCAGCCGATTGCTGCGCATGCTGCGGTGCTGCCTCGTCAGAGTGCCAGTGTATCGGCCGACCAGGGAGCTGCTGTCCGCTCTCAGGATGGCAGCATTCCTGATGTCACCACTGGCACTTCTCCACTGCAGCTGCCACCACCTATAGGACAGACTGCTGCCGCCCATGCGGAGTTGGAGCAGTCAGCAGCCGGGCCCTCCAGGCCCAGAGCTGGTCCAGGCCGTACCTCAAGGGCATCTGCGGTCTCAGTTTCGGACAGTCAGCAGGCCTCCCCCAGCCTTGCTGCAGCCACTGGGGTCCCATTACAGAGGAGCTGCAGGGCGGGAAGGGGGCAATTCCGCAAGGGAAGCAGATCACCATCGAGGGGCAAAAAGTAGGAGGTGCTGCTAAATTATGTTATTTCTTTTATTCAAGGCCGAGGATGCTGGTCTGAATGTTGGTTATGTTTTGGACATTGTCTCCAGGGTGTGAGAGCCAGTTATGTGGCCGTCTGTTTGTTTTGGTGTTTGTTTCCATTGCTTTGTCATGCGGGAAGGATACACAGTTTGTTAAATAAAGAAGTTTATTTATTCACAATGTCCATGTCTGTTCTTTGCACAAATTGTTGCCTTGACCGGCTTAGGGGTAGCAGAACGGTTCCATTCATGTTCTTGGAATGGCAGAAAGCATTCCCTCAGAGGGGCCTAGAAGCGACTTGCTATAAGCCTCTGACGGACGGCCCTTGCAGTTTGTGCCTCCCTCCCGTCTTGGTTCTGCTCCTCCTCCTCCTCCTCCTCCTGTTCCTCCTCCTCTGCTGGTGCTTCAATGTCAGGTGGCATTGGCTGGGTCCTGAGGATTGTCAGGTTATGCCGCATGCAACACACAACCACAAAGTGGGAGACTCGCTCAGGTGAGTACTGAAGGGCTCCTCCGGAATGGTCCAGACAGCGGAACCGTTGCTTCAGCACGCTGATTGTGTGCTCCACGATGTTCCTGGTCGCTTGATGGCTCTCGTTGTATCGCTCTTCAGCAGGGGTGCTGGGCGAACGGAGCGGGGTCAGCAGCCAGGGGCACAGAGGATAGCACTTGTCCTCGAGAAGCCAGCCTCCTGGGTGAGCCGGGCCTTCGAAAAGGTCTGCCACAGGATGAAGGCGTTGTGGCTGCTGCCTGGAAAGTGGGCATTGACAGCGAGTATCAGCTGTCGGTGGTCACAGACCAGCTGCACATTCAAAGAATGGAACCCCTTTCGGTTGCGGAAATCCTCCGCATTCTCTAGAGGCGCCCGCAAAGCCACATGCGTGCAGTCAATGGCGCCCTGCACCATGGGGAAGCCCGCTATCCTTGCAAAGCCCTCTGCGCGCTCTCGCTGCTTGTCCGGGGTCATTGGGAAGGAGATGTAGTGCCGTCTCCTTTTAAAGAGGGCATTAGTCACTTGACGGATGCAGCAATGCACCGCGAACTGTGAGATGTTGGCAATGTCCCCAGCAGCGGCCTGAAAGGAGCCGCTGCCATAGAAGTTTAGAGCCACAGTGATCTTCACAGCCACCGACAGAGATGTCCTGCACCTTAGTTGAGGCTGCAGATCTGGCTGAAGCAGGTGGCAGAGCTGAGTGACCACCCCCTTACTGAAGCGCAGCCTTCGGAGACACTGCTCCTCCGACATGTTGATATACGAAAACTGTTGGCGGAAAACCCTGGCAGTGTAAGGTCTCATGTGCCGACGTCTGTTGGCCCTCCTCCGTCTGGCCATGCCTGCCACTGTATCCCTGCATCTCTGTGCCCTGTCAATATGATTGAGAAGGACGACGTTCCCATCCAATGCAGCCCCCATATTAAGTGCGCACCGAAAGCTATGCCGGTTGAGAAGCTTACCAACTGCAAAGTTATGTTCAGAAGGCTAAAGTTCCTCAGCCAGTGCTAGCTCACTACAGGAATGGCTCTCCGTTTGTCTCTGAGCAACTCTCTCTCTCTCTCACAGAAGGTGTGGTCCAAAAATGGCTACCACTAATAATCCAGGAAGAGTCCCCTTTAAATAGCGCCCCCCCCCAGCCCGACAGCGACTGGGAAACGTTCAAGGTAACCTGTCGTTGGTAGCGACAGGCGGAACAGAGGGGGGCGCCACTGAATTTCCAGTCCGGGGCGCCCCAAGGGCGTTGCACACTGAAATGACATCATGATTTGCGTGCGCCGGTGAGCGGGCGCTACTGTTTAGCGGCGGTGCTAAATGTCCGCTCAATTTGGGAGGAGGCGCAGGGTTCGCTGCGCCCGGGCGCTAGTTGGTTAGCGCCCCACTTCTCGACCTCTTTAGGTGCTAATGGGTGGCGCAACCAACTGAATTTTTCCCCCTAAGTGTTAAAACTAGGCAATATTTTTAACACTCAGTAATATATTACAATTGATCTAACACACTGGTGTTCCAACACATTTTCAATGGCTAAAGCTGTCCAGGCATTGTCAAACTACTGTTCTCAATAAAACTAAATGTTGAACACCTCCACAGGGCGTTTGCCGATAATTCTTTTCACCTTGCATAGATCAGGCTTGTGGCTTGGGAGAATGTGAACTCACATATATCACTCACGGAGCCCTCGACTTTGAGAAGCAATGTGCAAGTGGAGGCCCACAGGGAGGAAGAGGGATTGGAGCAACCCGATCCATCGCCCTTCTTCCTGGGACAATCCCCCGCATCTGGCTTCAAGAATGGTGCATCGGTGGGCCCGGGGAACAGGTCACTTGCCCACCCTGTCAACCAAGGGGGGATGTGTAGTGTAGGGGGCAACCAGAAAAAAAGGCAGGCAATATTATAAGGGGAGGGGACAGTGTTGTGTATGTAACCTGTTCCACCTTAAGAGAGCTTAAGCCTGTTCCACCTTAAGAGATGTACTACTTTCTCAGGCTGCTGTAGACGTAATACCGGGGGTGAACACACCGGTATATAAGCACTGTGCAGTAATCTTGTATTCAGTATAGTCCCTACCTCCAACCAGTAAAGACCTGTTTTTATTGTTACTCATTAGTCTGTTTTAATTAACTAAATAATTCACAGACTTAACACTGGCGACGAGTCAGGTTCTTACCCTGCGGCAGTTATTCCACGGCGGTTGAAGAGAGGTTTCAAACCTCACCACTCACCACCCCACTGGAAGTGACAGGCATTAGGACCCTGAAGCCTCCATCAGCTTGTGAACCGGAGTAGAAGACAGGACTGGGGAAGAGAGAGGTATAGGGCGATAGCGATCGGCAGATAAGGGCCGGGCCGCTTTCAAGTGCGAGGCGCAGCCGGGCCATCGATCGCATCCGCTGATAAGGGCCGCACTCGGGGGCTGAAGGGAGACGGCGTCGGGGGACGGGTGAAGACCGCCAAGCGCGGGAAAACCGCCATTTTGTGGGCGGAGGACGACGGCAAGAGCGGGAAGCCGCCATCTTTGATAACAAGTAAAGAAAATAAAATCTGAGAAATTGCAAATCTACAATGCCTAAACACGGGAATATTAGCACCTTTGATAGTGACCTCGAAGATTGGGCCATATATGTTGAAAGAGTAAAAAATTATTGTAAGGCCAATAAAATTCGTGACCAAGATAAAGCTCTAACATTATTAAATTTAATGGGTGCGAAGACATACGGGCAATTGAAACACCTGTTATCACCAGATGAACCGGCGGATAAGACGTTCGATGAGATTGTTACTGTCCTGAAAGATCATCTAAACCCCACGCCGCTGATGCTAGCGGAACGATTTAAATTTTACGACAGAAGGCAGCTACAGCATGAAAGCAATGCTGAATATTTGCTGGAATTGCGTAAATTAGCGAAATATTGCCAGTTTGGAACGGGACTGACAGAGGCACTTCGAGACAAATTTGTGTGTGGTTTATTTAAACAAGATACACAAAAGCGACTGCTCGAGGAGAATGAGCTGACGCTTGAGAAGGCGGTCACTATGGCAGCAGCACACGAAGCCGCAGCGAGAGGCACGGCAGTAATGCAGCTACGGTCACCGGAGCTCAGTGCACACAAATTGGGCGTGAGTTCTGGCAAATGTTATCGTTGTGGAAAGACAACGCATGATCAGAACCAGTGTTGGTTTAAAAACCAAGAATGTAGAACTTGTGGTAGGCTTGGACATATAGCTAGAGTATGCAGGTCAGCGAAGAAGACCAGCAACAAGAAGTCACCGCAAGGAAAATACGCAAAGGTACACAAGGTGACCGAACAGGAGTCCGATTCAGACGCTAGCAGTAATGAACTGGCTAGCTTAAGAGTACTCAACGCTGGTAAGGGTGCAGACCTCCAGACAATTTGGGTCACTCTTCAGATAGAAGGAGTCCAAGTAAAACTGGAATTGGACACTGGATCGGCATTGACGGTCATAAATAAGAAAGATTACGGAAAGTTATTCCAACATATTCCCCTACAGGATACGGGGATTATATTGGAAACATACACGGGGCAAAGAGTGTACCCCATCGGGAAAATAGAGGTTGCAGTGGTCCACAAGGGCGAAGACAGTCAAATAATGGACTTATATGTGATATCTGAAGGAGGTCCTCCACTACTAGGACGGGAGTGGATTAGGAAAATGAATATGGACTGGCATTTCCTACAAACAATAACGAGTGAGAACTCGGTGAAGATAGTCGGCCCAGACTCTGGAACGGATGATGGTAAGCCCAACTCAGGTGCAAAAGACAAAGTTTCAGCACAGAATTCCACTGAGCAACAACAACATAGTTTAACTGTGGATTCTGAGTCTGGCAAGTCTACTGATGTGCCCATTTCTGAGGGACACCGGGCTCGAACTCAACTCCATTTCAAACTACAACAGCAATTAGAACAAATGCTTCGCCGTTTTGAGCAAGAGTTGAATGCAACGAAAGAGTTCTTTGATATAGAGTTGGAGAATCTGGAAAGACAACAGAAGCAGCTGATGGAGAAAATGGAGCAGGAGCACACAAAACGTCTGATGTCAGAGGAGTTAACGGTCAGCCAACTCCTGCATATGCTGAAGGACAGGACTCTGAAATGGGAAAAGCTTGAACATGAACTTCAATATTCAAACGAAAGGGGTTCGGAGCTCTCAAAGGTTATTGGAAGAGCTGAGGTGGCAACACAGACTGAGATGACTGCAACAGAGCAGCCCTTGGATGCCAAAAGTACGCTGACTCACGTCAACGTAGAACAACAGACCGCTGAAACAGCTGCTCCGGTAGAGGGATTGCATAGTCCGATCAATCAATCTCCAAAGGAAGTTGAAGTATTAAAATCACAAATGAGGTCATTAGTAAATGACTTGCTGAAAGCCCAGAAAAAGCTGGATGCAGAGGTACACATGAAGAAGTCTCTTCAGGAAAGATGTCTGGATTTGGAACAAGAGCTGGCTAACGTCCAGCTGGGTATGGAGGAAATAGACGACCCTCTCACTGGTCTAGCTCAGGACGACACCGAATATTACTATGACCTGGTGGACGACACCGAATATTACGATGTCCTGTCCTGCCCAGCTTGTAACTTCGACTCCCAAAGTGCAGAAATCATGGAGGAGCACCAAAAGTCTACGGAACATCGAGAGAAGCTGGCTCTACGACGGAAACAGGAGGAAGAGAAGGAGGAACTGCGCATGCAGCTGGCAGCTGTGGCAGCTGACAATGGAGCCCAGAGAGTCTCCAAGAAGCAGAAAAGGAAAAGTAAAAACAGAAGATGACCCATCTGAACCATTATCACCTCTACCAGATCACACACGTGGTCCCTCCGAACGGAGCCAAATCAGTTCGGAAGTTCAAGCTGTTAAATCCATGAAAGGACTATTGAATGAGTAACGTGAACCGACTACACCACAGAGATTGAATCTGTGAACTGTTTTCCGCAGAGACTGAATCTGTGATATGTTACGTTAAACATGAAGTTATATATGTATATATGTTATTACGTTATGTTAAATGGGGGGATGACTATAAAGCTAAGAAGGGAGGAGTGTTGTGTATGTAACCTGTTCCACCTTAAGAGAGCTTAAGCCTGTTCCACCTTAAGAGATGTACTACTTTCTCAGGCTGCTGTAGACGTAATACCGGGGGTGAACACACCGGTATATAAGCACTGTGCAGTAATCTTGTATTCAGTATAGTCCCTACCTCCAACCAGTAAAGACCTGTTTTTATTGTTACTCATTAGTCTGTTTTAATTAACTAAATAATTCACAGACTTAACAGACAGCACTGAATAACAACTGGCATTTATATAGCGCCTTCACTATTGAGAAACATCCCAAGGTGTTTGACAGAGGTGTAATTAAAAAAGTGGATGCTGAGCCAAAGAAGCAGACATTAGGTGAGGTGACCAAAACCTCGGTCAAAGTGGTGGGTTTAAAGGAGGGCCTTAAAGTAGGAGGTGGAGGCGGAGGTGGTGGTGGAAAGGTGGAGAGATTTTGAAGGATAAGGAGGGATATTTCCCCAATCACAGTCACAAATAATGTCATCTGTGACTTTGGTTAGGGCCATTTCCGTGCTATGGGAAAGATGCAAACCTGATTGGAGAGATTGGAGAGAAATAGGTATGGATTTGGAAGGCACAAACGTTCAAGGGCCTTGGAGAGGAAAGGGAGGTTGGCGATGTGGCAGCAGTTTGCAAGGACAGAGGAGGTTGAGAGTGAGATTTTTGAGGAGGTGGGTGATGATGGCAGTTTTGAAAGGGAGGGGGACAGTACCTGAGGAGAAGGAACCATTTGCCAGCTAGCATGGGGGTCCAGGAAGGCAAGTTTGGTGGTCAGTAGTACAGGGGAAATGGGGTCAAGGGAGAGGTAGTGGGTCTCAGGGACCAGGTGTGCTTGGAGAGGGCATGAGGGTAGGAGAGAGAAACAAGAGAGAGACAGGCATTCAGTGGTAGGGTTGGGGAAATCCCGGGGTTGATGGGCAAGGGGAACAGGGAAAAGCAGCAGAAGCAGCTGATCAAATGGTCTTTAGCTTGATGACCAAAACCATGAGCTCCTCGCAGTTGTTGTTAGTGGTGAAGGTGGTTGGTGCATGGGGGAGAGTGGACAAAAGAAGTGGGGGCAATTTTGCTGGATTACTGTGTTTAATGATAATATTGTTGGATTATTGTTTTAACTAGTTTCACACAACCCATGTGCATACACATGCACCTCTATATTTCCCCAAGACATTAAACATTCCTTGCAAGAAGTCCATACCTTCTCCCAGATCCGCTCTTTGTTCAGTAAGATTATAACTAATTTGGGGTGCATCTGGTACCCGTCTTCACTGAAGGAAAGGTTTCTTCCCTCGAAACTTACATTCATAAGGTATCTGCAAAAAAAGAAGACAAGCTAGAGATTAATGTCTAGAATGTGGAACTGTCCATATTTATTCCAGTCATCATTGATTACTTAGCAAAGCACAACAACTAGAAGCTCTAAAGAAACCACTACACAATACAGGAGCCTGTGGGTTGGATCACCTTACAGTTCAAGCCTTGCAGTTAGCATTTACTGCTTTACTGTGAGATGCTATTCTCAGGATACCCGAGTGGGGACTGGACTCAGTAATCTCCCATTCCCCACGCTTAAACACACAAGGTTGAATCGGCACCAGTTATTACATCACCTGCCTCTGAGGCCAGGGTGGCACAGTGGGTTAGACACTGGCCTTTCACACACAACAACTTGCGTTTGTGCCACATCTACAGCGTAGAAAAATGTCCCGAGGTGCTTCGCAGGGGCGTAATCAGACAAAAAAATAGACGCTGAGCCCAAGGAAGAGATATTAGGAGGTGTGACCAAAAGCTTGGTCAAAGAGGTAAAGAAAGACTTGCATTTAAATAGCGCCTTTCACAATCACCAGACATCTCAAAGTGCTTTACAGCCAATTAAATGCTTTTGAAGTGGAGTGACTGTTGTGATGTGGGAAACATGGCAGCCAATTTGCACACAGCAAGCTCCCACAAACAGCAACGTGATAATGACCAGATAATCTGTTTTTTTGGTTGAGGGATAAATATTGGCCTGGACACCAGGGAGAACTCCCCTGCTCTTCTTAGAAGTAGTGCCTTGGGATCTTTTACATCCACCTGAGAAAACAGACAGTATCTCTGTTTAACATCTCATCCGAAAGACAGCACCTCCAACAGTGCAGCACTCCCTCAATACTGCACTGGAGTGTCAGCCCAGCTTTATATACCCAAGTTCTTGGAGTGGGACGTAAACCCACAACCTTCTGACTCAGAAGCGAGTGCGCTACCAACTGAGCCACAGCTAACAGTAGGTTGTAAGGAAGGTATTAAATGAGGAGAAGGAGGTGGAGTGGCAGGTGGATTTAGCAAGGGCATTGCAGAGCTATTTGATACACATACTCGCCAACCTGGAAAATGAGCAAAAGCTGACACAGACAGTCTGAAAGAAGCCGACAGCTCAAAAACAGTCGTGAATGGAGGCCTGTGACTCAGACCCCACTTTACGGTGTCTAAGCTAAATTTTACCCGTGTTGAGGGATCACATTTCACAATACAGTCCATTTTCTTTGGCAAGGCCCTTGGGTTTCAGATTTTGCGATGACATTTGAAAACAAATACATATTCTGAGAGTGCAGCGGGACACAAGCTTGCCGTAACCTAAGCTGCAGGTATTGCAGGAAAAGGCTAAAGTACACAAAATTATGTTCTGGTGGATTTAAATATCTCTCAAGGGGATATAGAATAAAATTGATGGTGATTGTGCAGGTGTACATATGAGCATCAAGATGGGTCGAGTCCAGTAGTTACATTATGCACCAGGTAAAAGGGAATAATTCACATGCTCACAGTCGGCTGAAAATTCAGTAGCCTTAGCGCCTCATTTGAGGCGCTAGAGGGCCTTGCGCCGGAGTTATGGCCAGTAGTGAAATTCCCTGGGGCCCTAAATCGGCGTTGCTCCGGTAGCGCTGCGCCGGCACCGATGACGTCATCGGTGTGCGCAGCGTCCCAGTTGCCGTGGTAACCCGCCCGAACTCCGAAATTGAGTTACGGCCGCCTCGCCCGTGGCAGCCGCAACCAGCGTTTTGTCAGAGGTGCCTCACTGCAGTTAGCGCCGGCGCATTAAAGGCCCCGCGGCGGCCGGCCGCTTTCCCGCCGGCCGCTTGCCCGCAGCTCCCTCCCCGGACTTCTCCCCCCTCCCCCCGGAACAGATGCAAGCCCGGCACTTGTCCGAGGTGCCGGGCTCATTTTTAAGCAGATTTGCGCGGGCCGCGGCCGGGTGCAGGCAGCTCCTCCTTAACGGAAGGAGGAGGCCTGCACTTCCCCAGCCTGCCGCACCGCATCGGGTGCCGCAGCGCCGGAATTGCGGCGCAAAACGGCAGTTAGCGCCCTTTTCCAGGCGCTAAGACCCTTCAGTAGCGCCGGCAGCCGTTTGGGCGCGGCGCTACTGAATTTTTGGCGCGCGCAGGGGGACTTAGCGCCGGCACTAACTTCCGGCGCTAAAGCCCTGGCTAAGCCAAAACCCAATTTCTAGGCCACAGACTCTGCACCATCTGGGCTTACATCACAAGTCCAATGTCTCAAACCATTCCTACTTGGTCAGTTGAAGAACTTGTAACTTGGCAGTATATTTCCTGAGGTTGATGGACTACGCAGGTATTGCCACCTTATTTAAGCTCTAACAAATTGTCGATACACTGGGACTACATTGTAGTGCTGGACTATACAAAATCAATCGAGGAGTGATGAATCAGCATGGCTCCAGACAAAACCCAGGCACTATTTCTCTATGTCCCTACACAGATGTGACAGGGTCGCATTGAAAAATGAGATGATTCTGGTTTAGAAGACATGACGAGGCTACCGCTCAAATTGTTCCCTGTGCTGAAGGGTTCAACTCCCACGGGACACAAATTAAGATTGAGCAAATTTGGAAAGGCAAATCAGACAGAACCTTTCCGCCCAATAATTTGCATTTATAAAGGAAGACTTGCATTTACATTGCGCCTTTCACGACCTCGAGACGTCCCGAAGCGCATTAAAGAAGTACTCTTGAAATGTAGTCATTGTTGTAATGTAGGAAACGCAGCAGGCAATTTGTGCACAGCAAGCTCCCACAAACAGCAATGTGATAATGACCAGATATTCTGTTTTAGTGATGTTGGTTGAGGGATAAATATTGGCCTGGACACCGGGGAGAACTCCCCTGCTCTTTCTCAAAATAGTGCCGTGGGATCTTTCACGTCTACCTGAGAGGGCAGACGAAGCCTTGGTTTAATGTCTCATCCAAAAGACTGGACCTCCGACAGTGTGAAACTTCCTCAGTACTGCACTGGAAGTATCATTCTGGATTTGATGTTCAAGTTTTTGGAGTGAGGCTGGAACCCACGACCTTCTGACTCCAAGAACAAGAATGCTTACCAACTGAGCCACAACTGACACCTATGCATTCTGTAGTGCATTTGACAAAGAAAAATGTCCCAAAGCACAAAGTTGTGGAATAAGTGGCCATGGAAGTTCATGGGAGCAGGCATTGCTGCTGGCAAACTCCTCAGGCCTTCTCCCATCCCACCGACGGAATGTGGTGGGTTTGGGGCGGACGCCCAATTTACACCCCACCTGTTTTTATGCGCCATTGAAGAATGGAGAGGAAAATTGGGTGTCTGACCCGAAACCCGCCCCATTCTCACGGAGCGGGTTAGGTGAACATTGGGGCTAGACATTCTGTCCTTATTTTTATTTAATATATATTTGATTTGATACGATTATTTATTATCTATCTGTATTTATGTTAAAAATCTGTGTACACTTCTTGTCTACAAAACCTTACTCACTGTTGTCACAAGCTTATGCCAACTTTTCCCCATTATAATTTCGATGCAGCGTCTCCCAATTGTCTGCCATAACTTTACTGGGATATCTGTGCAAGCGCCAGAGAAACAGTGCAAACAGTTTTCAGCAGATATTCCGCCAAACTTACGGCAGAAAATCGGGAAATCCATGGAAATTCTACCCCTAAATCCTAAGTCCACGTTTAGAATGGAAACGGCCCAAGTAAGCAATTTAGAACACCTCTCCTGTACTGCATTCAGTATTACAGACCAGCTCTCCTGTACTGCATTCAGTATTACAGACCAGCTCTCCCGTACTGCATTCAGTATTACAGACCAGCTCTCCCGTTCTACATTCAGTATTACAGACCAGCTCTCCCGTACTGCATTCAGTATTACAGACCAGCTCTCCCGTACTGCATTCAGTATTACAGACCAGCTCTCCCGTACTGCATTCAGTATTAGAGACCAGCTCTCCCGTACTTCATTCAGTATTACAGACCAGCTCTCCTGTACTGCATTCAGTATTACAGACCAGCTCTCCCGTACTGCATTCAGTATTAGAGACCAGCTCTCCCGTACTGCATTCAGTATTACAGACCAGCTCTCTCATACTGCATTCAGTATTACAGACCAGCTCTCCCGTACTGCATTCAGTATTAGAGACCAGCTCTCCTGTACTGCATTCATCATTACAGTCCCCCAGACCCATATTAAATTGAACATTACGAACCATTACCTCCGTACTGCATTACAGTATTACAGAACACCTCTGCCATACCTCGTTCAGCATTACAGTCCCATACGACATTGAACCTCCATACTGCATTACTGCAATGCAGCCCAATCGTCCTGTACCACAGTGAACAACCACAGCTCTATAGAGCACCCCCTACTGCACCAGCGTGACATTCCTCACTCCAGCCCTCCTTGAAGCCTGTCCAAGTGAGATCGACAATTCAATATCAGCTGGTGCTAATTCTGGGACAGGTTAATGATGTAGACTCAAGCTTAACAGGAGGCTATTGCCCAAGCTCATTTTACAAAGGAAAGATGCATGCAATAGAGGAGAGATGTCAAACTCAATTTATATGGTGGGCCTGACCCGACACCCTGGCACTTGACGTGAGCTACATTCAGCAGAAGTTATTTGGACACACTGGGGCAGAAATTGTGTGTTTCGTTTGATTTTTGGGCATAAGATGGGTGCAATGTATATCTATTTCTGGGCGTGAGGTAATCTGCTCCTATGGTTGGCACATCCGGACGCAACCCATCTCTTCCATTGGGGCAGAAAAACGTGTGGAGTGCTATTACAGGGCGTTATGACAAGCTGGATACTTTTATCACCACCAGGAGATTTGAACTGATCACCTCTGGGTTGCTAGTCCTGTACGATAATTATATTCCCAGTCGGAATCCTCAGATAGCAATTTGATGTGCTTCGAGAGAGAGGTGGAGTTGAGGTTATGATAGGTAGAGAGATGCAGTTGAGGTTATGTGGTGATGAGGTAGGGAGGAAGGGTTGAGTTTATATGGGGATGAGGTAGGGAGGAAGGGTTGAGTTTATATGGGGATAAGGTAGGGAGGAGGGGCTGAGTTTATATGGGGATGAGGTAGGGAGGAGGAGTTGAGTTTATATGGGGATGAGGTAGGGAGGAGGGGCTGAGTTTATATGGGGATGAGGTAGGGAGGAGGAGTTGAGTTTATATGGGGATGAGGTAGGGAGGAGGAGTTGAGTTTATATGGGGATGAGGTAGGGAGGAGGAGTTGAGTTTATATGGGGATGAGGTAGGGAGGAGGAGTTGAGTTTATATGGGGATGAGGTAGGGAGGAGGAGTTGAGTTTATATGGGGATGAGGTAGGGAGGACGAGTTGAGTTTATATGGGGATGAGGTAGGGAGGAGGGGTTGAGTTTATATGGGGATGAGGTAGGGAGGAGGAGTTGAGTTTATATGGGGATGAGGTAGGGAGGAGGGGTTGAGTTTATATGGGGATGAGGTAGGGAGGAGGAGTTGAGTTTATATGGGGATGAGGTAAGGAGGAGGAGTTGTGTTTATATGGGGATGAGGTAGGGAGGAGGAGTTGAGTTTATATGGGGATGAGGTAAGGAGGAGGAGTTGAGTTTATATGGGGATGAGGTAGGGAGGAGGGGTTGAGTTTATATGGGGATGAGGTAGGGAGGAGGAGTTGAGTTTATATGGGGATGAGGTAGGGAGGAGGGGCTGAGTTTATATGGGGATGAGGTAGGGAGGAGGGGTTGAGTTTATATGGGGATGAGGTAGGGAGGAGGAGTTGAGTTTATATGGGGATGAGGTAGGGAGGAGGAGTTGAGTTTATATGGGGATGAGGTAGGGAGGAGGAGTTGAGTTTATATGGGGATGAGGTAGGGAGGAGGAGTTGAGGTTATATGGGGATGAGGTAGGGAGGAGGAGTTGAGGTTATATGGGGATGAGGTAGGGAGGAGGAGTTGAGGTTATATGGGGATGAGGTAGGGAGGAGGAGTTGAGTTTATATGGGGATGAGGTAGGGAGGAGGAGTTGAGGTTATATGGGGATGAGGTAGGGAGGAGGAGTTGAGGTTATATGGGGATGAGGTAGGGAGGAGGAGTTGAGGTTATATGGGGATGAGGTAGGGAGGAGGAGTTGAGGTTATATGGGGATGAGGTAGGGAGGAGGGGCTGAGTTTATATGGGGATGAGGTAGGGAGGAGGAGTTGAGTTTATATGGGGATGAGGTAGGGAGGAGGGGTTGAGTTTATATGGGGATGAGGTAGGGAGGAGGGGTTGAGTTTATATGGGGATGAGGTAGGGAGGAGGGGTTGAGTTTATATGGGGATGAGGTAGGGAGGAGGGGTTGAGTTTATATGGGGATGAGGTAGGGAGGAAGGGTTGAGTTTATATGGGGATGAGGTAGGGAGGAGGGGTTGAGTTTATATGGGGATGAAGTAGGGAGGAAGGGTTGAGTTTATATGGGGATGAGGTAGGGAGGAAGGGTTGAGTTTATATGGGGATGAGGTAGGGAGGAAGGGTTGAGTTTATATGGTGATGAGGTAGGGAGGAGGAGTTGAGTTTATATGGGGATGAGGTAGGGAGGAGGAGTTGAGTTTATATGGGGATGAGGTAGGGAGGAGGGGTTGAGTTTATATGGGGATGAGGTAGGGAGGAGGAGTTGAATTTATATGGGGATGAGGTAGGGAGGAGGAGTTGAGTTTATATGGGGATGAGGTAGGGAGGAAGGGTTGAGTTTATATGGGGATGAGGTAGGGAGGAAGGGTTGAGTTTATATGGGGTTGAGGTAGGGAGGAGGAGTTGAGTTTATATGGGGATGATACAGGGAGGTGGGGCTGATTCATCAAAAGGGATATTAGTTGGCTCAAATGTTGGCCTTGTTCCTAAAATTTCTTAAGTAGTTCTCAGCTACTTTTTGTTTTTTTCAAACATTTTATTAACTGTGAATCGTAAGTGAATAAGACTTGAATTTCACATGGCAATGATCCAGCTTTCTCTCTCACTCTCCTCCTTTCAGACAAAGAAAATATGGTGAACAATAAAATTACTACGATATATATTTATTCTAATTACACCGTTTTTCTCCCTGGCATCGAAGACTGGATCACTGACTGACACCCGCATATGGGGTCATGCTTTAGTTGGCCAAATATTTGCCTGTGTGGTTGATCTACACAGAAAATGTTATTCCCTTGGGAATTCTCCACTGACAGAGATTAATATCATCACCTGAAGCAAATAATTACATAAAACGCAGACTGTACTGAACCTGTGAAACATCAGCCCCAGTAAAATAAGGCTCATTAGTTTCAACTAATCTATTCAGTCCTTGCAAACCAATTTGCGTTACAATTTTCTCCATTAAAATGGTGATGTTTGGCCACAAAGCCAGACGGAGGGCACTATTTACTCAATTAATCCCAGAGGATGCTCTTGCTGATTTTATCTGACCAGTGTTATTTTGGCAGAGAAGGTAAGTGGGTTAATGCACATGTTAAATTAGCAGACAGCGAAAAGTCACGAGTGTGTTAACTTTTCCTGCACTAATATCACCAAAACCAGGAAATTTTGGTCTAAGATTTACAGTGGCTGCAGTTCGTACATTGTAAAAATTAACTCCGGGAAAAGCAAGTTTATCTTTACAAATCCTGAGCATTTTAACACCGAGTAGAGGCTGTGATTAATAAAAAGCACCAGACATTCAGCAGAGGCCAACAGAACTCAGGGAAGCATCTCTCTGAACAGCAGCAGAGATCCGATCGGTGAGGAAGAGCACTTACTCCCAATAGAGAACAGCACTGTTACTCACAGTGGGGAATGGCACTGTTACTCCCAGTGGGGGACGGCACTGTTACTCCCAGTAGAGAACGGCACTGTTACTCCCAGTAGAGAACGGCACTGTTACTCCCAGTAGAGAACGGCACTGTTACTCATAGTAGAGAACGGCACTGTTACTCCCAGTGAGGGACGGCACTGTTACTCCCAGTAGAGAACGGCACTGTTACTCATAGTAGAGAACGTCACTGTTACTCATAGTAGAGAACGGCATTGTTACTCCCAGTAGAGAATGGCACTGTTGCACCCAGTAGAGAACGTCACTGTTACGCCCAGTGGGGGACGGCACTTTTACTCCCAGGAGAGAATGGCACTGTTACTCCCAGTGGGGGATGGCACTTTTACTCCCAGTGAGGGACAGCACTGTTACTCCCAGTAGAGAAAGGCACTGTTACTCCCACTGGGGGATGGCACTTTTACTCCCAGTAGAGAACAGCACTGTTACTTCCAGTGGGGGACAGCACTGTTACTTCCAGTGGGGGACGGCACTGTTACTCCCAATAGAGAATGGCACTGTTATTCCCAGTAGAGAATGGCACTGTTACTCCCAGTGGGGGATGGCACTGTTACTCCCAATAGAGAACAGCACTGTTACTCCTAATAGAGAATGGCACTGTTACTCCCAGTAGAGAATGGCGCTGTTGCACCCAGTGGGGGACAGCACTGTTACTCTCAGTAGAGAACGGCAGTTACTCCCAGTAGAGAATGTCACTGTTACTCCCAGTGGGAGACAGCACAGTTACTCCCAGTGGGGGATGTCACTGTTACTCCCAATAGAGAACAGCACTGTTACTCCCAGTAGAGAACTGCACTGTTGCTCCCAGTAGAGAACAGCAATGTTAATCCTGGTGGGGGATGGCACTTTTACTCCCAGTAGAGAACAGAACTGTTACTCACAGTAGAGAAAAGTACTGTTACTCCCAGGGGGGCGGGGGGGTGGCATCTTTCCTCCCAATGGGGGTGGCACTGTTACTCCCAGTGGGGGACGGCACTTTTACTCCCAGTAGAGAACAGCATTGTTACTCCCAGTCGATAACATTACTGTTACTCGTAGTGGGAGTTGGCACTGATACACCCAGTAAAGAACAGCACTGTTAATCCCAGTAGGGGATGGCACTGTTACTCCCAGTAGAGAATGGCACTGTTACTCCCAGTGGCAGATGGCACTGTTACTCCCAGTAGCGAACAGCACTGTTACTCCCTGTAGAGAATGGCACAGTTACTCCCAGTAGAGAACAGCACTGTTACTCCAAGTAGAGAACGACACTGTTACTCGTAGTGGGGGATAGCACAGTTACTCCAAGTAGAGAACGGCACTTTTACTCCCAGTAAAGAATGGCACTGTTACTCTCAGTGGGGGATGGCACTATTACTCCCAATAGAGAACAGCACTGTTACACGCAGTGGGGGAGGGCACTGTTACTCCCAGTAGAAAGTAACACTGTTGCTCATGGTAGAGAACGGCAATGTTACACCTAGTGGGGGATAGCACTGTTCCTCCCAGTAGAGAATGGCACTGTTATTCCCAGTGAGGGATGGCACTGTTACTCCCAGTAGAGAACAGCACTGTTATTCCTAGTAGAGAACAACACTGTTACTCCCAGTAGAGAACGGCTCTGTTACTCCGAGTAGAGATCTTCACTGTTACATGCAATGGGGGAGGGCACTGTTACTCCTAGTAGAGAACAGCACTGTTACTCCCAGTAGAGAATGACACTGTTACTCCCAGTAGAGAACGGCACTGTTACTCCCAGTAGAGAACAGCACTGTTACTCCCAGTAGTGAAAGGCACTGTTACTCCCAGTAGAGAATGGCACTGTTACTCCAAAAGAGAAGCGCACTGTTACTCCCATTGGGGGACGGCACTTTTACTCCCAGTAGAGAACAGCACTGTTACTCATAGTGGGGGACGGCACTGTTACTCCCTTTAGGGGATGGCACTGTTACTCCCAGTAGAGAATGGCACTGTTGCTCATAGTGGGGGACAGCAATGTTACTCCCAGTAGAGAACGGCACTGTTACTCCCAATAGAGAATGGCACTGTTATTCCCAGTAGAGAATGGCACTGTTACTCCCAGTGGGGGATGGCACTGTTACTCCCAATAGAGAACAGCACTGTTACTCCTAATAGAGAATGGCACTGTTACTCCCAGTAGAGAACGGCGCTGTTACACCCAGTGGGGGACAGCACTGTTACTCTCAGTAGAGAACGGCAGTTACTCCCAGTAGAGAATGTCACTGTTACTCCCAGTGGGAGACAGCGCAGTTACTCCCAGTGGGGGATGTCACTGTTACTCCCAATAGAGAACAGCACTGTTACTCCCAGTAGAGAACTGCACTGTTGCTCCCAGTAGAGAACAGCAATGTTAATCCTGGTGGGGGATGGCACTTTTACTCCCAGTAGAGAACTAAACTGTTACTCACAGCAGAGAAAAGTACTGTTACTCCCGGGGGGGGGGGGCGGCATCTTTCTTCCCAGTGGGGGTGGCACTGTTACTCCCAGTAGAGAACAGCATTGTTACTCCCAGTAGCTAACATTACTGTTACTCGTAGTGGGAGTTGGCACTGATACACCCAGTAAAGAACAGCACTGTTAATCCCAGTAGGGGATGGCACTGTTACTCCCAGTAGAGAATGGCACTGTTACTCCCAGTGGCAGATGGCACTGTTACTCCCAGTAGAGAACAGCAATGTTACTCGCAGTGTGGAACGGCACTGTTACTCCCTTTAGGGGATGGCACTGTTACTCCCAGTAGAGAATGGCACTGTTGCTCATAGTGGGGGACAGCATTGTTACTCCCAGTAGAGAACAGCACAGTTACTCCCAGTAGAGAATGGCACTGTTACTCCCAGTAGAGAATGGCACTCTTACTCCCAGTGGAGAACGGCAGTGTTACTCCCAGTAGAGAACGGCACTGTTACTCCCAGTAGAGAATGGCACTGTTACTCCCAGTAGAGAATGGCACTGTTACTCCCAGTGGGGGACGGCAATGTTATTCCCGGTAAAGAACAGCACTGTTACTCGTAGTGGGGGATGGCACTGTTATTCTCAGTAGAGAACAGCACAGTTTCTCCTAGTGGGGGATGGCATTGTTACTTCCAGTAGATAACGGCACTGTTACTCCCAGTAGAGAACGGCACTGTTACTCCCAGTAGAGAACAGCACAGTTACTCCCAGTAGAGAATGACACCATTACTCCTAGTGGGACATAGCACTGTTATTCCCAGTAGAGAACAGTACAGTTACCCCAGTAGAGAACAGCACTGTTACTCCCAGTAGAGAACGGCACTGTTATTCCCAGTAGAGAACAGCACTGTTACTCCCAGTAGAGAATGGCACTGTTACTCCTTTCTGGGGCATGGCACTGTTACTCATAGTAGAGAACAGTACAGTTACCCCCAGTAGAGAACAGCACTGTTACTCCCAGTAGAGAACGGCACTGTGACTCCAGTAGAGAATGGCACACTAACTCCCAGTGGAGAATGGCACAGTTACTCATAGTGGGGGATGGCACTGTTACTCCCAGTGGGGGACTGCACTGTTAACTCCCAGTGGGGGATGGCACTGTTACTCCCAGTAGAGAACAGCACAGTTACTCCCAGTAGAGAAGAGCACTGTTACTCCCAGTAGAGAATGGCACTGTTACTCACGGTAGAGAATGGTACTGTTACTCATAGTGGGGGATGGCACTGTTACTTCACAGCAGAGAACAGCACCGTAACTCTCAGTAGAGAACAGCACTGTTACTCCCAGTAGAGAACAGCACTGTTACTCCCAGTAGAGAACGGCATTGTTACACCCAGTAGAGAACGGCACTGTTAACTCCCAGTGGGGGATGGCACTGTTACTCCCAGTGGGGGACGGCACTGTTCTCCCAGTGGGGGATGGCACTATTACTCCCTGTGGGGGACAGCACTGTTACTCCAAGTAGAGATCAGCACTGTTACTCGCTGTGGGGGACTGCACTGTTACTCCCAATAGAGAACGGCAATGTTACTTCTCGTAGAGAACAGCACTGTTACTCCCAGTAGAGAACAGCACTGTTACTCGTAGTGGAGATAGCACTGTTACTCCCAGTAGAGAACGGCACTGTTACTCCCAGTAGAGAATGGCACTGTTACTCCTAGTAGAAAATGGCACTGTTACTTCCAGTAGAGTAAGGCACTGTTACACCCAGTAGAGAACGGCACTGTTACTCCCAGTAGAGAACAGCACTGTTACTCCTAGTGGGGCATGGCACTGTTACTCCCAGTAGAGAATGGCACTGTTACTCCCAGTAGAGAATGGCACTCTTACTCCCAGTAGAGAATGGCACTGTTAACTCCCAGTGGGGGATGGCACAGTTACTCCTAGTGGGGGATGGCACTGTTACTCCCAGTGGGGGCCGACACTGTTACTCCCAGTGGGGGATGGCACTGTTACTCACAGTGGGGGATGGCACTCTTACTCCAAATAGAGAACGCTACTGTTACGCGCTGTGGGGGACTGCACTGTTACTCCCAATAGAGAACGGCAATGTTACTTCTCGTAGATAACAGCACTGTTACTCCCAGTAGAGAACAGCACTGTTACTCGTAGTGGAGATAGCAATATTACTCCCAGTAGAGAACGGCACTGTTACTCCCAGTAGAGAATGGCACTGTTACTCCTAGTAGAGAACGGCACTGTTACTCCCAGTAGAGATCAGCACTGTTACTCCAAGTAGAGAATGGCACTGTTACTCCCAGTAGAGAACGGCACTCTTATTCCCTGTGGGAGACAGCACTGTTACTCCCAGTAGAGAAAAGCACTGTTACTCCCAGTGGGGGACGGCATAGTTACACGCAGTGGGGATGGCACTGTTACACCCAGTAGAAAACAGCATTGTTACTCCCAGTAGAGAATGGCACTCCCATACCCAGTAGAGAATGGCACTGTTACTCCCAGTGGGGGATGGCAGTGTTACACGCAGTGGCGGATGGCACTGTTAAACCCAGTAGAGAACGGCACTGCTACTCCCATTAGAGAACAGCACTGTTACTCCCTGTGGGGGACAGCACTGTTACTCCCAGTAGAGAATGGCACAGTTTTCCCAGTAGAGAATGGCACTGTTACTCTCAGTGGGGGATGGCACTGTTATTCCCAGTGGGGGATGGCACGGTTACTCCCAGGAGAGAACTGCACTGTTACTCCCAGTAGAGAACGGCAATGTTACTTCCAGTAGAGAATGGCACTGATACTCCTAGTAGAGCACAGCACTGTCATTCCCAGTGGGGGATGGCACTGTTACTCCCAGTAGAGAATAGTACTGTTACTTGTAGTGGGGGAGGGCACTGTTACTCAAAGTTGAGAACGGCACTGTGACTCCCAGTAGAGAACAGCACTGTCACTCCCAGTGAGGGACGGCATTGTTACTCCCAGTAGAGAACAGCAATGTTACTTCCAGTAGAGAATGGCACTGATACTCCTAGTAGAGCACAGCACTGTCATTCCCAGTGGGGGATGGCACTGTTACTCCCAGTAGAGAACGGCACTGTTACTCCCATTAGAGAACGGCACTGTTACTCCTAGAGGGGGAATAGCACAGTTACTTGCAGGAGAGAACAGCACTGTTACTCCCAGTAGAGAG
Organism: Somniosus microcephalus; assembly: GCF_052327205.1. Lineage (NCBI taxonomy): Eukaryota > Metazoa > Chordata > Chondrichthyes > Squaliformes > Somniosidae > Somniosus > Somniosus microcephalus. The sequence continues at coordinate 22,439,107 of NC_141014.1, forward strand.
CGGCACTGTTACTCCCAGTAGAGAACGGCACTGTTACTCCCAGTGGGCGATGGTATTGTTACTCCCAGTAGAGAATGGCACTGTTACTCCCAGTAGAGAAAGCACTGTTACTCCCAGTGTGGGACAGCACTGTTACTCCCAGTAGAGAACGGCACTTTTACTCCCAGTAGCGAATGGCACTGTTACTCCTAGTGGGGGAACGGCACTGTTACTCCCAGTAGAAAACAGCACTGGTACTCCCAGTGGGGGACGGCACAGTTGCACGCAGTGGGGGATGGCACTGTTAAACCCAGTAGAGAACAGCACTGTTACTCCCAGTAGAGAATGTCACTGTTATTCCCAGTAGAGAATGGCACAGTTACTCCCAGTGGGGGATGGCACTGTTACTCCCAGTGGGGGACGGTACTGTTACACCCAGTAGAAAACGACACTGCTACTCCCAGTAGAGAACATCACTGTTACACCCTGTGGGGGACAGCAGTGTTACTCCCAGTAGAGAATGGCATGGTTTTCCCAGTAGAGAATGGCACTGTTACTCTCAGTGGTAGATGGCACTGTTACTCCCAGTGGGGGATGGCACAGTTACTCCCAGGAGAGAACTGCACTGTTAGACCCAGTAGAGAATGGCAATGTTACTTCCAGTAGAGAACGGCACTGTTACTCCCAGTAGAGAACAGCACTGTCATTCCGAGTGGGGGATGGCACTGTTACTCCCAGTAGAGAACAGCACTGTTACTTCCAGTGGGGGATGGCACTGTTACTCCCAGTTGAGAATAGTACTGTTACTTGTAGTGGGGGATGGCAATGTTACTCACAGTAGAGAATAGCTCTGCTACTCCCAGTAGAGAACAGAACTGTCACTCCCAGTGAGGGATGGCATTGTTACTCCCAGTAGAGAATGGCATTGTTACTCCCAGTGGGGGATGGCACTGTTACTCCCAGTAGAGAATGGCACTGTTATTCCCAGTAGAGAATGGCACTGTTACTACTAGCGGGGGCGGAACTGTTACTAGTAGTGGGTGACGGGACTGTTACTACCAGTAGAGAAAGGCACTGTTACTCTCAGTGGGGGATTGCACTGTCACTCCCAGTGGGAGACTGCACTGTTACTCCCGGTAGAGAACGGAAATGTTACTTCCAGTAGAGAATGGCACTGTTACTCACAGTAGAGAACAGCACTGTCACTCCCACTGGGGGAACAGCACTGTTACTTCCAGTACAGAACAGCCCTGTTACTCCCAGTGGGGGATGGCACTGTTACTCCCAGTATAGAACGGCACTGTTACTCGCAGAAGAGAACAGCACTGTTACTTGTAAAGGGGGATGGCACTTTTACCCACAGTAGAGAACGGCACTGTTACTCCCAGTAGAGGCCAGCACTGTTACTCCCAGTAGAGAACAGCACTGTTACTCCCTGTGGGGGACAGCACTGTTACTCCCAGTAGAGAATGGCACAGTTTTCCCAGTAGAGAACGGCACTGTTACTCTCAGTGGGGGATGGCACTGTTACTCCCAGTGGGGGATGGCACAGTTACTCCCAGGAGAGAACTGCACTGTTACTCCCAGTAGAAACCGGCAATGTTACTTCCAGTAGAGAATGGCACTGATACTCCCAGTAGAGCACAGCACTGTCATTCCCAGTGGGGGATGGCACTGTTACTCCCAGGAGAGAATAGTACTGTTACTTGTAGTGGGGGAGGGCACTGTTAATCAAAGTAGAGAATGGCACTGTTACTCCCAGTAGAGAACAGCACTGTTACTCCCAGTAGAGAACAGCACTGTTACTCCCAGTAGAGAATGGCACTGTTACTCCTAGTGGGGCATGGCACTGTTACTCACAGTAGAGAACAGTACAGTTACTCCCAGTGGGGGACGGCACTGTTACTCCCAGTAGAGAACGGCATTGTGACTCCAGTAGAGAATGGCACACTAACTCCCAGTGGAGAATGGCACAGTTACTCATAGTGGGGGATGGCACTGTTACTCCCAGTGGAGGACTGCACTGTTAACTCCCAGTGGGGGATGGCACTGTTACTCCCAGTAGAGAACAGCACAGTTACTCCCAGTAGAGAAGAGCACTGTTACTCGCAGTAGAGAATGGCACTGTTACTCATGGTAGAGAATGGCACTGTGACGCGTAGTGGGGGAGGGCACTGTTACTTCACAGCAGAGAACAGCACTGTAACTCTCAGTAGAGAACAGCACTGTTACTCCCAGTAGAGAACGGCACTGTTACTCCCAGTAGAGAACGGCACTGTTAACTCCCAGTGGGGGATGGCACTGTTACTCCCAGTGGGGGACGGCACTGTTCTCCCAGTGGGGGATGGCACTGTTACTCCCTGTGGGGGACAGCACTGTTACTCCAAGTAGATCACAGCACTGTTACTCGCTGTGGGGGACTGCACTGTTACTCCCAATAGAGAACGGCAATGTTACTTCTCATAGAGAACAGCACTGTTACTTCCAGTAGAGAACAGCACTGTTACTCGTAGTGGAGATAGCACTGTTACTCCCAGTAGAGAACGGCACTGTTACGCCCAGTAGAGAATGGCACTGTTGCTCCTAGTAGAAAATGGCACTGTTACTTCCAGCAGAGTAAGGCACTGTTACACCCAGTAGAGAACAGCACTGTTACTCTCAGTAGAGAACGGCACTGTTACTCCTAGTGGGGCATGGCACTGTTACTCCCAGTAGAGAATGGCACTGTTACTCCCAGTAGAGAATGGCACTGTTACTCCCAGTAGAGAATGGCACTGTTAACTCGCAGTGGGGGATGGCACAGTTACTCCTAGTGGGGGATGGCACTGTTACTCCCAGTGGGGGATGTCACTGTTACTCCCAGTGGGGGATGGCACTGTTACTCCCAGTGGGGGACGGCACTGTCACTCCAAATAGAGAATGCCACTGTTACTCGCTGTAGGGGACTGCACTGTTACTCCCAATAGAGAACGGCAATGTTACTTCTCGTAGATGACAGCACTGTTACTCCCAGTAGAGAACAGCACTGTTACTCGTAGTGGAGATAGCAATATTACTCCCAGTAGAGAACGGCACTGTTACTCCCAGTAGAGAATGGCACTGTTACTCCTAGTAGAGAACGGCACTGTTACTCCCAGTAGAGAACAGCACTGTTACTCCCAGTAGAGAACGGCATTGTTACTCCAAGTAGAGATCAGCACTGTTACTCCAAGTAGAGAATGGCACTGTTACTCCCAGTAGAGAATGGCACTGTTATTCCCTGTGGGAGACAGCACTGTTACTCCCAGTAGAGAACAGCACTGTTACTCCCAGTGGGGGACGGCACAGTTACACGCAGTGGGGGTGGCACTGTTACACCCAGTAGAAAACAGCACTGTTACTCCCAGTAGAGAACGGCACAGTTACTCCTAGTGGGGCATGGCACTGTTACTCCCAGTAGAGAATGGCACTGTTACTCCCAGTAGAGAATGGCACTGTTACTCCCAGTAGAGAATGGCACTGTTAACTCGCAGTGGGGGATGGCACAGTTACTCCTAGTGGGGGATGGCACTGTTACTCCCAGTGGGGGATGACACTGTTACTCCCAGTGGGGGATGGCACTGTTACTCCCAGTGGGGGATGGCACTGTTACTCCAAATAGAGAACGCCACTGTTACTCGCTGTAGGGGACTGCACTGTTACTCCCAATAGAGAACGGCAATGTTACTCCCAGTGGGGGATGACACTGTTACTCCCAATGGGGGACGGCACAGTTACACGCAGTGGGGATGGCACTGTTACACCCAGTAGAAAACAGCACTGTTACTCCCAGTAGAGAGCAGCACTCTTACTCCCTGTGGGGGACAGCACTGTTACTCCCAGTAGAGAATGGCACAGTTTTCCCAGTAGAGAACGGCACTGTTACTCTCAGTGGGGGATGGCACTGTTATTGCCAGTGGGGGATGGCACGGTTACTCCCAGGAGAGAACTGCACTCTTACTCCCAGTAGAGAACGGCAATGTTACTTCCAGTAGAGAATGGCACTGATACTCCTAGTATAGCACAGCACTGTCATTCCCAGTGGGGGATGGCACTGTTACTCCCAGTAGAGAATAGTACTGTTACTTGAAGTGGGGGAGGGCACTGTTACTCCCAGTAGAGAACAGCAATGTTACTTCCAGTAGAGCACAGCACTGTCATTCCCAGTGGGGGATGGCACTGTTACTCCCATTAGAGAACGGCACTGTTACTCCTAGAGGGGGATAGCACAGTTACTTGCAGGAGAGAACAGCACTGTTACTCCCAGTAGAGAGCGGCACTGTTACTCCCAGTAGAGAACGGCACTGTTACTCCCAGTGGGGGATGGTATTGTTACTCCCAGTAGAGAATGGCACTGTTACTCCCAGTAGAGACGGCGCTGTTACTCCCAGTGGGGGACAGCACTGTTACTCCCAGTAGAGAATGGCACTTTTACTCCCAGTAGCGAACGGCACTGTTACTCCTATTGGGGGAACGGCACTGTTACTCCCAGTAGAGAACAGCACTGGTACTCCCAGTGGGGGATGGCACAGTTGCACGCAGTGGGGGATGGCACTGTTAAACCCAGTAGAGAACAGCACTGTTACTCCCAGTAGAGAATGTCACTGTTATTCCCAGTAGAGAATGGCACAGTTACTCCCAGTGGGGGATGGCACTGTTACTCCCACTGGGGGACGGTACTTTTACACCCAGTAGAGAACGACACTGCTACTCCCAGTAGAGAACATCACTGTTACACCCTGTGGGGGACAGCAGTGTTACTCCCAGTAGAGAATGGCATGGTTTTCCCAGTAGAGAATGGCACTGTTACTCTCAGTGGTAGATGGCACTGTTACTCCCAGCGGGGGATGGCACGGTTACTCCCAGGAGAGAACTGCACTGTTACTCCCAGTAGAGAATGGCAATGTTACTTCCAGTAGAGAACGGCACTGTTACTCCCAGTAGAGAATGGCACTGTTACTCCCATTAGAGAACGGCAGTGTTACTCCTAGAGGGGGATAGCACAGTTACTTGCAGGAGAGAACAGCACTGTTACTCCCAGTAGAGAGCGGCACTGTTACTCCCAGTAGAGAACGGCACTGTTACTCCCAGTGGGGGATGGTATTGTTACTCCCAGTAGAGAATGGCACTGTTACTCCCAGTAGAGAAAGCACTGTTACTCCCAGTGGGGGACGGCACTGTTGCACGCAGTGGGGGATGGCACTGTTAAACCCAGTAGAGAACAGCACTGTTACTCCCAGTAGAGAAAGGCACTATTATTCCCAGTAGAGAATGGCACAGTTACTCCCAGTGGGGGATGGCACTGTTACTCCCAGTGGGGGACGGTACTGTTACACACAGTGGCGGACGGCACTGTTACACCCAATAGAGAACGGCACTGTTACACCCAGTAGTGAACGACACTGCTACTCCCAATAGAGAACGTCACTGTTACACCCTGTGGGGGACAGCAGTGTTACTCCCAGTAGAGAATGGCATGGTTTTCCCAGTAGAGAATGGCACGGTTTTCCCAGTAGAGAATGGCACTGTTACTCTCAGTGGTGGATGGCACTGTTACTCCCAGTGGGGGATGGCACGGTTACTCCCAGGAGAGAACTGCACTGTTACTCCCAGTAGAGAATGGCAATGTTACTTCCAGTAGAGAACGGCACTGTTACTCCCAGTAGAGAACAGCACTGTCATTCCGGGTGGGGGATGGCACTGTTACTCCCAGTAGAGAATAGCACTGTTACTTGTAGTGGGGGATGGCAATGTTACTCACAGTAGAGAACAGCTCTGCTACTCCCAGTAGAAAACAGCACTGCCACTCCCAGTGAGGGATGGCATTGTTACTCCCAGTAGAGAATGGCATTGTTACTCCCAGTGGGGGATGGCACTGTTACTCCCAGTAGAGAACAGCACTGTTACTCCCAGTAGAGAATGGCACTGTTATTCCCAGTAGAGAATGGCACTGTTACTACTAGTGGGGGTGGTACTGTTACTAGTAGTGGGTGACGGGACTGTTACTACCAGTAGAGAAAGGCAGTGTTACTCTCAGTGGGGGATTGCACTGTCACTCCCAGTGGGAGACCGCACTGTTACTCCCGGTACAGAACGGCAATGTTACTTCCAGTAGAGAATGGCAATGTTACTCCCAGTAGAGAACAGCACTGTCACTCCCACTGGGGGAACAGCACTGTTACTTCCAGTACAGAACAGCCCTGTTACTCCCAGTGGGGGATGGCACTGTTACTCCCAGTATAGAACGGCACTGTTACTCGCAGTAGAGAACAGTACTGTTACTTGTATAGGGGGATGGCATGTTTACCCACAGTAGAGAACGGCACTGTTACTCCCAGTAGAGACCAGCACTGTTACTCCCAGTAGAGAACAGCACTGTTACTCCATGTGGGGGACAGCAATGTTACTCCCAGTAGAGAATGGCACAGTTTTCCCAGTAGAGAACGGCACTGTTACTCTCAGTGGGGGATGGCACTGTTACTCCCAGTGGGGGATGGCACGGTTACTCCCAGGAGAGAACTGCACTGTTACTCCCAGTAGAGACCGGCAATGTTACTTCCAGTAGAGAATGGCACTGATACTCCCAGTAGAGCACAGCACTGTCATTCCCAGTGGGGGTTGGCACTGTTACTCCCAGGAGAGAATAGTACTGTTACTTGTAGTGGGGGAGGGCACTGTTACTCAAAGTAGAGAACAGCACTGTTACTCCCAGTAGAGAACAGCACTGTTACTCCCAGTAGAGAACAGCACTGTTACTCCCAGTAGAGAACAGCACTGTTACTCCCAGTAGAAAACAGCACTGTTACTCCCAGTAGAGAACAGCACTGTTACTCCCAGTAGAGAACAGCACTGTTACTCCCAGTAGAGAACAGCACTGTTACTCCCAGTAGAGAATGGCACTGTTACTCCTAGTGGGGCATGGCACTGTTACTCATAGTGGAGAACAGCACAGTTACCCCCAGTAGAGAACGGCACTGTGACTCCAGTAGAGAATGGCACACTAACTCCCAGTGGAGAATGGCACAGTTACTCATAGTGGGGTATGGCACTGTTACGCCCAGTGGGGGATGGCACTGTTACTCCCAGTGGGGGACGGCACTGTTACACGCAGTGGCGGATGGCACTGTTATACCCAGTAGAGAACGGCACTGCTACTCCCAGTAGAGAACGGCACTGTTACAACCTGTGGGGGACAGCACTGTTACACTCAGTAGAGAATGGCATGGTTTTCCCAGTGGAGAATGGCACTGTTACTCTCAGTGGTGGATGGCACTGTTACTCCCAGTGCGGGATGGCACGCTTACTCCCAGGAGAGAACTGCACTGTTACTCCCAGTAGAGAATGGCAATGTTACTTCCAGTAGAGAATGGCACTGTTACTCCCAGTAGAGAACAGCACTGTCATTCCGAGTGGGGGATGGCACTGTTACTCCCAGTAGCGAACAGCACTGTTACTTCCAGTGGGGGATGGCACTGTTACTCTCAGTAGAGAATAGTACTGTTACTTGTAGTGGGGGATGGCAATGTTACTCACAGTAGAGAACAGCTCTGCTACTCCCAGTAGAGAACAGCACTGTCACTCCCAGTGAGGGATGGCATTGTTACTATCAGTAGAGAATGGCACTATTACTCCCAGTGGGGGACGGCACTGTTACTCCCAGTAGAGAACAGCACTGTTCCTCCCAGTAGAAAATGGCACAGTTATTCTAAGTAAAGAATGGCACTGTTACTCCTAGTGGGGGTGGCACTGTTACTAATAGAGGGTGACGGCACTTTTACTCTTAGTGGGAGACTGCACTGTTACTCCCAGTAGAGAATGGCAATGTTACTTCCAGTAGAGAATGGCACTGTTACTCGAAGTAGAGAACAGCACTGTCACTCCCAGTGGGGGAACAACACCGTTACTCCCAGTAGAGAATGGCCCTGTTACTCCCAGTGGGGGATGGCACTGTTACTCCCAGTAGAGAACGGCACTGTTACTCCCATTAGAGAATGGCACTGTTACTCCTAGAGGGGGATAGCACAGTTACTTGCAGGAGAGAACAGCACTGTTACTCCCAGTAGAGAGCGGCACTGTTACTCCCAGTAGAGAACGGCACTGTTACTCCCAGTGGGGGTTGGTATTGTTACTCCCAGTAGAGAATGGCACTGTTACTCCCAGTAGAGAAAGCACTGTTACTCCCAGTGGGGGACAGCACTGTTACTCCCAGTAGAGAACGGCACTTTTACTCCCAGTAGCGAACGGCACTGTTACTCCTATTGGGGGAACGGCACTGTTACTCCCAGTAGAGAACAGCACTGGTACTCCCAGTGGGGGATGGCACAGTTGCACGCAGTGGGGGATGGCACTGTTAAACCCAGTAGAGAACAGCAATGTTACTCCCAGTAGAGAATGGCACTGTTATTCCAAGTAGACAATGGCACAGTTACTCCCAGTGGGGGATGGCACTGTTACTCCCAGTGGGGGACGGTACTGTTACACCCAGTAGAGAACGACGCTGCTACTTCCAGTAGAGAACATCACTGTTACACCCTGTGGGGGATAGCAGTGTTACTCCCAGTAGAGAATGGCATGGTTTTCCCAGTAGAGAATGGCACTGTTAATCTCAGTGGTAGATGGCACTGTTACTCCCAGTGGGGGATGGCACGGTTACTCCCAGTAGAGAACTGCACTGTTACTCCCAGTAGAGAATGGCAATGTTACTTCCAGTAGAGAACGGCACTGTTACTCCCAGCAGAGAATGGCACTGTTACTCCCATTAGAGAATGGCACTGTTACTCCTAGAGGGGGATAGCACAGTTACTAGCAGGAGAGAACAGCACTGTTACTCCCAGTAGAGTGCGGCACTGTTACTCCCAGTAGAGAATGGCACTGTTACTCCCAGTGGGGGATGGTATTGTTACTCCCAGTAGAGAATGGCACTGTTACTCCCAGTAAACAAAGCACTGTTACTCCCAGTGGGGGACAGCACTGTTACTCCCAGTAGAGAACGGCATTTTTACTCCCAGTAGCGAACGGCACTGTTACTCCTATTGGGGGAACGGCACTGTTCCTCCCAGTAGAGAACAGCACTGGTACTCCCAGTGGGGGACGGCACAGTTGCACGCAGTGGGGGATGGCACTGTTAATCCCAGTAGAGTACAGCACTGTTACTCCCAGTAGAGAATGGCACAGTTACTACCAGTGGGGGATGGCACTGTTACTCCCAGTGGGGGATGGTACTGTTACACACTGTGGCGGACGGCACTGTTACACCCAGTAGAGAACGACACTGCTACTCCCAGTAGAGAACGTCACTGTTACACCCTGTGGGGGACAGCAGTTACTCCCAGTAGAGAATGGCATGGTTTTCCCAGTAGAGAATGGCACGGTTTTCCCAGTAGAGAATGGCACTGTTACTCTCAGTGGTGGATGGCACTGTTACTCCCAGTGGGGGATGGCACGGTTACTCCCAGGAGAGAACTGCACTGTTACTCCCAGTAGAGAATGGCAATGTTACTTCCAGTAGAGAACGGCACTGTTACTCCCAGTAGAGAACAGCACTGTCATTCCGAGTGGGGGATGGCACTGTTACTCCCAGTAGAGAATAGTACTGTTACTTGTAGTGGGGGATGGCAATGTTACTCACAGTAGAGAACAGCTCTGCTACTCCCAGTAGAAAACAGCACTGTCACTCCCAGTGAGGGATGGCATTGTTACTCCCAGTAGAGAATGGCATTGTTACTCCCAGTGGGGGATGGCACTGTTACTCACAGTAGAGAACAGCACTGTTACTTCCAGTAGAGAATGGCACTGTTATTCCCAGTAGAGAATGGCACTGTTACTACTAGTGGGGGCGGTACTGTTACTAGTAGCGTGTGACGGGACTGTTACTACCAGTAGAGAAAGGCAGTGTTACTCTCAGTGGGGGATTGCACTGTCACTCCCAGTGGGAGACCACACTGTTACTCCCGGTACAGAACGGCAATGTTACTTCCAGTAGAGAATGGCAATGTTACTCCCAGTAGAGAACAGCACTGTCACTCCCACTGGGGGAACAGCACTGTTACTTCCAGTACAGAACAGCCCTGTTACTCCCAGTGGGGGATGGCACTGTTACTCCCAGTATAGAACGGCACTGTTACTCGCAGTAGAGAACAGTACTGTTACTTGTATAGGGGGATGGCACTTTTACCCACAGTAGAGAACGGCACTGTTACTCCCAGTAGAGACCAGCACTGTTACTCCCAGTAGAGAACAGCACTGTTACTCCCTGTGGGGGACAGCAATGTTACTCCCAGTAGAGAATGGCACAGTTTTCCCAGTAGAGAACGGCACTGTTACTCTCAGTGGGGGATGGCACTGTTACTCCCAATGGGGGGTGGCACGGTTACACCCAGGAGAGAACTGCACTGTTACTCCCAGTAGAGACCGGCAATGTTACTTCCAGTAGAGAATGGCACTGATACTCCCAGTAGAGCACAGCACTGTCATTCCCAGTGGGGGTTGGCACTGTTACTCCCAGGAGAGAATAGTACTGTTACTTGTAGTGGGGGAGGGCACTGTTACTCAAAGTAGAGAACGGCACTGTTACTCCCAGTAGAGAACAGCACTGTTACTCCCAGTAGAGAACAGCACTGTTACTCCCAGTAGAGAATGGCACTGTTACTCCTAGTGGGGCATGGCACTGTTACTCATAGTGGAGAACAGCACAGTTACCCCCAGTAGAGAATGGCACTGTGACTCCAGTAGAGAATGGCACACTAACTCCCAGTGGAGAATGGCACAGTTATTCATAGTGGGGTATGGCACTGTTACTCCCAGTGGGGGATGGCACTGTTACTCCCAGTGGGGGACGGCACTGTTACACGCAGTGGCGGATGGCACTGTTATACCCAGTAGAGAACGGCACTGCTACTCCCAGTAGAGAACGGCACTGTTACAACCTGTGGGGGACAGCACTGTTACACTCAGTAGAGAATGGCATGGTTTTCCCAGTGGAGAATGGCACTGTTACTCTCAGTGGTGGATGGCACTGTTGCTCCCAGTGCGGGATGGCACGCTTACTCCCAGGAGAGAACTGCACTGTTACTCCCAGTAGAGAATGGCAATGTTACTTCCAGTAGAGAATGGCACTGTTACTCCCAGTAGAGAACAGCACTGTCATTCCGAGTGGGGGATGGCACTGTTACTCACAGTAGCGGCCAGCACTGTTACTTCCAGTGGGGGATGGCACTGTTACTCTCAGTAGAGAATAGTACTGTTACTTGTAGCGGGGGATGGCAATGTTACTCACAGTAGAGAACAGCTCTGCTACTCCCAGTAGAGAACAGCACTGTCACTCCCAGTGAGGGATGGCATTGTTACTATCAGTAGAGAATGGCACTATTACTCCCAGTGCGGGACGGCACTGTTACTCCCAGTAGAGAACAGCACTGTTCCTCCCAGTAAAAAATGGCACAGTTATTCTAAGTAAAGAATGGCATTGTTACTCCTAGTGGGGGTGGCACTGTTACTAATAGTGGGTGACGGCACTTTTACTCTTAGTGGGAGACTGCACTGTTACTCCCAGTAGAGAACGGCAATGTTACTTCCAGTAGAGAACGGCAATGTTACTTCCAGTAGAGAATGGCACTGTTACTCGAAGTAGAGAACAGCACTGTCACTCCCAGTGGGGGAACAGCACCGCTACTCCCAGTAGAGAATGGCCCTGTTACTCCCAGTGGGGGATGTCACTGTTACTCCCAGTTTAGAACGGCACTGTTACTCCCAGTAGAGAACAGTACTGTTACTTGTATAGAAGGATGGCGCTGTTAGTCACAGTAGAGAACGGCACTGTTACTCCCAGTAGAGAACGGCACTGTTACTCCCAGTAGAGAACAGCACGGTCAGTCCCAGTGGAGGATGGCACTGTTGCTCCCAGTAGAGAATGGCACTGTTACTCTCAGTGGTGGATGGCACTGTTACTCCCAGTGGGGGATGGCATGGTTACTCCCAGGAGAGAACTGCACTGTTACTCCCAGTAGAGAATGATAATGTTACTTCCAGTAGAGAATGGCACTGTTACTCCCAGTAGGGAACAGCACTGTCATTCTGAGTGGGGGATGGCACTGCTACTCCCAGTAGAGAATGGCATGGTTTTCCCAGTGGAGAATGGCACTGTTACTCTCAGTGGTGGATGGCACTGTTACTCCCAGTGCGGGATGGCACGGTTACTCCCAGGAGAGAACTGCACTGTTACTCCCAGTAGAGAATGGCAATGTTACTTCCAGTAGAGAATGGCACTGTTACTCCCAGTAGAGAACAGCACTGTCATTCCGAGTGGGGGATGGCACTGTTACTCCCAGTAGCGAACAGCAATGTTACTTCCAGTGGGGGATGGCACTGTTACTCTCAGTAGAGAATAGTACTGTTACTTGTATTGGGGGATGGCAATGTTACTCACAGTAGAGAACAGCTCTGCTACTCCCAGTAGAGAACAGCACTGTCACTCCCAGTGAGGGATGGCATTGTTACTCCCAGTAGAGAATGGCACTGTTACTCCCAGTGGGGGACGGCACTGTTACTCCCAGTAGAGAACAGCACTGTTCCTCCCAGTAGAAAATGGCACAGTTATTCTAAGTAGAGAATGGCACTGTTACTCCTAGTGGGGGTGGCACGGTTACTAATAGTGGGTGATGGCACTTTTACTCCCAGTGGGAGACTGCACTGTTACTCCCAGTAGAGAACGGCAATGTTACTTCCAGTAGAGAATGGCACTGTTACTCGAAGTAGAGAACAGCACTGTCACTCCCAGTGGGGGAACAACACCATTACTCCCAGTAGAGAATGGCCCTGTTACTCCCAGTGGGGGATGTCACTGTTACTCCCAGTGTAGAACGGCACTGTTACTCCCAGTAGAGAACAGTACAGTTACTTGTATAGAAGGATGGTGCTGTTAGTCACACTAGAGAACGGCACTGTTACTCCCAGTAGAGAACAGCACTGTCACTCCCAGTGGAGGATGGCACTGTTACTCCCAGTAGAGAATGGCACTGTTACTCTCAGTGGTGGATGGCACTGTCACTCCCAGTGGGGGAATGGCATGGTTACTCCCAGGAGAGAACTGCACTGCTCTCCCAGTAGAGAATGATAATGTTACTTCCAGTAGAGAATGGCACTGTTACTCCCAGTAGGGAACAGCACTGTCATTTTGAGTGGGGGATGGCACTGTTACTCCCAGTAGAGAACAGCACTGTTACTTCCGGTGGGGGATGGCACTGTTACTCCCAGTAGAGAATAGTACTGCTCCATGTAGTGGGGGATGGCAATGTTACTCACAGTAGAGAACAGCTCTGCTACTCCCAGTAGAGAACAGCACTGTCACTCCCAGTGAGGGACGGCACTGTTACTCCCAGTAGAGAATGGCATTGTTACTCCCAGTGGGGGACGGCACTGTTACTCCCAGTGGAGAACAGCACTGTTACTCACAGTAGAGAATGGCACTGTTACTCCCAGTAGAGAACAGCACTGTCACTCCCAGTGAGGGATGGCATTGTTACTCCCAGTAGAGAATGGCACTGTTACTCCCAGTGGGGGATGGCACTGTTACTCCCAGTAGAGAACAGCACTGTTACTCCCAGTAGAGAATGGCACAGTTATTCCCAGTAGAGAATGGCACTGTTACTCCTAGTGGGGGCGGCACTGTTACTACTAGTGGGTGATGGGACTGTTACTCCCAGTAGAGAAAGGAACTGTTACTCTCAGTGGGGGATTGCACTGTCACCCCCAGTGGGAGACTGCACTGTTACTCCCAGTAGAGAACGGCAATGTTACTTCCAGTAGAGATTGGCACTATTACTCCCAGTAGAGAACAGTACTGTTACTTGTATAGGGGGATGGCACTGTTACCCACAGTTCAGAATGGCACTGTTACTCCCAGTAGAGAACAGCACTGTCACTCCCAGTGGGAGACAGCACTGTTATTCTCAGTAGAGAATGGCACAGTTAATCCCAGTGGGGGATGGCACTGTTACTCCCAGTAGAGAACAGCACTGTCACTCCCAGTGGGGGACAGCACTGTTACTCTCAGTACAGAACAGCACTGTCACTCCCAGTGGGGGATGGCACTGTTACCCCCAGCAGAGAACGGCACTGTTACTCCCATTAGAGAACGGCACTTTTACTCCTAGAGGGGGATAGCACAGTTACTCGCAGTAGAGAACAGCAATGTTACTCCCAGTCAAGAGCGGCACTCTTACTCACAGTAGAGAACGGCACTGTTACTCCCAGTGGGGGATGGCACTGTTACTCCCAGTAGAGAAAGCACTGTTACTCACAGTGGGGGACAGCACTGTTACTCCCAGTAGAGAACAGCACTGTTACTCCCAGTAGAGAATGGCACTGTTACTCTCAGTGTTGGATGGCACTGTTACTCCCAGTGGGGGATGGCACGGTTACTCCCAGGAGAGAACTGCACTGTTACTCCCAGTAGAGAATGGCAATGTTACTTCCAGTAGAGAACGGCACTGTTACTCCCAGTAGAGAACAGCACTGTCATTCCGAGTGGGGGATGGCACTGTTACTCCCAGTAGAGAACAGCACTGTTACTTCCAGTGGGGGATGGCACTGTTACTCCCAGTAGAGAATAGGACTGTTACTTATAGTGGGGGATGGCAATGTTGCTCACAGTAGAGAAAGGCATTGTTACTCCCAGTGGGGGACGGCACTGTTACTCCCAGTAGAGAACAGCACTGTTACTCCCAGTAGAGAATGGCACTGTTATTCCCAGTAGAGAATGGCACTGTTACTCCTAGTGGGGGCGGCACTGTTACTAGTAGTGGGTGACGGGACTGTTACTCCCTGTAGAGAAAGGCACTGTTACTCTCAGTGGGGGATTGCACTGTCACTCGCAGTGGGAGACTGCACTGTTACTCCCAGTAGAGAACGGCAATGTTACTTCCAATAGAGAATGGCACTCTCACTCCCACTGGGGGAACAGCACTGTTACTTCCAGTAGAGAACAGCCCTGTTACTCCCAGTGGGGAATGGCACTGTTACTCCCAGTATAGAATGGCACTGTTACTCGCAGTAGAGAACAGTACTGTTACTCCCAGTGGAGAACAGCACTGTTCCTCCCAGTAGAAAATGGCACAGTTATTCTAAGTAAAGAATGGCACTGTTACTCCTAGTGGGGGTGGCACTGTTACTAATAGTGGGTGACGGCACTTTTACTCCCAGTGGGAGACTGCACAGTTACTCCCAGTAGAGAACGGCAATGTTACTCGCAGTAGAGAACAGTACTGTTGCTTGTATAGGGGGATGGCACTGTTACCCACAGTAGAGAACGGCACTGTTACTCCCAGTAGAGAACAGCACTGTCACTCCCAGTGGCAGACGGCACTGTTATTCTCAGTAGAGAACGGCACTGTTAATCCCAGTGGGGGATGGCACTGATACTCCCAGTGGAGAACAGCACTGTCACTCCCATTAGAGAACGGCACTGTTACTCCTAGAGGGGGATAGAACAGTTACTTGCAGTAGACAACAGCACTGTTACTCCCAGTCAAGAGCGGCGCTGTTACTCCCAGTAGAGAACGGCACTGTTACTCCCAGTGGGGGATGGCACTGTTACTCCCAGTAGAGATAGCCCTTTTACTCCCAGTGGGGGACAGCACTGTTACTCCCAATAGAGAACAACACTGTTACTCCCAGTAGAGAATGGCACTGTTACTCCTAGTGGGGGAATGGCACTGTTAGTCCTAGTGGGGGAATGGCACTTTTACCCCCAGTAGAGAACAGCACTGTCACTCCCAGTGGGGGACAGCACTGTTACTCTCAGTAGAGAATGGCACTGTTACTCCCAGTGGGGGATGGCACTGTTACTCTCAGTAGATAACAGCACTGTCACTCACAGTGTGCGATGGCACTGTTACTCCCAGTTGAGAACGGCACTGTTACTCCTAGTGGGGGATGGCACTGCTACTCCCAGGAGAGAACTGCACTGTTACTCCTAGTAGAGAGTGGCAATGTTACTTCCAGTAGAGAACGGCACTGTTACTCCCAGTAGAGAACAGCACTGTCATTCCCAGTGGGGGATGGAACTGTTACTCCCAGTAGAGGTTGCACTGTTACTCCCAGTAGAGAATGGCACTGTTACTCCTAGTGGGGGATGGCACTGTTACTCCCAGTAGAGAACGGCACTGTTACTCCTAGAGGGGGATAGCACAGTTACTCGCAGTAGAGAACAGCAATGTTACTCCCAGTCAAGAGTAGCACTCTTACTCCCAGTAGAGAACGGCACTGTTACTCCCAGTGGGGGATGGCACTGTTACTCCCAGTAGGGAAAGCACTGTTACTCCCAATGGGGACAGCACTGTTACTCCCAGTAGAGAACAGCACTGTTACTCCCAGTAGAAAACGGCACTGTTACTCTCAGTGGTGGATGGCACTGTTACTCCCAGTGGGGGATGGCACGGTTACTCCCAGGAGAGAACTGCACTGTTACTCCCAGTAGAGAATGGCAATGTTACTTCCAGTAGAGAACGGCACTGTTACTCCCAGTAGAGAACAGCACAGTCATTCCGAGTGGGGGGTGGCACTGTTACTCCCAGTAGAGAACAGCACTGTTACTTCCAGTGGGGGATGGCACTGTTACCCCCAGTAGAGAATGGTACTGTTAGTTATAGTGGGGGATGGCAATGTTACTCACAGTAGAGAAAGGCATTGTTACACCCAGAAGAGAACAGCACTGTTACTCCCAGTAGAGAATGGCACTGTTATTCCCAGTAGAGATTGGCACTGTTACTCCTAAAGGGGGCGGCACTGTTACTAGTCGTGGGTGATGGGACTGTTACTCCCAGTAGAGAAAGGCACTGTTACTCTCAGTGGGGGATTGCACTGTCACTCCCAGTGGGAGACTGCACTGTTACTCCCAGTAGAGAACGGCAATGTTACTTCCAGTAGAGAATGGCACTGTCACGTCCACTGGGGGAACAGCACTGTTACTTCCAGTAGAGAACAGCCCTGTTACTCACAGTGGGGAACGGCACTGTTACTCCCAGTATAGAACGGCAATGTTAATCCCAGTGGGGGATGGCACTGTTACTCCCAGTAGAGAACAGCAATGTCACTCCCAGTGGGGGATGGCACTGTTACTCCCAGTAGAGAACAGCACTGTTACTCCCATTAGAGAACGGCACTGTTACTCCTAGAGGGGGAAAAGCACAGTTACTCGCAGTAGACAACAGCACTGTTACTCCCAGTCAAGAGCGGCACAGTTACTCCCAGTAGAGAACGGCACTGTTACTCCCAGTGGGGGATGGCACTGTTACTCCCAGTAGAGATAGCACTTTTACTCCCAGTGGGGGACAGCACTGTTACTCCCAGTAGAGAACAGCACTGTTACTCCCAGCAGAGAATGGCACTGTTACTCCTAGTGGGGGAATGGCACTGTTACTCTCAGTAGATAACAGCACTGTCACTCCCAGTGGGCGATGGCACTGTTACTCCCAGTAGAGAACGGCACTTTTACTCCCATTAGAGAACAGCACTGTTACTCCTAGAGGGGGATAGCACAGTTACTCGCAGTAGAGAACAGCAATGTTACTCCCAGTCAAGAGCGGCACTCTTACTCCCAGTAGAGAACGGCACTGTTACTCCCAGTGGGGGATGGCACTGTTACTCCCAGTAGAGAACAGCACTGTTACTCCCAGTAGAGAATGGCACTGTTACTCCTAGTGGGGGAATGGCACTGTTACTCCCAGTAGAGAACAGCACTGTTACTCCCAGTGGGGGACAGCACTGTTACTCCCAGTAGAGAACAGCACTGTTACTCCCAGTAGAGAATGGCATTGTTATTCCTAGTGGGGGAATGGCACTGTTACTCCCAGTAGAGAACAGCACTGTTACTCCCAGTGGGGGACAGCAGAGTTACACGCAGTGGGGGATGGCACTGTTACACACAGTAGAGAACAGCACTGTTACGCCCAGCAGAGAATTGCACTGTTATTCCCAGTAGAGAACGGCACTGTTACTCCCAGTAGGGAACGGCACTGTTACTCGTAGTGGGGGATGGCACTGTTACTCCCAGTAGAGAACAGCACTGTTTCTTGTAGTGGGGGATGGCACTGTTACTCCCAGTAGAGAACAGCACTCTTACTCCCAGTAGAGTATGGCACTGTTACTCCCAGTGGGGACGGCACTGTTACTCCCAGTAGAGAACAGCAGTGTTACTTGTAGTGGGGGATGGTACTGTTAATCCCAGTAGAGTACAGCACTGTTACTCCCAGTAGAGAATGGCACTGTTACTCCCAGAAGAGATTGGCACTGTTACTCTGAGTGGGGGACGACACTCTTAATCCCAGTAGAGAATAGCACTGTTACTCCCAGTGGGGGATGGCACTGTTATTCCCAGTAGGAAATGGCACTGTTACTCCTAGTGGGGGACGGCACTGCTACTCCCAGGAGAGAACTGCACTGTTACTCCTAGTAGAGAATGGCAATGTTACTTCCAGTAGAGAACGGCACTGTTACTCCCAGTAGAGAACAGCACTGTCATTCCCACTGGGGGATGGCACTGTTACTCCCAGTAGAGAACAGCACTATCATTCCCAGTGGGGGATGGCACTGTTACTCCCAGTAGAGAACAGCACTGTTACTTCCAGTGGGGGATGGCACTGTTACTCCCAGTAGAGAATAGTACTGTTACTTGTAGAGGGGGATGGCACTGTTACTCACAGTAGAGAACGGCACTGTTACTCCCAGTAGAGAACAGCACTGTCAGGTCCAGTGGGGGACGGCACTGTTACTCCCTGTAGAGAACAGCACAGTTACTCCCAGTAGAGAATGGCACTGTTATTCCCAGTAGAGAATGGCACTGTTTCTCCTAGTGGGGGCAGCACTGTTACTAGTAGTGGGTGACGGCACTGTTACTCCCAGTGGGGGACTGCACTGTTACTCCCAGTAGAGAACAGCAATGTTACTTCCAGTAGAGAATGGCACTGTTACTCCCAGTAGAACAAAAACACTTACTCCCAGTGGGGGAACAGCACTGTTACTTCCATTAGAAAATGGCCCTGTTACTCCCAGTGGGGGATGGCACTGTTATTCCCAGTATAGAACGGGACTGTTACTCCCAGTAGAGAACAGTACTGTTAATCCCAGTAGAGAACAACACTGTCACTCCCAGTGGGGGGCTGCACTGTTACTCCCAGTAGAGAACAGCAATGTTACTTCCAGTAGAGAATGGCACTGTTACTCCCAGTAGAACAAAAACACTTACTCCCAGTGGGGGAACAGCACTGTTACTTCCATTAGAAAATGTCCCTGTTACTCCCAGTGGGGGATGGCACTGTTACTCCCAGTATAGAACGGGACTGTTACTCCCAGTAGAGAACAGTACTGTTAATCCCAGTAGAGAACAACACTGTCACTCCCAGTGGGGGACGGCACTGTTACTCCCAGTAGAGAATGGCACTGTTAATCCCAGTGGGGGATGGCACTGTTACTTCCAGTAGAAAATGTCACTGTTACTCCCATTAGAGAATGGAACTGTTACTCCTAGAGGAGGATAGCACAGTTACTCACAGTAGAGCACAGCACTGTTACTCTCAGTAGAGAACGGCAATGTTACTCCCAGTAGGGAACGGCACTGTTACTCCCAGTATAGAATGGCAATGTTACTTCCAGTAGAGAATGGCACTGTTACTCCCAGTAGAGAACGGCAATGTTACTCCCCGTAGGGAACGTCACTGTTACTCCCAGTATAGAATGGCAATGTTACTTCCAGTATAGAATGGCAATGTTACTTCCAGTAGAGAATGGCACTGTTACTCCCAGTAGAGAATGGCCCTGATACTCCCAGTGGGGGATGGCACTGTTACTCGCAGTAGAGAGCAGCACTGTTACTCCCAGTCAAGAGCAGCACTGTTACTCCCAGTAGAAAACGGCACTGTTACTCCCATTAGAGAACAGCACTGTTACTCCTAGAGGAGGATAGCATGGTTATTCACAGTAGAGAACAGCACTGTTACTCCCAGTCAAGAGCAGCACTGTTACTCCCAGTAGAGAACGGCACTGTTACTCCCAGTGGGGGATGGCACTGTTACTCCCAGTAGAGAACAGCACTGTTACTCCCAGTGGGGGACAGCACTGTTATTCCCAGTAGAGAATGGCACTGTTACTCCCAGTATAGAACGGCAATGTTACTTCCAGTAGAGAATGGCACTGTTACTCCCAGTAGAGAACAGCACTGTCACTCCCAGTGGGGGAACAGCACTGTTACTCCCAGTAGAGGACGGCCCTGTTACTTCCAGTGTGGAATGGCACTGTTACTCCCAGTATAGAACGGCACTGTTTCTCCCAGTAGAGAACAGTACTGTTACTTGTATAGAGGGATGGCACTGTTACTCCCAGTAGAGAATGGCACTGTTACTCCCAGTAGAGAATGGCACTGTCACTCCCAGTGGGGGATGGCACTGTTACTCCCAGTAGAGCATGGTACTGTTACTCCCAGTGCGGGATGGCACTGTTACTCCCAGTAGAGAACAGCACTGTTACTCCCAGTCAAGAGCAGCACTGTTACTCCCAGTAGAGAATGGCACTGTTACTCCCATTAGAGAAGAGCACTGTTACTCCTAGAGGGGGATAGCATAGTTACTCACAGTAGGGAACAGCACTGTTACTCCCAGTCAAGAGCAGCACTGTTACTCCCAGTAGAGAACGGCACTGTTACTCCCAGTGGGGGATGGCACTGTTACTCCCAGTAGAGAACAGCACTGTTACTCCCAGCGGGGGACAGCATTGTTATTCCCAGTAGAGAATGGCACTCTTACTCCCAGTGGGTGATGGCAATGTTACTCCCAGTAGAGAACAGCACTGTTACTCCCAGTGGGGTATAGCATTGTTACTCCCAGTAGAGAATGGCACTGTTACTCCCAGTAGAGCACGGGAAAGTTACTCCTAGTGGGGGACGGCACAGTTACTCCCAGTAGAGAACTGCACTGTTACTCCCAGTAGCGAACGGTACTGTTACTCCCAGTAGGGAATGGCACTGTTACTCGTAGTGGGGGATGGCACTGTTATTCCCAGTAGAGAATGGCACTGTTACTTCCAGTGGTGGACAGCACTGTTACTCCCAGTGGGGGATGGCACTGCTACTCCCAGGAGAGAACTGCCATGTTACTCCTAGTGGAGAATGACAATGTTACTTCCAGTAGAGAATGGCACTGTTACTCCCAGCAGAAAACAGCACTGTTACTTGTAGTGCGGGATGGCACTGTTACTCCCAGTAGAGAACAGCATTGTTACTCCCAGTAGTGAACGGCACTGTTACTCCCAGAAGAGAATGGCACTGTTACTCCCAGTTGGGGACAGCACTGTTACTCCCAGTAGAAAATGGAACAGTTACTCCCAGTGGGGGACAGCACTGTTACTCCCAGTGGGGGATGGCACTGCTACTCCCAGGAGAGAACTGCAATGTTACTCCTAGTGGAGAATGACAATGTTACTTCCAGTAGAGAACGGCACTGTTACTCCCAGTAGAAAACAGCACTTTTACTTCCAGTGGGGGATGGCACTGTTACTCCCAGTAGAGAACACTACTGTTACTTGTAGTGGGGGATGGCACTGTTACTCACAGTAGAGAACGGCACTGTTACTCCCAGTAGAGAACAGCACTGCCACTCTCAGTGAGGGACGGCATTGTTACTCCCAGTAGAGAACGGCATTGTTACTCCCACTGGGGGATGGCACTGTTACTCCCAGTAGAGAACAGCACTGTTACTCCCAGTAGAGAACGGCACTGTTACTCCTAGTGGGGGCGGCACTGTAACTAGTAGTGGGTGACAGCACTGTTACTCCCAGTGGGAGACTGCACTGTTACTTCAATAGAGAATGGCACTATTACTCTGAGAACAGAACAGCACTATCACTCCCAGTGGGGGAACAGCATTGTTACTCCCAGTAGAGAACGGCCCTGTTACTCCCAGTGGTGGATGGCACTGTTACACCCAGTGTAGAATGGCACTGTTACTCCCAGTAGAGAACGTCACTGTTACTCCCAGTAGGGAACAGCACTGTCACTCCCAGTGGGAGACGGCACTGTTAATCCCAGTGGGGGACGGCACTGTTACTCCCAGTAGAGAACAGCACTGTTTCTTGTAGTGGGGGATGGCACTGTTAATCCCAGTAGAGTGCAGCACTGTTACTCCCAGTATAGAATGGCACTGTTACTCCCAGTAGAGAACGTCACTGTTACTCCCAGTAGGGAACAGCACTCTTACTCCCAGGAGAGTATGGCACTGTTACTCCCAGTGGGGACGGCACTGTTACTCCCAGTAGAGAACAGCACTGTTACTTGTAGGGGGGATGGCACTGTTAATCCCAGTAGAGTACAGCACTGTTACTCCCAGTAGAGAATGGCACTGTTACTCCCAGAAGAGATTGGCACTGTTACTCTGAGTGGGGGACGACACTCTTAATCCCAGTAGAGAATAGCACTGTTACGCCCAGTGGGGGATGGCACTGTTATTCCCAGTAGGAAATGGCACTGTTACTCCTAGTGGGGGATGGCACTGCTACTCCCAGGAGAGAACTGCACTGTTACTCCTAGTAGAGAATGGCAATGTTGCTTCCAGTAGAGAACGGCACTGTTACTCCCAGTAGAGAACAGCACTGTCATTCCCAGTGGGGGATGGCACTGTTACTCCCAGTAGAGAACAGCACTGTTACTTCCAGTGGGGGATGGCACTGTTACTCCCAGTAGAGAATAGTACTGTTACTTGTAGAGGGGGATGGCACTGTTACTCACAGTAGAGAACGGCACTGTTACTCCCAGTAGAGAACAGCACTGTCAGGTCCAGTGGGGGACGGCACTGTTACTCCCTGTAGAGAACAGCACTGTGACTCCCAGTAGAGAATGGCACTGTTATTCCCAGTAGAGAATGGCACTGTTTCTCCTAGTGGGGGCAGCACTGTTACTAGTAGTGGGTGACGGCACTGTTACTCCCAGTGGTGGACTGCACTGTTACTCCCAGTAGAGAACAGCAATGTTACTTCCAGTAGAGAATGGCACTGTTACTCCCAGTAGAACAAAAACACTTACTCCCAGTGGGGGAACAGCACTGTTACTTCCAGTAGAAAACGGCCCTGTTACTCCCAGTGGGGGATGGCACTGTTACTCACAGTATAGAACGGCACTGTTACTCCCAGTAGAGAACGGCACTGTTAATCCCAGTAGAGAACAGCACTGTCACTCCCGGTGGGGGACGGCACTGTTACTCCCAGTAGAGAATGGCACTGTTACTCCCAGTGGGGGATGGCACTGTTACTTCCAGTAGAAAATGGCACTGTTACTCCCATTAGAGAATGGCACTGTTAATCCTAGAGGAGGATAGCACAGTTACTCGCAGTAGAGCACAGCACTGTTACTCCCAGTAGAGAACGGCAATGTTACTCCCAGTAGGGAACGGCACTGTTACTCCCTGTATACACTGGCAATGTTACTTCCAGTAGAGAATGGCACTGTTACTCCCAGTAGAGAACAGCACTGTCACTCCCAGTGGGGGAACAGCACTGTTACTCCCAGTAGAGAACAGCACTGTCACTCCCAGTGGGGGAACAGCACTGTTACTCCCAGTAGAGGACGGCCCTGTTACTTCCAGTGTGGAATGGCACTGTTACTCACAGTATAGAACGGCACTGTTTCTCCCAGTAGAGAACAGTACTGTCACTTGTATAGAGGGATGGCACTGTTACTCCCAGTAGAGAATGGCACTGTTACTCCCAGTAGAGAATGGCACTGTCACTCCCAGTGGGGGATGGCACTGTTACTCCCAGTAGAGCATGGTACTGTTACTCCCAGTGGGGGATGGCACTGTTACTCCCAGTAGAGAACAGCACTGTTACTCCCAGTCAAGAGCAGCACTGTTACTCCCAGTAGAGAATGGCACTGTTACTCCCATTAGAGAAGAGCACTGTTACTCCTAGAGGGGGATAGCATAGTTACTCACAGTAGGGAACAGCACTGTTACTCCCAGTCAAGAGCAGCACTGTTACTCACAGTAGAGAACGGCACTGTTACTCCCAGTGGGGGATGGCACTGTTACTCCCAGTAGAGAACAGCACTGTTACTCCCAGCGGGGGACAGCACTGTTATTCCTAGTAGAGAATGGCACTCTTACTCCCAGTGGGTGATGGCAATGTTACTCCCAGTAGAGAACAGCACTGTTACTCCCAGTGGGGTATAGCATTGTTACTCCCAGTAGAGAATGGCACTGTTACTCCCAGTAGAGCACGGCAATGTAACTTCCAGTAGAGAATGGCACTGTTACTCCCAGTAGAGAACAGCACTGTCACTCCCAGTCGGGGAACAGCACTGTTACTCCCAGTAGAGAACGGCTCTGCTACTTCCAGTGTGGGATGGCACTGTTACTCCCAGTATAGAATGACACTGTTTCTCCCAGTAGAGAACAGTACTGTTACTTGTATAGAGGGATGGCACTGTTACTCCCAGTAGAGAATGGCACTGTTACTCCCAGTAGAGAATGGCACTGTTACTCCCAGTAGAGAACAGCACTGTCACTCCCAGTGGGGGATGGCACTGTTACTCCCAGTAGAGCATGGTACTGTTACTCCCAGTGGGGGATGGCACTGTTACTCCCAGTAGAGAACAGCACTGTTACTCCCAATTAAGAGCAGCACTGTTACTCCCAGTAGAGAATGGCACTGTTACTCCCATTAGAGAACAGCACTGTTACTCCTAGAGGGGGATAGCATAGTTACTCACAGTAGAGAACAGCACTGTTACTCCCAGTCAAGAGCAGCACTGTTACTCACAGTAGAAAACGGCACTGTTACTCCCAGTGGGGGATGGCACTGTTACTCCCAGTAGAGAACAGCACTGTTACTCCCAGTGGGGTACAGCATTGTTACTCCCAGTAGAGAACTGCACTGTTACTCCCAGTAGAGAACGGCACTGTTACTCCCAGTAGGGAATGGCACTGTTACTCGTAGTGGGGGACGGCACTGTTATTCCCAGTAGAGAATGGCACTGTTACTTCCAGTGGGAGACGGCACTGTTACTCCCAATGGAGAACAGCACTGTTACTTGTAGTGCAGGATGGCACTGTTACTCCCAGTAGAGAACAGCATTGTTACTCCCAGTAGAGAACGGCACTGTTACTCCCAGAAGAGAATGGCACTGTTACTCCCAGTTGGGGACAGCACTGTTACTCCCAGTAGAAAATGGCACAGTTACTCCCAGTGGGGGACAGCACTGTTACTCCCAGTGGGGGATGGCACTGCTACTCCCAGGAGAGAACTGCAATGTTACTCCTAGTAGAGAATGACAATATTACTTCCAGTAGAGAATGGCACTGTTACTCCTAGTAGAAAACAACACTTTTACTTCCAGTGGGGGACGGCACTGTTAGTCCCAGTAGAGAACAGCACTGTCACTCCCAGTGAGGGACGGCTTTGTTACTCCCAGTAGTGAACGGCACTGTTACTCCCACTGGGGGATGGCACTGTTACTCCCAGCAGAGAACAGCACTGTTACTCCCAGTAGAGAACGGCACTGTTACTCCTAGTGGGAGCGGCACTGTTACTAGTAGTGGGTGACAGCACTGTTACTCCCAGTGGGAGACTGCACTGTTACTTCCAGTAGAGAACGGCAATGTTACTTGCAGTAGAGAATGGCACTATTACTCTGAGAACAGAACAGCACTATCACTCCCAGTGGGGGAACAGCACTGTTACTCCCAGTAGAGAATGGCACTGTTATTCCCAGTAGAGAATGGCACTGTTACTCCTAAAGGGGGTGGCACTGTTACTAATAGTGGGTGACGGGACTGTTACTTCCAGTAGAGAAAGGCACTGTTACTCTCAGTGGGGGATTGCACTGTCACTCCCAGTGGGAGACTGCACTGTTACTCCCAGTAGAGAACGGCAATGTTACTTCCAGTAGAGAATGGCACTGTCACGCCCACTGGGGGAACAGCACTGTTACTTCCAATAGAGAACAGCCCTGTTACTCCCAGTGGGGAATGGCACTGTTACTCCCAGTATAGAACGGCAATGTTAATCCCAGTGGGGGATGGCACTGTTACTCCCAGAAGAGAACAGCAATGTCACTCCCAGTGGGGGGTGGCACTGTTACTCCCAGTAGAGAACAGCACTGTTACTCCCATTAGAGAATGGCACTGTTACTCCTAGAGGGGGAAAAGCACAGTTACTCGCAGTAGACAACAGCACTGTTACTCCCAGTCAAGAGCGGCACTGTTACTCCCAGTAGAGAACGGCACTGTTACTCCCAGTGGGGGATGGCACTGTTACTCACAGTAGAGATAGAACTTTTACTCCCTGTGGGGGACAGCACTGTTACTCCCAGTAGAGAACAGCACTGTTACTCCCAGCAGAGAATGGCACTGTTACTCCTAGTGGGGGAATGGCACTGTTACTCCCAGTAAAGAACAGCACTGTCACTCCCAGTGGGGGACAGCACTGTTACTCTCAGTAGAGAACGGCAATGTTACTTCCAGTAGAGAATGGCACTGTCACGCCCACTGGGGGAACAGCACTGTTACTTCCAATAGAGAACAGCCCTGTTACTCCCAGTGCGGAATGGCACTGTTACTCCCAGTATAGAACAGCAATGTTAATCCCAGTGGGGGATGGCACTGTTACTCCCAGTAGAGAACAGCAATGTCACTCCCAGTGGGGGGTGGCACTGTTACTCCCAGTAGAGAACAGCACTGTTACTCCCATTAGAGAACGGCACTGTTACTCCTAGAGGGGGAAAAGCACAGTTACTCGCAGTAGACAACAGCACTGTTACTCCCAGTCAAGAGCGGCACAGTTACTCCCAGTGGGGGATGGCACTATTACTCCCAGTAGAGATAGCACTTTTACTCCCAGTGGGGGACAGCACTGTTACTCCCAGTAGAGAACAGCACTGTTACTCCCAGCAGAGAATGGCACTGTTACTCCTAGTGGGGGAATGGCACTGTTACTCCCAGTAGAGAATGTCACTGTTACTCCCAGTAGGGAACAGCACTGTCACTCCCAGTGGGAGACGGCACTGTTAATCCCAGTGGGGGACGGCACTGTTACTCCCAGTAGACGGCACTGTTACTCCCAGTGGGGGATGGCACTGTTACTCCCAGTAGAGAACAGCACTTTCACTCCCAGTGGGCGATGGCACTGTTACTCCCTGTAGGGAACGGCACTGTTACTCCCATTAGAGAATGGCACTGTTACTCCTAGAGGGGGATAGCACAATTACTCACAGTAGAGAACAGAACTCTTACTCCCAGTCAAGAGCGGCACTGTTACTCCCAGTAGAGAATGGCATTGTTATTCCCAGTGGGGGATGGCACTGTTACTCCCGGTAGAGAACAGCACTGTTACTCCCAGTGGGGGACAGCACTGTTATTCCCAGTAGAGAATGGCACTGTAACTCCCAGTGGGGGATGGCACTGTTACTGCCAGTGGGGGACGGCACTGTTAATCACAGTAGAGAACAGCACTGTTACTTGTATTGGGGGATGGCGCTGTTACTCCCAGTAGAGATCAGCACTGTTACTCCCAGTAGAGAAGGGCACTGTTACTCCCAGAAGAGAATGGCACTGTTACTGCCAGTGGTGGACAGCACTGTTACTCCCAGTGGGGGACGGCACTCTTAATCCCAGTAGGGAATAGCACTGTTACTCCCAGTGGGTGATGGCAATGTTACTCCCAGTAGAGAACAGCACTGTTACTCCCAGTGGGGTGCAGCATTGAAACACAGAAACATAGAAGATAGGAGCAGGAGTAGGCCATTCGGCCCTTCGAGCCTGCTCTGCCATTCAACGAGATCATGGCTGATCATCCAAACCCTAGCACCCGGTCCCTACACCGACAGCCATCCCACCCAAGCCCTGTCCCCGTAACCCCGTAACCCCATGTATTTAATCCCCCCTAACACTAAGGGTCAATTTTTTAATCATGGCCAATCAACCTAACCCGCACATCTTTGGACTGTGGGAGGAAACCGGAGCAACCGGAGAAAACCCACGCAAACACGGGGAGAATGTGCAAACTCCACACAGACAGTCACCCGAGGCCGGATTTGAACCTGGGTCCCTGGCGCTGTGAGGCAACAGTGCTAACCACTATGCCACCGTGCTGCCCGTTACTCCCAGTAGAGAATGGCACTGTTACTTCCAGTAGAGCACGGGAGAGTTACTCCTAGTGGGGGACGGCACAGTTACTCCCAGTAGAGAACTGCACTGTTACTCCCAGTAGAGAACGGCACTGTTACTCCCAGTAGGGAATGGCACTGTTACTTGTAGTGGGGGACAGCACTGTTATTCCCAGTAGAGAACAGCACTGTTACTTGTAGTGCGGGATGGCACTGTTACTCCCAGTAGAGAACAGCACTGTTACTCCCAGTAGAGAACGGCCCTGTTACTCCCAGTGGGGGATGGCACTGTTACTCCCAGTATAGAAAGGCACTGTTACTCCCAGTAGAGAACGTCACTGTTACTCCCAGTAGAGAATAGCACTGTCACTCCCAGTGGGAGACGGCACTGTTAATCCCAGTGGGGGACGGCACTGTTAGTCCCAGTAGAGAACGGCACTGTTACTCCCAGTGGGGGATGGCACTGTTACTCCCAGTAGAGAACAGCACTGTCACTCCCACTGGGGGATGGCACTGTTACTCCCAGTAGAGAACAGCACTGTTACTCCCAGTAGAGAACGGCACTGTTACACCTAGTGGGGGCGGCACTGTTACTAGTAGTGCGTGACAGCACTGTTACTCCCAGTGGGAGACTGCACTGTTACTTCCAGTAGAGAACGGCAATGTTACTTCCAGTAGAGAATGGCACTGTTACTCTGAGAACAGAACAGCACTATCACTCCCAGTGGGGGAACAGCACTGTTACTCCCAGTAGAGAACGGCCCTGTTACTCCCAGTGGGGGATGGCACTGTTACTCCCAGTATAGAAAGGCACTGTTACTCCCAGTAGAGAACGTCACTGTTACTCCCAGTAGAGAATAGCACTGTCACTCCCAGTGGGAGACGGCACTGTTAATCCCAGTGGGGGACGGCACTGTTACTCTCAGTAGAGAACGGCACTGTTACTCCCAGTGGGGGATGGCACTGTTACTCCCAGTAGAGAACAGCACTGTCACTCCCAGTGGGCGATGGCACTGTTACTCTCAGTAGGGAACGGCACTGTTACTCCCATTAGAGAATGGCACTGTTACTCCTAGAGGGGGATAGCACAGTTACTCACAGTAGAGAACAGCACTCTTACTCCCAGTCAAGAGCGGCACTGTTACTCCCAGTAGAGAATGGCATTGTTACTCCCAGTGGGGGATGCCACTGTTACTCCTGGTAGAGAACAGCACTGTTACTCCCACTGGGGGGACAGCACTGTTATTCCCAGTAGAGAATGGCACTGTAACTCCCAGTGGGGGATGGCACTGTTACTCCCAGTGGGGGATGGCACTGTTAATCACAGTAGAGAACAGCACTGTTACTTGTAGTGGGGGATGGCACTGTTACTCCCAGTAGAGAACAACACTGTTACTCCCAGTATAGAAGGGCACTGTTACTCCCAGAAGAGAATGGCACTGTTACTGCCAGTGGTGGACAGCACTGTTACTCCCGGTGGGGGACGGCACTCTTAATCCCAGTAGAGAACAGCACTGTTACTCCCAGTGGGGGGCGGCACTGTTACTCCCAGTAGAAAATGGCAGTGTTACTCCCAGTGGGGGACAGCACTGTTACTCCCAGTGGGGGATGGCACTCTTAATCCCAGTAAAGGACAGCACTGTTACTCCCAGTGGGGGATGACACTGCTACTCCCAGGAGAGAACTGCACTGTTACTCACAGTAGAGAATGGCACTGTTACTCCCAGTAGAAAACAGCATTTTCACTCCCAGTGATGGACGGCATTGTTACTCCCAGTAGAGAACTGCACTGTTACTCCCAGTAGGGAATGGCAGTTACTCGTTGTGGGGGATGGCACTGTTACTCCCAGTAGAGAACAGCACTGTTTCTTGTAGTGGGGGATGGCACTGTTTCTCCCAGTAGGGAACGGTCCTGTTACTCCCAGAAGAGAATGGCACTGTTACTCCCAGTGGGGGACAGCACTGTTACTCCCAGTGAGGGACGGCACTCTTAATCCCAGTAGAGAACAGCACTGTTACTCCCAGAAGAGAATGGCACTGTTCTCCCAATGGGGGACAGCACTGTTACGCCCAGTGGGGGACGGCACTCTTAATCCCAGTAGAGAACAGCACTGTCACTCCGAGTGGGGGATGGCACTCTTAATCCCAGTAGAGAACAGCACTGTTACTCCCAGTGGGGGATGGCACTGCTACTCCCAGGAGAGAACTGCACTGTTTCTCCTAGTAGAGCATGGCAATGTTACTTCCAGTAGAGAACAGCACTGTTACTCCCAGTAGAGAACAGCACTGTCATTCCCAGTGGGGGATGGCACTGTTACTCATCAGTAGAGAACAGCACTGTCACTCCCAGTGGGGGACGGCACTGTTACTCCCAGTAGAGAACAGGACTTTTACTCCCAGTAGTTAATGGCACTGTTATTCCCAGTAGAGAATGGCACTGTTTCTCCTAGTGGGGGCAGCACTGTTACTAGTAGTGGGTGACGGCACTGTTATTCCCAGTGGGGAACTGCACTGTTACTCCCAGTAGAGAACGGCAATGTTACTTCCAGTAGAGAAAGGCAATGTTACTCCCAGTAGAGAACAGCACTTTCACTCCCAGTGGGGGAACAGCACTGTTACTCCCAGTGGTTGATGGCACTGTTACTCCCAGTATAGAATGGCACTGTTACTCCCAGTAGAGAACAGTACTGTTACTCCCAGTCAAGAGCAGCACTGTTACTCACAGTAGAGAGCAGCACTGTTACTCACAGTCAAGAGCGGCACTGTTACTCCCAGTAGAGAATGGCACTGTTACTCCCAGTGGGGGATGGCACTGTTACTCCCAGTAGAGAACAGCACTGTTACTCCCAGTGGGGGACAGCACTGTTATTCACAGTAGAGAACAGCACTGTTACTCCCTGTGGGGGATGGCACTCTTACTCCCAGTAGAGAACAGCACTGTTACTCCCAGTGGGGTACAGCACTGTTACTCCCCGTAGAGAATGGCACTGTTACTCCCAGTAGAGCACGGCACAGTTACTCCTAGTGGGAGATGGCACAGTTACTCCCAGTAGAGAACAGCACTGTTTCTTGTAGTGGGGGATGGCAGTTTTACTCCCAGAAGAGAACAGCACTCTTACTCCCAGTAGAGAATGGCACTGTTACTCCCAGTGGGGGATGGCACTGTTACTCCCAGTAGAGAACAGCACTGTTACTTGTAGTGGGGGATGGCACTGTTACTCCCAGTAGAGAACAGCGCTGTTACTCCCAGTAGAGAACGGCACTGTTACTCCCAGAAGAGAATGGCACTGTTACTCCCAGTGGGGGATGGCACTCTTAATCCCAGTAGAGAACAGCACTGTTACTCCCAGTGGGGGATGGCACTGTTACTCCCAGTAGAAAATGGCAATGTTACTCCCAGTGGGGGACAGCACTGTTACTCCCAGAGGGGGACGGCACTCTTAATCCCAGTAGAGAATGGCACTCTTACTCCTAGTAGAGAATGGCAATGTTAATTCCAGTAGAGAACGGCACTGTTACTCCCTGTAGAAAACAGCACTGTCATTCCCAGTGGGGGATGGCACTGTTACTCCCAGTAGAGAACAGCACTGTTACTTCCAGTGGGGGATGGCACTGTTACTCACAGTAGAGCATGGCACTGTTACTCCCAGTAGAGAACAACACTGTCACTCCCAGTGAGGGATGACATTGTAACACCCAGTAGAGAATGGCACTGTTACTCCCAGTGGGGGACGGCACTGTTACTCCCAGTAGAGAACAGCACTGTTACTCCCAGTAGAGAATGACACTGTTATTCCCAGTATAGAATGGCATTGTTACTCCTAGTGGGGGCAACACTGTTACTAGTATTGGGAGACGGCACTGTTACTCCCAGTGGGAGATTGCACTGTTACTCCCAGTAGAGAATGGCAATGTACTTCTAGTAGAGAATGGCACTGTTACTCCCAGTAGAGAACGGCCCTGTTACTCCCAGTGGGGGATGGCACTGTTACTCCCAGTATAGAACGGCACTGCTTTTCCCAGTAGAGAACAGTACTGTTACATGTATAGGGGGATGGCACTGTTACTCACAGTAGAGAACAGCACTGTTACTCCCAGTAGAGAATGGCACTGTTACTCCCAGTAGAGAACAGCACTGTCACTCCGAGTGGGGGACGGCACTGTTACTCCCAGTAGAGGACAGCACTGTTACTCCCAGTAGTTAATGGCAATGTTATTCCCAGTAGAGAATGGCACTGTTTCTCCTAGTGGGGGCAGCACTGTTACTAGTAGTGGGTGACGGCACTGTTACTCCCAGTGGGGAACTGCACTGTTACTCCCAGAAGAGAACGGCAATGTTACTTCCAGTAGAGAATGGCAATGTTACTCCCAGTAGAGAACAGCACTTTCACTCCCAGTGGGGGAACAGCACTGTTACTCCCAGTAGAGAATGGCCCTGTTACTCCCAGTGGGTGATGGCACTGTTACTCCCAGTATAGAACAGCACTGTTACTCCCAGTCAAGAGCGGCACTGTTACTCACAGTAGAGAACAGCACCGTTACTCCCAATCAAGAGCGGCACTGTTACTCCCAGTAGAGAATGGCACTGTTACTCCCAGTGGGGGATGGCTCTGTTACTCCCAGCAGAGAACAGCACTGTTACTCCCAGTGGGGGACAGCACTGTTATTCCCAGTAGAGCACGGCACTGTTACTCGCTGTGGGGGGTGGCACTCTTACTCCCAGTAGAGAACAGCACTGTTACTCCCAGTGGGGTACAGCACTGTTACTCCCAGTAGAGAATGGCACTGTTACTCCCAGTAGAACATGGCACAGTTACTCCTAGTGGGAGATGGCACAGTTACTCCCAGTAGAGAACTGCACTGTTACTCCCAGTAGAGAACGGCACTGTTACTGTCAGTAGGGAATGGCACTGTTACTCATAGTGGGGGACAGCACTGTTACTCCCAGTAGAGAACAGCACTGTTTCTTGTAGTGGGGGATGGCAGTTTTACACCCAGTAGAGAACAGCACTCGTACTCCCAGTAGAGAATGGCACTGTTACTCCCAGTGGGGTACGGCACTGTTACTCCCAAAGAGAACAGCACTGTTACTTATAGTGGGGGATGGCACTGTTACTCCCAGTAGAGAACAGCGCTGTTACTCCCAGAAGAGAATGGCACTGTTACTCCCAGTGGGGGACGGCACTCTTAATCCCAGTAGAGAACAGCACTGTTACTCCCAGTGGGGGATGGCACTGTTACTCCCAGTAGAAAATGGCAATGTTACTCCCAGTGGGGGACAGCACTGTTACTCCCAGAGGGGGACGGCACTCTTAATCCCAGTAGAGAACAGCACTGTTACTCCCAGTGGG
Source organism: Somniosus microcephalus (assembly GCF_052327205.1). Classification (NCBI taxonomy): domain Eukaryota; kingdom Metazoa; phylum Chordata; class Chondrichthyes; order Squaliformes; family Somniosidae; genus Somniosus; species Somniosus microcephalus. Next base: position 22,472,593 of record NC_141014.1, read on the forward strand.
GGATGGCACTGATACTCCCAGGAGAGAACTGCACTGTTACTCCTAGTAGAGAATGGCAATGTTACTTCCAGTAGAGAACGGCACTGTTACTCCCAGTAGACAACAGCACTGTCATTCCCAGTGGGGGATGGCACTGTTACTCCCAGTAGAGAACAGCACTGTTACTTCCAGTGGGGGATGGCACTGTTACTCTCAGTCGAGAATCGTACTGTTTCTTCCAATGGGGGATGGCACTGTTACTCACAGTAGAGCACGGCACTGTTACTCCCAGTAGAGAACAGCACTGTCACTCCCAGTGAGGGACGACATTGTTACACCCAGTAGAGAATGGCACTGTCACTCCCAGTGGGGGACGGCACTGTTGCTCCCAGTAGAGAACAGCACTGTTACTCTCAGTAGAGAATGACACTGTTATTCCCAGTATAGAATGGCATTGTTACTCCTAGTGGGGGCAACACTGTTACTAGAAGTGGGAGATGGCACTGTTACTCCCAGTGGGAGATTGCACTGTTACTCCCAGTAGAGAATGGCAATGTTACTTCCAGTAGAGAATGGCACTGTTACTCCCAGTAGAGAACGGCCCTGTTACTCCCAGTGGGGGATGGCACTGTTACTCCCAGTATAGAACAGCACTGTTTCTCCCAGTAGAGAACAGTACTGATACTTGTATAGGGAGATGGCACTGTTACTCCCAGTAGAGAATGGCACTGTTACTCCCAGTAGAGAACGGCACTGTTACTCCCAGTGGGGGATGGCACTGTTACTCCCAGTAGAGATAGCACTTTTACTCCCAGTGGGGGACAGCACTGTTACTCCCAGTGGGGGACAGCACTGTTACTCCCAGTAGAGAACAGCACTGTTACTCCCAGCAGAGAATGGCACTGTTACTCCTAGTGGGGGAATGGCACTGTTACTCCCAGTAGAGAACAGCACTGTCACTCCCAGTGGGGGACAGCACTGTTACTCTCAGTAGAGAATGGCACTGTTACTCCCAGTGGGGGATGGCACTGTTACTCCCAGTAGGGGATGGCACTGTTACTCCCAGTAGAGAACAGCACTGTCACTCCCAGTGGGCAATGGCACTGTTACTCCCAGTAGGGGACGACACTGTTACTCCCAGTCAAGAGCGGCACTGTTACTCCCAGTAGAGAACGGCAATGTTACTGCCAGTGGGGGATGGCACAGTTACTCCCAGTAGAGAACAGCACTGTTACTCCCAGTGGAGGACAGCACTGTTATTCCCAGTAGAGAACAGCACTGTTACTCCCAGTGGGCGACGGCACTGTTACTCCCAGTACAGAACAGCACTGTTACTCCCAGTGGCGTACAGCACTGTTACGCCCAATAGAGAATGGCACTGTTACTCCCAGTAGAGCACGGCACAGTTACTCCTAGTGGGGGATGGCAGTGTTACTCCCAGTACAGAACTGCACTGTTACTCCCCGTAGAGAACGGCACTGTTACTCCCAGTAGGGAACGGCACTGTTACTCTTAGTGGGGGATGGCACTGTTACACACAGTAGAGTCAGCACTGTTTCTTGTAGTGGGGGATGGTGCTGTTACTCCAGTAGAGAACAGCACTCTTACTCCCAGTAGAGAATGGCACTCTTAATCTCAGTAGAGAACAGCACTGTTACTCCCAGTGGGGGATGGCACTGCTACTCCCAGGGGAGAACTGCACTGTTACTCCTAGTAGAGCATGGCAATGTTACTTCCAGTAGAGAACAGCACTGTTACTCCCAGTAGAGAACAGCACTGTTATTCCCAGTGGGGATGGCACTGTTACTCCCAGTAGAGAACAGCACTGTCATTCCCAGTGTTGGATGGCACTGTTACTCCCAGTAGAGAACAGCACTGTTACTTCCAGTGGGGGATGGCACTGTTACTATCAGTAGAGAATGGCACTGTTACTCCCAGTAGAGAACAGCACTGTCACTCCCAGTGAGGGACGGCATTGTTACTCCCAGTAGAGAACGGCACTGTTACTCTCAGTGGGGGATGGCACTGTTACTCCCAGTAGAGAATGGCAGTGTTTCTCCTAGTGGGGGCGGCACTGTTACTAGTAGTGGGTGACGGCACTGTTACTCCCAGTGGGGGACTGCACTGTTACTCCCAGTAGAGAACGGCAATATTACTTCCAGTAGAGAATGGCACTGTTACTCCCAGTAGAGAACAGCACTGTCACTCCCAGTGAGAGAACAACACTGTTACTCCCAGTAGAGAACGGCCCTGTTACTCGCAGTGGGGATGGCATTGTTACTCCCAGTATAGAACGGCACTGTTACTCCCAGTAGAGAACAGTACTGTTATTGTATAGGGGGATGGCACTGTTACTCACAGTAGAGAACGGCACTGTTACTCCCAGTAGAGAATGGCACTGTTACTCCCAGTAGAAAACAGCACTGTCACTCCCAGTGGGGGACGGCACTGTTACTCCCAGTAGAGAACGGCACTGTTACTCCCAGTGGGGGATGGCACTGTCACTCCCAGTAGAGAATGGCAACGTTACTTCCAGTAGAGAATGGCACTGTTACTCCCAGTAGAGAACGGCACTGTTACTCCCATTAGAGAACGGCACTGTTACTCCTACAGGGGCATAGCACAGTTACTCGCAGTAGAGAACAGCACTGTTACTCCCAGTCATGAGCGGCACTGTTTCTCCCAGTAGAGAACGGCACTCTTACTCCCAGTGGGGGATGGCACTGTTACTCCCAGTAGAGAACAGCACTGTTACTCCCAGTGGGGGACAGCACTGTTATTCCCAGTAGAGAACAGCACTGTTACTCCCAGTGGGGTACAGCACTGTTACTCCCAGTAGAGAATGGCACTGTTACTCCCAGTAGAGCACGGCACAGTTACTGCTAGTGGGGGACGGCACAGTCACTCCCAGTAAAGAACTGCACAGTTACTCCCAGTAGAGAATGGCACTGTTACTCTCAGTAGGGAATGGCACTGTTACTCGTAGTGGGGGATGGCACTGTTACACCCAGTAGAGAACAGCACTGTTTCTTGTAGTGGGGGACGGCACTGTTACTCCCAGTAGAGAACAGCACTCTTACTCCCAGTAGAGAATGTCACTCTTACTCCCAGTGGGGGATGGCACTGTTACTCCCAGCAGAGAACAGCACTGTTACTTGTAGTGGGGGATGGCACTGTTACTCCCAGTAGAGAGCAGTACTGTTACACCCAGTAGAGAACGGCACTGTTACTCCGAGAAGAGAATGGAACTGTTACTCCCAGTGGGGGACAGCACTGTTACTCCCAGTGGGGGACGGCACTCTTAATCCCAGTAGAGAACAGCACTGTTACTCCCAGTGGGGGACGGCACTGTTACTGCCAGTAGAAAATGGCACTGTTACTCCTAATGGGGGATGGCACTGCTACTCCCAGCAGAGAATGGCACAGTTACTCCCAGTAGGGAACAGCAGTGTTACTCCCAGTAGAGAATGGCACCGTTACTGCCAGTGGGGAATGGCACTGTTACTCCCTGTAGAGACCGGCACTGTTACTCCCAGTAGGAAACGGCACTGTTACTCCAGGTAGAGAACGGCACTGTTACTCCCAGTAGAGAACGGCACTGTTACTGCTAGTGGGGGGACGGCACTGTTACTCCAGGTAGAGAACAGCACCGTTACTCGTAGTGGAGAACAATACCTACATTTGTGCTGTTCCTCCGGATTATTATTATATCTGAAATGACATAATCTAGTTTTTTTTATTCATTCCTGGGATGTGGGGGTCGCTGGCAAGGCTGGCATTTATTGCCCATCCCTAATTGCCCTTGAGAAGGTGGTGGTGAGCCGCTTCTTGAAACACTGCAGTCCGTGTGGTGAAGGTGCTCCCACAGTCCTGTTAGGGAGGGAGTTCCAGGATTTTGACCCAGCGACGATGAAGGATCGGCGATATACTTCGAAGTCAGGATGGTGTGTGACTTGGAGGGGAACTTGGAGGTGGTGGTGTTCCCATGCACCTGCTGCCCTTGTCCTTCTAGGTGGAAGAGGTCTGGGTTTGGGAGGTGCTGCCGAAGAATGATGGTGGAGCCCAGCACGTGAGTGCAAAAGACAAGGCTGAAGCATTTGCAACTATCTTCAGCCAGAAGTGCCGAGTGGATGATCCATCTCGGCCTCCTCCTGAGGTCCCCAGCATCACAGATGCCAGTTTTCAGCCCATTCAATTCACTCCACGTGATGTCAAGAAACGGCTGAAGACACTGGATACTGCAAAGGCTATGGGCCCTGACAACATTCCAGCAATAGTACTGAAGATTTGTGCTCCAGAACTAGCTGCGCCCCTAGCCAAGCTGTTCCAGTACAGTTACAACACTGGCATCTACCCGGCAATGTGGAAAATTGCCCAACTATGTCCTGTCTACAAAAAGCAGGACAAATCCGACCCGGCCAATTACCGTCCCATCAGTCTACTCTCAATCATCAGCAAAGTGATGGAAGGTGTCGTCGGCAGTGCTATCAAGCAGCACTTACTCAGCAATAACCTGCTAACTGATGCCCAGTTTGGGTTCCGCCAGGGCCACTCAGCTCCTGACCTCATTACAGCCTTGGTCCAAACATGGACAAAAGAGCTGAACTCAAGAGGTGAGGTGAGAGTGACTGCCCTTGACATCAAGGCAGCATTTGATCGAGTGTGGCATCAAGGAGCCCTAGCAAAACTGAAGTCAATGGGAATCAAGGGGAAAACTCTCCATTGGTTGGAATCATACCTAGCACAAAGGAAGTTGGCTGTGGTTGTTGGAGGTCATTCATCTCAATCACATGACATCACTGCAGGAGTTCCTCAGGGCAGTGTCCTAGGCCCAACCATCTTCAGCTGTTTCATCAGTGACCTTCCCTCCATCATAAGGTCAGAAGTGGGGATGTTCGCTGATTGCACACTGTTCAGCACTATTCGAGACGCAGTCCGTGTCCATATGCAGCAAGACCTGGACAACATTCAGACTTGGGCTGACAAGTGGCAAGTAACATTCGCACCACACAAGTGCCAGGCAATGACCATCTCCAACAAGTGAGACTCTAACCATCTCCCCTTGACATTCAATGGCATTACCATCGCTGAATCCCCCACTATCAACATCCTGGGGGTTACCATTGATCAGAAACTGAACTGGACCAGCCATATAAATACTGTGGCTACAAGAGTAGGCCAGAGGCTGGGAATTCTGCGGCGAGTGTCTCACCTCCTGACTCCCCAAAGCCTTTCCACCATCTACAAGGCACAAGTCAGGAGTGTGATGGAATACTCTCCACTTGCCTGGATGAGTGCAGCTCCAACAACACTCAAGAAGCTCGACACCATTCAGGATAAAACAGCCCGCTTGATTGGCACTCCATCCACCACCTTCAACATTCACTCCCTCCACCACCGGCGCACTGTGGCTGCAGTGTGTACCATCTACAAGATGCACTGCAGCAACTCGCCAAAGCTCCTTCAACAGCAACTTCCAAACCCGCAACCTCTACCACTTAGAAGGACAAGGGCAGCAGACGCATGGGAACATCACCACCTACAAGTTCCCCTCCAAGCCACACACCATCCTGACTTGGACCTGTATCGCCGTTCCTTCACTGTCGCTGGGCCAAAATCCTGGAACTCCCTTCCTAACAGCATTGTGGGTGTACCTACACCATATGGACTGCAGTGGTTCAAGAAGGCGGCTCACCACCATCTTCTCAAGGGCAATTAGGGATGGGCACTAAATGCAGGCCTAGCCAGCGACGTCCACATCCCATCAATGAATTAAAAAAAAAGAATCCTTGGTGCATTGCTTGTAGATGGTACACACTGCAGCCACGGTACGCCGGTGGTGGAGGGAGTGAATGTTTTTTAAGGTGGTGGATGGGGTACCAATCAAGCATGCTGCTTTGTCCTGGATGGTGTCGAGCTTCTTGAGTGTTGTTGGAGCTGCACTCATCCAGGCAAGTGGAGAGTGTTCCATCACACTCCTGACTTGTGCCTTGCAGATGGTGGAAAGGCTTTGGGGAATCAGGAGGTGAGACACTCGCGCAGAATACCCAGCCTCTGACCTGCTCTTGTTGCCATAGTATTTATGTGGCTGGTCCAGTTAAGTTTCTGGTCAATGGGGTGACCCCCAGTATATTGCTAGTGGGGGATTCGGTGATGGTAATGCCATTTGTAATGTATATACCTTTAAGGGGGTAACTATCTTTTACAGCTCATGTATACTGCAGTACCAGCAGTGACCACACCTGTATATAGCACTGAGTAGTAATCTGTACAGATCAGTTCCAGTGTGAGCCACGTTGAGTAAACACCTGTTGTACCGTTCTCCTGCAGTCTGTGTCTTATTATACACGGACACAACATTGGCGACAAGGCAAGTTCGAACCTACCTGCAACTCTGCATCACCTCCCGGGGATTCGTTCCTGGAGATCAGTGGATTGGAGGTCAAGGCCAGAGACTCGGGCGTCGACCACGGGCAACCGTCCAGTCATCCAGCAGAGACTCGAGAATTGCGGGGGAGGCTGTCGAGAGCCAGGCTTGGCTTTCCAGTCGAGGTGGTCCAGCGAAACGGGCTGGCAATAGGTAGTGCGCAGACCCTTCCCGGACAGCGGCGGGCTAGAGCCCGACCGAGCGGCACAGCAAAGGGCCGAGCAGCGCCGACGGGGGAGAGAGAGAGAGGGCAGAGCGCACAGGGTGCAGCCGGTGTTCAGGGGCCGAGCAGCGTTGAAGAGAGGGAGCGAGAGACGCACAGAAACCCGTGAGGCGCCGCCATTGACACGAGGACCGCCGAGAGCAGCGTTGGCAGCAGCGCAGGAGAAGCGCGCGAAACCTACAGGGCACCGCCATTGCCACGAGAACTGCCGGGAGTGGCGATGGCAGCAGCGGGGGAGGAAGGAAAGCGCGGGAGACGCCATTTTAAGCCATTGGGAGACGCCATTTTAAACCACACCCAAAATGCCGAAGAGTGGCAGTATCACCGCATTTGACAATGAAGTCGAAGATTGGACTACATATGTCGAACGAATAGAGGTATACTGCAAGGCAAATGAGGTGTCAGATGACAAGAAAGCGTCGGTATTGTTAAATTTAATGGGTGCAAAGACGTATGGTTTATTACGAAATTTAGTAACCCCAACGAAGCCAATGGAAAAGAGATTTGAAGACATAGTAACGATACTACAGGAACATTTAAACCCCACACCGCTGCTGATAGCAGAAAGATTCAAGTTTCACAAATGGAACCAGCATAAGGATGAAAGCAATGCTGATTATTTAACAGAACTGCGCAAACTATCGAAACACTGCCAGTTTGGAGCGGGACTGGCAGATACCTTAAGCCGAGAGCGAGAGTCCCAAAGGTTGTGTTGCCGACCCGGTGCCAGGGTTAAGGACATCTCCTCTGGGCTGGAAAGAAACTTGCAGTGGGAGGGGGTGGATCCAGTTGTCGTGGTCCATGTTGATATAAACGACGCAGATAGGACTAGGAAGCCGGTTCTGTTAAAGGAGTATGAGCAGCTAGGGGTCAAATTAAAAAACAGAACCTCAAGGATAATAATCTGGATTATTACCTGAACCACGAGCAAATTTGGCTAGGACAAATAAAATTAGAGAGTTAAATGCGTGGCTCAAAGACTGGTGTGGGAGAAATGGGTTTTGCTTCCTGGGACACTGGCACCAGTACTGGGGCAGGAGGGAGCTGTTCCGTTGGGACGGGCTTCATTTGGCCAGTGCTGGGACTAGAGTCCTGGCGAATCATATAACTAGGGCTGTAGAGAGGGCTTTAAACTAACTAGTGGGGGGGAGGTTCCTAGAGAGCAAATAATAAAAATGACAACAGAGAAGGTCATAGACTTAGGTAGCAGTGGGGAAATTAAAAACCAGAGCATGTCAGGAAGGGGCAGAAGGTATGGAGTAAAAGGTAAAGTAATAAAAAGGGCAAAAGCAGGAACTAAGTGTCACAAAGCATATTTGAAAGTTCTCTATCTGAATGCACGTAGCATTCGTAACAAAATAGACGAGTTAATGGCACAAATAACTACATATGGGTATGATCTTGTGGCCATTACAGAAACATGGCTACAGGGTGACAATGCCTGGGAATTAAACATACCAGGTTATTTAACGATCAGGAAGGACAGGCAGGAAGGAAGGAGAGGTGGGGTGGCTATGTTAATAAAGGAAGGAATCACTGTAATACAGAGAAATGACACTGGGTCAAAAGATCAGGATAATGAAACAGTTTGGGTGGAGATAAGGAATAATAAGGGGAAAAAAACACTAGTGGGCGTAGTCTATAGGCCTCCGAACAGTTGCAACTCTGTTGGACGGAGTATCACTCAGGAAATAGTTGAGGCTTGTAATAAGGGAACATCTATAATTATGGGGGATTTTAACTATCATATTAATTGGACAAATCAAATTGGGCAGGGCTGCCTTGAGGATGAGTTCATTGAGTGTATTGGGGATGGGTTTCTTGAGCAGTATGTAACTGAACCGACCAGGGGGCAAGCAACCTTAGATCTGGTCCTGTGTAACGAGACAGGATTAATTAAAAATGTCCTAGTAAAGGATCCCCTTGGAATGAGTGACCATAACATGGTTGAATTCCATATTCAATTAGAGGGTGAGAAGGTTGGATCTCAAACAAGCGTGCTAAGCTTGAATAAAGGAGACTATGAAGGTATGAGAGCAGAATTGAGCAGAGTGGATTGGGAAAATAGATTAAAGGGTAAGACGATACATGATCAGTGGTGTACATTTAAGGAGTTATTTTACAACTTCCAAAAAATATATATTCCACTGAGAAGAAAAGGGTGTAAAAGAAAAGACAGCCATCCGTGGCTAAGTAAAGAAATTAAGGATAGTATTCGACTAAAAACAAGGGCATATAAGGTAGCCAAATCTAGTGGGAGGATAGAGGATTGGGAAAACTTTAAAAGACAGCAAAAAATAACAAAACGATTGATTAAGAAAGGGAAGATAGATTATGAAAGTAAATTAGCAAAAAATATAAAAACAGATAGTAAGAGTTTTTATAGTTATATAAAAAGAAAAAGGGTGGCTAAAGTAAATGTTGGTCCCTTAGAGGATGAGACCGGGAAATTAATGGTGGGAAATATGGAGATGGCAAAAACACTGAATGAATATTTTATATCAGTCTTTACAGTAGAGGACACTAAGAATATCCCAACACTGGACAAACAGGGGGCTATAGGGGGGGAGGAGCTAAACACGATCAAAATCACTGAGGAAGTGGTACACGGTAAAATAATGGGACTCAAGGCGGATAAATCACCTGGACCTGATGGCTTACATCCTAGGGTCTTGAGGGAAGTGGCGGTAGGGATTGTGGATGCATTGGTAATAATTTTCCAAAACTCCCTGGACTCAGCAAAGGTCCCGGCAGACTGGAAAACTGCTAATGTAACACCCTTATTTAAAAAGGGCAGTGGACAGAAGGCTGGAAACTATAGACTGGTTAGCCTAACATCTGTGGTAGGTAAAATTTTGGAGTCCATTATTAAGGAGACAGTAACAGGACATTTGGATAAACATAATTTAATAGGACAAAGTCAGCATGGTTTTATGAAGGGGAAGTCATGTTTGACAAATTTGCTGGAGTTCTTTGAGGAAGTAGCATATAGGGTGGATAAAGGGGAACCAGTGGACGTAGTGTATTTAGACTTCCAAAAGGCATTTGACAAGGTGCCACACAAAAGATTATTGCTTAAGATAAAAAATCACGGGATTGGGGGTAATATTCTGGCATGGATAGAGGATTGGCGATCTAACGGAAGGCAGAGAGTTGGGATAAATGGTTCATTCTCAGACTGGCAATCAGTAACTAGTGGTGTTCTGCAGGGGTCAGTGCTGGGTCCCCAACTCTTTACAATCAATATTAACGATTTGGAGGAGGGGACCGAGTGTAACATATCAAAGTTTGCAGATGATACTAAGATGGGAGGGAAAGTAGTGAGTGAGGAGGACATAAAAAACCTGCAAGGGGACATAGACAGGCTAAGTAAGTGGGCAGAGATTTGGCAGATGGAATACAATACTGGAAAGTGTGAGGTTATGCACTTTGGCAGGAAAAATCGTAGAGCAAGTTATTATCTTAATGGCAAGAAACTGGAAAGTACTGAAGTGCAAAGGGATCTGGGGGTCCTGGTGCACAAAACTCAAAAGGTTAGTATGCAGGTGCAGCAAGTGATTAAGAAGGCCAATGGAATGTTGGCTTTCATTGCTAGGGGGATAGAATATAAAAACAGGGAGGTATTGCTGCAGTTGTACAAGGTATTGGTGAGACCGCACCTGGAATACTGCATGGAGTTTTGGTGTCCATACTTAAGAAAAGACATACTTGCTCTCGAGTCAGTACAAAGAAGGCTCACTCGGTTAATCCCGGGGATGAGGGGATGGACATATGAGGAGAGGTTGAGTAGATTGGGACTCTACTCATTGGAGTTCAGAAGAATGAGAGGCGATCTTATTGAAACATATAAGATTGTGAAGGGGTTGGATCGGGTGGATGCGGGGAAGATGTTCCCGATGATGGGTGAAACTAGAACTAGGGGGCATAGTCTTAGAATAAGGGGCTGCTCTTTCAAAACTGAGATGAGGAGGAACTACTTCACTCAGAGGGTGGTAGGTCCATGGAATATGCTGCCCCAAAAAGCTGTAGAAGCTACATCATTACATAAATTTAAAACAGAAATAGACAGTTTCCTAGAAGTAAAGGGAATTAAGGGTTACGGGGAGCGGGCAGGAATTTGGACATGAGTCTAGGTTCGGATCGGTCATGGCCCTGTGGGTAGCGGAGCGGGCCCAGGGGCCGTGTAGCCTGATCCTGCTCCTATTTCGTGTGTCTAATTCTGTTAGATTCAGGAGATGGTTCAGTGATAGTGGATTGGCGGTTAGGATCAGATCAGCCATGATCTTATTGAATGGCGGAGCAGGCTCGAGGGGCCGATTGGCCTACTCCTGCTCCTATTTCTTATGTTCTTATGTTCTTATGACAAGTTTGTGTGTGGGCTTCAAAGTGAAGGAACCCAGAAACGGCTTTTATCTGAAAAGGACCTTACGCTGGAAAAGGCTTTCAGCATTGCGGTATCATATGAAGCAGCAGCACGGGGCGCTGCAGAGATACAACAGAGACCGCAAGAATATGGCACAAACGAAATGTCATATGGAACAGAGAAGTGCTATCGCTGCGGCAGAACAACACATGACCAGAATGATTGCTGGTTCAAAGACAAAGTGTGCAGACAGTGTGGAAAAGTAGGATACATAGCACTAGTCTGCAGGTCGGGAAAGAAAACCAGCAATAAGAAACCTACCAAAGGAAAGTACAAGAAGGTACATAAGATGACGGAGAATAGTTCAGACGAACAAAAGAGTGATAACGACTCCAAAAGCAGGGAACTGAGATGTCTGAAACTACATAATGTGATCACAATGGAGGATCACCGAACCATTTGGGTCACTCTCAAGATAGCAGGAGTCCAGGTAAAGATGGAATTGGACACAGGATCAGCCCTAACAGTCATAAACCGACGGGACTATGAGCGGCTATTCTCACACATACCTTTGAGAGATACAAAAATTATTTTGAAGACGTACACGGGGCAAAAAAGTCAAAGGAAAAATAAGGGTGACCGTTATATATAACGGTAAGGAAACACCAAAACTAGACCTGTATGTATTGCAAGATGGAGGACCACCATTACTGGGACGTGAATGGATCCGGAAAATACAACTGGATTGGCATTCCATACAGGCATTGACTGTGGCTGACAAAAAGGATGACGACGTCACACCTGGGCGACTGTCAAAGATCCTAACTGACGCGAAAGAAGTGTTCCAGCAAGGACTCGGAACACTAAAAGGCATGACAGCGACGATTAAAATTGAAGAAAACGCAAGCCCAAAATTTTTTAAGGCCAGACCGGTACCTTATGCGATCTGCCCAGCCGTCGAAGCAGAGCTGGAGAGTCTGGAATGTTCAGGTGTACTGTCCAAGGTAGATTGGAGCGAGTGGGCGACACCCATCGTCCCGGTGATGAAAAAGTCGTTGAGCAGCACGCCTGGGGAACCAAGGAAGGTTCACATCTGTGGGGACTTTAAGGTAACAGTGAACCCGGTCCTTCACACCGTACAATATCCACTTCCGCGGATTGAAGATATTTTCACCTCGCTATCTGGAGGGAAATGCTTCACTAAGATTGATCTGGCCCAGGCGTATCTGCAAATGGAGGTAGAAGAAGCATCAAAAAAATACCTCACAATCAACACCCATAAAGGTCTCTACCAATACAACCGGCTGGTATTCGGGGTAGCATCAGCTCCGGCTATTTGGCAGAGGGCAATGGAACAAGTCCTGCAAGGGATCCCAGGGACCCAGTGTTATTTGGACGACTTCCTGGTCACGGGCGAAAGTGACAGTGATCACCTTGCCAACCTGGAGCAGGTGCTCACTAGATTGCAGGAATATGGGCTCTGAGCTAACCGCCCCAAATGTGAGTTTTTTAGAAAACAGATCCCGTATTGTGGCCACGTTATCGATAAAGAGGGGTTACATAAGTCCCCAGAGAAGATTGAGGCAGTAGTCAAGGCTCCAGCACCGGAAAATGTGTCACAACTGAGGTCGTTCCTCGGGCTGGTAAACTCCTACCATAAATTCTTGCCAAATTTGTCTACAACACTACACCCACTGAACACCCTACTGCAAACTGGGGTGCCATGGAAGTGGAGTGACGAATGTAGACAAGCTTTCCAGAAGAGCAAAACACTAATCACATCGAAAGAGGTATTGGCCCATTACAACCCAGCATTACCAATTCGGTTGGCATGTGATGCGTCACCCTACGGCATTGGAGCGGTACTGTCGCACAAATTCTCGGACGGCTCAGAGAGGCCAATAGCCTTTGCGTCACGATCACTAACCTCAGCCGAGCGTAACTACGCCCAGATTGACAGGGAGGCCCTCAGCCTAGAGTGGGGAGTGAAAAAGTTCAATCACTATCTGCACGGGCAGAAATTCACCTTGCTGACTGATCACCAGCCTCTTGTCTCCATTTTTAATCCGAAGAAGGGCGTTCCGGTGATGACTGCGCAACGACTATAATGATGGTCACTTTTTCTAGGGGCGCACCACTATGAGATTGAATATAAGGGCACGAAACAGCATGGAAATGCTGATGGGCTATCACGCCTGCCACGGCCTACTGCGGAGGAAGCACCAGCAGTGGATCCTGTCGAAATATTCCATTCGACTATAGTTGAATACCTACCGGTAACTAACGCTTGTATCGAAAAGGAAACCCGAAATGACCCGACACTGTCTAGGGTATATGATTTGACGGTGAAGGGATGGCCAGCACATGGCGACTCACTGTTGCCAGCATTCTCGACAAAGAGAGAACAGCTGTCAGTGTGCCGGGGGACCTTGATGTGTGGATCCCGAGTGGTAATTCCACCCAAGTTAAGGGATAGAGTGCTCAATGAGCTTCATGAGGGTCATCTGGGAGGGGTAAAAATGAAAAGCCTAGCCAGGGCTTATGTGTGGTGGCCGGGAATCGATAAACAAATCAAGGACCTGACCAAGAGCTGCTCAGGATGCCAGAAAGTCCAAAATGCACCACCACATGCCCCTCTACACCCAAGGGAGTGGCCCTCATCTCCATGGCAACGGGTGCATATTGATTTTGCTGGTCCATTCATGGACTCAATGTTTTTAATAGCCGTGGATGCGCACTCGAAATGGCCTGAGGTCATCAAAATGTCCTCCACCACCACGGAGAAAACTATTGCAGCCCTTTGGACCATTTTTGCCAGGAATGGCTTGCCAGAACAGATTTGCTCCAACAACGGACCACAGTTTGTGTCCGAAGAGTTCCGGAGGCTCTTGAAAAAGAATGGGGTAAGGCATTACACATCCGCCCCGTATCATCCAGCCACAAATGGATTGGCTGAGAGGTTCGTACAAACCTTTAAGAAGGCAATAAAGGCTATGTACAATGACAACATTCCGCTGCAACACAAGGTGGACAATTTCCTGTTCGCCTACCGGAATGCGACACATGCAGTCACCAACCAGGCCCCAGCCATGATGTTCTTTAACCAAAGGTTAAGATCTCGCCTGGATTTGCTCAGACCAAACGTATGAAGAGATGTTGAGAGTAAGCAATTCCAGCACATCCATGAGAAGCCAACAAGGAGCCTCAATGTAGGGCAACCAGTCTTGGCCCGCGACTACCGAACAGAAAAATGGCAGCTAGGAACGATATGCACACGGCAGGGCCCACTAATGTACACAGTGGACGTTGGGGAGAGCATCGTGAGACGCCATGCTGACCAGATCCGAGAGTCACAGGAACAAGTCAACCCCATGCCTCGCCCATACGTACCTGGTGATGAACCCGATGTACAGGTCGCATCTACCCCAGAAACAGTAGCATCGGAAGCTGATGAACCAACCGACGACAGGGGGCCAGAATCGCCTCCGCACCAAGAGCAAGACACTCAGGAAAGGCGCTATCCAGAAAGGATCAGGAAGCCTCCCCAAAGACTGAATATATAAATAGACTATTTTCAGCTAATGTTGCATGTTAAAAGTGTTAATTGTAATTAGTTTGATATTTAATTGTTAAATGAGTGTTATGGTACTGTTAATCTAAAAGGGGAGGAATTGTAATGTATATACCTTTAAGGGGGGAACTATCTTTTACAGCTCATGTATACTGCAGTACCGGCAGTGACCACACCTGTATATAGCACTGAGTAGTAATCTGTACAGATCAGTTCCAGTGTGAGCCACGTTGAGTAAACACCTGTTGTACAGTTCTCCTGCAGTCTGTGTCTTATTATACACGGACACAACACCATTGAATGTCAAGGGGCGGTGGTTAGACGCTCGCTTGTTGGAGATAATCATTGCCTGGCACTTGTGTGGTGCGAATGTTACCTGCCACTTATCAGCCCAAGCCTGAATGTCGTCCAGGTCTTGCTGCATGCTGGCATGGACTGCTTCATTCTCTGAGGAGTTGGGAATGGCACTGAACACTATGCAGTCATCAGCGAACACCCTATGATTGAGGGAAGGTTATTGATGAAGCAGCTGAAGATAGTTGGGCCCAGGACGCTGCCCTGAGGAACTCCTGCAGCGATGTCCAGGGGCTGTGATGATTGACCTCCAACCAGCACAAACATCTTCCTTTGTGCTAGGTATGACTCCAGCCAGTGGAGAGTTTCCCCCCCGATTCCCATTGACTTCAGTTTTACTAGGGCTCCTTGATGCCACATTTGGTCAAATGCTGCCTTGATGTCAAGGGCAGTCACTCTCACCTCACCTCTGGAATTCAGCTCTTTTGTCCATGTTTGGACTTAAGCTGTAATTTATTAGAGTTTTTTGAGGATGTAACTAGCATATTAGCATACTAAATCTATGGATGTAGTATATTTGGATTTCTAAAAAGCATTCGATAAGATGCCACATAAAAGGTTATCACACAAGATAGGTGATGTAATAAAACTCACTACGCACTTGGTTTGAGCATAAAGCAAGACTTTAATCAATTTGTTTCAGAACATGGAGGTCTAGTTGTACTTCACTAGCTCCTTGTCTTACAAAATGTCCCTGAAAAGCTGGGGCCGACGCCCGAGTATTAATACTCCTTGGACAGCGCCACCAGCTGGCCGTCCAGTGTTATTTCATAAGTAGTTTCTTGATGATGAGATTTATAACAATAGGGTTGGGGGTAATATAGTAGCATGGCTAGAGGAGTGGGGTGCTGCAAGGATCAGTGTTGGGGCCTCAGCTATTTACAATCTATATTAATGACCTAGATGAAGGGACCGAGTGTAATGTATCCAAGTTTGCTGATAAGAACATAAGAACATAAGAAGTAGGAGCAGGAGTAGGCCATACGGCCCCTCGGGCCTGCTCCGCCATTCAATAGGATCATGGCTGATCCGAATCTAGACTCACGTCCACTTCCCTGCCCTCTCCCCGTAACCCCTAATTCCCTTATCTGCTCGGAAACTGTCTATCTCCATTTTAAATTTATTTAATGTTGCAGCTTCCACAGCTCTCTGGGGTAGCAAATTCCATAGATTTACTACCCTCTGAGTGAAGAAGTTTCTCCTCATCTCAGTTTTGAAAGGGCAGCCCCTTATTCTAAGATTATGCCCCCTAGTTCTAGTCTCACCCATCAGCGGAAACATCCTTCCCGCATCCACCCGATCAAGCCCCCTCACAATCTTATATGTTTCGATAAGATCGCCTCTCATTCTTCTGAACTCCAATGAGTAGAGTCCCAACCTACTCAACCTTTCCTCATACGTCAACCCCCTCATCTCCGGAATCAACCGAGTGAACCTTCTCTGAACCGCCTCGAGAGCAAGTATATCTTTTCTTAAATATGGAAACCAAAACTGCACGCAGTATTCCAGGTGTGGCCTCACCAATACCCTGTATAACTGCAGCAAGACTTCCCTGTTTTTATACTCCATCCCCCTTGCAATAAAAGCCAAGATTCCATTGGCCTTCCTGATCACCTGCTACACCTGCATACTAACTTTTTGTGTTTCATGCACCAGGACCCCCAGATCCCTTTGTACTGTAGCACTTTGCAGTTTCTCTCCATTTAGATAACTTGCTCTTTGATTTTTTCTGCCAAAGTGCATAACCTCACACTTTCCAACATTATATTGCATCTGCCAAATCTCTGCCCACTCACTTAGCCTGTCTATGTCCTTTTGCAGGTTTTTTATGTCATCCTCACTCATTGCTTTCCCTCCCATCTTTGTATCATCGGCAAACTTGGATATGTTGCACTCGGTCCCTTCCTCCAAATCGTTAATATAGATTGTAAAGAGTTGGGGTCCCAGCACTGACCCCTGCGGAACACCACTAGTTACTGATTGCCAGCCCGAGAATGAACCATTTATCCCAACTCTTTGTTTTCTGTTAGATAGCCAGTCTTCCACCCATGCCAGTATATTACCCCCAATCCCATGATTTCTTATCTTGATCAGTAGTCTTTTGTGTGGAACCTTGTCAAATGCCTTTTGGAAGTCCAAATACACCACATCCACTGGTTCCCCTTTATCCACCCTGTATGTTACATCCTCAAAGAATTCGAGCAAATTTGTCAAACATGACTTCCCCTTCATAAAACCATGCTGACTCTGTCCTATTAAATTATGTTTATCCAAATGCTCTGTTACTGTTTCCTTAATAATGGACTCCAACATTTTGCCAACCACAGATGTTAGGCTAACTGGTTTATAGTTTCCAGCTTTTTGTCTACTTCCCTTCTTAAATAAGGGTGTTACATTAGCAGTTTTCCAATCTGCCGGGACCTTTCCTGAGTCCAGGGAGTTCTGGAAAATAATCACCAATGCATCCACAATCCCTACCGCCACTTCTCTCAAGACCCTAGGATGTAGGCCATCAGGTCCGGGGGATTTATTCGCCTTAAGTCCCATTATTTTACTGAGTACCATCTCCTTAGTGATTTTAATCGTCTTTAGCTCCGCCCCCCCCATTGCCCCCTTTTTGTCCAGTGTTGGGATATTTTTAGTGTCCTCTACTGTAAAGACTGATACAAAATATTTGTTCAGCGTCTTTGCCATCTCCATGTTCCCCACCACTAGTTTCCCGGTCCCATCCTCGAAGGGACCAACGTTCACTTTAGCCGCCCTTTTTCTTTTTATATAGCTGTGGAAACTCTTGCAATCTGTTTTTATATTTTTTGCTAGTTTACTTTCATAATCTATCTTCCCTTTCTTAATTAATCTTTTAGTTATTGTTTGCTGGCTTTTAAATGCTTCCCAATCTTCTATCCTCCCACTAGATTTGGCTACTTTATATGCCCTTGTTTTCAGTTGGATACTATCCTTTATTTCTTTACTAAGCCACGGATGGCTGTCTTTTCTTTTACTCCCCTTTTTCCTCAGTGGAATATATTTATCTTGAAAGATGTGAAATATCTCCTTGAATGTAGAGCACTGCTCTTGTACCGTCTTACACTTTAATCTGTTTTCCCAGTCCACTTTAGTCAATTCTACTCTCATACCTTCATAGTCTCCTTTATTTAAGCTCAGTATGCTGGTTTGAGATCCAACTCTCTCACCCTCAAACTGAATTTGGAATTCAACCATACTATGGTCACTCATTCCAAGGGGATCCTTTACTAGGGCATTTTTTATTAATCCTGTTTCATTACACAGGACCAGATCTAAGATTGCCTGTCCCCTGGTTGGTTCAGTTACATACTGCTCAAGGAACCCGTCCCTAATACACTCTATGAACTCTTCCTCAAGGCTGCCATGCCCAATTTGATTAGTCCAGTCAATATGAAAGTTAAAATCCCCCATGATTATAGCTGTTCCCTTATTACAAGCCCCAACTATTTCCTGATTTATACTCCGACCAACAGAGTTGCAACTGTTAGGAGGCCTATAGACTACACCCACTAGTGACTTTTTCCCCTTATTATTCCTTATCTCCACCCAAAGTATTTCACTATCCTGATCCTTTGACCCAATATCATTTCTGACTATTGCAGTGATTCCATCCTTGATTAACATAGCAATCCCACCTCCCTTTCCTTCCTGTCTGTCCTTCCTAATTGTCAAATACCCTTGTATGTTTAGTTCCCAGTCATGATTATCTTGCAGCCATGTTTCCGTAATGGCCACCAGATCATACCCATGTGTAGTTATTTGTACTGTCAACTCGTCAATTTTGTTACGAATGCTGCGTGCATTCAGATAAAGAACTTTCAAATATGTTTTCTGACAATTTATTCCTGCTTTTACCCCTTTTACTACTTTACCTTTATCATTATACATTCTGTCCCTTCCTGACACGCTCTGGTTTTTAATTCCCCCACTGCTACCTTGCTCTATTGCCTTCTCCACTGTCATTTTTAATTTTCGCTCTCTTAAAACCTCCCCCCCACTAATTAGTTTAAAGCCCTCTCTACAGCCCTAGTTATTCGATTCGCCAGGACTCTAGTCCCAGCACTGGCCAAGTGAAGTCCGTCCCAACGGAACAGCTCTCTCCTGTCCCAGTACTGATGCCAGTGTCCCAGGAAGCAAAACCCATTTCTCCCACACCAGGCTTTGAGCCACGCATTTAACTCTCTAATTTTATTTACCCTAGCCAAATTTGCACGTGGCTCAGGTAATAATCCAGAGATTATTACCCTTGTGGTTCTGCTTTTTAATTTGGCCCCGAGCTGCTCAAACTCCCTCAGAAGAACGTCCTTCCTTGTCCTATCTATGTCATTGGTACCAACATGGACCACGACAACTGGATCCTCCCCCTCCCACTCCAAGTTTTTCTCCAGCCCAGAGGAGATGTCCTTAACCCTGGCACCGGGCAGGCAACACAGCCTTCGGGACTCTCGTTCTCGGCTGCAAAGAACTCTATCTATCCCCCTAACGATACTATCCCCTACCACTACAACATTTCTTTTATCTCCCCCCACTTGAATGGCCCCCCGCTCCACGGTGCTGTGGCCGGGTTGCTCATCCTCCCCGCAGTCCCTGTTCCCATCCTCACACGGAGTAAGAGCCTCAAACCTGTTGGACAAGAGCAAGGGCTGCGGCTCCTCCAACACTACCTCCTGGATCCCCGTACCTGCCTCACTTCTAGTCACACCATCCTGACCCTGGCCACGGACTACATCTGAATTAATTAATCTAATTGGTGTGACTACCTCCTGATACACAGAGTCCAGGTAACTCTCCCCCTCCCTGATGTGTCTCAGTGTTTGAAGCTCGGCCTCCAGCTCTTCAACACGGAGCCGGAATTCCTCGAGATGATACAAAGCTAGGTGGGACAGTAAGCTGTGAGGAGAACACAAAGGGGGAAAAATTCAGTTGTTTATGCCTCCCGTTAGCGCCTTAAGAGGGCACTAATGGGGCACAAAGCAACTAGCGCCCGGGCGCGGCGATGTTTGCGCAGCTCGCGAAATTAACTAGACATTTTGCGGCGGCGCTAAACACTGCCGCCACGATCTCTTGCACCGGCAGTTCGTGACGTCAGTCGAGTGCGCAACGCCCCAGTAGCACCCCGGACCGGATATTGAGTGGCGCCCCCTGCCTTACCGCCTGCCGCTAGCAACGACAGCTTGAGGGGAGTGTTTTGCAGTCAGAAAGGGACGGGGGAGCGCTATTTAAAGGCGACCGCTTCCTGCCTTTTTTTGTTGGTGACATTTGTGCACCACGCATTCTGAGAGAGAGAGAGAGAGAGAGACTTCTGGAGCGATTCAATGCTGTGTGAAGGAGTTTTGCATACTGAGCAGCGCTTTGCAGGTTCATTTTGATTTGCCCTTCCTTGTATCTATTTAGAAGAGACTGTCGGGGCTGCACTCTGAGCTCTTTCCCTGGGTCTCTCCATTGTTCTTCCCAGCAGATTTGATGTACAGGTCTCTCCAGGCCGAGATTCAAGGTTGCAATGAGCAGGATGTGGATGGAGACCAAGATAAACCCTCCCCTTTAAGATAAAAACAGAAAATGCTGGAGAAACTCAGCAGGTCAAGCAGCATCTGTGAAGAGAGAAACAGAGTTAACGTTTCTGGTCAATGACCATTCATCAGAACTGCCCTTTAAGAGTTGGCCGGTGCCAGTGTGTCTGTGTTCCATTGCTGACTGACATCACGTGAGCTTCACCAGTGCTGTGAGGTAGCGCCTCGCTCCTTGGCCTTTGTGCCTTAAGACAGATGTGATGCGCCTGATTTAGCGCTCCAATCACCTCCAGGTGCAATAAAAGCCAAGTTTGCTGTCGGAGGCGATAATTAGCAGCAGGCGCTAAACTTTGCGCACGGCCGATAATGGTGCCCCAAACGGGGCGATACTGAATTTTTCTCCCAAAGAGTCTGCAAAGGGATATAGATAGATTAAGTGAGTGGGCAATAAGGTGGCAGATGGAGTATAATGTAGGGAAATGTGAGGTTATTCACTTTGGTAGGAAGAATAGAAAAACAGAATATTTTTTAAATGGTGAGAAACTTTCAAATGTTGGTGTTCAGAGAGATTTGGGTGTCCTCGTGCAAGAAACACTGAAAGCTAGCATGCAGGTACAGCAAGCAATAAGGAAGGAAAATGGCATGTTGGCCTTTATTGCAAGGGGATTGGAGTATAAGATTAAGGAAGTCTTGCTGCAATTGTACAGGGCCTTGGTGAGACCACACCTGGAGTACTGTGCACAGTTTTGTTCTCCTTATCTAAGGAAGGATATACTTGCCTTGGAGGCGGAGCAACGAAGGTTCATTAGATTGATTCCTGGGATAAGAGGGCTGCCCTATGATGAGAGATTGTGTAGAATGGGCTGATACTCTCTGGAGTTTAGAAGAATGAGAGGTGATCTCATTGAAATTTACAAGATTCTGAAGGGGATTGACAAGGTAGATGTTGAGAGGTTGTTTCCCCTGGCTGGAGTGTCTCGAACTAGGGGGGCATAATCTCAGGATAAGGGGTAGGCCATTTAAGGCTGAGATGAGAAGGAATTTCTTCACTCAGAGGGTCGTGAATGTTTGGAATTCTCTGCCCCAGAGGGCTGTGAATGCTGAGTTTTTGAGGATATTCAAGGCTGAGATAGATAGATATTTGGACTCTAGGGGAATCAAGGGATATGGAGATCGGGCGGGAAAGTGGCGTTGAGGTCGATGATCAGCCATGATCTTATTGAATGGCGGAGCAGGCTCGAGGGGCCATATGGCCTACTCCTGCTCTTATTTCTTATGTTCTTATGTAATGAGGTCAGGCGCCGAGTGGTCTTGGCGGAACCCAAACTGGGCATCAGTGAGCAGGTTGCTGGTGAGTAATTGCTGCTTGATAGCACTGTCGACAACACCTGCCATCACTTTGCTGATGATTGAGAGTAGACTTATGGGGCGGTAATTGGCCGGATTGGATTTGTCCTGCTTTTTGTGGACAGAGCATACCTGGGCAGTTTTCCACATTGTCGGATGCCAGTGTTATAGCTGTACTGCAACAGCTTGGCTAGTGGCACGGTTAGTTCTGGAGCACAAGTCTTCAGCACAACAGCCGGGATGTTGTCAGGGCCCATAGCCTTTGCTGTATCCAGTGTGCTCAGCCATTTCTTGGTATCACATGGAGTGAATTGAATTGGCTGAAGACTGGCTTTTGTGGTGGTGGGGACCTCAGGAGGAGGCTGAGATTGATCATCCACTCAGCACTTCTGGCTGAAGGTGGTTGCAAATGTTTCAACTTTGTTTTTTGCACTCACGTGCTGGTCTCCACCATCATTGAGGATGGGGATATTCATGGAGCCTCCTCTTCCTGTTATTTGTTTAATGGTCCACTACCATTCACGACTGGATGTGGCAGGACTGCAGAGCTTTGATATGATCCGTTGATTGTGGGATCGCTTAGCTCTGTCTATAGCATGCTGCTTCCACTTTTTAGCATGCGTGTAGTCCTGTGTTGCAGCTTCCCCAGGTTGGCACCGAATTTTTAGGTATGCCTGGTGCAGCTCCTGGCATGCTCTTCTACACTCCTTATTGAACCAGGGTTTGTCACCTGGCTTGATGTAATTGGTAGAGTGAGGGATATGCTGGGCCATGAGGTTACAGATTGTGGTGGAATACAATTCTGCTGCTGCTGATGGCCCATAGTGCCTCATGGATGGCCAGTTTTGAGCTGCTAGATGTGTTCTGAATCTATCACGGTGGTAGTGCCAAACAACACGATAGAGGGTGTCCTCAGTGTGAAGACGGGACTTCGTCTCCACAATGACTGTGCGGTGGTCACTGCTACCAATGCTGTCATGGACAGATGCATCTGCGACAGGTAGATTGGTGAGGACGAGGTCAAGTAGGTTTTTTCCTTCGTGTTGGTTCGCTCATCATCTGTCGCAGGCCCAGACTAGCAACTATGTCCTTCAGAACTCGGCCAGCTCGGTCAGTAGTGGTGCTACCGAGCTACTCTTGGTGATGCACATTGATGTCCCCCACCCAGAGTACATTCTGTGCCCTTACTACTCTCAATGCTTCTTCCAAGTGGTGTTCAACATGGAGGACTACTGGTTCATCAGCTGAGGGAGGGCGGTAGGTGGTAATCAGCAGGAGGTTTCCTTGCCCATGCTTGACCTGAAGCTACGAGACTTCTTGGGGCCCGGAGTCAATGTTAAGGACTCCCAGGGCCACTCCTTCCCAACTGTATACCACTGTGCTGCCACCCCTGGTGGGTCTGTCCTGCTGGTGGGACAGGACATATCCAGGGATGGTGATGGAGGAGTTTGGGACATTGGCTGAAATGTATGATTCTGTGAGTATGACTGTGTCAGGCTGTTGCTTGACTAGTCTGTGGGACAGCTCTCCCAATTTTGGCACAAGTCCTCAGATGTTGGTGAGGAGGACTTTGCAGGGTCGACTGGGCTGGGTGTGCCGTTGTCGTGTCCGTAGCCAGTGCTGAGGTCGATGCCGGGTGGTCCGTCCGGTTTTATTCTTATTGCCCAGAAATTCGGCTCTCCCCAGGTGAGTACGCACGGGGTACTCATCCGTAGGCCGAATTGAATTGCCTGTTTCCTGCATGCACTGCGCATGCGCAGGAAACCGGCACTTCCAATCCTCTGAACGAAGAGGCTCAGAGGTCGAATGCGCACGCAGGGGAGGCTGCACGTGCGCTTTGAACTTAGGTTTTTTTTTTACAGGTTTTCCCGGGAGGGTAAGCCTGCAGGATTTACACATTTAAAAAGCAGGCGTAAGGCCTGCTTTTTGCAAAGTAAGTGGTCAATTAATTAAAATTAAAACATTTTTTCCACAGGTTTATTATTTTTAAATACTTTAAAGCAAAGTAAGTTTATTTTTAGCCCCGTTATAATATTAAAAAAAATTTCAAAAATTTAAATTATTGTTTAAAATAGTTATTTAATGTAATTTATAGTTTATTTAAAAAGTGTGATTTAAAAAATAATTTATTTGAAGGTTTACTGCTATTTTGGGCCCGTAGTATTTATAAGTTTTGACAGGTCTACCTGTCAATCTTATGAATGGGCTTTTCCCTCCTCCGATTGGCTGCCCATGGCTCACGTGATCCCAGGGGACGCATCGCACTAACTACGCCCCGGGACACGCAAGCACAGCGCGCCGGCAGCTGGGCCAGGCCCCGGAGCGGAATTCCACGGGGCCCTACAGCTCAACTGCCGGCGCGCAAGGTAAGTGCAGGTCAGGGGCTTACACCCGCGGGAAGCCCCCGACCCGAATTTCTGGGCCATTGTTTTTCACAGTGGTCTTTTACAATTGAGGGGCTTGCTGGGCCATTTCAGAGGGCAATTAAGAGTCAACCACATTGCTGTAGGTCTGGAGTCACATATAGGCCAGACCGGGTAAGGGCAGCAGATTTCCTTCCCTAAAGGACATTAGTGAACCAAATGGGTTTTAATGACAATCTGATAGTTTCATGGTCACCATTACTGATACTAGCTTTTTATTCCAGATTTATTTAGTTAACTGAATTTATATTCCCCAGCTGCCGTGGTGGGATTTGCGTTCATGTCTCTGGATCATTAGTCCAGGCCTTTGGATTATTGCCCAGTAAGCTAACCACTATGCTACTGTTCCCGTAATATGTTGTCACACCAAAACTGGGTAAATATATGAAGCAAGATTGTAAACACATACAGAAGGTGTTTAGTACTTCACTGACAACAGTGACATGTTTATCTGCCCCCTATACGGCAACAAAAAATTTCAATTTTATTTCCCTTTCATTTCTTTGTATGAAATTTGTCCTGATTTCAGATCTTTGGACTAAAATGGGTAGATTTTGACTTTGTTCGATGGTGTACAATGAGCGATCGCGAATCCGCAGCCCATTTTACATCCCTCCCAATTTTTATTTCTATTGACTTCAGGAGGTGGCCGCTGAAGAATCCTGAGAAGGGCAGGCTGGGCTCCTGCTCCATCTCCATCGGAAACCACTTTCCCAGGAGGGTTCTGTCAACAGGCATTGGGCTCCTGATTAACATGTACAAGGGTCCTAATGCCGAAGGACACCTAAAGATGGGCCTGCGAATTTAGCAGTGGCCTAAATGCTTGAGCACGTTGGACGTGGGCTGTTTCACTGCTAAATGACTCATCCTTGCGCCCATTTTCACACCCGAAAAACAAACGGATTTTTATCACTTTGACTGCCTGACTGTCAGATTGGCAAACTCTCTGGTACACTATCAGCTTGGTACACAGTCATTGGTGCCCTCTCAGAGTGATAAACTCTCAGACTGGTGCCCTCTCAGAATGGTGCACTCTCAGATTGGTGCACTCTCAGATTGGTGCACACTCAGATTGATACACTCTCAGATTGATACACTCAGAGATTGGTATGCACTCAGATAGGTACGCTCTCTGATTGGTGAAATCTCAGATTGGTATACCCTCAGATTGGGGCACTCTCAGATTGGTACATTCTCAAATTGATAAACTCTCAGATTGATACACTCTTAGATTGGTGCACACTCAGATTGATACATTCTCAGATTGGTGCACACTCAGATTGGTGAATTCTCATTTTGATACACTCTCGGCTTGGTGTAAACCCAGATTCATAAACTCTCAGATTGGTGCACTCTCAGATTGGAGAATTCTCAGTTTGATACACACTCAGATTGGTGCACACGCAGATAGATAAACTCTCAGATTGGTGCACACTCAGATAGATAAACTCACAGATTGATACACTCTTAGATTGGTGCACACTCAGATTGATGCAGTCTCAGATTGGTGTACTCTCAGGTTGATACACTCTCAGATTGGTGCACACTCAGATTGATACACTTGCAGATTGGTGCACACTCAGATTGGTGCACACACAGCTGGATAAACCCACAGTTTGATACACTCTCAGAATGATACATTCTCAGGTTGATACGCTCTTAGATTTCCGGACACTCTGAATGCTAAACTCTCAGATTGTCAGGCTCTCAGATTGTTACATTCTCAGATTGATAAACTCTCAGTTGATAAGCTCTTAGATTGGTGCACACTCAGATTGATACATTCTCAGATTGATAAATTCTCAGTTGATAAGCTCTTAGATTGGTGCACACTCAGATTGATAAACTCTCAGATTGATACACACTCAGATTGGTGCAGTCTCAGATTGGTGCACACTCAGATTGATAAACTCTCAGATTGATACACACTCAGATTGATGCACTCTCAGATTGATACAGTCTAAGATTGATACACTCTTAGATTGGTGCACACTCAGATTGACACACTGAGATTTGTGCACTCTCAGATTGATACATTATCAGATGGATAAACTCTCAGATTGGTGCACACTCAGATTGACACACTCTCAGATTGATACATTCTCAGATTGATAAACTCTCAGATTGATACATTCTCAGATTAAAGCACTCTCAGATTGATACACATTCAGATTTGTGCTCTCTCAGATTGATACATTCTCAGATGGATAAACTCTCAGATTGATAGGATCTCAGATTGATACACTCTCAGATTGATACACACTCCGATTGGTGCACACTCAGATATTTACACTCTTAGATTGGTGCACTCTCAGATTGGTGCAGTCTCAGATTGGTGTACTCTCAAATTGATAAACTCTAAGATTGATACACTCTCAGATTAGTGTAAACTCAGATTCATAAACTCTAAGATTGATACACTTGCAGATTGGTGCACTCTCAGATTGCTGCACACTCAGATTGGTGAATACTCAGTTTGATATAATCACAGATTGATACATTCTCAGATTGATAAACTCTCAGATTGATACACTCTCAGATTAAAGCACTCTCAGATTGATACACTCTCAGATTTATGCTCTCTCCGATTGATACATTCTCAGATGGATAAACTCTCAGATTGATATATTTTCAGATTGATAAACTCTCAGATTGATACACTTGCAGATTGGTACACTTTCAGATTGATCCACTCTCAGATTGGTGCACACTCAGATTGATAAACTCTCAGAATGATACACTCTCAGATTGGTGCACACTCAGATTGGAGAATTCTCAGTTTGATACCCTCTCAGGTTGGTGCACTCTCAGATTGATACACGCTCAGATTGGTGCATTGTCAGATTGACAAACTCTCAGATTGGTTCACTCTTAGATTGGTGCACACTCAGATTGATAAAATCTCAGATTGGTGTACTCTCAGATTGGGACACTCTCAGATTGATAAACTCTCAGATTGATACAGTCTCAGATTGATACGCTCTTAGATTGGCGCACACACAGATTGACACACTCAGATTTGTGCACTCTCAGATTGATACATTCTCAGATGGATAAACTCTCAGATTGGCGCACACTCAGATGGATACACTCTCAGATTGATACATTCTCAGATTGATACATTCTCAGAAGGATAAACTCTCAGATTGATACACACTCAGATTGGTGCACTCTCAGATTGATACATTCTCAGAAGGATAAACTCTCAGATTGATACACACTCAGATTGGTGCACTCTCAGATTGATACATTCTCAGAAGGATAAACTCTCAGATTCATAAGCTCTTAGATTGGTGCACACTCAGATTGATACATTCTCAGATTTGTGCTCTCTCAGATTGATACATTCTCAGATGGATAAACTTTCAGATTGATAAGCTCTTAGATTGCTGCACACTCAGATTGATACACTCTCAGATTGCTGCACACTCAGATTGGTGAATTCTCAGTTTGATACAATCACAGATTGGTACACACTCAGAAGGATAAACTCTCAGATTGATACACTTGCAGATTGGTGCACTTTCAGATTGATACAATCTCAGATTGGTGCACACTCAGATTGGTGCGCACTCAGATTGGTTTACTCTCAGATTGGTGCACTCTCAGATTGATACACGCTCAGATTGGTGCATTGTCAGATTGACAAACTCTCAGATTGGTGTACTCTCAGATTGGTACACTCTCAGATTGATAAACTTTCAGATTGATACAGTCTCAGATTGATACGCTCTTAGATTGGTGCACACTCAGATTGACACACTCAGATTTGTGCACTCTCAGATTGATACATTCTCAGATGGATAAACTCTCAGATTGGTGCACACTCAGATTGATACACTCTCAGATTGATACATTCTCAGATTGATAAACTCTCAGGTTGATACACTCTCAGATTAAAGCACTCTCAGATTGATACACTCTCAGATTTGTGCTCTCTCAGATTGATACATTCTCAGATGGATAAACTCTCAGATTGATACGCTCTTAGATTGGTGCACACTCAGATTGATATATTTTCAGATTGCTAAACTCTCAGATTGGTGCACTCTCAGATTGGTGCACACTCAGAT
Source organism: Somniosus microcephalus (assembly GCF_052327205.1). Taxonomy (NCBI): domain Eukaryota; kingdom Metazoa; phylum Chordata; class Chondrichthyes; order Squaliformes; family Somniosidae; genus Somniosus; species Somniosus microcephalus. Next base: position 22,500,890 of record NC_141014.1, read on the forward strand.
TGATACACTCTCAGTTTGGTACACACTCAGATTGGTGCACACTCAGAAGGATAAACTCTCAGATTGATACACTCACAGATTGGTGCACACTCAGGTTAATACACTCTCCGATTGGTGCATTGTCAGATTGATACACTCTCAGATTAGTGCACTCTCAGATTGGTATGCTCTCAAATTGATAGACTCTATGGCCTAGAAATTCAGTGTTGCCACGTTTGGGGCGCTACAGTCGAGCGTGCACTAAATTTAGCGCCCGGCGCAACTTAGCGCCACCTTCACCGAAATTGAGTTGCATCGCCCCAAGAGGTTGCTGCTGCGCTAAAGCAGGTGGTGCATGATTATCCTAAGGCACTAAGCTGGCAAGCCGAGGCGCTACCACTGAGGGCGAGCGCAGCACAGGTGCAGCGAGTTAGCGATTGCAGGCAGAGACGCTGGCGCCGGTCACCTCTTAAAGGGGGATGGTCGAATTGGCTTGCAGCCAAGCCCTGCACATTGGAGCCCTGATTCTCGGCCTGGACAGACCTGTTGCGACATTCTAACGCCCACGAACATGGAGAAGGCCAGGGAGCGAGTGCAGTGCTTCAGTGAGGGGGCCCTGAAGGTTCTGGTTGGCGCAGTGGAGTGCCGGCGACCTATCCTCTTTCCTGACAGTGGCAGGAGGCCGCTGCCAGGCGAATATAGAAAAGTTTGGAAGGAGGTGGCACACAGAGTGACCTCCAGCAGCATGGTCCCTAGGACACCAACGCAATGCAGGAAGAAGTTCAACGACCTCACTCGGGTTGTCAGGGTGAGTACCCTTTCCAGTATCCTCTTCATCCCTGCATGTGCACCTCACTTTATGGCCAAAGGGTCCTGAAAACCCCAATGCCCAGCCCTCATCCAACACCTATGGGACTCTCATGAAAATCACATGCACATTCACCACTTTACACACTGTCAGGGCTATTCGACCATGGGAGGCAGTGCAGCCAAGATCAGGGCTTGACACTGTCAGGGCTATTCCACCATGGGAGGCAGTGCAGGCAAGATCAGGGCTTGACACTGTCAGGGCTATTCGACCATGGGAGGCAGTGCAGGCAAGCTCAGGGCTTAACACTGTCAGGGCTATTCCACCATGGGAGGCAGTGCAGGCAAGATCAGGGCTTGACACTGTCAGGGCTATTCTACCATGGGAGGCAGTGCAGGCAAGATCAGGGCTTGACACTGTACTCAGAGCCCGTCCTTTCTCTTGCAGGGCAAGCAGGCCCACAATAGGAGGCAGCAGCAACGGACCGGCGGAGGCCGTCCTGAACTTAAAGACCTCAGCGATCTGGAGCAGTGAGTGGAGTGGATTATGGCAGGCCGGCTGATTGGCCCCGTCGCCACTGGAGATGCCGACCCTGTTCTGGACAGCAATGGTAAGGTCATCACCTTTTTGACCTCTCTCTTTCCACTTGTGCCTCACACCAGCATCCTTTGCCACTATCGAACCAATGCAGTGCATTGCAGCACTCATGCCTCCCTCGCTGCCGCCCTGTCCTCACACTAAAGCAACTCTTGTACCTGCCTGCTTTCAGATGCTGATTCGCCAGGTGAGGAGGCGGGCCCTCAAGCTGGCACTGTGAGTGAATCGGAAGGCGAGGAGGAGGAAGAGGAAGCCGGAACATCAGTGCCACCCTCAGCTGAGGCAGCCCATGGCCATGATGGGGACACATCTTCCCTGGAGGGGAGCAGGGGGGAAGGGACTGAGGAGGGTTAAGCTCCGGGGTCCAGCGGGCTGCAGCAACGCGGGGGGGGGGTGGGTAGGGAAGCTCGGCGGCCTTCTCCCCGGAGGGTGAGTGTGGCCTCCAGTCCTGCTACAGTGAGCGCAGAGGAGGTGTGGCTCCTTGGTGAAATGGGTGCCCAGGCGGAGCGCAGGCACACTGAGCTCATGGCTGCAGTGGCAAGGATGCCTGACTCCATAGAGTCACTGGCAAGGAGTGTACAGGAATTCGGGGCAGCACAGGCAAGGAGTCTGCAGGACTTCAGGGCAGCACAGGCAAGGAGTCTGGACTTCGGTGCAGCACAGTCAAGGAGTCTGCAGGACTTCGGTGCAGCACAGGTGGCTTCCAGCCAAGTGCTTAGTCGTGCCATGCAGTCATTGGCTGGTCTGATGCAGCCACAGATCAGGGCCACATGAGCACTAACTGCTGCCACCCTCGCTGGATCGGCCAGGATTCGCCGGGGACCTCGCCGCGCCGCAGCAGGCCAGCAGTCTGTGCTTCAGCAGATTGCTGCGCATGCTTCAGTGCTGGTCCGTGTGAGTGCCAGTGTGTCGTCCGACCAGGGAGTGCCTGTGCTCTGTCAGGTTGGCAGCATTCCTGCTGCCAACACTGTCACTCCTCCACTGCAGCTGCCACCACCCATAGGACAGACTGCTGCCACCCAAGCAGAGTTGGAGCAGTCAGCAGCCGGGCCCTCCAGGCCCAGAGCTGGTCCAGGCCGTCCCCCAAGGGTTTCTGCCAACTCACTATCTGACCCTCAGCAGCCTTCCCCCAGCCTTGATGCAGCCACTGGGGTCCCACTGCGGAGGAACTGCAGGGTGGGAAGGGGCCAATCTCGCAAACGAGGCAGATCACCCTCGCCGGCCAAAAAGTAGGAGGTGTGGCAAAATGTTGTGTTTATTTTTTTGTGAAGGCCGAGGATCATGGTCATTTTTGTTTAACTCTTTTGTTCATTGTCTCCAGGTTGTGAGAGCCAGTTATGTGTCTGACTTTTTTTGAGGGTTTCTCTGGGGGTTTGTCATGAGGGAAGGGCACAGAGTTTGTTAAATAAATAATTCTCTTTATTCAGATTGTGCATGTTTGCACTTTGAACTATTTTTATTGCCTTGACCGGCTCAGGGTTTGCGGAGCAGCTCCATTCATGTTCTTTCAATGGCACAAGCCATTCCCTGAGAGGGGGCCTAGAACCGACTTGCAATAAACTGCTGATGGACGGCCCTTGCACTTTGTGCCTCCCTCCCATCTTGGTGCTCCTCCTCTACCTCCTCCTCTGGTGGTCCTCCAATGTCTGCTGGCATTGGCTGAGTCCTGAGGATAGCCAGGTTGTGCAGCATGCAGCACACTACAACAAAATGGGAGACCCGCTCAGGCGAGCACTGTAGGGCTCCCCGGAATGGTCCAGACAGCGGAACCGTTGCTTTAGCACGCTGATCATGTGCTCAATGATGTTCCTGGTCGCTTGATGGCTGTCATTGTATCGCTCTTCAGCAGGGGTGGTGGGCGCATGGAGCGGGGTCATCAGCCAGGTGCACAAAGGATAGCCTTTGTCCCCGAGAAGCCAGCCTCCTGGGTGAGCCGGGGCTTCGAAAATGTCTGCACAGAAGTCTGGCGCAGGATGAAGGCGTCATGGCTGCTGCCTGGAAAGCGGGCATTGACAGCTAGTATGAGCTGCCTGTGGTCACACACCAACTGCACGTTCAACGAATGGAACCCCTTCCGGTTGCGGTAATCCTCGGCATTCTCTAGAGGCGCCCACAAAGCCACATGAGTGCAGTCAATGGCGCCCTGGACCATGGGGAAGCCTGCTATTCTTGCAAATCCCATTGCATGCTCTTGCTGCTTGTCCAGGGTCATGGGGAAGGAAATGTACTGACGTCTCCTTTTGAAGAGGGCATTCGTGACCTGACGGATGCAGCAATGCACCGCGAACTGGGAGACATAGAAACATAGAAGATAGGAGCAGGAGTAGGCCATTCGGCCCCTCGAGCCTGCTCTGCCATTCGATGAGATCATGGCTGATCATCCAAACTCAGTACCCCGTACCTGCCTTCTCCCCATATCCCTTGATACCTTTAGCTCTAAGAAATATATCTAACTCCTTCTTGAATATATTTAAAGACTTGGCCTCAACCGCCTTCTGTGGTAGAGAATTCCACAGGTTCACCACTCTCTGGGTGAAGAAATTCTTCCTCATCTCTGTCCTAAATGGCTTACCCCTTATCCTTAGACTATGACCCCTGGTTCTGGACTCTCCGACCATCGGGAACATTCTACCTGCATCTAGTTTGTCCAGACCTGTCAGAATTTTATAAGTTTCGATGAGATCCCCTCTCATTCTTCTAAACTCCTGTGAGTATAAGCCCAATCGACCCAATCTCTCCTCATACGTCATTCCTGCCATCCCAGGGATCAGCCTTGTGAATCTTCGCTGAACTCCTTCCATGCCAAGAACATCCTTCCTCAGATAAAGCGACCAAAACTGCACACAGTACTCAAGGTGTGGTCTCACCAAGGCCCTGTACAACTGCAGCAGGACATCCTTGCTCCTGTACTCAAACCCTTTCGCTATGAAGGCCAACATACCATTTGCCTTCTTCACCGCCTGCTGCACCTGCATGCTTACCTTCAGCGACTGGTGCACAAGGACACCCAGGTCTCATTGCACTTCCCCTTCTCCCAATCTATTGCCATTCAGATAATAATCTGCCTTTCTGTTTTTGACACCAAAGTGGATAACCTCGCATTTATCCATGTTATATTGCATCTGCCATGCTTCTGCCCAATCACCCAACCTGTCCAAATCATCCTGGAGTTTCTCGGTATCCTCCTCGCAGAACACCCGCCCACCCAGCTTTGTGTCGTCTGCAAATTTGAAGATATTACATCTAGTTCCCTTATCTAGATCATTAATGTATATTGTGAATAGCTGGGGTCCAAGGACCGATCCCTGCAGTACCCCACTAGTCACTGCCTGCCACTCGGAAAAAGACCCGTTAATTCCTACTCTCTGCTTTCTGTCCGCCAACCAGTTCTCTATCCAAGTCAATACCTTGCCCCCAATCCCATGTGCCTTAACTTTACACGCTAATCTCTTATGCGGGACCTTATCGAAAGCCTTTTGAAAGTCCAAATACACCACATCTACTGGTTCTTCCTTATCTATTTTCCCAGTTACATCCTCAAAAAATTCCAGTAGATTAGTCAAGCACGATTTACCTTTTGTAAATCGATGTTGACTTTGTCCGATCCTGTCACTGTTTTCCAAGTGCATCCTTTATAATGGACTCTAGCATTTTCCCCACTACTAATGTCAGGCTTACTGGTCTGTAATTCCCCGCTTTCTCTCTACCACCCTTTTTGAATAGTGGGGTAACATTAGCTACCCTCCAATCCATGGGTACAGTTCCAGATTCCAGCGAATTTTGGAAGATGATCAGCAATGCATCTACTATTTCTTGGGCCACCTCCTCAAGTACCCTAGGATGTAGATTATCAGGCCCTGGGGATTTATCAGCCTTCAATCCCGTTAATTTCCCTAACACCATTTCCCTACAAATACTGATTTCTTTCAGTTCCTCCCTCTCATCAGACCCTATGTTCTCCAACATCTCTGGGAGGTTATTTGTGCCCTCCTTTGTGAAGACAGAACCAAAATATGCATTTAATTGGTCTGCCATTTCTTTGTTCCCCATTATAATTTCCCCTGCTTCTGACTGCAAGGGACCTACACTTGATTTCACTAATCTTTTTCTCTTCACATATCTGTAAAAGCTCTTATAGTCAGTTTTTATGTTCCCTGAAAGCTTACTTTCATATTCTATTTTCCCCTTCTTAATTAATCCCTTTGTCCTCCTTTGTTGAATCCTAAACTGCTCCCAATCCTCAGGGTTACCGCTTTTTCTGGCCAATTTATATGCCCTCTCCTTGGATCTTATGCTATCCCTAATTTCCCTTGTTAGCCACGGTTGAGTCACCCTTTTTGTTTTATTCTTATCCCAAACTGGGATGAACAACTTCTGTAGTTCATCCATGCTGTCTTTGAATGTTTGCCATTGCCTATCCACCGTCAACCCGTTGAGTGACATTCCCCAATCAATCCTATCCAATTCGCGCCTCATACCATCGTAGTTTCCTTTATTTAAATTCAGGACCCTAGTCTCCGAGTCAACCACTTCACTCTCAATCCTAATGAAGAATTCTATCATATTATGATCGCTCTGACCCAAGGGGTCTCGTACAACAAGATTGCTAATTAATCCTCTCTCATTACATAATACCCAGTCTAAGATGGCCTGATCTCTGGTTGGTTCCTCGACATATTGTTCCAGAAAAGCATCCCGTAAACATTCTAGGAATTCCTCCTCCACAGTATTTTTACTAATTTGGTTAGCCCAATCTATATGTAAATTAAAGTCAGCCATGATGACTGCTGTGCCCTTACTGCATGCTTCTCTAATTTCCCTTTTAATGCCATCCCCAACCTCCGTATTACTGTTTGGAGGTCTATATACCACTCCCACTAACGTTTTCTGCCCCTTGATATTTCTCAGTTCTACCATACAGATTCCGCATCATCAGAGTTAAAATTGTAGTGTATGTACCTTTAAGGGGAGAACTACTTTTTACAACTCCTGTATACTGTAGTACCGGCAGTGACCACACCTGTATATAAACCCTGAGTAGGGAACTGTACGTTTAGTTTTAGAGTAACCCTCATCCAGTAAATACCTGTTGATTGTTCCTGCAGTCTCGTGTCTAGTTATTGAAGGACACCCAACATCAAAAATACACGGATCTAACAGTGGCGACAAGGCAGATTCGAACCTACCTGCAACTCTGCATTACCTCCCAGGGATTCGCTCCTGGAGAACAGTGGAAGAAAGTTGAGGCCAGAAGCACGGGCGTCGACCACGAGCAACCGCCCAGTCATCCAGCAGAGATTTGAGCATCGCAGGGGAGGCTGTTGAGAGCTGGGCTTGGTTCTCCAGTCATGGTGGTCCAGCGAAACGGGCTGGCAACAGGTACGGCGCAGACCCTTCCCGGACAGTGGCAGCTAGAGCCGACCGACGGCACAGAAAAGGCCGAGCAGCATCGACGGGAGAAGAGAGAGGGTAGAGCGCACAGGGTGCAGCCGGTGTTCAGGACCGAGCGGCGTCGACGGGAGAAGAGAGAGGGTAGAGCACACAGGGCGCAGCCGGTGTTCAGGGCCGAACGGCGTTGACGGGAGAAGAGAGAGAGGCGCGAAGGAAAATGCGCAGAGCGCAGCCGGTGTTCAAGGGACGAGCAGCGCAGCGGGGAAGAAAGGGAAACGCGCAGAGCGCAGCTGGTGTTCAAGGGACGAGCAGCCGCAGTGGAGAAGAAGGGAGAGCGTGTGAAACGCCATTTTCAGCTGCAAGAAGAAGGGAAAGCGTGGGAAAACGCCATTTTGAGCCAGTCTAACCACATCCAGGGATGCCGAAGAGTGGCAGTATCATAGCGTTCGACAATGAAGTCAAAGATTGGATGACATATGTCGAACGCATAGAAGTGTACTGCAAGGCGAATGAAGTGCCAGATGAGAGGAAAGCGCTGGTATTGTTGAATTCCATGGGTGCAAAAACGTATGGCTTACTGCGAAACCTAGTAACCCCAGAGAAGTCAGTGGACAAGGATTTTGGAAACATAGTGTCAATCATACAGAACCACTTAAACCCCACACCGCTGCTGATAGTAGAAAGATTTAAGTTTCACAAAAGGAACCAGCATAAAGATGAAAGTAATGCTGAGTATTTAACGGAACTGCGCAAGCTATCAAAACACTGCCAGTTTGGAACGGGACTAGCAGGTACTTTAAGGGACAAGTTTGTGTGTGGGCTTCAAAGTGAAGGAACCCAGAAACGGCTTCTATCGGAAAAGGATCTTATGCTGGACAAGGCTTTCAGCATGGCAGTATCACACGAAGCAGCCGCACGGGGCGCTGCAGAGATACAACGGAGACCGCAAGAATATGGCACAAATGAAATGTCATATGGAACAGTGAAGTGCTATCGCTGCGGCAGAACAACACACGACCATAATGATTGCTGGTTTAAGGACAAAGTGTGCAGACAGTGTGGAAAAGTAGGACTGTAGCCAGTAGCGCTGCGCCACCACCGATGACATCATCGGTGTGCGCAGTGCCCCGCTACCGCCCCGCTACTGGCCCGACCGCCATATTTAGTTGCGGCCGCCTCTTCCGCAGCGGCCGCAAACAGCGATCAGAAAACGGGGCCGTCCTGTAGCGTTAGTGGGGCGAGTTAAGGCGGAGGTGCGGTCGGCCGCTTTTTCGGCGGCTGCCTGCCCGCACCTCCTTCCCCGGCCTCCTCCACCACCCCCCCCCCGCGGCATTGCCGGCTGTTTTCCGGGAGCCCGGCACTTCTCCGTGGTGCCGGGCTCATTTGCCGGCACTAGCGAGCGGCGATCTCGCTGTTGCAGGCACCTCCCCCTTAAGAGAGGGAGGAAGGCCTGCAGTACCGCAGCCTGCCGCTCCACAGCGGGTGGCGCTGCGGCACCTAGCGCGCTGATATTCAGTTTCAGCGCCCCAAGCGGGGCGCCGAAACCCTTGAATAGCGGCCGCCTTCGAGTTGGGGCGCTGAAACTGAATTTCCGGCGGGCACAAGTGGCTCCGCGCGCAGCGGTACTTTCTGGGCGCGAGCGAGCTGGCCGCCCCAAACTGAATTTCTAGGCCAAAGCCTTCAGGCTTGTTTTTTTAACGCTCTCAGACCTATATGAATTATTATTTTACTGTGACCATGTTTGATTTAAACCGTTGAGTTCTTTGCCTTCTAATTTTGTTTTTCTCCTTCCTGTCTTTTGCTTTTTTCCTTGTTTCCCTTTCCTCTGTCTCCCTGCTCAGGTTCCCAACCCCCTGCCACTTTAGTTTAAACCCTCCCCAAAAGCACTAGCAAACACTCCCCCTAGGACATCAGTCCCAGCCCTGCCCAGGTGCAAACCGTCCCGTTTGTACTGGTCCCACCTCCCCCAGAACCGGTTCCAATGTCCAAGGAATTTGAATCCCTCCCCCTTGCACCATTCCTCTAGCCACGTATTCATTTGAAATATCCTCCTATTTCTACTCTGACTAGCACGTGGCACTGGTAGCAATCCTGAGATTACTACCTTTGAGGTCCTATTTTTTAGTTTACCTCCTAACTCCCTATATTCTGCTTTTAGGACCTCATCCCATTTTTTACCTATATCGTTGGTGCCTATGTGCACCACGACAACTGGCTGTTTGCCCTCCTCCTCCAAAATATTCTGTAGCCGCTCCGAGACGTCCTTGACCCTTGCACCAGGGAGGCAACACACCATCCTGGAGTCTCGATTACGGCCGCAAAAACACCTATCTATTCCCCTTACAATTGAGCCCCCTATCACTATAGCTCTTCCACTCGTTTTCCTCCCAGCCTATGCAGCAGAGCCACCCATGGTGCCAGGAAGTTGGCTGCTGGTGGCTTCCCCTGATGAGTCATCCCCCCCAACAGTATTCAAAGTGGTATATCTGTTTGAGAGGGGGATGGCCACAGGGGATTCCTGCACTACCTGCCTGCGCCTCTTACTCTGCCTGCTGGTCACCCATTCCCTTCCTGCCTGTACACCCTTTACCTGCGGTGTGACCAACTCGCTAAATGTGATACTCACGACATCCTCAGCATCGCAAATGCTCCAAAATGAATCCATCCGCAGCTCCAGTGCCGCAATGCGGTCTGTCAGTAGCTGCAGCTGGACACACTTCCCGCGCACATGGTTGTCAAGGACGCAGGAAGCGTCCCTGATTTCCCACATAGAGCAGGAGGAGCATACTCTATTGGCAATGTCCCCAGTAGCGGCTTGGAAGGAGCCGGTGGCATAGAAGTTCAGAGCCACTGTCACCTTCACTGCCACTGACAGAGACGTCCTGCTCCTCAGCTGAGGCTGCAGATCTCTCTGAAGCAGGTGGCAGATCTCAGTGACCACCTCCCTTCTGAATCGAAGCCTCCGAATGCACTGCTCTTCAGACATGTTGTGGTAGGAGAAGTGCTGGCGGTATACCCTGGGAGGGTAAGGCCTCCTGTGCCGACGCCTGTTGGCCCTTCTCCATCTGGCCATGATTGGCACTCTCTTTCGGCGTCTCTGAGCCATTTCAATGCAATGGAGAAACCCAACGTTTCCACCCATTGCAGCCCCCATTATAAGTGGCCACTCAAGGCTATGGCACTGAAAAATCAATCCAACTGCAAAGCTCTGGGCTGAAGCCAGAAGTACCTGTGTGAGCGCTGAGTCAAAGCAGAAAGCTCTCTCCCTTTGTCTCTCTGCAAATCTCTCTCCCTCACACACAGAAGCAGTGGTCCAAAATGGTTACCACAAAGAATGCAGGAAGAGTCCCCTTTAAATAGCGCCCCCCCAGCCCCACAGCGACTGGGAACCGTTCCACTCAACCAGTCGCTGCGAGTGCCAGGCGGAAAGAAGGGGGGCGCCACTGAAGTTCCGGTTCGGGGCGCACCAAGGGCGTTGCACCATGAAATGACGTCAGGATCGGCGCGCGCAGCTGAGCGGGCGTTGTGGTTTTGCACCGCCACTAATTCTTCACTCAAGTTCCCAAGAGGCACAGATCGCGCCCGGGTGCTAGCCGCTTTGCGCCCCACTTATCGCCCTCTTAAGGCGCTAGCGGCTGGCGCTACCAACTGAATTTCTAGGCCTATGATTGATACACTCTCAGATTGGTGCACACTCAGATTGGTGAATTCTCAGTTTGATACACTTTCAGATTGGTGCACTCTCAGACTGATACACTCTCAGATTGGTGCACTGTTAGATTGGTGTCCATTGAAATTGGTGCACTTTCAGATTGATACACTCTCAGATTGGTGCACACTCAGCTGGATAAACTGTCAGATTGATAAACTGTCAGATTGATACACTCTCAGATTGATACACTCTCAGATTGGTGCACTCTCAGATTGGTGCACTCTCAGATTGGTGCACTCTCAGATTGGTGCACTCTCAGATTGGTGCACTCTCAGATTGGTGCACTCTCAGATTGATAAACTCTAAGGGGGAGAAATTCAGTATCACCCCATTTGGGGCGCAATTATCGGCTGGGCGCAAGGATTGGTGCCTGGCGCTAATTATCGCCTCTGACTGCAAACTTGGCTTTTATCGCCCCTGGAGTTGATTGGAGTGCTAAATCAGGCGCTACACACCTCTCTTAAGGCGCCAAGGCTGAGGAGCGAGGCGCTACCTCAGAGAGCGGGCGCAGCGCAGGTGCTGTCAGTTAGCAATTGAACACAGACACACTGGCGCCGGTCAGTTCTTAAAGGGGAGGGTCGATCTTGCTCTGCAGCTGCACCCTGCTCATTGGAGCCTTGAATCTCGGCCTGGGCAGACCTGTGACTAAATCTAGCAGCCAAACACTATGGAAAGGGCCAGGGAGCGAGCACAGCGCTTCTGCGAGCGGGCTTTGGAGGCTCTGGTTCGCAGGGTGGAGCGCAGAAGATCCATTCTGTACCCAGAATGGCAGGAGTACTTTGCCACGCGAGTACAGAAGAGTGTGGAGGGAGGTGGCTCAGAGAGTCTCCTCAAGCAGCATGGTGCCTAGGCCATGTGCAATGTAGGAAAAAGTTCAATGACCTCACTCGGGTCGTCAGGGTGACTGCCATTTTTTTCAAAACCTCTTCATCCCTTCATCTCAACCTCACTTTATGGCCAGAGGGTCTTGAAAGCCCCAATGCCCAACACTCATCCAACACCTATGGCCCTTTCATCAAACACACATGCACATTCCACACTTTGCATACAGTAAGGGCTATTCAACTATGTGAGGCACATTAGGCAAGACCATGGCTGCATACAGTAAGGGAGGTGACGTAATAAAACTCACTACGCACTTGGTTTGAGCATAAAGCAAGGCTTTAATCAACTTGTTTCAGAACATGGAGGTCTAGTTGTACTTCACTAGCTCCTTGTCTTACAAAATGTCCCTGGAAAGCTGGGGCCGACGCCAGAGCATTTATACTCCTTGGACGGCGCCACCAGCTGGCTGTCCAGCGCTATTTCATAAGTAGTTTCTTGATGATGAGATTTATAACATTCTTCCTGCCTAAAAGATTTGGAAGTCCGATGACTTCCTCTTAATGGATTAGGCGGACCATGAATAGATTTTTGTTTATGGCCAGAAGACACGTCTCCCCGGACTGTGTCTTGGTCCCTGGGCCGCTTGATCCGTACCGGAGGATCGACAGGGCCCGTGTTGCTCTGATCGACCCGAGGGAGGCTGGGGAGATCGTGACTCCGGGTGCGGGTCCCCACAGGCGCAGAACTGGCTTCATCCTGTCGGCTAGCCGGGGATTGATCAGCGTCCTGGCCTCGAGTGGCCATCCCACGGGGAGCGCTCGGCTCCCCGAGTGGATCTGGTGGGGCAGCTGGCAGATCTCTTGATGTCCCAGGTAGGGCGTCATCTTCAGGGGAGCACAGAGTGTCGGCATCGTCCCCGTGGGTCCCTCTATCAGTTGGGTCCGTGGAACCAGCCGGACAGGGAGCCAGGTCCCGGAGCGAAACGGTGGACACCCGGCCATCCGGGTACTGCACGTGCGCGTATGTGGGGTTGACGTCCGTGAGTTCCACCTCGCCGACTAGAGGATTGGTTTTAGACGATCGGACGAATCTTCGGAGCAGCTCGGAGCCGGGAGCTGCCAACCATGATGGTAGAGACGTCCCATGGGTGGAGCGACGCTGGAAGCTGAAGAATCGCTCATGAGGTGTGACAATGGTAGAAGTAGAAAGGAGAGACCTGATGGAATGCAACATGTCAGGGAGCATAGTTTCCCACTGCTGGTCTGGTAGATTGCATGACCTCACCGCAAGACGAAGAGTGTTCCAAATGATAGCGTTGTATCTCTCAACCTGTCCATTACCGATGGGATGGTACGGTGTTGTTTTACTTGTGGCGATTCCCCATTGGGAGAGGTAACTTTTGAGTTCACTTGACATGAAGGAGGGACCCCGATCAGTGTGGATGAAATTGGCTGTACCGCAAAGGGAAAAGACTTGATCAAGGTATTTGATCACTGTGGAAGTAAGCATATTGGGACAGGGGAAAGCAAAGGGAAAGCGTGAATATTCATCCACCATAGTCAGTAAGTAGGTGTTTCGCGTTGAGGAAGGCAATGGCCCTTTAAAGTCAATGCTGAGTCACTGCATAGGCTGCATAGCGTGTATGAGCGAGCCATCCGATGGACGGAAGAATTGCAGTTTTAATTCCGCACAAATTCTACAGGAGGAGCACGTTCTTTTCACATCTTCCGTAGAAAATGGGAGATTTTTAGATCGCACAAAGTGCAACATACAGGTAACGCCAGGATGGCATAAGTCAGTATGAAGATCCGCCAGAGTCGAAGTTGACACAGAAGAGCAGAATGCCCGCGTGAGGGTATCCGTGACCACATTTTCTTTGCCTGGTCGATAATGTATGGTGTATCCAAAGGTGGCCAATTCCATCCTCCAGAGTTGTATTTTGTTATTCTTGATCTTAGTGCATTTCCAGTTATCCAGCATAAAGGCCACGGAGCGCTGATCGGTTATAAGTGTGAAATGGCGACGAGCGAGAAAATGACTCCATTTACGTACAGCTTCGATGATGGTTGTAGCCTCCTTCTCGACAGGAGGTTAATGAAGCTCGCTACCCTGCAAAGTTCTGGACAGAAATGCAACGGGTCGACCACCTTGATTCAAGGTAGCAGAGAGCGCCACATCCAATGCATCGCACTCAACCACAAAAGGAAGATTTTCATCAATGGAATGAAGCGTGGCTTATTCCAGTTGTCGCTTGAGGAGGTTGAAAGCTGAAATAGCCGTTGCCTCCAATGAAAATGACTTTGCGTGAAGCAGGGGTTGGATCTTGTTGGAGAAGTGGGGTATCCATTTCGCATAATAAGCGAACTTGCTGAGTGCCCGATGAAGAGAGCCGAGATTCGTAGGGGGAGGGAGCTCCTGAAGCGGACTAAGTCACTCCAGATCTGGTTTGATGACACCGTTGCCCACCCAGTAGCCAAGGATATTGACTGATGGTACTGATTTCACAGATTTGGACTCATTTAAGGTTAAGTTGCGATGACGGAGAACATCAAAAAATTTCTGGAGGTTGGCATCATGCTCCTTCTGGTTATGACCAGCAATGGTGATATTATCCAGATATGGAAAAGTGTCTGTTAAGTTCTCCTGTTTGACTAGGCTATACATTGCCCGTTGAAAGATGGCCACCCCATTGGTGACCCCAAATGGAAGGCGACAAAACTGGTAAAGCCGACCATTTGCCTCAAAGTCCATATACTTTTTGTCAGAGGCCATTTATGGTACTTGATGATATGCACTCTTTAAATCAAAGGTTGAAAATACCTTGTAGTTAACAAGGTTATTGACCATGTCATCGATGCGTGGTAGTGGGTAGGCATCCAGGTCGGTATACCGGTTAATAGTTTGCGAGTAATCGATGCAAAGACGTTTCTTGTGTTGCTTCAGAGGATTTTTGATGGCGACGACTTGAGCCCGCCAGGAAGATGAACATGGCTCAATGATACCATCAGCTAGAAGGCGAGAGATTTCTGCCTCGATAACGGATCGATCATCTTGGCTGAAAGGTCATGATTTAGTGACTATGGGCTTACATCGGGGGGAAAGATTGGCAAACAAGGAGGGCTCGCCGAGCGAAGCTGCCGAAAGCGCACAAAACAGTACTTTGGAAATAGTAAGCTCCGGCTTTGACCCTCCAAACTCAAAAGTGAGCCTTTTGTGTTGTTTCTGGAAATCCTGTCCCAGGAGCAAATCACTGCATAGGTTCTTGAGCACCCCGAGCCGGGTGGAGAAATAACTGCGGCCATTGAGAATAAGGTCGACAAGACAAAAGCCAGAAGAATTGGTGGTCAGTGTTGTCAGAGCCATTGCAATTTCCCTGTCTGAGGGGTAAATACACAGTTTTAACTTACTGACAGCCCGCTCACTAATGAAGCTGTCAGAGCTGCATGAGTCGATTAGTGCACTCAAAATGTGTCCATTTACCAAAACCTTCGTGGCTGCATGGGACAGACTTCGGGGAAAAACAGCTGTGATGGGAGGAGGGGCAGTTTTACCCTTGACAGCTGTAACCTTAGTAGTGATTCTTGGGGGAGGAGCAGTTTTATAGGTTCCAGCTGTAACTTTAGCAGTGGCTCTTGGGGGATGAACAGTTTTATAGATAGTAGCTGCAAAACTAACAGGAGCTCTCGACCGGTATACCTTAGAAAAGTGGCCTTTCTTACTAACAGTGGCTCTTGACTGGCATACCTTAGAAAAGTGACCTTTCTTGCTGCAATGATTGCAGGTTGCGTTACGAGCAGGACAAAATTTCCTATAATGGAACGCACCTCCACAAAAGAAACACTTCCTTCCAGGTTGCCAAGATGCTGCTAGGGTGGGGTTGTCATCAGTGTAGGTTTCTAGAGTAGGGTTGTCATCAGCCGGGTTGGAGTCGTCATCCGTGAGGGATTTTGCCTGAGGCCTATCGAAGGAGTCCCTAAAAGTGATAGCAGCAGCCCATGCATGTGGTGAAAGATAGGTATCTGCATTCCTCTTTGCTAAGTCCAGAAAACGTGCCTGGTCATAGGTAGCCTGTAACTTGAGGGTTTTATTCTCCAACAGACGCTGACGTACGAAGGGAGACGCAAACCCATTAATAAAGGAATCACGAATTAACTCCTCCTGGTACTGCTCAGCTGTAACAGCTTTAAGATTACAATCCTTGCTGAGCCTCCGAAGTTTCTGAAGGAATTCGTCAAGTGATTCCTCGGGTTATTGTCAAGTTGTGGCCAGTAGATGCCGAGCAAAAATTTCATTTGGGGACTTGACATATAGCTGCTGTAGTATTTGGATAGCAGCGTCATAGTGTACACAGTCTTCGATATAATCAAACACATGAGTGGATACATAATTAGCAAGTATCTCTAATTTATCAGGAACATTTTCACCACACACCCTGAGGAAGTTGCTGAAAGTACGACACCAGTGTTTCCATACCTTAGCAGCTGTAAGTGAATTTGAGTCCAGGTCGAGACGGGCGGGGCTGAGTAGTTTCTCCATGATGGATCGATTACTTGTCTGAGTTCCCTTCTACGGTTCGAGTCGTAGCTGGCTGTTCCCGAAATCACCCAAAGCGTGGAGTCGATATCAAGTTGATTAAATTGATGTAATAAAACTCACTACGCACTTGGTTTGAGCATAAAGCAAGGCTTTAATCAACTTGTTTCAGAACATGGAAGTCTAGTTGTACTTCACTAGCTCCTTGTCTTACAAAATGTCCCTGGATAAGCTGGGGCCGACACCTGAGTATTTATACTCCTTGGATGGCGCCACCAGCTGGCTGTCCAGTGTTATTTCATAAGTAGTTTCTTGATGATGAGATTTATAACAGGAGGCATGTCAGGCAAGACCATGGCTGCATACAGTAAGTGCTATTCAACTATGGGAGGCACATCAGGCAAGACCATGGCTGTATATTTACTCAGACGCCGTCCTTTTTCTTGCAGGCCAAGCTGTCTCATAATAGGAGACAGCAGCAATAGATCGGTGGAGGGTGGCCTCAGCTTTAACCCCTCAGCGATCTTGAGGAGCGCGTCCACAGGATTGTGGCAAGCCGGGTGATTGGCCCCGTCGCCACTGGAGACACGACCCCGTTCTGGACAGCAATGGTAAGGTCATCACCTTTTTGTCCTCTCTCCTTCCACTTGTTCCTCACAACAGCAGCCTTTGACACTTTCAATCCAAATCACTAAATCGCTGCACTCATGCCTCCCTTGCTGCCACCCTGTCCTCATGCTAAAGCCACTCTTGTACCTCCCTGCTTTCAGATGGTGATTCACCAGGTGAGGAGGCAGGCCCTCAAGCTGCCAGTGAGAGTGAAGCTGAAGGCGAGGAGGAAGAGGAAGCTGGACCATCAGCGCCACCCTCAACCGAGGCAGCCCATGCCCATAATGGGGACATGCCTTCCCTGGAGGGGAGCAGAGGGGAATGGTCTGATGAGGGTGAAGCTCCAGGACCCAGTGGGCTGCAGCAACGCGATGGGGGTAGGGAAGCTCGGGGGCCTTCTCCCCAGAGGGAGAGTATGGACTTGAGTCCTGCTGCACTGGACGCAGACGAGGAGCGGGTCCTCGCTGAAATGAGCGCCCAGGCGGAGAAAAAGCACACTGAGCTCATGGCTGCAGTGGCAAGGTTGCCCAAATCCATTGAATCACTGGCAAGGAGTGTGGAGCACTTCACTGTAGCACAGGCGGCTGCCACGCAAATGCTAAGTGTCGCAATGCAGTCAGTGGCTGGTCTCATGCAGATGCAGATTGAGGCCACGCGAGCACTGACTGCTGCCACCCTCGCTGGATCGGGCACATTTTCCCAGGGCTCTCACCGCGCCGCAGCAGGCCAGCAATCTGTGCTCCATCAGATTGCTCCGGATGCTGAAGTGCTGCCCCGTGGGAGTGCCAGTGTGTTGGTCGAGCAGGGAATTGCTGTCCTCTCTCAAGATGACAGCATTCCTGCTGCCAGCACTGGCACTTCTCCACTGCAGTTCCCACCACCTGTAGGACAGACTGCTGCCGCCCATGCAGAGTTGGTGCAGTCAGCAGCCGGGCCCTCTAGGCCCAGAGCTGGTCCAGGCCATCCCTCAAGGGCATCTGCAGTCTCAGTTTCTTGCTCCAGCCACTGGGGTCCCATTACAGAGGAGCTGCAGGGTGGAAAGGGGGCAATTTCGCAAGGGAAGCAGATCACCCTCGAAGGGCAAAAAGTAGGAGGTGTGGCAAAATGTTTTTCATTGTTTTATTGAAGGCCGAGGTTCGTGGTCAAATTTTTGTTACTGTTTTGGACATTGTCTCCAGGTTGTGAGAGCCAGTTATGTGAATGATTGCTTTTTTTTGTGTTTCTTTCTATTACTTTGTCATGCGGAAATGAGACACAGAGTTTGTGAAATAAAGAAGTGTGTGTATTCAAAATGTACATGTTTGGTCTTTGCACTCGTTGTTGCCTTGACCGGCTTAGGGGTTGCGGGATGCTTTCATTCAGGTTGTTTGAATGGCAGAAGCCATTCCCTCAGAGGGGGCCTAGAAGCGACTTGCTATGAGCCTTTGACGGATGGTCCTTCCACTTTGTGCCTCCCTCCCGCCTTGGTGCTGCTGATGATCATCCTCCTTATCTTCATCCTTCTCCTCCTCTGGTGGTGCTCCAATGTCTGGTGGCATTGGCTGGGTCCTGAGGATTGCAAGGTTATGCAGCATGCAGCACACAACAACGAAGTGGGAGACTCAATCAGGCAAGTACTGCAGGGCTCCTCCAGAATGGTCCAGACGGCGGAACCATTGCTTGAGCATGCCGATTGTGTGCTCAACAATGTTCCTGGTAGCTTGATGGCTCTCGTTGTATCGCAGCTCAGCAGGGGTGCTGGGCGTATGGAGCGATGTCATCAGCCAGGTGCACAGAGGATATCCCTTGTACCCGAGAAGCCAACCTCCTGGGTGATGCGGTGCCTGGAAAAGGTCTGCCACAGAAGTCTGCCGCAGGATGAAGGCATCGTGGCTGCTGCCTGGAAAGTGGGCATTGACAGCGAGTATCAGCTATCTGTGGTCACAGACCAACTGGACGTTTAAGGAATGGAAGCCCTTTCAGTTGCGAAAATCCTCAGCATTCTCTTGCGGCGCCCGCAAAGCTACATGCGTGCAGTCAATGGCGCCCTGCACTATGGGGAAGCCCGCTGTCCTAGCAAAGCCTGTTGTGCGTTCTTGCTGCTTGCCCGGGGTCATGGGGAAAGAGATGTACTATCGTCTCCTTTTAAAGAGGGCATTTGTTACCTGACGGATGCAGCAATGCACCGCGAACTGGGAGATATTGGCGATGTCCCCAGTAGCTGATTGAAATGAGCCAGTGGCATAAAAGTTGAGAGCCACTGTTATCTTCACTGCCACTGACAGAGACGTCCTGCTCCTCAGTTGAGGCTGCAGATCTGGCTGAAGCAGGTGGCAGAGCTCAGTGACAACCTCCTTGCTAAATCGCAGCCTTCGCAAACAGTGCTCCTCAGGCATATTAATCTAGGAGAACTGTTGGCAAAAAACCCTGGGAGGGTAAGGTCTCCTATACCGAGGCCTGTTGGCCCTCCTCCGTCTGGCCATGATTGCCACTCTCTCTCTGCATCTCTGTGCCCTCCGAATGTGATGGAGAAGGACAACATTCCCATCCATTGCAGCCCCCATAGTATCTGGGCAATCAAAGTTATGAAGGCCAAAAAGCAAAGTACCTGCAAAGTTACGGCCAGAAGCCAAAACTACCTCAGACAGCGTTGACTCAATGCAGAAGTCTCTCTTTCTCTCTTTGTCTCTCTCCAAATCTCTCTCACTCTCTCAGAATGAGTGGCGCAAAAATGGCTACCACACAAAAGCCAGGAAGAGGCCCCCTTTAAATAGCGCCCCCCCCAACCCCACAGCGACTGGGATGCGTTCCAGTCAACCTGTCGTTGGTAGCGCCAGGCGGAAAGGAGGGGGGCGCCACTGAATTTCCGGTCCAGGGTGCCCCAAAGGCGTTGCACTCTCGAATGATGTCAAGATCTGCGTGCGCAGGAGATCGGGAGGTATTGTTTAGCGCCGCCGCAAAATGTCCGGTCAATTTTGCGAGAGGCGCAGGTATCACCGCGCCCAGGCACTAGTTGGTTTGCGCCCCACTTAGAGCCCTCTTAAGGTGCTAACAGCTGGTGCTACCAACTGAATTTTCCCCCCTAAGATGGATACACTCTCAGATTGGTGCACTCTCAGATTGGTGCACACTTAGATTGAAGCACACTCAGATTGGTGCCCTCTCAGATTGGTGCACACTCAGATTGACGCACACTCAGATTGATGCACTCTCAGATTGATAAACTCTCAGATTGGTGCACTCTGAGATTGATACACTCTCAGAAGGATAAACTCTCAGATTGTCAGACTTTCAGATTGTTGCAATCTCGGATTGATGCAATCTTAGATTGGTGCACTCTCAGCTTGGTGCACACTCAGTGACCTAAGAAAACTACGAGGCACTTGGTCTGAGTATTAAACAAGGCTTTAATCAACTGTTTTTCAACATGGAGATCTAGTTGTGTCCTTCACTAGTTCCTGTTAAAGAATGTCCTGAGCAAGCTGGGCTCATGCCCAAGTATTTATACTCTCCCGGGACAGCGCCATGTGGAAATGACTTATGAAATGATACTGGGCGGCCTGCTGGTGGCGCTGTGCAGGGAGAGTATAAATACTCGGGCATGGGCCCAGCTTCACAAGCAGGCTGCCCAGTATCATTTCATAAGTCATTTCCACATGAATGACAAGATTCATGTCACTCAGATTGATAAACTCTCAGACTGATACAGTGAGATTGACGTACACTCAGATTGATACATTCTCAGATAGTTTACACTCTCAGATTGATACACTCTCAGATTGGTGCACTCTCAGATTGGTGCACACTCAGATAGATATACTCTCCGATTGGTGCATTGTCAGATTGACAAACTCTCAGATTGGTGTACTCTCAGACTGATACATTCTCAGATTTGTGCTCTCTCAGATTGATATATTCTCAGATGGATAAACTCTCAGATTGATACACTCTCAGATTGGTACGCACTCAGGAAGTACGCTCTCTGATTGGTGCACACTCAGATTGGTGCACACTCAGATAGATAAACTCGCAGATTGTTGTACACTCAGATTGATATACTCTCCGATTGGTGCATTGTCAGATTGATACACTCTCAGTTTGATAAACTCTCAGATTGATAAACTCTCAGATTGATGCACTCTCATATTGGTGCACTCTCATATTGGTGCACTCTCAGATTGGTACACACTCAGATGGATAAACTCTCAGATTGATACACTTGCAGATTGGTGCACGCTTAGGTTGATAAACCCTCAGATTGATACACTGAGATTGGTGCACTCTCAGATTGATACACTCTCTGATTGGTGCACTCTCAGTTTGGTGCACTCTCAGATTGATACACTCTCAGATTGATACACTCTCAGATTGATACACTCAGATTGATAAGCTCTCAGATTGATACACTCTCAGACTGGTGCACTCTCAGGTTGGTGTACTCTACGTTTTGTACGCTCACAGATAGATACACTCTCAGATTGGTCCACTCTCACATTGATGCACTCTCAGATTGAAACACTCTCAGATTGATACACTCTCAGATTGTTAAAATCTCTGATTAATACGCTCTCAGATTGGTGCACTCTCAGGTTGTTAAACTCTCAGGATTATACACTCTCAGGATAACCAGGGAAAGGGTAGGGCCCATTAGGGACCAAAGTGGCAATCTGTGTGTAGAGCCAGATGATGTAGGCGGGGTTTTAAATGAATTTTTTGCATCTGTGTTCACTATGGAGAAAGACGATGTAGACATAGAAATCGGGCAAGGGGACTGTGACATACTTGAACATATTAGCATCGAGAGGGAGGAGGTACTAGCGGTTTTAGCAGGCCAAAAAGTGGATAAATCCCCAGGCCCGGATGAGATGTATCCCAGGCTGTTGTATGGGGCAAAGGAGGAGATTGCAGGGGCTCTGACACAAATTTTCAGAACCTCTCTGGCCACAGGGGATGTACCAGAGGACTGGAGAACAGCTAACGTAGTACCATTATACAAGAAGGGTAGCAGGGATAAACCAGGGAATTACAGGCCAGTGAGCCTAACATCTGTGGTAGGGAAATTATTGGAAAAAATTCTGAGGGACAAAATTAGTCTCCACTTGGAGAGGCAAGGATTAATCGGGATAGTCAGCATGCCTTTGTCAAGGGTAAATCATGTCTGACAAATCTGATTGAATTTTTCGAGGGGGTGACTAGGTGTGTGGATGAGGGAAATGCTGTGGATGTGGTTTACATGGACTTCAGCAAAACTTTTGACAAAGTCCCGCATAGGAGACTGGTCAAAAAGGTAAGAGCCCATGGGATCCAGGGTGCCTTGGCGCGTTGGATCCTAAACTGGCTGAGTGGCAGGAGGCAGAGGGTGATGGTCGAAGGTTGCTTTTGTGACTGGAAGCCTGTGTCCAGTGGGGTACCTCAGGGATCGGTGCTGGGTCCCTTGCTGTTTGTGATCTACATAAATGATTTGGAGGAGAATGTAAAAGGTATGATCAGTAAGTTCGCGGATGACACGAAAATTGGTGGGGTGGTAAATTGCGAGGAGGAAAGCCTCAGGCTACAGGACGATATAAACGGGTTGGTCAGATGGGCGGAAAAGTGGCAAATGGAATTTAACCCTGAAAAGTGTGAGGTGATGCATTTTGGACGGACAAATAAGGCAAGGGAATACACAATGAGTGGTAGGACCCTAGGAAGTACAGAGGGTCAGAGGGACCTTGGTGTACATGTACATAGATCCCTGAAGGCAGCGGAACAGGTAGATAAGGTGGTTAAAAAGGCATATGGGATACTTGCCTTCATTAGCCGAGGCATAGAATATAAGAGCAGGGAGGTTATGATGGAGCTGTACAAAACGCTGGTGAGGCCACAGCTGGAGTACAGTGTGCAGTTCTGGTCGCCTCACTATAGGAAGGATGTGATTGCTTTGGAGAGGGTGCAGAGAAGATTCACCAGGATGTTACCTGGGATGGAGCGCCTCAGCTATGAAGAAAGACTAAACAGGCTGGGGTTGTTTTCCTTGGAGCAAAGAAGGCTGAGGGGGGACCTGATTGAGGTGTACAAAATGATGAGGGGCATAGATAGGGTAGATAAAGAGGAACTTTTCCCCTTAGTAGGGGGGTCAATAACAAGGGGGCATAGGTTCAGGGTAAGGGGCAGGAGATTTAGAGGGGATTTGAGGAGGAACTTTTTCACCCAGAGGGTGGTTGGAATCTGGAACTCACTGCCTGAAAGGGTGGTAGAGGCAGGAACCCTCACAACATTCAAGAAGCATTTGGATGAGCACTTGAAATGCCATTGCATACAAGGCTATGGACCAAATGCTGGAAAATGGGATTAGACTGGACAGGGATTGATGGACGGCGCAGACACGATGGGCCGAAGGGCCTCTTTCTGTGCTGTATAACTCTATGACTCTATGACTCTCAGATTGGTGCACTGTCAGATTGATAAACTCTCAGATTGATACACTCTCAGGTTGGTGCACACTCAGATTGAAAAACTCTAAGAATGATACAATCTCAGATTGTTGAACACTCATGTTGATAAACTCTAAGATTGATACTCTCGCAGATTGGTGCACTCTCAGTTTGGCGCACTCTCAGATTGGTGCACTCTCAGATTGGTGCACTCTCACATTGATACACTCTCAGATTGGTGCACACTCAGATTAGTGCATACTCAGATGGATAAACTCTCAGATTGATGCACTCTCAGATTGGTGCACACTCAGATTGATGAATTCTCAGTTTGGTACACTCTATGATTTGTGCGCACTCAGATTGATAAAGTCCAAGATCGATACACACTCAGATTGGTGCACTCTCAGATGGATAAACTCTCAGATTGATACACTCTCAGATTGGTGCGCACTCAGATGGATAAACTCTCAGATTTGTGCACACTCAGAATGATAAATTCTCAGATTGATACACTCTCACATTGATACACTCTCAGATTGGTGCACTCTCAGATTGATACACTCTCAGTTTGGTGCACTCTCAGATTGATACAATCTCAGATTGATACACTCTCAGATTGGTGCATCTCAGATTGATACACTCTCAGATTGGTGCACTCTCAGATTGGTGCACACTCAGATTGGTGAATTCTCAGTTTGATACACTCTCATATTGATACTCTCTCAGATTGATACAATCTCAGTTAGATACACTCTCAGGTTGCTGCACTGTCAGATTGATGCACTCTCAGATTAGTGCACACTCAAATTGATACACTCTCAGATTGATACACTCTCAGATTTGTGCACGCTCAGATTGATGTACTCTCAGATCGATAAACTCTCAGATTGATACGCTCAGATTGGTGCACACACTGATTGATAAACTCTCAGATTGGTGTACTCTCAGATTGATACATCCTCCGATTGTTGCACTGTCAGATTGGTACACTCTCAGATTGATACTCTCTCAGATTGGTACACTCTCAGATTGATACACTCTCAGATTGGTACACTCTCAGATTGATACTCTCTCAGATTGATACACTCAGATTGATAAACTCTCAGATTGATACACTCTCAAATTGATACAATCACAGATTATTTAACTCTCAGGTTGGTGCACTCTCAGATTGATGTACTCTCAGATCGATAAACTCTCAGATTGATACGCTCAGATTGGTGCACACTCTGATTGATAAACTCTCAGATTGGTGTACTCTCAGATTGATACATCCTCCGATTGTTGCACTGTCAGATTGATACACTCTCAGATTGATACACTCTTAGATTGGTGTACTCTCAGATTGGTACACTCTCAGATTGGTGCATTCTTAGATTGATACGTATCTCAGGTTGCTGCACTCACAGATTGATAAACTCTCAGATTGATACACTCTCAGCTTGGTGCACTCTCAGATTGATACACTCTCAGATTGGTGCACACTCAGATGGATAAACTCTCAGATTGATACACTCTCTGATTGGTGCACTCTCACATTAGTGAAAGCTCAGTATGATACACTCTCAGATTGACGTACTCTCAACTTGAAAAACTCAAAGATTCATACACTCTCAGATTGGTGCACTCTCAGATTGACATACTCTCAGCTTGAAAACTCTCAGATTGATACACTCTCAGATTGGCACACACTCAGATTGTAAACTCTCAGATTAATATACACTCAGAATGGAGCCCAATCTGATTGATAAATTCCCAGATTGATACACTCTCGGATTGATACACTCACAGATTGGTGCACACTCAGTGACCTAAGAAAACTACGAGGCACTTGGTCTGAGTATTAAACAAGGCTTTAAACAACTGTTTTTCAACATGGAGATCTAGTTGTGTCCTTCACTAGTTCCCGTTCAAGAATGTCCTGAGCAAGCTGGGCCCATGCCCGAGTATTTATACTCTCCCGGGACAGCGCCATGTGGAAATGACTTATGAAATGATACTGGGCAGCCTACTGGTGGCGCTGTCCAGGGAGAGTATAAATACTTGGGCATGGGCCCAGCTTCACCAGCAGGCCGCCCAGTATCGTTTCATAAGTCATTTCCACATGAATGACAAGATTCATGTCACTCAGATTGATAAACTCTCAGATTGATACAGTGAGATTGACATACTCTCAGATTGATACATTCTCAGATAGATACACTCTCAGATTGATACACTCTCAGATTGGTGCACTCTCAGATTGGTGAATTCTCAGTTTGATACACTCTCAGATTGGTGCACACTCAGATTGGTGAATTCTCAGTTTGATACACTCTCAGATTGGTGCACTCTAGGATTGGTGCACTCTCAGATTGGTGCACACTCAGATTGGTGCACTCTCAGATTGATAAACTCTCAGAATGATACACTCTCAGATTGATACACTGAGATTGGTGCACACTCAGATTGATAAACTCTCAGATTGATACACTCCCAGATTAGTGCACTCTCAGATTGGTGCACACTTAAATGGATAAACTCTCAGATTGATACACTTGCAGATTGGTGCACTCTCAGATAGGTGCACACACAGATAGATAAACTCGCAGATTGTTGTACACTCAGATTGATATGCTCTCCGATTGGTGCATTGTCAGATTGATACACTCTCAGATTGAAAAACTCTCAGATTGATAAACTCTCAGATTGATACACTCTCAGCTTGGTGCACTCTCAGATTGATACACTCTCAGATTGGTGCACACTCAGATGGATAAACTCTCAGATTGATACACTCTCTGATTGGTGCACTCTCACATTAGTGAAAGCTCAGTATGATACACTCTCAGATTGACGTACTCTCAACTTGAAAAACTCAAAGATTCATACACTCTCAGATTGGTGCACTCTCAGATTGACATAATCTCAGCTTGTAAACTCTCAGATTGATACACTCTCATATTGGTGCACTCTCAGATTGAAAAACTCTCAGATTGATACACTCTCAGATTGGTGCACACGCAGATGGATAAACTCTCAGATTGATACACTTGCAGATTGGTGCACTCTCAGATTGGTGCACGCTCAGGTTGATAAACCCTCAGATTGATACACTGAGATTGGTGCACACTCAGATTGATAAACTCTCAGATTGATACACTCTCAGATTGGAGCACTCTCAGATGCGTGCACACTTAAATGGATAAACTCTCAGATTGATACACTTGCAGATTGGTGCACTCTCAGATTGGTGCACGCTCAGATTGATAAACCCTCAGAGTGATACACTGAGATTGGTGCACACTTACATGGATAAACTCTCAGATTGATACACTCTCAGATTGGTGCACTCTCAGATAGATACACTCTCAGATTGGTGTATTCTTAGATTGGTGCACACTTAGATTGATACACTCTCCGATTGGTGCATTGTCAGATTGACAAACTCTCAGATTGGGACACTCTCACATTGATATACTCTCAGACTGATACACTCTCAGATTGATACACTCTCTGATTGGTGCACTCTTAGTTTGGTGCACTCTCAGATTGGTGCACACTCAGATTGATACACTCTCAGATTGATAAACTCTCAGATTGATAAGCTCTCAGATTGTTAAAATCTCTGATTAATACGCTCTCAGATTGGTGCACTCTCAGGTTGTTAAACTCTCAGGGTTATACACTCTCAGATTGGTGCACTCTCAGATTGGATAAACTCTCAGATTGATACACACTCAGATTGATACACCCTCTGATTGTTGCATTCTCAGAGTGATACACTCTCAGATTGGTGCACGCTCAGATTGGTTAATTCTCAGTTTGATACACTCTCAGATTGATACACTCTCAGATTGATACACTCTCAGATTGGTGCACTCTCAGATTGATACAATCTCAGATTGATACACTCTCAGATTGGTGCATCTCAGATTGATACACTCTCAGATTGGTGCACTCTCAGATTGGTGCACACTCAGATTGGTGAATTCTCAGTTTGATACACTCTCACATTGATACTCTCTCAGATTGATACAATCTCAGTTAGATACACTCTCAGGTTGCTGCACTGTCAGATTGGTGCACACTCAAATGGATAAACTGTCAGATTGATACACTCTCAGATTGGTGCACACTCAAATTGATAAACTCTAAGATTGATACACTCTCAGATTGATGCACACTCAGATTTTTGCACACAGATTGATACACTCTCAGATTGATACACTCTCAGATTTGTGCACGCTCAGATTGGTACACTCTCAGATTGGTGCACTCTCAGATTGATACACTCTCAGATTGATAAACTCTCAGATTGATACACTCTCAAATTGATACAATCACAGATTATTTAACTCTCAGATTGGTGCACTCTCAGATTGATGTACTCTCAGATCGATAAACTCTCAGATTGATACGCTCAGATTGGTGCACACTCTGATTGATAAACTCTCAGATTGTCAGACTCTGAAAATGGTGCAATCTTGGATTGATGCACTCTCAGATTGATATACACTCAGATTAGTGCACACTCTGATTGATTAGCTCTCAGGTTGGTGTACTCTCAGATTGGTGCATTCTTAGATTGATACATATCTCAGGTTGCTGCACTCACAGATTGATAAACTCTCAGATTGATACACTCTCTGATTGGTGCACTCTCACATTAGTGAAAGCTCAATTTGGTACACTCTCAGATTGACATACTCTCAGCTTGAAAACTCTCAGATTGATACACTCTCAGATTGATACACTCTCAGGTTGTTGAACTCTCAGGATTATACACTCTCAGATTGGTGCACTCTCAGATTGGTGCACTGTCAGATTGATAAACTCTCAGATTGATACACTCTCAGATTGGTGCACTCGCAGATTGGTGCACTGTCAGTTTGATAAACTCTCAGATTGATACACTCTCAGATTGGTGCACACTCAGACTGATACACTCTTACATTGGTGTACTCTCCGATTGGTAAGCACTTACATTGGTGCACTCTCACATTGGTCCGCCCTCAGATTGTTACACACACAGATTGGTGCACACTCATATTGGTGCACACTCAGGTTGATAAACTCTAAGAATGATACAATCTCAGATTGTTGAACACTCATATTGATAAACTCTAAGATTGATACTCTCGCAGATTGGTGCACTCTCAGTTTGGCGCACTCTCAGATTGGTGCACTCTCAGATTGGTGCACTCTCAGATTGGTGCACTCTCAGATTGGTGCACTCTCACATTGATACACTCTCAGATTGATACACTCTCAGATTGATACACTCTCAGATTGTTAAAATCTTTGATTAATACGCTCTCAGATTGGTGCACTCTCAGGCTGTTAAACTCTCAGGGTTATACACTCTCAGATTGGTGCACTCTCAGATTGGTGCACTCTCACATTGATACACTCTCAGATTGATACACTCTCAGATTGATACACTCTCAGATTGTTAAAATCTTTGATTAATACGCTCTCAGATTGGTGCACTCTCAGGTTGTTAAACTCTCAGGGTTACACACTCTCAGATTGGTGCACTCTCAGATTGGTGCACTGTCAGATTGACATACTCTCAGCTTGAAAACTCTCAGATTGATACACTCTCAGATTGGCACACGCTCAGATTGTAAACTCTCAGATTAATACACACTCAGATTGGTGCCCAATCTGATTGATAAATTCCCAGATTGATACACTCTCGGATGGATACACTCGCAGATTGGTGCACTCTCAGATTGATACACTCTCAGATTGGTGCACACTCCGATTGATAAAATATTGGATTGGTGCACTCTCAGATTGGTGCACACTCAGATTGATACACTCTCAACTTGAAAAACTTAAAGATTCATACACTCTCAGATTGGTGCACTCTCAGTTTGGTGTAATCTCAAATGGATAAACGCTCAGAATGGCATACTCCCAGATTGGTGCACACTCAAATGGATAAACTCTCAGATTGATGTACTCTCAGATGGATAAACTCTCAGATTGATATGCTCTCAGATTGGTGTACACTCTGATTGATACACTCTCAGATTGGTGCACACTCAGATTGATAAAATATCAGATTGGTGCTCACTCAGATTGATACACTCTCAGATTGATGTACTCTCAAATGGATAAATTCTCAGTCTTATGTTCATTAATAAATAGACATTCTTATTATGAACACAGCTAGGTTTTGCTAGTTACTTTATTGAGCACATGTGGACTGGGTACTGTATCTGTAGCGGCTTCCATCTTGACTGCTGCCTTGTGGGTTGCCTAGTGCCTCATGGGTAATGTAGTCTTAATATATATACAGCTGGGTAGTGTGTCTTATACATACAGCTATATACAGCTCTACACAGCTCTATGGCTCCACCTAGTGTCCACTATAGAATGACATGTTATTAATCATTACACTCAGATTGGTGCACACTCAGATTGGTGAAAGTTCAGTTTGATACACTCCCAGATTGATGTACTCTCAACTTGAAAAACTCAAAGATTGATACACTGTCAGATTGGTGCACTCTCAGTTTGATGTAATCTCAAATCGATAAACTCTCAGAATGGCATACTCCCAGATTGGTGCACACTCAGACTTAGGTAGCAGTGGGGAAATTAAAAACCAGAGCATGTCAGGAAGGGGCAGAAGGTATGGAGTAAAAGGTAAGTAATAAAAAGGGCAAAAGCAGGAACTTAGTGTCACAAAACATATTTGAAAGTTCTCTATCTGAATGCAGGTAGCATTCGTAACAAAATAGATGAGTTAATGGCACAAATAACTACATATGGGTATGATCTTGTGGCCATTACAGAAACATGGCTACAGGGTGACAATGCCTGGGAATTAAACATACCAGGTTATTTAACGATCAGGAAGGACAGGCAGGAAGGAAGGGGAGGTGGGGTGGCTATGTTAATAAAGGAAGGAATCACTGTAATACAGAGAAATGATATTGGGTCAAAAGATGAGGATAATGAAACAGTTTGGGTGGAGATAAGGAATAATAAGGGGAAAAAAACACTAGTGGGCGTTGTTGTGTATGTAACCGTTTACCTTTAAGGGAACTATAGAATGTAACCGTTCGCCTTTAAGAGCACTACTTTCGGTGTGGCACTATTTGTTGGCTCATGTATACTGTAATACCAATAGTGACCACACCAGTATATAAGGGTTGTGATACGTTAACTAGGGCAGAATCGCCCGAGCCTCTGAATAGTAAAGACGTGTTTTATTTTGTTAACAGTGGAGTCTGTGATTATTTATAATACAACCCACAGACTTAACATTGGCGACGAGTCAGGATTCGAACCCTGCGGCAGTTGTTCCACGGCGGCTTCGTCCGAAGACAGGACGTTGAAGAGAGGTTTCAATCCTCACCAGTCTGGAACCGACAGGCTGGAAGCGACAGGCATTAGGACCCTGAAGCCTCCATAACCTCGTGGGTAAGCCGCAGCGTTGGCTGCAAAGACAGTGCCACCGATCGGGAGATAAGGGCGATCGCAATCCCTGATAAGAGCCGCGGTGAAACGCGCGAGCGGGTAAGCCAGAGCCCGGGAGGGAGCGAGCAAGATCCGCGCGAGCGGGTGAGCCAGAGGCCGGGGGCCGCTTTCAAGTGCGAGGCGCAGCCGGGCCATCGATCGCATCCGCTGATAAGAGCCGCACTCGGGCTGAAAGACAGCGTCGGGGGACGGGCGAAGACCGTCAAGCGCGGGAAAACCGCCATTGAAGTGGGCGGGGAGAGCGAGAAGCGCGGGAAAGCCGCCATTTTTTGCGGGAAAACCGCAGGGGAAGAAGGCAGAAGCGGGAAACCGCCATCTTAGAAAATTAATTAGAATTTTCAGAAACAAGAAATAAGTAAAGCAATACTTGTGGTGTTCTCAAGAAGAGAAGAAAATTAATAATAAGTAAAGAAATACTTGTGCTGTTCTCGGAAAGAGAAGAAGATGCCTAAGCGAGGAAATATTAATGATTTTAATGCTGAAATAGAAGACAGGGCCACGTATGGGGAACGCATAGGAATATATTGCGTAGCCATATACGACAAGGCAATAACTTTGTTAAATTCGATGGGAGCAAAAACATACGGGCTCTTGAAACATCTAATAGCACCAGTTAAACCAGTGGACCAGACCTTCGAAGAGATCGTAGCAGTGCTGAAGGATCAAATTACTGCAAGCACTTCCAAATGCTACCGTTGTGGAAAGACAACGCACGACCAGAATCAGTGCTGGTTTAAGAACCAAGAATGTAGGAAATGTGGCAGGATCGGGCACATAGCAAAAGTATGCCGGTCAAGAATGACGGACAACAAGAGGGAGTCCGCAAAAAAAGGGTACAAGAAGAGTCCAAGGGAACAAAAGTCCGACTCACACTTCAAATACAAGGGACTGGACAGTCTAAAAATTCACAACGTGAACAACGAAGCTGACAGACAAACCATTTGGATGACGCTGCGGATTGAAAAGGCCAAAGTCAAAATGGAAGTAGACACGGGATCGGCATTGACGGTCATGAATAAGCATGACTATAAAAAGTTTTTCAAACATATTCCACTACGGAATACAGAATTAGTACTACAGACATACACGGGACACAAAGTATTCCCTATTGGGAAGGCAGGAGTTAATGTGCGATACAAAGACAAAAATTACCGCCGTCTGGATCTGTATGTACTGCCTGAGGGAGGTCCACCACTTCTAGGACGGGAGTGGATCCGAAAAATAAAGATGGATTGGCATGAGCTAAACGCCATGTCGGTGGAGCACGAGAAAGAGGACGTCAAATCTGAACGGTTGTCCCGAATATTAGATGAAGCGAAAGAAGTATTCCAACAAGGGCTGGGTAAGCTGCGAGGTATTAAAGCAAGGGTTAAGATTGCAGAACATGCAAGCCCAAAGTTTTGTAAGGCCAGGTCGGTACCGTATGCAATACGACCAGCAGTGGAGGCAGAACTAGAAGAACTTGAACGATCAGGGGTTCTGTCAAAAGTAGACGAGTGAGTGGGCCACGCCCATTGTACCCGTCATGAAATCCTCACCAAGTAGTAAGCCAGGGGGACCGGGGAAGGTCCGTATCTGCGGGGATTTCAAGATCACAGTGAACCCAGTGCTTCATTCGGTGCAATACCCGCTGCCAAGGATTGAAGATATTTTCGCTTCGTTGGCTGGAGGAAAACACTTCACGAAGATAGACCTAGCTCAGGCATATTTGCAGATGGAGGTTGAGGAAGAGTCACGCCAATACCTAACTATCAATACCCACAGAGGTTTGTACCGTTATAACAGACTGGTCTTTGGAGTGGCTTCGGCACCAGCAATTTGGCAGAGGGCCATGGAACAGGTGTTACAAGGAATTCCAAGCACGCAGTGCTATTTGGATGATATCCTAATCACGGGAATGGATGAAGAGGAACACCTCACGAATTTGAAACTGGTACTCACCAGGTTAAAGGAGTATGGCCTTAGGGTTAACCGCAATAAGTGTGAGTTTTTCCAAAAACGAATCTCATACTGCGGTCATATCATTGACCGCGAGGGACTACATAAATCACCGGAGAAGATAGAAGCGGTCGTGAAGGCTCCCGCTCCAGGGAACGTGTCACAGTTAAGATCATTCTTGGGGTTGATCAATTACTACCACAAGTTCCTACCAAATTTGTCCACGGTGCTGCATCCACTGAATGAGCTGTTGCGAAAGGAGACACCATGGAAGTGGAGTGAGGAGTGCAAAAAGGCTTTTCGCAGAAGCAAGGAGTTGATTACCTCCGAGGAAGTGTTGGCTCATTTCAACCCAGCATTACCTCTTCGGCTGGCGTGTGATGCTTCACCGTACGGAATTGGAGCAGTACTTTCGCACAGGCTTCCAAATGGCTCGGAAAGGCCAGTGGCTTTCGCGTCCCGATCTTTGACAACCGCGGAGCGAAATTACGCCCAGATAGACAGGGAGGCCCTCAGTCTTGTGTGGGGCGTGAAGAAATTCAACCATTACTTGCAATGTAAGAGGTTCACATTGCTGACAGACCACCAGCCGTTGGTGTCCATATTTAACCCGAACAAGGCCGTGTCCAACATGACAGCACAAAGGCTACAAAGATGGTCAGTCTTACTTGGGGCACACCAGTATGACATTGAGTACAAAAGGTCAACAAAACACGGAAATGCCGATGGGTTATCACGCTTACCATTGCCGACAGTAGAAGAAGCGAGTACAGGGGACCCAGTGGAGTTGTTCCACTCGTCCATTGTGGAATGTCTGCCGATAACAAACTCAATGATTGAGAAGGAGACAAGGAATGACCCGACTCTTTCACGAGTCTATGACTTAACGGTGAAGGGATGGCCAGCACAGAGCGAACCAACACTGCAGGCATTCTCACAGAGGAAAGAACAACTGTCGGTGTGCCGGGGAACCCTAATGTGTGGGTCGAGAGTGGTGATTCCGCCCAAACTCCAAAAGAAAGTACTCAAGGAGCTGCACGAAGGACATCTGGGTGGAGTAAAGATGAAGAATTTAGCGAGAGCATTTGTGTGGTGGCCAGGCATTGACGGGAACATAGAGGAGATCACCAAGAATTGCCTAGGATGTCAGAGGGTTCAGAACGCACCACCACCGGCTCCTCTGCACCCATGGGAGTGGCCCTCATCTCCTTGGCAAAGAGTACACATCGACTTTGCTGGTCCATTTATGGACTCGATGTTCCTGATAGCGGTAGATGCCCACTCCAAGTGGCCGGAAGTAATTAAAATGACCACCACCACGACGGAGAAAACCATCACGGTGTTAAGAACCATGTTTGCTCGGAATGGCCTGCCGGAACAGATCTGTTCCGATAACGGACCACAATTTGTGTCCGAGGAATTCAAGAAATTCCTAAAGAGCAATGGGGTTAAACATTACACATCAGCCCCATACCATCCTGCCTCCAATGGGTTGGCTGAAAGGTTCGTCCAGACCTTCAAGAAGGCCGTAAAGGCCATGAGTAATGAAGACATAAGTCTACAACATAAGGTAGACAGTTTTTTGTTGGCATACCGAAATGCAACACATGCGGTCACAAATCAAACTCCCGCAATGATGTTTTTTAACAGACGCTTAAGATGCCGGCTGGATCTACTTAAACCCAATGTCAGAAGGGACGTGGAGAACCGGCAATTCCAGAACATCAATGACAGGGCAACTAGGTCTTTCAAGATGGGGCAACAAGTTTTGGCCCGGGACTATCGTACAGAAAAATGGCAGCCTGGAACTATTAAAAAAAGGCTAGGCCCGTTGATGTACACGGTGAACATTGGGGACAATGTAATAAGGCGCCATGTTGACCAGCTCATAGAGTCCGCCACAAATGAGCACTCGACTTCACCACCTGACCCGAGTAATGTTGAAACTGAAATACCTAGAACACCTACTGCTGATCTAGTAACATTGGA
This sequence comes from Somniosus microcephalus, assembly GCF_052327205.1. Lineage (NCBI taxonomy): Eukaryota > Metazoa > Chordata > Chondrichthyes > Squaliformes > Somniosidae > Somniosus > Somniosus microcephalus. Next base: position 22,535,142 of record NC_141014.1, read on the forward strand.
TTCAGATGAACCTGACACTGTTGTTCCAGCTGAATCGATTTTGCCAGGCACCCCTACTGGGCCGCTAGGAATGACGACACCACTTCAGCGTTATCCAGAGAGGATCCGGAAACCTCCACAGAGACTAAACATGTAAGCTGTTATATGACGTTGACTCCATCGAGAGTATATCTGTAAACTGTTATATGAAGTTGAAGATTGTATGTTTAAAGGGGATTCTGTAAGTAATAAGCTAAAAAGGGAGGAGTGTTGTGTATGTAACCGTTTACCTTTAAGGGAACTATAGAATGTAACCGTTCCCCTTTAAGAGCACTACTTTCGGTGTGGCACTATTTGTTGGCTCATGTATACTGTAATACCAATAGTGACCACACCAGTATATAAGGGTTGTGATACGTTAACTAGGGCAGAATCGCCCGAGCCTCTGAATAGTAAAGACGTGTTTTATTTTGTTAACAGTGGAGTCTGTGATTATTTATAATACAACCCACAGACTTAACAGGCGTAGTCTATAGGCCTCCGAACAGTTGCAACTCGGTTGGACGGAGTATCAATCAGGAAATAGTTGAGGCTTGTAATAAGGGAACATCTATAATTATGGGGGATTTTAACTATCATATTAATTGGACAAATCAAATTGGGCAGGGCTGCCTTGAGGATGAGTTCATTGAGTGTATTAGGGATGGGTTTCTTGAGCAGTATGTAACTGAACCGACCAGGGGGCAAGCAACCTTAGATCTGGTCCTGTGTAACGAGACAGGATTAATTAAAAATGTCCTAGTAAAGGATCCCCTTGGAATGAGTGACCATAACATGGTTGAATTCCATATTCAATTAAAGGGTGAGAAGGTTGGATCTCAAACAAGCGTGCTAAGCTTGAATAAAGGAGACTATGAAGGTATGAGAGCGGGATTGAGTAGAGTGGATTGGGAAAATAGATTAAAGGGTAAGACGATACATGATCAGTGGTGTACATTTAAGGAGTTATTTTACAACTTCCAAAAAATATATATTCCACTGAGAAGCAAAGAGTGTAAAAGAAAAGACAGCCATCCGTGGCTAAGTAAAGAAATTAAGGATAGTATTCGACTAAAAACAAGGGCATATAAGGTAGCCAAATCTAGTGGGAGGATAGAGGATTGGGAAAACTTTAAAAGACAGCAAAAAATAACAAAAAGATTGATTAAGAAAGGGAAGATAGATTGTGAAAGTAAATTAGCAAAAAATATAAAAACAGATAGTAAGAGTTTTTATAGTTATATAAAAAGAAAAAGTTTGGCTAAAGTAAATGTTGGTCCCTTAGAGGATGAGACCAGGAAATTAATGGTGGGAAATATGGAGATGGCATAAGAACATAAGAACATAAGAAATAGGAGCAGGAGTAGGCCAATCGGCCCCTCGAGCCTGCTCCGCCATTCAATAAGATCATGGCTGATCTGATCCTAACCGCCAATCCACTATCACAGAACCATCTCCTGAATCTAACAGAATTAGACACACGAAATAGGAGCAGGATCAGGCTACACGGCCCCTGGGCCCGCTCCGCTACCCACAGGGCCATGACCAATCCGAACCTAGACTCATGTCCACATTCCTGCCCGCTCCCCGTAACCCTTAATTCCCTTTACTTCTAGGAAACTGTCTATTTCTGTTTTAAATTTATGTAATGATGTAGCTTCTACAGCTTTTTGGGGCAGCATATTCCATGGACCTACCACCCTCTGAGTGAAGTAATTCCTCCTCATCTCAGTTTTGAAAGAGCAGCCCCTTATTCTAAGACTATGCCCCCTAGTTCTAGTTTCACCCATCATCGGGAACATCTTCCCCGCATCCACCCGATCCAACCCCTTCACAATCTTATATGTTTCAATAAGATCGCCTCTCATTCTTCTGAACTCCAATGAGTAGAGTCCCAATCTATTCAACCTCTCCTCATATGTCCATCCCCTCATCCCCGGGATTAACCGAGTGAACCTTCTTTGTACTGACTCGAGAGCAAGTATGTCCTTTCTTAAGTATGGACACCAAAACTGTACGCAGTATTCCAGGTGCGGTCTCACCAATACCTTGTACAACTGAAGCAATACCTCCCTATTTTTATATTCTATCCCCCTAGCAATGAAAGCCAACATTCCATTGGCCTTCTTAATCACTTGCTGCACCTGCATACTAACCTTTTGAGTTTCGTGCACCAGGACCCCCAGATCCCATTGCACTTCAGTACTTTCCAGTTTCTTGCCATTAAGATAATAACTTGCTCTACGATTTTTCCTGCCAAAGTGCATAACCTCACACTTTCCAGTATTGTATTCCATCTGCCAAATCTCTGCCCACTTACTTAGCCTGTCGATGTCCCCTTGCAGGTTTTTTATGTCCTCCTCACTCACTACTTTCCCTTCCATCTTAGTATCATCTGCAAACTTTGATATGTTACACTCGGTCCCCTCCTCCAAATCGTTAATATAGATTGTAAAGAGTTGGGGACCCAGCACTGACCCCTGCGGAACACCACTAGTTACTGATTGCCAGTCTGAGAATGAACCATTTATCCCAACTCTCTGCCTTCTGTTAGATAGCCAATCCTCTATCCATGCCAGAATATTACCCCCAATTCCGTGATTTTTTATCTTAAGCAATAATCTTTTGTGTGGCACCTTGTCAAATGCCTTTTGGAAGGCTAAATACACTACGTCCACTGGTTGCCCTTTATCCACCCTATACGTTACTTCCTCAAAGAACTCCAGCAAATTTGTCAAACATGACTTCCCCTTCATAAAACCATGCTGACTTTGTCCTATTAAATTATGATTATCCAAATGTCCTGTTACTGTCTCCTTAATAATGGACTCCAAAATTTTACCTACCACAGATGTTAGGCTAACCAGTCTATAGTTTCCAGCCTTCTGTCTACTGCCCTTTTTAAATAAGGGTGTTACATTAGCAGTTTTCCAATCTGCCGGGTCCTTTGCCGAGTCCAGGGAGTTTTGGAAAATTATTACCAATGCATCCACAATCCCTACCGCCACTTCCCTCAAGACCCTAGGATGTAAGCCATCAGATCCAGGTGATTAATCCGCCTTGAGTCCCATTATTTTACCGAGTACCACTTCCTTCGTGATTTTGATCGTGTTTAGCTCCTCCTCCTGTTTAGCCCCCTGTTTGTCCAGTGTTGGGATATTCTTAGTGTCTTCTACTGTAAAGACTGATACAAAATATTCATTCAGTGTTTTTGCCATCTCCATATTTCCCACCATTAATTTCCCGGTCTCATCCTCTAAGGGACCAACATTTACTTTAGCCACCCTTTTACTTTTTATATAACTATAAAAACTCTTACTATCTGTTTTTATATTTTTTGCTAATTTACTTTCATAATCTATCTTCCCTTTCTTAATCAATCTTTTTGTTATTTTTTGCTGTCTTTTAAAGTTTTCCCAATCCTCTATCCTCCCACTAGATTTGGCTACCTTACATGCCCTTGTTTTCAGTCGAATACTATCCTTAATTTCTTTACTTAGCCACGGATGGCTGTCTTTTCTTTTACACTCTTTTCTTCTCAGTGGAATATATATTTTTTGGAAGTTGTAAAATAACTCCTTAAATGTACACCACTGATCATGTATCGTCTTACCCTTTAATCTATTTTCCCAATCCACTCTACTCAATTCCGCTCTCATACCTTCATAGTCTCCTTTATTCAAGCTTAGCACGCTTGTTTGAGATCCAACCTTCTCACCCTCTAATTGAATATGGAATTCAACCATGTTATGGTCACTCATTCCAAGGGGATCCTTTACTAGGACATTTTTAATTAATCCTGTCTCGTTACACAGGACCAGATCTAAGGTTGCTTGCCCCCTGGTCGGTTCAGTTACATACTGCTCAAGAAACCCATCCCTAATACACTCAATGAACTCATCCTCAACGCAGCCCTGCCCAATTTGATTTGTCCAATTAATATGATAGTTAAAATCCCCCATAATTATAAATGTTCCCTTATTACAAGCCTCAACTATTTCCTGATTGATACTCTGTCCAACAGAGTTGCCACTGTTCGGAGGCCTATAGACTACGCCCACTAGTGTTTTTTTCCCCTTATTATTCCTTACCTCCACCCAAACTGTTTCATTATCCTGATCTTTTGACCCAATATCATTTCTCTGTATTACAGTGATTCCTTCCTTTATTAACATAGCCACCCCACCTCCCCTTCCTTCCTGCCTGTCCTTCCTGATCGTTAAGTAACCTGGTATGTTTAATTCCCAGGCATTGTCACCCTGCAGCCATGTTTCTGTAATGGCCACAAGATCATACCCATATGTAGTTATTTGTGCCATTAACTCGTCTATTTTGTTATGAATGCTATGTGCATTCAAATAGAGAACTTTCAAATATGTTTTGTGACACTTAGTTCCTGCTTTTGCCCTTTTTATTACTTTACCTTTTACTCCATACCTTCTGCCCCTTCCTGACATGCTCTGGTTTTTAATTTCCCCACTGCTACCTAAGTCTATGACCTTCTCTGTTGTCATTTTTATTATTTGCTCTCTAGAAACCTCCCCCACACTAGTTAGTTTAAAGCCCTCTCTACAGCCCTAGTTATATGATCTGCCAGGACTCTAGTCCCAGCACTGGCCAAGTGAAGCCCGTCCCAACGGAACAGCTGCCTCCTGCCCCAGTACTGGTGCCAGTGTCCCAGGAAGCAAAACCCATTTCTCCCACACCAGTCTTTGAGTCACGCATTTAACTCTAATTTTATTTGTCCCAGCCAAATTCGCTCGTGGCTCAGGTAATAATCCAGAGATTATTACCCTTGTGGTTCTGCTTTTTAGTTTGGCCCCTAGCTGCTCAAACTCCCTCAGCAGACCCTCCTTCTTTGTCCTATCTATGTCGTTGGTACCAACATGGACCACGACAACTGGATCCTCCCCCTCCCACTCCAAGTTTCTCTCCATTCCAGAGGAGATGTCCTTAACCCTGGCACCGGGCAGGCAACACAGCCTTCGGGACTCTCGCTCTCGGCTGCAAAGAACTCTATCTATCCCCCTAACGATACTATCCCCTACCACTACAACATTTCTTTTAACTCCCCCCACTTGAATGGCCCCCTGCTCCACGGTGCTGTAGTCAGGTTGCTCATCCTCCCCGCAGTCCCTGTTCCCATCCTCACAGGGAGTAAGAGCCTCGAACCTGTTGGACAAGTGCAAGGGCTGCGGCTCCTCCAACACTACCTCCTGGATCCCCGTACCTGCCTCACTTCTAGTCACACCATCCTGACCCTGGCCACGGACTACATCTGAATTAATTAATCTACTTGGTGTGAATACCTCATGATACACAGAGTCCAGGTAACTCTCCCCCTCCCTGATGTGTCTCAGTGTTTGAAGCTCGGACTCCAGCTCTTCAACACGGAGCCGGAGTTCCTCGAGCAGCCAACACTTACTGCAAATGTGATCACCGTGAGCATCAATGGTGTTCACCAGCTCCCACATATTGCAGCAGCAACACATCACCTGATCTCCCATTCTATGTAATTAATTAAATTTATTAATATTATTCTTAAATACCCTCTGCCCCGATTCTAGATGGTGAATATCACACCTTAGAAACTATAAACCAAAGAGATTTAAGCATAAAAAGAGAGAAATACTTACCAGCCAATCACTTACCCGCTTTCTGGTGACGTCACACTTGGATTACTTTTTACCTCTCTCCTTCCCTCCGAGTTCCCAGACTGGAGATAGGTGCGCCTTACCTGGTCTCTGGGACTTTTATAGCCCCGCTGCTGCCGCTCGAGATTCCCGCCGACGCACTGAGGCCTTACCTGGTCTCTGGGACTTTTATAGCCCCGCTGCTGCCGCTCGAGATTCCCGCCGACGCACTGAGGCCTTACCTGGTCTCTGGGACTTTTATAGCCCCGCTGCTGCCGCTCGAGATTCCCGCCGATGCACTGAGGCCTTACCTGGTCTCTGGGACTTTTATAGCCCCGCTGCTGCCGCTCGAGATTCCCGCCGACGCACTGAGGCCTTACCTGGTCTCTGGGACTTTTATAGCCCCGCTGCTGCCGCTCGAGATTCCCGCCGATGCACTGAGGCCTTACCTGGTCTCTGGGACTTTTATAGCCCCGCTGCTGCCGCTCGAGATTCCCGCCGACATTGAATGGCGGAGCAGGCTCGAGGGGCCGATTGGCCTACTCCTGCTCCTATTTCTTATGTTCTTATGTTCTTATAAACTCTCAGATTGATACGCTCTCAGATTGGTGCACTCTCAGATGGATAAACTCTCAGATTGATACGCTCTCAGATTGGTGCACACTCTGATTGATAAACTCGCAGATTGTCAGACTCTGAAAATTGTGCAATCTTGGATTGATGCACTCTCAGATTGATACACACTCAGATTTGTGCACACTCAGATTAATAAACTGTCAGATTGGTGTATTCTCAGAATAATACATCCTCCGATTGTTGCACTGTCAGATTGATGCACTCTCACATTGATACAATCTCAGATTGGCACACTCTCAGATTGGTGCACTCTCAGATTGATACATATCTCAGGTTGCTGCACTCACTGATTGATGCATTCTAAGACTGATACACTCTAAGATTGGTGCACTCTCTATAGGATTCGCAAAATTGAACATTGTCCTATAAGGGTCTATTGGCAGAAAAGGCCTTAACTTTTAAAGACTGTTTTAAAAGAAGTCCAGAAAAAGGGACACACAAAATGGCCACCAGACCCCGTGACCAGCTTTTGGGACACTTTAAAATGGTTCCTGCAGTCCTCAAACAGCTTTTGTCGATTCAGCCCACAGTAGGTTCTGGAAGGCAGTTTCAGGGAAAACGAAACCAGACAGAGCCCCATACATATAGATTGGATGCAGATCCGATCAGATCAGCCTGTAGATAAAGGCCATCAAAATGTTTACCCAGACAAAGGGAAACAGTTTCATATTCATAGGGAGAACATCAAGCACCATTTAAGACACCAGAAGGACATTAAAGACAATACAGGGTCGTTCCAGACCAGAGATGGCAGTTACCGGCCATCCGAAGATACTTTAAAAACAAAGACTACCCCGCTGTGCGACAAGCCCGCCAAAAGTTAAACAAAGACTAACCTTGATTTGGCGGGAGATAAGGGCCTCTACCGAAAAGTATAACTGGAGTCCCAGGGTAGCCATCGGTAGCTTGTAACTTTTTGGAGCTTGGAGCTTGGAGCTTGATCGGTAGCTTTTTGAGCTAGCTTGCTTTTTCGAGAGCCGTGGAGGAACGTCGATCCGGATACCAGCCAAGAAGGTGATTCGAGTCTGCGTCCCGCCCTGGGGTAACCATCGGGAGATCATCGACAAACCCCGGGCCGTTGACGAGACGAAGGATAGCAGCCCTTCAGAAGAAACCTATCTGAAAATGGTAAACCAGCTGGGCTCTGCGAAGAAACCTATTTGACCATGATCAAATAGGTGGTCTCCATCCACGCCGACGTCCAGGCCTGCCAGCATCCAGCCTGTCCGTGACCTTCACCTCGAGGAAGAGAGAGTGCCGCAGCCCGCAGCATTGACCACGTGGAGACAGGACGCCTGAGAGGATCAAAACGCAAACCTTTCAAAATCTTATACTTTCTCATTGGATTGGTGAGCATGTTTCTGGCCCCGCATAATCTGATCTAGCTAGGCTTAGGGGGTGGGCATTTTGGGTATAATTAATTATGAGTTGTTGTCCCTCGATGTTCCGTGTGTTTCCCCATTTTGAGATGACTTTTGTAAAATGTAACATGCCTGTATATACGTTGGTTAGTCCTATATTATGATTTGTTTTTCCCTCCCATGTACCTCATTGGCTTACATTCAATTTGTTCTTTTATGCAATAAAATTTCATTTCGTTTTCATTAAACCTGATCTATAGAGTATTCTCTACATTGTAGTTCCTGCCTCAAAGTCCAGTGTATAGAACCTAAGGGGCGAGTGAGTCAAACCACTCAAGGTTTTTACTGTGCAAGAGAGAGAGGCCTCTAGAGAGAGAAACCTCTGCGATCTAAAAACCCCTTACAGAAAATGGCGACTGCGGCAGGACTCTGGCAGCAGGATTGCAATGTATTAGACCCAGGTTTAAATGGACGAAATGTTATGGATGAGAGGATAGCGGATTATGTTTTTGGTAAGGTAAATCTCACTAAGCTGTGGATTTCCGATCTCTTACTGGATGGGCGTCCGGTAGACGCAGCCATCAGGTGGACAGAGAGTAAAGAACATAAAAAGTCAGTAGAAAAGGCAGTGTGGCTGATGTGCTACAAAAGACAAGTCCAGATTTTGGACAAGGTCGTTGCAGTGCAGGCAGCCAAGATCAAAACCCAGGCTTCAGAGATAGAGGAAAAGGCCATGGGTGGGGAAAAAACTCATCGCAGCGCTTCACGCGCTGAATCAGGAATGCCAAACTGTAGCCAGCCAACATCAGGCTAAAATAGAGTACCTGGAATGTCAGGTTACTGAGGCAAAGTTGCATGAAGCGAGGGTACGGGAGAAAAGCGCCCGCCTCGCACAACAGCTAAGAGCGCAGGAGGAGAGAATAGTAGAGGTCAAGGCAGCTTACAAGCTGGCCATTGAGAACGGGTTTGAGAATGCAGACCACAGCCCCTGCCAGAAGGTGTTAGAAGACCTAAGAACGGCCCTGGCAAAGGCAAAAGGCATGGTATGCCTCGTAAGCCCAAAAGCGAGTCAAATAGACTTTCTGAAGGAATCCAAAAGACCGATTCCACACAAAGTAGTTGTGGCACCAGCCACTGAACCCTCAGCACCGCCGAGCTATAATGAGGTTTGGCCCGAAGGGGGGGTGGTAGAAGGGGAGGAAGCCGAAGTAGAACCGGAGGAGGAACAACCCCTGGTAGCAAAGCCGGAGCCGGCACCAATGTGTCCTACTCGGCACCAGAGGTACGGTCCCACCGACGCAAATGGCGCGGACGGACCCCACATGAACCAGATCATGCTGCCCCACGGTGCCCAACAACTCAGAGTGATGGTGAGCCACCTCCCAAAACTCACCGAGAAGGGAGATCCCTCAGTCCATTTCAGGGAGATAGAGGAGACAGCCGCCATCAATGATTGTGATGATCTTGAACAGGCGAAGATGTTACTGTTCTCCCTGGATAGCACAATCCTTCAGTGCCTCTCAGATGGGAGCAAGAGGGGACGGAAAGGGTATGTGGAACTCAGGGACGAGGTCCTGGAGGTTATGGGAGTTGACGACGGCAATCCGTTCTTCCATGTGGAAGGGACTGTGCAGCTAACTGGAGAACCCCCACGGGTTTTCGCAGAAAGGCTGTGGCCAGTGTATCGGCGCAGCTGTCCGGGCATGCCGGAGCGGGCCGCAATGAACAACGTCCAGCGGGTTCATTGGCTCCGCTGCCTGGTTGTCAACAGCTCACCACAGATACAGGTCCAAGCCAAATCTTGGTTTGACCCCCAAGGTCCCGGTACCACAGAGGAGACAGTGCTCCGACAGCTCACCATTGCATACAAGAATTGCAGGAGTCAGGAGGCGCCTCCCTCTAAGGGAAAAGTGCATGAGGCAAAACCCGCAGCCCCAAGTAAAAAGGAGTGGCATCAGGAGGGGAATCACCCTCCCCAAGCCAAGCTCAATTGCTACGGGTGTGGGAAGGATGGACATTGGCGCAGGGACTGTAAAAATCCGTGGAAGGATAATAAGGGAAGATCTCCCGCAGCCCAAGCCCAAGCCCAGACCGCCGCCCCAGAAAAGGGAACCGGTGCAGCTATGGATCCCGCTGCAATAGAGTCAATTTTAGAGACAATGCGGTCTCTTATGATCTCGCAGGGGAGGGTAGCAGCCACCACCGGTCCTGTCGTTCTCACAAACCCGACCGTTTCACCCCAATGACTAGAGCCAGCGCAGCCCGTTTACCTGTGTTCGCTGCGATATGATTTATGGAGACGACCCCTCGTGGAGATGGAAGTAGAGCAAGAAAGGGGGACCTATCTGTTGGATACAGGGGCATCGTGCACCATGATCCACACAGCTAACCCTACCACCTCACCTCTGTCCACCGGGGTTCCATATATTCTGTCGGGCTTCACAGGTAAAGAACAGGCTGGTGCATTCTCCATCCCTCTCTCCATTCATTTAGGACCACTCCGCACCACATGGAAGTGTATACTGATGAAGTGGGAGGTGGAGGGTGGAAAAGGGATCCTTGGGTCCGATTTCTTAGTGGAACACGGGATTCTCGTGGACCTTAGAAATCACTGTCTCTGGGGAATGAGTACGGGTGAGAAAGGAAAAGGGGCTTTCAAGGTGAAACCAAAGAAGGCACGGATCGGCCAGCAGGAAGCAAAATTCCTGGGTCTGACCATCTGCGCTGGAGAAAGGGCCATAGACAAGGCCAGATGGGAACCGGTACAAGATCCACCGGTCCCCGCCACTTGCGTAGTGGAGGTGCCCCGGCGCACTAAATGGTTTCACATAAATCACTGCAAGCTATTTAAGCCGAGTGCAAAAGAAACAACAACCGAAGCCAGGTCTGAGGGTAAAAATCCTCAGCCTGAGGCGTGCAAAGAGTCGCAGACCACACAGGCTGGAACCGCAGCCTGCCTAAGGGGAGGAGTGGTGCACTCTCAGACTGGTGCAATCTCAGATTGACACACACTCAGATTGGTTCACACTCACATTGTTAAACTCTTAGATCGATACACTCTCAGATTGTTACACTCTCAGATTGATACACACTCAGATTGTTGTACTCTCACATTGATACACTCTCAGATTGATACACTCTCAGATTGGTGCACTCTCAGATGCATACACTCTCAGATTATTGCACACTCAGATTGATACAATCTCAGATTGATACACTCTCAGATTGGTGCACTTTCAGATTGGTACACTCTCAGATTGATACAATCTCAGGTTGCTAAACTTTCAGATTGGTGCACTCTCACATTGATGCACTCTCATATTGATAAATTCTAAGATTGATACACTCTCAGATTGATACACACTGAGTTTGCTGCACTCCAGATTGGTGCAGTCTCACATTGATACAATCTCAGATTGGCACACTCTCAGATTGATACACTCACAGATTGATAAACTCTCTGACTGATACAATCTCAGATTGGTACACTCTCAGATTGGTCCACAGTCAGATTGTAAACTCTCAGATTGATACACACTCAGATAGATGCACTCTCAGATTGACACACTCTCAGATTGGTGCACTCTCAGATTGATACAATCTCAGATTGTAAACTCTCAGATTGATACACTCTCAGATTAGTGCACTCTCAGATTGATAAACTCTCAGATTGATACAGTCTCAGATTGGTGCAGATATAGATTGATAAACTCTCTGATAGGTGTACTCTCAGATTGATACACTCTCAGATGGGTGCACTCTCAGATTGATACACTCTCATATTGATAAATTCTCAGGTTGATACACTCTCATATTGGTGCACTCTCAGATTGATACACTCTCAGATTGATACACTCTCAGATTGGTGCACTCTCAGATTGATACACTCTCAGATTGGTGCACTCTCAGATTGATACACTCTCAGATTGACACACTCTCAGATTGGTGCACACTCAGATTGGTGCACTCTCAGATTGGTGCACTCTCAGATTGGTGCACACTCAGATTGATACATAAATACTGTGGCAACAAGAGCAGGTCAGAGGCTAGGTATTCTGTGGTGATTGTATCACCTCCTGACTCCCCAAAGCCTTTCCACCATCTACAAGGCACAAGTAAGGAGTGTGATGGAATACTCTCCACTTTCCTGGATGAATGCAGCTCCAACAACACTCAGGAAGCTCGACACCATCCAGGACAAAGCAGCCCGCTTGATTGTCACCCCATCTACCACCTTAAACATTCACTCCCTCCACCACCGGCGTACCATGGCTGCAGTGTGCACCATCTACAAGATGCACTGTAGCTGCTCACCAAGGCTTCTTCGGTAGCACCTCCCAAACCCGCGACCACTTCCACCTAGAAGGACAAGGGCAGCAGGCGCATGGGAACACAACCGCCACAAAGTTCCCCTCCAGGTCACACCATCCTGAAATAGAAGTACATCTCCCATCCTTCATCGTCGCTGGGTCAAAATTCTGGAACTCCCTACCTAACAGCACTGTGGGAGTACCATCACCACACAGACTGCAGCGGTTCAAGAGGGCGGCTCACCACCACCTTCTCAAGGGCAACTTGGAAAGGGCACTAAATGCTGGCATTGCCAGCGATGCCCAGATCCAATAAATGAATTAAAATAAAATACACTCTCAGATTGACGTACTCTCAGATTGATATACTCTCAGATTGGTGCACACTCAGGTTGATAAATTCTCAGATTGATACACTCTCAGATTGGTGCACTCTCAGGTTGATACAATCACAGATTGATATATTCTCAGATTGGTGCACACTCAGATTGATAAATTCTCAGATTGATACACTCTCGGATTGGGGCACTCTCAGATTGGTGCACACTCCGATTGATAAAATATCAGATTGGTGCACACTCACTTTGGTGCACTCTCAGGTTGATGTACTCTCAGATTGATAAATTCCCAGATTGATACACTCTCAGATTGGTGCACTGTCAGATTGATCCACTCTCAGATTGTTGCACACTCAGATTGATAAACTCTCAGATTGATACACTCTCAGATTGATACACTCTCAGATTGGTGCACTGTCAGATTGATCCACTCTCAGATTGTTGCACACTCAGATTGATAAACTCTCAGATTCATACACTCTCAGATTGATACACTCTCAGATTGGTGCACTCTCAGATTGATAAATTCTCAGATTGATACAATCTCAGATTGATACACTCTCAGATTCATACACTCTCAGATTCATACACTCTCAGATTGATACACTCTCAGATTGGTGCACTCTCAGATTGATAAATTCTCAGATTGATACACTCTCAGATTGGTGCACTCTCAGATTGATACACTCTCAGACTGATACACTCTCAGATTGATAAACTCTCAGATTGGTGCACTATCAGATTGATACAGTCTCTGACTGATACAATCTCAGATTGGTGTACTCTCAGATTGATACAATCTCAGATTGATATAATCTCAGGTTGGTGCACACTCAGATTGATAAACTCTCAGATTGATACACTCTCAGATTGGGGCACACTCCGATTGATAAAATATCAGATTGGTGCACACTCAGTTTGGTGCACTCTCAGATTGGTGCACTCTCAGATTGATAAATTCCCAGATTGATACACTCTCAGATTGGTGCACTCTCAGGTTGATACAATCACAGATTGATATATTCTCAGATTGGTGCACACTCAGATTGATAAATTCTCAGATTGATACACTCTCGGATTGGGGCACTCTCAGATTGGTGCACACTCCGATTGATAAAATATCAGATTGGTGCACACTCACTTTGGTGCACTCTCAGGTTGATGCACTCTCAGACTGAGAAATTCCCAGATTGATACACTCTCAGATTGGTGCACTGTCAGATTGATCCACTCTCAGATTGTTGCACACTCAGATTGATAAACTCTCAGATTGCTACACTCTCAGATTGTTGCACACTCAGATTGATAAACTCTCAGATTGATACACTCTCAGATTGGTGCAGACACAGATTGATAAACTCTCTGATTGGTGGTGTCTCAGATTGATACAATCTCAGATTGATACACTCTCAGATTGATACACTCTCAGGTTGCTATACTTTCAGATTGGTGCACTCTCAGATTGATAAACTCTCAGATTGATACGCTCTCAGATTGGTGCAGACACAGATTGATAAACTCTCTGATTGGTGTACTCTCAGATTGATACAATCTCAGATGGGTGCACTCTCAGATTGATACACTCTCAGACTGATAAATTCTCAGATTGATACACTCTCAGATTGGTGCACTCTCAGATTGATACACTCTCAGATTGATACACTTTCAGATTGGTTCACTTTCAGATTGGAGCACACTCAGATTGATAAACTGTCAGATTGGTGCAGTCTCAGATTGGTGCACTCTCAGATTGATACACTCTCAGATTGGTACAATCTCAGATTGATACACTCTCAGATTGGTACACTCTCAGATTGATACACTCTCAGATTGGTACACTCTCAGATTGATACACTCTCAGATTGGTACACTCTCAGATTGATACACTCTCAGATTGATACACTCTCAGATTGATACTCTCTCAGATTTGTACACTCTCAGATTGATACACTCTCAGATTGATACACTCTCAGATTGGTACACTCTCAGATTGATACTCTCTCAGATTGATACACTCTCAGATTGGTACACTCTCAGATTGATACTCTCTCAGATTGGTACACTCTCAGATTGATACACTCTCAGATTGGTGCACTCTCAGATTGATACACTCTCAGATTGATACACTCTCAGATTGATACACTCTCAGATTGGTACACTCTCAGATTGATACACTCTCAGATTGGTACACTCTCAGATTGATACTCTCTCAGATTGATACACTCTCAGATTGATACACTCTCAGATTGATACACTCTCAGATTGATACACTCTCAGATTGATACACTCTCAGGTTGCTATACTTTCAGATTGGTGCACTCTCAGATTGATAAACTCTCAGATTGATACGCTCTCAGATTGGTGCAGACACAGATTGATAAACTCTCTGATTGGTGTACTCTCAGATTGATACAATCTCAGATGGGTGCACTCTCAGATTGATACACTCTCAGACTGATAAATTCTCAGATTGATACACTCTCAGATTGGTGCACTCTCAGATTGATACACTCTCAGATTGATAAATTCTCAGATTGAGACACTCAGATTGTCACACTCTCAGATTGTCACACACTTAGATTGGTGCACTCAGATTGGTGCACTCTCAGATTGGTGCACACTGATAAACTCTCAGATTGATACACTCTCAGATTGGTGCACACTCAGACTGGTGCACACTCAGATTGGTGCACACTCAGATTGATACATAAATACTGTGGCAACAAGAGCAGGTCAGAGGCTAGGTATTCTGTGGCAATTGTCTCACCTCCTGACTCCCCAAAGCCTTTCCACCATCTACAAGGCACAAGTAAGGAGTGTGATTGAATACTCTCCACTTTCCTGGATGAATGCAGCTCCAACAACACTCAAGAAGCTCGACACCATCCAGGACAAAGCAGCCCGCTTGATTGTCACCCCATCTACCTCCTTAAACATTCACTCCCTCCTCCACCGGCGTACCATGGCTGCAGTGTGCACCATCTACAAGATGCACTGTAGCTGCTCACCAAGGCTTCTTCGGTAGCACCTCCCAAACCCGCGACCACTTCCACCTAGAAGGACAAGGGCAGCAGGCGCATGGGAACACCACCACCACAAAGTTCCCCTCCAGGTCACACCATCCTGAAATAGAAGTATATCTCCCATCCTTCATCAACACTGGGTCAAAATTCTGGAACTCCCTACCTAACAGCACTGTGGGAGTGCCATCACCACACGGACTGCAGCGGTTCAAGAAGGCGGCTCACCACCTCCTTCTCAAGGGCAACTAGGAATGGGCAATAAATGCTGGCATTGCCAGGGATGCCCAGATCCAATAAATGAATTAAAATAAAATACACTCTCAGATTGACGTACTCTCAGATTGATAAATTCTCAGATTGATACACTCTCAGATTGGTTCACTCTCAGATTGATACACTCTCAGATTGATACAATCTCAGATTGGTGTACTCTCAGATTGATACAATCTCAGATTGATTCATACTCAGATTGGTGAACACTCTGATTGATAAACTCTCAGATTGTCAGACTTTGAAATTGGTGCATTCTTGGATTGATGCACTCTCAGATTGATATACACTCAGATTTGTGCACACTCAGATTGATACACTCTTAGATTGGTGTACTCTTTGATTGGTACACTCTCAGATTGGTGCATTCTCAGGTTGATACATATCTCAGATTGCTGTACTCTCAGATTGATACATCCTCCGATTGTTACACTGTCAGATTGATACACTCTCAGATTGATACACTCTCTGATTAGTGCACGCTCGGATTGATACAATCTCAGATTGATACGCTCTCAGATTGGTGCACACTCAGATTGATACGCTCTCAGACTGATACACTCTCAGATTGATACACTCTTAGATTGGTGTACTCTCAGATTGGTACACTCTAAGGTTGGTGCAGTGTCAGATTGATACACTCTCAGATTGACGTACTCTCAACTTGAAAAACTCAAAGATTGATACACTTTCAGATTGGTTCACTTTCAGATTGGAGCACACTCAGATTGATAAACTGTCAGATTGGTGCAGTCTCAGATTGGTGCACTCTCAGATTGATACACTCTCAGATTGGTACAATCTCAGATTGATACACTCTCAGATTGGTACACTCTCAGATTGATACACTCTCAGATTGGTACACTCTCAGATTGATACACTCTCAGATTGGTACACTCTCAGATTGATACACTCTCAGATTGATACTCTCTCAGATTTGTACACTCTCAGATTGATACACTCTCAGATTGATACACTCTCAGATTGATACACTCTCAGATTGGTACACTCTCAGATTGATACTCTCTCAGATTGATACACTCTCAGATTGGTACACTCTCAGATTGATACTCTCTCAGATTGGTACACTCTCAGATTGATACACTCTCAGATTGGTACACTCTCAGATTGATACACTCTCAGATTGATACACTCTCAGATTGATACACTCTCAGATTGGTACACTCTCAGATTGATACACTCTCAGATTGGTACACTCTCAGATTGATACTCTCTCAGATTGATACACTCTCAGATTGATACACTCTCAGATTGATACACTCTCAGATTGATGCACTCTCAGATTGATACACTCTCAGATTGGTGCACTCTCAGATTGATACACTCTCAGATTGATACACTCTCAGATTGGTGCTCTCTCAGATTGATACACTCCCAGATTGGTGCACTCTCAGATTGATACACTCTCAGATTGGTACACTCTCAGATTGATACACTCTCAGATTGGTACACTCTCAGATTGGTGCACTCTCAGATTGATACACTCTCAGATTGGTGCACTCTCAGATTGATACACTCTCAGATTGGTACACTCTCAGATTGATACACTCTCAGATTGATACACTCTCAGATTGATACTCTCTCAGATTTGTACACTCTCAGATTGATACACTCTCAGATTGATACACTCTCAGATTGGTACACTCTCAGATTGATACTCTCTCAGATTGATACACTCTCAGATTGGTACACTCTCAGATTGATACTCTCTCAGATTGGTACACTCTCAGATTGATACACTCTCAGATTGGTGCACTCTCAGATTGATACACTCTCAGATTGATACACTCTCAGATTGATACACTCTCAGATTGGTACACTCTCAGATTGATACACTCTCAGATTGGTACACTCTCAGATTGATACTCTCTCAGATTGATACACTCTCAGATTGATACACTCTCAGATTGATACACTCTCAGGTTGATACACTCTCAGGTTGCTATACTTTCAGATTGGTGCACACTCAGATTGATAAATTCTCAGATTGATACACTCTCGGATTGGGGCACTCTCAGATTGGTGCACACTCCGATTGATAAAATATCAGATTGGTGCACACTCACTTTGGTGCACTCTCAGGTTGATGCACTCTCAGACTGAGAAATTCCCAGATTGATACACTCTCAGATTGGTGCACTGTCAGATTGATCCACTCTCAGATTGTTGCACACTCAGATTGATAAACTCTCAGATTGCTACACTCTCAGATTGTTGCACACTCAGATTGATAAACTCTCAGATTGATACACTCTCAGATTGGTGCAGACACAGATTGATAAACTCTCTGATTGGTGGTGTCTCAGATTGATACAATCTCAGATTGATACACTCTCAGATTGATACACTCTCAGGTTGCTATACTTTCAGATTGGTGCACTCTCAGATTGATAAACTCTCAGATTGATACGCTCTCAGATTGGTGCAGACACAGATTGATAAACTCTCTGATTGGTGTACTCTCAGATTGATACAATCTCAGATGGGTGCACTCTCAGATTGATACACTCTCAGACTGATAAATTCTCAGATTGATACACTCTCAGATTGGTGCACTCTCAGATTGATACACTCTCAGATTGATACACTTTCAGATTGGTTCACTTTCAGATTGGAGCACACTCAGATTGATAAACTGTCAGATTGGTGCAGTCTCAGATTGGTGCACTCTCAGATTGATACACTCTCAGATTGGTACAATCTCAGATTGATACACTCTCAGATTGGTACACTCTCAGATTGATACACTCTCAGATTGGTACACTCTCAGATTGATACACTCTCAGATTGGTACACTCTCAGATTGATACACTCTCAGATTGATACTCTCTCAGATTTGTACACTCTCAGATTGATACACTCTCAGATTGATACACTCTCAGATTGGTACACTCTCAGATTGATACTCTCTCAGATTGATACACTCTCAGATTGGTACACTCTCAGATTGATACTCTCTCAGATTGGTACACTCTCAGATTGATACACTCTCAGATTGGTGCACTCTCAGATTGATACACTCTCAGATTGATACACTCTCAGATTGATACACTCTCAGATTGGTACACTCTCAGATTGATACACTCTCAGATTGGTACACTCTCAGATTGATACTCTCTCAGATTGATACACTCTCAGATTGATACACTCTCAGATTGATACACTCTCAGATTGATACACTCTCAGGTTGCTATACTTTCAGATTGGTGCACTCTCAGATTGATAAACTCTCAGATTGATACGCTCTCAGATTGGTGCAGACACAGATTGATAAACTCTCTGATTGGTGTACTCTCAGATTGATACAATCTCAGATGGGTGCACTCTCAGATTGATACACTCTCAGACTGATAAATTCTCAGATTGATACACTCTCAGATTGGTGCACTCTCAGATTGATACACTCTCAGATTGATACACTCTCAGATTGATAAATTCTCAGATTGAGACACTCAGATTGTCACACTCTCAGATTGTCACACACTTAGATTGGTGCACTCAGATTGGTGCACTCTCAGATTGGTGCACACTGATAAACTCTCAGATTGATACACTCTCAGATTGGTGCACACTCAGACTGGTGCACACTCAGATTGGTGCACACTCAGATTGATACATAAATACTGTGGCAACAAGAGCAGGTCAGAGGCTAGGTATTCTGTGGCAATTGTCTCACCTCCTGACTCCCCAAAGCCTTTCCACCATCTACAAGGCACAAGTAAGGAGTGTGATTGAATACTCTCCACTTTCCTGGATGAATGCAGCTCCAACAACACTCAAGAAGCTCGACACCATCCAGGACAAAGCAGCCCGCTTGATTGTCACCCCATCTACCTCCTTAAACATTCACTCCCTCCTCCACCGGCGTACCATGGCTGCAGTGTGCACCATCTACAAGATGCACTGTAGCTGCTCACCAAGGCTTCTTCGGTAGCACCTCCCAAACCCGCGACCACTTCCACCTAGAAGGACAAGGGCAGCAGGCGCATGGGAACACCACCACCACAAAGTTCCCCTCCAGGTCACACCATCCTGAAATAGAAGTATATCTCCCATCCTTCATCAACACTGGGTCAAAATTCTGGAACTCCCTACCTAACAGCACTGTGGGAGTGCCATCACCACACGGACTGCAGCGGTTCAAGAAGGCGGCTCACCACCTCCTTCTCAAGGGCAACTAGGAATGGGCAATAAATGCTGGCATTGCCAGGGATGCCCAGATCCAATAAATGAATTAAAATAAAATACACTCTCAGATTGACGTACTCTCAGATTGATAAATTCTCAGATTGATACACTCTCAGATTGGTTCACTCTCAGATTGATACACTCTCAGATTGATACAATCTCAGATTGGTGTACTCTCAGATTGATACAATCTCAGATTGATTCATACTCAGATTGGTGAACACTCTGATTGATAAACTCTCAGATTGTCAGACTTTGAAATTGGTGCATTCTTGGATTGATGCACTCTCAGATTGATATACACTCAGATTTGTGCACACTCAGATTGATACACTCTTAGATTGGTGTACTCTTTGATTGGTACACTCTCAGATTGGTGCATTCTCAGGTTGATACATATCTCAGATTGCTGTACTCTCAGATTGATACATCCTCCGATTGTTACACTGTCAGATTGATACACTCTCAGATTGATACACTCTCTGATTAGTGCACGCTCGGATTGATACAATCTCAGATTGATACGCTCTCAGATTGGTGCACACTCAGATTGATACGCTCTCAGACTGATACACTCTCCGATTGATACACTCTTAGATTGGTGTACTCTTTGATTGGTACACTCTCAGATTGGTGCATTCTCAGGTTGATACATATCTCAGATTGCTGTACTCTCAGATTGATACATCCTCCGATTGTTACACTGTCAGATTGATACACTCTCAGATTGATACACTCTCTGATTAGTGCACGCTCGGATTGATACAATCTCAGATTGATACGCTCTCAGATTGGTGCACACTCAGATTGATACGCTCTCAGACTGATACACTCTCAGATTGATACACTCTCAGATTGATACACTCTCAGATTGATACACTCTTAGATTGGTGTACTCTCAGATTGGTACACTCTAAGGTTGGTGCAGTGTCAGATTGATACACTCTCAGATTGACGTACTCTCAACTTGAAAAACTCAAAGATTGATACACTTTCAGATTGGTTCACTTTCAGATTGGAGCACACTCAGATTGATAAACTGTCAGATTGGTGCAGTCTCAGATTGGTGCACTCTCAGATTGATACACTCTCAGATTGGTACAATCTCAGATTGATACACTCTCAGATTGGTACACTCTCAGATTGATACACTCTCAGATTGGTACACTCTCAGATTGATACACTCTCAGATTGGTACACTCTCAGATTGATACACTCTCAGATTGATACTCTCTCAGATTGATACACTCTCAGATTGATACTCTCTCAGATTGGTACACTCTCAGATTGATACTCTCTCAGATTGATACACTCTCAGATTGGTACACTCTCAGATTGATACTCTCTCAGATTGGTACACTCTCAGATTGATACACTCTCAGATTGGTACACTCTCAGATTGATACACTCTCAGATTGATACACTCTCAGATTGGTACACTCTCAGATTGATACACTCTCAGATTGGTACACTCTCAGATTGATACTCTCTCAGATTGATACACTCTCAGATTGATACACTCTCAGATTGATACACTCTCAGATTGATACACTCTCAGATTGGTGCACTCTCAGATTGATACACTCTCAGATTGGTGCACTCTCAGATTGATACACTCTCAGATTGATACACTCTCAGATTGGTGCTCTCTCAGATTGATACACTCCCAGATTGGTGCACTCTCAGATTGATACACTCTCAGATTGGTACACTCTCAGATTGATACACTCTCAGATTGGTACACTCTCAGATTGGTGCACTCTCAGATTGATACACTCTCAGATTGGTGCACTCTCAGATTGATACACTCTCAGATTGATACACTCTCAGATTGGTACACTCTCAGATTGATACACTCTCAGATTTGTACACTCTCAGATTGGTACACTCTCAGATTGATACACTCTCAGATTGGTACACTCTCAGATTGATACACTCTCAGATTGGTACACTCTCAGATTGATACACTCTCAGATTGATACACTCTCAGATTGATACACTCTCAGATTGGTGCACTCTCAGATTGATACACTCTCAGATTGGTGCACTCTCAGATTGATACACTCTCAGATTGATACACTCTCAGATTGGTGCTCTCTCAGATTGATACACTCTCAGATTGGTGCACTCTCAGATTGATACACTCCCAGATTGATACACTCCCAGATTGATACACTCTCAGATTGGTACACTCTCAGATTGATACACTCTCAGATTGATACACTCTCAGATTGATACACTCTCAGATTGGTGCACTCTCAGATTGATACACTCTCAGATTGGTGCACTCTCAGATTGATACACTCCCAGATTGGTGCACTCTCAGATTGATACACTCTCAGATTGGTACACTCTCAGATTGATACACTCTCAGATTGGTACACTCTCAGATTGGTGCACTCTCAGATTGATACACTCTCAGATTGGTGCACTCTCAGATTGATACACTCTCAGATTGATACACTCTCAGATTGATACACTCTCAGATTGGTACACTCTCAGATTGATACACTCTCAGATTGGTACACTCTCAGATTGATACACTCTCAGATTGATACACTCTCAGATTGGTGCACTCTCAGATTGATACACTCTCAGATTGATACACTCTCAGATTGGTGCACTCTCAGATTGATACACTCTCAGATTGGTGCACTCTCAGATTGATACACTCTCAGATTGATACACTCTCTGATTGGTGCACTCTCAGATTGATAATCTCTCAGATTGATGCACTCTCAGTTTGATACACTCTCAGATTGATACACTCTCTGATTGGTGCACTCTCAGATTGATACACTCTCAGATTGGTGCACTCTCAGATTGATACACTCTCAGATTGATACACTCTCTGATTGGTGCACTCTCAGATTGATAATCTCTCAGATTGGTGCACTCTCAGATTGATACACTCTCAGATTGATACACTCTCTGATTGGTGCACTCTCAGATTGATAATCTCTCAGATTGATGCACTCTCAGTTTGATACACGCTCAGGTTGGTGCAGTCTCAGTTTGATACACTCTCAGATTGGTGAATGTTTGTTTGATACACTCTCAGATTGACGTACCCTCAGCTTGAAAAACATTCAGTTTGATGCACTCTCAGATTGGTGCACTCTCTGATTGGTGCACTCTCAGTTTGATACACACTCAGATTGGTGCACTCTCAGTTTGATACACTCTCAGATTGATACACTCTCAGATTGGTGAATGTTTGTTTGATACACTCTCAGATTGACGTACCCTCAGCTTGAAAAACATTCAGGTTGATACACTCTCAGATTGGCACACAGTCAGATTGTAAACTCTCAGATTGGTGCTGATGTAAGAAAACTACTAGGCACTTGGTCTGAGTGTTAGTCAAGGCTTTAATTAACTGCTTCACAACATGGAGGTCTAGTTGTCCTTCACTAGTTCCTGTTTACAAAATTTCCTGAGCAATCTGGGCCCATGCTCGAGTATTTAGGCCTAGAAATTCAGTTGTTAGCACCAGCCGTTAGCGCCTTAGGAGGAGGAGAAGTGGGGCGCTAAGCGGCTAGCACCCGGGGGCGGCGCGTTCTGCGCCTCTTGCGAACTTCACTCAAGATTTAGCGGCGGCGCAAAACCGCAGCGCCCGCTCAGCTGCGCGCGCAGATCCTGACATCATTTCATGGTGCAACGCCCTTGGTGCGCCATGAACCGGAACTTCAGTGGCGCCGCCCTTCCGTGCGCCTGGCACCCCCAGCGACTGGCGCCCCCAGCGACTGGTAGAGGGGAATGGTTCCCAGTCGCTGCGGGGCACGGGGGGCGATATTTAAAGGGGACTCCTCCTGCATTATAAGTGGCAGCCATTTTGTGGCAATCCTTCTGTGTGAGAGACGGCTATTTGGAGAGAGACAAAGGGAGAGAGCTTTCTGCTTTGACTCAGCGCTCGCACAGGTACTTCTGGCTTCAGGCCAGAGCTTTGCACTTGGATTTAACTTTCAGTGCCATAGCCTTGAGTCGCCACATATAATGGGGGCTGCAATGGGTGGAAATGTTGGCTTACTGCATTGCATTCAAAGGGCTCAGAGGCGCTGTGAGAGAGTGCCAGTCATGGCCAGACGGAGAAGGGCCAACAGGCGTCAGCACAGGAGGCCTTACCCACCCAGGGTATAGCGCCAGTAGTTCTCATATCTGAACATGTCTGAGGAGCAGTGTGTTCGGAGGCTGCGATTCAGAAGGGAGGTGGTCACTGAGATCTGCCACCTGCTTCACAGAGATCTGCAGCCACAGCTGAGGAGCAGGACATCTCTGTCGGTGGCAGTGAAGGTGACGGTAGCTCTCAACTTCTATGCCACCGGCTCCTTCCAATCCGCTACTGGGGACATTGCCAACATCTCCCAGTTCGCGATACATTGCTGCATCTGCCAGGTGACCAATGCCCTTTTCAGAAGGAGATGTCAGTATATGTCAGGGGGACATGATTGAGGTGTACAAAATTATGAGGGGCATAGATAGGATGGATACTGAGGAGCTTTTTCCCTTAGTAGAAGGGTCAATAACTAGGGGGCATAGATTCAAGGTAAAGGGCGGTAGGTTTAGAGGGGATTTGAGAAAGAACTTTTTCACCCAGAGGGTGGTTGGAGTCTGGAACTCACTGCCTGAAAGGGTTGTGGAGGCAGGAACCCTCACAACATTTAAGAAGCATTTGGATGAGCACTTGAAATGCCATAGCATACAAGGCTACGGACCAAATGCTGGAATATGGGATTAGATTAGACAGGGCTTGATGGCCGGCGCGGACACGATGGGCCGAAGGGCCTCTATCCGTGCTGTATAACTCTATGACTATGACTCTATATCTCCTTCCCCATGACCCTGGACAAGCAGCAAGAGCGTGCAATGGGATTTGGAGGAATAGCGGTCTTCCCCATGGTCCAGGGCGCCATTAACTGCATGCATGTGGCTTTGCGGGCACCTCTAGAGAATGCCAAGGATTATCGCAACTGGAAGGGCTACCATTCGCTCAACGTGCAGTTGGTGTGTGACCACAGGCAGCTCATACTAGCTGTCAATGCCCGCTTTCCAGGCAGCAGCCACGATGCCTTCATCCTGTGCCAGACATCTGTGGCAGACATTTTTGAAGCCCAGGCTCACCCACGAGGATGGCTTCTCGGGGACAAAGGCTATCCTTTGTGCACCTGGCTGATGACCCCGCTCCATGCGCCCAGCACCCCTGCTGAAGAGCGATACAATGGCAGCCATCAAGCTACCAGGAACATCATTGAGCACACAATCGGCGTGCTGAAGCAACGGTTCGCTGTCTGGACCATTCCGGAGGAGCCCTACAGTACTCGCCTGAGCGAGTCTCCCATTTCGTTGTAGTGTGCTGCATGCTGCACAACCTGGCTATCCTCAGGACTCAGCCACTGCCAGCAGACATTGGAGGACCACCAGAGGAGGAGGAGTAGTAGGAGGAGGAGGAGCACCAAGATGGGAGGGAGGGACAAGGTGCAAGGGCCGTCCCTCGGCGGCTTGTTGCAACTCGGTTCGAGGCCCCCTCTCAGGGAATGGCTTGTGCCAATGAAAGAACATGAATGGAGCCACTCCGCAAGCCCTCAGCCGGTCAAGGCAACAAATAGTTCAAAGTGCAAACATGGACAATGTGATTAAAGAACATTTTTTACTGTGCAAACTCTGTGCCCTTCCCGCATGACAAACTAATTCAGATAAACTCCCCAAAAAACAGTCAGAGACATAACTGGCTCTCACAACCTTCAGAAATGAAAAAAACAGTTAAACAAAAATGACCATGATCCTCGGCCTTCATATAAAAAACAAACACAACAGTCTCGGCCTTCATATATAAAAAAAACATTCTCGGCCTTCATATATAAACACAACATTTGGCCACACCTTCAACTTTTTCCCCTGTGAGGGTGAACCAGTGGCTGCAGCAAGGCTGGGGGAAGGCTGCTGAGGGTCAGATGGTGAGAGGCCAGATGCCCGTGGGGGACGGCCTGGACCAGCTCTGGGCCTGGAGGGCCCGGCTGCTGACTGCTCCAACTCTGCTTAGGCAGCAGAAGTCTGTCCTATGGGTGGTGGAAGCTGCAGTGGAGGAGTGACAGTGTTGGCTACAGGAATGCTGCCAACCTGACAGAGCACAGGCACTCCCTGGTCAGCTGATACACTGGCACTCGCACGGGCCAGCACTGCAGCATGCACAGCAATCTGATGAAGCACAGACTGCTGGGCTGCTGCAGCGCAGCGAGGGCCCCGGCGATGCCTGGCCGATCCAGCGAGGGTGGCAGCAGTTAGTGCCCGTGTGGCCCTGATCTGTGTCTGCATCAGACTAGCCAGTGAATGCATGGCACGACTGAGCACTTGGCTAGAAGCCGCCTATGATGCAGCGAAGTCCTGCTGACTCCTAGCCTGTGCTGCCCTGAAGTCCTGCAGACTCCTGGCCTGTGCTGCCCCGAATTCCTGAGCACTCCTTGCCAGTGACTCTATGGAGTCAGGCATCCTTGCCACTGCAGCCATGAGCTCAGTGTGCCTGCGCTCAGCCTGGGTGCCCATTTCACCAAGGAGCCGCACCTGCTCTGCGCTCACCATAGCAGGACTGGAGGCTGCACTCACCCTCCGGGGAGAAGGCCACCGAGCTTCCCCACCCCTCCCGCGTTGCTGCAGCCCGCTGGGCCCCGGAGCTTCAATCTCCTCCGACCCTTCCCCCCTGCTCCCCTCCAGGGAAGACATGTCCCCATCATGGCCTTGGGCTGCCTCGGCTGAGGGTGGCACTGATGGGCCGGCTTCCTCTTCCTCCTCCTCGAATTCAGAATCACTGACAGTGGCAGCTTGAGGGCCCGCCTCCTCACCTGGCGAATCAGCATCTGAAAGCAGGGAGGCACAAGAGTTGCTTTAGAATGAGGACAGGGTTGCAGCGAGGGAGGCATGAGTGCTGCTATGCACTGCATTGGTTCGATAGTGGTAAAGGATGCTGGTGTGAGGCACAAGTGGAAAGAGAGAGGTCAAAAAGGTGATGACCTTACCATTGCTGTCCAGAACAGTGTCGGCATCTCCACTGGCGACGGGGCCAATCAGCTGGCCTGCCATGATGCGCTCCACATGCTGCTCCAGGTCGCTGAGCTCTTTGAGGTCAAGACGGCCTCCCCCGGTCCGTCGTTGCTGCCTGCGATTGTGGGCCAGCTTGCCCTGCAAGAGAAAGGACGGCCTCTAAGTACAGTGTCAAGCCCTGATCTTGCCTGCACTGCCTCCCATGGTGGAATAGCCCTGACAGTGTCAAGCCCTCATCTTGCCTGCACTGCCTCCCATGGTGGAATAACCCTGACAGTGTCAAGCCCTCATCTTGCCTGCACTGCCTCCCATGGTGGAATAGCTCTGACAGTGTCAAGCCCTGATCTTGCCTGCACTGCCTCCCATGGTGGAATAGCCCTGACAGTGTCAAGCCCTCATCTTGGCTGCACTGCCTCCCATGGTGGAATAGCCCTGACAGTGTCAAGCCCTCATCTTGCCTGCACTGCCTCCCATGGTGGAATAGCCTTGACAGTGTGTAAAGTGCTGAATGTGCAAGTGGTTTACATGAGAGTGCCATAGCTCTTGGATGAGGGCTGGGCACTGGGGCTTTCAGGTCCCTTTGGCCAGAAACTGAGGTGCACATGCAGGGATGAACAGAATAGTGGAAAAGGTACTCACCCTGACAACACAAGTGAGGTCGTTGAACTTTTTCCTGCATTGAAGTGGAGTCCTGGCAACCATGTTGTTGGTGGTCACCTTGTTTGCCACCTCCCTCCAGGCTTTTCGGTATTTGCTGGGAAGCGGCCTCCTCCCACTGTCAGGGAAGAGGACAGGTCGCCTGCGCTCTACTGCGCCAACCAGTAGCCTCAAGGCACCCTCGCTGAAGCTCTCAGCTCACTCCCTAGCCTCCTGCATGGTCCTGGGCGTAGAAATGATAATCCAGCAATGGTCAGGCCTTGCTTCAGGGCTGCAGTGTGCAGGGCGTAGCAGCCAAACAAGTCCACCCTCCCCCTTTAAGAGCTGACCGACGCCAGCATGTCTGCCTTCAATCAGCAACTCGCCGCACCTGCGCTGCACCCGCCCTCGGTGTTAGCGCCTCGGCTCGCCGGCTTAGTGCCTTATGATAGTCGTGCATCGCCTGCTTTAGCGCAGCAGCAACCTCTTGGGGCGATGCAACTCAATTTCGGCGAAGGTGGCGCTAAGTTGCGCCGGGCGCTAAATTTAGCGAACGCCCAGCTGTAGCGCCCCAAACGTGGCGATACTGAATTTCTAGACCTTATACTCTTCCTCGACAGTGCCACCAGCAGGCCGCTCAGTATTATTCCATAAGTCATTTCTACATGAACGGCAAGATTCATGTCATTCTTCCCGCCTGAGGGATTGGCAGTCTGGCGACTTCCTTCTAGCGAATTAGTCGGACTACGAATAGCCGCAGTCGTTTCGATCTCCACTTGTGGCAGAAAGGCACATCTCCTCAGACCGTGTCATGGTCCCTGGGTCGCTTGGTTTGTACCGGCAGGCTGGCAGGGCACGTGTCACCTTGATTGACCTGAGGGGAGATCGTGACTCTGCGTGCGGGTCCCCACAGCTGCAGAGCTGGCGTCATCCTGCTCAGTAGCCAGTGATTGACCGCCATCCTGGCTTCAGGTGGCCATCCTGCGGGGAGTGCTCTGTTCCCCAGGTTGATCCGGCGGAGGAGCTGGCAGGTCCCTTGATGTCCCGGGTAGGGCGTCATCCCCGGAAGAGCGCAAAGTATTGTTGTCGTTAATACAGATCCCTCTATTGATTGGGTCCGTGGGACTGGTTGGACAGGGAGCCAGATCCCGAAGTGAAACTGGACTTCCGACCATCAGGGTACCACATGTATGCATATGTAGGATTGACGTCTGTTAGTTCCACCTCGTCGACGAGGGGATCACTCTTGGAGGATCGGACGAATCTTCGGAGCAGCATGGGGCCGGGAGCTGCCAACCATGATGGTAGGGACGTCCCATGAGTGGAGCGACGCTGGAACCCGAAGAATCGTTCGTGAGAAGTAGCATTGGTGGATGTAGAAAGAAGAGACCTGATGGAATGCAACGCGTCAGGGAGCATAGTTTCCGACTTGTGTGACCTCAGTGCAAGATGAACAGCATTCCAAATGATAGTGTTGTATCTCTCAACCTGTCCGTTTCCAATAGGATGATACGGTGTTGTTTTACTTGTGGTGATTCCCCGTTGGGAAAGATAACTTTTGAGTTCACTTGATATGAAGGAGGGGCCCCGATCAGTGTGGATGAAATTGGCCATACCACAAAGGGAAAAGACCTGATCGAGGCATTTGATCACTGTGGAAGTAAGCGTGAATATTTGTCCACCATAGTAAGCAAGTAGGTGTTTCACTGGCAATGGCCCTTTAAAGTCAATGCTGAGTCACTGCATAGACATGTTTAGTGTGTATGAGCAAGCCATCCGATGGACGGAAGAATTGCAGTTTTAATTCCGCGCAAGTTCTACAAGTGGAGCATGTTCTTTTCACGTCTTCCGTAGAAAATGGGAGATTTTTAGATCGTACAAAGTACAACATACGGGTAACGTCAGGATGGCATAAGTCAGTACGAAGATCCGCAAGAGTCGAAGTTGACATGGAAAAGCAGAATACACGCGTGAGGGTATCTGGGGCCACATTCTCTTTGTCGGGTCGATAATGTATGGTGTAGCCAAAAGTGGCCAATTCCATCCTCCAGAGCTGTATTTTGTTATTCTTGATCTTAATGCATTTCCGGTTATCCAGATTAAAGGCCACGGAGCGCTGATCGGTTATAAGCGTGAAATGGTGACGGTTGAGAAAATGACTCCATGTACGTACTGCTTCGATGATAGCCGTAGCCTCCTTCTCGACAGGAGGATAATGGAGCTCGCTACCCTGCAAAGTTCTGGACAGAAATGCAACGGGTCGACCACCTTGATTCAAGGTAGCCGAGATTGCCACTATTACGTCCGTGAATAATTGAGACATGGACAGCAGGAGTGGAACAAAATAAGTCTTTACTGATGGAAGTCAATAGTGAAACTGAAACAACCGAGGCTCTCTAGCGCATTTTATACAGGGGTGGTCACTGCCGGTACTGCAGTCTGAGACCAGTTATTCTCTTAAAGGTACATACACAATTCCTCCCCTTTTAGATAAACAGTACATAACATTCCACAGAAGCCACAGAAACCCCACAGTGCAGATAGAGGCCGTTTCGGCCCATCGAGCCTACACCGACACATATCCCACCCAATCCCTGTAACCCCTACACCAACACATATCCCACCCTATCCCCGTAACCCCACGTATTTAATCCCCCTAACACTAAGGGTCAATTTATCATAGCCAATCAACATAACCCGCACATCTTTGGACATTTAACAACTAAATGATAACTAATTACAATCACAATTACGGTTGCTAGATACATTGGTTAAGTTTAAGCAATTATAAGTTCAGTCTTTGAGGAGGCTTCCTGATTCTGGCTGGATAACGCCTCTTTGGGGTATCAGGTTCTTCTGGCAATGTTGAGTCGGGATCAATGTCGTTGTTTGGTTCATCTGCTTCCAATATTACCGGTTCTGCGGTAGCTGCAATTGGAACATTGATTTCATTACCAGGTGTATCAGATCGTGGTGTGGAGTTGACGTTTTCCAGTGACTCTAGAATCTGGTCAGCATGGCGTCTTACAATGCTCTCCCCAACGTCCACGGTATACATGAGAGGTCCTTGTCGTGTACAAATCGTTCCTGGCTGCCATTTCTCAGTGCGGTAGTCCCGGGCCAAAACTGGTTGACCTATCTTAAAACTCCTGGTCGGCCTTTCATGCATATTCTGAAACTGCCTGTTCTCCACATCTCTTCGGACGTTTGGCTTAACCAAATCCAAGCGGCATCGTAGTCTTCGATTGAAGAACATCATGGCTGGAGTTTGGTTGGTAACCGTATGTGTCGCATTCCGGTAGGCGAACAAGAAGTTGTCCACCTTGTGTTGTAGGGGTATATCTTCATTACACATTGCCTTGATAGCCTTCTTGAATGTTTGGACAAACCTCTCGGCCAATCCATTAGTGGCTGGATGATATGGGGCAGATGTGTAATGCTTAACACCATTGTTCTTTAAGAACCTCCGGAACTCTTCAGACACAAACTGTGGTCCATTGTCAGAGCAAATCTGTTCAGGCAGCCCATTCCTGGCGAATATGGTTCATAAAACTGTGATAGTTTTTTCCGTGGTGGTTGAGGACATTTTTATTACCTCTGGCCACTTTGAATGTGCATCCACCGCAATTAAAAACATCGAGTCCATGAAGGGACCAGCAAAATCAATGTGCACCCTTTGCCATGGAGATGAGGGCCACTCCCATGGATGCAGAGGAGCTTGTGGTGGGGCGTTTTGGACCTTCTGGCATCCTGCACAGCTCTTGGTCATCTCTTCGATTTCTCTATCGATTCCCGGCCACCACACAAACGCTCTGGCTAAGTTCTTCATCTTTACCCCACCCAAATGACCCTCATGAAGCTCATTGAGCACTCTATCCGTCAACTTAGGTGGAATTACTACTCTGGATCCACACATCAAGGTTCCTCTGCACACTGACAGCTGTTCTCTTCTCAGCGAGAATGCTGGCAGCAGTGGTTCGCCATGTGCTGGCCATCCCTTCACCGTTAAATCATAGACCCGTGATAGTGTCGGGTCATTCCGTGTTTCCTTTTCTATGTTTGCATTCGTCACAGGGAGACATTCGACTATGGTCGAGTGGAATAACTCCATTGGATCCACTGCAAGGTCTTCTTCTTCCACCGTCGGCAACGGTAGGCGTGACAATCCATCAGCATTTCCATGCTGTTTAGTTCCTTTGTACTCGATGTCATATTGGTGTGCCCCTAGGAAAAGGGACCATCTCTGCAGCCGTTGTGCTGTCATTATCGGTACGCCCTACTGAGGGTTGAAAATGGAGACAAGAGGTTGATGATCGGTTAGTAGAGTAAATTTTTGACCGTGCAGGTAGTGATTGAACTTCTTCACCCCCCACACTAGGCTGAGGGCCTCTCTGTCAATCTGGGCGTAGTTACGCTCGGCAGAAGTTAACGAGCGTGACGCAAAAGCTATCGGCCTCTCTAAACCATCAAGGAATTTATGTGACAGTACCGCCCCAATGCCGTAGGGAGACGCATCACACGCCAGTCTGATCGGCAGTGCTGGGTTGTAATGAGCCAATACTTCCCTTGAAGTGATTAAGTCCTTACTCTTCTGAAAAGCACGCTTACAATCATCGCTCCATTTCCATGCTATCCCCGTTCGTAGCAGGGCGTTCAGTGGGTGCAGAATTGTCGACAAATTCGGCAAAAACTTATGATAGTAATTCACCAATCCGAGGAATTACCTCAGTTGCGACACATTTTCAGGCACTGGGGCCTTAACAACCGCTTCAATTTTGTCAGGGGACTTATGTAACCCCTCTTCATCAATCATGTGGCCACAATACGATATCTGTTCCTTAAAAAATTCGCACTTGGGGCGGTTGGCTCGCAGCCCATGTTCCCGTAGTCTAGTGAGCACCTGTTCTAGGTTGTTAAGGTGTTCACTGTCATCTTCACCTGTCACAAGGATGTCGTCCAAGTAACACTGAGTCCCCGGAATCCCTTGCAGGACTTGTTCCATCGCTCTTTGCCATATCGCCGGAGCCGATGCTACTCCGAATACCAATCGATGATACTGGTAAAGACCTTTGTGAGTGTTTATCGTGAGATACTTCCTGGAGGACTCTTCAACCTCCATCTGCAAATATGCTTGTGCTAGGTCAATTTTTGTAAAACGCTTCCCTCCAGACAGTGAGGCGAAGATGTCTTCTATCCTTGGAAGAGGATATTGTACTGTGTGAAGGACTGGGTTCACCGTCACCTTGAAATCCCCACAGATGCGAATCTTCCTTGGCTCTCCGGACTTATTGCTTAACGTTTTCTTCATGACAGGAACGATGGGTGTCGCCCACTCGCTCCAGTCGACCTTAGACAACACGCCTGCCTTCTTCCCCGATTTAACAAAATGGCGCCTCCCGCGCTTTCCCTTCTTCCCCGCTGATTAAGATGGCGCTGCTTTCCGCGGTTTCTTGCGCGTTTAATATATATATATTTTTTAATTATTTTCCCGTCGTGGAACAACCCTGTGGGACTCTTGCCTCCCTCTTTGCGGGTCTATACGCAGCCCGGCTTCGTAGCACCGGCCGCGCCCTGTGTGCTCCACCCTCTCTCTCTCTTCTTCCCGACAACGCTGCTCGGCCCCGTTGCAACCCACCCGCTCGAGTTCACGACCACCGCAGCCCAGGAAGGATCAGTGCACTACCTGCCACCAGCCCGATTAGCTGAAGCACCGTCGACAGGAACCAGGCCCGCTTCCGACAGCTTCTCCAGCAATCTTCAACTCCGCAACACAGGGCGGATGCCCACGGTCGACGCCCGTTTCTACCGCTTCTTACTTTCTTTTCTTTCTGGCCTCGACCTCTGCTCACTTCGCTGTAGGAATGGATCCCAGGAGGTGGTGCAGACTGTAGGTAGGTTCGTATCTGCTCGTCGCCAGTATTACGTCCGTGAATAATTGAGACACAGACAGCAGGAGTGGAACAAAATAAGTCTTTACTGATGGAAGTCAATAGTGAAACTGAAACAACCGAGGCTCACTAGCGCCTTTTATACAGGGGTGGTCACTGCCGGTACTGCAGTCTGAGACCAGTTATTCTCTTAAAGGTACATACACAACAGCCACCTCCGATGCATCGCACTTGACCACGAAAGGGAGATTTTCATCGATGGAATGAAGCGTGGCTTTTTCCAGAGGTTGCTTGCGGACGTCGAAAGCTGAAATGGCCATTGCCTCCAACGGAAATGACTTCACATGAAGCAAGGGTTGGATCTTGTTGGAAAAATGGGGTATCCACTTCGCATAATAGGCGAACATGCCAAGGGCCCGATGAAGAGAGCCAAGATTCGTAGGAGGAGGGAGCTCCTGAAGTGGACGAAGTCGCTCCGGATCCGGTTTGATGACACCATTGCCCATGCAGTAGCCAAGGATGTTGACTGATGGTACTGATTTCACAGATTTGGACTCATTTAAGGTTAAGTTGTGACGACGGAGAACGTCAAGAAATTTCTGGAGGTTGGCATCATGCTCCTTCTGGTCACGATCAGCAATGATGATATTCTCCAGGTATGGAAAGGTGTCCGTTAAGTTTTCCTGTTTGACTAGGCTATCCATTGCCCGTTGAAAGACGGCCACCCCATTGGTGACCCCAAATGCAAGGCAACAAAACAGGTGAAGACAACCATTGGCCTTGTCAGAGTCCTTTAATGGTACTTGATGATATGCGCTCTTTAAGCCAAAAGTTGAAAATACATTGTAGTTGGCAAGGTTATTGACCATGTCCTCGATGCGTGGTAGTGGGTAGACATCCAGGTCGGTATACTGGTTAATAGTTTGCGAGTAATCGATGCAAAGACATTTCTTGTGTTGCTTAAGAGGATTTTTAACAACGATGACTTGAGCCCGCCAGGAAGATGAACATGGCTCAATGATACCATCAGCTAGAAGGCAAGAGATCTCTGCCTCGATAAAGGATAGATCATCTTGGCTGAAATGTCGTGATTTAGTGACTATGGGCTTACATCGGGGGGAAGGATTGGCAAACAAGGAGGGCTTGTCGAGCGAAGCCACCGAAAGCACACAAAATGGTACTTTGGAAATAGTAAGCTCCGGCTTTGACCCGCCAAACTCAAAAGTGAGTCTTTTGTGTTGTTTCTGGAAATCCTGTCCCAGGAGCACATCACTGCATAGGTTTTTGAGCACCCATGCCGGGTGGAGAAATAAGTGCGGCCATTGAGAATTAGGTCAACAAGACAAAAGCCAGAAGAGTTGGTGGTCAGTGTCGTCAGAGCCATTGCAATTTCCCTGTCCGAGGGGTAAATACACAGTTTTAACTTACTGACAGCCTGCTCACTGTTGAAGCTGTCAGAGCTGCATGAGTCGATTAGTGCACTCAAAATGTGTCCATTTACCGAAACCTTCATGGCTGCATGGGACAAGCTTTGGGGAAAAACAGCTGTGATGGGAGGAGGAGCAGTTTTACCCTTGACAGCTGTAACCTTAGTAGTGGCTCTTGGGAGAATTCACAGAATTCACAGAAACCCCACAGTGCAGATAGAGGCCATTTCGGCCCATCGAGCCTGCACCGACACATATCCCACCCGATCCCCGTAATCCCTACACCAACACATATCCCACCCTATCCCCGTAACCCCACGTATTTAATCCCCCTAGCACTAAGGGTCAATTTTATCATAGCCAATCAACCTAACCCGCACATCTTTGGACTGTGGGAGGAAACCGGAGCACCCGGAGGAAACCCACGCAAACACGGGGAGAATGTGCAAACTCCACACAGACAGTCACCCGAGGCCGGATTCGAACCCGGGTCCCTGGTGCTGTGAGGCAACAGTGCTAACCACTATGCCACCGTGCTGCCAGAGGAGCAGTTTTATAGATAGCAGCTGTAACATTAGTAGTGGCTCTTGGGGGAGGAGCAATTTTATAGATAGCAGCTGCAAAACTAACAGGGGCTCTTGACCGGTATACCTTAGAAAAGTGACCTTTCTTACTAACAGAGGCTCTTGACTGGCATACCTTAGAAAAGTGACCTTTCTTTCTGCATGATTGCAGATTGCATTACGAGCAGGACAAAATTTCCTATAGTAGAATGCACCGCAACAGAAGAAACACTTCCTTCTAGATTGCGAAGATGCCGCTAGGGCAGAGTCGTCATCAGTAAGGGCTTCTAGGGTAGGGTCGTCATCAGCTAGGATAGAGTCGTCATCAGTAAGGGCTTCCGCCCGAGGCCCATCGGAGGAGTCACCAAAAGTGATAGCAGCAGCCCGTGCACGTGGTAAATGATAGGCATCTGCATTTTTTTTGCTAAGTCCAGAGAACATGCCTGGTCATAGGCAGCTTGTAACTCGAGGGTTTTATTCTCCGACAGACGCTGGCGTATGAAGGGAGACGCAATTCCATTAATAAAGGAATCACAAATTAACTCCTTCTGGTACTGCTCAGCTGAGACAGCTTAGAGATTACAATCCTTGCTGAGCCTGCAAAGCTTTTGAAGGAATTCATCAAGTGATACCCCGGGTTGTTGTTGAGTTGTGGCCAGTAGATGCCCAGCAAAAATTTCATTTGGGACCTTAACATATAGTTGCTGTAGTATTTGGATAGCGGAGACATAGTCCACACAGTCTTTGATATAGTCAAACACATGAGGGGATACATAATTGGCAGGTATCTCTAACTTATCAGGAACATTCTCAACACACACCTTGAGGAAGTTGCTGAAGATACGATACCATACTCATATGGTGCATACTCAGATTATTAAATTCTCAGATTGGTGCATTGCACTCTCAGATTGTCAGGCTCTCAGATTTGTGCAGTCTTGGATTGATGAACGCTCAGATTGATACACTCTCAGATTGGTGCACACTCAGATTGAAAAACTCAAAGATTAATACAGTCTCAGATTGGTGCATACTCAGATTATTAAATTCTCAGATTGGTGCATTCTCAGATTGCTGCACACTCAGATTGTTAAATCCTCAGATTGGTGCACTCTCAGATTGGTGTACACTCAGATTGGTGAATTCTGAGCTTAATACACTCTCAGATTGGTGCACACTCAGATGGATAACCTCTCAGATTGATACACTCTCAGGTTGGTGCAATCTCGGATTGGTGCAATCTCAGACTGATACAATCTCAGATTGATGTACTCTCATGTTGATAAACTCTAAGATTGATACACTCACAGATTGGTGCACTCTCAGATTGATACATTCTCAGATTGATACACTCTCAGACTGATACACTCTCAGAATGATACACTCTCAAATTGATACACTCTCAGATTGGTGCACACTCAGATTGACAAATTCTCAGATTGGTGTACTCTCAGATTGATACACTCTCAGATTGATACACTCTCAGACTGATACACTCTCAGAATGATACACTCTCAAATTGATACACTCTCAGATTAGTGTACTCTCAGATTGATACACTCACAGATTGGTGCAATCTCAGATTGATATGCTCTCAGATTGGTGCACACTCAGGTTGATAAACTCTCAGATTGATACACTCTCAGATTAGTGCACTCTCAGATTGTTACGCACTCAGATTGATACACTCTCAGATTAATACGCTCTCAGAGTAGTGCACACTCAGATTGAATAAACTCTCAGATTGGTGCAATCTTGGATTTATGCACTCTCAGATTGATACAGACTCAGACTGGTGCACTCTCAGATTGAAAAATTCTCCGATTGGTGCACTCTGAGATTGGTGTACACTCAGATTGGTGAATTCTGAGCTTAATACATTCTCAGATTGGTGCACACTCAGGTGGATAAACTCTCATATTGATACGCACTCAGATTGATACACTCTCAGATTGATACACTCACAGATTGGTGAACACTCAGATTGGTGCATGCTCAGGTTGATAAGCTCTAAGGCCTAGAAATTCAGTATAGCCACTTTTGGGGCGGTAAAGTTGGGCGGCCGCTAAAGTTTGCGCCCGGCGCAAAGTCGCGCCCCCTTCGCCGATATTCAGTCGCATCGCCCCAAGAGGTTGCTGCTGTGCTAAAACAGGCGATGCACGACTATCTTTAGGCGCTAAGCCGGCGGTGCTGAGCGATACCCCCGAGGCCGGGCGCAGCGCAGGTGCGGCGAGTTCTTGATTGACGGCAGACACTCTGGCGCCGGTCATCTCTTAAAGAGGGAGGGTGGATTTGTTTGCCTGCCACGCCCTGCACACTGCAGCCCTCAACCTAGGCCTGACCACTTCAGCTTCACCTGTACAATGCCCAGGACTATGGGGAAGGCCAGGGAGAGAGTGCAGCGCTTCAGCGACGGTGACCTGAGGCTGCTGGTTGGCGGAGTGGAGCGCAGGCGCCATGTTTTGTTCCCAGAAGGTGGCAAGAGGCCACTGCCCAGCGCCTACCGGAAAGCCTGGAGGGAGGTGTCCAACAGGGTGTCTTCCAACAGCGTGGTTGCCAGGACTCCTGTGCAATGCCGGAAGAAGTTCAACGACCTCACTCGGGTTGTCAGGGTGAGTACCCTTTCCAGTGTCCTCCTCATCCTTGCATGTGCACCTCACATTATGGGCAAAGGGACCTGAAAGACCTAATGGCCAGCCCTCATGCAGCAGCTATGGGACTGGCATGAAAATCAATTGCACATTCATCACTTTACACACTGTCCAAGCTATTCGACCATGGGAGGCATTGCAGACAAGATCAGGGCTACACACTATCCAAGTTATTCGACCATGGGAGGCATTGCAGACAAGATCAGGGCTACACACTGTCCAAGCTATTCGACCATGGGAGGCAGTGCAGACAAGATCAGGGCTTCACACTCTACTTAGAGGCCATCCTTTCTCTTGCAGGCCAAGGTGGCGCACAACCGGCGCAACCGAACTGAGACCGGGGGAGGCCGTCCTGACCTCAAAGAGCTCTCCGACCTCGACCAGCATGTGGAGCGCATTATGGTAGGCCGGCTGATTGGCCCCGTCGCCAGTGGAGATGCCGACCCTGTTCTGGGCACCAATGGTAAGGGCATCACCTTTTGGACCTCTCTCGTTACACTTGCGCATCAGATCAGCATCCTTTGCCACTGTCCAACCAATGCGGTGAATGGCACCACTCATGCCTCCCTCGCTGCCGCCCTGTCCTCACTCTAAAGCTACTCTTGTGCCTTCCTGCTTTCAGATGGTGAATCGCCAGGTGAGGAGGCGGGCCCTCAAGCTGCCACTGTCAGCCCTTCGGAAGACGAGGAGGAGGAAGAGGAAGCCGGCCCATCAGTGCCACCCTCAGCCGCGCCAGCCCATGGCGATGTAGGGGACATGTCTTCCCTGGAGGGGAGCCAGGGGGAAGGGTCGGAGGAGAGTGAAGCTCCGGGGCCCAGCAGCCTGCAGCAATGCGGGAGGGGTGGGGAAGCTCGGCGGACTTCTCCCCAGACGGTGAGTGCGGCCTCCAGTCCTGCGACGGTCAGCGCAGAGGAGGTGCGCCTCCTAGAGGAAATGGCCGTCCAGGCTGAGCGCAGGCACACTGAGCTCATGGCTGCAGTGGCAAGGATGCCTGACTCCAAAGAGTGTCTGTCAAGGAGTGTGCAGCAATTCAGAGCAGCACAGGCCAGGAGTCTGCAACAATTCAGTGCAGCACAGGCCAGGAGTCTGGAACTATTCAGTGCAGCACAGGCCAGGAGTCTGCAGGACTTCGCGGCAGCACAGTCGGCTTCTAGCCAAGTGCTCAGTCGTGCCGTCCATTCACTGGCTGGTGTCATGCGGACACAGACCAGGGCCACACGGGCACTAACTGCTGCCACCCTCGCTGGATCAGCCAGGCATCGCCAGGGCACTCGCCGCGCAGCAGCAGCCCAGCAGTCTGTTCTTCAGCTGTTTGCTGCGCATGCTGCAGTGCTGGCCCGTGCGAGTGCCAATGTCTCAGGCAACCAGCGAGCACCTGCGATCTGCCAGGTTGCCACCATTCCTGCAGCCGACACTGCCACTCCGCCATTGCAGCTGCCACGAGCTGCTGGACAGACTGCTGCCGCCCAGCCAGAGTTGGAGCAGTCAGCAGCCGGACACTCCAAGGCCAGAGCTGGTGCAGGCCGACCCCCAAGGGCATCTGCCGTCTCGCTATCTGCCCCTCAGCAGCCTTCCCCCAGCCTTGCTGCAGCCACTGGGCTCCCATTGAGGAGCAGCAGGGCGGGCAGGGGCCAGGCAAGGATGCGCAAGGCATCGCCCTCACAGGGCAAAAAGTAGAGGTATGCACAATTGCCTGGTGCTTGTTGTAAGGCCGACACTGGTGCAGTTGTTTTTGTGTAAGGCCGAGACTGGTGTCTTTCTTTCTTTTTGTAAGGCCGAGCCTGGTGTCTTTCTTTCTTTTTGTAAGGCCGAGACTGGTAGTTTTGTGTTTTTGGAGGGGGCTTCTCCACATGAGCATGTAATGTGGGAAGGGCAGAGGTTTTCAATAAATTATTGCTGTTAAATTGCAGTGTGCATGGTTTTTGGGTTAAGTCCTGGTTGCCCTGCTCGGCTGAGGGCTTGTGGAGCGGCTACATTCATCTGCTGACATTGGCACAAGCCAGTCCCTGAGAGGGGGCCTAGAACCGACGTTCAATAAGCTGGCGACGGGCGGCCCTTGCACTTTCTGCCTCCCTCCTGTGCTGGTCCTCCTCCTCCTCCTCCTCCTTCTCAGGTGGTCCTCCAATCTGTGGTGGCAGTGGCTGAGTCCTGCGGATAGCCAGGTTGTGCAGCATGCAGCAAACGACCACGAAATGGGAGACTCGCTCCGGCGAATACTGTAGGGCTCCACCGGAACGATCCAGACAGCGGAACCGTTGCTTCAGGAAGCCGATTGTTTGTTCGATGATGTTCCTGGTCGCTTGATGGCTTTCGTTGTATCGCTCTTCAGCAGGGGTGCTGGGCGCACGGAGCGGGGTCATCAGCCAGGTACACAAAGGATAGCCTTTGTCCCCGATAAGCCATCCTCGTGGGTGAGGCTGGGCCTGGAACATGTCTGCCACAGAAGTCTGTCGCAGGATGAAGGCATCGTGGCTGCTGCCTGGAAAGCGGGCATTGACAGCTAGGATGAGCTGCCTGTGGTCACACACCAGCTGGATGTTCAGCGAATGGTAGCCCTTCCGGTTGCGGTAATCCTCGGCATTCTCCAGAGGTGCCCGCAAAGACACATGCGTGCAGTCAATGGCGCCCTGCACCATGGGGAAGCCCGCGAATGCTGCAAAGCCCATTGCACGCTGTTGCTGCTTGGCAAGGGCCATGGAGAAGGAGATGAACTGACGTCTCCTTTTGAAAAGGGCATTGGTCACCTGGCGGATGCAGCAATGCACGGCGAACTGGTAGATGTTGGCAATGTCCCCAGTAGCGGATTGGAAGGAGCCGGTGGCATAGAAGTTGAGAGCCACCGTCACCTTCACTGCCACCGACAGAGGTGTCCTGCTCCTCAGCTGTGGCTGCAGATCACCGCCAAGCAGCTGGCAGATCTCTGTGACCACGTCCCTTCTGAATCGCAGCCTCCGAACACACTGCTCCTCAGACATGTTGAGATAGGAGAACTGCTGGCGGTATACCCTGGGTGGGTAAGGCCTCCTTTGCCGACGCCTGTTGCCCCCTCTCCGTCTAGCCAGGGCTGCCACTCTCTCACGGCGTCTGTGAGCCCTTTGGATGTAATTGAGAAAGCCAGCGTTGACACCCATTGCAGACCCCATAATATGCTGGCAAACAATGAGATGTCAATGAAGGCAAAGACTAGTAGAAAGCTGTGGCCTGAAGCCAGAAGTACCTGTCCGAGTGTTGGGCCAAAGCAGAAAGCTATCTACCTTGGTCTCTCTCCAAAGATCCGTTTCTCAAGAGGGAGTGCTGCGAAATGGCAGCCTTTTATAGTGCAGGGGGAGTGCCCTTTAATTTGCGCCCCCCGCGCCCCGCATCGGCTGAGCACCGTTCCACTCTAACAGTCGCTAGGGGCGCCAGGCGCACCATGGGGCGTTGCCACTGAAGTTCCGGCTGGGGGCGCACAAAGGGCGTTGCACGAGGAAATGACGTCATGATCTGCGCGCGCAGCTGAGCGCGCGCAAAGACTTTGCGCCGCCGCTAAATCTCTAGTGAAGTTGGGGTGAGGCGCAGTTCGCGCTGCGCCTGGGCGCTACCCGCCTAGCGCCTGACATCTACTCCTCCTAAGGCGCTAACGGCTGGCACAACCAACTGAATTTCTAGGCCTAAGATTAATACACAATCAGATTGGTTCACACTCAGATTCATAAACTCTAAGATTGATACCCTCTTACATTGGCGCACTCTCAGATTGTCAGACTGTCAGATTTGTGCAAACTCGGATTGATGCACTCTCAGATTGGTGCACACTCAGATTGATAACCTCGAAGATTGATATAGTGAGATTGACGTACTCCAAGATCGATACACTCTCAGATTGATACACTCTCAGATTGGTGCACACTCAGATTGATAAACTCTCAGTTCGATACACTCTCAGATTGGTGCAGACTCAGATTGGTGCACACTCAGATTGATAAACTCTCAGATTGATACACTCTCAGATTGGTGCACACTCAGATTGATAAACTCTCAGATTGATACAGTCTCAGATTGATACGCTCTCAGATTGATACACTCTCAGATTGATACACTCTCAGATTGGTGCACTCTCAGATTGATAATCTCTGAGCTTGGTGCACTGTCAGATTGATAAACTCTAAGATTGACAAACTCTCATATTGTTGCACTCTCAGTTTGGTGTACACACGGATTGGTGAATTCTCAGTTTGATACACTCTCAGATTGGTTCACTCACAGATTGGTGCACTCTCAGATTGGTGCACTCTCAGATTGGTCCACTCTCAGATTGGTGCACTCTCAGATTGGTGCACTCTCAGATTGGTGCACTCTCAGATTGATACACTCTCAGATTGGTGCACTCTCAGATTGCTACACTCTCAGATTGATACACACTCATATTGATAAACTCTAAGGTGTATAAACTCTCACATTGGTGCCCTCTCAGACTTATAAACTCTCGGATTGATGTACACTCAGATTGATACACTCTCAGATTGGTGCACTCTCGGATTGGTGCACTCTCAGATTGGCACATTCTCAGATTGGTGGACTCTCAGAATGATAAACTCTTTGATTGATACACTCTCAGATTGATAAACCATCAGATTGGTTCTCTCTCAGATTGATACACTCACAGATTGATACACTCTCAGATTGGTGCCCTCTCAGACTGGTGCACTCTCAGTTTGGTGGACTCTCAGATTGATGTACTCTCAGATTGGAGCACTCTCAGATTAGTGCCCTTTCAGATTGGTGCACTCTCAGATTGATAAACTCTCAGATTGATACACTCTCAGATTGGAGCACTCTCAGATTAGTGCCCTTTCAGGTTGGTGCACTCTCAGATTGATAAACTCTCAGATTGGAGCACTCTCAGATTGGAGCACTCTCAGATTGGTAGACTATAAGATTAATACACTCTCAGATTGTTGGACTCCCAGATTGATACACTCTCAGATTGACACACACTCAGATTGGTTCTCTCTCAGATTGGTACACTCTCAGATTGGAGCATTCTCAGATTGGAGCACTGTCAGATTGTTACACTCTCAGATTGCTTCACTCTCAGATTAATAAAATCTCAGATTATTAAACTCTCAGATTAA
The DNA here is from genome assembly GCF_052327205.1 of Somniosus microcephalus. NCBI lineage: Eukaryota > Metazoa > Chordata > Chondrichthyes > Squaliformes > Somniosidae > Somniosus > Somniosus microcephalus. Next base: position 22,578,254 of record NC_141014.1, read on the forward strand.
TAAACTCTCAGATTAATACCCTCTCAGATTGGTGCCCTCTCAGATTGATACACTCTCAGATTGGTGCACACACAGATTGCTGCACTCACAGATTGGTGCACTCTCTCATTGGTGCACTCTCAAATTGGTGTAATCCCAGATTGATACACTCTCGGATTGATACTCTCTAGGATTTACACACTCTCAGATTGGTGCACCCTCAGATTGGTGCACTTTCTCATTGGTGCACTCTCAAATTGGTGCACTCTCAAATTGGTGCACTCTCAAATTGGTGCACTCTCAGATTGGTGCACTCTCAGATTGATACTCTCTGAGATTGGTGCACTCTCAGATTCGTGCACAATCAGTTTGATACAGCCTCAGATTGGTGCACAAAATTGGTGGAATCTCAGATTGATACTCTCTCTGATTGGTGCACTGTTAGATTGGTGCACTCGCAGAATGGTGCACTCTCAGATTGGTGCACTCTGTAGAATTCACAAAATTAATATTGTACTATAAAGGTCCTTTGGCAGAAGAGGCCTTGATTTTAAAAGACTGTTTTAAAAGAAGCCCAGAAAAAGGGGGCATATAAAATGGCTGCCAGACCCCATGACTGACTTATTGGGACATTTTAAAATGGTTCCTGCAGTCCCCAGACAGCCTTTTTGGATTCAACCCACAGTAAGTTCTGGAAGCCGTTTCTGAGAAAACGAAACCAGACATGTACGCATACACAAAGATTGGATGCAGATCCAGTCAGATCGGACTGTAGATAAAGGCCATCTAAATGTTTACCCAGACAAAGGGAAACAGTTTCTTATTCATAAGGGGAGCATCAAAGACCCATTAAAGACATTAAGAAGACATCCGAAACAATGCAGGTCATTCCAGACCAGAGATGGCCATCACCGGCCATCCCGAAAGCAGTTTAAATATAATAACTACCCCGCTGTGCTATAAGCCCGCCAAAAGTTAAACAAAGACTAACCTTGATTTGGCGGGAGATAAAGGCTTCTCCTGAGAAGTATAATTGGGGAACCCGGGGTAGCCATCGTAGCCATCGCAGCGATTAGCCATCAGCAGAGAAAACAATCATCGTGGTGCTATCATCATATTGGTGGCATCATCGCTTGAAGAAGAAGAAGGTGATTTGAGTCTGCATCCCGCCCCGGGGTAACCATCGGGGATCGTCGACAAACCCCGGGCCGTTTGATGAGACAAAACTACGGAAGAAACCTATATGAAAGCTGGCTAGAGGCTTCCAACCGTCGTCAAGCAGATGGTCTCTTCCCCCACATCGACATCCAGGCCCACTGAGATCCAGCCTGTCTGTGACCTTCACCTCGAGGAAGAGAAGGCGTGTCGCAGCTCGCAGCCCGCAGCGCTGACCACGAGGAGACAGGACGCCTGAAAGGATCAAAACGCAGACCTGTTTCAAAACCTTGCAATTCCTAGTTGGATTGGTGAGCATGTTTCTGGCCCTACATAATCGGATCTAGATAGGTTTAAGGGGATGGGCATTTTGGGTATAATTAACATGGGTTGTTGTCCCTCAATGTTCCGTGTGTTTCCCCATTTCATGATGACTTTTGTAAATTATAATATGCCTGTATCTATTTTAGCTAGTATTGTATTGTTATGATTTGTTTTTCCCTCCCATGTACCCTCTTATTTGCTTGCATTTGTTTTGTTTTTCCTTATGCAATAAAATTTCATTTCGTTTCATTAAACTTGGTCTATAAGAGTATTCTCTGCATTGTAGTTCCTGCGCCTAAGTCCAGTGTCTAGAACCTAAGGGGCGAGTGGGTCGAACCACTCAAGGTTTTACTGTGCAAAAGAGAGAGAGAGGCCTCGGCAAGAGAAACCTCTGCGACCTCAGAGAGAAAACCCCTTACAGAAAATGGCGACCGCGGCAGGACACTGGCAGCAGGATTGCAATGTATTAGACCCAAATTTGAATGGTCGAAATGCAATGGATGAGAGGATAGCGGATTATGTCTTTGGTAAGGTAAGTCTCACTAAACAGTGGATTTCCGATCTCTTACTGGATGGGCGTCCGGTAGACACAGCCATCAGGTGGACAGAGAGCAAAGTGCATAAGAAGTCAGTCAAGAAGGCAGTGTGGCTGATGTGCTGCAAGAAACAGGTCCAGATTTTGGACAGAGTCGTTGCAGCACAGGCAGCCAAGATCACTACCCAGGCAGCAGAGATAGAGGAAAAGGCCATGGGTGGGGAAAAACTCATCACAGCGCTTCACGCGCTGAATCAGGAACGCCAAGTTGTAGCCAGCCAACATCAGGCTAGAATAGAGTATCTGGAATGCCAGGTTACTGAGGCAAAGATCCATGAAGCGAGAATACGGGAGAAAAACACCCGCCTCGCACAACAGCTAAGAGCGCAGGAGGAGAGAGTAGTGGAAGTCAAGGCAGCTTACAAGCTGGCTCTAGAACACAGGTTTGAGAGCGCAGACCATGGCCCCTGCCAAAAGACCATAGAGGACCTGAGAACGGCCTTGGTTAAGGCAAAAGGCATGGTATGCCTCGTAAGCCCAAAAGCAAGTCAGATTGACTTTTTGCAGGAATCCAAACACCCGAGTCCTTGCGAAGTAGTTGCAGCACCAGCCACTGAACCCTCAGCCCCGCCGAGCTATAGTGAGGCTTGGCCTGAGAAGGGGGTGGTGGAAGAAAGGGTAGCCGAGGTGGTACAGGAGGAGGAACAGCCCCTGGTAGTACAGCCGGAGCCGGCACCAATGTGTCCGACTCGGCACCAGAGGTTCGGTCCCAACGCCACAGATGGCACGAACGGACCCCATGTGAACCAGATCTTGGTGCCCTACGCTGCCCCACAACTAAGATCCATGGTGAGCCACCTCCCAAGACTCACAGTAAAGGGAGATCCCTCAGTTCATTTCAGGGAGATAGAGGAGACAGCCGCCATCAATGATTGTGATGATCTTGAACAGGCAAAGATGCTGCTCTTCTCCCTGGATAGCACAATCCTTCAGTGCCTCTCAGACGAGAGTTATAGGGGGCGAAAAGGGTATACGGATCTCAGGGATGAGGTCTTCGAAGTTAGGGGAGTGGACGACGGTAATCCGTTCCAACGGGTGGAAGGGACTGTGCAGCTAACTGGAGAACCCCCACGGGTTTTCGCAGAAAGGCTGTGGCCAGTGTATCGACGCAGTTGTCCGGGCATGCCTGAACGAGTTGCAATGAACACCGAATAGTGGGTTCATTGGCTCCGTTGCTTGGTTGCCAACAGCTTGCCACAGATACAGGCCCTAGCCAAATCTTGGTTTGACCCCCAAGGTCCCGGTGTCATGGAGGAAACGGTGCTCCGCCAGCTCAGTGTTGCATACGAGAATTGTAGAAGTCAGGAGGTACCTCCCTCTAAGGGAAAGGTGCATGAGGCAAAACCCGCAGCCCCAAGTAAGAAGGAGTGGCGTCAGGAGGGGAATCGCCCTGCTCAATTGCTACGGATGTGGGGAGGATGGACATTGGCGCAAGGACTGTAAAAATCCGTGGAAGGATAATAAGGGAAAATCTCCCGCAGCCCAAGCCCAAGCCCAGACCACCGCCCCAGCACCAGCCCAAGCACAAGCCACAGCTCCTGTCCCAGCAAAGGGAGCCGGTGCAGCTATGGATCCCGCTGCGATAGAATCAATTTTAGAGACAATGCGGTCTCTTATGATCGCGCAGGGGAAGATAGCCGTCACCACTGGTCTTGTCGTTCCCAAAACCCCGACTTCTATGCCCAAATGACTAGAGCCGGTGCAGCCCGTCTACCTGTGTGCGCTGCGATATGATGTATGGAGGCGACCCCTCGTGGAGATGGAGGTGGAGGAGGTAAAGGGGATCTATTTGTTGGATACGGGGGCATCGTGCATCGTGATCCACACAGATGACCCTGCCACCTCACCTCTGTCCACCGGGGTTCCATATATTCTGTCGGGCTTCACAGGCAAGGAACAGGCTGGCGCATTTTCCATTCCCCTCTCCGTTCATTTAGGACCACTCCGCACCAAGTGGAAGTGTATACTGATGAAGTGAGAGGTGGAGGGTGGAAAGGGGATCCTTGGGTCCGATTTCTTGGCAGAACACGGGATCCTCGTGGATCTAAGAAATCATTGTCTTTGGGGAGCGGGTAAGGGTAAACAGGGCGAAGTAGTCGTCATCCCAGGGAAAGGAGTAACAGGGACCCTGTGCACCGTGAAGCCAAAAGAGGGCTACGCCCTCGAGCTCATGGTCGCAGGCATCCCACAAGATCTGCAGGCATTCGTGTCAGACCACCTGACCACGTTTGCCACTCACAAACACGATTGCGTGAGGGTCACCGGGTTTGAGGTCAGAGTCGACGGAGACCCCATGGCCCGACCCCAAATACAGTACAACTTCCCCTGGGAAGCGGAGCCCGACATGGAGACAGCAATGTCTTCATTGGTGCAGCAGGGCGTGTTGAGACCAATAGTCACCCATGTAAACTCTCCTTTGTGGCCGGTGAGGAAGCCGGACGATTCCTGGAGAGCCACGGTGGACTACAGAGTCCTCAATAGCAACATCCCAGCCTGCGCGCCGACGGTAGCAGCAGTTGCCGACCTGATAGGGAGTATTCCAGCCTCCGCGACCACGTTCACGGTGCTGGATATTTCCAACGGGTTTTGGTCCATCCCTTTAAGGAGGAAGGATCAGTACAAGTTTGCCTTTACTTTTAAAGGGCAACAGTACACCTGGAACTGCTTGCCACAGGGTTTCCACAACAGCCCCAGCATTTTCCATCAATGCATGGCAGGGAGTTTAAAAGAGTTCAGCCAGCCCAATCAGCTAGTGCAGTATGTGGACGACCTGCTCCTGTTCACAGATTCCAGAGAGGAGCATGGCCCACTATTGGCCGAGTTATTGGAGCTGGTAGGCAGAAAGGGTTTCAAAGTGAACCCAAAGAAGGCACGGATCGGCCAGCAGGAAGTAAAATTCCTGGGTCTGACCATCCGCGCCGGTGAAAGAGCCATAGGTAAGGCCAGGCGAGAATCGGTACAAGATCTACCGATCCCCACCACCGTAACGGGTGTGAGGTCCTTTCTGGGACTGACCGGGTACTGCAGAGACTTCATTGAGGACTATGCAGCCACAGCCGGCCCGCTGCTCCGACTCCTACACAAGGGAGTGGCGTGGTCCTGGGATGAGGGTTGCCAGGCAGCATTTGAAAAACTCAAGAGGGACTTGCAGACCACGCCAGCTCTGTGGGCCATAGATGGGGGGGGAGGAGTTCTTCCTGGAGGTAGCAGCTAGCGGGGATAGCTTGAGCGCTGTACTGCTTCAAGAGCGACACGGCAAGCTGAGGCCGGTGGTTTATTCCTCCAGGATGCTCACCGATGTGGAAAGGAGCTTTTCCAATTGCGAGTGGCATCTCTTGGCCACGCATTGGGCTGTGAAAAGGTCTTTGATCTTCACAGGCACCTCTCCCATCACTCTCCTCACCCATCACACACCCACTCGGATGCTTCTGGATGGAAGGATTAAGGATGGGACAGTAAGCAGTGCCCGCATTGCACGCTGGACCCTCCTCCTTTCACAGATGGAGCTGAAGGTAAAGGGTCTCTGCGAGCCTAGGCTCGCGGCCAACATGGTATATCCCGGAACAGCCCATCGGTGTTCTGTAGAAGGGGTATGGGAAGTGAACGTAGGATTACGGGCTGGGATACATCCCACGGGCCGCGAGATCTACGTAGACGGTTCCAGCACGGTATCTGCTGGCGAGTGACTCACAGGGTGTGGAGTTTATGACCCCACGCAGACATTGCCCTGGCGATTAAGCTCCCCAGCACTATGAGCGCCCAGCAGGCTGAACTGTCCGCGGTAGTGTACGTCGTTACACGCCCCGAGATCTTCCCCACCCCATACACGATTTGCTCGGACAGCATGTTCACATGCAATTCATGTACGGAATACCTGGCCATCTGGTCCCGCCGCGGATATACCTCTGCGGACGGGCGACCCTTAACCGTAATGCCCTTGTTAGAAAAGATCCTGGCCGCGGTGGGGGAAGAAGGGGAAGTCTTTATCCACAAGGTAAAGGCTCATTCCTCCACGGAACCCTGCAACCAGGGTAACCAGCAGGCGGATACGCTAGCCAGGGAAGGTGCCCGCACCGGCACTTTCTGGGATCCCTATGGGTCCAAACCCGTGGCAGTAATCCAAGGCAGGGATGGGACTCAGGGGACCACAGGGGTAACACTGCCCCCAGACCTCAAGACTGTCCAAACCCTAGACCCCGTCCTAAAAACAGTCCTCAATGCCATCACTGAGGGCAAGGAAGTAGAGGGTCCGTACGGTACAGCAGCCCTCTCCATAAAGGAAGGCATGCTGTTCCAAGGGGAACATTGGGTTGTGCCGCAACAGCACCGGAGGGAATTCCTTCAACTGGCCCATGAGGGTCCAGGAGCGGGACACCCCGGGCCTGAGGTCACCTGGCAACGGGTAGAACAGGCGGGATGGTGGCCGGGACTTCAGGACGATGTCCGCGAGTTCTGCGCTAATTGTCTTGTGTGCACTGCAAACAACCCAGACCCCCAGAAAAGGAAGGTGCCCATGGGGCACATCAGGAGAGTAGAGGGACCATGGCAGTCGATACAGGTCGATTACATCGGGCCCCTGCCCACCGCCCAGGGAGGCTATAAGTATTGCCTTGTCCTGGTGGATGTGTTCACCAAGTGGGTAGAGGCCTTCCCATGTAGAACAGCCACGGCACTTAGTACTGCCAGGATCTTGGTTCGGGAAGTGTTCTCGTGGTGGGGGCTACCACGATTCGTGGAGTCCGACCGAGGGAGTCATTTCACCGGCCAAGTGATGCAGGACACCCTCATGCTCCTAGGCATCGAAGGGAAGTGGCACGTGGCCCACAATCCTCAGTCATCCGGGATTGTGGAATGCATGAACCGCACCTTAAAAGAAAAGTTGAGGAAAGAGACGATGGGCTCGCCCCAGAAATGGGCAGAAGCCTTGCCTCTGGTCCTCATGGGGATCCGGGCTAGCCAGTCTAAAAGTACGGGGTACTCCCCGCACAAATTAATGACTGGGAGAGTCATGCGAACCCCCACCCATGTACTAGCCCCGGTGCTCACTGAGGGTCAGCTCCGAGAGGTGAATCGGGACAAGTTTGCCCGGACCCTTTTGGAGCGCCTGAAACAGGTTTATGGGCAAGCGGCTGGGAACATGGGAAAGCAGCATCAGGGCAAGCGACTGCTGCTCGAGCCCCGTAAGACACAGGATTGGGAAACTGGAGATCAGGTCATGGTGAGAAACTATGCCCGAGTGGGGAGTTTAGAACCACTGTACATGGGGCCCTACAGTATTGTAGACAAAGCCAGCCCCATGGTTTACGCAGTGAAGTTGCCCCGACGCACTAAATGGTTTCACATCAATCAGTGCAAACTGTTTAAGCCGGGTGCAAAAGAGCCAGCAACTGAGGCCAGGTCTGAGGGCAAAAATCCTCAGCCTGAGGCGTGCAACAAGTCACAGACCACACAGGCTGGAACCGCAGCCTGCTTGGAGGGAGAAGCTGTCCCGCCCACCTGGGAGGTTTCATCACTGGCCTGGGACTCGGACGAGGAGGAGCCCGAAGACCAAGGCCCTCCTCCTGATCCAACCGCCATCGGGGGGGGAACCCGAACAGCTAGGCCCCGCCCTTGACACGATTCTGGAGGAGGTGGAGGAGGAGGACGGAGATCCCGCCCTTGACTCAAGCTTAGGGGAGGTAGAAATTGCGGGCGGAGATCCGCCACCTGTAGGGACAGGTAGGGAGGAGTCGTCTGCCACAGACCCAAATCCCAAAGGGGCGGAGCCTGAGGAAAGGGAGCCGAAGCCGGCAGTCGTGGAGGTGCCACGGGCTGTGAGGGCTAAAGTCCCAACCGAAGGTCCACTCACTAAGGGAGCCACGCCCAAAGTACCTCTTCGCAGGTCGTCTCGAATGCCTCAGCTGGTAAAATCTTGGCCCGATTCCCCCGTTTTCAGTAAACGCCGACTTGGGAAATCCCTGGCAAAACGCAGTCCCCAATTGACAGCAAAAGGCTGCGGGGGACCCAAGCCACAGGTCAGTGCAGCCCCGCCACAAGGAGCGGCGAGCTGCAGTCCGATCAGGGTTTAGGTAAGCCGCCCAGGGACGGGCGGCGCTGTACATAAGTTAGGTTTAAGTTTAATTAAGTTTAAGTTGTGTAAATATTAAAGTGATTAGTGTTATAAGTAGTTTTGGAATCTGCCCAGTATGTGTGTTGTTTGGGATCGAGGTCAAAAGACCCGATCATGCCTTCAGCTAGGCCAGAATCTCTCGGGAGCCTGGCTGTATCGTTTAATTTGTTACAGGGACCAAAGAGATGATGAGAGGAATTCTCATCGCGTTCGCAGTGATCGGGTGTAGCTGGGCCTATCGGGGCCACACCAAGGATTCCACGATTTACGGGTGCTCGGGGAACACAGCCCCCATCGCGACCGATGGGTCGGGCGCGCGGGGCGTTGAGGAGACAGCCACCTATTTCCACGAAGGGAGGTGGCCAGGATGGCTGGGGTCGAACTCTACGGAATACTCCAGCCAGTCCGGGTTTGCGTACCGAGAGACTTCCCTAATGTGCCCCCGAGTGAGGGTCATCGCACCCAGAGTCAGCGTCACCGTCGGGAAGAAGATTTGCCTGGTATGTTTTGGACATGTTCCTTTGGACCGATGGTGGTGGCTGCGCAAGTTGAGCAAAACCATGAAGAACTCCACGGTCAAGTGGTAGAGACTGGGTAACAATACCCATCGGACTATTACGAGGACTCATGGGGGATTGAGTGTCTGTTGGGACAAATGGTGGGAACCAGATGAGGGGATTTACATCTGTATGTGGGGTTCAGAACGCGCCTGCCCCACAGGCGTCTCCATCTTTTTCCAAAGACAGTGGCAGGATGCTGGGAAAGGGATGAGATGGGACGTCAGCACACGGGCGTGCGGAGTCCCAAACTCTCAGATCCCAGTAAACACCACTGAGCTCATCACCCGCCCCCGCAAGCCCCTGCCCACGATTCCGGTAGCCAAAGCCCGCAAGGAAGGGTGCCCCATCGCTACCAAGGGACCCGGGAACGGATTGGTATTAGTGCCCACAAGTCAGGTGCTGTACCAAGGGGTGCACTACGCGGTGGCCTCAGTGATTTTAAACCTCACCGAGGTGCGATTGCCAGAGTGGTGCCCCAAGGAAACGGAGCAATTGTACCAGGTCCTGTTAACAAACATGTTCAGACAGTTTTATGAATTCGACTTTGCTGATATAGACAGAGCCGGATTGTACACCACACCACATGAGGTCTTGGACAGGGTGGGGAGACAAAGAAGGGGTACAGTAAATGATATTTTTACAGCTTTTAACACAGGGACTTCCGTCATCAACACTCTGGATGACGTGGAGCTGCAGACCCAGATTAATGGTTTAAAAACACAGTTAAGAAAGATACTGACGGATGAGAATAAGGTAGTGGGTTCTGAGTTACATGAGGACCAGGCCATGACACTACACTTAAAAGAAATTATTGCTGAGCTGGAGAAACACGCTAAAACGGTAAATACTCTCATCAGAGAGGATCGGAATGCGTCCGATCAGGCTGCGCAGAACGAAGCTTGCGTGCTGTACGGGGCGTGGTTACTGGGCGAGGGCCACAGTAATCTGGAGGATTTAAAACAAGGTTTAGTCCCCTCCTGGATCAGCAACAAGCACCTCGCAGCCCTCCACCCTTTTGAGAACGCATTGAGTCCGTGCCAGCTCAGACTAGCTTCAGAGGCCTACCCAGTCCCAGCGGACTGTGGACGGTCTAATCACACCATTATGGGTATAGTGGTAAGAATGCCGGTGATGGGAAAGACAGCTAGACCCACCCCGGTATACAGGGTGGAGAACACTGGAGTCATTCAGGGGGGTGCACACATTCGCTACACAGCGGTCCCACCTTATGTCATTCGATGGGAGCATGCAATGACGGGTACCGACCTCTCGGGGTGCCGGAGCCGGGGAGCACACATCATCCTGTGTCCCCAGCACTTGAATGCCTATTCGAAACCACAGTGCGGGTTCAGAACTGCTGGCGCGAAGCCTATAAATTGCACCATGGAGACAATGGCACAAGGCCATGTGCCCCCGCAGGTGGCATATATAGGAGGTGGGACATACTGTGTCACCACTGCAGCGCCCCACTACCAACATGGACAGCACGGCTGGTGTCCGGTCAGTGACAGCAGTTTCTGCTTCAAGCCCAAGGCAGAAGTTCAAGTGGCCCAAGAGCGAATTGTCCCCATTCCTGAACCTTCCACTGTTCACATCACTGTTGAGAATTTCACCGATCTGCAATGATTCGTTGCACATTTTGGGTATATCATTCCCCCTCTCCCTGAACACCTCACCAAGATATTACAAGCTGTTGTCGTTTCACAGAAACATTTCTACACACTGAAGCAGAAGACTTTAGAGATAGGGGCAAACATATTAGATATAGTAACCCCACCGTGGTGGGATCTGTTCACAAATAAAGAAGTCCCTTCTTGGATTAGGATAGCCTCTCACATCCTTGTAGTGTGTCAGGTTTTTATTGTGATTTATTTACTGTTTGTTCACTGTAAAAAGGTCAGACATTCGCAGAAGTATGAGAACAGAGGAGAATGGAGAGAACATTATGTGCGGGTAGAAGAGACACCCGTTTAGATTTTTGCTGCTATGTATAAAGTTAAAGTTTCCCTCCCTCCTCTATGTTTGATGTTTATTCATGTGCAATTTTGTGTGTACTTTATTTTTATTATTGAAGTTTTATTAAGCGAGTTGTTGTTAATAAAAGATAATGTGTATGAACTAGGTGGTGTAGGGGTATTAGGCCCCCCTCCACGCCTGGAAATGAGTGTGTCAGATATTAAATCCAATGTATTGCCATCTATAGATGCTTAATGTACACTGTAGGTTTTCTGAAACAGGAAATGCATGTGTCGTGGGGTCATAGATAGGTAATTACAGGGAATGGTTTAATTATGGAGAGTCAGAAAATTTTGCTCACCCAGAATTATGATAATTCAAGCAAGTTATAGTATCATCAGGGACGACTGTAGAATTGACAAAATTAATATTGTACTAGAAGGGTCCTTTGGCAGAAGAGCCCTTGATTTTAAAAGACTGTTTTAAAAGAAGCCCAGAAAAAGGGGGCATATAAAATGGCCGCCAGACCCCGTGACCGACTTATTGGGACATTTTAAAATGGTTCCTGCAGTCCCCAGACAGCCTTTGTAGATTCAACCCACAGTAAGTTCTGGAAGCCGTTTCTGAGAAAACGAAACCAGACACGTACGCATACATAAAGATTGGATGCAGATCCAGTCAGATCGGCCTGAAGATAAAGGCCATCTAAATGTTTACCCAGACAAAGGGAAACAGTTTCTTATTCATAAGGGGAGCATCAAAGACCCATTAAAGACATTAAGAAGACATCCGAAACAATGCAGGTCATTCCAGACCAGAGATGGCCATCACCGGCCATCCCGAAAGCAGTTTAAATATAATAACTACCCCGCTGTGCTATAAGCCCGCCAAAAGTTAAACAAAAACTAACCTTGATTTGGCGGGAGATAAAGTCTTCTCCTGAGAAGTATAATTGGGGAACCCGGGGAAGCCATCGGAGCCATCGCAGCGATTAGCCATCAGCAGAGAAAATGGTCATCGTAGTGCTATCATCGTATTGGTGGCATCATCGCTTGAAGAAGAAGAAGAAGGTGATTCAAGTCTGCATCTCGCCCCGGGGTAACCATCGGGAGATCGTCGACAAACCCTGGGCCGTTTGATGAGACAAAACTACGGAAGAAACCTATATGAAAGCCAGCTAGAGGTTTCCAACCGTGGTCAAGCAGATGGCCTCTTCCCCCACATTGACATCCAGGCCCACTGAGATCCAGCCTGTCCGTGACCTTCACCTCGAGGAAGAGAAGGCGTGTCGCAGCTCGCAGCCCGCAGCGCTGACCACGAGGAGACAGGACGCCTGAAAGGATCAAAACGCAGACCTGTTTCAAAAACTTGCAATTCCTAGTTGGATTGGTGAGCATGTTTCTGGCCCTACATAATCAGATCTAGATAGGTTTAAGGGGATGGGCATTTTGGGTATAATTAACATGGGTTGTTGTCCCTCGATGCTCCGTGTGTTTCCCCATTTCATGATGACTTTTGTAAAGTATAATATGCCTGTATCTATTTTAGCTAGTACTGTATTGTTATGATTTGTTTTTCCCTCCCATGTACCCTCTTATTTGCTTGCATTTGATTTGTTTTTCCTTAGGCAATAAAATTTCATTTCGTTTCATTAAACTTGGTCTATAAGAGTATTCTCTCATTGGAGTTCCTGCGCTTAAGTCCAGTGTCTAGAACCTAAGGGGTGAGTGGGTCGAACCACTCAAGGTTTTACTGTGCAAAAGAGAGAGCGAGGCCTCTGGCGAGAGAAACCTCTGCGACCTCAGAGAGAAAACCCCTTACAACTCGCAGAATGATGCACTCTCAGATTGATACACTCTCAGATTGGTGCACTCTCAGATTGGTGCACTCTCAGATTGATAAATTTTCAGATTGAAACACTCTCAGATTGATAAACTCTCAGATTAATAAACTCGCAGATTAATACCCTCTCAGATTGGTGCACTCACAGATTGTTACAATCTCAGATTGGTGCACTCTCAGATGGGAGAATTCTCAGTTTGATACACTCTCAGATTGGTGCACTCTCAGGTTGATAAATTCTCAGATTGGTGCAGTCTCAGATTGGTACACTCTCAGATTGGTGCACTCTCTCATTGATAAAGTCTCAGCTTGATACACTCTCAGATTGGTGCCCTCTCAGATTGATACTCACTCAGATTGATAAACTCTCAGATTGCTTCACTCTCAGATTAATAAATTCTCAGATTAATAAACTCACAGATTAATACCCTCTCAGATTGGTGCCCTCTCAGATTGATACACTCTCAGATTGCTACACTCTCTGATTGGTGCACACATAGATTGGTGCAATCTCAGATTGATACATTCTCAGATTGGTGCACACACAGATTGCTGCACTCACAGATTGGTGCACTCTCAAATTGGTGTAATCCCAGATTGACACACTCTCGGATTGATACACTCTCAGATTGATACACTTTCAGATTGGTACACTCTCAGATTGGTGCACTCTCAGATTGGTGCAGTCTCAGATTGATACACTCTCAAATTGGTGCACTCTCAGATTGGTGCACATTCAGATTGCTAAACTCTCAGATTGATACACTCTCAGATTGATACACTCTCAGATTGGTACACTCTCAGATTGGTGCACTCTCAGATTGGTGCAGTCTCAGATTGATACACTCTCAGATTGGTGCACTCTCAGATTGGTGCACATTCAGATTGCTAAACTCTCAGATTGATACACTCTCAGATGGATAAACTCTTAGATTGGTGTTCTCTCAGATTGCTACACTCTCCACTTGTCAGTCTCTCAGATTGATACACTCTCCTGTTGGTGCACTCTCAGATTGACACTCTCAGATTGACACACTCAGATTGATGCACACTCAGGTTGATAAACTCTAAGTTTGACAAACTTTCATATTGTTTCACTCTCAGTTTGGTGCACACATGGATTGGTGAATTCTCAGTTTGATACACTTTCAGATTGCTGCACTTCCAGATTTGTGTACACTCAGATTGGTGCACGCTCAGATTTGTGCACACTCATTTTGTTAAATTCTAAGTTTGATACACTCTCAGATTGGTGCATTCTCAAATTGGTGCACACTCACATTGGTGCCCTCCCAGATTGAAAAACTCTCAGATTGATACACTCTCAGATTGGTGCCCTCTCAGATTGAAAAACTCTCAGATTGATACACTCTCAGATTGGTGCCCTCTCAGATTGATACACTCACAGATTGATGCACTCTCAGATTGATAAACTCAAACATTGATATACTCTCAGATTGATACACACTCAGATTGATAAACTCTGAGATTGGTACACTTTCAGATTGGTGCACACTCAGATTGGTAAACTCTCAGATTGATACACTCTCAGATTGGTGCCCTCTCAGATTAATAAACTTTCAGATTGATACAGTCTCAGATTGGTGCCCTCTCAGATTAATAAACTTTCAGATTGATACACTCTCAGATTGATACGGTGTCAGATTGGTGCACTCTCAGATTGATAAACTCTCAGATTGGTGCAGATACATTGATAAACTCTCAGGTTGATAAACTTTCATATTGTTCCGCTCTCAGTTTGGTGCACACACAGATTGGTGAATTTCCAGTTTGATACACTCTCAGATTGGTGCACACTCAGACTGTTGCACACTCAGATTGTAAACTCTCAGATTGATGCACTCTCAGATTGGTGCCCACTCAGATTGATACACTCTCAGATTGATATACTCTCAGATTGGTGCACTCTCAGATTGGTTCACTCTCACATTGTTGCACTCTCAGACTGGTGCACTCTCAGACTGGTGCACTCTCAGACTGGTGCACTCTCAGATTGATGCACTCTCAGATTGGTGCATTCTCAGATTGGTTCACTCTCACATTGGTGCCCTCTCAGGTTGATAAACTCCCAGACAGGTGCACTCTCAGATTGATACTCTCTCAGATTGATACACTCTCAGATTGATGCACTGTCAGATTAGTGCACTCTCAGATTGATAAACTCAAACATTGATATACTCTCAGATTGGTAGACACTCAGATTGATAAACTCTCAGATTGATAAACTCTGAGATTGGTTCACTGTCAGATTGATAAACTCTCAGATTGGTGCACTCTCAGATTGGTACACACTCAGATTAATACACTCTCAGATTGGTGCAATCTCAGATTGGTACACACTCAGATTAATACACTCTCAGATTGGTGCAATCTCAGATTGGTACAATCTAAGATTAATATACTTTCAGATTGTTGCACTCTCAGATTGGTACACTCTAAGATTAATACACACTCAGATTGGTGCATTCTCAGATTGAAATACTCTCAGATTGATAAACTCTGAGATTTGTTCACTGTCAGATTGATAAACTCTCAGATTGGTGCACACTGAGACTGGTGCACACTCAGATTGATATGCACTCAGAATGATACACTCTCAGATTGATACATTCTCAGATTGGTGCACTCTCAGATTGGTGCATTCTTAGATTGATAACCTCTCAGATTGATAAATTCTCAGATTGGTGCATACTCAGGTTGTAAACTCTCAGATTGACAAACTCTCAGATTGCAGCACCCTCAGATTGATACGCTCGCAGATTGGTGCACTGTCAGACTGATAAACTCTTAGTTTGGTGTACTCTCACATTGCTACCTTCTCCACCTGTCAGTCTCTCAGATTGATACACTTTCCTATTGGTGCACTCTCAGATTGACACACTCAGATTGGTGCACATTCAGCTTGATAAACTCTAAGATTGACAGACTTTCATATTGTTGCACACTCAGTTTGGTGCATGCATGGAGTGGTGAATTCTCAGTTTGATACACTCTCAGACTGGTGCGTTCTCAGATTGGTTCACTCTCACATTGGTGCACTCTCAGATTGATACACCCTCAGATTGATACTCTCTCAGATTGGTGCTCTCTCACATTGATACTCTCTCAGATTGATACACTCTCAGATTGATATGCCTTCAGATTGATACAATCTCAGATTGATACACTCTCAGATTGATACACTCTCAGATTGATACACTCTCAGATTGATAAGCTCTGAGATTGATAAACTCTAATTTGATACAGTCTCAGATTGATACACTCTCACATTGATAAACTCAAACATTTATATACTCTCAGATTGATACACACTCAGATTGATACACTTTCAGATTGATACACAATCAGATTGATAAACTCTCAGGTGGATAAACTCGCCGATTGGTGCACTCTCAGATTGATACACTCTCACATTGATTCGTTCTCAGATTGCTTCACTCTGTAAGGTTTTGCAAGAATTTCAAAAATCTCTACAGCTCCAAAGACTTTTTTTTGATTAAATAAAACCTGGGTGGACTACCTTAAAAATCCAGGGCATCAAAAAAATGGCTGTCAGACCTCGTGTCAGGAGACAAAAGGACAGCCTGCTTGTGTGTCTGCAAAGGATTTGAAAAAAAACACCAGCCTGTGCGAAATGCATGAAGTACTTGAGACTGTCAATCAACTGTAGTTCAGGAAGTTTCAAACCGCAGGACAATGGTGTTGTTTGTTTACAGAACCCTCTACAATGTTGAGAAAGGCTTAAGTACTTAAAGCTGTCAATCAATTGCGGTTGGACTGACAATGGGTTTGTTTACAAACCACTTAGTGCTATTGACTATTCGTTTGTCCAGCACTTGAGATATCAGTAAGACATTTAAACTGAGTGAATACCAGTTTAAACGAATGGGGAATACATTCAACCCATCACAGTTAATGGGGACAGATCGATTCCCTTTTGTATGGCTAGATACATCCGGATTTGTGCGCGAAGATTATGGCTCCCAATGGGTATAAAATAGCCTCTCAGGAAGCCATCTCTCTCTCTCTCTGCCGCCTCGCCTCCGTGCTCTGCCTACAGAAGAACAGCTCAGCAAGCCCGCCCAAAAGAAGTGGAATACCAGCACTTACTTTTAAATACTGGGGTATCTCTACTTCGGGGCAGTGAAGGATACAGACTGCAGGGGCACGCAGCAGGCGTTTCACTGGTGAGCATAGATTTTCTGGCCCATTACAAGGCAACTTAGATAGGTATTGGGGTGGGAATTAAGGGGAATTTTGTTATAATTGTAATTTTAGTCAATTTTCCCTCGTTGTGTCCGTTTTCTCCTCCCCATTAAGTAAAAAGTGCTGTATGAAGTAAAAGTGTGCTGCACAAGGTAAAAGTGCTGTATCAAGTAAAAGAGTGTTGTACTACACATAAGAGTGCTGTAGTAAGCACAAGTGTACTGTATTTGAGTAATAGTGCTGTATTTAGCATAGGTGTGTTGTATTGATTTATTTTCAATTTATTTCCTTTTATTTCAATAAATACTGGTCTTCTTTGCACCCAACCATGAGTCTCGTTTAGTCTACATCACTGCTAAATAAGTCCGGCGGTCAGAACCAGAAAAGGGGAGCGATTCGAAACCGCACAGGGCTCTGGAGCAGCTCAGATACTTCTGACTGGCCAGAGACTATAACCCCATTTATAACCCCATTTCTACAACTCTCAGATTGGTGGACTCTCAGATTGATACACTCTCACATTGATTCGTTCTCAGATTGGTTCACTCTCAGATTGGTGCACACTCAGATTGATACACTCTCAGATTGGTGCACTCTCAGATTGATACACTCTCAGATTGATAAACTCTCAGATTGGTGTACTGTCAGATTGATAAACTCTTAGGGGGAGAAATTGGGTAAGTAGCGCCACTTGTTAGCGCCTAAAGAGGCAGACAGTGGCTGTAGTGCCACTGGCTGCGCCTCCCGCGATATTGAGTTGGGGCGATAATGGTGGCGTTAGTCTTTTGCGCTGCGCCGCCACCGATGACATCATTGGTGTGCGCAGCGCCCCATTCGTGCCCCGTTCGCGATATTTGGTAGCGAACGCCGCAGTTGCACCGTTCGCTACCTGCACCCGGTTCACGGGGCCTTAACTTGCGCCGCTGCCGGCACAGTAAGGTGGAGGTGCGGGGCGGCCGCCTTTTTTGGCAGCCGCCTGCCAGCACCTCCGTCCCCGGCCTCCTAACCCCCCCCCCCCCCACGGCATTGCCGGCTGTTTCCAGAGAGCCCGGCACTTCTCCTTGGTGCCAGGCTCGTTTGCCAGCACTCGCAATTGGGGTTCGCGCTGTTGCAGGCACCTCCCCCTTAACAGTGGGAGGAAGGCCTGCAGTACCGCAACGTGCCGTGCTGCAGCGTGTGGCGCTGCGGCACATTGCACTGCAATATTCAGTTTCAGCACCCTAAGAGGGACGCGGAGTGCCTCGAGCCTCGCCCCGTGTCCCTCGAGGGGCAATGAAACGGAATATCGGACGATCGCTGAAGCCGCGAACGCTGCGCTAAATCCTGCGCTCAGGCGACTTTTGCGCCACTTTGGCGCCCCAACCCAATTTCTAGGCCTTAGTCTTACACTCTCACATTGGTGAACTCTCAGATTGATAAACTCTCAGATTGATACACTCTCAGATTGATTCGTTCTCAGATTGGTTCACTCTCGGATTGGTGCACACTCAGATTGATACATCCTCAGATTGATTACCTCTCAGATTGATGCACTGTCAGATTGATAAACTCTCACATTGATGAACTCCCATTGATAAACTCAACGATTGATACAATCTCAGATTGCAGCACTCTCAGATTGATACACTCTCAGATTGGTACATTCTAAAATGAATACTCTCTGAGATTGGTGCATTTTCAAATTAATGCACTCTCAGATTGGTGCACACTCAGATTGATAAACTCTCAGATTGATAAACTCTCAGATTGATAAACTCTAATTTGATACACTCTCAGTTTAATACACTCTCAGATTCGTGCACACTCAGACTGATGCACTCCTAGATTGGTGCACTCTCAGATTAATGCACACTTAGTTTGGTGCACTCTCAGATTGGAGCACTCTCAGATTTATGCACTCTCAATTTGGTACAATCTAAAATTAATACACTCTCAGATTGATGCACATTCAGATTGATACACTCAGATTGGTACAGTCTAAGATTAATACACTCTCAGATTGATACACTCTCAGATTGGTCCACTGTCTGATTGACACACTCTCAGTTTGGTGCAATCTCAGATTGATACACTCTCAGCATGTCACACTCTAAGATTAATACACTTGCAGATTGATAAACACAAACATTGATACACTCAAATTGATACACACTCTGATACACTCTCTGATTTGTATACTCTCAGACTGATACACTCTCAGATTGATTCGTACTCAATTGGTTCACTCACAGATTGATACACTCTCAGATTGGTGCAAACTCAGATTGGTGCATACTCAGACTGGTGCACACTCAGATTGATACGCTCTCAGGATGATACACTCTCAGATTGATACACTCACAGATTGGTGCACTCTCAGAGTGGTGCACACTCAGATTGTAAACTCTCAGATTGATACACTCTTGGATTGGTGCACACTCAGATTGATAAACTCTCAGACTGCAGCACTCTCAGATTGATACACTCTCAGATTGGTTCACTCTAAGATTAATACACTCTCAGATTATTGGACTCCCAGATTGATACACTCTCAGATTGGAGCACTCTCAGTTTGGTGGACTCTCAGATTGTTGCACTCTCAGATTGGTGCAGTCTCAGATTGATAAATATTCAGATTGATACACTCTCAGGTTGCTGCTCTCTCAGATTAATAAACTCTCAAGTTAATAAACTCTCAGATTGGTGCACTCTCAGATTGGTACACTCTCAGATTAATAAACTCTCAGATTAATACCTGCTCAGATTGGTGCACTCACAGGCTGTTACACTCTCAGAATGGTGCACTCTCAGATTGATACACTCTCAGATTGATATGTTCTCAGATTGATACACTCTCAGGTTGTTACACTCTCAGATTGCTGAACTCTCAGATTGACACACTCTCAGACTGGTGCACTCTCAGATTGATGCACTCTCAGATTGATACATTTTCAGATTGAAACACTCTCAGATTGATAAACTCTCAGATTAATAAACTCTCAGATTAATACCCTCTCAGATTGGTGCACTCACAGACTGTTACACTCTCAGATTGGTACATTCTAAGATTAATAAACCCTCAAATTGGTGCACACTCAGTTTGATACACTCTTAGATTGGCGCACATTCAGATTGATACACTCACAGATTGATACACTCTCAGATTGATACACTCTCAGATTGTTTGACTCCCAGATTGATTCACTCTCAGATTGATACACATTCAGATTGATAAACTCTGAGGTGTATAAACTCTCAGATTGGTTCTCTCTCAGATTGATATTCTCTCAGATTGATACACTCTCAGATTGGTGCACTTTCAGATTGATACACTCTCACATAGGTGAACACTCAGATTGATACACTCTCAGATTGGTGATTCTCAGATTGGTGCTCTCTCAGATTGATATACTCTCAGATTGATACACTCTCAGATTGGTGCACTTTGAAACACTCTCACATAGGTGCACTCAGATTGATAAACTCTCAGATTGGTGCACTCTCAGATTGGTGCACCCTCAGATTGATACACTCTCAGACTGGTGCACTCTCAGATTCATGCACTCACAGCATGGTGCACTCTCAGATTGGTGCACTCTCAGATTGGTACACTCTAAGGTTAATACACCCTCAGATTGGTGCACACTCAAGTTTATACTCTTAGGCAGTCCCTTGGAACCGAGGATGACTTGCTTCCACATTAAAAATGAGTTCGCAGGTGACTGATTAGTCCAATGCGGGACCTACAGTCTCTGTCACAGGTGGGGCAGATGGTGGTTGAAGGGGTGGGTGGGTGGGGTGATTGGGTTGACGTGCACTCCTTGCGCTGCCTGCACTTGGCTTCCGCTTGCTCCCGGCGAAGAGACTGGAGGTGTTCGGCGCCTTCCCGGATGCTTCTCCTCCACTTTGTGCGGTCTTAGGCTAGGGATTCCCAGGTGTCAGTGGGGATGTTACACTTTTTCAAGGAGGCTTTGAGGGTGTCCTTGAAGCATTTCCTCTGCCCACCTGTGGCTCTCTTGCCGTGCCGGAGCTCCGAGTGGAGCGCTTGTTTTGGGAGTCTCATATCGGGCATGTGGACAATGTGACCCGTCCATCAGAGCTGATTGAGTGTGGTCAAAGCTTCGAAGCTGGGGATGTTGGCCTGAGCAAGAACACGGACGTTGGTGCACCTATCCTGCCAATGGATTTGCAGGATCTTGCGAAGGCAGCATTGGTGGTACCTCTCCAGTGCTTTGAGGTGCCTGCTGTACATGGTCCATGCCTCTGAGGCATATAGCAGGGCTGGTATCACTGCTGCCCTGTAGACCATGAGGTTAGTGTCAGGTTTGAGGTCCTGGTCTTCAAACACTCTTTTCCTCAGGCGACCGAAGGCTGCACTGGCGCACTGAAAATGGTGTTGGACTTTGTCGTCGACGTCTGCCCTTGTTGACAGTAGGCTTCTCAGGTATGGAAAGTGGTCCATGTTGTCCAAGGCCTTGTCGTGGATTTTGATAATCAGGGGGCAGCACTGTGTGGCAGGGGTAGGTTGGTAGAGGGCCTTTGTCTTACGGATGTTTAGTGTAAGGCCTATGCTCTCGTACGCTTCGGTGAATGTGTTGATGATGGTTTGGAGTTCGACCTCCAAGTGAGCGCAGACGGAAGCATCGTCTGCATACTGTAATTCGATGACAGAGGATGGGACAACCTTGGATCTGGACTGGAGGTGATGGAGGTTGAACAGTTTCCCGTTTGCTTTGTAAATTAGCTCCACTCCAGTGGGGAGCTTACTGAGGGTGAGATGGAGCATTGCAGCAAGGAAGATCGAGAAGAGCATTGGTGCGATGACACAGCCTTGCTGGACCCCGGTTCATATGTGAATTGGGTCTGTGGTGGAACCGTTGGTCAGGATCACGGCTTGCATGTCGTCGTGAAGCAGGCGGAGGATAGTGACAAACTTTTGAGGGCAGCCAAATTTGATAAGGACACTCCATAATCCCTCATGGTTGACAGTGTCGAAGGCATTTGTGAGATCAAAGGAGGCCATGTACAGTGGTTGGTGCTGTTCCCTGCATTTCTCTTGTAATTGACGTGCGGTGAAGATCATGTCCATTGTGTCCCTTAGTGGGTGGAATCCGCATTGTGACTCTGGGAGGAGCTCTTTAGCCACTGGGAGAAGGCGATTGAGGAGGATTCTGGTGTTGACTTTACCTGTGGCAGATAGCAGGGAAACTCCTCTGTAATTACTGCAATCGGACTTGTCACCTTTCTTGAAGATGGTCACAATTACGGCATCTCTGAGATCCCCTGGCATGCTCTCCTCCTTCCAGATAACAGAAATTAGTTCATGAATTCGCGCCAGTAGTGCTTCTCTACCAGATTGATACACTCTTAGATTGGTATACTCTAAGATTAATATACTCTCAGATTGGTGCACGCTCAGATTGATACACTCTCAGATTGGTGCACTCTCAGAATGCTAAACTCAAAGATTGATACACTCTCCAATTGTTGCACTCTCAGATTGATACACTCTCAGATTGATACACTCTCAGATTGATACACTCTCAGACTCGTGCACTCACAGCATGGTGCACTCTCAGATTGGTACACTCTCAGATAGGTACACTCTAAGATTAATACACACTCAGCTTGGTGCACATTCAGATTGATACACTCTCAGATTTTTGGACTCCCAGATTGATACACTCTCAGATTGATACACTCTAAGGTGTATATACTGTCACTTTGGTGCACTCTCAGATTGATAAACTCTCAGATTGATGTACACTGAGATTGATACACTCTCAGATTGGTACAATGTAAGATGAAAACATGCTCAGATTCATAAAGTCTCAGATTGGATCTCTCTCAGATTGATGCACTCACAGATTGATACACTCTCAGATTGATACACACTCAGTTTGATACACTCTCAGATTGGTACACTATAAGACTAATACACTCTCAGATTGTTGGACTCCCAGATTGATACACTCTCAGGTTGATACGCACTCCAATTGATAAACTCTAAGGTGTATAAACTCTCACATTGGTGCACTCTCAGATTGAAAAACTCTCAACTTGATGTACACTCAGATTGATACACTCTCAGATTGATACACACTCAGTTTGATACACTCTCAGATTGATAAACTCTCAGATTGATACACTCTCAGATTGATGCACTCCCAGATTGATACACACTAAGGTGCATACATTCTCAGATGGGTGCACTCTCAGATTAAAGCACTCTCAGATTGATACACTCTCAGATTGGTGCACTCTCAGATTAATGCACTCTCAGATTGATACACTCTCAGATTAGTGCACTCTCAGATTGGTGTTCTCTCAGATTGATAACCTCGCAGATTGGCGCACTTTCAGTTTGTTAAACACTCAGATTGATAAATTCTCAGATTGGTGGACTGTCAGACTGATAATCTCTCAGTCTTACAATCTCACATTGGTGCACTCTCAGATTGATATATGCTCAGATTTGTGCACTCGCAGATTGAAACAATCTCAGATTGACACACTCTCAGATTGATGCACTCTCAGATTGGTACACTCTCAGGTTGATGCACTCTCAGATTGATATATTCACAGATTGGTGCACTCTCAGATTAATATTCTCTCAGATTGATACACTCTCAGATTGGTGCACTCTCAGGTTGGTGCACTCTCAGAATGATAGACTGAAACATTGATATACTCTCAGATTGATACACACTCAGATTGATAATCTCTCAGATTGATAAACTCGCTGATTGGTGCACTCTCAGATTGATAAACTCTCAGACTGGTGCAGTCTCAGATTGGTGCACTCTGAGAGTCTTACACTCTCACATTGGTGAACTCTCTGATTGATAAACTCACAGATTGATACACTCTCAGCTTGGTACACTCTCAGATTGATAAACTCTCAGACTGGTGCAGTCTCAGATTGGTGCACTCTCAGATTCTTACAATCTCACATTGGTGAACTCTCAGATTGATATACTCAAAGATTGATACAATCTCAAATTGGTGCACTCTCAGATTAATACACTCTCAGACTGGTACACTCTAAGATTGATAAACTCAAAGTTTGATAAACTCAAACATTGATACCCACTCAGATTGATATACTCTCAGATTGGTGCACTCTCTCATTAATACACTCAGATTGGTGCACTCTCAGATTGATACACTCTCAGATTCACACACTCTCAGATTCATAAACTCAAACATTGATATACTCTCAGATTGATACACACTCAGATTGATAAACTCTCAGCTTGGTACACTCTCAGATTGATACACTCTCAGAGTCGTACAATCTCACATTAGTGAACTCTCAGATTAATATCCTCAAAGATTGATACAATCTCAGATTGGTGCACTCTCAGATTGATACACTCTCAGATTGATACAATCTCAGATTGGTACATTCTAAGATTAATGCACTCTCAGTTTGGTGTACTCAAAGATTGATAAACTCTCAGATTGATAAACCCTCAAAGTCTTACAATCTCACATTGGTGAACTCTCAGATTGATACACTCTCAGATTGATACAATCTCAGATTGGTACACTCTCAGATTGGTGCACTCACAGATTGATATACGCTCAGATTGGTGCACACTCAGATTGATGCACTCTCAGATTGATAAACTCCCAGATTGGTAGACTCTCAGATTGGTGCACTCTCAGATTGGTACAGTCTAAGATTAATGCACTCTCAGATTGGTGCACTCAAACATTGATAAATTCTCAGATTGATAAACTCTTACAATCTCACATTGGTGAACTCTTAGATTGATACACTCTCAGATTGATATACGCTAAAATTCGTGCACTCTCAGATTGATGCACTCTCAGATTGGTGCACTCTGAGATTGGTGCACTCTCAGATTAGTGTACTCTCAGATTGATACACTCTCAGATTGCTGCACTCTCAGATTGATGCACTCTCAGATTGATAAACTCCCAGATTGGTAGACTCTCAGACTGGTACACTCTCAGATTGGTGCACTTTCATATTGATACATTCTCAGATTGATAAACTCAAACACTGATATACTCTCAGATTGATACACTCTCAGATTGATAAACTCTCAAATTGGTGCAGTCTCAGATTGGTGCACTCTCAGATTGGTGCACTCTCAGAGTCTTACACTCTCACATTGTTGAACTCTCTGATTGATAAACTCAAAGATTGATACAATCTCAGATTGGTGCACTCTCAGATTGATACACTCTCAGATTGGTGCACTCTCAGATTGATAATCTCTCAGATTGGTAAACTCTAAGATAAATAGGTTCTCAGTTTGCTACAATCTAAGATTAGTACATTCTCAGACTGTTGCACATTCAGATTGGTGCACTCTCAGCTTGGTACACTCTAAGATTAATGCACTCTCAGATTGGTGCACTCAATGATTAATAAACTCTCAGCCTGATAAACTCTCAGCTTGGTGCACTGTCAGACTGATAAACTCTCAGGGGGGGAAATTCAGTTGTTTGCGGCACCTGTTAGCGCCTTAAGAGGGCGATAAGTGGGGCGCGAGGTTGCTAGCGCCCGGGCACAGTGAGACCTGCGCCTCTCGCGAAATTGAGCGGGCATTTAGCGGTGGCGCAAAACCGCAATGCCCGCTCAGCTGCACGCGCAGCTCCTGACGTCATTTAATGGTGCAACGCCCTTGGGGCGCCCCGAACCGGAAATTCAGTGGCACCCCCCTCCTTTCCGCCTAGCGCTCCCAGCGACTGGGTGACTGGAACGGTTCCCAGTCGCTGTGGGGCTGGGGGGGGCGCTATTTAAAGGGGGCTCTTCCTGGCTTCTTTGTGGTAGCCATTTTTGGACCACTCCTTCTGTGAGAGAGAGAGAGCTTTGCAGAGAGACAAAGGGAGAGAGCTTTCTGCATTGAGTCAGCGCTCGCAGAGGTACTTTTGGCTTGGGCCCAGAACTTTGTAGTTGGTTTGCTTTTTCACTGGCATAACCTTGAGTGGCCACATACTATGGGGGCTGCAATGGGTGGAAACGTTGGGCTTCTCCATTACATTGAGAGGGCTCAGAGACGCCGAGAGAGAGTGCCAATCATGGCCAGACGGAGGAGGGCCAACAGGCGTCGGCACACAAGACCTTACTGTCCCAGGGTTTTTCGCCAACAGTTCTCATACCTCAACATGTCTGAGGAGCAGTGTTTTTGGAGGCTGCGATTCAGCAGGGAGGTGGTCACTGAGCTCTGCCACCTGCTTCAGCCAGATCTGCAACCTCAACTGAGGAGCAGGATGTCTCTGTCGGTGGCAGTGAAGGTCACAGTGGCTCTCAACTTCTATGCCACCGGCTCCTTCCAATCCGTTACTTGGGACATTGCCAATATCTCCCAGTTCGCGGTGCATTGCTGCATCCGTCAAGTCATGAATGCCCTCTTTAAAAGGAGACGTCAGTACATTTCCTTCCCCATGACCCTGGACAAGCAGCAAGAGCGTGCAATGGGATTTGCAAGAATAGCGGGCTTCCCCATGGTCCAGGGTGCCATTGACTGCACGCATGTGGCTTTGTGGGCGCCGCAAGAGAATGCCGAGGATTACCGCAACCGGAAGGGGTTCCATTCGTTGAACATCCAGTTGGTGTGTGACTACAGACAGCTGATACTCGCTGTCAATGCCCGCTTTCCAGGCAGCAGCCACGATGCCTTCATCCTGCGCCAGACTTCTGTGGCAGACCTTTTCAAAGCCCCGGCTCAACCAGGAGGCTGGCTTCTCGGGGACAAGGGCTATCCTCTGTGCACCTGGCTGATGACCCTGCTCCGTGCGCCCAGCACCCCTGCTGAAGAACGCTACAATGAGAGCCATCAAGCGACCAGGAACATCACCAAGCACACAATCAGCATGCTCAAGCAACGGTTCCGCTGTCTGGACCATTCCGGGGGAGTCCTTCAGTACTCACCTGAGTGAGTCTCCCATTTCATTGTAGTGTGCTGCATGCTGCATAACCTGGCAATCCTCAAATCCTCAGGACTCAGCCACTGCCAGCAGACATTGGAGCACCAGCAGAGGAGGAGGAGGAGGAGGAGGAGGAGGAGCACCAAGACGGGAGGGAGGCACAAAGTGCAAGGGCCGTCCGTCAGCGGCTTATTGCAAGTTGGTTCTAGGCGCCCGCTGAGGGAATGGCTTCTGCCATTGAAAGAACATGAATGGAACCATTCCGCAACCCCTAAGCCAGTCAAGGCAACAAATCGTTCAAAGAGCAAACATGCACATTCTGAACAAAGACACATCTTTATTTAACAAACTGTGTGCCCTTCCCGCATGACAAAGTAATAGAGAGAAACCCCCAAAAAAGCAGTCAGACACATAACTGGCTCTCACAACCTGGAGACAATGAACAAAAGAGTAACCAAAAAATACCAGGATCCTCGGCCTTCAATAAAACATTTAACAGTATTTTGCCACACCTCCTACTTTTTGCCCTTCGAGGGTTATCTGCTTCACTTGCGAGATTCGCCCCTTCCCACCCTGCAGCTCCTCCGCAATGGGACCCCAGTGGCTGCAGCAAGGCTGGGGGAAGGCTGCTGAGTGTCAGAAACTGAGTCGGCAGATGCCCTTGAGGGACGGCCTGGACCAGCTCTGGGCCTGGAGGGCCCGGTTGCTGACTGCTCCAACTCTGCATGGGTGGCAGCAGTCTGTCCTACAGGTGGTGGCAGCTGCAGTTGAGAAGTGACAGTGTTGGCAGCAGGAATGCTGCCATCCTGACAGAGGACAGCAACTCCCTGGTCGGACGACACACTGGCACTCCCATGGGGCAGCACTGCAGCATGCGGAGCAATCTGCTGAAGCACAGACTGCTGGCCTGTTGCGGCGCGGCGAGGGCCCCGGCGATTCGTGCCCGATCCAGCGAGAGTGGCAGCAGTCAGTGCTCGTGTGGCTTCAATCTGCATCTGCATCAGACCAGCCACTGACTGCATTACACCACTAAGCACTTGCATGGAAGCCGCCTGTGCTGTCTGTGCTGCGCCAAAGTCCTGGAGACTCCTTGCCTGTGCTGCGCTGCAGTCCTGCAGACTCCTTGCCTGTGCTGCGCCGAAGTCCTGGACACTCCTTGCCAGTGACTCAATGGATTCGGGCATCCTTGCCACTGCAGCCATGAGCTCAGTGTGCCTGTGCTCCGCCTGGGCGCTCATTTCAGCGAGGAGGCACACCTCTTCTTCGCTCACTGTAGCAGGACTCGAGGCCAGACTCTCCCTCCGGGGAGAACGCCACCGAGCTTCCCTAACCCCCCGCGTTGCTGCAGCCTGCTGGGCCCCGGAGCTTCACCCTCCTCAGACCATTCTCCCCTGCTCCCCTCCAGGGAAGACGTGTCCCCATTATGGCCATGGGCTGCCTCGGCTGAGGGTGGCACTGATGGTCCTGCTTCCTCCTCCTCGTCGCCTTCAGAGTCACTCACAGTGGCAGCTTGAGGGCCCGCTTCCTCACCTGGTGAATCAGCATCTGAAAGCAGGGAGGTACAAGAGTGGCTTTAGCGTGAGGACAGGGCGGCAGTGAGGGAGGCATGAGTGCTGCAATGTACTGTATTGGTTCGATAGTGGCAAAGGATGCTGGTGTGAGGCACAAGTGGAAGGAGAGAGTTCAAAAAGGTGATCAATTTACCATTGCTGTCCAGAACGGGGTCGGCATCTCCAGTGGCAACGGGGCCAATCATCCGGCCTGCCATAATCCGCTGGACTCGCTGCTCCAGATCGATGAGGGCTTGAAGGTGAGGCCGGCCTCCCCCGGTCCATTGCTGCTGCCTCCTGTTATGGGCCAGCTTGCCCTGCAAGAGAAAGGATGGGCTCTGAGTACAGTGTGAGTCCCTGATCTTGGCTGCACTGCCTCCCATGGTGGAATAGCCCTTACAGTGTGAAGCCCTGATCTTGGCTGCACTGCTTCCCATGGTGGAATAGCCCATACAGTGTGAAGCCCTGATCTTGGCTGCACTGCCTCTCATGGTGGAATAGCCCTTAAAGTGTGTAAAGTGCTGAATGTGTGTGTGAGTTTCATGAAAGGCCCATAGGTGTTGGATGAGGGCTGGGCATTGGGGCTTTCAGGACCCTTTGGCCATAAAGTGAGGTGGACATGCAGGGATCAAGAGGATACTGAAAAGGGTACTCACCCTGACGACCCGAGTGAGGTCGTTGAACTTCTTCCTGCATTGCACAGGGGTCCTAGGCACCATGCTGCTGGAGGTCACTCTGTGAGCCACCTCCCTCCAAGCTTTGCGATAGTCGTTGGGCAGCGGCCTCCTGCCACTGTCGGGGAACAGGATAGATCGCCTGCGCTCCACCGCGCCAACCAGAACCTGCAAGGCCCCCTCACTGAACCACTGCGCTCGCTCCCTGGCCTTCTCCATGGTCCTAGGCATTAGAATGTGGCAGCAGGTCTGTCCAGGCCGAGAATCAGGGCTCCGATGCGCAGGGTGTGGCGCAATCCAAGATCGAACCTCCCCTTTAAGAGCTGACCGGCGCCAGCGTGTCTGCGTGCAATTGCTAACTGGCCGCACCTGCACTGCGCCCGCCCTCGGTGGTAGCGCCTCGCTTCTCTGGCTTAGCATCTTAAGACAGCCGTGCAGTGCCTGTTTTAGTGCTCCAAGCACATTCTGGGACAAAGCAGGTCAATTTAGCAGTAGGTGGCGATAATTTGCGCCGGGCGCTAAATTTCGCGCCCGCTCGAGTATTACGCCCCAAACGTGGCGATACTGAATTTCTCCCCCTCAGATTGATAAACTCTCAGATTGGTGCACTCTCAGAGTCTTACACTCTCACATTGGTGAACTCTCTGATTGATAAACTCAAAGATTGATACAATCTCAGACTGGTGCACTCAGATTGGTACACTCTCAGATTGGTAAACTCTAAGATAAATAGATTCTCAGTTTGCTACAATCTAAGATCAGTAAATTCTCAGATTGTTGCACATTCAGGTTGATGCACTCTCAGATTGGTGCATTCAAAGATTGGTACACTCTCAGATTGATGCACTCTCAGATTGATAAACTCCCAGATTGGTACACTCTCAGATTGGTACACTGTCAGATTGGTACACTCTAAGATTAAAGCACTCCAGATTGGTGCACTCAAAGATTGATAAAATCATTGATAAACTCTCAAAGTCTTCCAATCTCACATTGGTGCACTCTCAGATTGAAATACGCTCAGATTTGTGCACTCTCAGATTGTTACACTCTCAGATTGGTACAAACTCAGATTGTTACACTCTCAGATTGATACACTCTCAGATTGATACACTCTCAGATTGATGCACTCTCAGATTGATACACTCTCAGATTGGCGCACTCTCAGATTGAAATACGCTCAGATTGATACACTCTCAGATTGGTGCACTCTCAGATTGGTGCATTCTCAGATTGGTACACTCTCAAATTGATATACTCTCAGATTGATACACACTCAGATTGATAAACTCTCAGATTGATAAACTCCCTGATTGGTGCACTCTCAAATTGATAAATTCTCAGATTGGTGCAGTCTCAGAATGACAAATTCAAACTTTGATATACTCTCAGATTGATAAACTCAAAGATTGATGCACTCTCAGATTGGTGCACACACAGATTGGTGCACACACAGATTGATAAATTTTCAGACTGATACACTCTCAGGTTGATAAATTTTCAGATTGATACACTCTCAGGTTGATACACGTTCAGATTGATACACTCTCAGATTGGTACACTCTCAGATTGATGCACTCTCATATTGATACACGCTCAGATTGGTACACTCTCAGATTGATGCACTCTCAGATTGATACACTCTCAGATTGGTGCACTCTCAGATTGAAATATGCTCACATTCGTGCACTCTCAGATTGATACACTCTCAGATTCGTGCACTCTCAGATTAATGCACTCTCAGATTGATACACTCTCAGATTGGTGCACTCTCATATTAATGCACTCTCAGATTGATGCACTCTCAGATTGGTGCACTCTCAGATTGGTGCACTCTCAGATTGGTACACTCTCAGATTGGTGTAGGGTTTCGCAAGAATTTCGAAAATCTCTACAGCTCCAAAGATTTATTTTTTGACTAAAGAAAACCTGGGTAGAATATACCTTTAAAAATCCAGGGAGCAAAATGGCTGTCAGACCTCGTGGCCGGAAGGAAAAGGGCAGTCTGTGTGTGTGTGTGTGGAAAGGAAAATCAAAGATGGCTGTCTGACCTCGTGGCAAAAGACACAACACAGCCTGTGTGCATGTGGAAAGGAAAATCAAAGATGGCTGACAAAGGATTTAAAGAAACCCAGCCTCTGAAGCAATGAGGTATTTAAACTGTCAATCAAATGTGGTTTGCGAAACTGCTGCAATGTTGACTCAAAAGATTAAGTGCTTGAGACTATCAACATGGACAAAGGAACTTTGTTTACACAAACGCTCTGCAATGTTGACTCAAAAGATTAAGCACTTGAGACTGCCAATCAATTGCGGTTGGGGGCAATGGATTTGTTTACACTACCCTCCAAGGACTGTTTACCCAGCAATTAAGGAAACATACATGTTTTTTTCAAACTGAGACAGCTTTATCTAAACCCATCACAATGAATGGGGATACCTTCAAAAACCCATCACAATGAATGGGGATTCATTCAAAAACGCATCACAATGAATGGGGATACATTCAAAAACCCATCACAATGAATGGGGATACATTCAAAAACCCATCACAATGAATGAGGATACATTCAAAAACCCATCACAATGAATGGGGATACATTCAAAAACCCATCACAATGAATGGGGATACATTCAAAAACCCATCACAATGAATGAGGATACATTCAAAAACCCATCACAATGAATGGGGATACATTCAAAAACCCATCACAATGAATGAGGATACATTCAAAAACCCATCACAATGAATGAGGATACATTCAAAAACCCATCACAATGAATGGGGATACATTCAAAAACCCATCACAATGAATGAGGATACATTCAAAAACCCATCACAATGAATGGGGACAGATCGATTCCCTTTTGTATAGCCCAGATACATCCAGATTTGGGTGCGAAGATTTTGGCTCCAAATGGGGTATAAAGATAGCTCCTCAGGACGCCATCTCTCTCTCTCTGCAGCCTCACCTCCGTGCCCTATCTACAACTCAGGAGCCCATCCAAGGGAGTGGAATACCAGCAGTTACTTTTAAACACTGGGGTATCTCCATTTCAGGGCGGTGAAGAATCTAAGACCGCAAGGGCACTGAGCAGGCATTCTTTGGTGAGCATAGATTTTCTGACCCATCACAAGGCAACTTAGATAGGTATTTAGGGGTGGGAATTAAGGGGAATTTTTGTTCAATTGTGATTTTAGTCAACTTTCCCTCATTGTGTCCATTTTCTCCTCCCCTATTAAGTAAGAGTGTTGTACTTAGCAAAGGTGCAGTAGTACGCAAAGTGTACTGTATTAAAGGTGTGCTGCACTAGTTAAAAGTGCTGTATTTAAGTAAAAGAGTGTTGTACTAAGCCAAAGAGCGCTGTAGTAAGTAAAAAGTGTACTGTGTTAAGTATAAGTGTTGTATTAAGCATAGGAGTGCTGTATTGATTATTTTCAATTTATTTCTTTTTATTCCAATAAATACTGGTCTGTTTTGCACCCAACCATGAGTCTCATTTTGTCTACATCGCTGCTGAATAAGGCCGGCAGTCAGAACCAGGAAAGGGGAGCGATTCGAAACTGCACGGGGCTCTGGAGCAGCTCAGAGACTTCTGACTGGCCAGAGGCAGTAACCCCAAACCCCCGATCAATCCTACATTGGGGCACTCTCAGATTAATGCACTCTCAGATTGATACACTCTCAGATTGGTGCACTCTCAGATTAAAGCACTCTCAGATTGATACACTCTCAGATTGGTGCACGCTCAGGTTGATACACTCTCAGATTGATAAACTCTCAGATTGATAAACTCCCTGATTGGTGCACACTCAAATTGATAAATTCTCAGATTGCTGCAGTCTCAGAATGATAAATTCAAACATTCATATACTCTCAGATTGATAAACTCAAAGTTTGATAAACTCAAAGACTGATGCACTCTCAGATTGGTGCACTCTCAGATTGGTGCACACACAGATTGGTGCAATCTCAGATTAATGAACTCTCAGATTGGTGCACTCTCAGATTGATATACTCTCAGGTTGGTGCACTCTCAGATTGGTGCACTCTCAGATTGGTGAACACTCAGATTGGTGAACACTCAGATTGTTACACTCTCAGATTAATACACTTTCAGATTGATGCACTCACAGATTGATACACTCTCAGACTGATACAAACTCAGATTGGTACACTCTCATATTGATGCACTCTCAGAATTATACACTCTCAGATTCGTGCACTCTCAGAATGATACACTCTCAGATTGGTGCACTCTCAGATTGGTACAATCTAAGATTAATAAACACTCAGATTGGTGCACTCTCAGATTGATACACTCTCAGATTGATACACTCTCAGATTCGTGCACTCTCAGAATGATACACTCTCAGATTGGTGCACTCTCAGATTAAAGAACTCTCAAATTGATACACTCTCAGATTGGTGCACTCTCTCATTAATACACTCTCAGATTGGTGCACTCTCAGATTGATACACTCTCAGATTGATAAACACAAACATTGATATACTCTCAGATTGATACACACTCAGATTGATAAACTCTCAGATTGATAAACTCTCAGATTGGTGCACTCTCAGATTGGTAAACTCTAAGATAAATAGATTCTCAATTTGCTATAATCTAAGATTAGTACATTCTCAGATTGGTGCACATTCAGATTGATACACTCTCAGATTGGTACACTCCCAGATTGACACACTCTCAGATTAATACTGTCTCAGATTGGTGCACTCTCAGATTAATATACTCTCAGATTGATACACTCTCAGAATGGTGCACTCTCAGATTAATGCACTCTCAGATTGATACACTCTCAGATTGGTGCACTCTCAGATTTATATACACTCAGATTGATACACTCTCAGATTAATACACTCTCAGATTAATGCACTCTCAGATTGGTGCTCTCTCAGATTCATATAATCTCAGATTGGTACACTCTCAGATTAATGCACTCTCAGATTGATACACTCTCAGATTGGTGCACTTTCACATTAATGCACTCTCAGATTGATACATTATCAGATTGGTGCACTCTCAGATTGATACACACTCAGATTAATACACTCTCAGATTGGTACACTCTCAGATTGGTGCACTCTCAGATTGGTGCACTCTCTGATTGATACACTCTCAGATTGGTGCACTCTCAGATTAATGCACTCTAAGATAGACACACACTCAGATTGGTGCACTTTCAGATTGATACACTCTCAGATTGGTGCACTCTCAGATTAATGCACTCTCAGATTGATACCCTCTCAGATTGGTGCACTCTCAGATTAATGCACTCTCAGATTGGTGCACTCTCAGATTGATATACTCAAAGATTGATTCAATCTCAGATTGGTGCACTCTCAGATTGATGCACTCTCAGATTGATAAACTCCCAGATTGATACACTCTCAGATTGTACACTCTCAGATTTGTACACTCTAAGATTAAAGCGCTCTCAGATTGGTGCACTCAATGATTGATAAACTCTCAGATTGATAAACTCTCAAAGTCTTACAGTCTCACATAGGTGAACTCTCAGATTGATACACTCTCAGATTCATATAATCTCAGCTTGGTGCACTCTCAGATTAATGCACTCTCAGATTGATACACTCTCAGATTGGTGCACTGTAACATTAATGCACTCTCAGATTGATACACTCTCAGATTGGTGCACTCTCAGATTAATGCACTCTCAGGTTGATACACTCTCAGATTGGTGCACTCTCAGATTAATGCACTCTCAAATTGTTACACTCTCAGATTGATACACTCTCAGATTAATGCACTCTCAGATTGATACACTCTCGGATTGGTGCACTCTCAGATTAATACAGACTCAGATTGGTGCACTCTCAGATTGATACACTCTCAGATTGGTAATCTCTCAGATTGGTAATCTCTCAGATTGGTGCACTCTCAGATTGGTAATCTCTAAGATAAGTAGATTCTGAGTTTGCTACAATTTAAGATTGGTACATTCTCAGATTGTTGCACATTCAGATTGATACACTCTCAGATTGATGCACTCTCAGATTAATACACTCTCAGCTTGCTGCACTCTCAGATTGGTACACTCTCAGATTGGTACACTCTCAGATTAATACAGACTCAGATTGGTGCACTCTCTGATTGATACACTCTCAGATTGGTGCACTCTCAGATTGGTACACTCTCAGATTGGTGCACTCTCAGATTGATACACTCTCAGATTAATACAACTTCAGATTGGTGCACTCTCAGATTGGTAATCTCTCAGATTTGTGCACTCTCAGATTGATACACTCTCAGATTGGTGCACTCTCAGATTGGTACACTCTCAGATTGGTGCACTCTCAGATTGATACACTCTCAGATTAATACACTCTCAGATTGGTGCACTCTCAGATTGGTAATCTCTCAGATTGGTGCACTCTCAGATTGGTAATCTCTAAGATAAGTAGATTCTGAGTTTGCTACAATTTAAGATTAGTACATTCTCAGATTGTTGCACATTCAGATTGATACACTCTCAGATTGATGCACTCTCAGATTAATACAATCTCAGATTGATACACTCTCAGATTGGTACACTCTCAGATTGGTGCACTCTCAGATTGATACACTCTCAGATTCATATAGTCTCAGATTGGTACACTCCCAGATTAATGCACTCTCAGATTGATACACTCTCAGATTGGTGCACTCTCAGATTGGTGCACTCTCAGATTGGTGCACTCTCAGATTGAAGCACTCTCAGATTGATACACACTCAGATTAATACACTCTCAGATTGGTACACTCTCAGATTGATGCACTCTCAGATTGATACACTCTCAGATTGGTGCACTCTCAGATTGGTGCACTCTCAGATTAATGCACTCTCAGATTGATACACTCTCAGATTGGTGCACTCTCAGATTAATGCACTCTAAGATTGATACACTCTCAGATTGATACCCTCTCAGATTGGTGCACTCTCAGATTAATGCACTCTCAGATTGGTGCACTCT
This sequence comes from Somniosus microcephalus, assembly GCF_052327205.1. Taxonomy (NCBI): domain Eukaryota; kingdom Metazoa; phylum Chordata; class Chondrichthyes; order Squaliformes; family Somniosidae; genus Somniosus; species Somniosus microcephalus. Next base: position 22,614,108 of record NC_141014.1, read on the forward strand.
CAGATTGGTTCACTCTCAAATTGTTACACTCTCAGATTGATACACTCTTAGATTAATGCACTCTCAGATTGATACACTCTTGGAATAATACACTCTCAGATTGGTGCACTCTCAGATTGATACACTCTCAGATTGGTGCACTCTCAGATTTATGCATTCTCAGATTGATACTCTCTCAGATTGGTGCACTCTCAGATTAATACACTCTCAGATTGATAAACTCTCAAAGACTTACAATCTCACATTGGTGAACACTCAAATTGGTACACTCACAGATTGAGGCACTCTCAGATTGATAGACTCTCAGATTGGTGCACTATCAGATTAATGCACTCTCAGATTGATACACTCTCAGATTGATGCACTCTCAGATTAATACACTCTCAGATTGATACACTCTCAGATTGGTGCACTCTCAGATTGGTGCACTCTCAGATTGATACACTCTCAGATTAATGCACTCTCAGATTAGTGCATTCTCAGATAGACACACTCTCAGATTGGTGCACTCAAAGGTTGATAAAATCATTGATAAACTCTCAAAGTCTTCCAATCTCACATTGGTGCACTCTCAGATTGAAATACGCTCAGATTTGTGCACTCTCAGATTGTTACACTCTCAGATTGGTACAAACTCAGATTGTTACACTCTCAGATTGATACACTCTCAGATTGATACACTCTCAGATTGATGCACTCTCAGATTGATACACTCTCAGATTGGCGCACTCTCAGATTGAAATTCGCTCAGATTGATACACTCTCAGATTGGTGCACTCTCAGATTGGTGCATTCTCAGATTGGTACACACTCAAATTGATAAACTCAAACATTGACATACTCTCAGATTGATACACACTCAGATTGATAAACTCTCAGATTGATAAACTCCCTGATTGGTGCACTCTCAAATTGATAAATTCTCAGATTGGTGCAGTCTCAGAATGACAAATTCAAACTTTGATATACTCTCAGATTGATAAACTCAAAGATTGATGCACTCTCAGATTGGTGCACACACAGATTGGTGCACTCTCAGATTGATAAATTTTCAGACTGATACACTCTCAGGTTGATAAATTTTCAGATTGATACACTCTCAGGTTGATACACGTTCAGATTGATACACTCTCAGATTGGTACACTCTCAGATTGATGCACTCTCATATTGATACACGCTCAGATTGGTACACTCTCAGATTGATGCACTCTCAGATTGATACACTCTCAGATTGGTGCACTCTCAGATTGAAATATGCTCAGATTCGTGCACTCTCAGATTGATACACTCTCAGATTCGTGCACTCTCAGATTAATGCACTCTCAGATTGATACACTCTCAGATTGGTGCACTCTCAGATTAATGCACTCTCAGATTGGTGCACTCTCAGATTGGTGTAGGGTTTCGCAAGAATTTCGAAAATCTCTGCAGCTCCAAAGATTTATTTTTTGACTAAAGAAAACCTGGGTAGAATATACCTTTAAAAATCCAGGGAGCAAAATGGCTGTCAGACCTCGTGGCCGGAAGGAAAAGGGCAGTCTGTGTGTGTGTGTGTGGAAAGGAAAATCAAAGATGGCTGTCTGACCTCGTGGCAAAAGACACAACACAGCCTGTGTGCATGTGGAAAGGAAAATCAAAGATGGCTGACAAAGGATTTAAAGAAACCCAGCCTCTGAAGCAATGAGGTATTTAAACTGTCAATCAAATGTGGTTTGTGAAACTGCTGCAATGTTGACTCAAAAGATTAAGTGCTTGAGACTATCAACATGGACAAAGGAACTTTGTTTACACAAACGCTCTGCAATGTTGACTCAAAAGATTAAGCACTTGAGACTGCCAATCAATTGCGGTTGGGGGCAATGGATTTGTTTACACTACCCTCCAAGGACTGTTTACCCAGCAATTAAGGAAACATACATGTTTTTTTCAAACTGAGACAGCTTTATCTAAACCCATCACAATGAATGGGGATACCTTCAAAAACCCATCACAATGAATGGGGATTCATTCAAAAACCCATCACAATGAATGGGGATACATTCAAAAACCCATCACAATGAATGGGGATACATTCAAAAACCCATCACAATGAATGAGGATACATTCAAAAACCCATCACAATGAATGGGGATACATTCAAAACCCCATCACAATGAATGGGGATACATTCAAAAACCCATCACAATGAATGAGGATACATTCAAAAACCCATCACAATGAATGGGGATACATTCAAAAACCCATCACAATGAATGAGGATACATTCAAAAACCCATCACAATGAATGAGGATACATTCAAAAACCCATCACAATGAATGAGGATACATTCAAAAACCCATCACAATGAATGGGGATACATTCAAAAACCCATCACAATGAATGAGGATACATTCAAAAACCCATCACAATGAATGGGGACAGATCGATTCCCTTTTGTATAGCCCAGATACATCCAGATTTGGGTGCGAAGATTTTGGCTCCAAATGGGGTATAAAGATAGCTCCTCAGGACGCCATCTCTCTCTCTCTGCAGCCTCACCTCCGTGCCCTATCTACAACTCAGGAGCCCATCCAAGGGAGTGGAATACCAGCAGTTACTTTTAAACACTGGGGTATCTCCATTTCAGGGCGGTGAAGAATCTAAGACCGCAAGGGCACTGAGCAGGCATTCTTTGGTGAGCATAGATTTTCTGGCCCATTACAAGGCAACTTAGATAGGTATTTAGGGGTGGGAATTAAGGGGAATTTTTGTTCAATTGTGATTTTAGTCAATTTTCCCTCATTGTGTCCATTTTCTCCTCCCCTATTAAGTAAGAGTGTTGTACTTAGCAAAGGTGCAGTAGTACGCAAAGTGTACTGTATTAAAGGTGTGCTGCACTAGTTAAAAGTGCTGTATTTAAGTAAAAGAGTGTTGTACTAAGCCAAAGAGCGCTGTAGTAAGTAAAAAGTGTACTGTGTTAAGTATAAGTGTTGTATTAAGCATAGGAGTGCTGTATTGATTATTTTCAATTTATTTCTTTTTATTCCAATAAATACTGGTCTGTTTTGCACCCAACCATGAGTCTCATTTTGTCTACATCGCTGCTGAATAAGGCCGGCAGTCAGAACCAGGAAAGGGGAGCGATTCGAAACTGCACGGGGCTCTGGAGCAGCTAAGAGACTTCTGACTGGCCAGAGGCAGTAACCCCAAACCCCGATCAATCCTACATTGGGGCACTCTCAGATTAATGCACTCTCAGATTGATACACTCTCAGATTGGTGCACTCTCAGATTAAAGCACTCTCAGATTGATACACTCTCAGATTGGTGCACGCTCAGGTTGATACACTCTCTGATTGGTGCACGCTCAGGTTGATACACTCTCAGATTGATAAACTCTCAGACTGATAAACTCCCTGATTGGTGCACGCTCAAATTGATAAATTCTCAGATTGCTGCAGTCTCAGAATGATAAATTCAAACATTCATATACTCTCAGATTGATAAACTCAAAGTTTGATAAACTCAAAGACTGATGCACTCTCAGATTGGTGCACTCTCAGATTGGTGCACACACAGATTGGTGCAATCTCAGATTAATGAACTCTCAGATTGGTGCACTCTCAGATTGATATACTCTCAGGTTGGTGCACTCTCAGATTGGTGCACTCTCAGATTGGTGAACACTCAGATTGGTGAACACTCAGATTGTTACACTCTCAGATTGATACACTTTCAGATTAATACACTCTCAGGTTGGTACACTCATAAATTAATACACGCTCAGATTGGTGCACTCTAACATTGATACACTCTCAGATTAATACACTTTCAGATTGATGCACTCACAGATTGATACACTCTCAGACTGATACAAACTCAGATTGGTACACTCTCATATTGATGCACTCTCAGAATTATACACTCTCAGATTCGTGCACTCTCAGAATGATACACTCTCAGATTCGTGCACTCTCAGATTGATACTCTCTCAGATTGGTGTACTCTCAGATTAATATACTCTCAGATTGGTGCACTCTCAGATTGGTACAATCTAAGATTAATAAACACTCAGATTGGTGCACTCTCAGATTGATACACTCTCAGATTGATACACTCTCAGATTCGTGCACTCTCAGAATGATACACTCTCAGATTGGTGCACTCTCAGATTAAAGAACTCTCAAATTGATACACTCTCAGATTGGTGCACTCTCTCATTAATACACTCTCAGATTGGTGCACTCTCAGATTGATACGCTCTCAGATTGATAAACACAAACATTGATATACTCTCAGATTGATACACACTCAGATTGATAAACTCTCAGATTGATAAACTCTCAGATTGGTGCACTCTCAGATTGGTAAACTCTAAGATAAATAGATTCTCAATTTGCTATAATCTAAGATTAGTACATTCTCAGATTGGTGCACATTCAGATTGATACACTCTCAGATTGGTACACTCCCAGATTGACGCACTCTCAGATTAATACTGTCTCAGATTGGTGCACTCTCAGATTAATATACTCTCAGATTGATACACTCTCAGAATGGTGCACTCTCAGATTAATGCACTCTCAGATTGATACACTCTCAGATTGGTGCACTCTCAGATTGATAAACTCCCAGATTGGTACACTCTCAGATTGTACACTCTCGGATTGGTACACTCCCAGATTGGTGAACACTCAGATTGTTACACTCTCAGATTGATACACTCTCAGATTAATACTGTCTCAGATTGGTGCACTCTCAGATTAATGCACTCTCAGATTGATACACTCTCAGATTGGTGCACTCTCAGATTGGTACAATCTAAGATTAATACACTCTCAGATTAATACACTCTCAGATTGGTGCACTCTCAGATTGGTAATCTCTCAGATTGGTAATCGCTCAGATTGGTGCACTCCCAGATTGGTAATCTCTAAAATAAGTAGATTCTCACTTTGCTACAATTTAAGATTAGTACCTTCTCAGACTGTTGCACATTCAGATTGATACACTCTCAGATTGATGCACTCTCAGATAATACACTCTCAGATTCATATAATCTCAGATTGGTACACTCTCAGATTAATGCACTCTCAGATTGATACACTCTCAGATTGGTGCACTTTCACATTAATGCACTCTCAGATTGATACATTATCAGATTGGTGCACTCTCAGATTGATACACACTCAGATTAATACACTCTCAGATTGGTACACTCTCAGATTGGTGCACTCTCAGATTAATGCACTCTCTGATTGATACACTCTCAGATTGGTGCACTCTCAGATTAATGCACTCTAAGATAGACACACGCTCAGATTGGTGCACTTTCAGATTGATACACTCTCAGATTGGTGCACTCTCAGATTAATGCACTCTCAGATTGATACCCTCTCAGATTGGTGCACTCTCAGATTAATGCACTCTCAGATTGGTGCACTCTCAGATTGATATACTCAAAGATTGATTCAATCTCAGATTGGTGCACTCTCAGATTGATGCACTCTCAGATTGATAAACTCCCAGATTGATACACTCTCAGATTGTACACTCTCAGATTTGTACACTCTAAGATTAAAGCGCTCTCAGATTGGTGCACTCTCAGATTGATAAACTCTCAAAGTCTTACACTCTCACATAGGTGAACTCTCAGCTTGGTACACTCTCAGATTAATGCACTATCAGATTGATACACTCTCAGATTGGTGCACTGTAACATTAATGCACTCTCAGATTGATACACTCTCAGATTGGTGCACTCTCAGATTGATGCACTCTCAGATTAATGCACTCTCAGATTGATACACTCTCGGATTGGTGCACTCTCAGATTAATACAGACTCAGATTGGTGCACTCTCAGATTGATACACTCTCAGATTGGTGCACTCTCAGATTGATACACTCTCAGATTAATACACTCTCAGGTTGGTGCACTGTCAGATTGGTAATCTCTCAGATTGGTGCACTCTCAGATTGGTAATCTCTAAGATAAGTAGATTCTGAGTTTGCTACAATTTAAGATTAGTACATTCTCAGATTGTTGCACATTCAGATTGATACACTCTCAGATTGATGCACTCTCAGATTAATACACTCTCAGCTTGCTGCACTCTCAGATTGGTACACTCTCAGATTAATACAGACTCAGATTGGTGCACTCTCAGATTGATACACTCTCAGATTGGTGCACTCTCAGATTGGTACACTCTCAGATTGGTGCACTCTCAGATTGATACACTCTCAGATTAATCCACTCTCAGATTGGTGCACTCTCAGATTGGTAATCTCTCAGATTGGTGCACTCTCAGATTGGTAATCTCTAAGATAAGTAGATTCTGAGTTTGCTACAATTTAAGATTAGTACATTCTCAGATTGTTGCACATTCAGATTGATACACTCTCAGATTGATACACTCTCAGATTGGTACACTCTCAGATTGGTGCACTCTCAGATTGATACACTCTCAGATTCATATAGTCTCAGATTGGTACACTCCCAGATTAATGCACTCTCAGATTGATACACTCTCAGATTGGTGCACTCTCAGATTGGTGCACTCTCAGATTGAAGCACTCTCAGATTGATACACACTCAGATTAATACACTCTCAGATTGGTACACTCTCAGATTGATGCACTCTCAGATTGATACACTCTCAGATTGGTGCACTCTCAGATTGGTGCACTCTCAGATTAATGCACTCTCAGATTGATACACTCTCAGATTGGTGCACTCTCAGATTAATGCACTCTCAGATTGATACACTCTCAGATTGGTGCACTCTCAGATTGATACCCTCTCAGATTGGTGCACTCTCAGATTAATGCACTCTCAGATTGGTGCACTCTCAGATTGGTTCACTCTCAAATTGTTACACTCTCAGATTGATACACTCTCAGATTAATGCACTCTCAGATTGATACACTCTTGGAATAATACACTCTCAGATTGGTGCACTCTCAGATTGATACACTCTCAGATTGGTGCACTCTCAGATTTATGCATTCTCAGATTGATACTCTCTCAGATTGGTGCACTCTCAGATTAATACACTCTCAGATTGATAAACTCTCAAAGACTTACAACCTCACATTGGTGAACACTCAAATTGGTACACTCACAGATTGAGGCACTCTCAGATTGATAGACTCTCAGATTGGTGCACTATCAGATTAATGCACTCTCAGATTGATACACTCTCAGATTGATGCACTCTCAGATTAATACACTCTCAGATTGATACACTCTCAGATTGGTGCACTCTCAGATTGATACACTCTCAGATTAATGCACTCTCAGATTAGTGCATTCTCAGATAGACACACTCTCAGATTGGTGCACTCTCAGACTGATACACACTCAGATTGGTGCACTCTCAGATTAATGCACTCTCAGATTGATACACTCTTAAATTGATGCACTCTCAGATTGATACACTCTCAGATTGGTGCACTCTCAGATTAATGCACTCTCAGATTGATACACGCTCAGATTGATATACTCTCGGATTGATAAACTCAAAACATTGATATACTCTCAGATTGATACGCACTTAAATTGATCAACTCTCAGATTGATAAGTTCCCTGATTGGTGCAGTCTCAGATTGGTGCACTCACAGATTGATACAATCTCTGATTGATACACTCTCAGATTGGTGCACTCTCAGATTAATGCACTCTCAGATAGATACACTCTCAGATTGGTGCACTCTCAAATAGATACACTCTCAGATTGGTGCACTCTCAGATTGATCCATTCTCAGATTGGTGCACTCTCAGATTAATGCACTCTCAGTTTGGTGCACTCTCAGATTAATACACTCTCAGATTGATACACTCTCCGATTAATACACTCTCAGATTGGTGCACACTCAGATTGGTGCACTCTCAGATTGATACACTCTCAGATTGGTGCACTCTCGGATTGGTGCACTCTCAGATTGATACACTCTCAGATTAATACACTCTCGGATTGGTGCACTCTCAGATTGGTAATCTCTCAGATTGGTGCACTCTCAGATTGGTAATCTCTAAGATAAGTAGATTCTGAGTTTGCTACAATTTAAGATTGGTACATTCTCAGATTGTTGCACATTCAGATTGATACACTCTCAGATTGATGCACTCTCAGATTAATACACTCTCAGCTTGCTGCACTCTCAGATTGGTACACTCTCAGATTGGTACACTCTCAGATTAATACAGACTCAGATTGGTGCACTCTCTGATTGATACACTCTCAGATTGGTGCACTCTCAGATTGGTACACTCTCAGATTGGTGCACTCTCAGATTGATACACTCTCAGATTAATACAACTTCAGATTGGTGCACTCTCAGATTGGTAATCTCTCAGATTTGTGCACTCTCAGATTGATACACTCTCAGATTGGTGCACTCTCAGATTGGTACACTCTCAGATTGGTGCACTCTCAGATTGATACACTCTCAGATTAATACACTCTCAGATTGGTGCACTCTCAGATTGGTAATCTCTAAGATAAGTAGATTCTGAGTTTGCTACAATTTAAGATTAGTACATTCTCAGATTGTTGCACATTCAGATTGATACACTCTCAGATTGATGCACTCTCAGATTAATACAATCTCAGATTGATACACTCTCAGATTGGTACACTCTCAGATTGGTGCACTCTCAGATTGATACACTCTCAGATTCATATAGTCTCAGATTGGTACACTCCCAGATTAATGCACTCTCAGATTGATACACTCTCAGATTGGTGCACTCTCAGATTGGTGCACTCTCAGATTGGTGCACTCTCAGATTGAAGCACTCTCAGATTGATACACACTCAGATTAATACACTCTCAGATTGGTACACTCTCAGATTGATGCACTCTCAGATTGATACACTCTCAGATTGGTGCACTCTCAGATTGGTGCACTCTCAGATTAATGCACTCTCAGATTGATACACTCTCAGATTGGTGCACTCTCAGATTAATGCACTCTAAGATTGATACACTCTCAGATTGATACCCTCTCAGATTGGTGCACTCTCAGATTAATGCACTCTCAGATTGGTGCACTCTCAGATTGGTTCACTCTCAAATTGTTACACTCTCAGATTGATACACTCTTAGATTAATGCACTCTCAGATTGATACACTCTTGGAATAATACACTCTCAGATTGGTGCACTCTCAGATTGATACACTCTCAGATTGGTGCACTCTCAGATTTATGCATTCTCAGATTGATACTCTCTCAGATTGGTGCACTCTCAGATTAATACACTCTCAGATTGATAAACTCTCAAAGACTTACAATCTCACATTGGTGAACACTCAAATTGGTACACTCACAGATTGAGGCACTCTCAGATTGATAGACTCTCAGATTGGTGCACTATCAGATTAATGCACTCTCAGATTGATACACTCTCAGATTGATGCACTCTCAGATTAATACACTCTCAGATTGATACACTCTCAGATTGGTGCACTCTCAGATTGGTGCACTCTCAGATTGATACACTCTCAGATTAATGCACTCTCAGATTAGTGCATTCTCAGATAGACACACTCTCAGATTGGTGCACTCAAAGGTTGATAAAATCATTGATAAACTCTCAAAGTCTTCCAATCTCACATTGGTGCACTCTCAGATTGAAATACGCTCAGATTTGTGCACTCTCAGATTGTTACACTCTCAGATTGGTACAAACTCAGATTGTTACACTCTCAGATTGATACACTCTCAGATTGATACACTCTCAGATTGATGCACTCTCAGATTGATACACTCTCAGATTGGCGCACTCTCAGATTGAAATTCGCTCAGATTGATACACTCTCAGATTGGTGCACTCTCAGATTGGTGCATTCTCAGATTGGTACACACTCAAATTGATAAACTCAAACATTGACATACTCTCAGATTGATACACACTCAGATTGATAAACTCTCAGATTGATAAACTCCCTGATTGGTGCACTCTCAAATTGATAAATTCTCAGATTGGTGCAGTCTCAGAATGACAAATTCAAACTTTGATATACTCTCAGATTGATAAACTCAAAGATTGATGCACTCTCAGATTGGTGCACACACAGATTGGTGCACTCTCAGATTGATAAATTTTCAGACTGATACACTCTCAGGTTGATAAATTTTCAGATTGATACACTCTCAGGTTGATACACGTTCAGATTGATACACTCTCAGATTGGTACACTCTCAGATTGATGCACTCTCATATTGATACACGCTCAGATTGGTACACTCTCAGATTGATGCACTCTCAGATTGATACACTCTCAGATTGGTGCACTCTCAGATTGAAATATGCTCAGATTCGTGCACTCTCAGATTGATACACTCTCAGATTCGTGCACTCTCAGATTAATGCACTCTCAGATTGATACACTCTCAGATTGGTGCACTCTCAGATTAATGCACTCTCAGATTGGTGCACTCTCAGATTGGTGTAGGGTTTCGCAAGAATTTCGAAAATCTCTGCAGCTCCAAAGATTTATTTTTTGACTAAAGAAAACCTGGGTAGAATATACCTTTAAAAATCCAGGGAGCAAAATGGCTGTCAGACCTCGTGGCCGGAAGGAAAAGGGCAGTCTGTGTGTGTGTGTGTGGAAAGGAAAATCAAAGATGGCTGTCTGACCTCGTGGCAAAAGACACAACACAGCCTGTGTGCATGTGGAAAGGAAAATCAAAGATGGCTGACAAAGGATTTAAAGAAACCCAGCCTCTGAAGCAATGAGGTATTTAAACTGTCAATCAAATGTGGTTTGTGAAACTGCTGCAATGTTGACTCAAAAGATTAAGTGCTTGAGACTATCAACATGGACAAAGGAACTTTGTTTACACAAACGCTCTGCAATGTTGACTCAAAAGATTAAGCACTTGAGACTGCCAATCAATTGCGGTTGGGGGCAATGGATTTGTTTACACTACCCTCCAAGGACTGTTTACCCAGCAATTAAGGAAACATACATGTTTTTTTCAAACTGAGACAGCTTTATCTAAACCCATCACAATGAATGGGGATACCTTCAAAAACCCATCACAATGAATGGGGATTCATTCAAAAACCCATCACAATGAATGGGGATACATTCAAAAACCCATCACAATGAATGGGGATACATTCAAAAACCCATCACAATGAATGAGGATACATTCAAAAACCCATCACAATGAATGGGGATACATTCAAAACCCCATCACAATGAATGGGGATACATTCAAAAACCCATCACAATGAATGAGGATACATTCAAAAACCCATCACAATGAATGGGGATACATTCAAAAACCCATCACAATGAATGAGGATACATTCAAAAACCCATCACAATGAATGAGGATACATTCAAAAACCCATCACAATGAATGAGGATACATTCAAAAACCCATCACAATGAATGGGGATACATTCAAAAACCCATCACAATGAATGAGGATACATTCAAAAACCCATCACAATGAATGGGGACAGATCGATTCCCTTTTGTATAGCCCAGATACATCCAGATTTGGGTGCGAAGATTTTGGCTCCAAATGGGGTATAAAGATAGCTCCTCAGGACGCCATCTCTCTCTCTCTGCAGCCTCACCTCCGTGCCCTATCTACAACTCAGGAGCCCATCCAAGGGAGTGGAATACCAGCAGTTACTTTTAAACACTGGGGTATCTCCATTTCAGGGCGGTGAAGAATCTAAGACCGCAAGGGCACTGAGCAGGCATTCTTTGGTGAGCATAGATTTTCTGGCCCATTACAAGGCAACTTAGATAGGTATTTAGGGGTGGGAATTAAGGGGAATTTTTGTTCAATTGTGATTTTAGTCAATTTTCCCTCATTGTGTCCATTTTCTCCTCCCCTATTAAGTAAGAGTGTTGTACTTAGCAAAGGTGCAGTAGTACGCAAAGTGTACTGTATTAAAGGTGTGCTGCACTAGTTAAAAGTGCTGTATTTAAGTAAAAGAGTGTTGTACTAAGCCAAAGAGCGCTGTAGTAAGTAAAAAGTGTACTGTGTTAAGTATAAGTGTTGTATTAAGCATAGGAGTGCTGTATTGATTATTTTCAATTTATTTCTTTTTATTCCAATAAATACTGGTCTGTTTTGCACCCAACCATGAGTCTCATTTTGTCTACATCGCTGCTGAATAAGGCCGGCAGTCAGAACCAGGAAAGGGGAGCGATTCGAAACTGCACGGGGCTCTGGAGCAGCTAAGAGACTTCTGACTGGCCAGAGGCAGTAACCCCAAACCCCGATCAATCCTACATTGGGGCACTCTCAGATTAATGCACTCTCAGATTGATACACTCTCAGATTGGTGCACTCTCAGATTAAAGCACTCTCAGATTGATACACTCTCAGATTGGTGCACGCTCAGGTTGATACACTCTCTGATTGGTGCACGCTCAGGTTGATACACTCTCAGATTGATAAACTCTCAGACTGATAAACTCCCTGATTGGTGCACGCTCAAATTGATAAATTCTCAGATTGCTGCAGTCTCAGAATGATAAATTCAAACATTCATATACTCTCAGATTGATAAACTCAAAGTTTGATAAACTCAAAGACTGATGCACTCTCAGATTGGTGCACTCTCAGATTGGTGCACACACAGATTGGTGCAATCTCAGATTAATGAACTCTCAGATTGGTGCACTCTCAGATTGATATACTCTCAGGTTGGTGCACTCTCAGATTGGTGCACTCTCAGATTGGTGAACACTCAGATTGGTGAACACTCAGATTGTTACACTCTCAGATTGATACACTTTCAGATTAATACACTCTCAGGTTGGTACACTCATAAATTAATACACGCTCAGATTGGTGCACTCTAACATTGATACACTCTCAGATTAATACACTTTCAGATTGATGCACTCACAGATTGATACACTCTCAGACTGATACAAACTCAGATTGGTACACTCTCATATTGATGCACTCTCAGAATTATACACTCTCAGATTCGTGCACTCTCAGAATGATACACTCTCAGATTCGTGCACTCTCAGATTGATACTCTCTCAGATTGGTGTACTCTCAGATTAATATACTCTCAGATTGGTGCACTCTCAGATTGGTACAATCTAAGATTAATAAACACTCAGATTGGTGCACTCTCAGATTGATACACTCTCAGATTGATACACTCTCAGATTCGTGCACTCTCAGAATGATACACTCTCAGATTGGTGCACTCTCAGATTAAAGAACTCTCAAATTGATACACTCTCAGATTGGTGCACTCTCTCATTAATACACTCTCAGATTGGTGCACTCTCAGATTGATACGCTCTCAGATTGATAAACACAAACATTGATATACTCTCAGATTGATACACACTCAGATTGATAAACTCTCAGATTGATAAACTCTCAGATTGGTGCACTCTCAGATTGGTAAACTCTAAGATAAATAGATTCTCAATTTGCTATAATCTAAGATTAGTACATTCTCAGATTGGTGCACATTCAGATTGATACACTCTCAGATTGGTACACTCCCAGATTGACGCACTCTCAGATTAATACTGTCTCAGATTGGTGCACTCTCAGATTAATATACTCTCAGATTGATACACTCTCAGAATGGTGCACTCTCAGATTAATGCACTCTCAGATTGATACACTCTCAGATTGGTGCACTCTCAGATTGATAAACTCCCAGATTGGTACACTCTCAGATTGTACACTCTCGGATTGGTACACTCCCAGATTGGTGAACACTCAGATTGTTACACTCTCAGATTGATACACTCTCAGATTAATACTGTCTCAGATTGGTGCACTCTCAGATTAATGCACTCTCAGATTGATACACTCTCAGATTGGTGCACTCTCAGATTGGTACAATCTAAGATTAATACACTCTCAGATTAATACACTCTCAGATTGGTGCACTCTCAGATTGGTAATCTCTCAGATTGGTAATCGCTCAGATTGGTGCACTCCCAGATTGGTAATCTCTAAAATAAGTAGATTCTCACTTTGCTACAATTTAAGATTAGTACCTTCTCAGACTGTTGCACATTCAGATTGATACACTCTCAGATTGATGCACTCTCAGATAATACACTCTCAGATTCATATAATCTCAGATTGGTACACTCTCAGATTAATGCACTCTCAGATTGATACACTCTCAGATTGGTGCACTTTCACATTAATGCACTCTCAGATTGATACATTATCAGATTGGTGCACTCTCAGATTGATACACACTCAGATTAATACACTCTCAGATTGGTACACTCTCAGATTGGTGCACTCTCAGATTAATGCACTCTCTGATTGATACACTCTCAGATTGGTGCACTCTCAGATTAATGCACTCTAAGATAGACACACGCTCAGATTGGTGCACTTTCAGATTGATACACTCTCAGATTGGTGCACTCTCAGATTAATGCACTCTCAGATTGATACCCTCTCAGATTGGTGCACTCTCAGATTAATGCACTCTCAGATTGGTGCACTCTCAGATTGATATACTCAAAGATTGATTCAATCTCAGATTGGTGCACTCTCAGATTGATGCACTCTCAGATTGATAAACTCCCAGATTGATACACTCTCAGATTGTACACTCTCAGATTTGTACACTCTAAGATTAAAGCGCTCTCAGATTGGTGCACTCTCAGATTGATAAACTCTCAAAGTCTTACACTCTCACATAGGTGAACTCTCAGCTTGGTACACTCTCAGATTAATGCACTATCAGATTGATACACTCTCAGATTGGTGCACTGTAACATTAATGCACTCTCAGATTGATACACTCTCAGATTGGTGCACTCTCAGATTGATGCACTCTCAGATTAATGCACTCTCAGATTGATACACTCTCGGATTGGTGCACTCTCAGATTAATACAGACTCAGATTGGTGCACTCTCAGATTGATACACTCTCAGATTGGTGCACTCTCAGATTGATACACTCTCAGATTAATACACTCTCAGGTTGGTGCACTGTCAGATTGGTAATCTCTCAGATTGGTGCACTCTCAGATTGGTAATCTCTAAGATAAGTAGATTCTGAGTTTGCTACAATTTAAGATTAGTACATTCTCAGATTGTTGCACATTCAGATTGATACACTCTCAGATTGATGCACTCTCAGATTAATACACTCTCAGCTTGCTGCACTCTCAGATTGGTACACTCTCAGATTAATACAGACTCAGATTGGTGCACTCTCAGATTGATACACTCTCAGATTGGTGCACTCTCAGATTGGTACACTCTCAGATTGGTGCACTCTCAGATTGATACACTCTCAGATTAATCCACTCTCAGATTGGTGCACTCTCAGATTGGTAATCTCTCAGATTGGTGCACTCTCAGATTGGTAATCTCTAAGATAAGTAGATTCTGAGTTTGCTACAATTTAAGATTAGTACATTCTCAGATTGTTGCACATTCAGATTGATACACTCTCAGATTGATACACTCTCAGATTGGTACACTCTCAGATTGGTGCACTCTCAGATTGATACACTCTCAGATTCATATAGTCTCAGATTGGTACACTCCCAGATTAATGCACTCTCAGATTGATACACTCTCAGATTGGTGCACTCTCAGATTGGTGCACTCTCAGATTGAAGCACTCTCAGATTGATACACACTCAGATTAATACACTCTCAGATTGGTACACTCTCAGATTGATGCACTCTCAGATTGATACACTCTCAGATTGGTGCACTCTCAGATTGGTGCACTCTCAGATTAATGCACTCTCAGATTGATACACTCTCAGATTGGTGCACTCTCAGATTAATGCACTCTCAGATTGATACACTCTCAGATTGGTGCACTCTCAGATTGATACCCTCTCAGATTGGTGCACTCTCAGATTAATGCACTCTCAGATTGGTGCACTCTCAGATTGGTTCACTCTCAAATTGTTACACTCTCAGATTGATACACTCTCAGATTAATGCACTCTCAGATTGATACACTCTTGGAATAATACACTCTCAGATTGGTGCACTCTCAGATTGATACACTCTCAGATTGGTGCACTCTCAGATTTATGCATTCTCAGATTGATACTCTCTCAGATTGGTGCACTCTCAGATTAATACACTCTCAGATTGATAAACTCTCAAAGACTTACAACCTCACATTGGTGAACACTCAAATTGGTACACTCACAGATTGAGGCACTCTCAGATTGATAGACTCTCAGATTGGTGCACTATCAGATTAATGCACTCTCAGATTGATACACTCTCAGATTGATGCACTCTCAGATTAATACACTCTCAGATTGATACACTCTCAGATTGGTGCACTCTCAGATTGATACACTCTCAGATTAATGCACTCTCAGATTAGTGCATTCTCAGATAGACACACTCTCAGATTGGTGCACTCTCAGACTGATACACACTCAGATTGGTGCACTCTCAGATTAATGCACTCTCAGATTGATACACTCTTAAATTGATGCACTCTCAGATTGATACACTCTCAGATTGGTGCACTCTCAGATTAATGCACTCTCAGATTGATACACGCTCAGATTGATATACTCTCGGATTGATAAACTCAAAACATTGATATACTCTCAGATTGATACGCACTTAAATTGATCAACTCTCAGATTGATAAGTTCCCTGATTGGTGCAGTCTCAGATTGGTGCACTCACAGATTGATACAATCTCTGATTGATACACTCTCAGATTGGTGCACTCTCAGATTAATGCACTCTCAGATAGATACACTCTCAGATTGGTGCACTCTCAAATAGATACACTCTCAGATTGGTGCACTCTCCGATTAATGCACTCTCAGATTGATACACTCTCAGATTGGTGCACTCTCAGATTGATCCATTCTCAGATTGGTGCACTCTCAGATTAATGCACTCTCAGTTTGGTGCACTCTCAGATTAATACACTCTCAGATTGATACACTCTCCGATTAATACACTCTCAGATTGGTGCACACTCAGATTGGTGCACTCTCAGATTGATACACTCTCAGATTGGTGCACTCTCGGATTGGTGCACTCTCAGATTGATACACTCTCAGATTAATACACTCTCGGATTGGTGCACTCTCAGATTGGTAATCTCTCAGATTGGTGCACTCTCAGATTGGTAATCTCTAAAATAAGTAGATTCTGAGTTTGCTACAATTTAAGATTAGTACATTCTCAGATTGTTGCACATTCAGATTGATACACTCTCAGATTGGTGCACTCTCAGATTAATGCATTCTCAGATTGGTACACTCTCAGATTGGTGCACTCTCAGATTAATGCACTGTCAGATTGATACAATCACAGATTGGTGCACTCTCAGATTAATGCACTCTCAGATTGATACACTCTCAGATTGGTACACTCTCAGATTGGTGCACTCTCAGATTGGTGCACTCTCAGTTTGAAGCACTCTCAGGTAGACACACTCTCAGATTGGTGCACTCTCAGATTGATACAATCTCAGATTGGTGCACACTCAGATTGATACACTCTCAGATTGGTGCACTCTCAGATTGATACACACTCAGATTAGTACACTCTCAGATTGGTACACTCTCAGATTGGTACACTCTCAGATTGATGCACTCTCAGATTGGTGCACTCTCAGATTGATACAATCTCAGATTGGTGCACACTCAGATTGATACACTCTCAGATTGGTGCACTCTCAGATTGATACACACTCAGATTAGTACACTCTCAGATTGGTACACTCTCAGATTGGTACACTCTCAGATTGATGCACTCTCAGATTGGTGCACTCTCAGATTGATAAACTCTCAGATTGATAAACTCCCAGATTGATACACTCTCAGATTGTACACTCTCAGATTTGTACACTCTAAGATTAAAGCGCTCTCAGATAGGTGCACTCAAAGATTGATTAACTCTCAGATTGATAAACACTCACAAAGTCTTACACTCTCACATTGGTGAACTCTCAGATTGATACACTCTCAGATTCATATAGTCTCAGATTGGTACACTCTCAGATTAATGCATTCTCAGATTGATACACTCTCAGATTGGTGCACTTTCACATTAATGCACTCTCAGATTAATACACTCTCAGATTGGTACACTCTCAGATTGGTGCACTCTCAGATTAATGCACTCTCAGATTGATACACTCTCAGATTGGTGCACTCTCAGATTAATGCACTCTCAGATTGGTGCACTCTCATATTGATATACTCAAAGATTGATACAATCTCAGATTAAAAAACTCTCAGACTGGTACACTCTAAGATTGATAAACACAAAGTTTGATAAACTCAAAGATTGTTGCACTCTCAGATTGTTGCATTCAAAGATTTTGCACTCTCAGATTGACACAATCTCAGATTGGTACACTCTCAGATTGATGCACTATCAGATTGATACACCCTCAGTTTGGTGCACTCTCAGATTAATGCACTCTCAGATTGATACTCTCTCAGATTGGTGCACTCTCAGATTAATACACTCTAAGATTAAAGCGCTCTCAGATTGGTGCACACAAAGATTGATAAACTCTCAAGCCTAGAAATTCAGTTGGGCGCGCCAGCCGTTAGCGCCTTAGGAGGAGTAGATCTCGAGTGCTCGGCGCTTAGCGCCCGGGCGCAGCGCGATCTGCGCCTCGCCCCAACTTCAGTACACATTTCGTGCCGGCGCAAAGTCTTAGCGCGCGCCCTGCTGCGCGCGCAGATCATGACGTCATTTACTAGTGCAACGCCCTTTGTGCACCCCGAACCGGAACTTCACTCGCGCCGCCCCATTGTGCGCTGGGCGGCCCGAACGACTGTGAAGTGGAACGGTACACAGCCGAGGCGGGCCGCGGGGAGTGCTAATTAAAGGGCACTTAGCCTGCACTATAAAGGCCAGCCATTTTGCAGCATTCACTCTTGTGCAACGGTTTTTTGGAGAGAGACCAAGGAGGAGAGCTTACTGGTTTGGACCAACACTAGGACAGGTATTTTTGGCTCAGGCCAGAGCTTAGCAATTATCTTTGCCTTCATTGAGAGCTCATTGTTTGCCAGCATATAATGGGGGCTGCATTGGGTGCCAACGCTGACTTTCAGCCTTATGCCAGAAGGGCTTACAGACACCGTGAGAGAGTGGCAGCCCTGGCTAGACGCAGAGGGGGCAACAGGCGTCGCCAACTGAGGCCTTACCCACCCAGGGTATACCGCCAGCAGTCCTCCTATCTGACCATGTCTGCCGCGATGTGTGTAAGGAGGCTGCGATTCAGAAGGGAGGTGGTTGCAGACATCTGCCAGCTGCTTCAGAGAGATCTGCAGCCACAGCTGATGCGCAGGACGTCTCTGTCAGTGGCAGTGAAGGTGACGGTGGCTCTCAACTTCTATGCCACCGGCTCCTTCCAATCCGCTGCTGGGGACATCGCTAACATCTCCCAGTTCGCCGTGCATTGCTGCATCCGCCAGGTGACCGAAGCCCTTTTCAGAAGGAGACATCAATTCATCTCCTTCCCCATGACCCTGGACAAGCAGCAGCAGCGTGCAGTGGGATTTGCAAGAATAGCGGGCTTCCCCATGGTGCAGGGCGCCATTGACTGCACGCATGTGGCTTTGCGGGCACCTCTGGAGCATGCCGAGGATTACCGCAACCGGAAGGGCTACCATTCCCTCAACGTACAGCTGGTGTGTGACCACAGGCAACGCATCCTAGCTGTCAGTGCCCGCTTTCCAGGCAGCAGCCACGATGCCTTTATCCTGCGACAGACAACTGTGGCTGACATGTTCCAGGCACAGCCTCCCCCAAGAGGATGGCTTATCGGGGACAAAGGCTATCCTTTGTGTACCTGGCTCATGACCCCGCTCCGCGTGCCCACGACCCCTGCTGAAGAGGCATACAACGAGAGCCATCAAGCGACTAGGAACATCATAAAACAAACAATCGGCGTCCTCAAGCAACGGTTCCGCTGTCTCGATCGCTCCGGGGGAGCCCTCCAGTATTCGCAGGACCGAGTCTCCCAATTCGTCGTCGTTTGCTGCATGCTGCACAACCTGGCTATCCGCAGGACTCAGGCACTGCCACCTCACGTTGGACCCCCACCTCAGGAGGAGGAGCAGGAGGAGCATGAGGAGGAGGAGGACAAGGAGTACCAGCCCAGGAGGGAGGCACAAGGTCCAAGGGCCGCCCGTCGGCGGCTTATTGAACGTCACTTCTAGGCCCCCTGTCAGGGAATGGCTTGTGCCAATGAAAGAACATGATTGCAGCCGCTCCGCAAGCCCTCAGCCGGTTAAGGCAACAAACACTTCAAAGATCAAACATGGACAATGTTAATAAATAAAATGCTTTATTGTACAAACTCAGGGCCCTTCCCACATGAAAACCAAAAACAGACGAAACCCCCAAAAAACACTCAAACACATTACTCGCTCCCACAACCTGGAGAGGATTAACAAAACAGTGCAACTAAAATGGCCGTCATCCTCGGCCTTCGTTAAAAACAAACATCACATCCTCAGCCTTCAAAAAACAAACATCCAATTCTCGGCCTCAAAAAACAAACACAACTGGCCACACATTCGACTTTTTGGCCCGCTAGGTCGATGCCTTGGCCATCTTTGTGTGGCCCCTGCCCGCCCTGCTGCTCCTCCTCAAAGTAAGGCCATTGGCTGCTGCAAGGCTGGGGGCAGGCTCCAGAGGGGCACATGTCGTGACGGCAGATGCCCTTGGGGGTCGGCCTAGTCGAGGTCTGGCCGTCGAGCGGGCGGCTGTTGAATGCTGCAGCTGTGGCTGGCCAGCATAAGTCGCTGCAGCAGCTCCTGGCAGCTCCACTGGGGGAGTGGCAGTGGCGGCTGGAGGAATGGGGGCAAGCTGGCGGATGGCAGGTGCTCGCTGGTCGCCTGAGACACTGGCACTCGCCCGGGCCAGCACTGCAGCATGCGCACCAATCTGCCGAGGGACAGACCGCTGTGCTGCTGCAGCGCGCCGGGTGCCCTGGTGATGCCTGGCTGACACAGCGAGTGTGGCAGCAGTGAGTGCCCGTGTTGACCTGTTCAGTGACCTCATCAGAGCACCCAGTGACTGCACGGCACCACTGATCAGCTGCCCACTCGCTGCCTGAGCTGCCCCGAATGCCGCACGACTCGCTGCCTGATCTGCCCCGAATGCCGCCCGACTCGCTGCCTGCTCTGCCCCGAATTCCGCCAAACTGATGGCCTGTGAGGCCCCGACGTCGGTGACACTCCGAGAGAGGGACTCGATGGCCTCAGGCAACCGTGCCACTACCCCCATGAGCTCCGTGTGCCGGCGCCCCGAGTCCGCGGACAAGTCCTCGAGGCGTTCCATCTCCTCGGCGAAGACCATCTCCGGACTGGAGGCCGAACTCTCCCTCTGGGGAGAAGGCCGCCGAGCTGGCCGACCCTTCCTGCATTGCTGGAGGCCGCTGGGCCCAGCAATTGGACTCCCCTCCGACGCTTCCCCCCTCTGGGGAGAAGGCCGCTGAGCTGGCATCCCCCTCCCGCGTTTCTGCAGGCCGCAGGTCCCATGAGCTCCCCTCCCCTCCGACACTTCCGCGACGCTCCCCTCCAGGGAAGACGTGTCCCCTACATTGGCATGGGTTGCCACGGCTGAGGGTTCCCCTGATGGGCCGCCTTCCTCTTGCTCCTCTTCCTCCTCCTCTGAGGGGCTGTCACTGGCAAGTTCAGGGACCTCCTCCTCACCATCTGAAAGCAGGAAGGCACAAGAGTAGCTTTAGAGTGAGGAGAGGGCGTCAGCGAGGGATGCATGAGTGGTGGCATTCAGCGCATTGGTCGGACAGTGGCAAAGGATGTAGATCTGATGCGCAAGTGGGACGAGAGAGGTCCAAACGTTGATGTCCTTACCATTGGTGCCCAGAACAGGGTCGGTATCTCCACATGCAACGGGGCCAATCACCCGGGCACCCATGATGCGCTCCACATGATGTTGAAGCTCAGTGAGCGGCTGGATCTGGGGTCGGCCTCCCCCGGTCGCAGTCCGGCTCTTCCTATTATTAGCCAGCTTGGCCTGCAAGAGAAAGGACGGCCCTGATCTTGCGTGCACTGCCTCCCATGGTGGAATAGCTTGGCCAGTGTGTTAAGTGCAGAATGCGCAATTGATGTTCATGCCTGTCCCATAGCTGCTGGATGAGGCCTGGCCATTAGGGCTTTCAGGTCCCTTTGCCCATAATGTGAGGTGCACATGCAAGGATGAGGAGGTCACTGGAAAGGGTACTCACCCTGACAATCCGCGTGAGGTCATTAAACTTTTTGCGGCATTGGACACCGGTCCTGGGGACCTCGCTGTTGGCTGACACCTTGCTGGCGACATGCCTCCAGGCTCTCCGGTAGGCACGGACCGGCGCCTTCCTGCCATTGTCCGGGTACAAAATATGGCGCCTCTTCTCCACACCACCAACCAGCACACTCAGATCACGCTCTGAGAAGCGCTGCGCTTGTTCACGGGCCCTCTGCATGGCTTCAGGCGCTATTTGGGTCCAGCAGCAGTGTTCAGGCCTAGCTGGAAGGCTCCACTATCCAGGGCGTGGCAGCAGACAAAGTCGACCCTTCCCCCTTAAGAGCTGGCCGGCGCCAGGGTTTCTGCTGTCAATCACGAGATGGCCGCACCTGCGCTGCGCCCGGCCTGGGCGCTCTCGCTCAGCACCTTCGGCTTAGCGCCTAAAGAGAGGCGTCCAGCACCAGTTTTAGCGCTCGAGCAAACTCTTAGGGCGAAGCTAATGAATATCGCAGAAGTGGCCTCGATTTGGCGGCGGGCGCAAACTTTAGCGGCCGCCCGACTTTAACGCCCCAAAAGTGGCTACAATGAATTTCTAGGCCTCAAAGTCTTAGGCCTAGAAATTCGGGAGGCTTAGCGCCGCTTTTGAGGCACTAGAGGGCCTAGCGCCGGAGTTATGGCCAGTTTGGAAATTGAGTGGGTCCCTAAATCGACGTTAGGCCGTTAGCGCTGCACCGGCACCGATGACGTCATCGGTGTGCGCAGCGTCCCGGTTGCCATGGTAACCCGCCCGAACTCCGAAATTGACTTGCGGCCACCTCGCCCGTGGCAGCCGCAAGCAACGTTCTGGCAGAGGTGCCTTACTGGACTTTGCGCCGGCGCATTAAAGGCCCCGCGGCGGCCGGCCGCTTTCCCGCCGGCCGCCTGGCCGCAGCTCCCTCCCCGGACTTCTCCCCCCACCCGCTCCGGGACAGATGCAAGCCCGGCACTTGTCCGAGGTGCCGGGCTCATTTTTACAATGATTTTCGCGGGCCGCGGCCGGGTGCAGGCAGCTCCTCCTTAAGGGAAGGAGGAGGCCTGCACTTCCCGAACCTGCCGCACCGCAGCGGGCGCCGCAGCGCCGGAATAGCGCCGCAATTCAGCGCATAGCGCCAGTTTTCAGGCGCAAACAGCTTTCAGCAGCGGCGGCAGCCATTTGGGCGCAGAACTAGTGAATTTTTGGCCCGCCCAGCGCGACTTAGCTCCGGCACTAACTTCCGGCGCTAAAGCCGTCGCTGCGCCAAAACCCAATTTCTAGGCCAAACACTCTCACATAGGTGAACTCTCAGATTGATACACTCTCAGATTCACATAGTCTCAGATTGGTACACTCTCAGATTAATGCACTCTCAGATTGATACACTCTCAGGTTGGTGCACTTTCACATTAATGCACTCTCAGATTGATACACTCTCAGATTGGTGCACTCTCAGATTGGTGCACTCTCAGTTTGAAGCACTCTCAGTTTGATACACACTCAGATTAATACACTCTCAGATTGGTACACTCTCAGATTGGTGCATTCTCAGATTAATGCACTCTCAGATTGGTGCACTTTCAGATTAATGCACTCTCAGATAGACACACTCTCAAATTGGCGCACTCTCAGATTGATACACTCTCAGATTGGTGCACTCTCAGATTAATGCACTCTCAGATTGATATACTCAAAGATTGATACAATCTCAGATTGGTGCACTCTCAGATTTAAAAAACTCTCAGACTGGTACACTCTAAGATTGATAAACACAAAGATTGATAAACTCAAAGATTGTTGCACTCTCAGATTGTTGCATTCAAAGATTGGTGCATTCTCAGATTGATACAATCTCAGATTGGTGCACACTCAGATTGATACACTCTCAGGTTGGTGCACTCTCAGATTGATACACACTCAGATTAATAAACTCTCAGATTGTTACACTCTCAGATTGGTACACTCTCAGATTGATGCACTCTCAGATTGGTACACTCTCAGATTGATGCACTCTCAGATTGATACACTCTCAGATTGGTGCACTCTCTCATTAATACGCTCTCAGATTGGTGCACTCTCAGATTGGTACAATCTAAGATTAATACACTCTCAGATTGGTGCACTCTCAGAATGATACACTCTCAGATTGATAAACTCAACCATTGATATACTCTCAGATTGGTGTACTCTCAGATTAGTGCACTCTCAGACTGATACACTCTCAGACTGGTGCACTCTCAGATTAATGCACTCTCAGATTGGTGCACTCTCAGATTGGTACAATCTAAGATTGATACAATCTCAGATTGGTGCACACTCAGATTGATACACTCTCAGATTGATGCACTCTCAGATTGATACACACTCAGATTAATACACTCTCAGATTGGTGCACTCTCAGAATGATACACTCTCAGATTAATACTGTCTCAGATTGGTGCACTCTCAGATTAATACACTCTCAGACTGGTACACTCTAAGATTGATACAATCTCAGATTGGTACACTCTAAGATTGATGCACTCTCAGATTGATACACTCTCAGATTGGTGCACTCTCAGATTAATGCACTCTCAGATTGATACAGTCTGAGATTGGTGCACTCAAAGATTGATACACTCTCAGATTGATAAACTCTCAAAGTCTTACAATCTCACATTGGTGAACTCTCAGATTGGTACACTCACAGATTGATGCACTCTCAGATTGATAGACTCTCAGATTGGTGCACTGCCAGATAAATGCCATCTCAGGTTGATACACTCTCAGATTGATGCACTCTCAGATTAATACACTCTCAGATTGATACACTCTCAGATTGGTGCACTCTCAGATTAATGCACTCTCAGATTAATACACTCTCAGATTGATACACTCTCAGATTGGTGCACTCTCAGATTAATGCACTCTCAGATTAATACACTCTCAGATTGATACAATCTCAGATTGGTGCACTCTCAGATTAATGCACTCTCAGATTAATGCACTCTCAGATTGGTGCACTCTCAGATTAATGCATTCTCAGATAGACACACACTCAGATTGGTGCACTCTCACATTAATGCACACTCAGATTGATACACTCTCAGATTGATGCACTCTCAGATTAATGCACTCTCAGATTGATACACTCTCAGATTGGTGAACTCTCAGATTAATGCACTCTCAGATTGGTGCACTCTCAGATTAATGCACTCTCAGATTGATACACACTCAGATTGATGCACTCTCAGATTAATGCACTCTCAGATAGACACACTCTCAGATTAATGCACTCTCAGATTGGTGCACTCTCTGATTGGTGCACTCTCAGATTGATACACTCTCAGATTGGTGCACTCTCAGATTAATGCATTCTCAGATAGACACACACTCAGATTGGTGCACTCTCAGATTAATGCACTCTCAGATTGATACACTCTCAGATTGATGCACTCTCAGATTAATGCACTCTCAGATTGATACACTCTCAGATTGGTGAACTCTCAGATTAATGCACTCTCAGATTGGTGCACTCTCAGATTAATGCACTCTCAGATTGATACACACTCAGATTGATGCACTCTCAGATTAATGCACTCTCAGATTGGTGCACTCTCAGATTAATGCACTCTCAGATAGACACACTCTCAGATTAATGCACTCTCAGATAGACACGCTCTCTGATTGGTGCACTCTCAGATTGATACACTCTCAGATTAATGCACTCTCAGTTTGGTGCACTCTCAGATTGATATACTCAAAGATTGATACAATCTCAGATTGGTGCACGCTCAGATTAAAAAACTCTCAGACTGGTACACTCTAAGATTGATAAACACAAAGTTTGATAAACTCAAAGATTGTTGCACTCTCAGATTGTTGCATTCAAAGATTGGTGCACTCTCAGATTGATACAATCTCAGATTGGTGCACACTCAGATTGACGCACTCTCAGATTGATAAACTCTCAGGTTGGTAAACTCTCAGATTGGTGCACTCTCAGATTAATGCACTCTCAGATTGGTGCTCTCTCAGAATGCTGAACACTCAGATTGTTACACTCTCAGATTGGTGCACTCTCAGAGTCTTACACTCTCACATCGGTGAACTCTCTGATTGATAAACTCAAAGATTGATACAATCTCAGATTGGTGCACTCTCAGATTGATAAACTCTCAGATTGGTGCACTCTCAGATTGGTAAACTCTAAGATAAATAGATTCTCAGTTTGCTACAATCTAAGATTAGTACATTCTCAGATTGGTGCACATTCAGATTGATACACTCTCAGCTTGGTACACTATAAGATTACTGCACTCTCAGATTGGTGCACTCAAAGATTGATAAACTCTCAGATTGATAAACTCTCAGATTGATATACTCAAAGATTGATACAATCTCAGATTGATATACTATCAGATTGTTACAATCTCAGATTAATACACGCTCAGATTGGTGCACTCTCAGATTGATACACTCTCAGATTGGTACAATCTAAGTTTAATACACTCTCAGATTTGAACAATCTAAGATTAATATACTCTCAGATTGATTCACTCTCTGATTGATACACTGTCAGATTGATATTCTCTTCGATTGGTGCTCTCTCAGATTGATACACTCTCAGATTGTTGCCCTCTCAGATTAATAAACTCTCAGATTAATAAACTCTCAGATTATTAAAATCTCAGATTGATAGACACACTGGTTGATAAATTCTCAGACTGGTGCAAACTCAGATTGATACACCCTCAGATTAATACACTCACAGATTGATAAACTCAAAGTTAATACACTCTCAGGTTGCTGCTCTTCTAGATTAATAAACTCTCAGATTAATATACTCTCAGATTGATAAAATCTCACATTGATACACTCTCAGGTTGCTTCACTCTCAGATTAATAAACTCTCAGTTTAATAAACTCTCAGATTAATACCCTCTCAGACTGGTGCCATCTCAGATTAATAAACTCTCAGATTGATATATTCTCAGATTGTTGCACTCACAGAATGGTGCACTCTCAGATTGGTGCACCCTCAGATTGGTGCACTCTCAGATTGATACACTCTCAGATTGTACACTCTCACATTGGTGCACTCAGATTGCGACATTCTAAGATTAATACACTCTCATATTGATACTCTCTCAGATTGATACAAACTCAGCTTGATTAATTCTAAGATTGGTGCACTCTCAGATTAATACACACTGAGATACATAACCTCTCAGATTGGTGTACTGTCAGATTGGTGCACTTTCAGATTGGTGCACTCTCGGATTGATGCACACTGAGATTAATAAACACTTAGATTGTTGTATTCTCAGATTGGTGCACTCTCAGATTGGTGCACTCTCAGATTGATACACTCTCAGATTGATACACTCTCAGATTGGTGCACTTTGAGATTGTTACACTCTCACATTGGTGCACACTCAGATTGGTACACTCTCAGATTGGTGCACCCTCATATTGATACACACTCAGATTATTACAATCTCAGATTGCTGCACTCTCCGAATGATAAACTCAAAGATTGATACACTGTCAGATTGTTGCAGTCTCAGATTGGTGCACACTCACATTGTTTCACACTCAGATTGATACACACTCGGAGTGGTGCACTCTCACATTGATAAACTCAAAGATCGGTACACTCTCAGTTTGTTGCACACTCAGATTGATAATCTCTAAAATTGATACACTCTCAGATTGGTGCAGTCTGAGATTGGTGTACTCCCAGATTGGTACCCTCTCAGATTGGTACCCTCTCACCTTGGTGCACACTCAGATTGACACACTCTCAGATTGACGAACCCACAGATTGATACACTCTCAGGTTGGTGCACACTCAGATTGGTGCAGTCTCAGATTGTTACACTTTCAGATTGGTGCAATCTCAGAGTGATACACTTGTGGCGGAGCCACCAAAGGACTCAGAGCGGTTGTACATAATTCCTTTAACAGCAATGTAGTTACTGTCTGTGCCTGTACCTTTAATTACACTGTTTGATTGTACAATGTCTAGTTACCATTACAGCACGGTTTCAACGTGATGACATCATGCCGTTAGTCACGTGATGCCCCAATGGCGGGAAGAACGTGATGACGTCATGACGTCAGTCTTCTGACCAGATGATCAGTCCTCGTTGAGCCCTCAAGGAGAGTAGACCTGTAATTGATGTGTTCCAGCAGTTTCCAGTTTAAACCTGCTTCATTTCATTAAAGTTCATTGTTTTAATTGCCTGAGTCGAACTCAGTCTTTTTGATAGGAACCTCCGTTCCTACATTGGTGACCCCGAATTCTACGAACGATTTTCGTGGAAGGTTCAACATGGACACGAACGCCGTCACGCTGAAACTGCCACAGTTCTGGGAGCAACAACCAGACGCCTGGTTTATCCAGGCTGAAGCCCAGTTCGCCATTAGGAACATAGTCACGGATCAGTCCCGTTATTATTACGTGGTCTCCGCCCTCGACAGCGCAACTGCATCACGGATCATCAGCCTCCTCAGTAGTCCTCCAACTGACAGCAAGTATGATGCAATTAAGGCGCGGTTGCTTCAGGTTTTCGGGCTCTTAAAGTCGGAGCGCGATCGCCAGCTCATCACGCTGCCTGGCCTCGGGGACTCCAATCCGTCCGAGCTCATGAGCCAAATGCTCACGCTCTTGGGTGTTGAACCGGAATGTTTCCTCTTCCGGGAGCTTTTCCTCTATCAAATGCCTGAACAGGTTCAGGCTGCCCTAGCCAGATCTGACATTACAGACTGCGCCAAGCTTGCGGCCGAAGCCGATAAGATTTTCATGGTAACCCAGCAGTGCTGCGTGGCCACGAGGTGCCCATCCCCCACAGACGCGGTTCCAGCTCCTCCCACAGCGGGCTGGTGCTCCTACCACACCCGTTTTGGCGCGAAAGCACGATGCTGCCATTCCCCCTGCAGTTTTTCGCCCCAAAAAAACAAGAAAGCGCCGGCGGCGTCCCTGGCGACGGATGACCAGGTCTAACGGGCGTTCCGCGGTGGCGATGGCCGTCGGATCTATGGGGAAACTCCTTTATATCACCGATTCCCTCTCAGGCCGCCGTTTTCTTTGTGACACTGGGGCGCAGTGCAGCATTCTACCTGCGTCGAAGCTCGACATGCAGACTGGGAACCTCGGTTTTTCCCTCGTAGCGGCTAATGGCGCAGCAATTCGAACTTTCCGAAAGCGGCGGGTTGAAGTCTGTTTCGGCGGTCAGCGCTTCTTTTGGGAATTCGTCACGGCCACAGTCTCACAGGCCATCCTAGGGGTGGATTTTCTGTGTGCCAACAGCCTCCTCGTCGATGTCCGGTACCGTCGGCTGATCAACGCGGCCACCTTCCACTCGATTCCATGCTACCACGGTACCTCCGTGTCGCGCTCAATTGCCTGTGATTTCCCTCCTCCGGATGACTTCACGCGGCTCCTTGGGGAGTTTTCGGAGCTGACAAGGCCCACTTTCTCCTCGTCGGCAACGAAGCATGGTGTTGAACATCACATCACCACTACTGGCTCCCCGGTTTATGCGCGGGCTAGAAGGCTCGAACCCAGCAAGCTCGCGGCTACGAAGGCGGAGTTCGACACGATGGAGCAGATCGGGATCATTCGGCGATCCAATAGTCCCTGGTCCTTGCCTCTCCACATTGTGCCAAAACCAGGCGGCGGCTGGCGGCCATGCGGTGATTACCGACGCCTCAACGACGCCAGCACTCCGGATCGGTACCCGATTCCGCATATTCAGGATTTCTCGGCCCATTTGGCGGGAAATTCTATCTTCTCTAAAGTCGACCTCGTCCGTGGATATCACCAGGTTCCAGTGCACCCACAAGACGTCCTGAAAACCGCAGTCATCACCACTTTTGGCCTCTTTGAGTTCCTGCGGATGCCGTTTGGCTTAAAGAATGCAGCACAGGCGTTCCCGCGTTTAATGGATTCCATTCTTCGAGACCTGCATTTCATCTTCGCCTACTTTGACGACATTCTCATCGCCAGTGCCAGCAAGGAGGAGCACATCTCCCATTTGCGTTCCCTCTTTACGCGCCTCAGCCAACACGGTTTAATCATCAACCCGGCCAAGTGCCAGTTTGGCCTGCAACAGATCGATTTCCTGGGACATCGCATAACATCGGACGGCGCCGTCCCTTTGATGACGAAGGTTGAAGCGGTTACCTCTTTCCCGCGGCCGCCGACTGTCAAGGCCTTGCAGGAGTTCCTGGGGATGGTCAACTTCTACCACCGTTTTGTCCCCAAGGCGGCTCAACTTATGCAACCTTTGTTCGGGGCCCTCAAGGGCAAGTCCGGTAAAGATCCAATCAGCTGGACAGCAGAGATGGTCCAGGCGTTCGGCAACACCAAGAACGCTTTGGCCAATGCAACCATGCTGGTGCACCCACTTCCAGGTGCCACCATCGCCCTTACCACCGACGCGTCAGACTACGCCATCGGTGCAGTGCAAGAACAGTGGGTCAACAGCACATGGCAACCACTGGCATTTTTCAGCCATCAACTATAGAAGAATGAAAAAAAGTACAGCACCTTCGATCGGGAGCTACTGGCCCTTTTCCTCGCCATTCACCATTTTCGGTTTTTATTGGAGGGGCGTCCCTTCACGGCATTTGTCGACCACAAACCCCTTACGTTCGCCATGGCCAAGAACGCCGAACCATTGTCCGCTCATCAACAACGTCACTTGACGTTCATTTCCGAATTTACCACGGACATTCAACATGTGTCTGGTAAGGACAACCTGGTGGCGGATTGCCTCTCCCGTGCGACGGTCCACGCGGTGCACCTGGGGATCGACTACGCCCTCATGGCTGCAGATCAGGCCTCGGACTCTGAGGTCCAATCATATAGAACCGTTCCCTCTAGCTTCCAAGCAACCGACGTCACTTTCCAGGCCGCAGGTGCCACGCTCCTTTGCGACGTCTTCATGGGCTTTCCTCGACCTATCGTGCCAGTCGCATGGCACCGGAAGGTTTTTGATTTCATACACGGGTTGTCGCACCCTGGGATGAAGGCTTCAAAACGACTTATGTCGGCGAAGTTTGTCTGGAAAGGTATGCACCTCGATGTCCGTGACTGGGCTAATACCTGCGTCGTCTGCCAGAAGGCCAAAGTCCAGCGTCATGTTAAAGCTCCAGTGGCTGCGTTCACTGTTCCGGAGCGTCGTTTCAACCACGTGCATGTGGACCTTGTGGGGCCGCTTCCGCCTTCTCAGGGTTATACTCATCTCCTCACCATGGTGGACCGCACCACTAGGTGGCCAGAGGCAATTCCTTTGTTTTCCACCACTTCGGCAGACGTCGCTAGAGCTTTCATCTCCTGTTGGGTTGCCCGTTTCGGGATACCGGCGGACATCTCTTTTGACCGCGGGCCACAATTTTCCTCGGAGCTTTGGAATGCTGTGGCTCAGGGGCTCGGTACCAAACTTCATCACACCACTGCCTATCATCCACAGGCGAACGGCCTTTGCGAGTGATTCCACAGGTCGCTTAAAGCCTCTCTTCGGGCCAGTCTTCAAGGTGCAGGTTGGGTGGACAGACTTCCATGGGTCTTTTTGGGTCTTCGTACGGCGCCCAATGATGACCTACAATCGTCTTCAGCTGAACTCATCTATGGCCAGCTGTTCCAAGTACCAGGGGATTTCCTCCCTTCTCCCATGGAGCCATGGTCCGCCTCCCAGCAACTCATTCACCACCAGGAAGCGGCCAGATGCTTTGCTCCGGTACCTGCGTCCAATCACGGTTTGCAGAACTCCTACGTGCCACCGGGACTGAAGAATGCGGAGTATGTATTCATCCGCCACGACGCTCACCGGGATCCGCTCAAGCCCCCTTACACCGGTCCTTTCCGTGTCATCGAACCAGGAGACAAATCCTTTTCGGTCGACGTCGGAGGGAAGCCGGATCACATCTCGGTGGACTGATTGAAGTCAGCTCACCTGGACCTGGACGACCCTGTCGTAGTCGCTCAAAATAGATTAAAGGGTAAGACGGTACATGATCAGTGGTGTACATTTAAGGAGTTATTTTACAACTTCCAAAAAAAATATATTCCACTGAGGAAAAAAGGGTGTAAAAGAAGATAGCCATCCGTGGCTAAGTAAAGTAATTAAGGATAGTATCTGACTAAAAACAAGGGCATATAAGGTAGCCAAATCTAATGGGAGGATAGAAGATTGGGAAGTCTTTAAAAGACAGCAAAAAATAACTAAAAGATTGATTAAGAAAGGGAAGATAGATTATGAAAGTAAATTAGCAAAAAATATAAAAACGGATCGCAAAAGTTTCTATAGTTTTATAAAAAGAAAAAGGGTGGCTAAAGTAAATGTTGGTCCCTTAGAGGATGAGACTGGGAAATTAATGGTGGGAAACATGGAGATGGCAAAAACGCTGAACAAATATTTTGTATCAGTCTTTACGGTAGAGGACACTAAGAATATTCCAACACTGGACAAACAGGGGGCTCTAGGGGGAGAGGAGCTAAATACAATTAAAATCACTAAGGAAGTGGTACTTGGTAAAATAATGGGACTTAAGCCGGATAAATCCCCTGGACCTGATGGCTTACATCCTAGGGTCTTGAGGGAAGTGGCGGTAGGGATTGTGGATGCATTGGTAATAATTTTCCAAAACTCCCTGGACTCAGCAAAGGTCCCGGCAGATTGGAAAACTGCTAATGTAATACCCTTATTTAAAAAGGGTAGTACGCAGAAGGCTGGAAACTATAGACCTGTTAGCCTAACATCTGTGGTTGGTAAAATGTTAGAGTCCATTATTAAGGAGACAGTAACGGGACATTTGGATAAACATAATTTAATAGGACAAACTCAGCATGGTTTCATGAAGGGGAAGTCATGTTTGACAAATTTGCTTGAGTTCTTTGAGGAAGCAACATACACGGTGGATAAAGGAGAACCAGTGGACGTAGTGTATTTAGACTTCCAAAAGGCATTTGACAAGGTGCCACACAAAAGATTATTGCTCAAGATAAAAAATCACGGGATTGGGGGTAATATTCTGGTGTGGGTGGAGAATTGGCTCTCTAACAGAAAGCAGAGTGTTTGGATAAATGGTTCATTCTCAGACTGGCAATCAGTAATTAGTGGTGTTCTGCAGGGGTCAGTGCTGGGTCCCCAACTCTTTTCAATCTATATTAACGATTTGGAGGAGGGACCGAGTGTAACATATCAAAGTTTGCAGATGATACAAAGATGGGAGGGAAAGTAGTGAGTGAGGAGGACATAAAAAACCTGTAAAGTGACATAGACAGGCTAAGTAAGTGGGCAGAGATTTGGCAGATGGAATACAATACTGGAAAGTGTGAGGTTATGCACTTTGGCAGGAAAAATCATAGAGCAAGTTATTATCTTAATGGCAAGAAACTGGAAAGTACTGTAGTACAAAGGGATCTGGGGTCCTGGTGCACGAAACCGAAAAAGTTAGTATGCAGGTGCAGCAAGTGATCAAGAAGGCCAATGGAATGTTGGCTTTTATTGCTAGGGGGATAGAATATAAAAACAGGGAGGTATTGCTGCAGTTATACAAGGTTTGGTGAGACCGCACCTGGAATACTACATACAGTTTTGGTGTCCATACTTAAGAAAAGACATACTTGCTCTCGAGTGAGTAAAAAGAAGGTTCACTCGGTTAATCCCGGGATGATGGGGTGGTCATATGAGGAGAGGTTGAATAGATTGGGACTCTACTCATTGGAGTTCAGAAGAATGAGAGGCGATCTTATTGAAACATATAAGATTGTGAAGGGGCTTGATCGGGTGGATGCAGTGAGGATGTTCCCAATGATGGGTGAAACTAGAACTAGGGGGCATAATCTTAAAATAAGGGACTGCTCTTTCAAAACTGAGATGAGGAGAAACTTCTTCACTCAGAGGGTGGTAGGTTTGTGGAATTTGCTACCCCAGAAAGCTGTGGAAGCTACATCATTAAATAAATTTAAAACAGGAATAGATAGTTTCCTAGAAGTAAAGGGAATTAAGGGTTACGGGGAACGGGCAGGAAATTGGACATGAGTCTAGGTTCGGAATGGTCATGGCCCTGTGGGTAGTGGAGTGGGCCCAGGGGCCGTGTACCCTGGTTCTGCTCCTACTTCTTGTGTTCTAATTCTGTGTTAGATTTCAGGAGATGGTTTTATTCCTGTTCCTGGCTGGGGTGGAGATCGCCTTTACAGAAGGTAAGTACTGTAGAAAATATAGGGACAGAGTGATCTCCTGGAAGAGTTTTGATCGCCTAGATGGGTCGGAGAGGAATTTCCCAGATTTTTTCTCCCAAATTGGCCATTGGGTTTTTTATGTTTTTTTGCCTCTCCCGGGAGATCACATGGGTTCGGGTGGGATGGGGAGTGATAGAAGATTTGAGGTTAGGATCAGATCAGCCATGATCATATTGAATGGTGGAGCAGGCTCGAGGGGCCGATTGGCCTACTCCTGCTCCTATTTCTTATGTTCTTATGTTCAAACGTGGCCGCCGCACCAGATCAAACAAAGCCGCCTGCTAACTCGACCGCGCGCGCCGCACCTGCTCAACCACAACCGACTGCCAACTCGACCACCGGTCATCAACTTCCTCTACCAGGGTATCGAAGTCGATCGGACAGGCTTGTCAGGCCTCCTCCTCGCCTCACTTTTTCTGTTAAAGACAATTCTGGTGGGGGGCGCATGTGGCAGAGCCACCAAAGGACTCAGAGCAGTTGTACATAATTCCTTTAACAGGAATGTAGTTACTGTCTGTGCCTGTATCTTTAATTACACTGTTTGACTGTACAATGTCTAGTTACCTTTACAGCGTGGTTTCAACGTGATGATGTCATGCCATTAGTCACGTGATGCCCCAATGGCGGGAAGAATGTGATGACGTCAGTCTTCTGACCAGAGGATCAGTCCTTGTTGAGCCCTCAAGGAGAGTAGACCTGTAATTAATGTGTTCCAGCAGTTTACTGTTTAAAGCTGTTTCGTTTCATTAAAGTTCATTGTTTTAATTGCCTGAGTCAAATTCAGTCTTTTTGATAGGAACCTCCATTCCTACACATTCTCAGATTGCTGCACACACAGATTGATACACTCTCAGATTGGTGCACTCTCAGATTGATAAATTATCAGATTGATAAACTCAGAGCTTCATACACTCTCAAATTGATATACACTAAGATTGATAAACTCTCAGAATTGTTGCTCACTCAGATTGATACAATCTAAGATTGGTGCACTCTCAGATTGGTGCACTCTCAGATTGATAAACTCTCAGATTGTTACACTCAAAGCTTCATACACTCTAAGATTGATATATACTAAGATTGACAAACTCTCAGATTGGTGCAGTCTCAGATTGTTACACTCTCAGATTGGTGCACTCTCAGATTGGTGCACTCTCAGATTGGTGCACTCTCAGACTGATACAATCTCAGATTGATACACTCTGAGATTGGTGCACACTCAGATTGATAAATCCTCAGATTGATACACTCACCAGTTTGGTGAACTCTCAATTTAATACACTCTCAGATTGGTGCATACTCAGATTGGCGCACAGTCAGGTTAGTGCACTCTCAGTTTGGTGCACAGTCAGATTGACGTACTCTCAGATTGATAAACTCTCAGATTGGTTCATACTCAGATTAATACACTCTCAGATTGATACACTCTCAGATTAATACACACTCAGATTGATAGAATCTCAGATTGATACACACTCAGATTGTTACACTGTCAGATTGGTGCACGCTCAGATTGTTAGACTCTCAGATTGGTGCACTCTCAGATTGGTAAACTGTTAGATTGGTGCATCTCAGATTGATACGCTCTCAGATTGGTGCATTTCCGATTGATACGCTCTCAGATTGGTGCATTTCAGATTGATACGCTCTCAGATTGGTGCATTTCAGATTGGTACACTCTCAGATTGGTGCACTCTCAGATTGGTACACTCTCAGATTGATACACGCTCAGATTGGTACACTCTCAGATTAATACACTCTCAGATTAATACACACTCAGACTTATACATTCTCAGATGGATACACACTCAGATTGTTACACTGTCAGATTGGTGCACGCTCAGATTGATACGCTCTCAGATTGGTGCATTTCAGATTGGTGCACTCTCAGGTTGGTGCACTCTCATATTGGTGCATCTCAGATTGATACACACTCAGATTGGTACACTCTTGAATTTGTGCACACTCAGACTGGTGAAGTCTCAATTTGATACAGTCTCAGATTGGTGCACTCTCAGATTGGTGCACACTCACATTGGTGCACACTTTTTGGTGCACACTCAGATTGGTAATCTCTAAATTTGATACACTCTCAGATTGATGGACTCTCAGACTGATAAACTCTCAGATTGATAAACCCTCAAACTGATAAACTCTTGGATTGATGCACTCTCAGATTGAAACACTCTCAGATTGATAAGGCCTCAGATTGATATATGCTCATATTGATAAACTCTCAGATTGATAAAATCTAAGATTGATACACTCTTGGATTGATACACTCTCAGATTGGTGCACACTCATTTTGATACACTCTCAGATTGGTGCACACTTAGATTGATACACTCTCTGATTTATACACTCAGATTGATACACACTCAGATTGGTGCACGTTCAGATTGATACACTCTCCGCTTGATAAACTCTCTGAGTGATACATTCTCTGATTGCAGCACTCTCAGATTGATAGACTCTCAGATTGATACACACACAGATTGATAAACTCTCCGCTTGATAAATTCTCAGACTGGAGCATTTTCAGATTGATAAATACACAGATTGCTGCACTTTCAGGTTGATAAATTCTCAGATTCATAAACTCAAAGATTGATACACTCACAGATTGATATACACTAAGATTGATAAACTCTCAGATTGATGCACTCTCAGATTGGTGCACACTCAAATTGATACATTGTCAGATAGATACACTCTCAGATTGATAAACTCAAAGATTAATACACTCTCAGATTGGTGCAAACTCATTGATACTCTCTCAGATTGATACACACTCAGATTGATACACTCTTAGATTGGTACACTCAGATTGGTGCACTCTCAGATTGGTGCATTCTCAGATTGGTACACTCTCAGATTGATACACTCTCAGATTGATACACTCGGAGATTGATACACTCTCAGATTGACAAACTCTCAGATTCGTGCATTCTCAGATTGATAAATTCTCAGATTGGTGCATTCTCAGATTGATACACACTCAGATTGGTGCACTCTAAGGTTGATACACTTTAAGATTGATATACACTAAGATTGATACACTCTCAGTTTGGTACACACACAGATTGATAGACTCTCAGACTGTTACACTCTCAGATTAATACACACTCAGACTTATACATTCTCAGATGGATACACACTCAGATTGTTACACTGTCAGATTGGTGCACGCTCAGATTGATAGACTCTCAGATTGGTGCACTCTCTGATTTGTAAACTCTCAGATTGGTGCATCTCAGATTGATACGCTCTCAGATTGGTGCATTTCAGATTGATACGCTCTCAGATTGGAGCATTTCAGATTGGTACACTCTCAGATTGGTGCACTCTCAGATTGGTACACTCTCAGATTGGTACACGCTCAGATTGGTACACTCTCAGATTAATACACTCTCAGATTAATACACACTCAGACTTATACATTCTCAGATGGATACACACTCAGATTGTTACACTGTCAGATTGGTGCACACTCAGATTGATACACACTCAGATTGATGCGTTCTCAGATTGGTGCACTCTCAGATTGGTGCACTCTCAGATTGGTGCTCTCTCAGATTGATACACTCTCAGATTGGAGTAATCTCAGATTGATACATTCTCAGATTGTTACACTCTCAGATTGGTGCACTCTCAGATTGATACACTCTCAGGCTGATAAACACTCGGATTGATAAACCCTCAGATTAATAAACTCTTGGATTGTTGCACTCTCAGATTGAAACTCTCTCAAATTGATACACTCTCAGATTGATACACTCAGAGATTGATAAACTCTCAGATGGACAAACTCTCAGATGGTGCATTCTCAGATTGATACACACTCAGATTGGTGCACTCTCAGATTGATACACACTCAGATTGATACACTCTCAGATTGGTGCACTCTCAGATTGATACACTATCAGATTGATACACTCTCAGATTGGTGCACTCTCAGATTGGTGCACACTCAGATTGGTGCACTCTCAGATTGGTGCAAGTTCAGATTGTTTCATTCTCAGATTGCAGCACTCTCAGATTGATAGACTCTCAGATTG
Organism: Somniosus microcephalus; assembly: GCF_052327205.1. Lineage (NCBI taxonomy): Eukaryota > Metazoa > Chordata > Chondrichthyes > Squaliformes > Somniosidae > Somniosus > Somniosus microcephalus. Next base: position 22,652,605 of record NC_141014.1, read on the forward strand.
ATACACACACAGATTGATAAACTCTCCGCTTGATAAATTTTCAGACTGGAGCATTCTCAGATTGATAAATACACAGATTGCTGCACTTTCAGGTTGATAAATTCTCAGATTCATAAACCCAAAGATTGATAAACTCTCAGATTGATAAAATCTAAGATTGGTGCACTCTCAGATTGATACACTCTCAGATTGGTGCACTCTCAGATTGATACATTGTCAGATTGATACACTCTCAGATTGATACACTCTCAGATTGGTGCACTCTCAGATTGATACACTCTCAGATTGGTGCACTCTCAGATTGATACTCTCTCAGATTGATACACACTCAGATTGATACACTCTCAGATTGGTGCACTCTCAGATTGGTGCACTCTCAGCTTGATACATTCTCAGATTAATAAACTCAAAGATTAATACATCTCAGATTGGTGCAAACTCATTGATACTCTCTCAGATTGATACACACTTAGATTGATACACTCTCTGATTGGTACACTCCGATTGGTGCACTCTCAGATTGGTGCACTCTCAGATTGGTATGCTCTCAGATTGATACACTCTCAGATTGATACACTCGGAGTTTGATACACTCTCAGATTGACAAACTCTCAGATTCGTGCATTCTCAGATTGATAAATTCTCAGATTGGTGCATTCTCAGATTGATTCACACTCAGATTGGTGCACTCTAAGATTGATACACTTTAAGATTGATATACACTAAGATTGATACACTCTCAGATTGGTGCACTCTCAGATTGATAGACTCTCAGATTGTTACACTCTCAGATTGGTGCACTCTCAGATTCATACACTCTCAGATTGGTACACTCTCAGATTAATACACACTCAGATTGATACACTGTCAGATTGGTGCACTCTCTGATTTGTAAACTCTCAGATTGGTGCATCTCAGATTGATACACTCTCAGATTGGAGCACTCTTTGATTGATACACTCTCAAACTGATAAACACTCGGATTGATAAACCCTCAGATTAATAAACTCTTGGATTGATGCACTCTCAGATTGAAACTCTCTCAGATTGATACACTCTCAGATTGATACACTCGGAGATTGATAAACTCTCAGATTGACCAACTCTCAGATTGGTACATTCTCAGATTAATGCACTCTCAGATTGGTGCTCTCTCAGATTGATACACAATCAGATTTTTGCTCTCTCAGATTATTAAACTCTCAAATTGATGCCCTCTCAGATTGAAACACTCTCACATTGATAAGGCCTCTGGTTGATACATACTCAGATTGATAAACTCTCAGATTGATAAAATCTAAGATTGATACACTCTTGGATTGATACACTCTCAGGTTGGTGCACTCTCAGATTGATACACTCTCAGATTGGTACACTCTCAGATTAATGCACGCTCAGATTGGTAGACTCTCAGATTGGTGCACTCTCAGATTGGTAAACTCTCAGGTTGGTGCATCTCAGATTGATACACACTCAGATTGATACGCTCTCAGATTCGTGGATTTCAGATTGATGCACTCTCAGATTGATGCACTCTCAGATTGGTGCACTCTCAGATTGGTGCACTCTCAGATTGGTGCATACTCAGATTGATAATCTCTCAGATTGATACACACTCAGATTGATACACTCGCAGATTGGTACACTCTCAGATTGGTACACACTCAGATTGTTACACTCTCAGATTGTTACACTCTCAGATTAATACACACGCAGATTGTTACACTCTCAGATTGATACACACTCAGATTGTTACACTGTCAGTTTGGTGCATGCTCAGATTGGTGCACGCTCAGATTGTTAAACTCTCAGATTGGTGCATCTCAGATTGATACACAATCAGATTGATACGCTCTCAGATTCATGCATTTCAGATTGATGCACTCTCAGATTGATGCACTCTCATATTGATGCATTCTCAGATCAAAAATCAAAATCAAATCAAATCAACTTTTATTGTCATTGTTAGTGCACAAGTGCAGTACAACGAAATATAGGCTTGCGGCTCCCGAGAGTGTACATTTGGATTAAGACATTTAAACATTCAACATACATTTGGCTTGTAGTATATTAACATAAATATGACCATAATAAAGTGCATTGGCAGATGTGCAGGCTTTAGAGTTTATTTGTGGAGTTCAGTAGGATGACAGCCCTGGGAAAGAAGCTGTTCCTAAATCTGGTCATACGGGTGCGAATGCATCTGTGGCGTCTCCCAGATGGTAGGAGGGCGAACAGACTGTGGCTGGGGTGGGTAGGGTCTTTGATGATCGACCGTGACCTCCGTAGACAGTGTTTCTGGTATATGTGCTCTATGGTCGGTAGCCAGGTGCCGGTAATGCGTTGGGCAGTTTTGACTACCCGCTGCAGGGCTTTCCAGTCATAGTAGCTACAGCTGCCATACCATACTGTGATACAGTTTGTCAGGATGCTCTCTATAGTGCAGCGGTAAAAGTTAGAGAGGATCAGGGGTGACAGATTACATCCCTTCAGCCTCCTTAAGAAATATAGGCGCTGTTAGGCCTTCTTCACCAGAGAGGAGGTGTTGAGGGACCAGGAGAGGTCTTCCGTGATGTGGACTCCGAGGAACTTAAAGCTGTCCACCCTTTCCACCACAGCCCCACTGATGTGGATGGGGGTGTGACTTCCGCCTTTGGACTTCCTGAAGTCCACAATGATTTCTTTTGTTTTCTTGGTGTTAAGGGCCAGGTTGTTATCAGCGCACCACTTCACGAGATGCTGGACCTCCTCCCTGTAGGCTGACTCATCGTTGTTGGTGATCTGGCCTACTACCGTGGTGTCATCCGCAAACTTGATGATGGTGTTGGAACCATTAACAGCCACACAGTCGTGGGTGAAGAGGGAGTAGAGGAGGGGGCTCAGCACACATCCTTGTGGGGCCCCCGTGTTCAGGGTCAGTGGGGGGGAGGTGTGGTTACCTAATTTGACAGACTGGGGTCTGTTTGGTGCACTCTGAGTTTGGTGCACTCTCAGATTGGTGCACTCTCAGGTTGATACACTCTCAGATTGGTACACACTCAGATTGATACATTCTCAGATTGATAAACTCAAAGATTAATACACTCTCAGATTGGTGCAAACTCATTGATACTCTCTCAGATTGATACACACTCAGACTGATACACTCTCAGATTGATACACACTCAGACTGATACACTCTCAGATTGATACACTCTCAGATTGGTACACACTCAGATTGGTGCACTCTCAGTTTGAAACACTCTCAGATTAGTGCACTTTCAGGCTGATACACTCTGAGATTGGTGCACTCTCAGATTGGTGCACACTCAGATTGGTACACTCTCACATTGATACAATCTCAGATTAGTGCACTCTCAGATTGGTGCAGCTCAGATTGATACACTCTCAGATTGATACATTCTCAGTTTGATACACGCTCAGATTGGTGCACTCTCAGTTTGGTGCACTCTCAGATTGGTGCACTCTCAGATTGATACACTCAGATTGATACACTCTCAGATTGGTGCACTCTCAGATTGTTGCACTCTCAGTTTGTTGCACTCTCAGATTGATAAACTCTCAGATTGAAACACTCTCAGATTGATACACTCTCATTTTGATACACACTCATGTTGATACACTCTCATGCTGATACACTCTCAGATTGGTGCACTCTCGGATTAATACTCTCTCAGATTGATACACTCTTAGATTGGAGCATTCTCAAGTTGATAAATTCTCAGATTGATATACACTAAGATTGATAAGCTCTCAGATTGTTTCTCACTCAGATTGATAATCTCTCTCAGATTGATACACACTCAGATTGATAATCTCTCAGATTGGTGCACTCTCAGATTGGTGCACTCTCAGATTGAGACACTCTCAGGTTGGTGCACTCTCAGATTGATACACTCTCAGATTGGTGCACTCTCAGATTGATACACTCTCAGATTGGTGCACTCTCAGATTGGTACACTCTCAGATTGATACACTCTCATATTGATACACTCTCAGATTGATACATTCTCGGATTGGTGCAAACTCATTGATACTCTCTCAGATTGATACACACTCAGATTGGTGCACTCCCAGAGTGGTGTACTCTCAGATTGGTACACTCTCAATTTGAAACATGCTCAGATTAGTGCACTTTCAGGCTGATACACTCTGAGATTGGTGCACTCTCAGATTGGTGCACTCTCAGATTGATACACTCTCGGATTGGTGCACTCTCAGATTGATACACTCTCAGATTAGTGCACTTTCAGATTGATACACTCTCAGATTTGTGCATGCTCAGATTGATACACTCTCAGATTGGTGCACACTCAGATTGATACACTCTCAGGTTGATACACTCTCAGATTGATATACTCTCAGATTGATACACTCTCCGATTGATACACTCTCAGATTGATGCACTCTCAGGTTGGTGCACTCTCAGATTGGTGCACTCTCAGAATAGTGCACTCTCAGATTGGTGCACTCTCAGATTGGTGCCCACTCACATTGGTGCACACTTTTTGGTGCACACTCAGATTGGTAATCTCTAAGCTTGATACACTCTCAGATTGCTAAACCCTCAGATTGATAAACTCTCGGATTGATGCACTCTCAGATTGAAACACTCTCAGATTGATAAGGCCTCAGATTGATACATACTCAGATTGATAAACTCTCAGATTTATAAAATCTAAGATTGATACACTCTTGGATTGACACACTCTCAGGTTGGTGCACACTCAGATTGGTGCATTCTCAGATTGGTGCACACGCAGTTTGATACACTCTCAGATTGGTGCACACTTAGATTGATACACTCTTTGATTGATGCACTCAGATTGAAACCCTCTCAGATTCGTGCATTTCAGATTGATGCACTCTCAGATTGATGCACTCTCAGATTGGTGCATCTCAGTTTGAAACACTCTCAGATTAGTGCACTTTCAGGCTGATACACTCTGAGATTGGTGCACTCTCAGATTGGTGCACACTCAGATTGGTACACTCTCACATTGATACAATCTCAGATTAGTGCACTCTCAGATTGGTGCAGCTCAGATTGATACACTCTCAGATTGATACATTCTCAGTTTGATACACGCTCAGATTGGTGCACTCTCAGTTTGGTGCACTCTCAGATTGGTGCACTCTCAGATTGATACACTCAGATTGATACACTCTCAGATTGGTGCACTCTCAGATTGGTGCACAAAGACTGGTGAAGTCTCAATTTGATACAATCTCAGATTGGTGCTCTCTCAGATTGGTGCACACTCACATTGGTGCACACTTTTTGGTGCGCACTCAGATTGATAATCTCTAAGCTTGATACACTCTCAGATTGATGGACTCTCAGACTGATAAACTCTCAGATTGATGATCCCTCAGGTTAATAAACTCTTCGATTGATGCACTCTCTGATTGAAACACTCTCAGATTGATAAGGCCTCAGATTGATACATACTCAGATTGATAAACTCTCAGATTGATAAAATCTAAGATTGATACACTCTTGGATTGATACACTCTCAGATTTGTGCACACTCAGTTTGATACACTCTCAGATTGGTGCACACTCAGATTGGTGCACTCTCAGATTGGTGCACACTCAGATTGGTGCTCACTTAAAGGTTGTTTCATTCTCAGATTGGTGCACTCTGAGATTGATACACTCTCCGCTTGATAAACTCTCTGAGTGATACATTCTCAGATTGCAGCACTCTCAGATGGATGGACTCTTAGATTGATACACACACAGATTGATAAACTCTCCGCTTGATAAATTCTCAGACTGGAGCTTTCTCAGATTGATATATTCACAGATTGCTGCACTTTCAGGTTGATAAATTCTCAGATTCATAAACTCAAATATTGATACACTCACAGATTGACGTACACTAAGCTTGATAAACTCTCAGATTGATACACACTCAGATTGGTGCACTCTCAGATTGGTGCACTCTCAGATTGGTGCACTCTCAGATTGGTGCACTCTCAGATTGGTATACTCTCAGACTGATACACTCTCAGATTGATACACAGTCAGATTGATACACTCTCAGATTGATACACTCTCAGATTGATACACTCTCAGATTGGTACACTCTCAGGTTGATATACTCTCAGACTGATACACTCTCAGACTGATACACTCTCAGATTAGTGCACTTTCAGATTGATACACTCTCAGATTGATACACTCTCAGATTGATATACTCTCAGATTCATACTCTCAGATAGATACACTCTCAGATTGATACATTCTCAGATTGATACATTCTCAGATTGGTGCACTCTCTGATTGATACATTCTCAGGTTGATACACTCTCAGATTGATACACTCTCAGATTGATACACTCTCAGATTGATACACTCTCAGATTGATATACTCTCAGATTGGTACACTCTCAGATTGGTACACTCGGAGACTGATACACTCTCAGATTGACAAACTCTCAGATTCGTGCATTCTCAGGTTGATAATTTCTCAGATTGGTGCATTCTCAGATTGATACACACTCAGATTGCTGCACTCTCAGATTGGTGCACTCTCAGATTGATACACTCTTAGATTGATACACACTCAGATTGGTGCACTCTCAGATTGGTGCACTCTCAGATTGATACACACTCAGAGTGATACACTCTCAGATTGATACACTCTCATATTGATACACACTCAGATTGGTGCACTCTCAGATTGGTGCACTCTCAGATTGATACACTCTCAGATTGATACACACTCAGATTGGTGCACTCTCAGATTGATACACTCTCAGATTGGTGCACTCTCAGATTGATGGACTCTCACACTGATAAACTCTCAGATTGATAAACTCTTGGATTGATGCCCTCCCAGATTGAAACACTCTCAGATTGATAAGGCCTCAGATTGATACACTCTCAGATTGATACACTCTCATATTGATACATTCTCAGACTGATACACTCTCAGATTGATACACTCTCAGATTGATATACTCTCAGATTGATATACTCTTAGATTGATACACTCTCAGATTGATACACACCCAGATTGATACACTCGGAGATTGATACACTCTCAGATTGATACACTCGGAGATTGATACACTCTCAGATTTACAAACTCTCAGATTCGTGCATTCTCAGATTGATAATTTCTCAGATTGGTGAATTCTCAGATTGATACACACTCAGATTGGTGCACTCTCAGATTCTTACACTTTCAGATTGTTGCACTCTCAGGTTGGAGCTCTCTCAGATTGATAAACTCTCTGTTTGCTACACTCTCAGATTGGTGCACACTCACATTGTTTCACACTCAGATTGATACTCAGATTGGTGCACTCTCACATTGATAAACTCAAAGATCGGTACACTCTCAGTTTGTTGCACACTCAGATTGATAATCTCTAAAATTGATACACTCTCAGATTGGTGCAGTCTGAGATTGGTGCACTCCCAGATTGGTACCCTCTCAGATTGGTACCCTCTCACCTTGGTGCACACTCAGATTGATACACTCTCAGATTGACAAGCCCATAGATTGATACACTCTCAGGTTGGTGCACACTCAGATTGGTGCAGTCTCAGATTGTTACACTTTCAGATTGGTGCAATCTCAGAGTGATACACTTGTGGCGGAGCCACCACAGGACTCAGAGCGGTTGTACATAATTCCTTTTACAGCAATGTAGTTACTGTCTGTGCCTGTACCTTTAATTACACTGTTTGACTGTACAATGTCTAGGTACCTTTACAGCGCGGTTTCAACGTGATGACGTCATGCCGTTAGTCACGTGATGCCCCAATGCGTAAGCTTGACATCGGTAGTGGGGAAAATGCTAGAGTCCATTATAAAAGATGTAATAGCAGAGCACTTGGAAAGCAGTGACTGGATCGGACAAAGTCAACATGGATTTACAAAAGGTAAATCATGCTTGACTAATCTACTGGAATTTTTTGAGGATGTAACTGGTAAAATAGATAAGGGAGAACCAGTGGATGTGGTGTATTTGAACTTTCAGAAGGCTTTCGAAGAGATTAGCGTGCAAAATTAAGGCACATGGGATTGGGGGCAAGGTATTGACTTGGATAGAGAACTGGTTGGCGGACAGAAAGCAAAGAGTTAGAATAAACGGGTCGTTTTCCGAGTGGCAGGCAGTGACTAGTGGGGTACCGCAAGGATCGGTCCTAGGACCCCAGCTGTTCACAATATATATTAATGATCTGGATGAGGGAATTGGATGTAATATCTCCAAATTTGCAGACGACACAAAGCTAGGGGGGGAGGGTATGCTGTGAGGAGGATGTCGTGAAACTCCAGCACGATTTGGACAGGTTGGGTGATTGGGCAGAAACATGGCAAGAGTGAACCAATCTGGAAGTGTGCCAATGAGCGTGAACCAAGGTGATTGCATCAATGCGTGTGAACCAGTCTGGAGAGAGTATCAGTGAGAGTGCGCTAATAATGACAGTGTACCAATCCACTTTGGGATGGTAGGAATGACGTAAGAGGAGAGATTGTGTCGATTGGGCTTATACTCACTGGAGTTTAGAAGATTGAGAGGGGATCTCATCGAAACCTATAAAATTCTGTCAGACCTGGACAGACTAGATGCAGGAAGGATGTTTCTGATGGCCGGGGAGTCCAGAACCAGGGGTCATAGTCTAAGGATAAGGGGTAAGCCATTTAGGACTGAAATGAGGAGGAATTTCTTCACCCAGAGAGTGGTGAACCTGTGGAATTCTCTGCCACAGAGGGCGGTGGAGGCCAGTTCATTAAGTATATTCAAGAAAGAGTTGGATATATTTCTTAAGGCTAAAGGGATCAAGGGATATGGGGAGAAGGCAGGGACCGGGTACTGAATTTGGATGATCAGCCATGATCTCATTGAATGGCGGAGCAGGCTCGAAGGGCCGAATGGCCTACTCCTGCTCCTATCTTCTATGTATCTATATGCAAGAACGTGATGACGTCATAACGTCAGTCTTCTGACCAGAAGATCAGTCCTCGTGGAGCCCTCAAGGAGAGTAGACCTGTAATTGATGTGTTCCAGCAGTTTACTGTTTAAACCTGTTTCGTTTCATTAAAGTTCATTGTTTTAATTGCCTGAGTCGAACTCAGTCTTTTTGATAGGAACCTCCGTTCCTACATTGGCGACCCCGAATTCTACGAACGATTTTCGTGGAAGATTCAACATGGACACGAACGCCGTCACGCTGAAACTGCCACAGTTCTGGGAGCAACAACCAGACACCTGGTTTATCCAGGCTGAAGCCCAGTTCGCCATTAGGAACATCATCGCGGATCAGACCCGTTATTATTACATGGTCTCCGCACTCGACAGCGCAACTGCATCACGGATCATCAGCCTCCTCGGTAGTCCTCCTACTGACAGCAAGTATGATGCAATTAAGGCGCGGTTGTTTCAGGTTTTCGGGTTCTCAAAGTCGGAACGTGCTCGCTGGCTCATAACGCTGACCGGCCTCTGGGACTCCAAACCGTCTGAGCTCATGAGCCAAATGCTCACGCTCTTGGGAGCCGAACCGGAATGTTTCCTCTTCCGGGAGCTGTTCCTCTATCAAATGCCTGAACAGGTTCAGGCTGCCCTAGCCAGATCCGACATTACAGACTGTGCCGAGCTTGCGGCCGCAGCCGATAAGATTTTCATGGTAACCCAGCAGTGCTGCGCGGCCACAAGGTGCCCATCCCCCACAGACGCGGTTCCAGCTCCTCCCACAGCCGGCTGGTGCTCCTACCACACCTGTTTTGACATAAAAGCACGATGCTGCCACTCCCCCTGCAGTTTTTCGCCCCAAAAAACACCAAGAAAGCACCGGCGGTGTCCCTGGCGACGGATGACCAGGTCTAACGGGCGTTCCGCGGTGGCGATGGCCATCGGATCTGTGGGGAAACTCTTTTATATCACCAATTCCCTCTCGGGCCGCCGTTTTCTTTGTGACACCGGGGCACAGTGCAGCATTCTACCTGCGTCGAAGCTCGATATGCAGACTGGGAACCTCGGTTTTTCCCTCGTAGCGACTAATGGTGCAGCAATTCGAACTTTCCGAAAGCGGCGGGTCGAAGTCTGTTTCGACGGTCAGCGCTTCTTTTGGGAATTCGTCACGGCCACAGTCTCACAGGCCATCCTAGGGGTGGATTTTCTGTGTGCCAACAGCCTCCTCGTCGATGTCCGGCACCGTCGGCTGATCAACGCGGCCACCTTCCACTCGATTCCGTGCTACCACGGTACCTCCGTGTCGCGCTCAATTGCCTGTGCTTTCCCTCCTCCGGATGACTTCACGCGGCTCCTCGGGGAGTTTCCGGAGCTGACAAGGCCCACTTTCTCCTCGTCGGCAACGAAGCATGGTGTTGAACATCACATCACCACTACTGGCTCCCCGGTTTATGCGTGGGCTAGAAGGCTCGAACCCAGCAAGCTCGCGGCTGCGAAGGCGGAGTTCGACACGATGGAGCGCTTCGGGATCATTCGGCGATCCAATAGTCCCTGGTCCTCGCCTCTCCACATTGTGCCAAAACCAGGCGGCGGCTGGCGGCCAGGCGGTGACTACTGACGCCTCAACGACGCCAGCACTCCGGATCGGTACCCGATTCCGCATATCCAGGATTTCTTGGCCCATTTGGCGGGAAATTCTATCTTCTCTAAAGTCGACCTCGTCCGTGGATATCACCAGGTTCCAGTGCACCCACAAGACATCCTGAAAGCCGCAGTCATCACCACTTTTGGCCTCTTTGAGTTCCTGCGGATGCCGTTTGGCTTAAAGAACGCAGCACAGGCGTTCCCGCGTTTAATGGACTCCGTTCTTCGAGACCTGCGTTTCATCTTCGTCTACCTTGACGACATTCTCATCACCAGTGCCAGCAAGGAGGAGCACATCTCCCATTTGCGTTCCCTCTTTACGCGCCTCAGCCAACACGGTTTAATCATCAACTCGGCCAAGTGCCAGTTCGGCCTGCAACAGATCGATTTCCTGGGACATCGCATAACATCGGACGGCGCCGTCCCTTTGATGACGAAGGTTGAAGCGGTTACCTCTTTCCCGCGGCCGCCGACTGTCAAGGCCTTGCAGGAGTTCCTGGGGATGGTCAACTTTTACCACCGTTTTGTCCCCAAGGCGGCTCAACTTATGCAACCTTTGTTCGGGGCCCTCAAGGGCAAGTCCGGTAAAGATCCAATCAGCTGGACAGCCGAGATGGTCCAGGCATTCGGCAACACCAAGAACGCTTTGGCCAACGCAACCATGCTGGTGCACCCACTTCCAGGTGCCACCATCGCACTTACCACCGACGCGTCAGACTACGCCATCAGTACAGTGCAAGAACAGTGGGTCAACGGCACGTGGCAACCACTTGCATTTTTCAGCCGTCAACTACGGAAGAATGAAAAAAATTCAGCACCTTCGACCGGGAGCTACTGGCCCTTTTCCTCGCCATTCGCCATTATCGGTTTTTATTGGAGGGGCATCCCTTCACGGCTTTTGTCGACCACAAACCCCTTACGTTCGCCATGGCCAAGACCGCCGAACCATTGTCCGCTCGTCAACAACGTCACTTGACGTTCATTTCCGCATTTACCACGGACATTCAACATGTGTCTGGTAAGGACAACCTGGTGGCGGATTGCCTCACCCGTGAGACGGTCCACGCGGTGCACCTGGGAATCGACTATGCCCTCATGGCTGCAGATCAGGCCTCGGACTCTGAGGTCCAATCATATAGAACCATTCCCTCTGGCTCCCAAGCAACCGACGTCACTTTCCAGGCCGCAGGCGCCACGCTCCTTTGCGACGTCTCCATGGGCTTTTCTCGACCTATCGTGCCAGTCGCAAGGCACCGGAAAGTTTTTGATGCCATACACGGGTTGGCGCACCCTGGGATGAAGTCTTCAAAACGACTTATGTCGGCGAAGTTCGTCTGGAAAGGTATGCACCTCGATGTCCGTGACTGGGCTAATACCTGCGTCGTCTGCCAGAAGGCCAAAGTCCAGCGTCCTGTTAAAGCTCCAGTGGCTGTGTTCACTGTTCCGGAGCGTCATTTCAACCACGTGCATGTGGACCTTGTGGGCCGCTTCCACCTTCTCAGGGTTATACTCATCTCCTCACCATGGTGGACCGCACCACTAGGTGGCCAGAGGCAATTCCTTTGTTTTCCACCACTTCGGCAGACGTCGCTAGAGCTTTCATCTCCTGTTGGGTTGCCCGTTTTGGGGTACCGGCGGACATCTCTTCTGACCGCGGGCCACAATTTTCCTCGGAGCTTTGGAACGCTGTGGCTCAGGGGCTCGGCACCAAACTTCATCGCACCGCCGCCTATCATCCACAGGCGAACGGCCTTTGCGAGCGATTCCACAGGTCGCTTAAAGCCTCTCTTCGGGCCAGTCTTCAAGGTGCAGGATGGGTGGACAGGCTTCCATGGGTCTTTTTGGGTCTTCGTACGGCGCCCAATGATGACCTACAATCGTCTTCAGCTGAACTCATCTATGGCCAGCCGCTCCGAGTACCAGGGGATTTCCTCCTTTCTCCCATGGAGCCATGGTCCGCCTCCCAGCAACTCGCTCGCCACCAGGAAGCGGCCAGATGCTTTGCTCCGGTACCTACGTCCAATCACGGTTTGCAGAACTCCTACGTGCCACCGGGACTGAAGAATGCGGAGTATGTATTCATCCGCCACGATGCTCACTGGGATCCGCTCAAGCCCCCTTACACTGGTCCTTTCCGCGTCATCGAACCAGGAGACAAATCCTTTTCGGTCGACGTCGGAGGGAAGCCGGATCACATCTCGGTGGACCGATTGAAGTCAGCTCACCTGGACCTGGACCACCCTGTCGTAGTCACTCAACCACCCAAACGTGGCCGACCGCCCGCAGCCGCCGCACCAGATCAAACAAAGCCGCCTGCTAGCTCGACTGCGCTCGCCGCACCTGCTCAACCACAACCGACTGCCAACTCGACCACCGGTCATCAACTTCCGCTACAAGGGTATCGAAGTCAATTGGACAGGCTTGTCAGGCCTCCTCCTCGCCTCCCTTTTTCTGTTAAAGACAATTCTGGGGGGGCACTGTGGCGGAAACACCAAAGGGCTCAGAGCGGTTGTACATAATACCTTTAACAGCAATGTAGTTACTGTCTGTGCCTGTACCTTTAATTACACTGTTTGACTGTACAATGTCTAGTTACCTTTACAGCGCGGTTTCAACGTGATGACGTCATGCCGTTAGTCACGTGATGCCCCCATGGCGGGAAGAACGTGATGACGTCAGTCTTGTGACCAGAAGATCAGTCCTCGTGGAGCCCTCAAGGAGAGTAGACCTGTAATTGATGTGTTCCAGCAGTTTACTGTTTAAACCTGTTTCGTTTCATTAAAGTTCATTGTTTCAATTGCCTCAGTCGAACTCAGTCTTTTTGATAGGAACCTCCGTTCCTACACACTCTCAGATTGCTGCACACTCAGATTGATACTCTCTCAGTTTGGTACACTCTAAGATTAATAAACTCTCAGGTTGATTAACTCTCAGGTTGATAAACTCTCAGATTCATAAACCCTCTGATTGGTGCACTCTCAGATTGATAAATTATCAGGTTGATAAACTCAGAGCTTCATACACTCTCAGATTGATATACACTAAGATTGATAAACTCTCAGAATTGTTGCTCACTCAGATTGATACACTCTCAGATTGGTGCACTCTCAGATTGATAAATTATCAGATTGATAAACTCAAAGCTTCATACACTCTCAGATTGATATATACTAAGATTGATAAACTCTCAGATTGGTGCAGTCTCAGATTGTTACACTCTCAGATTGGTGCACTCTCAGATTGGTGCACTCTCAGATTGATACAATCTCAGATTGATACACTCTGAGAATGGTGCACACTCGATTGATAAATCCTGAGATTGATACACTCACCAGTTTGGTGAATTCTCAAGTTAACACACTCTCAGATTGGTGCATACTCAGATTGGTGCACAGTCAGATTGGTGCACTCTCAGTTTACCTGGGATGGCAGGAATGACGTATAAGGAGAGATTGTGTCGATTGGGCTTATACTCACTGGAGTTTAGAAGATTGAGAGGGGATCTCATCGAAACCTATAACATTCTGTCAGCTCTGGACAGACTAGATGCAGGAAGGATGTTTCTAATGGCCGGGGAGTCCAGAACCAGGGGTCATAGTCTAAGGATAAGGGGTAAGCCAGTTAGGACTGAAATGAGGAGGAATTTCTTCACCCAGAGAGTGGTGAACCTGTGGAATTCTCTGCCACGGAGGGCGGTGGAGGCCAGTTCATTAAATATATTCAAGAAAGAGTTGGATATATTTCTTGAGGCTAAAGGGATCAAGGGATATGGGGAGAAGGCAGGGACAGGGTACTGAAATTGGATGATCAGCCATGATCTCAATGAATGGCGGAGCAGGCTCGAAGGGCCGAATGGCCTACTCCTGCTCCTATCTTCTCTGTTTCTATGTTTCTATGGTAAACTCAGATTGATACACTCTCAGATTGACATACTCTCAGATTGATACACTCTCTGGTTGCTGCATACCCAGATTGGTGCACACTCAGATTGTTACACTCTCAGATTGGTGCACTCTCAGATTGATATACTCTCAGATTGGAGTACTCTCAGATTGATAAACTCTCAGATTGGTTCATACTCAGATTAATACACTCTCAGATTGGTACACTCTAAGATTGATAGACTCTCAGAATGATTAACTCTCAGATTGATAAACTCTCCGATTGATACACTCTCAGATGGATATACACTAAGATTGATACACTCTCAGATTGGTACACTCTCAGATTGGTGCACTCTCAGACTGATACACTCTCAGATTGTTACACTGTTAGATTGGAGCATGCTCAGATTGATACACTCTCAGATTGAAACACTCTCTGATTGAAACACTCTCAGATTGATAAGGCCTCAGATTGATACATACTCAGATTGATAAACCCTCAGATTGATAAAACCTAAGATGATACACTCTTGGATTGATACACTCTCAGATTGGTGCACACTCAATTTGATACACTCTCAGATTGGTGCACACTTAGATTGATACACTCTCTGATTGATACACTCAGATTGATACGCTCTCAGATTGGTGCACGTTCAGATTGTTTCATTCTTAGATTGGTGCACTCTCAGATTGATACACTCTCCGCTTGATAAACTCTCTGAGTCATACATTCTGAGATTGCAGCACTCTCAGATTGATGGACTCTCAGATTGATACACACACAGATTGATAAACTTTCCGCTTGATAAATTCTCAGACTGGAGCATTCTCAGATTGATAAATTCACAGATTGCTGCACTTTCAGGTTGATAAATTCTCAGATTCATCAACACAAATATTGATACACTCACAGATTGATATACACTAAGATTGATAAACTCTGAGATTGGTGCACTCTCAGATTGATAAACTCTCAGATTGATACACTCTCAGATTGGTACACTCTCAGACTGATACACTCTCAGATTGATACACTCTCAGATTGATACACTCTCAGATTGGTGCACTCTCAGATTGATACACTCTCAGATTGATACACTCTCAGATTGGTGCACTCTCAGATTGATACACTCTCAGATTGATACACTCTCAGATTGGTGCACTCTCAGATTGATACACTCTCAGATTGGTACACACTCAGATTGATACTCTCTCAGATTGATACACACTCAGATTGATACACTCTCAGATGAGTGCACTCTCAGACTGGTTCACTCTCAGATTGATACGTTCTCAGATTGATAAACTCAAAGATTAATACACTCTCAGATTGGTGCAAACTCATTGATACTCTCAGATTGGTGCACTCTCCGATTGATACACTCTCAGATTGGTGCACTTTCAGATTGGTGCACTCTCAGATTGATACACTCTCAGATTGATACACACTCAGATTGGTGCTCTCTCAGATTGATACACTCTCAGATTGGTGCACTCTCAGATTGGTGCACTCTCAGATTGATACACTCTCAGATTGATACACTCTCAGATTGATACACTCAGAGATTGATACACTCTCAGATTGACAAACTCTCAGATTCGTGCGTTCTCAGATTGATAATTTCTCAGATTGGTGCATTCTCAGATTGATACACACTCAGATTGGTGCACTCTCAGATTGATACACTCTCAGATTAAAACACACTCAGATTGATACACTCTCAGATTGGTGCACTCTCAGATTGGTGCACACTCAGATTGATACACACTCAGATTGGTGCACTCTCAGATTGATACACTCCCAGATTGATACACACTCAGATTGGTGCACTCTCAGATTGATACACTCTCAGATTGGTGCATTCTCAGATTGATACACACTCAGATTGGTGCACTCTCAGATTGGTGCACACTCACATTGGTGCACACTTTTTGGTGCACACTCAGATTGGTAATCTCTAAGCTTGATACACTCTCAGATTGATGGACTCTCAGACTGATAAACTCTCAGATTGATAAACCCTCAGATTGATAAACTCTTCGATTGATGCACTCTCAGATTGAAACACTCTCAGATTGATAAGGCCTCAGATTGAGACATACTCAGATTGATAAACTCTCAGATTGATAAAAGCTAAGATTGATACACTCTTGGATTGATACACTCTCAGATTGGTGCACACTCAGTTTGATACACTCTCAGATTGGTGCACTCTCAGATTGATACACTCTCCGCTTGATAAACTCTCTGAGTCATACATTCTGAGATTGCAGCACTCTCAGATTGAGGGTGTGGTGTATGTAACCTGTTCCACCTTAAGAGAACTACCTTAAGAGATGTACTGCTTTCTCTAGGCTGCTGTATACTGTAATACCGGTGGTGACCACACCGGTATATAAACGTTGTGTAGTGATTTGCTGGGCAGTTCAGCCCTGACCTCCGAATAGTAAAGACCTGTTAAAGTTATTCTTGTTGTCTGTGTCCAGTGATTTATAATAAACATAACTGGGACACACAGACTCAACAGTGGCGACGAGTCCGATCTTACCCTGCGGCAGTTTTACATCCAAGGCAGCTTCGTCCTCAGAACGGGCGTCGAGAAGAGGCATCCGCCCTCATCATCCTGCTGAGCACCACATCGCACGGGAGGCATCGAGAACCCGGGTTGAAAAGAAAAATTCTGACCACGAAGCCCTCCATCAGCGACAGGCAGTGATCATCCCTTCTACCGCGGTGGTGGGTAAGCCGATCAGCGACACGAGCAGAAAGTCGGCCGCGTTGGCTGTGGAGTAGGGGAGGGAAAACGGAGGAAAAATGGCGGAGAACTCGACCGTGGCCGGTGAAAAGGGCCGGGCTGCAATCGGGGCCGAGAGGCGCAGCGACTAGGGCAGCGTTAAGGCCACGAGAACCGCGGAGAACTCAACCGCAGCCGGTGTAAAGGACCGGCCTGCAAGTGGGGCTGAGAGGCGCAACAGTAGGGGAAGCGTGAATGCCCACGGGAACCGCGGGGGAGCAAAAAGCAGCGTTGGGGAATTGAGAACCGCTGGGGAGGTGAGAACGGCAGCAGCACGGCAATCGCCATTGCAGCCAGCGGGGGAAGAAGGCAAACGCGGGAAGCCGCCATTGTAGTCGGCGGGGGAAGAAGACGAGCGCGGGAAAAACCGCCAAGCGCGGGAAGCCGCCATTTTAGTAGGCGGGGGAAGAAGACAAGCGCAGGAAGCCGCCATTTTGGGAAAAAGAAAATTTAAAGAAACTTGCAAGGATGCCTAAACATTGTAACATCAATGCTTTTGATAGCGATGTCGAAGATTGGGCCACGTATGTAGAACGCATGGAAGTTTATTGTAAAGCAAATGAGGTACCAGATGATAAGAAAGCACTCACCTTATTAAACTCAATGGGTGCGAAGACGTACGGGCTATTGAAGCACCTTGTATCACCAGATAAACCGGCGGATCAGACTTTCGCGAATATTGTTACTGTCCTGAAAAATCATTTAAACCCCACGCCGCTGCTGATAGCGGAACGATTTAAATTTTACAGAAGAACGCAGCTGAAAGAAGAAAGCAACGCTGAATTCTTAATTGAACTGCGTAAGCTATCAAAGTACTGTCAGTTTGGAACAGGACTAGCAGATGCGCTGAGAGATAAATTTGTGTGTGGATTGTTAAAAGAAGGAACACAAAAGCGACTGCTAGAAGAGAATGATCTTACGCTTGATAAAGCTGTCACTATTGCAGCATCGCACGAAGCCGCAGTGAGAGGCACTGCAGAAATGCAGCTAAGGTCATCGGAACTCAGCACCAATCAAATGGCCTTGGGTGCAGTAAAGTGTTATCATTGTAGAAAGACAACGCACGATCAGAACCAGTGCTGGTTCAAAAATCAGGAATGCAGAAAATGTGCCAGGCTTGGTCACATAGCTAAAGTATGCCGGTCAGGAAAGAAGACCAGCAACAAAAAGTCACCGCAGGAAAAGTGCAGAAAGGTACACAAGGTGACAGAGAACAGTTCGGATGAACAGAAGTCAGATTCAGACTCCAGCAGTAAGGAACTGTGTTGTCTAAGAGTACACAATGTGGGTAATGAAGCAAACCTCCAAACTATCTGGGTCACACTTCAGAGAGCAGGAGTCCAAGTGAAGATGGAATTGGACACTGGATCGGCATTGACGGTCATGAATAAGCAAGATTACAAAAGGTTATTCCCACATATTCCCCTACGGGATACGGAGATTGTATTGAAAACATACACAGGGCAAAGAGTGTACCCCATCGGAAAGATAAAGGTAAAGGTGGTCCACAAGGGCAAAGAAAGCCGAGGAATGGACTTATATGTGCTACCTGAGGGAGGTCCACCACTACTGGGATGGGAGTGGATCAGGAGAATAAATATGGACTGGCATTCCTTAAAAGCACTAACGGTAGATTCCGGTAAAAAAGATGTCAAACCTAAACGATTGTCCAGAATATTGGACGATGCTAAAGAGGTGTTCCAACAGGGACTGGGAACACTGAGAGGAATTACGGCAAACATCAAGGTTGAAGAACATGCAAACCCGAAATTTTTCAAAGCCAGACCGGTACCTTATGCGATACGACCTGCTGTGGAAGCTGAGCTGGAAGGGCTAGAACGTTCAGGAGTACTGTCTAAGGTGGACTGGAGTGAGTGGGCCACGCCCATTGTTCCCGTCATGAAGCGTTCATCGAGCAACAAGCCGGGGGAACCGGGGAAGGTTCGCATCTGTGGAGATTTCAAGATCACTGTTAATCTGGTGCTTCACACGGTGCAATATCCGCTTCCGCGGATTGAGGATATCTTCGCTTCGTTGTCTGGCGGGAAACACTTCACCAAGATAGACCTGGCGCAGGCGTACTTACAGATGGAAGTTGAGGAAGAGTCACGCCAGTATCTCACGATCAACACGCATAGAGGCTTGTACCGGTATAATAGACTGGTTTTTGGAGTGGCATCGGCTCCAGCAATTTGGCAGAGGGCCATGGAGCAGGTATTACAGGGAATTCCAGGCACACAATGTTACCTGGATGATATTCTGATTACAGGAGATGATGATGAGGAACATCTTGCAAATTTGGAACTGGTGCTCACCAGATTGAAAGAATATGGACTTCGAGTTAATCGCCAGAAATGTGAGTTCTTTCAGAAGCGGATCTCGTACTGTGGTCATGTCATTGACCAGGAGGGGCTTCATAAGTCTCCTGACAAGATCGAAGCTGTTGTGAAGGCTCCCGCTCCGGATAATGTATCCCAGTTGAGGTCGTTCCTAGGGTTGATTAACTATTACCATAAGTTTCTGCCAAATTTATCCACAGTGCTGCACCCGCTGAACGCTCTTTTGCAGAAGGGAGTACCATGGAAGTGGAGCGAGGACTGTAAGAGGGCCTTTCGCAAAAGCAAGACATTGATCACCTCAGAGGAAGTGTTGGCTCACTTCAACCCAATGCTGCCTATTCGTTTGGCTTGTGATGCTTCTCCATATGGTATTGGGGCAGTACTTTCACACAAGTTGCCAAATGGCTTGGAGAGGCCAGTCGCGTTCGCATCCAGATCATTGACCTCCACTGAGCGCAACTATGCTCAGATAGATAGGGAGGCTCTCAGCCTTGTGTGGGGAGTAAAGAAGTTTAATCATTACCTGCAGGGCCAAAAGTTTACGCTACTGACAGACCACCAGCCGTTGGTATCCATTTTTAACCCTAAGAAGGGTGTTTCGGTGATGACAGCACAGAGGCTCCAGAGATGGTCCCTTTTCCTAGGGGCACATCAATATCAGATTGAATTCAAAGGCACAAAGCAGCATGGTAATGCTGATGGGCTGTCGCGCCTGCCACTACCTACAGCGGAGGAGGCACCGACGGTTGACCCTGTTGAGTTATTTCACTCGACCATCATCGAATGTTTACCAGTCACCAATGCAAGTATTGAAAGAGAAACCAGGAATGACCCGACACTGTCCCGGATCTACGAATTGACAGTGAAGGGATGGCCAGCACATGGTGATCCACTGTTACCGGCATTCTCAGCAAGACGAGAACAGCTGTCCGTCTGTCAAGGAACATTGATGTATGGAACAAGGGTGATTATTCCTCCTAAGTTAAGAGAGAGAGTTCTAAAGGAACTGCATGAAGGTCATCTGGGGGGAGTCAAGATGAAAAGCCTTGCTAGGGCTTATGTGTGGTGGCCGGGTATCGACCAACAGATAGAGGAGCTGATGAAAAGCTGCTCAGGGTGCCAAAAAGTGCAAAATGCACCTCCGATTGCACCACTGCATCCATGGGAATGGCCTTCAACCCCATGGCAACGTGTACATATTGACTTTGCTGGTCCATTCATGGACTCCATGTTTTTAATTGCGGTGGACGCACATTCTAAATGGCCAGAAGTGATTAAGATGACTACCACTACCTCGGAAAAGACGATCGCGGTGCTAAGAACGATATTTGCAAGAAATGGATTGCCAGAACAAATATGTTCAGACAACGGACCGCAGTTCGTGTCAGAAGAATTCCAGAAATTCATGAAGAAGAATGGGGTGAAACATTATACCTCTGCCCCATATCATCTGGCTACAAACGGGTTGGCCGAGAGATTTGTACAAACGTTCAAAAAAGCAATAAAGGCCATGAGCGAAGATCAGATTCCACTACAACACAAGGTGGACAATTTCCTACTGGCATATCGAAACGCCACTCATGCAGTGACAAACCAAAGTCCTGCCATGATGTTCTATAACAGGAGGTTGCGGTCCAGGTTGGACTTGTTAAAACCAAATGTGCGGAGGGAAGTCGAAAACAAACAGTTCCAGCATATAAATAACAAGACCACTCGGAGTTTCAAAATAGGACAACCAGTGTTAGCCCGGGACTATAAAAATGAGAAATGGCAATCTGGAACAATTCGGGCCAGACAAGGACCCCTGATGTACACGGTAGATATTGGTGAAAATGTAATACGACGTCATGCTGACCAACTGGTAGAATCGAGAACAAAGGTCGAACCCAGGGTTACGGCAGAGACAACCGTGGAAGAAGTTAGTGAACCTGAAGCATCTACCTCAGAAGTGAATGTACCTGATGATGATGTCCAATCCATAAGAGATCAACTAGATGAGTCACCCCAGCAACGAGAATCAGAGACCCCTGAAAGGCGTTATCCAACTCGGATCAGGAGGCCTCCTCAGAGACTGAATCTTTGAACTGTTTTGCATGAAGTTGTTTATATATATATATATATATGTTATTATGTTATGTTAAATGGGGATATACACTGTTAAGCTAAAAAGGGAGGAGTGTGGTGTATGTACCCTGTTCCACCTTAAGAGAACTACCTTAAGAGATGTACTACTTTCTCTTGGCTGCTGTATACTGTAATACCGGTGGTGACCACACCGGTATATAAACGTTGTGTAGTGATTTGCTGGGCAGTTCAGCCCTGACCTCCGAATAGTAAAGACCTGTTAAAGTTATTCTTGTTGTCTGTGTCCAGTGATTTATAATAAACATAACTGGGACACACAGACTCAACAGAGGGACTCTCAGATTGATACACACACAGATTGATAAACACTCCGCTTGATAAATTCTCAGACTGGAGCATTCTCAGATTGATAAATTCACATATTGCTGCACTTTCAGGTTGATAAATTCTCAGATTGATACACTCTCAGATTGGTGCACTCACAGATTGGTACACTCTCAGATTGGTGCACTCTCAGATTGATACACTCTCAGATTGGTGCACTCACAGATTGGTACACTCTCAGATTGGTGCACTCTCAGATTGGTGCACTCTCAGATTGATACATACTCAGATTGATAAACTCAAATATTAATACATTCTCAGATTAGTGCAAACTCATTGATACTCTCTCAGATTGATGCACTCTCAGATTGATACACTCTCAGATTGGTGCACTCTCAGATTGGTGCACTCCCAGATTGGTGCACTTTCACATTGGTGCACTTTCACATTGGTGCACTCTCAGATTGATACACACTCAGATTGATACACACTCAGATTCGTGCACTCTCAGATTGATACACTCTCAGATTGATACACACTCAGATTGGTGCTCTCTCAGATTGATACACTGTCAGATTGATACACTCTCAGATTGATACACTCTCAGATTGACAAACTCTCAGATTCGTGCATTCTCAGATTGATAATTTCTCAGATTGGTGAATTCTCAGATTGATACACTCTCAGATTAAAACACACTCAGATTGATACACTCTCAGATTGGTGCACTCTCAGATTGGTGCAGTCTCAGAGTGGTGCACACTCAGATTGATACACACTCAGATTGGTGCACACTCAGATTGGTGCACTCTCAGATTGATACACTCCCAGATTGATACACACTCAGATTGGTGCACTCTCAGATTGGTGCACTCTCAGATTGGTGCACGCTCAGATTGGTGCACTTTCAGATGGATACACTCTCAGATTGGTGCACTCTCAGGTTGATACTCTCTCAGATTGGTGCACTCTCAGATTGATACACTCTCAGATTGGTACACACTCAGATTGATACTCACTCAGATTGATACACACTCAGATTGTTACACTCTCAGATTGGTGCACTCTCAGATTGGTGCACTCTCAGAATGATACATTCTCAGATTGATAAATTCAAAGATTAATACACTCTCAGATTGGTGCAAACTCATTGATACTCTCTCAGATTGGTGCACTCTCAGATTGATGCACACTCTGATTGATACACTCTCAGATTGATACACTCTCATATTGGTGCATTCTCAGATTGGTGCACTTTCAGATGGGTGCACTCTCAGATTGATATACACTCAGATTGATACACACTCAGATTGGTGCACTCTCAGATTGGTGCACTTTCAGATTGGTGCACTCTCAGATTGATACACTCTCAG
This sequence comes from Somniosus microcephalus, assembly GCF_052327205.1. Lineage (NCBI taxonomy): Eukaryota > Metazoa > Chordata > Chondrichthyes > Squaliformes > Somniosidae > Somniosus > Somniosus microcephalus. Next base: position 22,675,983 of record NC_141014.1, read on the forward strand.
ATTGATACAAACTCAGATTGGTGCTCTCTCAGATTGATACACTCTCAGATTGGTGCACTTTCAGATTGGTGCTCTCTCAGATTGATACACACTCAGATTGATACACTCTCAGATTGGTGCACTTTCAGATTGGTGCTCTCTCAGATTGATACACACTCAGATTGGTGCACACTCATAATGATACACAATCAGATTGGTACACTCTCAGATTGGTGCACACTCATAATGATACACTCTCAGATTGATACACACTCAGATTGGTGCTCACTCAGATTGATACACTGTCAGATTGATGCACTCTCAGATTGTAGCCCTCTCAGATTAATAAACTCTCAGTTTGGTGCTCTCTCAGATTGATATAATCTCAGATTGATACACTCTCAGATTGTTGCACTATCAGATTTATGCATCTCAGATTGATACACACTCAGATTGATAAATCCTCAGATTGATAATCTCTTGGATTGATGCCCCCTCAGATTGAAACACTCTCAAAATGATAAGGCCTCAGATTGGTGCACACTCAGATTGATACACTCTCAGATTTATATACACTAAGATTGATACACTCTCAGATTGGTACACTCTCAAATTGATAGACTCTCAGATTCATACACTCTCAGGTTGGTGCACTCTCAGATTGGTGCATGCTCAGATTGTTAGACTCTCAGATTGGTGCAATCACAGATTGGTAAACTCTCAGATTGGTGCATCTCAGTTTGATACACTCTCAGAATTGTGCATTTCAGATTGATGCACTCTCAGATTGATGCACTTTCAGATTGTTTCGCTCTCAGATTGTTACACTCTCAGATTGGTACACTCTCAGATTGGTGCACTCTCAGATTGGTGCATCTCAGATTGATACACATTCAGGTTGATACGCTCTGAGATTGGTGCACACAGACTGCTGAAGTCTCAATTTGATAGAGTCTCAGATTGGTGCGCACTCAGATTGGTAATCTCTAAGCTTGATACACTCCCAGATTGATGGACTCTCAGACTGATAAATTGTCAGATTGACAAACCCTCAGATTAATATAATCTTTGATTGATGCACTCTCAGATTGAAACACATTCAGATTGATAAGGCCTCAGATTGATACATACTCAGATTGATAAACTATCAGATTGATAAAATCTAAGATTGATACACTCTTGGATTGATACACTCTCAGATTTGTGCACACTCAGTTTGACACACTCTCAGATTGGTGCACACTCAGTTTGATACACTCTCAGATTGATACACACTCAGATTGGTGCACACTCAGATTGATACACCTTCAGATTGGTGTGCACTCATGTTGATACACACTCAGATTGTTGCTCTCTCAGATTAATAAACTCACATTTTGGTGCTCTCTCAGATTGATACAAATTCAGTTAGATACACTCTCAGATTGGTACAATCTCAGATTGATACACTCTCAGATTGATACACTCTCAGATTGATAAATTCTCAGATTGATTCACTCGGAATTGACAAAATCTCAGATTGTTGCATTCTCAGATTGATACACACTCAGATTGATACACTCTCAGATTGTTGCATTCTCAGATTGATACACACTCAGATTGATGCACTCTCAGATTGTTGCACTCTCAGATTGATAAACTCTCAGATTGATATACTCTCAGATTGATACACTCTCAGATTGATACACTCTCAGATTGATACACTCTCAGATTGGTGCACTCTCAGATTGACACACTCTCAGATTGATACATTCTCAGATTGATACTCTCTCAGATTGATACACACTCAGATTGATACACACTCAGATTGATGCACTCTCAGAATGGTGCACTCTCAGATTGATACATTCTCAGATTGATAAACTCAAAGATTAATACGCTCTCAGATTGGTGCAAACTCAGATTGGTGCACTCTCAGATTGATACACTCTCAGATTAGTGCAATTTCAGATTGATACACTCTCAGATTGGTGCACACTCAGATTGATACACCTTCAGATTGATGTGCACTCATGTTGATACACACTCAGATTGTTGCTCTCTCAGATTAATAAACTCTCATTTTGGTGCTCTCTTAGATTGATACAAATTCAGTTAGATACACTCTCAGATTGATAAAATCTAAGATTGATACACTCTCAGATTGATACACTCTCAGATTGGTGCCCTCTCAGAATGATACACTCTCAGATTGATACACTCTCAGATTGATACACTCTCAGATTGATACACTCTCAGATTGATACACTCTCAGATTGATACACTCTCAGATTGGTGCATTCTCAGATTGATACACACTCAGATTGGTGCACTCTCAGATTGATACACTCTCAGATTGCTACACTCTCAGATTGATACACTCTCAGATTGATAATTTCTCAGATTGGTGCATTCTCAGATTGATACACACTCAGATTGGTGCACTCTCAGATTGATACACTCTCAGATTAAAACACACTCAGATTGATAGATTCTCAGATTGATACACTCTCAGATTGATAGATTCTCAGATTGATACACTCGGAGATTGATACACTCTCAGATTGATAATTTCTCAGATTGTTGCATTCTCTGGTTGATACACTCAGATTGATAAACTCAAAGATTAATACACTCTCAGATTGGTGCAAACTCAGATTGGTGCACTCTCAGATTGATACACTCTCAGATTAGTGCAATTTCAGATTGATACACTCTCAGAATGATACACACTCAGATTGATACACTCTCAGATTGGTGCACTCTCAGATTGGTGCACTCTCAGATTGGTACAATCTCAGATTGATACACTCTCAGATTGATATACTCTCAGATTGATAAATACTCAGATTGATACACTCGGAATTGATACACTCTCTGATTGACAAAATCTCAGATTGTTGCATTCTCAGATTGGTGCACTCTCAGATTGATGCACTCTCAGATTGTTGCACTCTCAGATTGATAAACTCGCAGATTGATAAACTCAAATATTGATACACTCTCAGATTGGTGCACTCTCAGATTGGTACAATCTCAGATTGATACACCCTCAGATTGATACACTCTCAGATTGGTGCACTCTCAGATTGATGCACTCTCAGATTGTTGCACTCTCAGATTGATAAACTCGCAGATTGATAAACTCAAATATTGATACACTCTCAGATTGATATACTCTCAGATTGATACACTCTCAGATTGATACACGCTCAGATTGATACACTCTCAGATTGACAAATTTTCAGATTGATATACTCTCAGATTGGTGCACTCTCAGATTGATATACTCTCAGATTGATACTCTCTCAGATTGATATACTCTCAGATTGATACACTCTCAGATTGATAAACTCAAAGATTGATACACTCTCAGATTGATATACTCTCAGATTGATACACTCTCAGATTGATACAATCTCAGATTGGTCCACTCAGAGATTGATACACTTTCAGATTAGTTCACTTTCAGATTGAGACACTCAGGTTGAAAAATCTTTCAGGTTGATAAACTCTCAGATTGATACACTCTCAGACTGGTGCACTCTCAGAATGATACACTCTCAGATTGATAAACACTCAGATTGATACACTCTCGGATTGCTGCACTCTCAGATTAATACACTCTGTGATTGCAAAAAACATTCAGGTTGATAAACTCTGAGATTGATATACTCTCAGATTGATACACTCTCAGATTGTTGAACTCTCAGATTGGAGCATTCTCAAGTTGATAAATTCTCAGATTGATATACACAAAGATTGATTAGCTCTCAGATTGTTTCTCTCTCAGATTGATACACACTCAGATTGATACACTCTCAGATTGGTGCACTCTCAGATTGGTGCACTCTCAGATTGGTACACTCTCAGATTGGTGCCCTCTCAGATTGATACACTCTCAGATTGATACACTCTCAGATTGGTGCCCTCTCAGATTGATACACTCTCAGATTGATACACTCTCAGATTGGTGCCCTCTCAGATTGATACACTCTCATATTGATACACTCTCAGATTGATACACACTCAGATTGATACATTCTCAGATTGAAACACTCTCAGATTGATATACTCGGAGATTGATACACTCTCAGATTAACAAACTCTCAGATTCGTGCATTCTCAGATTGGTAATTTCTCAGATTGATGCATTCTCAGATTGGTGCACTCTCAGATTGGTGCACTCTCAGATTGGTGCACTCTCAGAATGGTGCCCTGTCAGATTGATACACTCTCAGATTGATTCACTCTCAGATTGATACACACTCAGATTGATACACTCTCAGATTGATTCACTCTCAGATTGATACACACTCAGTTTGATACACTCTCAGATTCATACACACTCAGATTGATACACTCTCAGATTGATACACTCTCGGATTGGTGCAATCTCAGATTAATACGCTCTCAGATTGATACACTCTCAGATTGATACACCTTCCGATTGGTGAGCACTCATATTGATACACACTCAGATTGTTGCTCTCTCAGATTAATAAACCCTCATTTTGGTGCTCTCTCAGATTGAGACAAATTCAGTTTGATACACTCTCAGATTGGTACAATCTCAGATTAATACACTCTCAGATTGATGAATTCTCAGATTGATACACTCGGAATTGATACACTCTCAGATTGACAAAATCTCAGATTTTTGCATTCTCAGATTGATACACACTCAGATTGATACACTCTCTGATTGGTGCACTCTCAGATTGATATACTCTCAGATTGATACACTCTCAGATTGATAAACTCAAAGATTGATACACTCTCATATTGATATACTCTCAGATTGATACACACTCAGATTGGTGCACTCTCAGATTGATACACACTCAGATTGATACACTCTCAGATTGGTGCACTCTCAGATTGATACACTCTCAGATTGTTGCACTCTCACATTGGAGAATTCTCAAATTGATAAATTCTCAGATTGATATACACTAAGATTGAAAAGCTCTCAGATAGTTTCTCTCTCAGATTGATACACACTCAGATTGATACCCTCTCAGATTGATACACTCTCAGATTGAAGCACTCTCAGATTGGTGCACTCTCAGATTGATACACTCTCAGATTGGTGCCATCTCAGATTAATACACTCTCAGATTGATACACTCTCATATTGATACACTCTCAGATTGATAATTTCTCAGATTGGTGCACTCTCAGATTGATACAATGTCAAATTGATACACTCTCAGATTGAAGCACTGTCAGATTGGAGCATTCTCAAATTGCTAAATTCTCAGATTGATACACTCTCATATTGATAAACTCTTAGATTGATACACTCTCAGATTGATACACGCTCACATTGGTACAATCTCAAATTGATACACTCTCAGATTGAAAAATTCGCAGATTGATACACTCGGAGATTGATAATTTCTCAGATTGTTGCATTCTCAGGTTGACACACTCAGATTGATACACTCTCAGATTGTTGCACTCTCAGATTGATAGACTCTCAGATTGCTACACTCAGATTGATACACTCTCAGATTTGTGCACTCTCAGATTGGTGCACTCTCAGATTGATACACTCTCAGATTGATACATTCTCGGATTGGTGAATTCTCAGATTGGTGCATTTTCATATTGATACACTCTCGGATTGATACATTCTCGGATTGGTGCACTCTCAGATTGATACACTCTCTGAATGATACACTCGGAGATTGATACACTCTCAGATTGACGAACTCCCTGATTCGTGCATTCTAAGATTGATAATTTCTCAGATTGCTGCATTCTCAGATTGATACACACTCAGATTGGTGCACTCTCAGATTGATACACTCTCAGATTGATACACTCTCAGATTGGTGCACTCTCAGATTCATACACTCTCAGATTGATACACTCTCTCAGATTCATACACTCTCAGATTGATGCACTCTCAGTTTGGTGCACTCTCAGATTGGTACACTCTCAGATTGATACACTCTCAGATTAGTGCACTTTCAGATTGATACACTCTCAGATTGGTGCACACTCATATTGATACACCTTCAGATGGCTGTGCACTCATATTGATACACACTCAGATTGTTGCTCTCTCAGATTAATAAACTCTCATTTTGGTGCTCTCTCAGATTGATACAAATTCAGTTTGATACACTCTCAGATTGGTACAATCTCAGATTGATACACTCTCGGATTGATACACTCTCAGATTGATAAATTCTCAGATTGATACACTCCTAATTGATACACTCTCAGATTGACAAAATCTTAGATTGTTGCATTCTCAGATTGATACACACTCAGATTGTTACACTCTCAGATTGGTGCACTCTCAGATTGATAAACTCTCAGATTGAGAAATTCAAAGATTAATACACTCTCAGATTGATATACTCTCAGATTGATACACTCTCAGATTGATACACTCTCAGATTGTCACACTCTCAGGTTGATATACTCTCAGATTGGTGCACTCTCAGATTGATACACACTCAGATTGATACACTCTCAGATTGATAAACTCAAAGATTGATACACTCTCAGATTGATACACTCTCAGATTGATACACTCTCAGATTGGTGCACTCTCAGATTGATACACTCTCATATTGATAAACTCTTAGATTGATACACTCTCAGATTGATACACTCTCAGATTGATACACGCTCAGATTGGTACAATCTCAGATTGATACACTCAGAGATTGATACAATCTCAGATTGATAATTTCTCAGATTGTTGCATACTCAGGTTGACACACTCACATTGATACACTCTCAGATTGATACACTCAGATTGATACACTCTGAGATTGATATACTCTCAGACTGATACACTCTCAGATTGATACACTCTCAGATTGATACACTCTCAGATTGATACACTCTCAAATTTGTGCTGTCTAAGATTGATACACTTTCAGATTGATACATTCTCAGATTGATACACTCTCAGATTGACACACTCGGAGATTGATATACTTGGAGATTGATACACTCTCAGATTGATACACTCTCAGGTTGGTGCACTCGTAGATTGAAACAATCTCAAATTGATACACTCTCAGATTGGTGCACTCTCAGATTGAAGCACTATCAGATTGGAGCATTCTCAAATTGATAAATTCTCAGATTGTTACACTCTCAGATTGGTACACTCTCAGATTGGTACACTCTCAGATTGGTGCACTCTCAGATTGATGCACTCTCAGATTGATGCACTCTCGGATTGGTGCCCTCTCGGATTGATACACTCTCGGATTGATACACTCTCAGATTGGTGCACTCACAGATTGGTGCACTCTCAGATTGATACACTCTCAGATTGATACACTCTCAGATTGATACACTCTCTTATTGATACACTCTCAGATTGATACACTCTCAGATTGGTGCATTCTCAGATTGGTGCACTCTCAGATTGATACACTCTCGGATTGGTGCACTCTCAGATTGATGCAATCTCAGATTGATACACTCTCAGATTGATACACTCGCAGATTGATATACTCTCAGATTGGTGCTCTCTCAGATTGGAGCACACTCAGATTGAAAAAACTTTCAGGTTGATAAACTCTCAGATTGTTTCTCTCTCAAATTGTTGCACTCTCAGATTGATACACACTCATATTGATAAACTCTCAGATTGATACACTCTCAGATTTATACACTCTCAGATTGATACACTCTCAGATTGATACACTCTCACATTGATACACGCTCACATTGGTACAATCTCAGATTGATACACTCTCAGATTAGTGCACTTTGAGATTGATACACTGTCAGATTGGTGCACACTCATATTGATACACCTTCAGATGGGTGTGCACTCATATTGATACACACTCAGATTGTTGCTCTCTCAGATTAATAAACTCTCATTTTCATGCTCTCTCAGATTGATACAAATTCAGTTTGATACACTCTCAGATTGATACACTCTCAAATTTGTGCTGTCTAAGATTGATACACTTTCAGATTGATACATTCTCTGATTGATACACTCTCAGATTGATATACTCTCAGATTGATACACTCTCAGATTGATACACTCGGAGATTGATACACTCTCAGTTTGATACACTCGGAGATTGATAGGCTCTCAGATTGACAAACTCTCAGATTGGTGCACTCTCAGGTTGATACACTCTCAGATTGAAGCACTATCAGACTGGAGCATTCTCAAATTGATAAATTCTCAGATTGTTACACTCTCAGATTAGTACACTCTCAGATTGGTACACTCTCAGATTGATACACTCTCAGATTGGTGCACTCTCAGATTGGTGCACTCTCAGAATGATACACTCTCAGATTGATGCACTCGCAGATTGATATACTCTCAGATTCGTGCATTCTCAGATTGATAATTTCTCAGATTGGTGCATTCTCAGATTGATACACACTCAGATTGGTGCACTCTCAGATTGATACACTCTCAGATTGATACACTCTCAGATTGGTGCACTCTCAGATTGATACACCTTCAGATGGGTGTGCACTCATATTGATACACACTCAGATTGTTGCTCTCTCAGATTAATAAACTCTCATTTTGGTGCTCTCTCAGATTGATACAAATTCAGTTTGATACACTCTCAGATTGATACACTCTCAGATTGATACACTCTCAGATTGATAAATTCTCAGATTGATGCACACTCGGAATTGATACACACTCAGTTTAATACACTCTCAGATTGGTGCACTCTCAGATTGATGCACTCTCAGATTGTTGCACTCTCAGATTGATAAACTCTCAGATTGAGAAATTCAAAGATTAATACACTCTCAGATTGATATACTCTCAGATTGATACACTCTCAGATTGATAAACTCAAAGGTTGATACACTCTCAGATTGATATACTCTCAGATTGATACATTCTCAGACTGATACACTCTCAGATTCGTGCACTCTCAGATTGATACACTCTCATATTGATAAACTCTTAGGTTGATACACTCTCAGATTGATACACGCTCAGACTGGTACAATCTCAGATTGATACACTCTCAGATTGACACACTCTCAGGTTGAAAAATTCTCAGATTGATACACTCAGAGATTGCTACACTCTCAGATTGATAATTTCTCAGATTGTTGCATACTCAGGTTGACACACTCACATTTATACACTCTCAGATTGATACACTCTCAGATTGGTGCACTCTCAGATTGATACACTCTCAGATTTGTGCCCTCTCAGATTGATACACTCTCAGATTGATACACTCTCAGATTGGTGCACTCTCAGATTGGTGCACTCTCAGATTGGTGCACTCTCAGGTTGATACACTCTCATATTGATACACTCTCAAATTTGTACTGTCTAAGATTGATACACTTTCAGATTGATATATTCTCAGATTGATACACTCTCAGATTGATATACTCTCAGATTGACAAACTCTCAGATTGGTGCACTCTCACATTGATACACTCTCAGATTGGTGCACTCTCAGATTGATACAATCTCAAATTGGTACACTCTCAGATTAAAGCACTATCAGATTGGAGCATTCTCTAATTGATAAATTCTCAGATTGTTGCACTCTCAGATTGGTACACTCTCAGATTGGTAGACTCTCAGATTGATACACTCTCAGATTGATGCACTCTCGGATTGGTGCCCTCTCGGATTGATACTCTCTCGGATTGATACACTCTCAGATTGGTGCACTCTCAGATTGGTGCACTCTCAGATTGATACACTCTCGGATTGGTGCACTCTCAGATTGGTGCAATCTCAGATTGGAGCACACTCAGATTGATACACTCTCACATTGATACATGCTCACATTGGTACAATCTCAGATTGATACACTCTCAGATTGAAAAATTCTCAGATTGATACACTCGGAGATTGATAATTTCTCAGATTGTTGCATTCTCAGGTTGACACACTCAGATTGATACACTCTCAGATTGATACACTCTCAGATTGCTACACTCAGATTGATACATTCTCAGATTGGTGAACTCTCACATTGGTGCATTTTCATATTGATACACTCTCGGATTGACACATTCTCGGATTGGTGCACTCTCAGATTGGTGCACTCTCAGATTGTTGCACACCCATTTGAAGGTGTATCAATCTGAGAGTGCACCAATCTGAGAGTGTATCAATCTGAGAGTGTATCAATCTGAGAGTGCACCAATCTGAGTGTGTATCAATCTGAGAATGCACCAATCTGAGAAATTATCAATCTGAGAATGCACGAATCTGAGAGTTTGTCAATCTGAGAGTGTATCAATCTCCGAGTGTATCATTCAGAGAGTGTATCAATCTGAGAGTGCACCAATCTGAGAGTGCACCAATCCGAGAATGTGTCAATCCGAGAGTGTATCAATATGAAAATGCACCAATCTGAGAGTTGAAATCCCCCATTATTATTACCCTATTATTTGCACATTTCTCTGAGATTTGCCTACATATCTGTTCCTCTATCTCCCCCTGACTGTTTGGAGGCCTATAGTACACTCCCAGCAAAGTGCTTGCCCCCTTCTTGTTTTTAAGCTCCACCCATATGGCCTCATTAGAGGAACCTGCTAATATGTCATCCCTCCTTACTGCAGTAATTGGCTCCTTAATTAATATTGCTACACCCCCTACTTGTCGGAAAATCCGCATCGGCGCAATGGGAGGCTTTCAGAAGGGAGATTGAGATCATACAATGGCAACATGTTCCCGTAAAGGTCAAGGGTGGTTCCAAAAACCACAGGGAACCGTGGATGTCAGGGGATATACGAGAATGGATTAGAAAAAAAAGGAGGGCTTTTGGCAGATACAAAAGGCTAAAGACGGAGGAAGCCCTAGAGGAGTACAAAAAGTGCAGGGGGATACTTAAAAAAGAAATTAGGAGATCAAGGAGGGGCCATGAAATAACACTGGCGAGCAAAATAAAGGAAAATCCTAAGATGTTTTATAAGTATATTAAGGGTAAGAGGATAACTAGGGAAAAAATAGGGCCCATTAGGGACAAAAGTGGCAATCTGTGTGTGGAGCCGGAAGATGTAGGAGGGGTTCTAAATGAATTTTTTGCATCTGTTTTCACTATGGAGAGGGACGATGTAGACATAGAAATAGGGCGGGGGGACTGTGATATGCTCGAACACATTAACATCGAGAGGGAGGAGGTATTGGCGGTTTTAGCAGGCCTAAAAATGGATAAATCCCCAGGCCCGGACGAAATGTATCCCAGGCTGCTGTGTGAGGCAAAGGAAGAGATTGCGGGGGCTCTAACACACATATTCAGAACCTCTCTGGCCACAGGGGATGTGCCAGAGGACTGGAGAACCGCTAATGTAGTTCCATTATTCAAGAAGGGGAGTAGGGAAAAACCGGGGAACTACAGGCCAGTGAGCCTAACATCAGTGGTGGGAAAATTATTGGAAAAAATTCTGAGGGACAAAATCAGTCTCCACTTGGAGAGGCAAGGATTAATCAGGGATAGTCAACATGGCTTTGTCAAGGGAAGATCATGTCTGACTAATTTGATTGAATTTTTTGAGGGGGTGACTAGGTGTGTGGATGAGGGTAACGCAGTGGATGTGGTATACATGGATTTCAGTAAGGCCTTCGATAAAGTCCCACACAGGAGACTGGTCAAGAAGGTAAGAGCCCATGGAATCCAGGGTGCCTTGGCACGTTGGATACAAAACTGGCTTAGTGGCAGAAGGCAGAGGGTGATGGTCGAAGGTTGTTTTTGTGACTGGAAGCCTGTGGCCAGTGGGGTACCACAGGGATCGGTGCTGGGTCCCTTGCTGTTTGTGGTCTATATTAATGACTTGGATATGAATGTAAAAGGTATGATCAGTAAGTTCGCGGATGATACAAAAATTGGTAGGGTGGTAAATAGCGAGGAGGGTAGTCTCAGTCTGCAGGACGATATCGATGGGTTGGTCAGATGGGCGGAACAGTGGCAAATGGAAATTAACCCGGATAAGTGCGAGGTGATGCACTTTGGGGGGACTAACAAGGCAAGGGAATACACAATGAATGGTATGACCCGAGGCAAGACGGAGGGTCAGAGGGATCTGGGTGTGCAAGTACACAGATCCCTGAAGGCGGCGGAACAGGTGGATAAGGTGGTAAAAAAGGCATATGGGATACGTGCCTTCATTAGCCGAGGCATAGAATATAAGAGCAAGGAGGTTATGATGGAGCTGTATAAAACACTGGTTAGGCCACAGCTGGAATACTGTGTGCAGTTCTGGTCGCCACACTACAGGAAGGATGTGATAGCTTTGGAGAGGGTGCAGAGGAGATTCACCAGGATGCTACCAGGGCTGGAACGCTTCAGCTATGAAGAGAGACTGGGCAGATTGGGTTTGTTTTCCTTGGAGCAAAGGAGGCTGAGGTGGGACATGAGTGAGGTGTACAAAATTATGAGGGGCATAGATAGGATGGATACTAAGGAGCTTTTTCCCTTAGTAGAAGGGTCAATAACTAGGGGGCACAGATTCAAGGTAAAGGGCGGGAGGTTTAGAGGGGATTTGAGAAAGAACTTTTTCACCCAGAGGGTGGTTGGAGTCTGGAACTCACTGCCCGGAAGGGTTGTGGAGGCTGGAACCCTCACAACATTCAAGACGCATTTGGATGAGCACTTGAAATGCCATAGCATACAAGGCTACGGACCAAATGCTGGAATATGGGATTAGATTAGACAGGGCGTGATGGCCGGCGTGGACACGATGGGCCGAAGGGCCTCTATCCGTGCTGTATAACTCTATGACTCTATGACTCTCAGATTAGTGCATTTTAAGATTGATATACTCTCAGATTGGTGCACACTCATATTGATACACCTTCAGATGGGTGTGCACTCATATTGATACACACTCAGATTGTTGCTCTCTCAGATTAATAAACTCTCATTTTGGTGCTCTCTCAGATTGATACAAATTCAGTTTGATACACTCTCAGATTGATACACTCTCAGATTGATACACTCTCAGATTGATACACTCGGAAATGATACACTCTCAGATTGACAAAATCTTAGATTGTTGCATTCTCAGATTGATACACACACAGATTGATACACTCTCAGATTGGTGCACTCTCAGATTGATGCACTCTCAGATTGTTGCACTCTCAGATTGATAAACTCTCAGATTGAGAAATTCAAAGATTAATACACTCTCAGATTGATACACTCTCAGATTGACAAATTCTCAGATTGATACACTCTCAGATTGGTGCACTCTCAGATTGATACACTCTCATATTGATAAACACTTAGATTGATACACTCTCAGATTGATACACTCTCAGATTGATACACTCTCAGATTGAAACACGCTCAGATTGGTACAATCTCAGATTGATACACTCTCAGATTGATACACTCTCAGATTGATACACTCTCAGGTGAAAAATTGTCAGATTGATACACTCTCAGATTGATAATTTCTCAGATTGTTGCATACTCAGGTTGACACACTCACATTGATACACTCTCAGATTGATACACTCTCAGATTGGTGCACTCTCAGATTGATACACTCTCAGATTGATACACTCTCAGATTGATACATTCTCAGATTGTTGCACTCTCAGATTGGAGCATTCTCAAATTGATAAATTCTCAGATTGATATACACTAAGATTGATAAGCTCTCAGATTGTTTCTCTCTCAGATTGATACACACTCAGATTGATACCCTCTCAGATTGATACACTCTCAGATTGATACACTCTCAGATTGATGCACTCTCGGATTGGTGCACTCTCAGATTGATACACTCTCAGATTGATACACTCTCAGATTGATACACTCTCAGCTTGATACCCTCAGATTGATAAATTCTCAGATTGATACACTCTCATATTGATACACTCTCAGATTGATACACTCTCATATTGATACACTCTCAGATTGATACACTCTCAGATTGGAGCATTCTCAAATTGATAAATTCTCTGATTGTTACACTCTCAGATTGGTACACTCTCAGATTGGTGCTCTCTCAGATTGATATAATCTCAAATTTATACACTCACAGATTGATAAACTAAAAGATTGATATACTCTCAGATTGACACTCTCAGACTGATACACTCTCAGATTTTGCACTCTCAGATTGATAGACTCTCAGATTTATACATTCTCAGATTGATACACTCTCAGATTGATACACTCTCAGATTGATACACTCTCAGATTGATACACTCTCAGATTGGTGCACTCTCAGATTGGTGCACTCTCAGATTGGAGCACACTCAGATTGAAAAAACTTTCCGGCTGATAAAGTCTCAGATTGTTTCTCTCTCAAATTGTTGCACTCTCAGATTGATAAACTCTCAGATTGCAGCATTCTCAAGTTGAAAAATTATCAGATTGATATACACTAAGACTGATAAGCTCTCAGATTGTTTCCCTCTCAGATTGATACACTCTCAGATTGGTACACACTCAGATTGATAATCTCTCAGATTGATACACACTCAGATTGATACACTCTCAGATTGATACACTCTCAGTTTGAAGCACTCTCAGATTGATATTCTCTCAGATTGATACACTCTCAGATTGGTGCATTCTCAGATTGGTGCACTCTCAGATTGATACACTCTCGGATTGGTGCACTCTCAGATTGGTGCATTCTCAGATTGGTGCACTCTTGGATTGATACACTCTCAGATTGGTGCACTCTCAGATTGGTGCACTCTCAGTTGAATATACTCTCAGATTGATACACTCTCAGATTGATACACTCTCAGATTGATACACTCTCAGATTGATACATTCTCAGATTGATACACTCTGAGATTGATATACTCTCAGATTGATACACTCTCAGATTGATACACTCTCAGATTGATACATTCTCAGATTGATACACTCTGAGATTGATATACTCTCAGATTGATATACTCTCAGATTGATACACTCTTAGATTGATACACACACAGATTGATACACTCTCAGATTGGTGCACTCTGAGATTTGTGCACTCTCACGTTGGTGCACTCTCACATTGATACACTCTCAGCTTGATACATTTTCAGATTGATACACTCTCAGATTGATATACTCTCAGATTGATACACTCTCAGATTGATACACTCTCAGATTGATACATTCTCAGATTGATACACTCTGAGATTGTTATACTCTCAGATTGATATACTCTCAGATTGATACACTCTTAGATTGATACACACACAGATTGATACACTCTCAGATTGGTGCACTCTGAGATTTGTGCACTCTCACGTTGGTGCACTCTCACATTGATACACTCAGCTTGATACATTTTCAGATTGATACACTCTCAGATTGATACATTTTCATATTGATACACTCTCAGATTGATACATTCTCGGATTGGTGCACTCTCGGATTGGTGCACTCTCATATTGATACACTCTCGGATTGATACATTTTCGGATTGGTGCACTCTCATATTGGTGCACTCACAGATTCATACACTCTCACATTGATACACTCTCAGATTGATACATTTTCAGATTGATACACTCTGAGATTGATATACTCTCAGATTGATACACTCAGAGATTGATACACACTCAGATTGATACACTCGGAGATTGATACACTCTCAGATTGATACACTCGGAGATTGATACACTCTCAGATTGACAAACTCTCAGATTCGTGCATTCTCAGATTGATAATTTCTCAGATTGGTGCATTCTCAGATTGATACACACTCAGAATGGTGCACTCTCAGATTGGTACACTCTCAGATTGATACACTCTCAGATTGGTGCACTCTCAGATTGATACACTCTCAAATTGATACACTCTCAGATTGATACACTCTCAGATTGATACACTCTCAGATTGATACTTCCTCAGATTGATACACTCTGAGATTGATATACTCTCAGATTGATACACTCTCAGATTGATACACACTCAGATTGATACATTCTCAGATTGATACACTCTGAGATTGATATACTCTCAGATTGGTCCAATCTCAGATTGAAACACTCTCAGATTGGTGCACACTCAGATTGATACACCTTCAGATTGGTGTGCACTCATATTGATACACACTCAGATTGTTGCTCTCTCAGATTAATAATCTCTCATTTTGGTGCTCTCTCAGATTGATACAAATTCAGTTTGATACATCTCAGATTGGTACAATCTCAGTTTGATACACTCTCAGATTGATACACTCTCAAATTGATAAATTCTCAGATTGATACACTCGGAATTGAGACACTCTCAGATTCACAAAATCTCAGATTGTTGCATTCTCAGATTGAAACACACTCAGATTGATACACTCTCAGATTGGTGCACTCTGATTGTTGCACTCTCAGATTGATAAACTCTCAGATTGATAAATTCAAAGATTGATACACTCTCAGATTGATATACTCTCAGATTGATACACTTTCTGATTGATACACTCTCAGATTGATACATTCTCAGATTGACAAATTCTCAGATTGATATACTCTCAGATTGGTGCTCTCTCAGATTGATATACTCTCAGATTGACACACTCTCAGATTGATACACTCTCAGATTGATACTCTCTCAGATTTATACATTCTTAGATTGGTGCACTCTCAGATTGATACATTCACAGATTGACAAATTCTCAGATTGATATACTCTCAGATTGGTGCTCTCTCAGATTGATTTCCTCTCAGATTGATACACTCTCAGATTGATAAACTAAAAGATTGATACACTCACAGATTGATATACTCACAGATTGATACACTCTCAGAATGATAAACTCAAAGATTGATAGACTCTCAGATTGATATACTCTCAGATTGACACACTCTCAGATTGATACACTCTCAGATTTATACATTCTCAGATTGATACACTCTCAGATTGATACACTCTCATATTGATACACTCTCAGATTGATACACTCTCAGATTGGTGCATTCTCAGATTGGTGCACTCGCAGATTGATATACTCTCAGATTGGTGCACTCTCAGATTGGAGCACACTCAGATTGAAAAAATTTCCGGCTGATAAAGTCTCAGATTGTTTCTCTCTCAAATTGTTGCACTCTCAGATTGATAAACTCTCAGATTGCAGCATGCTCAAGTTGAAAAATTCTCAGATTGATATACACTAAGACTGATATTCTCTCATATTGATACTCTCTCAGATTGATACACTCTCAGATTGGTGCGCTCTCAGTTGAATATACTCTCAGATTGATACATTCTCAGATTGATACACTCTCAGATTGATACACTCTCAGATTGATACACTCTCACATTGAGAAACTCTCAGATTGATAAACTGAAAGATTGATACACTCTCAGATTGATATACTCTTAGATTGATACACTCTCAGATTGATACTTTCTCAGATTGATACACTCTGAGATTGATATACGCTCAGATTGATATACTCTCAGATTGATACACTCTCAGATTGATACACTCTCAGATTGGTACACACTCAGATTGATAATCTCTCAGATTGATACATACTCAGATTGATACACTCTCAGATTGATACACTCGCAGATTGGTGCATTCTCAGATTGGTGCTCTCTTGGATTGATACACTCTCAGATTGGTGCACTCTCAGATTGGTGCACTCTCAGATGAATATACTCTCAGATTGGTGCATTCTCAGATTGATACACTCCCAGATTGATATACTCTCAGATTGATACACTCTCAGATTGATACACTCTCAGATTGACAACTTCTCAGATTGATATACTCTCAGATTGGTGCACTCTCAGATTGATATACTCTCAGATTTATACATTCTCAGATTGAAACACTCTCAGATTGATATACTCTCAGATTGGTGCACTCTCAGATTGGAGCACACTCAGATTGAAAAAACTTTCAGCTTGATAAACTCTCAGAATGTTTCTCTCTCAAATTGTTGCACTCTCAGATTGATAAACTCTCAGATTGGAGCATTCTCAAGTTGATAAATTCTCAGATTGATATACACTAAGATTGATAAGCTCTCAGATTCATACACTGTCAGATTGGTACACACTCAGATTGATAATCTCTCAGATTGATACACACTCAGATTGATACACTCTCAGATTGATACACTCTCAGTTTGAAGCACTCTCAGATTGATACACTCTCATATTGATAAACTCTCAGATTGATACACCCTCAGATTGATACACTCTCATATTGGTGCATTCTCAGATTGATACACTCACATATTGATAAACTCTTAGATTGATACACTCTCAGATTGAAACACTCTCAGATTGATGCACTCTCAGATTGATACACGCTCAGATTGATACACTCTCAGATTGATACACTCTCAGATTGATACACTCTCAGATTGAAAAATTCTCAGATTGATACACTCGGAGATTGATACACTCTCAGATTGATAATTTCTCAGATTGTTGCATACTCAGGTTGACACACTCAGATTGATACACTCTCACATTGTTGCACTCTCAGATTGTTGCAATCTCAGATTGATAAACTCTCAGATTGATACACTCAGATTGATACACTCTCAGATTGATACATTTTCAGATTGATACACTCTCAGATTGATATTTTTCATATTGATACACTCTCAGATTGATACATTCTCGGATTGGTGCACTCTCACATTGGTGCACTCTCATATTGATACACTCTCGGATTGATACATTCTCGGATTGGTGCACTCTCAGATTGATACACTCTCATATTGATACACTCTCAGATTGATACATTCTCAGATTGATACACTCTGAGATTAATATACTCTCAGATTGATATACTCTCAGATTGATACACTCTCAGATTGATACACTCTCAGATTGATACACTCGGAGATTGATACACTCTCAGGTTGACAAACTCTCAGATTCATGCATTCTCAGATTGATAATTTCTCAGATTGGTGCATTTTCAGATTGATACACACTCAGATTGGTGCACTCTCAGATTGATACACTCTCAGATTGATACACTCTCAGATTGGTCCAATCTCGGATTGATACACTCTCAGATTGATAAACTCTCAGATTGATACACTGTCAGATTGATACCTTCTCAGATTGATACACTCTGAGATTGATATACTCTCAGATTGATTTACTCTCAGATTGATACACTCTCAGATTGATACACACTCAGATTGATACATTCTCAGATTGATACACTCTCAGATTGGTCCAATCTCAGATTGAAACACTCTCAGATTGGTGCACACTCAGATTGATACACCTTCAGATTGGTGTGCACTCAAATTGATACACACTCAGATTGTTGCTCTCTCAGATTAATAATCTCTCATTTTGGTGCTCTCTCAGATTGATACAAATTCAGTTTGATACAATCTCAGATTGGTACAATTTCAGTTTGATACACTCTCAGATTGATACACTCTCAAATTGATAAATTCTCAGATTGATACACTCGGAATTGATACAATCTCAGATTGACAAAATCTCAGATTGTTGCATTCTCAGATTGATATACTCTCAGATTTCTGCTCTCTCAGATTGATTTCCTCTCAGATTGATACACTCTCAGAATGATAAACTAAAAGATTGATACACTCACAGATTGATATACTCACAGATTGATACACTCTCAGATTGATACACTCTCAGATTGATACACTCTCAGATTGATACACTCTCAGATTGATACACTCTGAGATTGATACACTCTCAGATTGGTGCACTCTGAGATTGGTGCACTCTCACGTTGGTGCACTCTCACATTGATACACTCTCAGCTTGATACACTTTCAGATTGATATACTCTCAGATTGATACACTCACAGATTGATACACTCTCAGATTGATACACTCTCAGATTGATACACTCTCACATTGAGAAACTCTCAGATTGATAAACTGAAAGAGTGATACACTCTCAGATTGATACACTCTCAGATTGATACACTCTCAGATTGATACACTCTCAGATTGATACATTCTCAGATTGGTGCACTCTCACGTTGGTGCACTCTCACGTTGGTGCACTCTCACATTGATACACTCTCAGCTTGATACACTTTCAGATTGATATACTCTCAGATTGATACACTCACAGATTGATACACACTCAGATTGATACACTCGGAGATTGATACACTCTCAGATTGATACGCTCGGAGATTGATACACTCTCAGATTGACAAACTCTCAGATTCGTGCATTCTCAGATTGATAATTTCTCAGATTGGTCCAATCTCAGATTGATACACTCTCAGATTGATACACATTCAGATTGATACACTCTCAGATTGATACTTCCTCAGATTGATATACTCTCAGATTGATATACTCTCAGATTGATACACTCTCAGATTGATACATTCTCAGATTGATATACTCTCAGATTGATATACTCTCAGATTGATATACTCTCAGATTGATACACTCTCAGATTGATACACACTCAGATTGATACATTCTCAGATTGATACACTCTCAGATTGATACACACTCAGATTGATATACTCGGAGGTTGATACACTCTCAGATTGATACACTCGGTGATTGATACACTCTCAGATTGACAAACTCTCCGATTCGTGCATTCTCAGATTGATAATTTCTCAGATTGGTGCATTCTCAGATTGATACACTCTCAGATTGATACACTCTCAGATTGGTCCAATCTCAGATTGAAACACTCTCAGATTGGTGCACACTCAGATTGTTGCTCTCTCAGATTAATAATCTCTCATTTTGGTGCTCTCTCAGATTGATACAAATTCAGTTTGATACAATCTCAGATTGGTACAATCTCAGTTTGATACACTCTCAGATTGATACACTCTCAGATTGATACACTCTCAAATTGATAAATTCTCAGATTGATGGACTCAGATTGATACACTCTCAGATTGGTGCACTCTGATTGTTGCACTCTCAGATTGATAAACTCTCAGATTGATAAATTCAAAGATTGATACACTCTCAGATTGATATACTCTCAGATTGATACACTTTCTGATTGATACACTCTCAGATTGATACATTCTCAGATTGACAAATTCTCAGATTGATATACTCTCAGATTGGTGCTCTCTCAGATTGATGTACTCTCAGATTGATACACGCTCAGATTGATAAACTCAAAGATTGATACACTCTCAGATTGACATACTCACAGATTGGTACACACTCAGATTGATAATCTCTCAGATTGATACACACTCAGATTGATACACTCTCAGATTGACATACTCACAGATTGGTACACACTCAGATTGGTGCTCTCTTGGATTGATACATTCTCAGATTGATACACTCTCAGATTGATACACTCTCATATTGATAAACTCTCAGATTGATACACTCTCAGATTGATACACTCTCAGATTGGTGCATTCGGAGATTGATACACTCTCAGATTGATACACGCTCAGATTTGTACAATCTCAGATTGATACACGCTCAGATTGATACACTCGGAGATTGATACACTCTCAGATTGATCATTTCTCAGATTGTTGCATTCTCAGGTTGACACACTCAGATTGATACACTCTCAGATTGTTGCACTCTCAGATTGTTGCAATCTCAGATTGATAAACTCTCAGATTGATACACTCTCAGCTTGATACACTCTCAGATTGGTACACTCTCAGATTGATACATTCTCGGATTGGTGCTTTCTACGATTGATGCACTCTCAGATTGATACATTTTCAGATTGCTACACTCTCAGATTGATACATTCTAGGATTGATGCACTCTCAGATTGGTGCACTCTCATATTGATACACTCTCGGATTGATACATTCTCGGATTGGTGCACTCTCAGATTGGTGCACTCTCAGATTGATACACTCTCATATTGATACACTCTCAGATTGATACATTTTCAGACTGATACACTCTCAGATTGATACACTCTCAGATTGAAGCACTCTCAGATTGATACACACTCAGATTGATACACACTCAGATTGATACATTCTCAGATTGATACATTCTCATATTGATACACTCTCAGATTGATACATTCTTGGATTGGTGCTCTCAAAGATTGATACACTCTCAGATTGATACATTCTCAGGTTGCTACACTCTCAGATTGATACACACTCAGATTGATACACACTCAGATTGATACATTCTCAGATTGATACATTCTCATATTGATACACTCTCAGATTGATACATTCTTGGATTGGTGCACTCTCAGATTGGTGCACTCTCATATTGATACACTCTCGGATTGGTGCACTCTCAGATTGGTGCACTCTCAGATTGATACACTCTCAGATTGATACACTCTCAGATTGATACATTCTCGGATTGGTGCACTTTCAGATTGGTGCACTCTCAGATTGATATACTCTCAGATTGATACACACTCAGATTGATACACTCGGAGATTGATACACTCTCACATTGATACACTCGGAGATTGATACACTCTCATATTGGAGCATTCTCAGGTTGATAAATTCTCAGATTGATATACACTAAGATTGATAAGCTCTCAGATTGTTTCCCTCTCAGATTGATACACTCTCAGATTGGTACACACTCAGATTGATACACTCTCAGATTGGTGCACTCTCATATTGATACACTCTCGGATTGGTGCACACTCAGATTGGTGCACTCTCAGATTGATACACTCTCAGATTGATACACTCTCAGATTGATACACTCTCGGATTGATACATTCTCGGATTGGTGCACTCTCCGATTGGTGCACTCTCAGATTGATACAGTCTCATATTGATACACTCTGAGATTGATATACTCTCAGATTGATACACACTCAGATTGATACACTCGGAGATTGATACACTATCACATTGATACACTCGGAGATTGATACACTCTCAGATTGGAGCATTCTCAGGTTGATAAATTCTCAGATTGATATACACTAAGATTGATAAGCTCTCAGATTGTTTCCCTCTCAGATTGATACACTCTCAGATTGGTACACACTCAGATTGATACACTCTCAGATTGATACACTCTCATATTGATACACTCTCAGATTGGTGCATTCTCGGATTGATACACTCTCAGATTGGTGCACTCTCAGATTGGTGCACTCTCAGATTGATATACTCTCAGATTGATACATTCTCAGATTGATACTCTCTCAGATTGATACACTCTCATATTGATAAACTCTCAGATTGATACACTCTCTGATTTATACACTCTCAGATTGGTACATTCTCAGATTGATACACTCTCATATTGATAAACTCTCAGATTGATACACTCTCAGATTGATACACTCTCAGATTGATACACTCTAGGATTGCTACACTCTCAGATTGGTGCACTCTCAGATTGGAGCACACTCAGAATGAAAAAACTTTCAGATTGATACACTCTCATATTGATTATCTCTCAGATTGATACACTCTCTGATTGGTGCATTCTCAGATTGATACACTCTCGGATTGGTGCACTCTCAGATTGGTGCACTCTCAGATTGATACACTCTCAGATTGGTGCAATCTTAGATTGATACACTCTCAGATTGATACACTCTCAGATTGGTGCACTCTCAGATTGATACACTCTCAGATTGATACACTCTCAGATTGGTGCACTCTCAGATTGAAAAAACTTTCAGGTTGATAAACTCTCAGATTGTTTGTCTCTCAGATTGTTGCACTCTCAGATTGATACACTCTCAGATTGGTGCACTTTCAGATTGATACATTCTCACATTGTACACACTCATATTGATACACTCTCAGATTGCTATTCACTAAGATTGATACATTCTCAGCTTGATACACACTCAAATTGATAAACTCTCAAACTGGTGCACTCTAAGGTTGATACGCTTTCAGATTGAAACACTCTCGAATTGGTGCACACTCAGACTGGTGAACTCTCAATTTGATACAGTCTCAAATTGGTACACATTCAGATTACTAAACTCACACATTGCTACACTCTCAGACTGATGTGCTCTCAGACTGATATACTCTAAGATTGATACACTCTCAGATTGATAAACTCTAAGATTAATACTCTCAGATTGGTGCACTCGTGGATTGATGCACATTCAGATTGGTGAACTCTCAATTTGAAACCCTCTCAGATTGGTGCACACTCAGATTGGTGTACAGTCACATTGGTGAACACTCAAATTGCTAAACTCTCAGGTTGATACACTCTCAGATTGGTACTCTCAGATGGATACACTCTCAGATTGATACACTCTCAGACTGATACACTCTCAGATTGATAAATTCTCAGACTGATACACTCGGAGATTGATACACTCTCAGATTGATACACTGTCAGATTGACAAACTCTCAGATTGTTGCACTCTCAGATTGGTGCACTCTCAGGTTGATACACTCTCAGGTTGATGCACTCTCGGATTGGTGCACTCTCAGAGTGATACACTCTCAGCTTGATACCCTCAGATTGATAAATTCTCAGATTGGTGCTCTCAAAGATTGATACACTCTCAGATTGATACATTCTCAGATTGAAACACTCTCAGATTGATACACTCGCAGATTGATATACTCTCAGTTTGGTGCACTCTCAGATTGGAGCACACTCAGATTGAAAAAACTTTCTGCTTGATAAACTCTCATATTGATACACACTCAGGTTGATACACTCTGAGGTTGATAAACTCTCAGATTGGAGCATTCTCAAGTTGATAAATTCTCAGATTGATATACACTAAGATTGATAAGCTCTCAGATTGTTTCCCTCTCAGATTGATACACTCTCAGATTGGTACACACTCAGATTGATACACTCCCAGATTGGTGCCCTCTCAGATTGATAAACTCTCAGATGGATACACTCTCAGATTGATACACTCTAATATTGATACACTCTCAGATTGATACACTCTCAGATTGATACACTCTCAAATTGATAAATTCTCAGATTGATGGACTCAGATTGATACACTCTCAGATTGGTGCACTCTGATTGTTGCACTCTCAGATTGATAAACTCTCAGATTGATAAATTCAAAGATTGATACACTCTCAGATTGATATACTCTCAGATTGATACACTTTCTGATTGATACACTCTCAGATTGATACATTCTCAGATTGACAAATTCTCAGATTGATATACTCTCAGATTGGTGCTCTCTCAGATTGATGTACTCTCAGATTGATACACGCTCAGATTGATAAACTCAAAGATTGATACACTCTCAGATTGACATACTCACAGATTGGTACACACTCAGATTGATAATCTCTCAGATTGATACACACTCAGATTGATACACTCTCAGATTGACATACTCACAGATTGGTACACACTCAGATTGGTGCTCTCTTGGATTGATACATTCTCAGATTGATACACTCTCAGATTGATACACTCTCATATTGATAAACTCTCAGATTGATACACTCTCAGATTGATACACTCTCAGATTGGTGCATTCGGAGATTGATACACTCTCAGATTGATACACGCTCAGATTTGTACAATCTCAGATTGATACACGCTCAGATTGATACACTCGGAGATTGATACACTCTCAGATTGATCATTTCTCAGATTGTTGCATTCTCAGGTTGACACACTCAGATTGATACACTCTCAGATTGTTGCACTCTCAGATTGTTGCAATCTCAGATTGATAAACTCTCAGATTGATACACTCTCAGCTTGATACACTCTCAGATTGGTACACTCTCAGATTGATACATTCTCGGATTGGTGCTTTCTACGATTGATGCACTCTCAGATTGATACATTTTCAGATTGCTACACTCTCAGATTGATACATTCTAGGATTGATGCACTCTCAGATTGGTGCACTCTCATATTGATACACTCTCGGATTGATACATTCTCGGATTGGTGCACTCTCAGATTGGTGCACTCTCAGATTGATACACTCTCATATTGATACACTCTCAGATTGATACATTTTCAGACTGATACACTCTCAGATTGATACACTCTCAGATTGAAGCACTCTCAGATTGATACACACTCAGATTGATACACACTCAGATTGATACATTCTCAGATTGATACATTCTCATATTGATACACTCTCAGATTGATACATTCTTGGATTGGTGCTCTCAAAGATTGATACACTCTCAGATTGATACATTCTCAGGTTGCTACACTCTCAGATTGATACACACTCAGATTGATACACACTCAGATTGATACATTCTCAGATTGATACATTCTCATATTGATACACTCTCAGATTGATACATTCTTGGATTGGTGCACTCTCAGATTGGTGCACTCTCATATTGATACACTCTCGGATTGGTGCACTCTCAGATTGGTGCACTCTCAGATTGATACACTCTCAGATTGATACACTCTCAGATTGATACATTCTCGGATTGGTGCACTTTCAGATTGGTGCACTCTCAGATTGATATACTCTCAGATTGATACACACTCAGATTGATACACTCGGAGATTGATACACTCTCACATTGATACACTCGGAGATTGATACACTCTCATATTGGAGCATTCTCAGGTTGATAAATTCTCAGATTGATATACACTAAGATTGATAAGCTCTCAGATTGTTTCCCTCTCAGATTGATACACTCTCAGATTGGTACACACTCAGATTGATACACTCTCAGATTGATACATTCTCATATTGATACACTCTCGGATTGGTGCACACTCAGATTGGTGCACTCTCAGATTGATACACTCTCAGATTGGTACACACTCAGATTGATACACTCTCAGATTGGTGCACTCTCATATTGATACACTCTCGGATTGGTGCACACTCAGATTGGTGCACTCTCAGATTGATACACTCTCAGATTGATACACTCTCAGATTGATACACT
Source organism: Somniosus microcephalus (assembly GCF_052327205.1). Classification (NCBI taxonomy): domain Eukaryota; kingdom Metazoa; phylum Chordata; class Chondrichthyes; order Squaliformes; family Somniosidae; genus Somniosus; species Somniosus microcephalus. The sequence goes on from NC_141014.1 coordinate 22,702,673, forward strand.
CTCGGATTGATACATTCTCGGATTGGTGCACTCTCCGATTGGTGCACTCTCAGATTGATACAGTCTCATATTGATACACTCTGAGATTGATATACTCTCAGATTGATACACACTCAGATTGATACACTCGGAGATTGATACACTATCACATTGATACACTCGGAGATTGATACACTCTCAGATTGGAGCATTCTCAGGTTGATAAATTCTCAGATTGATATACACTAAGATTGATAAGCTCTCAGATTGTTTCCCTCTCAGATTGATACACTCTCAGATTGGTACACACTCAGATTGATACACTCTCAGATTGATACACTCTCATATTGATACACTCTCAGATTGGTGCATTCTCGGATTGATACACTCTCAGATTGGTGCACTCTCAGATTGGTGCACTCTCAGATTGATATACTCTCAGATTGATACATTCTCAGATTGATACTCTCTCAGATTGATACACTCTCATATTGATAAACTCTCAGATTGATACACTCTCTGATTTATACACTCTCAGATTGGTACATTCTCAGATTGATACACTCTCATATTGATAAACTCTCAGATTGATACACTCTCAGATTGATACACTCTCAGATTGATACACTCTAGGATTGCTACACTCTCAGATTGGTGCACTCTCAGATTGGAGCACACTCAGAATGAAAAAACTTTCAGATTGATACACTCTCATATTGATTATCTCTCAGATTGATACACTCTCTGATTGGTGCATTCTCAGATTGATACACTCTCGGATTGGTGCACTCTCAGATTGGTGCACTCTCAGATTGATACACTCTCAGATTGGTGCAATCTTAGATTGATACACTCTCAGATTGATACACTCTCAGATTGGTGCACTCTCAGATTGATACACTCTCAGATTGATACACTCTCAGATTGGTGCACTCTCAGATTGAAAAAACTTTCAGGTTGATAAACTCTCAGATTGTTTGTCTCTCAGATTGTTGCACTCTCAGATTGATACACTCTCAGATTGGTGCACTTTCAGATTGATACATTCTCACATTGTACACACTCATATTGATACACTCTCAGATTGCTATTCACTAAGATTGATACATTCTCAGCTTGATACACACTCAAATTGATAAACTCTCAAACTGGTGCACTCTAAGGTTGATACGCTTTCAGATTGAAACACTCTCGAATTGGTGCACACTCAGACTGGTGAACTCTCAATTTGATACAGTCTCAAATTGGTACACATTCAGATTACTAAACTCACACATTGCTACACTCTCAGACTGATGTGCTCTCAGACTGATATACTCTAAGATTGATACACTCTCAGATTGATAAACTCTAAGATTAATACTCTCAGATTGGTGCACTCGTGGATTGATGCACATTCAGATTGGTGAACTCTCAATTTGAAACCCTCTCAGATTGGTGCACACTCAGATTGGTGTACAGTCACATTGGTGAACACTCAAATTGCTAAACTCTCAGGTTGATACACTCTCAGATTGGTACTCTCAGATGGATACACTCTCAGATTGATACACTCTCAGACTGATACACTCTCAGATTGATAAATTCTCAGACTGATACACTCGGAGATTGATACACTCTCAGATTGATACACTGTCAGATTGACAAACTCTCAGATTGTTGCACTCTCAGATTGGTGCACTCTCAGATTGATAAATTGTCAGATTGATACACTCGGAGATTGATACACTCTCAGATTGATTCACTCTCAGATTGATACACTCTCAGATTGATACACTCTCAGATTGGTGCACTCTCAGATTGATACACTCTCAGGTTGATGCACTCTCGGATTGGTGCACTCTCAGAGTGATACACTCTCAGCTTGATACCCTCAGATTGATAAATTCTCAGATTGGTGCTCTCAAAGATTGATACACTCTCAGATTGATACATTCTCAGATTGAAACACTCTCAGATTGATACACTCGCAGATTGATATACTCTCAGTTTGGTGCACTCTCAGATTGGAGCACACTCAGATTGAAAAAACTTTCTGCTTGATAAACTCTCATATTGATACACACTCAGGTTGATACACTCTGAGGTTGATAAACTCTCAGATTGGAGCATTCTCAAGTTGATAAATTCTCAGATTGATATACACTAAGATTGATAAGCTCTCAGATTGTTTCCCTCTCAGATTGATACACTCTCAGATTGGTACACACTCAGATTGATACACTCCCAGATTGGTGCCCTCTCAGATTGATAAACTCTCAGATGGATACACTCTCAGATTGATACACTCTAATATTGATACACTCTCAGATTGATACATTCTCGGATTGGTGCTTTCTAAGATTGATGCACTCTCAGATTGATACCTTCTTAGATTGATACAATCTCAGATTGATACACTCTCAGATTGGAGCCCACTCAGATTGAAAAAACTTTCAGGTTGATAAACTCTCAGATTGATACACTCTCAGATTGATACACTCTCTAATTGATACACACTCAGATTGAAGCACTATCAGATTGGAGTATTCTCAAATTGATAAATTCTCAGATTGTTACTCTCCCAGATTGGTGCACTCTCAGATTGTTACTCTCCCAGATTGGTGCACTCTCAGATTGGTACACTCTCAGATTGGTACACTCTCAGATTGGTACACACTCAGAATGAAAAAACCTTCAGTTTGATACACTCTCAGATTGATACACTCTTATATTGATACACTCTCAGATTGATACATTCTCGGATTGGTGCACTCTCAGATTGGTGCACTCTCTTATTGATACACTCTCAGATTGATACATTCTCAGATTGATACACTCTCAGATTGGTGCACTCTCAGATTGATACACTCTCAGATTGCTACACTCTCAGATTGGTGCACTCGCGCTTTGATGCACTCTTGGACTGGTGCACACTCAGATTGGTGAACTCTCAATTTGATACACTCTCAGATTGGAGCACTCTCAGATTGATACACTCTCAGTTTAGTTCACAGTCAGACTGATACACTCTCAGATTGCTGCACACTCATATTGATACACAATCAGATTGTTGCTCACTCAGATTGATAAACTCTCAGATTGTTAAACTCAAAGATTGATACACCCTCAGATTGATACACTCTCAGATTGCTGCACTCTCAGATTGATACACACTCAGATTGATACATTCTCAGATTGGTGCACTCTGATTGGTGCACTCTCATATTGATACACTCTCAGATTTATACAATCTCAGATTGATACACTCGGAAATTGATACACTCTCAGATTGACAAACTCTCAGATTCGTGCATTCTCAGATTGATAATCACTCAGATTGGTGTACTCTCAGATTGATACAATCTCAGGTTGGTGCACTCTCAGATTGGTGCACTCTCAGATTGTTGCACTCTCAGGATGGTACACTCTCAGATTGGTGCACTCTCAGATTGATACTTTCTCAGATTGATACACACTCAGATTGACACAATCTCAGATTGGTGCACTCTCAGATTGGTGCACTCTCAGATTGATACACTCTCAGATTGATACACTCTCAGATTGATACACTCTCAGATTGATACTCTCTCAGATTGTTACACTCTCAGATTGTTGCACTCTCAGATTGATAAATTCTCAGACTGGTGCTCTCTAAGATTGATACATTCTCAGATTGATACACTCTCATTTTGATACAATTTCATATTGATACACTCTCAGGTTGGTGCACTCTTAGATTGATACACTCTCAGGTTGGTGCACTCTCAGATTGATACTCTCTCGGATTGGTGCACTCTCAGATTGGAGCACACTCAGATTGAAAAAACTTTCAGGTTGATAAACTCTCAGATTGATACACTCTCAGATTGAAGCACTCTCAGATTGGTGCACTCTCAGATTGATACACTCTCAGATTGATACACTCTCAGATTGGTGCACTCTCAGAGTAATACACTCTCAGATTGGTACAGTCTCAGATTGATACACTCTCAGATTGATACTCACGCAGGTTGATAATCTCTCAGATTGATACACAATCAGATTGGTACACTCTCAGATTCATACATTCTCAGATTGGTGTACACTCAGATTGATACACTTTCAGATTGGTGTTCTCTCATATTGATACACAATGAGATTCTTGCTCTCTCAGATTAATAAACTCAGTTTGGTGTTCTCTGAGAGTGAAACAATTTCAGATTGATACACTCTCAGATTGATACACTCAGATTGATAAATTCTCAGATTGATACACTCGGAGATTGATACACTCTCAGATTGATACATTCTCAGATTGATACACTCTCAGATTGATAAACACTCAGATTGATGCACTCTCACATTGGCAAACACTCAGATTGATACACTCTCAGATTAATACACTCTCAGATTAATACACTCTCAGATTGATATGCTCTCAGATTGATATACTCTCAGATTGATACACTCGGAGATTGATACACTCTCAGATTGACAAACTCTGAGATTTGTGCATTCTCAGGTTGGTAATTTCTCAGATTGGTGCATTCTATGATTGATACACACTCAGATTGATGCACTCTCAGATTGGTGCACTCTCAGATTGGTGCCCTGTCAGATTGGTGCCCTGTCAGATTGGTGCCCTGTCAGATTGATACATTCTCAGATTGATACACTCTCAGATTGGTGCACTCTCAGATTGGTGCACTCTCAGATTGGTGCCCTGTCAGATTGGTGCCCTGTCAGATTGGTGCCCTGTCAGATTGATACATTCTCAGATTGATACACTCTCAGATTGATACACTCTCAGATTGATACACTCTCAGTTTGGTCCACTCTCAGATTGATGCACTCTCAGATTGGTGCACTCTCAGATTGGTGCACTCTCAGATTGGTGCACACTCAGATTGGTGCACTCTCAGAGTGATGCACGCTCAGATTGATACACACTCAGATTGATACACTCTCAGATTGTTGCACTCTCAGATTGATACACTCTCAGATTGATACACACTCGGATTGATACACTCTCAGATTGGTGCACTCTCAGATTGGTGCACACTCATATTGATACACATTCAGAATGATACATTCTCAGATTGACAAACTCTCAGATTGGTGCATTCTCAGATTGGTGCACTCTCAGATTGATAAATTGTCAGATTGATACACTCGGAGATTGATACACTCTCAGATTGATTCACTCTCAGATTGATACACTCTCAGATTGGTGCACTCTCAGATTGATAAATTGTCAGATTGATACACTCGGAGATTGATACACTCTCAGATTGATTCACTCTCAGATTAATACACTCTCAGATTGATGCACACTCATTTTGATACACTCTCATATTTATACACTCTCAGGGTGGTGCACTCTCAGATTGATACACTCTCAGATTGAAGCACTCTCAGATTGATACACTCTCAGATTGATACACTCTCAGATTGATACACTCTGATATTGGTGCACTCTCAGATTGATACACTCTCAGAATCGAAGCACTCTCAGATTGGTGCACTCTCAGATTGATACACTCTCAGATTGATACACTCTCGGATTGGTGCACTCTCAGATTGATAAACTCTCATATTGATACACACTCAGATTGATACACTCTCAGATTGGAGCATTCGCAAGTTGATAAATTCTCAGATTGATATACACTAAGATTGATAAGCTCTCAGATTGTTTCCCTCTAAGATTGGTACACACTCAGATTGATACACTCTCAGATTTGTGCCCTCTCAGATTGATAAACTCTCAGATTGATACACTCTAATATTGATACACTCTCAGATTGATACATTCTTGGATTGGTGCTTTCTAAGATTGATGCACTCTCAGATTGATACCTTCTCAGTTTGATACAATCTCAGATTGATACACTCTCATATTCATACACTCTCAGATTGATACACTCTCAGATTGGTGCATTCTCAGATTGGTGCACTCTCAGATTGATACACTCTCGGTTTGGTGCACGCTCAGATTGGTGCACTCTCAGATTGGAGCCCACTCAGATTGAAAAAACTTTCAGGTTGATAAACTCTCAGATTGATACACTCTCAGATTGATACACTCTCTAATTGATACACACTCAGAATGAAGCACTATCAGATTGGAGTATTCTCACATTGATAAATTCTCAGATTGTTACTCTCCCAGATTGCTGCACTCTCAGATTGGTGCACTCTCAGATTGGTACACTCTCAGATTGGTGCACTCTCAGATTGATACACTCTCAGATTGGTGCACTCTTAGATTGATACACTCTCAGATTGATACACTCTCAGATTGATACTCTCTCAGATTGATACTCTCTCAGATTGTTGCACTCTCAGATTGGTGCACTCTCAGATTGGTGCACACTCATATTGATACACATTCAGAATGATACATTCTCAGATTGACAAACTCTCAGATTGGTGCACTCTCAGATTGGTGCACTCTCAGATTGATAAATTGTCAGATTGATACACTCGGAGATTGATACACTCGGAGATTGATTCACTCTCAGATTGATACACTCTCAGATTGGTGCACTCTCAGATTGATAAATTGTCAGATTGATACACTCGGAGATTGATACACTCTCAGATTGATTCACTCTCAGATTAATACACTCTCAGATTGATACACACTCATTTTGATACACTCTCATATTTATACACTCTCAGGGTGGTGCACTCTCAGATTGATACACTCTCAGATTGAAGCACTCTCATATTGATACACTCTCAGATTGATACACTCTGATATTGGTGCACTCTCAGATTGATACACTCTCAGATTTATGCACTCTCAGATTGGTGCACTCTCAGGTTGATACACTCTCAGATTGATACACTCTCGGATTGGTGCACTCTCAGATTGATAAACTCTCAGATTGGAGCATTCGCAAGTTGATAAATTCTCAGATTGATATGCACTAAGATTGATAAGCTCTCAGATTGTTTCCCTCTCAGATTGATACACTCTCAGATTGGTATACACTCAGATTGATACACTCTCAGATTGGTGCCCTCTCAGATTGATAAACTCTCAGATGGATACACTCTCAGATTGATACACTCTAATATTGATACACTCTCAGATTGATACATTCTCAGATTGGTGCTTTCTAAGATTGATGCACTCTCAGATTGAGACCTTCTCAGATTGATACAATCTCAGATTGATACACTCTCATATTCATACACTCTCAGATTGTTACTCTCCCAGATTGCTGCACTCTCAGATTGGTGCACTCTCAGATTGGTACACTCTCAGATTGGTGCACTCTCAGATTGGTGCACTCTCAGATTGATACACTCTCAGATTGGTGCACTCTTAGATTGATACACTCTCAGATTGATACACTCTCAGTTTGATACTCTCTCAGATTGATACACTCTCAGATTGTTGCACTCTCAGATTGATACTCTCTCAGATTGGTGCACTTTCAGATTGATACATTCTCAGCTTGATACACACTCTAATTGATAAACTCTCAAACTGGTGCACTCTGAGGTTGATACACTTTCAGATTGATACACTCTCGAATTGGTACACACTCAGATTACTAAACTCTCAGATTGCTACACTCTCAGACTGATGTGCTCTCAGACTGATATACTCTAAGATTGATACATTCTCAAATTGATACACTCTCAGATTGGTCCAATCTCAGATTGATACACTCTCAGATTGATACACATTCAGATTGATACACTCTCAGATTGATACTCCCTCAGATTGATACACTCTGAGATTGATATACTCTCAGATTGATATACTCTCAGATTGATACACTCTCAGATTGATACACACTCAGATTGATACATTCTCAGATTGATATACTCTCAGATTGATATACTCTCAGATTGATACAAACTCAGATTGATACACACTCAGATTGGTGCACTCTCAGATTGATACTTTCTCAGATTGATACACACTCAGATTGACACAATCTCAGATTGGTGCACTCTCAGATTGATACACTCTCAGATTGATACACTCTCAGACTGATACACTCTCAGACTGATACACTCTCAGATTGATACACTCTCAGATTGATACCCTCAGATTGATAAATTCTCAGACTGGTGCTCTCTAAGATTGATACATTCTCAGATTGATACACTCTCATTTTGATACAATTTCATATTGATACACTCTCAGGTTGGTGCACCCTCAGATTGATACTCTCTCGGATTGGTGCACTCTCAGATTAATACACTCTGAGATTGCAAAAAACTTTCAGGTTGATAAACTCTGACATTGATACACTCTCAGATTGTTGAACTCTCAGATTGGAGCATTCTCAAGTTGATAAATTCTCAGAATGAGATACACTATGATTGATAAGCTCTCAGATTGTTTCTCCATCATATTGATACACACTCAGATTGATACACTCTCAGATTGGTACATTCTCAGATTGATACACTCTCAGATTGATACACTCTCAGATTGATACACTCTCAGATTGGTGCACTCTCAGATTGGTGCACTCTCAGATTGATACACTCTCAGATTGGTGCACTCTTAGATTGATACACTCTCAGATTGATACACTCTCAGAATGATACACTCTCAGATTGATACAGTCTCAGATTGGTGCACTCTCAGATTGGAGCACACTCAGATTGAAAAAACTTTCAGGTTGATAAACTCTCAGATTGATACACTCTCAGATTGATACACTCTCAGATTGATAGACACTCAGATTGGTGCACTCTCAGATTGATACTTTCTCAGATTGATACACACTCAGATTGACACAATCTCAGATTGGTGCACTCTCAGATTGGTGCACTCTCAGATTGATACACTCTCAGATTGATACACTCTCAGATTGATACACTCTCAGATTGATACTCTCAGATTGTTACACTCTCAGATTGTTGCACTCTCAGATTGATAAATTCTCAGACTGGTGCTCTCTAAGATTGATACATTCTCAGATTGATACACTCTCATTTTGATACAATTTCATATTGATACACTCTCAGGTTGGTGCACTCTTAGATTGATACACTCTCAGGTTGGTGCACTCTCAGATTGATACTCTCTCGGATTGGTGCACTCTCAGATTGGAGCATACTCAGATTGATATACTCGGAGATTGATACACTCTCAGATTGATACACTCTCAGATTGATACATTCTCAGATTGATACACTCTCAGATTGATACACACTCAGATTGATATACTCGGAGATTGATACACTCTCAGATTGATACACTCTCAGATTGACAAACTCTCCGATTCGTGCATTCTCAGATTGATAATTTCTCAGATTGGTGCATTCTCAGATTGATACACACTCAGATTGGTGCACTCTCAGATTGATACACTCTCAGATTGATACACTCTCAGATTGGTGCACTCTCAGATTGATACACTCTCAGATTGATACACTCTCAGATTGGTCCAATCTCAGATTGAAACACTCTCAGATTGGTGCACACTCAGATTGTTGCTCTCTCAGATTAATAATCTCTCATTTTGGTGCTCTCTCAGATTGATACAAATTCAGTTTGATACAATCTGAGATTGGTACACTCTCAGATTGATACACTCTCAAATTGATAAACTCTCAGATTGATAAATTCAAAGATTGATTTACTCTCAGATTGATATACTCTCAGATTGATACACTTTCTGATTGATACACTCTCAGATTGATACATTCTCAGATTGACAAATTCTCAGATTGATATACTCTCAGATTGGTGCTCTCTCAGATTGATGTACTCTCAGATTGATACACACTCAGATTGATACACTCTCAGATTGATGCACTCTCAGATTGATACACACTCAGATTGATACACTCTCAGATTGATGCACTCTCAGATTGATACACTCTCAGATTGATACACTCTCGGATTGGTGCACTCTCAGATTGATAAACTCTCATATTGATACACACTCAGATTGATACACTCTGAGATTGATAAACTCTCAGATTGGAGCATTCGCAAGTTGATAAATTCTCAGATTGATATACACTAAGATTGATAAGCTCTCAGATTGTTTCCCTCTCAGATTGATACACTCTCAGATTGGTACACACTCAGATTGATACACACTCAGATTGGTGCCCTCTCAGATTGATAAACTCTCAGATGGATACACTCTCAGATTGATACACTCTAATATTGATACACTCTCAGATTGATACATTCTCGGATTGGTGCTTTCTAAGATTGATGCACTCTCAGATTGATACCTTCTCAGATTGATACAATCTCAGATTGATACACTCTCATATTCATACACTCTCAGATTGATACACTCTCAGATTGGTGCATTCTCAGATTGGAGCACTCTCAGATTGATACACTCTTGGTTTGGTGCACTCTCAGATTGGAGCCCACTCAGATTGAAAAAACTTTCAGGTTGATAAACTCTCAGATTGATACACTCTCAGATTGATACACTCTCTAATTGATACACACTCAGATTGAAGCACTATCAGATTGGAGTATTCTCAAATTGATAAATTCTCAGATTGTTACTCTCCCAGATTGCTGCACTCTCAGATTGGTGCACTCTCAGATTGGTACACTCTCAGATTGGTGCACTCTCAGATTGGTGCACTCTCAGATTGATACACTCTCAGATTGGTGCACTCTTAGATTGATACACTCTCAGATTGATACACTCTCAGTTTGATACTCTCTCAGATTGATACGCTCTCAGATTGTTGCACTCTCAGATTGATACTCTCTCAGATTGGTGCACTTTCAGATTGATACATTCTCAGCTTGATACACACTCTAATTGATAAACTCTCAAACTGGTGCACTCTAAGGTTGATACACTTTCAGATTGATACACTCTCGAATTGGTACACACTCAGATTACTAAACTCTCAGATTGCTACACTCTCAGACTGATGTGCTCTCAGACTGATATACTCTAAGATTGATACATTCTCAGATTGATACACACTCAGAATGGTGCACTCTCAGATTGATACACTCTCAAATTGATACACTCTCAGATTGGTCCAATCTCAGATTGATACACTCTCAGATTGATACACATTCAGATTGATACACTCTCAGATTGATACTCCCTCAGATTGATACACTCTGAGATTGATATACTCTCAGATTGATATACTCTCAGATTGATACACTCTCAGATTGATACACACTCAGATTGATACATTCTCAGATTGATATACTCTCAGATTGATATACTCTCAGATTGATACAAACTCAGATTGATGCACACTCAGATTGATACATTCTCAGATTGATACACTCTCAGATTGATACACACTCAGATTGATATACTCGGAGATTGATACACTCTCAGATTGATACACTCTCAGATTGACAAACTCTCCGATTCTTGCATTCTCAGATTGATAATTTCGCAGATTGGTGCATTCTCAGATTGATACACACTCAGATTGGTGCACTCTCAGATTGATACACTCTCAGATTGATAGACTCTCAGATTGGTGCACTCTCAGATTGATACACTCTCAGATTGATACACTCTCAGATTGGTCCAATCTCAGATTGAAAAACTCTCAGATTGGTGCACACTCAGATTGTTGCTCTCTCAGATTAATAATCTCTCATTTTGGTGCTCTCTCAGATTGATACAAATTCAGTTTGATACAATCTCAGATTGGTACACTCTCAGATTGATACACTCTCAAATTGATAAACTCTCAGATTGATAAATTCAAAGATTGATTTACTCTCAGATTGATATACTCTCAGATTGATACACTTTCTGATTGATACACTCTCAGATTGATACACTTTCTGATTGATACACTCTCAGATTGATACATTCTCAGATTGACAAATTCTCAGATTGATATACTCTCAGATTGGTGCTCTCTCAGATTGATGTACTCTCAGATTGATACACACTCAGATTGATACACTCTCAGATTGATGCACTCTCAGATTGATACACACTCAGATTGATACACTCTCAGATTGATACACTCTCAGATTGATGCACTCGCAGATTGGTGCATTCTCAGATTGGTGCTCTCTTGGATTGATACATTCTCAGATTGATACACTCTCAGATTGATACACTCTCATATTGATAAACTCTCAGATTGATACACTCTCAGATTGATACACTCTCAGATTGGTGCATTCGGAGATTGATACACTCTCAGATTGATACACTCTCAGATTGATACACGCTCAGATTTGTACAATCTCAGATTGATACACGCTCAGATTGATACACTCGGAGATTGATACACTCTCAGACTGATCATTTCTCAGATTGTTGCATTCTCAGGTTGACACACTCAGATTGATACACTCTCAGATTGTTGCACTCTCAGATTGTTGCAATCTCAGATTGATAAACTCTCAGATTGATACTCAGATTGATACACTCTCAGCTTGATACACTCTCAGATTGGTACACTCTCAGATTGGTACACTCTCAGATTGATACACTCTCAGATTGGTACACACTCAGGTTGATACACTCCCAGATTGGTGCCCTCTCAGATTGATAAACTCTCAGATGGATACACTCTCAGATTGATACACTCTAATGTTGATACACTCTCAGATTGATACATTCTCGGATTGGTGCTTTCTAAGATTGATGCACTCTCAGATTGATACATTTTCAGATTGATACACTCTCAGATTGATACATTCTCATATTGATACACTCTCAGATTGATAAATTCTCAGATTGGTGCTCTCAAAGATTGATACGCTCTCAGATTGATACATTCTCAGGTTGATACACTCTCAGATTGATACACACTCAGATTGATACACACTCAGATTGATACATTCTCAGATTGATACATTCTCATATTGATACACTCTCAGATTGATACATTCTTGGATTGGTGCACTCTCAGATTGGTGCACTCTCATATTGATACACTCTCGGATTGGTGCACACTCAGATTGGTGCACTCTCAGATTGATACACTCTCGGATTGATACATTCTCAGATTGGTGCACTCTCAGATTGATACACTCTCATATTGATAAACTCTCAGATTGATACACTCTCAGATTGATACACTCTCAGATTGATACACTCTAGGATTGATACACTCTCAGATTGGTGCACTCTCAGATTGGAGCACACTCAGAATGAAAAAACTTTCAGATTGATACACTCTCATATTGATTAACTCTCAGATTGATACACTCTCTGATTGATACACTCTCAGATTGATACACTCTCAGATTGGTGCACTCTCAGATTGATACACTCTCAGATTGGTGCAATCTGAGATTGATACACTCTCAGATTGATACACTCTCAGATTGGTGCACTCTCAGATTGAAAAAACTTTCAGGTTGATAAACTCTCAGATTGTTTCTCTCTCAGATTGTTGCACTCTCAGATTGATACACTCTCAGATTGGTGCACTTTCAGATTGATACATTCTCACATTGTACACATTCATATTGATACACTCTCAGATTGCTATTCACTAAGATTGATACATTCTCAGCTTGATACACACTCAAATTGATAAACTCTCAAACTGGTGCACTCTAAGGTTGATACGCTTTCATATTGAAACACTCTCGAATTGGTGCACACTCAGACTGGTGAACTCTCAATTTGATACAGTCTCAAATTGGTACACATTCAGATTACTAAACTCACACATTGCTACACTCTCAGACTGATGTGCTCTCAGACTGATATACTCTAAGATTGATACACTCTCAGATTGATAAACTCTAAGATTAATACTCTCAGATTGGTGCACTCGTGGATTGATGCACATTCAGATTGGTGAACTCTCAATTTGAAACCCTCAGATTGGTGCACACTCAGATTGGTGTACAGTCACATTGGTGAACACTCAAATTGCTAAACTCTCAGGTTGATACACTCTCAGATTGGTACTCTCAGATGGATACACTCTCAGATTGATACACTCTCAGACTGATACGCTCTCAGATTGATAAATTCTCAGACTGATACACTCGGAGATTGATACACTCTCAGATTGATACACTGTCAGATTGACAAACTCTCAGATTGTTGCACTCTCAGATTGGTGCACTCTCAGATTGATAAATTGTCAGATTGATACACTCGGAGATTGATACACTCTCAGATTGATTCACTCTCAGATTGATACACTCTCAGATTGATACGCACTCAGATTGATACACTCTCAGATTGGTGCACTCTCAGATTGATACACTCTCAGGTTGATGCACTCTCGGATTGAAACACTCTCAGATTGATACACTCTCAGATTGATACACTCGCAGATTGATATACTCTCAGTTTGGAGCACACTCAGATTGAAAAAACTTTCAGCTTGATAAACTCTCATATTGATACACACTCAGGTTGAAACACTCTGAGGTTGATAAACTCTCAGATTGGAGCATTCTCAAGTTGATAAATTCTCAGATTGATATACACTAAGATTGATAAGCTCTCAGATTGTTTCCCTCTCAGATTGATACACTCTCAGATTGGTACACACTCAGATTGATACACTCCCAGATTGGTGCCCTCTCAGATTGATAAACTCTCAGATGGATACACTCTCAGATTGATACACTCTAATATTGATACACTCTCAGATTGATACATTCTCGGATTGGTGCTTTCTAAGATTGATGCACTCTCAGATTGATACCTTCTCAGATTGATACAATCTCAGATTGATACACTCTCAGATTGGAGCCCACTCAGATTGAAAAAACTTTCAGGTTGATAAACACTCAGATTGATACACTCTCAGATTGATACACTCTCTAATTGATACACACTCAGATTGAAGCACTATCAGATTGGAGTATTCTCAAATTGATAAATTCTCAGATTGTTACTCTCCCAGATTGGTGCACTCTCAGATTGGTACATTCTCAGATTGGTACACTCTCAGATTGGTACACTCTCAGATTGGTACACACTCAGAATGAAAAAACCTTCAGTTTGATACACTCTCAGATTGATACACTCTTATATTGATACACTCTCAGATTGATACATTCTCAGATTGCTGCAGTCTCAGATTGATACACTCTTGGATTGATACACTCTCCGATTGATACACTCTCAGATTGGTGCACTCTCAGATTGATACACTCTCAGATTGATACACTCTCAGATTGGTGCACTCTCAGATTGATAAACTGTCAGATTGATAAACTCTCAGATTGTTTCTCTCTCAGATTGTTGCACTCTCAGATTGATACATTCTCAGATTGAAGCACTATCAGATTGGAGCACACTCAGCGTGAAAAAACTTTCAGGTTGATAAACTCTCATATTGATACACTCTCAGGTTGATAATTTCCCAGATTGTTACACTCTCAGATTGATAAACTCTCAGATTGTTTCTCTCTCAGATTGTTGCACTCTCAGATTGATACTCTCTCAGATTGGTGCACTTTCAGATTGATACGTTCTCAGCTTGATACACACTCTAATTGATAAACTCTCAAACTGGTGCACTCTAAGGTTGATACACTTTCAGATTGATACACTCTCGAATTGGTACACACTCAGATTACTAAACTCTCAGATTGCTACACTCTCAGACTGATGTGCTCTCAGACTGATATACTCTAAGATTGGTACATTCTCAGATTGATAAACTCTAAGATTAATACTCTCAGATTGGTGCACTCGCGGATTGATGCACATTCAGATTGGTGAACTCTCAATTTGAAACCCTCTCAGATTGGCGCACACTCAGATTGGTGTACAGTCACTTTGGTGCACACTCAAATTGCTAAACTCTCAGGTTGATACACTCTCAGATTGACATACACACAGACTGATAAACTCTCAGATTGCTACACTCTCAGATTGGTGCACTCGCGCTTTGATGCACTCTTGGACTGGTGCACACTCAGATTGGTGAACTCTCAATTTGATACACTCTCAGATTGGAGCACTCTCAGATTGATACACTCTCAGTTTAGTTCACAGTCAGACTGATACACTCTCAGATTGCTGCACACTCATATTGATACACAATCAGATTGTTGCTCACTCAGATTGATAAACTCTCAGATTGTTAAACTCAAAGATTGATACACCCTCAGATTGATACACTCTCAGATTGCTGCACTCTCAGATTGATACACACTCAGATTGATACATTCTCAGATTGGTGCACTCTCAGATTGGTGCACTCTGATTGGTGCACTCTCATATTGATACACTCTCAGATTTATACAATCTCAGATTGATACACTCGGAAATTGATACACTCTCAGATTGACAAACTCTCAGATTCGTGCATTCTCAGATTGATAATCACTCAGATTGGTGTACTCTCAGATTGATACAATCTCAGATTGGTGCACTCTCAGATTGGTGCACCCTCACATTGATACACTCTCAGATTGATACATTCTCAGATTGGGGCACTCTCAGATTGGTGCACTCTCATATTGATACACTCTCAGATTGATACACTCTCAGATTGATACAATCTCAGATTGATACACTCGGAGATTGGCAAACTCTCAGATTCGTGCATTCTCAGGTTGATAATTTCTCAGATTGGTGCATTCTCAGATTGATACACACTCAGATTGGTGCACTCTCAGATTGATATACTCTCACAGTGATACACACTCAGATTGGTGCACTCTCAGATTGATACTTTCTCAGATTGATACACACTCAGATTGACACAATCTCAGATTGGTGCACTCTCAGATTGGTGCACTCTCAGATTGGTACACTCTCAGATTGATACACTCTCAGATTGATACACTCTCAGACTGATACACTCTCAGACTGATACACTCTCAGATTGATACACTCTCAGATTGATACCCTCAGATTGATAAATTCTCAGACTGGTGCTCTCTAAGATTGATACATTCTCAGATTGATACACTCTCATTTTGATACAATTTCATATTGATACACTCTCAGGTTGGTGCACTCTCAGATTGATACTCTCTCGGATTGGTGCACTCTCAGATTAATACACTCTGAGATTGCAAAAAACTTTCAGGTTGACAAACTCTGACATTGATACACTCTCAGATTGATGCACTCTCAGATTGTTGAACTCTCAGATTGGAGCATTCTCAAGCTGATAAATTCTCAGATTGAGATACACTATGATTGATAAGCTCTCAGATTGTTTCTCCATCATATTGATACACATTCAGATTGATACACTCTCAGATTGGTACATTCTCAGATTGATACACTCTCAGATTGATACACTCTCAGATTGATACACTCTCAGATTGGTGCACTCTCAGATTGGTGCACTCTCAGATTGATACACTCTCAGATTGGTGCACTCTTAGATTGATACACTTTCAGATTGATACACTCTCAGAATGATACACTCTCAGATTGATACAGTCTCAGATTGGTGCACTCTCAGATTGGAGCACACTCAGATTGAAAAAACTTTCAGGTTGATAAACTCTCAGATTGATACACTCTCAGATTGATACACTCTCAGATTGACAGACACTCAGATTGGTGCACTCTCAGATTGATACTTTCTCAGATTGATACACTCTCAGATTGATACTCTCTCAGATTGTTACACTCTCAGATTGTTGCACTCTCAGATTGATAAATTCTCAGACTGGTGCTCTCTAAGATTGATACATTCTCAGATTGATACACTCTCATTTTGATACAATTTCATATTGATACACTCTCAGGTTGGTGCACTCTCAGATTGATACTCTCTCGGATTGGTGCACTCTCAGATTGGAGCACACTCAGATTGAAAAAACTTTCAGGTTGATAAACTCTCAGATTGATACACTCTCAGATTGATACACTCTCAGATTGTTGAACTCTCAGATTGGAACATTCTCAAGCTGATAAATTCTCAGATTGATATACACTAAGATTGATAAGCTCTCAGATTGTTTCTCCATCATATTGATATACACTCAGATTGATACACTCTCAGATTGATACATTCTCAGATTGATACACTCTCAGATTGAAGCACTCTCAGATTGGTGCACTCTCAGATTGATACACTCTCAGATTGATACACTCTCAGATTGGTGCACTCTCAGAGTAATACACTCTCAGATTGGTACAGTCTCAGATTGATACACTCTCAGATTGATACTCACGCAGGTTGATAATCTCTCAGATTGATACACAATCAGATTGGTACACTCTCAGATTCATACATTCTCAGATTGGTGTGCACTCAGATTGATACACTTTCAGATTGGTGTTCTCTCATATTGATACACAATGAGATTCTTGCTCTCTCAGATTAATAAACTCAGTTTGGTGTTCTCTCAGAGTGAAACAATTTCAGATTGATACACTCTCAGATTGATACACTCAGATTGATAAATTCTCAGATTGATACACTCGGAGATTGATACACTCTCAGATTGATACACTCTCAGATTGATACACTCTCAGATTAATAAACACTCAGATTGGTGCACTCTCAGATTGATACACTCAGATTGGTGAACTCTCAGATTGATGCACTCTCAGATTGGCAAACACTCAGATTGATACACTCTCAGATTAATACACTCTCAGATTAATACACTCTCAGATTGATATGCTCTCAGATTGATATACTCTCAGATTGATACACTCGGAGATTGATACACTCTCAGATTGACAAACTCTGAGATTTGTGCATTCTCAGGTTGGTAATTTCTCAGATTGGTGCATTCTATGATTGATACACACTCAGATTGATGCACTCTCAGATTGGTGCACTCTCAGATTGGTGCCCTGTCAGATTGGTGCCCTGTCAGATTGATACATTCTCAGATTGATACACTCTCAGATTGGTGCACTCTCAGATTGGTGCACTCTCAGATTGGTGCACTCTCAGATTGGTGCCCTGTCAGATTGGTGCCCTGCCAGATTGGTGCCCTGTCAGATTGATACATTCTCAGATTGATACACTCTCAGATTGATACACTCTCAGATTGATACACTCTCAGTTTGGTCCACTCTCAGATTGATGCACTCTCAGATTGGTGCACTCTCAGATTGGTGCACTCTCAGATTGGTGCACTCTCAGATTGACGCACTCTCAGATTGTTGCACTCTCAGATTGGAGCCCACTCAGATTGAAAAAACTTTCAGGTTGATAAACTCTCAGATTGATACACTCTCAGATTGATACACTCTCTAATTGATACACACTCAGAATGAAGCACTATCAGATTGGAGTATTCTCACATTGATAAATTCTCAGATTGTTACTCTCCCAGATTGCTGCACTCTCAGATTGGTGCACTCTCAGATTGGTACACTCTCAGATTGGTGCACTCTCAGATTGGTGCACTCTCAGATTGATACACTCTCAGATTGATACACTCTCAGATTGATACTCTCTCAGATTGATACACTCTCAGATTGTTGCACTCTCAGATTGATACACTCTCAGATTGGTGCACTCTCAGATTGGTGCACACTCATATTGATACACATTCAGAATGATACATTCTCAGATTGACAAACTCTCAGATTGGTGCACTCTCAGATTGGTGCACTCTCAGATTGATAAATTGTCAGATTGATACACTCGGAGATTGATACACTCTCAGATTGATTCACTCTCAGATTGATACACTCTCAGATTGGTGCACTCTCAGATTGATAAATTGTCAGATTGATACACTCGGAGATTGATACACTCTCAGATTGATTCACTCTCAGATTAATACACTCTCAGATTGATACACACTCATTTTGATACACTCTCATATTTATACACTCTCAGGGTGGTGCACTCTCAGATTGATACACTGTCAGATTGAAGCACTCTCATATTGATACACTCTCAGATTGATACACTCTGATATTGGTGCACTCTCAGATTGATACACTCTCAGATTTATGCACTCTCAGATTGGTGCACTCTCAGATTGATACACTCTCAGGTTGATACACTCTCGGATTGGTGCACTCTCAGATTGATAAACTCTCATATTGATAAACTCTCAGGTTGGAGCATTCGCAAGTTGATAAATTATCAGATTGATATACACTAAGATTGATACGCTCTCAGATTGTTTCCCTCTCAGATTGATACACTCTCAGATTGGTACACACTCAGATTGATACACTCTCAGATTGGTGCCCTCTCAGATTGATAAACTCTCAGATGGATACACTCTCAGATTGATACACTCTAATATTGATACACTCTAATATTGATACACTCTCAGATTGATACGTTCTTGGATTGGTGCTTTCTAAGATTGATGCACTCTCAGATTGATACCTTCTCAGATTGATACAATCTCAGATTGATACACTCTCATATTCATACACTCTCAGATTGATACACTCTCAGATTGGTGCATTCTCAGATTGGTGCACTCTCAGATTGATACACTCTCGTTTTGGTGCACTCTCAGATTGGAGCCCACTCAGATTGAAAAAACTTTCAGGTTGATAAACTCTCAGATTGATACACTCTCAGATTGATACACTCTCTAATTGATACACACTCAGATTGAAGCACTATCAGATTGGAGTATTCTCAAATTGATAAATTCTCAGATTGTTACTCTCCCAGATTGCTGCACTCTCAGATTGGTGCACTCTCAGATTGGTACACTCTCAGATTGGTGCACTCGCAGATTGGTGCACTCGCAGATTGGTGCACTCTCAGATTGATACACTCTCAGATTGGTGCACTCTTAGATTGATACACTCTCAGATTGATACACTCTCAGATTGATACTCTCTCAGATTGATACACTCTCAGATTGTTGCACTCTCAGATTGATACTCTCTCAGATTGGTGCAGTTTCAGATTGATACATTCTCAGCTTGATACACACTCTAATTGATAAACTCTCAAACTGGTGCACTCTGAGGTTGATACACTTTCAGATTGATACACTCTTGAATTGGTACACACTCAGATTACTAAACTCTCAGATTGCTACACTCTCAGACTGATGTGCTCTCAGATTGATAAACTCTAAGATTAATACTCTCAGATTGGTGCGCTCGCGGTTTCATGCACATTCAGATTGGTGAACTCTCAATTTGAAACCCTCTCAGGTTGATACACTCTCAGATTGACATACACACAGACTGATAAACTCTCAGATTGCTACACTCTCAGATTGGTGCACTCGTGCTTTGATGCACTCTTGGACTGGTGCACACTCAGATTGATGAACTCTCAATTTGATACACTCTCAGATTGGAGCCCTCTCAGATTGATACACTCTCAGTTTAGTGCAGACTCATATTGATACACTCTCAGATTGGTGCACTCTCAGATTAATACACTCTCAGATTAATACACTCTCAGATTGATATACTCCCAGATTGATATACTCTCAGATTGATATACTCGGAGATTGATACACTCTCAGATTGATACACTCAGAGATTGATACACTCTCAGATTGACAAACTCTGAGATTTGTGCATTCTCAGGTTGGTAATTTCTCAGATTGGTGCATTCTATGATTGATACACACTCAGATTGATGCACTCTCAGATTGATACACTCTCAGATTTTTACACACTCAGATTGATACACTCTCAGATTGGTGCACTCTCAGATTGGTGCACTCTCAGATTGATACCAACTCAGATTGATACACACTCAGATTGGTGCACTCTCAGATTGATACACACTCAGATTGATACACTCTCAGATTGGTGCACTCTCAGATTGGTGCACTCTCAGATTGCTGCCCTGTCAGATTGATACATTCTCAGATTGATACACTCTCAGATTGATACACACTCAGATTGGTGCACTCTCAGATTGATGCACACTCAGATTGATACGCTCTCAGATTGGTGCACTCTCAGATTGATACACTCACAGATTTATACACACTCAGATTGATACTCTCTCAGATTGGTGCACTCTCAGATTGTTAAACTCTCCGATTGATAAACTCAAAGTTTGATACACTCTCATATTGATACACTCTCAGGTTGGTGCACTCTCAGATTGACACTCTCTCGGATTGGTGCACTCTCAGATTAATACACTCTCAGATTGCAAAAAACTTTCAGGTTGATAAACTCTGAGATTGATACACTCTCAGATTGTTGAACTCTCAGATTGATACACTCTCAGATTGGTACACTCTCAGATTGATACACTCTCACATTGATACACTCTCAGATTGAGAAACTCTCAGATTGGAGCATTCTCAAGTTGATAAATTCTCAGATTTATATACATTAAGATTGATAAGCTCCCAGATTGTTTCCCTCTCAGATTGATACACTCTCAGATTGATAATCTCTCAGATACGTACAGACTCAGATTGATAAACTCTCAGATTGATACACACTCAGATTGGTACACTCTCAGATTGATACACTCTCACATTGAAGCACTCTCAGATTGATACACTCTCAGATTGATACACTTTCAGATTGGTGCACTCTCAGATTGATACACTCTCAGATTGGTTCACTCTCAGATTGGTACACTCTCAGATTTGTGCACTCTCAGATTGATACACTCTCAGATTGATACACTCTCAGATTGATACACTCTCAGATTGATACACTCTCAGATTGATACACTTTCAGATTGGTGCACTCTCAGATTGATACACTCTCAGATTGATACACTCTCAGATTGGTGCACTCTCAGATTGATACACTCTCTGATTGGTGCACTCTCAGATTGGTGCACTCTCAGATTGATACACTCGCAGATTGATACACTCTCAGATTGATACACTCTCAGATTGGAGCACATTCAGATTGATACACTCTCAGATTGATACATTCTCAGATTGATACATTCTCAGATTGGTGCACTCTCTTATTGATACACTCTCTGATTGGTGCACTCTCAGATTGGTGCACTCTCAGATTGATACACTCGCAGATTGATACACTCTCAGATTGTTACACTCTCAGATTGGAGCACACTCAGATTGAAAAAACTTTCAGGTTGATAAACTCTCAGGGGGAGAAATTGTGTGAGTAGTGCCACCTGTTAGCGCCTAAAGAGGCAGGCAGTGGCTGTAGCACCACTGGCTGCACCTCCCGTGATATTCAGGAGGGGCGCTAATAGTGGCGTTAGCCTGTCGCGCTGCGCCGCCACTGATGATGTCATCGGTGTGCGCAGCGCCCCATTCGCGCCCCGTTCACGATATTTGGTATCGAACGCCGCAGTTGCGCCGTTCGCTACCCGCGCCCAGTTCACGGGGCCTTACAGTGCCGGTAGCGGCGCAAGTTAAGGTGGAAGTGCGGTGCGGCTGCTTTTTCGGCAGCCGCCTGTCTGCACCTCCGTCCCCGGCCTCCTAACCCCCCACCCCCCGCGGCATTGCCGGCTGTTTCCCGAGAGCCCAGCACTTCTCCTTGGTGCCGGGCTCATTTGCCGGCACTCGCGAGCGGGGATCGCGCTGTTGCAGGCACCTCCCCCTTAACAGTGGGAGGAAGGCCTGCAGTACCGCAGCATGCCGTGCCGCATCGTGTGGCGCTGCGGCACGTTGCGCTGCAATAATCAGTTTCAGCGCCGTGAGAGGGACGCAGAGCGCCTCGAGCCTCGCCCCGTGTCCCTCAAGGGGCACTGAAACTGAATTTCTGGCGATTGGTATTACTCCGATCGCTGCGCTTAATCCTGCGCTCAGGCGACTTTTGCGCCACTTTGGCGCCCCAACCCAATTTCTAGGCCTCAGATTGATACACTCTCAGATTGATACACTCTCAAATTGATACACTCTCAGATTGAAGCACTATCAGATTGGAGCATTCTAAAATTGATAAATTCTCAGATTGTTACACTCTCAGATTGGTGCACACTCAGATTGATACACCTTCAGATTGGTGCGCACTCATATTGATACACACTCAGATTGGTGCACTCTCAGATTGATACACACTCAGATTGGTGCACTCTCAGATTGATACGCTCTCAGATTGATACGCCCTCAGATTGATACACTCTCAGATTGCAAAAAACTTTCAGGTTGATAAACTCTGAGATTGATACACTCTCAGATTGGTACACTCTCAGATTGGTGCACTCTCAGATTGGTACACTCTCAGATTGGTGCACTCTCAGATTGATACACTCTCAGATTGATACACTCTCAGATTGGTGCACTCTCAGATTGATACACTCTCAGATTGATACACTCTCAGATTGATACGCCCTCAGATTGATACACTCTCAGATTGGTGCACTCTCAGATTGATACACTCTTGGATTGGTGCACTCTCAGATTGAGAAACTCTCATATTGATACACTCTCAGATTGAGAAACTCTCAGATTGGAGCATTCTCAAGTTGATAAATTCTCAGATTTATATACATTAAGATTGATAAGCTGCCAGATTGTTTCCCTCTCAGATTGATACACTCTCAGATTGGTACACACTCAGATTGATAATCTCTCAGATTCATACAGACTCAGATTGGTACACTCTCAGATTGATACACTCTCACATTGAAGCACTCTCAGGTTGATACACTCTCAGATTGATACACATTCAGATTGGTGCACTCTCAGATTGATACACTCTCAGATTGGTTCACTCTCAGATTGGTGCACTCTCAGATTGATACACTCTCAGATTGATACACTCTCAGATTGGTGCCCTCTCAGATTGGTGCCCTCTCAGATTGGTGCCCTCTCAGATTGGTGCACTCTCAGATTGAGACACTCTCAGATTGATACATTCTCAGATTGGTGCACTCTCTTATTGATACACTCTCAGATTGATACACTCTCGGATTGGTGCACTCTCAGATTGATACACTCTCAGATTGATACACTCTCAGATTGGAGCACACTCAGATTGAAAAAACTTTCAGGTTGATAAACTCTCAGGGGGAGAAATTGTGTGAGTAGCGCCACCTGCTAGCGCCTAAAGAGGCAGGCAGTGGCTGTAGCACCACTGGCTGCGCCTCCCGTGATATTCAGGAGGGGCGCTAATGGTGGCGTTAGCCTGTCGCGCTGCGCCGCCACCGATGATGTCATCGGTGAGCGCAGCACCCCATTCGCGCCCCGTTCGCGAAATTTGGTATCGAACGCCGCAGTTGCGCCGTTCGCTACCCGCGCCCAGTTCACGGGGCCTTACAGTGCCGGTAGCGGCGCAAGTTAAGGTGGAGGAGCGGGGCGGCCGCTTTTTCGGCAGCTGCCTGCCTGCACCTCCGTCCCCGGCCTCCTAACACCCCCACCCCCCGCAGCATTGCCAGCTGTTTCCCGAGAGCCCAGCACTTCTCCTTGGTGCCGGGCTCATTTGCCGGCACTCGCGAGCGGGGATCGTGCTGTTGCAGGCACCTCCCCCTTAACAGTGGGAGGAAGGCCTGCAGTACCGCAGCATGCCGTGCTGCATCGTGTGGCGCTGCGGCACGTTGCGCTGCGATAATCAGTTTCAGCACCGTGAGAGGGACGCGGAGCGCCTCGAGCCTCGCCCCGTGTCCCTCAAGGGGCACTGAAACTGAATTTCTGGTGATCGGTATTACTCCGATCGCTGCGCTTAATCCTGCGCTCAGGCGACTTTTGCGCCACTTTGGCGCCCCAACCCAATTTCTAGGCCTCAGATTGATACACTCTCAGATTGATACACTCTCAAATTGATACTGTTGGAGGAAATTTTGGTACTAAAGGACTTTGCAAAGCTCGTCGGAATACTTGACATTCGTTACAGGCTAAAACTGGACCTTGAGCTACCCTGGGATGAGTAGTGCCAGCTGCATCCTGTTTTGTACTTCGGTTATCTTGCAAGGACAGACAGTCTGCTATTGTTTTATTTTCTGCTTATCATATCTCACGGTGAAAGGTCCGAAGAAGTCTTAGTTCTGCTGAGCATTGTTTTTCTGCTGAACCTTGTTTAAAATATTTTACTGCTACACTGTCATGAGGCATTTCTGTGATTAATCCGCTTAACCTTTCAGTTGAGTGTAAAGGTAAACGCATTTAGAGTGTTAAACGAGAAGCTTGGCGGTTGCACAGGGGTGTATAGCACTTCTCCCAGAGCGCTCTGCAAATAAAGTGTATTCTCACATTTCAATTATACCACAGTCGTCTGAGTCTTATTACTCTATTAAGCTGAGGTTGGGTATACGTCGACCTTGTATCTCACTTGGTCCATTCAGGCTCCAACTCAACGGTAACAATACACTCTCAGATTGAAGCACTATCAGATTGGAGCATTCTAAAATTGATAAATTCTCAGATTGTTACACTCTCAGATTGATAAACTCTCAGATTGTTTCTCTCTCAGATTGTTGCACTCTCAGATTGATACTTCTCAGATTGGTGCACTTTCAGATTGATACATTCTCACGTTGGTACACACTCATACTGATACACTCTCAGGTTGCTATTCACTAAGATTGATACATTCTCAGCTTGATTCACACTCAAATTGATAAACTCTCAAACTGGTGCACTCTAAGGTTGATACACTTTCAGATTAATACACTCTCAAACTGGTGCACACTCAGACTGGTGAACTCTGAATTTGATACAGTCTCAAATTGGTACACACTCAGATTACTAAACTCTCAGATTGCTACACTCTCAGACTGATGTGCCCTCAGACTGATATACTCTAAGATTGATATACTCTCAGATTGGTGCACTCATGGATTGATGCACATTCAGATTGGTGAATTCTCAATTTGAAACCCTCTCAGATTGGTACACTCTCAGATTGGTACACTCTCAGATTAGTGCACACTCAGATTGATACACTCTCAGATTGGTGCACACTCATATTGATACACACTCAGATTGGTGCACACTCAGATTGATACACTCTCAGATTGTTGCTCTCTCAGATTGATAAACTCTCAGATTGTTAAACTAAAAGATTGATACACTCTCAGATTGATACACTCTCAGATTGATACACTCGGAGGTTGATACTCTCTCAGATTGATAAACTCTCAGATTGTTAAACTAAAAGATTGATACACTCTCAGTTTGATACACTCTCAGATTGATACACTCGGAGGTTGATACACTCTCAGATTGATAAACTCTCAGATTCGTGCATTCTCAGATTGATAATTTCTCAGATTGGTGCATTCTCAGATCGATACACACTCAGATTGGTACACTCTCAGATTGGTGCACTCTCAGATTGATACACTCTCAGATTGGTGCACTCTCAGATTGGTGCACTCTCAGATTGATATACTCTCAGATTGGTGCACTCTCAGATTGATACACTCTCGGATTGGTGCACTCTCAGATTGAGAAAATCTCATATTGATACAGTCTCAGATTGATACACTATCAGATTGATAAACTCTCAGATTGGAGCATTCTCAAGTTGATAAATTCTCAGATTTATATACACTAAGATTGATAAGCTCTCAGATTGTTTCCTTCTCAGATTGATACACACTCAGATTGATAATCTCTCAGATTGATACACACTCAGATTGATACACTCTCAGATTGATACACTCTCGGATTGGTGCACTCTCAGATTGGTGCACTCTCAGATTGGTGCACTCTCAGATTGGTGCACTCTCAGATTGGAGCACTCTCAGATTGGAGCACTCTCTTATTGATACACTCTCAGATTGATACACTCTCGGATTGGTGCACTCTCAGATTGGAGCACACTCAGATTGAAAAAACTTTCAGGTTGATAAACTCTCAGATGGATACACTCTCAGATTGATACACTCTCAAATTGATACACACTCAGATTGAAGCACTATCAGATTGGAGCATTCTCAAATTGATAAATTCTCAGATTGTTACACTCTCAGATTGTTGAACTCTCAGATTGATACTTTCTCAGATTGGTGCACTTTCAGATTGATACATTCTCACATTGGTACACACACATATTGATACACTCTCAGGTTGCTATTCACTAAGATTGATACATTCTCAGCTTGATACACACTCAAATTGATAAACTCTCAAACTGGTGCACTCTAAGGTTGATACGCTTTCAGATTGATACACTCTCGAACTGGTGTACACTCAGACTGGTGAACTCTCAATTTGATACAGTCTCAAATTGGTACACACTCAGATTACTAAACTCTCAGATTGCTACATTCTCAGACTGATGTGCTCTCAGACTGATATACTCTAAGATTGATACAGTCTCAGATTGGTGCACACTCAGATTGGTGTACAGTCACATTGGTGCACACTCAAATTGCTAAACTTTCAGGTTGATACATTCTCAGATTGACCTACACACAGACTGATAAACTCTCAGATTGCTACACTCTCAGATTGGTGCACTCGCGGTTTGAAGCACTCTTGGATTGGTGCACACTCAGATTGGTGAACTCTCAATTTGATACACTCTCAGATTGGTGCACTCTCAGATTGGTAAACTCTCAGATTGGTACACTCTCAGATGGATACACCCTCAGATTGCTGCACTCTCAGATTGGTGCACTTTCAGATTGATACACTCTCAGATTGATACAGTCTCAGATTGATACACTCTCATTTTGATACACTCTCAGATTGATAACCTCTCAGATTGGAGCATTCTCAAGTTGATAAATTCTCAGATTTATATACACTGAGGCCTAGAAATTGAGTATAGCCACGTTTGGGGC
This sequence comes from Somniosus microcephalus, assembly GCF_052327205.1. Lineage (NCBI taxonomy): Eukaryota > Metazoa > Chordata > Chondrichthyes > Squaliformes > Somniosidae > Somniosus > Somniosus microcephalus. The sequence goes on from NC_141014.1 coordinate 22,731,098, forward strand.
GCTAAAGTCAGGCGGCCACTAAAGTTTGCGCCCGGCGCAAAGTCGCGCCACCTTCGCCGATATTCAGTCGCATCGCCCCAAGAGTTTGCTGCTGCGCTAAAACAGGCGATGCACGACTATCTTTAGGCGCTAAGCCGGCGGTGCTGAGCGATACCCCCGAGGCCGGGCGCAGCGCAGGTGCGGCGAGTTGTTGATTGACGGCAGACTCTCTGGCGCCGGTCAGCTCTTAAAGGGGGAGGGTGGATTTGTTTGCCTGCCACGCCCTGCACACTGCAGCCCTCAACCTAGGCCTGACCACTTCTGCTTCATCTGCACAACGCCCAGGGCTATGGAGAAGGCCAGGGAGAGAGCGCAGCGCTTCAGCGACGGTGACCTGAGGGTGCTGGTTGGCAGAGTGGAGCGCAGGCGCCATGTTCTCTTACCAGAAGGTGGCAGGAGGCCGCTGCCCAGTGCCTACTGGAAAGCCTGGAGGGAGGTCTCAAACAGGGTGTCTTCCAACAGCGTGGTTGCCAGGACTCCTGTGCAATGCCGGAAAAAGTTCAACGACCTCACTCGGGTTCTCAGGGTGAGTACCCATTCCAGTGTCCTCCTCATCCCTGCATGTGCACCTCAGTTTATGGGCAAAGGGACCTGAAAGCCCTAATGGCCAGCTCTCATCCAGCAGCTATGGGACTGTCATGAAAATCACTTGCACATTCAGCACTTTACACACTGTACAAGCTATTCCACCATGGGAGGCATTGCAGACAAGATCAGGGCTTCACACTGTACAAGCTATTCGACCATGGGAGGCATTGCAGACAAGATCAGGGCTTCACACTGTACAAGCTATTCGACCATGGGAGGCATTGCAGACAAGATCAGGACTTCACGCTGTACAAGCTATTCGACCATGGGAGGCAGTGCAGACAAGATCAGGGCTTCACACTGTACTTAGAGGCCGTCCTTTCTCTTGCAGGCCAAGGTGGCGCACAACCGGCGGAAACTAAGTGAGACCGGGGGAGGCCGTCCTGACGTCAAAGAGCTCTCCGACCTCGACCAGCGTGTGGAGCGCATTATGGCAGGCCGGCTGATTGGCCCCGTCGCCAGTGGAGATGCCGACCCTGTTCTGGGCACCAATGGTAAGGGCATCACCTTTTTGACCTCTCTCTTTCCACTTGCGCCTCAGATCAGCATCCTTTGCCACTGTCCGACCAATGCAGTGCATGGCAGCACTCATGCCTCCCTCGCTGCCGCCCTGTCCTCACTCTAAAGCTACTCTTGTGCCTTCCTGCTTTCAGATGGTGAATCGCCAGGTGAGGAGGCGGGCCCTCAAGCTGTCACTGTCAGCGATTCCGAATTCGAGGAGGAGGAAGAGGAAGCCGGCCCATCAGTGCCACCCTCAGCCGCGCCAGCCCATGGCGATGAAGGGGACACGTCTTCCCTGGAGGGGAGCCGGGGGGAAGGGTCGGAGGAGTGAAGCTCCGGGGCCCAGCGGGCTGCAGCAACGCGGGAGGGGTGGGGAAGCTCGGCGGACTTCTCCCCAGAGGGTGAGTGCGGCCTCCAGTCCTGCGACGGTGAGCGCAGAGGAGGTGTGGCTCCTGGAGGAAATGGCCGTTCAGGCTGAGCGCAGGCACAATGAGCTCATGGTTGCAGTGGCAAGGATGCCTGAGTCCATTGAGTCTTTGTCAAGGAGTGTGCAGCAATTTGGAGCAGCACAGGCCAGGAGTCTACAGGACTTCGCGGCAGCACAGGCGGCTTCGAGCCAAGTGCTCAGTCGTGCCGTCCATTCACTGGCTGTTGTCATGCAGACACAGACCAGGGCCACACGGGCACTAACTGCTGCCACCCTCGCTGGATCAGCCAGGCATCGCCAGGGCACTCGCCGCGCAGCAGCAGCCCAGCAGTCTGTTCTTCAGCTGTTTGCTGCGCATGCTGCAGTGCTGGCCCGTGCGAGTGCCAATGTATCAGGCGACCAGGGAGCACCTGCGATCTGTCAGGTTGGTGCCATTCCTGCAGCCGACACTGCCACTCCGCCACTGCAGCTGCCACGAGCTGCTGGACAGACTGCTGCCGCCCAAGCAGAGTTGGAGCAGTCAGCAGCCGGCCCCTCCAGGGCCAGAGCTGGTGCAGGCCGACCCCCAAGGGCATCTGCCGTCTCGCCATCTGACCCTCAGCAGCCTTCCCCCAGCCTTGCTGCAGCCACTGGGCTCCCATTGAGGAGGAGCTGCAGGGCGGGCAGGGGCCAGGCAAGGATGCGAAAGGCATCGCCCTCGCAGGGCAAAAAGTAGAAGGTCTGCACAAATGCTTTGTGGTTGTTAAAAGGCCGAGACTGGTGTAGTTGTGTTTTTGTAAGGCCGAGACTGTTAGTTTTGTGTTTTTGGAGGGGGCTTCTCAACATGAGGTTGTAATGTGGGAGGGGCAGAGGTTTGCAATAAATTAATGTTCTTAAATCGCACTGTGCATGGTTTTTTTGGCAAGTCCTAGTTGCCCTGCTCGGCTGAGGGCTTGTGGAGCGGCTACATTCATCTGCTGACATTGGCACAAGCCATTCCCTGAGAGGGGGCCTAGAACCGACGTTCAATAAGCCGGCGACGGGCGGCCCTTGCACTTTCTGCCTCCCTCCTGTGCTGGTCCTCCTCCTCCTCCTCCTCCTCCTCAGGTGGTCCTCCAATCTCTGGTGGCAGTGGCTGAGTCCTGCGGATAGCCAGGTTGTGCAGCATGCAGCACACGACCACGAAATGGGAGACTCGCTCCGGCGAATAATGTAGGGCTCCACCGGAACGATCCAGACAGCGGAACTGTTGCTTCAGGACGCCGATTGTTTGCTCAATGATGTTCCTGGTCACTTGATGGCTGTCGTTGTATCCCTCTTCAGCAGGGGTGCTGGGCGCACGGAGCGGGGTCATCAGCCAGGTACACAAAGGATAGCCTTTGTCCCTGAGAAGCCATCCTCGTGGGTGAGGCTGGGCCTGGAACATGTCTGCCACAGAAGTCTGACGCAGGATGAAGGCATCGTGGCTGCTGCCTGGAAAGTGGGCATTGACAGCTAGGATGAGCTGCCTGTGGTCACACACCAGCTGGACGTTGAGCGAATGGTGGCCCTTCCGGTTGCGGTAATCCTCGGCATTCTCCAGAGGTGCCCGCAAAGACACATGCGTGCAGTCAATGGCGCCCTGCACCATGGGGAAGCCCGCGAATGCTGCAAAGCCCATTGCACGCTGTTGCTGCTTGGCAAGGGCCATGGAGAAGGAGATGAACTGACGTCTCCTTTTGAAAAGGGCATTGGTCACCTGGCGGATGCAGCAATGCACGGCGAACTGGGAGATGTTGGAAATGTCCCCAGTAGCGGATTGGAAGGAGCCGGTGGCATAGAAGTTGAGAGCCACCGTCACCTTCACTGCCACCGACAGAGACGTCCTGCTCCTCAGGTGTGGCTGCAGATCACCGCCAAGCAGGTGGCAGATCTCTGTGACCACCTCCCTTCGGAATCGCAGCCTCCGAACACACTGCTTGTCAGACATGTTCAGATAGGAGAACTGCTGGCGGTATACCCTGGGTGGGTAAGGCCTCCGTTCCCGACGCCTGTTGACCCCTCTCCATCTAGCCAGGACTGCCACTCTCTCACGGCGTCTGTGAGCCCTTTGGATGCAATGGAGAAGGCCAGTGTTTGCACCCATTGCAGCCCCCATTATATGTTAGCAAACAATGATATGTCAATGAAGGCAAAGACAAGTGGAAAGCTGTGGCCTGAAGCCACAAGTACCTGTCGGAGTGTTGAGCCAAAGCAGAAAGCTCTCTACCTTGGTCTCTCTGCAAAGGTCCGTCTCTCAAGAAGGAGTGCTGCGAAATGGCAGCCTTTTCTAGTGCAGGAGGAGTGCCCTTTAATTTGCACCCCCCGCGCCCCGCATCGACTGAGCACCGTTCCACTCTACCAGTCACTAGGGGCGCCAGGCGCACAAGAGGGCGTCGCGACTGAATTTCCGGTTTGGGGCGCACAAAGGGCGTTGCACGAGGAAATGACGTCAGGATCTGCACGCGCAGCTGAGCGCGCGCAAAGACTTAGCGCCGCCGCTAAATCGTGAGTGAAGTTGGGGAGAGGCGCAGATCGCGCTGCGCCCGGCCGCTAGCTGCCTAGCGCTCGACATCTACTCCTTCTAAGGCGCTACCGGCTGGCGCAACCAACTGAATTTCTAGGCCTAAGATTGATAAGCTCTCAGATTGTTTTCCTCTCAGATTGATACACACTCAGATTGATAATCTCTCAGATTGATACACACTCAGATTGATAAACTCTCAGATTGATACACTCTCAGATTGATGCACTCTCAGATTGGTGCACTCTCAGATTGGTGCACTTTCAGATTGATACACTCTCAGATTGATACACTCTCAGATTGATACACTCTCAGATTGGTGCATTTTCAGATTGCTGCACTCTCAGATTGCTGCATTCTCAGATTGATAGACTCTCAGATTGGTGCACTCTCAGATTGATACACTCTCAGATTGTTACACTCTCAGATTGGTGCACTCTCAGATTGGTGCACTCTCACATTGATACATTCTGAGATTGATACACTCTCATATTGATACACTCTCAGATTGATACATTCTCGGATTGGTGCCCTCTCAGATTGGTGCACTCTCATATTGATACACTCTCAGATTGATACATTCTCGGATTGGTGCACTCTCAGATTTGTGCACTCTCAGATTGGTGCACTCTCAGATTGGTGCACACTCAGACTGGCGAACTCTCAATTTGATGCAGTCTCAAATTGGTACACACTCAGATTACTAAACTCTCAGATTGCTACACTCTCAGATTGATACACTCTCAGATTGGTGCACTCTCAGATTGATACTCTCTCAGATTGATAAACTCTCAGATTGATACACTCTCACAATGATACACTCTCAGATTGATAAACTCTCAGATTGGAGCATTCTCAAGTTGAAAAATTCTCAGATTGATATACACTAAGATTGATAAGCTCTCAGATTGTTTCTCTCTCAGATTGGTGCACTCTCAGATTGATACACTCGGACATTGATACACTCTCAGATTGATACACTCTTGGATTGGTGCACACTCAGATTGATAAATTCTCAGATTAGTGCACTCTCAGATTGATACACCGTCAGATTGCTACACTCTCAGACTGGTGCACTTTCAGATTGATCCACTTTCAGATTGATACAGTCTCAGATTGATACACTCTCATTTTGATACACTCTCAGATTGGTGCACTCTCAGATTGATACACTCTTGGATTGGTGCACTCTCAGATTGAGAAACTCTCATATTGATACACTCTCAGATTGATACACCCTCAGATTGATAAACTCTCAGATTGGAGCATTCTCAAGTTGGTAAATTCTCAGATTTATATACACTAAGATTGATAAGCTCTCAGATTGTTTCCCTCTCAGATTGATACACTCTCAGATTGGTACACAGTCAGATTGATAATCTCTCAGATTGATACACACTCAGATTGATAAACTCTCAGATTGATACACACTCAGATTGATACACACTCAGATTGATACACTCTCAGATTGGTACACAGTCAGATTGATAATCTCTCAGATTGATACACACTCAGATTGATACACACTCAGATTGATACACTCTCAGATTGGTGCACTCTCAGACTGGTGCAATGTCAGATTGATAAACTCTCAGATTGATAAACTCAAAGATTCATATATTCTGAGATTGATACACACTCAGATTGATAATCTCTAAAATTGATACACTCTCAGATTGGTGAACTCTCAGTTTGATACACTCTCAGATTGATACACACTCAGATTGATAAACACTCCGATTGATAAACTCTCAAATTGGTGCATTCTCAGTTTGATAAACTCTGTTTGATAAACTTAAAGTTTTATACACTCTCAAATTGATACACTCTCAGATAGGTGCACACTCAGATTGGTGCACTCTCAGATTTATACACACTCAGATTGATAAACTCTCAGATTGACACACTCTCAGATTGATAAATTCTCAGATTGATAAACTCAAATATTCATACATTCTCAGATTGATACACACGCAGTTTGATAATCTCTCTGATTGATACAATCTCAGATTGATAAACTCTCGGATTGATGCACGCTCAATTTCATACACTCTTAGATAGGTGAACTCTCAATTTGATACACTCTCAGATCGGTGAACTCTCAATTTGATACACTCACAGATTGGTTCACTTTAAGATTGGTATACTATAAGATTAATATACTCTCAGATTTGTACACTCTAAGGTTAATGCACCCTCAGATTGGTGCACTCTCAGATTGCTAAACTCTCGGTCTGATAAAATCAAGGATTGATACACTCTCAGATTGATACACACTAAGATTGATGAACTCTCAGATTGGTGCACTCTCAGATTGATACATTCTCAGATTGGTGCACTCGCAGATTGGTGCACACTCAGATTAGTGCACTCTCAGTTTGGTGCACACTCAGATTGATACTCTCTAAAATTGATACACTCTCAGACTGATGAACTCTCAATTGGGTGCACTCTCAGATTGATACATTCTCAGATTGGTGCATTCTTGGATTGGTGCACTCTCAATTGGTGCACATTCACATTGGTGAAATCTCAATTTGATACACTCTCAGATTGTTGCACACTCAGATTGGTGCACTCTCTGATTGGTGAACTCTCAATTTGATACACTCTCAGATTGGTGCAATCTTAGATTGGTGCACTCTCAGATTGGTGCGCACTCAGATTGGTGCAATCTTAGATTGGTGCACTCTCTGATTGGTGCACACTCAGATTGATACCCAACTCAGATTGGTGCACTCTCAGATTGATACACTCTTGAATTGGTGCACACTCAGATTGGTGAACTCACAATTTGATACACTCTCAGATTGGCACACCCTCAGATTGGTGCACACTCAGATTGGTGAACTCTCAATTTGATACACTCTCAGATTGGTGCATACTCAGATTGGTGCAATCTTAGTATGGTGCACTCTCAGATTGATGCATACTCAGATTGGTGCAATCTTAGATTGGTGCACTCTCTGATTGGTGCACTCTCTGATTGGTGCACTCTCAGATTGGTGCACTCTCAGATTGGTGCACACTCAGAATGGTACACTCTCAGTTTGGTGCACACTCAGATTGATAATCTGTAAAATTGATACACTCTCTGATTGATAAACTCTCAAATTGGTGCATTCTCAGTTTGATAAACTCTCAGTTTGATGAACTAAAAGTTTGATACACTCTGAGATAGGTGCGCTCTCAGATTGGTGCACTCTCATATAGATACATTCTCAGATTGGTGCACACTCAGATTAATACACTCTCAGATTGTTACAATCTAAGATTAATATGCTCTCAGATTGTAGCACACTCTGATTGATACACTCACAGATTGATACACTCTCAGATTGGTTCACTCTCAGCTTGGTGCACGCTCAGATTGGTGCACGCTCAGATTGGTGCACTCTCTGATTGGTGCACTCTCAGATTGGTACCCTCTCACCTTGGTGCACACCCAAATAGCTAAACTTTCAGTTTGATACACTCTCAGATTGACGTACTCTCAAATTGACAAACTCTCTGAAGTAAGATTTAAAAATGAGCGTAACAGGGCACGTTTAGTAGAACGCAATTGCGCAGCAAAATGTTTAAAGATGAAATGTACTAATTACTCGTATGTTTAATTGCAGAAATGACCATACCAGTTTAGAGAGATGAAACTTACAAAAAGAGACAATGACATAACCCTTTTCTGGAAAAACGAAACTCAGTAGTGGTCAAGAGAGAGAGGGTCTCGTTTCTCAGAAATCACATGACCTGATGACTCATTTCCAAGAAATCAGAGGGGCCACAGGCCCATACAGTGAAAAGTGAAACTTATGTTATTGGTTACCTTGTAGAAGTTAGGCACACCTAATTAGTGATTAATGTATAGACTTTTAAATCGATTGGACCTCTGGAGTAGGAGGTCTCGGAATATGTGTATAACTGTGTAAACCTCAAGAGATTCGGTGGAGTTGGAGCCTTGTGTTGGGATGCAAGAGCCATAGCTCCCCAGGCCTGAATAAACCGTTTTTACCTCAATTATTGGGTCTGTCTTTCTTACAACAAGCCAGTGTTGTCGACTGTGTATATCACTCAGTCCACACTTTGGGGGCTTACATCAATTGGCGACGAGGATGGGATACGCGTTCTGAACCAGACTCTCGGACAGCGTTAACCTAAGACGGGTGAGTATGTTTTAATTACCACCTGTAAAATTAGGGGTTAACTGCTGGCGAGACGTTGAGTCAGAATCGACGTATAAAAGAACTATAAAAAGAAAGACACCTTTAATTGAAGGCGGTTAAAAAGTAAACTGCAGTAGGGGTAGGGACAGGTAGTTCCCTACCAACCTTTGGGACAGGTAGTTCCCGAAGGACCGTGAGGCGGGAAAACCTCGGTAGGGGCAGGTAGTTCCCTACCAACCTTTGGGGCAGGTAGTTCCCTAAGGACCGGGAGGTGGTGATACCTCAGTTAGGGGCAGGTAGTTCCCTAAAATCCGTGAGACGGTGAAATCTCAACAATTGAATGAATGGGTGCACCGTGGTGAGTGAATGAGATAAAACCCGACGGTCCTAAAGAGGTTAGAACGGACAAGGGTGAGGTCTGTCCCCAGCACCTAGCCTGAGCCTGAATTAAGAGGACAGCAGTCCCACGTGACGGCCAGGATCAAGTAGGACGCCGGGAGCTACAGACCCCACAGTACCAAAACCTCGGGACTAAAGGGTTGGTGTGTGTCTAACGAAACGAAGTGACTAATAGAAAGCAAGAAACTAATGAAGGTGACGCTATGGGGCGAACAACGTAGCGTACAAACCTAATTCACCAATACCGTGAATTAAGCATTAAACGTAGCAGTTAGTTATGACTAAGAGGGTGGAAGAAGAATCCTCAAAGGACCTGGATTCTATAACCCGACTCCTGGAAAATAAAAAGAAACAGTGCAGAGAGCCAAAGGCTTGGTGGGGAGGAGCTAAAGATAAAGAGGCAACAGATAATGTAAGGAATTGAAACAGAAGGGAGAGATAAAGAAGGAAAAAGATCTAATTTGCAGGTGAACCAATTTGAAACCCCAGCAAAAAAACAAAAAACAAACAGGGATTTGGAAACTAGGGAAAGCTGTTGAGTCAGATTTAAAAAGGAAGGAAAAGATAAACTTAAAGCTTTACCAACATGGAAGTTATTAGCATCTGTACCAAGACAAGTAAAACACGAGATTTGCTGAGTGAAAGGAACCTTAGACATATGCTGAAATGACAGTTTGTATAAAAATGTGTGAGTGTGGATGTTTTCCTGATTAGGAATGTTTAAGAGGATTCAATATTCCTTTGTCTGAAAATCTGTCCGTTAAGAAAAAGAACTGTCTGCTGTGTGTTGTAGCTCCACCCACTTCTCTGTGTTAAAGTAAAAGCATTTAACCCCTTTGTCTTGTCGGGGATTTTGGAAGTTTAAGAATGTGCAAATAAGATTGTGCCCTCAGAATGAAAAAAAACTACTACAATTTAAGTTAAGCTGAAGTGTAAAAACTGAGAAGAGCAACAAAAAGTTTGTTTAATGAAAGATTAAGTTTCAGTCTAAGATCTAACCTTGGAGTTATGAGGTAAATTAACCTATTAAAACCAGACTTTCATTGTGGCCACAGTGAAATTCTGGTTGATGTAAATTGGTGTAGTCCGAATTGAATAAGATAACTCAACTCCGCAAGAATATCCGATAGTGGCAGGTCCCTCTACAATATTTAATTGACTATGGTACTGGAAGCCTTATAGAAGGCGGGACTAGAGTTAAACCTTAGAAAGGTATAGGTAGGGAAGGATGAAGTAGTCTACCTAGGATACATAGTGACACAAGGGAAGAGACAAATGCCCAAAAACAGATGGGAGGGGCGTTAGGACTGGCTGCGTGCTTTGATTGCTCGCAAGCTTCTAGGGATGGCAGCAGGAAGGGACCGCGCCAGAGAGGGGAGGGGGATCCGAGGATGTTTGTTGATGCATTGGTAGGGGGCCGACAGTGCAAAATGTTAATAGACACAGGAGCCACAATCTCATTGACAGACTTACCCTTGCCCCGAACGAAACTTTCAGTTAGTATAGCAGGAATCGGTGGACGAAGAATCAGGGCTTATAAGAGCGAAACAGTCTTACTAGAAATTGGCTATAATAATAATACCTACACAGTTGTGGGTATGCGGGAGCACCGAAGGAACAATCCTAGGGATAGATATACTGCGAGAAGTAGGAGCTTTAGTCGACCCTAAAGCGAATGAAGTGTACTGGCCCCCAGATTATAAGTCAAACAAACAGGCAGGCCCGGGAAACAAAGTAGAAATGGCCCAGCCTATACAGGATTTGATCAAAGGGGGGTAGCCAAAGGAAAATGTGTAAACCTATATAGATAGTCGGAATGCCTTTGGGGTGGTGTCTGATTACATGATAGCGGGAGTAGGCAGGGATATATGACACCAGGAGAAGACCCGTAAGAGACAAGAATATAATCAAAGAATTAGTAGGAACCTCTCTCCTACCCAAAGAGTCCGTAATAATAAATTAAAGCACACAAGAGGATGGGCAGCTAAACGATCAACTGAGAGAGGGAATCTGACCAATGAAGCCCAAATGTTCATGTTGAATCAAAGTGTGAAACCACAACTGTCTTTCAGTCAGGGATGTTTTTTGGGTTGCGTGGAGTGACGCAATAATGTTTAGCTCAGCTCCACCTTCAAAAGCCTGCGAAGGAGTTAACCCTTTCCACTGACAGCTGTTTGAGTTCACGAAGCAACAACTTCAGTATTACTGAATAGAATTTAAAGATATTGGACATTATTAAATTTAAGTTTCTTAATGTTAAGCTGATATTTCCCCACAGTGATAGAAGGATAATGTTAAGCTGATATTTCCCCACAGTGATAGAAGGAAAATTAGGATTTGATAAATGGAAGTTATCTTATAAACTAATTGCAGCACCGTCTCAAACGGCCGGGAGACTGCTGGGGAGGCTGTCCTGTTACCCAAAGATAAATCTGGACAGATAGTTAGACACATGAGGCCAAAGACCAACAGATTATACGGGATCGAGAACAGGATACACGGGACGACCAGAAGGAGGTCTTTGCAATAGACAGCAAAGTGATAGCAGAAATAATACCAGCCAAACCAGGGCTAGCACCCAGATGGTCGGGACCTTATGAAGTATTAATGAATAATGACACGTGCTCATGTAGATGGGTCTGGAACGGGTAAAGGAAGGTGGAAACACTGGACCCAGTTAAAAATATATAAGAAAGACGATGAGTAAACCAGAGATGGTGCCCTTTTTGACAGAGTGAGGAGTATACTAGAAGATATAAAAAATGGGAAGGGGAGTTACTACATATATCAATGATAGGGCTGTGTATGATGATATTATATGCCATAGTTTGCATCTTCAGGTATGTCTGGGGACAGAGCCACAGAACAAGAAATGAACCAGATGTACAGCATTTTGAACTGATAAAATGTATAAGAGCAGAATAATTCTAACTGGCTGGTGACGACCAGCCCCCTTTTTGTAATTACAGGAACATTGGACGTCCGGAATGAGATGGAGCGTCCTCGCCTTGATTCTAGGGATAAATATAAGTATTGCCATTATCGAGGGGGATTAGTAATAAGGAGAACACAGGATGAGGTGTATTCTAGTGTAGCACATAGAGTTACTAAGCTTGCCATTAATATGAGTACTTTTGAGATACAAAACAAACCTGGAACTCCCTGTGGGTAAAACAATTAGAGGATCCACAGGAGAAAAAAATCTATCTTACAAAGATGTAAGAAACGGGGAGTATTGGAAACGACCGGAGCAGGGTATGCGGCCGGGTTAGCAACAGTTAATAGCTTGGACATAGAAGGAGTAAACGAAGGAGTAGAAGAATTACAAGCAAAAATAGAGAAGTTACTAAAACAAGCTACTGGAAATAGCCAGCAATTGACACTGGCAGGGAAACCAAACAATAATGCAATTGTCGGGGGTGGAAGAGATAGTAGCCACCCATGCAGAAACAATCAATACAATTATTGATAGACTTAATAATGCTTCTCGCCAAACCGATAAGGAACTAATATGTGCCACGTAGGGCTCATGGCTATTGTCGAATGCTCAGCATAACATGAGGCAAATAAATAATGAACAGATCCCTGATTAGATTACTAATAAGGATCTGGAACCTTGGATTGACACAAATAAAAGCCTATGTAAGGAATGTAAAATGGGACAAGTACACCGGGCAGGTGATTGTCTGACCCCATGGACTAAGATGATTGGCTTTGTACTGGCCATCCCACAATTCCCAGAAGGGGGACAACCCCGATACGATGTGATTAATATAGGAGAAGTACAAAGGGAAAGTGGGTTAAATATCATGATGTCCCTACCAAGACACTTTGGGAAAGGGATGAAGATAATAAACAGAAGAATGAAACCTAAAGGGGGGTGGTAGTGGACGGGTGCCACCACAAGGGAAGGACATGGGTGTGCACACACCCCCCCACCGAGGGAGACACATCCGAGTACGGATTTACGAAAATTACCAATTGCACCCTCGAGGTTCACCCAAGGGGATACACCGGACCTGGGTAGCATCAAGGAACAATGGGACCTGTTGTGTCACCACAATTGAACAGAAATATGAATATCAAGATATGGCTTATACCATTCCCCAACCAAACCGTTGTATTGGTTGAAAGATACCTATACAGATAGGAAAACCTGGTCATTTGATAATATGAGACTTACTAAAAAGGGTTGAAACTTATGTCATACCAGAGCCCAAGGCAATTCCTAAGTTAGAGGAAGCTTGGCAGAAGTTACGGCAGGAAACAAAGGAAATTTCAAAGTACTATCATAAAATAGAAGGCGGCTTAAAGAAACAACAAAAAGACATTAGTACAACATTAGAGGAAACTCACCCACTTCCTCATATTTTGACAATTGGGGATCAGGATGGTCGGGGACTTTGGGCGCCTCGGTGGTACAAGGCATAATGATATTCCTCTTGATTGTTATTCTGATATATTGTGTATTTTTATTTCTCCAGTGCCTTTGTGCCAGAATGAGTAAGGCCGAAAGTGGTGCGGTGAAAGAAGTAGAGCCTGAGGAGGGGCAGGTAGCGATGTTAAGAATGGACAACTCCCCCGCCTCTCCAAGGCAAATGGTGTAAGACGCGATGGGAAGCCCTGAAATTATATGGGATTAATTGGGCATGGTAATTAAAGACCGGGCCGGCCAACCGTAAGATGGAGGTGGCAGAAGGAGGGTGGCAGAAGGAGGGTGGTGAATGAGGACTGGTGTGTGATGACAGTCTCGAATTGGCACGTCACACACCCCACGTGGGAATGAGGGACAGGCTTGAGCAGAAAAGCCTCAACCATTAGTGCAGGGTCTAAGGGGCCCCGGGAATGGTTACACCAGAAGGAGTGCATAAAGGAAAGACCACCCTAAAGGAAAGCCCACCGTAGAGGAAAGACCACCATACCACAGAGGGGGGAAGTCGGCCTCCCAATTGATAGGATATATATACATGTATAACCTAGACTGGTAGAAGGCCAGGGAGTGCACGCTCTGGCAGACACCAGGCAGTGGACATGCATGTTGACCTGTTTTGGAACAATTGTCCAAAAGGTCAAAAGGAGGGACTGAAGTAAGATTTAAAAATGAGCGTAACAGGGCACGTTTAGTAGAACGCAATTGCGCAGCAAAATGTTTAAAGATGAAATGTACTAATTACTCGTATGTTTAATTGCAGAAATGACCATACCAGTTTAGAGAGATGAAACTTACAAAAAGAGACAATGACATAACCCTTTTCTGGAAAAACGAAACTCAGTAGTGGTCAAGAGAGAGAGGGTCTCGTTTCTCAGAAATCACATGACCTGATGACTCATTTCCAAGAAATCAGAGGGGCCACAGGCCCATACAGTGAAAAGTGAAACTTATGTTATTGGTTACCTTGTAGAAGTTAGGCACACCTAATTAGTGATTAATGTATAGACTTTTAAATCGATTGGACCTCTGGAGTAGGAGGTCTCGGAATATGTGTATAACTGTGTAAACCTCAAGAGATTCGGTGGAGTTGGAGCCTTGTGTTGGGATGCAAGAGCCATAGCTCCCCAGGCCTGAATAAACCGTTTTTACCTCAATTATTGGGTCTGTCTTTCTTACAACAAGCCAGTGTTGTCGACTGTGTATATCACTCAGTCCACACTTTGGGGGCTTACATCACTCTCCGATTGATAAACACTCGGATTGATACACTTTCAGATTGGTGCATTCTCAGATTGATACACTCTCAGATTGGTGCACTCTCGGATTGGTACACTCTCGGATTGGTGCACTCTCGGATTGATGCACTCTCGGATTGATGCATTCTCGGATTGGTGCACTCTCCGATTGGTGCACTCTCAGCTTGGTGCACGCTCAGATTGGTGCACGCTCAGACTGGTGCACTCTCTGATTGGTGCACTCTCAGATTGGTACCCTCTCACCTTGGTGCACACCCAAATAGTTAAACTCTCAGATTGGTGCATTCTCAGATTGATACACTCTTAGATGGATACACCCTCAGATTGGTGCACTCTCCGATTGGTGCACTCTCAGATTGACACACTCTTAGATTGATAAACTCTAGGATTGATACACTCAGATTGATACACTCTCAGATTGGTGCACTCACGGATTGGTGCACAATGAGATTGGTAAACTCTCAATTTGAAACCCTCTCAGATTGGTGCACTCTCAGATTGGTGCACACTCAAATTGCTAAACTCTCAGGTTGATACACTCTCACATTGACCTACACTCAGACTGATAAACTCTCAGATTGATACACTCTCAGATTAGTGCACACTCAGGTTGATATACTTTCAGATTGGTGCACACTCAGATTGTTGCTCTCTCAGATTGATAAATTCTCAGTTTGGTGCTCTCTAAGACTGATACAATATCAGACTGATACATACTCAGATTGATACATTCTCAGATTGGTACATTCTCAGATTGGTGCACTCTCTGATTGATACATTCTCAGATTGATACACTCTCAGATTGGTGCACTCTCAGATTGGTGCACTCTCAGATTGGTGCACTCTCAGATTGATACACTCTCAGATTGATATACACTAAGATTGTTAAACTCTCAGATTGGTGCACACTAGGATTGATACTCTCTCAGATTGATACACTCCCAGATTGATACACTCTCAGATTGGTGCACTTTCTGATTGATACACTCTCAGATTGATACACTCTCACATTGAAGCACTCTGAGATTGGAGCATTCTCAAATTGATAAATTCTCAGATTGTTACACTCTCAGATTGATAAATTCTCAGATTGATATGCACTAAGATTGATAAATGCTCAGATTGCTTCTCTCTCATATAGTAAACTCTCAGATTGTTTCTCTCTCATATTGTTGCAGTCTCAGATTTATACTCTCAGATTGGTGCACTTTCAGATTGATACACTCACAGATTTGTGCACTCACAGATTGATACACTCTCAGATTTGTGCACTCTCAGATTAATAAACTCTCAGATTGGTGCACACTCAGATTGGTGAACTCTCAATTTGATACACTCTCAGAATGGTGCACACTCAGATTGATACACTCTCGGATTGTTACACTCTCAGATTGGTGCACACTCAGATTGTTAAACTCTCAGATTCATAAACGCAAAGATTGGTGCACTCTCAGATTGACAATCTCTAGGATTGATACACTCAGATTGATACACTCTCGGATTGATTCCCTCTCACCTTGGTGCACACTCAGATTACTAAACTCTCAGATTGATACACTCTCAGACAGATAAACACTATTATTGCTAAACTCTCAGATTGGTGCACTCTACTCTCAGATTGATAAACTCTCCAATTAATAAAGTCTCGGATTGATACGCTCTCAGATTGTTGCACTCTCAGGTTTGTGCACTCTCAGATTGATACAATCTCAGATTGATACAATCTCGGATTATACACAACTCAGATTGGTGCACACTCTGATTGATACATGCACAGATTGGTACACTCAAAGATTAATACACTCTCAGATTGATACACTCTCAGATTGATACCCAACTCAGATTGGTGCACTCTCAGATTGTTACACTCTCGAATTGGTGCACACTCAGATTGGTGCACTCTCGGATTGGTGCACTCTCTGAGTGATACACTCTCAGATGGATCAAATCTCAGATTGCTACCCTCTCACCTTGGTGCACACTCAGATTGCTAAACTCTCAGATTGATACACTCTCAGATTGATACACTCTCAGATTGGTGCAATCTCAGATTGGTGCACTCTACTCTCAAATTGATAAACTCTCCAATTGATTAAGTCTCAGATTGATACAATCTCAGATTGATACACACTCTGATTGATACACGCACAGATTTGTGCACTCAAAGATTAATACACTCTCAGATTGGTCCACTCTCAGTTTGGTGCGCACTCAGATTGATAATTCTCAGATTGATATATTCTCAGATTGGTGCATTCTCAGATTGATAAACTCTCAGTTTGATAAACTCAAAGTTTGAGACACTCTCAGATTGATACACTCTCAGATTGGTGCACTCACAGATTGGTGCACTCACAGATTGGTGCACTCTCAGATTGGTGCACTCTCAGATTGAAAAACTCTCAGATTGATACACTCTCAGATTGATACACTTTCAGATAGATACACTCTGAGATTGGTGCACTCTCAGATTAATACACTGTCAGATTGATGCACTCTCGGATTGTTGCACCCTCAGATTGGTGAACTCTCAAATTGTTATGCTCTAAGACTGGTGCACTCTCAGACTGGTGCACAATCAGATTGGTACACTCTCAGTTTGGTGCACACTCAGATTGATAATCTCTAAAATTGATACACTCTCAGATTGGTGCATTCTCAGTTTGATAAACTCTCAGTTTTATTAACTCAAAGTTTGATACACGCTCAGATTGATACACTCTCAGATTGGTGCACTCTCATATAGATATATTCTCAGATTGGTGCACACTCAGATTGATACACTCTCAGATTGTTACAATCCAAGATTAATACACTCTCAGATTGTAGCACTCTCTGATTGATACACTCACAGATTGATACACTCTCAGATTGGTTCACTCTCAGCTTGGTGCACACTTAGATTGGTGCATGCTCAGATTGGTGCACTCTCTGATTGGTGCACTCTCAGATTGGTACCCTCTCAAATAGCTAAACTCTTAGATTGCTACACTCTCAGATTGACGTACTCTCAAATTGACAAACTCTCCGATTGATAAACGCTCAGATTGATACACTCTCAGATTGGTACCCTCTCACCTTGGTGCACACTCAGATTGGTGCTCTCTCTAATTGGTGCACTTTCAGATTGGTGCGCACTCAGATTGGTGCACTCTCTGATTGGTGCACTTTCAGATTGCTAAACTCTCAGACTGATAAACTCTCAAATTGATACACTCTCGGAATGGTGCACTCACAGATTGATGCTTACTCAGATTGGTGCACTCTCAGATTGGTGCACAACCAGATTGATACCTTGATACCCTCTCAGATTGATGCCCTCTCAGATTGATGCACTCTCAGATTGGTGCACTCTCAGTTTGGTGGACACTCAGATTGATATTCCCTAAGATTGATACACTTTAATATTGGTGCACTCTCAGATTGGTGCACACTCAGATTGATACACTTTCAGATTGATACAGAATCAGATTGGTGCACGCTCAGACTGATACACACACAGATTGATACACACTCAGATTGGTGCACTCTGAGATTGATAAAGTCAAAGATTAATACGCTCTCAGATTGGTACACTCTCAGATTGGTGCACTCTCAGATTGGTGCACTCTCAGATTGGTGCACTCTCAGATTGATACACTCTCAGATTGGTACACTCTCAGTTTGGTACACACTCAGATTGATAATCTCTAAAATTGATACACTCTTGGATTGGTGAACTCTCAATTTGATACACTCTCAGATTGATACACTCTCAAATTGGTGCAATCTCAGATTGTTGCACTCTCAGATTGATACTCTCTCAGATTGATACACTCTCAGATTGGTGCACTCTCAGATTGATTCACTCTCAGATTGATACATACTCAGATTGGTGCACCCTAAGATTGATAAACTCTCAGATTGGTGCACACTCAGATTGATACTCTCTCAGATTGATAAACTCTCAGATTGATACACTCTCAGATTGGTGCACACTCAGATTGATAAACTCTCTGATTGATACACTCTCAGATTAATACAGTCTCAGGTTGGTGCACTCTCAGATTGGTGCACACTCAGATCGATACACTTTCAGATTGATACAGACACAGATTGGTGCACGCTCAGACTGATACACTCACAGATTGATACACTCTCAGATTGGTGCACTCTGAGATTGATAAATTCAAAGATTAATATGCTCTCAGATTGGTACACTCCAAGATTGATAAACTCTCAGATTGGTGCATTCTCAGATTGATAAAGTCAAAGATTCAAACACTCTTAGATTGTCAGACTCTCAGATTCATACACTCTCAGATTGATACACTCTCAGTTTGGTACGCACTCAGATTGATAATCTCTAAAATTGACACACTCTTGGATTGGTGAACTCTCAATTTGAGACACTCTCAAATTGGTGCAATCTCAGTTTGATAAACTCTCAGTTTGATAAACTCAAAGATTGATAAACTCTCAGATTGGTGCACACTCAGATTGATAAACTCTCTCAGATTGATACACTCTCAGATTGATACAGTCTCAGGTTGGTGCACTCTCAGATTGGTGCACTCTCCATTTGATACACTCTCGGATTGATACACTCTCGGTTTGTTGCACTCTAAGATTGGTGTACACTCAGATTGGTACCTTCTCAGATTGGTACCCTGCCACCTTGGTGCACACTCAGATTGCTAAACTCTCAGATTGCTAAACTCTCAGATTGATACAATCTCAATTTGCTACACTCTCAGATTGTTGCACACTCAGTTTGGTGTACTCTTAATTTGATACACTCTCAGACTGCTGCACTCAGATTGATAAACTCAAAGATTGATACTCCTTCAGATTGGTGTACTATAAGATTAATACACTCTCAGATTGGTTCACTCTAAGATTAAAACACTCAGATTGGTGCACACTCAGATTGATACACACTCAGACTGATTAACTCTCAGATTGATACACTGTCAGACTGTTAACTTTCAGATTGGTACACACAGATAGATACACTCTTAGCTTGGTGCACAGTCAGATTGATAAAGTCAAAGATTCATACACTCTCAGACTGATAAATTCTCATAGTGATACACTCTCGTATTGATACACTCTCAGATCGATACACTCTCAGATTGGTGCACACTCAGATTGGTGCTCTCTCAGATTGATACACTCTCACATTGGTGCACTCTCAGATTGGTGCACACTCAGATTGGTGCTCTCTCAGATTGATACACTCTCACATTGGTGCACTCTCAGATTGGTGCACTCTCAGATTGATACACTCTCAGGCTGATAAACTCTCGGGTTTATTCTCTCTCAGTTTGATACACTCTCAGATTGATACACTCTCAGATTGATAAACTCTCTGGGGGAAAAATTGGGTGGAGCTGCAAACGGGGCGCCAAGCTCGCCTGAGCACCAGATTTTGTGCTGTGATCGGAGCAGCAGCGATCGCCGGAAATTCAGCTTGAGCGCCCCAAGAGGGACACGGGGCGAGGCTCAAGGCGCTCTGCGTCCCTCTTAGGGTGCTGAAACTGAATATCGCAGTTCCACGTGCCACAGCGCCACACGCTGCGGCACGGCGCGCTGTGGTACTGCAGGCCTTCCTCCCATTCTTAAGGGAGAGGGGCCTGCACCAGCGCGATGAGCGATTGCGAGTGCCGGCAAAAGAGCCCGGCACCGAGGAGAAGTGCCGGGCTCTCGGAAAACAGCCGGCAATGCCGCGGGGGGGAGAACAGGAGGCGGGGGATGAAGGTGCTGGCAGGCCGCCACCAGAAAAAACGGCCGCCCCGCACCTCCACCTTAATTTGCGCCACTGCCGCCACAGGTAGGCCCCGTGAACCGGGCGCGATTAGCGAGCGGCGCTACAGAGGCTGTCGCTGCCAAATATCGCAATCGGGGCGGTAGCGGGGCGCTGCGCACACCGATGATGTCATCGGTGGTGGCGCAGCACAACAGGCTAACGCCGCCATTAGCGCACCAGCTAAATATCACGGGAGGCGTGGCCAGTGACGCCAAAGCCACTGAGTGCCCTCTTTAGGCGCTAACTGGTGGCGCAGCCCACCGAATTTCTCCCCCTCTGATTGATAAACGCAAAGATCCATACATTCTCAGATTGAAACACACTCAGTTTGATAATCTCTCAGATTTGTGCACTTTCAGATTGATACACTCTCAGATTGATACACTCTCATATTGATACACTCTCAGATCGGTACACTCTCAGATAGATACCCTCTCAGATTGATACACTGTCGGATTGATACACTCTCGGAGTGATACACTCTCGGAGTGATACACTCTCGGAGTGATACACTCTCAGATTAATAAACTCTCAGATTGATACACTCTCAGATTGGTGCACAATCAGATTGATACACTCAGAGATTGGTGCATTCTCAGATTGATATATCCTCAGATTGGTGCACTCTCGCATTGATACAATCTCAGATTGATAAACTCTTGGATTGATACACTCTCAGATTGATAAACACAAAGATTGATACACTCTCAGATTGGTGCAGTCTCAGATTGATACACTCACAGATTGATAAATGCTCAGATATATGCACACTCAGATTGGTGCACTCTCAGATTGGTGCACTTACTGATTGGTGCACTCTTAGATTGGTGCACTCTCAGATTGATACACTCTCAGACTGGTGGACTCTCAGATTGATACACTCTCAGATTCATACACTCACAGATTGGTGAACTCTCAGATTGATGCACACTCAGATTGATGCACTCTCAGATTGGTGCACTCACTGATTGGTGCACTCTCAGATTGATACACTCTCAGATTGATAATCTCTCAGATTGGTGCCCTCTCAGATTGGAGCATTCTCAGATTGATACACTCTAAAACTGGTGCACTCTCAGGTTGATACACTCTCAGATTGGTGAATTCTAAGATAGATGCACACTCAGATTGGTGCACTCTCAGATTGTTGCACTCTCAGGTTGATACACTCTCAGATTGGTGCCCTCTCAGATTGATACAGTCTCAGATTGTTGCACTCTCAGGTTGATACACTCTCAGATTTGGTGCACACTCAGATTCATAATCTCTCAGATTGATACACGCTCAGTTTGATAAACTCTCAGATTGGTGCACTCTCAGATTGATACACTCGCAGATTCATGCAGTCTCAGATTGATACACTTTTAGATTGATACACTCTCAGATTAGTGCATTCTGTAGTGTATGTACCTTTAAGAGCCCCTGTGTACTGTAATACCGGTAGTGACCACTCGGGTATATAAGCCTGTAAAACGTCTTGTATCTTTTAGTTCACCTCCAGACTTTGTTTAGTAAACACCTGTTAAACCAACTCCTGCATTCCGTGTCTCCATTAACACACGGATACAACAGTGCCGACGAATTGGAAACGGACTTACTTGCAATTCTGCAGCACCTCAAGGAGATCAATTCCTCAGACGAAGGTCAAAGAAAAAAAAAAAAAACTGTGGTTTCACCAGCTAGCCGGGCTGGTGGCAGGTACTGCACTAATCCTTCCTGGGCGGCGGGCTAGGGCTCGATCGGGTGGCTCTGCAGCGGGGCCGAGCAGCGAGTCGGAAGGCGGAGGCAAACAGAGACGGAGGGTGGAGCACTCGGGAGATGGCCGGCGCTGCAAAGCAGGTCGGCGTTCGGACCAAGCAGAGGGAGGGAAAAGTCCCAGAGAGTCCGGCGGGAACGAGTCTCCAACTATTAAAAATATCTGTGTAAATAAAAACCGCGGAGAACAGCGTTGTCAGCAGCGGCAGCGGCGGGAAAGCGCGGGAGGCGCCATTTTTTCTCGGCAGGGAAGAAAGGAAAGTGCGGGAGGCGCCATTTTTGATTTTCAGGATGCCTAAGACTGGCAATATTACTGCTTTTGATAGTGATATAGAGGATTGGACCACATATGTGGAAAGAGTGGAGGTATATTGCACAGCGAATGAAGTAGATGATGATAAAAAGGCATCGGTACTTCTAAATCTGATGGGCGCAAGGACATACGGGCTGTTACGAAACTTAATCACTCCAGCCAAACCGATGGACAAGAATTTTAAGGAGATTGTTGATACCCTACAGGAGCACTTAAACCCAACACTGCTGCTGACAGTGGAACGATTCAAATTCTTCAGGAGGAATCAGCACAAGAATGAAATTAACGCTGATTACCTCACCGAATTAAGAAAGCTGTCAAAGCACTGCCAATTCGGGGCAGGACTGGCAGATTCTCTACGAGACAAATTCGTCTGCGGTCTCCTAAGTGAAGGTACACAGAAAAGGCTACTTTCTGAGAAAGATTTGACACTGGACAAGGCTTTCAGTGTGGCTGTATCATACGAAGCAGCAGCAAGAGGAGCTGCAGAGATACAGCAAAAGCCACAGGACTTCGGCACCCATGAAATGACACGGGGTTTCGAGAGATGTTATCGCTGCGGCAGATCCACCCATGACCAGAGGGACTGCTGGTTCAAGGACAAAGCATGCAGGCAATGCGGAAAGATGGGACACATTGCACATGTATGCCGATCTGGAAACAAAAAATCCACTGACAGAAAAAAAATCAATAAGGAAAAGTACAGAAAGGTACAAATGGTGACGGACAGTAGCTCCGAAGACCAGAAGAGCGATAGCGACTCCGGAAACAAGAGACTAAGCTGTCTCAAATTACATAATGTAATTGCCAAAGAAGATTACCAGACCATTTGGGTTACCCTCACGATAGCGGGGTCCCCAGTTAAAATGGAGCTAGATACAGGATCAGCTCTGACCGTCATAAGTCGACGGGATTACGAGCGGCTATTTCCGCATATACCTTTGAAAGACACATCCATTATCTTGAAGACATATACGGGGCAGAAAGTATACCCCAGAGGGAAAATAAGGCTGCCTGTTGTATAGGCTTGTTGCAAGGAAATACAGAAGTTGTATTTATACGTTCTGGATGATGGTGGTTCACCGTTGTTGGGACGTGAATGGATCAGGAAGATCATTTAGACTGGCACTCCATTCAGGCACTGACGGTGACCAGTAAGAAAAAAAATGATGACGATGTCATACCTGAACGATTAAAAGACATCTTGGCTAACGCCAAAGAAGTGTTTCAACAGGAACTAGGAACCTTGAAAGGCATCACCGCCTCAATAAAAGTGGAAGATGCGGCAATTCCCAAGTTTTTTAAGGCAAGGCCGGTGCCATACGCAATTTGTCCAGCAGTCGAGGCAGAGCTGGAGAATTTGGAAAAAGCAGGCGTGTTATCCAAGGTAGATTGGAGCGAGTGGGCAACACCCATCATCCCGGTCATGAAGAAAACGTTGAATAATGATAAATCTGAAGAACAGAGAAAAATTTGCATCTGTGGGGACTTCAAGGTGACTGTAAACCCAGTCCTTCACACGATACAGTATCCTCTTCCGAGGATAGAAGATATTTTCGCCTCACTATCCGGAGGGAAACGTTTCACCAAAATTGACTTGGCACAGGCATATCTACAGATGGAGGTTGAGGAGGCCTCTAAAAAGTATCTCACGATAAACACACACAAAGGCCTGTACCAGTACAATCGACTGGTTTTCGGAGTAGCATCAGCTCCAGCTATCTGGCAAAGAGCTATGGAGCAAGTCCTGCAAGGGATTCCGGGGACTCAATGCTACCTAGACGACATCCTTGTAACAGGAGAAAATGACAACGAACACCTTGCCAATTTGGAGCAGGTGCTCACTAGGCTGAGAGAACGGGGCCTACGAGCAAATCGCCCGAAGTGTGAATTTTTCCAGAAACAAATATCATATTGTGGCCATATAATTAACGAAGAAGGGTTGCATAAGTCACCTGAAAAAATTGAAGCGGTCATAAAAGCCCCAGCACCTGAAAATGTCTCACAATTAAGGTCGTTCCTGGGATTGATAAATTACTATCATAAATTTTTACCGAACTTGTCAACTCTTCTGCACCCTCTTAACGCACTGCTACAAACGGGAGCAATTTGGAAATGGAGCGAAGACTGTAAACGTGCCTTCCATAAATGCAAAGGCTTGATCACGTCCAAGGAAGTGTTGGCTCATTACAACCCATCACTGCCAATCAGACTGGCGTGCGATGCATCCCCTTACGGCGTAGGAGCGGTATTATCGCATAGATTCCCTGATGGCTCGGAGCGGCCGATAGCTTTTGCGTCACACTCATTGAACTCAGCTGAGCGTAACTATGCCCAGATCGACAGAGAAGCACTCAGCCTGGTGTGGGGAGTGAAGAAATTCAACCATTACCTACACGGACAAAAATGTACCTTGTTGACTGACCATCAACCCCTCGTCTCCATATTCAACCCTAAAAAGGGCGTTCCCATTAAGACAGCGCAAAGGCTACAGAGGTGGTCCCTTTTCCTAGGGGCACACCAATATGACATAGAATACAAAGGATCAAAACAGCATGGGAATGCTGACAGCTTATCGCGCCTACCGTTGCCAACGGTAGAAGAGGCACCTACAGTGGACCCAGTGGAGATGTTCCTCTCAACCATAGTGGAATGTCTACCAGTAACAAATTCTACCATTGAAAAGGAAACGAGAAATGACCCGACTCTCTCACGAGTCTACGATTTAACGGTGAAGGGATGGCCAGCACATGGCAAACCACTGTTGCCAGCATTCTCGCAAAGAAGAGAACAGCTGTCAGTGTGCCGAGGAACCTTGATGTGTGGATCCAGAGTGGTGATTCCACCCAAACTCCAGGATAAAGTGCTAAAGGAGCTTCACGAGGGGCATCTGGGTGGAGTGAAAATGAAGAACCTAGCCAGAGCGTTTGTGTGGTGGCCAGGTATCGATGGAGACATCGAAGAAATGACCAAGAGCTGTCTAGGATGCCAGAAGGTCCAAAACACCCCACCACAAGCCCCTCTACATCCGTGGGAGTGGCCCTCATCTCCATGGCAAAGGGTACATATTGACTTTGCTGGTCCATTTATGGACTCAATGTTGTTAATCGCGGTTGATGCACACTCCAAGTGGCCAGAGGTAATAAAGATGTCCTCCACCACCACGGAAAAAACCATCACAGTATTAAGGACCATATTTGCCAGGAATGGGCTGCCTGAACAGATCTGTTCTGATAATGGACCGCAATTTGTGTCCGAAGAATTCAGGAAGTTCTTAAAAAACAGTGGGGTTAAGCACTACATGTCCGCCCCATACCATCCCGCCACCAATGGATTTGCTGAAAGGTTTGTCCAGACCTTCAAGAAGGCCATAAAGGCCATGGGTAATGAAGACATAAATCTACAACATAAGGTAGATAACTTCTTGTTTGCGTACAGGAATGCAACACGTGGTTACAAACCAAACTCCCGCCATGATGTTTTTCAATAGAAGACTAAGATGTCGGCTGGATTTGATAAAGCCAAACATCAGAAGGGACGTAGAGAACCGGCAATTTCAAGGCATGAATGAAAGGCCAACTAGAACCTTCCAGATAGGTCTACAAGTTTTGGCCCGGGACTACCGTACCGAGAAATGGCAGCCTGGAACTATTTGCACACGACTAGGACCGCTGATGTATACCGTGGACATTGGTGAAAGCATAATAAGGCGCCATGCTGACCAGATCATAGAGTCATCCGAAAAGGGACAACCTACACCACAACTCTATACGCCTAATGATGAAGCAGAGATACCCATAGTATCTACCTCCGATCCGGTGATACTGGAACCAGATGAACGCGACACTGGCATTCAAGCCGAATCGACCTTGCCAAAAGAACCTACTACACCACCGAAATCTACTACACCACCGAGGCGTTATCCGGACCGAGTCAGGAAGCCTCCAGAGAGACTGACTTATAATTGATTAACTGCAGCAAATGTGTAGATTATTGTTCTTGTAAACATGTTAATTAATGATTACTTAAAATGTTATGTACTAATTATCTAAAAGGGGAGGAATTGTAGTGTATGTACCTTTAAGAGCCCCTGTGTACTGTAATACAGGTAGTGACCACTCGGGTATATAAGCCTGTATAGCATCTTGTATCTTTTAGTTCACCTCCAGACTTTGTTCAGTAAACACCTGTTAAACCAACTCCTGCATTCCGTGTCTCCATTAACACACGGATACAACACATTCCCAGTTTGAGTAATTCTCAGATTGGTGCACTCACAGATTAGTGCACTCGCAGATTGGTGCACACTCAGATTGGTGCACTTTCAGATTGGTGCATACTTAGATTGGCGCACTTTCAGATTGATACACTCTCAGATTGAAACACTCTCAGATTGATAAACTCTCAGTTTGGTGCACACTCACTTTGTTACACTCTCAGATTGTTGCACTCACAAATTGTTGCACTCTCAGATTCGTGCCGTCTCAGATTGGAGCACTCTCAGATTGGTGCACTCTCAGATTGACACACTCTCAGATGAATACACTCTCAGATTGCTGCACTCTCAGATTGATAAACTCACAGATTGGTGCACTCTCTGATTGGTGCAATGTGAGATTGATACACTCTCAGATTGATACACTCTCAGATTATTACACTCTCAGATTTGTGCACGCTCACTTTGTTAGACTCTCAGATTGGTGCAGTCTCAAATTGGTGGATTCTCACATTGGTGATCTCTCAATTTAAACTCTCTCAGATTGACACACACTCAGATTGGTGCACTCTCAGATTGACACACTCTCAAATTGATCCACTCTCAGTTTGGTGCACACAATCAGGTGGATAAACTCTCAGATTGATACACTCTCAGATTGATGCACTCTCAGATTGAACACTCGCAGATTGGTGCACTCTCTGATTGGTGCAATGTCAGATTGATACACTCTCAGATTGATATACTCTCAGATTATTACACTCTCACATTGGTGCACTCTCACATTGTAACACTGTCAGATTGTTACACTCTTAGATTGTTGCACTCTCAGATTGGTGCACTTACAGATTGGTGATCTCTCAATTTAAACTCTCTCAGATTGACACACACTCAGATTGGTGCACTCTCAGATTGATGCACTCTCAGATTTATACACTCTCAGATTGATGCGCTCTCAGATTGGTGCCCTCTCAGATTGGTGCCCTCTCAGATTGGTGCCCTCTCAGATTGGTACGCTCTCACATTGGTGCAGTCTCAGATTGTTACACTCTCGTATTGGTGCACACTTATTGGCACACTGTCAGGATGGTACCCTCTCAGATTGTTGCTCCCTCAAATTGGTGAACCCTCAGATTGATTCACACTCAGATTGTTACACTCATTGGTAAACTCACAGGTCGGTACACTGTCATTTTTAGCGCACACTCATTGATAGTCTCTCCAGATTGTTTCACACACATTGATGCAATCAGATTGGTTCACACTCAATGGTACTCTTCCCAAGTGGTTCAATGTCATTAGCACACACTCAGATTGTTTTATTGCCAGTATGGTGCACTCACATTGGTGTAACTCAGATTTGTACACTCTCATTGGTACATTCGCAGATGGGTGCACTCTTATTAGCACATATTCAGATTGTAACACTCAGATTGACAAACTCTCGTATTGGTGCATTCTCAGATTAGTGCACTCGCATATTGGTGCACTCTCACATTGGTGCACGGTCTAATTGTTACACCCTCAGATGGTTACACTCTCAGATCTGGGCAGCACGGTGGCATAGTGGTTAGCACTGTTGCCTCACAGCGCCAGGGACCCGGGTTCGAATCCGCCCTCGGGCGACTGACTGTGTGGAGTTTGCACATTCTCCCCGTGTTTGCGTGGGTTTCCTCCGGGTGCTCCGGTTTCCTCCCACAGTCCAAAGATGTGCGAGTTAGGTTGATTGGCTATGATAAATTGACCCTTAGTGTTAGGGGGATTAAATACGTGGGGTTACGGGGATAGGGTGGGATATGTGTTGGTGTAGGGGTTACGGGGATCGGGTGGGATATGTGTCGGTGCAGGCTCGATGGGCCGAAATGGCCTCTATCTGCACTGTGGAGTTTCTGTGATTCTGTGTGATTCTGTGTGGTGCACTCTCAGATTGGAGCACTCACAGATTAATACACTTCCAGATTGGTGCACTCACAGCTTAATGCACTCTCAGGCTGATACACTCTCAGATTGATACACTCTCAGATTGATACAATCTCAGATTCATGTACTCTCAGATTGATAAACTCTCAGATTGCTACACTGTAAGATTATTAAACTCTCAGATTGGTGCACTCTCAGATTGGTGCACTCTCAGATCGATGCACTCTCAGATCGATGCATACTCAGATTGGTGCACTCTCAGATTGCTGCACTCTCAGATGGACACACTCTCAGATGAATACACTCTCAGATTGGTGCACTCTCAGATTGATCCACTCACAGTTTGGTGCACACTCAGATGGATAATCTCTCAGATTGATACACTCTCAGATTGCTGCACTCTCAGATTGATAAACTCACAGATTGGTGCACTCTTTGATTGGTGCAATGTGAGATTGATACACTCTCCGATTGATACACTCTCAGATTGGTGGATTCTCAGATTGGTGATCTCTCAATTTAATCTCTCTCAGATTGACACACTCAGATTGGTGCACACTCAGTATGATAAACTCTCAGATTGGTGCACTCTCATATTGGTGCTCACTCAGATTGGTGCACTCTCAGATTGGTGCACTCTCAGATTGGTACACTCTCAGTTTGGTGTACGCTCAGATTGGTGCACTCTCAGATTGATACACTCTCAGATTGATACACTCTCAGATTGGTGCACTCTCAGATTGAAGCATACTCAGATTGGTGCAAACTCAGATTGATACACTCTCAGACTGATGTACTCTCAGATTGATAAACTCTCAGATTGATACACTCTCAGATTGATATACTCTCAGATTAATGTATTCTCAGAATGATACACTCTCAGACTGATGTACTCTCAGATTGATAAACTCTCAGATTGATACACTCTCAGATTGTTGCACTCTCAGATTGGTGCATACTCAGATTGATACACTCTCAGATTGATTAACTCTCAGATTGGTGCACTCTCATATTGGTGCACACTCAGATTGGTGCACTCTCAGATTGGTGCACTCTCTGGTTGACACACTCTCAGATGAATACACTCTCAGATTGGTGCACTCTCAGATTGACACACTCTCAGATTGATCCACTCAGTTTGGTGCACACTCAGATGGATAATCTGTCAGATTGATACACTCTCAGATTTGTGCACTCTCACTTTGTTACTCTCTCAGATTGATACACTCTCACATTGGTGCTCACTCAGATTGGTGCACTCTCAGATTGGTGCACTCAGATTGGTAAACTCACAGATTGGTACACTGTCATTATTAGCGCACACTCATTGATACTCTCTCCAGATTAGTTCACATGCATTGATGCAATCAGCTTGGTTCACACTCATTGGCACACTCCCAGATTGGTTTACTCAACTGGGGCACTCTAGATGTTTTCACTGCCAGATTGGTGCACCGTCGGACTGACCCACTTTTGGATTGGTGCATTGGTACTAGTTCAGATTGGTTCACACTCAATGGTACTCTTCCCGATTGGTTCACTCTCATTGGCACACACTCAGATTGTTTTGTTGCCAGTATGGTGCACTCACAATTGTGTAACTCAGATTTGTACACTCTCCTTGGTACACTCGCAGATTGGTGCAATCTTATTAGTACATATTCAGATTGTAACACTCAGATAGACCCACTCTCGTATTGGTGCATTCTCAGATTAGTGCACTCGCATATTGGTGCACTCTCACATTGGTGCACGGTTGAATTGTTACACACTCAGATGGTTACACTCTCAGATTGGTGCACTCTCAGATTGGTGCACTCACAGATTAATACATTTCCAGATTGGTGCACTCACAGATTAATACACTCTCAGACTGGTGCACTCTCAGGCTGATACACTCTCAGATTGATACACTCTCAGATTGGTGTACTGTCAGATTGATACACTCAGATTGGCGCACTCACAGATTTTTTCACACTCAATTTGGTGCCCGCTCACTGGCGCACTCTCCTATTCGCTCACTCTGATTCGTACACTATCAGAATGGTTCACTCTCATATTTGTGCACTGTCATTGGTAAATGTATTGGCACACTCTTAGAAACATAAACAGTCAGATTTGTGCACTCTCATTGGTACAAAGTAAGATCATTGCACTCAGATTGGGTCAGTCTTAGATTGGTGTACTCTGGAACTGGCGGCCTCTCAGATTGTTACACTACCGGTTGCTGCCCTCTCATTGCTAAACTCACGGATTGTTACACTGCTAGTTAAGTGCACTCTCATTGGCACACTTTCTGGTTGACGTACTCTAAGATTGTTTCACTCTATTTATTACACGTTCAGATTGGTACACTTTCAGATTGGTGCACTCTTGTAGTCTCACACACTTATTGACACACTGAGAGGCCGGTACCCTCTCAGATTTTTACACCCTCAAATTGGTGGATCTCAGATTGATTCACTCTCAGATTGTTTCACCCATTGGTAAACTCACAGATTGGCACACTGTCATTATTAGCGCACTCTCATTGGTACACTCTCCAGATTGGTTCACACTCAATCATGCACTCAGCTTGGTTCACTATCATTGGCACACTCTCAGATTGGTTCACTCTTACTGCAGCACTCTCAGATTGTTACACTACCAGATTGGTGCATTCTCAGATTGATACATTCTCAGATTGTTACACTCTCAAATTGGTGCACTCTCAGATTGGTGCACTCTCAGATTGTTACACTCTCAGGTTGGTGCACTCTCAGATTGTTACACTCTCAGATTGGTGCACTCTCAGATTGGTGCACTCTCAGATTGTTGCACTCTCGTATTGGCGTTCACTTATTGGCACACTGTCAGGATGGCACCCTCTCAGATTGTTGCACCCTCAAATTGGTGAACCCTCAGATTGATTCACACTCAGATTGTTACACTCATTGGTAAACTCACAGATTAGAAACATAGAAACATAGAAACATAGAAGATAGGAGCAGGAGTAGGCCATTCGGCCCTTCGAGCTTGCTCCGCCATTCAATGAGATCATGGCTGATCATCCAAATTCAGTACCCTGTCCCTGCCTTCTCCCCATATCCCTTGATCCCTTTAGCCTTAAGAAATATATCCAACTCTTTTTTGAATATATTTAATGAACTGGCCTCCACCACCCTCTGTGGCAGAGAATTCCACAGGTTCACCACTCTCTGGGTGAAGAAATTCCTCCTCATTTCAGTCCTAAATGGCTTACCCCTTATCCTTAGACTATGACCGCTGGTTCTGGACTCCCTGGCCATCATAAACATCCTTCCTGCATCTAGTCTGTCCAGGCCTGACAGAATTTTATAGGTTTCGATGAGATCCCCTCTCAATCTTCTAAACTCCAGTGAGTATAAGCCCAATCGACACAATCTCTCCTCTTACGTCATTCCTACCATCCCAAAGTGGATTGGTACACTGTCATTATTAGTGCACTCTCACTGATACTCTCTCCAGACTGGTTCACACGCATTGATGCAATCACCTTGGTTCACGCTCATTGGCACACTTCCAGATTGGTTCACTCTTACTGGGGCACTCTAGATTGTTTCACTGCCAGATTGATGCACCGTCGGGCAGACCCACTTTTGGATTGTTGCATTGGTACTCTTTCAGATTGGTGCACACTGAATGGTACTCTTCCCGATTGGTTCACTCTCATTGGCGCTCACTCAGATTGTTTTATTGCCAGTATGGTGCACTCTCATTGGTGAAACTCGGATTTGTACACTTTCATTGGTGCAGTACTCGCAGATTGGTGCACTCTTATCAGTACATATTCAGATTGTAACACTCAGATTGACTCACTCTCAGTTTGGTGCACTCTCAGACTGGTGCACTCTCAGATTGGTGCAGTCTCAGATTGGTGCACTCTCAGACTGATACACTCTCAGATTTGTTCACTCTCAGATTGGTGCCCTCTCAGATTGGTGCACTCTCAGATTGATACACTTAGATTGGTACACTCTCAGTTTGGTACACTCTCAGATTGTTGCACTTTCAGATTGGTGTTCTCTCAGATTTGTTCACTCTCAGATTCATATACTCTCAGATTGGTGTATTCTCAGATTGATACACTCACAGATTGGTGCACTCTCAGATTGTTGCACTTTCAGATTGATACATTCAGATTGTTACACTCTCAGATTGATACACTCTCAGATTGATACTCTCTCAGATGGGTGCAGTGTCAGATAGATGCACTCGCAGATTGGTGCCCTTTCAGATTGGTGTATTCTCAGATTGGTGAAATCTCACTTAGATACATTATCAGGATTGTACACTCTCACGTTGGTGTACTCACAGATTGGTGCACTCTTAGATTGGTGCACTCTCTGATTGGTGCACATTCAGGTTGGTGTACTCTCAGATTGGTGCACTCTCAGATTGGTGCACTCTCAGATTGGTGCATTCTCAGATTGGTGCAGTCTCAGATTTGTGCACTTTCAGATTTTTGCACTTTCAGATGAGTGTTCTCTCAGATTGGTGCACTTTCAGATAGGTGTACTCTCAGATTGGTGCACTTTCAGATTGATGCGCTCTGATTTGTTCACTCAGATTCATATACTCTCAGATTGATACACTCTCAGATTGATACACTCTCAGATTGGTTCACTCTCAGATTGATGCACTTAAGTTGGTGCATTTTCAGATTGGTGTTCTCTCAGATTGGTGCACTCCCAGGTTGGTGCACTCTCAGACTGGTGCACTCTCAGTTTGGTGCAGTCTCAGATTTGTTCACTCTCAGATTGATACACTTAGGTTGGTGCATTTTCAGATTGGCGTTCTCTCAGATTTGTTCACTCTCAGATTTGTTCACTCTCAGATTGATGCACTCTCAGATTGGTGCACTCTCAGATTGGTGCACTCTCAGATTGATACACTCTCAGATTGATACACTCTCAGATTGATACACTCTCAGATTGATACACTCTCAGATTGATACACTCTCAGATTGATACTCTCTCAGATGGGTGCAGTGTTAGATAGACGCACTCGCAGATTGGTGCCCTTTCAGATTGGTGTATTCTCAGATTGGTGAACTCTCACTTAGATACATTATCAGGATCGTACACTCAGATTGTTGCATTTTCAGATTGATACACTCTCAGATTGATACACTCTCAGATTGGTGCACTCTCAGATTGGTGCACTCTCTGATTGGTGCACATTCAGGTTGGTGTACTCTCAGATAGGAACACTCTCAGTTTGGTGTACTCTCAGATTGGTGCACTTTCAGGTTGGTGTAGTCTCAGAATGGTGCAATTTCAGAGTGGTGCACTCTCAGATTGGTGCACTCTCAGATTGGTGCACTCTCAGTTTGGTGCACTCTCCCTGACTGGTGCCCTCTCAGATTGGTGCCCTCTCAGATTGGTGCCCTCTCAGATTGGTGCACTTTCAGATTGATACATTCTCAGATTGGTGCACTCTCAGATTGGTGTACTCTCAGATTGGTGCACTCTCAGATTGGTGCACTTTCAGATTGGTACATTCTCAGATTGGTGGACTTTCACATTGGTACACTCTCAGATTGGTGCACTCTCAGATTGGTGCACTTTCAGATTGGTGCACTCTCAGATTAATACACTCACAGATTGACACACTCTCGGATTGGTGCACTTTCAGATTGTTGCACTCTCAGATTAATACACTCTCAGATTGACACAATGTTAGATTGGTGCACCCTCAGTTTGGTACACTCTCAGATTGGTGCACTCTCAGATTGGTGCACTTTCAGATTGGTGCACTCTCAGAGTAATACACTCTCAGATTGACAGTCTCAGATTGCTGCACTCTCAGATTGGTGTACATTCAGATTGGTACACTCTCAGATTGGTGCAGTCATATTGATACACCTTCTTATTGATGCAGTTTCATTGATGCACTCTCATCAGATAAAATCTCCTACTGCTGCAATCTCAGATTAATACACTCTCACATTGATACACTCTCAGATAGGTGCACTCATAATGATACACCTTCTTATTGATGCAGTTTCATTGATGCACTCTCATCAGATAAACTCTCATGCTGCTGCACTCTCAGATTAATGAACTCTCAGATTGAGACACTCTCAGATTGAGACACTCTCAGATTGGTTCACTCTCAGATTGATGCACTTAAGTTGGTGCATTTTCAGATTGGTGTTCTCTCAGATTGGTGCACTCCCAGGTTGGTGCACTCTCAGACTGGTGCACTCTCAGTTTGGTGCAGTCTCAGATTTGTTCACTCTCAGATTGATACACTTAGGTTGGTGCATTTTCAGATTGGCGTTCTCTCAGATTTGTTCACTCTCAGATTTGTTCACTCTCAGATTGATGCACTCTCAGATTGGTGCACTCTCAGATTGGTGCACTCTCAGATTGATACACTCTCAGATTGATACACTCTCAGATTGATACACTCTCAGATTGATACACTCTCAGATTGATACACTCTCAGATTGATACACTCTCAGATTGATACTCTCTCAGATGGGTGCAGTGTTAGATAGACGCACTCGCAGATTGGTGCCCTTTCAGATTGGTGTATTCTCAGATTGGTGAACTCTCACTTAGATACATTATCAGGATCGTACACTCAGATTGTTGCATTTTCAGATTGATACACTCTCAGATTGATACACTCTCAGATTGGTGCACTCTCAGATTGGTGCACTCTCTGATTGGTGCACATTCAGGTTGGTGTACTCTCAGATAGGAACACTCTCAGTTTGGTGTACTCTCAGATTGGTGCACTTTCAGGTTGGTGTAGTCTCAGAATGGTGCAATTTCAGAGTGGTGCACTCTCAGATTGGTGCACTCTCAGATTGGTGCACCCTCAGTTTGGTGCACTCTCCCTGACTGGTGCCCTCTCAGATTGGTGCCCTCTCAGATTGGTGCACTTTCAGATTGATACATTCTCAGATTGGTGCACTCTCAGATTGGTGTACTCTCAGATTGGTGCACTCTCAGATTGGTGCACTTTCAGATTGGTACATTCTCAGATTGGTGGACTTTCACATTGGTACACTCTCAGATTGGTGCACTCTCAGATTGGTGCACTTTCAGATTGGTGCACTCTCAGATTAATACACTCACAGATTGACACACTCTCGGATTGGTGCACTTTCAGATTGTTGCACTCTCAGATTAATACACTCTCAGATTGACACAATGTTAGATTGGTGCACCCTCAGTTTGGTACACTCTCAGATTGGTGCACTCTCAGATTGGTGCACTTTCAGATTGGTGCACTCTCAGAGTAATACACTCTCAGATTGACAGTCTCAGATTGCTGCACTCTCAGATTGGTGTACATTCAGATTGGTACACTCTCAGATAGGTGCACTCATAATGATACACCTTCTTATTGATGCAGTTTCATTGATGCACTCTCATCAGATAAACTCTCATGCTGCTGCACTCTCAGATTAATGAACTCTCAGATTGAGACACTCTCAGATTGAGACACTCTCAGATTAATACACTCTCAGATTGACACACTCTCAGATTGGTGCACTCTCAGATTGGTGTACCCTCAGATTGGTGCACTTTCAGATTGGTTTGTTCTCAGATTGGTACACTTTTAGATTGGTACACTCACAGATTGGTGCACTTTCAGATTGGTAGACCTCAGATTGGTGCACTCTCAGATGGGTGTAGTCCCAGATTGGTGCAACTTCAGAGTTGTGTTCTCTCAGTTTGATACACTCTCAGGTTGGTGCACTCTCAGATTCATACACTTTCAGATTGGTGCATTCACAGATTAAGACACTCAGAATGGTGCACTTTCAGATTGATATTCTCTGAGATTGGTGCACTCTCAGATTGGTGTACTCTTAGATTGGTACACTCTCAGATTGGTACACTCTCAGATTGGTGTACTCTCAGATTGCATTACTCTCACATTGGTGCACTTTTAGATTGGTGTAAGCGCAGATATGTGCACACTCAGATTGGTGCACTTTCAGATTTATGCACTTTCAGATTGGTGCACTTTCAGATTGGCGTACTCTCAGATTGGTGCACTCTCAGATTGGCAGACTCTCAGATTGGTAGACTCGCAGATTGGTGCACTCTCCGATTGGTGCACGCTCAGATTGGTGCACTTTCAGATTGGTGCACTCTCAGACTGGTACAGTCGCAGATTGGTGCACTCTCAGATTGATACACTCTCTGATTCGTACAGTCTCAGGTTAGTGCACTCTCAGATTTGTGTACTCTCAGATTGATGCACTCTCAGATTGGTGCACTTTCAGATTGGTGCACTTTCAGATTGGTACACTCTCAGATTGGTGCACTCTCAGGTTGGTGCACTCTCAGATTGTTGCACTTTCAGATTGATACGCTCTCAGATTAGTGCACTCTCAGATTGATGCACTTTCAGAGTGGTGCACTTCAGATTGATACACTTATCAGATTGGTTCACTTTCAGATTGGTGAACATTCAGATTGGTGTTCTCTCAGATGCGTGTACTGTTAGATTGGTACACTCTCAGATTGGTGCACTTTCAGATTGGTACACTTGCCGATTGATGCACTCTCAGATTGGTGCACTCTCAGATTGGTACACTCGCAGATTGGTGTACTCTCAGTTTGGTGCACTTTCAGATTGGTGCACTCTCAGATAAGTACACTTGCAGATTGGTACAATCTCAGATTGGTGCAGTCTCAGAATGGTGCACTTTCAGATTGGTGCACTTTCAGATTGGTGTACTCTCAGATTGGTGCACTTTCAGATTGGTGCACTCTCAGACTGGTACACTCGCAGATTGGTGCACTCTCAGATAGATACACTCTCAGATTGGTGTACTTTCAGATTGGTGCACTCGCAGATAGGTATACTCGCAGATTGGTGCACTCTCAGACTGGTACAGTCGCAGATTGGTGCACTCTCAGATTGATACACTCTCTGATTCGTACAGTCTCAGGTTAGTGCACTCTCAGATTTGTGTACTCTCAGATTGATGCACTCTCAGATTGGTGCACTTTCAGATTGGTGCACTTTCAGATTGGTACACTCTCAGATTGGTGCACTCTCAGGTTGGTGCACTCTCAGATTGTTGCACTTTCAGATTGATACGCTCTCAGATTAGTGCACTCTCAGATTGATGCACTTTCAGAGTGGTGCACTTCAGATTGATACACTTATCAGATTGGTTCACTTTCAGATTGGAGCACTTTCAGATTGGTGAACATTCAGATTGGTGTTCTCTCAGATGCGTGTACTGTTAGATTGGTACACTCTCAGATTGGTGCACTTTCAGATTGGTACACTTGCCGATTGATGCACTCTCAGATTGGTGCACTCTCAGATTGGTACACTCGCAGATTGGTGTACTCTCAGTTTGGTGCACTTTCAGATTGGTGCACTCTCAGATAAGTACACTTGCAGATTGGTACAATCTCAGATTGGTGCAGTCTCAGAATGGTGCACTTTCAGATTGGTGCACTTTCAGATTGGTGTACTCTCAGATTGGTGCACTTTCAGATTGGTGCACTCTCAGACTGGTACACTCGCAGATTGGTGCACTCTCAGATAGATACACTCTCAGATTGGTGTACTTTCAGATTGGTGCACTCGCAGATAGGTATACTCGCAGATTGGTGCACTTTCAGATTGGTGCACTCTCAGATAAGTACACTTGCAGATTGGTACAATCTCAGGTTGGTGTACTCTCAGATTGGTGCACTGACAGATTGGTGCACTCTCAGACTGGTACACTCGCAGATTGGTACACTCTCAGATTGATGCACTCTCAGATTGGTGCACTCTCAGATAAATACACTTGCAGATTGGTGCAATCTTAGTTTGGTGCAGTCTCAGATTGGTGCGCTCATATTGATACACCTTCTTATTGATGCAGTTTCTTTGATGCACTCTCATCAGATATACTCTCATACTGGTGCACTCTCGGGTTAATAAACTCTCAGATTGATACACTCTCAGTTTGAGACACTCTCAGATTAATACACTCTGAGATTGGTGCATTTTCAGATTGGTGCATTCACAGATTGATACACTCACAGATTGATACACTCACAGATTGGTTCACTTCCAGATTTATACTCTCTCAGATTGGTGTACTCTCAGATTGATACTCTCAGATTGATACTCTCTCAGATTGTTGCACTTTCGGATTGGTGTTCTCCCAGATTGGTGCACTCTCAGATTGGTGCACTCTCAGGTTGGTGTACTCTCAGATTAGTGCACTCTCAGATTGGTGCACTCTCAGATTGGTACACTTTCAGTTGAGTGGACTCTCAGATTGTTGCAATCTTAGATTGGTATATTCTCAGATCTGTGCATTTTCAGATTGGTACACGCTCAGATTGTTGCACTTTCAGTTTGATACACTCCCAGATTGGTACACGCTCAGATTGGTGCACTCTCAGATTGGTGCACTCTCAGGTTGGTGCACTCTCAGATTGGTGCAATCTCGGATTGTTAAACTCTCAGATGGTTGCACTTTTAGATTGCTTTTCTCTCAGATTGGTGCATTCTCAGATTGTTGCAGTTTCAGATTGGTGCACTTTCAGATGGGTGCATTCTGAGATTGGTGCACTTTCAGATTGATACACTCTCAGATTGGTGCAGTGTCAGATTGGTGCACTCTCAGATTGGTGTACTTTCAGATTGGTGCACTCTCAGATAGGTAGACTCGCAGATTGGTGCAGTCTCAGAATGGTGCACTCTCAGATTGGTGTGTTCTCTGATTGTTGAAAATTCAGTTAGATATACTCTCAGGTTGGTACACTCTCAGATTGGTACATTCTAAGATTAATGCACTCTCAGTTTGGTGTACTCAAAGATTGATAAACTCTCAGATTGATAAACTCTCAAAGTCTTACACTCTCACATTGGTGCACTCTCAGATTGATACACTCTCAGGTTGGTGCACTCTCACATTGTTGCACTCTTGGATTGTTACACTCTTGTATTGGCACGCAATTATTGGCAAAATGTCAGGATGGTACCCTCTCAGATTGCTGCACCCTCAAATTGGTGAACCCTCAGATTGATTCACACTCAGATTGTTACACTCTTTGGTAAACTCACAGATTGGTAATCTGTCATTATTAGCACACTCTCACTGATACTCTCTC
The DNA here is from genome assembly GCF_052327205.1 of Somniosus microcephalus. Taxonomy (NCBI): domain Eukaryota; kingdom Metazoa; phylum Chordata; class Chondrichthyes; order Squaliformes; family Somniosidae; genus Somniosus; species Somniosus microcephalus. The sequence goes on from NC_141014.1 coordinate 22,770,530, forward strand.
CAGATTGGTTCACATGCATTGATGCAATAAGCTTGGTTCACGCTCACTGGCACACTCCCAGATTGGTTCACTCTTACTGGGGCACTCTAGATTGTTACACTGCCAGATTGGTGCACTGTCGGACTGACCCACTTTTGGATTGGTGCATTGGTACTCTTTCAGATTGGTTCACACTCAATGGTACTCTTCCCGATTGGTTCACTCTCATTGGTGCACACTCAGATTGTTTTATTGCCAGTATGGTGCACTCTCATTGGTGTAACTCGGATTTGTACACTCTCATTGGTACACTCGCAGATTGGTGCACTCTTATCAGTACATATTCAGATTGTAACACTCAGATTGACTCACTCTCAGATTGGTGCATTCTCAGATTAGTGCACTCTCATATTGGTGCACTCTCACATTGGTGCACAGCTGAATTGTTACACTCTCAGATTGTTACACTCTTCGATTGGTGCAGGCTCAGATTGGTGCACTCTCAGATTGGTGCATGCTCATATTGGTACACACTCAGATTGGTGCACGCTCACTGGGGCACCTTCTTATTGGCTCACTCTGATTTGTACGCTACCAGAATGGCTCATTCTTACATTGTTACACTCTCAGTGGTGTGGACCCACAGATTGTTACAAGTCAATTATTACACTCTCAGATAGCTACACTCAAATTGGCACTACAGCACTGCTACAGTTACAGATTGGTGCTCTCACAGCTAGATACATTCTCAGATTGATGCAATCTCAGATTGATAGACTCTCAGATTGATCGACTCCCAGATTGGTCCCCCTCTCAGATTGGTGCACTCTCAGCTTGGTGCACACTCAGATTGATAAACTGTAAGGTTATACATACTCAGATTAATACACTCAGATTGGTGCACTTTCGGATGAATACACTCTCAGATTGGTGCACTCTCAGATTAATACAGTCTCAGATTGGTGCACTGTCAGATTAATACACATCTCAGACTGGCGTAGTCTCAGATTGGTACACTCTCAGATTGGTGCACTTTCAGATTATTACACTCTCAGATTGATGCCCTCTCAGATTGATACATTCGCAGATTGGTGCACTCTCAGATTGGTGCACTCTCAGATTGGTGCACTCTCAGATTGGTGCACTCTCAGATTTTTTCACTCTCAATTTGGTGCCCGCTCACTGGGGCACTCTCCTATTCGCTCACTCTGATTCGTACACTATCAGAATAGCTCACTCTCACATTGTTACACTCTCAGATTTGTGCACCTGTCAGTTGTTTCACTGTAATTGTTACCATCGCAGATTGTTACACTCAGACTTGCACCCCATCACTACTACACTAACAGATTGGCGTGCTCCAATTTGTCCATAATATTTGGTCCACTAACAGATGGGTGCACTCTCTTGATGCACTCACAGATTGTTCCACTGCATTGATTGATGCACTGTAATATATGTGCACTGTCATTGGTTAACACATTGGCACGCTCTTAGAAAAATAAACAGCCAGATTTGTGCACTCTCATTGGTACAAAGTAAGATCATTGCACTCAGATTGGGTCAGTCTTAGATTGGTATACTCTTGAACTGGCGGCCTCTCAGATTGTTACACTACTGGTTGCTGTCCTCTCGTTGCTAAACTCACGGATTGTTACACTGCTAGTTAAGTGCACTCTCATTGGCACACTTTCTGGTTGACGCACTCTCAGATTGTTTCGCTCTATTTATTACACGCTCAGATTGATACACTTTCAGATTAGTGCACTCTTGTATTCTCGCACTCTTATTGGCACACTGATAGGCTGGTACCCTCAGATTTTTACACCTCAAATTGGTGGATCTCAGATTGATTCTCTCTCAGATTGTTACACACATTGGTAAACTCACAGATTGGCACGCTGTCATTATTAGCACACTCTCATTGGTACACTCTCCAGATTGGTTCACACTCATTTATTCACTCAGCTTGGTTCACTATCTTTGGCACACTCTCAGATTGGTTCACTTTTACTGCTGCACTCTCAGATTGTTACACTACCAGATTGGTGCATTCTCAGATTGATACATTCTCAGATTGTTACACTCTCAGATTGGTGCACTCTCGGATTGTTACACTCTCATATTGGTGCACACTTATTGGCACACTGTCAGGATGGCAACCTCTCAGATTGTTGCACCCTCAAATTGGTGAACCCTCAGATTGAGTCACACTCAGATTGTTACACGCATTGGTAAACTCACAGATTGGTACACTGTCATTATTAGCGCACGCACATTGATACTCTCTCCAGATTGGTTCACACGCATTGATGCAATCAGCTTGGTTCACGCTCATTGGCACACTCCCAGATTGGTTCACTCTTACTGGGGCACTCTAGATTGTTTCACTGCCAGATTGATGCACCGTCGGACTGACCCACTTTTGGATTGGTGCATTGGTACTCTTTTAGATTGGTTCACACTCAATGGTACTCTTCCCGATTGGTTCATGCTCATTGGTGCACACTCAGATTGTTTTATTGCCAGTATGGTGCACTCTCATTGGTGTAACTCAGATTTGTACACTCTCATTGGTACACTCGCTGTTTGGTGCACTCTTATCAGTACATATTCAGATTGTAACACTCAGATTGACTCACTTTCAGAATGGTGCATTCTCAGATTAGTGCACTCTCATATTGGTGCACTCTCACATTGATGCACAGTTGAATTGGTGCACAGTTGAATTGTTACACTCTCAGATTGTTACACTCTCAGATTAATGCACATTCAGATTATTACACTCTCAGATTGGTGCACTCTCAGATTGGTGCATGCTCACTGGGGCACTTTCTTATTGGCTCACTGTGATTTGTACGCTATCAGAATGGCTCATTCTTACATTGTTACACTCTCAGATTGTTACACTCAAATTGGAACTGCAGCACTGGTACAGTTACAGATTGGTGCTCTCACAGCTAGATACATTCTCAGATTGATGCAATCTCAGATTGATAGACTCTCAGATTGATCGACTCTCAGATTCGTCCCCCTCTCAGATTGGTGCACTCTCAGCTTGGTGCACACTCAGATTGATAAACTGTAAGGTTATACACACTCAGATTAATACACTCTTAGATTGGTGCAATCACATATTAATATACTCTCAGGTTGGTGCACTCAGATTAATACACTCTCAGATTGATACACTCTCATTGATACACTCTCAGATTGGTGCACTCACATATTAATACTCTCTGATTGGTGCACTCAATTATTAATACACTCTCAGATTGGTGCACTCTCAGATTGGTGCACTTTCAGATTCATGTACTCTTAGATTGGTACACTCTCAGATTGGTGCACTTTCAGATTGGTAGACTCTCAGATTGGTACACTCTCAGTTTGGTGCACCCTCAGATTGGTACACTCTCAAATTGGTGCACTCTCAGATTGGTACACTCTCAGTTTGGTGCACCCTCAGATTGGTACACTCTCAGATTGGTGCAGGCTCAGATTAATACACGCTCAGATTGAAACACTCTCAGATTGGTGCCCTCTCAGATTGCTGCACTTTCAGATTGGTGCACTCTCAGATTGGTGCACTCTCAGATTGGTACACTCTCAGATTGGTGCACTCTCAGATTGGTGCACACTCAGATTGGTGCACTTTCAGATTGGTGCACTCTCAGACTGGTTTGTTCTCAGACTGGTGCTCTCTCAGATTGGTGCACTTTCAGATTGGTGCATTTTCAGTTTGGTGCCATCTCATATTGGTGCCCTCTCAGATTGGTGCACTCTCAGATTGGTGCACTCTCAGATTGGTGCACCCTCAGATTGGTGCACTCTCAGATTGGTGCACTCTCAGATTGGTACACTCTCAGATTGGTGCACCCTCAGATTGGTGCAATCTCAGATTGGTGCACTCCCAGACTGATACACTCACACATTGGTGCCATCTCATATTGGTGCCCTCTCAGATTGGTGCACTCTCAGATTGGTGCACTTTCAGATTGGTAGACTCTCAGATTGGTGCACTTTCAGATTGGTGCAATCTTAGATTGGTACACTCGCAGATTGGTGCACTTTCAGATTGGTGCACCCTCAGATAAGTGCACTTGCAGATTGGTGCAATCTCAGATTGGTGTAGTCTCAGATTGGTGCTCTTTCAGAGTGGTGTTCTCTTAGTTTAATACAGTCTCAGGTTGGTGCCATCTCAGTTTGATACACCCTGAGTTTGGTGCTCTCTCAGATAGGTGCACTCATATTGATACACCTTCTTATTGATGCAGTTTCATTGTTGCACGCTCATCAGATAAACTCTAATACTGCTGCACTCTCAGATTAGTACACTCTGAGATTGACACTCTCAGATTGTTGCACTCTCAGATTGATGGACTTTCAGATTGGTACACTCTCAGATTGGTGCACTTTCAGATTGTTACACTCTCAGTTTGGTGCACTCTCAGATTGGTGCAATCTCAGATTGTTGCACTCTCAGATTGGTACATTCTCAGATTGGTACACTCTCAAATTGGAACACTCTCAGATTGGTGCACCCTCAGATTGGTGCACTCTCAGATTGATGCACTTTCAAATTTGGACACTCTCAGGTTGGTACCATCTCATATTGGTGCCCTCTCAGATTGGTGCAACCTTAGATTGGTACACACTCGGATTGGTGCACTTTCAGATTGGTAGACTCTCAGATTGGTCTTCTCTCAGATTGGTGCACTTTCAGAGTGGTGTTCTCTCAGTTTGATACACTCTCAGGTTGGTGCACTCTCAGTCTGATACACCCTGAGTTTGTTGCTGTCTCAGATAGGTGCACTCATATTGATAAACCTTCTTATTGATGCAGTTTCATTGATGCACTCTCATCAGATAAACTCTCATACTGCTGCACTCTCAGATTGATACATTCTCAGATTGAGACACTCTCAGATTGGTACACTTTCAGATTGACGCACTCTCAGATTGGTGCCCTCTCAGATTGATGCACTTTCAGATTGGTGCACTTTCAGATTGGTGCCCTCTTAGATTGATGCACTCTCAGATTGGTGCACTCTCAGATTGGTGCACTCTCAGCTTGGTGCACTCTCAGATTGATGCACTCTCAGATTGGTGCACTTTCAGATTGGTGCCCTCTCAGATTGATGCACTCTCAGATTGGTGCACTTTCAGATTGGTGTTCTCTCAGATTGGTGCACTCTCAGATTGGTGCACTTTCAGATTGGTGTACTCTCAGATTGGTGCACTTTCAGATTGGTGCAATCTTAGATTGGTACACTCGCAGATTGGTGCACTTTCAGATTGGTGCACCCTCAGATAAGTGCACTTGCAGATTGGTGCAATCTCAGATTGGTGTAGTCTCAGATTGGTGCTCTTTCAGAGTGGTGTTCTCTTAGTTTAATACAGTCTCAGGTTGGTGCCATCTCAGTTTGATAAACCCTGAGTTTGTTGCTCTCTCAGATAGGTGCACTCATATTGATACACCTTCTTATTGATGCAGTTTTATTGATGCTCTCTCATAAGTTAAACTCTCATACTGGTGCACTCTCAGATTAGTACACTCTCAGATTAATACACTCATTTGATACACTCTCAGATTGATGCACTCTCAGATTGATGCACTTTCAGATTGGTGCATTCAGAGATTGGTGCACTGTCAGATTGGTGCACTGTCAGATGGGTGCACTTTCAGATGGGTGCACTTTCAGATTGGTGCACTCTCAGATTGGTGCACTCTCAGATTGCTGCACTCTCAGATTGGTGCACTTTCAGATAGGTGCACTCTCAGACTGGTTTGTTCTCAGACTGGTGCACTTTCAGATTGGTGCATTTTCAGTTTGGTGTTCTCTCAGATTGTTGCACTCTCAGATTGGTGCACTCTCAGATTGGTACACTCTCAGATTGGTGCACCCTCAGATTGGTGCACTCCCAGACTGATACACTCACACATTGGTGCCATCTCATATTGGTGCCCTCTCAGATTGGTGCACTCTCAGATTGGTGCACTTTCAGATTGGTAGACTCTCAGATTGGTGCACTTTCAGATTGGTACAATCTTAAATTGGTACACTCGCAGATTGGTGCACTTTCAGATTGGTAGACACTCAGATTGTTGCACTCCCAGATTGGTGCACTCTCAGATAAGTGCACTTGCAGATTGGTGCAATCTCAGATTGGTGTAGTCTCAGATTGGTGCTCTTTCAGAGTGGTGTTCTCTTAGTTTAATACAGTCTCAGGTTGGTGCCATCTCAGTTTGATACACCCTGAGTTTGTTGCTCTCTCAGATAGGTGCACTCATATTGATACACCTTCTTATTGATGCAGTTTTATTGATGCTCTCTCATAAGTTAAACTCTCATACTGGTGCACTCTCAGATTAGTACACTCTCAGATTAATACACTCATTTGATACACTCTCAGATTGATACACTCTCAGAATGATGCACTCTCAGATTGATACACACTCAGATTGGTGCATTCTCAGATTGGTACACTCTCAGATTGATTTACTCTCACATTGGTGCAATCTCAGATTTGTGCACACTCAGATTGGTGCACTTTCAGTTTTATGCACTCTCAGTTTTATGCATTCTCAGATTGGGCACTCTCAGGTTGTTGCACTCTCAGATTGGTGCACTTTCAGATTGGTGCACTCTCAGTTTGGTGCACTCTCAGATTGTTGTACTCTCAGTCTGATACACCCTGAGTTTGTTGCTCTCTCAGATAGGTGCACTCATATTGATACACCTTCTTATTGATGCAGTTTCATTGATGCACTCTCATCAGATAAACTCTCATACTGCTGCACTCTCTGATTAATACACTCTCAGATTGATACACTCTCAGATTGAGACACTCTCAGATTGAGACACTCTCAGATTGACGCACTCTCAGATTGGTGCACTCTCAGATTGGTGCACTTTCAGATTGGTTTCTTCTCAGATTTGTACACTTTCAGATTGATACACTCTCAGATCGATGCACTCTCAGATCGGTGCACTTTCAGATTGGTGCACTCTCAGATTGGTACACTCAGATTGGTGAACTTTCAGATTGGTAGACCTCAGATTGTTGTACTCGCAGATTGGTGCACACTCAGATTGGTGTAGTGTCAGAATGGTGCACTCTCAGATTGGTGTTCTCTCAGTTTGATACACTCTCAGATTTGTTCACTCTCAGATTGGTTCACTCTCAGACTGCTACACTCGCAGATTGGTGCACTCTCAAATAAATACACTTGCAGATTGTTGCAATCTCAGTTTGGTGCAGTCTCAGATTGGTGCACTCCAACTGATACACCTTCTTATTGATGCAGTGTCATTGATGCACTCTCATCAGATAAACTCTCATACTGGTGCACTCTCGGGTTAATAAACTCTCAGATTGATACACTCTCAGTTTGAGACACTCTCAGATTAATACACTTTGAGATTGATGCATTTTCAGATTGGTGCATTCAAAGATTGATACACTCACAGATTGATGCACACAGATTGATACACTCTCAGATTGGTTCACTTTCAGATAGGTCCACTCAAATATTGGTGCACTTTCAGATTGGTACTCTCTCAGATTGGTGCCCTCTCAGATTGGTACACTCGCATATTGGTGCACTCTCAGAATGGTGCACTCTCAGATTGTTACACTCTCAGATTGTTGCACTTTTGGATTGATATTCTCTCAGATTGGTGCACTTTCAGATTGATACACTCACAGATTGGTGCAGTCTCAGATTGGTGTGTTCTCAGATTGGTGAAATCTCAGTTAGATATACTCTCAGGTTGGTACACTCTCAGGTTGGTGCACTCACAGATTGTTGTACTCTCAGATTCGTGCACTCTCAGATTGGTGCTCTTTCAGTTTCCTGCATTCTCAGATTGGTGCAATCTCAGATTGATGTACTCTCAGATTTGTGCACTTTCAGATTGGTGCACACTCAGTTTGATACATTCTCAGATTGGGGCACTCTCATGTTGGTGCACTCTCAGATTGGTGAACTCTCAGATTGGTGCACTTTTGGATTGGTGCACTCTCAGTGCACCAGTCTGAGAGTTTACCAATCTGAAAGTGCACCAATCTGAGAGTGTACAAATCTGAGAGTACAACAATCTGTAGGTGCAACAATGTGAGAGTGTAACAATCTGAGAGTGCACGAATCTGAGAGTGCACCAATCTGAGAGTGCACCAGTCTGAGAGTGTATCAATCTCTCAGATTGGTGCACTCTCAGATTCGTGCACTCTCAGATTGTTACACTCTCACATTGTTGCACCTACAGATTGTTGTACTCTCAGATTTGTACACTCTCAGATTGGTGCACTTTCAGATTGGTAAACTCTCAGATTGTTACAATCTCAGATTGGTGCACTCGCAGATTGGTGCACTCGCAGATAGGTGCACTCGCAGATTGGTGCACTCTCAGATTGGTGCACTCTCAGATTGGTGCACTCTCAGATTGGTGCGGTCTCAGGTTGGTGCACTCTCAGATTGGTGCACTCTCAGATTGGCACACTCTTAGATTGGTGCACTTACAGATTGGTGCACTCTCAGATTGGTGCACTCTCAGATTGGTGCACGCTCAGATTGGTGCACTCTCATATTGATGCACATTCCGATTGGTGCACTCTCAGATTGGTGCATCCTCAGGCTGGAGCACTTTCGGATAGGTGCCATCTCAGATTGGCACACTCTTAGATTGGTGCACTTACAGATTTGTGCACTGTCAGATTGATGCACTCTCAGCTTGGTGTACTCTCAGATTGGTACACTCTCAGTTTGGTGCTCTTTCAGATTGGTACACTCTCAGACTGGTGCACTCTCAGGTTGATGCACTTCCAGATTGGTGCACTCTCAGATTGGTGTAATCTCAGATTGGTGCACTGTCAGATTGGTGCACTGTCAGATTGCTGCACTCTCAGCTTGGTGTACTCTCAGATTGGTACACTCTCAGTTTGGTGCTCTTTCAGATTGGTACACTCTCAGACTGGTGCACTCTCAGGTTGATGCACTTCCAGATTGGTGCACTCTCAGATTGGTGTAATCTCAGATTGGTGCACTGTCAGATTGGTGCACTGTCAGATTGCTGCACTCTCAGATTGGTGGAGTCTCAGATTGGTGCACTTTCAGATAGTGTGCACTCTCAGATTTGGTGCAATCTCAGATTGGTTCACTGTCAGATTGGTACACTCGCATATTGGTGCACTCTCAGAATGGTGCACTCTCAGATTGTTGCACTCTCAGATTGGTGCACTTTCAGATTGATACACTCTCAGATTGGTGAACTTTCAGATTGGTGTGTTCTCAGATTGGTGAAATCTCAGTTAGATATACTCTCAGGTTGGTGCACTCTCAGGTTGGTGCACTCTCAGATTGGTGCACTTTCAGTTTCCTGCACTCTCAGATTGGGGCAATCGCAGATTGGTGTACTCTCGGATTGGTGCACATTCAGATAGGTGCACTCAAATATTGGTGCACTTTCAGATTGATGCACTTTCAGTTTGATGCACTTTCAGATTGATGCACTTTCAGTTTGATACACTCTCAGATTGGTACACTCTCAGATTGGTACACTCTCAGATTGGTGCACTCTCAGATTGGTGCACTCTCAGATTGGTGCTCTCTCTATTTGATACACTCACAGATTGGTGCACTCTGTTGGATACACTCACAGATTGGTGCACTCTCAGGTTGGTGTACTCTCAGATTGGTGCACTTTCAGATTGGTATACTCTCAGATTGGTAGACTCACAGATTGGTGCACTCTCAGATTGTTACACTCACAGATTGGTGCACTTTCAGATTGATACACTCTCAGATTGGTTCACTCTCAGATTGGTGCACTTTCAGCTTGGTGCACTCTCAGATTGGTGCACTTTCAGATTGGTGCAGTCTCAGATTGGTGCACTCTCACATTGGTGTAGTCTCAGATTGGTGCACTTTCAGATTGGTGCCCTCTCAGGTTAGTGCACTCTCAGATTGGTGAACTCTCTGATTGTTACACACTCACATTGTTGGACTTTCAGATTGGTGCACTCTCAGATTGGTACACCCTCAGATTGTTACACTCTCAGATTGGTGCACTCTCAGATTGGTGCATCCTCAGACTGGTATACTTTCAGATTGGTGTACTCTCAGATTGTTACACTCTCAGATTGGTGCACTCTCAGGTTGGTGCCCTCTCAGAATTGTGAACTTTCAGATTGGTACACTCTCAGAATTGGTACAATCTCAGATTTGTGCACTTTCAGATAGTGTGCACTCTCAGATTTGGTGCAATCTCAGATTGGTTCACGCACAGATTGGTGCAATCTCAGATTGGTGCACATTCAGATTGGTGAGAGTTATTCAAGAAGGGTAGTAGGGAAAAACCCTACTGATGGAGCTGCATAAAACACTGGTTAGGCCACAGCTGGAATACTGTGTGCAGTTCTGGTCGCCACACTACAGGAAGGATGTGATCGCGTTAGAGAGGGTGCAGAGGAGGTTCACCAGGATGTTACCAGGGCTGGAGCGCTTCAGCTATGAAGAGAGACTGGGCAGATTGGGTTTGTTTTCCTTGGAGCAAAGGAGGCTGAGGGGGGACATGATTGAGGTGTACAAAATTATGAGGGGCATAGATAGGATGGATGCTGAGGAGCTTTTTCCCTTAGTAGAGGGGTCAATAACTAGTGGGCATAGATTCAAGGTAAAGGGCGGGAGGTTTAGAGGGGATTTGAGAAAGAACTTTTTCACCCAAAGGGTGGTTGGAGTCTGGAACTCACTGCCTGAAAGGGTTGTGGAGGCAGAAACCCTCACAACATTTAAGAAGCATTTGGATGAGCACTTGAAATGCCATAGCATACAAGGCTATGGGCCAAATGCTGGAATATGGGATTAGATTAGACAGGGCTTGATGGCCGGCGCGGACACGATGGGCCAAAGGGCCTCTATCCATGCTGTATTACTCTATGACTCTATGACTCTATGGTGCACTCTCAGATTGGTGCACTTTCAGCTTGGTGAATCCTCAGGCTGGAGCACTTTCAGATTGGTGCACTCTCAGATTGGTACACTTTCAGATTGGTGCACTTTCAGATAGTGTGCACTCTCAGATTTGGTGCAATCTCGGATTGGTGAATTTTAAGATTGGTGCACACTCACATTAATACACTCTCAATTTGTGCACCTTCAGATTGGTGCACGCACAGATTGGTGCAATCTCAGATTGGTGCACTTTCAGATTGGTGCACACTCACATTAATACTCTCAGGTTTGTGCACTCTCAGATTGGTACACTCTCAGATTGGTGTACTCTCAGATTAGTGTGCTCTCAGATTGGTGCCCTCTCAGATTTATGAACTTTCAGATTGCTGCACTTTCAGATTGGTGCACTCTCAGATTGGTGCATTTTCAGATTGGAGTACTGTCAGATTGCTGCACTCTCAGATTGGAATACTCTCAGATTATTGCACTCTCAGATTGGTGCTCTCTCATATTGGTGCACTCTCAGGTTGTTGAACTCTCAGATTGGTTGTCTCTCAGAGTGGTGCATTCTCAGATTGGTTAATTCTTAGATTGGTATACTCTCAGATTGGTGCACTCTCAGATTGGTGTTCTTTCAGTTTGATACACTCTCAGATTGGTGTACTCTCAGATTGGTGCACTCTCAGATTGGCGTACTCTCAGATTGGTGCACTCGCATATTGATGCACTTTCAGATTGGTGCAGTCACAGATTCATACATTTGCAGATTGATACACTCTCAGATTGTTACTCTCTCAGATTGCTGCCCTCTCAGATTGATACACTCTCAGATTGGTGCACTTTCAAATTGGTGTACTGTCAGATTGGTGCACTCTCAGATTGGTGCACTCGCAGGTTGGTGCACTTGCAGGTTGGTGCGCTCGCAGATTGGTGCACATTCAGATTGATGCACTCTCAGATTGGTGCACGCTCAGATTAGTGCACTTTCAGATTGGTGCATCCTCAGGCCGGAGCACTTTCAGATTGGTGCACTCTCAGATTGGTACTGTCTCAGATTGGTGCACTCTCAGATTGGTGCAGTTTCAGATTTGTGCACACTCAGATTGGTGCACTTTCAGATTTGTGCACTCTCAGATTGATGCACTCTCAGCTTGGTGTACTCTCAGATTGCTGCACTTTCAAATTGGTGCACCCTCAGTTTGGTGCACGCTCAGGTTGTTGAACTCTCAGATTGGTTGTCTCTCAGAGTGGTGCACTTTCAGATTGGTTCATTCTTAGATTGGTATACTCTCAGATTGGTGCACTCTGAGATTGTTGCACTTTCAGTTTGGAGCAGTCACAGATTGATACACTTGCAGATTGATACACTCTCAGATTGTTGCACTCTCAGATTGATACCCTCTCAGATTGGTGCCCTCTCAGATTGATGCACTGTCAGACAGGTGCGCTTTCAGATTGGTGCACTCTCAGATTGGTGCACTCGCAGGTTGGTGCACTCGCAGGTTGGTGCACTCGCAGATTGGTGCACATTCAGATTGATGCACTCTCAGATTGGTGCACGCTCAGATTTGTGCACTTTCAGATTGGTGCATCCTCAGGCCGGAGCACTTTCAGATTGGTGCACTCTCAGATTGGTACTGTCTCAGATTGGTGCACTCTCAGATTGGTGCACTCTCAGATTGGTGCAGTTTCAGATTTGTGCACACTCAGATTGGTGCACTTTCAGATTTGTGCACTCTCAGATTGATGCACTCTCAGCTTGGTGTACTCTCAGATTGCTGCACTTTCAAATTGGTGCACCCTCAGTTTGGTGCACGCTCAGGTTGTTGAACTCTCAGATTGGTTGTCTCTCAGAGTGGTGCACTTTCAGATTGGTTCATTCTTAGATTGGTATACTCTGAGATTGGTGCACTCTGAGATTGTTGCACTTTCAGTTTGGAGCAGTCACAGATTGATACACTTGCAGATTGATACACTCTCAGATTGTTGCACTCTCAGATTTATACCCTCTCAGATTGGTACTCTCTCAGATTGGTGCACTCTCAGTTTGGTGCACTCTCACCTTGGTGCACTCTCACCTTGGTGCTTTCTCAGCTTGGTGCACTCTCACCTTGGTGCTCTCTCAGCTTGGTGCACTCTCACCTTGGTGCTCTCTCAGCTTGGTGCACTCTCACCTTGGTGCTCTCTCAGCTTGGTGCACTCGCAGCTTGGTACACTCTAAAATTGGTGCATTTTCAGGTTGATATACTCCCAGATTGGTGCACTTTCAAATTGGTGTACTGTCAGATTGGTGCACTCTCAGGTTGGTGTACTCTCAGACTGATACACTCTCATATTGGTGCACTCTCAGATTGGTGCACTTTCAGATTGGTGCACTTTCAGATTGGTGCACTCTCAGATTGGTACATTCTCAGATTGGTGCATTTTCAGATTGGTGCATCCTCAGGCTTGGAGCACTTTCAGATTGGTGCACTTTCATATTGGTGCACACAGGGATTGGAGCCTTCTCATTTTGGTGCACTATCAGATTGGGGCACTCTTTTATTGCTGCACTCTCAGATTGGTACTCTCTCAGATTGGTGCACTTTCAGATTGGTACACACTCAGATTGGTGCACTCTCAGATTGGTGCACTCTCAGATTGGTGCACACTCACATTAATACACTCTCAGGTTGGTGCACTCTCATTGGTAAATTTGCAGATTGTTACACTGCTAGTTTAGTGCACTCTCATTGGCACACTTTCCGATTGGTGCAATCTCACATTGTTTCACTCTATTTGTTACACGCTCAGATTGGTGCACTCTCAGATTGGTGTCCTCTCATATTGGTGCCCTCTCAGATTGGTGCACTCTCAGATTGGTGCACTCTCAGATTGGTGTGTTCTCAGATTGGTGCCTTCTCAGATTGGTGCACTCTCAGACTGGTGCAGCCGCAGATTGGTACACTCTCGGATTGGTTACACTCTCAGATTGGTGCACTTTCATATTGGTGCACTCAGGGATTGGAGCCTTCTCATATTGGTGCACTCTCAGATTGATACACTCTCAGATTGGTGCCCTCTCAGATTGGTGCCCTCTAAGATTTGTGAACTTTCAGATTGATACACTCTCAGATTGGTGCACTTTCAAATTGGTGTAGTCAAATTGGTGCACGCTCAGATTGGTGCACTCTCAGATTGATACACTTTCAGATTGTTTCACTCTATTTGTTACACGCTTAGATTGATGCACTCTCAGTTTTATATACTCTCAGTTTGTTGCTCTCTCAGGTTGTTGCCATCTCAGGTTGTTGAAGTCTCAGATTGGTGTACTCTCATAGTGGTACACTCTCAGGCCTAGAAATTCAGTATAGCCACTTTTGGGGGGTAAAGTCGGGCAGCCGCTAAAGTTTGCGCCCGGCGCAAAGTCGCGCCCCCTTCGCCGATATTCAGTCGCATCGCCCCAAGAGGTTGCTGCTGCGCTAAACAGGCGATGCACGACTATCTTTAGGCGCTATGCCGGCGGTGCTGAGCGATACCCCCGAGGCCGGGCGCAGCGCCGGTGCGGCGAGTTCTTGATTGACGGCAGACACTCTGGCGCCGGTCAGCTCTTAAAGGGGGAGGGTGGATTTGTTTGCCTGCCACGCCCTGCACACTGCAGCCCTCAACCTAGGCCTGACCACTTCAGCTTCACCTGCACAACGCCCAGGGCTATGGAGAAGGCCAGGGAGAGAGCGCAGCGCTTCAGCGACGGTGACCTGAGGCTGCTGGTTGGCGGAGTGGAGCGCAGGCGCCATGTTCTGTTCCCAGAAGGTGGCAAGAGGCCGCTGCCCAGCGCCTACCGGAAAGCCTGGAGGGAGGTCTCCAACAGGGTGTCTTCCAACAGCGTGGTTGCCAGGACTCCTGTGCAATGCCGGAAGAAGTTCAACGACCTCACTCGGGTTGTCAGGGTGAGTACCCTTTCCAGTGTCCTCCTCATCCTTGCATGTGCACCTCACTTTCTGGGCAAAGGGACCTGAAAGCCTTAATGGCCAGCCCTCATCCAGCAGCTATGGGACTGGCATGAAAATCACTTGCACATTCAACACTTTACACACTGTACAAGCTATTCGACCATGGGAGGCATTGCAGACAAGATCAGGGCTACACACTGTACAAGCTATTCGACCATGGGAGGCAGTGCAGACAAGATCAGGGCTTCACACTGTACTTAGAGGCCGTCCTTTCTCTTGCAGGCCAAGGTGGTGCACAACCGGCGCAACCGAACTGAGACCGGGGGAGGCCGTCCTGACCTCAAAGAGCTCTCCGACCTCGACCAGCGTGTGGAGCGCATTATGGCAGGCCGGCTGATTGGCCCCGTCGCCAGTGGAGATGCCGACCCTGTTCTGGGCACCAATGGTAAGGGCATCACCTTTTGGACCTCTCTCGTTCCACTTGCGCATGAGATCAGCATCCTTTGCCACTGTCCGACCAATGCGGTGAATGGCAGCACTCATGCCTCCCTCGCTGCCGCCCTGTCCTCAATCTAAAGCTACTCTTGTGCCTTCCTGCTTTCAGATGGTGAGGAGGCGGGCCCTCAAGCTGCCACTGTCAGCCCTTCGGAAGACGAGGAGGAGGAAGAGGAAGCCGGCCCATCAGTGCCACCCTCAGCCGCGCCAGCCCATGGCGATATAGGGGACACGTCTTCCCTGGAGGGGAGCCGGGGGGGAAGGGTCAGAGGAGAGTGAAGCTCCGGGGCCCAGCGGCCTGCAGCAATGCGGGAGGGGTGGGGAAGCTTGGCGGACTTCTCCCCAGAGGGTGAGTGCGGCCTCCAGTCCTGCGACGGTGAGCGCAGAGGAGGTGCGGCTCCTGGAGGAAATGGCTGTCCAGGCTGAGCGCAGGCACAATGAGCTCATGGCTGCAGTGGCAAGGATTGCTGACTCCATTGAGTCTTTGTCAAGGAGTGTGCAGCAATTTGGAGCAGCGCAGGCCAGGAGTCTGCAGGACTTCGCGGCAGCACAGGCGGCTTCGAGCCAAGTGCTCAGTCGTGCCGTCCATTCACTGGCTGTTGTCATGTGGACACAGACCAGGGCCACACGGGCACTAACTGCTGCCACCCTCGCTGGATCAGCCAGGCATCGCCACGGCACCCGCCGCGCAGCAGCAGCCCAGCAGTCTGTCCTTCAGCTGTTTACTGCACATGCTGCAGTGCTGGCCCGTGCGAGTGCCACTGTATCAGGCGACCAGCGAGCACCTGCGATCTGCCAGGTTGGCACCATTCCTGCAGCCGACACTGCCACTCCGCCATTGCAGCTGCCACGAGCCGCTGGACAGACTGCTGCCACCCAGCCAGAGTTGGAGCAGTCAGCAGCCGGCCACTCCAAGGCCAGAGCTGGTGCAGGCCGACCCCCAAGGGCATCTGCCGTCACGCCATCTGCCCCTCAGCAGCCTTCCCCCAGCCTTGTTGCAGACACTGGGCTCCCATTGAGGAGGAGCTGCAGGGCGGGCAGGGGCCAGGCAAGGATGCGAAAGGCATCGCCCTTGCAGGGCAAAAAGTAGAAGGTATGCTCAAATGCCTGTTGTGTTTTTGTAAGGCCGAGACTGGTGTCTTTCTTTCTTTTTGTAAGGCCGAGACTGGTGCAGTTGTGTTTTTGTAAGGCCGAGACTGGTGTCTTTCTTTCTTTTTGTAAGGCCGAGACTGGTAGTTTTGTGTTTTTGGAGGGGGCTTCTCCACATGAGGATGTAATGTTTCAATAGCAGAGGTTTTCAATAAATTATTGTTGTTAAATTGCACTGTGCATGGTTTTTTGGTTAAGTCCTGGTTGCCCTGCTCGGCTGAGGGCTTGTGGAGTGGCTACATTCATCTGCTGACATTGGCACAAGCCATTCCCTGAGAGGGGGCCTAGAACTGACGTTCAATAAGCCGGCGACGGGCGGCCCTTGCACTTTCTGCCTCCCTCCTGTGCTGGTCCTCCTCCTCCTCCTCCTCCTCCTCCTCAGGTGGTCCTCCAATCTCTGGTGGCAGTGGCTGAGTCCTGCGGGTAGCCAGGTTGTGCAGCATGCAGCAAACGACCACGAAATGGGAGACTCGCTCCGGCGAATATTGTAGGGCTCCACCGGAACGATCCAGACAGCAGAACCGTTGCTTCAGGATGCCGATTGTTTGTTCGATGGTGTTCCTGGTCGCTTGATGGCTCTCGTTGTATGCCTCTTCAGCAGGGGTGCTGGGCACACAGAGCGGGGTCATCAGCCAGGTACACAAAGGATAGCCTTTGTCCCCGATAAGCCATCCTCGTGGGTGAGGCTGGGCCTGGAACATGTCTGCCACAGAAGTCTGTCGCAGGATGAAGGCATCGTGGCTGCTGCCTGGAAAGCGGGCATTGACAGCTAGGATGAGCTGCCTGTGGTCACACACCAGCTGGACGTTCAGCGAATGGTAGCCCTTCCGGTTGCGGTAATCCTCTGCATTCTCCAGAGGTGCCCGCAAAGCCACATGCGTGCAGTCAATTGCGCCCTGCACCATGGGGAAGCCCGCGAATGCTGCAAAGCCCATTGCACACTGTTGCTGCTTGGCAAGGGCCATGGAGAAGGAGATGAACTGACGTCTCCTTTTGAAAAGGGCATTGGTGACCTGGCGGATGCAGCAATGCACGGCGAACTGGGAGATGTTGGCAATGTCCCCAGCAGCGGATTGGAAGGAGCCGGTGGCATAGAAGTTGAGAGCCACCGTCACCTTCACTGCCACCGACAGAGACGTCCTGCACCTCAGCTGTGGCTGCAGATCACCGCCGTGGCTGCAGATCACCGCCAAGCAGGTGGCAGATCTCTGTGACCACCTCCCTTCGGAATCGCAGCTTCCGAACACACTGCTCTTCAGACATGTTGAGATAGGAGAACTGCTGGCGGTATACCCTGGGTGGGTAAGGCCTCCTTTGCCGACGCCTGTTGCCCCCTCTCCGTCTAGCCAGGGCTGCCACTCTCTCACGGCGTCTGTGAGCCCTTTGGATGTAATTGAGAAAGCCAGCGTTGACACCCATTGCAGCCCCCATAATATGCTGGCAAACAATGAGATGTCAATGAAGGCAAAGACAAGTGGATAGCTGTGGCCTGAAGCCACAAGTACCGGTCCGAGTGATGAGCCAAAGCAGAAAGCTCTCTACCTTGGTCTCTCTGCAAAGATCCGTCTCTCAAGAAGGAGTGCTGCGAAATGGCAGCCTTTTATAGTGCAGGAGGAGTGCCCTTTAATTTGCGCCCCCCGCATCGACTGAGCACCGTTCCACTGTAAGAGTCGCTAGGGGCGCCAAGCGCACAATGGGGCGAAGCGACTGAATTTCCGGTTTGGGGCGCACAAAGGGCGTTGCACGAGGAAATGACGTCAGGATCTGCGCGCGCAGCTGAGCGCGCGCAAAGACTTTGCGCCGCCGCTAAATCTTGAGTGAAGTTGGGGCGAGGCGCAGATCGCGCTGCGCCCGGCCGCTAGCCGCCTAGCGCCCGACATCTACTCCTCCTAAGGTGCTACCGGCTGGCGCAACCAACTGAATTTCTAGGCCTCAGATTGTTGCCCTCTCAGATTTGTGAACTTTCAGGTTGATACACTCTCAGAATTGGTACAGTCTCAGATTGGTGCACTTTCAGATTGGTGCACTCTCAGATTTGGTGCAATCTCAGATTGGTGCACTTTCAGATTGGTGCACACTCACATTAATACACTCTCAGATTTGTGCACTTTCAGATTGGTGCACTCTCAGATGGGTACACTCTCAGATGGGTGCACTCTCAGATGGGTGCACTCTCAGATGGGTGCACTCTCAGATGGGTGCACTCTCAGATGGGTGCACTCTCAGATGGGTGCACTCTCAGATTGATGCACTCTCAGGTCGATGCACTCTCAGGTCTGTGTACTCTCAGATTGGTGCACTCTCAGATTGGGGCATGTTATGAATCTTGTGATCCATGAAGAAAGACTCATGAAATAACACTGGACGGCCAGCTGGTGGCGCCGTCCAAGTAGTATAAATACTCGGGCGTGGGCCCAGCTTGCCCAGGACATTTTGTAAACAGGAACTAGTGAAAGGTAACTAGACCTCCATGTTTTGAAACAAGTTGATTAAAGCCTTGCTTTATACTCGAACCAAGTGCATAGTGAGTTTTATTATGTCAATTTAATCAACTTGATATCGACTCCACGCTCTGAGTGATTTCGGGAACAGGCAGCTACGACTTCAACTGCAGAAGGGAACTCTGGCGTAGTAATCAATCCATCATGGACAAACTACTCAGACCCGCCCGTCTTGACCTGGACCCGAATTCACCTACAACTGCTAAGGTATGGAAACACTGGTATCATACCTTCAGCAACTTCCTCAGGCTGTGTGATGAAAATGTTCCTGATAAATTAGAGATACTTGCCAATTATGTATCTCCTCATGTGTTTGACTATATCGAAGACTGTGTAGACTATGACTCCACTATCCTACTATTACAGCGACTATATGTTAAGGCCCCAAACGAAATTTTTGCTCGGCATCTATTGGCCACAACTCGAAAACAACCCGGGAAATCACTTGACGAATTCCTTCAAAAGCTTCGCAGGCTCAGCAAGGATTGTAACCTTAACGCTGTCACAACTGAGCAGTACCAGAAGGAGCTAATTTGTGATTCCTTTATTAATGGAATTATGTCTCCCTTCATACACCAGCATCTGTTGGAGAATAAACCCTCAAGTTACAGGCTGCCTATGACCAGGCATGTTCCCTGGACTTAGCAAAGAGGAATGCAGATACCTATCTTTTACTTTATGCATGGGCTGCTGCTATCACTTTTAATGACTCCTTCGATAGGTCTCGGGCAGAAGCCCTCACTGATGATGACTCTAACCGAGCGGATGACAACCCTACCCTAGAAGCCTTCACTGATGACGACCCTGTCCTAGCGGCATCTTGGCAATCTGGAAGGAAGTGTTTCTTCTGTGGAGGTGTTTTCCATTATAGGAAACTTTGTCCTGCTCGTAATGCAACCTGCAATCATTGCAGCATGAAAGGTCACTTTTCTAAGGTATGCCAGTCAAGAGCCTATGTTAGTAAGAAAGGCCCCTTTTCTAAGGTATACTGGTCGAGAGCACCTGTTAATTTTGCAGCTACTATCTATAAAACTGCTCCTCCCCCAAGAACCACTACTAAGGTTACAGCTGTCAAGGGTAAAACTGCCCCTCCTGCCATCACAGCTGTTTTTCCCCAAAGTCCGTCCCATGCAGCCACGAAGGTTTCGGTAAATGGACACATTCTGAGTGCACTAATCGACTCATGCAGCTCTGACAGCTTCATTAGTGAGTGGGCTGTCAGTAAGTTAAAGTTGCATATTTAATCCTCGGACAGGGAAATTGCAATGGCTCTGACGACACTGACCACCAACTCTTCCGGCTTTTGTCTTGTCGACCTTATTCTCAATGGCCGCACTTATTTCTCCACCCGGCTCGGGGTGCTCAAAAACCTATGCAGTGATGTGCTCCTGGGACAGGATTTCCAGAAACAACACAAAAGACTCACTTTCGAGTTTGGAGGGTCAAAGCCAGAGCTTACTATTTCCAAAGTACCATTTTGTGCGCTTTCGGCGGCTTCGCTCGACGAGCCCTCCTTGTTTGCCAATCTTTCCTCCCGATGTAAGCCCATAGTCACTAAATCCCGACGTTTCAGCCAAGATGATCGATCCTTTATCGAGGCAGAAATCTCTCGCCTTCTAGCTGACGGTATCATTGAGCCATGTTCATCTTCCTGGCGGGCTCAAGTCGTCGTTGTTAAAAATCCTCTGAAGCAACACAAGAAACGTCTTTACATTGATTACTCGCAAACTATTAACCAGTATACCGACCTGGATGTCTACCCACTACCACGCATCGATGACATGGTCAATAACCTTGCCAACTACAAGGTATTTTCAACTTTTGATTTAAAGAGCACATACCATCAAGTACCGTTAAAGGACTCTGACAAAAAGTATACGGCCTTTGAGGCCAATGGTCGGCTTTACCAGTTTTGTCACCTTCCATTTGGGGTCACCAATGGGGTGGCCGTCTTTCAACGGGCAATGGATAGCCTAGTCAAACAGGAGAACTTAACGGACACTTTTCCATATCTAGATAATATTGTAGGAACGGCTAGATTCCTAACTAAAGGACTGAGATCGAGTCAGTCTATTAAACAAACGATGTTTAATACTAATAAGCAGAGTTTAACACTAAAACAATGGAAAGCTGGATAACAGGTCTGTACTGGTTGCTAGCTCCACGAGGACTGACTAGAGCCCCTCCCTGGTCGGACGTCATGACGTCATCACATTTTCCTGCCGCTGGAGGATCACGTGATCAACATGATGACGTCATCGCGTTGGGTCTCAGTCTTAAAGGGACCGCGCTATGTACATGCGATAATATGAACAGAGATACAGATTCATTCTGTAGTTAACAATTAGTTAAAGATAATTATGTACATAAGATCAGAGTCCCCTTGGTGGCTCTGCCACATGCGCCCCCCCCAGAATTGTCTTTAACAGTAAAAGTCAATCGACTAGGAGATCTGACAAGCCTGTCAGAGCGACTCCTGTATTCTCGAAGTGAACGTTGTTGAACAGCGGGCGGGCTGGCGGATGGGAGCCTTCCGACTGGTGCGGGTGCAGCTGGAGGGCGGCCACAGCGTGCCGGCTGTGCAGCCTCTACTGGCCGGTCAATGTCCAGATGCGCCAGTTTGAGACGATCAATGGAGATGTGGTCTAGTTTACCACCGATGTCAACCGAGAAACTCTTGTCGCCGGGCTCTATTATGCGGCAAGGTCCTGTGTAGGGAGCCTTGAGCGGATCCCTATGGGCATCATGTCGAATGAATACGAATTCAGCATTTTTTAGCTCCGCTGGAATGTGCGAAGATGGCAGGCCGTGATGCGAAGTCGGAATGGGCATGAAAGCCTTGGCCATTTCCCGGTGGTTGCTGAGTTGGTCGGCCACAGACCATGGCGCGGTGGGAAGCGGCAGGAAATCTCCCGGTATGCGGAGCGGCTGACCGTACACGAGCTCTGCGGCAGACGATTGCAGGTCCTCTTTGGGTGCCGTGCGCAGCCCCAACATGACCCATGGAAGCTTATCCACCCAGCCGGTGCCTTGGAGGCTGGCTCTCAGCGATGCCTTTAACGATCGGTGGAAACGTTCACACAAACCGTTTGCCTGTGGATGATAGGCCGTAGTGCGACGGAGTTTGGTGCCAAGACCCTGGGCCACAGCGTTCCAGAGCTCGGACGAGAATTGTGGACCGCGGTCTGAAGAAATATCCGCCGGAACGCCGAAACGTGCGACCCACGAGGAGAGGAACGCTCTGGCTACATCAGCAGACGTAGTAGACGCCAAAGGTACTGCCTCGGACCATCTGGTAGTACGATCGACCATGGTTAGAATGTGTGTGAAACCCTGGGACGGTGGCAGCGGTCCGACGAGATCCACGTTGACGTGTTCGAATCGCCGTTCTGGTACAGCGAACGTGGCCAATGGGGCCCTGACGTGGCGCTGCACCATAGACTTCTGACAGACGACGCAGGTGTTAGTCCAGTCGCGGATATCCTTACGCATTCCTCTCCAGACGAACTTAGCCGACAGTAATTTTTGGGATGCTTTCACACCCGGGTGCGAAAGCCCACGGATGGCATCGAAGACTTGGCGGCGCCAGGCAGCTGGAATGATCGGGCGAGGGTCCCCCATGGAGACATCGCAGAGCAACGAAGTGCCTGCTGTGTGGAATTGCACATCGGCCGGTTGGAGGCTAGAGGTGTCGGCGCGATACGACTGCGTTTCAGGGTCCGATGCTTCGTTGGTGGCCATGAGGGTATAATCGATGCCCAACTGGACTGCCCGTACGGGCACGCGAGAGAGGCAATCGGCTACCAAATTGTCCTTGCCAGCTACGTGCTGGATGTCTGTCGTGAATTCCGAAATGTAAGTTAGCTGTCTCTGCTGTCAGGCCAACCACGGTTCGGCGGTCTTGGCCATTGCAAAAGTCAGTGGTTTGTGATCTACAAACGCGGTGAAGGGACATCCCTCCAACAAGAAACGAAAATGGCGAATGGCCAGGAACAGTGCCAGCAACTCACGGTCGAAAGTACTATATTTGCGTTCGTTGCGCCGGAGTTGGCGGCTAAAGAATGCCAGTGGCTGCCATGACCCGTTGACCCACTGTGCTTGCACGGCGCCCATGGCATAGTCGGAAGTGTCTGTGGTGAGGGCGATGGTGGCTCCTGGCAGAGGGTGCGCCAACATAGTTGCATTGGCTAGAGCGGTTTTTGTGTTGTCGAAAGCGTTGTCCATTGCCGCCATCCAGGTTATTGCATCCTTTCCCATCTTGCCTTTGAGGGCCTCGTAGAGGGGCTGCATGAGTTGTGCTGCCATCGGCACAAATTGGTGATAGAAGTTCACCATGCCCAGGAATTCTTGGAGGGCTTTGGTGGACTGTGGCTTCGGGAATGCCGAAATTGCTTCGACCTTTGACTGCAGCGGGATTGCACCCTCCTGGGTAATGCGGTGGCCCAAGAAGTCAATCTGATGTAGGCCGAACTGGCATTTGGCCGGGTTGATTATAAGACCATGCTGGCTGAGGCGCCGAAAAAGGGTGCAGAGATGGTCGACGTGCTCCGCTTTGGTGGAGCTGGCTATCAGGATATCGTCCAGATAGACAAATAAAAACTGAAGATCCCGCAAGATCGAGTCTATGAGTCGTTGAAAGGCCTGTGCGGCGTTCTTGAGCCCAAAAGTCATTCTGAGGAACTCGAACAGTCCAAAAGGAGTATTAACCGCAGTTTTTTGGATGTCCTGCTGGTGTACGGGGACCTGATGGTAGCCCCGGATGAGGTCGACCTTGGAGAAGATCGAGTTTCCCGCCAAATGGGCGGAAAAGTCTTGACTGTGCGGGATCGGGTACCGATCGGGCGTCGTTGCATCATTCAGTCGACGGTAGTCCCCACATGGCCGCCATCCGCCGCTGGGCTTTGGAACGATATGTAGGGGTGAGGACCAGGGACTATTCGACCGGCGAATAATCCCCAGCCGCTCCATCGTGGCAAACTTGGCCTTCGCTGCCGCGAGCTTACCGGGTTCCAGTCGCCGAGCTCGTGCATACACTGGGGAGCTGGTTGTAGTAATGTGGTGTTGGACACCATGCTTAGCTGCCGAGGTGGAGAAAGTGGGCTTGGTCAGCTCCGGGAATTCACTTAGTAGGCGGGTGAATTCGTCCGGCGAGGGTAACGCGCAGGAGACAGTATGGGCCGGTGCGGAACTGCGGAAGCACGGAATGGAATGGAAGGTAGCCACATTGACCAGTCGATGGTTTCGGACATCTACCAAGAGGCTGTTGGCGCATAAGAAATCCGCGCCGAGGATGGCTTGTGAAACTTTGGCAGTGATAAATTCCCACAGAAACCGTTGTCCGCCGAAGCACACCCGGACCTGCCGTTTGCCAAAGGTACGAATGGCCCCGCCATTAGCTGCCTCGAGGGCGGGACCGTGCCTCCCAGGCTGGATGTCAAGTGCTGAGGCGGGAAGGATGCTGCACTGCGCCCCGGTGTTGCATAAAAAGCGCCGGCCCGAAAGGGAATCGGTAATGTAGAGGAGCTTCCCGGAATTCCCAATCGCCATCGCGGCCGCGGCCCGTACCTTAAACTCGATCCTCCTTTGCTGGGGCTGCTGCCAGGGTTGCTGTTTGTTTTTTTTAGGCGCGAAACTGCAAGGAGGGTGGCAGCTTCTGGCTTTCGCGCCGAAATGGGTGTGGTAAAAACACAAGCCGGGGGATGGAGGCGTCGGGGCGGAGTCCGCAGAGGAGGGTTGTCTCGTGGCGGAGCAGTATTGCTGCGTGACTGCATAAACCGTGTCTGCTTCTGCAGTCAGTGCTGCGCAATCCGCGGTGTCCGATCTAGCGAGAGTGGCTTGAACCTGTTCGGGGAGTTGACTCAGGAATAACTCCCGAAAAAGGAAGCATTGGGGTTAGGAGCCCAGGAGCATGAGCATCTGGCTCATTAACTCAGATGGCTTGGAATTGCCCAGGCCGGGCATAGCGAGCAGCCGGCGGGCCCGCTCTGCCTTCGTGAGTCCGAAGACCTGTATTAACCGCGCTTTAAGTGCATCATACTTGCTGGCCTCTGGGGGGTTTTCGAGCAGGCTGATGATCTGTGCGGCCGTGGAGCTGTCGAGTGCGGAGACCACGTGGAGGTAGCGGGTCTGATCCGTGGCGATGTTACTGAGTTCGAATTGTGCTTCTGCTTGGATGAACCAGGAGGCAGCATGTTGTTCCCAAAACTGTGGGAGCTTCAAAGCCACGGCGTGTGCTTCCATGTTTCATTACGCTTCTTTCGCGAAAATTGTCCACGAAAATTCGGGGTCACCACTGTGGGAATGGCTAGATTCCTAACTAAAGGACTGAGATCGAGTCAGTCTATTAAACAAACGATGTTTAATACGAATAAACAGAGTTTAACACTAAAACAATGGAAAGCTGGATAACAGGTCTGTACTGGTTGCTAGCTCCACGAGGGCTGACTAGAGCCCGTCCCTGGTCGGACGTCATGACGTCATCACATTTTCCCGCCGCTGGAGGATCACGTGATCAACGTGATGACATCATCGCGTTGGGTCTCAGTCTTAAAGGGACCGTGCTATGTACATGCGATAATATGAACAGAGATACAGATTCATTCTGTAGCTAACAATTAGTTAAAGATAATTATGTACATAAGATCAGAGTCCCCTTGGTGGCTTTGCCACAATATCACCATTGCTGGTCATGACCAAAAGGAGCATGATGCCAACCTCCAGAAATTTTTTGACGTTCTCCGTCGTCGCAACTTAACCTTAAATTAGTCCAAATCTGTGAAATCAGTACTCAGTCAACATCCTTAGCTACTGGGCGGGCAACGGTGTCATCAAACCGGACCCGGAGCCACTTTGTCCACTTCAGGAGCTGCTTCCCCCTACGAATCTCGGCTCTCTTCGTCGGGCACTCGGCATGTTCGCCTATTATGCGAAGTGGATACCCCACTTCTCCGACAAGATCCAACCCCTGCTTCACGCAAAGTCATTTCCGTTGGAGGTAACGGCTATTTCAGCTTTCAACCTCCTCAAGCGACAACTGGAAAAAGCCACGCTTCGCTCCATTGATGAAAATCTCCCTTTCGTGGTCGAGTGCGATGCATCAGAGATGGCGATCTCGGTTACCTTGAATCAAGAACTTTGCAGGGTAGCGAGCTCCATTATCCTCCTGTCGAGAAGGAGGCTACGGCCATCATCGAAGCTGTACGTCAATGGAGTCATTTTCTCGCTCATCGCCATTTCACACTTATAACCGATCAGCGCTCCGTGGCCTTTATGCTGGATAACCGGAAACGCACTAAGATCAAGAATAACAAAAGACAACTCTGGAGGATGGAATTGGCTGCCTTTGGATACACCATACATTATCGACCCGGCAAAGAGAATGTGGCCCTGGATACCCTCACACGGGCATTCTGCTCTTCTATGTCAACTTCGACTCTTGCGGATCTTCACACTGACTTATGCCATCATGGCGTTACCTGTATGTTGCACTTTGTGCGATCTAAAAATCTCCCATTTTCTACAGAAGATGTGAAAAGAACATGCTCCTCCTGTAGAATTTGTGCGGAATTAAAACCGCAATTCTTCCGTCCATCGGATGGCTCGCTCATACACGCTATGCAGCCTATGCAGCGACTCAGCATTGACTTTAAAGGGCCATTGCCTTCCTCAACGTGAAACACCTACTTACTTACTACGGTGGACGAATATTCACGCTTTCCCTTTGCTTTCCCCTGTCCCAATATGCTTACTTCCACAGTGATCAAATGCCTCGATCAAGTCTTTTCCCTTTGCGGTACGGCCAATTTCATCCACTCTGATCGGGGTCCCTCCTTCATGTCAAGCGAACTCAAAAGATATCTTTCCCAACGGGGAATCGCCACAAGTAAAACGACACCATATCATCCCATCGGTAACGGACAGGTTGAGAGATACAATGCTATCATTTGGAACGCTATTCGTCTTGCATTGAGGTCACACAACCTACCAGACCAGCAGTGGGAAACTGTGCTTCCTGACGTGTTGCATTCCATCAGGTCTCTTCTTTCTACGTCCACCAATGTCATGCCTCACGAGCGATTCTCCAGGTTCCAGCGTCGCTCCACTCATGGGACGTCCCTACCATCATGGTTGGCAGCTCCCGGCCCCGTGCTGCTCCGAAGATTCATCCGATCTTCCAAAAACGATCCCCTCGTTGACGAGGTGGAGCTAACGGACGTTAATCCCACTTGCGTGCACGTGTGGTACCCTGATGGCCGGGAGTCCACTGTTTCACTCAGAGATCTGGCTCCCTGTCCAACCAGTCCCACGGACCCAAATGATAGAGGGTCCCACGGTAATGATGCCGGCACTCTGCACTCCTTTGAAGATGACGCCCTACCTGGGACATCAAGAGATCTGCCGGCTACTCCACCGGGTCAACTCAGGGAGCCAAGCGTTCCCCATGGGATGGCCACCCGAAGCCAGGACGCCAGTCAATCCCCGACTACCAAACAAAATGAAGCCAGCTCTGCGCTTGTGGGGACCCGCACCCGGAGTCACGATCTCTCCAGTCTCCCTCAGGTCGATCAAGGTGACACGGGCCCTGTCGACCTACCAGTACGGATCAAGCGACCCAGACACGGTCCGGGGAGACGTGCCTTCCAGCCACAAGTGAAGAGCTAAAAGACTGCGGCTATTTGTCATCCGGCTAATCCATTAAAAGGAAGTCATCGGACTTCCAAATCTTTAGGGAGGAAGAATGTTATGAATCTTATGATCTATGAAGAAAGACTCATGAAATAACACTGGGCGGCCAGCTGGTGGCGCCGTCCAAGGAGTATGAATACTCGGGCATGGGCCCAGCTTTCCCAGGACATTTTGTAAACAGGAACTAGTGAAAGATAACTAGACCTCCATGTTTTGAAACAAGTTGATTAAACCTTGCTTTATACTCGAACCAAGTGCGTAGTGACTTTTATAACATCAGTCCACACTCACATTAATACACTCTCACGTTGGTGCACTCTCATTGGTAAATTCGCAGGTTGTTACACTGCTAGTTTAGTGCACTCTCATTGGCACACTTTCTGATTGGTGCAATCTCACATTGTTTCATCCTATTTGTTACACGCTCAGATTGGTGCATTCTCAGATTGGTGCATTCTCAGATTGGTGCACTCTCAGGTTGGTGCATTCTCAGGTTGGTGCATTCTCAGTGATTGGAGCCTTCTCATATTGGTGCACTCTCAGATTGGGGCATTCTTTTATTTGTGCACTCTCAGATTGGAACGCTCCCAGATTGATGCACTTTCAGATTGATACACTCTCAGATTGATACACTCTCAGATGGGTGCACTTTCAGATTTGTGCATTCTCAAGACTGATGCACTCTCAGTTTGGTGTACTCTCAGATTGGTGCACTTTCAGTTTGGTGTACTCTCAGATGGTGTACTCTCAGATTGGTGCACTTTCAGATTGGGGCACTCTCAGATTGGTGCACTCTCAGATTGGTGCACTCTCAGTTTGATGCAGTTTCAGATTGGCACACACTGATTAGCGAACTCTCAGGTTGGTGCACTCTCAGATTGATATTCTCAGATTGTTGCAATCTCAGATTGTTTCATTCTCAGATTGATACACTCGATACACACTCAGATTGTTGCAATCTCAGACTGATGCACTCTCAGATTGGTGCACTCTCAGATTGGTGCACTCTCAGATTGGTGCACACTCAGACTGGTGCACTCTCAGACTGGTGTACTCTCAGATTGGTGTAGTCTCAGATTGGTGCACTTTCAGATTGGTGCACTCTCAGATTGGTGCACTTTCAGATTGGTGCAATCGTAGATTGGTGCAATCTCAGATTGGTGCACACTCACATTAATACACTCTCAGGTTTGTACACTTACAGATTGGTGCACTCTCAGATTGGTGCATTTTCAGATCGATGCACTCTCAGAATGGTGCACTTTCAAATTGGTGTACTGTCAGATTGGTGCACGCTCAGATTGGTGCACTCTCGGATTGGTGTACTCTCATATTGGTGTACTGTCAAATTGGTGCACTGAGATTGGTGCACTATCAGATTGGTGCAATCTCAGATTGATGCAATCTCAGAATTGGTACACTCTCAGATTGGTGCACTCTCAGGATGGTGCACTCTCAGATTGATACACTCTCGTATTGTGCACTCTCAGATTGTTTCACTCTATTTCTTACACGGTTAGATTGGTGCAATCTCAGTTTGATACACTCACAGTTTGTTGCTCTCTCAGGTTGTTGTCATCTCAGGTTGTTGAACTCTCAGATTGGTGCAGTCTCAGATTGGTGCACTTTGATGCGTGCACTCTCTGATTGGTGCACTCTCTGATTGGTGCACTCACAGATTGGTGCACTCACAGATTGGTGCACTCACAGATTGGTACAGCCTTAGATTGATGCACTCTCAGGTTGAAGCACTCTCTGGTGGGTGCACTGTCGGCTGGGTGCACTCTCAGATTGATGCACTGTCAGATTGATGCACTCTCAGGTCTGTGTACTCTCAGATTGGTGTATTCACAGATTGGTGCACTCACAGATTGGTGCACTCACAGATTGGTGCAGTCACAGATTGGTGCAGTGTCAGACTGGTGCACTCTCAGATTGGTGTACTCTCAGATTGATGCACTCTCAGATTGGTGCACTCTCAGATTGGTGCACTCTCTGATGGGTGCACTCGTAGTTGGGTGCACTCGTAGTTTGGTGCACTCTCAGATTGGTGTATTCACAGATTGGTGCACTCTCAGATTGATGCACTCTCAGATTGGTGCACTCTCAGATTGATGCACTCTCAGATTGGTGCACTCACAGTTTGTACACTCTCAGATTGATGCACTCTCAGATTGATGCACTCTCAGGTCTGTGTACTCTCAGATTGGTGCATTCACAGATTGGTGCACTCACAGATTGGTGCACTCTCAGATTGGTGTATTCACAGATTGGTGCACTCTCAGATTGATGCACTCTCAGATTGGTGCACTCACAGTTTGTACACTCTCAGATTGGTGTATTCACAGATTGGTGCACTCTCAGATTGATGCACTCACAGATTGGTGCACTCACAGATTGGTGCACTCACAGATTGGTGCACTCTCAGATTGATGCATTCTCAGGTCTGTTTACTCTCAGATTGGTGTATTCACAGATTGGTGCACTCACAGATTGGTGTATTCACAGATGGGTGCACTCACAGATTGGTGCACGCTCAGATTGGCGCATTCTCAGATTGGTGCACTCTCAGATTGGTGCAATGTCAGATTGTTGCACTTCCAGATTGGTGCCCTCTCATTGGTGTACTCAGATTGATGCCTTCTCAGAGAATGTCTCACTCATTGGTAAACTCTCAGATTGGCTATGTCTTATTGGTGTACTCTTAGATTGCTATGCTCTCAGATTGATGCACACTCAGATTGAATCAGTCTCAGATTATTTCAGTATTGGCACATTCTCATCTCTCTGCACTGCCAGAGTGGTGCAAATCTCATTGTTACACTCAGATAGGCTCACTCTTGAATTGGTGCTCTCTCTCGGATTGGTTTATTCTCAGATTGGTACACTATCAGATTGTTACACTGCATGTTTAGTGCAATCTCATTGGCGCAGCTCGGATTGGTGCACTCTCATTGGTACACACTCAAATTGCTTCATCTCATTTGTACAGTCGCAGATTGGTGCACTGTGATTGGTGCACACACAGATGGTTACACTAGGATATTTGTGGACTCAGATTGGCCCTCTCTCATTGGTCCACTCTCGGATTGCTGCACTCTCGGATTGTTACATTGCAAGTTTGGTGCACTCTGATTGGTGCAGCTCGGATTTGTACACTCTTGGATTGGAGCACTCTCAGATTTTTAGACTTTTGGTGGCTCTGTCTCATTGGTACACTCTCAGATTGGTTCACCTCATTGATACGCTCACAGATTGTTACACTCTAGTTGATGTAGTTTCAGATTAGCCCACTCTCAGAGTGACACACACTCACTGGTGCACTCTTGCATACGCGTATTCTAATTGGTACACATTAGACTGGTGCACCCTCAGATTGTTATACTCCTAGATTGGTGCATTCTCATTGGTACACTCTCAGATTGATGAACTCTCAGATTGGTGCACTCTCATTGGGATAGAGTCACATTGTTACACTGTGAGATTGGTGCACTCTCATTTTTACACTCTTCGATTGTTACACTCTCTTTGGTAAACTCTCAGATTATTACATTTATTGGTAACTCCTCAGATTGTTACACTGCCACACTGCCAGATGTGTGCCCTCTCATAGGGACACTCGCTGATTGGTGTCTTCTCAGATTGGCGCATTCTTGGGTCGGTGCACTCTCCTATTGGGGCACTCTCATATTCGTGTACTCTTAAACTGGTACACCCTCAGATTTGTACACTCACACTTCTTGGAACACTGTCTAACAACAAGCTTTACTATAGAATATCTTTTTCAGACAAAAGGCTGGTGTAGGGATCCAGGTGGTGTAAAACTCTGGGGCATGATATCTGTCATGAATCTTATCATGACTCATGAAGTAACACTGGGCGGCCAGCTGGTGGCGCCGTCCAAGGTGTATAAATACTCGGGCGTGGGCCCAGCTTGCTCAGGATGTTTCTGTAACCAGGAACTAGTGATGTAACTAGAAACTCATGGTTGTGAAACAGTTGATTAAAGCTTTGTTTTATACTCAAACCAAGTGTTCAGCAGTCTTTTTACATCAATGTCCATCCCAACCAGCAGGATACAGGGATCACACCAGTGAACGGAACATGACCATGATCCTAGTTAGCACAACACAACCAAGGTGACTGTACTGTAAAGGAATGCAACCATTGTATCAGTAACTGAAGCACAACTCCCACATTAACAGAGGGAATGGAAAAAGTGTGTCAGCAAACAGACCACAGCAGTTCAGGCCATTAAAGTGAACATAGCAACCACATTAATTGTACAAAAGTAACGGAATACTGTGGATGCTGGAAATCTGAAATAAAAACCGAAAGTGCTGGAAACACTCAGCAGCTCAGCCAGCATCTGTGGAGAGAGAAACAGAGTTAACGTTTCAGATCGATGACCTTTCATCGGAACTGCAAAAAGTTAGAGATTGAATTGTTTATAAGCAAGTACAGAAAAAGGAGGGGGGGAGGAACAAACAAAAGGGAACTGCTGTGGTAAGGTGGAAGGCAGGAGAGATTAAATGACAAAAGGGATGATGGTGCGAGGCAAAAAGGTGAGGTAATGGGACAAGTAAAGAAACAAAAAGATGGGTCGAGAGGAGGTGTAAATGGTAACTGCAAATCCATTGACAAGATAGGCAATCAACGTCAATGTTCTCGCTCAGGCCACCATTCCCCAGCATCGAAGCTTTGACCACGCTCAATCAGCTCCGATGGACGGGTCACATCGTCCGCATGCCCGATACGAGACTCCCAAAACGAGTGCTCTACTGGGAGCTCCGACACAGCAAGAGAGCCCCAGGTGGGCAGAGGAAACGCTTCAAGGACACCCTCAAAGCCTCCTTGAAAAAGTGCAACATCCCCACTGACACCTGGGATTCCCTGGCCCAAGACCGCACAAATTGGAGAAGCATCCAGGAAGGCGCCGAACAGCTCGGGCTGGATTTTGTTATTGGGGGCGGGCTGGGGTCGTGTCATCCACTTTTCGTGTTATCCACGTTTCGTGTTATCCACCCGATTCCAAATCGATGTGGGAGATTGATGCAATTTTCACATAATTGGGCAATTGAGCTCCAGCGTGTGGGAACCCATGGCCCAATTAGTTTTTTTAGTCTGAAACTCGCCTCCGATGACGTCATCATTGCTGCTGCATTTAAGGTCTGCAAGAAGCCTTGCTTCTTCTGCAGACTGCCAACCTTTTGGCCTTTGCAGTGAGAGGGACCTGGAGGCAGAATGAGCAGCGGGAGACCTAAGTCTGCTCCCTGATTTGATGACGCTGCCTTGCAAACTTTGGTGGAGGGAGCAAGAGCTAGTAAGGAGGTGCTCTTCCCTTCTTCAGGGAGGAAGAAGCCTCCCCAGCAGACGAAGGCTGTATGAATCCAGGTGGCCTAGGAGGTCAACTCATTTTCGATGATCCACAGAACCTGGCTTCAGTGCAGGAAGAAGTTTCATGACCTTCTGCGTACTGGAAAAGTGAGTATGACTTTCCCATCACCCTCAATCTGATCCCCATTGCCTCTCCTCACCAGCACTCAGCTTTAGCAATCTCTTCCTCCACATCCCACTTGACACTGACATCCCTGCAACCTTACCCATTCCCTCACTCTCTATGGTCACATTCACCTAACTATTCGACTATGCAGCCCTCACACTCCCTATCACTGTGATGCTATGAAAACAACTTACAAAACACAGGAAGGGCCCTTGGTCTTGCCAACTCACTCCATCTTTGTCTCCTTCTAAGCATCTATGCTATGGATTCTCTACACTCACTCCTTCATTCTCACTCAAACTCCACTTGTCTCCCTCATTGCAGGAAAAGAAAGCTCACAATAAGAGGGAAAGAGGAGGACAGGAGGAGGGCCACCCTCAGTAGCCCACCTCACCCCTTAGGAGGAGGCGGTCCTGGAGATCGTGGGACTCGAGGACGATGCGCAAGTGGGGGGTGGACAGATGGGTGCATCAGAGAAAGCTGGTGACAGAATAGTTTACCATTTCTCTCATTGACATTGCATGAGTTGCTGATAATGATTCTGAAGCTCTAACAGATGGACTTATGATCATCTGCAATATGCAATGTGCATGTAACCTTGGCCTCACATCTCTGACTCTTTCCTTTACTCCCCCACAGGACCATCGCAAGCACCTGTCCCCACTATCCAGGAGGAACAGCCTGAGCTTCCAAACTCCTCAGAGGAAGCTGCAACCTCTGAGGGCGCAACGTCAGCAGAATTCAGCCAACCCAGCACCAGTGCAGACACTCACACCTCGGTGGGACCATCGCGAGATAAAGTAATGTTGTCATCTGGTGTATCACAGCTCACAAGTGAGTATCAGCAGATTGTGGAGACAGGGATAGCAGTGGAGAGTCCTAGTCGGAGGGCACAGGACTCTGCCAGCTCGGCTCAGCTGCATGTCGACCCTCTGCCTCTGGGTCCATCCAGAAGAACAGCGATGCTGGAACTACAGTAACAGGTGCAGGAGTCTCTGGCAGGTTTTGTCTCCAGGGTCGCTGCGAGTGTGGAGCGAATGGAGGAGTCCATCGCGAACATGAGCAGAGCCTTTGTGGAGTCATTGGCGCATGAACGCAGCACCACGGAAAGGATGGCAACCTCCATGGAAAGGATGGCTACAGTGGACGAGAGGATGGCTACGGCCATGGAGGAGCTAAGTCACCAGAGTGTAGAAAACATGGTGAGTGTTCAGAATAGACTGACATCTCTGGAGGAGCGATGGTCAGCTATTGAACAGAGAAACCAGACCTTCATGGAAGTCCTTCTGAGTAGGACTGCCAGTGCAGATACGGATCCCCATGGCCCCCCTGATGTGCAGCAAGGTGCTCTCAAGCCACTTGCAAGCGCTGAGGTGGACCTGCCCCATGAGAGGGATGTTGGTGGCAGAGAACAAGGAAGTGGGGGCTCCTCCCCAAGCGCTCACACTTCCATTCCAAGTCCTCGGTCAGGGCCCCACTAGAATCCCCACCCAATTGGTGTCTCAACCCCTGCATAGCCGCAGGAGCAGCAGACTGTTGCCGAGCCCTCACAGGTTCACAACCCCAGAGGACGCCTGCCAAATGTGTGTATGTACCTTTAAGGGAATAACTGGTCTCAGACTGCAGTACCGGCAGTGACCACCCCTGTATAAAAGGCCCTAGCAGGCTTCTGTAGTTTCAGTTTCCAGGTTGTCTCCATTCAGTAAAGACTTGTTATAATCAACTCCTGCAGTCCGTGTCTCAATTATACACGGACATAATACTGGCGACGAGTAAGAAACGAACTTACCTGCAACTTGGCAGCACCTCAGCCGACGTTATTGAAGGTCGGAGCCAGAAGAAAGAAAAAAAAAAATAATCCAAAGAAACTCGAGAAACGGGCGTCGACCGTGGGCAACTGCCCTCCAAATCATCGAATTGAAAAATTGCAGGAGAGACTGTCGAGAGCCAGGCTTGGTTCTCCAGTCTGTGGTTTCCCAGCTAATCGGGCTGGTGGCAGGTAGTGCACTGATCCTCCCTGGGCTGCGGCGGGCTAGAGCTCGATCGGGTGGCTCTGCAACGGGGCCGGGCAGTGAGTCGGGAAGCAAAGAGAGAGAGGGTGGAGCACACAGGGCGCGGCCAGTGCTTCGAAGCCGGGCAGCGTTCGGACCTAAGAAGAGGGAGCGAAGTGTCCCAAAGGGTCCGCTCCACGACGGGAACGGTTCTTCAATTAACAGAGCAAATATTGAAGCGTGATAGAAAAATAAAAATACCGCGGAGAGCGGCGTTGGCAGCAGCGATCGGGGAGGCGCGAAGACCATAGGGCGTCGCCATTACAGGATAGTAAAATGAATATAATCGCCAGCAACAGCGTTGGCAGCAGCGGCGGGAAAGCGCGGGAGGCGCCATTTTAACTCGGCGGGGAAGAAGGAAAAGCGCGGGAGGCGCCATCTTAACTCGGCGGGGAAGAAGGAAAAGCGCGGGAGGCGCCATCTTAGATTTTCAAGATGCCAAAGACTGGCGCTATCACTGCCTTCGATAATGCAATAGAAGACTGGACCACGTATGTGGAAAGAGTCGAGGTATATTGCGAGGCAAACGAAATAGCCGATGAGAAAAAGGCATCGGTATTGCTAAATTTAATGGGCGCAAGAACGTACGGCCTATTGCGGGACCTGGTTACTCCAGCCAAACCGAAGGCTAAGAGTTTTAACGAAATGTTGCTATCCTACAGGAACACCTAAATCCTACACCGCTGCTGATAGCAGAAAGATTTAAATTCCACAGGAGAAATCAGCATAAAAATGAGAGCAATGCTGATTAACTTACGGAACTACACAAGCTATCAAAGCACTGCCAGTTTGGAGCAGGACTGGCAGATACCTTACGGGACAAATTTGTCTGTGGACTTCTGAGTGAAGGAACCCAGAAGAGGTTACTCTCAGAGAAAGAGCTGACGCTAGATAAGGCTTTCAGCGTGGCAGTATCGTACGAAGCAGCAGCAAGGGGAGCTGCGGAAATACAACTAAAGCCACAGGAATACGGCACCCACGAAATGACACGGGGATTTGCAAAATGTTATCGCTGCAGCAGAACAAACCATGACCAGAAGGACTGCTGGTCCAAGGACAAAATATGCAGGCAATACGGAAAGATGGGACACATTGCACGAGTTTGCAGGTCTGGGAAGAAGACCAACGACAACAAAAAGGCTACTAAGGAACCGTACAGGAAAGTACAAAAGATGACGGGCAGTAGTTCCGAAGACCAGATGAGCGATAGTGAATCCGGGAACAAGAGACTAAGCTGTCTCAAACTTCACAACGTAATCGCAAAAGAGGATCACTGAACCAATTGGGTCACCCTCACGATAGCAGGGTCCCAAGTCAAAATGGAATTGGATACAGGATCAGCTCTAACCGTCATGAATCGACGAGACTACGAGCAGCTATTCTCACACATACCCTTGAGAGAGACATGCATTGTCTTGAGGGCATATACAGGGCAAAAAGTATACCCCAGAGGAAAAATAAGGGTGCCTGTCGAATACAACGGCAAGAAAATACGGAAATTGTATCTCTACATTCTGCAAGATGGTGGGCCACCGTTATTGGGATGTGAATGGATCAGAAAGATAAGTTTAGACTGGCACTCCATTCAGGCACTGATGGTGGCTGGTAAAAAGGATGACGACGTCACTCCTGGACGATTGTCAACAATCTTAGCTGATGCCAAAGAGGTATTTCAACAAGAACTGGGCACTCTTAAAGGCGTAACCGCCTCGATAAAAATAGAGGAGAATGCAATTCCCAAGTTTTTCAAAGCAAGACCGAAGTACCAATTGCATCTACCGCAGAATCGGTGATATTGGAAGCAGACGAACCAAACAACGACATTGATCCCGACTCAACCTTGCCAGAAGAACCTGCTATCCCAAAGAGGCGTTATCCAGACAGAATCAGGAAGCCTCCTCAAAGACTGAACTTATAATTGCTTAACTTCAACCAATGTATCTAGCAACCGTAATTGTAATTGTAATTAGTTATTATTTAGTTGTTAAATGAATGTTATGTACTGTTTATCTAAAAGGGGAGGAATTGTTGTGTATGTACCTTTAAGGGAATAACTGGTCTCAGACTGCAGTACCGGCAGTGACCACCCCTGTATAAAAGGCCCTAGCAGGCTTCTGTAGTTTCAGTTTCCAGGTTGTCTCCATTCAGTAAAGACTTGTTATAATCAACTCCTGCAGTCCGTGTCTCAATTATACACGGACATAATACCAAAGGTGTTGAGACAGGAGCAGCAAGAAAGTGAGCAAGAGGCCTCCACATCTGCTGAAGCCACAGGAGAAGCACCACGTAGAAGCACGCGTAAGAGAAAGATACTGCACAAATAGACACAAGGGTAGTCACTTGGCTGAAATGTTATGTTTATTTTTTAAATGCCATCCGTTGGTTATTGTAAATAAAAATTCTGATGGCAACTGTTGCAGTTGTGGCGTGTGTCATTTCACAAATGGGATTTCCACATTGAGGGCTTAGGATTACTTGAAATTGTCAGTATGGTAGTCAGAGTGCTAGGAATCCGCTGGTTCTTGGCCATTGTCGATGCTCTGGTAAGAAGCTGCGAGGCAAAAGTGCTTGATTGGCTAGGCTAAGCAAATCTGGCCAAGATGAGTGCGTTCCTTACATCCCAGGCAGCTATGTTCTTGCGTACTGCTGCCGCTGGTTGATGGGCCTCTGCAAGATGTTCATTTTTGCTCTCCTCCTCCTACTCCTCCTCCTCCTCATCTGAGGAGGATATGTGAGGAGCCATTTGGTCCTCAGGAATCTGCAAGCCACGACGTTGTGCCATGTTGTGAAGTGCACAGCATACCATGACAATTCTGGAGACCCTGGCTGCTGAGTACTGCAGGGCTCCACCTGATCTATCCAGGCATCTGAAGCGCATCTTCAGCATGCCGATGGTTTGCTCGCTTATGGATCTGGTGGAAATGTGGCTGTAGTTGTAGCTCTCCTCAGCATCATTGGATGGGCTCCTCAACAGCGTCATTAGCTACGTCTTCAGGGCATAGCCCTTGACTCCAAGCAGCCATCCGTTAAGTTGGTCTGGCGGACTGAAGAGCGGAGGCACACTAGACTGGCGCAGTATGAAGGAGTCATGGCAACTGCCAGGGTACTTGGCACAAACATGCAAAATCTCCTTCTTGTGGTCACACACCAGCTGCACGTTGAGGGAGTGGAATCCCTTGTGGTTGACAAAAATACCTGTATTACGATGGGGTGCCTTAAGGGCCACATGTGCAGTCAACGACGCCCTGCACCCTTGGAAAGCCTGCCAGATTAGCTAATCCAACCGCACGCACCGTGACACTTGCATGATCCTTGGAGAAATGGATGTGATTGTGCACGATGGCAAAGAGGGCATCGGTTACCTGCGTGATACAAGTGTGTGCGGCCGCCTGGGAGACACCGCTGATGTCTGCTGCTGATCCCTGGAATAAGCCTGAAGCAAAAAAGTTGAGTGCGCTGGTGACTTTGACGGCCACTGGTAAGGGGTGTCCACCTGCTCCTCTGGGCTCCAGGTCTTTCTGCATCATTGCGCAGATGACACCCACTACCTCACGCGAAAGTCGGAGCCGCCTTTGGCACTGCTGCTCACTCATGTTGAGGTAGCTGATCCTCTGTCTGTAGACCCTGTTTGGGGGGTATCTTCTGCGCCGATGGGCTTCCATGGGCTGGCGCCTTCTGGCCTGTGCAGCTTCAGGTGGGTGGGCAGCAGCTTGGCGCTTCTGTTGTTGCCGCTGCTGTTGGTGCTGCTGTTGTTCATGGTTCTGCTGCTGCCGCGGCGGTCTTCGTCCTCATCTGATGTCCAGGAAGAAAGGAAATAAATGGTTCCCATGCTTCTGGTAGATGCCTCAGTTGAGGAAGCACTCAGTCAAGGTGGCGAGAGGGGTTTCCCAGGAGGTCACACTGGAAATGGGTGTCAGGCTCCAAACTTCCACAGCTATGGTTATGCCTGCTAAAAGCTCGCCCAGACCTGAGACAACAAAGTTCTGCCACCTGCAAA
This sequence comes from Somniosus microcephalus, assembly GCF_052327205.1. Taxonomy (NCBI): domain Eukaryota; kingdom Metazoa; phylum Chordata; class Chondrichthyes; order Squaliformes; family Somniosidae; genus Somniosus; species Somniosus microcephalus. The sequence goes on from NC_141014.1 coordinate 22,809,776, forward strand.
TGATGACTGATCAAATCTCCTCTTTAATGGTTGAGCTGCAGCTGATAGTCAGCACTCCAATTGTGCTCCCGCCAGGTTTCACCGTCGTGTTTCAGAGGAGACGTGAGTCACGTGGGAAACGTGTTAAAATCAGAAAGGCCTCTCAAAATGGGATTATAGAGGCAATTTAGTGGTTGTTAAGGGCCTGAAGGGCCCATCCCACCTCTTGGAGGCGGGACGGAGATGTGATCAGAAACCATGCGTTTGGGAAAATTGTTTGGAGGTGGGATGGAGGCAGGGTCGGGGCCCGCCACTTTTTGCAATTTTAACACCCCACACACCTCCATTCCCACCTCCTCGGGTCTGGCAAAATCCAGCCCCTCGAGTCTCTTCGCCGGGAGTAAGCAGAAGCCAAGCGCAAGCAGCGCAAGGAGAGCAGGTCAACCCAAGCACTCCACCCACCCGCCCCTTCAACCAACGTCTGCCCCACCGCATTGGACTCATCAGCCACCTGAGAACTCATTTTTAATATGGAAGCAAGTCATCCTCGGTTCCGAGGGACTGCCTAAGAAGAAGAAATGGTAACAGCAGAACCATTTCCAGCACCTGTTGTCCAATAAATGGGAGCGATGGTTATGATCTAAAGTTGTTGAGCTCAAAGTTCTTTCTAGTTTTTATCGAGATGTAAGCGATAGATGCAAGGCCACATTCTTAGATGACCATCATCGCCTGCAGATTCCTCTCCAAGTGCAACACCATGCTGACTTGGACATTCCTTCACTGGTGCTGGGTCAATATTCTCTACTCCACACCAGTGTGGGAGCAAGGACTGCAGCAGTTTAAGCGGAAGACTCACCACCACCTCTTGGTTCAGCTGGTTGCTGGAAAAAGTCACTGAGCCAACAGGAAAGTCAACCATTTTCCATCTATTTACAAATAAGCTTAGGGGATTTGGGGACTCTTCACTGGCATGGTTTGATGCCTTAGGATGCCAGCCAATTCATCTACCAGCCTCGTGCATGCCCAACACTCCCTCGCTTGCTCCAATTGCTCCCATTTCCCAGAGGCCTGGACTACTAGTCCAGGGGACAGGAGTTCAAATCTCACCATTGACAGTTTGAGAATTTGAATTTGAAACAAAAAATAACGATAACCAGAGGGCACAGATTTAAGGTGATTGGCAAAAGAACCAGAGGCGACTTGAGGAAAAACATTTTACACAAGGATTTGGAATGCACTGCCTTATAGGGTGGTGGAGGCAGATTCTATAGCAACCTTCAAAAGGGAATTAGATAAATACTTGAAGGAGAAAAAATTGCAGGGTTATGGGGAAAGAGCGAGGGAGTGGGACTAACTGGATTGCTCTTCGAAAGAGCCGGCACAGACTCGCAGGGCCGAATGGCCTCCTTCTGTGCTGTACTATTCTATGATTCTATGAAATAAAGAGATGATACTCTTAAAAGTGACCATGAAACTGTAAGATTGTCATTAAAAACACACTTGGACCATCACAATGTAAAATTGCCCCCTCCGCTGCCCTTCCACCCCCACCGAGTATCAGAGGGTTATTCCATTACCAAGGCATTGAAGATGAGCTCAAAATTGGTCTCACAAAGGGCACGTCCAGCTGGATGGTCATCAGGACTTAGAACCCTGGCTGTTGCACTGTAGCCGGGGAAACAGCACAGCCCTGATCCCAAACAAAACTATTACATAAGAACATAAGAAGTAAGAGCAGGAGTAGGCCATACGGCCCCTCGGGCCTGCTCCGCCATTCAATAGGATCATGGCTGATCCGAACCTAGACTCATGTCCACTTCCCTGCCCGCTCCCCATAACCCTTAATTCCCTTATCAGCTAGGAAACTGTCTATCATTGTTTTAAATGTATTTAATGTCGCAGCATCCACAGCTCTCTGAGGTAGCAAATTCGATAGATTTACTACCCTCTGAGTGAAGAGGTTTCTCCTCATCACAGTTTTGAAAGGGCAGCCCCTTATTCTAAGATTATGCCCCCTAGTTCCAGTCTCACCCATCAGTGGAAACATCCTCCCCGCATCCACCCGATCAAGCCCCCTCACAATCTTATATGTTTCGATAAGATCGCCTCTCATTCTTCTGAATTCCAATGAGTAGAGGCCCAACCTACTCAACCTTTCCTTATAAGTCAAACCCCTCATCACCGGAATCAACCGAGTGAACCTTCTCTGAACTGCCTCGAGAGCAAGGATATCTTTTCTTAAATATGGAAACCAAAACTGTACGCAATATTCCAGGTGTGGCCTCACCAGTACCCTGTATAACTGAAGCAAGACTTCCCTGCTTTTATACTCCATCCCCCTTGCAATAACAGCCAAGATTCCATTGGCCTTCCTGATCACCTGCTGTACCTGCATACTAACCTTCTGTGTTTCATGCACCAGGACCCCCAGATCCCTTTGTACTGTAGCACTTTGCAGTTTCTTTCCATTTAGATAATAACTTGCTCTTTGATTTTTTCTGCTAAAGTGCATAACCTCACTTTCCAACATTATATTCCATCTGCCAAATTTCTGCCCACTCACTTAGCCTGTCTATGTCCTTTTGCAGGATTTTTATGTCCTCCTCACTCACTGCTTTCCCTCCCATCTTTGTATCATCGGCAAACTTGGATACGTTGCACTTGGTCCCCTCCTCCAAATCATTAATATAGATTGTAAAGAGTTGGGGTCCCAGCACTGACCCCTGCGGAACACCACTAGTTACTGATTGCCAACCCGAGAATGAACCATTTATCCCAACTCTGTTTTCTGTTAGATAGCCAATCTTCCACCCATGCCAGTATATTACCCCCAATCCCGTGATTTTTTAACTTGTGCAGTAATCTTTTGTGTGGCACCTTGTCAAATGCCTTTTGGAAGTCCAAATACACCACATCCACTGGTTCCCCTTTATCCACCCTGTTTGTTACGTCCTCAAAGAATTCAAGCAAATTTGTCAAGCATGATTTCCCCTTCGTAAAACCATGCTGACTCTGTCCGATTAAATTATGCTTATCCAAATGTCCTGTTACTGCTTCCTTAATAATGGACTCCAACATTTTACCAACCACAGATGTTAGGCTAACTGGTCTATAGTTTCCAGCCTTTGTCTACCTCCCTTTTTAAATAAGGGTGTTACATTAGCAGTTTTCCAATCTGCTGGGACCTTTCCTGAATCCAGGGAGTTTTGGAAAATTACCACCAATGCATCCGCAATCCCTACCGCTACTTCTCTCAAGACCCTAGGATGTAAGCCATCAGGTCCAGGTGATTTATCCACCGTAAGTCCCATTATCTTACTGAGTACCATCTCCTTCGTGATTTTAATCGTGTTTAGCTCCTCCCCCCCTATAGCCCCCTGTTTGTCCAGTGTTGGGATATTTTTAGTGTCCTCTACTGTAAAGACTGATACAAAATATTTGTTCAGCGTATTTGCCATCTCCATTTTCCCCACTACTAATTTCCCGGTCTCGTCCTCTAAGGGACCAACATTCACTTTAGCCACCCTTTTTCTTTTTATATAACTGTAGGAACTCTTGCTATCTGTTTTTATATTTTTTGCTAGTTTACTTTCATAATCTATCTTCCCTTTCTTAATTAATCTTTTAGTTATTCTTTGCTGGCTTTTAAATGCTTCCCAATCTTCTATCCTCCCACTAGATTTGGCTACTTTATATGCCCTTGTTTTCAGTCGGATACTATCCTTTATTACTTTACTTAGCCACGGATGGCTGTCTTTTCTTTTAAGCCCCTTTTTCCTCAGTGGAATATATTTTTCTTGAAAGTTGTGAAATATCTCCTTGAATGTACACCACTGCTCCTGTACCGTCTTACACCTTAATCTATTTTCCCAGTCCACTTTAGTCAACATCTTGGAAGGGGAGGGTGAACAGCCAGTTCTCGTGGTGCATCTAGGCACCAACGATATAGGTAAAAAGCGGGATGAGGTCCTAAAAGCGGAATATAGCGAGTTAGGAGGTAAATTTAAAAACAGGACCTCAAAGGTAGTAATCTCAGGATTGCTACCAGTGCCACATGCTAGTCAGAGTAGAAATAGAAGGATACTTCAGATGAATACGTGGCTAGAGGAATGGTGCCAGGGGGAGGGATTCAAGTTCCTGGGACATTGGAACCGGTTCTGGGGGAGGTGGGACCAGTTCAAACCAGACGGTCTGCACCTGGGCAGGGCTGGAACCAATGTCCTAGGGGGAGTGTTTGCTAGTGCTGTGGGGGAGGGTTTAAACTAAAATGGAAGGGGGTTGGGAACCTGAGCAGGGAGACAGAGGAAAGGGAAACAAGGATAAAAGCAAAAGATAGGAAGGAGAAAAACAAAAGTGGCAGTCAGAGAAATCAACGGTTTAAATCAAACGTGGCCACAGTAAATAATAATTCTAATAGGTCTAAGAGTGTTAAAAAAACAAGCCTGAAGACTTTGGGCTTAAAATTCAGTTTGGGGCGCCCAGCTCGCCTGGGTGCCGGAATTACCGCTGCGCGCGGAGCCACTTGTGCCATCGGGATATTCAGTTTCAGCGCCCCAAGTGGAAGCCGGCCACTAAACAAGGCTTTCGGCGCCCCGCTTGGGGGCGCTGAAACTGAATATCGGCGCGCAAAGTGCCGCAGTGCCACACGCTGCGGCACGGCAGGCTGTGGTACTGCAGGCCTTCCTCCCACTGTTAAGGGGGAGGAGCCTGCAACAGCGCGATCCCCGCTCGCGAGTGCCGGCAAATGAGCCCGGCACCAAGGAGAAGTGCCGGGCTCTCGGGAAACAGCCGGCAATGCCGCGGGGGGGGGGAAGGAGGCCGGGGACGGAGGTGCAGGCAGGCGGCCGCCGAAAAAGCGGCCGGCCGCACCTCCACCTTAATTCGCCCCACTACCACCACAGGTAGGCCCCTGTGTACCGGTCGCTGTTTGCGGCTGGCGTGGAGGAGGCGGGCGCGACCAAATATGGCCAGCGGGGCGATAGCGGGGCGCTGCGCACACCGATGACGTCATCGGTGGCGGCGCAGTGCTACAGGCTAATGCCGCCATTAGCGCCCCGCTAAATATCACGGTGGTGTGGCCAGAGGCGCAAAAGCCCTCTTTGGGCGCAAACTGGTGGCACAGGCCACTGAATTTCTAGGCCTTTGTGTCTTAATGTGAGGAGCATTTGTAATAAGGTGGATGAATTGGCTGCGCAAATATAGGTAAACGAATATGATTTGGTTGGGATTACAGAAACGTGGCTCAAGGATGGCCAAGACTGGGAACTCAACATCCAGGGGTATTCGATATTCAGGAAAGATAGGGAAAAAGGAAAGGGAGGAGGGGTAGCATTACTGGTTAAAGAAGGGATTAACACAATTGTAATGAAGGATATTAGCTCTGATGATGTGGAATCTGTATGGGTAGAATTGAGAAATACTAAGGGGAAAAAAACATTAGTGGGAGTGGTATATAGACCTCCAAACAGTAAGGTGGAGGTTGGGGATGGCATTTAAAGGGAAATTAAAGAAGCGTGCAATAAGGGCACAGCAGTCATCATGGGTGACTTTAATCTACATATAGATTGGGCTAACCAAATTAGTAACAATACTGTGGAGGAGGAATTCCTGGAGTGTTTACGGGATGGTTTCCTGGACCAATAGGTCGAGGAACCAACCAGAGATCAGGCCATCTTAGACTGGGTATTATGTAATGAGAAAGGATTAATTAGCAATCTTGTTGTACGAGGCCCCTTGGGTCGGAGCGATCAGAATATGATTGAATTCTTCATTAAGATGGAGAATGAAGTTGTTGACTCAGAAACTAGGGTCCTCAATTTAAATAAAGGAAAATACGATGGTCTGAGGAGCGAGTTGGGTAGGATTGATTGGGGAATGGCACTCAAAGGGTTGACGATGGATAGGCAATGGCAAACATTCAAAGACCGAATGGATGAACTACAGAAGTTGTTCATCCCAGTTTGGCATAAAAATAAAACAAAAAAGGTGACTCAACCGTGGCTAACAAGGGAAATTAGGGATAGCATAAGATCCAAGGAGAGGACATACAAATTGGCCAGAAAAAGCAATAATCCTGAGGATTGGGAGCAGTTTAGGATTCAACAAAGGCGGACAAAGGGATTAATTAAGAAAGGGAAAATAGAATATGAGAGTAAGCTTGCAGGGAACATAAAAACTGACTGTAAAAGCTTTTATAGATATGTAAAGAGAAAAAGATTGGTGAAGTCAAGCGTAGGTCCCTTGCAGTCAGAATCGGGGGAATTTATAATGGGGAGCAAAGAAATGGCAGACCAACTAAATACATATTTTCGTTCTGTCTTCACAAAGGAGGACACAAATAACCTCCCAGAAATACCGCGGAACATAGGGTCTGATGAAAGGGTGGAACTGAAAGAAATCAGTATTTGTAGGGAAATGGTGTTAGGAAAATTGATGGGACTGAAGGCGGATAAATCCCCAGGGCCTGATAATCTACATCCCAGGGTACTTAAGGAAGTGGCCCTAGAAATAGTAGATGCATTGCTGGTCATCTTCCAGAACTCAATAGACTCTGGAACAGTACCCATGGATTGGAGGGTAGCTAATGTTACCCCACTATTCAAAAAAGGTGGCAGAGAAAAAGCGGGGAATTATAGACCGGTAAGCCTGACATCGGTAGTGGGGAAATTGCTAGAGTCCATTATAAAAGATGTAATAGCAGAGCACTTGGAAAGCAGTGACAGGATCGGACAAAGTCAACATGGATTTACAAAAGGTAAATCATGCTTGACTAATCTACTGGAATTTTTTTTGAGGATGTAACTGGTAAAATAGATAAGGGAGAACCAGTGGATGTGGTGTATTTGGACTTTCAGAAGGCTTTCGATAAGGTCCCACATAAGAGGTTAGCATGCAAAATTAAGGCACATGGGATTGGGGGCAAGGTATTGACTTGGATAGAGAACTGGTTGGCGGACAGAAAGCAAAGAGTTGGAATAAACAGGTCGTTTTCCATGTGGCAGGTGTAGTGTATGTACTTTGCAGAAGGAACTATATTCTGCAGCCCCTGTATACTGCAGTACCAGTAGTGACCACCCCTGTATATAAGCCTGTGTAGTAACATTTGCATAGTAGTTCCAGGTTGCCTCCATTCAGTAAAGACCTGTTATAACCAACTCCTGCAGTCCATGTCTCAATTATACACGGACATAATACTGGCAACGAGCAGATACGAACTTACCTACAGTTTGCACCACCTCATGGGGATCCATCCCTGAAGCGAAGTTATCAGAGGTCGAGGCCAGAAGGAAGAAAGAAACAGAAGAAACGGGCGTCGACCATGGGCATCCGCCTCTGAGTCAGCAGAGTTGAAGATTTGCAGGAGAGGCTGTCGAGAGCGGGGCTTGGTTATCCTGTCGATGGTGCTTCAGCTAATCGGGCTGGTGGCAGGTAGTACACTGATCCTTCCTGGGCTGCGGCGGTCTAGAGCTCGAGCGGGTGGCTTTGCAACGGGGCCGAGCAGCGTTGTCGGGAAGAGAGAGAGGGTGGAGCACACAGGGCACGGCCGGTGCTACGAAGCCGGGCAGCGTACAGACCCGAGAAGAGGGAGGCAAGTGTCCCGCAGGGTTGTTCCGATGACGGGGAAATAATAAAAATTAAACGCGCAGAAAGCCGCGAGGAGCTGCAGTTTGCCACGGGAACCGCGGAGAGCGGCGTTAGCAGCAACACGGGGGGAAGTGCGCGAAGACCATAGGGCATCGCCATCAAGGCATAAAAATGCCAGCAACAGCGCTAGCAACAGCGGAGAAGACAGAAAGCACGGGAGGCGCCATCTTAATCCAGCGGGGAAAAAGGCAAAGCGCGGGAGGTGCCATTTTGTTAAATCAGGGAAGAAGGCAACGAGCGGGAGGCGCCATCTTAGATTTCCAAGATGCCGAAGACTGGCAATATCACTGCCTTCGATAATGCAATAGAAGACTGCACCACGTATGTGGAAAGAGGCGAGGTATATTGCGAGGCAAACGAAGTAGCCGATGAGAAAAAGGCATCGGTACTGCTAAACTTAATGGGCGCAAGAACGTACGGCCTATTGCGGGACCTGATTACTCCAGCCAAACCGAAGGCGAAGAGTTTTAACGAAATTGTTGCTATCCTACAGGAACACCTAAATCCTACACCGCTGCTGATAGCAGAAAGATTTAAATTCCACAGGAGAAATCAGCATAAAGATGAGAGCAATGCTGATTACCTTACGGAACTACGCAAGCTATCAAAGCACTGCCAGTTCGGAGCAGGACTGGCAGATACCTTACGGGACAAATTTGTCTGTGGACTCCTGAGTGAAGGAACCCAGAAGAGGTTACTCTCAGAGAAAGAGCTGACGCTAGATAAGGCTTTCAGCGTGGCAGTATCGTATGAAGCAGCAGCAAGGGGAGCTGCAGAAATACAGCAAAAGCCACAGGAATACAGCACCCACGAAATGACACGGGGATTTGCAAAATGTTATCGCTGCGGCAGAACAACCCTTGACCAGACGGACTGCTGGTCCAAGGACAAAATATGCAGGCAATGCGGAAAGATGGGACACATTGCACGAGTTTGCAGGTCTGGGAAGAAGACCAACGACGACAAAAAGGCTACTAAGGAACCGTACAGGAAAGTACAAAAGATGACGGACAGTAGTTCCGAAGACCAGATGAGCGATAGTGAATCCGGGAACAAGAGACTAAGCTGTCTCAAACTTCACAACGTAATTGCAAAAGAGGATCACCGAACCATTTGGGTCACCCTCACGATAGCAGGGTCCCAAGTCAAAATGGAATTGGATACAGGATCAGCTCTAACCGTCATGAATCGACGAAACTACGAGCGGCTATTCTCACACATACCCTTGAAAGAGACATCCATTGTCTTGAAGACGTATACGGGGAAAAAGTATACCCCAGAGGGAAAATAAGGGTGCCTGTCGAATACAACGGCAAGGAAATACAGAAATTGTATCTGTACATACTGCAAGATGGTGGACCACCGTTATTGGGACGTGAATGGATGAGAAAGATAAGTTTAGACTGGCACTCCATTCAGGCACTGACGGTGGCTGGTAAAAAGGATGACGACGTCACTCCTGGATGATTGTCAACAATCTTAGCTAATGCCAAAGAGGTATTTCAACAAGAACTGGGCACTCTTAAAGGCATAACCGCCTTGATAAAAATAGAAGAGAATGCAATTCCCAAGTTTTTCAAAGCAAGACCGGTACCATATGCAATTCGTCCAGCCGTCGAGGCAGAGCTGGAGAATCTGGAGAATGCAGGCGTGTTATCTAAGGTAGACTGGAGCGAGTGGGCGACACCCGTCGTTCCTGTCATGAAGAAAACGTTAAACAATAATTCTGAGGAGCCAAGGAAGGTTCGCATCTGTGGGGACTTCAAGGTGATGGTGAACCCAGTCCTTCACACAGTACAATATCCTCTTCCAAGGATAGAAGATATCTTTGCCTCACTATCTGGAGGGAAGCGTTTTACAAAAATTGACCTAGCACAAGCATATTTGCAGATGGAGAATTGGAGAATCCTCTAGGAAGTATCTCACGATAAATACTCACAAAGGTCTTTACCAATATAATCGACTGGTATTCGGAGTAGCATCAGCTCCGGCGATATGGCAAAGAGTGATGGAACAAGTCCTGCAAGGAATTCCGGGGACTCAGTGTTACTTGGACGATATCCTAGTGACAGGTGAAGATGACAGTGAACACCTTGCCAACCTAGAGCAGGTGCTCACTAGACTACGTGAACATGGGCTACGGGCCAATCGCCCCAAGTGCGAGTTTTTTAAGAAACAGATATCGTATTGTGGCCACGTGATTGATGAAGAGGGGTTACATAAGTCCCCTGACAAAATTGAAGCGGTAGTTAAGGCTCCAGCGCCTGAAAATGTGTCGCAACTGAGGTCATTCCTCGGATTGGTGAATTACTACCATAAGTTTTTGCCGAATTTGTCCACAATTCTGCACCCACTGAACGCCCTATTACAAACGGGAGTAGCATGGAAATGGAGCGATGAATGTAAGCGGGCCTTTCAGAAGAGTAAGGACCTAATCACTTCAAGAGAAGTATTGGCTCACTACAACCCATCACTATCGATAAGACTGGCGTGTGATGCGTCTCCCTACGGCATTGGGACGGTACTGTCACATAAATTCCTTGATGGTTCAGAGAGGCCGATAGCTTTTGCGTCACGCTCGTTAACTTCAGCCGAGCGTAACTACGCCCAGGTTGACAGAGAGGCTGTTTTGGACCGATGGACATTATGTGACATTCTGGACATTTTTACATGCAATAGCACCCTCTGGTGGCGGTTATTGTGTTAACAGTTTGTAAGCTGGAAAGTTCATCTGTTCCTTTCTTCCTGTGGGAGGTCATTTGACCTTTGTTCTTTTCTTCCTGTGTGAGGTCATTTGACCTTCCTACCTTTCTTCCTGTTGACCCCAGGAAGCAGTTTTGCCAGGAAGAACCTGACTTGAGTAATGGAGAATTTGCTATGAGAGGTTCCATTACAATCCAGTGTAATCTGACTTCATATGTTAGGCCAAGCACAATATCTGCGAGTATCTTTAGTTCTTAGCATAATAGCAATGTTGTCAGAGTAATATTTTGATAATACTATGTTTATAAAAGGTTAATATTTAATAGTTACAGAAGTTAGTTCAAATGTTAGTTAGTTCTACAATTAGTCTATTCTACTGTTGTAAATATGTTTATATCTTGTGTAATATCGAATGTGTAGTACTCAGTTTATGTACAAAACATAGTTTGTCTTTGTTTACAGTTTCACAAATTTGTTCAAGTAAAAGCTTCAAAACAGCAACCGCTTCAGGAAGAATTATTTTGAATGAGTGTTTAACTTGCTGAATAGCTTCATAGGAGCACGTCTAGCGCGGCCAATACAGTGAAAAGATATCAGTGAAAAGATATCAGTGAAAAGATAGCAATACGGCTAGCTGTGAGGAACCCAGAGTAAGCCTTAACCTCGTAGAGCACATCTACCTCACATCAACATGTCAGAAGATAATAACGAAAATGCTTTGCAGCAAGTAGAAGACCTTAAACAGGCAGACGAAACTGTAGAATGTGACAATCGGTCTATAAGCACCGGTTACTACAGGTCGCAAGTTGGCTCACGGTCATCGGGTGGTTCTAGAGTAAGCATAGCCCTCGCCAAAGCACGGGCTAAACTAGTAGCAGCTCAAGCCAGAGCTGCGCATACGGACAGTGAAATAGAAATAAAAGTAAGTCAGGCCCATCTCCAAGCTGAACCCCAAGCAGAACAGGCCCGGCTCCAAGCAGAACAGGCCCAACACCAAGTGGAACGCCAGGCTGAACAGGCCCGTCTCCAAGCCACATTCGAGGCTCTGCAGCAACAAAAAGAGATAGATGCTGCATTAGCCGAGACACAAGTATTCGAGGCAATTTTGGAGGGAGCTGATCCCGAGACAGCTTACAAACCTTTAATTCCCGTTCCGTGGCAGAGTCCATGACAGCGCACCATAGATTACGTGAGCGACCATGCCGACATAGTTTACAGGAGAAAGGGATGGAAGCCCGCACATCTCTACAGACGCAAACACTTCGTATAACATGCCACAAGTTGCCAACCAAGGTCAAAGCAGACGGCGTGCCTCAAGCCGCAGAGTCTCCGCCAGCAGAACGGAAGACACGGTGCAAAGGAATAGGACGCCGAATAGAGAAAGTCAGAGGCAAATCCCCTCTCGGTTCCTTGAGACCCCCAACAGAGCCCCCAGCCAAGGCAACCCTGGCAGAGGTCCCAGCACCTACGACCTCGCCAAATACCTTGCACGCACCCAGCTGGTGACTTCGGGGTTAATCAAGTTTGATGACAGGCCGGAGAATTATCGGGCTTGGAAGTCCTGCTTCCACGATGCCATATCGGGCTTAGACCTGTCGGCAGAAGAAGAGCTCGGCCTCCTTATCAAATGGCTCGGCCCAGAGTCCGCCGGACAGGCCTGCAGGATAAAAGCGGCCAATGTGGGGCAGCTGCCAGAGGGGTTGAAGAAGGCTTGCGTGAGGCTGGAAGAAAGCTACGGCTCGCCCGAAGCCATTGAAAGGGCTCTCTTTGACAGGTTGGCGAACTTTCCGAGGTTGACGAGTAAGGAACCCCAGAAGCTCCGCGGCCTTGGAGATCTGCTGTCGGGACTCGAAGCCGCAAAGCAGGACGGCTACCTACCCGGTCTATCGTACTTAGACACTTCCAGAGGGGTAAGTCCCATCATTGAGAAGCTTCCATTTAACCTGCAGGAGAAGTGGATAACGTTTGGATCAAAGTTCAAGCTAAAGCACAACGTGACGTTCCCACCATTCTCTGCGTTCGTTAAATTCATCCGTAAAGAAGCCAAAGCCAGGAACGACCCCAGCTTCAACTTCTTCTCCTCCCAACCAGCACTTGCCAGAAGAGACAAGTTCGACAGACATGGAAAGACACCAATATCTGTCCACAAAATGCAAGTGTCCTCAACTGAGCACACAAAGATTCAGAAGAAACCTGAGGTTATGAGCAAACAATGCCCTATCCACAACAAGCCCCATCCTTTAAAGAAGTGCAGAGGCTTCAGGGAGATGTCCCTGGAAGATCGGAAGCAATATCTTAAAGAGAACTCTATATGTTTCAGGTGCTGCTCGTCCACGAGCCATCTCGCCAAGAACTGCAAGGTGGATGCAAAATGCACTGAATGTGAAAGTGATCGGCACGTTTCAGCACCACACCCAGGCCCAGCTCCTTGGAAGTCAGAAACGCCTCCTCCCGCATCAGAGCACGGCGGGGAGAGAGGGGGAGCTGCTGGTACGGAGATTACATCCAGGTGCACCGAGGTGTGTGGAGAAGGAGTGAGCGCAAGAGCATGCTCCAAGATATGCCTCGTTAATGTGCACCCTGCAGGATGTCACCAAGAATCTGAGAAGCCATCTCAGGTGAGCACACTCAAGACTTCCATCTTGGAGAATGGTCGTCCAAGCTACCTTACCCCATGCAGAAGTCAGATCCGAGTGACAGAGAAGTTCAGTCATACGGCTCAGCCTCAGAAAAACCCAGCGCTGATCTCCGCAGACAGCACACAGATGATGCTCACTGGAGAGAACCCGGGTCAGTCAGTCTTCTGTCGCACCACCAACGACCACAAACTTGCTACTTCGATCGACGACATGAGGTTCCTCCAGATTATGGACAATGAGGTCTCTCGTGACAGCTCTAACAGCTGGGTTGCACCCTTACCCTTCCGGAACCCCAGACGACGGCTGCCGAACAACAGGGGTTATGCCTATAATCGTCTTAACTCGCTCCATCACACACTAGAGAAGAAGCCAGAGATGAAAGCACACTTCCTAGAATTTGTCAAGAAAATGCTTGTCAACGATCATGCAGAGATAGCTCCTCCACTCCAGGAAGGCCAAGAGTGTTGGTACCTCCCTTCCTTCGGAGTCTATCACCCCAAAAAGCCAGAACAGATCCGCGTGGTGTTTGACTCCAGTGCACCATATCAGGGCGTCTCTCTCAACGACGTACTCCTCACAGGGCCTGATCTTAACAACAGCCTCTTGGGAGTGCTCATGAGATTCAGGAAAGAGCCCGTCGCCATCACTGACGATATCCAGCACGTTTCATTGCTCCGTGGTGAGAGAAGACCACAGAGACTTCCTCCGCTTCCTGTGGTATCGGGACAATGACCCTAATAGAGACATTGTGGACTACAGAATGCGTGTCCATGTCTTTGGGAATAGCCCATCCCCTGCTGTCGCCATATACGGACTAAGGAGGGCTGCCAAGGAAGAAGACGACGACTTTGGCAGTGATGCGAGAGGGTTCATCGAACGAGAGTTCTACGTCGACGACGCACTGAAGTCATTCCCAACCGAAGCAGAGGCCATCAGTACCCTCGGACGAGCCCAGGAACTACTTGCACTATCCAACCTCAGGCTGCATAAGATAGCCTCTAACAGACCAGCAGTGATGGAGGCATTCCCCCCTGAAGATCGTGCTAAGGACATCAAAGACCTAGACCGCTTCACTGATGACCTCCCCCTACAGCGTAGCCTAGGGGTGTCATGGAACATAGCAACAGACACGTTCATGTTCCAAGTCCTAGACGCCAAGAAACCCTTCACATGTAGAGGAGTGCTCTCTACAGTCAACAGCCTATACGACCCTCTCAGCTTCTTAGCCCCTGTCACCATACAAGGCAGGCTGCTCCTCAGGGAACTCTCCACACACGCTGAAGAGTGGGATTCACCTCTCCCTGAAGAGATGGAAGCAGAGTGGGACAGATGGAGAGACTCACTCCAAGAGTTACAGGAGATCCGAATACCTCGCTGCTATTCGTCTTTCTCTCCCTTAAATGCCCAATACAAAGAGCTTTGTGTCTTTGCAGACGCATCCGCTAAGGCCATTGCAAGTGTGGCTTATCTGAAGGTCTCCACTCAAGAAGGACAAAGCAAAATCAGCTTCGTCTTTGATAGAGGCAAGTTGGCGCCCCAGCCAGACCTCACCATACCCAGATTGGAACCGTGCGTAGCAGAACACAACCTACCCCCTCACAGCAGTCTACGGAAGCTGCATCCTATCATCGACACCGACGGACCGTCTTCGAGGTGGTTCTTCTTTTGTCGCCAGAGGACTCCAGTGACAAGTAGAGTTCGGACTATGTGGAGTCGTTAATGACCCCAGATGGGGACTGTTCTGGACCGATGGACATTATGTGACATTTTGGACATTTTTACATGCAATAGCACCATCTGGTGGCGGTTATTGTGTTAACAGTTTGTAAGCTGGAAAGGTCATCTGTTCCTTTCTTCCTGTGTGAGGTCATTTGACCTTTGTTCTTTTCTTCCTGTGTGAGGTCATTTGACCTTCTTACCTTTCTTCCTGTTGACCCCAGGAAGCAGTTTTGCCAGGAAGAACCTGACTTGAGTAATGGAGAATTTGCTATGAGAGGTTCCATTACAATCCAGTGTAATCTGACTTCATATGTTAGGCCAAGCACAATATCTGCGAGTATCTTTAGTTCTTAGCATAATAGCAATGTTGTCAGAGTAATATTTTGATAATACTATGTTTATAAAAGGTTAATATTTAATAGTTACAGAAGTTAGTTCAAATGTTAGTTAGTTATACAATTAGTCTATTCTGTTGTAAATATGTTTATATCTTGTGTAATATCGAATGTGTAGTACTCAGTTTACGTACAAAACATACTTTGTCTTTGTTTACAGTTTCACAAATTTGTTCAAGTAAAAGCTTCAAAACAGCAACCGCTTCAGGAAGAATTATTTTGAATGAGTGTTTAACTTGCTGGATAGCTAGATAGGAGCACGTCTAGCGCGGCCAGTACAGAGGCCCTCAGCCTGGTGTGGGGGGTGAAGAAGTTCAATCACTACCTGCACGGTCAGAAATTTACTCTACTTACTGATCATCAACCTCTTGTCTCCATTTTCAACCCTCAGAAGGGCGTACCGATAATGACAGCACAACGGCTACAGAGGTGGTCCCTTTTCCTAGGGGCACACCAATATGACATCGAGTACAAAGGAACTAAACAGCATGGGAATGCTGATGGATTGTCGCGCCTACCGTTGCCGACGGTGGAAGAAGAACTTGCAGTGGATCCAGTGGAGATATTCCACTCAACCATAGTCGAATGTCTCCCTGTGACGAATGCAAACATAGAAAAGGAAGCACGAAATGACCCGACACTCTCCTGGGTCTATGATTTAACGGTGAAGGGATGGCCAGCACATGGCGAACCACTGCTGCCAGCATTCTCGCCGAGAAGAGAACAGCTGTCAGTGTGCAGAGGAACCTTGATGTGTGGATCCAGAGTAGTAATTCCACCCAAATTGAAGGATAGAGTGCTCAATGAGCTTCATGAGGGTCATCTGGGAGGGGTAAAAATGAAGAACTTAGCCAGAGCGTTTGTGTGGTGGCCGGGAATCGATAGAGAAATCGAAGAGATGACCAAGAGCTGTACAGGATGCCAGAAGGTCCAAAACGCCCCACCACAAGCCCCTCTACATCCATGGGAGTGGCCCTCATCTCCATGGCAAAGGGTGCACATCGATTTTGCTGGTCCATTTATGGACTCGATGTTTTTAATTGCGGTGGATGCACATTCAAAGTGGCCAGAGGTAATAAAAATGTCCTCAACCACCACAGAAAAAACTATCACAGTCTTACGAACCATATTCGCCAGGAATGGGCTGCCTGAACAGATCTGCTCTGACAATGGACCACAGTTTGTGTCTGAAGAGTTCGGGAGGTTCTTAAAGAACAATCGTGTTAAGCATTACACATCCGCCCCATATCATCCAGCCACTAATGGATTGGCCGAGAGGTTCGTTCAAACATTCAAGAAGGCTATCAAGGCAATGTGTAATGAAGATATACCCCTACAGCACAAGGTGGATAACTTCTTGTTTGCCTACCAGAATGCGACACATGCGGTTACCAACCAAACTCCAGCCATGATGTTCTTCAATCGAAGACTACGATGCCGCTTGGATTTGGTTAAGCCAAACATCAGAAGAGATGTGGAGAACAGGCAGTTTCAGAATATGAATGAAAGGCCGACCAGGAGTTTTAAGATAGGTCAACCAGTTTTGGCCCGGGACTACCGCACTGAGAAATGGCAGCCATGAACGATCTGTACACGGCAAGGACCTCTAATGTATACCGTGGACGTTGGAGAGAGCATTGCAAGACGCCATGCTGACCAGATTCTAGAGTCACTGGGAAACGTCAACTCCACACCACGATCTGATACACCTGGCGATGAAACCGAAGTAGCAATTGCATCTACCTCAGAATCGGTGATATTGGAAGTAGACGAACCAAACAACGACATTGATCCCGACTCAACTTTGCCAGAAGAACCTGATACCCCAAAGAGGCATTATCCAGACAGAATCAGGAAGCCTCCTCAAAGACTGAACTTATAATTGCTTAACTTCAACTAATGTATCTAGCAACTGTAATTGTAAATATGTTATTTCATTGTTAATCGAATGTTATGTACTGTTTAGCTAAAAGGGGAGGAATTGTAGTGTATGTACTTTGCAGAAGGAACTATATTCTGCAGCCCCTGTATACTGCAGTACCAGTAGTGACCACCCCTGTATATAAGCCTGTGTAGTAACATTTGCATAGTAGTTCCAGGTTGCCTCCATTCAGTAAAGACCTGTTATAACCAACTCCTGCAGTCCATGTCTCAATTATACACGGACATAATAGCAGGCAGTGACGAGTGGGGTATCGCAAGGATCGGTCCTAGGACCCCAGCTGTTCACAATATATATTAATGATCTGGACGAGGGAATTGGATGTAATATCTCCAAATTTGCAGACGACACAAAGCTGGGTGGGAGGGTATGCTGTGAGGAGGATGTCATGAAACTCCAGGATGATTTGGATAGGTTGGGTGATTGGGCAGAAACATGGCAAATGCACTATAATGTGGATAAATGTGAGGTTATCCACTTTGGTGGCAAAAACAGGAAGGCAGATTATTATTTGAATGGCAATAGATTGGGAGAAGGGGAAGTGCAAAGAGACCTGGGTGTTCTTGTGCACCAGTCGCTGAAGGTAAGCATGCAGGTGCAGCAGGCGGTTAAGAAGGCAAATGGTATGTTGGCCTTCGTAGCAAGAGGGTTCGAGTACAAGAACAAGGATGTCTTGCTGCAGTTGTACAGGGCCTTTGGTGAGACCACACCTTGAGTATTGTGTGCAGTTTTGGTCACCTTACCTGAGGAAGGACGTTCTTGCCATGGAGGGAGTGCAGCGAAGATTCACCAGGCTGATACCTGGGATGGCAGGAATGACGTATGAGGAGAGATTGTGTCAATTGGGCTTATACTCACTGGAGTTTAGAAGATTGAGAGGGGATCTCATCGAAACCTATAAAATTCTGTCAGGTCTCGACAGACTAGATGCAGAAAGGATGTTTCTGATGGCCAGGGAGTCCAGAACCAGGGGTCATAGTCTAAGGATAAGGGGTAAGCCATTTAGGACAGAGATGAGGAGGAATTTCTTCACCCAGAGAGTGGTGAACCTGTGGAATTCTCTGCCACAGAGGGCGGTGGAGGCCAGTTCATTAAATATATTCAAGAAAGAGTTGGATATATTTCTTGAGGCTAAAGGGATCAAGGGATATGGGGAGAAGGCAGGGACAGGGTACTGAATTTGGATGATCAGCCATGATCTCATTGAATGGCGGAGCAGGCTCGAAGGGCCGAATGGCCTACTCCTGCTCCTATCTTCTATGTTTCTATGTTTCTATACCTTCATAGTCTCCTTTATTTAAGCTTAGTACGCTGGTTTGAGATCCAACTCTCTCACCCTCCAACTGAATTTGGAATTCAACCATGTTATGGTCACTCATTCCAAGGGGATCCTTTACTAGGACATTTTTTATTAATCTTGTCTCATTACACAGGACCAGATCTAAGATTGCCTGCCCCCTGGTTGGTTCAGTAACATACTGCTCAAGGAACCCGTCCCTAATGCACTCTATGAACTCTTCCTCAAGGCTGCCCTGCCCAATTTGATTTGTCCAGGCAATATGAAAGTTAAAATCTCCCATGATTATAGCTGTTCCCTTATTACAAGCCCCAACTATTTCCTGATTTGTACTCCGACCAATAGAATTGCAACTGTTAGGAGGCCTATAGACTACGCCCACTAGTGACTGTTTCCCCTTATTATTCCTTATCTCCACCCAAACTGTTTCATTATCCTGATCCTTTGACCTAATATCATTTCTCACTATTGCAGTGATTCCATCCTTTATTAACATAGCCACCCCACCTCCCTTTCTTTCCTGTCTGCCTTCCTAATAGTCAAATACCCCTGGATGTTTAGTTCCCAGTCATGGTCACCTCACAGCCATGTTTCTGTAATGGCCACCAGATCATACCCATGTGTAGTTATTTGTACCGTCAACTCATCTATTTTGTTACGAATGCTGCGTGCATTCAGATAAAGAACTTTTAAATATGTTTCGTGACAATTTATTCCTGCTTTTACCCCCTTTACTACTTTACCTTTATCTTTATATAGTCTGTCCCTTCCTGACAAGCTCTGGTTTTATTTTCCCCACTGCTACTGCTCTATGATGGGCACTCCTGTTGATTTGGGGACTCTTCACTGGCCACTTGTGCATGGTTTGATGCCTTAGGATGCCAGCCACTTCATCTACCAGCCTCATGCAACCCAACACTCCCTCGCTTCCTCCAATTGCTCACATTTCCCAAATCTCAATTATGTTCATCACTCGAACCTTGCATGAACGTGTTACTCCAATCTTCCAACCCCACTGACCGCCATCAACCCAATTTGTCAATCTTGACTATGCTGAATTTGGCTGCTTTTATTCCCTTTCCTTCTGAAAGGCCACTGAGGCCCTTATTATGCCCTTTCTACCGCCAGAGCTGAGAGCAGTTAATTCAACTGGGATCTTCCCAGTCTGTAGGGCTCAGTACAGTTGTAAGAATTCGCAATAATTTACAGTTCTGAAGATTAATTTTTTTGATTAAAGAATCCCTGGGCGTTGTGCTTTTAAATTTCCAGGGATAAAAATGGCTGTCACCACATGGCCGAAGACAAAGGACTTGGAAAGCAGCTTTCTGTGTCTGGAAGTAAGGTTCAATGGAGCTGCCAATCAAAGGGGAGTCCCAACCCCCCGCCCCCTGTAGCAGGACAATCCATGCCTGTTTACAAAACATTCTACAATGTTGACTCTTAAGATCAAGTGCTCGAAACTGCCAGCATGAACAAAGGAACCTTGTTTGCTAAGCACTCAAGACTGTCAATCAATTGTGGTTCTAGATGACCACAGGACAATGCTTTGTTTACAAAGCAATTGAGTGCTATTAGCATTTGTTTGTATATCAAGTGGATACATCTAAACTGCAGAAGAGACTTTTAGATCTTGAATGGGAACCGTTTAAGAACTGAATGGATTTAAATCACCTAGCATTCTGGACAATAGCAGTTGTATTTCCCTTTTGTTTCAGCCCAGGGAGCTCCGGAAGACACATTAACCCAGCCCAACCACTCTGAGTTAGCCAATCACAGTTTTCTCTTGTGTATTGGAACCTTTGGGTGGGAATTTTGCACACAGCCCTTGCAAGGCAGAATGGCAGGGGGCTCACCAGGTATATAAGATAGCTGCTGAGAAGCTATCACTCTCTTTACTTCCTGGGACCAGAGGTGAGCAGGGTGTTCTGACTCCTCAGTAAGGCAACCTAGCAGGAGTTAGGGGGGTGGTGCTTTAAGGGTAATTGCTAAGATTGTTTAAGTAACATTGAAGCCATTTTATCATGGCCGCGCCTATGGGATTTATCGGAAGCCTCGGCATGTATGACTGAGCTCACGAGCCATTCAGTTCTTACATTGAGCGGACGGAGATTTTTTTTTAAGGCCAATAACATTATTGAGACCGAAGGTGCAGATGAGAATGTTCAAGCTCAAAATAACATAATTCAAGAATGTAAAAAAGCAATTTTTTCTCACGGAGATCGGGCCAGATGTCTATGGAACGTTGACAAACTTACTCGCACCAGGGAAAGCGAAGGATGCGTTGTTTGAAGACATTGTTGAGAAATTCGAGGACCATTTTGCCCCAAAGCCTTTAGAAATAGCAGAGAGCTATAAGTTTGGAACCAGAAACCAAAAACAAAGTTAAACCATTAGTGGGTACATTGTAGCTCTTAAGAACCCGTCTTTGCA
Source organism: Somniosus microcephalus (assembly GCF_052327205.1). Classification (NCBI taxonomy): domain Eukaryota; kingdom Metazoa; phylum Chordata; class Chondrichthyes; order Squaliformes; family Somniosidae; genus Somniosus; species Somniosus microcephalus. The sequence continues at coordinate 22,830,524 of NC_141014.1, forward strand.
TTGCAACTTCGGCACATTTTTAGAATGTGCGTTGTGAGATAAGTTTGTGTGTGGACTGGTGGATGAGCGCACACAGTTCAAGTTACTGAACACTCGGAACCTAACATGATAGCAAAATACTGCAGATGCTGGAAATCCGAAATAACAACAGAAAACACTGGAAAAACTCAGCAGTCCAGGCAACATCCATGGAGAGAGAAATAGAGTTAACGTTTCAGGTCGATGACCCTTCATCAGAACTCTGAACCTAACGATTGACATAGCATGCAAAATTGCTCTATGGAGATGGCATCTAAGAATGCTAGGGAGCAAGTGACTAGTGCAGCTGAGGTCTACAGTCACAAAGCCACCACCAAACCTAAAGTTGTGAGACCAAGTGAAAAGCATGTCAGTGAGAGCAGTTCAGTGAATTGTTATCACTGCAATGGAAATCACTCACCACAGTCCTGCCAATACAGAAATGCAAAGTGTTTTCACTGCCAGAAGCAAGGCCATATTTCAACAGCTTGCAGAGCTAGATCGAAAGCAGGAAGTAAGAACCATTCTAGTGGCACTGCAAAGCAGCGACAACAAAAGGGAGGAATTCACAATATTGAAGTGAACACACCTGATGTTGAAGACATCTACAGCATCTATGCCACTAGCGGTAACACTAACAGTCGTGAGAAAGACTTCCGTACAAAACTTTTGATCAACGAGCAATATATTGATATGTACATCAACATGGCGGTGGACTGCTCTATCATGAGTAAGGACACATATGAGAGTAAGTTTAATAAAATACCACTTACAAAAAGTACCGTAGAGTTAAAAACCTACTCTGGAGAAATCCTAGAGACATGTGGACAAATGGAATGTACAGTTCGACACAATGGCCAGTCAGTAAAGCTGCATATTATTGTAACGAGCTACAACAACAGGCCAACCCTCATAGGCAAAGACTGGTTGAGAAAGTTAAAACTAGACTGGAAAAATGTCTTCAGTGTAGATGTTTCAAAGAAGCGACTCGACACAATGCTGAACAAATATAAAATCATGTTCACAGGCAGTTATGAGGGCATCACTGAGTATGACACGCAAATCCGCATCAAGGCCACTGCGAAACCTGTCTATTGTCAGGCAAGGCCAGTCCCCTATGCGTTGAAAAGTCAGATGGAGGAAGAGCTAGCGAAGCTCAGAGAGAATGGAGTGCTAGTAAAAACTGACAAAAGTGAATGGGCTACCCGATCGTGGTAGTGCCCAAAGTAGACAAAACTGTACACTTGTGCGGTGTCTACAAAGTTACTATCAACCAAGCAGCTGACGATGAGCAGTACCCGTTACCTACATCTCAAGATTTGTATGCAGCACGCTCTGGGTCAAAGGTTTTCTCCAAGCTTCACCTGTCACATGCTTATGCTCAGCTGAATGTTGACAAAGAGAGTCAGCAGTATTTCACTATCAACACACACAAGGGACTGTACTCATACACCAAGCTGTATGGTGTAAAGTCCTCCCCCAAAATCTTCCAGGCTACGTTGGCTAAGATTTTGCAAGGAGTTCCAAATTGCTTATGCAATCAAAATGATCTGCTGATCGCAACAAGCAGCGAGGAAGAAAATCCAGAAGTGTTAGATATAGTGCTTCAAAGGTTGAATTCCCACAATGTCTAATTGAAAAGGAACAAATGAGCATTTTTGCAGCCCGAGGTCGTGTACCTTGGTCTGAAAGTTGATGCAAATGGCTTGCAACCAGTGAAGGAAAAGGTTGATGCTGTCATCAATGCTCCAAAGCCACAGAACGTGTCTGAGTTAAGATCTTTCCTTGGAATGGTCCAGTACTACGCACGTTTCTTACCTGAGTTAGCGACCATGTTAGCTCCATTGCACGAGCTCAAGAAGGATGTCCAATGGAATTGGATGACAGCACGACAGCTTACGATGCTTGCAGGAGAAGTCTCGCTCGTGCTCTCCTTGTGCACTATGACACAGAGTGTGAGCTTAAGTTAGCATGTGATGCTTCTAGCTATAGTGTGGGAGTTGTCATAAGCCACGTAATGGATGACGGCCAAGAGAAACCAATCGCGTTCACATCGCGAACCCTCACAAAGAGCGAAAGAAACGACGTGTAAATTGAAAAGGAAGCACTTGCCATAGTGTTTGGGATCAAGAAATTCCAACAGTTCCTGATCGGCAGAAAGTTTACCCTGATAACCGATCACAAACCGCTCCTAGCAATATTGGGGCCCAAATCTGCCATTCCTGCAATGGCCGCATTAAGAATGCAACGTTGGGCAGTGTTGCTGTCACAATATGATTGTACGATTGAATATCGCACTTCGAAGCAAAACGCAATTCCAAATGCCTTGTCCAGGTTGCCACATGAAGACTCATGTGTTGGAAGTGAAGGTGAGATTTTTACGCTAGGTGCAGTTGACAGAGACTTTCCCGTGAATGCAACTGAGATTGCAGATGAGACTCAAAAAGACTTGAATGGATGGACTGATCAGTGTCTGGACACAGAGTTGAAACCATTCCATAACCGTCGTACTGAATTGTCTTGTGAGCAAGGTTGTATCAAGTGCGGAAATAGAGTGGTGGAACGTACTTCTTTGAGTTCGGAACCAGAACGAAACACCCCAAAAATTGGTTCAACACCAAAACCTTGAGTAAGGGGACCAGGAAGGCTCTGCAAACCTGTTATTAAACTGGATTTGTAGTTCATTTTTTTAAAAAGGCAGGAGTTTTTGTTATGTGGTACATGTAACACTGGGAAAGGTGGGACCATAGTTTTGTTGTATTTGAGAGGGCAATGCATACTTTTTTTTAAAGGGGAAAGCAGTGTAATGTATTATCACATGGTTTGTCACTTGGTTTAGTACGAGCATGGTCAGTTCGCTCTGGCCTAGTAAATCAAGCACGTGGATGAACAACTCATCCTGTCTCTGTCCTTCATTTGTTCTACCCACATAAATTACAGTGACTATCTGGAGCATTTACTAACTGGCAGCCAGGGTCTCTAAAATCTAGACTCAAAGCAGAGTATCATTGCTGCCATGGTTACTGTTATATCATCATAAAGAAACTACTCATGAAATAACACTGGACCGCCAGCTGGTGGCACCGTCCAAGGAGTATAAATACTCGGGCGTGGGCCCAGCTTTCCCAGGGACATTTTGTAAGACAGGAACTAGTGAAGTACAACTAGACCTCCATGTTCTGAAACAAGTTGATTAAAGCCTTGCTTTATACTCAAACCAAGTGCGTAGTGAGTTTTATTACATCAGTTACCGTGTTTCAATCCACTGTATTTGAAAGATTGGCTTCTCAAGTCTGGCCTAATTTCACAGTAGCAAAGTTCTTTGAAGGAAAGAATTGACAGTCAGTTAGAATGTGGCTCGTCTGTCACCTGTTGGACCGAGGTCATGACCCATCTGGCACTGACTGGTTGAAGGTCCACAGGCCCAAGGCTTCCAGGTCACACGGGCTTGGCGTGACCCTCAAGACCGCACAGGACTGGGTACATGGGGGTGGAACCTGCATACAACAAAGACTGGACTCTGTACACAAAAAATAATGGACCCTGTACACAGCAAAGAATAGACCCAGTAAACATCATAGAATGGACTCAGTACACAAAAATTAATTGACCCAGTGCACAAAAAATAATGGACACTGTACCCAACAAAAAATCAATCTTGTACGCAACAAATAATGGATCATGTATACAAAAAAGAATGAACTCTGTGCGCAGCAAATAATAAAGCCTATACACAGCAAATAGACCAAGGCCTAGAAATAGTGGGCTAAAAATTCAGGGGTTTAGTGCAGGCTGTTACCATTTGATTCGGGGGAAAAAATGGCGGCCACCCCACTTCTGCCCACTGCCAGCGGGTCCCACAGGCTCCAGCAGTGCTATTTAAAGGGATCATCAGCAACAACTATCAGCTGACATGTTTCTTCCTTTTGAATGGCTCTGTGGAACTTTCTGCAACTCCAGCAGCTTTATAAACTTCTTTCAAGGTTCTAAGGTAACAGGGAGTGTTCGGACAAGTGGAGAATGGCTTCATTATTATTTAAAGGCTCCTGCTCACAACACTTGCTCACAGTCATGGGGACTCTATTAGCAGTCCCCCTCGTGCTTGAGTATTTTATGGAGGGGGAGCGGAGGCAGCGAAGAAGAGAAGATGTGCACAGAGGGAGGAGCAGGAGGGCCAGGATGGCTCTCAACAGGAGGCCTTACACACTTCGGGTCTTCAGAGAGCACTTCTCTTATATCCACTTAAGCAAGGAGCAATGTATCAGGAGGCTCTGCTTCAGCAAGGAGGTGGTCACAGAACTCTGTCACCTCCTGCAACCAGACCTCCAGCCTGAGAGCAGGGTGGCCACAGCTCTCCCAGTGGCCCTCAAAGTCACCGTGGCTCTCAATTTCTTCGCCAGTGGACCCTTCCAGTCTGCAACAGGAGACATAGCTAACATCTCCCAGTTCGCTTTCCATCGCTGCATCTAGGAAGTCACTGAGGCTCTCTACACCAGGAGAAGGGACCAGGTTTTCTGAGCAGAGAGAAGCAGGAGGAGCACGCATGTGGCTTTGTCTAGATAGCGGGCTTCCCCATGGTGCAGGGCACCATCGACTGCTCACATGTGGCTGTGCGAACGTAGCATAACAATCCTGAGATCTTCCAGGCGTCGCATAACAATCCTGAGATCTTCCATAACCGCAAAGGCTACCACTCACTTAATGTGCAGTTCTTGTGTGACCATGCCCAGCACTTCCTGATGGTCAATGACCGCTATCCTGTCAGCAGTCATGATGCCTTCATCCTGCATCAGTCCTGTGAGCCAGCAATCTTCCAGCCACCACGTCAAATCCGAGGGTGGATGCTCGGAGGCAAGGGCTATCCGCTCTGCACCTGGCTCATGACTCCCCTCCACAACTCCACCACTCGTGCCCAGCACTCATATAATGAGAGCCATGCTGCCACCAGGAACATCATCGAGCAGACCATCGGGCTGCTGAAGCAATGGTTCCGCTGCCTTGAACGCCCGAGAGGAGCCCTCCAGTACTCGGCAGAGCAGGTGTCCCATTTCATGATGGTCTGCTGCATGCTCCACAACTTGGCCATCATGAGCCCAGCCCTTGCCAGCAGGGATTGCAGGACCACCTCAGAAAGAGGAAGAGGGAGAGGAGGAGGACGAGGAGGAAGGGACAAGGCAGGCAGCCAATCCCTCTTTGGCACGGGTTTCCATGAACAGCTCATCAGACTCCAATTCTAATGAATGAAAGCCCAGACCCTGATGCTCACCACATCCCCATCATACCATCTCTCTGTCACGAAATATCACAGCGTCCTCCTGGGCACAAAGCTGAAATGAGTCACCATAAAACAAAGATTCCAAAAAAAATTATTAAATTCATCAAAAATCAATTCACACCTACGATATCAACTAATCGCCCTTGTGCAGCCCCTTAGTGAATGTCGTTCGGGTGCCCTTTCCTGCTCTAATGCTCCTACGAAGTACTCCCAAGTGGCTGCAGCATGGCTGGTGGAAGGCTGCTGAGTTTCCGTGGGAGAGACTTCAGATGGCCTTGCAGGATGACCTCAAGCAGCTCTGGAACTAGAAGTAAAAACAGAAAATGCTGGAGATACTCAGCAGGTCTGGCAGCATCTGTGAAGAGAGAAACAGAGTTAACGTTTCAGGTCGATGACCTTTCATCAGAACTGGAAAAAAGCAGGAAATGGAACAGATTTTTAAGCAAGTGTCGGGGCTGGGAAAGGGGGGGCGATGAAAGAACAAAAGGGAAGGTCTGTGATAGGATAGAAGGCAGGAGAGGTTAAGAGACATTAAGAGATATTCAAGGCGAGAGGAGATGGTAATGGGACAGGTTAAGAAACAAAGGATGGCTCTGGATGAAGTGTAAATTGCGCTGGCAGAATGAAAGACAGCTGCCCTGTGGGAGAGAAGAAAAGACACAAACAAAAGGTGTGGATAAAAATATATATAGGATAGGGGCCGGGGTTATGATCTGAAATTGTTGAACTCTATGTTGAGTCCAGAAGGCTGTAAAGTGCCTAATCGAAAGATGAGGTACTGTTCCTCAAGCTTACGCAGAGCTTCAGTGGAACAATGCAAGAGGCCGAGGACGGTGAGGTCCGAGTGGGAGTGGAGCGGAGAATTAAAGTGACAGGCAACCGGAAGCTCGGGGTCCCCCTTACGGACTGAACGGAGGTGTTACGCAAAGCGGTCACCCAATCTGCGTTTGGTCTCCCCAATGTAGAGGAGACCATATTGTGAGCAGCGAATACAGTATAATGGGCCAGAAATTCGGGTCGGAGGATTCCCGTGGGTGCAAGCCCCCGACCTGTACTTACCTAGCGTGCCTGCCGTTGTGCTGTGGGCCCGCGTGGGGTTACGATCCTGGGCCTGCTCCAGCTGCCAGCGCGCAGTGCTTGCGTATCCCAGGGGCGCAGTTAGTTCGAAGCGTCCCCTGGGATCACGTGGGCCATGGAAAGCCAATCATAGCAGGGAATCTCTATTCATAGATTTGACAGGAAGACCTATCAAATCTATCTATGAATAGAGTTCAGCCCCAAAATATAGCTAAAACTTCAAATAATTTTTTTTTTTAAAAACATCACATTTTTAAAATAACTATAAATTACATAAAATAACTATTTTAAACAATAATTTAAATTGTTGAAAAAATTAATTACAGTTTTTAACGGGGCTAAAAATAAACTTACCTTTCTTTAAAGTATTTAAAAATAATAAACCTGTGGAAAAAATGTTTCAATATTACTTAATTCACCACTTGCCTTGTTAAAAGCAGGCCTTGCGACTGCTTTTTAAAAGCATAGCTGCTGGAGACTTACCCTCCCGGAGAAACCTGTAAAAAAAATGGAAGGTCCAGGCGTACGCGCTGTAAACCCCTTCCTTTAAGGGAACGGAAGTTCCGGTTTCCCGCGCATGCACAGTGCATGCACGAAACCGGCACTTTCGTTGGCCCTACGCGTGAGTACCCAGCGCGTACTCACCCGTGGGGACCCGAATTTCTGGCCCAAATTAATAAATTGTAAGTAGTACAAGTAAAACAGCGATTTACTTGTACTTCTTGCAATCTAGTATACTGTATTCGCTGCTCACGATGTGGTCTCCTCTACACTGGGGAGACCAAACGCAGATTGGGTGACTGCTTTGTGGAACACCTCCATTCAGTCCGTAAGGAGGACCCCGAGCTTCCGGTCGCCTGTCACTTTAATTCTCCGCTCCACTCCCACTCAGACCTCACCGTCCTCGGCCTCTTGCATTGTTCCACTGAAGCTCAGCGTAAGCTCGAGGAACAGCACCTCATCTTTCGACTAGGCACTTAACAGCCTTCTGGACTCAACATAGAGTTCAACAATTTCAGATCTTAACCTCGGCCCCTATCCTATATATATTTTTTTTATCCACACCTTTTGTTTGTGTCTTTTCTTCTCTCCCACATGGCAGCTGTCTTTCATTCTGCCAGCGCAATTTACACTTCATCTAGAGCCATCCTTTGTTTCTTAACCTGTCCCATTACCATCTCCTTTTGCCTTGAATATCTCTATGTCTCTTAATCTCTCCTCCCCTCTATCCTATCACAGACCTTCCCTTTATAGATTTGTGAAGAGAAAAAGATTGCTGAAGTCAAGCATAAGTCCCTTGCAGTCAGAATCAGGAGAATTTATAATGGGGAACAAAGAAATGGCTGACCAATTAAATACTTACTTTAGTTCTGTCTTCACAAAGGAGGACACAAATAACCTCCCAGAGATGTCAGGGAACATAGGGTCTAATGAGAGGGAGGAACTGAAAGAAATCAGTATTTGTAGGGAAATGGTGTTAGGGAAATTGATGGGATTGAAGGCCGATAAATCCCCAGGGCCTGACAATCTACATCCTAGGGTACTTAAGGAAGTGGCCCTAGAAATAGTAGATGCATTGCTGGTCATCTTCCAAAATTCGATAGACTCTGGAACAGTTCCCATGGATTGGAGGGTAGCTAATGTTACTCCACTATTCAAAAAAGGTGGTAGACAGAAAACGGGGAATTATAGACCGGTAAGCCTGACATCGGTAGTGGGGAAAATGCTAGAGTCCATTATAAAAGATGTAATAGCAGAGCACTTGGAAAACAGTGACAGGATTGGACAAAGTCAACATGGATTTACAAAAGGTAAATCGTGCTTGACTAATCTACTGGAATTTTTTGAGGATGTAACTGGTAGAATAGATAAGGGAGAACCAGTGGATGTGGTGTATTTGGACTTTCAAAAGGCTTTCGATAAGGTCCCGCATAAGAGATTAGCGTGTAAAGTTAAGGCACATGGGATTGGGGGCAAGGTACTGACTTGGATAGAGAACTGGTTGGCAGACAGGAAGCAAAGAGTTGGAATAAATGGGTCTTTTTCCGAGTGGCAGGCAGTGACTAGTGGGGTACCGCAGGGATCGGTCCCAAGACCCCAGCTATTTACAATATATATAAATGATCTAGACGAGGGAACTAGATGTAATAACTCCAAGTTTGCAGACGACACAAAGCTGGGTGAGCGTGTGTGCTGTGAGGAGGATGCCCGGAAACTCCAGTATGATTTGGACAGGTTGGGTGATTGGGCAGAAGCATGGCAGTTGCAGTATAATGTGGATAAATGCGAGGTTATCCACTTTGGTGGCAAAAACAGGAAGGCAGCTTATTATCTGAACGGCAATAGATTGGGAGAAGGGGAAGTGCAATGAAACCTGGGTGTCCTTGTGCACCAGTCGCTGAAGGTAAGCATGCAGGTGCAGCCGGCGGTTAAGAAGGCAAATGGTATGTTGGCCTTCGTAGCGAGAGGGTTCGAATACAGGAACAAGGATGTCTTGCTGCAGTTGTACAGGGCCTTGGTGAGACCGCACCTTGAGTATTGTGTGCAGTTTTGGTCACCTTATCTGAGGAAGGATGTTCTTGCCATGGAGGGAGTGCAGCGAAAATTCACCAGACTGATACCTGGGATGGCAGGAATGACGTATGAGGAGAGATTGGGTCGATTGGGCTTATACTCACTGGACTTTAGAAGAATGAGAGGGGATCTCATTGAAACTTACAAAATTCTAACTGGACAGACTAGATGCAGGAAGGATGTTTCCGATGGCCAGGGAGTCCAGAACCAGGAGTCACAGTCTAAGGATAAGGGGTAAGCCATTTAGGACAGAGATGAGGAGGAATTTCTTCACCCAGAGAGTGGTGAACCTGTGGAATTCTCTACCACAGAAGGCAGTGGAGGCCAATTCATTAAATATATTCAAAAAGGAGTTAGATATATTTCTTAAGGCTAAAGGGATCAAGGGATATGGGGAGAAGGCAGGGACAGGGTACTGAATTTGGATGATCAGCCATGATCTCATTGAATGGCGGAGCAGGCTCGAAGGGCCGAATGGCCTACTCCTGCTCCTATCTTCTATGTTTCTATGTTTCTATGTTTGTTCTTTCATCCCCTCCCCCCTTTCCCAGCCTCTACACTTGCTTAAAAATCTGTTCCATTTCCTGCTTTTTTCCAGTTCTGACAAAAGGTCATCGACCTGAAACGTCTCTCTTCACAGATGCTGCCTGACCTGCTGAGTATCTCCAGCATTTTCTGTTTTTATTTCAGATTTCCAGCATCTGCAGTATTCTCTTCCTGGAACTAGAAGGCCCGGCCTGGGTGACAGCAGTCTGGGCTGGCTGGCTGACAGGCAGCGGCAAGGGCAATGGCGGAGTGGCAGTGGTGGGAACAGCAGTGCTGTCATCCTGAGAGAGGACAGCAGGGTCCTGCTCCACTGACACACTGCCACTCCCCCGGCGCGGCGCCTCAGCATTCCAAGGAATCTGTTGGAAGACAGATTGCAACACCCTGCAAGCCCCGGTCGACAGTGGTAAACCCAGCCACGATGGCAGCAGTCTGAGCTTGGGTGAACATAAGAACATAAGAAATAGAAGCAGGAATTGGCCACTTGGCTCCTTGAGCCTGCTCCGCCATTCAATAAGATCATGGCTGATCTTGGGCTCAAAGCCACTTCCCTGCTGGCTCCCCATAACCCTTCACTCCCTTATCTTGTAAGCTGAGACTGCATGAGACCAGGCTGATCTTGCGTGGCAGCGGTCTGCACTTCCACTACAGCACTAAGACATTGGCTCGCTTCCACCTGTGCTGCAAGGGCAGCCACAACATCGCCCATCACATGCAGCATCATGTCTGGGTCAACACGATCTCTCCAGGAGTTTTTCATCATTTCCAGCCTGGAAATCCTGGGCTCCAAGCTCTGCGCTGAGCCCCATGCAATGTTGGAGGCGGACTCCTCCATGCTCCTTGACATTGCCAAGAGGCTCTCTGGCAGGCTTGCCATTGAACCTAGCCATTCGGTGCATACCCATCACCCTTCTTCTTCATCGAGGTCCTCATTTGAGTTGTGTGCAGCAGAAGTCACGCATTAATTCACCCTCCGAGGAGCTGGCCCCCAAGCTGCCTTTTCCCCCTGGCCTTGCTGCAGCCCACTCGTGCCCAGTGCCTCACCCAGGGCAGATCCCGCATCTACTCTACCCACTAAATTGCGCGCAGTGCCAGTTTCTGATCTGGTGTCTGCGAGTGACAGATGCAGTGACGCTGTGTTCTTCTTCTCCCCCTCGCTCTCCTCCATCACCTTGGGGACAGGCTGTGCTGCTGCTTGGTCTTGATTAGCTGAAAGCAGAAAGGCACAAGAGTCGGGTTATGGTGCGGGGAAGCAAGATATCCATGCATACAGCATCGGCAGCTTGTAAGTGAGAGGAGATTGTGGGATGAGGGGAAGTGGGATGTGAGAAGAAGGATTAGGAAGGAGCACACCGTTGTTGTCCCCAAGGGCTTTAACTTCGCCCGTTGCCATGGCACCACCAATGACGTTGAGCATCCTCTCCTCCAGTTGGCTCAAGGCCTGTATGGCAGCTTGCCACCACCACCCCTCCACCCCACCTGCCACTGCTTCCGGTGATTACGCGCGCCCTTGGCCTGTAAGAGAAAGGTGTGCGAGTGAGTGTGGTGCAATGTGCTTGGGTGATGTGCCTGCCATGGTTGAACAGCTGTCAGTGTATGAAAGGAGTGAGATGTGGGTGAGGGTGTTGCAGCAGTGGTAAAGTTGTGAGAGTGAAGTGAAGCTATGATTGTGAGGTATGAGTGGTGATGGGTAGAGATTGTTGGTAGGTAAGTGATGGGCGTGTGGTGCATTGAGCAGTGTGTGAGGCTTGTGGTTGAGATGGTGGAATATGGCATTTGCTGAAGCCTTCGCTCACCTTGGCCTGCCTTGTGAGGTCATTAAACTTCTTGCGGCATTGGATAGAGGACCTGGGGACCACACTGGTGGCCATCACAGTCAGATATCTCCCGCTACAGCCTTCTGCACATATGGGCTGATGGCTTCCTGCCGGCTTGCGGGAAGAGGAAGATGACAGCCCACTTGCTCTCCACAGCCACCACCAGTGCCTCCAGAGCCGCGTCTGAGAATCGTTTGGTTGCTCTCTCCCTGTGCTGAGGATCAGCCATATTGTCGTAGTTGCTTGTGCTTCCAAGTGGAGTTCCAAATGGAATGACAATGAGGTGCCCCATTGCATCAATGCACCTCCCCTTTAAGTACTGTATAAAGCCTGGGCCAAACATGGCTTGGAATTAAACGGCACCCGATATTGGCCCACCTGTTGAGCGGTAAGCTAATGAGCAGCGGTTTTAGTGCTGATATCAGCACTATAATCATGTTAATGAGGACTGAGCAAGAAGTTTGCGTGCTACCATGACCAGTTTGACCTGGCGCAGCTTAATAGTGCTGGGCCATGAACACGCCCATTTTTGGGTCATATCCAATTTCTGGGCCCCACTACCTTACTGCCGACCATTAGCGCCGTATTTCTGCAAAAAAATGGTGGCCGCCTCACTTCCAGCATGGGACATGGCGGACACCATTTTAGTGAAGTCCATAGCACTGCCATTGCCAGCATCGCCTCTCAAATTCAAATGTGCAGATCGTGAAGTCAATCGGCGTACAACACCTGATTTGACACATGACTGCGATTTTGGATGTCACCGCACACCATAATGCCCTCTCCAAAACACGCACGGAAGAATGTGCGTGTAGCAGTACTGCAGAGACACTGTCAGCACTTCTTAAAGGGACACACACGTCTCTCGGGTAAGCTTTAATTTCTGCTTTTGGACTGTTTGTTTTATATTTTATTTAAGTAGTGGCTTGGTGCAATACATTTAAAAAGTTGTTGAAGTGTGCAGGGAGTGCTGCTGAATGCTTGCAAGGCTTTGAATGGTAAAAGAAGGCCTCTGAAAAGACAGAAAATGCTGGAAATACTCAGCAGGTCAGACAGGATTTGTGGCCAGAGAAACAGAGTTAACGTTTCAGGTCGAGATGCTACCTGACCAGCTGAGTATTTCCAGCATTTTCTGGTTTTATTTCAGATTTCCAGCATCTGCAGTATTTTGCCTCTGAGAAGATCACTTGCTCACAGTCCTGGGAGCACATGGAGATGAAACAGAGGCAGCAAAGGGGACAAGTGGCTCACAGAGGGAAGAGGAAGCAGCAGAAGAGGAGGATGCAGAAGGAAGGAGGCAACCCAGACAGCCCCTTTCTGGCCAGGATATCCAGGATGGAATCATCCGCCTGCAGTACCAGAGACCACAACCCTAATACCCTTTTCAAGATTTGTCCCACCCCTTACCTTCCCTCTGTTACTATCACGGTGTCCCCTTGGCCACAATGCTGAAATAAAAGACACCACAAAGCCAACTTTCCAATCCAACTTTAGCCATTTATGCATCTAATATTATATCAAAAAATCAACTAAACAGGCTTGTGCATTCCTTTAGTGACTGTCTTGCATATGCCTTTGCCTAGCCTAGTGATGTCACGTAGTGCTACCCCAATGGCTGCAACATGGCTGGTGGAAGGCTGCTGACTTTCAGTGGGGGAGACTGCAAATGGCCTTGCAGGACAACCTTGAGGAGCTGGTGGCTGGGAATGTCAAATCGAGTTACGGTGTTTCTTCTTCTGCACTCTCCTCTCCTTCTTCTTGGTCAACCATTGGCCGGGCAGGCTGGATTTCTTGGGCGTCTGAAATGAGGAAGGCACAAGGGTAGGGCTGTGGTGAGGGCGTGAAAGCAAGAGCTGCATGCTTACACCATGCGCAGCTTGTACATCAGAAGATACTGTAGGATGAGGGGGAAGTGGGACGTGAGAAGAGGGATAATGTATGAAGCTACCAACATCTTGCATTCTTTCAGCCCCGCCGCCGGCCAAGGGCTTAGCCATGCCCCTGCCAAGAATGGCCAGCACCATCTCCTCCAAGTGGGGTGAGGTGAAGCTAAGAATGTGAGGTGTGCCTCGTGTTTGGTACAGATTGTTGGTAGGTGAGTGCTGGGGCGGGGGGTGGAGGGTGTGAGTTGTGCATTGAGCAGGGTGTGAGGCTAGTGATGCAGTTGGTAGGAGACGATTTTTGAAGATGCATTCACTAACCGTGACTACTCGTCTGAGGTCATGAAACCTCTTTGGGCACTGGAGCCAGGTCCTGGGGGGGCGGGGGGGGGAACACTGTGGCAGTGACCACCTTGGCAATCTGGGCCCACATCCCTCTCTCTGGAGGGCTTCCTTGTCCCCTGTAGGCATAGGACCACTCTTCCAGTGTTGACCCCCTGCATAAAGCTGGAGTACTGCATGCGAGACACTGGGTGCCCCTTCCCTGGCCTGTTGAGCCATTTGTGTTAGTGCTGAAGCACTTTTACCATTTTTTACGTGGAGAAGGCAGTTCAGCTTTAAGAGCTGAAGACTGCCTAGATTGGAATAATGTTTTTTTCCAGAAAGCAGTTGAGCTCTAAGGGCTAGAGACTGCCTATTTTAAAATTATTTTTATTTTATTTTCAGAAGGCAGTTCCCCTTTAAGGGCTTGAGACTGCTTTCTAAAATGACAGCTTTGCTTTAAGAAAAGGCAGTCTCGCTCCAGGGATGGTACAGCCATGCTACACTGGGACTCCTGCTGAGCACACAGCCTGAGGCAGCCCATTCCTTGCTGGGCTGTGCACTCCAATTATTCACATCATCAGGCAGCACCAAAATAACGGTGATGCCTGCGATTTTTTTACGGGCGCGAACAAATCTCGCCCCATCGTGTCATCGCCCTTTTTTGGGCTTTATCAAATTTCTAGGCCCCTGTACTCTACAATGAATGGTCTCGGGACACAACAAGTAATGAACCCTGTACACAACAAAAAATGGAGCTAGAATACAACATAGAATGGAATTGGTGCGCAACAAAGAATGGACATTGTACATGACGAAGAATGGGGGGTTGGAGTACAAGAGTAAGGAAGTCTCACTTCAATTGTCCAGGGTTTTGGTGACACCACACCTGGAGTACTGTGCACAGTTTTGGTCATCTTATCTGAGAAAGGACATACTTGCCTTAGAGGCGGTGCAACAAAGGTTCACTAGATTGATCCCTGGGATGAGATGGTTGTCCTGAGATGAGGAGGAATTTCTTCACTCAGAGGGTTGTGAATCTTTGGAATTCTCTACTCTAAAGGGCTGTGGAATCTGAGTCATTGAGTATATTCAAGGCTGAGATATATTTTTGGACTCTATAGGGAATCAAGAGATGTGGAGAGCAGGCGGGAAAGTGGAGTTGAGATCGAAGATCAGCCATGATCTTATTGAATGGTGGAGCAGGCTTGAGGGGCCATATGGCCGACTCCTGCTCCTAATTCTTACGTTCTTATGTGCACATAAAGATTACACACTGTACATAAGAAAGAATGGACCGGGAGCCAATGTAAGTCAGCGAGCACAGGGATGATGGGTCTTGCTGCGAGTTAGGACAGGAGCAGCAGAGTTTTGGCTGACCTCAAGTTTACGTAGGGTAGAACGTGGGAAGCCAGCCAGGATTGTGTTGGAATAGTCAAGTCTAGGGGTAACAAAGGCATGGATGAGGGTTTCAGCAGCGGATGAGTGGAGTCGGGCGATGTTACGGAGGTGGAAATAGATGGTCTCAGTTATGGTGCAGATATGTGATCAGAAACTCATTTCAGGGTCAAATATGATACCAAGGTTCCGAACAGTCTGGTTCAGCCTCAGACAGATGCTAGCGAGAGTGATGGAGTCGGTGGCTAGGGAACGGAGTTTGTGGCAGGGTCCAAAAACAATCGTTTTGGTCTTTCCAATATTTAGTTGGAGTAAATTTCTGCTCATCCAGTATGCAACAAAGAATGGACCATGTACACAACAACAACAACTTGTATTCAAAAAGCGCCTTTATCGTAGTAAAACGTCCCAAGGCGTTTCACAGGAGTGTTATCAAACAAAATTTGACACCGTGCCATATAAGGAGATATTTGAGCAGATGACCGAAAGCTTGGTCAGAAGTAGGTTTTAAGGAGTGTCTTAAAGGAGGAGGGAGAGGCAGAGAGGTTTAGGGAGGGAGTTCCAGAGCTTAGGGCCTTGGCAGCTGAAGGCACGGCCGCCAATGGTGGATCAAAGAAAATTGGGGATGCGCAAGAGGCCAGATTTCGAGGAGCGCAGATATCTCGGAGGGTTGTAGGGCTGGAGGAGGTTAGAGATAGGGAGGGGCGAGGCCATGGAGGGATTTGAAAACAAGGATGAGAATTTTAAAATCAACAACAAAGAATGGAGCCTGTATACAACAAATATTGAATCCTATACACAACAAATAATGGACCCTGCACACAACAAAGTGCCCTGTGTATGACAAATAATGGACCTAGTATCCAACAAATAATGCACGCCGTACGTAACAAAGGATGGACCCTGTACACCCTAAATAATTGGGGGGGGTGGGGTGTTATTTTGGTCAATGGATTAAAACAGGCTCCAAATGGGTGCTGTGCTAAAAAGAAACGCCTGTTTGAAAGTGTATTTAGCATGCAATTTTTGGGCTAATTAAGGATTATCAGGATTAAAAATGCCTGCAGGTGCTGAAACCGACAACTGCAGGTTTAGCTGATTAGACCCAATTTTCCTGGCGCTGTAGTTGTATATATTATATATATATCCTGAACTCACCCACTTCTGCTGAAAATGTGGAGTGCGCTGGCTGGGAGAGGAGCCAACGTGGAAGGATGTCTCAGGGAATGAGAGAGAGGGCGCCCAGGTTCTCGGATGTGGCACTGGAGGTCCTGGTGGAGGAGGTTCAGAGGAGGAGGGATGTCCTGTACCCGCAGTGGGGGAAGGAGTCCCTCTCACCCTCCTGTCCCTCTCCCCTGCAGCAGCTGGTGCTGCTCTGCTTGGCCTCATCTCCTCCTCCCATTCCTCCTGCAGACTAAGTGGGATCCCCCAGCAAGATGCTGATGACCAAACACTCCCTTTCTCCTGGTGACTCCTATAAGGTGCCCAATAAGGTGGAGTAGCTCAGCACTTATTCTTTTTAAGTGAAGTCCTCAGAGAATTTCCAGAATAAATGTTGATAGAGTGTTGGTGAAGTCTTTACAAAGTGTCCTACAAAGTCTCCCGATGTGTTTCAAAAGTCCTCTTAAAAACTCCAGCAGCAAGTGAACAGTAAGAGGTGATATACCTTTAAGAAACGCTCGAAATCCTCTGCAATAACTAGTTTACTCCCAATCAGCTTGTCGTTGTTAGGAGAGGACGTTAGGTCAAGTGCTAGCCACCAAAATGCCGTTCAGCCTCCTTAATGAGCTAGTAGGCCATTTAAGTGGCAATCAGCTTCTTAACGATCCTCCAGGTGGCCATTCCTAGCGCAAGCTTCATCTCCTTTACCAAGATGGCATCTTGCGCTAAACATGGACTGCACTGGCGTTTCAGCGTAAGACCCCATCTTGGCCACCTCAAAGGCTCTTTAGCGCCTAAAGTGTAGGGGAAAATTGCCCCCAGAACATGTAAACAACAAAGATTGGACTCCGTACGCAATAAAAAGTGGGCTTTTTACACAACAGAGAATGGACACAGTACATGACAAAGAATACACCTAATGGAGAATACACGCCACACACAAATCTGTACAGAAAAAAGATTGGACACTGTACACAACAAATGATAGGCAATGTACGCAGCAAGAATGGCCCCTGTACACAGAAAACAACGGACCCCTTAATCAACAAAGAATTGACTGTGAACAAGAAATCATACATCACGTGCACAACTTTAGAATGGACACTGTATACGACAAATAATGGACCCTGTACACAGTAAATAATGGAGTTGGTACAGAACAAAGAATGGATCCTGGAGACAACAAATAACCGATCTTGTACACAACAAAGAATACACTCGTACACCATTAAGAATGGACCCCGTAGACAACAAATAATACAACTTGTACACAATAAAGAGTAGGCTATGTACACATTGACCAGAAACTTAACTGGACCAGCCACATAAATACTGTGGCAACAAGAGCAGGTCAGAGGCTGGGTATTCTGCGGCGAGTATCTCATCTACTAACTCCCCAAAGCCTTTCCACCATCTACAAGGCACAAGTAAGGAGTGTGATGGAATACACTCCACTTGCCTGGATGAGTGCAGCTCCAACAACACTCAAGAAGCTCGACACCATCCAGGACAAAGCAGCCTGCTTGATTGGCACGCCATCCACCACCTTAAACATTCACTCCCTCCACCACTGGCGCACCGTGGCTGCAGTGTGTACAATCTACAAGATGCACTGCAGTAACTTGCCAAGGTTTCTTCGGCAAAACCTCCCAAACCCACGACCCAACACCGAGAATGACAAGGGCAGCAGGTGCATGGGAACACAACCATCTCCAAGTTCCCCTCCATGTCACACACCATCCTGACTTGGAAGAATATCGCTGTTCCTACATCGTCGCTGGGTCAAAATCCTGGAATTCCCTCCCTAACAGCACTGTGGGAGTACCTTCAACATACGAACTGCAGCGGTTCGAGAAGGCGGTTCACCACCACCTTCTCAAGGGCAATTAGGGATGGGTAATAAATGCTGGCCTTGCCAGCGACGCCCAGGTCCCATGAACACATTTTTAAAAATACATGCCATACATGACAAAGGATGAACACTGTACACGACAAATAACGGGCTGTGTACAAGACAAGTAATGGACAGAATACACAACAAAGAATGGACAGATGGAGTATAATGTAGGGAAATGTGAGGTTATTCACTTTGGTAGGAAGAATAGAAAAACAGAATATTTTTTAAATGGTGAGGAACTTTCAAATGTTGGTGTTCAGACAGATTTGGGTGTCCTCGTGCAAGAAACACTGAAAGCTAGCATGCAGGTACAGCAAGCAATAAGGAAGGCAAATGGCATGTTGGCCTTTATTGCAAGGGGTTTGGAGTATAAGAGTAAGGAAGTCTTGCTACAATTGTACAGGGCCTTGGTGAGACCACATCTGGAGTACTATGCACAGTTCTGGTCTCCTTATCTAAGGAAGGATATACTTGCCTTGGAGGTGTTGCAACGAAGGTTCATTAGATTGATTCCTGGGATGAGAGGGCTGTCCTATGATGAGAGATTGTGTAGAATGGGCCGATACTCTCTGGAGTTTAGAAGAATGAGAGGTGATCTCATTGAAACATACAAGATTCTGAGGGAAATTGACAGGGTAAATGCTGAGAGGTTGTTTCCCCTGGCTGGAGTGTCTAGAACTAGGGGCCATAGTCTCAGGATAAGGGGTAAGCGATGTAAGACTGAGATGAGGAGGAATTTCTTCACTCAGAGGGTTGTGAATCTTTGGAATTCTCTGCTCCAGAGGGCTGTGAATGCTGAGTCTTTGAGTATACTCAAGACTGAGATCGATAGATTTTTGGACTCTAGGGGAATCAAGGGATATGGAGATTGGGCGGGAAATGCAGGTACAGCAAGCAATAAGGAAGGCAAATGGCATGTTGGCCTTTATTGCAAGGGGTTTGGAGTATAAGAGTAAGGAAGTCTTGCTACAATTGTACAGGGCCTTGGTGAGACCAGACCTGGAGTACTGTGCACAGTTCTGGTTGATGATCAGCCATGATCTTATTGAATGGCGGAGCAAGGTCGAGGGGCTGTATGGCCTACTCCTGCTCTTACTTCTTATGTTCTTATGACCCTGTACACAAGGCAACACGTTACTACAATAAGTAAACATACTGAGGCGATAGGGTGCATCATGGCAAGACATTGGGACAACTATTGCTGAGAAAATAATGGCGATTTCACGGCACCCGCCATTATTAATGCGTAAAAAGCCCAGTAATTTGTAGGGGGGAGGAGATAGGCCGTGAGTTGTGAATCGGCAGAAATTGCTGGGCGATTTGCGCTACTCCGCCATTAGTTTCGCAAACTCCATCAGTCGCCCCATTGACTTTTGGTGCGTGCCGAGAAATTGCTGGATTTATGTGGTAGGCATGAATAAATCTCACCGCTGCCATTCGGGCTGCGATCTCGTGTCGCAATGTCACTGTTGAAGGCTTCATTTATGGGCCCCACACCTCCCAGGACAGCTCAGAGAAGGAAGGACAGGGAAGAATGAAACTCAAACAGTGAATGTTTATTCCGTGCAACAGTTTAAACAAAACATGAGCTAGTGAAATTATAACATCTTCAAAGGTTGACAAAGCTGCAAAGGACCTCTCACATAATTGTTATTTTAAGAGTAAGAATTAAGAATAAGTATCAATAAATAACACCAAAAAGAGAACAACAATGATAGCAACAAAGTTAACATACTATTTACACTCTCACAGGCGTTCCTGAGGATCAGCTGTGACTGAGTGGGAGGAGGTGGACTCTGTACGAGAGGGGAACCCTACTCCCTCTTATGCCTCCCACCAACCCCCCTGAATGAACCCTCAAGGGCACAGTCTCTGCATCCGGCCTGTTGGTCGGGATCAAGGAGTTGGGAGCTGGGTTGCAGATACTGCTCTGAGGGGATATGGAGAAAAGTTAGGCTGCCTGTGGAGGGGCAGATGCTCGCTGTAATGCTGGGCCATCTCCCTCAGCAGCTGGGTACTACAAGGCCAGTGCATCTGGCTCTAAAGCCTGAGGGTGTAAGGAAGTGGCACTGGCACCTACTGCCTTCATAACAACGTAAGAACATAAGAATTAGGAGCAGGAGTAGGCCATACGGCCCCTTGAGCCTGCTCCACCATTCAATAAGATCATGGCTGATCTTCAACCTCAACTCCACTTTCCTGCCCAATCTCCATATCCCTTGATTCCCCTAGAGTCCAAAAATCTATCTATCTCAGCCTTGAATGTACGTAAGAACATAAGTAGGAGGAGCAGGAGTAGGCCATACGGCCCCTCGGGCCTGCTCCACCATTCAATAGGATCATGGCTGATCCGAACTTAGACTCACGTCCACTTCCCTGCCCTTTCTCCGTAACCCCTTATTCCCTTATCAGCTAGGAAACTGTCTATCTCCATTTTAAATTTATTTAATGTCGCAGCTTCCACAGCTCTCTGAGGTAGCAAATTCCATAGATTTACCACCCTCTGAGTGAAGAAGTTTCTCCTCATCTCAGTTTTGAAAGGGCAGCCCCTTATTCTAAGATTATGCCCCCTAGCTCTAGTCTCACCCATCAGTGGAAACATCCTCACCGCATCCACCCGATCAAGCCCCCTCACAATCTTATATGTTTCGATAAGATCGCCTCTCATTCTTCTGAATTCCAATGAGTAGAGGCCCAACCTACTCAACCTTTCCTCATAAGTCAACCCCCTCATCTCCGGAAGCTTAGTACGCTGGTTTGAGATCCAACTCTCACCCTCAAACTGAATTTGGAATTCAACCATATTATGGTCACTCATTCCAAGGGGATCCTTTACTAGGACATTTTTTTATTAATCCTGTCTCATTACACAGGACCAGATCTAAGATTGCCTGTCCCCTGGTTGGTTCAGTTACATACTGCTCAAGGAACCCGTCCCTAATACACTCTATGAACTCTTCCTCAAGGCTGCCATGCCCAATTTGATTAGTCCAGTCAATATGAAAGTTAAAATCCCCCATGATTATAGCTGTTCCCTTATTACAAGCCCCAACTATTTCCTGATTTATACTCCGACCAACAGAGTTGCAACTGTTAGGAGGCCTATAGACTGTGCCCACTAGTGACTTTTTCCCCTTATTATTCCTTATCTCCACCCAAACTGTTTCACTATCCTGATCCTTTGACCCAATATCATTTCTGACTATTGCAGTGATTCCATCCTTGATTAACATAGCCACCCACCTCCCTTTCCTTCCTGTCTGTCCTTCCAAATTGTCAAATACCCTTGTATGTTTAGTTCCCAGTCATGATTATCTTGCAGCCATGTTTCTGTAATGGCACCAGATCATACCCATGTGTAGTTATTTGCACTGTCAACTCGTCAATTTTGTTACGAATGCTGTGTGCATTCAGATAAAGAACTTTCAAATATGTTTTCTGACAATTTATTCCTGCTTTTACTACTTTACCTTTATTATATACATTCTGTCCCTTCCTGACACGCTCTGGTTTTTAATTCCCCCACTGCTACTCTGCTCTCATACCTTCATAGTCTCCTTTATTTAAGCTTAATACGCTGGTTTGAGATCCAACTCTCTCACCCTCCAACTGAATTTGGAATTCAACCATGTTATAGTCACTCATTCCAAGGGGATCCTTTACTAGGACATTTTTTATTAATCCTGTCTCATTACACAGGACCAGATCTAAGATTGCCTGCCCCCGGGTTGGTTCAGTTACATACTGCTCAAGGAACCCGTCCCTAATGCACTCTATGAACTCTTCCTCAAGGCTGCCCTGCCCAATTTGATTTGTCCAGTCAATATGAAAGTTAAAATCCCCCATGATTATAGCTGTTCTGTAGGAACGGAGGTTCCTATCTGAATAAAGGTATTCGACTCGATGAATCAAATCAACAGGTTTTAATGAACAACGAAGTTAACAGGGAAACTACAGGAGAAACAGTACACAGGTCTAATCAGCTTGCTGGGCACTCGACAACTGCTGGAAGATTCTGGAAGCTGACGTCATGACGTCATTGCATTCTTCGCGCCACTGACGGTCACGTGATCGGCGTCATGATGTCATCACGTGGAGTGCAGGAAAGTACAATACAGTAGTTAACAGGCAGTTTAAAGGTGCAGTCCGCGGCTGCACTACACTGTAGTTAAAGGGATTATTACTAATTGTTCTGAGACCCTTGGTGGCTCCGCCACAGGCGCCCCCCCAGAATCCACTTTAACGGACATTGTCAACCGAGCGGGAGGTTTAATGATCCTGGCCGAACGACGACGAAAATCAGGTAGTGGAAACGGAGCGTTGGTAGACAAACCAGTGCCGGGTTGCGGCAGAAGCGGCGCCTTGGGCAAGGCAGAAATGGTAGTCAGAGGTGCAGGCGCGTCTGAGACTGAATCGGGCTGTTCGACAGTGGGCTGGTGCATGGCTGGTCTGGCGGTCAACGGCGGTCGGCCGCGGCGAGGCAGTTGGGCAGCCACGACAAGCTCACTCCGATCTAAGTGGGCTGGCTTAAGCTGGTCGATAGAGATGGTATCGGACTTGCCACCAACTTCGACTGTGAAAAACTTTTCCCCTGATGAGATGACACGAAACGGTCCGGTATAAGGCAGCTTGAGCGGGTCTCTGTGACCGGCCTGTCTAATAAAGACATAGTCCGAATTCATGAGTTCTGTCGGGACATGAGGTCTCTGCAGGTCATGATGCGAGGTTGGAATAGGCAGGAAATTCCTGGCCGCCTCCTGATGTAACAGGAGCTGTTGAGCTGCAGACCATGGTTCGTTGTGTGGAGGGAGAAAGTCACCTGGCACTCTGAGTGTCTGGCCATAAACCAGCTCGGCCGATGAAGACTGGAGATCCTCCTTTGGGGCTGTCCGGAGGCCTAGCATCACCCATGGGAGCCTGTCCACCCAGTTGGGTCCCCTCAAGCTGGCACGGAGGGATGCTTTGAGAGACCGATGGAACCTTTCGCACAGACCATTCGCCTGTGGATGGTACGCGGTGGTACGGCGCAGCTTGGTACCCAGGCCCTGTGCCACTGCGTTCCACATCTCTGATGTGAATTGCGGACCACGGTCCGAGGAGATGTCAGATGGCACCCCGAACCGAGCCACCCACGACGAAAAAAACACCCTGGAGACGTCTGCTGCAGTGGTAGCGGCCAAGGGAATCGCCTCTGGCCACCTGGTGGTCCGGTCTACCACCATCAGGAGGTGTGTGAATCCTCGTGACCCGGGAAGGGGACCTACTAAGTCCACGTGAACGTGGTCGAAGCGCGCTCAGGCACCGGGAAGTTGGCCACTGGAGCCAAGACGTGACGGTGGACTTTGGATTTTTGACATTCGACGCAATTGTTTGTCCAGTCCCGGACGTCCAAATGCATACCTTTCCAAACAAATTTGCGGGACATGAGCCGTTGAGAAGCCCGCATCCCCGGGTGAGATAACCCGTAGATTGCCTGGAATACTTTCTTGCACCATTCGACTGGCACAATGGGCCAGGGCACTCCCATGGATGTGTCGCACAAGAGTGTGGTTCCTGCCGCTTGAAACAGCACGTCTGCAACCTGCCAACTGGAAGGCGCGGTCCTAAACGCTTGTACCTCTGGGTCTGCCAGTTGATCCTCTGCCAGTCCGACGAAATCGATGCCCAGGTGGACTGCCTGGACTGGAGCCCGGGAAAGGCAATCCACCACGAGATTATCCTTGCCTGACACGTGCCGCAAATCCGTTGTGAATTCGGATATAAACGTGAGGTGGCGCTGCTGCCGAGCTGACCAAGGTTCCGCCGTTTTGGCCATGGCGAAGGTGAGCGGCTTGTGGTCCACGAATGCAGTGAACGGACGGCCTTCTAGAAGGAAACGGAAGTGCCGGATGGCCAAAAACAGGGCTAGCAACTCTCTGTCAAAAGTGCTATACTTTCGCTCGTTCTTGCGCAGTTGGCGGCTGAAAAAGGCTAACGGCTGCCAACACCCGTCGACCCACTAGTCTTGAACTACTCCGATGGCGTAGTCGGAGGCATCCGTAGTGAGGGCGACAGTCGCGCCCGGGAGTGGGTGTGCGAGCAATGTTGCATCTGCCAATGCCGCCTTGTTATCGCGGAACGCCTGATCCATTTGCGGTGTCCGAGTGAGAACATCCTTGCCCGACTTTCCTTTTAGTGCTTCGTACAGAGGTTGCATTAACCGGGCCGCCTTGGGGACGAAACGATGATAAAAATTTACCATCCCCAAGAACTCTTGCAGGGGTTTGACTGTGTGAGGCCGCGAGAATGCGGTAACTGCCTCTACCTTGGTGGCTAGCGGGGCAGCGCCTTCCGGGGTAATCCTGTGTCCCAGGAAATCAATACTGTTTACTCCAAATGTGCATTTGGCCGGATTGACAATAAGGCCGTGTTGGCTGAGCCGGGCGAAAAGTGTGCGTAAATGAGCCATGTGATCTGTCCTATCCTTGCTGGCTATTAGGATGTCGTCCAAATACACAAAAATGAAGGGCAGATCCCGTAAGACAGAGTCCATCAACCGCTGGAATGCTTGAGCTGCGTTTTTCAGACCGAACGGCATGCGGAGGAACTCAAACAGGCCGAATGGAGTGATGACTGCCGTTTTGGGGACGTCTGGAGGGTGCACCGGAACTTGGTGATATCCATGAATGAGATCCACTTTAGAAAATATAGAGTTGCCAGCTAGATGTGCCGAAAAGTCTTGGATGTGGGGAATAGGATACCTGTCCGGTGTCGTGGCGTCGTTTAAGCGTCTGTAATCCCCGCAAGGTCGCCATCCGCCGCCTGGTTTGGGTACTATATGCAGTGGGGAGGACCAAGGGCTGTCCGAGCGACGGATGATCCCGAGGCGCTCCATGGTCTGGAACTCAGCCTTTGTGGCTGCCAGCTTGCCGGCTTCTAATCGCCGCGCCCGAGCGTAAACAGGTGCTCCGGTCATGGAGATATGGTGCACCACCCCGTGCCGTGTGATTGCAGCCGAAAAGGTAGGCCTGGTGAGCTCCGGGAATTCGCCGAGCAGGCGCGTAAACCCGTCCTGCGACGGAACCGCACAGGCAACCGACCAGGACACGGCGGTGCTGCGGTGGCAGGGCACTGCGTGGAAAGTGGACGCATTAATGAGTCGGCAGTGTTGGACGTCGACCAGCAGACCGTTGGCGCAGAAAAAATCAGCTCCCAGGATGGCCTGTGAGACCTTGGCTGTAATAAAATCGCAGACAAAATGCTGACCGGCGAAGGTTAAGTTTACTGTCCGTTTACCGAACGTACGCATGGCAGCGCCGTTTATTGCCACGAGGGAAGGCCCATGGCTGCCGGATAGTAGGTCCAGCTTTGAAGCTGGCAGGATACTGCACTGTGAACCAGTGTCGCACAGGAATCGTCGGCCCGTAACGGAATCCGTAAAGTAAATGAGTTTGCCCACTGAGCCCACCGCCATACCTAACTTGCCGTGCTTTTCAGACCTTGTCGTCTGTCCGGGAGGGCGCGGGCTTGTTGGAGTTTTTTTTTTTCCTGAGGGAAACTGCAAGGAGGCCGGCGGCATCGAGCTTTGGCACTGAAACGGGCGTGGTACGCGCACCATCCTGCTGGGGGAGGGTTGGACTTCGCTCGCGTGGGGGAAAGGCGCCTCGTGGCTGCACAACATTGCTGAGTAACAGTAAATATCTTGTCTGCCTCTGCAGCGAGTTCGGTACCGTCTGTGATGGCAGTGTTGGCCAAGGCCACCTGAACCGGTTCGGGTAGCTGGCAGAGGAAAAGCTCACAGAATAAAAAGCATTGGGGTTCCGCACCCAACAGCGTGAGCATTTGACTCATCAGTTCTGACGGTTTTGAGTCCCCGAGGCCGGGCATGGAAATAAGCTTGCGTGCACGCTCCAACTTATTAAGATCAAATACCTGTAGCAAACGGGCTTTAAGCACTTCGTACTTGCCCTCCTCCGGTGGGTTGCCAAGGAGGCTGACGACCCACGAGGCCGTGGCACTGTCGAGAGCGGAAACCACATAATAATAACGGGTCGAATCCGCTGCGACCTCCCAGAGAGCAAACTGTGCTTCTGCCTGGAAAAACCATGCTGCTGGCTGCTGTTCCCAGAACTGCGGCAGTTTAAGGGCGACGGCGTTCGTGTTCATCCTTGACGACAGTTGTCCGACGAGATTGGGGTCACCAATGTAGGAACGGAGGTTCCTATCTGAATAAAGGTATTCGACTCGATGAATCAAATCAACAGGTTTTAATGAACAACGAAGTTAACAGGGAAACTACAGGAGAAACAGTACACAGGTCTAATCAGCTTGCTGGGCACTCGACGACTGCTGGAAGATTCTGGAAGCTGACGTCATGGCGTTCTTCGCACCACTGGCGGTCACGTGATCGGCGTCATGACGTCATCACGTGGAGTGCAGGAAAGTACAATACAGTACAGTTAACAGGCAGTTTAAAGCTGCAGTCCGCGGCTACACTGCACTGTAGTTAAAGGGATTATTACTAATTGTTCTGAGACCCTTGGTGGCTCCGCCACAGTTCCCTTATTACAAGCCCCAACTATTTCCTGATTTATACTCCAACCAACAGAGTTGCAACTGTTAGGAGGCCTATAGACTACGCCCACTAGTGACTTTTTCCCCTTAATATTCCTTATCTCCACCCAAACTGTTTCACTATCCTGATCCTTTGGCCCAATATCATTTCTCACTATTGCAGTGATTCCATCCTTTATTAACATAGCCACCCCACCTCCCTTTCCTTCCTGTCTGTCCTTCCTAATTGTCAAATACCACTGGATGTTTAGTTCCCAGTCATGGTCACCTTGCAGCCATGTTTCTGTAATGGCCACCAGATCATACTCATGTGTAGTTATTTGTACCGTCAACTCGTCTATTTTGTTACGAATGCTGCGTGCATTCAGATAAAGAACTTTTAAATATGTTTTGTGACAATTTATTCCTGCTTTTACCCCTTTTACTACTCTACCTTTATCTTTATACATTCTGTCCCTTCCTGACACGCTTGGTTTTTAATTTCCCCACTGCTACCTTGCTCTATTGCCTTCTCCGCTGACGTTTTTATTTTTCGCTCTCTTGAAACCTCCCCCCCACTAATTAGTTTAAAGCCCTCTCTACAGTCCTAGTTATTCGATTCACCAGGATTCTAGTCCCAGCACTGGCCAAGTGAAGTCCGTCCCAACGGAACAGCTCTCTCCCGTCCCAGTACTGGTGCCAGTGTCCCAAGAAGCAAAACCCATTTCTCCCACACCAGTCTTTGAGCCACGCATTTAACTCTCTGATTTTATTTGCCCTAGCCAAATTTGCTCGTGGCTCAGGTAGTAATCCAGAGATTGTTACCCTTGTGGTTCTGCTTTTTAATTTGGCCCCTAGCTGCTCATACTCCCTCAGCAGAACCTCTTTCCTTGTCCTATCTATGTCGTTAGTAGCAACATGGACTACGACAACTGGATCCTCCCCCTCCCACTCCAAGTTTCTCTCCAGCCCAGAGGAGATGTCCTTAACCCTGGTACCAGGCAGGCAACACAGCCTTCGGGACTCTCGCTCTCGGCTGCAAAGAACCTTATCTATTCCCCTAATGATACTATCCCCTACCACTACAACATTTCTTTTTACTCCCCCCCACTTGAATGGCCCCTCGTTCCACGGTGCTGTGGCCAGGTTGCTCATCCTCCCTGCAGTCCCTGTTCCTGTCCTCACAGGGAGTAAGAGCCTCGAACCTGTTGGACAAGAGCAAGGGCTGCGGCTCCTCCAACACTACCTCCTGGATCCCCGTACCTGCCTCACTCATAGTCATACCCTCCTGTCCCTGACCACGGAATACATCTGAATTAGTTAATCTAATTGGTGTGACTACTTCCTGGAACAGAGTCCAGGTAACTCTCCCCCTCCCTGATGTGTCGCAGTGTTTGAAGCTCGGACTCCAGCTCATCAACACAGAGCCGGAGTTCCTCGAGCAGCCAAAACTTACTGCAAATGTGGTCACCGCAAACATCAATGGTGTCCACCAGCTCCCACATATTGCAGCAGTAACAATGTACTCAACGATTCAGCATCCACAGCCCTCTGGGGCAGAGAATTCCAAAGATTCACAACCCTCTGAGTGAAGAAATTCCTCCTCATCTCAGTCTTAAATGGCCGAACCATTATCCTGAGACTATGCCCTCTAATTCTAGACTCGCCAGCCAGGGGAAACAACCTCTCAGCATCTACCCTTTCAAACACCCTCAGAATCCTATTTGTTTCAATGAGATCACCTCTCAATCTTCTAAACTCCAGAGAGTATAGGCCCAATCTACTCAGCAGCATGTCCCTCATGGCCCTGGACTGTATCCATAGCGGGTGTCGCTCAGGGAGATGAAGGGGTGCACACGGGGAACAGCTGCAGTACAATGGTACTCACTGTGTAGCTGTGAACTGATCATGCAACAACCTGGCAAAGGTTGCCTACATCCTGCCCAAGGTTGGCCACATTCTGCCAAAGGTTGGCCACAATCTGTCTAAGGTCATCCATCTTCTGCCCAAAGCCGCCCATATTCTGTCCAAGGTTGGCCATATTCTAATTAAGGCTGTCCAGCCTGCTGAAGGTCATCCATCTTCTGCATAAGGTCATCCATCTCCTGGCCAAGGTCGATCAACTTCTGCCCAAGGTAATCCATCTTTTGCCCAAGGTTGTCCATCTTCTACCCAAGCTCGTCCATCTTCTGCCCAAAGTTGGCCACATTTCATCGAAGGCTGTCCAGCTTCTGCCCCACGGTCTTATTGAGAAGCTTAATCGCTTGGCTCACTGACCCAAGACATAGTAGGTATCTGCCATGCTCCCTAATCAACGTCCTTCAATTTTCAGCTTCTCGTGGATGATTGCATCGACACCATGGCCCTGACGGAAACCTTACCCCTAATGAAGCCTCCCTGTCTGGCTATACCTTCCACCACTTGCCCCGCTGAGACTGCCGCGGTGGCAGTGTGGCTCTCATCACCAAACTACACCTTGGTCTGTCCCCCCTACTCCTCGGGCACTTTCTCCTCCTTTGAGCATCTCACCTTGTTCCACCCCTCTCACCTCTCATTTAAAATTCCCGTTCTCTACCGCCCACCCAAGTACCATAAAAATCTTTTAGCACCGAGGTATCTTCCCTGCTTTCTTCCCTCAGCCGCTGCAACGAGTGACTTCTCATCCTCGGTGATTTCAACCTCCATCTCAATTCATCATGCTCTCTCTCCTCTGAGTTCACTCGTCTCCTGTCCTCCCTAAATCTCTCCCTCCATGTAAACACCCAACCCATATTCATGACCAACCCTTTGCTCTTGCCATCTCTCATGGCCTCGCTACTCCCATCGTGTCAATTGCAGATGAGGCCATCTCTGACCACTTCCTCGTATCGCTCTCCATCCACATCCCCCTTCCATTGTCCACCCCCAACCCTACTTCCTTCTGTGTCCTCCCTGCAAAAAACTCTCTCCCAACTCACTTACAACTGCACTTACAAAATCCCAACTGTCTAGCCTTTGGCCCTCCATTCACCACGACATTTCTGCAGCTACCGATCTGCTCAACCACACTCTCACCACCATCTTTGATGCCCTAGTCCCTATTAAAACCATTACTCTCTCTCACCCTGGCTGTTCCCCCTGGTACGGCCCTCATCTTCGCTCCCTGAAGTCCAAGGGACACAGACTTGAACGGATATGGCGGACAACTGGTTTAGCCATTCACCGCCAGATCTGGCTGGACCACATAAACCATTATCGGGTCCTGCTCTCGTCTGCCAAAACTGCTTAATATTCTAGGATCATTCTGGAATGCAAAGATAACCCCTGGCTTCTATTCTCTACTCCTAACTGCCTTCTTAAACCCCTCTCCCGTCTCCTCCACCCTCACCTCCAATAACAAGTGCGAGGAGCTCATGGAATTCTTTGTCTCTAAGATTGAGAACATCTGATCAGCTGCCTCTGCCACTTCCCTTCCTTCAAGTAGCCCACCGGGCCAAACTTCCTCTAAGGTTCCCCCCTGCCCTAGCCCTGAACTCGCATCTTTCTCCAGTTTCTCTCCGATCTCCCCTCATGACCTCTCCGTGCTCATCGTGTCCATGAGACCTACTTCCTGCTCCCTCAACCCTATTCCCACCTAACTGCTGCCATCCCAACTTCCTTTTCTGGCTCCCATGTTAGCAGACATTGTTAATGGTTCTCTCTCCTCAGGTCTCTGTCCTCTTCTCCTTCAAATCTGCCGTCATCACCCCTCTCCTCAAAAAACCAACCCTTGACCCCTCCGTCCTTGCAAACTACCTCCCAAACTCCAACCTCCCTTTCCTCTCCAAAGTCATTGAACATCTTGTCACCTCCCATATCTGTGCCCATCTTTCCCAGAACTCCATGTTTGAATCCTTCCAATCAGGTTTCTGTTCCTGCCGCAGTACCGAAATGGCTCTCATCAAAGTCACAAATGACAGCCTTTGTGACTGTGGCAAAGGTAAACTATCCATCCTTGTCCTTCTCAACCTGTCTGCAGCCTTTGACACGGTTGACCACTCCATTCTCCTCCAATGCCTCTCCACCGTTGTCCAGCTGGGTGGGACTGCACTCGCCTGGTTCCATTCTTATCTATCTAATCGTAGCCAGAGAATGGGTTCTCCTCTTACTTCCGCATCGTTACCTCTGGTGTCCCCCAAGGATCTATCCATGGCTCCCTCCGAGTTCTCATCTACATGCTGCCCCTCGGCGACATCATCCGAAAACACAGCGTCAGTTTCCACATGTACGCTGACGACACCCAGCTCTACCTCACCACCGCCTCTCTCGACCCCTCCAAGGGCTCTAAATTGACACACTGCTTGTCCGACATCCAGTTCTAGATGAGCAGAAACTTTCTCCAATTACGTTTTAGGAAGACTGAAGCCATAGTCTTCGGCCCCTGCCACAAACTCCGTTCCTTAGTCACTGACTCCATCCCTCTCCCTAGCATCTGTCTGAGGCTGAGCCAGACTGTTTGCAACCTTGGGGTCATACTTGACCCTGAAATGAGCTTGTGACCACATATCCGCACCATAACTAAGACCGCCTATTTCCACCTCCATAACATCGCCTGGCTCCACCCCCGCCTCAGCTCATCTGCTGCTGAAACCCTCATCCATGCCTTTGTTACCTCTAGACTTGACTATTCAAATGCACTCCTGGCTGGCCTCCCAGTTCGTAGTCAGACTACCAGTCCTGCTGCACTACCCTATGTAAATTTGAGGTCATCCAAAACTCGGCTGCCCGTGTCCTAACTCGCACCAAGTCCCGTTCACCCATCACCCCTGTGCTCGCGGACCTACACTGGCTCCCGGTTAAGCAACGCCTCGATTTTAACATTCTCATCCTTGTTTTCAAATCCCTCCATGACCTCGCCCCTTCTTATCTCTGTAATCTCCTTCAGCCCCACAACCCCCTGAGATATCTGCACTCCTCTAATTCTGCCCTCTTGAAATCCCTGATTTTATTCGCTCAACCATTGGTGGCCATGCTGCCTCGGCCCTAAGCTCAAGAATTCCCTGCCTCAACCTCTCCACCTCGCTACCTCTCTTTCTTCCTTTAAGACACTGCTTAAAACCTACCTCTTTGACAAAGCTTTTGGTTATCTGCCCTAATTTCTCCTTGTGTGGCTCGGTGTCAAATTTCTTGTCTTCTAACACTCCTGCGAAGTGCCTTGGGATGTTTTACTATGTTGTTGTTGTTGTTCTGCACCTCTGAAGTCCTCCTCCCACTCGTCCTCACACTGGGCCCGACATCTACCCCACCTTACAGGTGACTGGGACGCCTGTCTCCCCCCATCTCCCAGTGGTCCCTCACCACTGCCTCACCCACCCCCGACAGTTCGTAGTCAGACTACCAGTCCAGTCGCACAAGCCCCGCGACAACAGCTTGGCAGATGCCTATGAGAGGGGAGGCGTGTGCGTCTCGCGCAGAGCCAGAGGGGATGGGTGATGGCAAGGAGGGGTGGGCTCTCGGGGGTGGGGGTGAGGTGAGGTTTGTCGTGGTGAAGCGTCGCCCCCACATCAGCACCCTCAAGGTGCAGTGTGGGGTCAGGAGTGACGATGCCACTTTACTTGTCCCCCTTCCTCTTCCTCCTGCCGGACCTCCCACTCCTCCTGCTCCCCCCGCTCCGCTACCGCCTCAGTGCCCTCTGCAGCCCCCGCCACCTCAGGTCACTGTGGATCTGTGGGAAGGAAAAACAAAATGTTACAATTGTAAAGCATGTTCCTTTGCCACATCACCGAAGTTTGATCTTCACATTCAATGCACAACACAGTAAAAGGCAAGCGGTGTCACATGCTGCTCGAGCATCCCCCCCACAAAATTCCTTCTCCCACCCTGCAGCCACAAAAGCGGTTTGAAGCTTGCAGCCTATGGAACACACATGCAATTCACAAGTCTCAGAGGTCCCTCCTTAATATCTCAAACTTCTTTGTCTCCTGGCCAGAAGACAAAGCAAGAGGACGATTCCTGGGATGAAAGGTTTGTCCTATGAGGAGAGATTGAGTAGATTGGGCCTATACTCTCTAGAGTTTAGGAGACTGAGAGGTGATCTCATTCTGAGGGGGATTGACAAGATAGATGCTGAGGGGTTGTTTCCCCTGGCTGGAGAGTCTAGAACGAGGGGGCATAGTCTCATGATAAGTGGTCGGCCATTTAAGACAGAGACGAGGGGGAATTTCTTCACTCAGAGGGTTGTGAATCTTTGGAATTCTCTACGCAAAAGGCTGTGTCGTTGAGTATATTCAAGGCTGAGATCGATAGATTTTTGGACTCTAGGGGAATCAAGGGATATGTAGTTCGGGCCGGGAAAGTGGAGTTGAGGTCAAAGATCAGCCATGATCTTATTGAGGGGCCGTATGGCCTGTTCCTACCTGCTCCTAATTCTTATGTTCTTATGATGTGACACACACCTTGCCTGAGTCCAACGTCTGCCTGGGTCCAAGACGGTACACCCTTGTAACCCGACAGCTGCAGGGCCCTGACCTCATGGGGCGGGGGGGGTGGGGTTAAGCTCCCTCAGGAGGGGAGTACCGCCACCACCCCCCCAACCGTTATCTCCCACTCCCGGGCACTATGAGCCATTTTACCCTACACAGACAGAAATATATGAAAGAGAGAGAGCAGCACATTAATTGCTGACTACTGGCAGCGACTTCCTTTCATCCATTCAACTGTGCTTTCTCTGTAGCAGAAATAAAAAGGTGTGAAATTCATCACATTGGGAAGGCTGTCACCCATGGCAACTGAGTTTTACCACTCACTTGACTTTGGATTCCACCTTCCACAAACAACTTGTAGAAAAACTCACCGGCTTGCACGAAGTAACACACAGACTGCAGTTTTTAAATTATATAATCTGTACCTACCTTCCCAGCTCTTGTACGATCATTAGACTTCTTTGTGCACCGGACTGCTGCCCATGGGACCGTGGATGTTGCGGTGATGCTCGCTGCCACCTCCTTCCACGCCACCATGCTGATTCTGCGAGGAGCCTTGGGCATCTCGTTCCCCAGCCAACGCTGACGTCTCATCGCCACCTCGTCTAACAGTTATCTTCCTTTCGTCTGGCTTTTCTTCCGACACCTTTCAAGGATTTTCTGTGAAGAAGTACATAGGCACAACACGGTTAATGACTTTCTTCTATGCGGTAAAAAGGTATTAAAACATTTCTTGTTTAATTTTAGTCATTTTTTAAAGGTAGTCTCAGTGCCACACTTCAACAGAGTTGATGGTGTCACTTTCCAGCTATTTACAGTGCCTGGTATTTGGTTTATTTGACAATTTGGCCTGATGTTCACGAGCTACTTGAGGCCGCGCCATCACCAAAACGCATTGACAGCAATTAGCGGAGCAAAAATAATATGACCTAAAGGGTGAGGTAAAATAATCCAATTTACAAGACTCCAGCAATTTCTGGGGCATTACTACAGTAAGTAAATGTAATGAGGCTATAGGATGCAGAAATAAGCTGCATGGCCTGTTTCTGTGCTATATATTCTATCTAATTCTAGGTAGAGAGGCTACAGTATGCACCTTGGCAACATATTGCTACGGTAACTAAAAATAGTGAGGCCCTAGGGTACATCATGGCAATGCATCACTACAGAAAGTAAACATACTGCAGCTACAGGGAGAATCGTGCCAACACATTACTACGACTATGAAACATACTGAGGCTATAGGGTGCTTCAGGACAACACATTAAATCAGTAAGTAAACACACTGAGACTAGCGGCTGCATCATGGAAAAACATTACTACAGTAAATAAACATACAAAAGCTATAGGATGCATCATGAAAACACAAGACTGCAGTAAGTAAAGGTACCAATAGGGAAATAAGGAGAAATTTCTGTACCCAGGGAGTGGTGAGAATGTGGAACTGGCTGCCACAGGAAGTGGTTGAGGTGAATAGCTCAGATGCTTTCAAAAGGAAACTAGGCGAGTACATGGGAGAAAAGGGAACAGAAAGATATGCTGAAAGGCTGAGATGAAGTAGCTGGAATGGGAGGAGACTCGTGTGGAGTGTAAACACCAGCACACACTAGATGGGCTGAATGGCCTGTTTCTGTGCTGTATATTCCATGTAATTCTATGCATTGAGGCTGGAAGATGCATCACGACAACAGATTGCTACAGCAAGGATTAGTACTGATGCTATAAGCAGGTCTATGACAACACGTTACTGTACTAGAGTAATGGGATAATACGGAGCTATAGGGTGCATCATGACAACACATTACTACAGTAAGTAAACATATTGAGGCTACAGGATGCATCATAGCCACTCGCTCAAGCAGTACATACACCAACTGAGGTATTAGGGTGCATCAAAGCAACATACTACCACAATAAACAGATATTCTGAGGCTATAGGGTGCATCATGGCAATTACATTACTATAATAAGCAAACATACGGAGGCTGCAGAATGCTTCATGCTGTCAGCTGTGGCTCAGTGGGTAGCACTCTTGCCTCTGAGTCAGAAGGGTGTGGGTTCAAGTCCCACACTAGGGACTTGAGCACAAATTCTAGGCTGGCACTCCACTGCAGTACTGAGGGAGTGCTGCACTGTCGGAGGTGCCGTCTTTAGGATGAGACATTAAACCCGAGGCCCCGTCTGCCCTCTCAGGTGAATGTAAAAGATCCCATGGCCACTATTCGAAGAAGAGCTGGGGAGTTCTCCCCGGTGTCCAGGCCAATATTTATCCCTCAACCAACATCACTAAAAAAGATTATTTAATCATTATCACTTTGCTGTTTGTGGGAGCTCTCTGTGCGCAAATTGATTGCCACGTTTCCTACATTACAATAGTGACTAAGACTTCAAAATGTACTTCACTGTCTGTAAAGCGCTTTGGGACATCCTGAGGTTGTGAAAGGCGATATATAAATGCAAGTTTTTCATTCTCTGCATGGCAACAATGCAACAATAAGTAAACATAGCGAGGCTATAGGGTGCATCATGACTACTCATTATTACGATATGTAAATATACTGAGTCTATAAGGTGCATCGTCACAATGCATTTCTCTGGTAATTAAACATATTGAGGTTGTAGGTTGCGTCATGGCAACACATCACTACAGTAAAAGAATATAAAAGAACTACATGCTTTAGGTTTGGAGATAACAACACCTTGAAGTCACTCAAGAGAGTGGTAATTCCATATAAGATAGCTGGAGCAAGCCACTTTATAAGTACATGTGTAGTCTCTAGTGAGATACCTATGCTATTGAGTAAGCCTTCCATGAAAAAAGCACAAATGAAACTTGACATGGAACACGATAAGGCAGTTATTTTTGGGAAATCGGTTGATCTGCAGTTTACCCAGTCAGGACATTATTGTATCCCCTTAAGAAAACCTGAGGTTTCTCATCAGAGTGTTAGACAAGTATTAATGGCACCAGACTGATACCTGGGACGGCAGGGATGACGTATGAAAAGAGATTGGGTCGATTAGGCTTACATTCGCTAGAGTTTAGAAAAATGAGAGGGGATCTCATTGAAACTTTTAAAATTCTAACAGGACTAGACAGACTAGATGCAGGAAGGATGTTCCCGATGGCGGGGGAGTCCAGAACCAGGGGTCACAGTCTAAGGATAAGGGGTAAGCCATTTAGGGCTGAGATGAGGAGGAATTTCTTCACCCAGAGAGTGGCGAACCTGTGGAATCCTCTACCACAGAAGACAGTTGAGGCCAAATCATTAAATATATTCAAGAAGGAGTTAGATATATTTCTTAAGGCTAAAGGGATCAAGGGATATGGGGACAAGGCAGGGACAGGGTACTGAGTTTGGATGATCAGCCATGATCTCATTCAATGGCGGAGCAGGCTCGAGG
Source organism: Somniosus microcephalus (assembly GCF_052327205.1). Taxonomy (NCBI): domain Eukaryota; kingdom Metazoa; phylum Chordata; class Chondrichthyes; order Squaliformes; family Somniosidae; genus Somniosus; species Somniosus microcephalus. Next base: position 22,866,865 of record NC_141014.1, read on the forward strand.
GGGCCGAATGGCCTACTCCTGCTCCTATCTTCTATGTTTCTATCAGTGCTACCACTCTGCTGGAGAACACTTTGGTGCTGTAACGCCAAGGCTCAAGTATCTGTCATCCTATTTGAGGCGGCATCCAGCGTGTTCATGACCACGGTCAATACGTGCATGGACTCATTTGATTGCCGCATTCCATGTTCCACGAAGTTGGCCACTCTCTCCATGCAAGACGACATTGTCGCCATGCCCTGTGGCATCATCCCACTCATGCTTCAGGCAGGACTGCTCCATTCTCACTTCAATCAGGGTCAGTGTGCTTGGAAGGGAAGGCCTGTCAGTACATCGCACATTCTCTGCTGCGGTACGGCATCTGTGTCCAGCTGAGCCGAGCTTGGAGAGAGCTGCACCTTCCGATGCGGTCTCTCCCTGGCTGTATCCTGCAGCCACCAGCTGCTCTTGCTCGCTTGAGAAGCGCGAGTCACCAGGTTAAAACTCAAACTATCTGTGAGTCCTGTGACGGTGCACCCTCCGAACGAATCAGCTCCTCTGAGGATCCGTTGTCCAAGAGGTCCATCGGCTCCTGCTGCACGTGTGAAGGCCCTGGCAGAGATAAAACATGTGGATTAGTACTGGCAGGGTAAGAACTTTGCAACTTATCATTATGAAGATGATCATATTTCACTCGCTGTTGAAATCAAGTCAACCTGACTGAGTGCTGTATGACATGTGGGTTGCTGATATTTAATTGTGTCACCAGGTAGCTGGGAGGTCTCCATCTCCCCATCTCTGATGGCCAGGGACACCGAAACACCACTGATCACCAGTGCTTCCTACTCTGCAGTTGTTAGCTGGGAACTCTGTGGGGATCACCTCCAGTTCTCTTCCTAGTGTTCTGTGCTCTCTTCTCCTGCAATGGGGGAAAGAACATACCTATGAGTGACTGTAATAGCATGTGTTCACACGATGGATGCAGTGCATTTTGTGAGGGTGAATATCAATGAGAGGCATCAAATTGCATAAAGATGAGGGTGAGTGGCAGCGATGGATGGATGGGGATGTGAGGGAAGTGCATAGAATTGGCGGGTGCAGTAGCTTAATGGTTATATTACTGGACTACTAATCCAGAGGCCTAGACTAATAATCCCAATCCGATAGTTTCATGGTCACCATTACTAATGCTAGCTTTTTATTTCCGATTTATTTAATTAACTGAATTTAACTTCCCCAGCGTTCGCAGCCATCTTCAGCCAGAAGTGCCGAGTGGATGATCCATCTCGGCCTCCCTCCGAGGTCCCCACCATCACAGAAGCCAGTCTTCAGCCGTTTCGATTCACTCCACGTGATATCAAGAATCGGCTGAGCGCACTGGATACAAGCAAAGGCTACGGGCCCTGACAACATCCTGGCTGTAGTGCTGAAGACTTGCGCTCCAGAACTAGCCGTGCCTCTAGCCAAACTGTTCCAGTACAGCTACAACACTGAGAAAGTGAAAAATTGTACAGGTATGTCCTGTCCACAAAAACCAGGACAAATCCATTCCGGCCAAGTACCGCCCCAACAGTCTACTCCCAATCATCAGCAAGTGATGGAAGGTATCATTGACAGTGCTATCAAGCAGCACTTACTCACGAATAGCCTGCTCTCCAATGCTCAGTTTAGGTTCCGCCAGGACCACTTGGCTCCAGGCCTCATTACAGCCTTGGTCCAGACATGCACAAAAGAGCTGAATTCCAGAGGTGAGGTGAGAGTGACTGCCCTTGACATCAAGGCAGCATTTGACTGAATGTGGCATCAAGGAGACCTAGTAAAATTGAAGTCAATGGGAAACAGAGGGAAAACTCTCCACTGGCTGGAGTCATAGATACTGTTCTCTGCAGCCGCCACCGAGATTTCCGAAGGTTGTGTTGCCTGCCAGGGTTAAAGACATCTCCTCGTGGGTGGAGGAGAACTTGGAGTGGGAGGGGGAGGATCCAGCTGTCGTGGTCCACGTAGGAATCAACGACATGGGTAGAACTAGGAATTAGGTTCTGCTGAGGGAGTTTGAGGAGCTAGGATCCAAATTAAAAAGCAGAGCCTCAAAGGTAATAATCTCTGGATTGTTACCTGAGCCCCACGCAAATTGGCATAGGGACTAACAGATTAGGGGGGAAAATTCGGTTGCTTTGCGCCTCCCGTTGGTGCTAATGGGGCGCAAAGCAACTAGTGCCCGGGTGCGGCGCCTCTAACGTCTCCCGCTAAATTCAGTGGGCGGTTAGTGGCGGCGGTAGCTGGTAGCGCCCCGTGGCGCTGCGCCTCCGGCGATGATGTCATCATCGTGTGCAGTGCCTCGCTCACGCCCCGGCAGCAAACATTGGCTCGCGCCCCCTGACCTATTGCCGGACAATATGTCCGACAGGGTTAGTTAGGGTGGTGTTCTTGCGGCCGGAGCGGTGATAATTAAAGGGCAGGTGCTGGACAGCCATTTTTTTTGGGCCGCCTGCCAGCACCTGCCCCCTTCTCGCCTCCTGCTGCGGGGTGTTGGCCGCGATCGGGCAGCCCGGCACTCCTTATGAGTGCCGGGCTCTTTTGCCGGCACCCCGCTCCCCGGTGGTCCAGCAGGGTCCCGGTGCACGCTGCACTAGTCCTCTCCCCTTTAATCAGGGGTTGCGGCACGTAGCGCCACGGTATTCAATGGGAATGCCCCAAGAGGGAGGGGGAGCGCTTCTAGTAGCGTCCCCCCTCCTGCTTGGGGCGCTATCATTGAATTTCGGGTGCGGGGGTGCTAACTTTTTCGGGGAGCTAAAAGTAGCGCCCCAACGAAGATATTGCCCCAAAGGGCGCGAGCCAATTTCTGCCCCGAGAGGTTTAAATGCAGGGCTCAAAGAGTGGTGTGGGAGCAAGGGGTTTCAGTTCATGGGGCACTGGCACCAGTACTGGGAAAAGAGGGAGCTGTTCCGTTGGGACGGGCTCCACTTAAACCGGGCTGGGACCAGTGTCCTGGCGAACTGAATAACTAGGGCAGCAGACAGGGCTTTAAACTAATGAAGTGGGGGTGGGAGGATTCATGAAAAGAGTAAATTTAAAAGCAGTGAAAAAAATGTCAAGGCTCTAGAGCAGAGTAGAGTTTTGGGTAAAAATAAGCAAAGTAGGTCAGGAAGGGACAGAGAGAGTAACAATAGTAATAAGGCATCTGTGACTAAGGTGACATCAGGGAAAAATAGAAATAAGTCAAAGCTAAAAGCATTATATCTGAATGTGCGAAGCATTCGCAACAAAATAGATGAATTATTAGTGCAGATAGAAATTAATAGGTTTGATCTAATACCCATTATAGAGACCTTGGGCGCGATCTTGCCAGCCCTGGGGAGGCGGGTATGGAGGCGGGACTGCCGGGAAAATGGCAGAATTTGGGGGCGGGTGCCCAACCTGCCTCCAACCCGCCTCCATGCCATCTTGCCAGGAGGCGGGTAGCCATCCCGCGTCAGGTCCCGTCTCCTTGGAGGCGGGAAGGGATTAAAGCCTATTAACTGCCTGTTAACAGATGGTTAACAGGCAGAAAATAGGATTATCCCCTTTTTATCCTCACAAGTGCGGACTTCCCGAAGGCTCAGAAACCTGCCAGGTCAGCGAGGCGAGTAGTGGGTCTGTGGGGGTCGGAGGGGTCCAAAAATGTGCTGTGGAGGTGAGTGATGGGTGCAAGTGTAGAGAGGTGAGTATCGGAGGTAAGTGCAAAGTGTTAGAAAAAGTGTACTTATCTTTGTTTCTTCCTGCAGGCTTCAGTCGGTGGGTATGCGGAGAGTCTCGCACCTCCGCGGTAGAGATGACAGATGGCCGTTGCATTCTCCAATGCAACAACCATCTCATTTCTGCAAAAGAAAGAAGTTTGATGAGGTCTTGAATTCAAGAACTCATCAAACTACAGAGAATGTCACTGTTTGACAGCTTCACAGAACTGGGCGGGCTTAACAAGGTCAATCAAGGGAAAATAGCGTGAGTTGGCCAGAAGTTGATGGAGGCGGGGCTGAAACCCGACAAGTGGGAGTCCCACCTCCAAAAGTTCCCATTGGCAAAATCACCCCCGTGGTTGTAATGTGGCCAAGGTTGGGAACTAAATATTCCAGGATACTTAACTTTTAGAAGAGATAGGCAAAATGGAAAAGGAGGAGGGGTAGCCCTGATGATAAAGGATGGGATAAAGACAGTGGAGAGAAAGGATCTGAGCTCTGAAACTCAAGAAGTAAAATAGTTTGGGTGGAGCTAAGAAACAGCAAGGGCTAGAAAACATTGGTGGGAGTTGTTTATAGGCCCCCAAACAGTAGTTGTAATGTAGGGCAGAGTATAAATCAGGAAATTAGAGACGCATGTAACAAGGGTAATACAGTAATCATGGGGGACTTTAATCTACATATACAAAAGCAAAATACTGCGGATGCTGGAAATCTGAAATAAAAACAGAAAATGTTGGAAATACTCAGCAGGTCAGGCAGCATCTTAGAGAGAGAATCAGAGTTAACGTTTCAGGTTAATAGAACTTGTCCCATTACCATCTCCTTTTGCCATGCACCATCATTCCTTTTGTCTCTTAATCTCTCCTGTCTTCCATCCTATCACAGACCTTCCCTTTTGTTCTTTCCTCCCCTCCCCCCTCTCCCTGCCCCTACACTTGCTTAAAATCCTGTTGCATCTCCAACTTTTTCCAGTTCTGACGAAGGGTCATCGATCTGAAACGTTAATTCTGTTTCTCTCTCCACAGATGCTGCCTGACCTGCTGAGTATTTCCAGCATTTTCTGTTTTTATTTTTAATCTACATATAGTCTGGGCAAACCAAATTTGGAATAATAATGTGGAGGACGAATTCATGGAATGTATGCAAGATAGTTTTCTAGATCAGTATGTTGAGGAACCAACTAGGAAACAGGCTATTTTAGATCTAGTATTGTGCAATGAGAAAGGGTTAATTAATAACCTTGTAGTAAAGGGGCCTTTAGAGAAGAGTGGCCATAATATGATAGCGTAGCAGTACCACCGAGTGTCCCTTACTTACCGGACATAATTCCCTTTAACGCGATGACGTGGGCGAACGCGATGACGCGGGTTAACGCGATGACGTCATGTCGCACATCACGTGACCGTCCCAAGTGCGGGCAAACGCGATGACGTCATGCCGCACACCACATGACCATCCCAAGCGCGGTCAAACGCGATGACATCATCACGCAAGTCACGTGACTACCCAAGCGCGGGAAGAACGCGATGACATCATCACGCAATCCACGGGACTGCCTACTCAGTCCTCGTGGCGTCTCCGTCTGGATAAGACCTACTGCATAGCTCTCCTGTACCGATCTCGGCAAGCTGCTTGAATTCATCTGTTCCTGCATTAAAGAACTCTTTGATTGTTCTCCTGGAGTCGAACTCGATTATTTGGTAGAAATTCGTCCAAAACCTACATTGGTGAACCCGAATACCTACAATAGAATTTTATATTGAGTTTGAAAGAGATTTAGTTAAATCCGAAATTAGGGTCTTAATCTAAACAAAGCAAACTACTTAGGTATGAGGGGCGAGTTGGCTAAAGTAGAATGGGAAACTACATTAAAAGGTATGATGGTAGAGAAGCAATGGCTAGCATTTAAAGAATTAATACATAATTTACAATAAATATACATTCCTTTAATAATGAAGCAGTCCGTGCCCGAATGCAACAAGACCTGGACTACATTCAGGCTTGGGCTGATTAAGTGCAAGTAACATTCATGCCATATAAGTGCCAGGCAATGACCATCTCCAACAAGAGAAAGTCTAACCACCTCCCCTTGACATTCAACGGCATTACCATCATCAAATCCCCCACCATTAACATTCTGGGGGGTCACCATTGACCAGCAACTTAACTGGACCAGCCACATAAATACTGTGGCAACAAGAGCAGGTCAGAGGCTAGGTATTCTGCGGCGAGTGTCTCACCTCCTGACTCCCCAAATCCTTTCCACCATCTACAAGGCACAAGTTCGGAGTGTGATGGAATACTCTCCACTTGCCTGGATGAGTGCAGCTCCAACAACACTCAAGAAGCTTAACACCATCCAAGACAAAGCAGCCCGCTTGATTGTCATTCCATCCACCACCTTAAACATTCATTCCCTCCACCACCGGCGTACCGTGGCTGCAGTGTGTACCATCTACAAGATGCACTGCAGTAATTCACAAAGGCTTCTTTGGCAACACCTTCCAAACACACGACCTCTTCCACCTAGAAGGACAAAGGCAGCAGGCACATGGGAACACCATCACCTCCAAGTTCCCCTCCAAGTCACACCCCATCCTGACGTGGAAATATATCGCTGTCCTACATGATCGCTGGATCAAAATCCTGGAACTCCCTTCCTAATAGCACTATGGGAGTACCTTCATCACACGGACTGCAGTGCTTTAAGAAGACGGCTCACCACCACCTTCTCGAGGGAAATTAGGGATGGGCAATAAATGCTGGCATTGCCAATGATGCCCACAGCCCAAGAATGAAATTAAACAAAAAGAATGAGAAGAATGTATGCACTTGCAAGGTACGTGGGCATGAGGATTGATGTGATGGAGGAGACTTGACAAGGCAAAGTGACGGGGTGGGGTGACATGCACAGCAGGAAGTAGGTGAACATGCAACTGTACTTATCTTTCCTGACCTGGTTAGGTCATTAAAATGCTTCCTGCACTGAATCCAGGAGTGTGGCACAATACTCCTGCTGCTGACCTCCTGTACCACCTTGAGCCAAGCCTTCTTTGCAGCAGCAGCATGTTTCTTCCTCCCATTGCTGGGGAAGAGTATCTCTCTCCAACTCCTCACAGCCCCCAGCAGTACATCAAGGGAGGCACCACTGAAGCGGGACGCAACCTTTGAGTGTCCTGAATCCATTGTCATGCCTTATCTTCTCTTGCTTCCAACTCCAAACTCCTCCAAATTCTATCTTTGGATTGGCCTTTGAAATACCGGAGTTTGATCGTGGCGTATGAGTCCTCATCATGCCTGCTGCCGCGCAATCGACGCCAAACCTGGAAGTAAAATGATAATAAGAACATAAGAACAGAAGAAGAGCAGGAGTCGGCCATTCGGCCCCTCGAGCCTGCTCCGCCATTCAACAAGATCATGGCTGATCATCGACCTCAACTCCACTTTCCCACCTGATCTCCATATCCCTCGATTCCAAAAATCTATCGATCCCAGCCTTGAATATACTCAAAGACTCAGCATCCACAGCCCTCTGGGGCAGAGAAGTCCAAAGATTCACAACACTTTGAGTGAAGAAATTCCTCCTCATATTGGTCTTAAATGGCCGGCTGCGTTAAAATGCCACTGACAGACGCGCCGAACTTACTTCCGGTTTCCCATGCGATTTCAGATCCCTCCCCCTCCCACCCCCACTTCCAACGTGCCTCCGAGTTAAAATCGGGGCTATTGAGTCTATAGGATGCATCATGACAACGTATTATTACAGTAAGTAAACATAGTGAGGCCATTAGGTGAGTCATGGCAATACATTACTACAGAAACTATCATACTGAGGCGATAGGGTGCAGCAGGGCAACGCATTATTACAATGCATGGATATACTTTCTACACGGAGCAACTTGGCAACACATTCCTACAGTAAAGGAACATACTGAGGCTATACGGTGCGTCATGATAACATATCTCTAAAATAAGTAACCATTGCTGAGTCTATAGGGAGTGTTAGAATATTTTAAACTGGTCTAAATGATCAAAGTATCCCAGCATGCTTCGCTTTGCTTTAGCATTTTGTCTATATGGAGAAATTTCAAAACTATATCTAGCTAAGGGACTGATTGCCACAGCCTAACATGCAAGGCCATATTGTGGGTTGGTATTAGGATAACATGTAAAGAGCCAGACACTTCCAGATAAGAGGAGAGAACAATAACAGTTACGACGTCGCGTAAACAGCTCAGCCTGGCGTCAGCTTGGCGGGATTCTGATATGAGTATGTGCAGCCCAAGGTAGCCGAATCATATACGAATAGAACCTGTTCCTCCCAAAAAGTTAGAGTGCTCTCAGGACAGTCGGAAGTCCATTCACCGTAACCACGACCCACAAAAGATAACAAGTCCGATCAGCTTAACGGGACTTTGCGGAGGATACAGGTTACATATATTGCTCGACACTTAATGCAATACCGTAGAAGAGATGTATGAAAACAATACTGTTATTATTCAATATATATTAAAGCTTTTGTTTAAAACCACTCGGGCCTGAATCACACAGAGGTTATTGTTGCTGGACTAACAACCCTTTATTGCGGCTGTAACCACGGGAAATCCACTAGCATTGCTGGGTGGGCTCCAGTTAAAGGTTTAGAAATAACAAGTGTTAATAGATTGGTTGGTTCCGACCTGGGTTTGGGGAGTATTTGGTTGGCCGTGCAATAAACGGTAGCCAACCCCATAAGCTGTAGGGGATATTTTGGTTGTGACCAAGTTATAGACGGTAACCAATCCCACCAGTAAAAGAAATAAGAGTGATGTGTGCGCCGGAGAATTTATGTTCCGCAACCCACGCATATGTGGAAAAATCATTAGGTTCGTGCATCCCTTTGATTGAGCAAACAGAAAACATAGAACAGCTGGGGAATATGGTTAAAACACGAGCCAACGAGAAGCGTTTAAAAAAGGCAAATTAAAACCACTCGGGTCTGAATCACGCGGAGGTTATTGTTGTGATCACAAACATGGGAAATCCACTAACAGGGTGCATCATTACTACAATACAGCGAGGCGAAAGGGCACATCATGGCACCACATTTAGCTGCTTCATCAATGACCTTCCCTCCAGCATAAGGTCAGAAATGGAGATGTTCGCTGATGACTGCACAGTGTTCAGCGCCATTCACAACTCCTCAGATAATGAAGCAGTCCATGCCTGCATGCAACAAGGCCTGGACGATGTTCAGGCTTGGGCTGATAAGTGGCAGGTATCATTCGCAGCATAGAAGTGCCAGGCAATGACTATCTCCAACAAGCGAGAGTCTAACCACCGCCCCTTGACTTTCAACAGCATTACCATCGCCGAATCCCCCACCATCAACATCCTGGGGGTCACCATTAACCAGAAACTTAACTGGACCAGCCATATAAATACTGTGGCAACAAGAGCAGGCCACAGGCTAGGTATTCTGCGGCGAGTGTCTCACCTCCTGACTCCTCAAAGCCTTTCCACCATCTACAAGGCACAAGTAAGGAATGCGATGGATTACTCTCCACTTGCCTGGATGAGTGTAGCTCCAGCAACACTCAAGGAGCTTGACACCATCCAGGACAAAGCACCCCAAAGCTTGATTGGCACCCCATCCACCACCTTAAACATTCTCTCCCTCCTCCACTGGCGTACCGTGGCTACAGTGTGTACCATCTACAAGATGCACTGCAGCAACTCGCCAAGGCTTCTTCGGCAACACCTCCCAAACCCACGACCTCCTCCTAGAAGGGCATGGGCAGCACATATCCTGACTTGGAAATATATCGCCGTTCGTTCATCGTCGCTGGGTCAAAATCCTGGAACTCCCTCCCTAACAGTACTGTTACCACACGGACTGCAGCGGGTCAAGAAGGTGGTTCACCACCACCTTCTCAAGGGCAATTAGGGATGGGCAATAAATGCTGGCCCTGCCAGCAAAGCCCAATGCCCATAAACGAATAAAAAAAAAAATTCATAGAGTAAAGAAACGTAATGAAGCTACAGTGTGCATCCTGGCAACACATCACTTCAGTCAGTCAACACACTGAGAATATAGGGTTGCATCATCGCAGCACATTACTATAAGTAAACAAGCTGGGGCTACAGGGTGCATCATAACAACACATTTGGCCAGAATTTGCTGTCAAAATAACGGTGAGGCTAATGGCGCTTGCTGTTATTTATGCGCAAATGGTAGAACAAATTCAGGCGGTTGCTGTTCGAGATACGCAGCTCGGCCGTTAGCTTTGTGAATGCAGCATCTCGCTCTATGCCTCACCACTGAAAAACATTGAACGGCGTGCGGTTGCTTTATTTCCGCGGTAGATACAAACTAAATTCGCCACAGAAAGTTGTCTGAAGTGACGCAAGGAGCCTGGCTTGGTGCCACTTAAAGTCCGCGCATATGTAATTAGGCCTGGATTCAGACAGAGGGAGCGTTTTAGTTGTCAGAGATTCTTTGTAGAAACGTCTGTGAGACCCAGGGTGTCAGATTTTTTTCACATTTATTTGACATCAACAGCCCAGCAAGTGCTTAAATAAGCCTGAGGGACAAAAGAGGAAAAAATGCCTTTTCCACTAGGCATCCCACTGTTTATGTATTTACGGAACAGCGTGGAACAGAGACACAGGGAACAACAATGAAGAGTCAGGTACCATGCCTGGAGGCTCACCAGGAGGAGTAATTACCCACCCCAGAGAGTCTACAGGGAGAGGCTGCCTTTCGAGATGATGCCGGAGGAGCTGTGTGTGAGGAGGCAATCGGCCGCCTCTGTAGCATGTAAAAAGAGGACCTACAGCCAGGTTCTAACTCCCGCAGGGCCTTGTCAGCGGCCACGAAGGTACTACAGCCCTCAACTTTTATGCATGCGGATCATTTCGAGCAGGGACAGGTGTCATGTGCAACATCATCCAGAGCTCTGCGAGATCCTGCATTCAGGAGGGCACGGATGCCATTTTCCGCAGAGCTTCTGACATCATCACCTGTAACATCCTGGAGTTCACCATTGACCAGAAACTTAATTGGAGCAGCCACATAAATACAACAAGAGCAGGTCAGAGGCTAGGTATTCTGCGGCGAGTGTCTCACCTCCCTCCCCAAAGCCTTTCCACCATCTACAAGGCACAAGTCAGGAGTGTGATGGAATACTCTCCACTTGCCTAGATGAGTGCAGCTGCAACAACACTCAAGAAGCTTGACACCATCCAGGACAAAGCAGCCCGCTTGATTGGCACCCCATCCACCACCTTAAACATTCACTCCCTCCATCACCAGCGAACCGTGGCTACAGTGTGTACCATCTACAAGATGCACTGCAGCAACTCGCGAAGGCTTCTTCGGCAGCACCTCCCAAACCCGCGACCTCTTCCACCTAGAAGGACACGGGCAGCAGGTGCTTGGGAACACCACCACCTCCAAGTTCCCCTCCAAGTCACATACCATCCTGACTTAGAAGTATATCGCCGATCCTTCATCGTCACTGGGTCAAAATCCTGGAGCTCCCCCGCTAACAGCACTGTGGGAGTACCTTCACCACACGGACTGCAGCAGTTCAAGGCGGCGGCTCACCACCACCTTCTCAAGGGCAATTAGGGATGGGCAATAAATGCTGGCCTTGCCAGCGAAGCCCACATCCCATAAATAATTTTTTTTTTTTTTTTTTTTTTAATTTAAATGTCCCCAGTGGGGCAAAGGGAGAGGTCCAATGTTTCCTTTAAGCTGTGTGGCGCTTCAGGGAACCGATCAGTCAGCTTTACAATGCGCTTGCCAAAAGAAATTACAGGGAACATTGGAGCGGTCGATCGCATTCCACAGGATCACTGGATTCCCCAGGGAGCAGGGGGCTGTTAACAGAACTCATAGGCCATTGAAGGCGCCCAATGATGCACCTGTGACGTACATCAACAGGAAAGGGTTCCATTGGTTAAATCTGATGGTCCTTTGCAACGCCCAACTGTGGGTCATGAACATCAATGCAGGTGACCGGGCAAGTGCTCAGGGTGCCTTCGTCCTTCCGCACTCACACATACATGACGCCTTTGCCAGAGTGATGCAAGGATCTGGATGGTGACGAGGCCTACGCGCTAAAGTCGTGGCTGATGACACCCTACTATGTCACCAACAATACAGCACAGGGGCGGAGCAACCGTGTGCGCGCCAAGTAGTTGAGAGGACAATTGGGCTTCTGAAATCAGGCTTCCGGTTCCTAAACAGGCTGGGGGGTACTTTGCAGTACTTGCCTATAAAAGTGTCAAGGATTGTGGTGGTATGATGCACATTGCACAACTTTGCCCTGCGGGAAGGACTGACCCTTAAAGAGGCAGACGAGATGCCTATGGAAATGTATGATCTGGAGGATCCCAATCCGGATGTCGCTGTGGCCATGGTTGATGCCCATTCTGCCCATTACTAGAGTAAGTAAACATTGTGAATACTGAGGCTATACAGTACATCATGGCAACATATTATTACCATACAGGACTATACTGAAGCCATAGGGTGCATCACAGCAACACAGTCCTATGGTAAAGGAGCATTGTGAGGTTATAGGGTGCAGCATGGCAACACATTACCACAGTAGGATAACATACTTAGGCTATAGGGTGCATCATGGCAACACATGACATTCAACGGCATTACCATTGCCGAATCCCCCACCATCAACATCCTGGGGGTCACCATTGACCAGAAACTTAACTGGACCAGCCACATAAATACTGTGGCAACAAGAGCAGGCCAGAGGCTAGGAATTCTGTGGTGAGTGTCTCACCTCCTGACTCCCCAAAGCCTTTCCATCATCTACAAGGCACAAGTAAGGAGTGTGATGGAATATTCTCCACTTGCCTAGATGAGTGCAGTTCCAACAACACTCAAGAAGCTCGACACCATCCAGGACAAAGCTGCCCACTTGATTTGCACCCCATCCACCAGCTTAAACATTCACTCCCTTCACCACAGGTGTACCGTGGCTGTAGTGTGTACCATCTACAAGATGCACTGCAGCAACTGGCCAAGGCTTCTTCGGCAGCACCTCCCAAACCCGCAACCTATACCACCTAGAAAGACAAGGGCAGCAGGCGCATGGGAACACCACCACCTCCAAGTTCCCCTCCAAGTCACACACCATCCTGACTTGGAAGTATATCGCCGTTCCTTCATCATCGGTGGGTCAAAATCCTGGAACTCCCTCCCTAACAGCACTGTGGGAACATCTTCACCACACGGACTGCAGCAGTTCAAGAAGGCGGCTCACCACCACCTTCTCCAGGGCAACTAGGGATGGGCAATAAATGCTGGCCTTGCCAGCGATGCCCACATCGGCCCGGACTTTGTGTAGAAAGTAACAGTGAGGCCATCATTTAAATCCGGAAATCCAGATGTTGCTGTCAGAAATACCCCGCTCCTTCACATGGTCCTCGCTGACAGACTCGGCACTGAAATCATTGCAATGACATGAACTTGGGGTACTTACCCACTCGTTCCCCAGTAAAGACACCAGAAAAACTTAATGCAAGTAAATTCAAGAGTAAGTGAATTTTTAACAGTGTGATAACTGATAATCACTGCCAAACAACCTCTCTGGTCCTGAAAAATTAATTTTCAAATGTGGAGTCCCATTCCTTCAGAAGTTAATTAGTGTTGGAGATTTTTTAAAAATTGTTTTTACTTTTTCTGTCTGTCTCTTTTCTCTCTCTTTTAATCCCACCTGTCTTTCCCAACCTTTATTCCACTATCTCTACATGATTTAAATCTAATTTATACTTCTGGCTTTATACTTCTTGGTTAAGACACTGTTTGTCTCAGTGAGGATTCTTCAATCTGATTGGTTGAAGAGCCTCGTTGTTTTTTGTGCCTGCTCACATACGCCACAGATGCCCTGCAGAGGGTGCCACACTGGATCAGATGCCGGATTTCATCCAGTCTCCACTCAAAATCCTGCAAAAACCTTGTGGGCAGCTATCAGCGAGGTGAACGGCAAGCGTCGTTCCTTCGCTGCTGATTGCAAAATCTGGGCCATTACAATACAGGAATATACTATAGGGTGCAGGATAACATACTGAGGCTATAGAGTACATCGTGCCAACACATTACTATGGTAAGTAAACAAACTGAAGGTATAGGGTGCATCGTGACAACACATTACTATAATGGGAACACATTACTACAATAGTAAAGAACATATCGAGGCTATAGCGTGCATCAGGGCAACACATTAGTACAATCAAAAAACATACTAATGCTATAGGGTGCAGCACGCTACAAACAGACATACACGATCTCACACCAACGGATCAGATCAAAGCTCTGCAGTCCTGCCACATCCAGTCGTGAATGGTGGTGGACAATTCAACAAATCAGACTCCATGAATATCCCCATCCTCAATGATGGTGGAGCCCAACGCACGAGTGCAAAAGACAAGTCTGAAGCGTTCCCAACCATCTTCAGCCAGAAGTGCCGAGTGGATGATCCATCTTGGCCTCCTCCTGAAGTCCCCACCATTATAGAAGCCAGTCTTCAGCCAATTCAATTCACTCCACAGGATATCAAGAAAAGCTGAGCGCACTGGATACACAAAGGCTATAGAGTCATAACGGCACAGAAGGCGGCCATTTGGCCTATCGAGTCCATGTCGGCTCTCTGTAGAGCAATCCAGTCAGTCCCATTCCCCCGCTCTATCCCCGTAGCCCTGCAAGTTTATTTCCCTCAAGTGCCTTTCCAGCCTCCCCTTGAAAACATTGAGTGTCTCCGCTTCCGTCGGCAGCGAATTCCAGGTCCTCACCGCTGTCTAAAAAAGTTTTTCCTCACATCCCCCCTGTATCTCTTGCCCAAAACCTTTAATCTGTGTCCCCTAGTCCTTGTACCAACTAGTGGGAACAGCCTTTCCCCATCTAGCCTATCCAAACCCGTCATAATCTTCTACATCTCTATCAAATCACCCCTCAACCTCCTTTGCTCTAATGAAAACAAACCCAGCTTCTGCAACCTGTCCTTGTAGCTAAGATCCCCCATCCCCAGAACCATTCTGGTAAATCTCCTCTGCACCCTCTCAAGGGCTTCACATCCTTCCTAAAGTGTGGTGACCAGAACTGGACGCAATACTCCAGTTGTGGCCTAACCAGCGCTTTATAAAGGATCAGCATAACTTCTCTACTTTTGTACTCAATACCTCTATTTATGAAACCCAAGATCCCATATGCTTTGTTAACCACTCTCTCAATATGTCCTGCCACCTTCAGGGACCTATGCACATTAACTCCCAGGTCCCTCTGTCTCTGCACACTCTTTAAAACTGTGCCATTAAGTGTATATTGCCTCTCCCTGTTCCTTCTGCCAAAATGCATCACCTCACACTTCTCTGTATTAAATTCCATCTGCCACTTGTCTGCCCATTCTGCTAGCCTTTCTATGTCCTGTTGCAGTCGATTGATATCATCATCACTGTTTGCCACACCCCCAAGTTTGGTGTCATCGGCAAATTTAGAAATTCTACTCTGTATTCTAATATCCAGGTCATTTATATATATCAAAAAAAGCAGTGGCCCCAGCACTGACCCTAGGGGAACACCACTGTCTACCATCCTCCAGTCTGAAAACAGCCATTTACCACAACTCGCTGTTTTCTGTCCTTAAGCCAATTCCTTATCCAAGCTGCCACTGACCCACCTATTCCATGAGCCTCAATTTTGTTAACCAGCCTTCTATGTGGTACTTTGTCAAACACCTTCCGAAAATCCATGTAGACAACATCCATTGCATTCCCTTCATCCATCCTCTCTGTTACTTCATCAAAAATTCAATTAAATTAGTCAAACACGATCTTCCTTTTACAAACCCATGTTTGCTATTCTTAATTAGCTTAAACCTCTCCAAATGCCCATTAATTTTTTCCTTGATTATTATTTCTAAAACTTTACCCACCACTGATGTTAAACTGACCGGCCTGTGGTTACTAGAATTGTTCTTACACCATTTCTTGAACAATGGTGTCACATTTGCCACTTTCCAATCCTCAGGCATCTCCCCTGCATCTAGGGAAGATTGGAAAATTATGGCAAGCCCTTCCGCTATCTGCTCCCCCAATTCCCTTAGCAACCTGGGATGCAAGCTATCTGGATCAGGTGACTTGTCCATTCTAAGCATACCCAGTCTTTCTAGTATATCCTGTCTATCAATTTTCAGCCCTTCCACTGCTTCTACCTTTTCCACTTATACCGATATTTTGTCAGCATCCACCTCCTTAGTAAACACCGATACAAAGTACTCATTGAGTATTCTAGTCTTGCCCTGCACCTCTAAGCATATACCACCTTCTTTGTCTCTAATAGGCCCCACCCCACCTCTTACTACCCACTTACTGTTTACATGCCGGTAGAAGATTTTTGGGTTCCCTTTTATGTTAACCGCCATTCTACTCTCATATTCTCTCTTGGTCAATCTTATTTTCATCTTCACATCACCTCTCAACTGTATTTGGTCTGGTTCTGTCTTGAAGAATTCACCTGACATGCATCATACACCCACTTTTTTTGTTTCATCATCGTCTCTATCTCCCTCGTCACCCAAGCAGCCTATGCTTTGGTTCCCTTACGTTTCCCTCTTGTTTGAATGGGCCCCAACAACATCCCGACTGTAGTGCTGAAGACTTGTACTCCAGAACTAGCCGCACCTCTCGTCATCCACTCGGCACTTCTGGCTGAAGATGATTGCAAACGCTTCAGCCTTGTCTTTTGCACTCATGTGCTGGGCTCTGCCATCATTGAGGATGGTTATGTTGATGGAGTCTCCTCCTCCCATTAGTTGTTTAATTGTCCAACACCATTCACGACTGGATGTTGCAGGACTGCAGAGCTTTGATCTGACCCGTTGGGGCAGGATGAACCTGTTCAAGGAGGACAGGTTGCAGCTCAATAGAGCTGGTCCAAATGCCCCAGGAATCGGAAGCCCTCCCTCCTGCATCATTTCTCCAGCCACGTTTTAACCTGTTTTATCCTACTAGTCCTATACTCGCTAGCACGTAGCATTGGGAGTAATCCAGAGATTACTACCATTTCCTTCCGATGTCATTGGATCCCACATGGACCATGACTTCTAGCTATTCCCTTCCCCCCTCAGAATGTTCTGCACCCTCCCAGTGATGTCCTTTACCCTGGCACCAGGGAGGCAACACACCATGTGGAACTCATGTTGGTGGTTGCAGAAATGCCTGTCTATCCCATGACTATCGAATTCCCTATGACCACTGCATTTCTACACTTTGCTGTGCCCCCCATGCAGTCATTTGCTCCACAGTGTTGTGGATGTGCTCTAGACTGCACTCCCCCGAGGCATCGTCACCCTCACTGGTATTCAGGGCTGAAAACTTGACTGAGAGGAAGGTTAACTGGTACTGTGGGGGAAGATTCAAACTAATTTGGCAGTGTGTGGGCAGAAGGATAGAAACATAGAAACATAGGAAAATAGGAGTAGGCCATTTGGCCCTTCAAGCCAATATCCTTTCTCACTATTGCTCTGATTTCATCCTTTACTAACAACGCCACCCCACCTCCTTTTCATTTTTGCCTGTCCTTCCTAAATATCGAATATCCTTGGATATTCAGCTCCCAGACTTGGTCACCCTGCAGCCATGTCTCCGTAATCGCAATTATATCATATCTGTTTACATCTATTTGCGCTGTTAATTCGTCTACCTTATTATGAATGCGTCGTGCATTCAGATACAATGGCCCAGTAATTCCGGGCACAACGCATGAGTAAAGATGGGGTACTCACACGTGTGCCCAGAGGAATTGCCAGTTTTCAGCATGCACAGCACATGCGCTGAAAACCGGCATTTCCTGTCCTCTGATCCAAGGGGTTAAGAGGCTGAACGCGTGCGCGGTATCAGGCAGCGCGTGCGACTTGGATTTCCTCTATTTTTAGAGAGTTGCGCGTGTGTAAAGGCCTCCGGTATTTACGCATTGAAAATCCACACGTAAGTACTTAGTTTTACAGGTAAGTGGTCTATTATACAATTGAGATTTTTTTTTTTTCCACAGGTTTGTTATTTTTAAAGAATTTACAGTAAGGTAAGTTTAGTTTTAGCCCCGATTTTTTATAAATTTTTTTTTTTCAAATTTTAAAATTATTGTTTAAAATAGTTTTTCAGAGTTCTTTATGGTTCATTTAAGTAGTGCAATGTCTTTTTTAATTTTCTTTCATGTTTAAGTAGTGTTTTGGGGCCAGGAGTTTTCATGAGTTTGCCAGCTCTTACTGTCAAACTCATGAATGAACTTTTGCAACCTCCCATTGGTTGCCCTGTGCTCACGTGATCCCAGCCGGCTCATCGCACTAAGTACGCCGCTGGGTCACGCACGCACAGCGTGGCAGGACCTCAAGCGGGCCAGTGAGAGGAAATGCAATGCGGGCCAGAATTAAAATGTCAGCGCGCCGGGTAAGTGAACATCGGGGGCTTGCACGCGCGGCAAGCTCCCGGTCCTAATTTCAGGGCCATTGCCTTTAGATTTGTCTTTTTAACATTTTTAGACATCTTAACATGAAACATTAGAGAGAAGGAACAAGGTGCACAGTGGACTGGAAGAGGCAAATAGTCCTAGGATAAAGAATAGTTCAGAAATAGGAGGATCAGACAGAGGGAAGATGCGAGGCAGTCTAGGATGGGTTTGGAGTGCATGTACGTAAATGCACATAGCGTGGTAAATAAGGTTGGCAAGCTGCAGACATAAGTTGCCATGTGGGACTATGATATAATGGCAATAACAAGGACTTGGCTCAAAGAAGGGGAGGATTGGGAACTAATATTCCTGTGTACAAGATATTCAGGAAAGATAGGGAAGTAAAAAAAGGAAGGTGGGTGGCAGTATTGACCAAAGAAACTATTATAGCACTGGAGAGGGTTGATGTAGTTGAGGGGTCAAAAACATTTGGTTAGATTTAAGGATCAATAGATGAGTTATTACACTACTGGGTGTATACTATAGGCCACCGAATAGTGGGAAGGAGGTAGAGGAGCAGATTTACAGGCACATTACAGAAAGATGCAAGAACTCCAAGGAAGTGATAATTTTGGACTTCAATTATCCAAATACAGACTGGGATAGTAACAGTGTAAAGGGCAAAGTGGGGGAGGAGTTCCTGAAATATGTACAAGAGAACTTTCTTGATCAGCGTGCTTCCAGCCCAATAAGGAAGGAAGCAGTGCTGGATCTAGTTCTGGGGAATGAAGTGGGGCAAGTGGAGCATGTTTCAGTGGGAGAGCATTTCAGGTTTAGAATAGCTATGGAAAAGGACAAGATACAATCAAGCATAAAACTACTTAACTGGAGGAAGGCTAACATCAGTGATTTGAAAAGGGATCTGGCGCAGGTGGATTGGAATCGAAAATTGGTAGGAAAAACAGTAATTGAACAATGGGCCTTGAACAAGAGGAGATGATATGGGTACAGAGTAGACACAGTCCCATGAGGTGGAATAAAAGGGCATCCAAAATGAGACAGAAAAAGGAGGCTTATGACAATTGTAAGGTCCACAATACAGTTACTCCAATCAGCAAACTTACTGAGCCTATAGGGTGCAACATGGCAACACATTACTAAAATAACTAAACATACCGGGGATACATTGTGCATCATGGCCACGCGACTACAATGGCCCAGAAATTCGGGTCGGGGGCTTCCCGCGGGTGCAAGCCTCCGACCTGCACTTACCTTGCGAGCCGGCCGTTGCGCTGAGGGCCCCCGTGGAATTGCGATCCTGGGCCTCCTCCAACTGCCGGCGTGCAGTGCTTGCGTATCCCAGGGGCGCAGTTAGTTTGATGTGTCCCCTGGGATCACGTGGGCCATGGAGAGCCAATGGTAGCAGGGAATGCTTCATTCATAAGTTTGACAGGAAGAGCTGTCAAACCTAAAAATACTATAAGCCCCAAAACATCACTAAAACCTCAAATACATTTTTTAATCACATTTTTGAAATAAACTATAAATTACATGAAATAGCTATTTTAAAGAATAATTAAAATTTTTGAAAAAATTAATTAAATTTTCTAATGGGGCTAAAAATAAACTTACCTTTCATTAAAGTATTTAAAAATAATAAACCTGTGGAAAAAATGTTTTAATTTTAATTAATTCACCACTTACCTTGTTAAAAGCAGGCCCTGCGACTGCTTTTTACATGTCTAACTTCTGGAGACTTACCTTCCCGGAGAAACCTGGAAAAAAAAACGTAAGTTCAATGTGCACGCGCTGCCTCTCCCACGCACGCATTCCACCTCTTAACCCTTTCTTTCAGGGGAACGGAAGTGCCGGTTTCCCGCGCATGCGCAGTGCATGCATGAAACCGGCACTTTCGGTGGGCCGACGCATAAGTACCCCGTGCGTACTCACATGTTGGGACCCGAATTTCTGGGGCATTAAGCAAACATACTGAGACTATAGGGTGCATCATTACAATAAGAAAAAAACATACTGAGGTAATGGCGTGCATTATGGCAACTCATTACTCCCCTAAGTACACATACTGAGGCTATAAGAGACATCATGGCAACATATTCCTATGGAAAGTAAATGTTTTGAGGCTATAGGGTGCGTCATGTCATAATAGTACTACAATAAAGGAACATACTGAAGATATATGCTGCATTATGGCAACACGTTACTACAATAAGAAAACATACTGAGGCTATAAGGTACATTATGGCAACACAACAACAGTAAAGGAATATACTGAGGCTATAGGGTGCACCATGGCAACACATCACTACAATACACAGTCATACTGAAGCTTTAGTGTGCATCATGCTGAAACATTAGTACAATACAGGGTAATAGTAAGGCTGTAGGGTGCATCATGGCAACACCTACTGCAATAACTTAACATACTGAGGCTATAGGGTGCATCAAGGCAATGCATTACTACAACACAGGATCATACTGAGGCTAGAAAGTGCATTAGCCGTGGCTCAGTGGGTAGCACTCTCGCCTCGGAGTCAGAATGTTGTGGGTTCAAATCCCACCCCAGAGACTTGTATAACAGAATCTAGGCTGACACCCCAATGCGGTGCTGAGGGAGTGCTGCACTGTTGGAGGCGCCATCTTTCGGATGAGACATTAAACCGAGGCCCTGTCTGCCCTTTCAGGTGGACATAAAAAATCCCACAGCAATATTTCGAAGAAGAGCAGGGGTGTCCTGGCCAATATCTATCCCTTAGCCAACATCACTGAAACAGATTATCTGATTATCATTTTGCTGCTTGTGGGAGCTTGCTGTGCGCAATTGGCTGCCACGTTTCCTACATTATAACCTGAGGTCATGAAAGGCGCTATAGAAATGCAAGTCTTTTTTTTCTTTATCATGGCAACACTACAACAGTTAAGCAATATATTGAGGCTATAGCGTGCACCATTGCAACACATTCCCACAGAAAAGTAACATAGTAAAGCTATAGGGTGCGTCACAGCAACATATTACATGTAATTTTCATAGTACTTCTTCTTCTTAGGCAGTCCCTCGGAACCGAGGATGACTTGCTTCCACATTAAAAATGAGTTCTCAGGTGACTGATGAGTCCAATGCGGGACCTACAGTCTCTGTCACAGGTGGGGCAGACGGTGGTTGAAAGGGCGGGTGGGTGGGGTGCTTGGGTTGACGTGCGCTCCTTCCGCTGTTTGCGCTTGGCTTCCGCTTGCTCCCAGCGAAGAGACTCGAGGTGTTCGGCGCCTTCCCGGATGCCTCTCCTCCACTTTGTGCGGTCTTGGGCCAGGGATTCCCAGGTGTCGATGGGGATGTTACACTTTTTCAAGGAGGCTTTGAGGGTGTCCTTGAAGCATTTCCTCTGCCCACCTGGGGCTCTCTTGCCATGCCGGAGCTCTGAGTAGAGCGCTTGTTTTGGGAGTCTCATATCGGGCATGCGGACAATGTGACCCATCCATCGGAGCTGATTGAGTGTGGTCAAAGCTTCGATGCTGGGGATGTTGGCCTCAGCAAGAACACTGTCATTGGTGTGCCTATCCTGCCAATGGATTTGCAGGATCTTGCGGAGGTACTTACAGCCCAACATGCTCCACTTGAGCCTCCTCCCACCTCACTTCATGTAATCCTATCAGCATAACCTCCTATTCCTTTCTCCATAATATTTCTATCTAAATGCATCTAAGCTATTGGTCTCACTTATCAGAGACTACGTAAACATATTGGAGCTATGGGGTGCCTCATGGCAACACTACAACAGTAAAGAAGCATCCCGAAGCCATAGGGCGCATCATGGCAACACGTTACTGCAATACAGAATCATACAGAGGCTATAAGGTGCATTATAGTGACACATTAGTGCAATACAGGAACATTCTGAGGCACTGCAAGCATCATTGCAATACATTACATCAGTAAGTAAACATACCAAGGCTATAGGATGCATAATGGCAACACTACAATAAGTCAAAGTTTTCAGGCTATAGGGTGCCTCATTGCAACACATTTCTACGGTAAGTAAGGCTTTTGGGTGCATCAAGGCAACACGTTACCACAATAAAGAAAGTGACGCTCTTAGGTGCATCGTGGCAACTCATTACAAAGATTACAGGGTCATTATGAGGATCTAGGGTGCTTCATTGCAACACATTGCTGCAATAAGTAAACATACCGAGGCTATAGGGTGCATCATGGCAACACATTACCATAGTAACGGATTATACTAAGACTATAAGGTGCATCATTGCAACACATGATTGTAAAAATGGAAAATACTGATGCTATAAGTTGCATCAATTCAACACTACAACGGTAAAGGTACATATTGATGCTATAGAGTGGAGCTTGGCAACATTTTACTACAATTAAAGTGCTTACAGAGGCTATATAGTGCATCATAGCAAGTCATTACAAAGAATACAGGATCATTCTGAGGATATGGTGTGCATCATGGCAACAGACTACTACAATAAGTACACATACCAAGACTAAGTCATGCTTAATGAACAGGAAAGAATTCTTTGAAGAGGTAATGGAAAGATAGACAAGGGTAATGCAGTAGCTATCGTATACTTGGATTTTCAAAAGGCCTTCGACAAGGTAACACACGGTGGGCTCATAACAAAGGTGAGGGCATGTGGATTCAGGGGACAACTAGCGGAATGGATAGCAAATTGGCTAAAAAAAAAGAGTGCAGAGAGTAGGAGTAAAGGGTATTATTCAGATTGGAGGAAAGTAGAAAGGTGAGTTCCACAAGGATCAGTGCTGGGACCACTGTTATTCATACTTTATATTAATGTTTTTAATTTGTTAATGGGATATCGGCATCACTGGCAAGGCCAGCATTTATTACCCATCCCTAATTGCCCTTGAGAAGGTGGTGGTGAGCTGCCTTCTTGAACCGCTGCAGTCCATGTGGTGAAGGTACCCCCACAGTGCTGTTAAGTAGGGAATTCCTGGATTTTGACTCAGCAACGATGAAGGAACGGCGATATATTTCCAAGTCAGGATGGTGAGGGGAACTTGGAGGTGATGGTGTTCCCATGTGCCTGCTGCCCTTGTCCTTCTAGGTGGAAGAGGTCACGGATTTGGGAGCTTCTGTCGAAAAAGTTTTGGCGAGTTACTGCAGTGCACCTTGTAGATAGTGCACACTGCAGCCACGGTACGCCGGTGGTGGAGGGAATGAATGTTTAAGGTGGTGGATGGAGTGCCAATCAAGCGGGCTGCTTTGTCCCGGATAGTGTCGAGCTTCTTGAGTGTTGTTGGAGCTGCACTCATCCAGCCAAGTGCAGAGTATTCCATCACACTCCTTACTTGTGCCTTGTAGATGGTGGAAAGGCTTTGGGGAGTCAGGAGGTGAGTCACTCGCCACAGAATACCCAGCCTCTGATCTGCTCTTATAGCCATAGTATTTATGTGGCTGGTCCAGTTAAGTTTCTGGTCAATGGTGACCCCCAGGATGTTGATGGTGGGGGATTTCCGATGGTAGTGCTCAAGGGGCGGTGGTTAGACTCTCTCTTGTTAGAGATAGTCATTGTCTGGCACTTGTGTGGCGCGAATGTTACTTGCCACTTATCAGCCCAAGCCTGAATGTCGTCCAGGTCTTGTTGAATGTGGGCATGGACTGCTTCATTATCTGAGGAGTAGCGAATGGAACTGAACACTATGCAATCATCAGCAAACATCCCCACTTCTAAGCTTATGATGGAGGGAAGGTCATTGATGAAGCAGCTGAAGATGGTTGGGCCTAGGACACTGCCCTGAGGAACTCCTGCAGCGATGTCCTGGGGCTGAAATGATTGGCCTCCAGCAACCACAGACATTTGGACTTAGGAACAATTAATTCAATCTCAAAATTTGCAGATGATACCAAACTGGGTGTATAGCTTACACTGAGGAAGAATACAACATAATACAAGAAGGTAATGGAAAACTTGCAGACTGGGCAGTTCAGTGGCAAATGAACCTTAACATAGATAAATGTGAGGTGATGCACTTTGGTAGGGAAAATAGAAACACCTACACCTTAGAAAATAAAGAAAATTAATGGAATAGAAGAGCAAATGGATCTAGGGATACAGGTGAAAAGCAGCATCGCAGGTCAGCAGAACAATTAAAAATGCTAACAAATCACTGGTATTTATTTCTAGGGGTATAAAATTCAAAAGTGGTGAAGTTGTTAAACTTGTCCAGGGCCCTGGTCAGGCCGCACTTAGAGCACTGTGCACAGTCCTGGTCCCCATAGTATAAAAAGAACATAGAAGCACTGAAGAAAGTGCAAAAATTTTTTACAAGGATGGTACCAGAACTGAGAGATTACAAGTATCGGTAAAGATTGAACAGGTTGGGGATTTTCCTTTAGAAAAGAGAAGACTTAGAGGTGACCTGATAGAGATCTTTAATATTCTGATGTGTTGGACAGGGTAGATGGGGAGAGAATGTTTCCACTTGTGGGAGAATCCAAATATAGAGGCCATCAATACGAGATCATTACTAATAAATCGAATCGGGAAATAAGGAGAAAATTCTTTACTCAGAGAGTGGTGAGAATGTGGAACTCACTACCATAGGAAATGGTTGAGGCAAATAGCTTAGATGCTTTCAAATGGAAACTACATGAGAGAAAAGAGAATAGAAAGATACGCTGAAAGGCTGAGAGGAGGTAGGTGGGATGGGGATATAAACACCAGCACAGGCTCATTTCTGTGCTGTATATTCTACGTAATTCTATGTAATACAGAGACTATATATTGCATCGTGGCAACACATTAGTACGATAAGTAAACATGATGAGATTACAGGATGTAGCGTGGCAAGACAGTCCTACGGTAAGTAAACATACTGAAGTGATCGGGTGCATCATGACAACACATTTACCTAAATGACCGACAATTTTTGTAACATACACGTGACAGAGGAATGTCCAATCCAAATGGGAGTACAGAAATTGTTCATTTTCACCGTCTCCTCCAAAACAGATTGCATCGGATATCCTGTTAAAACTTGAAAGATTATGACAACACCTTAGTACAAAACAGGTACATAGTGAAGCTATAGGGGGCATCTTGGCAACACATTACTACAGCAATGGGATATACTGGGGTTAGAGGGTGCATCATGGCAACACATTAGTACAATAAGTAAACATAATGAGGTTATAGGATGTAGCATGGCAAGACATTCCTACGGTAAGTAAACATACTGAGGCTATGGAGAGCATCCTGGTATCACATTCCTACAGAAACAAAGAGACTAACACTATAGGTTGCATCATGGCAACACGTAAACACAGTGAAGCAATAGGTTGCCTCGTGTAAACGCATTACTACAATAAGAAAGCATGCCAAGGTAATGGGGTGCATCGTGCAAAGATACATACAATGCCAGACAGGAAAAGACCCTCCAACCTGCCTCACACAATTGTGATACATGACTGAGTATCACAATATACACACGCTCCACCCCACCCAAAACCACGTGACCTCCTGGGCGACGAAAAAAATCAGGTAAAAACCCATGCCAATTGGGGGAAACAAATCTGGGAAATTCCTCTCTGATCCCACCCACCACCCCCCCTCCCGCCCTCAACCAGATGTTCAGAACTAGTCCAGGAGATCACTCTGGCCCTGAATTCCTTGAAGTACCTACCTTTAGTAAGAGGAGATCACCGCCCCAGCGAGAAACAGGTCCAGCACTTGCTTGAAGGAATTCAGTGAATTGCCGTCCAGCGCACGAACTGATGGTCTGTTCCAGAGGTCCACTACATCCTGGGAAAATATAAAATGCTCCTGCAAAGATAATTGTCATTTTGATACAAATCACTGACCCACATGATTAACAATTTTTGTAACATACACGTGACTGGGGAATATCCAAACCAAATGGGAGTACAGAAATTGTTCATTTTCACAGGCAACTCCATAACAGGTTGCACAGGATATCCTGTTCAACCATGAAGGATTATGGAAACACATTAGTACAAAATAGGTACATACTGAGGCTGTAGGCTGCCTCATGGCAACACATTCCTAAACACACTGAGGCCATAGGGTTCATCCTGGTATCATATTCCTGGAGGAACAAACAGACTGACACTATAGGTTGCATCATGACAAAATATTATGACAAAAAGTAAGCACAGTGAAGCGATAGGTTGCCTCGTGTAAACGCATTACTACAATAAGAAAACATGCCGACGTTATAGGGTGCATCGTGCTAACAGACATACAATGCCAGACAGGAAAAGACCCTCCAACCTGCCTCACACAATTGTGTACCTGACTGAGTATCACAATATACACATGCTCCACCCCACCCAAAACCATGTGATCTCCTGGGCGACGAAAAAAAAGATAAAATCCCACGCCAATTGGGGGAAACAAATCTGGGAAATTCCTCTCCGACTAAGTGTTCGGAACTAATCCAGATCATCAATCTGGTCCTGAATTCCTTGACGTACCTACCAGTTGTAAGAGGAGACCTCCGTCCCAGCCAGAAACCGGTCCAGCTCTCGCTCGAAGAAATTCAGTGAATCGCCATCCAGCGCACGAACCGGCAACCTGTTCCAGAGGTCCACTACGTCCTGGGAAAATATAAAACGCTCCTGCAAAGATAATTGTCATTTTGATACAAGTCATTTCGCTACAATGATTGACAATTTCGGTAACATACACGGGACAGGGGAATATCCAAACCAAATGCGAGTTCAGAAATTGTTCATTTTCACAGACAACTCGAAAACAGATCGCATAGGATAACCTGTTAAAACTAGAAAGATTATGGCAACACACTAGTACAAAATAGGTACATACTGAGGCTATAGGGTGCATCATAGAAACACATTACTACAATAAGTGAAAATACTGAAGCTATAGGGTACCTCAGAAACACATTACTACAATAAGTGAAAATACTGAGGCTATAGGGTGCCTCATAGAAACACATTACTACAATAAGTGAAAATACTGAGGCTATAGGGTGCCTCATAGAAACACATTACAGGTAGACTACCCTTTATCCGGACTTCCGAAAACCGAAACCCTCTAAAAACCGAAGGTTTTTTCGGTCAGCGTAAGTCGTGCGCACGACATGACCAGAGTGGCGCACGACTTACAGGCCTAGCCAGATAAGGGATAGTGTAGCATTTTTCCGCACTTCTGAAAACCGAAATCGCTCAGCGTAAGTGTACCAGCCTTTATCCGCACATCCGAAACCAGAAAACCTCTGAAAGCCGAAAGTGGAGCAAAGCATGACTTCGGATAAGGGATAGTGTATCCTTTATCCGCACTCCCGAAAACCGAATTACCTCTGAAAACCGAAGTGTTTTCGCGCACCTTCCGAAATCCGAAATTTTCCTAAAACCGAAACACGGCTGGTCCCGAGGTTTTCGGATAAAGGATAGTCTACCTGTACTACAATAAGTGAAAATACTGAAGCTATAGGGTACCTCAGAAACACATTACTACAATAAGTGAAAATACTGAGGCTATAGGGTGCCTCATAGAAACACATTACTGTACTACAATAAGTGAAAATACTGAGGCTATAGGGTGCCTCATAGAAACACATTACTACAATAAGTGAAAATACTGAGGCTATAGGGTGCCTCATAGAAACACATTACTACAATAAGTGAAAATACTGAGGCTATAGGGTGCCTCATAGAAACACATTACTACAATAAGTGAAAATACTGAGGCTATAGGGTGCCTCATAGAAACACATTACTACAATAAGTGAAAATACTGAGGCTATAGGGTGCCTCATAGAAACACATTACTACAATAAGTGAAAATACTGAGGCTATAGGGTGCCTCAGAAACACATTATTACAATAAGTGAAAATACTGAGGCTATAGTAGGGTGCCTCATAGAAACACATTACTACAATAAGTGAAAATACTGAGGCTATAGGGTGCCTCATAGAAACACATTACTACACTAAGTAAAAATACTGAGGCTATAGGGTGCCTCATAGAAACACATTACTACAATAAGTGAAAATACTGAGGCGATAGGGTGCCTCATAGAAACACATTACTACAATAAGTGAAAATACTGAAGCTATAGGGTGCCTCATAGAAACACATTACTACAATAAGTGAAAATACTGAGGCTATAGGGTGCCTCATAGAAACACATTACTACAATAAGTGAAAATACTGAGGCTATAGGGTGTCTCATAGAAACACATTATTACAATAAGTGAAAATACTGAAGCTATAGGGTGCCTCATAGAAACACATTACTACAATAAGTGAAAATACTGAGGCTATAGGGTGCCTCATGGCAATACACTACTACGATAAGTAATCATACTGAGTCTACAGGGTGTATCAGACAATACATTATTGAAATTAAGATACACACCGAGGCTATAGGGTGCCTCATGACAAAACATTCCTATGGTAATTAAACATTCGGAGGCTATAGGGTGCATCATGGCAACACTACAACAGTAAAGGAACATAGTGAGCAATATCTTCTACAATAATTAAACATTCAGAGGCTGTTGTGTCCATTATGGCAGCATATTACTACAAAAATTAAACACATTGAAGCGATAGGTTGCCTCATGTAAACACATGACTACAATAAGAAAACATGCCGAGGCTATAGGGGGCATCGTGCGAACATATATACAATGCCAGACAGGAAAAGACCTCGGGCCTGCCCCACACAATTCTGATACCATGTATATCACAATATAGACACCCTCCACCCCACCCAAAACCATATGATCTCCTGGGGGAGACAAAAAAACAGAAAAACCCATGCCAATTGGGGGAAAGAAATCTGGGAAATTTCTCTCCAAACCCTCCCACCGCCCCCCCCCCCCCACTTAGTCCAGGAGATTAATCTGGCCCTGAATTCCTTGAAGTACCTACCTTTAGTAAGAGGTGATCTCAGCCCCAGCGAGAAACAGGTCCAGCACTTGCTTGAAGGAACTCAGTGAATCACGTCCAGCACACGAACCGGCGGCCTGTTCCAGAGGTCCACTACATCCTGGGAAAATATAAAACGCTCCTGCAAAGATAATTGTCATTTTGATACAAGTCATGATTGACAATTTTTGTAATGTACAGGGGACAGGGGAATATCCAATCCAAAGGGGAGTGCAGAAATTGTTCATTTTCACAGGCTACTCCAAACAGTTTGCAACACAGCACTACAAAATAGGAACATACTGAGGCTATAGGGTGCATCACGGGAACACATTACTAAAGTAGGTTAAGGAAACCGAGGCTATATGGTGTATCATGGCAACAATACTTTAGTAAGTAAACATACTGAAGCTATAGGGTGTATCATGCGAACGTACAAACAATGATGGACTGGTAAAAAGCCTTTGGTCCATTCATCCTGTCCCACACAGTTGTCATACCTTGTGCATCTCAATATACAGACTCTTCAACCCACCCAAAACCATGTGATCTCCTGGGAGACGCAAAAGAAACTGTTAAAAACCCAGACCAATTTGGGAAACAAAATCTGGAACATTCCTCTCTGACCACCCATCGTACCCCCCCCCCCCCCCCCCCCCAAGGGGATCAAAGCCAGTACCTACCTTTGGTAAGTGGTGATCTCCGCCCCAGCCAGAAACAGGTCTAGCTCTCGCTTGAAGGAATTCAGTGAATCGCGTTCAGCGCACAAACCAGCGACCTGTTCCAGATGCCTATTTATTGGGAAACTATAAAAAGCTCCTGCAAAGATAATTGTCATTTTGATACAAGTCATTTAGATACATGAGTATCAAGGGGAATATCCAATGCAAATGGGACTTCTAAAAGTGTTCATTTTCACAGACACCTCCAAACCTATTACAGGATATCCTATATTAAAACCTGAAAGATTATGGTAACACATTACTGCAATCAGTACACATGCTGAGGCTATAGGGTGCACAGAGCAACACATTTCTACAGTAGAGGATCATAGTATCCCATGAGACTACATGGCTGCATTGGGTAGGAGATGGCAGGGGCAGGGAAGAAGTGTTAGCCATGATGTTCCGGCCATCATGGTGTGGGGTAGACTTGATGAACCAGCTGGTACTTTCCTGCCCATCAATTTTGTATGTTTGTACTACTATAATGCAGGAACATACCAAGGCTACAGGGTGCATCAGGGCAACACATTACTACAATTAGAAAACATACCGAGGCTATAGGACGCACCCTGGCAACACAATACTATAGTAAAGGAATGTTCTGAGGCAATAAGGTGCATCATGGCAAAACATTTCTGTTAATCAACCTCCTTCCCTCTATGGTTCTGGCAACACGCTTCGAGTAAGTGCGATATAGTTGATTGTACGGAGCGGACTTTATTAAAACAGTGCAGATAATCAAACCATACAATTCAATGGTAGCAATTCAGGGTTCTCTTGCTCCTGCTGCTACCTGACTTAGCCTTGCAACTGCACCATCTTTATACACTAGTTGTTTACCACAAAGATGGTATTTTATGCGTAGACAGACCTTCGGACTGGCAACTCCTTTGAACACCATTATGAGATACCTTCCAGCTGAGGATTACACAGGTTGTTTATTTCAAAGCATCTATAGTATGGACTATAGTTCTACACCATTCAATATTAATCGCTCAAGGTCGATATTCGTTCTAGCCAGCACTCCCATTCGTTTCAGAGGAACAGAACCCCTTTATTCATGTTCCATGTTACATCTCTTCTTGTGTTTCCCAGGCAACCAGCAGGTACACCGACTAGTTGTGGATATTATAGGATAGTTTGATTATTAACCCTCGACTCTCCAATTACTACAAGTATACATACTGATTCTATAAGGTGCATCACGGCAACAGACTTGCATTTATATAGCGCCTTTCACAACCACCGGACGTCTCAAAGTGCTTTACAGCTAATGAAATACTTTTGAAGTGGAGTCACTGTTGTAATGTGGGAAACGCGGCAGCCAATTTGCGCACAGCAAGCTCCCACAATACTACATACAGGAGCATAGTGAGGCTATAGGATGCATCATGGCAACACTACTCAAAGACAGGAACACACTGATGCAATAAGGTTCATCATGGCAAAACATTACTACAATAAGAAAATATACCGAGGCTATTGGGTTCATCATGGCAACACATTACTGCGATACAGGGTGATACTGAGGCTGTAGGATACATCACTGCAAAACATAACTACATCAAAGGAACATACTGAGATTATAGTGTGCATCATGTCAACACTTCATTTCAATAAGGAAGCATAATGAGGCTACATGCTGCCTGATGGCAAACTACAACGGCACAGCAATAGGCTGAGGTTACACGGTGTGTCATGGCAACACGTTACTCCAATATGGGATCATACTGAGGTTATAGGGTGCAGCACGGCAACACATATGTGTAGTAAGTAAACATACTGAGGCTATAGGCAACATATCCCTACAATACAGGAGTATACTGGGGCTATAGGGTCCATCACGGCAACACAATACTATAGGTAAGCAATATACGGAGACTATAAGGTGCATCACGGCAACACATTACAAAGAATCCAGGATCATACTGCGGCTATAAAAAGAAAAGGAAGACTTGCATTTCTACAGCGCCTTTCACGGCCACCAGACATCCCAAAGTGCTTGACAGCCAATGAAGTACTTTTCAAATTTGGTCCCTATTGTAATGTAGGAAATGTGGCAGCCAATTTGCGCACAGCAAGCTCACACAAACAGCAACGTGAGAATGACCAGATAATGTTTTTTTAAGTGATGTTGATTGAGGGATAGATATTGGCCAGGACACCGGGGAGAACTCCCCTGCTCTTCTTCGAAATAGTGCCATGGGATCTTTTACGTCCACCTGAGAGGGCAGACGGGACCTCGGTTTAATGTCTCATCCAAAAGATGGGACCTCCGACAGTGCAGCACTCCCTCAGTACTACACTGGAGTGTCAGCCTGGAATTTTATGCTCAAGTCTCTGGGGTGAGACTTGATCCCACATGATGTGTTGCATCATGGCAACACATTACTACCTGTACAATACAGGAACTTTCTGAGGCTATTGGGTACATCGTAGCAACACATTTCAATCGTAAAGGAACATACTGAGCCTATAGGGAGCATCAAGACAATAGTACAACAGTGAAGGAATATACTGAGGCTTAGGTTGCATCATGGCAACACATTACTACAGTACAGGAATGCACAGGTGCTATAGGGTGCATCATGACGACACTTTTATATAGTAAAGGTACATACTTCGGTTGCAAATGGCAATGCATTATTACGGTATGGAAACAGACTAAGGTGACAGGGTGCATTATGGCAACACATTACAGTACTACAGTACAGGAGCATACTGAGGGTACAGGCTACATCATTGAAAAACATCACAAAGAATACAGGATCATACTAAGGCAACTGGGTACATCGTGGTAACACATTGCTGCAATATGTAAGCAGCCTGAGCTATCGGCAACTCCACAACAGTAAAGGAACATACTGAGGGTGCTTCATGGCAACACATTCCTACCAATACAGGATCATATTGAGCATATAGGGTGCAACATTGCAGCACATTACTAAATCACTGAAACATACTGAGGCTATAGGCTGCATCATGGCAACACATAAGTAAAAGTACGTAAACATACTGAGGCTATAGGCTGCACCCTGTAACATATTACTACAATAAATAAGCTTAATGAGGTTATAACTTCTTTACCCAGAGAGTGCTGAGAATGTGGAACTCGCTACCACAGGGAGTGGTTGAGGCGAACAGCATAGATGCATTTAAGGGAAAGCTAGATAAGCACATGAGGGTTATGCTGATAGATTTAAATAAGGAAGGATGGCAGGAGGCTCAAATGAAGCATAAACGCAGGTGTGGACTGGTTGGGCCAAATGGCCTGTTTCTGTGCTGTAAACTTTATGTAGACCTATGTAATTATATGGTGCATCATGACAACACATTTCTACGGAAAGTAATTATACTGATGTTATAGGGTGCATCGTGGCATCAGATTACTAC
The DNA here is from genome assembly GCF_052327205.1 of Somniosus microcephalus. NCBI lineage: Eukaryota > Metazoa > Chordata > Chondrichthyes > Squaliformes > Somniosidae > Somniosus > Somniosus microcephalus. The sequence continues at coordinate 22,900,047 of NC_141014.1, forward strand.
AATACAAGATCATACTCAGGGTGCATCATGTCAACTCTACAGTAAAGGAACATGCTTAGGCTATAGGCTGCATCATGGTAAAACATCAATATAATATACAATCATACTGATGCTATAGGGTGCATTATGGCAACACTACAACATAAAGGAACATATTGAGACTCTAGGGTGCATCATGTCAACACATTCCTACAGTTAATAAACATACTGGCACTATACGGTGTATCATGGCAACACATTACTACAATACAGGATCATAATGAGGCAATAGGGTGCATTCTGGCAACACATTACTAAAGTAAGTAAAGATACCGAGGCTATACGGTGCATCATGGCAACACAATGCAAGATCATTTTCATGCTATTGGGTGCATCATATCAACATTACAACAGTAAACAAACATATTTTGGCTATAGCGTACATCATGGGAAAACATTACTACAGTACAGGATTATGCTATAGGGTGCTTTAGAACAACAACAACAACTTGCAGTTATATAGCGCCTTTAATATAGTAAAATGTCCCCAGGCGCTTCACAGGAGTTTTATCAAAAGAAATTGACACTGAGCCACATAAGGGGGGATATTAGGGCAGAAAGCTTGGTCAAAGAGGTAGAGAGGCGGAGAGGTTTAGGGAGGAAATTCCAGAGCTTAGGGCCAGAATTGGAGGGACGCAGATATCTCGGAGGGTTGTAGGGCTGGAGGAGGTTACAGAAATAGGGAGGGGCGAGGCCATGGAGGGATTTGAAATGAGGGATGAGAATTTGAAAATCGATGCTTTGCTTAACCAGGAGTCAATGTAGATCAGCGAGCACAGGGGTGATGGGTGAACGGGACTTGGTGCGAGTTAAGATACGGGCAGCAGAGCTTTGGATGAGCTTCAGTTTATGAAGGTTGCAAGATGGGAGGCTGGCCATGAGTGGGTTGGAATAGTTAAGTCTAGGGGTAACAAAGGCCTGGATGAGGGTTTCAGCAGCAGATGAGCTGAGGCAGAGCTGGAGTCGGGAGATGTCACGGAGGTGGAAATAGGCAGTCTTAGTGATGGCGCGGATATGTGGTCGGAAGCTCATCTCGGGGTCAAATGCGACACCAAAGTTGTGAACATCTGGTTCAGTCTCAGACAGTTGCCAGGGCGAGGGATGGAGTTGGTAGCTAGGGAATGGAGTTTATGGCAAGGACCGAAGACAATGGCTTCGGTCTTCCCAATATTTAGTTGGAGGAAATTTCTGCTCATCCAGTACTGGATGCAGTCTGACAATTTAGAAACAGTGGAGGGGTCAAGAGAGGTGGTGGTGAGGTAGAGCTGGGTGTTGTCAGTGTACATGTGGAACCTGACATTGGCCCAGAAATTCGTGTCGGGGGCTTCCCGCGGGTGCAAGCCCCCGACCTACACTTACCTAGCGCGCCGACAGTTGAGGCCTGGGCCTGCGTGGATTTCCTGTCTGTGGCCCGGTCCAGCTCCCGGCGCGCTGTGCTTGCGTGATCCAGCGGCGTGCTTAGTGCGATGCGTCGGCTGGGATCACGTGAGCACTGGGCAACCAATCGGAGGAGGGAAAAGCCCATTCATGAGTTTGACATAAGACCTGTCAAACTCATGAAAGCTCCGGGCGCCCAAAACAGTACATAACCTTAAAATAAATTTTTAAAAAACATCACACTATTTAAATCAACTATAAATAACAATAACCATTTTAAACAATAATTTAAATTTTTGAAAATATAGGCCTAGAAATTCACTAGCCTTAGCGCCGCTTTTGAGGCGCTAGAGGGACTAGCGCCAGAGTTATGGCCAGTTTAAAAATTCCCTGGGGCCCTAAATCGGCGTTGCACCGGTAGCGCTGCGCCGGCACCGATGACGTCATCGGTGTGCGCAGCGTCCCGGTTGCCGTGGTAACCCGCCCGAACTCCGAAATTGAGTTGCGGCCGCCTTGCCCGTGGCAGCCGCAAGCAACGTTCTGGCAGAGGTGCCTTACTCCAGTTTGCGCCGGCGCATTAAAGGCCCCGCGGCGGCCGGCCACTTTCCCGCCGGCCGCCTGCCCGCAGCTCCCTCCCCGGACTTCTCCCCGCCCCCCCCCGGAACAGATGCAAGCCCGGCACTTGTCCGAGGTGCCGGGCTCATTTTTAAGCTGATTTGCGCGGGCCGCGGCCGGGTGCAGGCAGCTCCTCCTTAACGGGAGGAGGAGGCCTGCACGTCCCCAGTCTGCCGCACCGCATCGGGTGCCGCAGCGCCGGAATTGCGGCGCGAAACGGCAGTTAGCGCCGATGTACCGCCGCAAAGACCCTTCAGTAGCGCCGGCAGCCGTTTGGGCGCGGCGCCACTGAATTTTTGGCGCGCGCAGGGGACTTAGTGCCGGCACTAACTTCCGGCGCTAAAGCCCTGGCTAAGCCAAAACCCAATTTCTAGGCCACAATTTTATAAAAGATCGGAGCTAAAAATACACTCACCTTACTGTAAAGTATTTAAAAATAATAAACCTGTGGAAAAAATGTTCTAATTTTAATTAATTGACCACTTACCTTTTAAAATGAAGTCCTTACGTCTGCTTTTTTAATGTGTAAAAAGTGGAGGCCTTCACGCACGGGCAAACCTGTCAAAAAAAAGGAAGTTCAATGCGCACGCGCTGCCTCATACGTCGCACGCATTTCACCTCTTAACCCCTGCTTTCAGGGGACCGGAAGTGCCGTTTTCCCGCGCATGCGCTGTGCATGCAAGAAACCGGCACTTCCATCGGGTCCACACGTGGGTACCCCGTGCGTACTCACGCGTTGGGACCCGAATTACTGGGCCATTGTTTTTCGCAGCATGTATATGAGAAATAGGAGGGTATCAAGGATAGATGCTTGTGGGACCCCAGAGGTAACGTGTGGGAGCAGGAGGAGAAGCCATTGCAGGCGATACTCTGGCTATGACTGGATAGGACTGGAACCAGGCGAGTGCAGTCCCACCGAGCTAGACGAGGGAAAAGAGGCGTTGGAGGAGGATGATGTGGTCCACCGTGTCAAATGCTGCAGACAGGTCAAGAAGGACGAGGAGGGATAGTTTACCATGGTCACAGTCACATAGGATTTTATTTGTGACTTTGATAAGAGCCATTTCGGTACTGTGGCAGGGGCGGAAACATGGAGTTCCGGGAAAGCTGGGCATGCATTTGGGAGGTGACAACACGTTCAAGGACTTTGGAGAGGAAAGGGAGGTTGGAGATGGGGCAGTAGTTTGCAAGGACGGAGGGGTCAAGGGTTGCTTTTTGAGGAGAGGAGGGATGACAGCAGATTTGAAGAGGAGGGGGACCGTACCTGAGGAGCGAGAAACGTTAACAATATCAGCTAACATGGGGCCAAGAAGGGAAGTTGGGTGGTCAGTAGTTTAGTGGGAATAGGGTTGAGGGAGCAGGAGGTGGGTCCCATGGACAAGATGTGCTCAGAGAGAGCATGAAAGGAGATCGGAGAGAAACTGGAGAAAGATGCGAGTTCAGGGCTCAGGCAGGGGGGGACCTTAGAGGAAGTTTGGCCTGGTGGGCTAGGGGAAGGGAGGGAAGCGGCAGAGGCAGCTGAACGAATGGTCTCAATCTTAGAGACAAAGAAGTCCATGAGCTCCTCGCACTTGTTGTTGGAGACGAGGGTTGAGGAGGCAGGGGAGAGGGGTTTAAACATAGAAACATAGAAGATAGGAGCAGGAGTAGGCCATTCGGCCCCTCGAGCCTGCTCCGCCATTCAATGAGATCATGGCTGATCATCCAAATTCAGTACCCTGTTCCTGCCTTCTCTCCATATCACTTGATCCCTTTAGCCTTAAGAAATATATCTAACTCCTTCTTGAATATATTTAATGAATTGGCCTCCACTGCCTTCTTTGGCAGAGAATTCCACAGGTTCACCACTCTCTGGGTGAAGAAATTCCTCCTCATCTCTGTCCTAAATGGCTTACCCCTTATCCTTAGACTGTGACCCCTGGTTCTGGACTCCCCGACCATCGGGAACATCCTTCCAGCATCTAGTCTGTCTAGTCCTGTTAGAATTTTATAAGTTTCGATGAGATCCCCTCTCATTCTTCTAAACTCCAGCGAGTACAAGCCCAATCGACCCAATCTCTCCTCATACGTCATTCCTGCCATCCCAGGTATCAGCCTGGTGAATTAAGAAGACGGTTAGCAGTAAAGAAAAGCCAGGGGTTTTCTTTACATTCCAGGATGATCCTGGAACAGTGAGCAGTTTTGGCAGAGGAGAGCGGGACCCGATAGTGCTTTATGTGGTCCGACCAGATCTGGCAATGAATGGCTAAACCAGTTGTCCGCCATAAATGTTCAAGTCTGTGACCCTTGGACTTAAGGGAGCGGAGTTGAGGGCCATACCAGTGGGAACGACCAAAGTGAGAGAGAACAAATGTATCCTAATCTTGCGACGTAACCAGACCTATGTAACTTGAGTTTTCCCTGTGTCCAGTCGCGTGCGCATTTATGGCTGCCGTTCCGGACCCGAACCCATCACTTCTATCTCAACTTTTTTCTCTCTTTTTTCTCCTTTTCTCTTTACCCTTCCTGGAACCCTCTCTTCTTCACAATGCCTCCTTTCATTTCTCCCCTATGAGGTACTCTGCCCTCCCAAATCCCTACCCCAACCCTTCACCAGTCCTTGACCTTCCTACTCTCCTGCCACCGTCCCAGGCTGGACTCCCTCTTAGATAAGCCTACAGCTTCCCTCTGTGGCTCTCTTGGCAACCTCAGAAGGGCCCATCGAGGCACTTGTTGCTGCCTCCTTACGAGCAGCAACCCCAACTGCCCCATCCTACTCTCTTGTCGACCTTCCTGCCCAGCGTGCCTGCAGGGGGCTAATCTTTCCTACATCCTTCCCGACACATACACCCCTCCCAATGCTGACCCTGTGGACTCTGCCACTGGATAAGCTATCGCCGCTCCTCTCCGCATCACCCTTCACAATGTCCGTTCACTTGTGAACAAGGCCCTTTCCATCCATGAGCTTATTTTGGATGATTACATCAACATCATGGCCTTTACGGAAACCTGACTGAGGGATGATGACACCTTCCCCCTAAATTACTATAATACAGGATCATACTGATGCTATGGGGAATTAGGCTGTGGGATTAGGACTGGATAGCTCTTTTTCGGCCGGCAGAGACATGATGTGCCATAAATTTCTATGATTCTATGATTCTATGATCATGGCAACACTATAACAGTAAAGGTACATACTGAGGCTGTAGGGTGCATCATGGCAACACATTACTAAAGCACATCGGCCCAGATATTCCGATCCCTACGGGTGTGTACATGCTGTGTACCCACCCGTAGGGATGTCGGAAATGCTGGTTTCAGGCGTGCACTGTGCATGCGCTGAAAACCAGCATTTTCGATCCGTCAAGAAAGCTCTTGACAGATCCTCCAGCTGCCCGGGAGAAGGGCCTCTGCGGGCGGATAGTTTCGCTTTCTGGAGACCCTCCGCCTGCAGAAAACACTTACAATTCTTACGCTTGATAAAAGCAGGGGCGTAAGGCCTGCTTTTACCAGGATAAGAGTTCAAACAAGTTTTTTAAAAAACTTTTTTTCACCGATTTATCATTTAAAAATACTTTTAAAAAAAGGTAAGTTTATTTTTAGCCCCGTAAAAAACTTTAATTATTTTTTTCAATAAATTAAGTATATTAAACAAAAATTAAATTTTTTGTAATTTCAAGTCATTTTAAAAATTTGATTTAAAAAAAAAAATTATTTAAAGTTTTACTATGTTTTTGGGGTAATCTCCATTCATATATTTGACAGGTCTTCCTGTCAAGTGTATGAAGGGACATTCCCTTCTTTGATTGGCTCCCCAAGGCCCATGTGATCCCAGGGATGCTGCGAACTGCCTGCGCCCCTGGGATACGTGGGCCCTGCGCACTTGGAGTTTGGAGAGGCCCAGGATCGGAAGCGTGTGTGCCCCGGGAGCCCTCAGGTAAGGGCATAGATTTTTCCTGATCGGAGGCCTCCGCCCGCGGGAGGCCTGCGATCGGAAAATACGGGCCATAGAGTTACATCAAGTCTACAGCACAGAAACAGACCATACAGCCCAACTGGTCTATGCTCCACATGCACTTCTTCCTACCCCTCTTCATCTCACCCTATCATCATATCTTTCTATTCTTTTCTCCCTCATGTGCCTATCCAGTTTCTCCTTCAATGCATCTATGCTATTCGCCTCAATTACTCACTGTGGTAACGAGTTCCACATTCTAACCACTCTCTGGGTAAAGAAGTTTCTCCTGAATTCCATATTGGATATATTAGTGACGGTCTTATATTTATTGCCTCTAGTTTTGGATACTTCCACAAGTGGAAACATTGGGGGGAAAATTTGGTTGCTTGGCGCTAACGGGGCACAAAGCAACTAGCGCCTGGGCGCGGCGCCGCCAACACCTCCCGCAAAGTTCAGCGGGAGGTTAGCAGCGGTCGTAACCGGTAGCACCCCGTGGAGCTGCGCCGCCGGCGATGATGTCATCGCCATGCGCAGTGCCTCAGCCGCGATCTTCAGGAGCGCCCCCTGGCTTACCACCGGACGCTATGTCCGACAGGGTCGGGGGGGCCTACCTGCGGCCGGGGAGGTGCAACTTAAAGGCGAGGTGCGGGGTGGCCATCTTTGTTGCGGGCCGCCTGCCAGCACCTGTCCCCGCTGCCATCCCCGGCCTCCTTACCCGCCCCCCCCGCGGAGTGCCTGCTGCGCTCCATGAGCCCGGCACTTTTGCCGGTACTTCCGATCCCCAGGGGCCCAGTTGGGCCCCGGGTCGCGCTGCGCAAGGTCCCTCCCCTTTAAGAAGGGGAGGAAGGCCTGCAATACCGCGGCACATAGAGCCGCGATATTCCCTCGCTGCACCCCAAGAGGGAGGTGGGGCACTTCCAGTAGCACCGCGGCGAAGGTAGCGCCCCAAAGGGGGCGGTACTCAATTTTTAGCCTATTTTCTCTACGTCTACCCTATCAAACCCATTCATCATTTTAAAGGCCTCTATCAGGTCACCTCTCAACCTTCTCTTTTCTAAAGAAAAGAGCCCCAGCCTGTTCAGTCTTTCCTTACAGTTATAACCTCTGATATCATCCTTGTAAATCTTTTTTGCACCTTCACCAATGCCTCTATATCCATTTTATGATATGGAGACCAGAACTGTGCACAGTAATCCAAGGGTAGTCTAACCAAGTTTCTATACAAGTTTAACATGGCTTCCCTGCTTTACAATTCTATCCCTCTAGAAATAAACCCCAGTGTTTGGTTTGATTTTTTTTATGGCCTTATTAACCTGCGTCACTACTACATCTTATTATCCTTATTCTTCCTACCAAAATGCACCACCTCACACTTATCTATATTGAAGTTCATTTGCCAATTAAACGCCCATTCTGCAAGTTTATTAATATCCTCTTCTATTTTGTCACATCTTCCTCTGTATTAACTGTACCCCCCAATTTCGTGTCATCTGCAAATTTATAAATTGTAATTCCGGTTCCCGAGTCCAAATCGTTAATGTAAATTATGAACAACATGGGCCTCAGCACCGATCCCTGTGAAAACTCACTTCTCACCTTTTCCCAGTCTGAGTAGCTGCCCTTAACCCCTACTCTCTGTTTTCTGTTTTTGTAGCCAGCTTGCTATCCATTCTGCTACCTGTCCCCTGACGCCACATGCTCTGACCTTAGTCACGGTAATGCGGTACTTTATGGAGGGCCTTTTGAAAATCCAAATATATTATATTTACTGCATTACTCTTGTCTGTTCTTTCTGTTACTTCTTCGAAGAATTCAATAAGGTTGGTAAAGCATGACCTTCCCTTTGAAAATCCATGCTGACTGCTCTTCATTATATTTTTGGTTTCAAGATTTTTTTTTATTACATCTTTGAGTAAAGATTGCATTATCTTTCCTACCACCGATGTTTAGCTAACTGGTCTACAGTTCCCGCGACGTGATCTATCTCCCTTTTCAAATATAGGAATAACATTGCCAGTCTTCTGGCACTATTCCCTTTACCAATTAATTGTTGTTTCTCTGTAATAGTGCCTCTGCTATTTATTCCTAACTTCTTTTAATATACACCGATGCAATCAATTAGAACCATGGGCTTTATCCTCTCTAAGTTTGACTGGTTTATCACTTATCTCCCCCCTTCCTATCTTAAAGGTCGCTATATTTTTTTTGATCGCATCTTCGAATGTCATGTTAGTCTCCCTGGTACAGGATAATACTGATGCTATAGGGTGCATTATGGCAACACTACAACAGTAAAGGAATAAACTGAGGCTATAGGGTGCAACATGGCAGCATTAGAATCATAGGATCATAGAATGGTTACAGCACGGAAGAATGCCATTCGGCCCGTGCTGGCTCTCTGCAACAGCACTTCAGCTAGTCCCACTCCCCTGCCCCTCCCCGTAGCCCTGAAAATGTCCTTCCCTCAGATACTTATCCAACTCCCCTTTGAAAGCCGTGATTGAGTTTGCCTACACCACCCCTTCAGGCAGTGCATTCCAGATCCTAACCACTCGCTGTGTAAAAAAGTATTTTCTCACGTCGCCTTTGGTTTTTTTGCCAATCACCTTAAAACTACAACAGTAAATTAACACACTGAGGTAACGGGTGTATCATGCCAAAACATTCCTACGGTCAGTAAACATACAGGCACTATACGGTGCATCATGTCAAGACATTACTACAATACAGGATCATACTGAAGCTATAGGGTGCATTATGACAACACTTTACTAAAGTAATTAAGGATACCAAGGGTGTAGGGTGCATCCTCGCAACACATTACGTACTACAATAAGTAAACATACTGAGGCTATAGAGTGCAGCATGGCAACTCAGTACTGCAATAAATAAACATACAAAGTCTATAGGGTGCATCACTGAACGGACAGGCATCATTTTTTTCAACTACCTGTCTTAATATCAAGCTCATATCCCTCTGCAGTTAATTTGGGAGTCAGACAGCTCCCTCAATGAATATATTGAATGAGTCAGGAACTACAGCTCTTGCTTTTATTTTAAAACTGTAAACGAAATGGATGCAGTTTTATTTATTTTAAGCTCTTTGAAAATGTTTACCTAATTTATAACTCAAATTGTAGAATGCAAAAGCACTCTGACCTTTTCAGTACTGAATGAACTGTACGTTTGGTCTGTAATTGTAGCGGTGTTGTAATCCCGTTAAATCAAGTCTTGAATTATAGTATTGTACTGGATCAAATAGGTTCCATTAATTATGTATGTTATTGTGCAAAGTGTCAGCTTGGATCAGTTGATAGCTCTCTCACTGCTCAGTCAGAAGGTTGTGGAGTTACACCCCTTTAAGACTTGAGCACATAAACTAGGCTGACATTTCAGTGCAGTTTGGAGGTGGTGATTTTCAGTCCAGACATAAACTAAGGCCCCTGCTCAGATGAATGCAAACTGTCCCGTGGTACTAGTGTAAGAGGAGCAGAGAGATACCTCAAAAACATCATATCTGACTTGACACGTCAAGTATTACCATGTATCTTAGACATTAATAAACTTGCAGAATGGGTATGTAATTGGCAAATCAACTTCAAAATAGATAAGTGTGAGGTGGTACATTTTGGTAGGAAGTAGAAGGCGGCCACAACTCCTCAGAAAATAAAGAAAGACTTGCAATTATATAGCGCCTTTCACGACCACCGGACGTCTCAACGCGCTTTACAGTCAATTAAGTACTTGTGGAGTGTAGTCACTGTGGGAAACGAAGCAGCCAATTTGCACACAGCAAGCTCCCACAAACAGCAATGTGATAATGACCAGATAATCTGCTTTTGTTATGTTGATTGAGGGATTGATTGGCCAGGACAGAACTAAACGGGGTAGATGAGCAGAGGGATCTGTGGGTACAGATACACTAATCACTAAAAGTAACGACGCAGGTAAATAAGACAAAAAAAAGCAAACCAAGCACTTAGAATCATTTCTTGAGGTATAGAATTGAAAAGCAGAGAAGTCATGTTAAGCTTGTATAGAACCTTGGTTGGATCACAATTGGAGTACTGTGAACAGTTCTGGTCTTCGTATTATAAAAAGGATATAGAGGCACTGGAGAAGCTGCAAAAATAATTTACGAGAATGATATCAGAGCTGTGAGGTTATAATTGTCAGGCAAGATTGAACAGGTTGGGGCTCTTTTCCATAGAAAAGAAAAGACTGAGGGGTGACCTAATAGAGGTCTTTAAGATTACAAAAGTGTTTGATAGGGTAAGTCTAAACTGGAACTAGGGACCATAAATATAAGATAGTCACTAATAAAACCAATAGAGAATTCAGGAGAAACCTCTTTACGCAGAGAGTGGTGAGTTTGTGGAGCTCACAACCACAAGGAGTACATCCAGGACAAAGCAGCCCGCTTGATTGGCACCCCATCCACCACCTTAAACATTCATTCCCTCCACCACCGGCGCACCGTGGCTGCAGTGTGCACCATCTACAAGATGCACTGCAGCAACTCGCCAAGGCTTCTTCGGCAGCACCTCCCAAACCCGCGACCTCTACCACCTAGAAGGACAAGGGCAGCAGGCGCATGGGAATACCACAACCTCCAAGTTCCCCACCAAGTCACACACCATCCTGACTTAGAAGCATATCGCCGACCCTTGATCGCCGTTGGGTCAAAATCCTGGAACTCCCTCCCAAACAGCACTGTGGGAGCACCTTCACCACACGGCCTTCAGCCGTTCAAGAAGACGGCTCACCACTACCTTCTCAAGGGCAATTGCATAAGAACATAAGAACATAAGAAATAGGAGCAGGAGTAGGCCAATCGGCCCCTCGGGCCTGCTCCGCCATTCAATAAGATCATGGCTGATCTGATCCTAACCGCCAATCCACTATCACAAAACCATCTCCTGAATCTAACAGAATTAGACACACGAAATAGGAGCAGGATCAGGCTACACGGCCCCTGGGCCCGCTCCGCTACCCACAGGGCCATGACCGATCCGAACCCAGACTCATGTCCAAATTCCTGCCCGCTCCCCGTAACCCTTAATTCCCTTTACTTCTAGGAAACTGTCTATTTCTGTTTTAAATTTATGTAATGATGTAGCTTCTACAGCTTTTTGGGGCAGCATATTCCATGGACCTACCACCCTCTGAGTGAAGTAGTTCCTCCTCATCTCAGTTTTGAAAGAGCAGCCCCTTATTCTAAGACTATGCCCCCTAGTTCTAGTTTCACCCATCATCGGGAACATCTTCCCCGCATCCACCCGATCCAACCCCTTCACAATCTTATATGTTTCAATAAAATCGCCTCTCATTCTTCTGAACTCCAATGAGTAGAGTCCCAATCTACTCAACCTCTCCTCATATGTCCATCCCCTCATCCCCGGGATTAACCGAGTGAACCTTCTTTGTACTGACTCGAGAGCAAGTATGTCCTTTCTTAAGTATGGACACCAAAACTGTACGTAGTATTCCAGGTGCGGTCTCACCAATACCTTGTACAACTGAAGCAATACCTCCCTATTTTTATATTCTATCCCCCTAGCAATGAAAGCCAACATTCCATTGGCCTTCTTAATCACTTGCTGCACCTGCATACTAACCTTTTGAGTTTCGTGCACCAGGACCCCCAGATCCCTTTGTACCTCAGTACTTTCCAGTTTCTTGCCATTAAGATAATAACTTGCTCTACGATTTTTCCTGCCAAAGTGCATAACCTCACACTTTCCAGTATTGTATTCCATCTGCCAAATCTCTGCCCACTTACTTAGCCTGTCGATATCCCCTTGCAGGTTTTTTATGTCCTCCTCACTCACTACTTTCCCTCCCATCTTAGTATCATCTGCAAACTTTGATATGTTACACTCGGTCCCCTCTTCCAAATTAGGGATGGCCAGTGACGCCCAGATCCCACAAAACGAATTTTTAAAAAAAGTTGAGGTGATTAGCATCGATGCTAGACAAGCATATGAGGGAGAAAGGAATAGAAGGATATGCTGATGAGGTTAGATGAAGAAGGGTGGGAAGAGGGTCGTGTGGAGCATAAACACCGGCATGGACCTATTGGGTCGAATAGCCTGTTTCCATGCTGTAAATATTAATGGCCCAGAAATTCGGGTCTCCACGGGTGAGTACGCGCTGGGTACTCACCCTTAGGCCGAATGGAAGTGCTGGTTTTCTGCGCGGGAAACCGGCACTTCTGATCCTCTGAACGAAGCGGTTCAGAGGTCGAACGCGCGCGCAGGAGAGGCTGCGCGTGGCTTTGAACTTAGGTTTTTTTTGCCGGTTTTCCCGGGATCGTAAGCCTGCAGTATTTAGAAATGTAAAAAGCAGGCCCCTGCTTTTTACAAGGTAAGTGGTCAATTAATTAAAATTAAAACATTTTTTCCACAGGTTTATTATTTTTACATACTTTAAAGCAAGGTAAGTTTATTTTTAGCCCCTTTTTTTTCCAAAAATTTAAATTATTGTTTAAAATAGTTATTTAATGTAATTTATAGTTTATTTAAAAAGTGTGATTTAAAAAAAAAATTATTTGAAGATTTACTGCTATTTTGGGGCCGTAGTATTTATAAGTTTTGACAGGTCTTCCTGTCAATCTTATGAATGGGCTTTTCCCTCCTCCGATTGGCTGCCCATGGCTCACGTGATCCCAGGGGACACATCGCACTAACTGCGCCCCTGGGACACGCAAGCACAGCGCGCCGGCAGCTGGGCCAGGCCCCGGAGCGGAATTCCACGGGGGCCCTACAGCTCAACTGCCAGCGCGCAAGGTAAGTGCAGGTCGGGGGCTTACACCCGCGGGAAGCCCCCGACCCGAAGTTCTGGGCCATGATGTAATACTATGTAATCATTGCAACACATTACTTCAGCAAAAGAACATACTGAGGCTATAGGGTGCATCATGACAGCACGTTATTAAAGTAAAGGGACATATTATGGCTACAGCTTGAATCATTGCAACATAATACAACAATAACAAAACATACTAATTGCAACACCTGACTACAATAAGTAAGCATTCTGGGGGTGATTTTAATCCTCAAAAACGGGTGGGTTTGGGTCGGGTGAGAAGGGAAAATGTTAAAAATTTTAAGCACGACTCCAAACCGCCTTGAACCCGCCCACTGCCGGTTGTAACGGAGGTGGGGCGGCGGGGTGGTGGGGGGGGTGCAATCGGCTCTCAGGAGGCGGGTCAGCCGGTAAAACCTTTTAAAATAAAATGCCTTCATTTTAGCAACCTTTTTATTTTTAACTCAGGTCAGCTGGGTTTCCCTGGTTACGGCAGGTAAAAGGAGGCGAGAAGGGCTGGATCCATAAGGCAAGTGAGTTTACAGCGCTGCTTGTGGGGCCAGGAGGAGCAGGCTGTTTCCCCCGGCCCAACAAGCAAACCTGTAAACAAGAGCAAAGGAAGATATTGAGGTTATAGGGTGCATCATAGCAACACTGCAACAGTAAAGGAATACTGTGAGCCTGTAGGGTGCACCATGCCAATACATTGCTACAATACAGCAACATACTGAGCCTATAGTGTGCAACATGCCAATACATTGCTACAGTAAGTAAATGCAAGTCTCTGGGGTGCAACGTAGCAACACATTATTTGAAGATTTCACAGAAATCACAGATTTGAAGATTTCACAGAAATCACAGATACCCCACAGTGCAGATAGAGGCCATTTCGGCCCATCGAGCCTGCACCAACACATATCCCACCCGATCCCCGTAACCCCTACACCAACACATATCCCACCCTATCTCCGTAACCCCATGTATTTAGTCCCCCTAACACTAAGGGTCAATTTATCATAGCCAATCAACCTAACCCGCACATCTTTGGACTGTGGGAGGAAACCGGAGCAAACCCACGCAAACACGGGGAGAATGTGCAAACTCCACACAGACAGTCACCCGAGGCCGGATTCGAACCCGGGTCCCTGGCGCTGTGAGGCAACAGTGCTAACCACCCATTACTACAGTAAAAGAACATAATGAGGTGATAGAGTGCATCATTGCAACAATGCAGGATCACCGTGAGGCTATAGGGTGCATAATTGCAAAACATTATTAAAGTAAGTAAATATACCGAGGCTATAGGGTGCATCATAACAACACGTTGTTACAGTAAAAGAACAGACTGAGGCTTTAGGGGGCAGAACGTCAACACTTTACCACAATGTAGGACCATTACGAGGCTATGCATTTCTGCATTAAGTAAAGATGCCGATGCTGTAGGGTGCATCAGGGCAACACAATACGATAATAGTGTGGCGGAGCCACTGAATGACTCTGGGCTACTGTACATAATTCCCTTTAACGATGTTCTAACACCAGCCTAAGCCTGTACCATTGTGTTAGACATTACTTCGTTTTGTATATAGTGTTTGTATGCATGGGGCGTGGCCCCTTTAAGAGCGTGGGAAAACGCGGGCAAACGCGATGACGTCATGTCGCAAACCACGTGACTGCCCAGGCAGTCCTCGTGGAAGCTCCATCTTGTTAAGACTTGTTTCATGGTTCTCCTGTAGCGATCTCATCAAACTATTTGAACTCATTTAGTTTCACATTAAAGACCTGTTTGATTTGATCTCCTGAGTTGACCTCAGTTATTAGTTAGGAATTTGTCAATTCCTACATTGGTGACCCCGTCTTTTGTGAACATTTTTCGCAAAAAGGATACAGCATGGAGGCCAACGCCGTTTCGCTGAAGCTGCCGCAGTTCTGGGAGCAGCAAGCGATCTCGTGGTTCATTCAGGTCGAGGCCCAATTTGCCCTGAGGGACATCGTTGCGGATCAGACTAAATATCTCTATGTGGTCTCCGCCCTCGACGGCTCTACCGCCTTGCGGATCGTCAGCCTCCTCGAGAACCCTCCGGCGGAGCGCAAGTATGAAACCCTCAAGGCGCGGTTGCTGCAAGTTTTCGGGCTCACTAAGGCGGAGCGCGCCCGTCGATTGCTCGCTATGCCCGGGCTCAGGGACTCCAAGCCTTTGGAGTTAATGAGCCAAATGCTCACACTCCTTGGCTCCAAACTGGAATGCTTCCTATTCCGGGAAATATTCCTCAGCCAGCAACCGGAGCAGGTGCATGCCGCCCTGGCCAGATCCGAAGTTGAGGACCGCGCAGCACTCGCGGCAGAGGCTGACAAAATTTTCGCGGTTACTCAGCAGTACTGCGCCGCCACGAGGCGCCCATCCCCCACAGATGCCACCCCAGCTCGTCAGCCTGCTGGGCTGTGTTTCTACCACGCGCAGTTCGGCACGAAAGCGAGACATTGCCGCCCTCCCTGCAGCTTCCCCCCAAAAAAACAACTGTGACCACTGAGGAACGGGTCTAACGGGCGCCCCACGGCCGCGATGGCGATCAGCAATGCGGGAAAGTTGCTGTTTATCACCGATACTCTCTCCGGTCATCGTTTTCTGTGCGACACCGTAGCGCAGTGCAGCATATTACCCGCATCCGCCCTCGATGTGCAGACCGGGATTTACGGCCTAGCCCTTGAAGCGGCCAATGGTGGAGCAATTCGGACCTTCGGCAGACGGCGGGTGCAGTTGTGTTTCGGGGGCCAATGCTTTTACTGGGACTTTGTTACGGCCAAGGTCTCGCAACTCATTCTCGGCACGGATTTCCTGTGCGCCAACAGCCTCCTGGTTGACGTGCGGAACCGGCGGTTGGTCAACGTGGCAACTTTTCATTTTATCCCTTGTTACCGCAGTAACACTATGTCGCGCACTGTCGCCTGTGCCTTTCCGGCTCCGGATGAGTTCGCTCGCCTGCTAGGCGAATTCCCCGACCTGACCAGACCCACGTTCTCCTCCACAGCCACGAAACACGGTGTGGAAAACCACATCACCACCAACGGCCCCCCGGTCTACGCGCGGGCCCGGCGCCTGGAACCTGGCAGTCGCAAAAGCGAAGTTTGCGACCATGGAATGGTTAGGGATTATTCGCCGGTCGAATAGTCCCTGGTCTTCACCCCTCCATATCATCCCGAAGCCTGGCGGCGGATGGCGGCCATGCGGCGACTATCGACGCCTAAACGATGCCACTACTCCTGATCGGTACCCGATCCCCCACATCCAGGATTTCTCCGCCCATTTGGCAGGGAACACTGTCTTCTCGAAAGTCGACCTCGTCCGGGGCTACCACCAGGTCCCCGTTCAGCCCCAAGACGTCCAGAAGACCGCAGTCATCACCCCATTCGGCCTTTTCGAGTTTTTAAGAATGTCGTTTGGGTTGAAGAACGCCGCCCAGGCTTTCCAACACCTGATGGACTCTGTGCTGCGGGACCTCAAGTTCCTCTTCATCTACCTGGACAATATTCTCATTGCCAGTCCCAATAAAGAAGAACACATCTGTCACCTATGCACCCTCTTTCGACGTCTCAGCCAACATGGCCTGATTATGAACCCGGCCAAGTGTCAGTTTGGCCTGCAACAAATTGATTTCCTGGGGCATCGCATCACTTCAGAGGGAGCGGTTCCTTTACAAGCAAAGGTAGAGGCGGTGACATCCTTTCCACGCCCGCAAACCATTAGGGCCCTGCAGGAATTCCTAGGCATGGTAAACTTTTACCACTGTTTCGTGCCTAAGGCAGCACTACTCATGCAGCCCTCAAGGGCAAGACTGGCAAAGATAAGGTAGACTGGACGGATGACATGGCTCGGGCGTTCGCTGACACCAAAAGCGCCTTGGCCAATGCGACTATGCTGGCGCACCCACTGCCAGGAGCCACAATCGCCCTCACCACCGACGCGTCAGACTACACAATCGGCGCCGTGCAAGAGCAGTGGGTGAACGGGACGTGGCAGCCATTGGCATTCTTCAGCCGTCAACTACGGCGGAACGAGAGAGCGTATAGCACTTTCGACCGGGAGTTGCTCGCTCTTTTTCTGGCCATCCGCCATTTTCGCTTCCTCCTCGAAGGACGTCCCTTCACCGCCTTCGTGGACCATAAGCCGCTCAGCTTCGCCATGGCCAAGACCGCCGAACCGTGGTCATCCCGACAGCAACATCAACTGACCTATATATCCGAGTTCACCACGGATATACAGCACGTGGCCGGTAAGGACAACCTGGTGGCCGACTGCCTCTCCCGCGCGACCGTCAATACGGTTCATTTAGGCATCGATTACGCCCTCATGGCAGCGCATCACGCCTCGGACCCAGAAGTCCAAGCCTACAGAACCACCGTCACTGGCCTCCAGTTGGCCGACATCAAGCTCTATGCGGCAGGTACCATGCTCTTGTGTGACGTCTCCGTACAGGATCCTCGCCCTGTCATACCGGCCGGCTGGCGCCACAAAGTGTTTGACGCCATACATGGGTTGTCACACCCAGGAATGAAGGCCTCCCAGAAGCTGATGTCAGCGAAATTCGTATGGCACAGCATGCACAAGAATGTCCGCGACTGGATCAACACCTGTGTGGTCTGCCAAAAGGCCAAAGTGCAGCGTCACATCAAAGCTCTGTTGGCCACCTTCACAGTGCCGGAGTGACGGTTTGACCATGTCAATGTGGACCTGGTGGGTCCACTCCCACCCTCCCATGGTTTTTCACACATCCTGACCATGGTTGACCACACCACCAGATGGCCGGAGGCGGTTCCCCTATCGTCCACTACTTCGGTGGACGTGGCCAGGGCGTTCATTTCCACCTGGGTCGCCCATTTCGGAGTGCCCGCTGATATTTCTTCAGACAGGGGACCACAGTTTTCCTCCGAACTCTGGAATGCAGTGGCCCAAGGACTCGGTGTCAAATTACACCGCACCACAGTCTACCACCCACAGGCGAATGGTCTCTGTGAACGTTTCCACCGGTTGCTGAAAGCCGCCCTGAGGGCCAGCCTCCAGGACGCTGGATGGGCAGACAAGCTACCGTGGGTCCTGTTGGGCCTTCGCACGGCCCCCAAAGAAGACCTTCACTCTTCATCTGCGGAGCTGGTGTACGGACAAACGTTGCGAGTCCCAGGAGATTTCCTACCAGAATCGACGAAGCCTTGGTCCGCGTCTGACCAGCTTACTAGTCACCGGGAGGCGGCCAGCTGTTTCGCGCCGGTGTCCACTTCGCACCACGGGCTGCAGAGTTTGCACGTTCCAACGGGGCTTCACAAGGCAGAATACGTCTTTATCCGCCACGATGCTCACAGGAATCCACTCAAGGCCCCATATACGGGTCCCTTCCACGTGTTGGAGGCAGGGGACAAAACCTTCACCGTAGATGTCAGTGGTAAGCCGGACCACATTTCAGTCGATCGATTGAAGCCGGCGCATCTGGACCTCCACCGCCCCGTCGAGACAGCACTCCCGCCGAGACGAGGTCGGCCACCCATCGCCGTTCCGGCAGACCAAGCGCAACCGCCCGCCAGACCGCCAGCCGCCTAGCAGCCTCCACCTCAGGAGTACAGGAGTCGTTCCGACAGGCTCATCAGACCCCCTCGCCGTTTGATTTTGTCTGTTAAAGCGAATTCTGGGGGGTCGCATGTGGCGGAGCCACTGAATGACTCTGGGCAACTGTACATAATTCCCTTTAACGATGTTCTAACACCAGCCTAAGCCTGTACCATTGTGTTAGACATTACTTCGTTTTGTATATAGTGTTTGTATGCAAGGGGCGTGGCCCCTTTAAGAGCGCGGGCAAACGCGATGACGTCATGTCGCAAACCACGTGACTGCCCAGGCAGTCCTCGTGGAAGCTCCATCTTGTTAAGACCTGTTTCATGGTTCTCCTGTATCGATCTCAAACTGTTTGAACTCGTTTAGTTTTACATTAAAGACCTGTTTGATTTGATCTCCTGAGTCGACCTCAGTTATTAGTTAGGAATTCGTCAATTCCTACAATAGCTAAATAAACTGAAGTTATAGCGTTCATCAAGGCAAAACATTACTATGGCAAGCAAAGATACCGAAACTATAGGGTGCAGCATGGAAACATATTACCTCTATCAGTAAACAACTGAGGCTATACGGTGCATCATGGAAACGCAATACGATAATAAGTAGGTAAACTGAGGTTATACAGTGCAGCCTGGCAACACATTACCATGGTAAGTAAACATACTGAAGATATAGTATGTATAAATGCATCATTACTACAGTCAGTAACCAAGGCCATAGGGTGCTTTATGGCAACAGATTAGTAAAATAAGTAAAGGCACTGAGGGGGAAAAATTCGGTTGCATTGCGCCTCCCATTAGCTCCCTAAGAGGGCGCTAATTTGGCACAAAGCAACTCGCGCCCGAGCATGACGATGTTTGCGCTGCTCGCGAAATTGACCAGACATTTTGCGGTGGCGCTAAACACTACCGCCACGATCTCCTGCACCGGCAGATCGTGACGTCAGTCGAGCATGCAACACCCCGTTAGCGCCCCGGACCGGATGTTGAGTGGCGCCCCCTGCCTTTCCGCCTGCTGCTAGCAAGTACAGGTTCAGGGGAGCGTTTTGCAGTCAGGAAGGGACTGAGGGAGCGCTATTTAAAGGCGACCGTTCCTGCCTTTTTTTGTCGGCAACATTTTTGCACCACGCGTTCCGAGAGAGAGAGAGAGAGAGAGACTTCTGGAGAGATTCAACGCTGTGTGAAGGAGTTTTGGGTACTGAGCAGCACTTTGCGGGTTCATTTTGATTTGATCTTCTTTGCATCGATTTAGAAGAGTCTTTGGGGGCTGCACTCTGAGCTCTTTCCCTGGGCCTCTCCATTGTTCTTTCCAGCAGATTTGATGTACAGGTCTCTCCAGGCCGAGATTCAGGGCTGCAATGAGCAGGGTGTGGTTGGAGAGCAAGATCGACCCTCCACTTTAAGAACTGGCCGGCGCCAGTCTGTCTGTGTTCCATTGCTAACTGACATCACATGAGCTTCACCAGCGCTCTGTGGTAACGCCTCGCTCCTCGGCGTTAGCACCTTAAGAGAGGTGTGTAGCACCTGATTTAGCGCTCTAATCAACTCCAGGAGCGATAGAAGTCAAGTTTGCAGTCGGAGGCAATAATTAGCACCAGGCGCTAAACTTTGCGCCCAGACGATAATTGCGTCCAAATGGGGCGATACCGAATTTCTCCCCGAGACTATATGGTGCATCAGGGCAAGACATTATTTGGGCAATAAGGTGGCAGATGGAGTATAATGTGGGGAAATGTGAGGTTATTCACTTTGGTAGTAAGAATAGAAAAACAGGATATTTTTTAAAAGGTGAGGAACTATTAAATGCTAGTGCTCAGAGAGATGTAGGTGTCCTTGTACAGGAAACACAGAGGTTTAGCATACAGGTACAGCAAGCAATTAGGAAGGCAAATGGTATGTTGGCCTTTATTGCAAGGGGGTTGGAGTACAAGAGTAAGGAAGTCTTGCTACAATTGTATAGGGCTTTGGTGAGACCACACCTGGAGTACTGTGCACAGTTTTGGTCTCCTTATTTAAGGAAGGATATACTTGCCTTGGAGGCGATGCAACAAAGGTTCACTAGATTGATTCCTGGGATGAGAGGGTTGTCCTATGAGGAGAGATTGTGTAGAATGGGCCTATACTCTCTGGAGTTTAGAAGAATGAGAGGTGATCTCATTGAAACATACAAGATTCTGAAGGGGATTGACAGGGTAGATGCTGAGAGGTTGTTTCCCCCTGGCTGGAGAGTCTAGAACTAGGGGCCATAGTCTCTGGATAAGGGGTCGGCCATTTAAGACTGAGATGAGGAGGAATTTCTTCACTCAGAGGATTGTGAATCTTTGGAATTCTCTGCCCCAGAGGGCTGTGAATGCGGAGTCATTGAGTATATTCAAGGCTGAGATCGATAGATTTTTGGTCTCTAGGGGAATCAAGGGATATGGGGATCGGGCGGGAAAGTGGAGTTGAGATTGAAGATCAGCCATGATCTTATTGAATGGCGGAGCAGGCTTGAGGGGCCGTATGGCCTACTCCTGCTCCTAATTCTTATGTTCTTATGTTGTTATACTGAGGCTGTATGGTGCATCATGGCAATTCAATACAATAATTGGTAAATAAACTGAGGTTATAGGGTGCATCATGGAACACATTACTAATGTAAGGAAATATACTGAGGCCACTGTTCCCTTTAAGCTACTCGGCTTTTAAATAGGAAAAAAGACGTGCATGCTCGGAAATTTGAATGGGCGTTGCAGCCTGTTAAAGGGGCCGCGCACCCAAAAAAAAATTAAAGGGAACATTGATTGAGGCTATAGGGAGCATCATAGCAACACATTATTAAAGTAAGTAAACATACCGAGGCTACAGGGTGCTTTATGGCAAGACATTCCAAAAATAAGTAAGCATACCAACACATTACTACAATCAGTAAATGTACTGTGGCTACTGGGTGCATCATGATAACACATTGCTAGAATAAGTAAAAATACCAACATTACTACAGTGGAGGACTATACTGAGGCTATAGGGCACATCATGGCAATACATTACTGGAGTAAATAAACATACTGAGTTGCAGTGTATTAAGACAACATGCTACTGCAATAAAGGAACATACTGAGCCTATAGGATAGAATGTGCAGCACAGAAACAGGCCATTCAGCCCAACTGGTCCATGCCGGTGTTTATGGTTCACACGAGTCTCCTCCCACACTATTTCATCTAACCCGATCAACATATACTTCTATGCCTTTCTCCCTCATGTACTTATCTTGCTTCCCCGTCAATGCATCTATGCTAGTCACCTCAACTACTCCTTGTGGTATCGAGTTCCACATTCTAACCACTCTCTGGGTAAAGAAGTTTCTCCTGAATTTCCTATTGGATTTATTAGTGACTGTCTTATATTTATGACCCCTAGTTTTGGTCTCCCCCCTAAGTGGAAACATCTTCTCTACGGCTACCCTATCAAACCCTTTCAAAATCTTAAAGACATCTATCATCCCTCAGCCTGCTCTTTTCTAGAAAGAGAAAAGAGCCCCAACCTGTTCAATCTTTCTTTATAGGTAAAACCTCTCAGTTCTGCTACCTTCCCTTGTGCTGCTATATCCTTTTTGCAATTTGGAGACCAGAACTGTGCACAGTACTCCAAGTGTGGTATAACCAAGGTGCTATACAAGGTTAACATAACTTCTCTGCTTTTCATGCTAGTCATGAGCCTACTATGCAGTACCTTATCAAAAGCCTTTTGAAAATCCAAATATATTACATCTACTACATTACCCTTGTCTACTCTTTCTGTTATTTCTTCAAAAAGTACTGAGGCAAAGTAACTATTTTATCATTACCTGTGAGTTTATCTTGTGCATCCCTAATTTGATTTTTTGGGGTTATTCATGTATGGATGCCTGATAGCAACATATTACTACAGTAAATGAACTTAGAGGCTATAGGGTGCATCGTAGTATCATATTATTATGGTAAAGCAACATACTGAGGTTAAAATAAAAACAGAAAATGCTGGAAATACTCAGCAAGTCAGGCAGCATCTGTGGAGAGAGAAACAAAGTTAACTTTTCGAGTCGATGGCCTTTCATCAGAGCTGGACAAAGTTGGCGATGTAACAGGTTTTAAGTAAGTACAGAGGCAGGGAAAGGGGGGAAGGGAAGAAAGAAAAAAGGGAAGGTCTGTGATAGGGTGGACAGCAGGAGAGATTAAAAGACAAAAGGGATGATGGTGCAAGGCAAAAGTGGGTGGTAATGGGATAAGTAAAGAAACAAAAGATGGGTCTAGAGGAGGTGTAACTGGGAATATCAGAATCATCAGCATCAGCTGCCGTCCGAAAAAATGGGAGCGGTGGTTCTGGTCTGAAATTGTTGAACTCGATGTTGAGTCCGGGAGGCTGTAAAATGCCTAATTGAAAGATGAGGTGCTGTTCCTCGAGCTTCCATTGAGCTTCATTAGAACAGTGTAGGTGGCCGAGGACGGAGAGGTTAGAGTGAGAGTGAGGCGGAGAGTTAAAACGGCAAGCGACCAGAAGCTCAGGGTCAGGCTTGTGGACTGAACATACTGAGGCTATAGGGTTCACCATAGCAACACATCACTACAGTAAAGGTATATACTAAAAATATATGATGCATCCTGGCAACACATTACTACAGTAAAGGTACGTACTGAGGCTATAGGTTGCATCGGGCCTAATCTTCCTGGAAAAGTAACGCCGTGTTAACAATGCTCGCCGTTATTAATGCACAAATTGGCCAGCAGTTTCAGGGGATTAAGAGATATGGTGTGAGTTGCGAATCTCCAGAACTTGCTGGTCAATTTACACCACTCTGCCGTTTGCTTTGCACAAACCGCATCTCATAGAATCATAGAATGGTTACAGCACGGAAGAAGACCATTTGGACGGTCAAGCCCGTGCCGGCTCTCTGCAAGAGCACTTCAGCTAATCCCACTCCCCTGCCCTTTCCCCATAGCCCTGCAAATTTTTTTCTTTCAGGTACTTATCCAACTCCCTTTTGAAAGATAAGATTAATTCTGCCTCCACCACCCTTTCAGGCAGTGCATTCCAGATCCTAACCACTCGCTGCATAAAAAAGTTTTTTCTTACGTCACCTTTGGTTCTTTTGTCAATCACCTTAAATCTGTGTCCTCTGGTTCTTGACCCCTCTGCCAATGGGAACAGTTTCTCTCTATCTACTCTGTCTAGACCCCTCATGATTTTGAACACCTCAATCAAATCTCCTCTCAATCTTCTCTGCTGTAAGGAGAACAACCCCAGCTTCTCCAGTCTATCCACGTAACTGAAGTCCCTCATCCTTGGAATCATTCTCGTAAATCTTTTCTGCACCCTCCGTAAGGCCTTCACATCCTTCCTAAAGTGCAGTGCCCAGAATTGGACACAATGGGCATGATCTTGCCAGCCCTGGGGAGGCAGGTTTGGAGGTGGGACTGCCGGGAAAATGGCAGAATCTGGGGGTGGGTGCCCATCCTGCCCCCAACCCGCCTCTGTGCCATCTTCCCAGGAGGCGGGTAGCTTCACAGAGCTGTCAAACGATGACAATTCATCTGTCAAAAATTTTTGACAGATGAAATGTCATACGCCTACATTCTCTGTAACCAGCTTCCCCTTAAGTGGCCAGCTAAGCCCGCTGGGTGGGCTTAACAAGGTCAATCAAGGGAAAATAGCGTGGATTGGCCAGAAGTTGATGGAGGCGGGACTAAAACCTGACAAGTGGGAGTCCCACCTGCAAAAGCTCCCCATTGGCAAAATCCAGCCCAATACTCCAGTTGAGGCCGAACCAGTGGTTTATACAGGTCCATCATAATTTCCACGCTTTTGTACTCTATACCTCTATTCATAAAGCCCAAGATCCCGTAAGCTTTTTTAACTGCTTTCTCAACCTGCCCTGCCACCTTCAACGATTTGTGCGCATATACCCCCAGGTCTCTCTGTTCATGCACCCCTTTTAGAATTGTACGCTTTAGTTTATATTGCCTCTCCTCGTTCTTCCTACCAAAATGTATCACTTTGCATTTGTCTGCGTTAAATTTCATCTGCCACATGTTCGCCCATTCCACCAGCCTGTCTATGTCCTCTTGAAGTCTATCCCTATCCTCCTCACTGTTCACTATACTTCCAAGTTTTGTGTCATCTGCAAATTTTGAAATTGTGCCCTGTACACCCACATCCAAGTCATTAAGATATATTAAGAAAAGCAGTGGTCCTAGAACCGACCCCTGGGGAACACCACTGTATACCTTCCTCCAGTCCGAAAAACAACCGTTCACCACTACTCTCGGTTTCCTTTCACTTAGCCAATTTTGTATCCATGCTGTCACTGTCCCTTTTATTCCATGGGCTTCAACTTTGTTGGCAAGCCTATTCGTGACACTTTGTCGAACACCTTTTGGAAATCCATGTACACCATGTCGCCCTCGGCCTCCCGCTACTTTGAAGAACTTGTTGGATTTGCACATTAATTGTCCATTAAAGTCGCCGCAGAAAGTTAGGGCTGGAACTTAACAGCGCGGTTACCTTTTTAACAATGTGATAATTGTTAATGCAATGCCAATAAACCTCTCTGGTCCAGAATGAGAACAATTTAATCTGTTCAATCTCACATAGTAAATTGTCATTACAGATTTTAAAAATGTAAAATTTTACATTTTTGAATTATATTCTTATTTTTCCTTTCTGTCTCTCTTTTTCTCTGTCTCTTCAAATCCCACTCCAGGGACTTGAGCACATAAAGTTGGGCTGGCACTCCAGTGCAGTGCTGAGGGAGTGCTGCACTGTCGGAGGTGTCGTCTTTCAGATGAGACGTTAAACCGAGGCCCCGTCTGCTCTCTCAGGTGGACATAAAAGATCCCAGACACTATTTCGACGAAGAGCAGGGGAGTTATCCCTGGTGTCCTGGCCAATATTTATCCCTCAATCAACATAACAAAACCAGATTATCTGGTCATTATCAGATTGCTGTTTGTGGGAACTTGCTGTGCGCAAATTGGCTGCCGCGTTTCCCACATTACAACAATGACTACACTCCAAAAAAGTACTTCATTGGCTGTAAAGCGCTTTGAGACATCCGGTGGTTGTGAAAAGCGCTATATAAATGCAAGTCTTTCTTTTTTTCTTTTTCTTAATCCAATCTTGCGTCCCCTCTCTTTAGATCTCTTTCTGCAGCTAATTTGACTCTAATTTGCTCTCCTTCTCTGTCATTCCTCTGCTTCTTTCACAGTCCTTTAGTCTGTGGGGAGTCTAGAACCAGGGGCCACAGCCTCAGGATAAAGACAAAACGTTATTATAATAAAGGAACAGATAAATGTTATAGGGTGCAATATGGTGTAGGTTTTTCTATTCACTCTTTAGGACACTGCACACAGTACACTAGCTGAGACCTCATTATAGTTTGATATAGTGTATGCATTTTTTTTCACTCTTTAGGGCACGAAAGATAAGAATCAATTGAGGCAGAAATACTTTACTAAATAATTGCTTTTATTTACATTATGTCACAACAGTTTCACAGATAACAATTCTTGCAACCTTCTTCACCAGTATAACTCGGAAGCAAGGTTGACCAATCATTCTAATGGCAGACTAAGGGGTTAATTCTTCTTTGACACCTTTATAACTGCTTCTGTCTCCTAGAAATCACTATAAAACATCTGTTTTGATACCTTTTTGCTGCTGCAAAAACAGTCTGCCAGTAGTTGTCCTTTCTCGCTCTTTCTCAAGGTTTGAGAGGACAGCTGTGTTTGTTATGCTTTCCTTATCTCTGAACTTGTCCTTTGAAAGTATGGCAAGTCTCTTGAAAATAGTAGTTAGGAGCAACACTTTCTCTCTTGAACAGTCTGAAGCAATAATAATGCCAATGATACCCTTCGAACAAGGTCAAGCTTCCCAGCATGCCTTTTGATTTTGGTCAAGCTTAACAGTTCTCTGTTCTTTCCTCTGTTGTTAACCAAATTCTGCTCTTTTACAAGTCCATTCCTTTATCCATCTCACCGCTCCCAGGCGAATAATGTCCTGACAGTTTCTGCTCCATAGGCCTTACTTAGCCTTACTTAAGACTGGATACCAGAAAAGTCCAGATCCAGGGTTTCTAGTCCATTGTTCTAGTCATCCTTAAAAACTGGTATTAAAAGTTCATATTGAAAAGTCCAAAATCCTTCAGTTCCCCCTCAAGTGAGTGTGAGAGATTGAACAACTCACTTTAAATTTGATTATTCTTTGAATCTGTATTGCATTCACCACAGACAAGGTTAAGCGTTGTTGTTACAAGAAGCACAAGTCACAGGCATTTACATAAAAGTTCTTTCGAATACAGGAAACTTTTTTTTTATCCGGCACTGACGGGACCGACGTGGTGCCGGTTCATCAAAAATTCCGGATAACCGAGAGCTATAGTTAAAAGATACGGAGAGCTGAGAGCTCCGTATAAAGCAACAAACCCTGTTGCTTAGCAACAGGTGCAGAACAATGGCCACAAGTTCCAAGCGTCTCTGTAGCTTAACAACAGCTGCAGCCACACCCTTGCACAGCAACAGATCGAGGAAGGCAAGTACAATATGAAGTAAAACTTACCTGAACCTACTCCTGAATTTTGCCGGTTAACCGAGATTTCCGGTTATTTAGGTGCCGGTAAATCGAAAGTTTCCTGTACTACAAATAAGAATTTTAAAAAGTGTTACAATCATGAGAAGCTGTGGAAGAACAAAGAGCACAGACATGATTCTCACCAAAGGATCCTGTCCCACATTATAGACTACCTCCCACCATTCATGATTCCCCAAGGGTAGATATCCCCTCTTCAACGTCAGCATTACATATGTTTCATATGCACTGTCAATCTTTCAATATTAGGCTTTTTAAACTACAGTAATAATCCAAGAAGGCGGTTTCCCTTTACAGCAGCCCTGCCCTACCCCACTCCTTTATGGGATCCTGGGGGTCTTAGCTAAGATCCACACCTCATCTGATTAGCATCACATACCTATCTCGAGCCATTTGCTCTTCTAGTCTAAGTTTAATTTGGTTAATATTACACATCATGATATAGGCACAGGCAATACAGAAAACTAAGTGAAAACGAAACTCCACCCAAATTATCAAGAAATCACCTCGGGACTTAAAAGATCCTCCAGCACTTCTTTTACCATTATCCAGCTTGTAGGTAATTCTGATAAGTATTATTTCTCCCTGGTACTCAATTGTCCAAATTTCACTGTTAATGCAAGGGAACCCAACCCTGAATTTTGCAATTCCAAATTCTCTGTCTCTCTTTAATTTAATTTCAATCCCTCTGATAGGTATCAGTGTGGTTAACTCTATTCTCGTTGCTTCTCTATGGAGCTTTGATTAAAAGTTCAAATCAGTAGGAATACAGTATGTGTTCTCACTCTCCTGAGCCACATTAACCATTTCATGTCGTGGTGCTGTCAACGTGACTGAGCATGTCCGAGACCCGTTCTTCAGTGCATCGTCATCATGCAATCCACAAACTGGTTGCCTCATACCCAACATATCACATTTGCACACACAAGATCGTGCCACACGTGACATGAAATACAAGTCATTCCTGCACTCTCAGACTATCTTATCAAAAGATCAGGGAGGGGGGGTCTGCAGGTCTTTGCTTATCTCCCCCTCAATGGGGTGGTCAAGCTATTAAATATATCTTCTCGTTATTCATTGTAGACAAGGACACAACCGTCTCCGGTAGAAAGCAATCAATTAACTGTTCTTAACTATTCTTTCCTGGCTGCCACTAGACTATGCACGGATTCCTGATTGTTACCCTTGGGTGATCGTTTCCAGGCGATTTATGTTTCTCTTGGATGCACTCTCACGTCCTTTCCTGATCCCGGTTCTGGTTATCACAAAGTTTATCACCCATGATTAACTGGGGCGCTGATTTTAGAAAACATAGAAACATAGAAAAATAGCAGGAGTAGGCCATTCGGCCCTTCGACCCTTCGAGCCTGCTCCGCCATTCGACATGATCATGGCAGATCCTCTATCTCAATACCATATTCCCCCTCTCTCCCCATACCCCTTGATGCCTTTTGTGTCGAGAAATCTATCTATCTCCTTCTTAAATATATTCAGCGATAGCCTCCACAGCCTTCTGTGATAGAGAATTCCAAAGGTTCACCACCCTCCGGGTGAAGAAATTTCTCCTCATCTCAGCCCTAAAATGTCCTACTCCATATCCCGAGACTGTGTTTTAAACCCCAATTGGTGGCGCAATTGTCCTGTTTATTCCTCATACACTCAGTCATTCCCTCTTGTCCAATTCAGTTACTGATCTCGTGATACGGCACGGACTCGATGGGCCGAATGGCCTCCTTCTGTGCCGTTATGACTCTATGACTCTCTATTACTATTTCATCATGGTCATGAGCCCTGGAGGAGCCTTGTTGTCCAATAAACTATAAATTATTACCTCTTCAAATGTACATTAAAAGCACCAGTTTTGCTACTGTATCAATACAATTGGTTAGTTTATTAAATTCTTCTTCTTCTTCGAAATATCACATTACTACAGTAAAGAAACATAATCAAGCTGTAGGGTGCATCATGCCAACAGTTAACTATTGTAAAGAAAAACACTGAGGCTATAGGGTGCATCATGGCAATACGACAGGAAAGGAATATACGAAGGTAAAGGAATACACTGTGGTTATAGGGAGTATCATGGCAACACATTACTACAATAATGAAACATACTGAGCCTACTGTCTACATCATAGCAAAATATTACAACAGTGAAGAGAAATACTGAGGCTATAGGGTGCATATTAGCAACACATTACCATAATAAAGGATCATACTGATCTTATAGGGTGCATATTAGCAACACATTATGACAGTAAATGAACACAGAGCCTAATGGGTGCATTATGCCAACGCACTACCATAATAAAGGAACGTGCTGAGGCTGTGCATTGCCTCATGCCAACACAGTAACATAGTAAAGGAATGTACTGGAACTATAGAGTATCATGCCAAAATATTACAATGGTAAAGGAAAATACTCTGGCCAGCATAGTGCTACAGGAAAGGACCCTACTGAGGCTATAGGGCACATCATAGCAACACATGACCACAGTATAGGAACATCCTGAGGCTAAGGGGGAATTGTGGCAACACATCACTACAGTACAAGAACATACTGAGACATGACAAGTCAAATGGCCTCCTTCAGTGCTGTGTCATTCTATGATTCATAGCAACACCTCAGCACAGTGAACGAACATCCTGAGGCTACACGGTGCATCATAGAAATACATTAGCATAGTGAAAGAGCGTACTGAGGCTGTAGGTGTATGCCAACATAGAACCACAGGAAAGGACGATACTGAAGTTATACTGTGCGTCCTGGAAACACAGTACTGCAGTAAGTAAACATACTGATGCTGCTGTATGCAACATAGCAACACATTCCAATGGGAAAGGTACATTCTGAGGGGGCCAACACCTTACCATTGTAACAGAATGTGCTGAGGCTGTAGGAGAATCAGGCCAACATCGTTTGATAGTCAAGCAACATACTCAGGCTTCAAGTGTATCACAGTAAAATATTACCAGGGTGAAGGAACATCATGAGGCTGTAGGGGGCATTATAGCAACACCTGACTACTATAAAGTAACATAATGAGGCTAGTAGCTGCACCATGCCAACACATTATCATAGTAAAAGAGTATACTCAGGATTTAGCAGCATCATAGCAGACGTTACTACAATACCAGAATATACTGAGACTATAGGATGGGTCATAGCAATCATTACTACAATATAGAAATATACTGAGGCAATAGGGTGGGTCTAAGCAAGCGTTACTACAATACAAGAATATACTGAGACTATAGGGTGGGTCATAGCAAGCGTTACTACAATACAAGAATATATTGAGGCTGTAGGGTGCGCCATAGTGAGCGTTACCACAATACAAGAATATATTGAGGCTGTAGGGTGCACCATAGCGAGCGTTACTACAATACCAGAATATACCAAGGCTATAGGGAGCGTCATAGCGAGCGTTACTACAATACAGGAATATACTGAGGCTATAGGGAGCATCATAGCAAGCGTTACTACAATACAGGAATATACTGAGGCTATAGGGAGGGTCATAGCAAGCGTTACTACAATATAGGAATATACGGAAACTATAGGGTGGGTCATAGCAAACGTTACTACAATACCAGAATTTACTGAGTCTATAGGGTGGGTCATAGCAAGCGTTACTACAATACAGGAATATACTGAGGCTATAGGGTGGGTCATAGCAAGCGTTACTACAATATAGGAATATACTGAGGCTATAGGGTGGGTCATAGCAAGCGTTACTACAATACAGGAATATACTGAGTCTATAGGGTGGGTCATAGCAAGCGTTACTACAATACAGGAATATACTGAGGCTATAGGGAGCATCATAGCAAGCGTTACTACAATACAGGAATATACTGAGGCTATAGGGTGGGTCATAGCAAGCGTTACTACAATATAAGAATATACTGAGACTATAGGGTGCGTCATAGTGAGCGTTACTACAATACAGGAATATACTGAGACTATAGGGAGCATCATAGCAAGCGTTACTACAATACAAGAATATACTGAGGCTATAGGGTGGGTCATAGCGAGCGTTACTACAATACAGGAATATACTGAGTGACATGAATCAGTCATTCATGAAAGAAAGACTTATGAAATAATACTGAGCGGCCTACGGGTGGCGATGTCCAGGGAGAGTATAAATACTTGGGCAGCACCACCCGTAGGCCGCTCAGTATTATTTCATAAGTCTTACTTTCATGAATGACTGATTCATGTCACTGAGACTATAGGGTGCACCATAGCAAACGTTACTACAATACAGGAATATACTGAGGCTATAGGGAGGGTCATAGCAAGCGTTACTACAATATAGGAATATACGGAAACTATAGGGTGGGTCATAACAAACGTTACTACAATACCAGAATTTACTGAGTCTATAGGGTGGGTCATAGCAAGCGTTACTACAATACAGGAATATACTGAGGCTATAGGGTGGGTCATAGCAAGCGTTACTACAATACAGGAATATACTGAGGCTATAGGGTGGGTCATAGCAAGCGTTACTACAATACAGGAATATACTGAGTCTATAGGGTGGGTCATAGCAAGCGTTACTACAATACAGGAATATACTGAGGCTATAGGGTGGGTCATAGCAAGCGTTACTACAATACAGGAATATACTGAGGCTATAGGGTGGGTCATAGCAAGCGTTACTACAATACAGGAATATACTGAGGCTATAGGGTGGGTCATAGCAAGCGTTACTACAATATAGGAATATACTGAGGCTATAGGGTGGGTCATAGCAAGCGTTACCACAATACAGGAATATACTGAGGCTATAGGGTGGGTCATAGCAAGCGTTACTACAATACAGGAATATACTGAGGCTATAGGGTGGGTCATGGCAAGCATTACTACAATACAGGAATATACTGAGGCTATACAGGAATATACTGAGCCAACATTCCTGTAGGTATTGGTTCTTATTTGTCCACCCTAGTCCAACACCGGCATCTCCACACCATGGCTACTATCGACACCACAAACTGCCGGCTCAAAGTGGAGAGGATCTCCAAGAAGATCGCGCATATCGACACAGACATCAAGTTTCTACAGAGATGCAAGAAAGTAGACAAGATCCCGAAAGGACTACAGATCACAAACCCACTCAAGTTGACCTACAGCACAGACTACGCTGAGAGACTCTGCCGTCGTACCTCTCGCACACTCCTCAACCATCTCGTACACCAGCTCTACAGCAGACGCCGCAACCTCGAAACTGAGATAGAGTCCATGTTCTCAGCCTGTGCTCAGGACACAACAGACCAGCTACGAGACACCGCCAAACAGACGAGACAACGGAACTACACTGCCTACATGCACACCAAGAACAGGAAGCTTGAGAAACTCGGCATCACCACCAGCAGCAACCAAGCCTCCCCCGGTACCACGGTTGAAACCACAGGAAAGTCCATCGCCAACTTGTCCGACCACACCCTTCAACCAGATGAAATTGAAGTTCTCAGCCGAGGGCTCAATTTCTGCCCCACCACCAAAATGGACCCCATCGGTCTCGCGGCAGACACAGAGGAATTCATAAGGAGAATGAGGCTCCAGGAATTCTTCCACAAATCCCAAGATGTCAGCAGCGAACCCAATGAGACAACCAATGATCCGGAACAGCAGACAGAGGGATCCGCAGTGCAGCAACCGAAGAAGAAAGAGTCAAATTGGACCCCTCCGGAGGGTCGCTGCCCTAAGCTTGACATGTATGCTCAAGCTGTCAGGAGATGCATCAATGCCAGATTCATTAGCCGCACTCACAAGACAGTCCAGAATGTCACCCGAGCACAATGCAATGCCATCCACGCTCTCAAGACCAACCCCAACATCGTCATCAAACCAGTAGACAAAGGAGGAGCCATCGTCATACAGAACAGAACGGACTATTGCAAAGAAGTATACCGACAACTGGACAACCAGGAACACTACAGACAGTTACCCGCAAATCCGACCAAAGAACACACCCGCCAACTCAACAGACTGATCAAGACCTTCAATCCAGACCTTCAAAGCATCCTACATGCTCTCATCCCACGTACTCCCCGCGTGGGAGACTTCTACTGCCTCCCAAAGATACACAAAGCCAACACACCCAGACGTCCTATCGCATCAGGCAACGGAACCCTGTGTGAGAACCTCTCTGGATACGTCGAGGGCATCCTGAAACCCATCGTACAGGGAACCCCCAGCTTCTGTCACGACACTACAGACTTCTTACAGAAACTCAGCACCCACGGACCAGTTGAACCAGGAACACTCCTCGCCACGATGGACGTCTCGGCACTCTACACCAGTATCCCCCACGATGACGGTATCGCTGCGACAGCCTCAGTACTCAACACCAACAACAGCCAATCTCCAGACGCCATCCTACAACTTATCCGCTTCAGCCTTGACCACAATGTCTTCACCTTCGATAACCAGTTCTTTACCCAAACACACGGAACAGCCATGGGGACCAAATTCGCACCCCAATACGCCAACATCTTCATGCACAAGTTCGAGCAAGACTTCTTCGCTGCACAGGACCTCCAACCAACGCTATACACCAGATACATCGACGACATTTTCTTCCTATGGACCCACGGTGAAGAATCACTGAAAAGACTACACGATAACATCAACACGTTCCATCCCACCATCAAACTCACCATGGACTACTCCTCAGAATCGGTTTCATTCTTGGACACGAATCTCCATCAAAGACGGACACCTCAGCACTTCACTCTACCGCAAGCCCACGGACAACCTCAGGATGCTCCACTTCTCCAGCTTCCACCCTAACCACATTAAAGAAGCCATCCCCTATGGACAAGCCCTGCGAATACACAGGATCTGCTCAGACGAGGAGGAACACGATGGACACCTACAGATGCTGAAAGACGCCCTCGTAAGAACGGGATATGACACTCGACTTGTCGATTGACAGTTCCGACGGGCCACAGCAAAAAATCGCATAGACCTCCTCAGAAGACAAACACGGGACACAACCAACAGAGTACCCTTCGTCGTCCAGTACTTCCCCGGAGCGGAGAAACTACGCCATGTTCTTCGCAGCCTTCAACATGTAATTGATGACGACGAACACCTCGCTAAGGCCATCCCCACGCCTCCACTACTCGCCTTCAAACAGCCGCCTAACCTCAAACAGACCATCGTTCGCAGCAAATTACCCAACTTTCAGGAGAACAGCGACCACGACACCACACAACCCTGCCACGGCAACCTCTGCAAGACATGCCAGATCATCAACACAGATACCATCATCACACGTGAGGACTCCACCCACCAGGTACATGGTACATACTCATGTGGCTCGGCCAACGCTGTCTGCCTCATACGTTGCAGGAAAGGATGCCCCGGAGCATGGTACATTGGCGAGACCATGCAGACACTGCAACAACGGATGAACGGACACTGCGCAACAATCGCCAGGCAGGAGTGTTCCCTCCCAGTCGGGGAACACTTCAGCAGTCAAGGACATTCAGCCTCCGATCTTCGGGTAAGCATTCTCCAAGGCGGCCTTCGAGACACACGCCAACGCAAAATCGTAGAGCAGAAACTGATAGCCAAGTTCCGCACTCATGAGGACGGCCTCAACTGGGATCTTGGGTTCATGTCACACTACATGTAACCCCACCAGACTTGAGTTGTCGTTGGCTTGTTCTCTCTACACAGATGCGGCCGGACCTGCTGTGATTTCCAGCAAAAAAAATGTTTTTTTGTCTGTTTTTTGTTTTTCATACAGACCCCAGCATCTGCAACATTTGACCCCTTGTGACCCCACCTCATTGTTCTTTGATGTAATGTTTTCCTGACTGACCTGTTTGGACACCATTCACACCTTTGATTGCTGTGATTATCTCTCTGCCGAGGTGTGATAAATGGCAGTTAAAAAGATTATCTGTAATCATCTGGCATTATTCTCTGACTATATAAGTAGTGTCTTTATGCATCTCTCCACTTCACCTGACGAAGGAGCAGCGCTCCGAAAGCTTGTGATTTCAAATAAAACTGTTGGACTATAACCTGGTGTTGTGTGACTTCTTACATTTGTCCACCCCAGTCCAACACCGGCATCTCCACACCATTCTTACTGTACACCAAGGAAAGAGTCCGAGAGCTGGAGCAGTCAAACAACAACTGCGAAACTGCTAAAGTGACGTCACAACCAGGGAAGGAACTGATTGGAAAATAGGACCTGGTGAGTATTTCTACAGTTCAGTCGTTAAAGTAAAAGTAAGGTCTCAAGTTTAGAGTAAGTAGTGTTTAAAGGGAAGTAAGGTCCCTAGTGTGTTTAATATTCTTTAATTTAAAGGAAGTAAAGGGAGTAAATTAAGGGTAGGACATGGCAGAGCAGCTCGGCACCGTGGAGTGCTCCTCCTGTGCTATGTGGGAAGTCAGGAACACTTTCGGTGTCCAGGGCGAACACATGTGCAGGAAGTGTCTCCAGCTGCAGCTACTCAAAATCCACATTTCGGAGCTGGAGCTGCGGCTGGAGTCACTGTGGAGCATCCGCGAAGCTGAGATCTTCATGGATAGCACATTTAACGAGGTGGTCACACCGCAGGTAAAGAGTGCACAGGCAGACATGAAATGGGTGACCGCCAGACAGAGTAAAAGAACTAGGAAGGTAGTGCAGGAGTCCCCTGGGTCCATCTCCCTCTCTGACAGATTTTCCGTTTTGGATAGTGCTGGGGGAGATGGTTTCTCAGGGGAATGCAGCAAGAGCCAAGTCCGTGGCACTACGAGTGGCTCAGCTGCAGAGGAGGGGAGGAAAAAGAGTGGGAGAGCAATAGTGATAGGGGATTCTATCGTAAGGAGAACAGATAGATGTTTCTGTGGCCGCAGACGTGACTCCAGGATGGTATGTTGCCTCCCTGGTGCCAGGGTCAAGGATGTCACTGAGTGGCTGCGGGGCATTCTGAAGGGGGAAGGCAAACAGTCAGTCAGAGGTTGCGATTCACATTGGTACCAACGACATGGGTAGAAAGAGGGATGAGGTCCTGCAACAAGAATTTAGGGAGCTAGGTAGCAGATTAAAAAGCAGGACCTTAAAGGTTGTAATCTCTGGATTACTCCCGGTGCCACATGCTAGTGAATATAGGAATAGGAGGATAGAGCAGATGAATGCGTGGCTAAAGAGTTGGTGCAGGAGGGAGGGCATTTGTTTCCTGGATCACTGAGTCTGCTTCTGGGGAAGGTGGGACCTGTACAATTCAGACGGATTGCACCTGAACCGCAACGGGACCAACATCCTTGCGGGGAGGTTTGCTAGTACCGTTGCGGGGGGGGGCGGGGTTTAAACTATCTTGGCAGGGGGATGGGATACAGAGTGGAGCTATAGTAGGGGGTGATGCACAGCCAAAGATAGAGGAAAAAACAAGTCAGCCTGGAAGGCAGAGCAAATATGTAACGGCACAAGGGAATATGGCAAGGCTGGATGGCATTTATTTTAATGCAAGGAGTCTTGCGAGTAAGGCAGAAGAATTGAAGCTGTTAATGAGCACAAGGGAGTATGATATTGTTGCTATCACAGAGACATGGTTGAGGGGGGGCAGGACTGGCAGCTCAATATTCCGGGGTATAGAATCTTCAGGGGAGACAGAGGAGGGGGTGTCGCAATATTAATCAAGGAGTCAATTACTGCTGTAAGGAGGGATGATATCTTAGCAGGTTCCTCTAATGAGGCCATATGGGTAGAACTTAAAAACAAAAAGGGGGCAAGCACTTTGCTGGGAGTGTACTATAGGCCCCCAAACAGTCAGGGTGAGATAGAGGAACAGATATGTAGGCAAATCTCAGAGAAGTGTAGAAAATATAGGGTAATAATAGTAGGGGATTTCAATTTCCCCAATATCAGCTGGGATAGTCAGAGTGTGAAAGGCTTAGAGGGTGCGGAATTCTTAAAGTGCATCCACGAGAGCGTTTTGAGCCAGCATGTAGAAAGTCCTACAAGAGAGGGGGTGGTACTGGACCTAATTCTAGGGAATGTAGCCGGGCAAGTGGTAGAAGTGTCAGTAGGAGAGCATTTTGGTGACAGTGACCATAATTCGGTGAGATTTAAGGTAGTCATAGAAAAGGACAAAGATGGACTGGAAATAAAAGTTCTAAATTGGGGTAAGGCCGATTTTAATATGATAAGGCAGGATCTGGCCAAAGTGGACTGGGATCAGATACTTGTAGGAAAATCCACATCAGAGCAGTGGAAGTCTTTCAAAAAGGAAATAGAGAGAGTGCAACACCAACATGTTCCCGTAATGGTCAAGGGTGGGACCAACAAGCCCAGGGAACCCTGGATGTCAAGGGATATACAAGAATGGATTAGGAAAAAAAGGGGGGCTTTTGGCAGATACAAAGGACTAAAAACAGTGGAAGCCCGAGGGGAGTACAGAAAGTGCAGGGGGGTACTTAAAAAAGAAATTAGGAGAGCGAAGAGGAGGCATGAAAAAACACTGGTGGGCAAAATAAAGGAAAATCCCAAGGTGTTTAATAAGTATATGAAGGGCAAGAGGAAAACCAGGGAAAGCATAGGGCCCATTAGGGACCAAAGTGGCAATCTGTGTGTAGAGCCAGAAGATGTAAGTGAGGTTTTAAATGAATATTTTGCATCTGTGTTCACTATGGAGAAGGACAATGTAGGCATAGAAACCAGGCAGGGGGATTGTGATATACTTGAACAAATTAGTATTGAGGGGAAGGAGGTACGAGCGGTTTTAGCAGGCTTAAAAGTGGATAAATCACCAGGCCCAGACGAGATCTATCCAAGGCTGCTGTGTGAGGCAAGGGAGGAGATTGCAGGGGCTCTGACACAAATTTTCAGAACCTCTCTGGCCACAGGGGAAGTGCCAGAGGATTGGAGGACAGCTAACGTAGTGCCATTATTCAAGAAGGGTAGTAAGGATAAACCAGGGAATTACAGGCCAGTGAGCCTAAATTCAGTGGTAGGGAAATTATTGGAAAAAATTCTGAGGGACAGAATTTGTCTCCACTTGGAGAGGCAAGGATTAATCAAGGATAGTCAGCATGGCTTTGTCAGGGGGAGATCATGTCTAACCAATTTGATTGAATTTTTTGAGGGGGTGACTAGGTGTGTGGATGAGAGTAGTGCAGTTGATGTAGTCTACATGGACTTCAATAAGGCTTTTGACAAAGTCCCGCATGGGAGACTGGTCAAGAAGGTAAGAGCCCATGGGATCCAGGGCAATTTGGCACATTGGATCCAAAATTGGCTTAGTGGCAGGAGGCAGAGGGTGATGGTCAAACGTTGTTTTTGTGACTGGAAGCCTGTGTCCAGTGGTGTACCGCAGGGATCGGTGCTGGGTCCTTTGCTGTTTGTAGTGTACATTAATGATTTAGATATGAATGTAGGAGGTATGATCAGTAAGTTCACAGATGACACTAAAATTGGTGGAGTGGTAAATAGCGAGGAGGGAAGCCTCAGGCTACAGGACAATATCGATGGGTTGGTTAGATGGGCAGAACAGTGGCAAATGGAATTTAACCCTGAAAAGTGTGAGGTGATGCATTTTGGGAGGATTAACAAGGCAAGGGAATACACAATGAATGGTAGGATCCTAGGAAGGACAGAGGATCAGTGGGACCTTGGTGTGCATGCACATAGATCCCTGAAGGCAGCAGGACAGGTAGATAAGGTGGTTAAAAAGGCATATGGAATACTTGCCTTCATTAGCCAAGGCATAGAATATAAGAGCAGGGAGGTTATGATGGAGCTGTACAAAACGCTAGTTAGGCCACAGCTGGAATACTGTGTGCAGTTCTGGTCGCCACACTATAGGAAGGATGTGATTGCATTGGAGAGGGTGCAGAGGAGATTCACCAGGATGTTACCTGGGCTGGAGCGCTTCAGCTATGAAGAGAGACTGGACAGGCTGGGGTCGTTTTCCTTAGAGCAGAGAAGGCTGAGAGGGGACCTGATTGAGGTGTACAAAATTATGAGGGGCATAGATAGGGTAGATAGAAAGGAGCTTTTCCCCTTAGTAGAGGGGTCAATAACCAGGGGGCATAGTTTCAAGAAAAGGGGCAGGAGGTTTAGAGGGGATTTGAGGAAATACATTTTCACCCAGAGGGTGGTTGGATCTCACAACATTCAAGAAGCATTTAGATGGGCACTTGAAACGCCATAGCATACAAGACTATGGACCAAGTACTGGAAAATGGGATTAGAATAACATAGAAACATAAAAGGTAGGAGCAGGAATAGGCCATTCGGCCCCTCGAGCCTGCTCCGCCATTCAATGCGATCATGGCTGATCATCCAATTTCAGTACCCGGTCCCTGCTTTCTCCCCATACCCCTTGATCCCTTTAGCCTTAGGTATTTTATCCAACTCCTTCTTGAATATATTTAATGAATTGGCCTCTATTGCCTTCTGTGGTAGAGAATTCCACAGGTTCACCACTCTCTAGGTGAAGAAATTCCTCCTCATTTCTGTCCTAAATGGCCTATACCTTATCCTTAGACTGTGACTCCTGGTTCTGGACTCCCCGACCATCGGGAACATCCTTCCTGCATCTAGTCTGTCTAGTCCTGTCAGAATTTTATAAGTTTCAATAAGATCCCCTCTCATTCTTCTAAACTCCAGCGAGTACAGGCCCAATCGTCCCAATCTCTCCTCACACGTCATTCCTGCCATCCCAAGTATCAGCCTGGTGAATCTTCGCTGAACTCCTTCCATGGCAAGAACATCCTTCCTCAGATAAGGCGACTAAAACTGCACACAATACTCAAGATGTGGTCTCATCAAGGCCCTGTACAACTGCAGCAAGACATCTTTGTTCCTGTACTCAAACCCTCTCGCTACGAAGGCCAACATACCATTTGCCTTCTTAACCGCCTGCTGCACCTGCATGCTTACCTTCAGCAACTGGTGCACAAGGACACCCAGGTCTCGTTGCACTTCCTCCTTCTCCCAATCTATTGCCATTCAGATAATAATCTGCCTTCCTGTTTTTGCCACCGAAGTGGATAACCTTGCAATTATGCACATTATACTGAATCTGCCATGTTTTTGCCCAATCACCCAACCTATCCAAATCATCTTGGAGTTTCTCGGCATCCTCCTCATAGCACACACTCCCACCCAGCTTTGTGTCGTCTGCAAATTTGGAGCTATTACATCTAGTTCCCTTGTCTAGATCATTAATATATATTGTGAATAGCTGGGGTCCAAGGACCGATCCCTGCGGTACCCCACTAGTCACTGCCTGCCACTCGGAAAAAGACCCGTTAATTCCTACTCTCTGCTTTCTGTCCGCCAACCAGTTCTCTATCCAAGTCAATACCTTGCCCCCAATCCCATGTGCCTTAACTTTACACGCTAATCTCTTATGCGGGACCTTATCGAAAGCCTTCTGAAAGTCCAAATACACCACATCCACTGGTTCTCCCTTATCTATTTTACCAGTTACATCCTCAAAAAATTCCAGTCGATTAGTCAAGCACGATTTACCTTTTGTAAATCCATGTTGACTTTGTCCGATCCTGTCACTTTTTCCCCAAGTGCTCTGCTATTACATCTTTTATAATGGACTCTAGCATTTTCCCCACTACCGATGTCATGCTTACTGGTCTGTAATTCCCCGTTTACTCTCTACCACCTTTTTTGAATAGTGGGGTAACATTAGCTACCCTCCAATCCATGGGTACTGTTCCAGATTCCATCGAATGTTGGAAGATGATCAGCAATGCATCTACTATTTCTAGGGCCACTTCCTTAAGTACCCTAGGATGTAGATTATCAGGCCCTGGGGATTTATCAGCCTTCAATCCCATCAATTTCCCTAACACCATTTCCCTGCAAATACTGATTTCTTTCAGTTTATCCCTTTCATCAGACCCTATGTTCCCCGACATCTCTGGGAGGTTATTTGTGTCCTCCTTTGTGAAGACAGAACCAAAATATGTATTTAATTGGTCTGCCATTTCTTTGTTCCCCATTATAAATTCCCCTGATTCTGACTGCAAGGGACCTACGCTTGACTTCACCAATCTTTTTCTCTTCACATATCTCTAAAAGCTTTTACAGTCAGTTTTTATGTTCCCTACAAGCTTACTCTCATATTCAATTTTCCCCTTCTTAATTAATCGATTTGTCCTGCTTTGTTGAATCCTAAACTGCTCCCAATCCTCAGGTTTACTGCTTTTTCTGGCCAATTTATATGTCCTCTCCTTGGATCTTATGCTATCCCTAATTTCCCTTGTTAGCCACGGTTGAGTCACCTTTTTTGTTTTATTTTTATGCCAAACTGGGATGAACAAATTCTGTAGTTCATCCATGCGGTCTTTGAATGTTTGCCATTGCCTATCCACCGTCAACCCTTTGAGTGACATTCCCCAATCAATTCTACCCAACTCGCGCCTCAGACCATAGACAGGGCTTGATGGCTGGTGCGGACACGATGGGCCGAAGGGCCTCTTTCTGTGCTGTATAACTCTATCTATGACAAGAATATACTGAGGCTATAGGGTGGGTCATAGCAAGCGTTACTACAATGCAGGAATATACTGAGGCTATAGGGAGGGTCATAGCAAGCGTTACTACAATACAAGAATATACTGAGGCTATAGGGAGCGTCATAGCAAACGTTACTACAATACAAGAATATACTGAGGCTATAGGGAGCATCATAGCAAGCGTTACTACAATACAGGAATATACTGAGGCTATAGGATGCGTCATAGCAACACGACTACAGTTTAGGAACAAACTGAGGTTGTAGTGTGCATTGTGGTAATGTATTACTACAGTGAAGGAACATACTGAAGTTATAGGGTACAGTATAGCAATAGATTACTGCAGTGAAGGGACATTGAGACTATAGGCTGCATCACAGCAACACATTACCCATGAAACAGAACATCCTGAAGCTATAGGGTGCATCATAGCAACACATTTCCATAGCAACAAATGTATTGGGGCTATAGGTGTATCATGCCAGCATATTCAAAGGTCGCAATGTCTGGATTATACCCAGTGCCATGTGCTGGTGCGTATAGGAACAGTAAGGTAAAACAAATTAACACGTGTCTGGAGAAATGGCGCAGGAGGGAGGGCTTCAGATTCCAGGGGCATTGGGACCAGTTCTGGGGCAGGAGGGACCTGTAAAAGATGGATGGGTTGCACCTCAACAGGGCTGG
The DNA here is from genome assembly GCF_052327205.1 of Somniosus microcephalus. Taxonomy (NCBI): domain Eukaryota; kingdom Metazoa; phylum Chordata; class Chondrichthyes; order Squaliformes; family Somniosidae; genus Somniosus; species Somniosus microcephalus. Next base: position 22,942,212 of record NC_141014.1, read on the forward strand.
GACCAATGAGAAATAAAAACTCCACGGGAAAAGTGATCTATCTGTGGCTAACTAAAGAAGTTTAGGATATTATTAGATTAAAAGAAGAGGTTTATAATATTGTGAAGAATAAGCCCGAGGATTGGGAGAGCTTCAGAAACCAGCAAAGGATGACAAAGAAATTGATAAAAAGGGAGAAAATAGAATATCAGAGTAAACTAGCAAGAAATATAAAACAGATTGTAAGAGCTTCTACAAGTATGTAAAAAGGGAGAGAGTAGCAAAAGTAAGCATTGGTCCCTTAATGGGGAATAAGGAAATGGCAGAGACTTTAAACAAATATTTTGTATCTGTCTTCACAGTAGAAGACACAAAAAGCATACCAAAACTAGTGGGGAACCAATGGGCTAATGAAAGTGAGAAACTTAAAGTAATTAATATCAGTAGAGAAAAAGTACTTGAGAACCTAATGGGACTAAAAGCCAACAAATCTCCTGGGCCTGATGGCCTACATCCTAGGGTTCTAAAAGAGGTGGCTGCAGAGATAGTAGATGCACTGGTTGTGATATTCCAAAATTCCCAAGATTCTAGAAAGGTCCCAGCGATTTGGAAAGTAGCAAATGTAACCCTGCTAATCAAGAAAGGAGGAAGAGAGAAAACAGGGAACTACAGGCCAGTTAGCCTGACATCAGTCATTGGGAAAATGTTGGAATCCATTATTAAGGAAGTGGTAACAGGGCACTTTGAAAATCATAATGGGCCTGAATTTGTGATCGGAGGCTTCCCGCGAGCAGATGCCTCCGATTATCGAATTTTCTACGCATTTATGGTGGTCCGGGAGATACAGAGGCTTGCGATCCTGGGCCTCTCCTGGTAGAAATGCATAGAGGCCCACGTATCCTAGGGGCACATGCGGTTCGCAAGCACCCCTGGGATCACGTGGGCCAGCCCAACCAATGAAAGAAGGGAATCCCCCTTCATACTTTTGACAGTTCCGTACATATGGAACTGTCATAAGTATGAATGGGGATGACTTAAAAGAACACATGAAATAAATGTTTTTAAAAATTACATATATAAAATTAATTAAAATGGCATTTAATTAAATATTTTAAACAAAAATTTAATTAAAAATTTTTTTTTTAATATGTTTTAACGGGGCTAAAAATAAACTTACCTTATTGTACAGGGTTTTTAATGTATAAGCAAACGATAAAATTTTATTTTTCTATTTTTTAAAACTGTTATGCTGGTAAAAGGAGGCCTTATGCCTGCTTTTACCAGACATAAGAATTCCACGGCCTTTCAGCGGGCGGAAGTTGGGCAAATAGCGCAACTCTCCACCCGCAGAGGCCCTTCTCCCGGGGATGTGGAGGATCTGTCAAGAAGATTCTTGACAGATCACAAGTGCCGGGTTTTACTTGCGCGGCCCCTATGGGTACGTGCACACTTCGTACGCAACCGTAGGGGTCGCAAAATATGATTAGGCAGAGTCAACATGGTAGTATGAAAGAAAAATTGTGTTTGACAAATTTATTAGAGTTTTTTGAGGATGTAACTAGCAGGGTAACTAAGAGGGAACCAGCGGATGTAGTATATTTGGATTTCCAAAAGGCATTCGATAAGATGCCACATAAAAGGTTGCTATGCAAAATAAGGGCTCATGGGGTTGGGGGTAATATATTAACATGGATAGAGGATAAGTTAACGGACAGAAAACAGAGAGTAAAGATAAATGGGTCATTTTCCGGTTGGCAGGCTGTAATTAGTGGGGTGCCGCAAGGATCAGTGCTTGGGCCTCAGCTATTTACAATCTATATTAATTACTTAGATGAAGGGACCGAGTGTACTGTATCCAAGTTTGCTGATGATACAAAGCTAGGTGGGACAGTAAGCTGTGAGGAGCACACAAAGGGGGAAAAATTTGGTTGCTTTGCGCCTCCCGTTAGTGCCCTAACAGGGGCGCAAAGCAACTAGCGCCTGGGCGCGATAACGCACTCGCCTCCCGCGAAATTCAGCGGGAGGCTAGCGGCAGCGGTAACCGGTAGCGCCCCACGGCACTGCACCACCAGCGATGACGTCATCGTCGTGCACAGCACCCCGCTCACGCCCCAGCCGCGATCTTCGGGAGCGCCCCCTGACTTACCGCCGGACGCTATGTCCGACAGGGTCAGGGGGCCTACCTGTGGCCGGGGAGGCGCTATTTAAAGGCGAGGTGCCGGGCGGCCATTTTTGTTGCTGACCGCCTGCCAGCACCTGCCTCCGCTCCCGTCCCCGGCCTCCTGAAACGCTCCCCCCGCGGAGTGCCGGCTGCGCTCCATGAGCCCGGCACTTCTCTTGAGTGCCAGGCTCTTTTGCCGGCACTCCTGATCCCTGGGCCCTGGATCGCGCTGCGCAAGGCCCCTCCCCTTTAAGAGATATTCCCTCGCAGTGCCCAAGAGGGAGGCGCGGCGCTTCCAGTAGCTCCCCGCTTCCCTCTTGGGGCGCTACCACTCAATTTCCATCGCGGGGGCACTACTTTTCCAGGGCGCTCTACTCAATTTTTAGCCCTTTGTTTGCAAAGGGATATAGACAGGTTAAGTGAGTGGGAAAGAAGAGTATAATGTGAAAAACGTGAGGTTATTCACTTTCTTAGGAAGAATAGAAAAACAGAATAGTTTTAAATTGTAAGAAACTATTAAACGTTGGTGTTCAGAGAGATTTAAATGTCCTTATACAGGAATCACAGAGGGCCAGAAATTTGGTGCAAATGTCTTTTCGCCCAAGCACGGCGCCACTAACGACTCTCACTAAATTCAGCAGCGGCGGTAACCGGTAGCGCCCCGCTCCGCTGCAAAGGCGATGACGTCATCATCACCGTGCGCAGCGCCCTGTTTTCGCCCCGTCTGCAAAATAGCCGTGCGTCCCCTGAATCTTAGCCGGGCGATGACGGCAACCGATTCAGGGGTGGGAACGGAGCAGCAGGAGGCTCGCAGGGCACTAAGTAAAGGGGAGGTGGCAGGTGGGGAATAAAAAATCGTCCAACTTACTTGTCGCGGCCTGTTGCGTCTTTGAACGTGGGGTCCGTGCCCCGATCTGGCAGCCCAGCACTCCTCGAGCTGGCACGGCACCCCGCTCCGCCAGGTAGGGCCCCGCAGAGTTGTGGGCTTGGACCCCCCTTTTAATGAGGGGAAGAGCCCTTCCATGCGGCAGCGCTATGTGGCCCAGTGCGCAGCGCTGCAGAACACACCGCCCCGATATTGGGGGTTGGCGCTCTAAGAAGGAAGTTAAGCACTTGAATTAATGCTCCACCTCCCTCTTGGGGCACTAACACTGAAGTTAGCGATCCCTGGCGCTATTTCTCGCCGGGTGCTAAATTTAGCGCCCAGGCGATGTTAGCGATCCAAATTGGTCGCCAACGAATTTTTCCCCCCGGAAGTTAGCATGCAGGTGCAGCAAGTAATTAGGAAGGCAGATGGCACATTGGCCTTCATGGCAAGGGGGTTTGAATACAAGAGTAAGGAAGTCTTGCTACAATTGAGACCATACTTGTGCACAGTATTGGTTTCCTTATCTGAGGAAGGATATATTTGCCTTAGAGGCGGTGCAATGAAGGGTCACTAGATTGATTCCTGGGATGAGAGAGTTTTCCTATGAGGAGAGAATGAGTACATTGCGCCTATACACTCTGGAGTTTAGAAGAATGAGAGGTGATCTCATTGAAACATACAAGATTCTGAAGGGGATTGACAGGGTAGATGCGGAGAGGTTGTTTCCCCTGGCTGGAAAGTCTATAAACAGGGGCCATAGTCTCAGGATAAGGGGCCGGCCATTTAAGACTGAGGTGAGGAGGAATTTCTTCCCTCAGAGGGTGGTGAATCTTTGGGGCTAAAAATTGAGTAGTGCCCCGTTTGGGGCGCTAACTTTGCCGGGGCACTACTTTTAGCGCCCCGGTAAAATTAGCGCCCCCGCGCCGGAAATTGAGTGGTTGCACCCAAAGAGGGAAGTGTGGCACTACAGGAAGCGCCTCGCATCCCTCTTGGGGCGCTGCGAGTCAATATTGTGGCGCTGTGATATTGCAGGCCTTGCTCCCCTTTTTAAAGGGGAGGGGCCTTGCGCAGTGCGACCCCGGGCCCAGCCGGGCCCCCAGGGATCAGGAGTGCCGGCAAAAGAGCCCGGCACTCAAGAGAAGCGCCGGGCTCTTGGAGCACAGGAGGCCGAGGACGGGAGCGGAGGCAGGTGCTGGCAGGTGGCCAGCAACAAAAATGGCCGACCCGCACCTCGCCTTTAAATTGCGCCTCCCTGGCCGCAGGTAGGCCCCCCTGACCCCATTGGACATAGCGTCCGGTGGTAAGTCAGGGGGCGCAACCGAAAATTGCGGCCGGGGCGCAAGCGGGGCATTGCGCACGGCGATGACATTCGCACCGATGGCTCAGCACCGCGGTGCGCTACTGGTTAGCGCCTCTGCTAACTTCCCGCTGAATTTCGCGGGAGGCGTTGGTGGTGCCGCACTCAGGCGCTAGTTGCTTTGTGCAAAGCAACAGAATTTTTAGGCCTTGGAATGCTTTACCCCAGATGGCTGTGGATGTTGAATCATTGAGTATATTCAAGGCTGTGATTGATAGATTTTTGGAGTCTAGGAGAATCAAGGGATATGGAGATCGGGAGGGAAAGTGGAGTTGAGGTTTAAGATCAGTCATGATCTTATTGAATGGCGGAGCAGGCTCGAGGGGCCATATGGCCTGCTCCTAATTCTTATGTTTTTATGTCCTTGTGTGGCGGTTAACCAGTGCATTGGGGAGAGGGTTTAAATTAATTTGGCAATGGAGGGGCACTAGGATGAAGCATTACAGAGGGGATACATGGTGTACAGCGGACTGGGAGAGACAAACAGCACTAGAATAAAGAGTAGTTCAGAAATAGGAGCGATCAGACAGGGGGGAAAGCAGAGCAGACTAAGATGGGTTTAGAGTGCATGTGCGTTAATGCATGGAGTGTGGAAAATAAGGTTGGGGAGCGGCAGGCAGAACTAGCCACATGGGATTATGATACAGCGGCAGTAATGGAGACCTGGCTCAGATGAGGGGAGGAATGGACACTTAATATTCCTGACTACAATGTAGTCAGGAAAGATAGGGAAGGCAAAAATGGAGGGGGGTTTGCAGTATTTATCAAAGATACTGTTACAGTACTAGAAATGGATGATGTACTTGAGAGTGCAAAGATGGGGCTCGTGTTGGTATTGGGGTTGGTGTTGGGGATGGTGTTGGTATTGGGCTTGGCATTGGTGTTGGGGTTGGTGCTGGTATTGGGGTTGGTGCTGGTATTGGGCTTGGTGTTGGTACTGGGGTTGCTGTTGGTGTTGGGGGTTGATGTTGGGGGTTGGTGTTGGTATTGCTGTTGGTATTGGGGTTGGTGCCAGTATTGGGGTTGGTGTTGGTATTGGGGTTGCTATTGCTATTGGTATTGGGGTTGGTGCCGGTATTGGGGTTGGCGTTGGGGTCGGTTTTGGCGTTGGGGTTGGTTTTGGCGTTGGGGTCGGTGTTGCCATTGGGGCTGGTGTTGGTGTTGCTATTGGGGCTGGTGTTGGTATTGGGGTTGGTATTGGTATTGGGGTTGGGGTTGGGTTGGTATTGGTATTGGGGTTGGGGTTGGTATTGGGGCTGGTGTTGGGGATGGTATTGGGGATGGTGTTGGTGGTGGTATTGGGGTTGGTGTTGGTATTGGGGTTGGGGTTGGGGTTGGGGTTTGGTGTTGGTTTTGGCGTTGGGGCTGGTGTTGGGGTTGGCGTTGGCGTTGGTATTGTTGGTGTTGTGGTTGGTATTGGTGTTGCCATTGGGGCTGGTGTTGTTATTGGGGTTGGTGTTGGCATTGGGGCTGGGGTTGGCATTGGGGCTGGGGTTGGCATTGGGGCTGGGGTTGGCATTGGGGCTGGGGTTGGTGCTGGGGTTGGGGTTGGGGTTGGTGGTTGGATTGGTGTTGGTATTAGGGTTGGGGTTGATGTTGGTATTGGGGTTGGTGTTGGTATTAGGGTTGGGGTTGATGCTGGTACTGGGGTTGATGTTGGTATTGGGTGGGTGTTGGTATTGGGGTTGGTGTTGGTATTGGGGTTGGTGCTGGTTATGGAGTTGGTGTTGGTATTGATCTTGAGGTTGGTATTGGTATTGGGGTTGGTGTTGGTATTGGGTTTGGTGTATGTAGTGGGGTTGGTATTGGTTTTGGGGTTGGTGTATGTAGTGTGGTTGGTGTTGGTATTGAGGTTGGTGTTGGTATTGGGGTATGTATTGGGCTGGTATTGGTGTGATGTTAGTATTGGGGTTGGTGTTGGTGTTGATGTAATGTTTTGTGATGAGATGTCACTGGTTTCCTATGTTCCTATGGCTTCACTGAGCCTCATCTCAGCGCCACTCCATCATTCCGGTGGATGATTTAGGACGGGTGCCACTGATATGCCTGCCCCAGCCATGCAAATAACCCCATCTTTAGGTTTTGAATAGGCTCTCCAGCTTGTGGCTAGAGCAGCTGAGGGTTCTGTTCTGATGCACTTACCCGGATGAATTTCAGAGATAGTGAGAAAACAGAGGTATGGGGGTGATGAGATTTGAAGGCGTCTCAAAGCGCAGAAAGGCCAGTGTTACGGAGGATAAGTAGCAGGTCCAGCAAGCTTGTAGTCAGTCATCAGTAAGGTCAGACATCAGTGGTTTCTCATATCCTCATGCATGGGAATCAATCACTGCCAGACTCTAATGTCATCCTTCCACCTGCAATATACGCATGTCAAACTATACCAAGACCAACGCAATGCCTCTCATCTACAGTACATGTGAGTTTATCAGTGTCAGGGCCAACATGGTGCCTCCCATCTACTGTACATGATTGTCAACATCCCCTAGTATCAACATGATGCCCCACATCTACTGTAATGGGAGTCAATATCCCCTAGAATCAACATGATGTCCCACATCTACTGTATGTGAGAATCATTCAGTTTTAGGTTCAATGCGGTGCTCCACATCTACTGTACATGGGAGTCAGTGACACGGTCAATGTGCTGCCATACATCTACAGTATGTGGCAGTCAGTATCCCCTAGAATCAACATGATGCCCCACATCTACTGTAATGGGAGTCAATATCCCCTAAAGTCACTATCTGGCCCACTTCTACAGTATGTGGGAGTCGTTAATCCCTCGGGTCAATATGTGAGTCACACCTACAGTATGTGGGAGTCGTTAACCCCTAGGATCAATATGTCACCCATATCTACAGTACGTGGGAGTCAATGTCCCTTGGGGTCAATGTGGCGCTTCGTAGCCATTGCACAGGAAAGATATAATTGAGAATGTGCCTTATTGCGAAAAAATTGCCAATGTAAGATGGATGACTGTCAATTAACTTACACAGTTACATTCTAATTTGATCTACAATTATCTTCCACAGCTATTAATGAGTATTACATCTATTTGTTGTACACTGATGTCAATGGCAATCTAAGGATGCATTCGATGTCAGCTGTGATTTAATGGCTAGTTTCACTAAATGTTATCCAATAATGTGATGCAAGTACAGCACAAAAGGCAGGTAATAAAAAAAATATAGGCTGTAAAAAACGCACTTCATACGTTGTAGCTGAGTCTGTTTGTTCTCCATGTGAAGCGAGAGGGAAATGGGAAATAATTTTTATACAGCCCTTTTCATCACTTCAAGATGTCCCAAAACATTTTACAGCCAATGAAGTACTTCTGAAGCACAGTCACTGTTGCAAGGTAAAGAAACGCAGCAGTCAATTTGCGTACATCAAGGCCCCACAAACAGCAGGGGGATAAATGATCAGATGATCCATTTTAGTGATGTTGGAGGGATTATTGGCCAGGGCACCTGGGGGCAGGGGCAGAACTCCTCTGCTCTTCTTTATATAGTGCCATGGGATCTTTGATTTAGTACATCTCTGTGTAAAGGAAAAAGCCACATTCCAAGAGATACACCATCCTATGAACAGATTTCTGATATTATTAATACATAACATACTGGGTTTAAAAGTCTGGAAAGCCTCGGAGACACAAGCTGTGTCAATACAGGCTTTTGAGATAAGATCAGTTGTTAACACAAAAGTTGTAAACACCACACAAGCTTTTGAAATGGGAATTGATTGTTAATACTGAGACAATGGTCCTATTGAAACAGCAAATTGCAGCTTCCAAAATGTCTGAAGTTTGGAACCAACACAATAGCAATGCCCAAGTGTTAAAAACTGACACTTCGAACAGAAACACAGAATATTAAAAAACCATGGCCTAGAAATTCGGTGGGGTTAGCGCCCAAATAGAGGCGTTAGAGGGCCTTGCGCCGGAATTATAGCCGCGATCGAAATTGTGTTGGGCCCTACCATCGGCGTTAGCTGGTAGCGCTGCGCCGGCACCGATGACGTCATCGGTGTGCGCAGCGTCCCAGTTGCTGTGGTAACGCGGCCGGACGCCCAAATTCAGTTGCGGCCGCCTCGCCCGTGGCAGCCGCAACCAACGATTGTTCAACGGGATGTTGCAGCACGTAGCGCCGGCGCATTAAGGTGGAGCGGCGGCCGGCCGCTTTCCCGGCGGCCGCCTGCCCGCACCTCCCTCCCCGGACTCCTCCACCACCCCCCCGCGGCACTGATGTGTGTGGCCCGCGAGCCCAGCACTTCTCCGAGGTGCCGGGCTCATTTGTCGGGCGAATCGACCGGTCAGCTGCAGGCAGCTCCTCCTTAACAGAAGGAGGAGGCCTGCAGTACCCCAGCCTGCCGCACCGCATCGGGTGCCGCAGCGGGGGATTAGCGCCGCAAACCTGCATTCAGCGCCCATAGCGAGGCGCTGAAACCCTCCATTAGCGCCCGCAGCCGTCTGGGCGCGGGGCAGCTGAATTTTTGGCGGGCGCAGCGGCAATTATTGCGGGCGCAAAATTTCGGGCGCAAAAGCCCTGGCGGAGGCAAACCTAATTTCTAGGCCCATGTGTCTTTGTAAAAGTAATCAAATGAGAAACAGGAAACACGATTATATATGCAACCAATTGAAGTAGCTAAGAAATGCATGGAACACCCGGGTTGAAGTGTTTTTGATTTACATGTTGTAAAAGGTACAAACAGAACACATTGAAAATGTGACTTCAATCGATGACACCAAACAATCACATGGTTTTTGTATTGAAAATGGAACACATAGGAGTCACGACGTCTGATTATAACCAGCTAGGTGATTTTAGAATTGAATGGAAGACTTTCGATAAAAATGACATCAAAGAGATAAATCTGTTGTAGCATGCAGCAGCTAAATTGACAGTAAGAATAGAAAATAATTCAACAGAGAATGACTAGGGATAATTAGCTTACATCAGCAGAAAACTTCAAATGATAAACCACTAAAAAAAGGTATAAAAATAGAGCTTTTCAGATGGAAAGTCAGAAGTCGCTGGAAAGGGCAAGCGATTCTCAATGTCAGAGGCATGCTCTGTGTTTTTAATTCTTTGAGTCTCGGGAATCAAAAAGGTACTCTTATTTGATTTTGGTGGATATTCTGGATTAAGAATAATAGAGATGTAAAAATATATGAAGTTAAGATCTGAGAATAAGAAATGTAAGCTATTTGTATTTTGAACTGTATAAGAAATGTAAGCTATTTGTATTTTGAACTGTTAAAGTTGCGATTGACTCAACAGCTGTTAACTATGTCAGCTCTTAAATAAAACTATATAAACTATTTTTAGAATTGTTTCAAGTAGTATTTCTGTATCAAACTCGCAAACTCAATTTCTGTACACTCTTTTGTAAGGAGTTGCAGAATTCTGGGGGGTTTCCGGACCCTCATAATATCCAGAAGGTTACAGTCTAGTTAAACTTATTAAAAGTGCTATCTGGAGGACGGTAACATCTTTACATCATTCCTTTAGAGAGAGATAGCCTGGACCTTTAGACCCAATTAAGCGTCTTATAGAATTCGGCTATCTCTAACTTTAGTTGAAGGTGAACGTCTGGGGAATACGCCTGATCTGGGGTAGCCCGAAAAGGGCTAGAACTAGTAATTATCCCTTCATCTGATCCAGTACCTCTAGCTTACAAGGCACGTTGTAGCCCAGTGATATATGCAATGTGCATCAGCCTTCACTCTCTCTCTCAGTCTAAGATTTCACCCCACGCTAAGCATAATCTCTTTAAGGAAAAAGTTTGCGTGTTCAACAGGCAATTGTCGGATGGCCACAAAAAAAAATCAAACCCCTCACCCCTCAAGGGTGCAGTATCATTGGGTGGGAGTCAGTACATTTCCTGTGTGTCAGGATTTGTGCTTTGGCGATGAGTACTTAAACCATATCTAAACAAATGCCTCTCCATCTCAAACAAGCATACGGTCAGTGCAACAACAAAATACTTCCAAATGCCCATGCTTCATGTTTATTATTTTCCCACTGAAGATTCATAAGGTTACCTTGGTCCCCAAGGCCTCCAGCCTCCCCTACAACCCACATCACTCAAAACAGACACCAACCCAGGGATCCACATTTCACAGGTAGGGAGAGATGAAGTAGAGTGGGAGGAGGCTCATGTGGACCATAAACACTGGCATAGACCAGTTGGGCACGAACGGCCTGGTTCTCTGCTGTAAATTCGATATAATTCTATGTAAATTGAGACATAAATCGGGAAACCGAGATCAGGTGTTCTCGCTTAAAGCAACAGAAAAATGATCTATGGGCCACTGTAAAAAGTGCTGGCAGCGATGACCAGCAAGGATAAAAAGGGAGACTCAGTGTCCCAGGTTGAACGTCAGAAAGAGATACAACAGGCTGGATTTTCCAAGCCCCGAGGAGGCGGGCATGGAGGCGGGACAGCCGGTAAACTCGGAGAAAGTGGGGGCGGCTGGCAAAGCCACCCCCATTCCGCCTCCGTGCCCTTTTGCCAGGAGGCGGGAAGATGTGCAGCTTCGGGTCCCGTCTCCTGGAGGCGGGAAAGGCATTTAATCCTTTTAACAGGTAGTCAACAGGCAGAAAAAAGGATTAGTGCCATTTTACCTTCACAGGTGAAGGCTTCCTGACCTTGGAGAACCCCGCCGGGTTGGAGGAGACGTGGAAGAGGTCTGCGGCGGTCAGAGGCACCTGGAAGTAAGATATAGAGGTGAGTGATGGGTGCAAGTGTGGAGTGGTAAGTATGCAAGGTGAGTGATAAGTTTAAAAAAGTGTTCATTTACCTTGTTTTCTTCCTACAGCCTTTAGCCACGGTGGATTGGGATAGCCGACATCCTGCTTGTCAATTTCACAGAATGACCAGGAGAGGCCCAGGAGTGGAAGAGTCCAGACCTCGGGAGCCCTCAGGTAAGGGCGTAGATTTTTTCCCGATAGGAGGCACCCGCATGCAGGAAGCCTCTTATCGGAAATCACGAGTCTATGTCTTATTTTATGTGTGAGAGATTTGAGATCTTAATCGATTGGTGTTTTTTTCAATTCGGCAAAGTTTCTTTGCTGCCTGACTTTGGAGCAGTTGCCATCAAGCTTGATCCGCCTCCCCTCTTTTTCACAGTCAGTGCTGCAGAGAAGTTTGGAAATCACGTTGCCCTCGCACAGTGTTACCTCCATGTTTGGGGACGCCGCTGATCGTCTGGGTCTACAGCCATCCAACGGGGGAAGTCAGTCTGGAGCAAAGTTGCAGAGCATCCAAGGCGACAGACAGCTAAGACGTTGGAGCGAGATTGTCGGGCGTTCTACTCCAAATGTCTCTACAAAACGGAGGCAGAAGAAATCATTCTTTGTGCTTCCTCCACAGGTGAAGCAAAATGGACAATGTGTGTCTCGTTTAGTATATTAATTATATTATCGGGCAGTATGATATAACAGGGGGCTCAGAAACTGTAAAATGTGACATAAGGCAGTAGCATCCAGATTACGGCCCCTGTGGAGAATGCCCACCAGGGCCGTGCAGATAAAATGGGAACAAGAGGCAGGGAGTGATAGATAATATAACTTCACGTTTGAACCTCTCCAAACAGGTTTCCACCCCAGCACTGAAATGGCCTTTATCAAAGTCACAAATGACGTCTTATGCGACTGTGACGTGGTAAACTATCCCTCCTCATCCTTCTCGACCTGTCTGCAGCATTTGACACAACTGACCACACAATCCTCCTCCAACGCCTCTCATCCGTTGTCCAGCTGGGTGGGATTACCCTCGTCTGCTTCCATTCCTATCTATCTGGTCGTAGCCAGAGAATCACCTGCAATGGCTTCTCTCCTGCTCCCGCATCGCTACCTCTGGTGTTCCCCAAGGATCTATCCTTGGCCCCCTCCTTTTCTCATCTACATACTTCCCCTCGGCGACATCATCCAAAAACAAGTCAGGATTCATATGTACTCTGATGACATCCAGCTCTAACTCACCACCACCTCTTCCGATGCTTCTGATTCGTCACGCTCTTTGTCCTACATCTAGTATTGGATGAGCAGAAATTTCTTCCAATTAAATGTTGTGAAGACCAAAACCACTGTCTTCAGTACCAGCCATGAATTCTGTTCCTGAGCCACCGACTCCATCCTTCTGCCTGGCCACTGTCTGAGGCTGAAGTAGACTGTTCGCAACATTGGCGTCCTATATGACCCTGAGCTGAGCTTCCGATTCCATATCCTCTCCATCATCAAGGCCGACAACTTCCACCTCTGTAACATTGCCCATCTCCGTCCCTGCCGCAGCTCATCCGCTGCTCAAATCCTCATCCATGCCTTTGTTACCTCCAGACTCAACTATTCCAATGAGCTGCTGGCCAGCCTCCCACCTTGCACCCTCCTTAAACTTCAGCTCATCCAAAACTCTGCTGCCCGTACCCTAACTTGCACCAAGTCCCGTTCACCCATCACCCCTGTGCTCGCTGACCTACAATGGCTCCCAATCTGGCAATGCCTCAATTTTGAAATTCTCTGCCTTGTTTTCAAATCCCTCCATGGACTCACCCCTCCCTATCTCATAAATCCCCTACAACCCTACAAGATCTCTGCACTCTTCCAATTCTGGCCTCTTGCAGATCCCAGATTTTCATCTCTCCAGCATTGGCGGCCGTGCCCTCTGTTGCTTAGGCCCCAAGCTCTGGAATTCCCTCCCTAAACCTCTCCGCTTCTCTTTTCTTTAAGACGCTGCTTAAAACCAGCCTCTTTGACCATGCTTTTGGTCACCTGTCCTAATATCTCCCTATGTGGCTCAGTGTCAAATTTTGTTTGATAACGTTCCTGTGAAGCACCTTGGGACATTTCACTGCGTTAAAGGTGCGATATAAATGCTAGTTGCAGTAGAAACTAGACTAGAAGTGGGGATCTTCAGGACGAGATGACACACACACACGTACACAGATAAAAAATAAATACTTTTATTTATGTATTATTTATTACTGCCGTTCTGTCAGTGTCTAGTCCTTCTGAGGATTAGGTTAGTGCTTCACCGTGACGCCTGCCATCTGTCTCATCAGTTCATCCAGATTCTTTCTTTTAATAGGTTGACCCCAGAGATCTGAGACCACAGGATCTGGAGCCAAGGCTGCTTCCTACATAGTTCTGCACTTTCCTTTCTATTATAGTCGGTGGGTAGGAAAACCGAGCGGGGGGGAGAACGCGGCGGCTCATCCGCTACCGTCACGGTTCAACCCACCAGTGAAAGTTACAATCTCTCCTTGCAGCACCCCTCCTTCCCCAACACCCACTCAGCGTTGCAACAATCAAAATGATTTGATATTTCACATTATATCATACACCTACATAAAGGTCAAGCCCGGCATCTGTTTGACTCATGGGGCTCTTCAGTAATCAGTCACAGATGACCTATAGTCTAAGTTTGTCATCTGATTGGTGATCGCTCGCTTATCTCAATCTGACTTCCCCTCTATTGCAATCTTTCTTATCTCTTGCTAGAAGCGTGGTGTGTGAGCTTTCCTTTCTTGTGCCTTTTAAGCTCCAAAAATCACCATCCATCTCCTCCTGCTCTGTATTCTTCTCCACCACAACACCCGCAGTGTCAGCTCCAAAGTATGGGGTAGCCTAATGGCTATGGTGCTGGACGAGCAACCCTAGAAGTCCGTGAGTTCAGAATCCTACCACAACAAGTTGTAAAGTTGAATTTCAATAAATTGGGTAATTTAGGGGCTAACACCAGGAAAAAAAATGAAATTAAAATCCAGTGGTTCATTAATGTCCCTCAGGGAAGGCAACTTGCCACATCCTGCCTGCTTTGGCCTACAAGTGACTCCAGTCCCACATTGTGTGGTGGTTGACTCTAAGGGGGCGATTTTGTGAATGGGGGCACGTTGGAGGCGGGATTGCTGCTTGTCGGGTTTTAGTCCCGCCTCCATCGATTTGTGGCCAACCCATGCTATTTTCCCTTGATTGGCCTGCGGGCTTAGCAGGCCAATTAAGGGAAAGCCGGTTGCAGAGCACGTCAACTTAGGACGTTTCATCTGTCAATAATTTTTGACAGATGAATTGTCATCGTTTAACAGCTCTGTGAAGCTGTCAAACAATGAAATTCCCTGCAGTTCGATGAGGTCTTGCATACAAGACCTCATCAACCTTCTTTCTTTCACAGAAATTAGATGGTTGTTGCATCTGAGAATGCAACGGTCATCTCTCATCTGCAACATGGAGGGTGCGGGACTTTCCACGTACACACCGACTGAAGCCTGCAGGAAGAAACAAAGGTAAGTACACTTTTAAAAACACTTTGCACTTACCTCAGATACTCACCTCTCCACTCTTGCACCCATCACTTACTTTCACACCACACTTTTGCACCCCCCGACCCCCGCAGACCCAGTATTCGCCTCGCTGAGCTGACGTGTTTTGGAGCCTTCGGGAAGCCCGCACTTTGAGGGCAAAAAGGGGTTAATCCTATTTTCTACCCGTTAACTGGCAGTTAATGGGCTTTAATCCCTTCCCGCCCCCAAGGAGATGGGACCCGGCGCGGGACAGCTACCCACCTCCTGGGAAGATGGCACGGAGGCGGGTTGGGGGCAGGTTGGCCACCCGCCCCCAGATTCTGCCATTTTCCCGGCAGTCCCGCCTCCATACCCACCTCCCCAGGGCTGGCAAAATTGCCCCCTTAAAGCCCTCTGAAGTGCCACACAGTTTTAAACAGAATCATAAGGGAGCGCTATCTGTAGAAAGAATGGCAGTAATTCAAAGGGAAGGACCACCGCCAACGTTCCCTTTAAGCTGCGCCAGGAATCCCGCGCAGCCGACTTGTCGGCTTCTCAATGCAAAAAACAGCGTCTGTGCGTTATTTTGAATGGCCTGCGCAGCTCCTTGGAGAGAACAAGGCCACCATCGCCTTCTCAGGGCAACTGGGGATGGGTAATAAATGCAGCCTCGCCGCCGACACCCCACACCCCGAGAGCAAGTTTTAAAAAAATGTGGAGGAAACACAGGGTGAACATATAATTCTAAGGGTGACCCCAAGCTTCCGGTTGCCTGTACTTTAATTCTCCGCTCCACTCCCACTCTGACCTCTCCGTCCTCGGCCTCTTACACTGTTCCAATGAAGCTCGAGGAACAGCACCTCATCTTCCGATTAGGCACTTTACAGCCTTCTGGACTCAACATCGAGTTCAACAATTTTAGGCCATAACCACTGCCCCTATCTTTTTTTTCCATGTTTTTTTTCTCTCTCTCACATGGCAGCTAGCGACCATTCAGTCATTGCCATTTACACTTCATGTAGAGCCATCTCTTGTTTCTTAACTTGTCCCATTACCATCGTTTCAGGTTAACAGAACTTGCCCCATTACCATCTCCTTTTGCCTCGCACCATCATCCCTTTTGTCTCTTAATCTCTCCTGCCTTCCACCCTATCACAGACCTTCCCTTTTGTTCTTTCCTCCCCTCCCCCCTTTCCCTGCCCCTACACTTGCACAAAAACCTGTTCCATCTCCAGCTTTTTCCAGTTCTGACGAAGGGTCATTGACCTGAAACATTAACTCTGTTTCTCTCTCCACAGATGCTACCTGACCTGCTGAGTATTTCCAGCATTTTCTGTTTTTATTTTATATAATTCTAATGAAGTCCTCACACGGGGAATTAATAGAATAGTTTGCCCTCTGCTGCCGATTTAGCTGCGTAGAATCTAAGGAAAATAGACAAAAACTGTTACTGGGTTAAACCTAGAAAAAAGTGGTTAAGGATCAGAGAGTTAACCGCAGATGACAACCTGCCCTGTTATCCCCCCCTCTTCTCTCTCGCCCATTTTAATTTTTATATTTTAAGTTTGAACTCCTGATTTATTCTCATGCTCTGAATGTTCCTGCCCCTCCCCCGGACCGGCACTATACTAGGGTTTCCTGGGGGTTTAATGACTTGATGCCTGATCGCATGACGTCTGATCGCATGGTATTTGATCACATGACTTCTACAAATGTTAATGCATTTACCTTGTAAAGGTTGAGACTCCTGCAGTTGAATATCTTTGCTCGTGGTTTCACACCAGCAGCTGTTTTGCCAGAAGTTCCAAGAGCCAAGAAGCCACATGGGACTAGGCAAAGAGGGCAAATTGAGAGCGCGAAGAGGGGAAACCAGAGGTGAGAGAAACTTTGATTCCACCATTGCACCAATAACTAATAGTAATACTGGTAACACTCAGATTCCTCTCATAATTAACAGTAATAAGTCACTGATAGCCACTAGCCACTGACTCTTTCCCACTCCCTAACATCTGTCTGAGGCTGAACAATAATACAATACAAATCGCTTTATTGGCATGATAAGGTACATCTTATGTTGCCAAAGCATCAAAATACATTTATGGTTGAACACATAAACGCGGTTCCATTCATACAGTGTATAAACAGGTATATCCCTGAGTTTATAAATATATTTTCGCCTTGTTTATATATACTCTTGTCTTAGTTTACTGGTTGTCCCTCTGTTCATGGCAAGCTGTAACATAGTGTGCCGCCAGTGTTACACAGCTTCTCTCCTCCCCCAGTAGGAATGGGAGTTTTTGGTTGTCAGTCAGATTTCTGAATTCAGGGCATATTTGTGAGAATTTTTGATAGAAATTCTCTCTGATGCCCTGATATTTTCCACAGGCTGTGAGGAAGTGCATCTCTGTCTCAACTACTCCCTGACTGCAGTGAGAGCATATCCTGTCTTCTCTTGGCAGCCTGGTCTGCCTGTGTCTGCCTTTTTCGATCGCTAGGCTATGTTCGCTAAGTCTGTACCTTGTCAAGGTTCTTCTCAGTTTGTTATCCTTTACCATGGTCAGGTAATCAGCCATACTGTTCGCAACCTTGGTGTCATATTTGACCCTGAAATGAGCTTCCAACCACATAGCCGCAGCATAACTAAGACCACCTATTTCCACCTCCGTAACATCGCCCGTCTCCGCCCCTGCCTCAGCTCATCCGCTGCTGAAACCCTCATCCATGCCTTTGTTACCTCTAGACTTGACTATTCCAACGCACTCCTGGCCAGCCTCCCACATTCTACCCTACGTAAACTTGAGGTGATCCAAAACTCGGCTGCCCGTGTCCTAACTCTCACCAAGTCCCGTTCACCCATCACCCCTGTGCTCGCTGACCTACATTGGCTCCCGATTAAGCAACGCCTCGATTTCAAAATTCTCATCCTTGTTTTCAAATCCCTCCATGGCCTCACCCCTCCCTATCTCTGTAATCTCCTTCAACCCCACAACGCCCCCCCCCCCCCCGAGATATCTGTGCTCCTCTAATTCTGCCCTCGAGGATCCCTGATTATAATCACTCAACCATTGGTGGCCGTGCCTTCTGTTGCCTGGGCCCTAAGCTCTGGAATTCCCTCCCTACACTTCTCCGCCTCTCTACCTCTCTTTCCTCCTTTAAGACACTCTTTAAAACATAGAGCAGGTGACCAAGATTTAGGTCACCTGCTCTAATTTCTCCTTATGTGGCTCAGTGTCAATTTTTATGTCTTATAATACTTCTGTGCAGCGCCTTGGGATGCTTTACTACATTAAAAGTGCTATATAAATACAAGTTGTTGTTGTTGTAGTCTATATTAACTGGTAGTAATAGGTGTAATGCCCCGATATCCCACCTGTAACTAGTGGTAATCCTATGACCCGCTGATATTCACCCTGAAACTGTAGCCAGAATCCCCCTGCACTGCACAAGGTGTGGTCAGGCTCTCCCAGTTGATGCCAGTTTTATTAGGCCCCATCTCTCTCCCGATCTCCTTGGTCTCTGGTTCCATGTGAAGCTGACAACTCTGAGCTGGGATCCTCAGTCAGAGCTGATCTGTACTTGGACTTCGCACGTCAAAACCGGCCGGTACAGACCGACCTGAGCCAAACCGAGAGATCGCACAAAGATCAGTGGACTCAATGTTTGGGGCTCTTCGTGCACATGTGCACAGAGCACATCGTCCTGAACTCAGCCCAGCACCAACATTTCTAACCCACTCGCTGGGCTCAGTCTCAATAAAGGAGAGTTTTCATTGAATTATAGAAATTAGGAGGCCACTCGGCCCCCGGAGCTGTCGCTCTCTCCTGTAGCCCCACTCCTGCCAGATCCTTTTATATTCCACCATTACAAACATTTATCCCCCTCCCTTTTAAATTAAGTTTTATTCTCTACCTCAATAGCCACATGTGGTGAAGGACCCCACAGTCTAACAGGCCACAGTTCGAGAATCTGTACCCTCCCTTTCCCCTTGTTTCTTCCACTGAGAACCCTTGCTTGTGAGTTCCCTCGATCCCCATTCACCTGCCAGTGGAAACAATTTTTCACTGTTATGTCACAGTAAAGTCGCCAGGTTTCACTTACCCTTTTACCGGTTGTTCCTCTCTCGATGCTGCTCCCACGCACCACGTTTCTGCTGCTGCTTCCGACTCTGCAGGAAATGCTGGTATGCATGCCCACGCCATCCCATTCACACCCCACATCCTGCTTGAGCCCCAATCCCCCGACCACCAGTCACTTTCACTTTCCCATTTCCCAGTCTCCATTTCTTCCCTGACACTCATTCCCCAGTCTCCCCGAGCCCCATTCCCCAGTCTCCCCTAGCCCCCATTCCCCAGTCTCCATCTCTCCCCCCCGAGCCCCCATCCCCAGTCTCCATCTCTCCTCGCCGAGCCCCCATTCCCCAGTCTCCATCTTTCCCCCCACCCCAGTCTCCATCTCTCCCCCCGAGCCCCCATTCCCCATTCTCCCCCTCTGCCTGAGCCCCCACTTCACAGACTCCATCTCTCCGAGCCCCCATTCCCCAGTCTCCCTCTCTCCCCGAGCCCCCATTCCCCAGTCTCCCTCTCTCCCCGAGCCCCCATTCCCCAGTCTCCCTCTCTCCCCGAGCCCCCATTCCCCCTCTCTCCCCGAGCCCCCATTCCCCAGTCTCCCTCTCTCCCCGAGCCCCCATTCCCCAGTCTCCCTCTCTCCCCGAGCCCCCATTCCCCAGTCTCCCTCTCTCCCCGAGCCCCCATTCCCCAGTCTCCCTCTCTCCCCGAGCCCCCATTCCCCAGTCTCCCTCTCTCCCCGAGCCCCCAGTCTCCCTCTCTCCCCGAGCCCCCATTCCCCAGTCTCCCTCTCCCCGAGCCCCCATTCCCCAGTCTCCATCTCTCCCCCCAAGCCCCCATTCCCCAGTCTCCATCTCTCCCAGAGCCCCCATTCCTCAGCCTCCATCTCTCCCCGAGCCCCCATTCCTCAGCCTCCATCTCTCCCCGAGCCCTCATTCCCCAGCCTCCCTCTCTCCCCCATTCCCCAGCCTCCATCTCTCCCAGAGCCCCCATTCCCAAGCCTCCCTCTCTTCCCCGAGCCCCCATTCCCCAGCCTCCATCTCTCCCAGAGCCCCCATTCCACAGCCTCCCTCACTTTCCCCCAGCCCCCATCTCTCACTCCCCCCACTCGAGCCTTCCCCCAAACCCCAGATTACCAAGTCCCCTCGATTGCGGCCACACCACAATTGCTGAGACTCACCCGATTTCCGACAGACTCGACTCCAGACACCTCCTGTCTGCACCCAGTCGTTTGCGGCTCTCTGCGGCGGTAGTCGGGTGACGTCACCGAGCTGGAGGCTTCTCAGCAGCAGCCAGTGACATCGCGGAACGGGGCGGGGTGGGGAATGCACTGCAGCGGGATTTTTTGAAGTGCTGATCTCCAGGGGTGTGAGAGGCAGGACTTGGGAGCGGAATCGCCGATTTCTGGAGACTCCCAACGAAAGCGGGAGGGTTATGAACCTTAGATTGGATTCGGGCTGTGTTCTATCTTTGAGAGGTTAGAATCTCCCCTTATCAAAATGGGCTTGATAGGTTCCATTTCCCAAGTAGTGATATCGCTGTGTGAGCCAATGAGTTGGAGGTGGGATAGGATTTATAGAATCACCAAACTCATGACTGAAACTACAGCAAAGAAACTCCCGAGTACAGCAGGATTATTTCACCAGCAAAATGCCGTGAGTGGAGGATAGTTACATAATACAAATTCTGTGCTTAAAACCAATCGCAGTCACTTACAGCAATGATTGATGGGGGAAATGACCCAATCATCTCCATTCTGGCCGGGACTTACGGTGTCACTATATGCAGCCAACATTTTTTTTGGTTGCTGTTGGGGTGCCTCGGTACAGTTTGTACGTTGTACACTTCAGGGCCGGGTCCTGTCTTTGTTGCTCTGCTTGTTAGTGTATTTCTGTTTCTCCTTTGCCTCTGTGGCAGAAGTTTGTATGTCACTATGGTCTCGGGGTACAAATTTGTTGGGGAGGGGTTTGTCGATAGTGCAGTGGGGGTTGTCTGTACCATTGAGGTTGGGTCGGTTAGATCATTGATGATCCGATTTAGTATAGCCCATTGTTGCTTTCCCTCGCAGTACCGAAGCCTATCTGGCTCAGACTCTTGGGATGTGGGCATGATATGTAGGTCCATAGTGGTGCCATACTGGAAATCCTATTAGTGGGTTCCTAAAATGAGACAGCCCTGGGCGGGTGTGCTGACCCACTGCTCTGTCTCTGTCTGTGAGACCAGAAAGAAAGACCTGCATTTCTATAGCGCCTTTGACAACCTCAGGACGTCCCAAAGCACTTTACAGCCAATGAAGTACTTTTGAAGTGTAGTCACTGTTGCAATGTAGGAAAGGTGGCAGCCAATTTGTGCTACCCACTGACACCCATCCAAATATGTATTTTTGCTTTGTCAGTAATTTTTATTCTAATTTTACGTTTGCGGTTTCTTTTTATTCAATGAATTGCTTTGCCCATTGCCTCCTCTAGGCAGTCCGTCAATTCAGTCTCAGCCCATTCATTGTCCCATTCTTCCAGGTTTGTTTTGTAATGTTCAATTTGTCTCGTTTGTTTTGCCCATTTTTCAAAATTTGAGGCCAATTTTTTCAAGGCTTCTTGTGAAGATGTATAAATATTGGGAAGACCGAGCCCATTGTCTTCGGCCCACGCCACAAACTCCATTCCCCTCCTTGGCCACTGTCTGAGGCTGAAGCAGACTCTTCGCAGCCTTGGAGTCCTATTTGACCCTGAGCGGAGTTCCCAACCTCATATTCTTTCCATCACCAAGACCGCTTACTTCCAGCGCTGCAACATCGCCCATCTCTGCCCCTACATCAGCCCATCTGCTGCTGAAACCCTCATTTATGCTTTGGTTACCTCCAGACTCGACTTTTCCAATAATCTCCCGGTCTGCCTCCTATCTTCCACCCTCCGTAAACTTCAGCTCATCCAAAGCTCGACTGCCCAGATCCTGACTCGCACCAAGTCCCGTTCACCCAACACCCCATGTGCTCGCTGACCTACATTTGCTCCTGGTCCAACAGTGCCTCAAATTTAAGATTCTCATGCTTGTGTCAAAACCCCTCCATGGTCTCATCCCTCCCTATCTCTGCAACCTCATCCAGCCCTATAACCTTCCGAGAACTCAGCATTCCTCCAAATCTGACCTCGTACAGCCTCGGTTTCCCTTGCCCCTCCATTAGCAACCATGCCTTCAGCTGCCTTTGCCCGCCGCTCTAGAATTCCCTCCCTAAACTTCTCCGCCTCTCTCTCCTCCATTAAAACGCTCCTTAAAATATCTCATGTGGCTTAGTTGCAAATGTTATCGGATAATACCCCCCGTGAAGTGCCTTGGGATGTTTTACTGCATTAAAGGCACTGTATAAATGCAAGTTGTTGTTGCTGAATGTTTTGCCAGTTTTATGAAATGGGTTAATTTGTCCGTCTGTTTTATAATGCCCTTAGGAGGCTGGTCCTGGAACATTAGCTGATGGATCATCTGGAACATTTTATAGACTACTCTAACTGTTATGGCAAATCTGTCTCTGGCTATAGGGAGATTCATCTGTGTACCAGACTTGGGTCCCATATGCGCTCGGTTGCCAGGCAACCTGCTTTTCACCTGCATGGTGTTGGCCATTGGTGTAGAGAAGTACGATAGAGGTTAAAGAGATGTTACTAGCTTCTGTTTGGCACCATGACGTTCCCACTAGTAACTATAAACTCACAAGGTGGTTCTTTGGTTTAATTCTTTTTTCCTGCTTAGAATCTTTTTCTCCCAATTGAGGCATGAGTTAGGACAAATGGAAATATAGGAATGATAATAAGGAAGAATTGTGTTAGGGTTAGAAAGAATGAAAGACTTGCATTTATATCACATCTTTGGCCAACTCAGGATGTCTAAAGCACTTTACAACCAATAAAGTACTTCTGAAATGTAGTCATTGTTGTAATGTAGGAAATGTGGCAGCCAATTTGTGCACAGCAAGCTCCCACAAACAGCGACATGATAATGACCAGATCATCTGTTTTAGTAATTGTTAGTTGAAAGATAAATATTGGCCAGGACACCATGCTCTTCTTTCAAATAGTGCCATGGGATAGTTTGCATCCGAGAGGGTAGATGGTTTAACATCTCATCTGAAAGAGGGCACACCTGACAGTGCAGCACTCCCTCAATGCTGTATTGGAGCGTCAGCCTAAATTTTGTACTCATGTCTCTGGAGTGAGACTATGAGCCCACGACCGTCTCACTCAGGGGCAAGAGTGTTACCCACTGAGCCATAGCTAAGGGTTAGGGTTATGGTTAAGACAAATGGAAATAAAAGAATGATAATAAGAAAGAACTTCACAGAACTTCACAGAAACCCCACAGTGCAGATAGAGGCCATTTCGGCCCATCGAGCCTGCACCGACACATATCCCACCCAATCCCCATAACCCCTACACCAACACATATCCCACCCTATCCCCGTAACCCCACATATTTAATCCCCCTAACACTAAGTGTCAATTTATCATAGCCAATCAACCTAATCCGCACATCTTTGGACTGTGGGAGGAAACCGGAGCACCCGGAGGAAACCCACGCAAACACGGGGAGAATGTGCAAACTCCACACAGACAGTCGCCCGAGGCCGGATTCGAACCCGGGTCCCTGGTGCTGTGAGGCAACAGTGCTAACCACTATGCCACCGTGCTGCCCTGAATGCATTCAGCGCCATTCACATTCTCGGGTCATCCCAAATTGCTTTGCACCTACTTGATGAATTTGCAGTCACTGTAGGATCGTCAGGATACGCAGCAGCCCGCTATAGCCATGGTTTGTTCTCACTTTTGTCTGGTTACTCAACTTCTCACAAGGTGTCCTTACAGTGCTCAGCACTCATCTGAGTCAGAAGGTTGTGGGTTCAAGTCCCACTCCAGAGACTTGAGCACAAAGTTCCAGGCTGGCACTCCACTGCAGTACTGAGGGAGCGCTGCACTGTCGGAGGTGCCGTCTTTCAGATGAGATATTAAACTGAGGCCCCGACTGCTCTCTCAGGGGGGCGTAAAAGATCCCATGGCACTATTTCACAGAAGATCAGCGGAGCTGTCTCCGGCCAATAGTTATCCCTCAATCAACATTACTAAAAAAGAGATTTCCTGGTCATTATCTCATTGTTGTTTGTGGGAGCTTGCTGTGTGTAAATTGGCTGCTGCGTTTCCCACATTACAACAGTGGTGACACTTCACAAGTAAAGTGCTTTTGGATGTCTTGAGGTTGTGAAAGGCGCTGTAGAAATGCAAGTCTTTCTTTCTTTCTTCTTTCTCTCCTTTATTATCCAGCAGCTGTTTCAAAATGGATGACTTTAACCCTACCCTCCCAGCAGAAACTGCGCAGGTGGGGCAGTTAAAATGGCCTGAGTTAATGACCCGCCCTGGAGCAGCCAGGATCCCACCACCTGTGATTGTAACCCACACTCCTGAGCATGCAGCAAGGAAGCCCGTACGTTCGAGTGAGTGTGGAAGTGAGGACTCCCTTCTCTATTACTTTCAGCTGCACCTGGCAAACCGACTTAGGTAACGAAGCACAACAAACTGAGTAAACTTGGTCGGTCATGTAACGTTTGCTTACTGGGCTGAGATATTATTAAGGGATGCCTTCTTCTGAAATAAAATGTTCACAAAACCAAATAGACAGGATGAGGAAGGCCATTTGACCCATCGAAATTCAACCATTCAAAAAGATCCTACAGTCCCTTGCAGCAGCTCATTGATTCAATTCTTAAATGATTTCAGGATTTTCCCCTCCAATGCACTACCCGCAATTCTGTTCCATGTATTGATCACTCTGTGTCTGAAGAGGAACCTCTTGGCATCAGTCTTGAATTTACTTTTTACTAGATTGCAGCCGTGTCCCCTTTTCCGACTCTTGCAACTCAACTCAACTCTCATGCTCCTCCTGTCAAGGCGGAACAGGCCATGTTTTTCCAGTCTTTCCTTGGATCTCAAACCCCCCGGCACTTGGGGGATCGGCCTCGTGGCTCTTCTCTGCGCTGCCTCCAGCAGTTGAATGTCTCCCTTGTGTCTCGGTGACCAGAACTGGACGGAGTATGCAAGGTGCAGTCTGACAAGAGCCCTGTACAGTTTAATCACAACCTCCTCAGACTTATATTCTACTGTTTGGCTCTTAGTTCAACATGCTATTAGCTTTGTTGATCGCTGCTCTGCATTGGTTGGACGTGTTGAGCTTCGAGTCGACTAAGATCTCTTTCCACTTCATCCTTGAGTGTTGCAACACCATTCATGGAGTCCAGTTCCAACCGTCTGCTCTTGTTGTTGGAGTCTGCGATTATATTCTTTTGCCTCCGTAACAGCTTCTTGCATCAATAATGTTAATCGCACCACAAATTCTAAAAAGTCAATGTTACTATGTTGCAAGAAAGCCTGCATCTGATTCCTTTTTATGTTATTACCTCATTCAACTAAAGTCTGGACCAAACTCACCCAGCAGAAACTGAAGTTATCATTTGTATTAGTTATCATTAAAATAAAAGTGGCAAGATTAACATTCCGATTTCTAAAAGTGGAAAACTTCTCAGTAAATTGCCTCCCCTTGACATTCAATGGGATTACCATCACCGAATCCCCCACCATCAACATCCTGGGGGTCACCATTGACCAGAAACTTAACTGGACCAGCCACATAAATACTGTGGCTACAAGAGCAGGTCAGAGGCTGGATATTCTGCAGAGAGTGTCTCACCTCCTGACTCCCCAAAGCCTTTCCACCATCTACAAGGCACAAGTCAGGAGTGTGATGGAATACTCTCCACTTGCCTGGATGAGTGCAGCTCCAACAACACTCAAGAAGCTCGACACCATCTAGGACAAAGCAGTCCGCTTGACTGGCACCCCATCCACCACCTTAAACATTTACTCCCTCCACCACCGGCACACCGTGGCTGCAGTGTATACCATCCACAAGAGGCACTACAGCAACTCACCAAGGCTTCTTCGACAGCACTTCCCAAGCCCCCGACCTCTACCACCTAGAAGGACAAGGGCAGCAGGTGCATGGGAACACCACCACCTGCAAGCTCCCCTCCAAGTCACACACCATCCTGACTTGGAAGTATATCAGCCATTCTTTAATCATCGCTGGGTCAAAATCTACCCTAACAGCACTGTAGGAGAAACTTCACCACACAGACTGCAGCGGCTCAAGAAAGTGACTCACCACCACCTTCTCGAGGGCAATTATGGATGGGCAATAAATGCTAGCTTTGCCAGTGACGCCCACATCCCATGAATGAATATTAAAAAAAGTCAATCAAATTTTGACAGAATGGCGCTTTCAAGGAGTTTGAAGATTTTCTCTGCCACACCGACCTCTCACAAAGTCAGTCACTGTCAGAAGAGGCTTCAGGTAGAAGATTGCAAACCTTTTCATTCAGACATCGTAGCACTAAGAACAAGTCTGACCTTTCCAACATGCTTGCGAATTTTCTCAAAGAAGCCATTATCAGTCTCTTGAAAAAGACTGTTACCTCCTTCCCCCCCAGAATTTAATTGCTCCTCTACAATTTCAAAATACTTTCTTGAAATGCAACATTCTATAACTATATTCAGTACATTCAGTTTTATATTTTGATATACAAGGTTTCAACTGATTATTTATTCTCTGTCAACAGAGTGGCTGTTGAATGTAGAAACATAGCTCACTAAATTCATCAGACATACATACTTTTGTAGTGTGATAATTATTAAATATAAAAGAAATACTAAAAATGCTTTATACACCATAAATTATAACAGATTGCCAGCGTGTTGTTGCATTTTAGTCAATGCTGCTTGTAGCATATTTTGTGAAGCTGCCAGTATAATCAATAAGTTAACTGCTGCACAGGTGAAGCGCATGTTTCTTGGACAAAGGGCCACTTCTTTAATTAAAGTATAAAGTTTTTTTGATTTTACCAGCCAAGGCCAACGATAATTACAATTGCAGTACACGAGATAACAGAGGATCGTCACAAAGCTAACTACTTAGTAGTTAGCTTTGTCTTAATCTAAACGTACACTCTCGGGAGCCGCAAGCCTACATTTCGTTGTACTGCACTTGTGCACTAACAATGACAATAAAAGTTGATTTGATTTGATTTTGATTACAACTCCACTTTCTGTAGGCTGCCTGACAAGACTGGATCAAATTACACTTTGCAGACAAACTGCAGGGTGTGTCTTGTCATCCTAGGGGACCAATCTGGTCCAACCCACTTGTGTTGCAAATAAACACAGCCAATAAACACAGCCCTTCTACGGCCTGTTGGTTTCCACTAAAATAGATAGGGCATATTCTAGTACGCAGTACTTTCACGGGTAGAGACCTCCGCCATTAGGATCCAGAATCGCAGAACTGTTCCTATTAAAGTCGGGCCAGGGACAATCGAGTTTGCAGCAGGGAATCAATAAATTAAATTAATTATCACTAAGTTCCCTGGCTGCAGTTCGGGCCTGTCTCTGACCCACGAGAAATTAAAGTGCATAGGCGCAAATCGCAAATACAAAGTACTTTTCCTCCGAGTTTCCAGCAGCAGGTCCCAGCGGACCAAACCTCCATTCTGGGAGACTCCCGGGCAATCTGGGAGGCTCGGCTACCAAAACTGATCACACACGAAAGTAAATTCTTTGGGTCAAGCACCTGAGATAATAAACTTGTCTTTCGAAATCAGAGAAACAGTGTTGTCAGTTAATCAGGCTGTGCAATTTCAATGCTACGCTTCATTTATCTAGAGCAGGATTATCATTCTTGGCCATTACTGCAATAGTTAAATAGCCATAAAACCACTTGAGACGTGCAAAGTGAGTGTTATTGCAGGCGAGTCCCGATTGGCCAGATTTCTGTTGATAATTGCAGGCAGGCAGCAGGCGCTTGGATACAGCACCACCTGCAAGTTCCCCTCCAAGTCACACACCATCCTGACTTGAAATATATTGCCAAAAAAAAATACTATAGTCTCGGTCGAACTCGCGCAACAGAAACTGGCTGGCATTTGTATGGGTTATTAAAATAAAATTAAAAGTGGCAGGATTAACATCCCGATTTCTAAAAGTGGGAAACATCAAATCCAATCAAATTCGACAGGTTATCGCTTTCAAAGATTTGTGGGGTTTTCTCTCCCACACCGACCTCTCACCAAGTCAGTCCCTGTCAGAAGAGGGTTCAGGAGAAAGACTGCCAGCTTTTTTCCCCATTCAGACACCCCAGCACCAAGAACAGTCTGACCATTCCTGCATGCCTGCGAACTTGCTCTAAGAAGCCATTAGCAGTCTTAACCTTTACCTCCTTTCCCCCAACCGAAGAGTAAATTTAAATGCTCCTCTACAGTTTCAAAATTCTCTTTCTTGAAGTGCCACATTTTCCTGTGACATTATAACTATATTCAGTGCACCATTTTCCTATGACATTCGATTATAACACTATTCAGTGCATGCAATTTTTTTTTTGGATATGCAATGTTTCGACTGATTACTTATTCTCCGTTGAGAGTGGATGAAGAAAAACTCACTGAATTCCCCAGACAGACATCATTTTGTAGTGTGATGTCTGTGATAATTATTAAATATAAAGATAGACTAAATGTGCTTTATGCACTATAATTAGCAAAGTGCCAACGTAATGTTGCCTTTTAGTCAGTACTGCGTGTTGCATATTTTGTTACGGTTGCCAGTATAGCCAATAAATAAAGACAGACTCACTCCACTGCTGAAGTGCATGTTTCGTCAAGATGCAAAGCCCTTTCGGCGCGTGCGTGTGGGTCGCCACTAAAATGGATAGGGCACATTCTCCCGCGCAGTGTATGCTGGGTACAGAGGCCGCCATTAGGGTTCAGGCTGGCGGAACGGATCCTCTGAAAAAATCACCTTTGCAGCAGGGAATAAATTGAGTTCATTATTGGGGTGGATGATGGCAGCCCACCCTGCTGCATGATCTTAGATCACAACTAATGTCATCTCAAAAGGACACCGACCCTGTCGTCGAATCGATCTCCCGGTGGCGCTAGCGAACCAAGCAAGTTAATTAATACTGGAAGTTCCCTGGCAGCAGTTCGAGCCCGTCTCTTGCCCGCGAGAAGTGAAAGTGCACCGGCGCAAACCGCGAATACGGAGGGCTTTCCTCCCGGGTTGCCAACAGCAGGGCTCGGGAGACCAACCCTACAGGGGGCTGATCAGGTACACTCACCAGGCCCAGTTTCCCCATTTACAGTTCTGCACTGAGCCTTGCCCACTGAGAGATCACTTTCAGAAACTCGGAACGACAATACATGGTAGAAAAATACAAGTAACGCACAACAATTACATTTTCATATTTTAAATGTTTTGCAATCCTTTAAGGATAAATTATAGTAAGCTTCAACATTTCCTTGTCCCCAGACCCTTGTCGAAAATGTATGTGTCTCTAGTGATTACATCCCCCTTCAGAAACGCCTTAATTCGTCGCTTCAAAAATCGCAATATTCGGTATACCTGCAGTTTTAAATTACAACAAGCTCCCGTTCGACTGTATTCTTGGTGTGACTACTTGTCATAGGCTGGCCCATCGGATTTCGCTTTTCGCAGAAAAACGGACTGGATTGCGAAATGTCATGCGCAAAGCACCAGAACTGCATGTAATAAAAACCGAAGTTAGCCTATTCGACCAGTATAAAAGCAGTGGCACTTATCACAGCCTTAGCGCCAAGGCTGTTTTTTGAGCTGTTGAGTTGTCAGCCTTGTTAAAGCTAATCGTCAGCTGTCGCTAGTTTTCTACGTGGATAAGTTCATATAAAGGACTGAATCATTGGCACTGCATGGGACAAACCATATCTAGCACATTCTAATAGGCTTCTCCACATAGTGCAGTGGTTTGGTAATGATGAACCTATTGAAGGATTTTGGACTTTTCAATATGAACATTTTAATAACCTGTTTTTAAGGAAGACAAAGGGATGGGCTAGAATCCCTGGATTACTTAGTAAAAGAGCAGAATTTGGTTAACAGCGGAAAAAACACGGAACTGTTAAACTTGACCGAAACCAGAAGGGCTATTGTTAAACTTGACCATGTTCGAAAGGTATCATGAGTACTGTTAGTGCTTAAGACTGTTGGAAGAGACAAAGTGTTGCGACTAACTGCTGTTTTCTAGATTTGCCATACTTTCGAAGGACAAGTTGGAGATAAGCAAACCATAACAAAGGCAGCTATCTTCTCAAACCATGAGAGAAAGGAAAACTAAGAGGGTATAAAAACAGCCATGTTATAGTGATTTCTAGCAGACAGAACAAGAAGCAGTTCAACGAAGACCTCAAAGAATGAACCCCTCATTCTTAAAGGAGAGCTTGATCACCCCCGCTTGTGAGATAAGCACCAGCTGCAAACTTTCGTGTTATAATGTCAATAAAAACAATTATTTAGAAAAGCATTTCAATCTCGGTTGATTCTTACCGCTTTTATCCTAAAGAGTGAGGAAAAAATACATATAATATATAAAACCTTAATAAGATCTGAGTACTGTGTACAGTATTGGACTCCACTTCAGAGAGAGTACAGCGCATTCTCGCTAGTGTGCTACCGTGTATGAGAATACAAATATGAAGAAAGACTTTAAAAATTGAGTTTTTTTTCGTTAGAACAATGCATATTATTGGGTGTAACGCTAGAAGTGTTTAAATCATGAAAGGATGAGATAGATAGAAGCAAACTGTTTCCACTAGCTGAGGGGTCGATATTGACAGTCCACAGGTACAAGATTAAATGTAAGAGATTTAGACCAGAGGGCAGAAGAAACATCTTCACGCAGAGAGTTGTGAGCCTGTGGAATTCACTCCCAGGGGTTAGCGGTTCAGGCAGAAACAATGTCAACATTCAAGAGATTGGATGAAGGAAAGGGGTCGAAGGGATCATGGAACAGTTAATAAACGCGATCAGGACTATTTCTTCCCATGGAGAGTAAACGCGACCACAGACTGGCTGGGCCGGATGACCTGTTTCCATGCTGTAACTTGGATGAATTTCTCTGGTGGAGTTGGGTATCTCCATTCTCCCAATTGCTTCAGGAGTTGCTTCCTTCCCTGGTGGAGGCCGGAGATCCCCGGAAGCTATCATGGAGGGAATCCAGATCTGTGGAGTCGGTTTTAAGCGGTGATCCAAGGGCAGGAATGAAATTTGAGCCTCTAAGGCCATGTAGCTCCTACTAAAGAACGGCGGCAATAACAGGATTACGAGGTCAACGACACTTCTTCAATGAACAGCCGAGATGGTGACGTTGAGTTCTGGTTACCGGGCCATCCCCTGCTTCCTGGGGTAGGTGAGGTAAAATGAGGGTGCATAGTCTAACCATAGCCGGAAGAAATGGTGGCACACGCTATGCGAGTGGCATCCAGTTATACTCACCGCCAGCCATCACGAGAGAGGGGCTGAATAGCACAACGTGAGTTGGGTCTGAGCAGCCAGGGAATATTAGTGATTGGCTAGCAGCACATCTGAGAGCGCTGCAGCAAGTGGGCCAACACAGACGTTGACAACGGCAAATACAATATAGCATACTTTTTTACGAAGTTGTGTGTACACGGCGCTGGTGTGTCCTGTGCATAACCACACTGCAATTCAACACTTGCAATTCAACAGGGAAAATCTCGGAATCGGGTCCTACCTGTGTAAAGTGTTTGATGGATGAGCCCTTCTCTCCTGCACGCTGTAACAGCTGGTTTTGGGCTCCATGATTTCCCTGCGTTCAGCCAGCATGGTCGAGGCCGCTGTGGTGATGATGGCCACTCCGTCCCTCACCCTGGCCGGGAGTGCGTAATCCCATTCGTCGTAGGAAACAGAAATTAATCCCGTCGGGAACTCCGGCAGAATGATATCCATATTCCCGGTGACCGTGCTTGGCACAATCCAGATGTAGCCATAGCCGGTGAGGCCAACTGACTCGGCCACCTCAAAGATGTAGGTGGCTTCATCCTTGGTGCAAAAGAGGAGGATGACCGGGCTCTGAAGCTTCTTCAGTTGGTTTTGGATCTTGGACTCGCCATCGTCCATCGAGACGTCCAGAGACATAACCTCCTCCATCTCCCAACCAACAAAACTGTTTTCAATGGTGCTTCGGATCTTATTGATAAACTCCTGGTAACCAGGGAAGTAGCTTGTTACAATAGAAAATATATACCAGTCATACTCCTCCATAATGTTCAACATCACTGTGGCTTGCTGTTCAATGGATGGCCCAAACTGGAAGAACATTGATGAATCATCCTGCAAGACAAAACAGTAGAGTTATTGCACTGAGCTGCTCTCTCTCTCTCTCTCTTTAGAACTCATGGATCCACTCAACTTGTTCTGGCACCTTCGGTTTTATTTTCTAACCTGACCCCCTTAACTTTCCACCCCTTCCATTTGCTTCCCCCTTTCCTTTGACCTCTTGCTGTCACAGATATTCATCCATCCTTTGTTTCTCTAATGGCCTTAATCTCGTCAACGCTTCCGTCTATCACTTGGCGGAGATGGACCTGTTACATCATCCAACAATCATTCAGGTTAACTCTGTTTCTCTCTCCACAGACACTGCCTGACCTGCTGAGTATTTCCAGCATTTTCTGTTTTTATTTCAATCATTCAACTGATACTCGCTGCCTGTGTTTGTCTCTCTCTTTTTCCCTCCCCTTCAGTCAGTGGCGCAGTTGGCAGACACCCTTGCTCATGTCTGTTGAGTCAGGAAGGTTGTGGGTTCAAGTCTTCCTCCTAGAACTTGAATGCAAAAATCTAGGCTGACACTCCAGTGCAGTACTGAGGGGGTGCGGTGCTGTCTTTCGGATGAGACATTAAACTGAGGCCCCGTCTACCCTCGCAGGTGGATGTAAAAGATCCCATGGCACTATTTTGATGAGTAGGGGAGTTCTCCCCGGTGTCCTGGCCAATATTTATCCCTCAACCAACATCACTAAAACAGATTATCTGGTCATTATCAGATTGCCGTTTGTGGGAGCTTGCTGTGCACAAATTGGCTGCCGCGTTTCCTACATTACAACAGTGACTACACTTCAAAAAGTACTTCATTGGTTGTAAAGCACGTTGGGACGTCTGGTGGTCGTGAAAGGTGTTATATAAATGCACGTCTTTCTTCCTTTCTTCCCTTGTGTCTGCTCACCTCTTATTTTTCAGTTCTGCTGAAGGACATGGACCTGAACCATCAGCTATCTGCTCTCCCTGAGAGGCCGAGTGCTTCCAGCTCAGCTTTCCTGCAGTATTCTGCTTTTTATTTTACAAAATGATTAGCTTGAAATATAATCCAGCGTTTCACTTTAAGCTCAGATGATGTTATCAGAATGGTTGTTAACCGGCTCCCTCGGTCACTATCCCTTGATACCCATTGAGTAGCTGAACCATACAGAAGAGGAAGGTCACACTTTTGATGCCTGGTCAGTACCGAGTTAGTTGATCATAGCCAAGATGGTGATGGCACTACTGCAATTGGCCTCAGTACCTTCACCCTGCAAGTGAGTGAGCCTGGACAGTGAGGCCTCAATTGCCCTCCACTCTCCCTCCCCACCTGCCACTGTCACCCCCAGGGATCACCAAAAGAGAGGTGACAGTAACCCTTAAGGTGCTTTGATGCCCCTATTGAGGGATGAGGGCCTGTAGTGTATAGCACCCTTTCCCATTTGGCCCTTTTCCTGTAACTTTTGTAGGCCTGGGCGCAGTCCAAGAATAAATTTAAAATGTCCCTCTTAAAATGCCCTGTGCCCCATATAGGTGGTATCACTTCTTAGGGCACTGCAGTGGTGGTTCCCCTTGTGACACTGCCCAGATTTCTCTTGTTTGGTGTGGTGGGCTCCCACTTTGTGATGGGAAATTCGCCAGGAGCCCGCCCCACATACAATGGGCTCACAATCAGGGCAAACACTTCATTGGGCCGACAATCAGGGCAAACACCTCATTGGGCCCACAATCAGGGCAAACACTTCATTGGGCCCACAATCAGGGCAAACACCTCACTGGGCCCACGATCAGGGCAAACACCTCATTGGGCCCACGATCAGGGCAAACACCTCATTGGGCCCACGATCAGGGCAAACACTTCATTGGGCCCACGATCAGGGCAAACACCTCATTGGGCCCATGATCAGGGCAAACACCTCATTGGGCCCATGATCAGGGCAAACACCTCATTGGGCCCACGATCAGGGCAAACACCTCATTGGGCCCACGATCAGGGCAAACACCTCATTGGGCCCATGATCAGGGCAAACACCTCATTGGGCCCACGATCAGGGCAAACACCTCATTGGGCCCACGATCAGGGCAAACACCTCATTGGGCCCACGATCAGGGCAAACACTTCATTGGGCCCACAATCAGGGCAAACACCTCATTGGGCCCATGATCAGGGCAAACACCTCATTGGGCCCATGATCAGGGCAAACACCTCATTGGGCCCACGATCAGGGCAAACACCTCATTGGGCCCACGATCAGGGCAAACACCTCATTGGGCCCATGATCAGGGCAAACACCTCATTGGGCCCACGATCAGGGCAAACACCTCATTGGGCCCACGATCAGGGCAAACACTTCTGTGGGCCCACGATCAGGGCAAACATCTCATTGGGCCAACGATCAGGGCAAACACCTCATTGGGCCCACGATCAGGGCAAACACCTCAGTGGGCCCACGATCAGGGCAAACACCTCAGTGGGCCCACGATCAGGGCAAACACCTCATTGGGCCCACAATCAGGGCAAACACCTCAGTGGGCCCACGATCAGGGCAAACACCTCATTGGGCCCACGATCAGGGCAAACACCTCAGTGGGCCCACGATCAGGGCAAACACCTCACTGGGCCCACGATCAGGGCAAACACCTCATTGGGCCCACGATCAGGGCAAACACCTCAGTGGGCCCACGATCAGGGCAAACACCTCATTGGGCCCACGATCAGGGCAAACACCTCATTGGGCCCACGATCAGGGCAAACACCTCATTGGGCCCACAATCAGGGCAAACATCTTGCTGGGCCCACAGTCAGGACCACGGGTCAGCCATTCATCTTCTAGGGAGCCTGGGAGAAGGTGACAGCTTTCAGAAAAGTCTGGTGAGAAAAGGCTTGTTTTGAGCCCCCCTGTCCCAGGCAGAGTGTCAGTAGGGTACGGAAAGTTGAGTCCAAGCCTGTTCTCACCCAATGCCCACACGGGTGCACTATACAGAAGGGGTTACTGGATAGTGATCAGGTGCAGGAGCCCTGGCCAATTTTCCCCTGCCAGCCTGGGGCACTGTGGGCAATTTTTTACCAGCATCCTTATGCTGTGACCAACTAGCATTGGCCAACGACTGTACCAGGGATGTGCTGGTCTACCTGCCCTAAAGTCTCTGGGGGAGTTAAAAAAGCTTTTTATCTATTTATATATCTTTTATCTATTTATCATTTTGAGAGTTATACACCATACACTAGACCAGAGGTTTCCAAACTGTATTTATTGTGTACCCCCTTCCAGATCGATCAGTTGCCCACGTACTCCTACCAGCCTGGTGCCAACGTTTCACTTCACAAGCTGAGATTCGCATGTTGAGTCAGTCGTCGTTGTCTCACCAGCGATTTCACCAAGTGCACTGATACTGGCAAGACAAATTTCATTACTTCGCTTCTCATCGCGGATACTTTGTGTGTTCTTCTTAACACTACCTGCCTTTAGCCTTTGTTCATTTTTCACTGCTATGTCCCAGTAGATATAATTATAGTGCGACGTATACTACCGAAAAAATCTGACTTAGTTCTGAGCTCAGTTAGACTGGAAAATGCTGGGCAACTGAAACCACGCTGTAGTGTATGGTGATTGGAGGTGAGGACACTGTCTCTCATGGTCTCTGTGTATTGTGTTCTCATTGGTACACCTTGAAGTAAATTAGCTCCGTTATATAATAAATTCCCACAGAATTTTAAAGCTTTGTTTGAATAGCTTATTATAAAAATACAATAAATAAAATGATTCATAAATAAAATCCACCATTAGTCAATTTCTCCCACATACCACCACCCCTGACCACCCCCAACTCCCCCTCCCCCCGCCTCCCATAGAGATGTCTCGCGGACCACAATTTGGGAAGCCCTGCTTTAGACGCAAAGAGGGCAGTCGCGCAAAATGGGTGAGAGCGAATCAGCACCTCGGGCATCAATGGAAAAGAAAATCAGACGTAGAATCACAGGAGGAGGCCATTCGGCCCGTCGAGCCCATGCCGGCTCTCTGTGAGAGCACTTCAGCGAGTCCCATTCCCCCTGCCCTTTCCCCCTGGCCCTGCAATTTTTTTCCCTTCAGGTACTTATCCAATTCCCTTTTGAAAGCCACGATTGAATCTGCCTCCACCACCCTCTCAGGCAGTGCATTCCAGATCCTAACCACTCACTGCGTAAAAAAGTTTCTCCTCATGTCGCCTTTGGTTCTTTTGCCAATCACCTTAGATCTGTGTCCTCTGGTTCTCAACTCTTCCGCCAATGGGAACAGTTTCTTTCTATCTACTCTGTCCAGACCCCTCATGATGTTGAACACCTCTAGCAATCAAATCTCATCTCAACCTTCTCTGCTCTAAGGAGGTATAAAAGGGGCTGCTGATTTGCTATCACTTGAGACCAATTTCACCCCAAGGTGTTAAAAGTATAAAAGGAAGAAAATCAGTTAGTTCATGCCGTTTTATTCAACTTTAAGCCCGAAACTGACAAATACATGACAATCTCCAGATTTCAATCACCATAGGGCAATTGAACTCTCAATGACCTTAGGACTGATTTAGCCTGCTTCCTGCCTCCTCAGGGAATACCTGAGTCTTAACGTGATAGGTCAGCAAACCATCACAACCATGATCAGATCATATACTACCTATGAGCAATGTAAGGGGAAAACAGAACGTAAGTATGAAAGTAGGTATTGAAGTATGTTAATCACAGTTCGGTTGTCTCACTATGCTAGGCATGCAAATTGATGTGTCACACTTAAATCTAAGGATTAAAACCGGGAAAGGAAGCCAATCATCTCTATGAGTCATTTGAATTTGGCACGGGTCACAGGACTTGCCTCACTGAGTAAACCGTTAGAAAGAAAAGAAAGGACTTGCATTTATATAACGCCTTTCACAACCTCAGGACAGCCCAAAGCACTTAGTGGTGCCATACTGGAAGTCCTATTAGTGGGTTCCTAAACTGAGACAGCCCTGGGCAGGTGTGCTGACCCACTGCTCTGTCTCTGTCTGTGAGACCAGAAAGAAAGACCTGCATTTCTATAGCGCCTTTCACAACCTCAGGACGTCCCAAAGCACTTTACAGCCAATGAAGTACTTTAGAAGTGTAGTCACTGTTGTAATGTAGGGAACATGGCGGCCAATTTGTGCACAGCAAGCTCCCAAAAACAGCAATGTGATAATGACCAGATGACCTGATTTAGTGATGTTGGTTGAGGGATAAATATCGGCCAGGACACCGGGGAGAACTCCCCCCTGCTCTTCTTTAAAATAGTGCCGTGGGATCTTTTATGCCCACCAGAGGGAGCAGACGGGGTGGCTCAGTTTAACGTCTCATCTGAAAGACGTAAAATGATAACTCACAGGGGTGTGAAACAGTTCTGAATATTTTCAACAAGCACTCCCATTGAAAAATAAATGACTTGGAATCAGATTTCCTCCCAATTAATTATCGTTTCATTGCAATTAATTAGCAGATTACCAGACTGAAGAATGATCATTCACATGTCCACAATGAATATTTAATTACATTCGACACTGGGAAGGTCCTTGCTTGAGTTAGAGCGATACATCGCAGTAAATAAATCTTCATCAAACTCGCTGCCATGCTGGGGTTGCTCTGACGAGACACCACAGGAAGCGCTGAGAGCTGGCAAACACCTTACTGGGCTCACAAGGTCGTCGCTCAGCCATTCATCTTCTGGGGAGCTTGGGAGGACGTGACAGCTTCACTTCATCCTGCGATGTTGAGTGGGCCTGGAGTTAGTCATTGCTCATCAAAGACAGTGAACAGGTAACGAACAGTGGGTGATATTTAACTCTGGTTAGTAAAGGGGAATACTACTGCTCCGTACGGCTGATGTAGAGCAACAGGTATCATTGTACATTTTACACGGTGGTTAAGCCAGATAATTATGTCAGGAGGAGCGGAGTGTATTGCTGTGAGGCCTCCTTCATATTTGTGCACGGGGCATTGAGTTGTTATATGTTCCATGGTCTGTTCTGGACGACCACAGTCGCACACTGCAGAGTTTTTAATTCTCCGTTTGTGCGTCAGGTATCTGCCTCTGCCACAGTTTGCGCAGATGCAGTTTAGGGTTGTTCATAAGCTTTGCAGAAGATTGAAGTAAGAACATAAGAATATAAGCATTAGGAGCAGGAGTAGGCCATATGGCCCTTCGAGCCTGCTCTGCTATTCAATAAGACCATGGCTGATCTTCGACCTCAACTCCACTTTCCCGCCCGATCCCCATATCCTGTGATTCCCCCAGAGTCCAAAAATCTATCGATCTCAGCCTTGAATATACTCAAAGACTGAGCCTCCACAGCCCTCTGGGGTAGAAAATTCCCAAGATTCACAACCCTCTGAGTGAAGAAATTCCTCCTCATCTCAGTCCTAAATGGCTGTCCCCTTATCCTGAGACTATGCCCCCTAATTCTAGACTCTCCAGCCAGGGAAACAGCCTCTCAGCATCTACCCTGTCAATCCCCTTCAGAATCTTATATATTTCAATGGGATCACCACTCATTCTTCCAGAGAGTATAGGCCCAATCTACTCAATCTCTCCTCATAGGACAACCCTCTCATCCCAGGAATCTAGTAAACCTTTAAGGCAAGTATATCCTTCCTCAGATAAGGAGACCAAACTATATGTAGTACTCCAGGTGTGGTCTCACCAAGGCCCTGTACAATTGTAGACTTCCTTACTCTTATACTCCAACCCCCTTGCAATAAAGGCCAACATGCCATTTGCCTTCCTAATTGCTTGCTGTACCTGCATGCTAGCTTTCTGTGTTTCCTGTACGAGGACACCCAAATCTCTCTGAACACCTGCGTTTAATAATTTCTCACCATTTAAAAAATATTCTGCTTTTCTATTCTACCTGCCAAAGTGAATAACCTCATATGTCCCCACATTCTCCTCCATCTGCCACCTTCTTGCCCACTCACTTAACCTGTCTATATCACTTTGCAGGCTCTTTGTGTCCTCCTCATAGGGGAATGAAATAAAGAGAGACAGCTTGAGCAAGACTGGTAGCAAGAGCAAGTGTTTCTCTCCCGACTCCGTGCCCGGTTCCAATTATCAATCAACAAATGACATTGTGTAACAGGCTTGTTTGGGACTGTAATTGCCCTTCGCATGGTGCCAGGGGAGAAACCCATGCAGAATTGTGAGGGGATGAACACAAGTCCTCAACTCCCACACAGACCTACTATTAGTTGCATGGACAGGCGCGGTAATGAACTTTCAGTACAGTACCAACAGGATCGGTACTGAATTAGAGGGCGATGAGAGAAGATGAGGGTGACCTGATTCTCACTGTCACACCCTCCCAGATTCACTGTCAGACCCTACCTGATTCTCACTTAGAAAATCAAAGGAAGATAATAAAGATACCCCCATTGTATTCCACATCACTGGTCAGCAACTCGAAACCCTATTGTAACACTTTCTACTGAAAGTAACATGTGAACTCTACTCCTTAGCAACCCATTCTAATCTCCTCTTTCTCCTATAGCTGTGCCATACCAAGAGGAAGCAGAAGAGGATGAAGTTCTGCCAGGTTCCTCTGCTTCTGTCCTTGCAGCACTTCAACGGACACACCATCAACCCCCATCCTCCCTCCCAAACACCAGTCAAGAAGCATCCACATGGTGGCACAGGGCAGCGAAGCAGAGGGGAGTAACACAGAATGACGGGCAGGGCATGTGACGGTCGGAGCTTGGAGGTGGAAGATAAGGAAGAAAACACTGTGGGCTGGAGGGTCAGAAGATGTCACC
The DNA here is from genome assembly GCF_052327205.1 of Somniosus microcephalus. NCBI lineage: Eukaryota > Metazoa > Chordata > Chondrichthyes > Squaliformes > Somniosidae > Somniosus > Somniosus microcephalus. The sequence goes on from NC_141014.1 coordinate 22,981,923, forward strand.
ATTTGTTTGAAGAAAGCTGGGGACTCAGACTCTGACCAGTCCTGCTTTTAAAAGAAGGATGTCTTGCATGTGTAGACACTGAGGAAAACCTCCGAAAATCTGCAATAAACAGCAGGTCACACGGAGGATTCCACCAGCAAATGCGACACCCTGATGGATTGCTTCCTGGCCTTGCAGTGCACCTTGGAGCATGTGTCAGCTACCTGGCTGATCTGCAGGGAGACCTTGCATGACAGAGACCCTATGGGCAGTCTATGCTTCTGCCGTTGACTGCTGACAAACTTTGGAACAGCAGCAGGCTATTCAGTCCCTTGAGCCTGTTCCGCCATTCAATCAGATCATGGATGATCTGTACCTCAACTCCATTTGTTCCATCTCCCTTGATACTCTTACTTAACAATAAAAAAGAGGGTATAATGGACTTTCCATTTAGAATGCCATGGGGGTGGGGGGAAATTAGTCAACGTCAGAACCACAAAACCTTCTGATAGCAAATCGACCGTCCACTTTACACCGTGCCTGACTTTCTTTTCCAAGTTCTGCACTACTGTCTTTGACCAATTTCATCCCCCACAAGTCGCGAGATCCTAACACTAGGGAGAGAGCAACTTTCATCCCAGTAGTCGAAGCTAGAATTGCACCCAGGTCCAAGAGGTGACAGGACAGTTTGTTGGCCCCAGTGAACCACTCACAACCGTGTGGCTTAATTATTGTTACCAATTGACAATGGTGCTGCGCCACAGGCCGTTTCTGCCTCAGATACGTGGATAAATGTGAAGTTATCCACTTCGGTAGGAAAAGCAGAAAGGCAGAGTGTTATTTAAATGGTGATAGATTGGGAAATGTTGATGTACAAAGGGACCTGGGTGTCCTTGTACACCAGTCACTGAAAGCAAACATGCAGGTGCAGCAAGCAGTTAGGAAGGCAAATGGTATGTTGGCCTTCACTGCAAGAGGATTTGAGTACAAGAGCAAGGATGTCTTACTACAGTTATACAGGGCCTTGGTGAGACCACACCTGGAGTACTGTGTGCAGTTTTGGTCTCCTTACCTAAGAAAGGATATACTTGCCATAGAGGGAGTGCAGCGAAGGTTCACCAGACTGATTCCTGGGATGGCAGGACTGTCGTATGACGAGAGATTGGGTCGACTAGGCCTGTATTCACTAGAGTTTAGAAGAATGAGAGGGGATCTCATTGAAAAGTATAAAATTCTGACAGGGCTAGACAGACTGGGTGCAGGGAGGATGTTTCCCCTGGCTGGGGGGGTCTAGAACGAGGGGTCACAGTCTCAGGATACGGGGTAGGACATTTAGGACAGAGATGAGGAGAAATTTCTTCACTCAGAGGGTGGTGAACCTGTGGAATTCTCTAACACAGAAGGCTGTGGAGACCAAGTCACTGAATACATTTAAGAAGGAGATAGATAGATTTCTAGACACAAAAGGCATCAAGGGGTATGGGGAGAGAGCGGGAATATGGTATTGAGATAGAGGATCAGCCATGATCATATTGAATGGCGGAGCAGGCTCGAAGGGCCGAATGGCCTACTCCTGCTCCTATGTTTCTATACAACCTCCCAGTGGCAAAGAATCTGGACAAGCTGACACTCTCTTGAAGTTGACTGGGTTGAAGGTGGTACCGCTTTGCCCTGCCCCGTGACTGCCTCCAAATCACCCCGCTCACCGCTGTGATTCATTTGCCACAATCAATTATTTCAAACGGGCACAATTCCTTTCTTCTTGCTCCCATTAGGCAATCCATAATTTCACCGCTGAATGAATTTGATTTTCAGTAATCATTTATGCTAAAGTGACACGTCTCTCACACTCACCGAGCTGCAGCTCCACTCCTCATGATCTAAAACTATAATTAGAGTGATTTTAATTTAATTTTCTGCTGATTATTTTCAGCAGTAATTTCCCTCAGCTGTGAGTCCCAGCACAATCTTATACATCCATTCTCTTGCCTGGGTCTTTTAGCTTTCTCTTTCTTTTAACTCTATTTCTGTCAATGGATCTCTCTCCCTCTTTTCTCCATCTATCTTTTTTCTTCTGCGTCTTTCTGTCTGCTGTCGCCCTGTTTCCGTCAGGCTGTCTCTCTCTTAATTTTCTATTTCTCCCTTGTTTTTCTTCTCTCTTTTTTTCTGCCCGTATCCTAACTCGCACCAAGTCCCGTTCGCCCATCACCCCTGTGCTCACTGACCTACATTAGCTCTCGGTTAAGCAACGCCTCAATTTAAAAATTCTCATCCTTGTTTTCAAATCCCTCCATGGCCTCGCTCCTCCCTATCTCTGTGATCACCTCCAGCTCCAAGATATCTGCGCTCCTCTTGAGCATTCCAGGTTTCAATCACTCCACAATTGGCAGCCGCGCCTTCAGCTGCCAAGGCCCTAAGCTCTGGAATTCCCTCCCTAAACCTCTCCGCCTCTCTTTCCTCCTTTAAGACCCTCCTTAAGACCCCTTTGACCAAGCTTTTGGTCATCTATCCTAATATCTCCTTCTTCTTTCGTATGGTAGTAGCAGAGCAAATCAAATGTCAATATCTAAGTCAGATATCCAGGCCAAAGCTTCCAGTGTAACAGGGTGGATATCTTGCACTGCGAATTTCCTCTGAGGACAGTGCTCGATGATGTGCTCCAAGGTCTGATGAGGAGCTCCACAGTCGCATGATGGGGATGCTTTAATCTTCCATCTATGGAGAAGGTGGCAGCATCTACCATGAGCAGTTCTGAGGCGGTTGATGGGTGTCCACAGTTTGTGCTGTGGGGTCCTCTATAAGGAATCCATTCCGTATGTCACAGTTCTTCCAAGCATTTCGCCATCGGTCATCAAGGCTGAGGGAAGATCACTGAAGGGCTTCGGTGACGGTCCAAAATGGCTTTCTAGATTTGAGACGGGTTGGTGGTAGGCTGTTCAAGTCGGCCTGGATCGGCATGTCTTTGCTGGTGTAGCAGCTGTATTCTCTGGAGACTGCATATTCGCGGCGTAGGTGTGGTGGTGCGATGTTTGCAAGCACGGGCAGCCAAGGTGTTGGGTGTTGATAAAAGCGTACTGGTGATAATTCTCACAATAGAATTCAGCTGGACATCAACGGATTTGATATGCAGACTTGATAGCCATGCTGGAGAGCAGTACTCCGCTGTAGAGTACACCAGGGCGAGTGCTGTCGGATGGAGGGTTTGAGCATCTGCTCCCCATGTGGATCCGGCGAGTTTCTGGATCAAGTTGACCCTACTCTTTAGTTTCTTCCCAAGGTTCTGCAGATGTTATCTATATGGCAGGGTGCGATCAAGCGTGACTCCTAATTATCTCCTTACGTGACTTGGTGTCAAATTTTAGGGACACCAGTGCCAGGAAGCGGCAAGAGGCAGGACCCCTTCAGGGCCCATGCCAAATGGGGTGCCGCAATGCAGGGCCACTCCAGCTGCATTGTGGGGCGGTCACCTAATTTAAATGAAAGTTGGGGGCCTGGCATCCAGCTTGCCCACTGGCACCCGGCCGTCTTTGACCAAAGCTTTTGTCTGAAGAGACAAGTGTGCCACCAACTGCGCTAAGCTGACATTCGAAAAGAGTTACACTGCCCCAAACTGTGTCTATATTGAATGAAGTTGTATGTTTTGCAAGTCATTTGACATTGCACAGAAGAGCAATGTGTGAAATGAGGCATTCATTCTGATTGGATTGGCAATTGTATTACTTGCTCATTCATTGATGAGTAGCAGCCTGAATCACAGTGCAATCTCCTTCATATCGGGTGACCACTTTGTCAAACATAGCCGTCTGTTCCCAGGCAACGTCCTGACTTCCTGGTGGCATTATCACTTCAATTGCTCCTCCCAGTCTCAGTACAACACTTCTATCGTCAACTGTGGCTTAGTGGGTAGCACTCACACCAAGGGTTCTAAGTCTCACGCCAGAGACTTAAGCACATAATATAGGCTGGCACTCCAGTGCGGTGCTGAGTGAGTGCTGCACTGTCGGAGGTGCCGTTTTTCAGATGAGACATTATACCGAGACCCCGTCTGCTCTCTCAGGTGGACGTAAAAGATCATATGGCACAATTTGAAAAGCAGGGGACTTATCCACGGTGTCCTGGCCAATATTTATCCCTCAATCAACATCACTAAAACAGATTATCTGGTCATTTATTTAATTGCTGTTTGTGGGATTTTGCTGTGTGCAAATTGGCTGCCGCGTTGCCTACATTACAATAGTGACTACACTTCAAAAAAAAGTGCTTCATTGGCTGTAAAGCGCTTTGGGACATCCTGAAGGTTGCTATATAAATGCACAAGTCTTTCTTTTTTTGCTTTTCCTGCTTGCTCCTGAGGTGGCGCTGTAACCTCTTTCAGCCTGTCACAACAAACACAGCTCAAAGACATAAGGGTAGGATTTCCCCAGGGCTTCTCCCGACTGTGCACTGGAACTTCAGCAGGAAAAACCGCAGAAACTCCGGAGCAACAGTGCAAACAGCATTCCCGCCATTTCTCCACCGTTCTCCCGCCAAAGTTACAACCAACGATTGGGAGAACCACCGCAGAAATTAATGGCGTCACTGTATGGAAGTCCACCGGAGGTTCACTAGCAATTCTGAAAAAAAAAACGTATTTAGGACTGGGCAGCCATGATGTTCTTCTTGGGCAGGGGAAATCTGGCAACGCCCGAGGCCAACCAACTTACACAGGCATTTTGGGATCTTTGCCGGGAAGTGCCAATGATGCCACACTCTCCTCGCAAATCACCAAAGACCTGCTCCTGGAGGCCCCATCTTCCTGATCCTAGGAACTTAAGTGAAGTCAACGGTCCACTTCTGTGGCAGCTGAGAGCCAAGCTTTTTGAGGCCTACATCATTGTATGGCCTACATCACGTGTGAACATTTTACACATGTTGCCCCATCATTAAAGCTCATATATCTTTACAGAGTCCTGATTAAAAAGAACTTGTGCTTTTCCACAGCCATGGTTGTCCCTTGGCTATCCATTTCTGGATTTAGTGAAGAGAGCACCCTTCATTCTAAACCCTAGCTACTCGAAGCTACAACAATAGCATGCCTTAATATAGCGCCTTTAACATAAAGAAATATTCCAAGTGCTTCACCTAACGGTTCAAGGAAAACAGCCACCGAGGCAGGAAGAAAGAGATTAGGTGGGGTGACTGAAAGCTTGGTCAAAGAGGCGGGTTTTGAACAAGATTTTTTTGAAAGGGGGGGAGAATTAATTAAACTAAAGCCTAAGAATTTCCTGGGCGTTGTCTCGATTTGCCATCATAACTATGGTGGAAGATTTGCAGAAACCCCATTTACTCGCCATCTTTTACTGAAGTCACGGGGCAGGATTTTCATTGGGCCGTGGAGGCGGGATTGGAGGCGTGTGAGGGGTTAAAATCCCAAAATCGGGGTCCCAAACCCATCCCGCACCCAACCCGCCTCCATGCCAGTTTCAAAGGAGGCGGGTACCCGACCTGCACTGGGACCCGCCTCCCCGAGGCGGGAAGGGGATTAGTGCCAATTAACTGCCTGTTAACAGGCAGTTTTTAGCCTAATCCCTATTTTTAATGTTGAAGTGTGGGATTCCCGACGGCTCCAAACCACGCGGACCATCGGGATGAAGGGCTTGGAGGGGTCGAGATGTCCGGTGTTCAGGTGAGTGATGGGTGCATGAGTGCAAAGGTAAGTGTGTTTGGTGTGTGTAAAGTGTTAAGAAGTTCTACTAACCTTTACTTACCTTTACAGCCTTCCTTCCTTCAGGACTCGTGAGTCCCTCATCTCACTGGCACAGAAAGCAGAATGGCTGCGAGCTGTCAAAAATTGCAGCATTCAGCTTTCTGTTCCAGGGAGATCTCTAAATCAGCCTTAGAGGAAGGAATTAACTTAGTGTACAGATTGTCAGTGTTTGACAGCTTCAAACAGCTGTGAAATGCTGATATTTCATCTGTCAAATGGCCTTGACAGATGAAATATCAATCTGTGACGTCACCTGTTTCCGGGTGGCCCTTAATTGGCCTGCGGAGCCCGCTGGGAGGGCTCAACAAGGTCAATCAAGTCAAAATCGCGTGGGTTGGTTAGAACTCGATGGAGGCGGGACTACAACCCCGAAAGTTGTAGTCCCGCCTCCTACCCAACTCCTCAATGAAAATCCAGCCCACGGTGTCCGATCAGGAGAACCGCCAAGGGAACTCCCGGTTAGAAAATCCTATTTTTATTCCGCTCTTTACCTCCCTAGTCTTTCTTTCCTCCTACAACCCACAAGCTTATTAAACTGACAAGTTTTGGTATCATTTACTCCCGAATTTCTCCTACCCTTCTAACCTTTGTGGTGTTCTGCGTTATTGACCCTTACCCTTCATTTGGGTTTCTTAATAGTGAAATATGCCTCGAGTCTGATTCTTGGTCTTTCACTGAAACTATGTAAAAAAAAAATCAATAAGACTAATCAGGTACTGGCATGAATCTAGAGGGCATTGGATTTTAATTCATAAAATCATATTAAACCTGTATAACTCATTGAAAAGAGGACCGGATGAAATGTCTGGCTTCAAATGGACATTGATAAATTGGCGAGAGTTCAGACAAGTGCTAACAGAAAGATACCAAGACTTAAAGATAAGTTATAAAGAGAGTGAACATTGAACTTATTATTGTCGGAGAAAGGAAGGTTTAAGAGGGATGTGAAGCAGGTCTTTAAAATGTACAAAGAGGTGAACAATAAGTCAGTTATTTAACTTATAAGTGGGGTCTCTTTTGGTTCTAATTGACTGCAAGATGACATGCCTGGCGATAGAGTCAACAATGGGTTATCTGGTATCTGAGCCCACTGGGGTCACAGAATGCCAGGGCATTGTTGCTGGTTTACCAGCCTTCTTGGCTCATTGTTGGAATTGGGAGAGGTAGACTGGTCATTGAGGGCTGGGATTCTTCCCACTTGGCTCCAGATGACTCTACATAGGCCTAATTTTAACTTAACCCACCCAACAGGAACAGACCGGGTTCAGGTGGGATGCTCGTTTTACACCACACCTGATTCTACGCCCAGTTGGCTTAACTGGAGAGTAAAACCAGACGGGGTGTAAATGGGTGTTCTACCCAAACCCACCCTGTTCCGGCCGGGCGGCCCAGGTTAAAATCGGGGCTCATAAATCAGTGCCCTAATGGGTAGAGTAGTCAAGCAACGAGATACTTGTTTCAGCGGGTACAACCCCGCACTGCCCCATGCAGACGTGATGATTGCTCGGCCCACCCCAGCCACAGTCTGTTCGCCCTCCTACCATCTAGAAGACGCTACAGATGCATTCGCACCCGTACGACCAGATTTAGGAACAGCTTCTTTCCCAGGGCTGTCATCCTACTGAACTCCACAAATAAACACTAAAGCCTGCACATCTGCCGATGCACTTTATTATGGTCATATTTATGCTAATATATATGTACAAATGTATGTTGAAATGTTTAAGTGTCCTAATCCAAATTGTACACTCTCGGGAGCCGCAAGCCTACATTTCGTTGTACTGCACTTGTGCACTAACAATGACAATAAAAGTTGATTTGATTTGATTTTGATTTGAGCCTTGCCAAACTACGCCCAGCCTGTCGGCTGAGGTCGGCAAGCAGGTGTGTTCCTGTGGGGATCGAGTGTGTGCTCCACGCCAGGCAAACTGCAACGGCAGCTGGGTGGATTTCTCAGTCGTTTGGCTTGACGACTCTTCGACACACCGACGGGTTTACGCAACGTGCCAGGCGCCCCTCCGGCCAAAGATCGCGATGTTCGGGTGCTGACATGGAGACTCACTGTGTGGCAACCTGGGTTGGAGATGGGGCAGGGAGGGGCGGGGGTTATTACGCCGATCTCTAACAATGTACCGAGTCGGCAGCAGAACCTGGCCACCTCTGCCCTTGCATGTGCAAAATTGCAAACTAGCTCAGCTGGCAGGAGATTTTTCTCTCACTAGTTATCTTAATTTGCCAGTGCTGTTTGCCACCACTCTGTGGCAGTGTCAGCCATGGCTCAGTGGGTAGCACACGTGCCTCTGGGTCAGAAGGTTGTGGGTTCAAGGGACTTGAGTACATAAAATCTAGGCTGATACTCCAGTGTAGTACTGAGGGAGTGCTGCACTGTCAGAGGTGCTGTCTTTTGGATCAGACGTTAAACCGAGGCCCCGTCTGCTCGCTCAGGTGGATGTAAAAGATCCCTTGGCACTATTTCGAAGAAGAGCAGGGGGGTTATCCCCGGTGGCCTGGCCAATATTTATCCCTCAATCAACATCACCAAAAACAGATTACCTGGACATTATCGCATTGCTGTTTGTGGGAGCTTGCTGTGCGCAAATTGGCAGCCGCGTTTCCCACATTACAACAGTGACTACACTTCAAAAGTAGTTCATTGGCTGTAAAGCGCATTGAGACGTCCAGTGGTCATGAAAGGCGCTATATAAATACAAGTCTTTATTTTCTCTCTCCTCGTGCCGTGTGCTCTCCTGCCCTCTGTACTAACTCTACATCATCTGTACACTTTCCTTTGTATCTATAAGTACATAACAAGGACTAACTGGTGAGGTCAGAAACTCATCAGCTTCCATTGTTAATGTCAACAGAGATTGAATGTGTTATTCGCAAGATATTACAATTCATGGACATCCCCCAACAATACGGAATGGGCTGCTCCAGCCTGTCACAAACTGAAACGCAAATGCCTCTACCGGGGCCGAGTTGAGTAATGGACGTGTGATTAAAGAGTACAACCGCCAGCAAAGGCAGACAGCTCTCCGCTCCCCGGGTCCAAGTTGCTCCTCAGCTGGCCTCTTTGGTTGGACTAATTGCTTTTGCGTCTCACAGTGCTATCACAGCACGGGGACGAGGATCAGCTGCCGAGCAAGCCGCCAGCGGCTTCCTGCAATCTTAGTGATATCAACGCCTGAGCCAACAAGCAGAGAGAGTAATTGGTCGGGTCTGCGAGGGTCAACGAGAGCGTTCCTTCCGCCAGAGTCTGCAGCGCACTGCTGCCAGGTCAGCTGCACGGCACTCCTCGCCGCGATAATGCCGATTTAATACGCCGGATATTGCCGTCGAAGTAACAGTGAGGCGAACCGCACTCGCTGCTATTAAAAGTCTAAATCGGACAGCAACTTCCGACCACCGCACCTGTGCAGTTAAACGGGGAAATCAGGAAGTTGCTGTCCGAGATGGCCCGCTCCTCCAAAAGCTTTCCAGTAACGGCACCTCGCCGCCTGACTCACTATTTAAATACATTGAATGGCCTAAAGTTCCTGCACTTACCTCATAAATAGGAACTAAGCTTGCCAGAAAAAGTTGGGGCTTGTACATTCCAGTGTAAGTACCCTTTTAATGGCAGGGTAAGTCTTAATTACTGCCAAACAACCTCCCTAGCACTGAAAATTAACTTTTACAAGTTTGGATTCTCATCCTTTCAGATTTTAATTATTGTTGGAGATTTAAAAAAAGAAAAAATGAAAATATTTTTTTTAACTTTTGCTTTCGGTCTCCTCAATCCCATTTTTCTTTCCCTCTATTTCACTTTCTGTACCTGATTTGACATTGAATTCAATAGACTAACTGACACTTCCTGTTTCAGACTGCGCGGCTCATTAACGATTCTTCAGTCTGATTGATTAAGGAGATACACAGTTGCTTGCCCTGTTCACACAGATCCTAGATGCCCTGTAGAGGACGCTGTGCCATTTTGGCTCTCTAATTTACAGTATTAATTTACAGTAAATTACAGTGCAAAATCCCATAGAGAGTCGGAGGACAAGTGTAATGATTGGTTGGTGCTCTTTGTTCACTGCCCAGAGCAAACTCCAGCCCAATATAGAACGAAACGTAGCCAGTGACTTAATGGCTGGGCCACATACTTCCAGCTTAGACACACTGACCCGTCGAGCGCTGATCGTCCTTGGCATTTCCTGGGTTGAGTTTGAAGGCGTCACGCTGAGTCGCTCTTGTATGAAATTCCCAACGCTACTCTGCTCCGGCTTTAAAATGTTCAAAGTCTTGGACAGCACCTTCTGTACTGTTTCCAGATTTAATGGCCCAGAAATTCGGGTCTCCACGGGTGAGTACGCACGGGGTACTCACCCGTAGGCCCAATGGAAGTGCCGGTTTCCTGCATGCACTGCGCATGCATGGGAAACCGGCACTTCCGTTCCCCTGAAAGAAGAGGTTCAGAGGTTGAACCCGTGCGCAGGAGACGGCTGCGCGTGCGCATCGAACTTTGTTTTTTTTTACAGGTTTTCCCGGGAAGGTAAGCCTGCAGAAGTTAGAAATTTGAAAAGCAGGTGTATGGCCTGCTTTTTACAAGGTAAGTGGTGAATTAATTAAAATTAAAACAATTTTTCCACAGGTTTATTATTTTTAAATACTTTAAAGCAAGGTAAGTTTACTTTTAGCCCCATTAGAAAATAAAATTATTTTTTTCAAAAATTTAAATCATTGTTTAAAATAGTTATTTCATGTAATTTATAGTTTATTTAAAAAATGTGATGGTTTAAAAAAAAATTATTTGAAGATTCAGTGTTGTTTTGGGGCCGTAGTATTTATAAGTCTTGACAGCACTTCCTGTCAGACTTATGAATGGAGCATTCCCTGCTCTGATTGGCTCCCCATGGCCCACGTGATCCCAGGGGACACATCGAACTAACTGCGCCCCTGGGATACTCAAACACTGCAAATTCCATGGGGGCCCACAGCTCAACGGCCGGCGCGCTAGGTAAGTGCAGTTCAGGGGCTTACCCCCGCGCAAGCCCCCGACCCGAATTTCTGGGCCATTGAGTCCTGTGAGCTTGAGAATGTGCGGAACTTCCCCAGCCATGTGAGGCTGCACAGAGCACATTCCCACTGAATAAACCGTCAGTGCCTAGCACTCTCTTAAAACATACTCCTCATGTGCTCAGTGTGGGCAACTCAGTCCTGTTATACAAACACAATCTGTGCTGGGACACTCAGTCCTGTTATACAAACACAATCTGTGCTGGGACACTCAGTCCTGCTACACAGTCAGTGCTGGGACACTCAATCCTGTTACACACAGTAAATGCTGGGACACTCAATCCTGTTACACACAGTAAATGCTGGGACACTCAGTCCTGTTATACACACAGTCAGTGCTGGGACACTCAGTCCTGTTACACACAGTAAATGCTGGGACACTCAGTCCTGTTACACACAGTCAGTGTTGGGACACTCAGTCCTGTTACACACACATAGTCAGTGCTGGAACAGTCAATCCTGTTACACACAGTCAGTGCTGGGACACTCGGTCCTGTTACACACCTTCAGTGCTGGGACACTCAGTCCATTTATACACAGTCAGTGCTGGGACACTCAGTCTTGTTTCACACACAGTCAGTGCTGGGACACTCAGTCTTGTTACAGACACACAGACAGTGCTGGTTCATTCAGTCCTGTTATAGACACATAGTCAGTGCTGGAATAGTAAATCCTGTTACACACACATCATCAGTGCTGGGACACTCAGTCCCTTTACACACAGTCAGTGCTGGGACACTCAGGCCTTTTATACACAGTCAGTGCTGGGACACTCAGTCCTGTTAGGTACACAGACGTGCTGTGACAGCCAGTACTTTTAAACTGGACTGGCTGGACTGTTTTATATACACATTCAGTGCTGGGACACTCAGTCCTTTTATACACAGTCAGTGCTGGGACACACAGTCTCATTATAGACACAGTCAGTGCTTGAACAGTCAGTCCTGTTACACACGCATCGTCAGTGCTGGGTCACTCAGTCCTGTTTTATATACACAGTGAGTGCTAGGACACTCAGTCCTGTTACACACAGTCAATGCTGGGACACTCAGTTCTTTTACACACAGTCAGTGCTGGTTCACTCAGCTCTGTGACACACATTCAGTGCTGGGATAATCAGTCCTGTTATACACATAGTAAGTGCTGGGACACTCAGTCCTGTTATACAAACACAGTCAGAGCTCGGACAGTCAGTCCTGTTACACACAATTAGTTCTGGGACACTCGGTTCCATTACACACAGTCAGTGCTGGGATAATCAGTCCTTTTAAACCCACAGTCAGTGCAGGGACTCCAGAACTAGCTGTGGCCCTAGCCAAGCTGTTCCAGTACAGCTACAACACTGGCATCTACCCAGCAATGTGGAAAATTGCCCAAGTATGTCCTGTCTACAAAAAGCAGGACAAATCCGACCCGGCCAATTACCGTCCCATCAGTCTACTCTCAATCATCAGCAAGGTGATGGAAGGTGTCGTCGACAGTGCTACCAAACGGCACTTACTCAGCAATAACCTGCTAACTGACGCCCAGTTTGGGTTCCACCAGGGCCACTCAGCTCCTGACCGCATTACAGCCTTGGTCCAAACATGGACAAAAGAGCTGAACTCAAGAGGTGAGGTGAGAGTGACCGCCCTTGACATCAAGGCAGCATTTGATCGAGTGTGGCATCACAGAAATCACAGAAACCCCACAGTGCAGATAGAGGCCATTTCGGCCCATCGGCCTGCACCGACACATATCCCACCCGATCCCCGTAACCCCTACACCAACACATATCCCACCCTATCCCCGTAACCCCACGTATTTAATCCCCCTAACACTAAGGGTCAATTTATCATAGCCAATCAACCTAAACCGCACATCAAGGAGCCCTAGCAAAACTGAAGTCAATGGGAATCAAGGGGAAAACTCTCCATTGGTTGGAATCATACCTAGCACAAAGGAAGTTGGCTGTGGTTGTTGGAGGTCATTCATCTCAATCACATGACATCACTGCAGGAGTTCCTCAGGGCAGTGTCCTAGGCCCAACCATCTTCAGTTGTTTCATCAATGACCTTCCCTCCATCATAAGGTCAGAAGTGGGGATGCTCGCTGATGATTGCACACTGATCAGCACCATACGAGACTCGTCCGATACTGACGCAGTCCGTGTACATATGTAGCAAGACCTGGACAACATTCAGACTTGGGCTGACAAGTGGCAAGTAACATTCGCACCACACAAGTGCCAGGCAATGACCATCTCCAACAAGCGAGACTCTAACCATCTCCCCTTGACATTCAATGGCATTACCATCACTGAATCCCCCACTATCAACATCCTGGGGGTTACCATTGATCAGAAACTGAACTGGACCAGCCATATAAATACTGTGGCTACAAGAGCAGGCCAGAGGCTGGGAAATCTGCAGCGAGTGTCTCACCTCCTGACTCCCCAAAGCCTTTCCACCATCTACAAGGCACAAGTCAGGAGTGTGATGGAATACTCTCCACTTGCCTGGATGAGTGCAGCTCCAACAACACTCAAGAAGCTCGACACCATTCAGGATAAAGCAGCCCGCTTGATTGGCACTCCATCCACCACCTTCAACATTCACTCCCTCCACCACCGGCGCACTGTGGCTGCAGTGTGTACCATCTACAAGATGCACTGCAGCAACTCGCCAAAGCTCCTTCAACAGCGCCTTCCAAACCCGCGACCTCTACCACTTAGAAGGACAAGGGCAGCAGACGCATGGGAACATCACCACCTACAAGTTCCCTTCCAAGCCACACACCATCCTGACTTGGACTTGTATCGCCGTTCCTTCACTGTCGCTGGGCCAAAATCCTGGAACTCCCTTCCTAACAGCATTGTGGGTGTACCTACACCATATGGACTGCAGCGGTTCAAGGCGGCGGCTCACCACCATCTTCTCAAGGGCAATTAGGGATGGGCACTAAATGCAGGCCTAGCCAGCGACGCCCACATCCCACCAATGAATTTTTAAAAAAGGGACACTCAGCCATGTTACACACACACACACACACACACACACTCAGTGCTATGCCATTCAGTCCTGTTACACACTGTCAGTGCTGGTTCATTCAGTCCTGTTACACAGAGTCCTGTTATATACACAGTCAGTGCTGAAAAAGTCAATCCTGTTACACACACATCATCAGTGCTGGGACACTCAGTCCTGTTTTATATACACAGTCAGTGCTGGGACACTCAGTCCTTTTATACACAGTCAGTGCTGGGACACTCAATCCTGTAGACAAACAGCCAGTGCTGGGATACTCAGTCCTGTTACACACCTTCAGTGCTGGGACACTCAGTCCTGTTATACATGCAGACAGTGCTGGGACAATAAGTCTTGTTAGGTACACAGACAGTGCCATGACAGCCAGTCCTTTTAAACACAACATCATTGCTGGGACACCCAGTCTCGTTATACAAACATACACTGCTGGGAAACTCAGTCCTGTTACACACACACACACACACACACACACACACACAGACAGTGCTGGGACACTCATTCCTTTTATACACACAGTCAGTGTATGACACTAGGACCTGTTACACACACAGTCAGAGCTGGGACAGTCAGTCCTGTTATTCACACACAGTCAATGCTGGGACACTCAGTTCTGTGACACACGGTCAGTGCAGGGATATTCAGTCCTTTTAAACATATAGGGCTCTATTTTCCCAGCCCTGAGGAGGCAGGATTGGAGGCTAGCGAGTTGTTAAAATCGCCAAAACTGGCGGGCAGGCCCGTTCCTGCCTCCATCCCACCTCTGAGCAATTTTCCCATGTGCGTGTTTTCTGACCCGCTTTCCATCCTGCCTCCAAGAGGCGGGATAGGCCCTTAAGACCCTTAACAACCACTTAATTGCCTCTATAATCCCATTTTGAGAGGCCTTTCCGATTTTAACACATTTCCCCATGCTACACGCTTCCTCTGGAACACGCCAGGTAATCCTGACTGCCTCACTAGTGGATTGCTTACGAACAGCTGCAGCTCCACCATTACAAAGGAGTTTTCACCGATGATCATTTGCAGGTGGTAGAACTTTGTTGTTTCAGGTCTGGGGGAACTTTTAGCAGGCATACTCATTGTGGAAGTTTGGAGCCTGACACCCATCTCCAGTGTGACCTCCTTGGAAACCCCTCTCCCCACCTTGACTAAGTGCTTCCTCAACTGAGGCATATACCAGAAGCGTGGCGACCATTTAATTCCTTTCCTCCTGGACATCAGATTTGGATGAAGACCAGCCGCGGCAGCAGCAGAACCATGAGCAACAGCAGCACCAACAGCAGGAACATCAACAGGAGCGCCAAGCTGCTGTTCACCCACCTGAAGATGCACAGGCCAGAAGGCGCCAGAGTGCCACCATATTGCTGCCCGGGATGCAAGGGACGCATTCATGTTGGTCACATTTGCTTAGCCTGCACAATCAAACAGTTTAGCCTCGCATCTTCTTACCAGAGCATCGACAATGGACAAGAACCTGCGGATTCCTATCACTCTGACTACCATACTGACAATTGTAAGTCGCCCTAAGCCCTCAATGTGGAAGTCCCATTAGTGAAATGACACACGCCACAACTGCAACAGTTTGTCATCAAAAATTTTGATGACAATAAGCAACTGATGGCTTCTCAAAATTAAACACAACATTACACCCAAGAGACAATCCTTGTGACTACTTGTGTATTATCTTCCTCTTACGCATGCTCCTACATGGTGCTTCCTCTGTGGCTTCAGCAGATGTGGAGGCGCCTTGCTCGCTCTCTTGCTGCTCCTGTTTTGATGCCTTTGGCGGGCATGCTCTGGGGTGGCGAACCTGTGCGGGCTCGCCAACAGTCTGCTGCTCCTACGGCTGTGCAGGGGCTGAGACGCCCATCTCATTTGGGTGAGGACTCTGGTGGGGCTCTAACTGAGGGCGTTGCTGTGGCATGGTCATGTGAGCGCTTGGAGAGGAGCCCCCATTTCCTTGTTGTCTGCCACCAGCATCCCTCTCATGGGTCAGCCCCACTTCAGAGGTAGCAAGTGGCTTGACAGCACCTTGCTGCACTGCAGAGGGTCCATGAGGACCCATTTCTGCACTGGAAGTCCTACTCCAGAGGACTTGCATGAAGGTCTGCTTTGTTTGCTCAATAGCTGACCATCGCTCCTCAAGATATGTCATTCTATTCAGAACAATGACCATGTTTTCAATATCCTTGCGACTAAGCTCCTCCATGGACCATGGAAGGAGTGAGTGTAGTGAATGCATAGAAGGATACAAAGGACCCTCCCTGTGTGTTGTAAGTAGTTGTTGTCATGGCATCATAGTGATAAGAAGTGTGAGGGCTGCATGGTCGAATAGTTAAGTGAATGTGACCAGAGAGAGAGGGAATGGGTAAGGGTGCAGGGCTGCAAGTGTCAAGTGGGATGTGGAGGAAGAGGTTGGCAAAGCAGAGTGCTGGTGAGGAGAGGCAATGGGGATCAGATCGAGGGTGATGGGAAAGTCATACTCACTTTTCCGGTGCGGAGAAGGTCATGAAACCTCTTCCTGCATTGCAGCCAGGTTCTACGGCTCACTGATATGGAGTTGACAACCTGGGCCACTTGTAGCCACACAGCTTTTGTCTGCTGGGGTGGCTTTTTTCTCCCTGAGGAAGGGAACAGCACCTCTTTATTACAGCTGGCTCCGTACACCAGAGCTAGGAGGGAGGGCTCATTAAACCGAGGAGCACACCTTTGCTTGCTCGTTGACATTTTCCACAATTCAACTCCTTCATATAAATTGCAGAGCCTTTCCAGTCTCCAGAAGAATCAAGGCTGCTTGCAGAGCTTAAATCCAACAGCATTGATGACGTCATCGGAGGTGACTTTCTGTCTGAAAAGACTCATTGGGCCAGTGGTTCCCACATGCAGGAAATCAATTGGCCAATTAGGGGAAAATCGCACTTTTTCAACACTTCACTTAGGAGTCGGGGTCCTGACATGATTTCCAGCTGACACGCCCCAGCCCGCCCACACTGGCAAACTCCAGCCCAAAGTCATTGCTGGGACACTCAGCCTTGTTATACAAACATTCAGTGGTGGGATAATCAGTCCTGTTACACACTCACAGTCAGTGCTGGGACACTCAGCCCTGTTACACACAGTCAGTGCTGGGGCACTCAGTCCTGTTATACAAACATTCAGTGGTGGGATAATCAGTCCTGTTACACACACAGTCAGTGCTGGTACACTCAGTCCTGTTACACACAGTCAGTGCTGGGGCACTCAGTCCTGTTTTATACACATAGTCAGTGCTTTGACATTCAGTCCTGTTACACACAGTCAGTGCTGGGACACTCAGTCCTGTTACACACACAGTCAGTGCTGGGAGAGTCAGTCCTGTTACAAACTGTCCTGTTACACACAGTTAGTGATGGGACAGACAGTCTTGTTATACACACAGTCGGTGCTGGGACACTCAGTCCTGTTAAAGGCACAGTCAGTGCTGGGACACTCAGTCCAGTTATACACACAGTCAGTGCTGGGACACTTGGTTCTATTACACACAGTCAGTGCTGGGACACTCGGTCCGGTTATACACACACAGTCAGTGCTGGGACACTCGGTCCGGTTATACACATACAGTCAGTGCTGGGACACTCAGTCCTGTTATACACACAGTCAGTGCTGGGACACTCGGTTCTATTACACACAGTCAGTGCTGGGACACTCAGTCCTGTTATACACACAGTCAGTGCTGGGACACTCAGCCCTGTTATACACACAGTCGGTGCTGGGACACTCAGTCCTGTTATACACACAGTCAGTGCTGGGACACTCAGTCCAGTTATACACACAGTCGGTGCTGGGACACTCAGTCCTGTTATACACACAGTCAGTGCTGGGACACTCAGTCCTGTTATACACACAGTCAGTGCTGGGACACTCAGTCCAGTTATACACACAGTCGGTGCTGGGACACTCAGTCCTGTTATACACACAGTCGGTGCTGGGACACTCAGTCCTGTTATACACACAGTCAGTGCTGGGACACTCAGTCCAGTTACACACACAGTCGGTGCTGGGACACTCAGTCCTGTTATACACACAGTCAGTGCTGGGACACTCAGTCCTGTTATACACACAGTCAGTGCTGGGACACTCGGTCTGGTTCTACACACACAGTCAGTGCTGGGACACTCAGTCCTGTTATACACACAGTCAGTGCTGGGACACTCGGTCCGGTTATACACATACAGTCAGTGCTGGGACACTCAGTCCTGTTATACACACAGTCAGTGCTGGGACACTCGGTCCGGTTATACACATACAGTCAGTGCTGGGACACTCAGTCCTGTTTTATACACACAGTCAGTGCTTTGACATTCAGTCCTGTTACACACAGTCAGTGCTGGGACACTCAGTCCTGTTACACACACAGTCAGTGCTGGGACACTCGGTCTGGTTCTACACACACAGTCAGTGCTGGGACACTCGGTCCGGTTATACACACAGTCAGTGCTGGGACACTCGGTCTGGTTCTACACACACAGTCAGTGCTGGGACACTCAGTCCTGTTTTATATACACTGTCAGTGCTAGGACACTCAGTCCTGTTACACACTGTTACTGCTGGGACACTCGGGGAAAAATTCAGTATCGCCTCATTTGGGGCGCCATTATCGGCCGTGCGCAAAGTTTAGCGCCTGTCGCTAATTATCTCCTTCGACGCCAAACTTGGCTTTTATCGCCCCTGGAGTTGATTGGAACGCTAAATCAGGCGCTTCACACCTGTCTTAAGGCGCAAAGGCCGAGGAGCGAGGCGCTACCTCAGAGCCCTGGCGAAGCAAGGAAGGGCAAATCAACATGAACCTGCAAAGTGCTGCTCCGTACTCAAAACCCCTTCACACAGCGTTGAATCTCTCCAATCTCTCCAGAAGTCTCTCTCTCAGAATGCGTGGTGCAAAAATGCCACCAACAAAAAAAGGCAGGAAGCGGTCACCTTTAAATAGCGCTCCCCCAGTCCCTTTCTGACAGCAAAACGCTCCAGTCAACCCGTCGTTGCTAGCGGCAGGCGGTAAGGCAGGGGGCGCCACTCAATATCCGGTCCCGGGCGCTACCGGGACGTTGCGCACTCGACTGATGTCACGATCTGCCGGCACAGGAGATCGTGGCAGTAGTGTTTAGCGCCACCGCAAAATGTCTAGTTAATTTTGCGAGTGGCACAAAAATCGCCGCACCCGGGCACTAGTTGCTTTGTGCACCATTAGCGCCCTCTTAAGGCGCTAACGGGGGGGCGCAAACAATTGAATTTTTCCCCCTCAGTCTTGTTACACACACACTGTCAGTGCTGGGACACTCAGTCCTGTTATACAAACACAGTCAGTGCTGGGACACTCAGTCCTGTTACACACATACTGTCAGTGCTGGGACACTCAATCCTGTTACACACACACTGTCAGTGCTGGGACACTCAATCCTGTTACACACACACTGTCAGTGCTGGGACACTCAATCCTGTTACACACACACTGTCAGTGCTGGGACACTCAATCCTGTTACACACACGCTGTCAGTGCTGGGACACTCAATCCTGTTACACACATACTGTCAGTGCTGGGACACTCAATCCTGTTACACACATACTGTCAGTGCTGGGACACTCAATCCTGTTACACACACACTGTCAGTGCTGGGACACTCAATCCTGTTACACACACACTGTCAGTGCTGGGACACTCAGTCCTGTTATACAAACACAGTCAGTGCTGGGACACTCAGTCCTGTTACACACACACTGTCAGTGCTGGGACACTCAGTCCTGCAGTCCTGTTATACAAACACAGTCAGTACTGGGACACTCAGTCCTGTTACACACATACTGTCAGTGCTGGGACACTCAATCCTGTTACACACACACTGTCAGTGCTGGGACACTCAGTCCTGCAGTCCTGTTACACACACACTGTCAGTGCTGGGACACTCAATCCTGCAGTCCTGTTATACAAACACAGTCAGTGCTGGGACACTCAGTCCTGTTACACACACACTGTCAGTGCTGGGACACTCAGTCCTGCAGTCCTGTTATACAAACACAGTCAGTGCTGGGACACTCAGTCCTGTTACACACACACTGTCAGTGCTGGGACACTCAATCCTGTTACACACACAGTCAGCGCTGGGACACTCAGTCATGTTACACACACACAATCAGTGCTCGGACACTCAGTCCTGTTACACACACACTGTCAGTACTGGGACACTCAATCCTGTTACACACACACTGTCAGTGCTGGGACACTCAGTCCTGCAGTCCTGTTATACAAACACAGTCAGTGCTGGGACACTCAGTCCTGTTACACACACACTGTCAGTGCTGGGACACTCAGTCCTGCAGTCCTGTTATACAAACACAGTCAGTACTGGGACACTCAGTCCTGTTACACACATACTGTCAGTGCTGGGACACTCAATCCTGTTACACACACACTGTCAGTGCTGGGACACTCAGTCCTGCAGTCCTGTTACACACACACAGTCAGTACTGGGACACTCAGTCCTGTTACACACACACAGTCAATGCTGGGACACTCAGTCCTGTTACACACACAGTCAGCGCTGGGACACTCAGTCCTGTTACACACACACACAGTCAGTGCTGGGACACTCAGCCCTGTTACACACAGTCAGTGCTGGGACACTCATTCCCATCACACACACACAGTCAATCCTTTTAAACACAAAGTAGGTGCTGGGACACTGAGTCCTGTTAAACAAACACAGTCAGTGCTGGGATACTAAGCTCTGTTTACACAGTCAATGCTGGGACAGCAATTTCTTTTACACACACAATCAGTGCTGGTACACTCAGTCCTGTTATATACACAGTCAATGCTGGGGCACTCAGTCCTGTTATACACACAGTCAGTACTATCATCATTGAAGGCCAATAAATGCCCAGGGCCTGATAATCTACATCCTAGGGTACTTAAGGAAGTGGCCCTAGAAAATGTCGATGCATTGCTGGTCATCTTCCAAAATTCTATAGACTCCAGAATAGTTCCCATGGATTGGAAGGTAGCTAATGTAACCCCACTATTTAAAAAAGATGGTAGGGAGAAAACGGGGAATTATAGACCGGTAAGCCTGACATCGGTAGTGGGGAAAATGCTAGAGTCCATTATAAAAGATGTAATAGCAGAGCACTTGCAAAACAGTGACAGGATCGGACAAAGTCAACATGGATTTACAAAAGGTAAATCGTGCTTGATTAATCTACTGGAATTTTTTGAGGATGTAACTGGTAAAATAGATAAGGAAGAACCAGTGGATGTGGTGTATTTGGACTTCCAGAAGGCTTTCGATAAGGTCCCGCATAAAGAGATTGGCATGTAAAGTTAAGGCACATGGGATTGGGGGTAAGGTACTGACTTGGATAGAGAACTGGTTGGCAGACAGGAAGCAAAGAGTTGGAATAAACGGGTCTTTTTCCGAGTGGCAGGCAGTGACTAGTGGGGTACCGCAGGGATCGGTGCTAGGACACCAGCTATTCACAATGTTCTAGACGAGGGAACTAGATGTAATATCTCCAAGTTTGCAGATGATACAAAGCTGGGTGGGCGTGTGTGCTGTGAGGAGGATGCAGAGAAACTCCAGTATGATTTGGACAGGTTGGGTGATTGGGCAGATGCATGGAAGATGCAGTATAATGTGGATAAATGCAAGGTTATCCACTTTAGTGGCAAAAACAGGATGAGAGATTATTATCTGAACGGCAATAGATTGGGAAAAGGGGAAGTGCAACAAGACCTGGGTGTCTTTGTGTACCAGTCGCTGAAGGTAAGCATGCAGGTGCAGCAGGCGGTTAAGAAGGCAAATGGTATGTTGGCCTTCATCGCGAGAGGATTCGAGTACAGGAGCAAGGATGTCTTGCTGCAGTTATACAGGGCCTTGGTGAGACCACACCTTGAGTATTGTGTGCAGTTATGGTCGCCTTATCTGAGGAAGGATGTTCTTGCCATGGAGGGAGTGCAGCGAAGATTCACCAGACTGATACCTGGGATGGCAGGAATGACGTATGAAGAGGGATTGGGTCAATTCGGCTTATATTCGTTAGAGTTTAGAAGAATGAGAGGGGATCTCATTGAAACTTATAAAATTCTAACAGGACTAGACAGACTAGATGCAGGAAGGATGTTCCCGATGGCGGGGGAGTCCAGAACCAGGGGTCAAAGTCTAAGGATAAGGGGTAAGCCATTTAGGACTGAGATGAGGAAGAATTTCTTCACCCAGAGAGTGGTGAACCTGTGAAATTCTCTACCACAGAAGGCAGTTGAGGCCAAATTATTAAATATATTCAAGAAGGAGTTAGATATATTTCTTAAGGCTAAAGGGATATGGGGAGAAAGCAGGGACAGGGTGCTGAATTTGGATGATCAGCCATGATCTCATTAAATGGCAGAACAGGCTCGAGGGGCCGAATGGCCTACTCCTGCTACTATGTTCTATGTTCCTATAGGACACTCAGTCCTGTTATACACACAGTCAGTACTGGGACACTCAGTCCGGTTATACACACAGTCAGTGCTGGGACACTCAGTCCTGCTACACACACAATCAGTGCTGGGACACTCAGTCCTGTTACACAAATAGACAGTGCTGGGACACTCAGTCCTGCTACACACATAGTCAGTGCTGAGACACTCAGTCTTGTTATACACACAATCAATGCTGGCAAACTCAGTCCTGTTATATAAAATGTCAGTGCTGGGACACTCATTATTTTTATAAACACAGTCAGTGCTGGGACACTCAGTCTTGTAACACACACACAGTCAGTGCTGGGACACACAATCCTGTTACACACACACACAGTCAGTGCTGGGACACTCAGTCCTGTTATACACACAGTCTGTGCTATGACACTCCGTCCTGGTATACACAGTCAGTGCTGGGACACTCAGTCCTGTTACACACATAGACAGTGCTGGGACACTCATTCTCGTTATACAATCATTCAGTGCTGGGCCAGTCTGTCTTGTTATACACACAATCAGTGCTGGGGCACTCAGTCCCGTTACAAACACACAGGGCTGGACTTTGCCATTGGCGTCGGGCTGGGGCGTGACAGGTGGTTTTCATGTCAGGACCCCGACTCCAATGTGAAGTGGGAAAAAAGTGCGATTTTCCCCTAATTGGGCAATTGATTTCCAGGTGTGGGAACCCCTGGCCCAATTAGTCTTTCCATCCCGAAAGTCGCCTCCGATGACGTCATCAGTGCTGCTGAATTTAAGGCCTGCAAGCAGCCTTGCTTCTTCTGGAGACCGGAAACGCTTTGGACATTGTATGAAGGACTTCATTTACCGACCATGTCCACCAGCAAGCAAAAGTGTGCATCTCGCTTTGATGAGCCCTCCCTCCAAGCTCTGGTGCTGGGAGCATGATCTAATAAGGAGGTGCACTTCCCTTCCTCAGGGAGAAAAAAGCCACCACAACTGACTAAAGCTGTGTGCCTGCAAGTGGCCCAGGAGGTCAATGCCATCTCTATGTGCTATAGAACCTGGCTGCAGTGCAGGAAGAGGTTTCATGACCTTCTCCGCACAGGAAAAGTATGACTTTCTCATCACCCTCAATCTCATCCCCATCGCCTCTCCTCACCACCACTCTGCTTTGCCAACCTCTTCCTCTACATCCCACTTGACACTTACATCCCTGCACCCTTACCCATTCCCTCTCTCTCTATGGTCACATTCACTTAACTATTCAACCATGCAGCCCTCACACTCCCTATCACTGTGACACAATGACAACTTACAACACACAGGGAGGGCCCTTTGTCTCCTTCTAAGTATCTATGCTATGGATTCTCTACACTCACTCCTTCATTCTCACTCAAACTCCACTTGTGTCCCTTATTGCAGGAAAAGAGAGCCTACAATAAGAGGGAAACAGTGAGGACAGGAGGAGGGCCACCCTCAGTAGCCCAGCTCACCACCTCAGAGGAGGCGGCCCTGGAAATTGCCGGGGTCGAGGAGGATTCTCAAGTGGGGGACGGACAGGCGGGCGCAAGCTGGTGACAGAATAGTTAAGCATCTCTCTCATTGACATTGCATAAGTGACTGATGATGATTCTGATGCTCTAACAGATTGACTTATGATCATCTGCACAATTCAATGTGCATGCAATCTTTACCTCACATCTCTAACTCTTTCCTTTACTCCCCCACAGGAACATCGACAGCCCCCGTCCCCACTGTCCAGGAGGAAGAGCCTGAGCTTCCAGACTCCTCAGAGGAAGCTGCAACCTCTGAGGGCACTCCGTCAGCGGAATTAAGCGCATCCTGCACCAGCGCAGACACTCACACCTCGGTGGGACCTTCGGGACATAGAGTAGAGTTGTCACCTGGTGTATCACAGTTCACAAGTGAGCATCAGCAGATGGTGGAGACAGGGACAGCAGTGGAGAGTCCTCGTCGCATTGGAGAGGATGCTCCCAGCTCGGCTCCGCTGCATGTAGACCCTGTGCCTCCGGGTCCATCCAGAAGAAGAGTGGTGCTGGAACTCCAGGAACAGGTGCAGGAGTCTCTGGCAGGTTTTGTCTCCAGGGTCGCTGTGAGTGTGGAGCGAATGGAGGTGTCCATCGCTAACATGAGCAGAGCCTTTGTGGAGGTGTTGGCGCATGAACGCATCACCAAGGAAAGGATGGCAACCTCCTTGGTAAGGATGGCTACCTCCGTGGTGAGGCTGGCTACCGTAGAGGAGAGGCTGGCTATGGTAGAGGAGAGGATGGCTATGTCTATGGAGGAGCTTAGTCGCCAGGGTATGGAAAACATGGTAATTGTTCAGAATAGACTGACATCTCTTGAGGAGCGATGGTCAGCTATTGAGCAAACAAACCAGACCTTCATGCAAGTCCTCTGGAGTAGGACTTCCAGTGCAGAAACGGGTCCTCACAGCCCCCCTGCAGTGCAGCAAGGTGCTGTCCAGCCACTTGCTAGCTCTGAAGTGGGGCTGACCCATGAGAGGGATGTTGGTGGCATTCAAGAAGGAAGTGGGGGCTCCTTTCCAAGTGCTCACATGACCATGCCACTGCAGAGCCCTCGGTCAGAGCCCCACCAGAGTCCCCACCCAACTGAGATCGGCGTCTCAACCCCTGCACAGCCGCAGGAGCAGCAGACTGTTGGCGAGCCCTCACAGGTTTGCAACCCCAGAGGATGCCTGCCAAAGGTGTCGAGACAGGAGCAGCAAGAAAGTGAGCGAGGGGCCTCCACATCTGCTGAAGCCACAGGGGAAGCACCACGTAGGAGCGCACGTAAGAGGAAGATAATGCACAAGTAGTCACCAGGGTTGTCACTTGGGTGTAATGTTGTGTTTAATTTTGAAAAGCCATCAGTTGCTTATTGCCATAAAAAATTCTGATGGCAAACTGTTGCAGTTGTGGCGTGTGTCATTTCGCTAATGGGACTTCCACATTGAGGGCTTAGGGCGACTTGCAATTGTCAGTATGGTGGTCAGAGTGATAGGAATCTGCAGATTCTTGGCCATTGTCGATGGTCTGATAAGAAGGTGTGAGGCAAAAGTGTTTGAGCAGGCTAAGCAAATCTGGCCAAGATGAGTGCATCCCTTGCATCCCGGGCAGCAATGTGGTCGTGCGCTGGCGCCTTCTGGCCTGTGCAGCTTCAGGTGGGTGAGCAGCAGCTTGGCGCTCCTGTTGTTGCTGCTGCTGTTGGTGGTGCTGTTGTTCATGGTTCTGCTGCTGCCACGGCTGGTCTTCGTCCGAATCTGATGTCCAGAACGAAAGGAAATAAATGGTTCCCATGCTTCTGGTATATGCCTCAGTTGAGGAAGTGCTCAGTCAAGGTGGCGACAGGGGTTTCCCAGGAGGTCACACTGGAGATGGGTGTCAGGCTCCAAACTTCCACAACAATGTGTATGCCTGCTAAAAGTTCCCCCAGACATGAGACAACAAAGTTCTGCCACCTGCAAATGATGATTGATGAAAACTCCTTTTTAATGGTGGAGCTGCAGCTGTTAGTAAGCAGTCCACTTGTGAGGCCGCCAGGATTAACTGGCGTGTTCCAGAGGAGACGTGCAGGACGTGGGAAAAGTGGGAAAATCAGAAAGGCCTCTCAAAATGGGATTATACAGGCAATTAAGTGGTTCTTAAGGGCCTTAAGTGCCTATCCCGCCTCTTGGAGGCGGGATGGAAAGCGGGTCAGAAAACATGCATTCGGGAAAATTGCTGGTAGGCGCGATCGGGCCCGCCCATCATTTTTTGCGATTTTTACCACCTCACACGCCTCCAATCCCGCCTCCTCGGGCCTGGCAAAATCAAACCCACAGTCAGTGTTGGGATACTCAAACCTGTTATACACACAGTCAGTGCTGGGACACAGTCCTGTTATACACACAGTCAGTGCTGGGACACTCAGTCCTGTTATATAAAAAGTCATTGCTTGGAAACTCATTCTTGTTATGCACACAGTCAGTGCTGTGACAGCAAATTCTTTTACACACACAGTCAGTGCTGGTACACTCAGTCCTGTACACACACAGTCAGTGCTGGGTCACTCAGTCCTGTTACACACACACACACAGTCAGTGCTGGGACATTCAGTCCTGTTACACACAGTCAGTGCTTAGACACTCAGTCCTATTATATAAAAAGTCAGTGTTGGGACATTCATTCTTGCTCGACAAACACTCAGTGCTGGGACACTCAGTCTTGGTATACACACAGTCAGTGCTGGGACACTCATAGAAACATAGAAGATAGGAGCAGGAGTAGGCCATTCAGCCCCTCAAGCCTGCTCCGCCATTCAATGAGATCATGGCTGATCATCCAAACTCAGTACCCTGTCCCTGCCTTCTCTCCATATCCCTTGATCCCTTTAGCCTTAAGAAATATATCTAACTCCTTCTTGAATATATTTAATGAATTGGCCTCAACTGCCTTCTGTGGGAGAGAATTCCACAGGTTCACCACTCTGTGGGTGAAGAAATTCCTCCTCATCTCAGTCCTAAATGGCTTACCACTTATCTTTAGACTGTGACCCCTGGCTCTGGAATCCACGGCCATCGGGAACATCCTCCCTGCATCTAGTCTGTCTAGTCCTGTTAGAATTTTATACGTTTCAATGAGATCCCCTCTCATTCTTCTAAACTCCAGCCCAATCAACCAATCTCTCCTCATACGTCATACCGGTCAACCCAGGTATCAGTCTGGTGAATCTTCGCTGCACTCCCTCCATGGCAAGAACATCCTTCCTCAGATAAGGCGACCAAAACTGCACACAATACTCAAGGTGTGGCTTCACCAAGGCCCTGTACAACTGCAGCAAGACATCCTTGTTCCTGTACTCGAACCCTCTCGCAACGAAGGCCAACATACCATTTGCCTTCTTAACCGCCTGCTGCACCTGCATGCTTACCTTCAGCGACTGGTGCACAAGGACACCCAGGTCTCGTTGCACTGCCCCTTCTCCCAATCTATTGCCGTTCATATAATAATCTGCCTTCCTGTTTTTGCCACCAAAGTGGATAACCTCGCATTTATCCACATTATACTGCATCTGCCATGCGTCTGCCCAATCACCCAACCTGTTCAAATCATACTGGAGTTTCTCGGCATCCTGCTCACAGCACACACGCCCACCCAGCTTTGTGTCGTCTGCAAACTTGGAGATATTACATCTAGTTCCCTCGTCTAGTTCATTAATATATATTGTGAATAGCTGGGGTCCTAGGACCGATTCCTGCAGTACCCCACTAGTCACTGCCTGCCACTTGGAAAAAGACCTGTTTATTCCAACTCTTTGCTTCCTGTCTGCCAACCAGTTCTCTATCCAAGTCAGTACCTTACCCCCAATCCCATGTGCCTTAACTTTACACGCTAATCTCTTATGCGGGACCTTATCGAAAGTCCAAATACACCACATCCACTGGTTCTCCCTTATCTATTCTACCAGTTACATCCTCAATAAATTCCAGTAGATTAGTCAAGCACAATTTACCTTTTGTAAATCCATGTTGACTTTGTCCGATCTTGTCACTGTTTTCCAAGTGCTCTGCTGTTACATCTTTTATAATGGACTCTAGCATTTTCCCCACTACCGATGTCAGGCTTACTGGTCTATAATTCCCCATTTTCTCTCTACCACCTTTTTTGAATAGTGGGGTAACATTAGCTACCCTCCAATCCATGGGAACTGTTCCAGAGTCTATAGAATTTTGGAAGATGACCAGCAATGCATCTATTATTTCTAGGGCCACTTCCTTAAGTACCCTAGGATGTAGATTATCAGGCCCTGGGGATTTATCGGCCTTCAATCCCATCAATTTTCCTAACACCATTTCCCTACAAATACTGATTTCATTCAGTTCCTCCCTCTCATTAGACCCTATGTTCCCCGACATCTCTGGGAGGTTATTTGTGTCCTCCTTTGTGAAGACAGAACCAAAGTATGTATTTAATTGGTCTGCCATTATAAATT
Organism: Somniosus microcephalus; assembly: GCF_052327205.1. Taxonomy (NCBI): domain Eukaryota; kingdom Metazoa; phylum Chordata; class Chondrichthyes; order Squaliformes; family Somniosidae; genus Somniosus; species Somniosus microcephalus. The sequence goes on from NC_141014.1 coordinate 23,010,175, forward strand.
CCCCTGATTCTGACTACAAGGGACCTATGCTTGACTTCACCAATCTTTTTCTCTTCACATTTATAGAAGCTTTTCACATATTTATAGAAGCTTTTACAGTCAGTTTTTATGTTCCGTGCAAGCTTACTCTCATACTCTCTTTTCCCCCTCTTAATTAATCCCTTTGTCCTCCTTTGCTGAATCCTAAACTGCTCCCAATCCTCAGGTTTGCAGCTTTTTCTGGCCAATTTATATGTCCTCTCCTTGGATCTTATGCTATCCCCAATTTCCCTTGTTAGCCACGGTTGAGTCACCCTTTTTGTTTTATTTTTATGCCAAACTGTAATTCATCCATGCGATCTTTAAATGTTTGCCATTACCTATCCACCATCAACCCTTTGAGTAACATTCCCTAATCAATCCTACCCAACACGCGCCTCATACCATCGTAGTTTCCTCTATTTAAATTCAGTCCTGTTATACACACCATCAGTGCTGGGACACACAATCCTGTTAAACAAATAATGTGCCTGGACACTCAGTCCTGTTGTATACACACAGTCAGTGTTGGGATAATAAGTCCTGTTATACACATAGTCAGTGCTGGGACACTCAGTCCAGTTACACACACACAGTCAGTGCTGTAACCGCCAATCCTTTTAAACACAAAGTCAGTGATGGGACACTGAGTCCTGTTATACACACACAGTCAGTGCAGGGACATTCACTCCTGTTATACACACACAGTCAGTGCTGGGACACTAAGCCTTGTTATACACACAGTCAATGCTGGGACACTCAATCCTGTTACGCACACAGTCAATGTTGGGACACACAATCCTGTTGCACACAGTCAGTGCTGCGACACGCAGTCCTGTTATACACAGTCAGTGCTGGGGCACGCAGTCCTGTTACACACACAGTCAGTGCTGGGACACTCTGTCCTGTTATATAAAAAGTCATTGCTTGGAAACTCATTCTTATTATACACACAGTCAGTGCTGTGACAGCAAATTCTTTTACACACACAGTCAGTGCTGGTACACTCAGTCCTGTAATATAAAAAGTCAGTGCTGGGACACTTAATACTGTTATACACACAGACAATGCTGGAACACTCAGTCCTCTTATACACACAGTCAGTGCTGTGCACCCACTTTCGTTATATAAAAAGTCAGTGCTGGGACACTCAATCCTGTTATACACACACACACACACACACACACAGTCAGTACTGGGACACACAGTCCTGTTATACACACAGTCAGTGCTGGGACACTCAGTCCTGTTATACACACACACACACACACAGTCAGTACTGGGACACACAGTCCTGTTATACACACAGTCAGTACTGGGACACACAGTCCTGTTATACACACAGTCAGTACTGGGACACACAGTCCTGTTATACACACAGTCAGTACTGGGACACACAGTCCTGTTATACACACAGTCAGTACTGGGACACACAGTCATGTTATACACACAGTCAGTGCTGGGACACTCAGTCCTGTTATATAAAAAGTCAGTGCTGGGACATTCATTCTTGTTATATACACAGTTAGTGCTGGGACACTCAGACTTGCAATACACACAGTCATTGCTGGGACATTCAATCCTGTTGTACACACAGTCAGTGCTGGGACACTCTGTCCTGTTATATAAAAAGTCATTGCTTGGAAACTCATTCTTATTATACTCACAGTCAGTGCTGTGACAGCAAATTCTTTTACACACACGGTCAGTGCTGGGACACTTAGCCTTGTTATACACACAGTCAACGCTGGGACACTCAATCCTGTTACACATACACTGAGTGCTGGTACACTCAGTCCTGTAATATAAAAAGTCAGTGCTGGGACACTCAGTCCTGTTACACACACAGTCAGTGCTGGGACACTCAGTCCTGTAATATAAAAAGTCAGTGCTGGGACACTCAGTCCTGTTACACACACAGTCAGTGCTGGGACACTCAGTCCTGTAATATAAAAAGTCAGTGCTGGGACACTCAGTCCCGTTATATACAAAGTCAGTTTTGGGACACATATCTGTTACACTCACAAAAAGTGCTTGGACACACAGTCAGTGTTGGGATAATAAGTCCTATTACACACACAATCAGTGCTGAGACATTCAGTCCTGTTATATAAAAACTCATTGCTGGGAAACTCATTCTTGTTATACACACAGTCAATGCAGGGACACTCAATCCTGTTACACACACACAGTCAGTGCTGGGACACTCAGTCCTGTTTCACACATAGTCAGTGCTGGGACACTCAGTCCTGTTATATAAAAAGTCATTGCTGGGAAACTCATTCTTGTTATACACACAGTCAGTGCTGTGACAGCAAATTCTTTTACACACACAGCCAGTGCTGGTACACTCAGTCCTGTTACACACACAGTCAGTGCTGGGACACTCAGTCCTGTTATGCACACTGTCAGTGCTGGGACACTCAGTCCTGTTACACACACACAGCCAGTGCTGGGGCACTCAGTCCTGTAATATAAAAAGTCAGTGCTGGGACAGTCAGTCCCGTTATATACAAAGTCAGTGTTTAGACACACAATCCTGTTACACTCACAAAAAGTGCTTGGACACACAGACCTGTTATACACACAGTCAGTGTTGGGATAATAAGTCCTGTTATACACACAGTCAGTGCTGGGACATTCACTCCTGTTCCACACACACAGTCAGTGCTGGGACACTCAGTCCTGTTATACACACACAGTCAGTGCTGGGACACTCAGTCCTGTTATACACACACAGTCAGTGCAGGGACTCTCGGTCCTGTTATACACAGACGGTCAGTGCTGGGACATTCACTCCTGTTACACACACAGTCAGTGCTGGGACACTCAGTCCTGTTATACAAATGGACAGTGCTGGTACACTCAGACCTGTTATACACATAGACAGTGTAACGACACTCAGTCTTGTTAGATACACAGTCAGTGCTGTGACAGTTAGTCCTTTTCAACACAAAGTCAGTGCTGGGACACTCATTCTTGTTATAACATCATTCAGTGCTGGGATACTCAATCCTGTTATGCACACAGTCAGCGCTGGGACACTCAGTCCTGTTATATAAAAAGTCAGTGCTGGGGCACTCAGTCCTATTCTATAAATAGTCAGTGCTGGGACACTCAGTCCTATTATATAAAAAGTCAGTGCTGGGCCACTCATTCTTGTTCGACAAACATTCAGTGCTGGGACACTCTGTCTTGTTATACACACAGTCAGTGCTGGGACACTCAGTCCTGTAATACACACAATCAATGCTGGGACACTCATTCCTGTTATACACACAGTCAGTGCTGGGACACTCATTCCTGTTATACACACAGTCAGTGCTGGGACACTCATTCCTGTTATACACACAGTCAGTGCTGGGACACTCAGTCCTGTAATACACACAATCAATGCTGGGACACTCATTCCTGTTATACACACAGTCAGTGCTGGGACACTCATTCCTGTTATACACACAGTCAGTGCTGGGACACTCAGTCCTGTTCCACACCCACAGTAAGTGCTGTAACCATCAATCCTTATAAACACAAAGTCAGTGCTGGGACACTCAGTCCTGTTATACAAATGGACAGTGCTGGTACACTCAGTCCTGTTATACACATAGACAGTGTAACGACACTCAGTCTTGTTAGATACACAGTCAGTGCTGTGACAGTCCTTTTCAACACAAAGTCAGTGCTGGGACACTCATTCTTGTTATAACATCATTCAGTGCTGGGATACTCAATCCTGTTATACACACAGTCAGTGCTGTGACAGCAAATTCCTTTACACACACTGTCAGTGCTGTAACCGCCAATCCTTATAAACACAAAGTCAGTGCTGGGACACTCAGTCCTGTTCCACACACACAGTCAGTGCTGGGACACTCAGTCCTGTTATACTCACACAGTCAGTGCAGAGACTCTCAGTCCTGTTATACACAGACAGTCAGTGCTGGGACACTCAGTCCTGTTATACACACACAGTCAGTGCAGAGACTCTCAGTCCTGTTATACACACACAGTCAGTGCAGAGACTCTCAGTCCTGTTATACACAGACAGTCAGTGATGGGACATTCCCTCCTGTTACACACACACAGTCAATGCTGCGACACACAATCCTGTCGCCCACTGTCAGTGCTGGGACACTCAGTCCTATTACACACACAGTCAGTGCTGGGACACTTAGTCCTGTACACGCACAGTCTGTGCTGGGACACACAGTCCTGTGACACACACAGTCAGTGTTGGGACACTTAGGGGGAGAAATTCAGTATCGCCACGTTTGGGGCGTTATACTCGAGCGGGCACGAAATTTAGCGCCCGACGCAAATTATCGCCACCTCCTGCTAAATTGACCTGCTTCGCCCCAGGAGGTGCTTGGAGCGCTAAAACAGGCGCTGCATGACTGTCTTAAGGCGCTAAGCCGGAGAAGCGAGGCGCTACCACCGAGGGCGGGCGCAGCGCAGGTGTGGCCAGTTAGCGATTGCACGCAGACACGCTGGCGCCGGTCAGCTCTTAAAGGGGAGGTTCGATCTTGGATTGCAGCCACACCCTGCGCATTGGAACCCTGATTCTCGGCCTGGGCAGACCTGCTGCCACATTCTAACGCCTAGGGCCATGGAGAGGGCCAGGGAGCGAGCGCAGCGGTTCAGTGAAGGGGCCCTGGAGGTTCTGGTTGGCGCAGTGGAGCGCAGGTGATCTATCCTCTTTCCGGACAGTGGCAGGAGGCCGCTGCCCAACGACTATCGCAAAGCTTGAAGGGAGGTGGCTCACAGAGTGACCTCCAGCAGCATGCTGCCTATGCAATGCAGGAAGAAGTTCAACGACCTCACTCGGGTCGTCAGGGTGAGTACCCTTTTCAGTATCCTCTTCATCCCTGCATGTCCACCTCACTTTATGGCCAAAGGGTCCTGAAAGCCCCAAGGCCCAGCCCTCATCCAACACCTATGGGACTCTCATGAAACTCACACGCACATTCAGCACTTTACACACTGTAAGGGCTAATCGACCATGGGAGGCAGTGCAGCCAAGATCAGGGCTATACACTGTAAGGGCTAATCGACCATGGGAGGCAGTGCAGCCAAGATCAGGGCTTCACACTGTAAGGGCTATTCCACCATGGGAGGCAGTGTAGCCAAGATCAGGGCTTCACACTGTAAGGGCTATTCCACCATGGGAGGCAGTGCAGCCAAGATCAGGGCTTCACACTGTACTCAGAGCCCGTCCTTTCTCTTGCAGGGCAAGCTGGCCCATAACAGGAGGCAGCAGCAACGGACCGGGGGAGGCCGGCCTCACCTTCAAGACCTCAGCGATCTGGAGCAGCGAGTCCAGCGGATTATGGCAGGCCGGATGATTGGCCCCGTCACCACTGGAGATGCCGACCCCGTTCTGGACAGCGATGGTAAGGTCATCACCTTTTTGACCTCTCTCCTTCCACTTGTGCCTCACACCAGCATCCTTTGCCACTATCGAACCAATACAGTGCATTGCAGCACTCATGCCTCCCTCGCTGCCGTCCTGTCCTCACGCTAAAGCAACTCTTGTACCTCCCTGCTTTCAGATGCTGATTCGCCAGGTGAGGAGGCGGGCCCTCAAGCTGCCACTGTGAGTGATTCTGAAGGCGAAGAGGAAGCCGGACCATCAGTGCCACCCTCAGCCGAGGCAGCCCATGGCCATAATGGGGACACGTCTTCCCTGGAGGGGAGCAGGGGGGAAGGATCTGAGGAGGGTAAAGCTCCGGGGCCCAGCGGGCTGCAGCAACACGGAGGGGGGGGGGGTAGGGAAGTTCAGCGGCCTTCTCCCCGGAGGGAGAGTCTGGCCTCCAGTCCTGCTACAGTGAGCGCAGAAGAGGTGCGGCTCCTCGCTGAAATGGGCGCCCAGGCGGAGCAGAGGCACACTGAGCTCATGGCTGCAGTGGCAAGGATGCCCGAATCCATTGAGTCACTGGCAAGGAGTGTCCAGGACTTCGGCGCAGCACAGGAAAGGAGTCTGCAGGACTTCGGCGCAGCACTGGCAAGGAGTCTCCAGGACTTCGGCGCAGCACAGGCAGCTTCCACGCAAGTGCTTAGTGGTGCAATGCAGTCAGTGGCTGGTCTGATGCAGACGCAGATTGAGGCCACACGAGCACTGACTGCTGCCACCCTCGCTGGATTGGGCATGAATTGCCGGGGCCCTCGCCGCGCCGCAGCAGGCCAGCAGTCTGTGCTTCAGCAGGTTGCTCCGCATGTTGCAGTGCTGCCCCGTGGGAGTGCCAGTGTGTCGTCCGACCAGGGGGTTGCTGTCCTCTGTCAGGATGGCAGCATTCCTGCTGCCAACACTGTCACTTCTCCACTGCAGCTGCCACCACCTGTAGGACAGACTGCTGCCGCCCATGCAGAGTTGGAGCAGTCAGCAGCCGGGCCCTCCAGGCCCAGAACGGGTCCAGGCCGTACCTCAAGGGCATCTGCCGACTCAGTTTCTGACACTCGGCAGCCTTCCCCCAGCCTTGCTGCAGCCACTGGGGTCCCATTGCGGAGGAGCTGCAGGGTGGGAAGGGGCCAATCTCGCAAGCGAAGCAGATCACTCTCGAAGGGCAAAAAGTAGGAGGTGTGGCAAAATGCTGTTAATTTTCTAAGTGAAGGCCGAGGAGCGTGGTCATTTTTTGTTTACTCTTTTGTTCATTGTCTCCAGGTTGTGAGAGCCAGTTATGTGTCTGACTGCTTTTTTGGGGGTTTCTCTCTATTACTTTGTCATGCGGGAAGGGCACACGGTTTGTTAAATAAAGAAGTGTCTTTATTCAGAATGTGCATGTTTGCTCTTTGAACTATTTGTTGCCTTGACCGGCTCAGGGGTTGCGGAACGGTTCCATTCATGTTCTTTCAATGGCACAAGCCATTCCCTCAGAGGGGGCCTAGAACCGACTTGCAATAAGCTGCTGACAGACGACCCTTGTACTTTGTGCCTCCCTCCCATCCTGGTGCTCCTCCTCCTCCTCTGCTGATGCTCCAATGTCTGGTGGCAATGGCTGAGTCCTGAGGATTGCCAGGTTATGCAGCATGCAGCACACTACAACGAAATGGGAGACTCGCTCAGGTGAGTACTGAAGGGCTCCCCCGGAATGGTCCAGACAGCGGAACTGTTGCTTTAGCAAGCTGATTGTGTGCTCAATGATGTTCCTGATCGCTTGATGGCTCTCATTGTATCGTTCTTCAGCAGGGGTGCTGGGCGCACGGAGCGGGGTCATCAGCCAGGTGCACAGAGGATAGCCCTTGTCCCCGAGAAGCCAGCCTCCTGGGTGAGCCGGGGCTTCGAAAAGGTCTGCCACAGAAGTCTGGCGCCGGATGAAGGTGTCGTGGCTGCTGCCTGGAAAGTGGGCATTGATAGCTAGTATCAGCTGTCTGTGGTCACACACCAACTGGACGTTCAACGAATGGAACCCCTTCCGGTTGCGGTAATCCTCGGCATTCTCTTGCGGCACCTGCAAAGCCACATGAGTGCAGTCAATGGCAGCTTGGACCATGGGGAAGCCTGCTATTCTTGCAAATCCCATTGCGCACGCTTGCTGCTTGTCCAGGGTCATGAGGAAGGAAATGTACTGACGTCTCCTTTTAAAGAGGGCATTCGTGACTTGACGGATGCAGCAATGCACCGCGAACTGGGAGACATTGGCAATGTCCCCAGTAGCGGATTGGAAGGAGCCGGTGGCATAGTAGTTGAGATCCACTGTCACCTTCACTGCCACCGACAGAGACGTCCTGCTCCTCAGTTGAGGCTGCAGATCTGGCTGAAGCAGGTGGCAGAGCTCAGTGACCACCCCTCTGCTGAATCGAAGCCTCCGAAAACACTGCTCCTCAGACATGTTGATATATGAGACCTGTTGGCGGAAAACCCTGGGACGGTAAGGCCTCCTGTGCCGACGCCTGTTGGCCCTCCTCCGTCTGGCCCGCGTCTCTGAGCCCTCTCAATGCAATGGAGAAACCCAACGTTTCCACCCATTGCAGCCCCCATAGTATGTGGCCACTCAAGGTTATGCCAGTGAAAAATCAAACCAACTACAAAGTTCTGGGCCGAAGCCGGAAGTACCTGTGCGAGCGCTGACTCAATGCAGAAAGCTCTCTCTCTTTGTCTCTCTGCAAATCTCTCTCTCTCTCACAGAAGGAGTGGTCCAAAAATGGCTACCACAAAGAAGACAGGAAGAGCCCCCTTTAAATAGCGCCCCCCAGCCCCACAGCGACTGGGAACCATTCCAGTCAACCAGTCGCTGGGAGCGCCAGGCAGAAAGGAGGGGGGCGCCACTGAAGTTCCGGTTCGGGGCGCCCCAAGGGTGTTGCACCATGAAATGACGTCAGGATCTGCGCGCGCAGCTGAGCGGGCGTTGCGGTTTTGCGCCGCCGCTAAATGTCCGCTCAATTTCGCGAGAGGCGCAGGTCTCGCCACGCCCGAGTGCTAGCCGCATCGTGCCCCACTTATCGCCCTCTTAAGGCGCTAACGGGTGGCGCTAACAACTGAATTTCTCCCCCTTAGTGCTGTTATACAGACGCAGTCAGTGCTGGGACAGCAATTTCTTTTACACACTCAGTCAGTGCTGGGACACTGAATCTTGTTATGCACACAGTGAGTGCTGCAACACTCAGTCCTGTTACACACACAGTCAATGCTGGGATACTCAGTCCTGTTGTCCTTGCAGTTCAGCCCTGACCTCCGAATAGTAAAGACCTGTTAAAAGTTATTCTTGTTGTCTGTGTCCAGTGATTGATCCTAAACATAACTGGGACACACAGACTCAACAGTGGCGACGAGTCCGATCTTACCCTGCGGCAATTTTACATCCAAGGCAGCTTTGTCCTCAAAATGGGCGTCGAGAAGAGGCATCCGCCCTCATCATCTTGCTGAGCACCATCGCACGGGAGGCATCGAGAACCCGGGTTAAAAAGAAAAAGAATTCTGACCACGAAGCCCTCCATCAGCGACAGGCAGTGATCATCCCTTCTACCACGGTGGTGGGTAAGCCGATCAGCGACACGAGCAGAAAGTCGGCTGCGTTGGCTGTGGAATAGGGGAGGGAAAACGGAGGAATAAGGGCGGAGAGCTCGACCACGGCCGGTAGAAAGGGCCGGGCTGCAATCGAGGCCGAGAGGCGCAGCGACTGGGGCGGCTTAAGGCTCGAGAGCCGCGGAGAACTCAAACGCAGCCGGTGTACAGGACCGGGCTGCAAGCGGGGCTGCGAGGCAAAGCAGCGTCGGGGAGTTGAGAAGCTTAAGGCACGAGAGCCGCGGAGAATTCAAACGCAGCCGGTGTAAAGGACCGGGCTGCAAGCGGGGCTGCGAGGCAAAGCAGCGTCGGGGAGTGAGAACCGCTGGGGAGGCGAGAACGGCAGCAGCAAGGCAATCGCCATTGCAGCCAGCAGGGGAAGAAGGCAAACGCGGGAATCCGCCATTGTAGTCGGTGGGGGAAGAAGACGAGCGCGGGAAAGACCGCCAAGCGCGGGAAGCCGCCATTTTAGTAGGCGGGGGAAGAAGACAAGCGCGGGAAGCCGCCATTTTGAGAAAAAGAAAAATTTAAAAACTTGCAAGGATGCCTAAACATGGGAGCATTAATACCTTTGATAGTGATATCGAAGATTGGACCACGTATGTAGAACGCATGGAAGTTTATTGTAAAGCAAATAAGGTACCAGATGATGAGAAAGCACTAACCTTATTAAGCTGAATGGGTGCGAAGACATACGGGCTATTGAAGCACCTTCTATCACCAAATAAACCGGCAGATCAGACTTTCGCGAATATTGTTACTATCCTGAAAAATCATTTAAACCCCACGCCGCTGATGATAGCGGAACGATTTAAATTTTACAGGAGAACGCAGTTGAAAGACGAAAGCAACGCTGAATTTTTAATTGAACTACGTAAGCTATCGAAGTACTGTCAGTTTGGAACCGGACTAGCAGATGCGCTGAGAGATAAATTTGTGTGTGGGTTGTTAAAAGAAGGAACACAAAAGCGACTGCTTGAAGAGAATGATCTTATGCTTGATAAAGCTGTCACTATTGCAGCATCGCAAGAAGCCACAGTGAGAGGCACTGCGGAAATGCAGCTACGGTCACCGGAACTCTGCACCAATCAAATGGTCTTGAGTACAGTAAAATGTTATCGTTGTGGAAAGACAACGCACAATCAGAACCAGTGCTGGTTCAAAAATCAGGAATGCAGAAAATGTGGCAGGCTTGGTCACATAGCTAAAGTGTGCCGGTCAGGAAAGAAGACCAGCAACAAAAAGTCACCGCAGGAAAAGTACAGAAAGGTACACAAGGTGACAGAGAACAGTTCGAACGAACAGAAGTCAGATTCAGACTCCAGCAGTAATGAACTGGATAGTCTAAGAGTACACAATGTTGGTAAGGAAGCAGACCTCCAAACAATTTGGGTCACACTTCAGATAGCAGGAGTCCAAGTGAAGATGGAATTGGACACTGGATCGGCATTGACGGTCATGAATAAGAAAGATTACATAAGGTTATTCCCACATATTCCCCTACGGGATACGGAGATTGTATTGAAAACATACACAGGGCAAAGAGTATACCCCATCGGGAAGATAGAGGTAAAGGTGGTCCACAAGGGCAAAGAAAGCCGAGGAATGGACTTATATGTGCTACCTGAGGGAGGTCCACCGCTACTGGGACGGGAGTGGATTAGGAAAATAAATATGGACTGGCATTCCTTAAAAGCACTAACGGTAGATTCCGGTACAAAAGATGTCAAACCTAAACGATTGTCCAGAATATTGGACGATGCTAAAGAGGTGTTCCAACAGGGACTGGGAACACTGAGAGGAATTACGGCAAACATCAAGGTTGAAGAACATGCAAACCCGAAATTTTTCAAAGCCAGACCGGTACCTTATGCAATACGACCTGCTGTGGAAGCTGAGCTGGAAGGGCTAGAACGTTCAGGAGTACTGTCTAAGGTAGACTGGAGTGAGTGGGCCACGCCCATTGTCCCCGTCATGAAGCGTTCATCAAGCAACAAGCCGGGGGAACCGGGGAAGGTTCGCATCTGTGGAGATTTCAAGATCACTGTTAATCCGGTGCTTCACACGGTGCAGTATCCGCTTCCGCGGATTGAGGATATCTTCGCTTCGTTGTCTGGCGGGAAACACTTCACCAAGATAGACCTGGCGCAGGCGTACTTACAGATGGAAGTTGAGGAAGAGTCACGCCAGTATCTCACGATCAACACGCATAGAGGCTTGTACCGGTATAATAGACTGTTTTTTGGAGTGGCATCGGCTCCAGCAATTTGGCAGAGGGCCATGGAGCAGGTATTACAGGGAATTCCAGGCACACAATGTTACCTGGACGATATTCTGATTACAGGAGATGATGACGAGGAACACCTTGCAAACTTGGAACTGGTGCTCACCAGATTGAAAGAATATGGACTTCGAGTTAATCGCCAGAAATGTGAGTTCTTTCAGAAGCGGATCTCGTACTGTGGTCATGTCATTGACCAGGAGGGGCTTCATAAGTCTCCTGACAAGATCGAAGCTGTTGTGAAGGCTCCCGCTCCGGATAATGTATCCCAATTGAGGTCGTTTCTAGGGTTGATTAACTATTACCATAAGTTTCTGCCAAATTTATCCACGGTGCTGCACCCACTGAACGCTCTTTTGCAGAAGGGAGTACCATGGAAGTGGAGCGAGGACTGTAAGAGGGCCTTTCGCGAAAGCAAGGCATTGATCACCTCAGAGGAAGTGTTGGCTCACTTCAACCCAACGCTGCCTATTCGTTTGGCTTGTGATGCTTCTCCATATGGTATTGGGGCAGTACTCTCACACAAGTTGCCAAATGGCCAGGAGAGGCCAGTTGCGTTCGCATCCAGATCATTGACCTCCGCTGAGCGCAACTATGCTCAGATAGATAGGGAGGCTCTCAGCCTTGTGTGGGGAGTAAAGAAGTTTAATCATTACCTGCAGGGCCAAAAGTTTACGCTTCTGACAGACCACCAGCTGTTGGTATCCATTTTTAACCCTAAGAAGGGTGTTTCGGTGATGACAGCACAGAGACTCCAGAGATGGTCCCTTTTCCTAGGGGCACATCAATATCAGATAGAATTCAAAGGTACAAAGCAGCATGGTAATGCTGATGGGCTGTCGCGCCTGCCACTACCTACAGAGGAGGAGGCGCCGACGGTTGACCCTGTTGAGTTATTTCACTCGACCATCATCGAATGTTTACCAGTCACCAATGCAAGTATTGAAAGAGAAACCAGGAACGACCCGACACTGTCCAGGGTCTACGAAGTGACAGTGAAGGGATGGCCAGCACATGGTGATCCACTGTTACCGGCATTCTCAGCAAGACGAGAACAGCTGTCCGTCTGTCAAGGAACATTGATGTATGGAACAAGGGTGATTATTCCTCCTAAGTTAAGAGAGAGAGTTCTAAAGGAACTGCATGAAGGTCATCTGGGGGGAGTCAAGATGAAAAGCCTTGCTAGGGCTTATGTGTGGTGGCCGGGTATCGACCAACAGATAGAGGAGCTGACGAAAAGCTGCTCAGGGTGCCAAAAAGTGCAAAATGCACCTCCGATTGCACCGCTGCATCCATGGGAATGGCCTTCAACCCCATGGCAACGTGTACATATTGACTTTGCTGGTCCTTTCATGGACTCCATGTTTTTAATTGCGGTGGACGCACATTCTAAATGGCCAGAAGTGATTAAGATGACTACCACTACCTCGGAAAAGACGATCGCGGTGTTAAGAACGATATTTGCAAGAAATGGATTGCCAGAACAAATATGTTCAGACAACGGACCGCAGTTCGTGTCAGAAGAATTCCAGACGTTCATGAAGAAGAATGGGGTGAAACATTATACCTCTGACCCATATCATCCGGCTACAAACGGGTTGGCCGAGAGATTTGTACAAACGTTCAAAAAAGCGATAAAGGCCATGAGCGAAGATCAGATTCCACTACAACACAAGGTGGACAAATTCCTACTGGCATATCGAAACGCCACTCATGCAGTGACAAACCAAAGTCCTGCCATGATGTTCTATAACAGGAGGTTGCGGTCCAGGTTGGACTTGTTAAAACCAAATGTGCGGAGGGAAGTTGAAAACAAACAGTTCCAGCATATAAATAACAAGACCACTCGGAGCTTCGAAATAGGACAACCAGTGTTAGCCCGGGACTATAAAAACGAGAAATGGCAATCTGGAACAATTCGGGCCAGACAAGGACCCCTGATGTACACGGTAGATATTGGTGAAAATGTAATACGGCGTCATGCTGACCAACTGGTAGAATCGAGAACAAGGGTTGAACCTATGGTTACGGCAGAGACAACCGTGGAAGAAGTTAGTGAACCTGAAGCATCTACCTCAGAAGTGAATGTACCTGATGATGATGTCCAATCCATAAGAGACCAACTAGATGAGTCACCCCAGCAACGAGAATCAGAGACCCCTGAAAGGCGTTATCCAACTCGAATCAGGAGGCCTCCTCAGAGACTGAATCTTTGAACTGTTTTGCATGAAGTTATATATATATATATATGTTATTATGTTATGTTAAATGGGGATATAACTGTTAAGCTAAAAAGGGAGGATTGTGGTGTATGTAACCTGTTTCACCTTAAGAGAACTACCTTAAGAGATGTACTACTTTCTCTTGGCTGCTGTATACTGTAATACTGTAATACCGGTGGTGACCACACCGGTATATAAGTGTTGTGCAAGGATTTGCTGGGCAGTTCAGCCCTGACCTCCGAATAGTAAAGACCTGTTAAAAGTTATTCTTGTTGTCTGTGTCCAGTGATTGATCCTAACCATAACTGGGACACACAGACTCAACAGGTACACTCAGTCCTGTTATACACATAGACACTGTTGCGACACTCAGTCTTGTTAGATACACAGTCAGTGCTGTGACAGTTAGTCCTTTTCAACACAAAGTCAGTGCTGGGACACTTAGGGGTCGATTTTCGTGGAGCCGTCAGGCGGGGTTTTAGGCATGTGGCGGGGGGAAATCCCGAATTCGGGGGTCCCGACACCATCCCGCCCAAAACCCCGCTCCATGCAACTTTCAGAGGTGGCGGGTACCCGCCCTGCACTGGGACCCGCCGAAACCAGGCGGGAAGGGATTAGTGCCAATTAACTGCCTGTTAACAGATAGTTAACAGGCAGTTTTTAGCCTAATCCCTATTTTGAGGGGTTTCGTGTGGGATTCCCGACAGCTCCAAACCACGCCAGGTTAGAGCAGGCGGGCCGTCGGGTTGAAGGAGAAGGAGGGGTCGCGATGTCGGTGCTCAGGTGAGTGATAGGTGCATGAGTGCAAAGGTAAGTGTGTTTGGTGTGTCTAAAGTGTGTAAAGAACTTTTACTTACCTGTACTTACCTTCACAGCCTTTCTTCCTGTAGCCGACGGGAGCGCATCACTCAGCCGGAACTTAAAGCTGAACGGCTGCGATCTGTGAAAAGTGACAGCCTTCAGCTTTGAGTGCCAGTGTGAGTTCTAACTGAGTCTGTGCAGAAGGACTCATGTTAGAACTCGGACTGTCAGTGTTTCACAGCTTCAAACAGCTGTGAAACACTGATATTTCATCTGTCAAGAACTCTTGACAGATGAAATTGCAGTCTGTGACGTCACCTGGTGCCGGGTGGCCCTTAATTGGCCTGCTGAGCCCGCTGGGCAGGCTCAACAAGGTCAATCAAGGGAAAATCGCGTGGATTGGCCGGACGTCGAAGTAGGCGGGACTAAAACCCGAAAGTTGTAGTCCCGCCTTCTTCCTGACAGCTTTGGGAAAATCGACCCCTTATTCTTGTTAAAAATCATTCAGTGCTGGGATAGTCAGTATTGTTATACACACAGTCAGTGCTGGGACACTCAGTACTGTTGCACACACAGTCAGCACTGTGTAAGGTTCGCAAAATTCTATAGATTCCCCCAAGCCAAGAAATGGAGAGATTTTGGACTGTTTTAAAGAATATTGGGCCAAAAGGGACTTAAAGTCAAAACCCCAGGATAATTAGGCTATTTGAAAAGGCATGTCCAGGCCTGTGGAAAGCTGCAACAAAGGAACTGGGTTGGGCACTGTAGGACAGACAGTTTGAGTATTGGAAAAGGCCAGATTGTCTGTGAATGTTCTGGACCATCCCAGCCATTCTACATAAAGACAATAGGCCCACGGAAGGACAGTTCCCACCAAAAACCTACAGGGCCATCAAGAACATGAATAATACAATACATGCCACTAATCAACAAAAGAGACCCTGGCCCCAGCAGGAGAAGACAATCAAACAACAGTTTAAACCCACTCAGAGAGACATCCAAAACCACTTCGCACACTTAAACTGATTTTGAAGCAATCCCGAAACTAGTTAAAAGTCAATTAAAAATAGATGGGACCAGCCCCGAAACTCGATAAGAATTTTAAAACTATTAACATTAATGAGCCCACCAAAATTAACAATGGGCCAGAGGAGATTTGGCGGTCAGATAAGCCAGGCCTCAAAACAGTATAATTGAGGACTGCTTTTACACAAAAATGGGTTGAGAAGGTCAGAGCAGGAGCGAGTTCAGAAAGAGCACAGTTCACCTCACAGTTCATCCAGATACGAGCAGCCTCTCGGAACAACAACACGGGAGAAGAAGGTACTAATTATCATCATCGGAGAATCGGAGACTCGAGGAAAGAAGAACGAAAGGAAAGGAGAAAGGAATCGCGGCAACCAAAGGCCTCAAGAAACCAACAACTAACAATATTACCACCAACTAGGTAATATTGGGCCCCGCGACCAACAAGAAACCAACCTGGAAGAAACCGAAGATTCGCAAGTTTGTTTCCACTCTACAAGCTAGCCTGACTTACCCCTGGGTAAGATTTAATACAAAAGACTCTAAAAACTATACCTAACCAAAGGAAATTGGGTACTTACCCGATAAATCCAACTACACACCTGACCGCATCAGCGGACACGCGAAGACTGAAAACCCAACGCAGGTGCAGTCTTCCACCACGTCCGGGGTATGGCAGGCCCCAACCGCCACAACTAAAGAGAACCCCGAAATCGCAAACCTCTACAACTGTCAAGAAAGTCGTTTGGTGAGCATTTCCTGGTCCTCTGGAATCCAACCTAGTCAGTGTAGTGGGATTAGGAGGGGTAAGGTATTTTGTCTATTGTCATTCTCCCTCGCATATTCTGAAGTGTTCCCCCCTTTTAGAGTATAAGATTGTATTGTATATATTTTCCTGTCTCAAAAATAAAATCTCAATTCTTTTGACCAACTCAGTTGTCTGTTGCAATTTTATTACAACCCCCAAATAAGTCCAAAGTCTAGAACCAAGGGAGTGGGAGTGATTCAAACCACTCAGGGAGTCAGAGGCAAAGCTGACCACACACACCACCCCTTACAGAAAATGGCGACCACGGCAGGACTTTGGCAAAAGGGATGTAATGCAATAGACCCTGTGTTTGACGAAAGAACGAAGATGGAAGAGAGGATTTCCTCTTACATTTTTGAGAAGGTGAATATCACCAAGAAATGGGTGACCAGTCTGTTTTGCGCTGGGCGTCCCATGGACGCTGCAGCCAAATGGACTGAGAGCAAGGATCATAAGAAGTCGGTGCAGAAGGCCATCTGGTTGGTCTGCGCCCTACGACAGATCCAGCTTTTAGATCGGCACATTAAAGCATTGACAGAAGAGTTGCAGGAGGAAGCCAAACTGTCTCAAGCAAGAGCTATAGCAGGGGAAGGACTATTGCAGGAATTACAGGCCCAAAGTTAGGAAAAGTTACAGCTAGTGGAGAAACACAGGAACAGACATGAGTATTTTCGGTGTCAAGTCACCGAGGCAAAGGGCAATGAGTTAGTATTGAAAGAGGAGAACACTTGCCTAACCAGACAGTTAAAAGAACAGGAGGAAAAGTTCAGAGACGTGAAGGCAGCTTATAAGGTAGCAAGCACTAGGGGTTTTGAAGCGGGAGATCACAGCCCCTGTCAAAAGCAGATCGACAGTTTAAAACTTGCTCTGTCCAGGGCAAAAGGCATGGTATGCCTAGTGAGCCCGGGTGCGGCCCAGGTAGACCCGGAAGTAGAAGTAGAAACTGTTCAGACGTCACCTGTGGCACCGGGGAACAACCCGGTTGGGCAGTAGGAGGGACAAGCAATCTGTAGGGAGGACAGGGAGGAGTGCACAACACCACCACCTGTGGCGCCGGGTTTTGACTCGGTTTGGCAGCAGGGTGAAGTGGGCAAACAAATGCAGGAAAGGTCGGAGCCAGGCCCGATGTGCCCGGCTCAGCAGCAAAAGTTTGGCCCGCCCGGCGGTGGTGGGGGCCTGGGGCCCCTTGAAAGCCAATTCCTGATTCCCCACGGGACCCAACAGCTTAGGGCTATGGTAAGCCACCTGAACAAACTCACCCAAAAGGGAGACCCCTCAGTCCACTTCATGGAAGTGGAACAAGCAGCAGGCATTAATGAGTGCGACGACTCAGAAATGGCCAAGATGCTTCTGTTCACCTTGGATGGCAAGCTGTACCAGTCTTTCTCTGCTGAGTGCAAGAAGGGACAGGGATGGTACGCTGCCATCCGGGAGCAAATTCTGGAGGCGATGGGGATGAACGATGGTAGTCCTTTCTCCCGGGTGGAGAAGACTACACAGTTAGCCGGGGAGACCCCACAGGCTTTCGCAGACAGGCTGTGGCCTGTGTATAGGAGTGCCTGTAATGGGGATCTCGACCAGACTAACTTGAACCAGGATGAGCTGGCTCACTGGCTCCAAAGTCTGGTGGCAAAGAGCTTGCCATGGATCAGAGCCAAGGCCGAGCTGTGGTTCGACCCAAAGGGCCCCCAAGTCACCGAGGAGACAGTGGTCAGACAACTGACCCTGGCTTACCGCAACGGTAGAGGGGTGGAAGAACCACAAACAAAAGGAAAGGTTCACGAGTTAAAACCAAGCCAAAGTAAGGAGGAATGGCACCAGGAAGGGGGTAACCCTTCCGATACGAGGCGTAACTGCTTCGGGTGCAGGAAAAGTGGGCATTGGAGAAGGGACTGTAGAAATCCTTGGAAGGATAATGTGGGGAAAAACTCCCCAGCTCCTGCCCCAAAGACAGAAACACCGACCTCTCCCCCCACAGTTGATTCGTTAGTAGCTGCACTTAGAGTTTTGTTGGCTGGCCCAGGGAGGGTAGCCACAGCCACGGGTGTTTTAACTCCATCTGCCCCAGCTAACACAGACTTATGACTGGAGCCAGCGCAACCTGTCTATCTGTGTCCCCTTGAGTACGATGTATGGAAAACACCGCTTGTTAAGATGGAAGTGGAAAAGGTGAAAGGGACCTATCTGTTAGACATGGGAGCATCGAGCACCAAAGTCTATTCAGATAACCCCACCGCCTCACCTCTGTCTAATGGGGTCCCGTACAGCTTAGTGGGGTTCACAGGTAATGAGCAGGTTGGCTCGTTCTCTATCCCGCTGTCCATTCATTTAGGAGCACTCCACACCAAGTGGACTTGCGTTTTAATGAAGTGGGAGCAGGAAGGGAAAGGGATCCTGGGGGCGTTTTTTATCATAGGCCACAGGATTCCAGTGGATCTTAGGAACCACTGTCTGTGGGGAGCATGCACCGGCAAAGAAAGTGAAGTGGCAGTCATCCCAGAGAAATAGGGCAAGGGGACCTTGTTTACCCTAAAACCCAAGGAGGGTTACGACCTCGAACAAATGGTCAGTAACACTCCAGTGGAGTACCAGGCATTTGTGCGAGCACACCTCGGCGCATTTGACACGCACAAGCATGATTGTGGGAGGGTGAACGGGGTCGAAGTAAGTGTAGACGGGGACCCTATGACCTGACCACAAGAGGCGGAGGCAGTCAATGCTGGGACATTCAGTCCTGTTACACACACAGTCAATGCTGGGACACTCAGTCCTGTTACACACACAGTCAGTACTGGGACACTCAGTCCTGTTTTATATCCACCGTCAGTGATCGGAAACTCAGTCTTGTTACACACACAGTCAGTGCTGGGACACTCAATCCTGTTATACACACAGTCAGTGCTGGGTCACTCAGTCATAGAAACATAGAAGATAGGAGCAGGAGTAGGCCATTCGGCCCCTCGAGCCTGCCCCGCTATTTAATGAGAAAATGGCTGATCATCCAAATTCAGTACCCTGTCCCTGCTTTCTCCCCATATCCCTTGATCCCTTTCGCCTTAAGGAATATATCTAACTCCTTCTTGAATATATTTAATGAATTGGCCTCAACTGCCTTCTGTGGTAGAGAATTCCACTGGTTCATCACTCTCTGGGTGAAGAAATTCCTCCTCATTTCTGTCCTAAATGGCTTACCCCTTATCTTTAGACTGTGGCCCCTGGTTCTGGACTCCACCGCCATCGGGACCATCCTTCCTGCATCTAGTCTGTCTAGTCCTGTTAGAATTTTATAAGTTTCAATGAGATCCCCTCTCATTCTTCTAAACTCCAGCGAATATAAGCCCAATCGAACAAATCTCTCCTCATACGTCATTCCTGCCATCCCAGGTATCAGTCTGGTGAATCTTTGCTGAACTCCCTCCATGGCAAGAACACCCTTCCTCAGATAAGGTGACCAAAACTGCACACAATACTCAAGGTGTGGTCTCACCAAGGCCCTGTACAACTGCAGCAAGACATCCTTGCTCCTGTACTCGAATCCTCTCGCTATGGAGGCCAACATACCATTTGCCTTCTTAACTGCCTGCTGCACCTGCATGCTTACCTTCAGCGATTGGTGCACAAGGACACCCAGGTCTCGTTGCACTTCCCCTTCTCCCAATCTATTGCCGTTCAGATAATAAACTGCCTTCCTGTTTTTGCCACCAAAGTGGATAACCTCGCATTTATCCACAATATACTGCATCTGCCATGCATCTGCCCAATCACCCAACATGTCCAAATCATACTGGAGTTTCTCTGCATCCTCCTCACAGCACACACGCCCACCCAGCTTTGTGTGGTCTGCAAACTTGGAGATATTACATCTAGTTCCCTCGTCTAGATCATTAATATATATTGTGAATAGCTGGGGTCCTAGCACCAATCCCTATGGTACCCCACTAGTCACTGCCTGCCACTCGGAGAAAGACCCGTTTATTCCAACTCTTTGCTTGCTGTCTGCCAACCAGTTCTCTATCCAAGTCAGTACCTTACCCCCAATCCCATGTGCTTTAACTTTACACGCTAATCTCTTCTGAAAGCCTTCTGAAAGTCCAAATATACCACATCCACTGGTTCTCCCTTATCTATTCTACCAGTTACATCCTCAATAAATTCCAGTAGATTAGTCAAGCACGATTTACCTTTTGTAAATCCATGTTGACTTTGTCCGATCCTGTCACTGTTTTGTAAGTGCTCTGCTATTACATCTTTTATAATGGACTCTAGCATTTTCCCCACTACCAATGTCAGGCTTACCGGTCTATAATTCCCCGTTTTCTCTCTACCACCTTTTTTGAATAGTGGTGTTACATTAGCTACCCTCAAATCCATGGGAAAGATTCCAGAGTCTATAGAATTTTGGAAAATGACGAGCAATGCATCTACTATTTCTAGGGCCCCTTCCTTAAGTACCCTAGGATGTAGTCCTGTTATACAAATAGACAGTGCTGGTACACTCAGTCCTGTTATACACATAGACAGTGTTGCGACACTCAGTCTTGTTATACACACAGTCAGGGCTGGGACACCAAATCTTGTTATACATACAGTCAGTGCTGGGACACTCAATCCTGTTATAGAGAGAGTCAGGGCTGGGACACACAGTCCTGTTATATAACAAGTTAATGCTGGGACAGTCTTCTTATACACACAGT
Organism: Somniosus microcephalus; assembly: GCF_052327205.1. Classification (NCBI taxonomy): domain Eukaryota; kingdom Metazoa; phylum Chordata; class Chondrichthyes; order Squaliformes; family Somniosidae; genus Somniosus; species Somniosus microcephalus. Next base: position 23,031,023 of record NC_141014.1, read on the forward strand.
CAGTGCTGGGACACTCAGTCCTGTTATACACACAGTCAGGACTGGGACACCCAATCTTGTTATACATACAGTCAGTGCTGGGACACTCAATCCTGTTATAGAGAGAGTCAGGGCTGGGACACACAGTCCTGTTATATAACAAGTTAATGCTGGGACAGTCTTCTTATACACACAGTCAGTGCTGGGACACTCAGTCCTGTTATACACAGTCAGTGCTGGGACACTCTTGTTATATAAAAAAGTCAGTGCTGGGACACTCAGTTTTGTTGTACACACAGTCAAGGCTGGGACACTCAATCAAATTAGGGGGTCGCAACCCCCCCGCCTGATTCCCCGCCCCGTCCGACTTTCACCCCGGCGTTTCAATCCGACCCGAATCAGTCCCGCCCGCACCCTAATCACCAATAATTGGCATCTATAATGCCATTTTAAGGGGCCCTTGCTACTTTCAGCCTTTTCCCATGCTAAACACGCCTGGTGGGACCTGGCGTGAACAATATCGGCTCGCTTACTTTCAGCTGCAGTCAATCAGGAAAGAAGAGATTTAATCAGACAGCATTTGTAGGTTGCAGGACCTTGTTGTTTCAGGCTTGGGGCAACTTGTTCAAGGCTTAGGCACAGCTGTGGAAGGTTGGTGCCTCACACACTTCTCCAGTGTGAGCTCCTGGGAAGCACCGCTTGGGACCCTCACTCAGCGCTTCCTCAACGGAGGCATCTACCAGAAGTATGGGAGGCCTTTTTTCCCTTCCCTTCTTGCCATTAGAGGATCTCCAGCAGCAGAGGCGTCAGCAGCAGAACCAGGAACAACAGCATCAGCAGCAGGAGTGCCAGGCTACTGCTCAGTCACCTGAAGCTGCACAGGCCAGAAGGGGCCAGCACTTGGATGTGGCTTGAGAGCACCTTGCTGCGCATCAGGGGCCATGGGGACCCGTTTCTGCACTGGCAGTCCTGTTCAGAAGGACTTCCATGAAGGTCTGGTGTCTCTGTTCAATAGATGCCCATCGCTCCTCAAGAGATGTCATTCTATTATGAACACTCACCACGTTTTCCATACCCTGGTGACTTATCTCCTCCATGGAGGGTGCCAACCTTTCCATGGTGATGCGTTCATACGCCAATGACTACGCAAAGGCTCAGCTCATCTTCGCTATGGACTCCTCCATTCGCTCCACACTCGCAGCGACCCTAGAGACAAAACCTGCCAGAGACTCCTGCATCTGTGCATGGAGTTCCATCACCTCTGATCTTACGGATGGACCCAGAGGCAGAGGGTCGAAATGCAGCTGAGCTGAGCTGGCAGAGTCCTGCGCCCTCCGACGAGGACGCTCCACTGCTGTCCCTGTCTCCACAATCTGCTGATGCTCACTTGTGAGCTGTGAAACACCAGGTGGCAACACTACTCTATGTCCCGAAGGTCCCCCCGAGGTGTGAGTGTCTGCGCTGGTGCTGGGTGCATTTACTTCTGCTGACGCTGCGCCCTCAGAGGTTGGAGCTTCCTCTGAGGAGTCTGGCTGCACAGCCTGTTCCTCCTCCACAGTGGGGACGGGGGCTCTGGATGGTACTGTGGGGGAGTAAAGGAAGGAGTTAGAGATGTAATGCCAAGGTTCTTCTGGTGACTCCCAGCGAGTTGGCATCTGCTGACACCTGCATCCATGCAGACTTGGTCTCAGTGGAAGGCCTCTTCCTCCCTGACCTAGGGAAGAGGACCTCCCTGTGGGCCCTAACCCCATCCAATAATGCCTGCAGTGAAGCCTCGTCGAATTTGGAGGCAGCTCGGGGTCTGGCACTGGCCACAGCTGCTGCAGGCTCCTCTGCCATCCTGGATGGTTTGTTTGGAAGCCATCAGAGGATGCAGTGCTTGCTGTGGACCTTGAAAGCACCACGAGTGATGACATCATACTGTGGGGCTTTCTGACTGGAAATAGTCAATTAGCAAGGGTTCCCACACGCTGGAAATAAATTGGCCAATTGAGGGAAAATTGCATCAGTGTGGCAGACCCATTTAGATTCGTGTGGGAACCCCGACATTCGGGGAACCTGACAATTCCCCGCACCTGCGGGAAAATGGCCCCTCAGTCCTGTTATATAAAAAGTAATTGCTGGGAGACTCATTCTTGTTATACACACAGTAAGTGCTGTGACAGCAAATTCTTTTACACACACAGTCAGTGCTGGTAAACTCAGTCCTGTTACACACACAGTCAGTGCTGGGACACGCAGTCCTGTTATACACACAGTCAGTGCTGAGATATTCAGTCCTGTTTTATATAGACAGTCAGTGCTGGGGCACTCAGTCCTGTTACACACACAATCAGTGCTGGTTCATTCAGTCCTGTTACACAGAGTCCTGTTATATACACATAGTCAGTGCTGGAACAGTCAATCCTGTTACACACTCACAGTCAGTGCTGGGACACTCAGTCTTGTTATTCACACACTGTCAATGCTGGGACACTCAGTCCTGTTACACACAAAGTCAGTGCTGGGACACTCAGTCCTGTTATATACATAGACAGTGCTGGGAGACTCAGTCCTGTTACACACACAATCAGTGCTGGGAGCGCAGTCCTGTTACACACACACAATCAGTGCTGGGACACTCAGTCCAGTTATATACATAGACAGTGCTGGGAGACTCATTCTTGTTATACAAACATTCAATGCTGGGGCACTCAGTCCTGTTGTACACACAGTCAGTGCTGGGACTCTCAATCCTGTTATACACAGACAGTCAGTGCTGGGACATTCACTCCTGTTACACACACACAGTCAATGCTGGGACAAACAATTCTGTTGCATACAAACAGTGTTGGGACACTCAGTCCAGTTATATACATAGACAGTGCTGAGACACTCATTCTTGTTCGACAAACATTCAGTGCTGGGGCACTCAGTCTTGTTATACACACAGTCAGTGCTGGGACACTCAGTTCTGTTACACACAAAGTCAGTGCTGGGGCACTCAGTCCTGTTATACACACAATCAGTGCTGGGACACTCAGTTCTGTTACACACAAAGTCAGTGCTGGTACACACAGTCCTGTTATACACGGAGGCAGTATTGGCACAGACAGTCCCGTTATACACACAGTCAGTGCTGAGACACTCAGGCCTGTTACACACAAAGTCAGTGCTGGGACACTCAGTCCTGTTATATACATAGACAGTGCTGGGAGACTCAGTCCTGTTACACACACAATCAGTGCTGGGAGCGCAGTCCTGTTACACACACACAATCAGTGCTGGGACACAGTCCAGTTATATACATAGACAGTGCTGGGAGACTCATTCTTGTTATACAAACATTCAATGCTGGGGCACTCAGTCCTGTTATACACAGACAGTCAGTGCTGGGACATTCACTCCTGTTACACACACACAGAAAATGCTGGGACAAACAATTCTGTTGCATACAAACAGTGTTGGGACACTCAGCCCTGTTACACACACACAGTCAGTGCTGGGACACTCAGTCCTGTGATACAGACACAGTCAGTGCTGTAACCGCCAATCCTTTTACATGCACAATCAGTGCTGGGACACTGAATCTTGTTATACATACAGTCAGTGCTGGGACACTCAGTTTGTTATACACACAGTCAGTGCTGAGAAACTCACTCCTGTTACACACACAGTCAGTGCTGGGACACTCAGTCCTGTTATAAACATAGTCAGTGCTGGGACACTCAGTCCTGTTATATACAGTCAGTGCTGAGAAACTCAGTCCTGTTACACACACAGTGAGTGCTGGGACACTCAGTCCTGTTATACACACAGTCAGTGCTATGACACTCAGTTCTGTTACACACACACAGTCAGTGCTGGGACACTCAGTCCTGTTACACACACACAATCATTGCTGGGACACTCCATCCTGTTACACACACAATCATTGCTGGGACAGTCAGTTCCATTATACACAATCAGTGCTGGGACACTCAGTCCTGTTATACACACAGTTATTGCTGGGACACTCAGTCCTGTTACACCCACAGTTAGTGTTACTGCACACATTCCTGTAGTACACACACAGTCAGTTCTGGGACACTCAGTCCTGTTACACACACATTTACTGCTGGGAGACACAGTCCTTTTATGCACACACAGTCAGTGCCGGTACACTCAGTCCTGTTATACACAAAGTCAGTGCTGGGACACTCAGTTCTGTTATACACATAGACATTGATGGGATCACTCCTGTTATACACAGTCAGTGCTGGGACAATCAGTCCTGTTACACACACAATCATTGCTGGGACACTCAGTCCTGTTATACACAGACAGTCAGTGCTGGGACATTCAGCCCTGTTACACACAGTCAGTGCTGGGACACTCAGCCCTGTTACACACAGTTAGTGCTGGTAGACACAGTCCTGTTATATACATAGACAATGCTGGGAGACGCATTCTTGTTATACTGTGGCAGAGCCACCAGAGGGACTCTGATCTAATGTACATAATTATCTTTAACAAATTATTAGCTACAGAATGAATCTGTATCTTTGTTCATATCATTGCATGTACATAGCGCGGTCCCTTTAAGAATGAGACCAAACGCGATGACATCATCACGTTGATCATGTGATCCTCCAGCGGCGGGAAAACGTGATGACGTCATGACGTCAGGCTGGGGAGCTGCCCCAGCCAGTCCTCGTGGAGCCAGCAAAGAGTACAGACCTGTAATGTAGTTCTCCTGTGTTTTTGTTTTAAACTCTGTTGATTAGTATTAAACATCATTTGTTTGATAGACTGACTCGACCTCAGTCCTTTAGTTAGGAATCTAGCCATTCCTACAGTGGTGACCCCGAATTTTCGTGAACAATTTTCGCGGAAGAAGCGAAGCGCGACGAAACATGGAAGCGAACTCCATGGCTTTGAAGCTCCCACAGTTTTGGGAACAACAGGCGGCCTCCTGGTTCGTCCAAGCAGAAGCACAATTCGATCTCCGAAACATCGTTGCGGATCAGACCCGTTACCTTTATGTGGTCTCCGCACTCGACAGCTCCACGGCCTCACGGATCATCAGCCTGCTCGAAAACCCCCCGGTTGACAGCAAGTATAATACTCTTAAAGCGCGGTTAATACAGGTCTTCGGGCTCACGAAGGCGGAGCGTGCCCGCCGGCTACTCGCTTTGCCCGGGCTTGGCGATTCCAAGCCATCTGAGTTAATGAGCCAGATTCTCACGCTCCTTGGCTCAGAACCACAATGTTTCCTCTTTCGGGAGTTATTCCTGAGTCAACTACCCGAGCAGGTTCAGGCTGCCCTCGCCAGATCGGAAGCCACAGATTGCGCAGCACTTGCTGCAGAAGCAGATACGATTTATGCGGTCACGCAGCAAAACTGCGCCGCCACAAGGCACCCCTCCCCCGCGAACGCCACCCCGACGCCTCCATCCCCTGGCTTGTGTTTTTACCACGCCCATTTCGGCGCGAAAGCCAGAGGCTGCCGCCCTCCCTGCAGTTTCGCGCCTAAAAAAAAACCGACATCAACACCAGCAGCAACTCCAGAAAAGGAGGACTGAGTCTGAGGGACGTTCCGCGGCCGCGATGGCGATTGGAAATTCCGGGAAGCTCCTCTACATTAGAGATTCCCTCTTAGGCCTGCGCTTTTTATGCAACACCGGGGCGCAGTGTAGCATCCTTCCTGCCTCAGCACTCGATATTCAGTCTGGGATGCACGGCCTCTCCCTCATGGCAGCCAATGGCGGGGCCATTCGTTCCTTTGGTAAACGGCGGGTCCAGGTGTGCTTCGGCGGGCAACGGTTTCAGTGGGAATTTATTACAGCCAAGGTTTCGCAAGCCATCCTCGGCGCGGATTTCTTATGCGCCAACAGCTTCTTGGTGGATGTACGAAATCGTCGATTGGTCAACGCGGCCACCTTCCACTCCATCCCTTGCTTCCGCAGTTCCGCAACGTCGCACACTGTCTCCTGCGCGTTGTCCTCGCCGGACGAGTTCACTCGCCTATTAGGTGAATTCCCAGAGCTGACCAAGCCCACTTTCTCCTCCTCGGCCACTAAGCATGGTGTCAAACACCACATTACTACGACTGGCTCTCCGGTTTACGCGTGAGCTCGGCACCTGGAACCCGGCAAGCTCGCGGCTGCGAAGGCAGAGTTTGCCATGATGGAACGGCTGGGGATTATTCGCCGGTCGAATAGTCCCTGGTCCTCGCCTCTCCACATCGTCCCGAAGCCCAGCGGTGGATGGCGGCCATGCGGGGACTACCGACGCCTTAATGATGCCACTACTCCCGATCGGTACCCGATCCCGCATATACAGGATTTCTCTGCCCATTTGGCGGGAAACTCAATCTTCTCCAAGGTCGACCTCGTCCGTGGCTACCACCAAGTTCCCGTACACCCGCAGGATGTCCAGAAAACGGCTGTCATCACTCCCTTTGGACTGTTCGAGTTTCTACGGATGCCATTTGGGCTCAAGAGCACCACACAGGCTTTTCAACGACTAATGGACTCGGTCCTGCGGGATCTTCCCTTTTTATTTGTCTACCTTGACGACATCCTGATAGCCAGCTCTACCAAAGAGGAACACGTCTGCCATCTCCGCACCCTCTTTCGACGCCTCAGCCAACATGGCCTCATAATCAACCCGGCCAAGTGTCAGTTCGGCCTACAACAGATTGACTTCTTGGGCCACCACATTACTTTGGAGGGCGCAATTCCGCTGCAGTCAAAGGTCGAAGCAATTACGGCATTCCCAAGGCCGCAGTCCACCAAGGCTCTTCAAGAATTCCTTGGCATGGTGAATTTCTACCACCGCTTTGTGCCCAAGGCAGCACGACTCATGCAGCCCCTCTATGAGGCCCACAAAGGCAAGGCCGGAAAGGATACAATAGCCTGGACGGTCGAAATGGACAACGCTTTCGACAACACAAAAACCGCTCTAGCCAATGCAACTATGTTGGCGCACCCTCTGCCAGGTGCCACCATCGCCCTTACCACCGACACTTCCGACTATGCCATAGGCGCTGTGCAGGAACAGTGGGTCAATGGGACGTGGCAACCACTGGCATTTTTCAGCCGCCAACTCCGGCGCACCGAACGCAAATACAGCACTTTTGACCGGGAGTTGCTGGCGCTGTTCCTGGCTATCCGCCATTTCCGTTTTTTGTTAGAAGGACGTCCCTTCACTGCGTTTGTAGATCACAAACCACTGACCTTCGCCATGGCCAAGACCGCCGAACCGTGGTCGGCTCGACAGCAGCGACAGCTAACTTTCATTTCAGAATTCACGACAGACGTCGAACACGTAGCTGGCAAGGACAACTTGGTAGCTGATTGCCTTTCTCGCGCGACCGTACAGGTGGTCCAGCTGGGCATCGATTATGCCCTCATGGCTACCGATCAGGCATCCAACCCTGAAACACAGGCGTATCGCACCGACACCTCTAGCCTCCAACCGACCGATGTGCAATTCCACGCTGCAGGCACCTCGTTACTCTGCGATGTCTCCATGGGAGATCCCCGCCCGATCGTCCCAGTCGCCTGGCGCCGCAAAGTTTTCGACGCCATACATGGGCTTTCACATCCTGGCGTGAAGGCATCTCAAAAATTAATGTCGGCTAAGTTTGTCTGGAGAGGAATGCATAAGGATATCCGCAACTGGGCTAACACCTGCGTCGTCTGTCAAACGTCTAAGGTGCAACATCACGTTAAGGCCCCATTGGCCACGTTCGCAGTACCAGAACGTCGATTCGACCATGTCAACGTGGACCTCGTCGGGCCGCTTCCACCGTCACAGGGGTTCACACACATCCTCACCATGGTCAATCGTACTACTAGATGGCCAGAGGCAGTTCCTCTGGCGTCTACTACATCCGCTGATGTCGCCAGAGCATTCCTCTCCTCGTGGGTCGCACGTTTCGGCATTACGGCGGACATTTCTTCAGACCGCGGTCCACAGTTCTCTTCCGAGCTCTGGAACGCTGTGGCCCAGGGTCTCGGCACCAAGCTTCACCGCACCATGGCCTATCACCCGCAAGCAAACTGTTTGTGCGAACGTTTCCACAGATCGTTAAAGGCATCGCTGAGGGCCAGCCTCCAAGGCGCCGGATGGGTGGATAAGCTTCCGTGGGTCATGTTGGGTCTCCGCACGGCACCCAAAGAGGACCTGCAATCGTCCGCCGCGGAGCTCGTGTACGGCCAGCCACTCCGCGTACCGGGAGATTTCCTGCCGCTTCCAACTGAGCCGTGGTCCGCAGTCTAACAACTCAGCAGCCACCGGGAAACAGCCAGGGCTTTTGCGCCTATCCCAACTTTGCATCACGGCCTTCCATCTTCACACGTACCAGCGGAGCTAAAGAATGTTGAATTTGTATTCATTCGTCATGATGCCCATAGGGATCCGCTCAAGGCCCCTTACACAGGCCCTTTTCGCGTACTGGAGACAGGCGACAAGAGTTTCTCTGTAGACATCGGTGGTAAACCCGACCACATATCCATTGACCGTCTCAAACCGGCACACCTGGACATCGACCGGCCAGTAGAGACTGCACAGCCACCACGACGTGGTCGACCTCCTGCTGCATCCACGCCAGACTGAAGGCTTCCATCCGCCAGCCCGCCCGCTGTTCAACAGCGTCCACTCCAAGAATACAGGAGTCACTCTGACAGGCTTGTCAGACCTCCTAGTCGATTGACTTTTACTGTTAAAGACAATTCTGGGGGGGCGCATGTGGCGGGGCCACCAGGGGGACTCTGATCTAATGTACATAATTATCTTTAACAAATTATTAGCTACAAAATGAATCAGTATCTTTGTTCATATCATTGCATGTACATAGCGCGGTCCCTTTAAGAATGAGACCAAAGGCGATGACGCCATCACGTTGATCACGTGATCCTCCAGCGGCGGGAAAACGTGATGACGTCATGACGTCAGGCTGGGGAGCCGCCCTAGCCAGTCCTCATGGAGCCAGCAAAGAGTACAGACCTGTAATGTAGTTCTCCTGTGTTTTTGTTTTAAACTCTGTTGATTAGTATTAAACATCGTTTGTTTGATAGACTGACTCGAACTCAGTCCTTTAGTTAGGAATCTAGCCATTCCTACAATACAAACATTCAGTGCTGGGGCAATCAATCCTGTTATACACACAGTCAGTGCTGGGAAACTCAATATTGTTAGTCACACACAGTCAGTGCTGGGACACTCAGTCCTGTTACACACAGTCAGAGCTGGGACACTCAGTCCTGTAACACACACAGTCAGTGCTGGTGTGATGTTCACCCCTTCTATAGATTTAGTCTGTTCGGGGGTTTGATAGTCCTCTGCGACCGACGTGGCTGTTGTGGTGCCGCGGGTGTCGGCTGGGTGTCCCCGGTGGCCTCCTGGGTCTCTGCTGGGGGTGCCGCCAGGGTTGTTGAAGGGGTAGTTGGTGGGGGTACCGTTGGTCGATGTTCTTCCGGGGGTGATGAAAGAGTAGTGGGTGGGTAAGAGTTGCTGTGGTCGTTGTTGCTGCTGTTGTCGTGGTTGTTGTCGTTACCGGCTGGGGCGACGTCTTTTATGGACACGGTGTCCTCCCTTCCGTCGGCGTGCCGGACATACGCGTATTGGGGGTTGGCGTGGAGTAGGTGCACTGACTCCACGAGAGGGTCCGTCTTGTGGCCCCTCACATGCCTTCGCACGAATACCGGACCTGGGGTGGAGAGCCATGACGGCATGGATACGCCTGAGGTGGATTTCCGGGGAAAGACAAACATTCGCTCGTGAGGCGTGGCATTAGTGGCAGTACACAATAGCGACCGTATCGAATGGAGCACATCTGGGAGGACTTCCTGCCAGCGGGAGATAGGGAGGCCTTTGGTCCTTAGAGCTAGAGTGACTGCTTTCCATACTGTCCCGTTCTCTCGCTCCACTTGACCGTTACCCCAGGGGTTGTAGCTGGTGGTACGGCTCGTGGCGATCCCCCTGGACAGCATGTACTGGCGTAGCTCTTCACTCATGAAGGACGCCCCCCTATCCGTATGGATGTAGCTCGGCATACCGAACAGGCAGAACAGGCTGTTGAGGCATTTAGTGACCGTGGCGCTGGTCATGTCTGGGCAGGGGAAGGTGAATGGGAAACGAGAGTATTCATCCACAATGTTCAGGAAGTAAACATTGCGGTCGACGGACGGGAGGGGGCCCTTGAAATCTAAGCTGAGCGGCTCAAAGGGCCGTGTAGCTTTGATTAAGTGGGCTCTATCTGGGTGGTAGAACCGAGGCTTGCACTCAGCGCAAGTGCGACAGTTCCTGGTCAGGGACCGAACTTCCTCAATCGAGTAGGGTAAGTTGCGGGACTTTATGAAGTGGAACAGCCGCGTGACCCCTGGGTGGCAGAGGTCATTGTGGAGGGTCTGTAGCCGATCCCTGGTGGCGCTGGCACACATCCCTCGTGAGAAGGTGTCGGGGGATTCGTTAAGGGCCCCTGGCCGGTAAATGATGTCATAATCGAAGGTGGAGAGCTCGATCCGCCACCTAAGAATCTTATCATTTTTAATCTTCCCCCTCTGTTTATTATTGAACATAAACACTACCGACCGCTGGTCGGTAAGTAGGGTGAAGCGTTTGCCGGCTAGGTAGTGGCGCCAGTGGCGCACTGCCTCCACGATGGCTTGGGCCTCCTTTTCTACGGAGGAGTGTCTGATCTCGGGCCCTTGGAGGGTCCTCGAGAAGAAAGCTACGGGCCGCCCCGCCTGGTTGAGGGTGGCCGCCAAGGCAAAGTCAGACGCATCACTTTCCACTTGAAAGGGAGTGTTCTCGTCCACTGCCTGTAGCGTGGCCCGCTCAATATCCTGCTTAATGCTTTTGAAGGCGGCATGGGCCTCAGCAGAGAGCGGAAAAGAGGATGCTTTCAAGAGGGGGTGGGCTTTGTCGGAGTAGTTGGGGACCCATTGGGAATAATAAGAAAATAACCCCAGGCACCTTTTCAGGGCTTTGGGAGTGTTGGGCAGGGGCAGCTCCCGTAGGGGGCGCAATCGGTCGGGGTCTGGTCCGATTTCCCCATTCTCCACCACGCTGCCTAGTATGCAGAGGTGCGTGGTGTTGTAAACGCACTTGTCCTCGTTGTAGGTGAGGTTGAGTTTTTGTGCGGTTTTCAGGAACCTCTCGAGGTTCGAGTCGTGATCCTGCTGGTTGTGACCGCAGATGGTGACGTTGTCGAGGTAGGGGAAGGTTGCCTGCAAGTGGTGGTCATCGACCATGCGGTCCATCTCCCTCTGGAAGACCGAGACCCCATTCGTCACCCCAAAGGGGACTCTGAGGAATTGGTAGAGGCGTCCGTTCGCCTCGAAGGCGGTGTACGGGCGGTCCTCTGGTCTGATAGGGATCTGGTGGTACGCTGACTTGAGGTCGATGGTGGAGAATACCCGGTATTGGGCGATTTGGTTCACCATTTCTGATATGCGGGGTAGCGGGTAGGCGTCTAGTTGGGTGTACCTGTTGATCGTTTGGCTATAGTCGATCACCATCCGTTTCTTCTCGCTACCCCTTACCACCACCACTTGGGCGTGCCACGGGCTATTGCTGCGTTCAATAATGCGCTCTTTCAGGAGCCTGTCTACCTCGGTCGCGATAAACCGCCTGTCCTCCCAGCTGTACCTCCTGCTTTTGGTCGCTATTGGCCGGCAGTTAGGGGTAAGGTTCGCGAATAGCGAAGGCGGCTTTACCTTCAGGGTGGCCAGACCGCACACTGTGAGGGGCGGCTGGGACCCACCGTAATTGAGCGTGATGCTTTGGTGGTAGCACTGGAAATCCAGGCCCAAGATCACGCTCGCACATAGATTCTTCATGATTAATACTTTAAAATTACCGTATACAGTTCCGTTAACGGACAATTGTACCGTGCAGTAACCCATAATGGTCGATGTCTGGGTTTTATCAGCCATAGAGATGGTACCCCGAGTAGGGACCACCTTTAGGGAGAGTTGTTGTACCAGTTCAGGGTGGATAAAACTCTCCGTGCTTCCACTGTCAATTAAACATTTAACCCTGCACCCGTTTACCTCGATGTCCACCATTGATTTGGATAGCGGGTGCGGCCTGGTCTGGTCCACTGTGACCGATGCCACTGTAGGGCCTTGATCGAGACAAGATGGCGTCCACGCTGTCTGCTCACAAGATGGCGGACCCCACGAGGTCGGGCAAGATGGCGTCCAAGATGGCCGCTCCCACGGCGCACACGCGGCGGTGGCAGGTTTTCCGGCGGGGTTCCCTCTGCACACCTTCCCGAAGTGCCCCTTCTTACCGCACTTAAAGCAGGTGGTGCCTTTCGCCGGGCACAGGTTTCTGGTGTGCTTCGGCTGCCCACAGAAGTAGCAGTTGGGTCCCCGACGCGTCGCGGCTGTCGTAGGGCTTCTGGGGGGAGAGCGGGGCCCCGACGGTGTCGGGCTGCCGGGCGGGGAAGATGCCTTCCAAGATGGCGGCGCCCTTGGTGCACACGTGGCGGCGTGGACGGCGCGGGCTGAAGAGTAGGCGTCCGAGTTTCTCTGGGCCACATCCAGGGATCGTGCTGTGTCCGCAGCCTGTTTCAGGTCCAATCCCGTTTTTTCCAGCAGTCTCTGCCGGATGTAAGTGGAGCTGAGGCCTGTGATAAGGGCATCGCGAACAAGCTCGTCAGTGTACACTGCGGCTTTTACATCTTGGCACTTGCAGTCTTTGCCAAGCGTTTTCAGGGTGCCTAGGAACTCCTCCACCGATTCCCCAGGTCGCTGTGCGCAAGTAGCGAGCAGATGCCTAGCATACACCTCATTCGTAGGCTGCTGGTAATGCACCTTTAAGATGTCGCAGGCGGCCGGGTACGTGTCGGCGTCTTGGATGAGGGGGTAAACCCGGTGGCTTACCCAATTCCGCAGAATTCCGAGTTTCATACTCGCAGCGTCCGTAGCGTCTTTGACGGCTGCGGAATTGTCCAGGAAGAATTCCATACACATAAACCAGTGTCTGAAGCATGCCGATGCGTCCGAAGCATGCTGGTCCAAATCCAAACGTTCGGGTTTCAAGAGTTAATCCATTGTGTTGAAAATTAAGTCAATAAAATTGATGTGCCTCAATAAATCCGAGACTCGATGTTAGCGAAACAAAACAAGGCTTTTATTGACTTAGAAGGTAACACACAGAGGAGAATGTATCTTCCATCCAGAGGTCTGCCGTACTGGATGTGCTGCAGGCTGGGCCAGCTTACATAGGAGCCAGGTATGGGCGGAGCCCTACACACAGTACAATACAATGGAAATGAAACTGAAACCAACCACAGTCACAGGCAGAGAAATACTGATGAGTGATGAATGGAATATTTCATCACAGCTGGGACACTCAGTCCTGTTACACACACAGTCAGTGCTGGGACACTCAGTCCTGTTACACACAGCCAGTGCTGGGACACTCAGTCCTGTTATACACACAGTCAGTGCTGGGACACTCAGTCCTGTTACACACACAGCCAGTGCTGGGACACTCAGTCCTGTTACACACACAGCCAGTGCTGGGACACTCAATCCTGTTATACACACAGTCAGTGCTGGGACACTCAGTCCTGTTACACACAGTCAGTGCTGGGACACTCAGTCCTGTTACACACAGTCAGTGCTGGGACACTCAATCCTGTTACACACAGTCAGTGCTGGGACACTCAGTCCTGTTACACACACAGTCAGTGCTGGGACACTCAGTCCTGTTACACACAGTCAGTGCTGGGACACTCAATCCTGTTACACACAGTCAGTGCTGGGACACTCAGTCCTGTTACACACACAGTCAGTGCTGGGACACTCAGTCCTGTTACACACACAGCCAGTGCTGGGACACTCAGTCCTGTTGCACACACAGTCAGTGCTGGGACACTCAGTCCTGTTACACACACAGTCAGTGCTGGGACACTCAATCCTGTTACACAGTCAGTGCTGGGACACTCAGTCCTGTTACACACACAGCCAGTGCTGGGACACTCAGTCCTGTTACACACAGCCAGTGCTGCGACACTCAGTCCCATTCCACAGTCAGTGCCTTACCATGTGTTTGAGTCAGAGAGCATTGGTAACTTTTAAATGAAAATTGGATTAATATTTGAAGCGGAGGAAGTTATATGGCGAGAGTGAGGCAGTGGTATTAATTCCGTTGCTCTAGCAAAGAGCTAGCACAGTCATGATGGGCTGAACGGCTTTTCCTGTGCTGTAAATTTCTATGGTTCTCTGGCTGTGTAGAACGAGCAATTACCACTTTGTTAATCAATGTTGAAGATGTATAAGTTTAACAAAGGACTGAAGGTTGGAGGATTAAATCGAGATGCAAATGATCAGATACTTGACTTTGAAGGAATGTTACTGTAAGCGATCTGGAGTTTTGTTCAATTACCTGAGGGAATTGGGGAGATAGTCACAGAACATCACCTTGGATCAATGACCTGCTGAGCTGCGTAAAGAATCTGTCGGAGCAAATTGAAGGCGTTCTAGGGAAGGGATGGGCTCCGTGGGCTGGTTGCGAGCCTCTTTTTCCCTGGGGCTTTATAAACAGCCTGGCTTTTTGTAACAGAATGTAGGAACAGGAGGGAGGTGGAGATGTACAAGGAGCTGCAGAGTGGTGGGACAGTCAGTCCTGATATAGACACAGTCAGTGTATAGGCACGATGGGCCAAATGGCCTCCTTTTCGTGCTGTATGATGCTTGAACTGAGTGGCTTGCGAGGTCACTTCAGAGGGCAGTTAAGAGTCAACCACGTTGGTGTGAGACTGGAATCACACATAGGCCAGACCAGGTAAGGACGACAGGCTTCCCTCCCTGAAGGACGCTAGCGAACCGTTTGGGTTTTTATGACAATCCGACAGCTTCATGGTCACTTTTACTGAAACCAGCCTTTTATTTCATTTCCAGATTTTGTTTTAACCTGAATCCCAATTCTCAAACTGCCATGGTGGGATTTGAACTCACGTTCTCTGGATTACTAGTCTAGTAACATAACCATTACCCTGCCATAAAAAACAAAAGGACTTGCATTTCTATAGCGCCTTTCACGACCTCAGGACATCCCAAAGAACTTTACAGCCAATGAAGTGCTTGTGAAGTGTAGTCACTGTAGGAAACGCAGCAGCCAATTTGCACACAGCAAGCTCCCACAAACAGCAACGTGATAATGACCCGATCATCTGTTTTAGTGATGTTGATTGAGGGATAAATATTGACCCAGGGCACCGGGGAGAACTCCCCTGCTCCTCTTCGATATAGTGTCATGGGATCTTTTACGCCCGCCTGAGAGGGCTCGATTTAACGTCTCACCTGAAAGACGGCACCTCCGACAGTGCAGCACTCCTTCAGCACTGCTGTGGAGTGTCAGCCCAGATCACGTGCTCAACTCTGGAGTGGGGCTAGGAACCCATCACGCTATGTACCCTCATGTGCAAGTGATTGTTGCTGCTTCAATTCATCAGTCTGGGCTGGAGTTGAGTTCCGATCCTCGAAGACATAGTGCTAACTCACTGTGGTGTCGTTCATCAATGCTCTCTCCTTGAGTTTTCAAGTAGCCCATTCATGGAAGCCGCATTCAGTATTGGACAACGTCAGCTCAGCCACGTAACAAGCTCCCTGTTACTGTCTGGACAGCTAAAGAAATCTCATCTCCAGAGACGAACGGCCACTAATATAAAATATTTACCGGGGAGTTCAGTGCTCCTACATAAATAATGGCATTCACTATTTTTAAATGTTTAATATTTTAACTGAAAATGGGCTCTCTCTCTCTCTCTCTAGTTTCTTTCTCTCTCTCTCTCCTTCACTGTTGGGAAGAGCAAAATGAGAGGCCATCAATAGTTCCCTTTTTTTGCCTCATGCGCAGTCCCTTCAGCTGGCTGAGCAACCTATTCAAATTTTTATTCAGTGTAAAAGCCGGTGAGTGGCTTAGCGGGATCGTTGGGTGAGAATGTGGAACCTGCTACCACAGGGAGTGGTTGAGGCGAATAGTAAAGATGCATTTAAGGGACGACTAGATAAGCATATGAGGGAGAAGGGAATAGAGGGTTACGCTGATAGAGTTAGATGAGGAAAGACGGGAGGAGGCTCGAGTGGAGCATAAATGCCGGCATGGACTGGTTGGGCCGAATGGCCTGATTCTGTGCTGTATATCATTTTTTAAAATTTGTTTTTATGGGAAGTGGGTGTCGCTGGCAAGGCCAGCATTTATTGCCCATCCCTAATTGCCCTCGAGAAGGTGGTGGTGAACCGCCTTCTTGAACCGCTGCAGTCCATGTGGTGAAGGTGCTCCCACAGTGCTGTTAGGGAGGGAGTTCCAGGATTTTGACCCAGTGACGATGAAGGATCGGCCAATATACTTCTAAGTCAGGATGATGTGTGACTTGAAGGGGAACTTGGAGGTGGTGGTGTTCCTATGCGCCTGCTGCCCTTGTCCTTCTAGGTGGAAGAGGTCGCGGGTTTGGGAGGTGCTGCCGAAGAAGCCTTGGCGAGTTGCTGCAGTGCATCTTGTAGATGGTACACACTGCAGCCACGGTGCGCCGGTGGTGGAGGGAGTGAATGTTTAAGGTGGAGGATGGGGTGCCAATCAAACGGGCTGCTTTGTCCTGGGTGGTGTCGAGCTTCTTGAATGTTGGAGCTGCACTTATCCAGGCAAGTGGAGAGTATTCCATCACACTCCTGACTTGTGGCTTGTAGATGGTGGAAAGGCTTTGGGGAGTAAGGAGGTGAGACACTCGCCGCAGAATACCCAGCTTCTGACTTGCTCTTGTTGCCACAGTATTAATGTGGCTGGTCCAGTTAAGTTTCTGGTCAATGGTTACCCCCAGGATGTTGATGGTGAGGGATTCAGCGATGGTAATGCCATTGAATGTCAAGGGACGGTGGTTAGTGTAGTGTCCGTGTATAATAAGGCACAGACTGTGGAGAACGGTACAACAGGTGTTTACTCAACGTGGCTCACAGTGGAACTGATCTGTACAGATTACAACTCAGGGCTATATACAGGTGTGGTCACTGCCGGTACTGCAGTATACATGAGCTGTAAAAGATAGTTCCCCACTTAAAGGTATATACATTACAGTTAGAGTCTCGCTTGTTGGAAGATAGTCATTGCCTGGCACTTGTGTGGCGCGAATGTTACTTGCCACTTATCAGCCCAAGCCTGAATGTCGTCCAGGTCTTGCTGCATGCGGGCATGGACTGTTTCATTATCTGAGGAGTTGCAAATGGAACTGAACACTGTGCAATCATCAGCGAACATCTCCACTTCTGACCTTATGATGGAGGGATGGTCATTGATGAAGCAGCTGAAGATGGCTGGGCCTTGGACACTGCCCTGAGGAACTCCTGCAGCGATGTCCTAGGGCTGAGATGATTGACCTCCAACAACCACAACCATCTTCCTTTATGCTAGGTATGGATCCAGCCAGTGGAGAGTTTTCCCCCTGATTCCCATTAACTTCAGTTTTACTAGGGCTCCTTGATGCCACACTCGGTCAAATGCTGCCTTGATGTCAAGGGCAGTCACTCTCACCTCAACTGTAGAATTCAGCTCCTTTGTCCATGTTTGGACCAAGGCTTTAACAAGGTCTTGAGCCGAGTGGTCGTGGTGGAACCCAAACTGAGCATCGGGGAGAAGGTTGTTGGTGAGTAATTGCTGCTTGATAGCACTGTCGACGACACCTTCCACCACTTTGCTGATGATTGAGAGTAGACTGATGGGGCGGTAATTGGCCCGATTGGATTTGTCCTGCTTTTTGTGGACAGGACATACCTGGGCAGTTTACCACATTGTCGGGTAGATGCCAGTGTTGTAGCTGTACTGGAACAGCTTGGCTAGAGGCACGAATAGTTCTGGAGCACAAGTCTTCAGCACGACAGCTGGGATGTTGTTGGGGCCCGTAGCCTTTGTTGTATCCAGTGTGCTCAGCCGTTTCTTGTTATCACATGGAATGAATTGAATTGGCTGAAGACTGGCGTCTGTGATGGTGGGGATCTCAGGAGGAGGCCGATATTGCTACCAATGTTGTCATGGACAGATGCATCTGTGACAGGTAGATTGGTGAGGACGAGGTCAAGTAGGTTTTTCCCTTGTGTTGGTTCTCTCACCACCTGCCACAGGCCCAGTCTGGCAGTTATGTCCTTCAGGACTCCGCCAGCTCGGTCAGTAGTGGTGCTACCGAGCCACTCTTGGTGATGAACATTGAAGTCTCCCACCCAGAGTACATTCTGTGCCCTTGCTACTCTCAGTGCTTCTTCCAAGTGGTGTTCAACATGGGAGAGTACTGATTCATCAGCTGAGGGAGGGCGGTAGGTGGTAATCAGCAGGTTTCCTTGCCCAAGCTTGACCTGAAGCCATGAGACTTCATGGAGTCCGGAATCAATGTTGAGGACTCCCAGGGCCACTCCCTCCCAACTGTATACCACTGTGCCGCCACCCCTGGTGGGTCTGTCCTGCCGGTGGGATATGACATACCCAGGGATGGTGATGGAGGAGTCTGGGACATTGGCTGTGAGTATGACTATGTCAGGCTGTTGCTTGGCTAGTCTGTGGGACAGCTCTCCCAATTTTGACACAAGTCCCCAGATGTTGGTGAGGAGGACTTTGCAGGGTTGGTTGGCTGGGTGTGCCGTTGTCGCAAGTCCCGGGTGGTCCGTCCGGTTTTATTCTTATTATTGTTTTCTGGAAGTGGTTTGTTACAACCGAGTGGCTCGCCAGGCCATTTCAGAGGGCAGATTAGAGTCAACCCCATTGCCATGGAAACGCCGGTGAGAAGGATGTGGGGCCTACATTGGGGGGGGGGGGGTCACGGCCCGGATCCCTCAAACAGGATGCCTCAGGACTCATTCTAGAGCAGCCCCCTCAGCTGTGGGCACAGTTTGGAGCTTCCCAAAGGCGGGGGATGTGGGGTGAGGGGGAAGAGTCTGTCGCAAACTCTTGCTGACCACCAGTGCCACATCTTTGAAGCCTTCTAGGACTGGCATGCACACAAGGCCTGCCCCTAATGGCAAGGTCGCCTGCTGGCCCCAGCCTCTCACACTAGGGTGGGGTCAGTGGTGGAGGTCCCCGGCGGCATCGAGTCGTGGAGAATTTTCACTAATAACGGAGAAACATTGGAGCAAATAAAGGAGCAGAAAATGAGAGCTACAGATGGTATTAATGATTGAATTATGCACATTGAGGTGCTGGCTCCCTCAATCCCAGTACGTGGAGGAGCCGATCACACAAAGGCTTGGGTCTCCTTTGACAGTCCCTCCACGGGCCAGCCGATCGCAGCAAGAGAAAGCTTCGCAGCTGTTCCAGTGGGGGAGGAAAAGGAGGGGGCGGGGAGCAAAACGTCCGCGTGACATCCTCACTGGGATCAATTCCATTTATGCAATTTGTGCAGCATTCGTCAGGCGCAAAGCTGCCCAATTTCTGCGGTGGAGTTTACATTCAGGGACACACTCGATGTTTATGTTTGTCGAGTGTCTTATCGTGCAGATGCAAATTATGCATTTCATTCTGCATTCATAGCGTACTTGAACTCTGTGACGCTGGCTGCTTGCCGAAAATCAGACAGCTCAGACCCATGAAAGACAACAAAGGAAACACATGTTAATGAAGCAATGGAGTGAAAACTATTCAGAGGCAGGTCCCAGGGGTGAAAGGGCAAGATGTAATACATCAGGCTCCTGCTCCTCACCGCGCAGGGGAGACTCAGGGGCCCTTCGACAGAGCTTGGGTTGGAGCCCAGGCACCAGCAGGGTTTGATCTAAGGGTGGCAACGAAGGCAATTGTCCAGACCCAATGGTCTACAATGGTGGTTTTCAACAGCATTTGCCTAAGTAATCCCCCTGGAAATATTGAAACACTCTTGGGGACACCCCTGAAAATGCTAACACAGTTGTGAGGACGTGCAGGAAATATTGAGGTACCCCGGTGCCCCCAAAAATACTTAGGGGGAGAAATTCGGTTGGTTAGCGCCTCCCGTTAGCGCCTCTGGGGGGTGGTGGGGGGGTGATAACGGGGCGCTAACGACTTACCACCCGGGCGCGGCGAAAGAAACAACTCCCGCTAAATTCACCTGGAGGTTTGCGGTAGCGGTAACCCCTAGCGCCACAGTCTCCTGCGCCTGGAGATCGTGACGTCATCATCCTGCGCATCGCCCTGATAGCGCCCCGGACCCGAAATTCGGTTCCGCCCCCGGCAGCATCGCCGGGTGACAACTGCAGGAGGCGTTGATCAGGAGGCCGGGTGCTTCGGGAGCGCTGTTTAAAGGGAATGATGGTGGCGGGGGGGTTGGGGAATTTTTTTTGTGAAGCCTAACGTTCATTTTTCATTATTTTCCTGGCCTGCGATCAATCAGCCCTGCACGCTGCGAGAGTGCTTGGGGCTGATGGTGGCGGATTGCGCCTGCCATTGGCGACAAGCTACCTCGCTTCATTGCAGGGCCTGCAGCGATGGCCCTTCCCTTTAAGGGAGGGAAGGAGCCTTCTTTCCCAGCAGCCCTGCCCTCGACATTGGGCAGCGCTGCACCACTGCCGCCCCTCCTGCCGGCTTTAGCGCTCCAAGGGAAGTGTTAGCGCTTGATTTAACGCACCAGTTCCTTCCTGGAGCGCGACAGCCAATTTCCTGGAAGCTGAGAATCATTAGCACCTGGCGCTAATTTTTCAGGATTTCAAAATTTACAAGCCCCAAACGGGGCGATATCGAATTTCTCCCCCAAAGATTCTTCATGCGACCCCCCCAAACATTGACAAGCCCCCAAATAATGGCACGCTCCCAGGAAGCCCCAAATACTGACACATTCTCAGATATGTCTGACCCTGAACAGATAGAAATGTAGAACAAAAGACTTGCATTTATATAGCGCGTTTCACAACCACCGGATGACCCAAACCACTTTTTTTTGAAGTGTGCTCACTGTTATAATGTGGGAAACACAGCAGCCAATTTGTGCACAGCAAGCTCTCACAAACAGCAATGTGGTAATGACCAGATCATCTGTTTTAGTGATGTTGATTGAGGGATAAATATTGGCCCAGGACACCGGGGAGAACTCCTCTGCTCTTCTTCAAAATAATGCCATGGGATCTTTTATGTCCGCCTGAGAGAGCGGACGGAGCCTCGGTTTAAGGTCACATCCAAAAGACGGCACCTCTGAGAGTGCAGCACTCCCTCAGTACTGGAGTGGGCATGTCAGCCTAGATTTTGGAGCGGGACTATGAACCCGCAACCTTCTGATTCAGAGGCGAGGGTGCTACCCACTGAGCCAGGGCTGACACGATGTCAGAGAGTTCTCCAAGAGCCTCTCACGTCCTCCAGCTCGAAACCCTATACTCTAGTGAATCGCTGAAGATTCCCTCAGTCTTCCCTTCGACATTCTGCAGACTTGGACAACAACAACAACAACTTGTATTTATATAGCACCTTTAACGAAGTAAAACATCCCAAGGCTCTACACAGGAGTACTTTACGACAAAACATTTGACACTGAGCCACATAAGGATAAATTAGGCCAGGTGACCAAAAGCTTGGTCAACGAGGTAGGTTTTAAGGAGTATCTTAAAGGAGGAAAGAGAGGTAGCGAGGCGGAGAGGTGTAGGGAGGGAATTCCAGAGCTTAGGGCCCAGGCAACAGAAGGCACGGCCACCAATGGTTGAGCGATTATAATCAGGGCTGCTCACGGTTAACATCACCTAATCAGTGTTTCCTCCTCTTTGAATCTTGCTGGTGAACTGCACTTTGGGGCTTAGTCCTTCCCCGAATTTTCACAATTAAAATCACTTTGAAGGGTACTTCTTTCATTGGTTGAAGGAGGTTGTCGCTCCCTGGCTCCCTTGCACCCATTCTCAGAATCTTAAGGCATGAATTGGATCTTCTGGTGTGATGTATAGAGCTCACCGCTGCCCTCCCCTGTCTACTTTGTGTCACTGCACATTAGAGTTGCAGTTTAAAGGTTTGCTTCATAACATTTCAGGATTTAGGTTCTGAAAACCAATGTTCGGTCCCCAACACATGGAGGCCTCAGCCGGAGAGATTACTAAGCAATTGCGTTGACAGTTCTCTCGCCCACCCCCAAATAAATAGATCTCTGATTCTAGACCCAATGAAACCTGATCATTGCTTCCCCCAACAGTGAACTCCGGAGTTCAGGTTCAATTTTATTCAAATCAAAAATATAAAGACTGTATCCAAGAGGAAAAGACTCACCCCACCCACCGTGAATAAGTGGGAGAGCCGCTGCCACATGCCGACCCCTTGTAATAAATTATTCCCACTCGCCGATTCAGTTGATCACCCGCTCTCACGCCGATTCAGTTGATCACCCGCTCTCACGCCGATTCAGTTGATCACCCGCTCTCACGCCGATTCAGTTGATCACCCGCTCTCACGCCGATTCAGTTGATCACCCGCTCTCACACCGATTCAGTTGATTGCAAACCAGCAGCTTGTGCAGAGCAGAGTTGAGTTTTGCCAGCTGTGGCTCGGTGGGCAGCACCCTCACCTCTCAGTCAGAAGGTTGTGGGTTCAAGTCCCATTCCAGAGACTTGAGCACAGAAATCTAGGCTGACACTCTAGTCCTATACTAAGGGAGCGCTGCTCTGTCGGAGGTGCCGTCTTTCGGATGAGACATTAAACCGAGGCCCCGCTCTCTCAGGTGGACATAAAAGATCCCAGGGCACTATTTTGAAGAAGAGCAGGGGAGTTACCCATGGTGTCCTGGCCAATATTTATTCCTCAATCAACATCATTAATCAGATTATCTGGCCATTCTCACATTGCTGTTTGTGGGAGCTTGCTGTGCGCAAATTGGCTGCTGCGTTTCCTACGTTACAACAGTGACTTCACTTCACTGGCTGTAGAGCGCTTTGGGATGTTCTGAGCTTGTGAAAGGTGCTATATAAATGCAAATCTTTCCTTTCTTTTTTTTAGAGGTGGGCTAGGTGGAGGTGGTGTAGCTGGAGAAGGGGTGTGTGGAGGAGGGTTGGGCAGAGGAGGGGTGTGTGGAGGAGGGGTGTGCGGAGGAGGGGTGTGCGGAGGAGGGGTGTGTGGAGGAGGGGTGTGCGGAGGAGAGTTCGGCGGAGGAGGAGTGGGCGGAGGAGGGGTGTGCGGAGGAGGGGTGGGCGGAGGAGGAGTGGGCGGAGGAGGGGTGGGCAGAGGAGGAGTGGGCGGAGGAGGGGTGGGCAGAGGAGGGGTGTGCGGAGGAGGGGTGTGCGGAGGAGGGGTGGACGGAGGAGGGGTGTGCGGAGGAGGGGTGTGCGGAGGAGAGTTCGGCGGAGGAGGAGTGGGCGGAGGAGGGGTGGGCGGAGGAGTGGGCGGAGGAGGGGTGGGCGGAGGAGGGGTGGGCGGAGGAGGGGTGTGCGGAGGAGGGGTGTGCGGAGGAGGGGTGGACGGAGGAGGGGTGGACGGAGGAGGGGTGGACGGAGGAGGGGTGGGAGGAGGAGGGGTGGGAGGAGGAGGGGTGGGAGGAAGAGGGGTGGGTGGATGAAAACATAGAAACATAGAAGATAGGAGCAGGAGTAGGCCATTCGGCCCCTCGAGCCTGCTCCGCCATTCAATGCGATCATGGCTGATCATCCAAATTCAGTACCCGGTCCTTGCTTCCTCCCCATATCCCTTGATCCCTTTAGCCTTAAGAAATACATCCAACTCCTTCTTGAATATATTTAATGATCTGGCCTCCACCGCCTTCTGTGGTAGAGAATTCCACAGGTTCACCACTCTCTGGGTGAAGAAACTCCTCCTCATCTCAGTCCTAAATGGCTTACCCCTTATCCTTAGACTGTGACCCCTGGTTCTGGACTCCCCAGCCATCGGAAACATCCTTCCTGCATCTAGTCTGTCTAGGCCTGACAGAATTTTATAGGTTTCGATGAGATCCCCTCTCAATCTTCTAAACTCCAGTGAGTATGAGCCCAATCGACACAATCTCTCCTCATACGTCATTCCTGCCATCCCAGGTATCAGCCTGGTGAATCTTCGCTGCACTCCTTCCATGGCAAGAACGTCCTTCCTCAGATAAGGCGACCAAAACTGCACACAATACTCAAGGTGCGATCTCACCAAGGCCCTGTACAACTGTAGCAAGACATCCTTGTTCCTGTACTCGATTGGGATTGGGCGGAGGAGGGGTGGGTGGAGGAGGGGTGGGCGGAGGAGGGGTGGGCGGAGGAGGGGTGGGAGGAGGAGGGTTGGGCGGAGGAGGGGTTGTGCGGAGGAGGGGTGGGTGGAGGAGGGGTGGGCGGAGGAGAGTTCGGTGGAGGAGGGGTGGGCGGAAGAGGGGTGGGCGGAGGAGGGGTGGGCGGAGGAGGGGTTGTGCGGAGGAGGGGTGGGCGGAGGAGGGTTGGGCGGAGGAGGGTTGGGCGGAGGAGGGGTTGTGCGGAGGAGGGGTGGGTGGAGGAGGGTTTGGCGGAGGAGGGGTGGGTGGAATGGGTTGGGCGGAGGAGGGGTGGGCGGAGGAGGGGTGGGCGGAGGAGGGGTGGAGGGAGGAGGGGTTGTGCGGAGGAGGGGTGGGTGGAGGAGGGTTGGGCGGAGGAGGGGTGGGTGGAATGGGTTGGGCGGAGGAGGGGTGGGCGGAGGAGGGGTGGGCGGAGGAGGGTTGGGCGGAGGAGGGGTTGTGCGGAGGAGGGGTGGGAGGAGGAGGGGTGGGCGGAGGAGGGTTGGGCGGAGGAGGGGTGGGTGGAGGAGGGGTGGGTGGAGGAGGGTTGGGCGGAGGAGGGGTGGGTGGAATGGGTTGGGCGGAGGAGGGGTGGGCGGAGGAGGGGTGGGCGGAGAAGGGGTGGGCGGAGGAGGGTTGGGCGGAGGAGGGGTGGGCGGAGGAGGGGTGGGCGGAGGAGGGGTGGGCGGAGGAAAGTTCGGTGGAGGAGGGGTGGGCGGAGGAGGGGTGGGCGGAGGAGGGTTGGGCGGAGGAGGGGTGGGCGGAGGAGGGGTGGGCGGAGGAGGGGTTGTGCGGAGGAGGGGTGTGTGGAGGAGGGGTGGGCGGAGGAGGGGTTGTGCGGAGGAGGGGTGGGAGGAGGAGGGGTGGGCGGAGGAGGGGTGGGCGGGGGAGGGGTTGTGTGGAGGAGGGGTGGGCGGAGGAGGGGTGTGTGGAGGAGGGGTGGGCGGAGGAGGGGTTGTGCGGAGGAGGGTTGGGCGGAGGAGGGTTGGGCGGAGGAGGGGTGGGAGGAGGAGGGGTGGGCGGAGGAGGGTTGTGCGGAGGAGGGTTGGGCGGAGGAGGGGTGGGAGGAGGAGGGGTGGGTGGAGGAGGGTTGGGCGGAGGAGGGGTGAGTTGAGAAGGGTTGGGTGGAGTTGTGTGGAGGAGCATGTTTTCGATGTGAGTCGTATGAACAGGTATGTTTTCGACAATTGTAGCTGAATTCAGTGCAGATCGCAGAAGGAACATTGCAGCAAGCAGTGGTGTCCATTCAGGACTTTTACAGGATGGTCACATCATAAAGAGGCATTTGTTCTCAAAATTCACCAATTTATCAACATTTAGATGGAAACGAGAATTTAGCTCCACAACATTCTTTATTTCAACCTATATTTAGCCTCATTAAATGACCATTTGCATTGTTCCCTGTTCCTGTTCTCCTTTGATTCTTCCTTCAAATCGTTTCATTGTTCTCTGGTTCACTCTTCTTATCTCTGGGTGCCATTTTCAGCTGCCAGCCACCCACTTCGCACCTGATAAACGGGCAGCTGACAGGACAACATTGGGTGGACACCTCGGACACCCCTTTAATGCCCAAGGCCCATCTGATTCAATTTTCAAGCAGGCCTTGAATTGAACACCCGTCACTCCCGCCCCAAGGGAGGCTCTTTAAGTATACGAGTCGATGTTGCAGGCCCCCTGTGGTGATTATTCTCTATGTTTAGTAAGAAGTATTGTGATTGGTTGTTTGTTTCCTGCCTTGGGATATATGCTGTAATCTCATTGGTAGTTGATGTCATGTGATTTGTGGTGGCCATCTTAAATTCAGTTCTTTCCAGCCTTTAGTTGGGACTGGGTGTTGAAGATGTGCTACAGGATTTTTAAGTTAATAAAGCCTAGATTAGAAAGGCAAATCTATTCTTTATTTCACCCCCCGATTGCAATTTTCGGGTAACAATGGGCGGGGCGTGCTCTGTGACCGCCGAGCCCAGCTGTGCCATGCATTGAGCGGTCTAACCAGTGGTTCTGAAAGGGCCCGCAGCAAGCTGCTCGGGAAAAGGTGCATCTCCTTGTGGCCCCACAAATATCTTCCGGCCCACTGGTAGCCCATTCACAATCCCCCCTCCCGGGATTGGCTCCCCAACCCCCCTTGTAACCACCCCCAACAGGCCCAACCTGACAGCCATTCCTGTACAAGCTGGTCAATAAGGGGTTAAAGGGGTGTCCATAGATGCGTTTAAGGGGAAGCTAGGTAAGTGCATGCGGGAGGAAGGATTCGAAGGGTATGGTGATGGGGTGAGATGAAGTAGGGATGGGAGGAGACTCGTGTGGAGCATGGACACAAGCACAGACCTGTTGGGCCAAATGGCCTGTTTCTGTGCTGTACATTCAAAACCAGTAAGCTGTGCCCCATCGCCCCTCTGCTGCTCGCAGCTCTCCGGCTCAACTCAACTCCCGACTGTGGCGTTGGGCAGCGCTGCAGGCCACCTACCAATTCACGCCCACTTTGGGCACAGCTTGAACCCCCCCACTCCCTTATTTCTTTCTCCGCTCTCTCTATCGCTGTCTAGATCACTGTGCCTTTTACTTTATTTCTGTCTGTAACTGTCTGCCTGTCTCTCTCTCTCTCTCTCTCTATTGCTGCCTCTCTCGATCTCTCTCCCTCTGTCTATGTGTCTCTCTTTCTCCGCTCTGGATCTCAGTCTCGCTCTGTCTCTATCTTTATCGATGCCTCTCAGTCTTTATCTATCTCTCTCTCTCTCACTCTCTCTCTCTCTGGGTCTCTTTCTCTCTGTCTCTATTGCTGCCTCTCTTGATCTCTATCTCTTCTCGGTCTGTGTTGCTCTCTCTTGTCGGCCTTTTTCCTGTTTCTCTCCCTGTTTCTCCCTGTCTCGGTCTGTGTCTCTGGGTCGGTGTGTTTTACTCAGTCTGTGTGTTTCTCTCTCTTGTCTGCGTTTCTCCACTCTGGGTCTCTCTCTGTCTCTATCTCTATCGATGCCTCTCAGTCTCTATCTCTCCCTCTGCGTCTCTGTCTCTCTCTCTGTCTTTCTCTCTCATATCTGCCTTTTTCCTCTGTCTCTCTCTCACTCTGCGTCTCTCTCTCTCACTCTCTGTGTCTTTATCTCCCATGTCTGCCTTTTTTCACCATCTGTCTCTGTGTCTCTCGCTCTGTCTCTGTGCGTTGCTTTTTCGGTCTCTATCGCTGCGTGTGTCTCTCCCTCCTGTCTCCAGCTCAGTTTCTGACAAGTACAATGGGATCTGCTTCAGCAGCCACTCCTCCCTGCTGCCTCCCACCTCTGCAGAGCCTCGTAGCTCAATTCACATCCTCCAGGGAGCTGTCCTTCCTCAAAGAGGCCCATAATTAAAATATCTACTGCCTCCCACCTCGGAGACAAGCACCTCGAATTCACAGCGTCTGGGGAACAGCCAAGCTTCCCCGTGGTGGCACAGACCAATAATTATAGTCCCCATGTTGGCTGTTTTCTGACTTAAAGAAGAGAAACAACACGGCAATAAACAGAGTGGCCGCCAGTTCTTGCTCACTGAATATTGTGTGTAAGACTCAGAAACATCATGGCAGCCTTCCTTAGAATCCCTCACAGCAGCCATAGTCAAGAAATAGTCATATATAGATTTTATTTATTTGTTCCTGGGATGTGGGCGTCGCTGGCGAGGCCACCATTTATTGCCCATCCCTAATTGCCCTCGAGAAGGTGGTGGTGAGCCGCCTTCTTGAACCGCTGCAGTCCGTGTGGTGAAGGTGCTCCCACAGTGCTGTTAGGGAGGGAGTGCCAGGATTTTGACCCAGCGACGATGAAGGAACGGCCGATATATTTCCAAGTCAGGATGGTGTGTGACTGGAGGGAAACTTGGAGGTGGTGGTGTTCCCATGCACCCGCTGCCCTTGTCCTTCTAGGTGGTGGAGTTCATGGGTTTGGAATAGACTTAGCGAGTAGCTGCAGTGCATCCTGTAGATAGTGCACATTGCAGCTACAGTGCGGGGTTGTGGAGGGTGGGGGGGGCGGTGGGGTGGTGAGGTTTATATAATCCCAGAAATTCTCCTGTGGCATTGCTGAAGTGCATGTCTGAAGTTTGATGGCGAAAATGTGGAGGGAGCACTGCACTGTCGGAGGTGCCGTCTTTCAGATAAGACGTTAAACTGAGGCCCCGTCTGCTCTCTCAGGTGGACGTAAAAGATCCTATGGCACTATTTCGAAGAAGAGC
This sequence comes from Somniosus microcephalus, assembly GCF_052327205.1. Lineage (NCBI taxonomy): Eukaryota > Metazoa > Chordata > Chondrichthyes > Squaliformes > Somniosidae > Somniosus > Somniosus microcephalus. The sequence goes on from NC_141014.1 coordinate 23,059,323, forward strand.
AGGGGAGTTCTCCCCGGTGTCCTGGGCCAATTTTTATCCCTCGACCAACATCACTAAAACAGATTATTTGGTCATTATCACATTGCTGTTTGTGGGAGCTTGCTGTGCACAAATTGGCAGCCACGTTTCATACATTACAACAGTGGCTAGACTTCAAATGTACTTCACGTGGTTGTAAAGCACTTTGGGATGTCCTGAGGTCATGAGAGTCACTATATAAATCCAAATCTTTCTTTCATAATTTTTACAAGTGTTTTATTACACTATATAAATAATGACTTGCCCTACAGCTCCCCTGGTAGCCTAGTGGTTAAAAGCACCATCTGGTCTGGTACTACGCCATTCAGGCAAGATCCCAGGTTCAGTGCTCTTTGAGTCAGTCGCTGAACAGAGACCAAGAACAGGAACCTCTTAGCCTCTTCTTAGCCTGGGGCGCTGTGACCAATTGCAGCACCCCAACTACTGGCCCAGCTGAACTTTGTGAACTCAGAGACCAGGAATTGAACCTGGTCGGCCATTTAAGGGGTCGGCCATTTAGGACTGAGACGAGGAGGAATTTCTTCACTCAGACGGTTGTGAATCTTGGGAATTCTCTGCCCCAGAGGGCTGTGGGAGTTCAGTCGTTGAGTATATTCAAGGCTGAGATTGATAGATGGACTCATGGGGAATCAAGGGATATGGAGATCAGGCGGGAAAGTGGAGTTGAGGTCGAAGATCTTATTGAATGGCGGAGCAAGCTCGAGGGGCCGTATGGCCTACTCCTGCTCCTATTTGGACTATCCTGCGCCTATCCAAGATGGCGGCGCGCATGGACGCAGCGGCTTTGTCTCTCCCGAGACTGAGCGTTTTCACCCTCCTTCTGAGTCTCTTCTGGACTCTGCTGATTTGGGAATTAAAGGCTGACCTACCGTACAGCCGGCAGACGCTCCTAGACATCGGGGCCGACTGCGTGCGGCTTACACTCGGCGACATCAATCTGCCTCCCGACATCGCCCGACCCCCGGGACCAGCGTGGCATCCTTCCCCAGCCAGAAGTCAGCACAGACCGCGCAGGGAACGCAAGCAGAAGCGGGGTAAGAGGGCAGGTATCCAAAACAGGCTGAAGAGGGCCCCACACAAACCCTCCCTCCCAAGTATTTTCCTGGCCAACGTCAGGTCACTGGAGAACAAAATGGATGAGATCAAACTGGATCTCTCCACACAGAAAAGGACAAAGGAATGCTGCGCCATGATCTTCACAGAGACCTGGCTGAACAACGGCATCCCTGACACCACCATCCAACTAGAAGGACGCACGGTCTTCCGCGCCGACAGAACTGCAGACTCCGGTAAGAGCAAGGGAGGCGGTTTGTGCATTTACACTAACAATGCCTGGTGAACTAACACTGATATAATTGATAGATTCTGCTCAGCTGATTTGGAATTCCTCATGGTAAGGTGCAGACCCTTCTACCTGCCTCGGGGATTCACGGCTGTTATCATCACTGCGGTCTACATCCCACCACACGCTAATGCCAAACTAGCACTGAAGGACCTCTACAGGGCCATCAGCGAACAACAAACTGCGCACCCAGATGGAGCTTTTATCGTCGCGGGGGACTTCAATCACATAAACCTAAAAACTGTACTACCGAAATTCCACCAGAATGTCTCCTGCCCCACAAGAGGGGAGAACACACTGGATCAAGTCTACACGAGCATTGTAGATGCTTATAAGGCCATTCCCTGGCCCCACCTTGGGAAGTCTGACCACCTCTCCCTGTTTCTAGCCCCGGCATACAAACCGCTCATCAAAAGAGGGAGAACATCAGTGAGAGCAGTGAAAGTATGGCCAGAGGGGGCAGTATCGGAGCTTCAGGACTGCTTCGAACGCACTGATTGGGGCATGTTTGCCCATAATGACATCGAGGAATACGCATCCACAGTGCTATTCTACATCAACAGCTGCGTCGAGGTCGTCACGACCCATAAAAATATCAGGACATACCCCAACCAGAAACCCTGGATGAACGGAGAGGTCCGCTCACTGTTGAAAGCACACGACGCAGCATTTAAATCTGGTGACGCGGCGGCTTACAGTGCAGCTAGGACCAACCTAAAAAAGGGTATCAGGACTGCCAAAAGGAAACAGACACTGCGGATAGAGGATCACTTCCGCAACAACTCGGACCCCCGGCGCATGTGGCAAGGCATCCAGTCCATCACTGACTGCAAGGGCAAAAACACCAGCCCCCCGGTTAGCGATGCCTCCCTTCCGGAGGAGCTTAACAACTTCTACGCTCGCTTCGACAGGGACAACAGGGAGCTGGCTACCAAAGCCTTGCCACCCCCGGAAGACCAGGTGCTCACTCTGTCGACCTCCGACGTAAGGGGTGTTCTACGCGGAGTGAACACACGAAAGGCTGCTGGACCGGATAGCATCCCTGGACGGGTACTCAAGGAATGTGCTGATCAGCTGGCTGATGTCTTCACCGCCATCTTCAATCAGTCATTGGCCCAGGCATTAGTCCCTACATGCTTCAAGACCGCTACCATTATTCCTGTGCCAAAACAAACGGCTGTGACGTGCCTGAACGACTATCGACCTGTCGCACTCACACCCATCATAATGAAGTGTTTCGAGAGACTGGTCTTAGCCCACATCAAAGCCAGTGTTCCTGCCTCCCTTGACCAACACCAGTTTGCCTATCGTGCAAACAGATCAACGGAGGATGCAATCACAACTGCTCTACACTTGGCACTGAATCACCTAGATGGTAAGGAGACCTACATCAGAATGCTGTTCATAGACTACAGCTCAGCATTCAACACTATCGTCCCCAACAAGCTGGCCACCAAACTCCAAACTCTTGGCCTGAACACTTCCCTCTGCAACTGGACCCTGGACTTCCTAACAAACAGACCCCAGTCTGTCAAATTAGGTAACCACACCTCCCCCCCCCCCGACCCTGAACACGGGGGCCCCTGAACACGGGGGCCCCACAAGGATGTGTGCTGAGCCCCCTCCTCTACTCCCTCTTCACCCACGACTGTGTGGCTGTTAATGGTTCCAACACCATCATCAAGTTAACAACAGAAAATGCTGGAAAAACTCAGCAGGTCAGGCAACATCCATGGATGTTGCCTGACCTGCTGAGTTTTTCCAGCATTTTCTGTTGTTGTTTCGGATTTCCAACATCCGCAGTATTTTGCTATCGTACCATCATCAAGTTTGCGGATGATACCACGGTAGTAGGCCAGATCACCAACAACGATGAGTCAGCCTACAGGGAGGAAGTCCAGCATCTCGTGAAGTGGTGCGCTGATAACAACCTGGCCCTTAACACCAAGAAAACAAAAGAAATCATTGTGGACTTCAGGAAGTCCAAAGGCGGAAGTCACACCCCCATCCACATCAATGGGGCTGTGGTGGAAAGGGTGGACAGCTTTAAGTTCCTCGGAGTCCACATCACGGAAGACCTCTCCTGGTCCCTCAACACCTCCTCTCTGGTGAAGAAGGCCCAGCAGCGCCTATATTTCCTAAGGAGGCTGAAGGGATGTAATCTGTCACCCCTGATCCTCTCTAACTTTTACCGCTGCACTATAGAGAGCATCCTGACAAACTGTATCACAGTATGGTATGGCAGCTGTAGCTACTATGACCGGAAAGCCCTGCAGCGGGTAGTCAAAACTGCCCAACGCATTACCGGCACCCGGCTACCGACCATAGAGCACATATACCAGAAACGCTGTCTACGGGGGTCACGGTCCATCATCAAAGACCCTACCCACCCCAGCCACAGTCTGTTCGCCCTCCTGCCATCTGGGAGACGCTACAGATGCATTCGCACCCGTACGACCAGATTTAGGAACAACTTCTTTCCCAGGGCTGTCATCCTACTGAACTCCACAAATAAACTCTAAAGCCTGCACATCTGCCAATGCACTTTATTATGGTTATATTTATGTTAATATACTACAAGCCAAATGTATGTTGAATGTTTAAATGTCTTAATCCAAATGTACACTCTCGGGAGCCGCAAGCCTACATTTCATTGTACTGCACTTGTGCACTAACAATGACAATAAAAGTTGATTTGATTTGATTTTGATTTGATTTCTTATGTTCTGATACCCCTTCTGGCCTGTGTGGCTCAGTACCACACCAGGCAAGAGTCTTCGTCACTGGGCTATTGGGGGAGCTTTGAGGGCATTTACCTCATGAAAAGACCAGGGGTTTAAAAGTTTATTTACATAGCAGACCATCTCCCACCCTTTCACATAACATCACAGTCATCAAAGTCCAACAAAAGGCTCTTTTTAGGAGGCCATATGTTGATGCCTTTAACAGTTAAATGAAGTTCTTAAACCCTCTACTGGGATTACAGGATACCAGCACTCATTTCACAAATTATCGGCCAATTTGGAATAGGTGACTTCAAGCTGATTAAAGCTTTCCTCTATCGCTTTAATGTTTAAGCAAGAGGCAGTATCCATGCACACGCTCAAATACACACACGCACTCAGCCACACACACACCCGTGCACACAATAGCTTCACTACTATTCACTGCAATAGCCCAGTGAACATTTAGAAGTGGGAGTCGAACTAATTGGCCGAATTGGAGAAGTGACCAGCTCTAGAAGAACATCCATTGTTTCTTGCAAGTGATGTTAGGCACGTTCTTTCGAAAGAAGGACTGGTCTGATTGTAAGAAAATCATAGATATTTTGGGAGGTTGTCTGAATGCCCTCCCACCATGTCCATGATAAACACGCTGGGTGACACAGTAACCCCAATGAGCAGGTGGCCTGGTGGGGCACCGAGCCACCCAGCGCCCGGGTTCAATCCCAGGCCTCAGGGTGGTGGTGAGGGGGGCAGCTGGGCCACGACTATTGGCCTCAGTGCCCAGGTGAGCTATTCAGACGCCGGAAAGCCGCACAGGACAGGATCGTGCCCAGAGATTGGTCGTTTGGGAGGGAGATGGAGGAGGAGGTGCTGGAGCAAAGGTCCCCTTGTCACATTTAGACTGCCAAGCACCTGAAGCGACAAGTCCAGAGAGGAAAAATCGTTCTCTTTATACACACGGACAAGGAGGTGAAAGTGTTTCTATGGAAACAGTGAACAAGTGAGTGAAGGCGTTGCCGTGGAAACGTTATGCAGAACTCCAAATACAATGCATCGTAAAATCTGCTTTCACAGCGTCACGGGTTAACAAAATATCAGTAGTGCCGCAGGATATCTGTCCAAGTTGGGGTGGTGTGTGACTGGGAGGGGCACTTGGAGGTGATGGCGTGCCTGTGCACCTGCTGCCCTTGTCCTCCCAGGTGGTGGAGGTCGTGGGTTTGGAATAGGCTTGGTGACTTGCTGCAGTGCATCCTGTACATTAATTTACACAGCAGGCTATCTCCCACCCTCGTGCAGCGACCACCCTATAACATCACAGTCATCAAAGTCCAGCAAAAAGGCTCCTTTAAGGAGGCCATATGTTGATGCCTTTAACAGTTAAATGAAGTTCTTAAACCCTCTACTGGGATTTACAGAATACCAGCACTCATTTCACAAATTACCGGCCAATTTGGAATAGGTGACTTCAAGCTGATTAAAGCTTTCATCTATCGCCTTAATGTTTAAGCAAGAGGCAGTATCCATGCACACGCTCAAATGCACACACGCACTCAGCCACACACATATATGCACACTCTCACACACATCCTCACAGCCAGACACACATACAGTTTCACACACACACACTTACACACACACACACATATACACACCATGCACTAACACACACACCGCCCCCCCCCCCACCCCCCCCCACACACGCACACACCCCACACACACAGCCAGGCACACAGCCATACACCCCATGCATACATACACAGTCTCACACACACAAACACACACATATACACAATCCCATGCGCTAACACACACACACCCTCCCCCCACGCACACACCCCACACTCACACACCCATGCCCACAATAACTTCACTACTATTCAGTGCAATAGCCCGGTAAACATTTAGAAGGGCGAGCCCAACTAATTGGCCGAATTGGAGAAGTGACCGGCTCTGGGAGAACATCCATTGTTTCTTTCAAGTGAGCTAATGAGGCACGTTCTTCCGAAAGAGGGAGTGGTCCGATTTGTAAGAAAATCCTAAAATATGTTGGGGGAGGTGGCTTGAATGCCCTCCCACCGTGTCCATGATTAAACACGCTGGGTGACACAGCGACCCCAATGAGCAGGTTGGCCTGGTGGGGCACCGAGCCACCCCAAGGACCCAGGTTCAATCCCAGGTGTCAGGGTGGAGTGATGGGGGATGGGGGGGGCGGTGACAAGCAACTGAGCCACGACTATTGGCCTCAGTGCCCAGGTGAGCTATTCCAACGCTGGAAAGTCCTCACAGGACAGGATCGCCTGGCTGGGGAGGAGGAGGTGGTGTTGGGGCAGAGATGCCATCATCCCCGCTTTGTCACATTTAGACTGGCGAAGGGACAAGACCAGAGAGAGGGGGGGGATAAAAACATTCTCTCGATACACACGGCCAAGTGTTTCTATGGAAACAGTGAACAAGTGAGAGAAGGCGTTGCCGTGGAAACGTTAAGCAGAAATCCAAATACAACGCATGGGTAACATTTTGCTCGCACGGCGTCACGGGTTAATAAAATATCGCCAGTGCCGCAGGCGAGGGAAAAAAATGTTAATTTTTCTCTCTCTACTTCGCTGTGTAATGTTCCAAGCGGGCGTTCTGAGAAGCTGACGAGCAAATCCAGCGCGTCGCTGCAACTAGTAATTTCAGCCCTTCAGCGGCAAGCAGGAGGGTGAGACAGGTCTAATTACACAGTGCCGGAGGAACAAAGACACCGCGCTTCCAGCCAACGGGCTCAGCAGCAGCAGCAGCAAAAAGACTCCGCATCCTGCCACAAATCTTTGGTTTAACCCCCTGGTCCAACCATTCTGATATAACAACAAAATAAGACACTCAGCAGGTCAGGCAGCATCGCGAGAGAGAGAGAAAAACAAGAGTTAGCGTTTCGAGTGTGTGGATAAAGGTTAGGGAAGAGAGATTTTTTTTTAAGCAGGGAGGGAAAGAGAAATGGGAAGGTCCTGTGATGGGGTGGAAGGCAGGAGAGATTGGCTGGCGAAAGGAGATGGTCATGCGGCAAGTTAAGAAACAAAAGATGACTCTTTCCGACGTTAAACCGAGGCCCAGTCTGCTCTCTCAGGTGGACGTAAAAGATCCCGCTGCACGATTTCGAAGAGGAACAGGGAAGTTATCCCCCATGCCCTGAGTACATAAAGCTAGGCTGACACTTCGGTGCAGTGCTGAGGGAGTGCTGCACTGTCGGAGGTGCCGTCTTTCAGATGAGACGTTAAACCGAGGCCCCGTCTGCTCGCTCGGGTGGACATAAAGGATCCCACGGCACTATTTCAAAGAAGAGCAGGGGAGTTCTCCCCGGTGTCCCGACCAATATTTATCCCTCAACCAACATGACTAAAAACAGATTATCTGGTCATCATCACATTGCTGCTTGTGGGAGCTTGCTGTGCGCAATTTGGCTGCCGCATTTTCCACATTACAACAGTGACTACACTTCAAATAGTACTTCATTGGCTGTAAAGCGCTTTGAGACGTCCGGTGGTCGTGAAAGGCGCTATAGAAATGCAAGTCTTTATTCTTTTCTTTCTAGATGAGGTGTGAATGATGATGACAGCATCATTAACAGCTACCATGTGAGGAAAAACAAGAGAAAAAAAATTCTGACAGGCAACTTCGTGAGACCCCTGCCCCCTCCCCCCATTGCAGCATCCAAGTGATATCTGGGCGTCCATTCCGAGTGTTGATCAGTCCGATGTGTGAAGAAGAATTTCCTGCTATCAGTCCTCCGATTTACCTTTCACTCCTTTGAACCTGTGTCTCCTTGTTTTAACTTCAAGCAGTTTTCCGAATTTACCTTTCGCAGATTTACCTTTCCAGTACCATTTATAGTCGTATTTTACCTCTGTCAGGCCAGATAATCTGTTTTTCAGTGGCGTTGCTTGAGGGATAAATGTTGGCCCAGGACACCGGGGCGAACTCCCCCCTGCTCTTCTTCCAAATAGTGCCACGGGATCTTTTACGTCCACCTGCGAGGGCAGACGGGGCCCTCGGTTTAGTGTCTCATCCGAAAGACGGCACCTCCGACCGTGCAGCAGGGCTCCCTCAGTACTGCACTGGGAGTGTTGGCCTGGATGATGTGCTCAAGTCTCTGGAGTGGGACTAGACCTTAGACGGGTTCTATAACAAGCAGACGATCCGGGTTCTATAACAAGCAGACGATCCGAGTTCTATAACAAGCAGACGATCCGCACCGTCAGGTCCCTGGCCCTGCAGTGAAGTTGAAAATGCCCCCCCCCAGTGTTTCCTGTGCTATTGAGATGATGGATCCGCCGTCTCTGTGGAATGCAACATGTCACAATTGAAAGGTGCAGGCTGCAAGTTTTTCTGCATTACCTGCAGCAGACCCAGGGCGGGGGGGGAGTTTGACAGAGCCTTTTCTTGGCTTGCTGCCTCGGTCAGGCCATTGAGCGCGTTAGATAGAGTCCATGCTAGGACACAGAGTGTACATTCTGCAGAGGAAGCAAACCTGCACCAAGTCCCATTTACCCATCACCCCGTGCTTGCTAACCTACATTGGCTCCCGGTCCGGCAACACCCCGAATTATCCTTGTATTCAAATCCGTAACCTCCTCCAGCCCTACAACCCTCCGAGATCTCTGCGCCTCTCCAATCTGGCCTCTTGCGCATCCCCAATTTTCATCAGTCCACCATTGGCGGCCGTGCCTTCAGCTGCCTCGGCCCTAAGCTCTGGAATTCCCTCCCTAAACCTCTCCGCCTCTCTTCCTCTCTCTCCTCCCTTAAGATGCTTCTTAAAACCAACCTCTTTGACCAAACCTTTGGCCACCTGTACTAATATCTCTTTATGTGGCTTGGTGTCAATTTTTTGTGAAGCGTCTTGGGACGCCTTTTGCTACATTAAAGGCGCTACATAAATGCAAGTTGTTGTTGGAAATGGGACTTAATGGGCCTATTGGCCTTTATCATTCCATATGGTCAACGTTCATTCGCATTTAACAGCCTGAAAGAACTAACCAAAGCGATGGTGGTTGGGCACCGGCTAGTAAGCCATTCCCAAACCCACAGATGAATTGATATACTACAGAGACGTCATCAATGGTAATGATGAGCAAAATGAAAGTTGTTGTAACTGCCAGTTGATTTGCCTCAAGCTGCAGAGCATCAGGCTCCTGAACCTCCAGATGACAACAGTCTATTCTCTGGCTGATTGAATGGAAGGAGAGCTGTGTCACACCACAGTCACTGATCCCAAAAGCCTCAGTTCACCTGAATCATTCTCAACCTTAGTCAGATCGTCAATCTCCATAGAAAGACTTTCATTGATACAGTGCCTTTCATGGCATTCCAAAGCGCTTTACAGCCAATGAAATGCTTTTTGAAGTGTGGTAACTGTTGCAATGTAGGAAATGCAGCCGCCAATCTGCACACAGCAAGCCCCCACAAACTGCTCCTGTTCGAATAGTGCCCTGGGATCTTTTACGTCCACCTGAGAGGGCGGAAGGGGCCCTCGTTTTAACGTCTCATTGAAAAGACGGCACCCCCCGACAGTGCAGCGCTCCCACAGCACTGCACTGGAGCATCAGCCTAGATTGTGTGCTCAAGTCCCTGTAGTGGGACTTGAACCCACAGCTTTCAGACTCAGAGGCCAGTGTGCAGCCCACTGAGCCACGACTGACACAATGGCCCAGATTTTCCGGGGCCTATGGCCACGTACGTACCCGACCGTAAGTGCCCTGCAAGTTTCGGGTTTCCGCAACGCTGCGCTGCGCATGCGCGAAAACCCGGAACTTGCGATGTCAAGTTTCAGCTTGACAGCCCTCCACGGCCTTGCCCCTCCCTATCTCTGTAATCTTCTTCAGCCCCACAACCCCCCACACCCCCCCGAGATATCTGCGCTCCTCTAATTCTGCCCTCTTGAGCATCCCTGATTTTAATCGCTCCACCATTGGCGGCCGTGCCTTCAGCTGCCTCGGCCCTAAGCTCTGGAATTCCCTCCCTACACCTCTCCGCCTCTCTACCTCTCTTTCCTCCTTTAAGACGCTCTTTAAAACCTACCTCTTTTGGTCACCTGCCCTAATTTATCCTTATGTGACTCGATGTCAAATTTTTTGCCCAGCGGCTTGGGACATTTTACTACGTTAAAGGCGTTATATAAATACAAGTTCTTGTTGTTGTTGTTGACAGATCCACCGCATCCCCGGGAAATGGCCATTCGTTGGCAGAGACCCGACTACTGCCCAGCGAATGTCCGTGAAACTCTTACGCCTGGTAAAAGCAGCTGTAGGGCCTTCTATTACCAGCGTAAGAGTTTAAATAAATATTAAAATAATTTCTTTTTAATTATTTAAACATAAATAGTTATGGGTTATTTTTAGCCCCTTTACAACATTTAAATTTATTTTTCAAAAAATTTGTTTTAAATGTTTAATTTAATTGTATTTTAATTAATTTTGACCATGTAACAATTTATTTTTATTTAACTGGTGTGTAATTGTGTTTTTTAGGGGATTCCTATTCATGCTCATGGGGATCCCGTACGTAAATGGAATCTCCATAAGCATAATAGGGATCCCCCTTTTTGTTTGGTTGGCCTTTCCCACGTGATCCCAGGGGCACTCTTTTATTTGGACCCAAAAAAAAAACCAATTGGACTGTAAATAAACAAAAGTTCAACTAAAACTTAACAAATCAAATTAAAATTTGGTTTTCCGGGTTGATAATGCACTCCAGTCCCCGCGGCGCCCACCGGTCGCGGAAATACTCAAGCGCGCCAGCGGACACCACGTGCTCCATCTCCAGGGCCACCCAGGCGCGAACATGGCCGCGGAAGAGAGGCAGGCAATCCGGCTGGACGACCCCCTCGACCGCCCGCTGCCTGGACCAATTGATGGCTCTTTTAGCCAGGCCCAGGAGCAGGCCCACAAGGAGGGTGATCCCAGGGGCGCTTGTGAACCGCCTGCGCCCCGGGATACGTGGGCTTTTATGCAGGCCTACGCATAGAAGCCCAGGAGTGCGAGCGTTCGAACCTCCAGGACCATCAGGTAGGTTCGTACTTTTCTTGCGGTTCGGAGGCATTCGACCGCGGGAAGCTTCCGAATGCAAATTCAGGCCCAACATTTTATCCATCATTTTATGTCTTGCCTTAAGACAGTGTTGATCAGGAGAAAGACCACTCACTAGGTTTGAAGATTTTTGTGCTACTTGAGGTGAAGGATTTCAGGGCTAGTTAATCAAACGTTTGTCCCAGTTTTCTCTGCAGTGTTGTTAACAAGCATTCCCAAGGCAGGTACAATACAAGACGGATGTAGGGTAAGAATTCCTCAACTGCCCAAACAACGTGGTGTAAACCCAATCTCATATATACCAGTATAATTCCATTCCCACAATCATCCATCCTTAATACCTGGCTCTGAGCAAGGGTGCCAAATCATGCCAATCTAAGGCTGATACGGACTGGCGCCCACAGAAACAACTGGTCTGACGTTTCCCCAAGGGTTATTTTGCAAAAGTGCAGCAGTTGGCAAAGCTACCTGTTGTCCCACTATCAGCTGCAGTTAGGAATGTAAGAAAGAAAGAATTTTACATTTCGACAGTGCCTTTCCCGACGTCCCATAGCGTTTTACAGTCATTGAAGTACTTTTGAAGTGTAGTCACCGTTGTAATGTGGGAAACGCGGCAGCCAATTTGTGCACAGCAAGCTCCCACAAACAGCAATGTGATGATGACCAAATAATCTGCTTTGCGACCAATGAAGTACTTTTGAAACACGGCAGCAAGGGCCCACAAGCAATCTGATAATGGCCAGATAAATATTGTCCTCTGTTCTTCTTCGAAATTGTGCCACGGGATCTTTCACTGAGAGGGAAAGCGCCCCGCTGTTTAACGTCTCATCCAAAAGACAGCATCTCTGACAGTGCAGCACTCCCTCAGCACTGCGCTGCTGTGTCAGCCTAGATTTTGCGCTCATGTCCCCGGAGTGGGACTTAAACCCACAACCTTCTGACTCGGAGGCCAGAGGGCTACCGACTGAGCCACAGCTAACACCTAACACATGCCTTATCATTCCCTCAGGTCCTGTGGAGGTTTATATTGTAAGAGCTCCTTTTTCAGCTGAAGTCTTGCTAATGCTTCAATGATTAGCGGACTAAACTGGCGTGGATCCAGCTATTATTGGCTGGCAGCCAGGTTTTCTGGATCCCAATGCCTGTTCCACTCCTGAGTCACCAGTAAATATATCCTGCGTGGTACATGCTTTCTGCAGCTCTCAGTCAGTTATGGTTCAGCAGCTTCAACTGCGAGGTACAGAATCAACAACATAAATCACCCCCTGTCCCTCCTTTCTGTTGTGTGTCCCTCTGGGAATTTTCTTTTTTTTTTAAATCATGTAATAAAATCAAATTACACGGCAGCTATAACCTGAGCTCAGTGTGAAAAGGCAGCAATCGACTTTACAGCGGGTCCTCGAAGAATTCAATTTGCGATGTTACAGACTCACCCCTCTGTGGATGGGGTTCGATACCCACCCAAGGTGAAGTCTATCAACAATGCCACGAGAAGTGTAACTAATAAACAGACATGAGGCTATCACAGTAACCCAAGGGTCTGAGCCCCAAGAGCAAAGTGTGCTCAATGTCACCTGCTTTTCTCTTTCAGTCGCTTTGTGTTTTTTTTTCCGTCTGCCCCGCTGCTATTTTCCTTCTTCGTCATCTTGCTCTTTTCTTTCTCTCTTTCTGTTTACTTTTATTTTTCTTTCGCTCTCATTTCTGTGTTTTAATTTCTCTCGTGCTCTCTGTTTTATTTTTTTTCCCCCTCATCTATTTTTCGGATGAGACGTTAAACCGAGGCCCCGTCTGCTCTCTCAGGTGGACATAAAAGATCCCACGGCCACTATTTCAAAGTTCTCCCCAGTGTCCTGGGCCAATATTTATCCCTCAATCAACATAACAAATACGGATTATCTGGTCATTATCTCATTGCTGTTTGTGGCAGCTTGCTGTGCGCAAGTTGGCTGCTGCGTTTCCTACATTACAACAGTGACTACACTTCATTGGCTGTAAAGTGCTTTGGGACATTCTGAGGTCATGAAAGGCGCTATAGAAATGCACGTCTTTCTTTTCTTTCTCTTTTTGTTTCTCCCTTTGTTTTTCTTTTTCTGTTTATTTCTTACTAATTTTCTGTTTTCTATTCCTCACTTTCTTTTTTTCAAATTCATTCTCGTCTATGTGTTTCTCTCCCTTTTTTATATTTCCCTAAATTTGTTCTTTATTATTTATCTTTTAATTTTCCCTTTTCTGGTTTTACTTCTCCCTTTCTGTTTTCTAAATCTCTCTAATTTTCTGTTTATACTTTTTCCCTTTCTATCTGTTTTTATGTCTCACTTTTGGCCCCGATTTTAACTCCAGGCGGATTCCCGGCCCAGGCCCAAGTTAAAATTACAGTCAGGTCTCGATGATGTCATCAGGCTGCAACATGCCGATGTAAAGAAGGACCCTGTTCGGCTCCAGGCGTCTGTCCATGCTGCCCGCTCAGGGGAAACATAGAAGATAGGAGCAGGAGTAGGCCATTCGACCCCTCAAGCCTGCTCCGCCATTCAACGAGATCAAAGCTGATCATCCAAATTGAATACCCTGTCCCTGCCTTCTCCCCATATCCCTTGATCCCTTTAACCTTAAGAAATATATCTAACTCCTTCTTGAATATATTTAATGAATTGGCCTCAACTGCCTTCTGTGGTAGAGAATTCCACAGGTTCACCACTCTCTGGGTGAAGAAATTCCTCCTCATCTCTGTCCTAAATGGCTTACCCCTTATCTTTAGACTGTGACCCCTGGTTCTGGGCTCCCCCGCCATTGGGAACATCCTTCCTGCATCTAGTCTGTCTAGTCCTGTTAGAATTTTATAAGTTTCAATGAGATCCCCTCTCATTCTTCTAAACTCCAGCAAGTATAAGTCCAATCGACCCAATCTCTCCTCATACGTCATTCCTGCCATCCCAGATATCAGTCTGGTGAATCTTCGCTGCACTCCCTCCATGGCAAGAACATCCTTCCTCAGATAAGGCAACCAAAACTGCACACAATACTCAAGGTGTGGTCTCATCAAGGTCCTGTACAACTGCAGCAAGACATCCTTGTTCCTATACTCGAATCCTCTCGCTACGAAGGCCAACATACCATTTGCCTTCTTAACCACCTGCTGCACCTGCATGCTTACCTTCAGCAACTGGTGCACAAGGACACCCAGGTCTATTTGCACTTCCCCTTCTCCCAATCTGTTGCCGTTCAGATAATAATCTGCCTTCCTGTTTTTGCCACCAAAGTGGGTAACCTCGCATTTATCCACATTATACTGCATCTGCCATGCATCTGCCCAATCACCCAACCTGTCCAAATCATACTGGAGTTTCTCGGCATCCTCCTCACAGCACACACGCCCACCCAGCTTTGTGTCATCTGCAAACTTGAAGATATTACATCTAGTTCCCTCGGCTAGATCATTAATATATATTGTGAATAGCTGGGGTCCTAGGACCGATCCCTGCGGTACCCCACTAGTCACTGCCTGCCACTCGGAAAAAGACCCATTTATTCCAACTCTTTGCTTCCTGTCTGCCAACCAGTTCTCTATCTAAGTCAGTACCTTGCCCCCAATCCCTTGTGCTTTAACTTTACACGCTAATCTCTTATGCGGGACCTTATCGAACGCCTTCTGAAAGTCCAAATACACCACATCCACTGGTTCTCCCAGTTTAAAATTGTAGATGTTCCTATCATGGCGGCTTTCAGACAGGTAGGGCGATTTTAAATGCCCATCCGCCAGGTTTCTGCTGAGTGAGAGGGTTAAAATTGTACTTTTCTCTTTGTGATTTCTCTTTCTTATTTTTCTCTTTAGTTTATTTTCCCTCTCATTTTTTTGATATTTTCAGGGTATTTTTTCCTCGTTTCTTTAAGACTTTTCTGTTTGTCACTAGGCTAGAACCTACTTTTAGGAGAATTCTACACAATGTCCTCCACCAGTTGGTACCTAAAGCTCAGGGACAGACGTAGGCTCCAACTATACAGCCAGCTCCCTTTATTGCATATAAGATTCATTGGCTTGGATATTCGGCCACAGCACAACCAGCAAATTGGCACAAATTGATACAAAATTTTCGATCTCACTCTTATGGGAGAAGAAAACACTCGCAGGTGCAGAGTGCTCCTCTAAAGTTCAAGGGGGAAAAATTGGGTGGCGCCCATTTTGGGGCGCTAACTTCGCCGGGGTGCTAATTTTAGCGCCTCGAAAAAGTTAGCAGCCCTCCCCGCCGTAAATTCAGTCATAGCACCCCAAGCAGGAGGTGGGGCGCTACTGGAAACTGCTCCACCTCCTGCTTGGGGCACTTTACTGAATTTTCTTCTGCTACGTGCTGCTGCGCCACGCGCGTCTGCACGTCACGTCATTACAGGCCACCTCCCCTGATTAAAGGGGAGGGGCCTAGCGCTGCATGCACCGGGGCCCCACCGGACCACCGGGGAGCGGGGTGCCGTGATCTGTTATCTGTGATAGCGGCCGGCACCCCGCATACGAAAGCGAAAGGGGGCAGTGTTATGTTCATAAATAAATAGACATTTTCATTATGAACAGCTAGCTTGAGCTAGTCATTTATTCAGCCATGTGGACTAGTGTACAGGCATCCATCTTGATTACTGCCTTGTGGGTAGCCCACTACTTAACATGCAGCTCCACCTAGTGTACCATTCTAGAATGACATGTTACTGATCATTACATCCCCCTTCCTTAGAGGTTAAACAAAATCAATATCAATCAATCATAACGACATAAACATCTTCACAACAGTCAACACATTTTCAAAGCTTTACTTTATGAACTCTAAGCTTTTCATTCTTTTATTATAGTTTTCCTTGTACTCAAAGATTAAGTCTATCAGGCTTTTTTACTTCACGTGTGGATCTTCTCAGCACAGGTAAGTCTGGAAGTGGCCCTAAAAATAGTAGATGCATTGCTGGTCATCTTCCAGAACTCAATAGACTCTGGAACAGTACCCATGGATTGGAGGGTAGCTAATGTTACCCCACTATTCAAAAAAAGTGGCAGAGAAAAAGCGGGGAATTATAGACCGGTAAGCCTGACATCGGTAGTGGGGAAAATGCTAGAGTCCATTATAAAAGATGTAATAGCAGAGCACTTGGAAAGCAGTGACTGGATCGGACAAAGTCAACATGGATTTACAAAAGGTAAATCATGCTTGACTAATCTACTGGAATTTTTTGAGGATGTAACTGGTAAAATAGATAAGGGAGAACCAGTGGATGTGGTGTATTTGGACTTTCAGAAGGCTTTCGATAAGGTCCTGCATAAGAGATTAGCGTGCAAAATTAAGGCACATGGGATTGGGGGCAAGGTATTGACTTGGATAGAGAACTGGTTGGCGGACAGGAAGCAAAGAGTTGGAATAAACGGGTCGTTTTCCGAGTGGCAGGCAGTGACTAGTGGGGTACCGCAAGGATCGGTCCTAGGACCCCTGCTGTTCACAATATATATTAATGATCTGGATTAGGGAATTGGATGTAATATCTCGAAATTTGCAGACGACACAAAGCTGGGTGGGAGGGTATGCTGTGAGGAGGATGTCATGAAACTCCAGTACGATTTGGACAGGTTGGGTGATTGGGCAGAAACATGGCAAATGCACTATAATGTGGATAAATGTGAGGTTATCCACTTTGGTGGCAAAAACAGGAAGGCAGATTATTATTTGAATGGCAATAGATTGGGAGAAGGGGAAGTGCAGAGAGACCTGGGTGTTCTTGTGCACCAGTCGCTGAAGGTAAGCATGCAGGTGCAGCAGGCGGTTAAGAAGGCAAATGGTATGTTGGCCTTCGTAGCAAGAGGGTTCGAGTACAGGAACAAGGATGTCTTGCTACAGTTGTACAGGGCCTTGGTGAGACCACACCTTGAGTATTGTGTGCAGTTTTGGTCACCTTATCTGAGGAAGGACGTTCTTGCCATGGAAGGAGTGCAGCGAAGATTCACCAGGCTGATACCTGGGATGGCAGGAATGACGTATGAGGAGAGATTGGGTCGATTGGGCTTATACTCACTGAAGTTTAGAAGATTGAGAGGGGATCTCATTGAAACCTATAAAATTCTGTCATGCCTGGACAGACTAGATGCTGGAAGGATGTTCCCGATGGTCGGGGAGTCCAGAACCAGGGGTCATAGTCTAAGGATAAGGGGTAGGACATTTAGGACTGAAATGAGGAGGAATTTCTTCACCCAGAGAGTGGTGAACCTGTGGAATTCTCTGCCACAGAGGGCGGTGGAGGCCAATTCATTAAATATATTCAAGAAAGAGTTGGATATATTTCTTAAGGCTAAAGGGATCAAGGGATATGGGGAGAAGGCAGGGACAGGGTACTGAATTTGGATGATCAGCCATGATCTCATTGAATGGCGGAGCAGGCTCGAAGGGCCGAATGGCCTACTCCTGCTCCTATCTTCTATGTTTCTATGTTTCTATGATGTGTTTTCATGAGAGCCTGTATGTGTGTTTGTGTTAGATTGTTCTGGTGGTGAGTGACAAGATTCAGTTGCGGCATTGTCATCGATTTGCTCTTGGATAGTTTCTTGTGTTTTCAGGAGGGGACGGCGGTTCCTCCTGAGAATCTGTCCTTCCTCAGTTCTAACAGTGTATGACCTTGGTCCTACTTCCTCAAGAACTGTAGCTTTCCTGTTCCATGCATCTGGATCCTCAATCCTGAAAACATCATCCCTTGTCAATGGTTTCAGAGTTTTGGATGACTTGTCATAGTGTGATTTCTGTTTCAGCTTTAACAGTTGAAGTCTCTGTCTCAGTTCCTTACTCTGCTTTTCTTTTGCACAGCAGGGTAGCGTGGTGCACAACTTGTGACCCATTAGGAGTTCAGCAGGTGAAGAACCACAGTCTAAAGGGGAGGCTCAGTAGCTCAGCAGGGCGAGATAAGGATCAGACTTGCTTTCTGTTGCTTTCTTCAGTAGCTGTTTGAGAACTTGATGCGCTATCAATTACTCATAAAAGACTGAGAGTTAGAAGAGTAACTAAAGGCTTTTATTAACAACAGAATGGAGGTCTGACTCGAGTGGTCGACCGGTCCTGGATACCAAGGGCTGGGGAGCAGTCACCTTTATACTAGGACCTGTGGGAGGAGTCAGCCGAGGCATGTCCAGGCATGTACACAGTGGAATACAAACAGGACAAACAGGAATACAAACAGTGGTTTACCACATTCACCCCTTGTTTAAAATTGAGTCCAGCGGGGTGAAGTGTATTAAAAGTTAGTGTATTGGAGTCTCTCCGGAGGTCTTGTCTGCCGCTGTGATCGGCGTGGCGACGGCAGGGGTAGTGAAGCTTCCGGCGTCGAGTCCAGCGTAGGCTGTGGCACAGGCGTGTCGTCCTCGTAGATGTCGAGCGGGTCGCGGGGCCCAGGCCTGCCGTCTGCTGGGGCTGGATATCGGATCGTGGGGGGGGGGGGGGGGTGGTAGTGGGTAGTGGGTTACTGTGGTCCCCGACGGTGCAAGGTCTCTTATGGAGACTGTGTCCTCCCGCCCGTCCGGGTATGCGATGTAAGCATACTGGGAGTTGGCGTGGAGGAGGTCGACCCTCTCGACCAGGGGGTCCGTTTTATGGGTCCTCACGTGTCTTCTCAGTAGGACCGGCCCTGGGGACGTCAGCCATGGCGGTAGCGATGTCCCTGATGTGGACTTCCTTGGGAAGACAAACATTTTCTCATGAGGGGTGGCGTTAGTGGCAGTGCAGAGCAGTGACCGAATAGAGTGGAGCGCATCGGGGAGCACATCCTGCCAGCGGGAGGTTGGAAGGCCCCTAGACTTTAAGGCTAGCAGGACGGCCTTCCAAACTGTCGCATTTTCTCTTTCCACCTGTCCGTTCCCCCGGGGGTTGTAACTGGTGGTCCTGCTTGTGGCAATACCCCTAGTTAGCAGGTACTGACGGAGTTCGTCGCTCATAAACGATGAGCCCCGGTCGCTATGGATATAGCTGGGGAAGCCGAACAGGGTGAAGAGGTTGTTCAGACATTTAATGACCGTGGCACTGGTCATGTCCGGGCAGGGGAAGGCGAACGGGAAACGGGAGTACTCATCAATAATATTGAGGAAGTACACATTGCGGTCGGAGGAGGGGAGAGGCCCTTTAAAATCGACGCTCAGGCGCTCGAAGGGGCGAGTGGCTTTTATCAGGTGGGCCCTGTCTGGTCTATAAAAGTGTGGTTTGCACTCAGCGCAGACTTGGCAGTTCCTGGTCATGGTCCTGACCTCCTCAATAGAGTAAGGCAGGTTGCGGGCCTTGATGAGGTGGAAGAACCTGGTGACCCCCGGGTGGCAGAGGTCATTGTGGAGGACCCGTAGTCTATCGATCTGCACGCTGGCGCAGGTGCCACGCGATAGCGCATCCGGGGGTTCATTTAGCTTCCCTGGCCGGTACAAGATCTCGTAGTTGTAGGTGGAAAGTTCGATTCTCCACCTCAAGATCTTGTCATTTTTGATTTTGCCCCTCTGCTTGTTGTTAAACATAAAAGCAACTGAACGCTGGTCAGTGAGCAGGGTAAATCATTTTAGGCCAGGTAGTGCCTCCAATGACGCACAGCCTCCACAATCGCCTGGGCCTCCTTCTCAACAGCGGAGTGTCTGGTCTCCGGGCCTTGGAGGGTTCGTGAAAAGAAGGCCACGGGTCTCCCCGCCTGATTGAGGGTAGCGGCCAGGGCAAAGTCGGACGCGTCGCTTTCCACCTGGAAGGGGATGGATTCGTCCACTGCGTGCATGGTGGCTTTGGCAATGTCCTCCTTGATACGGTGGAAGGCTAAGCGGGCCTCTGCCGTCAAGGGAAAAGAGGTGGACTTGATCAGCGGACGGGCCTTGTCCGCATAGTAGGGGACCCACTGGGCGTAATAGGAGAAAAACCCTAGGCACCTCTTCAGGGCCTTGAGGCAGTGGGAGTTCCATAAGGGGACGCATCCGGTCGGGGTCGGGGCCGATGACTCCGTGTTCCACAACACAGCCAAGGATGGCGAAGCGGTTTGTGCGGAATATGCACTTCTCCTTGTTATATGTCAGGTTTAGGAGTTGGGCGGTGCGGAGGAATTTTTCGAGGTTTGCGTCATGGTCCTGCAAGTCACGGCCGCAGATGGTCACATTGTCCAGATATGGGAAAGTGGCCTGCAACGCATTTTGATCTACCATCCGGTCCATCTCCCTTTGGAAGATGGAGACCCCGTTGGTGACGCCAAAGGGAACCCTAAGGAAGTGATAGAGGCGGCCGTTTGCCTCAAAGGCAGTGTACTGGCGGTCCTCAGGGCGGATGGGGAGCTGGTGGTACGCTGATTTCAGGTCAATGGTCGAGAAGACGCGGTACTGCGCGATCTGGTTGACCATATCAGCTATACGGGGGAGTGGGTAGGCGTCCAGCAGGGTGTAGCGATTTATTGTCTGGCTGTAGTCGATGACCAGGCGCTGCTTCTCGCTGGTCTTAACGACCACAACCTGGGCTCGCCAGGGGCTGGTGCTGCCCTCAATAATCCCTTCTTTCAGGAGCCGCTCCACTTCGGTTTTAATGAAAACCCTGTCCCCGGCACTGTATCGCCTGCTCTTTGTGGCGATGGGCTTACAGTCGGGGGTGAGGTTAGCAAACAGTGGTGGGGGGGTGACTCTGAGTGTGGAGAGGTTGCACCTGGTGCGTGGCGGGCAATTTGGAAGCTGCTGGCTGTGGACTGTGAGTGGGGGTAGGGGTCCACCGTACGCCATCGTAACACTTTTAAGGTGGCACTGAAAATCTAACCCCAGCAGGACGGCAGCGCAGAGGTCAGGCAGGACCAGAAGTTTAAAATGATCGTACACGGTCCCGTCTACTACGAGTGTCACCACGCAGTAGCCGCCGATGTCCGCCGACTGGGACTCGGAGGCCATAGAAATCCGCTGTTGCGCAGGCAGGACTGGGAGAGAGCAACGCCGCACCGTGTCGGGGTGGATGAAGCTCTCCGTGCTCCCAGAGTCAAAAAGGCAGATTGTATCGTGACCATTTACCTTAATGTCCATTGTGGAACTGGCCAGTTGGTGCGGTCTCGCTTGGTCCAGTGTAACGGATGCCAGCGTAGGGGTCGGTGTGTCGCTGCGGGTATCAGATGAGGCGGTGTCGGGGGCCTGCTGCGTCCCGGCTGTCGTCCAAGATGGCGGCGTCCATGATCCCCATGTGGCTGGAGGCGTCCAAAATGGCTGCTGTACCGGTGATTCGCACACGGCCGGGGAGGTCCAAAATGGCGGCCCGCATGGCCCACACGCGGCGCTGCTGGGGTTCGGGGTGGCTTTGGCCCTGCAGACGCTAGCGTAGTGTCCCTTCTTCCCGCAGCCCGAGCAGATCGCGTTTTTCGCCGGGCAGCGCGCTCTGGGGTGTTTTGCCTGGCCACAGAAGTAGCATTTCTGGCCTTGGGGCACTGCTGTCTGGCCTTGGGACACTGCTGCGGTAGTTGGGCCGTTGTTGGGGTGTGGCTGGGGTGGCACGGCGCTATGAGGCGGTCCTACCGTGTCCCAGGCTGTCATTCCCCGCGGCGTCCACGGTGCAGAGGAGTAGGCATCCATGCCCTGGTAGGCTGCATCCAACGATAGTGCGAGTTCAGAGGCCTTGTTGAGGTCGAGGTTACTCTGCTCCAACAGTCGCTGTCGTGTGTAATTGGATCTGTGGCCCGCTACAAAAGCGTCCCGGATAAGTTCCTCTGTGTACACGGCGGCCTTTACATCCTTACAACCACAGGCCCGGCCAAGCACAGACAGTGCCTGAAGGTATTCCACGGTCGATTCCCCAGGTTGTTGTTTACGACTCCCCAGGAGGTGCCTGACGTACACTTCGTTCACTGGGCGCGTGTACTGGTCCTTGAGGAGCTTGATAGCATCCGCGTACGAGGTCGCGTCTTGGATGACCGAGTACACTCGGTGGTTCACTTTGGAGGTCAGGACATCCAGTTTGTCCTCGTCCGATTTGATTGCTTCGGAGGCGGTCAGGAATTTTTCGAAACACTTAAGCCAGTGAGTAAACTTGGTGGATGAGTCCGCCTCCCGATGATCTAAGTCCAGGCATGCTGGTGTGAGGATCTTCTCCATTATAAAAATGTTGTTAATAAAATTGATGCGCTATCAATTACTCATAAAAGACTGAGAGTTAGAAGAGTAACTAAAGGCTTTTATTAACAACAGAATGGAGGTCTGACTCGAGTGGTCGACCGGTCCAGGATACCAAGGGCTGGGGAGCAGTCACCTTTATACTAGGACCTGTGGGAGGAGTCAGCCGAGGCATGTCCAGGCATGTACACAGTGGAATACAAACAGGACAAACAGGAATACAAACAGTGGTTTACCACAGAACTTGAACACCTTTCTCTGCCTTACCATTCGACTGAGCATACAGAGGACTGGATGTGGTGTGTTGAAAGTCATAATGTGCTGCAAACTGTTGCCACTCCTTACAGTTGAAGCACGGACCATTGTCGCTAATGGCAATCCTGGGAATTCCATGTCTGGCGAAGATGGATTTCACATGCATTATGACACTGCTTGCTGATGTGCTTGAGAGCAGCGCCATCTCAGGATAGTTAGAATAGTAGTCAATCACTATTAGATAGTCTTTACCATTCAAATGAAAGAGGTCCATACCAACCTTTTGCCATGGTGCTGTTGGTAAGTCAGCTACTATCATTGGTTCCTTTGCTTGTTTGTTTTGGTGTTTCTGACATGTCTCACATATGCCTATCATGTTCTCAATGTCCTTATTTATGCCAGGCCAATAAACAGTGTCTCTTGCTCTCCTTTTGCATTTTTCAATTCCGAGGTGTCCCTCGTGAATCCTTTTGAGCATGTCCTAACATAGAGCCTGTGGAATGACTATTCTGTTCTGTTTTAGTAATAGTCCACTTGCGACACTTAACTCTGACCTGATGTGATAGTACTTTGGACAGGAACCTTCTGGCCAACCATGATGAATGTTCTCTATTACTGTTTGTAACACTATCTTTTACCGTTTCTTCTGCTATTTGCTTTGATTTTGTGTCTGACACGGGCAGCGCAGCAGTGACCATACTCAGATGAACATCCACGTCTTCCTCAGTAGAGCTCACATGACTCATTGTGGGTGCTCGGGATAATGCATCTGCTAACACTATGTGTTTGCCTGGTGTGTAGATCAGTTCAAGTCATATCTTTGCAGCTTCATCATGAGTCGTTGAATCCTTGGAGACATCTCATTCAGATTTTTTTTTATGATGGCAACCAGTGGGCTGTGGTCTGTCTCAATTGTGAAGGTGGGAAGTCCATATATGTAGCCATGGAACTTTTCTAGTCCAACTACCAAGCCTAGACATTCCTTTTCAATCTGGGTGTATCGACACTCAGTATCAGTCATAGACCTGGAGGCATAGGCAACAGGCTTCCAATCTTCACCCTCTGCTTGTAGCAAGACTGCGCCTAGGCCATCTTTTGATGCATCCGTTGACACTTTGATTCTCTTTGTTGGGTCAAAGAAGGTGAGTACAGATGTGGTTGTCAGCACTGTTTTGAGGTTCATCCACTCTTGTTCATGTCTTTCTGTCCATGCGAACTCATTTGTTTTATGTAGCAGGTCTCGCAGACAGGCTGTCTTGGCTGACAAGTTAGGAATGAACTTTCCAATGAAGTTTATCATCCCCATGATGCGTAGCACTCCTTTTTTGTCAGTGGGTCGGGGCATGTTGAGTATGGCGTTTACTTTTTCCATATCTGGCTCTATTCCTTTGCCAGATAGATTATCTCCTAGGAAAGTGACTTCCTGGACGCCAAACTGACACTTGGCTTTGTTGAGCTTCAGTCCATTCCGGCGTATGCTCTGTAGCACTTTAGTCAGTCTCTCATTGTGTTCTTTCAGTGTGGAGCCCCAGATGATGATGTCATCAACATAGACCCGAACTCCTTCCAGACCTTCAATTATGTGTTCCATCGCTCTATGAAAGATTTCAGATGCAGATATTATCCCGAAAGGCATTCTGAGGAAACAATACCTGCCAAATGGTGTGTTGAAGGTACAGTATTTGGTGCTCTCTTCATCCAGTTTTAGTTGTCAAAATCCTTGTGAGGCATCGAGCTTTGTGAAGTATCTGGCACCTGACATTTCACTGGTGATTTCTTCTTGCTTGGGAATCTGGTAGTGTTCACGTTTTATGTTTGCATTTAAGTCCTTTGGATCCATGCATACTCTTAGATCATTGTTCTTTTTCTTTACACATACCATGGAGTTAACCCAGTCTGTTGGCTCTTCGACTTTCCTGATGACTCCTCGTGTGGTCATTCCGTCCAGTTCTTTCTTGAGCCGGTCACGCAGGGGTGCTGGAACACTCCATGGAGCATGTACCACTGGCTGAGCATCCTCCTTTAGCTGGATCTTGTAAATGAATGGTAGAACTCCAAATCCTTTGAACACATCCTGGAAATTACTCACTACAGAATCCATCGAGTCATCTGGTCTGCTTATGGCACAATTTATACGGTAGACTCTCTTGACCAGTTCTAAGTCCTCACAAGCTTTGTCACCTAGTAGTGAATCAAGTCCTTCAGCCACAACAGAAAACATGAGATGATGCACTTTGTCTTTGACTGTCACTTTAAGTGTGCATACACCTAAGCTATCTATTTTCTGTCCATTATAGTTCTTCAGTAGTACTGACTTTTTCTGTATTTTGGGCTTTTCTTTCATATTTTTAATGTCACTCATACTGATTAAGTTTGCTTTTGCCCCAGGGTCTAGTTTCAATGTAACTAATGCTCCATTTACCTGCAGTGGCATCATCCATTTGTCCTCTTTTACTGCGTTAATTTTATGTTCAGCATTGTCCATTCCTGAGGTCTGCACATTTTCTGTATCCTTTTCTATATTGTCACATGACACCATTCCTACAAAAATGTCTCACTTAAATCAGTGTCCTCAATCACATTGACTTGTTGCCCTTTCTTTGTTTTTACTTTTGAAAAGCATTGTTTGGCAAAGTGATTCTTTCCATTACATTTTGTGCACATTTTCCCAAACGCAGGGCATTGTCTTGACTGGTGCTGGTAACCACAGCGTTTACAATTAAAAGTTCCATCCTCCGATTGCTTTGCATTTCTGTTCTGCCCATGTTTCTTCCCCTTGCAGAACACAGCACCGACAGCAGCACAGTCACTCATTACAGTCGCATTATTATTAATTTCACTGAAAGTCTTCGCGTGCTTCTGAGCTAGCTCACTGGCATGGCATATTTTCACAGCATCCTCCAATGTTAGTTCGGTTTCTCTCAACAAACGTTCCCTGACTTTTTTATCATGAATACCAAACACAATCTGGTCACGAATCATGGATGATTTCAGTTCAGATAAATTACATGTCTGTGCTTTCAGTTTCAGATCGGTCACAAAGCTATCAAAAGTCTCATTTTGCTGCTGTGTCCGTGAACGGAACAAGTACCTCTCATAGGTCTCGTTCTTTTTGGGAGAACAATGTGTATCAAACTTCTTTAGCACATCGTCCATCTTTTCCCTGTCCTCCTCTTGATCAAATACAAACATATTAAATACCTCTATTGCCTGCGGGCCTGCAACCATGAGCAGTAACGCTATTTTCCTTGTGTCTGGCATTGTACCGAACCCGATGGCAGCAATATAGAGTTCGAATTCTTGTTTGAAAGTCTGCCAATTGCAGTCGACATTCCCCGTGAGTTTCAAACCCTCCGGTGGCTTCAAATTCTCCATGTCGCATTTCACAATATTCAGCAGATATTACCACTTCTGGTACCATGTTATGTTCATAAATAAATAGACATTTTCATTATGAACAGCTAGCTTGAACTAGTCATTTATTCAGCCATGTGGACTAGTGTACAGGCATCCATCTTGACTACTGCCTTGTGGGTAGCCCACTACTAAACATACAACTCCACCTAGTGTACCATTCTAGAATGACATGTTACTGATCATTACAGGCAGGTGCTGGCAGTCAGCCAAAATAAAAATGGCCACCCGACACCTGCCCTTTAACTTGCGCCGCCGCCGCTGCCAAACTGCCCCCTGATCCTGTCGCACATATCGTGCGCCCATCGGTCAGGGGGCGCAAGGGAAATTTGCGGCCGGGGTGCTGCACATGCTGATAATGTCATTGCCGGCGGCACAGCAGTGCGGGGCGCTACCAGCTACCGCCGGCGCTAACCACCCATTGAATTTCACAGGAGGCGTTAGTAGCGCCGCGTCCAGGAGTGCTAGGGGATTTGCGCCCCGTTAGCGCCCCCAGGGGCGCTAATAAGAGGCACAAACCGACCAAATTTTTCCCCCTAAATGTTGGGGCAGTGTTGATGGAGCTTTACTCTGAATGCGCCTCACCTGCCATGCTCATTTGTGACTCTGGGGGATAGACTTTCAATTTGCGCTTAAAACTGACGTTTCGGATTGACCGCCCATTATAGAAACCATTGGTTCATAAGAACATAAGAACATAAGAAATAGGAGCAGGAGTAGGCCAATCGGCCCCTCGAGCCTGCTCCACCATTCAATAAGATCATGGCTGATCTGATCCTAACCTCAAATCTTCTATCACTCTGCATCCACCCGAACCCATGTGATCTCCCGGGAGAGGCGAGAAACCAGATAAAGACCCAATGGCCAATTTGGGAGAAAAAAATCTGGGAAATTCCTCTCCGACCCATCTAGGCGACCGAAATTCTTCCAGGAGATCACTCTGTCCCTATATTTTCTACAGTACTTACCTTCTGTAAAGGCGATCTCCACCCCAGCCAGGAACAGGAATAAAACCATCTCCTGAAATCTAACACAGAATTAGAACACAGTAGGAGCAGAACAAGGCTACACGGCCCCTGGGCCCACTCCACTACCCACAGGGCCATGACCATTCCGAACCTAGACTCATGTCCAATTTCCTGCCCGCTCCCCGTAACCCTTAATTCCCTTTACTTCTAGGAAACTATCTATTTCTGTTTTAAATTTATTTAATGATGTAGCTTCCACAGCTTTCTGGGGCAGCAAATTCCACAAACCTACCACCCTCTGAGTGAAGAAGTTTCTCCTCATCTCAGTTTTGAATGAGCAGCCCCTTATTTTAAGATTATGCCCCCTAGTTCTAGTTTCACCCATCATTGGGAACATCCTCACCGCATCCACCCGATCAAGCCCCTTCACAATCTTATATGTTTCAATAAGATCGCCTCTCATTCTTCTGAACTCCAATGAGTAGAGTCCCAATCTACTCAACCTCTCCTCATATGTCCATCCCCTCATCCCCGGGATTAACCGAGTGAACCTTCTTTGTACTGACTCGAGAGCAAGTATGTCTTTTCTTAAGTATGGACACCAAAACTGTATGCAGTATTCCAGGTGCGGTCTCACCAATACCTTGTACAACTGCAGCAATACCTCCCTGTTTTTATATTCCAACCCCCTAGCAATAAAAGCCAACATTCCATTGGCCTTCTTGATCACTTGCTGCACCTGCATACTAACTTTTTGAGTTTCGTGCACCAGGACCCCCAGATCCCTTTGTACTACAGTACTTTCCAGTTTCTTGCCATTAAGATAATAACTTGCTCTATGATTTTTCCTGCCAAAGTGCATAACCTTACACTTTCCAGTATTGTATTCCATCTGCCAAATCTCTGAGAAACGGGCGGCTTCTCCAGCACGTGGTTATCTCAAGAGGATTGGAATACAAAAATGAGGAAGGTGTGCTCCTGTTCCTATGTTACGCCTGAGCGGCAAGTTGAAAATCTACCCCCTGGATGTCCAAAACCAAAAATGAAACTACTGACATCCCTCGTTCTGACAGACATTTAAAATCAACAAAAAATATTAGCCTAGAATTGACTGGCAGAGATAATAGCCACCACGTATTGGACCAGATTTTCCTGTTTCTGCACCTGGGACTATTGGATCTCGTGAACACAGAAAATGCAAGCGGGGGAAGGTCGCGCCCCTAACGGAGCCCGCCTCATTTCCTGTCCACTTAAACTGACAGACAGAAAATCAGGCAGGCTGCATTCGGGGCTTGGGCTCCTACCAGCACCATTGCCCCCAGGCCAGCCAATTGCCCAGGACCAAGACAAACTACCTCTTGTGTTCATATTATATTCTTGTTAATGCAGGCATTAAACTGATCATTTTAATTGTGATAACACCCTTTCTAAAACAGCTGGCATAGGAAGTTCACACAGCTATGATAAGCCTTCGCCCCCTAGTCTCTCTAGGCTACAGAGTTTGCATATACAAAAACGAAATGTTTGAAAAAATACCAAATTTCTCAAACCATCTGTGATTTCACTGAGCTGGCACCATCGCTATAGTAACAGTTTTGGCTACTGCAAGCTGTTGCATTTCCCTAGTCACACAACAACCTCCCTTCCCACCTAATGCAATGAGGGGTAAATCTCCTTGAGTTGAAAAATTACACGGATTCTGTCAGTGTTTTTTTGGCTAAAATTATCGATGGTAAGAATAATAACTCAAGCCCATGTAAGCCGGAAGAGGCACTGTTGTACAACATCTGTCCATGAATATTGTAAAAATATGTCTTTGTACCATTTTCTTCCCCCTTGTAAATTCCTGTGTCCACAGAGAAACTGTCCATGTCAACTTGTCCCTCTTTCATCGTGTCTTCCTCTCCCTCCAGTGGAGCTGCTGTATCGCCATCACTGGTGGAAGGGTGTAAGTGCAGCAGGCCAAGTTTACATAGACAATTTAGAACATAAGAACATAAGAAACAGGAGCAGGAGTAGGCCAATCGGCCCCTCGAGCCTGCTCCGCCATTCAATAAGATCACGGCTGATCCAATCTTGGCCTCAACACCACTTTCCCGCTCTCTCCCCATACCCCTTGACTCTCTTGTCGTTCAAATGTCTGTCAATCTCCGCCTTGAATATATTCAATGACTCAGCCTCCACAGCTCACTGGGGTAGAGAATTCCAAAGATTCACCACCCTCAGAGAAGAAATTCCTCCTCATCTCCATCTTAAATGGGCGACCCCTTATTCTGAAACTATGCCCCCTAGTTCTAGATACCCCCACTAGGGGAAACATCCTCTCAGCATCCACGCTGTCAATCCCCCTCAGAATCTTATATGTTTCAATAAGATCACCTCTCATTCTTCTAAACTCCAATGAGTATAGGCCCAACCTGCTCAACCTTTCCTCATACGTCAACCCCTTCATCCCAGGAATCAACCTAGTGAACCTTCTCTGCACTGCCTCCAATGCAAGTATATCCTTCCTTAAATATGGAGACCAAAACTGTACGCAGTACTCCAGGTGCGATCTCACCAGCACCCTGTAAAGTTGCATCAAAACTTCCCTACTTTTATACTCCATACCCCTTGCAATAAAGGCCAACACTCCATTAGCCTTCCTAATTACTTGCTGCTTATAAATATAAATATATAAATGATAAATATGGACATAGGAATTCATAATGTAAATGTAAAATTAAGTGCAGAATGTATGACTTTAAAATGGGGATTATGTCTACATGCTCTGATCCAATTATCTCCTACCCTCTAACCCAACTTCACCTGGAAACTACACTTGGGGTCTTCACTCCCAGTATGCAAGTCCTTGGGAGAGCGACCTGGTTCATGTAACATGTATTACATCTTGATCATTTTGAGATGAGAAGGACATGCTAGACGCAGATAGATTTAGACTCGTGGAAGAATGAGTGCCCCAATGAATTACCTTATCACATGATACTCAACAAATTCCAAGAACAAATATGAAGGTATGACATAGTAGCCATTACTGGGACATGGCTGCAAGGCGGTCAGGACTGGGAACTAAATATACCAGGTTTAAGGTCTACAGAAAAGATAGGTAAAATGGCAAAGGAGGAGGAGTAGCCTAAGTGATTAAGGATGAAATCGCTTCAATGAGGGACAGGATAAATATTCATTTAGAAAGTCACGGATTAATCAAGGATATTCAGCATAGATTTATTGAGGGAAGGTTGTGTCTGACTAACTTGATTGAATTTTTTGAGGCGGTAACAAGGAGAGTCGATAAGGGTAGTGTGTTTGATGTAGTTTATATGAATTTTAGCAAGGCTTTTGATATGGTCTCACATGGCAGACTGGTCACGAAAGTGAAAGCCCATGGGATCCAGGGCAAAGTGGCAAGTTGGATCCAAAATTGGCTCAGAGACAGGAAGCAAAGGGTAATGGTTGATGGGTGTTTTTGTGACTGGAAGGCTGTTTCCAGTGGGGTTTTGTAGGGTTCAGTACTAGGTCCCTTGCTTTTTGTGGTATATATCAATGATTTAGGCTTGAATGTAGTGGGTATAATTAAGAAGTTTGCAGATGATGCTAAAATCGGCTGTGTGGTTGATAATGAAGAAGAAAGCTGTAGACTGCAGGAAGATATCAATGAACTGGTCAGGTGGGCAGAACAGTGGTGTAAGAGCCATAAAAGCTTAAGAAAATACTTTAAAATAGTGGCTAAATGGCATAATACAGTTAATTTACCTGAACGACTTATTGTATTAAGAAACCCCCTATTTTCTTGCTCCAGTAGTATAGTCCGACACCCCCTTCATTCTTGCCACAATGGAACAGTCCCTAAGCCACACATGGGTGCAGCCATCTTACAGTTTTAAACTGCACGTGGTGAAAGAGGCAGAAGCTGTGAGGTTTGGAGCAGTACAGTTTTTGACCGTGTTCGTTTATACGTGTTTGCTTTGTAATTCTGTTTGTTAAGTGTTATAGTAAACCGTTTAAAAGACAAAGCTACGTTTGGGAACGTTTTATTTTGACACGCGTCTACTCGATGTTAAAAGCCCCACAGCCCAGTGGCCTGCCTGTTTGGAAACTAAGAAGCGCCACTACAAGTGGCAAATGGAATTCAATCTGGAGAAGTGTGAGGTAATGCATTTGGGGAGGGCTAACAAGGCAAGGGAATACACATTAAATGGTAGGACACTGAGAAGTGTAGAGGAACAAAGGGACCTTGGAGTGCCGGTCCACAGATCCCTGAAGGTAGCAGGCCAAGTAGATAAGGTGGTTAAGAAGGTATACGGAATACTTGCCTTTATTAGCCAAGGCATAGAATACAAGAGCAGGGAGGTTATGCTTGAACTGTATTAATTAGGCCACAGTTAGAGTACTGCGTGCAGTTCTGGTCACCACATTACAGGAAAGATGTGATTGCACTAGAGAGGTACAGAGGAGATTTACGAGGATGTTGCCAGGACTGGAGAATTTTAGCTAAGAGGAAAGATTGGATAGGCTGGGTTTGTTTTCTTTGGAACAGAGGAGGCTGAGGGGAGACCTAATTGAGGTGATATGCTTATCAATTACTTCATAAAAGGTGATGAGTCGAAGAAGAGATGATGAGTCGAAAGAAGAGATGAATAAGGCTTTTATTAGCTAAGAAGAGACCATGCTTCTTCGTGAGTGACTGAACAAGTCTGAACGAAACCCACACAGTGGTGGGTGGAGTCAGCTGAGGCATGCCTCCATACACAGCGCCACCCAGAGGTGGCAATATACAATACAGTGGTTTACCACATTCACCCCTTGTTTAATGTGAAGTCCGGCGGGGTGAAGGGTACTACAAGTTAAGTCTATCAGGAGGCCTTGTCTGACGTCCTGATCGTCGTGGTGGCGGCGGTGGTGTTGCAGCATCCGACGTCGGGTCTGGTGTCTGGGTGGTTGGCGAAGATTCCTGGGGCTTTGGCATGCCGTCTGCAGGGGTTGGGTTGGGAGGGGTGGTGGGGGATAACAGTGGTAAGGGGGATAACGGTGGTAAGGGGGATAACGGTGGTAATTCAGGGGTACCCGAGGGTGCGAGATCTCGTATGGAGACCGTGTCCTCCCGCCCGTCTGGGTATGTCACCCAGGCATACTGGGGGTTGGCGTGTAGGAGGTGCACCCGCTCGACCAGGGGGTCCGTTTTATGCGTCCTCACGTGCCTCCGCAGTAGGACGGGCCCAGGAGAAGTCAACCATGCCGGTAGCGAGGTTCCCGATGTAGACTTCCGGGGGAAAACGAACATTTTCTCATGAGGGGTCGCATTAGTGGCAGTACAAAGCAGTGACCGAATGGAGTGAAGCGCTGCAGGGAGGACCTCCTGCCAGCGGGAGGTCGGAAGGCCCTTAGATTTTAGTGCTAAGAGGACTGCCTTCCAAACCGTCGCGTTCTCCCTTTCCACCTGGCCGTTCCCCCGGGGGTTGTAACTGGTGGTCCTGCTCGTGGCGATACCTCTTGTTAGCAGGTACTGCCGAAGTTCGTCGCTCATGAACGATGAGCCCCTGTCGCTATGTATATAGCTGGGGAACCCGAACAGAGCGAAGATGTCATTCAGACACTTGATGACCGTGGTACTGGTCATGTCTGGGCAAGGGATGGCAAAGGGGAAACGGGAGTACTCATCAACTATGTTGAGGAAGTACACATTGCGGTCAGCGGAGGGGAGGGGCCCTTTAAAATCGACGCTCAGGCGTTCGAAGGGGCGGGTGGCCTTGATCAGGCTTGCTCTGTCCGGCCTATAGAAGTGCGGTTTGCACTCGGCGCAGATTTGGCAGCTCTTGGTCATGGTCCTGACCTCCTCGATGGAGTAGGGCAGGTTACGGGATTTGATAAAATGGAAAAACCTGGTGACCCCCGGGTGGCAGAGGTCATTGTGGAGGGACTGCAGCCTATCACTCTGCGCGTTGGCGCATGTACCACGTGATAGGGCATCTGGGGGCTCATTGAGTTTCCCTGGCCGATACAAGATATCATAATTGTAGGTGGAGAGTTCGATTCTCCACCTCAAGATCTTGTCGTTCTTGATTTTACCCCTCTGCTTATTATTAAACATAAAAGCTACTGAACGCTGGTCAGTGAGCAGGGTAAATCGTTTCCCGGCCAGGTAATGCCTCCAGTGACGCACCGCTTCTACAATAGCCTGGGCCTCCTTTTCGACGGAGGAGTGTCTCGTCTCGGGGCCCTGGAGGGTCCTTGAGAAAAAGGCCACGGGTCTGCCCGCCTGGTTAAGGGTCGCGGCTAGGGCGAAGTCGGAGGCATCGCTCTCCACTTGGAAGGGGATGGACTCATCCACCGCGTGCATTGCGGCCTTCGCGATATCGTTCTTGATAAGAGTGAAGGCTGCACACGCCTCTGGTGTCAGGGGGAAGGAGGTGGCTTTGATGAGGGGCCTGGCTTTGTCTGCATAGAGGGGCACCCACTGGGCGTAGTAGGAGAAAAACCCCAGGCATCTCTTCAGTGCTTTTTGGCAGTGGGGAAGGGGTAGCTCCATTAGGGGGCGCATTCTGTCGGGGTCGGGCCCGATGACTCCGTTCTCCACCACGCAGCCGAGGATGGCCAGGCGCTTGGTGTGAAACATACATTTTTCCTTATTGTACGTTAGGTTCAGCCGTTGGGCCGTACGGAGGAAATTTGCTAGATTAACGTCGTGGTCCTGCTGGTCGTGGCCGCAGATGGTGACGTTATCCAAATAGGGGAAGGTTGCCCGCAGCGCGTTCTGGTCAACCATTCGGTCCATCTCCCTTTGGAAGACCGAAACCCCGTTGGTGACGCCGAAGGGGACCCTAAGGAAGTGGTAGAGGCGGCCGTTTGCCTCGAAGGCAGTATACTGGCGGTCCTCATGGCGGATGGGCAGCTGGTGGTACGCTGACTTAAGGTCGATGGTGGAGAATACTTTGTATTGCGCAATCTGATTGACCATATCAGATATGCGAGGGAGGGGGTACGCGTCCAGCTGGGTGTACCGGTTTATGGTTTGGCTGTAGTCGATTACCATGCGGCGTTTTGCAGTGGTTTTAACGACTACAACCTGGGCTCGCCAGGGGCTAGTGCTACCTTCGATAATGCCCTCCTTCAAGAGCCGCTCCACCTCAGAGCTGATAAAAGCTCTGTCCCCGGCACTGTACCGCCTGCTTTTGGTAGCGATGGGTTTACAGTCGCGGGTGAGGTTAGCGAACAGGGGAGGGGGGGGGACTTTTAATGTGGAAAGGCTGCAGGTGGTTTGCAGCGGGCGATTTAAAAGTTGTTGGTTGCAGACTGTGAGTGGGGGGAGGGGTCCACCGTATGCTAGTGTGACACTCTTAAGGTGGCACTGAAAATCCAACCCTAGCAGGACGGCAGCGCAAAGATGGGGCAGGACTAGCAGTTTAAATTTTTGATATTCAGTGCCCCCTACTGACAGGGTCACCACACAGTAGCCGCTGATGTCCATTGACTGGGACTTGGACGCCATAGAAATGCGATGGTGCGTTGGCAGAATCGTGAGGGAGTGGCTACGTACCGTGTCGGGGTGGACGAAACTCTCTGTGCTCCCGCTGTCGATCAGGCAACTGGTGGCGCGGCCGTTTACCGCGATATCCATCATGGAGCTGGATAGATGGTGAGGGTGGCCTTGATCCAGCGTCACGGAGGCCAGTATGTGGCTTAGTGAGTCACTATAGTCATCCGCCGAGACGGTGGTCGGTTCCGGTGACGAAATGGCGGTTGAGTGCGTTGGATACGATGGCGGCGGATGCCATGCGGCCGGGGGTACACAAAATGGCGGATAAGATGGCTGCTCCCACGGCCCGCACGCTGCGCTGCTGGCTGGCTTCCCCTTGCAGGCGTTAGCGTAATGGCCTTTCTTCCCGCAGCCCGAGCAGGTAGCTGTCTTAGCTGGGCAGTGCGCTCTGGGATGTTTTAACTGGCCACAGAAATAGCATTTTTGGGCCTGGTTACTGGGCATCGAAGCAGTTCTTACCGGAGGCTGCTGTCTCGGTTGGGTCGCTGCAGCGGTTGGTGCCGGGGGCGGCGGTCCCGTGTCCCACGGTTTCGATTGCCATGTCTCGGCGCCGTTACGGGGGTATGCCTCGAGGTTTCGGTGGGCCTCCTCTAACGAGAGCGCAAGGGCAATGGCCGTCTTCAGGTCGGGTTCCTTGCTTTCTAGCAGTCTCTGCCGGGTGTGGTCTGACTGGAGGCCCCTGACGAAGGCATCACAGGCGAGTCCCTGCGCGTGCTCCACAGCCGTTACCGCTTTACAATCGCAGTCTCTGCAGAGTGCCAGTAGCGCCCGTGCAAATGCCCCTACCGATTCTCCCGGTTGCTGCCTGCGGGATCCCAAGAGGTGTCGGGCGTAAATTGTGTTCACTGGGCGCGTATATTGCCCTTTTAGTAGCTCGAGGGCCGCCACGTACGTATTAGAGTCCCGGATTAGCATATATACTTGATGGCTCACCTGGGCGGTCAAAATTTTCAGTTTGTGATCCTCCTCTGTAACCTGTGAGATTGCGAGGAAGGATTCAAAGCAGCTCAGCCAGTGTTCAAACTTGGCTGATGCACCCACATCTTGAGGGTCGAGGTCCAGGCGTGGTGGTCTGAGGGCTCTCAGCAATGTCTGCTGTATCCGTTGCTGTTGTTGCTCCTCAGGTGTCGCCATTTAACTTTTAGCTAATAAAATTGATACGCTTATCAATTACTTCATAAAAGGTGATGAGTCGAAGAAGAGATGATGAGTCGAAAGAAGAGATGAATAAGGCTTTTATTAGCTAAGAAGAGACCATGCTTCTTCGTGAGTGACTGAACAAGTCTGAACGAAACCCACACAGTGGTGGGTGGAGTCAGCTGAGGCATGCCTCCATACACAGCGCCACCCAGAGGTGGCAATATACAATACAGTGGTTTACCACATGAGGTGTATAAAATTATGAGGGGCCTAGATAGAGTGGGTAGGAAGGAACTATTTCCCTTAGCAGAGGGGGTCGATAACTAGGGGGCATAGATTTAAAGTAATGGTAGGAGGTTTAGAGGGGATTTGAGGGGAAATTTCTTCACCCAGAGGGTGGAGGGGGTCTGGAACTCTGCCTGAAAGGGTGGTAGAGGCAGGAACCCACATCACATTTAAAAAGTGCTTGGATATGCACTTGAAGTGCCGTAACCTACAGGGCTGCGGACCAAGAGCTGGAAAGTGGGATTAGGCTGGATAGCTCTTTGTCGGCCGGTGTGGACACGATGGGCCAAAATGGCCTCCTTCCATGCTGTAAATCTCTATGATTCTGTGATAAGCGAAGGTATAACAAGAGATAAACAGGCAGTGGAGACTTTATGGGTAGAATTAAAAACTAGGAAAGGATTTAAGACTGTAGTGGATCCCCTGGTAGGAGCTGTGAAGTGCTAGATTGTATAAATGCAGAGATTAGACAAGAATGTAGCAAAGGCAGAGTGGATTTAATGGGGGATTTTAACTTTCATATAGATTGGGATAAGCAGACTAACACCTGTCAGAAAGGTCGAGAATTTCTTGAGTGTGTCCAGGATAGTTTTCTGCAATAATATGTCCTAGAACCAACCAGGGGGCAGGCCATATTAGATTTAGTAATGAGTAATGAGCCAGATTTAGTTAACAGCCTAACGGTGCGTGAACATTTATCCAATAGCGATCGTAATATGATCGAGTTCAATGTGGTGTTTGAAAGGGAGAAACATGAAACAGCTACTAAGATTCTATATTTAGGTAAGGCTGACTTCAATGCAATGAGACAGAGACTGTCCACAGTAAACTGGGCAAATCTGTTAATGGGTAAAACGACTGAAGATCAGTGGGAGGTGCTCAAAACAGAATTTAATGTGATACAGAACCAGTTTATATCCCTAAGGGGCAAGAGCTCTACTTTCCAAAAAAAAACCCAGCCATGATGACTAAAGAGGTAAGGGACAACATAAACTGAAAGAAAAAGCGTAAAAAAATAGCACAGACCCTGGCAACTGTGAGAGATACAAAGAACAACAAAAGGTGACAAAACAGATAGTAAGAGCATTTTCTGTTGTTATTTCGGATTTCCAACATCTGCAGTATTTTGCTATCGGTCAGGAGCAATGTGGGCCCCTTGAAAATTGATAAGGATAGGTCATGCCTGACGAACCCGATTGAATTTTTTGAAGAGGTGACTAAAATAGTGGACTGGGGAATGTCTATGGATGTTATTTATATGGACTTCCAGAAGGCATTTGATAAAGTCCCTCAAAAGTGACTGCTAGCTAAAGTTGAAACTCATGGAATTGAAGGCAAATTATAGACCTGGTTAGGAAATTGGCTGAGCTTCAGGAGATAGACAGTATAGATAATGGACAGGTACTCTAATTGGAAGGATGTGACTAGTGGTGTCCCGCAAGGATCTGTGTTGGGACCTCAACTATTCACCGTAATTATTAACGACTTAGAGGATGGGATAGAAAGCTACATATCCAAGTTTGCTGATGACACAAAGATAAGAGGCATTGTAAGCAGTGTAAATGGAAGCATAACATTACAAAGAGATATTAATAGATTAAGCAAATGGGAAAAACTGTGGCAAATGGATTTCAATGTAGGCAAATGAGAGGTCATCCACTTTGGACCTAAAAAGGATAGAACAGGGTATTTTATAAATGATGAAAAGCTAGAAAAAGTGGATTTCCAAAGAGACTTGGAGGTCCATGTACATAGATTATTTCATGGACAGGTACAGTAAATAATCAAAAAGGCTAATGGAATGCTGGCCTTTATATCTGGAAGACTAGAATACAAGGGGGTAGAAGTTATGCTGCAGCTATACAAAGCCCTGGTTAGACCACACCTGGAGCACTGAGAGTAGTTCTGGGCACCACACCTTAGGAAAGATATATTGGCCTTGGAAGGAGAGCAGCGTAGGTTTACCAGAATGATACCCGCACTCCAAGGGTTAAATTACGAGGAGAGAATACTTGAATTAGGGTTGCATTCCCTGGAATTTAGAAGGTTAAGGGGTAATTTGATCGAAGTTTTCAAGATATTAAGGGGAACTGATAGGGTAGAGAGAAAGAAACTATTTCCGCTGGAGTCTAAGATTAGGGGATATAGTCTAAAAATCAGAGCCAGGCCTTTCAGGAGTGAAGTTAGGAAACACTTCTACACACAAAGGGTGGTAGAAGTTTGGAACTCTCTTCCACGATGGCAATTGTTAATTTTAAATCTGAGATTGATAGATTTTTGTTAACCAAAGGTAGTAAGGGATATGGGGCAAAGGCGGGTATATGGAGTTAGGTCACAGATCAGCCATGATCTCATTGAATGGTGGAACAGGCTCGAGGGGCTAAATGGCCTATTCCTGTTCCTGTTCCTATGTTTTTATAATAGGAGATGGCTCAGTGGCTTAATGTGTAATCTAGTACCTCAACCTCTCGATCATTGAATCTGACAGCACAGAAAGAGGCCATTCAGCCCATCATGAAAGAGCTATCCAATTAGTCCCACTCCCCTGCTCTTTCCCCATAGCCCTGCAAATGTTTCCTTTTTTCAACCTGCTCAAATGCCACATGTGGGGGAAGTGTGTCCTGAGGCCAATTAGAGAAAATGTGTTAAAAAAAGTGACCTTTTCTTTAAGATGCTGCCTGTTCATTGGGGCATTCCCCCGCCCATTCAGTTGTGATTTGCTGCTGCCTTTGGTTTGAGTCAATCAGGTGCAAGTGTCACACATGTGTGGCACTTTCGAGTGTGGCATTTTGGGATGTGAAGCACATGCTCGATGTAAGATTACTGTCGCGTGTACAATAGATTCAGAATGGTGTAAGTACGGTCCCTGCAGAAGCTACATGCCAGCCATGGCTCAGTGGGTAGCACTCACGTCTCTGAGTCAGAAGGTGGTGTGGTTCAGAGTCCCACTGCAGTAAATTGAGCACAGAATCTGGGCTGCCGCTTCAGTACAGCAGTCCCTCAGTACTCAGCGGTGCCTTCTTTCGAATGAGATGTTAAACCAAGGCCCGCCCCGTCTGCCATCTCAGGTGAACCTAAAAGATCCCACTGCACTATTGGAAGAAGAGTAGGGGAGTTCTCCCCGGTGTCCTGGCCAATATTTATCCTTCAACCAACATCACTAAAACAGATGATCTGGTCATTTATCTGATTGCTGTTTGTGGGAGCTTGCTGTGCACAAATTGGCTGCCGCGTTTCCTACATTATGGCAGTGACTACACTTCAAAAATACTTCATGGGCTGTAAAGCGCTTTGGGTCGTCCTGAAGTCGAGTAAGGCGCTATAGAAATGCAAGTTCTTAAATACAGCTGCATCACAAGTAGACTCCAGACCCCAGACTGGCCATGAGCAATATCACGGGAGCTCCCCAAGCCTACATAACAATGTAAAAATGTCTATGTCCATCTCAGGCTCCCTTTGCTTGAGGGTTCATAATTTTAAAACAAAATCTCTGAGGTGCTGGCGATGGAAAGGCGGCGCAGTATTCCAGAAGAATTTCTGTCCTTTCGTGTGACCCTTCTTTCACAAGCCATACGCTTTCAGATTGGAACGTGACTCTTTGAGTGTTTCACAACGCTTAGAGACAGCTGGCTCTATGCTGCTGAGGCTCTGATGCCTTTCAGCTCCAACTTACCCCCTGCCGATAACAGGACCACAGGTCCTCAGCTCCCATTGATTCACAGTTTGATAATAGACAAACCGACCTTTTCATTTGGAGTTGGAAAGACTGCCGATCGGAGAGGTGGCTGCTGTTTTTCAATTTCTCTCCGTCACACTAGATTGAGTGATTTGCAGTGGGTCAGATCGCTAGCCAGGAAAAATCTTCGGTACTTTTCATTCCAATATGACTGACCAATTTGACTCATCAAATCTGACTTGTTTTTCTTTATAAGTATAATTAATTCTTGTATTTATAAAAAAAAGGAGACATATTAACAGAAAAGGGTGATAAAAAGGTGAGTTCACAGATGGACAGGCATTTTTCTGACAGATAAAGAGAGGCAGAGATGTAATACTGATGGAGACATACTGAAAGGAGAAAGCGATAGATAGAGATAAATAAAGTGCATGCATCGATACATAGATGCATTAAATAGAAAAATAAATAGTAGACAGATAAAGAGATATAGAGATAAATAGACAAATAGGGAGATATAGAAATTTTTCTTTGCTTGAATTTTCTCTCAAATTCCTTTAGTTCTTCTCCTTTAATTTCCTTCAATTTATAAACTACTTAGCTCAATCCATGAACTCAAGGTTGGACCCACCCCCTGTGGTCCCTGCTCAATAAAACCATATGCCATGACTACTGTCGATGCCAATGTTTGAATAGATGGTTACTGCCCAGAATAGGTCAGTGTAAGCTTTTCATCTTGCGTTTATCTGATCAGACACTACTTACTCGTTTGCACTGTTTAATCCCACACCTCTTTTTAATAAAGCTTTACAATTATTTTTTGATGATTCATAGATTACATACCCATTATTAGGTGCCTAAAGCTACTGCGATGGTTTGGGCAGGTTTCAAGAATGGAAATGGCTAGAATACCTTTCAGGGCCCTGCGTACAAAGGTGCATGGAGCAAGAAGTTGAGGAAGGCCAAGGAAGCGACTGGATGGACACATAAGAACATACGAAATAGGAGCAGGAGTAGGCCATTCGGCCCTTCGAGCCTGCTCTGCCATTCAATGACTGATCTTCTGCCTCAACTCCATTCACCGGCCCTATCGCCATATCCCTCGATGCCCTTACTAGTCAGAAATCTATCGACTTCTGTTTTGAATATACCCAATGACTGAGCCTCCACAACCCTCTGGGGTAGAGAATTCCAAAGATTCACCACCCTCTGTGTGAAGAAATTTCTTCTCATCTCAGTCCTGAATGGCCTACCCTTTATCCTGAGGTTGTGGCCCCTGGTTCTAGACTCCCCAGCCAAGGGAAATATTTTCCCAGCATCCACCCTATCAAGCCCTGTAATAATTTTGGATGCTTCAATGAGATCCCCTCTCATTCTTCTGAATCCAAGAGAATACAGGCCTAGTTTACTCAATCTCTTCTCATACGACAGTCCCGCCATCACAGGAATCAATCTCGTGAACCTTCGTTGCACTCCCTCTATGGCAAGTATATCCTTCCTTAGGTAAGGAAACCCAAAATTGTACACAGTACTCCAGGTATGGTCTCACCAAGGCCCTATATAATTGGAGTACTCCTGTACTCAAATCCTATTGTAATGAAGGCCAGCATACCATTTGCCTTCCTAATGGCTTGCTGCACCTGCACATTCACTTTCAGTGACTTATGTACAAGGATGTGCGGGTTAGGTTGATTGGCTAAGATAAATTGACCCTTAGTGTTAGGGGGATTAAATACGTGGGGTTACGGGGATAGGGTGGGATATGTGTCGGTGCAGGCTCGATGGGCCGAAATGGCCTCTATCTGCACTGTGGAGTTCCTGTGATTTCCTGTGACACTCAGGTCCCTTTGAGCACACTGTCAAGAGTGACTTGTCACAGAAAGGGATACAGATGACTAAAGGGGCCAGGCAAGTCCAGAACCGACAACGATGGAGTGCATTTATTCAGCCCCATCGTCACTGCTATGCTGAAGCATAGGTATTTAGTAGAAGTTGCCGCCTCACAAGGCCTTCACATGTGGACATTTATGCAGGATGCTGAATAGATAAAAACAGAAAATGCTGGAAATACTCAGCAGGTCAGGCAGCATCTGTGGAGAGAGAAACAGAGTTAACATTTCAGGTCGATGACCCTTCGTCAGAACTGGAAAAAGCTGGAGATGGAACAGGTTTTTAAACAGGTGTCGGGGCAGGGAAAGGGGGGAGGGGAGGAAAGAACAAAAGGGAAGGTCTGTGATAGGATGGAAGGCAGGAGAGATTAAGAGACAAAAGGGATGACGGTGCAAGGCAAAAGGAGATGGTAATGGGGCAAGTTCAGAAACAAAAGATGGTTCTACATGAAGTGTAAATGGCAATGACTGAATGGTCGACAGCTGCCATGTGAGAGAGAGGGGAAAATGGAATAAAATGATAGGGGCAGAGGTTATGGTCTGAAATTGTTGAACTCTATGTTGAGTCCAGAAGGTTGTAAAGTGCCTAATGGAAAGATGAGGTGCTGTTCCTTGAGCTTATGTTGAGCTTCATTGGAACAGTGTAAGAGGCCGAGGACAGAGAGGTCAGAGTGGGAGTGGAGCGGAGAATTAAAGTGACAGGCGACCGGAAGCGCGGGGTCACCCTTACGGACTGAGCTGCCTGACCTGCTGAGTATTTCCAGCATTTTCTGTTTTTATTTCAGATTTCCAGCATCCACAGTATTTTGCTTTTTTTCTTGCGAAACAGATAGTTGTTTTTTATTGATACCAACCAGAAATGACAAGGTCCTTAGCACAGGTCACCACTGAAACATGGATGTAGTGGGTTTTAAAAACCTGTCAATTGTTGTAGGAAGGGAAGACTGAGAGATAAAGGTATTGCATGGTTTTTGAGCTCCTGGGAAAGAATAAAGAAGCAGTAGGATTTCAACATAGTGAAGATGTAGGCAGCAGGAAGATAGTTCAAAACAACACATTTGCAGCATAGGAGGAACTAAAGGAGATAGTTTAGAGGAGCACTGACCATAGAATGATTGACAAAAAAGGAGAGATGTGAGAGAAAGATTGCGACAGGGAGTGAAAAGTTTGAAAGCTAGACTTGAGAGGAGGTTGGTCTGTCAGACAAGAAGCTTTTTGATCCATTCTGTCCAGGAGTGTGAGCAAGATGTTCGAAGACCCTCCCCAGATATGGGAGCAGGATTCAAGTCTTAGACTACAATTAAGAAATATTGAGCAGAAAAAAAATGTTTGGCACAGAAGAGGAATCGGAGCTTTGTAGACACGGCTTTAGCGATGGAGAAAATGAGCGAGTTCCATTAGCGGTCAGAGGTTAGAGTGAGGCCAAGAATGTCGAAAGATGAAAAAAAGGACAGAAAGTGGATCCATCAAAGCAACAACAATAACAACTTGTATTTATGGTACCACCTTTAATGTAATAAAACGTCCCAAGGCACGTCACACAAATTTGACACTGAACCACATAAGGAGATATTAGGGCAGATGACCAAAAGCTTGGTCAAAGAGGTAGGTTTTAAGGAATGTCTTAAAAGGAGGAAAGAGAGGTAGAGAGGCGGCGAAGTTTATGGAGAGAATTCCAGAGTTTAGGGCCTTGGCAGCTGAAGGGCATGGCCACCAATGGTGGAGCGATCGAAATCGGGGATGGGCAAGAGGTGGAAGCTGTTGGTGAGACTTACGGAGACATGCAGCAAGTTGTTGAGAACATGAAAGAGGAAATCGGTTTCTTGGAGGCAACTTTTACCATAGGGAGGAGATGTCAAGGTTCATTTGGGATTAGAAGAGCTGGGAAGGCCAAGAGTGACAATAAAAGAGGGGGGAGTAAGGGTGGAGCCATCAGAGGTTAGAAACGCTTGCTGTTAGATGGACTTGAGAGAGGTGAGAGATATCAAGAAACTATTTTAGATGAATTGAAGGAAAACAAGATTTCCATTGCCTCATCAAAGGATATGGACTACTAGTAAGGCTGCATTGGCTGGAGGTTACTGAGGATACTTGGAGGCAGGAGCCTTCACTGCAGGTTGCTAAGGGTGCCTAAAAGCAAGAGATTTTCAATTCTAAAACAGCCAGATTGCCATAAAAACCCAACTGGTTCACTAATGTCCTTCGGGGCAGGGTACCTGTCCAGTCTGGTCTACCTGAGATTCCAATCCCACACTACATGGTTGATTCTTAATGCCCTCAGGACAAGTAGGGGCGGGCATTAAATGCCAATCTTGTCAGCGCCACCCACATCCCAAGAACATTAAAAAAATGTCAGTTTCAGTATCTCAAGGTTGCTAAGGTGCCTAAACACAGGGTCATAGGTTCATTTGGTAAGGGTTACAACAGAATACAACCACTACACCAGCAAAGACATGCTGATCCAGGCCAACTTGACCAACCTACCACCAAGTGTCTCAAATCTAGAAGGCCATTTTGGACCGTCGCCGAAGCCCTTCAGCGATCTCCCCTCAGCCTTGATGACCGATGGTGACATACCAAGTGGATTCTTTATAGAGGACCCCACAGTACAACCTGAAAGATCAAACCTCCCTCGCAAACAGTGGACAACCATCAACCGCCTCAGAACCGGTCATGGTAGATGCTGCCACCTTCTCCATAGATGGAAGACTGAAGCATCCCCATCATGCGACTGTGGAGCTCCTCATCAGACCCTGGAGCACATCATCAAGCACTGCCCTCGAACGAAATTCGCAGGCAGCCTACAAGATATCCACGCTGTTACATCGGAAGCTTTGGCCTGGATATCTGACTTAGATATTGACATTTAATTTGGTTTCCTTGCTGCTACCATATGAAAGAAGAAGAAGGCAAGGGTTCAGCGGTTGCTAAAGGTACTCGGAGGTACAGCATCTCACTTCAATTGGTACAGTTCTGGTT
Organism: Somniosus microcephalus; assembly: GCF_052327205.1. Lineage (NCBI taxonomy): Eukaryota > Metazoa > Chordata > Chondrichthyes > Squaliformes > Somniosidae > Somniosus > Somniosus microcephalus. Next base: position 23,103,732 of record NC_141014.1, read on the forward strand.
GTAGATTGCGATAGCTGGAGACTCAGTTGTGATGATACAGCTGTTCATTACATGACCATGTCATGATATACAAAGTGATTTGTGATTGCCGTGGGTTCCCGGGTGGATCTTGGCCAGCTTCTACAGTTTCAGCTGACACTAAATCATATCCTTCCATCTTCCATTAACTTCTAATCAATTACAGTTCCACAATACATCGCAGACTGCTGCATCCTGGCCATGAACCAGCCCAGGCCGCTACCCTGCCAAACTTCCCAGTTCATTATTCTCCATAATTTCTGTGCCAGTGCCAGTAAGGCGCACAAAAGAAAGAAAAATCTTGCATTTATATCTTGTATCTAATTGAAATAGCTATCCAATTAGTCCCACTCCCCCCTGCTCGTTCTACATAGACATGCAAATGTTTTCCTTTTCAATTATATATCCAATTCCCTTTTGAAAGTTACTATTAAATTTGCTTCCTTCACCCTTTCAGGCAGTGCTTTCCAGGTCATCATAACTCGCTGCATAAAAAGAATTCTCATCTCCCCCGTGTCCTCTGGTTACCGACCCTCTCCAATGAAAACAATTTCTTCTTATTTACTCTGTTAAAACTCCTCATAATTTTGAGCACCTCTATTAAATCTCCCCTTAACCTTCTCTACTCTAAGGAAAACAATCCCAGCTTCTCTAGTCCTGCTACATAACTGAAGTCCCCTCATTCATGGTACCATTCTACCACCACCTCCAAGTTCCCCTTGGTGTGGAGATGCCGGAGTTGGACTGGGGTGGACAAATGTAAGAAGTCACACAACACCAGGTTATAGTCCAACAGCTTTAGTTGAAATCACAAGCTTTCGGAGCGCTGCTCCTTCTTCAGGTGAAGTGGAGAAATGCATAAAGATACCGCTTATATAGTCAGAGAATCATGTCAGATGTTTACAGGTAACCTTTCCAACTGCCATTTATCACACCTCGGCAGAGAGATAATCACAGCAGTCAAAGGTGTGAATGGTGTCCAAACAGGTCAGTCAGGGAAACATTACATCAAAGAACAATGAGGTGGGGTCACAAGGGGTCAAATACTACAGATGCTGGGGTCTGTATGAAAAACAAAAAAAGACAAAAAACATTTTTTTTGGCTGGAGATCACAGCAGGTCCGGCCGCATCTGTGTAGAGAGAACAAGCCAATGTCGACTCGAGTCTGGATGACCCTACGTCAGGTGGGGTTACATGTAGCGTGACATGAACCCAAGATCTCGGTTGAGGCCGTCCTCATGGGTCCGGAACTTGGCTATCAGTTTCTGCGCGACGATTTTGCGTTGTCGTGTGTCTCGAAGGCCGCCTTGGAGAATGCTTACCCGAAGATCGGAGGCTGAATGTCCTTGACTGCTGAAGTGTTCCCCGACTGGGAGGGAACACTCCTGCCTGGTGATTGTTGCGCGGTGTCCGTTCATCCGTTGTCGCAGTGTCTGCATGGCCTCGCCGATGTACCATGCTCCGGGGCATCCTTTCCTGCAACGTATGAGGTAGACACCGTTGGCCGAGTCACATGAGTATGTACCATGTACCTGGTGGGTGGTGTCCTCACGTGTGATGATGGTATCTGTGTTGATGATCTGGCATGTCTTGCAGAGCTTGCCGTGGCAGGGTTGTGTGGTGTCGTGGTCGCTGTTCTCCTGAAAGCTGGGTAATTTGCTGCTAACGATGGTCGGTTTGAGGTTAGGCGGCTGTTTGAAAGCGAGTAGTGGAGGCGTGGGGATGGCCTTAGCGAGGTGTTCGTCGTCATCGATGACATGTTGAAGGCTGCGAAGAACATGGCGTAGTTTCTCCGCTCCGGGGAAGTACTGGACGACGAAGGGTACTCTGTTGGTTGTGTCCCGTGTTTGTCTTCTGAGGAGGTCTATGCGATTTTTCGCTGTGGCCCGTCGGAACTGTCGATCGACGAGTCGAGCGTCATATCCCGTTCTTACAAGGGCGTCTTTCAGTGTCTGTAGGTGTCCATCGCGTTCCTCCTCGTCTGAGCAGATCCTGTGTATTCGCAGGGCTTGTCCATAGGGGATGGCTTCTTTAACATGGTTAGGGTGGAAGCTGGAGAAGTGAAGCATCGTGAGGTTGTCCGTGGGCTTGCGGTAGAGTGAAGTGCTGAGGTGTCCGTCTTTGATGGAGATTCGTGTGTCCAGGAATGAGACCGATTCTGAGGAGTAGTCCATGGTGAGTTTGATGGTGGGATGGAACTTGTTGATGTTATCGTGTAGTCTTTTCAGTGATTCTTCGCCGTGGGTCCATAGGAAGAAAATGTCGTCGATGTATCTGGTGTATAGCGTTGGTTGGAGATCCTGTGCAGCGAAGAAGTCTTGCTCGAACTTGTGCATGAAGATGTTTGCGTATTGGGGTGCGAATTTGGTCCCCATGGCTGTTCCGTGTGTTTGGGTAAAGAACTGGTTGTCGAAGGTGAAGACATTGTGGTCAAGGATGAAGCGGATGAGTTGTAGGATGGCGTCTGGAGATTGGCTGTTGTTGGTGTTGAGTACTGAGGCTGTCGCAGCGATGCCGTCATCGTGGGGGATACTGGTGTAGAGTGCCGAGACGTCCATCGTGGCGAGGAGTGTTCCTGGTTCAACTGGTCCGTGGGTGCTGAGCTTCTGTAAGAAGTCTGTAGTGTCGCGACAGAAGCTGGGGGTTCCCTGTACGATGGGTTTCAGGATGCCCTCGACATATCCAGAGAGGTTCTCACACAGGGTTCCGTTGCCTGATGCGATAGGACGTCCAGGTGTGTTGGCTTTGTGTATCTTTGGGAGGCAGTAGAAGTCTCCCACGCGGGGAGTACGTGGGATGAGAGCATGTAGGATGCTTTGAAGGTCTGGATCGAAGGTTTTGATCAGTCTGTTGAGTTGGCAGGTGTGTTCTTTGGTCGGATCTGCGGGTAACTGTCTGTAGTGTTCCTGGTTGTCCAGTTGTTGGTATACTTCTTTGCAATAGTCCGTTCTGTTCTGTATGACGATGGCACCTCCTTTGTCTGCTGGTTTGATGACGATGTTGCGGTTGGTCTTGAGAGTGTGGATGGCATTGCATTGTGCTCGGGTGACATTCTGGACTGTCTTGTGAGTGCGGCTGATGAATCTGGCGTTGATGCATCTCCTGACAGCTTGAGCATACATGTCAAGCTTAGGGCAGCGACCCTCCGGAGGGGTCCAATTTGACTCTTTCTTCTTCGGTTGCTGCACTGCGGATCCCTCTGTCTGCTGTTCCAGATCATTGATTGTCTCATTGGGTTCGCTGCTGACATCTTGGGATCTGTGGAAGAATTCCCGGAGCCTCATTCTCCTGATGAATTCCTCTGTGTCTGCCGCGAGACCGATGGGGTCCATTTTGGTGGTGGGGCAGAAATTGAGCCCTCGGCTGAGAACTTCAATTTCGTCTGGTTGAAGGGTGTGGTCGGACAGGTTGACGATGGATTTCCCTGTGGTTTCAACCGTGGTACCGGGGGAGGCTTGGTTGCTGCTGCTGGTGATGCCAAGCTTCTCAAGCTTCCTGTTCTTGGTGTGCATGTAGGTAGCGTAGTTCCGTTGCCTTGTTTGTTTGGCGGTGTCTCGTAGCTGGTCTGCTGTGTTCTGAGCACAGGCTGAGAACATGGACTCCATCTCGGTTTCGAGGTTGCGGCGTCTGCTGTAGAGCTGGTGTACGAGATGGTTGAGGAGTGTGCGAGAGGTACGACGGCAGAGTCTCTCAGCGTAGTCTGTGTTGTAGGCCGACTTGAGTGGGTTAGTGATCTGTAGTCCTTTCGGGATCTTGTCTGCTTTCTTGCATCTCTGTAGAAACTTGATGTCTGTGTCAATATGCGCGATCTTCTTGGAGATCCTCTCCACTTTGAGCCGGCAGTTTGTGGTGTCGATAGTAGCCATGGTGTGGAGATGCCGGAGTTGGACTGGGGTGGACAAATGTAAGAAGTCACACAACACCAGGTTATAGTCCAACAGCTTTATTTGAAATCACAAGCTTTCGGAGCGCTGCTCCTTCTTCAGGTGAAGTGGAGAAATGCATAAAGACACCGCTTATATAGTCAGAGAATCATGTCAGATGTTTACAGGTAACCTTTCCAACTGCCATTTATCACACCTCGGCAGAGAGATAATCACAGCAGTCAAAGGTGTGAATGGTGTCCAAACAGGTCAGTCAGGGAAACATTACATCAAAGAACAATGAGGTGGGGTCACAAGGGGTCAAATATTACAGATGCTGTAACAGACTTTGTCTGTTTTTTTGTTTTTCATACAGACCCCAGCATCTGCAATATTTGACCCCTTGTGACCCCACCTCATTGTTCTTTGATGTAATGTTTCGCTGACTGACCTGTTTGGACACCATTCACACCTTTGACTGCTGTGATTATCTCTCTGCCGAGGTGTGATAAATGGCAGTTGGAAAGGTTACCTGTAAACATCTGACATGATTCTCTGACTATATAAGCTGTGTCTTTATGCATTTCTCCACTTCACCTGAAGAAGGAGCAGCGCTCTGAAAGCTTGTGATTTCAAATAAAGCTGTTGGACTATAACCTGGTGTTGTGTGACTTCTTACACAAGTTCCCCTTGGCTCAGCTGTGGCTTAATTGTTAGCACATTTGTATCTGAGTCAGAAGGTTGTGGGTTCAAAGTCTCACTCCCCAGGGACTTGAGTACATAAAGCTAGGTTGACACTTCAGTGCAGTACTGAGGGAGTGCTGCACTGTTGGAGGTGCTGTCTTTTGGATGAGACGTTAAACCGAGGCCCTGTCTGCTCTCTCAGGTGGACGTAAAAATGATCCCATGGCATTATTTTGAAGAAGAGCAGGGGAGTTCTCCCCGGTGTCCTGGGCCAATATTTATCCCTCAACCAACGTAACAAAAACAGATTATCTGGCTATTATCACATTGCTGTTTGTGGGAGCTTGCTGTGCACAAATTGGCTGCCGCGTTTCCCACATTACAACAGTGACTCCACTTCAAAAGTACTTTATTGGCTGTAAAGCGCTTTGAGATGTCCGGTGGTCGTGAAAGGTGCAATATAAATGCAAGTCTTTCTTTCTTTAAGTCTTACACCATCCTGACTTGGACTTATGTTGCCGTTTCTTCATCATCACTGGGACAAAATCCAGAAACTCCCTACCTAACGGCACTGAGGAAGCACCTTCACCACATGGACTGCAGCGGTTTAAGAAGGCTCACCACTACCTTCTCAAGGCAACTAGAGATGGGCAATAAATGTTGGTTTTACTAGCAACGCCCGTATCCCAAGAATGAATTTTTTTAAAGCATGGTGGACTATAGCTTTAAGAACCTGACCAAGTTAATTTATGCCAGAACGGTTAAACAGCAAAGAAGCGCTGAAATAAATGGATAAATACACAGCAAGTCCAAGCAAACTAGATCACCATAATAGCAAAGACCCAAAGTGAGGGAAGGGGCCCCCTTTCAGCACCTGATTTGTGAGGGCAATCAGCACTCGAACACCGTTGAGGAACTCGAGCCCAAATTTAATGTTCTTAAGGCTTTAATGAGCCTGTTACATGTGCACCAACTCTCAGTGCTGTATACACTTCCGGGCCACATTGTGACGTGTACTGTGCATCAGGCCTCAGCGCTCTATAATGCCGCAGTATTATGGGTTCCAAACGTTGCATCAGCAGCCCCGCATGTCACATTGACCGAGTAACCCCCAACTAATCTTCTTCGCACCCAATGCGACTTTCAAGAAACAGAATTGGGCCTCTCCGCCCAAACGCCTACCGTACCCTCACATGGCAGGCCTGCTGTCTGAAAGGGCTACAAAGGGGTTATTCCATCGGGTAACCTCAATATCGGAAAGCAATATTCCTGATAGTAATCTCACTTCTCCTGTGGGCTATGCATTTTGTCCCATTTTCCTTTGTGCCAACAAGATTATAGTGTGGCAGAGCCACTGAGGGACTCTGAACAACTGTACATAATTCCCTTTAACGATGTGTTAGCTACAGACTAAATCTGTACCATTGTATATACTGTTTGCATGTACAGTGCGTGGTCCCTTTAAGAGCGCGAGCAAACGCGATGGCGTCATGCTACTAATCACGTGATCACCCAAACGTGGGAAAAACGTGATGACGTCATGACACCATCCACGGGACCGCCCAGGCAGTCCTCGTGGAGCCTCCGACCTGTTAAGACCTGTATTCATAGATCTCTTGCATCAATCTGTTTAAACTCGTTAGTTTGACATTAAAAACCTTTTTGATTGATTGCCTGCATCGAACTCAATCTCTAGATAGGAATTTGACCATTCCTACAATAGTAAGTATATATTTTTTTTTAATGAATTGTTCATTTAAACTTCATAGGATACAGAACTTTCAATCATCCCGACTTAACTAGAACATCACGTTTTGTAAATCAATTTCACTCCTATCTTCCAAGCTATAATCTATTTCACACAAAGGGTTGTAGAAATCTGGAATTCTCTCCCGCGAAAGGCTGTAGCTGCTGAGTCAACTGAAGCTTTCAAGCTGAGGCTGATAGATTTTTGTTAGGTACCAAGGAATATGGAGCTAAGGCGGGTAAATAGAGTTGAGGTACAGATCAGCCATGATCTAATTGAGTGACAAAGCAGGCTCAAGGGCTGAATGGCCACCACCTGATCCTATGTAACAGGCTCGAGGGGCTGAATGGCCTTCTCCTGTTCCTATATAACATGTTTGAGGGGCTGAATGGCCTTCTCCTGTTCCTATGCAACAGGCTCGAGGGGCTGTCTGGCTTTCTCCTATTCCTATGTACCAGGTTCGAGGGGCTGACTGGCCTCCCCCTGTTCCTATGTAACAGGCTTGAGGGGCTAACTGGCCTACTCGTGTTCCCTTGCAACAAGCTCAAGCGGCTGACTGGCCTACTCCTGTTCCTATGTAACAGGCTCGAGGGGCTGAATGGCCTCCTCCTGTTCCTATGTAACAAGCTCGAGAGGCTGACTGGCCTACTCCTGTTCCTATGTAACAGGCTCGAGGGGCTGTCTGGCTTTCTCCTATTCCTATGTACCAGGTTCGAGGGGCTGACTGGCCTCCTCCTGTTCCTATGTAACAGGCTTGAGGGGCTAACTGGCCTACTCGTGTTCCCTTGCAACAAGCTCAAGCGGCTGACTGGCCTACTCCTGTTCCTATGTAACAGGCTCGAGGGGCTGAATGGCCTCCTCCTGTTCCTATGTAACAAGCTCGAGAGGCTGACTGGCCTACTCCTGTTCCTATGTAACAGGCTCGAGGGACTGAATGGCCTACTCCTGTTCCTATGCAACAGGCTCGAGGGGCTGACTGGCTTCCTCCTATTCCTATGTACCAGGCTCGAGGGGCTGACTGGCCTCCTCCTGTTCCCATGCAACAGGCTCGAGGGGCTGAATGGCCTGCTCCTATTCCAAAGTAACAGGCTCAAGGGGCTGAATGGCCTACTCCTGTTCATATGTAACAGGCTCGAGGGGCTGAATGACCTGCTCCTATTCCTATGTAACAGGCTCGAGGGGCTGAATGACCTGCTCCTATTCCTATGTAACAGGTTCGATGGGCTGAATGGCCTCCTCCTGCTCCTATGTAACATGTTTGAGGGGCTGACTGGCCTCCTCCTATTCCTATGCAACAGGCTCGAGGGGCTGACTGGCCTCCTCCTGTTCCTATGTAACATGTTGTAGGGGCTGAATGGCCTACTCCTATTCCTATGTAATAGGCTCGATGGGCTGAATGGCCTCCTCCTGCTCCTATGTAACATGTTTGAGGGGCTGACTGGCCTCCTCCTATTCCTATGCAACAGGCTCGAGGGGCTGACTGGCCTCCTCCTGTTCCTATGTAACATGTTGTAGGGGCTGAATGGCCTACTCCTATTCCTATGTAATAGGCTCGAGGGGCTGAATGGCCTTCTCCTGTTCCTATGCAACAGGCTCGAAAGGCTGAATGGCATCCTCCTGTTCCTGTGTAACCGGCTCGATGGGCTGAATGGCATCCTCCTGTTCCTATGTAACATGTTTGAGGGGCTGAACGGCCTACTCCTGTTCCTATGCAACAATGAGGGGCTGACTGGCCGCTTCCTGCTCTTATGTAACAGGCTTGAGGGGCTGAATGGCCTCCTCCTGTTCCAATGTAACAGGCTCGAATGGCTGAATGGCCTCCTCCTGTTCCTATGTAACAGGCTCAAAGGGCTGAATGGCCTCCTCCTGTTCCTATGTAATAGGCTCGACGGGCTGAATGGCCTACTCCTGTTCCTATGTAACAGGCTCGAGGGGCTGAATGGCCTACTCCTATTCCTATGTAACAGGCTCGAAAGGCTGAATGGCATCCTCCTGTTCCTGTGTAACAGGCTCGATGGGCTGAATGGCATCCTCCTGTTCCTATGCAACAGGCTCAAGAGCTGAATGGCCTCCTCCTGTTCCTATGTAACATGTTTGTGGGGCTGAATGGCCTCCCCCTGCTCCTATGCAACAGGCTCGAGGGGCTGAATGGCCTACTCCTGTTCCTATGAAACAGGCTCGAGGGGCTGACCATCCTACTCCTGTTCCTATGTAACAGGCTCGAGGGGCTGAATGGCCTCCCCCTGTTCCTATGTAACAGGATCGAGGGGCTTAATGTCATTCTCCTGTTCCTATGTAACAAGTTCGAGGGACTGAATGGCCTACTCCTGTTCCTATGTAATAGGCTCGAAGGGCTGACTGGCCTACTCCTGTTCCTATATAACAGGCTCAAGGGGCTGACCGGCCTACTCCTGTTCCTATGTAACAGGCTCGAGGGGCTTAATGTCATTCTCCTGTTCCTACATAACAGTTCGAGGGACTAAATGGCCTACTCCTGTTCCTATGCAACAGGCTCGAAGGGATGAATGGCCTCCTCCTGTTACTATGTAACAGGCCTGAGGGGCTGAATGGCCTTCTCCTGTTCCTATGTAACAGGCTCGAAAGGCTGAATGGCCTCCTCCTGCTCCTATGTAACAATGAGGGGCTGACTGGCCTCTTCCTGCTCTTATGTTACAGACTTGAGGGGCTGAATGACCTACTCCTGTTCCTATGTAACAGGCTCGAGGGGCTGAATGGCCTGCTCCTTTTCCTATGTAACATGATTGTGGGGCTGAATGGCCTCCTCCTGCTCCTATGCAACGGCTCGAGGGGCTGAATGTCATTCTCCTGTTCCTATGTAACCAGTTCGAGGGACTGAATGGCCTACTCCTGTTCCTATGTAATAGGCTCGACGGGCTGAATGGCCTACTCCTGTTCCTATGTAACAGGCTCGAGGGGCTGAATGGCCTACTCCTATTCCTATGTAACAGGCTCGAGGTGCTTAATGTCATTCTCCTGTTCCTATGTAACAAGTTCGAGGGACTAAATGGCCTGCTCCTGTTCCTATGCAACAGGCTCGAAGAGATGAATGGCCTCCTGTTCCTATGTAACACATTCGAGAGGCTGAATGGCCTACCCCTGTTCCTATGCAACAGCCTCGAGGGGTTGACTGGCCTCCTCCTGCTCCTATGCAACAGGCTTAAGGGGCTGACTGGCCTCTTCCTGCTTTTATGTAACATGTTTGAGGGGCTGAATGGCCTACTCCTGTTCCTATGCAACAGGCTCGAGGGGCTGAATGGCCTCCTCCTGCTCCTATGGAACAGGCTCGAGGGGCTTAATGTCATTCTCCTGTTCCTATGTAACAAGTTCGAGGGACTAAATGGCCTGCTCCTGTTCCTATGCAACTGGCTCAAGGGGCTGACTGGCCTACTCCTGTTCCTATGCAACTGGCTCGAGGGGCTGACTGGCCTCCTCCTGTTCCCATGTAACAGGCTCAAGGGGCTGAATGGCCTACTCCTGTTCCTATGTAACTGGCTCTAAGGGCTGAGTGGCCTCCTCCTGTTCCTGTGTAACAGGCTTGAAGGGCTGAATGGCCTACTCCTGTTCCTATGTAACAGGGTCGAAGGGCTGAATGGCTTCTTCCTGTTCCTATGTAACAGGCTCAAGGGGCTGAATGGCCAACTCCTTTTCCTATGTAACCAGCTCGAGGGGCTGACTGGCCTCCTTCTGTTCCCATGTAACAGGCTCGAGGGGCCGAATGGCCTACTCCTGTTCCTATGTAACTGGCTCTAAGGGCTGAGTAGCCTCCTCCTGTTCCTGTTAACAGGCTCGAGGGGCTGAATGGCCTACTCCTGTTCCTATGTAACTGGCTCTAAGGGCTGAGTAGCCTCCTCCTGTTCCTGTTAACAGGCTCGAGGGGCTGAATGGCCTACTCCTGTTCCTATGTAAACGGCTCGAGGGGCTGACTGGCCTCCTCCTGTTCCTATGTTCCTATATTCTCAAGTTTTAAAATGCTGGTGAAATAATTAGAGTCTTGAAGACTTCTTTTTGGAGTCAAAAGATTTAGAGCATAAAGAAAGTCTGGTGTGTTTAATTTAATTTATTTCACTCTCAATCAGTTTTGATGATACATCATTAAAGCTATGTACATCAGAATACAATAAGGTTTTAACCCATCTTATTGAAAAGTGTGATAAAAACAAATTAAGCACACACCAACCTGAAGTTGTCTTAATTTGTATTGATGGGAAATGTTACAGTGCATAAAATTCATTAGAATCACGTTAATCATGACACAAAAAATAATATTAGATTAACTGAATAGCCATCATGCTATGAATAGCAAGATAAAACATCACTGATTTTGGCCTTTTGTCTTCGATTTACATGGAATTTGCAGCACAGTAATAGTCCATTCAGCCCAACCGGTCTATGCCAGTGGTTATGCTCCACACTACCTCTTCCAACACTATCTGCATATCCTTCTATTCCTTTCTCACTCATGTACTTAGCTAGCTTCCCCTTAAAGCCATCTCGAAGCTCCGACACGGTAAGAGAGCCCCAGGTGGGCAGAGGAAACGCTTCAAGGACACCCTCAAAGCCTCCTTGAAAAAGTGCAACATCCCCACCGACACCTGGGAATCCCTGGCCCAAGACCGCACAAAGTGGAGGAGAAGCATCTGGGAAGGTGCCGAACACCTCGAGTCTCTTCGCCGGGAGCAAGCGGAAGCCAAGCGCAAACAGCGGAAGGAGCACGCGTCAACCCAAGCACCCCACCCACCAGCCCCTTCAACCACCATCTGCCCCACCTGTGACAGAGATTGTAGGTCCCTCATTGGACTCATCAGTCACCGGAGAACTCATTTTAAGTGTGGAAGCAAGTCATCCTCGGTCCCGAGGGACTGCCTAAGAAGAAAGCCATCTATGCTATTCATCTCAACCACTCCATGTAGTAGCAAGTTCCACTTCTAACCACTCTGGGTAAAGAGGTTTCTCCTGAATTTTTTATTGGATTTATTAGTCACTGTCTTATATTTATGACCTCTAGTTTTGGACTGCCCCACAAGTGAAAACATCTTCTCTATGTCTACCTTACCATTGAGTAGATTGGGCCTACACTTTCTGGAGTTTAGAAGTGATCTCACTGAAACATATAAGATGCTGAAGGGGGGTTGACAGGGTAGATGCTGAGAGGCTGTTTCCCCTGGCTGGGGAGTCTAGAACTAGGAGGCACTGTCTCAGGATAAGGGGTCGGCCGTTTAAGACTGAGATGAGGAGGAATTTCTTCACTCAGAGGGTTGTGAATTCTCTATCTCAAAGGGCTGAGGATGCTGAATCGTTGAGTATATTCAAGGCTGAAATAGATAGATTTTTGGACTCTAGGGGAATTAGGGGATATGGAGATCGGGCAGGAAGGGGAGTTGAGGTCGATGATCAGCCATGATCTTACTGAATGGTGGAGCAGGCTTGAGGGGCCGTATGGCCGACTCCTGCTCCTAATTCTTATGTTCTTATGTAAACCCCTGTATAATTTTAAAAACCTCTATTAGGTCACCCCTCAGCCTTCTCTTTTCTAGAGTAAAGAGCTCCAGCCTGTTCAATCTTTCCTGATAGTTATAACCTCTCAGTTCTGGTACCATTCTAGTAAATCTTTTTTGCACCTTCTCCAGTGCCTCTATATCCTTTTCCTAATATGGAGACCAGAACTGTGCACAGTACTGCAAGTGTGGTCTAACCAAGATTCTAAACATGTTTAACATAACTTCTCTGCTTTCAATTCTACCTGTCTGGAAATGAACCCCAGTGCTTTTTTTGCTTTTTTAAAATGGTGTTATTAATCTGCGTCGCGATTTTTAGTGCTTTGTGTATCTGTACCACTAGGTCCCTTTGCTCCTCAACCCCATTTAGACTCTTAGGGGGGAAAATTGGCTCGCGCCCCCTTTGGGGCGATAATTTCGCCGGAGTGCTACTTTTAGCGCCCCAAAAAAGTTAATGCCCCTGGGCCTGAAATTCAATGGTAGCACCCCAAGCAGGAGGCGGGACGCTACTGGACGCGCTGCCCCTCCCTCTTGGGGCGCTCCTATGAAATATCGCGGCGCTACGTGCAGCAGCGACATGTGCGTCGGCACATAGCACTGCGGTACTACAGGCCTCCATCCCCTGATTAAAGGGGAGGGGCCTAGCGCAACACACACCGGGGCCCTGCTGGCCATCAGGGAGCGGGGTGCTGGCAAAAGAGCCCCGGCACTCGAGGAGTGCCGGGCTGATGGATCGCGGTCAGCACCCCGCAGCAGGAGGCCAGACGGGGCAGGTGCTGGCAGGAGGCCCCCAAAAAAATGGCCGCCCGGCACCTGCCCTTTAATTATCACTGCCCTGGCCCCAAAACCGCCCCCCCTGACCCTGTCGGACATAGCGTCCGGTGGTAGGTCAGGGGGCGCGAGTCAAGTTTGCGGCCAGGACACAAGCGGAGCACTGTGCACAGCGATGACGTCATCGCCGGAGGTGCAGTGCCAGAGGTGAAGCACCACAGGGCGCTACCAGCTACCGCCGTCGCTAACCTCCCACTGAATTTCGCGGGAGGCGTTAGCAGCGCCACACCTGGGCACTGGTTGCGTTGCGCCCCATTATTTTCCAAGGAATATGTGGCCTCCTTATTGTTCCTACCAAAATGCACCACCTCACACTTTTCTATATTGTATATAATCTGTACATACAAGCAGTAAGATTGCGCATACATAAACCAGAATCAAATGTCTATTTCATTATACAGCAACAGTTAAATGGTGAAGGTTTGATTCCCGTGGTGGCACAGTGCAATCTGGTAGTTTCATGGTCACCATTACTGACACTAGCTTTTTTTTTTTAATTCCAGATTTATTTAATTAACTGAATTTATTCATGGTGGGATTTGAACTTACATCTCCAGATTATTAGTCCAGGCCTCTGGATTGCTAGTCCAGTAAAATAACCATTATGCTACCGTACCCTTGATAGTGCATTATTAAGACATAAAACCAAGTCTGCAGTAGGTTGAAATCCTACCCCGACAGGTGGGATGCATGACTCCTCTCTCTGCTGGATGTAAGTGTCCTCCATGTTTGAGTGCTCCCAACACAATTTCTCAGCAGAATAAGTACCAGAGGAAATTAGAATCGTACAGCACAGAAGGAAGCCATTGGGCCCATCGTGCCTGTGCCGGCTCTTTGAAAGAGCTGTCCAATTAGTCCCACTCCCCCCCTGCTCTTTCCCCATAGCCCTGAAATGTTTTTCCTTTTCAAGTGTATATCCAATTCCCTTTTGAAAGTTACTATTAATCTGCTTCCACTACCCTTTCAGGCAGTGTATTGCAGCACTAAGCTGGGCGGCTGGTGCGGAAAGTGAAAATAATTGACACCGGCCAAAAGAGTGATCTTCCACAGCTGGAAGCTGAGATAGGGACACAGCGATGGTGAGTAAGGAGAGCTTTAGTCTGCATCTAATCCATGCTACACCTGCTCATTGTTAAGATTGGATGCCAATAGTCGGAAAATGTGCCCTTTTCCAACACTGAGCAAGTCATGATAGCGTTAACAAGGAAAAAGCCAGTTCCTACCTTGTCGGCCATGATCATCGAAGAACCGCCATGTATTCCAAGAATTGGGATCATAGTTTGAGCGGAAATAAAATCCAAAATTTCTGCGATGGACTCATGATCCGTGTCGTCACCAAAAACCACGCCGTGCATTTTCATCCCGGACATGAGATCGCACACGCGCGTTATGATGCTCTTGGGGTCGGTCTCGTTGACGGTCACCTGCACCACGTTGGGATCAATGGGCAAATGTTGGAAATCATCTTTGTTCAAAACGTCTTTGATGTCCATCTCGCAGGACGTGCCGCCGAGGATCACGGCAATGTTCAGGGTGGGGTTGCTTTTCAAGATTCCTTTCGCCCAATCCACATGAGACACGAGTATTAATAAAACCTTCAGGAGTTGCAAGCCCATGTGCCTCATCTTCATTGAGTTTATTCCCTGCAATAGATAATTAGATCCTTAAAACAAAGTACTCACCAGATCCTAATCACACAGCAATACAATACCATGACCATCATTGGTAATTACTCCTGCAACCCCACTTACCTGTAAAGTCTACTGTGAAACCTGAACCTCTACCTGATTGTTATCTTTCCAATAAATATTCTACAACGTACTCATGGATTACGTTCTGGCTTCACGTGACCCCTTCTTGGCTGAGATTGGCCTTGTGAGCTACAGACCCAATCCAGTGCCTGTATGAGTGCAGCTTCAGCAACACTCAAGAAGCTCGACACCATCCAGGACAAAGCAGCCCGCTTCATTGGCACCCCATCGTCGCTGGGTCAAAATCCTGGAACTCCCTACCTAACGGCACTGTGGGAGCACCTTCACCACACGGACTGCAGCGCTTCAAGAAGGCGAGTCACCACCACCTTCTCAAGGGCAACAATAATGGGCAATAAATGCTGGCCCTGCCAGCAACGCCCACATCCTGTGAATGAATAAAAAAAAGGTGAATCTGGGTACTGAGAATTTACATTGTGAGAAAAGGATAGGGAAGCAGTTTCTTTTTTTGAAAATCCAGAGATTGTTACATCTTTGGGTCATTGCTATCCCTTTACTCAGTAGCTTCTCTACTTTTAGAGTAATATAGAAACATAGAAACATGGAAAAAGAGGACCAGGAGTCGGCCATTCGGCCCTTCGAGCCTGCTCTGCCATTCAATATGATCATGGCTGATCCTCTATCTCAGTACCATATTCCCGCTCTCTCCCCATACCCCTTGATGCCTTTTGTGTCTAGAAATCTATCTATCTCCTTCTTAAATATATTCAGTGACTTGGCCTCCACAGCCTTCTGTGGTAGAGAATTCCATAGGTTCACCACCCTCTGAGTGAAGAAATTTCTCCTCATCTCAGTCCTAAATGTCCGACCCCGTATCCTGAGACTGTGATCCCTCATTTTAGACCACCCCCCAGCATCCTCCCTGCATCCTGTCTGTCTAGCCCTGTCAAAATTTTATACGTTTCAAATACATCCCCTCTCATTCTTCTAAACTCTAGTGAATACAGGCCTAGTCGACCCAATCTCTCCTCATACGACAGTCCTGCCATCCCAGGAATCAGTCTGGTGAACCTTCGCTGCACTCCCTCTATGGCAAGTATATCCTTTCTTAGGTAAGGAGACCAAAACTGCACACACAACTCCAGGGGTGGTCTCACCAAGGCCCTGTATAATGGTAGTAAGACATCCTTGCTCCTGTACTCAAATCCTCTTGCAATGAAGGCCAACATACTCTCATAGGTAGGTCTTAGGCTTCCTAAAGGAGAGTATCATCACTTACCCTGATAGCTAGATATGTTTCCAAGAGCCAGCCTTAGTGCCAGCTTGGCTCACTTGGTAGCACTCTCATCTCAGTCAGAAAGTTAAGGGTTTAAACCCTGCTCCCTAGACTTGAGCGCATAATCTAGGCTGGCATTGGACGAGACAGTAAACCGAGGCCCCATCTGCACTCGCAAGTGGATGTAAACAATCTCACGGTACTATTCAAAGAAAAGCAGGGGCATTCTCCTGGTGTCCTGGTTAACATTTATCCCTCAACCAACACCACCAAAGACAAAGGGGGACAAATTCGGGATCTTAGCGCCTCACGTTAGCGGCAGCAGATGGCGGTAATGGGGCGCTGATGCAGTAGCGCCGGGGCGCGGCGAATCCAGTGACGCACGGCAAATCTTCCCCCCACTCCACCACCCTTGCACCGCCAGTACAAGGTACCACCGGGGACTTCAACGCCAAGCAGATTGTGATGTCAGTGAGCATGCAACGCTCACTGGCCGCCCGATCTGGAAAATTCATTGTCGTCACTTACCTTAGTGCCTTGACCAGGCTGCGACAGGGAGAGTTGGCATGCAGCTCCAGGAAGCCGGCTCCAGTGGCATTATTTAAAGGCATCAGCATTAATCACTCCCAGCTGTCAGGGCAGGTTAGTTTCAGCAGTTTCTTGTCAGTTTTACCCAGTCGGACTGTTCCTAATTTCAATATCAGCCAAAGTAGCTACATTTATACCACAAAGTAGCTACATTTATTGTTCAAAGATTCAAACTGCTACACTTGGCAACATTCATGGGGGCTGATCTACAGCGGAGGGAGCGTAGGCAGAGAGAAATACAGGAACATGTGCGCAGAGGGATGAGGAGGGACCTCAGGGCTCTCACCAGGAGGCCTTACCCTCTGAGAGTATTCCAACAGCACTTCTCCTACCTTCAATTAAGCGAGGAGTAGTGTATTAGACAGCTCTGCATCACCAAGGTGGTGGTCACAGAACACTGCCATGTCCTCCAAACAGACCTCTAGCCTCACAGCAGGATGACTTAAATCCCAGATTCCATTTGCTCACCACAACCCCATCATACCATCCGTGTGTCATGCCATATCACAGCGTCCTCCTGGGCACAACAGTGAAATGAGAGAGACCACAAAATATTACAAACTGCATTCATACATTTATGCATAAACATATCACATTCATTCGAATAACTAATGACCCTTGTGCCTGCCATAGTTGAATAGCTGTTATTGTGTGCAAGGTGTGAGATGTGGGTGTGAATGTTGGTATGCAGAGATTGTTGGTCTGGTGCTTTGGGCAGTGTGCAAAGCTTGTGGTACAGATGGTGGTATGTAGCATTTGTTGAAGCATTCAATCACCCTGACCACCCGACTGAGGTGGATCTGCCATGAACACACCTGCTTCAGTCCTCCAGCTCCTTCACCTTGTTGTGCTTCTCCTTGCTGAGGCAGCTGCACAGCCAGCAATGCTGACAATGAGGTGCTGCAGCATCAATGAACCTCCCCTTTAAGTACTGGGAAAAGCCTGTGACAATGATGAGTTGCAATTAGACTGCACCCGATATTGGTCCACCCTTTAAGTGTAACACCAATGAGCTCAGCCTTTAAGACTTGAATTAGCGCTCCAATCATTTCTTTGAGCAGTGAGAATGAATTTGGCGTGCAGTCTAAAGCATTAGCGCCTGGCACTAATTCTCAAACTTTTCTAATGATACCGCCCATTCCTGGGCTATAATGACTTTCTAGCCCAAATTATCTGGTCATTTATCTCTTTGTTGTTTGTGGGATCTTGTTGTTTATAAATTGGCTGCCGTATTTGCTTGTATAACAACAGTGACTGGACTTCAAAAGTAAGTAATTGGATGTAAGACACTTTGGAAAGTCCAAGAGGATGTGAATGGCGCGATATCAATGCAAGTCCTTTCTTTCTTTCATAGCTAGCTGCGGTAACAAATCAAAAAGCTGTCAGTACTTTAGCTGTTGCTTCCACAGGACTTATCCCACAACTTTGAAACATGGTCGAGCCTCACAACCTCAGACCTGGTATCAGTCTTTAACTATCAAACAAACTAACTGAGCACAGACAGACAAGACAACATATAACAGTAATATAATATATATATATTTTCCGGGCCAAACCCGATGGGCCGAATGGGATCCTTCTGTGCTGTAAATTTCTATGATTCTATATTAAGTATACTAACTAACAATAAATGGTTACAATCGGAATGCTGAGCTGTTATTATGTAGTTAACATTCATATATTCATTATTTTCTGGTACCTTCCAATTGTGTGAGGTAACTGCCCTAATCTATCTTTCTGAAAATTTGAAACCAACTCAATTACATAGAATTACATAGAAAATACAATACAGAAACAGGCCATTCAGCCCAACCAGTCCGTGCCGGTGTTTATGCTCCCCTTGAGCCATCTCCCATCCTTCCTCATCTAACTCTATCAGCATGACCCTCTGTTCCCTTCTCCCTCATGTGCTTATCTAGCCTTCCCTTAAATGCATCTATACTATTCGCCTCAATTACTCCTCGTGGTAGCGAGTTCCACATTCTCACCACTCTCTGGTTCAAGACGTTTCTTCTGAATTCCCTATTTGAGTTCTTGGTGACTATCTTATATTGATGCTACATTGGTTGGGTCTGCGTTCCACTGCTGTGTGGAGATTACTAATCCACATCATGAGTCCCGCCTGCAAAGGGTAACCCGAGTTTCCCAAGAGCCAATAGTTCATTCACTCAGGATCTTAAAAGATTGGAGCCAACAGCTGTAATACGCATGCTTGCTCGGTAATGGGTATTGTGGTGCAGGGTCAGTTTTCGGTGATCCGACACAAGTTGAATGATTATGGGGTGATACGCCTTCCTGTTTATGGTTGTTGGGTTCACATGTGCAGCTCTGTTGGCCATGCAGGCTCGATCAATAACAATATGGTACTGCTCCGATGGGGCCAATCTGGTTGGGGGTACACTGATGGGGATTAAACTGATGGGGATTACATTGATGTGGATTACACTGATGGGGATTACACTGGTGGGGATTACACTGGTGGGGATTACACTGGTGGGGATTACACTGATGGGGATTGCACTGATGGGGATTATACTGGCTGGGATTACACTGGTGGGGATTACACTGGTGGGGATTACACTGGTGGGGATTACACTGATGGGGATTACACTGGCTGGGATTACACTGATGGGGATTACACTGATGGGGATTACACTGATGGGGAATACACTGATGGGAATTGCACTGATGGGGATTACACTGATGGGGATTACACCGATGGGGATTACACCGATGGGGATTACACCGATGGGGATTACGCTGATGGGGATTACACTGATGGGATTACACTGGTGGGGATTACACTGGTGGGGATTACACTGATGGGATTACACTGGTGGGGATTACACTGATGGGGATTACACTGATGGGATTACACTGGTGGGGATTACACTGATGGGGATTACACTGATGGGATTACACTGGTGGGGATTACACTGGTGGGGATTACACTGATGGGATTGCACTGGTGGGGATTACACTGGTGGGGATTACACTGATGGGGATTACACTGATGGGGATTATACTGATGGGATTACACTGGTGGGGATTACACTGGTGGGGATTACACTGATGGGGATTACACTGATGGGATTACACTGGCGGGGATTACACTGATGGGGATTACACTGATGGGGATTACACCGATGGGGATTACACTGATGGGGATTACACTGATGGGATTACACTGGTGGGGATTACACTGGTGGGGATTACACTGATGGGATTACACTGGTGGGGATTACACTGGTGGGGGTTACAATGATGGGATTACACTGGTGGGGATTACACTGATGGGGATTACACTGGTGGGGATTACACTGGTGGGGATTACACTGATGGGATTGCACTGGTGGGGATTACACTGATGGGGATTACACTGATGGGGATTATACTGATGGGATTACACTGGTGGGGATTACACTGGTGGGGATTACACTGATGGGGATTACACTGATGGGGGTTACACTGATGGGGATTACACTGATGGGGATTACACTGACGGGGATTACACTGACGGGGATTACACTGATGGGGATTACACTGATGGAGATTACACTGATGGGGATTACACTGATGGGGATTACACTGATGGGGATTACACTCAAGCGGATTACACTGATGGGGATTACACTGATGGGGATTACACTGATGGGGATTGCACTGATGGGGATTACACTGATGGCGATTACACGGATGGGGATTACACTGGTGGGGATTACACTGATGGGGATTACACTGATGAGCATTACACTGATGGGGATTACACTGATGGAGATTACACTGATGGGGGTTACACTGATGGGGATTACACTGATGGGGATTGCACTGATGGGGATTACACTGATGGCGATTACACTGATGGGGATTACACTGATGGGGATTGCACTGATGGGGATTATACTGATGGGGATTGCACTGATGGGAATTGCACTGATGGGGATTGCACTGATGGGGATTACAATGATGGGGATTACACTGATGGGGATTGCACTGATGGGGATTACACTGATGGGGATTACACTGATGGGGATTGCACTGATGGGGATTACACTGATGGGGAT
This sequence comes from Somniosus microcephalus, assembly GCF_052327205.1. NCBI lineage: Eukaryota > Metazoa > Chordata > Chondrichthyes > Squaliformes > Somniosidae > Somniosus > Somniosus microcephalus. Next base: position 23,124,032 of record NC_141014.1, read on the forward strand.
TGCACTGATGGGAATTGCACTGATGGGGATTGCACTGATGGGGATTACACTGATGGGGATTACACTGATGGGGATTACACTGATGGGGATTACATTGATGGGGATTACACTGATGGGGATTACACTGATGGGGATTACACTGATGGGGATTACATTGATGGGGATTACACTGATGGGGATTACACTGATGGGGATTACACTGATGGGGATTACACTGGTGGGTTTTACACTGATGGCGATTACACTGGTGGGGATTAAACTGATGGGGATTACACTGATGGGGAGTAAACTGATGGGGATTACATTGATGCGGATTACACTGATGGGGATTACACTGATGGGGATTACGCTGATGGGGATTACACTGATGGGGATTACACTGATGCGGAGTAAACTGATGGGGATTACATTGATGCGGATTACACTGATGGGGATTACACTGATGGGGATTACGCTGATGGGGATTACACTGATGGGGATTACACTGATGCGGAGTAAACTGATGGGGATTACATTGATGCGGATTACACTGATGGGGATTACACTGATGGGGATTACGCTGATGGGGATTACACTGATGGGGATTACGCTGATGTGGATTACACTGGTGGGGATTACGCTGATGGGGATTACACTGATGGGGATTACACTGTTGGGGATTACACTGGTGGGGATTACACTGATGGGGATTACACTGGTGGGGATTACACTGATGGGGATTACACTGATGGGAATTACACTGATGTGGATTACACTGATGGGGATTACACTGGCTGGGATTACACTGATGGGGATTACACTGGTGGGGGTTACACTGATGGGCGGACACTGATGGGGATTACACTGGCTGGGATTACACTGTTGGGGATTACACTGATGGGGGTTACACTGATGGGGATTACACTGATGGGGATTACAATGATGGGGATTACACTGATGGGGATTACACTGGAGGGGATTACACTGATGGAGATTACACTGGCTGGGATTACACTGTTGGGGATTACACTGATGTGGATTACACTGATGGGGATTACACTGGCTGGGATTACACTGATGGGGATTACACTGGTGGGGGTTACACTGATGGGCGGACACTGATGGGGATTACACTGGCTGGGATTACACTGTTGGGGATTACACTGATGGGGGTTACACTGATGGGGATTACACTGATGGGGATTACAATGATGGGGATTACACTGATGGGGATTACACTGGAGGGGATTACACTGATGGAGATTACACTGGTGGGGATTACACTGATTGGGGGACACTGATGGGGATTACACTGATGGGGGTTACACTGATGGGGATTGCACTGATGGGGATTACACTGATGGGGATTACACTGATGGGGGTTACACTGATGGGGGTTACACTGATGGGGATTGCACTGATGGGGATTACACTGATGGGGATTACATTGATGGGGATTACACTGATGGGGATTACACTGATGGGGATTACACTGATGGGGATTACACTGGTGGGTTTTACACTGATGGCGATTACACTGGTGGGGATTACACTGATGGGGATTACACTGATGGGGATTACACTGATGGGGATTAAACTGATGGGGATTACATTGATGCGGATTACACTGATGGGGATTACACTGATGGGGATTACACTGGTGGGGATTACGCTGATGAGGATTACACTGATGGGGATTACGCTGATGGGGATTACACTGATGGGGATTACGCTGATGTGGATTACACTGGTGGGGATTACACTGATGGGGATTACACTGGTGGGGATTACACTGGTGGGGATTACACTGATGGGGATTACACTGGTGGGGATTACACTGATGGGGATTACACTGATGGGGATTACACTGATGGGGGGACACTGATGGGGATTACACTGGCTGGGATTACACTGTTGGGGATTACACTGATGGGGATTACACTGATGGGGATTACACTGGCTGGAATTACACTGATGGGGATTACACTGGTGGGGGTTACACTGATGGGCGGACACTGATGGGGATTACACTGGCTGGGATTACACTGTTGGGGATTACACTGATGGGGGTTACACTGATGGGGATTACACTGATGGGGATTACACTGATGGGGATTACACTGATGGGGATTACACTGGAGGGGATTACACTGATGGAGATTACACTGGTGGGGATTACACTGATTGGGGGACACTGATGGGGATTACACTGATGGGGATTGCATTGATGGGGATTACACTGATGGGGATTACACTCAAGCGGATTACACTGATGGGGATTACACTGATGGTGATTGCACTGATGGGGATTACACTGATGGGGATTACACTGATGGGGATTACACTGATGGGGATTACACTGGTGGGGATTACACTGTTGGGGATTACACTGGTGGGGATTAAACTGATGGGGATTACACTGATGCGGAGTAAACTGATGGGGATTACATTGATGCGGATTACACTGATGGGGATTACACTGATGGGGATTACGCTGATGGGGATTACACTGATGGGGATTACGCTGATGTGGATTACACTGGTGGGGATTACGCTGATGGGGATTACACTGATGGGGATTACACTGTTGGGGATTACACTGGTGGGGATTACACTGATGGGGATTACACTGGTGGGGATTACACTGATGGGGATTACACTGATGGGGATTACACTGATGGGGGGACACTGATGGGGATTACACTGGCTGGGATTACACTGTTGGGGATTACACTGATGTGGATTACACTGATGGGGATTACACTGATGGGGATTACACTGATGGGGATTACACTGGTGGGTTTTACACTGATGGCGATTACACTGGTGGGGATTACACTGATGGGGATTACACTGATGGGGATTACACTGATGGGGATTACACTGATGGGGATTAAACTGATGGGGATTACATTGATGCGGATTACACTGATGGGGATAACACTGGTGGGGATTACACTGATGGGGATTACACTGATGGGGATTACACTGGTGGGGATTACGCTGATGAGGATTACACTGATGGGGATTACGCTGATGGGGATTACACTGATGGGGATTACGCTGATGTGGATTACACTGGTGGGGATTACACTGATGGGGATTACACTGGTGGGGATTACACTGGTGGGGATTACACTGATGGGGATTACACTGGTGGGGATTACACTGATGGGGATTACACTGATGGGGATTACACTGATGGGGGGACACTGATGGGGATTACACTGGCTGGGATTACACTGTTGGGGATTACACTGATGGGGATTACACTGATGGGGATTACACTGGCTGGAATTACACTGATGGGGATTACACTGGTGGGGGTTACACTGATGGGCGGACACTGATGGGGATTACACTGGCTGGGATTACACTGTTGGGGATTACACTGATGGGGGTTACACTGATGGGGATTACACTGATGGGGATTACACTGATGGGGATTACACTGATGGGGATTACACTGGAGGGGATTACACTGATGGAGATTACACTGGTGGGGATTACACTGATTGGGGGACACTGATGGGGATTACACTGATGGGGATTGCATTGATGGGGATTACACTGATGGGGATTACACTCAAGCGGATTACACTGATGGGGATTACACTGATGGTGATTGCACTGATGGGGATTACACTGATGGGGATTACACTGATGGGGATTACACTGGTGGGGATTACACTGTTGGGGATTACACTGGTGGGGATTAAACTGATGGGGATTACACTGATGCGGAGTAAACTGATGGGGATTACATTGATGCGGATTACACTGATGGGGATTACACTGATGGGGATTACGCTGATGGGGATTACACTGATGGGGATTACGCTGATGTGGATTACACTGGTGGGGATTACGCTGATGGGGATTACACTGATGGGGATTACACTGTTGGGGATTACACTGGTGGGGATTACACTGATGGGGATTACACTGGTGGGGATTACACTGATGGGGATTACACTGGTGGGGATTACACTGATGGGGATTACACTGATGGGGATTACACTGATGGGGATTACACTGTTGGGGATTACACTGTTGGGGATTACACTGATGGGGATTACACTGATGGGGATTACACTGGCTGGAATTACACTGATGGGGATTACACTGGTGGGGGTTACACTGATGGGCGGACACTGATGGGGATTACACTGGCTGGGATTACACTGTTGGGGATTACACTGATGGGGGTTACACTGATGGGGATTACACTGATGGGGATTACACTGATGGGGATTACACTGGAGGGGATTACACTGATGGAGATTACACTGGTGGGGATTACACTGATTGGGGGACACTGATGGGGATTACACTGATGGGGATTGCATTGATGGGGATTACACTGATGGGGATTACACTCAAGCGGATTACACTGATGGGGATTACACTGATGGTGATTGCACTGATGGGGATTACACTGATGGGGATTACACTGATGGGGATTACACTGATGGGGATTACACTGGTGGGGATTACACTGTTGGGGATTACACTGTTGGGGGTTACACTGATGGGGATTACACTGATGGGGATTACACTGATGGAGGTTACACTGATGGGGATTACACTGGTGGGGATTACACTGGTGGGGATTACACTGATGGGGTTACACTAATGGGGATTACACTGGCTGGGATTACACTGTTGGGGATTACACTGATGGGGGTTACACTGATGGGGATTACACTGATGGGGATTACACTGATGGGGATTACACTGATGGGGATTACACTGGTGGGGATTACACTGATGGGGATTACACTGATGGGGATTACACTGGTGGGGATTACACTGATGGGGATTACACTGTTGGGGATTGCACTGATGGGGGTTACACTGATGGGGATTACACTGATGGGGATTACACTGATGGGGATTACACTCATGGCGATTACACTGATGGGGATTACAATGATGGGGATTACACTGATGGGGATTACACTGATGGGGATTGCACTGATGGGGATTGCACTGATGGGGATTACACTGATGGCGATTACACTGATGGGGATTGCACTGATGGGGATTGCACTGATGGGGATTACACTGATGGGGATTACACTGATGGGGATTACACTGATGGGGATTACACTGGTGGGGATTGCACTGATGGGGATTGCACTGATGGGGATTACACTGATGGGGATTACACCGATGGGGATTACAGTGATGGGGATTACATTGATGGGGATTACACTGATGGGGATTACACTGATGGGGATTACACTGATGGGGATTACACTGGGGATTGCACTGATGGGGATTAAACTGATGGGGATTACATTGATGCGGATTACACTGATGGGGATAACACTGGTGGGGATTAAACTGATGGGGATTACACTGATGGGGATTACAATGATGGGGATTACACTGATGGGGATTACACTGATGAGGATTACGCTGATGGGGATTACACTGATGGGGATTACATTGATGGGGATTACACTGATTGGGATTACACTGATGGGGATTACACTGATGGGGATTACACTGATGGGGCTTACGATGATGGGGATTACACTGTTGGGGATTACACTGATGGGGATTACACTGATGGGGATTACACTGGTGGAGATTACACTGGTGGGGATTACACTGATGGGGATTACACTGGTGGGGATTTCACTGATGGGGATTACACTGATGGGGATTACACTGATGGGGATTACACTGATGGGGGGACACTGATGGGGATTACACTGATGGGGATTACACTGATGGGGATTACACTGGCTGGGATTACACTGGTGGGGATTACACTGATGGGCGGACACTGATGCGGATTACACTGGCTGGGATTACACTGTTGGGGATTACACTGATGGGGGTTACACTGATGGGGATTACACTGATGGGGATTACACTGATGGGGATTACACTGATGGGGATTACACTGGTGGGGATTACACTGATTGGGGGACACTGATGGGGATTACACTGGCTGGGATTACACTGTTGGGGATTACACTGATGGGGATTACACTGATGGGGATTAAACTGATGGGGATTGCACTGATGGGGATTACACTGATGGGGATTAAACTGATGGGGATTGCACTGGTGGGGATTACACTGATGGGGATTACACTGGTGGGGATTACACTGATGGGGATTAAACTGATGGGGATTGCACTGGTGGGGATTACACTGGTGGGGATTACACTGATGGGGATTACACTGATGGGGATTACACTGGTGGGGATTACACTGATGGGGATTACACCGATGGGGATTACACTGGCTTGGATTACACTGATGGGGATTACACTGATGGGATTTACACTGATGCGGTTTAAACTGATGGGGATTACACTGCTGGCATTACACTGATGGGGATTACACTGATGGGGTTTAAACTGATGGGGATTACACTGATGGAGATTACACTGATGGGGATTACACTGATGGGGGTTACACTGATGGGGATTACACTGATGGGATTACACTGATGGGGATTACACTGATGGGGATTACACTGATGGGTTTACACTGATGGGGATTACACTGATGGGGATTACACTGATGGGGATTACACTGATGGGGATTACACTGATGGGGGTTACACTGATGGGGATTACACTGATGGGTTTACACTGGTGGGGATTACACTGATTGGGGGACACTGATGGGATTACACTGATGGCGATTACACTGATGGGGATTACACTGATGGGATTACACTGATGGGGATTACACTGATGGAATTACACTGATGGGGATTACACTGATGGGGATTACACTGATGGGGATTACACTGATGGGATTACACTGATGGGGATTACACTGATGGGGATTACACTGATAGGGATTACACTGATGGGGATTACACTGATGGGATTACACTGATGGGGATTACACTGATGCGGATTACACTGATGGGGATTAAACTGATGCGGATTACGCTGCTGGGGATTACACCGCTATGGGGATACTTTTGGGAGACACTGATGTGGGACCGCTGATGGGGAATAGGCGGATACCCGGCCAGGATGTGAAGAGGTCATTAGAGTGACGGGAGACATGTGTGGAGTCTATATGCTAGCATAGACTCGTTGGCCTGTTCCTGTGCTTTAAATTCCATGTAATTCCACCTAGCTTTCAATACACAGCTCCAAACAACTTTCAATACACGGTCCCATACAGCTCCAAAATACATAGCCCCATACAGCTTTAAATACACAGGACATTGAAAGAACGCACCTAGACCTAGAAATTCATCTCGGGCGGAGACGCAAAATGAGCGGTATCAGATTGGCAGCCCGTTATATGCAGTGCCTGATATTCAGCTCCATGGAACGGAATACCAGGCGTTGCGTATAATGGGCTGCTGATACGATATCGCCTGTATTGCGCCACAGTCTGAGACAAATTTGTAGGCTTTACTCTTCTAATGGAACCATGGGATTTTTATGTTCACCTGAACAGGTCCTCAGTTTAATACTTTATCCAAAATACATCCAGCTATTTCTATGATGATATTAATCTGTTTCTTAGAGCTCATTACCACCTTCATTGTTTAATACTGTAAAGTACGATTTCAACCTTTGTGTGTTGCTTTGTAATGATTTTATTACATAAGGTTAGTTTCTACACTGTGGGAGAGAACAAAGGAAGTGAGAGAGTGAATCTGCACTAGGTCCACACACACACACTCACACACACACACACACTCACACACACACACTCACACACACACACACTCACACACACACACACACTCACACACACACACACACACACACATAGGCAGTAACAGGACTGAGGGCAGTGCAGGTAACACACTGTAATACTGGAATTCACACAGTACCCTCACTAAGCCTACTGTCAGGCTAGAAGGTAGAAAATGTCAGACTGTAGACTGACTTCATTCAGGCTAAACTGACTAATCAAATTTAATTATAATTAATTAAGGGCAGTAGACAAATATTATCCATCACAATAAAGATGTATGAAAGGTGTATGTTCTGTTAAAGACAATCCAATAAGGTGTACATCAGTAATCCTTTTCTATTCTGAGAGGTCTGCATTTGTGAAAACAGCATAATATATGCTTTCATTACAGAGTTTCTTCCTTCTGACATGTTTAGAATGAGAAACAGCAATGATGGATGTGTGCCACAGCACTGTTTTAACGATGTTTAATGTAGTGTCATTTGACTCAGCGGTAGCACTCGTGCCTCTGAGTCAGAAGGTTGTGGGTTACGTAGAATTTACAGCACAGAAACAGGCCATTCAGCCCAACCGGTCTATGCCAATGTTTATGCTCCACACAAGCCTCCTTCCATCCCTCTTCATCTCACAAAATCAGCAGAACCTGCTATTCCTTTCTCCCTCGTGCATTTATCTAGCCTCCCCTTAAATGCCTCTATGCTGGTCGCCTCAACCACTCCCAGGGTAGCGAGTTCCACATTCTCACCACTCTCTGGGTAAAGAAGTTTCTTCTGAATTCCCCATTGGATTTATTAGTGACTAACTTATAATTATGAGCAATGGTCCTGCTAAGCTGGAGGTCCCGTGCAGGCCACTCACCGGCTTTTCATAGAAACATAGAAGATAGGAGCAGGAGTAGGCCATTCGGCCCCTCGAGTCTGCTCCGCCATTCAATGTGATCATGGCTGATCATCCAAATTCAGTACCCGGTCCCTGCTTTCTCCCCATACCCCTTGATCCCTTTAGCCTTAAGAAATATATCCAACTCCTTCTTGAATATATTTAATGTATTGGCCTCTACTGTCTTCTGTGGTAGAGAATTCCACAGGTTCACCACTCTCTGGGTGAAGAATTTCCTCCTCATTTCTGTCCTAAATGGCCTACCCCTTATCCTTAGACTGTGACCCCTGGTTCTGGACTCCCCGACCATCAGGAACATCCTTCCTGCATCTAGTCTGTCCAGTCCTGTCAGAATTTTATAAGTTTCAATGAGATCCCCTCTCATTCTTCTAAACTCCAGCGAGTATAAGCCCAATCGACCCAATCTCTCCTCATACGTCATTCCTGCCATCCCAGGTATCAGCCTGGTGAATCTTCGCTGAACTCCTTGTGGTAAACCACGTTCACTATCGTATCACTGTTAGTAGTTAGCACTGTTCACCACTGTTCGTTATAACTGTATCACTGACCACTATTGTATCACGGTACGAGGTCGCCTCTTGCCACACTGCTATACCTGGGATGACCACTGCCGACTCCGCCTTGGCTCCACCCACCAGGCCAGGTATAAAGGTGAGCGACTGGCTGGTATTCCTCCTGCTTGGATCGGATCACCCACGAGAGTGGGCTCTGTTATTTAGTCAATAAAAACCTTTAGTCACCTTCGTAACTCTTCGCCTTTTATTGGAGGAATTGATAGGTATATCAATTTTATTGACTAAATTTAATGATGTCCGACAACGAGTCACAACCGGCGGAGGAGCCACCAGCGCAGCTCCCAGGAGCACAGCCACACCAGCCAGCTTGGCTGCGAGCCCTCAGACCGCCGTACCTGGACCTGAACCCACGAGCAGCAAACTCAGCCGCAGACTTTAAACACTGGCTGGTCTGCTTCGAATCATACCTGAGAGAATCCAGCGTCCCTCAGGCATCCAAACTAAGTGTCCTGCAGGCACAACTGAGCCCGAGAGTATACACTCTCATCGAGGACATGACTCCCTACGAGACCTCGCACCCTCAGCCGATCCGGAAACACCGCCACCACCCCCCCCAACCTCAGTCCAGGTAGACGGCATGCCGGAACCCCACGAGCCCTCGCCGACCACGCAAACACCAGCATCAACACCGGATAAGGCACCAGCACCGGATAAGGCAACACCACCGCTGCGGCGATCGGAGAGGCTTACGAAGCCTCCGGACAGACTGACCTACCAGAATTGGTAGTACACTTCACCCCGCCGGACTTAATTCTAAACAAGGGGTGAATGTGGTAAACCACGTTCACTATCGTATCACTGTTAGTAGTTAGCACTGTTCACCACTGTTCGTTATAACTGTATCACTGACCACTATTGTATCACGGTACGAGGTCGCCTCTTGCCACACTGCTATACCTGGGATGACCACTGCCGACTCCGCCTTGGCTCCACCCACCAGGCCAGGTATAAAGGTGAGCGACTGGCTGGTATTCCTCCTGCTTGGATCGGATCACCCACGAGAGTGGGCTCTGTTATTTAGTCAATAAAAACCTTTAGTCACCTTCGTAACTCTTCGCCTTTTATTGGAGGAATTGATAGGTATATCACTCCTTCCATGGCAAGAACATCCTTCCTCAGATAAGGTGACCAAAACTGCACACAATACTCAAGATGTGGTCTCACCAAGGCCCTGTACAACTGCAGCAAGACATCCTTGTTCCTGTACTCAAACCCTCTCGCTACGGAGGCCAACATACCATTTGCCTTCTTAACCGCCTGCTGCACCTGCATGCTTACCTTCAGCGACTGGTGCACAAGGACACCCAGGTCTCGTTGCACTTCCCCTTCTCCCAATCTATTGCCATTCAGATAATAATCTGCCTTCCTGTTTTTGCCACCAAAGTGGATAACTTCACATTTATCCACATTATATTGCATCTGCCATGCTTCTGCCCAATCACCCAACCTGTCCAAATCATACTGGAGTTTCTTGGCATCCTCCTCACAGCACACACGCCCACCCAGCTTTGTGTCGTCTTCAAACTTGGAGATATTACATCTAGTTCCCTTGTCTAGATCATTAATATATATTGTGAATAGCTGGGGTCCAAGGACCGATCCCTGCGGTACCCCACTAGTCACTGCCTGCCACTCGGAAAAAGACCCGTTTATTCCAACACTTTGCTTTCTGTCTGCCAACCAGTTCTCTATCCAAGTCAATACCTTGCCCCCAATCCCACGTGCCTTAACTTTACACGCTAATCTCTTATGCGGGACCTTATCGAAAGCCTTCTGAAATGGGAATAACTGCGCATGTGTGGAAATTTGAATCGGCCGCGCACGGAAAAAAAATTACAGGGAACATTGTTTATGACCCTCAGTTTTTGCTCTCCCCGCAAGTGAAAATATCTTCTCTACGTCTACCCTATCAAACCCCTTCATAATTTTAAAGACCACAATTAGGTCTCCCTTCAGCCTTCTCTATTGTAGAGAAAAGAGCCCCAGCCTGTTCAGTCTATCCTGCTAGTAATAATCTCTCAGTTCTGGTATTACCTTTACAAAACCTTTTCTGCACCATCTCCAGTGCCTCTACATCCTTTTTTATAAGATGGAGACCAGAACTGTGCACTGCAATGTTTTCCAACCAAGGTTCTGTACAAGTTTAACATAAGCTCTCTGCTTCTCAATTCTATTCCTTGAGAAATGAACCCCAGTGCTTTGTTTGCATTTTTATGGCCTTGTTAACCTGCATTGCTACTTTTAATGATTTGTGAATGTGTACCTACCCCAGTTAGACTCTTATTTTCCAAGGAATAGGTGGCCTCCTTATTCCTCCCACCAAAATTCACCACCTCACAATTATTTATATTGAAATTCATTTGCCATTTACATGCACATTCTGCAAATTTATTAACCTCTTCTTGCATTTTGTCGCAGTCTTCCTCAGTATTAACTGTACCCCAAATTTGGTGTCATCCGCAAATTTTGAAATTGTACCTCTGATTCCAGAGTCCAAATCGTTTATGTGAATGGTGAACAACACAGATCTCAGCACCGATCCCTGTGGAACACTGTTTTCACACCTTCTGCCAGTCTGAGTAAATATCTGCAACCCTTATTCACTGTTTTCTGTTTTGTAAGTAGAGGTATAGGGGGAAAAATTCAGTTGTTTGCGCCTCCCGTTAGCGCCTTAAGAGGGTGCAAAGCAACTTGAGGCCGGGCGCGGCGATGTTTGCGCCGCTCGCGAAATTAACTAGACATTTTGCGGCGGCGCTAAACACTACCGCCACGATCTCCTGCGCCGACAGATTGTGACGTCTGTCGAGTGTGCAACGCCCCGTTAGCGCCCCGGACCGGATATTGAGTGGCGCCCCCTGCCTTACCGCCTGCCACTAGCAATGACAGGTTGAGGGGAGCGTTTTGCTGTCAGAAAGGGACTGGGGGAGCGCTATTTCCCCCATAGAGTACAAAAGTGTGCAAATTATGATGAACCTGTATAAAACACTGGTTCAGTCCCAACTGGAGTATTGTATCCAACTCTGGGCACCACACTTTCGGAAAATGTGAGAATGATTCCAGGGATGAGAGACTTCAGTTACGTTGATAGACTGGAGAAGCTGGAGTTGTTCTTCTTGGAGCAGAGAAGATTGAGAGAAGATTTGATAGAGGTGTTCAAAATCATGAGGGGTCTGGACAGGGTAGATAGAGAGAAACTGTTTCCATTGGCAGAAGGGTCGAGAACCAGAGGACACAGATTTAAGGTGATTGGCAAAAGAACCAAAGATGACATAAGAAAAAACTTTTTTACACAGCGAGTGATTAAGATCTGGAATGCAATGCCTGAAAGGGTGGTGGAGGCAGACTCAATCTTATCTTTCAAAAGGGATTTGGATAAGTATCTGAAGGAAAAAAAATTGCAGGGCTATGGGGAAAAGGCGGGGGAGTGGGACTAGCTGAGAGTTGGCAGAGGCCCGTCGGGCCAAATGGCCTTCTTCCGTGCTGTAACCATTCTATGATTCTATGATTCTAATGTAATTGATCACTATTTCTGCCATTTCACTGTCATTACCTGTGAGTTTATCTTGTGCATCCCTTAGTGGCCCTATCCCTATTTTGATTTTCCTTTTGTTATTGATGTGTCTGTAGAATACTTTACTATTTCTTTATTATATTCCTTGATAATTTAATTTCATAATTCCTTTTTGCCTTCTTATGTTTTTTTTGACATCTTTTCTAACCTCTTCACGTTCCCTTTTGTCATCCTTTCCTTTATTGTCTACTAGCTGGAGTGCCCGGCGGTGCCGAGGGTTATTTGAGGGCATGTTGTTGTTGGAAGAGAGAGAGAGAGAGACTGGGGGGAGAAGAGAGAGAGAGAGACTGGGGGGAGAAGAGAGAGAGACTGGGGGGAGAAGAGAAAGAGAGAGCGATTGGGGATTGATGTGCCATCAATAACTCAAAGACAAGGAATTAAAGGATTCAACTGAAGGCTTTTAATCACTAAGAACATTGCATGTCTTTCCACATTGGATTCGTCTGGCAGAAATGACTCATACAGCTCTTGAGACCTTTATATGACAAAACACAGGGGCGGAGCCAATACACACAATAGGAAAAAAGGGGGCGGTACACACAATACAATGCAGGTAAAACACAGGGGCTGATGAAGGCATATATTTCATCACATTCACCCCTTCTACAGATTTAGTCTGTCCGGGGGTGTGATAGTCCTTCCTGAACGCCGCAACAGTACCTCGGGTTCCGACTGGGAGTCCTCCTGGGCATACCCCTGTGCTGGGGGTGTTGCAGGTACTTCTGGGGGTGGTGAGGATACCTCTGGGGATGGTGGAGGTTCTTCTGGGGGTGGTGGGTCGTCGTCGCTTCCTGCCGAGGCGAGGTCCTTTATGGACACGGTGTCCTCACGCCCGTCGGCGTGCTTGACGTATGCGTACTGTGGGTTTGCGTGGAGTAGGTGTACTGCCTCCACGAGGGGATCCATCTTGTGGCCCCTCACATGCTTCCATCATAGGACTGTCCCGGGGTGGAGAGCCACGAAGGTAGGGACACTCCTGAGGTTGATTTGCGGGGAAAAACAAACATCTTCTCGTGAGGAGTGGCGTTAGTAGCAGTACACAGTAGCGATCTTATCGAGTGGAGTACGTCTGGGAGGACCTCTTGCCAGCGGGAGGTAGGGAGGCCTTTAGACCTTAGTGCTAAGGTGACCGCCTTCCACACCGTCACGTTCTCCCTCTCCACTTGCCCATTACCCCGGGGGTTATAACTAGTGGTCCGACTCGTGGCTATCCCCTTCGACAGCAGGTATTGGCGCAGTTCGTCGCTCATGAACGACGCCCCCCTGTCAGTGTGGATGTAGTTAGGCATGCCGAACGTGCAAAACAGGCTGCCGAGGCACTTGATGACCGTGGCACTGGTCATGTCTGGGCAGGGGTAGGCGAATGGGAAGCGGGAGTACTCGTCCACAATGTTGAGAAAGTACACATTGCGGTCGGTGGAGGGGAGTGGTCCCTTGAAATCTAAGCTCAGGCGCTCGAATGGCCGTGTAGCTTTGATCAGGTGAGCTCGGTCGGGCCTGAAAAAAACGGGGCTTGCATTCCGCACAGGTGCGGCAGTCCCTGGTCATAGACCGGACCTCCTCGATGGAATAGGGCAGGTTACGGGATTTTATAAAGTGGAATAGCCGGGTGACCCCCGGGTGGCAGAGGCCATTGTGGAGGCCCTGTAGCCTGCCCCCTGGATGCTGGCACACATCCCTCGTGATAGGGCGTCGGGGGATTCGTTGAGGGCCCCCGGCCTATATATTATGTCGTACTCAAACGTGGAGAGTTCGATCCGCCACCTGAGAATTTTGTTGTTCTTGATCTTCCCCCTCTGTTTGTTGTTAAACATGAAGGCTACCGACCGCTGGTCGGTAAGCAGGGTGAAGCGTTTGCCGGCTAGGCAGTGCCTCCAGTGCCGCACTGCCTCCACTATGGCCTGGGCCTCCTTCTCTACCGAGGAGTGCCTGATCTCGGGCCCTTGGAGGGTTCTTGAGAAAAAGGCTACGGGCCGCCCATCCTGGTTGAGGGTGGCTGCTAAAGCGAAGTCGGACGCATCGCTTTCGACCTGGAAAGGGATGTTTTCGTCCACTGCCTGCAGCGCGGCCTTCTCAATGTCGTGTTTAATGCTGTTGAAGGCGGCGTGGGCCTCGGCCGTGAGCGGGAAGGACGTTGATTTCAGGAGGGGACGGGCCTTGTCGGAATAATTGGCGACCCATTGGGCGCAATAGGAGAAAAACCCCAGGCACCTTTTCAGGGCCTTGGGAGTGTTTGGTAGGGGTAGCTCCCGTAGGGGGCACAATCGGTCGGGGTCTGGACCGATTTCCCCGTTTTCCACCACAGAGGCGCGTGGTGCTAAAGACACACTTATCCTCATTGTAGGTGAGATTGAGTCTGAGGGCGGTTTTCAGAAATCTCGCGAGGTTCGAGTCGTGGTCTTGCTGGTCGTGGCCGCAGATCGTGACGTTGTCTAGGTATGGATAGGTGGCTGTTAACTGGTTCTCATCGACCATGCGGTCCATCTCCCGCTGGAAGACCGAGACCCCATTCGTTACCCCAAAGGGGACTCTGAGGAAGTGGTAGAGGCGTCCGTTCGCCTCGAAGGCGGTGTATGGACAGTCCTCCGGCCTAATGGGGAGCTGGTGGTATGCCGATTTTAGGTTGATGGTGGAAAACACCCGGTATTGCGCGATTTGGTTAACCATATCCGCTATGCGGGGCAGAGGGTAGGCGTCTAGCTGGGTGTATAGATTAACCGTCTGGCTATAATCTATCACCATCCGCTTCTTTTCGCTACCCTTAACTACTACTACCTGGGCGCGCCACGGGCTGGTTCTGCATTCAATGATACCCTCCCGCTTGAGTCTTTCTACTTCCGACGCAATGAACCGTCTGTCCTCCCAGCTGTACCACCTACTCTTGGTCGCTATGGGTCGACAGTTCGGTGCGAGGTTGGCGAACAGAGGGCGGCTTGACCTTCAGGGTAGCCAGACCGCACACTGTGAGGGGCAGCTGGGACCCACCGTAGGTGAGCGTGATACTTTGGTGGTGGCACTGGAAGTCCAGACCCAAGATCACGCTCACACAGAGATCTGGCATTATCAATAGTTTAAAATCTCTGTAATCAGTGCCTTTTACCGACAACATAACCGCGCAGAAACCTGTAATTTTTGAGGTATGGGTCTTATCAGCCATGGCGATTTTGCCCTGTGTAGGGACTATCGTTAGTGAAAGTCGTTTTACCAGGCTAGGATGAATAAAGCTTTCGGTGCTCCCACAGTCAATCAAGCATTTAACCTTGTTCCCGTTTACCTCTATGTCCATCATCGACCTAGACAACGGATGCGGCCTGGATTGATCCACCGTGATCGAGGCAACCACTGGGTCCTGGAGGTCCGTGTAGTCGGGACAAGATGGTGGACTCCATGAGGGTGGACAAGATGGCGTCCAAGATGGCCGCCCCCACGGCGCGCACGCGACGGTGGCGGAGTTGGAGGCTGGGTTCCCTCTGCAGACTTTGCTGAAATGTCCTTTCTTCCCGCATTTAAAACAGGTGGTGCCCTTCGCTGGGCACAGATGCCTGGAGTGTTTGTCCTGGCCGCAGAAGTAGCATTTCGGGCCCCGATGCATCGCGGCAGTAGTGGGGCTCCTGGGTGGAGGCTGGGGCTCCGATGGTGCTGGACTGGCCTGAGAACTGGGAGGTGAAGATGGCTTCCAAGATGGCGGCCCCCACGGCGCGCACGAGGCGGAGTGGGCCGCGTGGCCTGAGGAACAGGATTCAGAGTTCCTCTGGGCCATATCCAGCGATCGCGCTATGCCCATAGCCTGTTTTAAGTCCAGTCCCTCCTTTTCAAACAGTTTCTGCCGAATGTAATTTGAACTGAGGCCCGCAATAAAGGAGTCTCGGATCAGCTCCTCCGTGTACACGATGGCAGACACGGCCTTACAGTTACAGTCTCTGCCCAGTACTTTTAGGCTTAGCATGAAGTCCTCTAGTGACTCACCATGCCGCTGCGTGCGGGTAGTCAGAAGATGCCTGGCGTACACCTCGTTTATTGGCCGCACGTAGTGGGCCTTCAGAATGGTGCAGGCATCCCCGTAGCTGGTGGCATCTCGGATGAGAGGGGAGACCCGATGACTCACCCAGTTTCGCAGGATTCCCAGTTTCACGTCTCCGGTGGCGGTCGCGGCTGCGATGGCGGTGGCTGAGCTTTCGATGAAAAATTCGAAGCATTGGAACCAGTGTCCGAACTGTGTGGCTGCGTCTGAGGCATGGGGGGTCCAGATCCAAGCGCTCTGGTTTCAGGAGTCGATCCATCTTGGTGTTTTAGTGATTAAAATTGATGTGCCATCAATAACTCAAAGACAAGGAATTAAAGGATTCAACTGAAGGCTTTTAATCACTAAGAACATTGCATGTCTTTCCACATCGGATTCGTCTGGCAGAAATGACTCATACAACTCTTGAGACCTTGATATGACAAAAGACAGGGGCGGATCCAATACACACAATAGGAAAAAAGGGGCCGGTACACACAATACAATGCAGGTAAAACACAGGGGCTGATGAAGGCATATATTTCATCACAGGGGGAGAAGAGAAAGAGATGGGGCAGAGAGAGACTGGGGGACAGAGAGAGACTGGGGGGCAGAGAGAGACTGGGGGAGAGGGAGAGACTGGGGGGAAGTTGTTGAGGGCATGTTGTTGTTGGAAGAGAGAGAGAGAGCGACTGGGGGGAAGAGAGAGAGCGAGAGACTGGGGGGAAGAGAGAGAGCGAGAGACTGGGGGGAAGAGAGAGAGCGAGAGACTGGGGGGGAAGAGAGAGATCGAGAGACTGGGGGGAAGAAAGAGAGCGAGAGACTGGGGGGAAGAGAGAGAGCGCGAGAGACTGGGGGGAAGAGAGAGAGCGAGAGACTGGGGGGAAGAGAGATTTGAATGACGACCAAAAACTCCCATACCTACTAGGGGAAGAGAGAAATTGCGTAACACTAGCGGCACACTATGTTACAGCTTGCCATAAACAGAGGGACAACCACTAAAGATAAGATAAGAGTATATATAAATTATATGAAAGTATATTTATACACTCAGGGATATATCTGTTTATACACTGTATGGATAGATCTGTATTTTTGTGAACAAACATGAATGTTTTCCGATGCTTTGGCAACATAAGATGTAACTTGTCATGCCAATAAAGCGATTTGAATTGAATTGAATTGAATTAACTGGGGGGAAGAGAGAGAGCGAGAGACTGGGGGGAAGAGAGAGAGCGAGAGACTGGGGGGAAGAGAGAGAGCGAGAGACTGGGGGGAGAAGAGAGAGAGAGAGAGACTGGGGGGAAGAGAGAGAGCGAGAGACTGGGGGGAGAAGAGAGAGAGACAGAGAGACTAGGGGGAGAAGAGAGAGACAGAGAGACTGGGGGGAGAGAGAGAAAGAGAGACTGGGGGAGAGAGAGAGAGAGAGAGACTGGGGGAGAGAGAGAGAATGGGGGGAGAAGAGAGAGAGACTGGGGGGAGAAGAGAGACAGAGAGAGAGACTGGGGGGAGAGAGAGAGGGAGAGAGACTGGGGGAGAGAGAGACTGGGGGGAGAGAGAGAGGGGGAGAGAGAGAGAGACGGGGGAGAGAGAGAGATGGGGGAGAGAGAGGGGGGAAAGAGAGAGGGGGGAAAGAGAGAGGGGGAGGGAGGGTGCAGGGAGAGAGGGGGAGGGAGGGGGCAGGGAGAGAGGGGGAGGGAGGGGGCAGGGAGACAGGGGGAGGGAGAGAGGGGGAGGAAGAGAGGGGGAGGGAGGGGGCAGATAGAGAGGGGGAGGGAGGGGGCAGACAGAGAGGGGGAGGGAGGGGGCAGACAGAGAGGGGGAGGGAGGGGGCAGACAGAGAGGGGGAGGGAGGGGGCAGACAGAGAGGGGGAGGGAGGGGACAGACAGAGAGGGGGAGGGAGGGGCAGACAGAGAGGAGGAGGGAGGGGCAGACTGAGAGGGGGAGGGAGGGGGAAAACAGAGAGGGGAGGGAGGGGGCAGACAGAGAGGGGGAGGGAGGGGGCAGACAGAGAGGGGGAGGGAGGGGCAGACAGAGAGGGGGAGGGAGGGGGCAGACAGAGAGGGGGAGGGAGGGGGCAGAGAGGGGGAGGGAGGGGGCAGAGAGGGGGGGGAGGGGGCAGAGAGAGAGGGGGCAGAGAGAGAGGGGGCAGGGAGAGAGGGGGCAGAGAGAGAGGGGAGAGAGGGGCAGAGAGAGAGGGGGCAGAGAGAGAGGGGGAGGGAGGGGGCAGAGAGAGAGGGGGAGGGAGGGGGCAGAGAGAGAGAGGGGGAGAGAGAGAGGGGGAGAGAGAGAGGGGGAGGGAGGGGGCAGAGAGACGGGGGAGAGAGGGGGAGGCAGGTGGGAGAGAGAGGGGGATAGAGAGAGGGTGAGGCAGGGGGGAGAGAGAGGGGGGTGAGGGGAGGGGGGAGAGGGGAGGGGGGGAGGGGTGGAGAGGGGGGGAGGAGAGAGAGACAGAGGGAAGGAGAGAGAGAGGGTGAGTGGCCCGCGGCCGCAAATGGAGCCAAGCCCCGGGAACGGGCGTGAGCCGGCTTGAGGCTGTGAGAGACGACCGGGCCTAGTTGCCAGGTTAACCCTTACCCCCCTTCCCGCCCTCCCGAGCCCCACTCTCCGCCATCCCGAGCCCCACCCTCCGCTCTCCCGAGCCCCGCCCTCCCGAGCCCCGGCCCCCCGCCCGAGCCGGCTTCAAGACCGCCAATGCGGCTGGGTCTGCGCTGGAGCCAAGCCCCGGGAACGGGCGTGAGCCGGCTTGAGGCTGTGAGAGAGGGCCGGGCCTGGTTGCCGGGGTAACCCTTCCCCCCCCTTCCCGCCCTCCTGAGCCCCGCCCCCCTGAGCACCGGCCCCCCGCCCGAGCCAGCTTCAAGACCGCCGATTGCAGCTGGGCCTGCGCGCCACGCGGGGAAGAGTGAGAGAGAGACGCCGTCGCTCATCAGAGCCTCAAAGCAGGCCGGTGCGCGACCTAGCGCGTGATGCACGGCCGGACTCAGGTCGCGCTCCGGGCCGACGTTGACGCACACGCTCCGGGCCGATGTTGACGCGTACGCTGACTCCTGCCCCGTCCGCCTTTACTAAGATGGCGGCGATGGCTACGCTCGCCTCAGTCCCGCGCCACCAGCCTTTAGAAAGATGGCGGTGATCGCGGGCCGCTTGTTGAGCGGGACAGGAGGTGCCTAGCTCGGGCGTGGCTGGGCAACAGAGGCCCAGGCTTCGAGGCCTGCAAAAACGGTGAAAGGTAGGAAAATTATAGAGGTTAGAGAAAAGATTTACAAATTAATTAACTTTTTTTAAAAACAATTTGTGTTTTAAAAGCAACTTTTTTTTTGCTGGAAATCTAGATTTGAAAAGAAACACGCAGAAAGTGGGAAAAAGAAATGAAGAGTTTGGAATCAAGATGGCGGCCACTCACCTCAGCTCAGAATGATTAGGCCCACCCACACACGCACCGATTGGTCAACCGTCAGGTCACTGAACTGTAGGATCGGTCAATCGTCACGTCACTCAACTCTAGGATGGCCCGCCCGCACACGCAATGAACCCACCCCCATGACGCGGCGATTGGTCAACCGTCAGGTCGCTTGACTGTACGATTGGTAAACCTTCACGTCACTCAATGATAATGAGCGGAATTTTGAACGTTTTTTGTATACCGTCGGCACAATTTTTGTCTGACCGAAAAGTAAATATGCCTATGAGAGTCCCCTAATGATAAGCTTTCTTTTGATATAACATATGTGTAGGTACGCTCTATAACTTTTGATTGTATAGCTGGACAGACAGAGAGACAGAGAGACAGACAGAGAGACAGAGAGACATACCGCTTTATATATATAGATGTACTTAGTGTATGTCTTTTTCTTCAGTTTCAATTTGCCCTTATCTCTTTATTCATCCATGGCGCTTCATTATTGGTTTGTTTCTTTCTGTTTTTTTAGCAGTATATATTTCTCCTGAACTCTATTGATCTACTTTTAAAATATTTCCCACTGCTGTTCAATCTTTTTGTTTGTCCATATTTTTTCCAGTTTCTTTCCTAGTTCTATTCTCATTCCCTCAAAATTAGTTCCCCCCCCCCACCCCCCACCTATTACTTTGGTCTTTGTCTTACTTAAGCCTTTTTCAATGATTATCTTAAACCTTATTATCCTGTGATCGCTATTGCCTAGATGTTCCCCCATGCTTACTTCTCTTATTGCTCTGGTTCATTTTCCATTACTAGATCCGCAGTGATTCCTCTCTTGTTGGGCTTCTTACATGCTAGGTAAGAAAGGAATTCTGTACAAACTATAAAAACTCCATTCCCTTTTCCTCTTTCACTGCCTCTTCTTGCCAGTTTATTTGGTGATAATTAAAATCTCCCATGATTATTACTTTATGGCCTAGAAATTCAGTGCCCTTAGCACCGATTTTGCGGCGCTAGAGGGCCTAGCGCTGCAATTGGCGCCGGTTCCTAAATTGCCTGGGGCCCTTCCGCGGCGGTAGACCGGTAGCGCTGCGCCGGCACCGATGACGTCATCGGTGTGCGCAGCGTCCCGGTTGCCGTGGTAACCCGGCCCCAAGCCGAAATTCAGTTGCGCCCGCCTCGCCCGTGGCAGGCGCAACTAAGACTCTGGCAACAGAGTCTTCCCCCAGTGTGCGCCGGCGCATAAAGGTGGAGCGGCGGCCGGCCGCGTTCCCGGCGGCCGCCTGCCCGCACCTCCCTTCCCGGACTCCTGCATTCCCCCCCCACGGCCCTGATCAGTGTCTCATGCGAGCCCGGCACTTCCCTGAGGTGCCGGGCTCAGATGTCGGGTCAATCCGCCGGACAGTTGTCGGCTGCAGGCAGCTCCTCCTTAACAGGAGGAGGAGGCCTGCAGTTCCCCCGCCTGCCGCACCGCATCGGGTGCCGCAGCGGGGGATTAGCGCCGGGAAACCCAAGTTCACGCCCGTTTTGAGGCGCTAAAGGAGGGTTTTAGCGCCCGCCGCCGTCTGGGCCCGGCGCACCCGAATTTTCGTCGGGCGCTGCCGCATTACCGCTGGCGCAAACTTTCTGGCGCTACAGCCCTGGCAAGACCAGAACCCAATTTCTAGGCCTATGTCTTTTACTCATTTCATAGATTTTCTTACTTATTTCTTCTTCCATTTCCCTTCCACTATTAGGTGGTCTGTAGAATATGGATTCTGTTTCTAGCTTAATGTTAGTTTTGACCTACTGCCATTATGTTATCTCTAATCAGTACAGATACCCCACCTCCTCTTCTTCCTTTCCTATCCTTTCTAAATATGTTATAAGCTGCAATATTTAACCGCCAGTCATGTTCTTTATGTAGCCATGTTTCAGTTATCCCTACTACAATTGGCTCATCGCTACGAATTATTGGTTCCAGTTCCCTGGTTTTGTTTCAGATGCTGTGCACATTGCTGTACAGTCAGTTCAATTTGTTTTTATTAATCATCCCTCTCACTTTACTTTTAATGGTCATTTTATACTCGTGTTCTATAACTGAATCTGTTTCCTGACCATTTATATTACCCTTATTCCTTACCTTGAACTGACCTTTACTCTCATCTCCTATTTCTCTTATCTTTAGGCTTATGTTATTTCCACCAGATCCCTCCTGCCCTCCGTCTTTCTTGTTTAAAGCCTAGTTTAGAGTTTAAAGGATTCAAGCTCCACTCCAGAAACTTCAGCACAAAATCTAGGCTGACACGTCAATGCAGTACTGAGGGAGTGCTGCACTGTCAGAGATGCTCTCTTTCAGGTAAGATGTTAAACTGAGACCTTGTCTGCTCTCTCAGGTGGATGTAAAAGATCCCATGGCACTATTTGAAGAACAGCAGGGGAGTTCTCCCTGCACCCTGGCCAATATTTATCTCTCAACCAATACCTAAAACAGATGATCTGGTCATTATCACATTGCTGTTTGTGGGAGCTTGCTGTGTGCAAATTGGCTGCCGCATTTCCTGCATTACAACAGTGACTACACTTCAAAAGTACTTCATTGACTGTAAAGCTCTTTGGGACATCCTAAGGTAATGAAAGGTGCTATATAAATGCAAGTCTTTTCCTTTATCTATCGCTAGAGTCATTCCATGCAGACACACGGGAGTATGTTTTATACGAACAAAATACAGCATGATTTAAACTCCATTATCAGCAATGTCTGATTTTCAGAATTGCTCCTTTCCTTTGAAGTGAACATTTGCAGGGCAAAGATTTTCACCAGTCGCATTAGAATGGTTTCTAACGAGCACTAACACTTTTCTCTCGGTGAAACACATTCATCCTCTGTTGACACCTTACTTCAACCCACCGGCTGCTGAGCTCAGCTTCTCTCCCACATCGCTCGCTAACATGATGAAATGTTTCTTTCTTCAATTTCCCTCCCTCATCTCCTGAAGGTGTTTTCATGAGCGTCCCTTGCAGTACCTCACCCAACTGGCCATTATTTGTGTGCCAATAATTTGAAGATAATTGGCACCAGAACCAGGGGGAAGATGAGGAGAATTGTTTTTATGCAGCGAGTGGTTATGATCTGGAAATCACTACCTCAAAGAGTGGCGGAAGCAGATTCTATAGTAACGTTTAAAAGAGAAATGGATATATACTTGAAAAGGAAAAGAATTGCAGTGCTATGGGGAACAGAGCAGGAGAGTGGGATTATTTACATAGCTCCTCCGAAAAGCCACCACAGTCATGATGGGCCAAATGTCCTCCTTCTGTGCTGTATGATTCTAATTTAATAAGAGACAGCCAGCATTGGTTTAGCAGACTCGAGACCCCCTCTCATCTCCCCTACCTCCGCCCCACACTGTGCTGACAGACCTGGGACCCATCATCCACACAGTTCCGTCAAGCCCATGTCCTTCCTTTCCCTCACTGCTGACAGACACTAGCCAAACTCTATATTGCACCAAGATCTGCCGAGCCTCAGGTTCCCCCTCCACATTAATACCAGACCAAAAGAACACCCAGCTCCCCCCACTGGCCTACTGCCAAATCTCATCATCACCCCCCCCCCCCCACCCCAACTCAGTGCTGCCACACTTCAGGATCCCCAGTTCAACCAAAGCCCAGGAGCACTCCTTTGTGTAGCTAATTCCCACCCCTTTCCCCAGTACTGCTAAATACCAGACACCTACCTCCCCCGATACAGCACACCTTCCATCCTGCTGTGTATCCTCAGCATTAGTGACTATAAATAATAATAATTGAATACCGCCGATGATCCCCCATGGCACAGGGGAAAATCAAGAGTAACTGTGAAGTGAGGTTAGAAGGTGAGGATAATTCAGTCCCCATTCATTCGGTCCTTATTTTTGTATAATACTTTGATTTAATATTATTAATGTTAGCTAAATAGCAAAACTTACAGCAAGTTGCGAAGCAGGGAAGTAGAACTGGTTGAAGCATAGAAGTTTCTCTGCAGTACAGGCTGTACTGAGGTTGTGTTGCAATGTTGGAGATGCCGTTTTCAGATGAGACGTCAATCCGAGGCCCCGTCCGTCCTCTCAGCTGCACGTAAAAGATCCCATGGCACTATTTCGAAGAAGAGCAGGGGAGGTGGTCATTATCTCATTGCTGTTTGTGGGAGCTTGTTGTGCGCAAATTGTCCGTCGCCTTTCCTACATTTGCAACAGTGCCTACACTTCAAAAGTACTTCACTGGCTTTGGGACGTCCTGAGGTCGTGAAAGGTGCTATATAAATGCAAGTTCCTTCTTTCTTTTCTTTATATCGCGTAACCTTTTAGCTAAAAATTTGGTTCTTCTCGCGTTCAGTGGCGTTAGTCCATAATGTCTGAGCGTCTTTCATGGGAGTTGACTCACACTTCCCTACATCTACCTGTACAATAATGTAACCCAAGATCATAACAATAACCTCCCCCTGTTATTTAGCGTGGATATTCATGTCTTTCACACACGTACTTCTTCAATCTCTCCAGAGGTAGGCCAAGCACTTGGTGAGGCAAAGTTCAATAAGAATCGTTAAGCTGATTTATTTCACATCAAGCAAGCATACATAGTGATGATCAGATTCACTCAATCATTCTTATCTTGGCATAATGATTTAAAATAACTCACACGCCACGCTTCCCCACATGGGTGGATTCTCTTACTCCGACTAGTCCTCCAGCATTCCTGCCTGTCTGAGCCTACTAAAAAATTGCACGGCTCTCTATTTAGAAGCCTGACTGTCCTCAGAGCCTTGCTCTTTACAAAAAGCCTGTAAGCTCTCTCTTTATCTCCCAGCTGTTCACAGACAGGTGTGGAAACAAAGGATTTTCCAACACAGCGGGTCTGAGCTGTTTTTCTGAATATCCAGACAAGCTAACGAATTACTTCACCTTGAGATTCGGGGGAGAAACAACTTCCATTTTATATATTAACCATCTTTCATCCAGGTGTCTTTCTTTAAACATTGTAAGAATTTGCGTTAAAAAGCATTAAAGTAATTCTCATTTCCAAAACTTTTCAGTGGAAAAATTGGTGAAAAAAATATGACAAGCCGCTGCCCCCATCAGGGGCTCTGATGCAATGGGGGAGGAATTTTAACCCCCCAAAAAATGGGTGGATTGGGGTCAGGTGGGAGGCTAAAGAGTTAAAAATCTGAATCCCGACCCCAACCCTCCTCCAACCTGCCCACTTCCGATTTTAACGGAGGCGGGACTGGGGACAGGCAGCCAATTTACTCCCAGGAGCTGGGTCGCTCATTTAAATATTATAATGAGGCTCTGTGCCTCATGCTGATCCACCATTTCAAATTTAACTCTGGCTGGTTGGGTTTCCTGGGCCTCGGGGAACACACCAGCTAAAGGGAGGCGAGGACTGCCGGACCAAGCAGGTGTCTTTCCACTCACCTGCTGGATCCATCGTCCCTGCCTCGCCAACACCCCAAGATCGGACACGCCCCCGACCCTTCCTATCTGCCCCTGATGCCTCCGACCTGACCCCCCCTCCCCCGAGGCCTCCGATTGGCCCCCTGAGGCCTCCGACCCACCCCCCACCACCCCCACACGAGGCCTCCGATCTCCGTTCACCCCCTCTGGCCTCCGATCCCCTTCTGACTTCCCTACTCCAGCCCCTGATCCCCTTCCATCCTCCGATTCCCTTTCCCTGATCCCTCCCTCCCTCCTCTCTGTGGCCTGGTGCCGTATAGGCCTACTCGCCCGACAGCCAGCCAGCCAGCCTTTCCATCTGGATGGCTGCGGGCGGGAAACGGTGCTTTGAAATGCTAATCAGGCCCTGCCAATGTTCTTGGTGTGAGATACAAGAGCCAACACAAAACAAGAGGCTTATGAGGATTTGGGTTTTTAAGGACATCACACTGCAATGACACCAGCTCCCAGCCGACCGAATTTCCCTTTCAGCCTTGCCAATCAGTCATGGCATTTTTTTACAGTGAAAATGTGAAGTCTGAAGGCATGTGATCCATCCCCATCCTGACTAGCCCCAGTCAGTGTCTTTGTAAAAAATAAATTGACTGGTCTGGGGGGACAAAAATACCTTGGATTCAGTGCTTGGCGGATCCCATTTGGCAGATTCATTTATGCCAGCCCTGGAAGGGTTGAATTTTCTTACGTTCTTCCAGGCCTTATCAGTGAGCATTGGTGTGCTATTCCACCGTGGCGGGCATCGCGGCCAAGCCAAATGCAATTGTGCCATTGCATTCCCAACCCAAGACACCACACAGGGTCGAAACTGCTGGGAGCCAGATAGATGCCCAGGAACCCGCAAACAATTGGAAAAGTCGACAAGCATATTTAAAACACACTGGATCAGAAGATCGCTGTGGTGGAACTGCAACAGTGCTGAAACGCTAAACAACAGGAGGGAGTAGAACACTCCTCCAGCTCTCAACTTGCCGGACTCTTCAACAAAGGCAGCGAGAATTAAAGAACAGCAAGTAAAAGTATTTACATGTACAGTAACTCTCAATTATTCCACCACTCCCTTCAGCCACCCTGCTTCTCCCCTGAGGGTGCCACAAGGTGAAATCTTATATATAGAACATGTTTCCTGTATTTTGAGACATGCACTATGCTTTATTGACTATCTTTGGGGACTGTAAAGGAAGCATGTGAGAGCGTGGTATGGTATAGAGCGAGTCTCTTTCTTAGACAAATCATGGGACGTTGGAGATCAGAGTGGCTGGTTTGTTTTATAGACGGCAAAGTATTTTGGGGTAGTTTTTGCACCGTTAGGGGGAGCCTCGTCCATCGGTGGAAAATCTCGTCCGTCGGTGGAGAATCTCGTCCACCGGCGGAGAATCTCGTCCATCGGTGGGGAATCTCGTCCGTTGGCGGAGAATCTCGTCCGTCGGTGGAGAATCTCGTCCGTCGGTGGGGAATCTCATCCGTCGGCGGAGAATCTCGTCCGTCGGTGGGGAATCTCGTCCGTCGGTGGGGAATCTCGTCCATCAGCGGAGAATCTCGTCCGTCGGTGGGGAATCTCGTCCGTCGGCAGAGAATCTCGTCCGTCGATGGGGAATCTCATCTGTCGGCGGAGAATCTCGTCCATCGGTGGGGAATCTCGTCCGTTGGTGGGGAATCTCGTCCGTCGGTGGAGAATCTCGTCCGTCAGTGGGGAATCTCGTCCGTCGGTGGTGAATCTCGTCCGTCGGTGGTGAATCTCATCCGTCGGTGGAGAATCTCATCCGTCGGTGGAGAATCTCGTCCGTCGGTGGGGAATCTCGTCCGTCGGTGGGGAATCTCGTCCGTAGGTGGGGAATCTCGTCCATCGGTGGAGAATCTTGTCCGTCGGCAGAGAATCTCGTCCATCGGTGGAGAATCTCATCCGTCGGTGGAGAATCTCGTCCGTCGGCGGAGAATCTCGTCCGTCGGTGGAGAATCTCATCCGTCGGCGGAGAATCTCGTCCGTCGGCGGAGAATCTCGTCCGTCGGCGGAGAATCTCGTCCGTCGGCGGAGAATCTCGTCCGTCGGTGGGGAATCTCGTCCGTCGGCGGAGAATCTCGTCCGTCGGTGGAGAATCTCGTCCGTCGGTGGGGAATCTCGTCCGTCGGCGGAGAATCTCGTCCGTCGGTGGGGAATCTCGTCTGTCGGCAGAGAATCTCGTCCGTCGATTGGGAATCTCGTCTGTCGGCGGAGAATCTCGTCCGTCGGTGGGGAATCTCGTCCGTTGGTGGGGAATCTCGTCCGTTGGTGGGGAATCTCGTCCGTCGGTGGAGAATCTCGTCCGTCGGTGGGGAATCTCGTCCGTCGGTGGGGAATCTCGTCCGTCGGTGGTGAATCTCATCCGTCGGTGGAGAATCTCATCCGTCGGTGGAGAATCTCGTCCGTCGGTGGGGAATCTCGTCCGTAGGTGGGGAATCTCGTCCATCGGTGGAGAATCTTGTCCGTCGGCAGAGAATCTCGTCCATCGGTGGAGAATCTCATCCGTCGGTGGAGAATCTCGTCCATCGGTGGAGAATCTCGTCCGTCGGTGGAGAATCTCGTCCGTCGGTGGAGAATCTCGTCCGTCGGTGGAGAATCTCATCCGTCGGTGGAGAATCTCGTCCATCGGTGGAGAATATTGTCCGTCGGCAGAGAATCTCGTCCGTCGGTGGGGAATCTCGTCCATCGGTGGAGAATATTGTCCGTCGGCAGAGAATCTCGTCCGTCGGTGGGGAATCTCGTCCGTCGGCGGAGAATCTCGTCCATCGGTGGAGAATCTCGTCCGTCGGTGGAGAATCTCGTCCATCGGTGGAGAATCTTGTCCGTCGGTGGGGAATCTCGTCCGTCGGTGGAGAATCTCGTCCGTCGGTGGAGAATCTCATCCGTCGGTGGAGAATCTTGTCCGTCAGCAGAGAATCTCATCCATCGGTGGAGAATCTCGTCCGTCGGTGGAGAATCTCGTCCATCGGTGGAGAATCTTGTCCGTCGGCAGAGAATCTCGTCCATCGGTGGAGAATCTCGTCTGTCGGTGGAGAATCTCATCCACCAGAGGGGAGCCTTGGCCACCGGCAGCACTGATTGGACAATCATGGGTGCACCACAAACTGTTTCCTGATAGCAACAACCAGTGGGCAGTCGCGCACATTCGGAATGTTGGACATGTAAATAAAGCATGGAATCGAAAATACTATCAGCCAATGAAAGCAGTTCCTCCCTCAAATCAGGTACAATCCATTTTATCATCCACTCCCCCCTTCCTTCGGCTCCTGAGGTAGAATTATGATCAGATAAGTCAATAAAACTGTGGAATACCTGTCCGCCCTGACACCCTTCATTATACATCCTTTGGCCAGCGTCCTTCCAGACTCTGACATTCCAGGGTCCCAGCAGCTGAAGAACCCTCATGTTCCACACCACATTCAATCATTGCTATCTGTTCTTGCCCTTCTAACACTCAGTCTTGCTCCTAACTAGCTCTTTAAAGGCATCAGCTGACACCAATTAACAGCTTTATACGTGACTGTGTCTGTCTACAACTCTGTGGGACACAATTCCTTCCAGTCCTGTCTTCTTTCAAGCATGCTAGATTTATATTTGGGATGTCTAATGCGGCACTCACCGCCTTAGTTAAATGACCCGCTTCAGTCTAACTCTCCACTCCTTTCTGATGGCTGTCAGTTGGAGTCAATGTACATCACTGAACTCTGTTTTGTGATCTCAGCCATGTTATTAGATAGAGTCGTTCATGATAGCAGGAATGTTCCACTGGTAATGCATTGTTGATATGGCAACTGGGGTGGCACAGTGGGTTTGGGGGATGGGGCGGTGGGGTTGGGGGATGGGGCAGTGGGTTTGGGGGATGGGGCGGTGGGTTTAGGGTGGTGGGTTTGGGGGATGGGGCGGTGGGTTTAGGGCGGTGGTTTGGGGGATGGGGTGGTGGGTTTGGGGGATGGGGCGGTGGGTTTGGGACGGTGGGTTTGGGGGATGGGCGGTGGGTTTAGGGGATGGGGTGGTGGGTTTGGGGATGGGGCGGTGGGTTTGGGACGGTGGGTTTGGGGATGGGGCGGTGGGTTTAGGGGATGGGGTGGTGGGTTTGGGACGGTGGGTTTGGGGGATGGGGCGGTGGGTTTGGGGATGGGGTGGTGGGTTTGGGGGATGGGGCGGTGGGTTTGGGACGGTGGGTTTGGGGGATGGGGCGGTGGGTTTAGGGGATGGGGTGGTGGGTTTGGGGGATGGGGTGGTGGGTTTGGGGATGGGGCGGTGGGTTTAGGGGATGGGGCGGTGGGTTTGGGGGATGGGGCGGTGGGTTTAGGGCGGTGGGTTTGGGGGATGGGGCGGTGGGTTTAGGGATGGGGTGGTGGGTTTGGGGGATGGGGCGGTGGGTTTGGGGGATGGGGCGGTGGGTTTGGGGATGGGGCGGTGGGTTTGGGGGATGGGGCGGTGGGTTTGGGGGATGGGGCGGTGGGTTTGGGGGATGGGGCGGTGGGTTTGGGGGATGGGGCGGTGGGTTTGGGGGATGGGGCGGTGGGTTTGGGGGATGGGGCGGTGGGTTTGGGGGATGGGGCGGTAGGTTTGGGGGATGGGGCGGTGGGTTTAGGGCGGTGGGTTTGGGGGATGGGGCGGTAGGTTTGGGGGATGGGGCGGTGGGTTTGGGGGATGGGGCGGTGGGTTTAGGGCGGTGGGTTTGGGGGATGGGGCAGTGGGTTTGGGGGATGGGGCGGTGGGTTTGGGCGATGGGGCGGTGGGTTTGGGGGATGGGGCGGTGGGTTTGGGGGATGGGGCGGTGGGTTTAGGGCGGTGGGTTTAGGGGATGGGGTGGTGGGTTTGGGGGATGGGGCGGTGGGTTTGGGGGATGGGGCAGTGGGTTTGGGGGATGGGGCGGTCGGTTTGGGGGATGGGGTGGTGGGTTTGGGGGATGGGGCGGTGGGTTTGGGGGATGGGGCGGTGGGTTTGGGGGATGGGGCGGTGGGTTTGGGGGATGGGGCGGTGGGTTTGGGGGATGGGGCGGTGGGTTTGGGGGATGGGGCGGTGGGTTTGGGGGATGGGGCGGTGGGTTTGGGGGATGGGGCGGTGGGTTTAGGGCGGTGGGTTTGGGGGATGGGGCAGTGGGTTTGGGGGATGGGGCGGTGGGTTTGGGGGATGGGGCGGTGGGTTTGGGGATGGGGCGGTGGGTTTGGGGGATGGGGCGGTGGGTTTAGGGCGGTGGGTTTAGGGGATGGGGTGGTGGGTTTGGGGGATGGGGCGGTGGGTTTGGGGGATGGGGCAGTGGGTTTGGGGGATGGGGCGGTCGGTTTGGGGGATGGGGTGGTGGGTTTGGGGGATGGGGCGGTGGGTTTGGGGGATGGGGCAGTGGGTTTGGGGGATGGGGCGGTCGGTTTGGGGGATGGGGTGGTGGGTTTGGGGGATGGGGCGGTGGGTTTGGGGGATGGGGCGGTGGGTTTGGGGGATGGGGCGGTGGGTTTGGGGGATGGGGCGGTGGGTTTGGGGGATGGGGCGGTGGGTTTGGGGGATGGGGCGGTGGGTTTGGGGGATGGGGCGGTGGGTTTGGGGGATGGGGCGGTGGGTTTAGGGCGGTGGGTTTGGGGGATGGGGCAGTGGGTTTGGGGGATGGGGCGGTGGGTTTGGGGGATGGGGCGGTGGGTTTGGGGGATGGGGCGGTGGGTTTGGGGGATGGGGCGGTGGGTTTAGGGCGGTGGGTTTAGGGGATGGGGTGGTGGGTTTGGGGGATGGGGCGGTGGGTTTGGGGGATGGGGCAGTGGGTTTGGGGGATGGGGCGGTCGGTTTGGGGGATGGGGTGGTGGGTTTGGGGGATGGGGCGGTGGGTTTGGGGGATGGGGCGGTGGGTTTGGGGGATGGGGCGGTGGGTTTGGGGGATGGGGCGGTGGGTTTGGGGGATGGGGCGGTGGGTTTGGGGGATGGGGCGGTGGGTTTAGGGCGGTGGGTTTGGGGGATGGGGCGGTGGGTTTAGGGGATGGGGTGGTGGGTTTGGGGGATGGGGCGGTGGGCTGAGTGATGAGTTTATATTTAGAGTAACAGATACCTGGGAGTGAGTTACAGACTGGACTGTAATGGAGGGATCAGATGCTTTATATATAGAGTAGCAGTTAGTGGCTGGAATCTAATTATATATATTTTCCCGATGACCCCTCCACTGTCTCTGATTTGTTACGCTGCTTGTCCACCAATATTGGTTGAGCAGAAATTTCCTCCAATTGAATATTGGGAAGGCCGGTTCCCAGCCACAAACTCCCTTTCCTCGCCAGCGACTCCTGTCTGAGGCTGAAGCAGACTGTTCGCATCCTTGGCGTCCGATTTGACCCTGAGCTGAGTTTCCTACACCATATCCCCTCCATCACCAAACCACCTACTTCCACCTCCGTAATATCACCCGTCTCCAACCCTGCCTCAGCTCATCTGCTGAAACCATCTAGGGTTACCTCCTGACAAGACTATTCCAATGCTGTCAGGCCGGCCTCCCACCTACTGCCCTCTAAACTTCAGCTCATCCAAAACTCTGCTTTCTGTATCCTAACTTGCACCAAGTCCTGTTCACCCATTGCCCCTGTGCTCGCTGACCTATATTGGCTAACAGTCAAGCAATGCCTCGAATTTTAAATTATCATCTTTGTGTCCATATCTGTCCATGGCCTCGCCTCTCCCTATCTGTACTATCCCCTTCAGCTGAACAACTCTCCAAGATCTCTGTGCTCCTCCAATTCTGGCCTCTTGCGCATTCCCGATTTTCATCGCTCCACCATTATCGGTCGTGCCTTCAGCCGCCTGGGCCCTAAGCTCTGGAATTGCCTCCTTAATCCTCTCCGCCTCTCTACCTCTCCCTCCTCCTTTTGAGACACTCCTTAAAACCTGCCTCTTTGACAAAGCTTTTGGTCACCTGTCCTAATATCTCCTTAAGTGGCTTGGTGTCAAATTTTGTTTTGATAACACTCCTTCCTGTGAAGCGTCTTGGGACGTTTTACTATGGTGACGGCGCTGTATAATTGCAAGTTGTTGTTGTCTTAAAAGAGGCAAAGAAGTTAGAGAGACAGAGGGAGGGAATTTCAGTGTGGGATTGTGAAGAAACTTTGGGGGGAAAATTCGGTTGATTAGCACCTCCTGTTAGCTCCCTAAGAGGGCGCTAATGGGGCGCAAAGCAACTAGCGCCCGGGCGCGGCAATGTTTGTGCTGCTCGCGAAATTGACCAGACATTTTGCGGCGTCGCTAAACACTACTGCCTCGAAATCCTGCGCCCGCAGATCGTGACGTCAGTTGAGCGTGCAATGCCCGGTAGCGCCCCAGGCTGGATATTGAGTGGCGTCCCCTGCCTTTCCACCTGCCGCTAGCAACGACAGGTAGAGGGGAGCATTTTGCAGTCGGGAAGGGACTGGGGGAGTGCTATTTAAAGGCAGCCGCTTCCTGCCTTTTTTTGTCGGTGACATTTTTGCACCACGCATTCTGAGTGAGAAAGAGAGACTTTTGGAGAGATTCAACGCTGTGTGAAGGAGTTTGGGGTACTGAGCAGCACTTTGCAGGTTCATTTTGATTTGACCTTCCTTGTATCGATTTAGAAGAGACTATGGGGGCTGCACTCTGAGCTCTTTCCCTGGGCCTCTCCATTGTTCTTTCCAGCAGAATTGATGCACAGGTCTCTCCAGGCTGAGATTCAAGGCTGCAATGAGCAGGGTGTGGCTGGAGAGCAAGATCGACCCTCCCCTTTAAGAACTGGCCGGCGCCAGTGTGTCTGTGTTCCGTTGCTAACTGACATCACATGAGCTTCGCCAGTGTTCTGAGGTAGCGCCTCGCTCCTCGGCGTTAGTGCCTTAAGAGAGGTGCGTAGTGCTTGATTTAGTGCTCAAATCACCTGCAGGGGCGATAGAGGCCAAGTTTGCAGTCGGAGGCGATAATTAGCGCCAGGCGCTAAACTTTGCGCCCGGCCGATAATTGCGCCCCAAACGGGGCGATACTGAATTTCTCCCCCTTAAGGTCAATCACACCCCCATTTTCTAAGTTGCACTGCAGATTGCTTACCTTGCACATTCACACATAAAGATTCATGTGTGTATTCCAACTCCAGCTCTCTAGCAATCAAGAATATAGGGTTTGCTGTGGTGAGTTGTTGTTGATACAGGAATAATTACCAGTCAGTATGAGCAATGGGCTGTTGAGTTAAGGAGTAGACCATCTGTCTAAGCTTTCATTGCCCTATGCAAGTAAAATGAGCATAAACTGCAGCCTGGATTATCGCTCGAGGACCTTGAGTGAGTCAAAGATCGAAACTATATCCATCAAAGCACAATATCTAAAGGCAAACTGGGTTACTCAGGACTTTCTGTATCTGTGGGAAGCTGAAAACTCCACCTCATATACTAAGCATTGAACAGACTGGCTCTTGGACCTTAGATAATGACATAATGTTATGTAGAGGACAAGTGGGCAGTGGGGGTGGGGGGGGGGAGCGGGTGGTAGGAGAAGAGAGACCCAGGAGCTGTACGTCTGGTTTGTTACAGCCCGAGCACTCGACCAAGCCCAACCATTCAAATCAAGGCCCTGAAAATCTAGGGTCATAGGAATTGGAGCAGGCCATTCAGCCCCTCGAGTCTGTTCCACCATTCATTTAGATCATGGCTGATCTGTATGTCAACTCTATTTGCCCACCTTGGCCCCATATCCTTTACCCAACAAAAATCTCATTTTTTAAATTTTAAATTGACCTCCAGCCTCAGCAGCTTTTTGGTGGAGAGACTTCCAGATATCCACTGCCCTTTGTGTGAAGAAGTGCTTCCTGACATCACCTTTGGACTGTCTAGCTCTCATTTTAAGGTTGTGCCCCCTTGTTCTGGACTCCCCCGACCAGAGGAAATAGTTTCTCTCTCTCTCTATCCTATCAAATCCTTTAATCATCTTAAACAACTCAATTAGATCATCCCTTAATTTTTTACACTCCCGGGAATACAAGCCTAGTCTATGCAACCAATCGTCTAAATTTAACCCTTTTAGCCCCGGTATCATTCTGGCTGCACCCACTCCAAGGCCATATACCCTTCCTGAGGTGCGGTGCCCAGAACTGAAAGCAGATGCGGTCTAACCTGAGCTTTATACAGATGTAACATCGCTTCCACCCCTTTGTATTCCAGCTCCCTTAAGACGTGATTGGTTTAGTCAGACCAGATGGCAGCAGCCTTTCGTGTGAATAAATACAAAGAGAAATCTGGCAGCAAGGATGCACAGCCACCAGTTACTAGCACATAAAACTCGAGGTTTTCAACAGCAAGATAGTTGCTGCTAACTGAGCTAAACATGACTCAGAATCAAAACGTTGCCTTAATAGGTGTGTTTGGTTCAAGAACAGAGATGCGTTGGGTTTAAAACCAGTCTGTAGAAATGTCACTGGAACATGGAAGGGGCTGAATTTCAGCCTTGTTTCAGGTTCCAGAGTTCAGTGACTTCCCTCGCCCCACCAAAAAAAGGAATTCAAAATCATCTGAGTTGGGGGAAATCAACACTTGGTGGAATTTTTCCACTCAAGCTTATCACGGATCTGGAGCTGAATGTGGCTTGGCACGAACAAAGATTTTACACACAGAAGTGTCCCACCAAACTGACTCTGCTGGCTGCTGAAAGCCATCAAAGACTTGGAGGATTTG
This sequence comes from Somniosus microcephalus, assembly GCF_052327205.1. Classification (NCBI taxonomy): domain Eukaryota; kingdom Metazoa; phylum Chordata; class Chondrichthyes; order Squaliformes; family Somniosidae; genus Somniosus; species Somniosus microcephalus. Next base: position 23,159,260 of record NC_141014.1, read on the forward strand.
TGTTGGGAGGGGGAGCCAAGGAGAAGGGACCCTAGAAACTTGCTGTGCCCCAGCAGATGAGGCAACACGGTGAGTCAGCACAGAGCCAAGTCAACTTTCTCTATGAACTTCTGCGTGTGTGAGATGGGCAACCAGATCTCTAAGGAAGAGAGCGACACAGATGGGCGAAGGAGCCTGTAATCTGTGGAGTCTTTTGAAGATTGGAGAGGGGATGCTTTCTCAATGCCTTGGTGAGTTTCTCCAGTGACTGGCTGAGTCAGGTAGACCAGGAAGGTCCTGGGTTCTATTACCGGTCGGGGACCAGTTCACTGACTTCGGTTACATCTGGAGGATGGGTGCTCCACATTCAGTGAATGGAATGCATACGTGGATTTCTCAGTAGCTTGGTTTCGGAAACTGGATTCCACTGGGGCGATTTTAACTCTTTTTCCCGATGGAAACTGTGCGTTTTGGGCAGTAAAAATTGCCCAAGGTTACTTACCCGCCGGAAAGCCACCTGGGACCGACCGTTCCGAATATTAACCTGCTCGACTTGAACAGGCAGCAAGGACACCCATCGTGGGTCCCGATGACATCACGAGGCTACCCAATCACCAAAAACAGCCCAGAGTTAAAATCGGGCTTCAATATGGATAAGTGTGAGAAGTTTGGTTGGAAGAATAAGGAGGCCACATCCTCCTTGGAAAATAAATGTCTAAATGGGGTAGAGGAGCAGAGGGATCTGGGGGTACAGATACACAAATCACGAAAAGTAACGATACAGGTTAATAAGGCCAAAAAAAAGCAGTCATTTTTAGAGCGAAAGAATTGTAAAGCAGAGAAGTCATGTTAAACTTGAATAGAACCATGGTTAGATCACACTTGGCGTGCTGTGAACGGTTCTGGTCTCCATATTATAAAAAGGATACGGAGGCACTGACGAAGGTGCAATGAAGCTTTACTAGGATAATACCAGAACCGAGATGTTATACTTATCAGGAAAGACCGAACAGGCTGGGGCTCTTTTCTCTAGAAAAGAGAAGACTGAGCGGTGACCGAATAGAGCTCTTTAAGATTATGAAAGGGTTTGATAGGGTAGACAGAGATAAGATGTTTCCACTTGCGGGGAGACCATAACTGTAACGTCCGTGTGTAATTGAGACACGGACTGCAGGAGTTGGTTATAACAGGTGTTTACTGAATGGAGACAAAACTGGAACTACTATACAAAGTTACTTCACAGGCTTATATACCGGGGTGGTCACTACTGGTACTGCAGTATACAGGGGCTGCAGAATATAGTTCCTTCTTCAAAGTACATACACTACAATTCCTCCCCTTTTAGCTAAACAGTACATAACATTCGATTAATAATTAAATAACATATTTACAATTACAGTTGCTATATACATTAGCTGAAGTTAAGCAATTATAAATTCAGTCTTTGAGGAGGCTTCCTGATTCTGTCCGGATAACGCCTCTTTGGGTTATCAGGTTCTTCTGGCAAAGTTGATTCGGGATCAACGTCGTTGTTTGGTTCGTCTGCTTCCAATATCACCGATTCTGAGGTAGATGCAATTGGTACTTCGGTTTCATCACCAGGTGTATAGGATCGTGGTGTAGATTTGACGTTTTCCAGTGACTCTAGAATCTGGTCAGCATGGCGTCTTACAATGCTCTCTCCAACGTCCACGGTATACATTAGGGGTCCTTGCCGTGTGCAGATCGTTCCTGGCTGCCATTTCTCTGTGCGGTAGTCCCGGGCCAAAACTGGTTGACCTATCTTAAAACTCCTGGTTGGCCTTTCATTCATATTCTGAAACTGCCTGTTCTCCACATCTCTTCTGATGTTTGGCTTAACCAAATCCAAGCGGCATCTTAGTCTTCAATTGAAGAACATCATGGCTGGAGTTTGGTAGGTAACCGCATGTGTCGCATTCCGGTAGGCAAACAAGAAGTTATCCACCTTGTGTTGTAGGGGTATGTCTTCATTACACATTGCCTTGATAGCCTTCTTGAATGTTTGAACGAACCTCTCAGCCAATCCATTGGTGGCTGGATGATATGGGGCGGATGTGTAATGCTTAACACCATTGTTCTTTAAGAACCTCCGAAATTCTTCAGACACAAACTGTGGTCCATTGTCGGAGCAAATCTGTTCAGGCAGCCCATTTCTGGCGAATATGGTTCGTAAGACTGTGATGGTTTTTTCTGTGATGGTTGAGGACATTTTTATTACCTCTGGCCACTTTGAATGTGCATCCACCGCAATTAAAAACATCGAGTCCATAAATGGACCAGCAAAATCAATGTGTACCCTTTGCCATGGAGATGAGGGCCACTCCCATGGATGTAGAGGGGCTTGTGGTGGGGCGTTTTGGACCTTCTGGCATCTTGTACAGCTCTTGGTCATCTCTTCGATTTCTCTATCGATTCCCGGCCACCACACAAACGCTCTGGCTAAGTTCTTCATTTTTACCCCTCCCAGATGACCCTCATGAAGCTCATTGAGCACTCTATCCTTCAATTTGGGTGGAATTACTACTCTGGATCCACACATCAAGGTTCCTTGGCACACTGACAGCTGTTCTCTTCTCGGCGAGAATGCTGGCAACAGTTGTTCGCCATGTGCTGGTCATCCCTTCACCGTTAAATCATAGACCCTGGAGAGTGTCGGGTCATTTCGTGTTTCCTTTTCTATGTTTGCATTCGTCACAGGTAGACATTCGACTATGGTCGAGTGGAATATCTCCACAGGATCCACTGCAGGTGCTTCTTCCACCATCGGCAACGGTAGGCGCAACAATCCATCAGCATTCCCATGCTGTTTAGTTCCTTTGTACTCGATGTCATATTGGTGTGCCTCTAGGAAAAGGGACCACCTCTGTAGCCGTTGTGCCATCATTATCGGGACGCCCTTCTTAGGGTTGAAAATGGAGACAAGAGGTTGATGATCAGTTAGTAGAGTAAATTTCTGTCCGTGCAGGCAGTGATTGAACTTCTTCACCCCCCACACCAGGCTGAGGGCCTCTCTGTCAATCTGGGTGTAGTTACGCTCGGCTGCAGTTAACGAGCGTGACGCAAAAGCTATCGGCCTCTCTGAACCATCAAGGGATTTATGTGACAGTACCGCTCCAACGCCGTAGGGAGACGCATCACACGCCAGTCTTATCGGTAGTGATGGGTTGTAGTGAGCCAATACTTCTCTTGAAGTGATCAGGCCTTTACACTTCTGAAAGGCCCGCTTACATTCATCGCTCCATTTCCATGCTACTCCAGTTTGTAGCAGGGCATTCAGTGGGTGCAGAATTGTGGACAAATTCGGCAAAAACTTATGGTAGTAATTCACCAATCCGAGGAATGACCTCAGTTGCGACACATTTTCAGGTGCTGGAGCCTTAACTACCGCTTCAATTTTGTCAGGGGACTTATGTAACCCCTCTTCATCAATCACGTGGCCACAATACGATATCTGTTTCTTAAAAAACTCGCACTTGGGGCGATTGGCTCGTAGCCCATGTTCTCTTAGTCTAGTGAGCACCTGCTCTAGGTTGGCAAGGTGTTCACTGTCATTTTCACCTGTCACTAGGATGTCGTCCAAGTAACACTGAGTCCCTGGAATCCCTTGCAGGACTTGTTCCATCGCTCTTTGCCATATAGCCGGAGCTGATGCAACTCCGAATACCAGTCGATTATAATGGTAAAGACCTTTGTGAGTGTTTATCGTGAGATATTTCCTAGAGGATTCTTCAACCTCCATCTGCAAATATGCTTGCGCTAGGTCAATTTTTGTAAAACGTTTCCCTCCAGATAGTGAGGCGAAAATATCTTCTATCCTCGGAAGAGGATACTGTACTGTGTGAAGGACTGAGTTCACAGTCACCTTGAAGTCCCCACAGATGCGAACCTTCCTTGGCTCCTCAGACTTATTGTTTAACGTTTTCTTCATGACAGGAACGATGGGTGTCGCCCACTCGCTCCAGTCTACCTTAGTTAGCACGCCTGCATTCTCCAGATTCTCCAGCTCTGCCTCGACGGCTGGGCGAATTGCATACGGTACTGGTCTTGCTTTGAAAAACTTGGGAATTGCATTCTCTTCTATTTTTATTGAGGCGGTTACGCCTTTAAGAGTTCCCAGTTCTTGTTGAAATACTTCTTTAGCGTTAGCCAAGATTTTTTGACAATCGTCCAGGTGTGACGTCATCATCCTTTTTACCAGCCACCGTCAGTGCCTGAATGGAGTGCCAGTCTAAACTTATCTTTCTCATCCATTCACGTCCCAATAACGGTGGTCCACCATCTTGCAGTATGTACAGATACAATTTCTGTAATTCCTTGCCGTTGTATTCGACAGGCACCCTTATTTTCCCTCTGGGGTATACTTTCTGCCCCGTATATGTCTTCAAGACAATGGATGTGTCTTTCAAGGGTATGTGTGAGAATAGCCGCTCGTAGTCTCGTCGATTCATGACGGTCAGGGCTGATCCTGCATCCAGTTCCATTTTGACTTGGGACCCTGCTATCATGAGGGTGACCCAAATGGTTCGGTGATCCTCTTTTGCGATTACGTTGTGTAGTTTGAGACAGCTTAGTCTCTTGTTCCCGGATTCACTATCGCTCTTCTGGTCTTCGGAACTACTGTCCGTCATCTTTTGTACTTTCTTGTACTTTTCCTTAGTAGTCTTTTTGTTGTTGTTAGTCTTCTTCCCGGACCTGCAAACTCGTGCAATGTATCCCATCTTTCCGCATTGCCTGCATGTTTTGTCCTTGGACCAGCAGTCCTTCTGGTCATGGGTTGTTCTGCCGCAGCGATAACATTTTTCAAATCCTCGTGTCATTTCATGGGTGCCGTATTCCTGTGGCTTTTGCTGTATTTCCGCAGCTCCCCTTGCTGCTGCTTCGTACGATACTGCCACGCTGAAAGCCTTATCTAGCATCAGCTCTTTCTCTGAGAGTAACCTCTTCTGGGTTCCTTCACTCAGGAGTCCACAGACAAATTTGTCCCGTAGGGTATCTGCCAGTCCTGCTCCGAACTGGCAGTGCTTTGATAGCTTGCGTAGTTCCGTAAGGTAATCAGCATTGCTCTCATCTTTATGCTGCTTTCTCTTGTGGAATTTAAATCTTTCTGCTATCAGCAGCGGTGTAGGATTTAGGTGTTCCTGTAGGATATCAACAATTTCGTTAAAACTCTTCGCCATCGGTTTGACTGGAGTGATCAGGTTCCGCAATAGGCCGTACGTTTTTGCGCCCACTAAGTTTAGTAGTACCGATGCCTTTTTCTCATCGGCTACTTCATTTGCCTTGCAATATACTTCGACTCTTTCCACATACGTGGTCCAGTCCTCTATTGCATTATCGAAGGCAGTGATATTGCCAGTCTTCGGCATCTTGGAGATCTAAGATGGCGCCTCCCGCGCTTTGCCTTCTTCCCCGATTGAACAAAATGGCGCCTCCCGCGCTTTGCCTTTTTCCCCGCTGGATTAAGATGGCGCCTCCCGTGCTTTCTGTCTTTTCCGCTGCTGCTAGCGCTGTTGCTGGCATTTCTATGCCTTGATGGCGACGCCCTATGGTCTTCGCGCACTTCCCCCCCACGCTGCTGCCAACGCCGCTCTCCGCGGTCCCCGTGGCAAACTGCAGCTCCTCGCGGCTTTCTGCTCTTCTAATTTCTTTTATTTTAATTACTGTTCCCGTCATCAGAGCAGACCCTATGGGACACTTTCCTCCCTCTTCTCGGGTCTGTACGCTGCCCGGCTTCGTAGCACTGGCCACGCCCTGTGTGCTCCACCCTCTCTCTCTCTCTCCTCTTCCCGACAATGCTGCTCGGCCCCGTTGAAAAGCCACCCGATCGAGCTCTAGCCCGCCGCAGCCCAGGAAGGATCAGTGTACTACCTGCCACCAGCCCGATTAGCTGGAACACCATAGACTGGATAGCCAAGCCCAGCTCTCAACAGCCTCTCCTGCAAATCTTCGAATTCGATGAATCAGAGGGCGGTTGCCCACGGTCGACGCCCGTTTCTTCTGTTTGTTTTTTTTTTTCTTTTTGGATTTCTTCCTTCTGGCCTCGACCTCGAACAACTTCGCTTCAGGGATGGATCCCCGTGAGGTGGTGCAGAACTGTAGGTAAGTTCGGATCTGTTCGTCGCCAGTGTAATGTCCGTGTGTAATTGAGACACGGACTGCAGGAGTTGGTTATAACAGGTGTTTACTGAATGGAGACAAAACTGGAACTACTATACAAAGTTACTACTCAGGCTTATATACCGGGGTGGTCACTACTGGTACTGCAGTATACAGGGGCTGCAGAATATAGTTCCTTCTTCAAAGTACATACACTACAATAACTAGGGGCCATAAATAGAAGATAGTCACTAATACATCCAATAGGGAATTCAGGAGAAACTTCTTTATCCAGAGAACGGTGAGAATGTTGAACTCGCCACCACAAGGAGTAATTGAGGAGACTAGCATCGGTGTATTTAAGGGGAAGCTAGATAAATACGTGAGGGAGAAAGGAATAGAAGGATATGTTGATGGGGTGAGATGAAGAAGGGCGGGAGGAGGCTCGTGTGGAGCATAAACGCTGGCATGGTCCCATTGGGCCGAATGGCCTGTTTCTATGCTGTAAATACTATGTAACACATGTCAGAAACCTAGGTGACAAAAATCATCCAATTATATCACAACACTGTCACAGTGAAAACCACGTGTGGCTCACCTTCTCCTCCCCTGGTGACAAGAGGCAGTGCCCCATTAACAGTGCTCCAGTTGGAATTTTCCCAGTGGCTCAGTTGGTTCGCGTTGTGTATTAACTGAGCCGGGCGGGCCAAGGATGGTTCCTGGCTTGGCTCCCAGGTTCTGATGAGTTAGCCAGTCTCAACAGAGATGGCAGTAGGGTTGTTACAGTTGGCCTCGGCATCCCTGGGCGAGGGAGCAACAAACCAGGCAGGACTTCTTCTCTGTTCACTGCCCAGCAACACGTGCGTGTGTGCGTTTGCGGAGGCGTGTTGGCATCGGCGGGGGAGGGGGGCATAAAATGGGTGGGCAGTCCGATCCCCTCAGTTCCCCGCCAGCTGAGGACAAGACAGGATCTGGCTCTGATGCTCCCACGGTTGAACAGCCCATCAACGCTCACATATGAACAATGGCCAGTTGCCCATAGAACCGTACGTCAGGAAGGAGTCAATGCCTTCAGGAGAGTTGGGGGGAGCACAATTCATCGACGAGACTCTCACTACGGAGTGCTGTTCCTGCAGCACCGCCCAGTCCTGGAACTCGTTGATGCAGGCACTTCAGAATTGAACAGTGCAGAACTAAACCTCCCCATTTTAATTCTCTCCAAGCAATTCTAATTTTAATCATGTTACAACACACCCATCACTATTTTAATCAACGTATCTTCCTTGCTTCCAGGCCAGTATTGCCAAGAGTGATTACTGCATCAATTATTAAATGCGTTATTGTGACTGATTTTTATTTTAATATAAAATGTTGAATGCTCTTTGCACAAATGCTTTCCTTTATCCTTTGCACAATAAGCAATGTATCTGCAGGTTTTCAATAAACCCCAGCATTAAATGACGTTCATGACTGGAATAATATTGCAAGTGAATTTTCTGATGAAAAATCTATTTTCATCATAGAATGATCATGTTGTAAATTATGATGTGATCCTTAGTTGAATCTTAATGAGATGTAATGTAGACAGACAACCGATAATCCAATCTAATCCAGATATACTGATTTCTAACATGATATATCGACTAGCAGCTTGAAGAGTGGCCAGTACTTTGGGTATTACTGGGCGTTTGAGGTCAGTTCTTGAGTTGGTTGAAAAAGGAAAGCAAGACTTGCATTTCTATAGCGCCTTTCATGACCGCAAGATGTGCCAAAGCGCTTTACAGCCAATGAAGTACTTTTGAAGTGTGGTCACTGTTGTAATGTAGGAAACGTGGCAGCCAAGTTACGCACAGCAAGCTCCCACAAACAGCAATGTGATAATGACCAGATCATCTGTTTTTGTGATATTGGTTGAAGGATAAATACTGGCCAAGACACTGGGGGAAAACTCCCCTGCTCTTCCTCAAAATAGTGCCCTGGGATCTTTTACCTGAGAGGGCAGATGGTGCCTCGGTTTAACGTCACATCCGAAAGACGGCACCTCCGACAATGCAGCGCTGCCTCAGCACTGCACTGGAACGTCAGCCAGATTATGCGCTCAAGCGTGGGGCGTGAACCTACAACTGGCTGACTCAGAGGTGCTGCCAACTGAGCCACAGCAGACACCCTCGAGAGGTTGAGAGGGTGCATATTATACTTTGCATACATAACCTGGCAAGTACCCTCCGAGTCATGGGCGGCTAGTCTGTCAGGCTGAACTGCAATACAAATGACTGGGGAAGATGGAGATTTCTGAATGTTAGGACAGGGATCTTTACTGAAATGACAACGGGCATGCAATGAACACAATCACATCTGCACACCCAATGCACTCACCATGCTGCCACTCAACCCAACCACACATTCTCGTTGCCCAACAGTCCTAACTATGCAACCGCCAACACCTCCCTTACCCAGGTGGCAGCCGATGTTGGATTATAACCCAAGGACTAAACCATCTGGTAATTAGGAAGACGACAAGTGCTCGAGAGATACATGACAGTATGGGGTGAAATTCAGCTTCGGCACAGGTGCAAAACAGGAGGTGGCAGAATGGCCGCACCTTATACACGCCGCCCGATATTCCTTTCCGCTGATCAGTTCAGAGGCAGCTTTACATTAATTCCAACCTGGGCTGGACCTGTCCTGAGAGTGTTTAGTGGGGCACTGAAGAAGGAGCTTTGCTCTTGCCACTAACCTTTGTAATATCTGACCTGGAAGTATTTGACTCTGACTGCGGGCTCAAGAAGTGGAACATTGTCCATTCCACATTACTGCCATTTTCCCCTTTGATAAGCCATAACACTAAAGGAAAAAGGGCATCTCCAGCTCCAACAGCTCCCTGGGTGCAGTGAGATGCTGAAGCACTAGATCTGGCTTGTGTCCACCACAGGGGGAGGGGCTCGGGGTAGAGCACAGGGGGAGGGTCTCGGGGTAGAGCACAGAGGGAGGGTCTCAGTGTGGAGCACAGGGGGAGGGTCTCGGGGTAGAGCACAGGGGGAGGGTCTCAGTGTGGAGCACAGAGAGGGTCTCAGTGTAGAGCACAGGGGGAGGGTCTCAGTGTAGAGCACAGGGGGAGGGTCTCGGGGTAGAGCACAGGGGGACGGTCTCAGTGTGGAGCACAGAGAGGGTCTCAGTGTAGAGCACAGGGGGAGGGTCTCAGTGTAGAGCACAGGGGGGGGTCTCAGTGTAGAGCACAGGGGGAGGGTCTCAGTGTGGAGCACAAGGGGAGGGTTTCGGGGTAGAGCACAGAGGGAGGGTCTCAGTGTAGAGCACAGGAGGAGGGTCTTGGGGTAGATCACAGGAGGAGGCTCTCAGTGTGGAGCACAGAGAGGGTCTCAGTGTGGAGCACAGGGGGAGGGTCTCAGTGTGGAGCACAGGGGGAGGGTCTCAGTGTGGAGCACAGAGGGAGGGTCTCGGGGTAGAGCACAGGGGGAGGGTCTCAGGGTGGAGCACAGGGGGAGGGTCTCAGTGTGGAGCACAGGGGGAGGGTCTCAGTGTGGAGCACAGGGGGAGGGTCTCAGTGTGGAGCACAGGGGGAGGGTCTCAGAGTGGAGCACAGGGGGAGGGTCTCAGTGTAGAGCACAGGGGGAGGGTCTCAGGGTGGAGCACAGGGGGAGGGTCTCAGTGTGGAGCACAGGGGGAGGGTCTCAATGTAGAGCACAGGGGGAGGGTCTCAGTGTAGAGCACAGGGGGAGGGTCTCAGGGTAGAGCACAGGGGGAGGATCTCAGTGTGGAGCACAGGGGGAGGGTCTCAGTGTGGAGCACAGGGGGAGGGTCTCAGTGTGGAGCACAGGGGGAGGGTCTCAGTGTAGAGCAGAGGGGGAGGGTCTCAGTGTAGAGCACAGGGGGAGGGTCTCGGGGTAGTGTGAGGGTGCCGGTTAGTTCCCTCAGTAACCCCTAGATGGCAGCTTCACTTGTTTTTTTCCCTTTGCTAATTGTTACTAGTTTCTCCTGTGTTTATTACTTAACTGCCTTTTATCAGGTTTATTGGTTTCACCTGTTTTTGCTTGTATTTAAGTTCTGTGGTTTCTTCCCTCTGTGCTCAGTCTTGACAAGCCGTTTGCCTAGTGGTGGCTTGTCTTGAGCTCCTATGTTTGTAACTGTTCACCTGTGTGATTCTAGTAAAGTACTTTTATTTAAGACTGCATACCTGCTTCTTGCCTCGTCTGTCTGCACTTGGGTCCAGAACCAACCTCGCCCTGACAGCAAGACTGAGCCAGTATGGACCCAGCAGTGATGGAGGAATTTCATTCTATTCTCTCCCATCAAGGTGCTTTCCTCGGCCGCCTTGAGCAACTTCTCCAAAGCATTTCGGACAAGGTAAATACGTGGACTCAGACCATTCAACATCCAGCCGCTGTGGCTTCTGCTCAGGATGTTCCTCCTCAGTCAGTTCCTTTGGGTACTACCCCACTGGTCGCCGACCTCCAGACTCACCGAGAGCCTCGCCTACCTGCGCCAGAGCGCTATGACGGTCATCCGGGCAAGTGTCGTGGCTTCTTGACCCAGTGCTTCCTAGTTTTTGAACTCCAACCCTCCATGTTCCTATCACCCCGCTCTAAGGTAGCGTTCATCATATCACTACTCTCGGGAAAAGTTCTCGCCTGGGCTACCGCTATCTGGGAGCAGCAATCTTTCGTCTGCTCGGACATTCTCCTTTTCGCCGAAGAGATGAGCAAAGTCTTTGACCATCCTGAGAGTGGACGGGAGGCAGCTAAGAGACTTTTGAATATCCGCCAGGGCAACTGCAGCATAGCCGACTTTGCCATTGAGTTCCGCACACTCGCTGCGGAAAGCCACTGGAACACCGAGGCCCTTCTCTCCACGTTTCTTCATGGCCTTTCCGAATCTATCAAAGATGAACTGGCGTCCAGAGAGGTTCCGGAGGACCTTGACACACTCATCTCCCTTGCCAACAGAGTGGATAACCGCCTCCGGGAGCATGGTAGAGAGAGGAAATTCACTACTTCCACAGAGGTGAGATCTTCCGGTGTTTCGAATCTGACCAAGAGTTTCCAAGTACCCCCGAGTCCACCTGTTAGCACCGAAGAGGAACCTATGCAACTCGGCAGAACTCGGCTCTCCCAGTTTGAGAGACAGAGGAGATTGAGAGAGGGGCGTTGTCTTTACTGTGGCCTGTCTGGCCATCTCAGAGCCACATGCCCTGAGCTTCAGGAAAAAGCCAGGAGGATTGAGAAAATACTGACAGATCAAATCCCTTCTCCTACCCCTTCTGTCTTCCAAACCCTGCTTCCCGCTCGTCTCTCTTGGGAGGGACAACAGTACAACCTCCAGGCGTTTGTTGACTCCGGGGCTGCTGGCTGTTTTATCGATGCCACCCTTGTGCGCAGCCTGAAAATTCCTTTCTCCCGCCTTGACAAGCCTTTACAAGTCACTGCCCTCGACGGCAGGCCCCTTGGTTCTGGGCGCATTCATCATATCACCGGAGTATTACATGTCCAAGTAGGGGAGAGACATCAAGAGTTGCTGCAGTTTCACCTTATCGATTCACCTGAGCTCCCTCTCGTTCTTGGACATCCGTGGCTCTCTCTTCACAACCCTCACATTGACTGGACTACCGGGACTGTGCTGGAGTGGGGTCCTTCATGTCTAGCCAACTGTCTTAAGGTCTTCCCTAGTCTGCCCCGTCCTTCCTCTCCCGAGCCAGCTGATCAGCTGGACCTTGCTCATGTGCCCCCTGAATATTCGGACCTCCATGCTGTGTTTAGTAAGAGGCGGTCCACTACACTCCCCCCACACCGGTCCTACGACTGTGCCATTGATCTCCTGCCTGGCACTAGCCCCCCTCGGGGTCGGCTCTACTCTCTCTCTGGCCCTGAGAATGTTTCCATGGAAGAATACATCAAAGAAGCCCTCACTACAGGTTTCATTCACCCTTCCACCTCCCCAGCGGGTGCTGGCTTCTTTTTTGTAAAGAAGAAGGATGGTGGTCTCAGGCCTTGCATAGACTATCGGGGGCTTAACAAAATTACCATTAAGAACCGCTATCCTCTCCCTTTGATGTCTTCAGCGTTTGAGCAGCTGCAGGGAGCTACCATCTTCTCCAAACTTGACCTCCGCAACGCGTACAACCTGGTCCGCATTAGGGAGGGGGATGAATGGAAGACTGCCTTTATCACCCCTAGCGGTCACTGGGAATACCTCGTCATGCCCTTTGGTCTCACTAACGCTCCTGCTGTCTTCCAAGCTCTGGTCAATGACATGCTCCGGGACCTGCTGAACCAGTTCGTGTTTGTTTATTTGGATGACATTCTCATCTTCTCAAAGTCCCCCCAGCAGCATGTCCAACACGTCAGACGGGTGCTGCAGAGTCTCTTGGAGAACCGTCTCTTTGTCAAATCTGAGAAATGTGAATTCCACGTCTCTAAGGTCACCTTCCTGGGCTACATCATCTACTGTGGAAGCGTCCAGATGGATCCTAGCAAGGTTCAAGCCGTCTTGAACTGGCCGCGTCCCACGTCGGTTAAGCAGGTTCAGTGGTTCCTGGGATTCGCCAACTTTTACAGACGCTTCATCCGCAACTTCAGCTCCCTTGCCGCCTCCCTCTCCGCATTGACCAAGGGCTCGTCTTTATGGTTCAGTTGGTCTTCTGAAGCGGAACGGGCCTTCCAGGAGCTCAAACAACGCTTCACCTCTGCTCCCATTCTCGTACACCCTGACCCCACCCTGCCCTTTATCGTAGAGGTGGATGCCTCGGATATTGGAACATAAGAACATAAGAACATAAGAAATAGGAGCAGGAGTAGGCCAATCGGCCCCTCGAGCCTGCTCCGCCATTCAATAAGATCATGGCTGATCTGATCCTAACCGCCAATCCACTATCACAGAACCATCTCCTGAATCTAACAGAATTAGACACACGAAATAGAAGCAGGATCAGGCTACACGGCCCCTGGGCCCGCTCTGCTACCCACAGGGCCATGACCGATCCGAACCTAGACTCATGTCCAAATTCCTGCCCGCTCCCCGAGTCGGGGCTGTCCTGTCCCAGCGCTCCCCTAAGGACCAAAAGCTACATCCCTGTGCCTTCTTTTCCCATCACCTGAAGCCAGCAGAGAGTAACTACGATGTCGGCAACAGGGAGCTCTTGGCGGTTAAGTTGGCCTTGGAGGAGTGGAGACACTGGTTGGAGGGAGCAGAGCATCCTTTTGTCGTCTGGACCGACCATAAAAATCTGACATATATCCAGGACGCCAAGCGCCTCAACTCTCGGCAGGCCAGGTGGGCTCTCTTCTTTAACCGGTTCAACTTTCTCCTGTCTTACCACCCAGGGTCTAAGAACCTCAAACCGGATGCTCTTTCTCTTCAGTTTGACCCCTCGGAAAAGGACCGGACCCCGGAACCTATCATCCCCAGTTCCTGCATCGTTGCTCCCGTCGCATGGGAGATTGAGACTGTGGTGCGAGGGGCCCAACGTCAGGAGGCTGACCCTGGAGGAGGCCCTCCTCATAGCCTTTATGTTCCCAGTCAGGTGCGCGCCCAGGTCCTTCAATGGGGGCACTCTTCTCGATTGACTGGTCATCCTGGGATCCGTCGGACTCTCGAGTTCCTTAAGAGGAGGTTCTGGTGGCCCTCTATTGAAGCCGACACCCAGGCCTTTGTCTCCGCTTGTCCCGTCTGTGCCCAGAACAAGACATCCCAACAACCTCCGCTTGGTCTCCTGCATCCCTTGCCCATTCCCAACCGTCCCTGGTCTCATATCGCCCTGGATTTCATCACCGGGCTACCTCCATCTGAGGGATTCACTACCATCCTAGTTGTGGTCGATCGCTTTTCCAAGGCTGCTCACTTCGTCCCTCTTGTCAAGCTTCCCTCTGCCAGAGAGACTGCCCAGCTGGTTGTCCAGCATGTCTTCCGCCTCCATGGCTTGCCCCTGGATGTCGTCTCTGACCGTGGTCCCCAGTTCTCATCTAGGTTCTGGAAGGCTTTTTGTTCCCTCCTGGGCGCTTCCGTCAGTCTCTCTTCTGGGTTCCATCCACAGTCTAACGGCCAGACTGAGAGAACCAACCAAGATCTGGAGAGGGTGCTAAGAAGCTTTGTGTCCTCCAATCCGTCCACCTGGAGCAAGTATCTGGTCTGGGCGGAGTACGCGCACAATACCCTTCAGAGCTCCTCCACTGGCCTCTCACCTTTCGAATGTCAATATGGCTTCCAACCGCCACTCTTCCCTGAACAGGAGAGGGAGGTAGGAGTCCCGGCTGCCCAGGGGTTCGTCCAACGCTGCCGCCGTACCTGGAGGAGGGTCCGATCTGCCTTGCAGCTCGCTTCTGCTCGGCAGAAAGTGCAGGCTGACCGACACCGCCGCCCAGCTCCTCGGTTCCGGACCGGACAGAAGGTCTGGCTGTCTACCCAGAATCTTCCGCTCCATGTGGAGTCCCGCAAGTTGGCTCCCCGGTTCATCGGACCTTTTAGGATTTTGGAAAAAGTAAACCCTGTGGCCTACCGGCTCCTCCATCCTCGGTCGATGAAGATACATCCCACGTTCCACGTCTCTCACCTCAAGCCGGTACTTACCAGTCCCTTGGTTCCTGCTTCCAGACCTCCACCCCCCCCCGCCCCGCCCCACATGATTGACGGTCAGCAAGCCTACACTGTCTGTCGCCTCCTTGATAGTCGCCGGGTTAGGAGGAGCATTCAATACCTGGTCGACTGGGAGGGTTATGGTCCTGAAGAGCGTTCCTGGGTTCCGGCCCGGGACATTTTGGATCCTGAACTCATCAGGGATTTTCGCCGTCGCCACCCTGATCGTCCAGGAGGAATGTCAGGAGCTGTTCCTAGGGGAGGGGGTCCTGTGAGGGTGCCGGTTAGTTCCCTCAGTAACCCCTAGATGGCACCTTCACTTGTTTTTTTCCCTTTGCTAATTGTTACTAGTTTCTCCTGTGTTTATTACTTAACTGCCTTTTATCAGGTTTATTGGTTTCACCTGTTTTTGCTTGTATTTAAGTTCTGTGGTTTCTTCCCTCTGTGCTCAGTCTTGACAAGCTGTTTGCCCAGTGGTAGCTTGTCTTGAGCTCCTATGTTTGTAACTGTTTACCTGTGTGATTCTAGTAAAGTACTTTTATTTAAGACTGCATACCTGCTTCTCGCCTCATCTGTCTGCGCTTGGGTCCAGAACCAGCCTCGCCCTGACAGGTAGAGCACAGGAGGAGGGTCTCAGTGTAGAGCACAGGGGGAGGGTCTCAGTGTAGAGCACAGGGGGAGGGTCTCAGTGTAGAGCACAGGGGGAGGGTCTCAGCGTAGAGCACAGGGGGAGGGTCTCAGTGTGGAGCACAGGGGGAGGGTCTCAGTGTGGAGCACAGGGAGAGGGTCTCAGGGTAGAGCACAGGGGGAGGGTCTCGGGGTAGAGCACAGGGGGAGGGTCTCAGTGTGGAGCACAGGGGGAGGGTCTCGGGGTAGAGCAGAGGGGAGGGTCTCAGTGTGGAGCACAGGGGGAGGGTCTCGGGGTAGAGCACAGGGGGAGGGTCTCAGGGTAGAGCACAGGGGGAGGGTCTCAGTGGAGCACAGGGGGAGGGTCTCGGGGTAGAGCACAGGGGGAGGGTCTCACGGTAGAGCACAGGGGGAAGGTCTTGGGGTAGAGCACAGGGGGAGGGTCTCAGAGTGGAGCACAGGGGGACGGTCTCAGTGTGGATCACAGGGGGAGTGTCTCGGGGTAGAGCACAGGGGGAGGGTCTCAGTGTGGAGCACAAGGGGAGGGTCTCAGTGCACAGGTGAATACAGGTATGAGAGATGTCACCTGCCCTGAATGTCCTTCTGACCCAGCTGGAGCAAGAAGCATGTCGGTCAAGTATTTTTATGTCTTTGCAAAAAAGCTATTTCATTTGACGGTGAACCAGTTCAGGATGCCTTCCATTTAAGTGCATTTTTAATCCACAGGCGATATTTCACTCACTCGTGTTTGCAGTGCTGACCTTCTGTTAGACACAGTGCTAATCTACACATTGGGTTTCATTCAGCTGGCTCCCTGCCCCACCCCATAGATGACCTGGCATCATTTACCCAGCAAGCTACCCATTCAATTCGAGTCACGACGTCAGAATGGCTCAGAAAGAGGACAGCCTTGCATTTATGTAGCACCTGTCGAAAGCATCCGAGAGCACTCACCATAGAATGAATTACCTTAACGTGTACTGACTGTTGCTATGTGGCCCAGTATGACAGCTAGTTTATACATAACAAGATCCCACAAATAGCAATGAGCTAAGAGGCTAGTTGTCCTGCTTTTGTGATGGTCAACCAATGCTTGAAATCTGCTGCCTGAATACCAGTGCTCCAATCTTGGAATATTTTATGCAATCTAATTATGTAAACACCTTTTTGAAAAATGAAAAAAAACATCATTATGGGATGACTCAGAGGCTTTTAAAAAATGAAATGAAAGGTGGAATAATATTGAGGCATCTCACAATGTAATTAATGCAGCAGATTCAGGATTTTACACCGAACATTAGACATCACAGGACGAGAGAAGGCCAATTAGCCCGTTTAGCCCACTTCCACAGCCCACGTACATTCTACCCTATCATGGACTCTACCCACCCAATTAATCTCCTTCCACAGCCCACGTACACTCTACCCTATCATGGACTCTACCCACCCAATTAATCTCCTTCCACAGCCCACGTACACTCTACCCTATCATGGACTCTACCCACCCAATTAATCTCCTTCCACAGCCCACGTACACTCTACCCTATCATGGACTCTACCCACCCAATTAATCTCCTTCCACAGCCCACGTACACTCTACCCTATCATGGACTCTACCCACCCAATTAATCTCCTTCCACAGCCTACGTACACTCTACCCTATCATGGACTCTACCCACCCAATTAATCTCCTGCCACAGCCCACGTACATTCTACCCTATCATGGACTCAACCCACCCAATTAATCTCCTTCCACAGCCCACGTACACTCTACCCTATCATGGACTCTACCCACCCAATTAATCTCCTTCCACAGCCCACGTACACTCTACCCTATCATGGACTCTACCCACCCAATTAATCTCCTTCCACAGCCCACGTACATTCTACCCTATCATGGACTCTACCCACCCAATTAATCTCCTTCCACAGCCCACGTACATTCTACCCTATCATGGATTCTACCCACCCAATTAATCTCCTTCCACAGCCTACATACACTCTACCATATCATGGATTCTACCCACCCAATTAATCTCCTTCCACAGCCCACGTACACTCTACCCTATCATGGACTCTACCCACCCAATTAATCTCCTTCCACAGCCCACGTACACTCTACCCTATCATGGACTCTACCCACCCAATTAATCTCCTGCCACAGCCCACGTACACTCTACCCTATCATGGACTCTACCCACCCAATTAATCTCCTTCCACAGCCCACGTACACTCTACCCTATCATGGACTCTACCCACCCAATTAATCTCCTTCCACAGCCCACGTACATTCTACCCTATCATGGACTCTACCTACCCAATTAATCTCCTTCCACAGCCCACGTACATTCTACCCTATCATGGATTCTACCCACCCAATTAATCTCCTTCCACAGCCTACGTACACTCTACCCTATCATGGACTCTACCCACCCAATTAATCTCCTTCCACAGCCCACGTACACTCTACCCTATCATGGACTCTACCCACCCAATTAATCTCCTGCCACAGCCCACGTACACTCTACCCTATCATGGACTCTACCCACCCAATTAATCTCCTTCCACAGCCCACGTACACTCTACCCTATCATGGGCTCTACCCACCCAATTAATCTCCTTCCACAGCCCACGTACATTCTACCCTATCATGGACTCTACCCACCCAATTAATCTCCTTCCACAGCCCACGTACATTCTACCCTATCATGGATTCTACCCACCCAATTAATCTCCTTCCACAGCCTACATACACTCTACCATATCATGGATTCTACCCACCCAATTAATCTCCTTCCACAGCCCACATACACTCTACCCTATCATGGACTCTACCCACCCAATTAATCTCCTTCCACAGCCCACGTACACTCTACCCTATCATGGACTCTACCCACCCAATTAATCTCCTGCCACAGCCCACGTACACTCTACCCTATCATGGACTCTACCCACCCAATTAATCTCCTTCCACAGCCCACGTACACTCTACCCTATCATGGACTCTACCCACCCAATTAATCTCCTTCCACAGCCCACGTACATTCTACCCTATCATGGACTCTACCCACCCAATTAATCTCCTTCCACAGCCCACGTACATTCTACCCTATCATGGATTCTACCCACCCAATTAATCTCCTTCCACAGCCTACGTACACTCTACCCTATCATGGATTCTACCCACCCAATTAATCTCCTTCCACAGCCCACGTACACTCTACCCTATCATGGACTCTACCCACCCAATTAATCTCCTTCCACAGCCCACGTACACTCTACCCTATCATGGGCTCTACCCACCCATTTAATCTCCTTCCACAGCCTACGTACACTCTACCCTATCATGGACTCTACCCACCCAATTAATCTCCTTCCACAGCCCACGTACACTCTACCCTATCATGGACTCTACCCACCCAATTAATCTCCTTCCACAGCCCACGTACACTCTACCCTATCATAGACTCTACCCACCCAATTAATCTCATTCCACAGCCCACGTACACTCTACCCTATCATGGACTCTACCCACCCAATTAATCTCCTTCCACAGCCCATGTACACTCTACCCTATCATGGACTCTACCCACCCATTTAATCTCCTTCCACAGCCCACGTACACTCTACCCTATCATGGACTCTACCCACCCAATTAATCTCCTTCCACAGCCCACGTACACTCTACCCAATCATGGACTCTACCCACCCATTTAATCTCCTTCCACAGCCCACGTACACTCTACCCTATCGTGGACTCTACCCACCCAATTAATCTCCCTTCCACAGCCCATGTACACTCTACCCTATCATGGACTCTACCCACCCAATTAATCTCCTTCCACAGCCCACGTACACTCTACCCTATCATGGACTCTACCCACCCATTTAATCTCCTTCCACAGCCCACGTACACTCTACCCTATCATGGACTCTACCCACCCATTTAATCTCATTCCACAGCCCACGTACACTCTACCCTATCATGGACTCTACCCACCCATTTAATCTCATTCCACAGCCCACGTACACTCTACCCTATCATGGACTCTACCCACCCAATTAATCTCCTTCCACAGCCCACGTACACTCTACCCTATCATGGACTCTACCCACCCAATTAATCTCATTCCACAGCCCACGTACACTCTACCCTATCATGGACTCTACCCACCCAATTAATCTCCTTCCACAGCCCACGTACACTCTACCCTATCATGGACTCTATCCACCCATTTAACCTCCTTCCACAGCCCACGTACACTCTACCCTATCATAGACTCTACCCACCCAATTAATCTCCTTCCACAGCCCACGTACACTCTACCCTATCATGGACTCTATCCACCCATTTAATCTCCTTCCACAGCCCATGCACACACTAATCTTATCATGGGCTCTACACTCCCAAATTTAATCTCCTTCCACAGTCTATGTACAATTTATCCTCTCATGGACACCACCAGCCCATTTAATCTCCTCCCGTAGGAAAGAGTTCAAGGAATGAGCCTTCACCAACATTATCAGTCAGGTGG
Source organism: Somniosus microcephalus (assembly GCF_052327205.1). Lineage (NCBI taxonomy): Eukaryota > Metazoa > Chordata > Chondrichthyes > Squaliformes > Somniosidae > Somniosus > Somniosus microcephalus. Next base: position 23,179,101 of record NC_141014.1, read on the forward strand.
AGGAATGTTCTGAATTTCTACACTAGGAATATTCCTAAAAGCATATTCAGGTATAGCCACAGAATAGCGAGCAGTTAGTGACATAGCTCAACACATGCGTGTGTTACTGTGAGTGTGAGAGCGCTGAGGGGGCGGGGGTGGGCAGCAGTGTCACACGGTGAGTGTGAGAACACTTGGGGGGGCAGTGTCACACGGTGAGTGTGAGAGCACTGAGGGGCAGTCATGTCACACGGTGAGTGTGAGTGCGCTGAGGGGCAGTCGTGTCACATGGTGAGTGTGAGAGCGCTGAGGGGCAGTCGTGTCACACGGTGAGTGTGAGAGCGCTGAGGGGCAGTCGTGTCACACGGTGGGTGTGAGAGCGCTGAGGGGCAGTCGTGTCACACGGTGAGTGTGAGTGCGCTGAGGGGCAGTCATGTCACACGGTGGGTGTGAGAGCGCTGAGGGGCAGTTGTGTCACGCGGTCAGGCGATCTCAGTGGGGCTAGCAATAGGGAGGCTGCAATTGGCCTCAGCACCTTTGGGTTAGGAAAGGGTAAATCAGCCTAAATTCCTGCTCCTGTGTAATGTCACCCACTGGAAACGTGACTTTTGTGGAGCAGGCTTGTTTGTGATGCCCCAGCAGTTGAATAGCCTGACAACCCTCACTGTCTGGGTTCATTCAAGAAGATTTGGACACCTGAGTGAGGTACGGAAGGGCAACCAGCCCCAAGGCCCGCCCCTCGGAACAATTCACCAGTAAGAGTTGCACCTTCAGGGCAGGAAAAGATGGAAGAAAAAGATGGTAATAGAACAATTAACAAAAGATCAGTTTGCATCGCTTCCCGTCCGAGAACTCTCCGTAGCTTTGCTTGCTACCTCACGATGGTTCCAATAAGGGTTCTCTGGGTCTCTGATTGCAAATAGAATCGCTGCAATAGACATCCAATAAATAAAACCCTACAAGGTTTCCAGAACCAAAAGCAAAGGTTGCTTGCTAAGAACATAAAGCTATAAAGTAATTAGTGATGCTTTTCAGTCCTACACTCAACTTACTCCATTTTGCATGGACAGCCAGTCCAATAATCACATGCACTTGAGTCAAACGCCACCTCATTACATTAAGTATATTCATGGCTTTTATTACTAGCTCTACAAGAAACCTCAATCAACAAGTAGGACTTGATTCAGGGCTCCACAGGCTCACGGGTTTCAATCAAAGCATGCCGCAGTGTTTTTGAAAGTGTCATCTGGCATACAGAGCTACCCAAACACCCTGGCTTCCCACCTTCGCCCAGAACTCCTCTGCTATTGCCCCTCAGGTCACACAAGAATTAGGAGCAGGAGTAGGCCATATGGCCCCTCGAGCTTGCTCTGCCATTCAATAAGATCATGGCTGATCTTCGACCTCAACTCCACTTTCCTGCCCGATCCCCATATCCCTTGATTCCATAGAGTCCAAAAATCTATCGCTCTCAGCCTTTAATATACTTAACGACTGAGCATTCACAGCCCTCTGGGGTAGAGAATTAAAAAGATTCACTACCCTCTGAGTGAAGAAAGTCCTCCTCATCTCAGTCTTAAATGGCCGACCCCAGCTTCCTTCCTTCTTCGTTGCTCCCAAAGCCTTGGACAACCATCCCATGGCCACCCTTCCCAGCTAATCTTTCTCACAACTCTGCTACCCAAGACTACACATATCTTCCACGAAAGCCACAGGTCACCGCTAACCTTCCCAATTTTCATCACTGGCCAAATAACATCCTTGCTAGACATCATCAGTAATTCTGGGAATCTTTAGAGATACCAAGTATCTCATCATTATGCTCATCATCAACAGAACCCAGCAGCAATGATACTTGAGGGGGAAAAATTTGGTTGGTTAGCCTAACTTTAGCGCCTCCGGGGGCGCTAACGGGGCACTAGGAACTTAGCGCCCCAGAGTGTGCCGATTTTAGCGCTGCTCGCGAAATTGACCAGTCATTTTAAGCACTACTGCCACGATCTCCTGCCCCCGCAGATCGTGACGTCAGTCGGGCGTGCAACGCCCCGGTAGTGCCCCGGATCGGATATTGAGTCACGGCCCCTGCCTCAGCGACTGCCGCTAGGAACGACAGGTAGAGGGGAATGTTTTCAAGTTGGGAAGGGGCTTGGGGAGTGCTATTTAAAGGCGGGCGCTTCCTGCCTTTTCTTGTCGGCAAAATGTTTGGTTTTAACACTGTCCTAAGGAGTTTTGGCCCTCAGCACCACTTTTGAGGTTCCTAAGCGCCGAGCTCTTTCCCTGGGCCTATCCATTAGTGCTTCCAACACAATTGCTTTTGAGGTCTCTCCAGGCCGAGATTCAAGGCTGCAATGAGCAGGGAGTGGCTGGCCAGCAAGATGGCCCCTCCCCTTTAAGAACTGGACGGCGCCAGTCTGTCTGGCTTCCATGGTAATTGGCATCGCCGGAGCTTCGGTAGCGTTCTGAGGTAGCGCCATCTCCCTGATGTTTGCGCCTTAAGAGAGGTGTGTCGCGCCTGATATAGCACTCAAATCACCTCCAGGGGCGATAGAGGCGAATTTTGCAGTCGGAGGTGATAATTAGCGCTGGGCGCTAAACTTTGCGACCAGCCGATATTAGCGCCCCAAAATGGGCGATACCGAATTTTTCCCCCTTGATGCTTACTGATTTATATTAAGCCCAATGATGGATACTTTGATCCCTCTCCCTTCTTTAGACACTAATTTTCCTCACGTAGGCATGCAGAGCGGCATCAGAAGACAATGCATAAATGTAGACTGGACAACCCAACACATTGGGACTTTTGAATCTAGCCCTAACTATAAATTGAACTGCAAACCCAGCATGAGTCAACACCTTCAGGTAGTGAGGGAGCTGAGCGAGCCTTAACCTTTTTTAAAAAATGCATTTGTTTATGGGATGTGGGCATCGCTGGCAAGGCCGACAATTATTGCCCATCCCTAATTGTCCTTGAGAAGGTGGTGGTGAGCCGCCTTCTTGAACCGCTGCAGTCTGTGTGGTGAAGGTGCTCCCACGGTGCTGTTAGGTAGGGAGTTCCAGGATTTTGACCCAGCGACGATGAAGGATCGGCTGATATACTTCTAAGTCAGGATGGTGTATGACTTGGTGGGGAACTTGGAGGTGGTGGTGTTCCCATGCATCTGCTGCCCTTGTCCTTCTAGGTGGAAGAGGTCATGGGTTTGGGAGGTGCTGCCGAAGAAGCCTTGGCGAGTTGCTGCAGAGCATCTTAGTGGTAGCGCTCCCACCTCTTGAGTCAGAAGGTCTGAACCCCACTCCAGACATTCCTGCTCGGAATTCTGGGTTGACATCCAGTGGGATACTTGCGTCCGCTGGGTGTGGGCCCTCTCATTGTATGGGTTGTAGGAGCCCATAAAACTCTGCTGTGGTGTAGGACTAGCCACCCTGCTAGCTGGTATAAAGGTGGTTCTGGCCATGGAAGGAGCGTTCACATTGTGACCTGTCAGACTGTTAATCAGCCCATGAATCCTTCCACTGCTATGAAAAAGAATGAGGGCAGCGAAGTTGTCGCAGGAGATCCTGGTACAAAACTGCTCATTAAATACTGATTAGCAATCTCACCTAGGAGGCTGCGGAGGTGCCGGTGTAGGAAGAGGAAGCATCGCAGTGATACATCTGCCGAGATTCTTACCATTTGTGCTTGGGCACGCTGGCAAGACTGCATTTATTGCCAAACCCTAGTGAGGTTTTGGTGGGACTTGTCCTTTAACCACACGGTCTTTGTCGTGATGGTGCTCGTACGATGCTATTAGGTAGGGAATTACAGGATTTTGACCTGGCAATGAAGGAACAGAGTTACATGTCCAAGTCAGGAGGGTGTAAAATGGGTTGCTGATTCACTATTGCCCGTTTTATGCGATTGCTGAAGACCACTTTCATCCCCCGAGAGTGTAACAGGAATCCAGGGGTGAGATGTTAATCTGATACTTTTTTTTATCAACAGTGTGACTGACTCTCATTCAACAGTTAGACCCTTTCTCTGTCAGCGGATCCAAGTTCTTCAGCAAAGCATGATTCCTCTTCAACAACCATCTTCCCGTCACTACAAGCTGATTACTTATCAGCTTTGATGGGTGATTGTTCACAGAGTGTTGAAGACAGAGATGTAGATGGTGTAGAAAAAAGAAAAGAAAGACTTGCATTTATATAGCGCCTTTCATGACCACAGGACGTCCCAAAGCGCTTTACAGCCAATGAAGTACTTTTGAAGTGGACTCACTGTTGTAATGTGGGAAATGCGGCAGCTAATTTGCACACAGCAAGCTCCCACAAACAGCAATGTGATAATGGCCAGATAATCTTCTTTTTGTGATGTTGATTGAGGGATAAATATTGACCAGGACACCAGGGATAACTCTCCTGCTCTTCTTCGAAATAGTGCCGTGGGATCTTTTGCGTCCACCTGAGAGAGCAGACGGTGCCTCGGTTTAACGTCTCATCCAAAAGACGGCACCTCCAACAGTGCAGCACTCCCTCAGTACTGCACTGGAGAGTCAGCTTAGATTTTTGTACTCAACTCTCTGGAGTCGGACGTGTACCCACTTCCTTTTGACACCAGAGGCGAGAGTGCTGCACACTAGCCATGCCTGACAGACCGAACCTGACAGATGAGTGTACATCCTTGTATTTTTGGCTAGAAGTCCTCATCTCTGTCTTTGATGGAGTCTTTCCATCAGAAAGTTATTTGCCATATGCGGTCCTCCTGATCCAATGTTTACAGAGGTCGGTTTTCTTCCCCTACCCGCACACCTGCCCCCACCCCGTCCATCCCACTTGGGCAGTAGTCAGGCCCAGTACACCCTTCAAATTCCTGCCTTTCCCCAAGCCTCTGCTTGGCTGCTCTACCTTGGCATGGCTTAGATTGAAAATCAGAATTCCAAGCAACATCCAACCCTGTTCCATGCTTCCTACTGTTAATGCTCCAGTTATTTCAGCTGATCTATTTCTGCATTGCTGCACATTACCCTGCCTGCACCCCGATGGGAATGACTGCACATGAGATGAAATTCAGAGGTGTCAAATCAGCTCCCAGTGAGTGTATTCAATTCAGCACAAAACAGCCTCCTAATTTGGCACTAATTATCAATTTCACTCCAACAAACCTTAGAGATAGGTGGTGTGAGAATTGGAAAAATTCCCACTGGTGCAGTCGAAATGATCTTCTGAAGTCGGGGCTGAGGTACATTGGGGAGGCCGAGTAGAGATAGCTTTGTTTTTGTGGCTGCTTGTGTTGTACCTAACCTGGGAGTGCTTGCTGCTAATAACATTTCCCGAAGACTGATTTCCTTCACCTTGGCTTGAATGAAGCTCAGCCAAGAGTCTATTATTTTATTAAAAATCTTGTGTATACACGCACTTCCTGTCTGTTCCTGTTGTCATAGTTTTTGGTCATTTCGAATGGAAATTCTGTATGTAAATGGTTGCCTGCAGTGATCTTGTCACAACAACAACAGTAACTTGCATTTATATAGTGTCTTTAACATAGTAAAATCTCCCAGGGCACTTCACAGGAGCGTTATCAGACAAATTTGACACCGAGCCACATAAGGACATAATAGGACAGGTGCTTTCTCAAAGAGGTAGGTTTAAAGGAGGAGAAAGAGGCAGAGAGGTTTAGATAGACATTCCAGAGCTTAGGGCGTAAACAGCTGAAGGCATGGCCGCCAATGGTGGAGCGATGACAATCGGGGATGCACAAGAGGCCAGAATTAGAGGAGCGCAGAGATCTCAGAGGGTTGTAAGGCTGCAGGAGGTTACAGAGATAGGGAGGGGCGAGAACATGGAGGGATTTGAAAACAAGGATGAGAAGTTTAAAATTGAGGCGTTGCCGGACTGGGAGCCAATGTAAGTCAGCAAGCGCAGGGGTGATGGGTGAACGGGACTTGGTGTGAGTTAGGACACGGGGCAGCCGAGTTTTGGATGAGCTGATGTTTACGGAGGGCGGTAGGTGGGAGGCCGGCCAGGACAGCATTGGAATAGTCTAGCCTGGAGGTAACAAAAACATGGATGAGAGTTTCAGCAGCAGATGAGCTGAGGCTGGGGCGGAGACAGGTGATATTACGGAGCTGGAAGTAGGCTGTCTTGGTGATGGAGAGGATATGGGGTCGGAAGCTCAGGTCAGGGACAAATAGGACACCGAGGTTGCGAACAGTCTGGTTCAGCCTCAGACAGTGGCCAGGGAGTGGAATAGAATCGGTGTCTGGGGAACGGAGTTTGTGGTAGGGGACAAAGCCAATGGCTTCGGTCTTCCCAATATTTAATTGGTGTAAATTTCTGCTCATCCAAAATTTGATGTCGGACAGGCAGCGTAACAAATCAGAGGCAGTGGAAGGGATGAGATAGGTGGCGGTGAGGTAGAGCTTCTGGGTGTCATCAGTGTACAGGTGGAATCTGACATATGCAGGCTCTGTCCAGTAGTTGGTGCTATTGAGCGAGTCTCTCCTCAAACTCGGTGGCCATCTTGTATCCCTCAACTGAGGTGTGCAACGCCTCAGGCAATTTATTAATTGTGAAAATGGAAGGAACATAACTGCAGATCCAGAGTTGAGCGGATGTTCCTGACAGACTGACGTACTGTAGATAGCTAGCCAGGCAGACAGGAAGAGCGACAGCGAGAGAGGCGGGCAGGCAGGTGGGTGCACAGGTACAAATAGTAACCAAAAAGGCTAATGGAATGTTGACCTTTATCTCAGGGGGGGTTGGAATTCAAACAAGGGAGGAAGTGGTGCTTCGGTTGGACAGAGCAAGGGATGTGGGGATCGGGCAGCAAAGTGGAGTTGATGTAGGAGACCAGCCATGATCTTATTGAATGGCGGAGCAGGCTCGAATTGCCGAAAGGCCTACTCTTGCTCTTATTTTGTATGTTCTTATGTTCTTTGGCCAGACCCCATCTGGAGTATTGTGTTCAGTTTTGAGCACCACACCTCAGGAAGGATATATTGGTTCTTGGTGGGGGTGCAGCGCAGATTCACCAGAATGATACCGGGGCTTAAAGGGGTATATTATGCGGACAGGTTTCATAAATTTGGCTTGTATTCCCTCGAGTTTAGATGATTGAGGGGTAATCTAATCGAGGTATTCAAAATGATTAAGGGATCTGATAGGATAGATGCAGAGAAACTATTTCCTCTGGTGAAAGAATCCAGAACAAGAGGGCATAGCCTTAAAATTAGAGCCAGGCCGTTCAGGAGTGAAATCAGGAAGCACTTCTTCACACAGAGGGTAGTGGAAATCTGGAACTCTCGCCTCCAAAAGGCTGTGGATGCTGGGGGGTCAGTTGAAACTTTCAAGGCTGAGATGAATAGATTTTTGTTGGGTAAGGGCATCGAGGGATAAGGAGCAGAAGCGGGTAAATGGAGTTAGAACATAAGAAACAGGAGCAGGAGTCGGACAGTCGGCCCCTCGAGCCTGCTCCGCCATTCAATAAGATCATGGCTGATCCAATCTTGGCCTCAACACCACTTTCCCGCTCTCTCCCAATACCCCTTGACCCCCTTGTAGTTCAAATATCTGTCAGTCTCCGCCTTGAATATATTCAATGGCTCCGCCTCCACAGCTCTCTGGGGTAGAGAATTCCAAAGATTCACGACCCTCTGAGAGAAGAAATTCCTCCTCATCTCCATCTTAAATGGGCGACCCCTTATTCTGAAACTATGCCCCCAGTTTCTAGATACCCCCACTAGGGGAAACATCCTCTCAGCATTCACCCTGTCAATCCCCCCTCAGAATCTTAATATGTTTCAATAAGATCACCTCTCACTCTTCTAAACTCCAATGAGTATAGACCCAACCTGCTCAACCTTTCGTCATACGTCAACCCCTTCATCCCAGGAATCAACCTCGTGAACCTTCTCTGCACTGCCTCCAATGCCTTCCTTATCCTTCCTTAAATATGGAGACCAAAACTGTACAGTTGAGGTACAGATCAGCCATGATCTCATTGAATGGCGGAACAGGCTCGAGGGGCTGAATTGCCTACTCCTGTTCCTAGAGAGGCAGGTCGGTGGCCAGAGACAGCAGAGCAGAAAAAACAATCATATTTATAGAATATGAAAGATTGACTTCCTTATCCTTCGGGTTAGCTGTATTCTGTTGGTACAGGTAGGGCTAATTAAGTTGAAAGGTGTAACACATTTACAATATATTAGTTGGTATGTAACTAAGCTTCTGTATCTCTTTGAGAAACACAATTGAATAATATATAAAATGTGGTGACAAACTCAATATTGCTCTGTGTGCAAAAAGAAACTTCATAACTACAAAGTAATAAACTGCTGTCTCTCTGTGAAATACAATCGCATTTCATGCTTTTAGAAACAGCTAAAAACAATAACATTTCTTAATGTAAAATAATAAGAACCAATTTATTGTTGCCACTGAAACGTGCCCTTTGTGGAATTTTGTTAGTCACAGCCCTGAGGATGAGGAAGGATAGTCCTGCGATTCCTCACGGTTGCTAGACTATGCTTGAGACCCGCAGGCTTCTGTCGGAAGGATCCATGCTACAGGATGTTTGGGATCCAGCCAGTTTTCCACTCTACCCTTGTGTTCAGCAGACCAGCGTCACCAACAGATGGGTTGAGTGGAAGGGATCCAATTCTAATGATGGACGTTGCCAGTCGAGAGGTGGCCCAATGAGTTGGCCTGTGGGAGGTTGATGATTGAGCTCAGCATCCCGCAGTCTCCTGCCCAAATCCACTCATTGACATCTGGTCAGTTCCTCGCAGGGAGCTCGATAATAAAATTATATCGAGTGATCAAACCGATTAGAGCAGATAAAGACGGCTTGTTACTTCATTACTCCAGCACTACCTTTGCACAGGAAAAGCATTGAGGTGAACAAATTTCACTCCAGTTTGGTTACGCGTCCTCAGCCAAAAGCCACCCAGGTAGCTGAGCTTATGGAGTAAAGCAGTCAGCTCCCACTTAACACCTCAAATCAACTCGCCAGGACTTTCCCCCGAGCTGCTCCAGCTCTACTGCCTTAACTTTGCCAGAAGTGTGCAGTGGCGTTGCAGTAGTTTCAAGAACATTTTCCCCACCCCATGTCTCAGAATCAGGTGCGTGCCATGACACATATTCAAGCCTCACCTGGTACCCGCTTGATTGGCACCCCATCCACCACCTTAAACATTCACTCCCTCCACCACCAATGCACCGTGGCTGCAGTGTGTACCATCTACAAGAAGGCTTCTTTGGCAGCACCTCCCAAACCCATGGCCTCTACCAGCTAAAAGGACAAGAGCAGCAGGCACATGGGAACACCACCACCTCCAAGTTCCCCTCCAAGTCACACACCATCCTGACTTGGAAATATATCGGCCGTTCCTTCATCGTCGCTGGGTCAAAATCCTGGAACTCCCTCCCTAACAGCACTGTGGGAGTACCTTCACCTCACAGACTGCAGCGGTTCAAGAAGGTGGATTCGCAAAATTCCCACATTCCCCCAAGGTTATTAATAAAAGGGGCCCTGCATGGACAATTTAAAAGGGGTACCCAAAAGATGGTGTCCGCACCTCGTGACCAAAAGCCTGTAAGATTTTAAAAGCTTGGACTCTGTAGCACAGAGCAGGCAGTTTCAGGAAATCGAAACTTAAAATGCATTTCTGTGAAAAGGACTTTGTGTTTGAAAAAACCCAGACAGTTAAGCAAACACTGAATATGCATTTCGTTAGATTGGAACAGATCCACCCAGTTAGGCCTAAGCGCAAGGCCATTAGTTTGTCCGCATAAATAATCGGAAACAGCTTATGGAAGCCATCAAGACTGCACAGGCCGATTAAAATGCATTAATGACAATACAGCTCGGACATCAGGCCATCAGGTGCGATAAAACGGCCATCTAATACCAGTTAGTTTAGATTGGTATAATCATTTAAAACAGCCCGCCAAAAGTGAAACAATGGACTGACCTGATTTGGCGCGCAGATTAGGGCCTGCCGAAGGAGTATAATTGTAGGCCCATCAGTACCAATCGCTCTCTTACTCTTGCTCTTACTCTTGACTCGTGGGCTGCTGCCGCCTGCACTTGTGCCCTGGCCTCGTGGCGGGTTCTCTTCTCGCTCCCCGCATAAGTTTTGCAACCAAGGACATCCATACCAAGCGCAGAGGAGGGGAATGAGACCCGAGTCCAAAGTCACCCAGGACATCCGGGCCACGAAAGAGGGCAGAGGAAACGAGGCGAAACGAAACGAGACGAAGAACAAGGTAGAGACCCGACAAGAGCAGAGAAGGGCAGCAAAGACGCATTGATAAAGACCGAGCGCCTAGTTATAAGCTGGCACTTGGGGAAGAATTCATATTACGAAGATGCTGGCGTTCTAAGAATGGGTAGAAAAATCTAAGCAGTAAAGACTGCCAACGCAACGTTACCGCCGACGACTGCCCGAGGGAGAAGAAGAAGAGAACCCATCGCGACGAGACGACGACGGTAGCTGAGGAGAGGAAAGGTGTGCCGCAGCAATCAGCTCCAGCACCGCGCCCTGAGACCACGTGGCGACGGAGTACCCCTAAGGACAGGAGGCCAAACCTCAAAACTCGCAACGGTTAAGGCAACAAGCCTTGGATTGGTGAGCATGAATTCCTGGCCCCTCATAGCTTAATCTAGTTAGGTATAGGTGGTGGGATAAGGATAAGGGGATTGTTAATGTAGTTTGTTTTCCCTCGATGTGCCGTGTGTTCCCCATTCCCTGTATATAAGTATATAAGTTATTTTGTATTTGCCTGTAATTGTTTACCAGTAAATTTCTCATAAGACTGTGATTTTATTTCTGTTTTAATAAAATCTTGGTTTTCTTACACCAAACCACTTGTCTACTTGATTTTTCTGTATCGCCGCCTGCACCTAAGTCCGGTGTCTAGAACCCAGGGGCGTGGGAGCGATTCGAACCACTCACCAACAGTCAGGGGCATAACTGACTGGGTGCACGCGCCAACCCGCCACCCCCTACAGTGGCTCACCACCACCTTCTCAAGGGCAATTAGGGATGGGCAATAAATGCTGGCCTTGGCAGCGATGCTCAAATTCCATGAATAAATAAAAATTATGGCCTAGAAATTGACTATAGCCCCGTTTGGGGCGCCAGCCTTGCCAGGGCACTAAAAGTAGCGCCCCAGAAGTATTTGCGACCGCCCACCGGAAATTCAGTTGGAGCGCCCCAAAGGAAAGCGCGGCGCTACTGGAGGCGCCCCGCATCCCTCTTGGGGCGCTGCGACTGAATATCGTTGCGCAACGTGCCACAGCGCCACACACTGCGGCACATCGCGCTGCGGTACTGCAGGCCTTCCTCCACTTCTTAAAGGGGAGGGGCCTTGTTCTGCGCGATCTGGGGCCCAGCTGGGCCCCCGAGGATCACGAGTGCCGGCAAAAGAGCCCGGCACCGAGGAGAAGGGCCGGGCTCTTGGAATGCAGCCGGCACTCCGCGGGTCGGGGGGGGGTCAGGAGGCCGGGGACGGGAGCGCAGAGAGGTGCTGGCAGGCAGCCAACAACAAAAATGACCGCCCCGCACCTCTCCTTTAATTTGCGCCTCTACCGCCGCAGGAAGGCCCCCCTGAACCGGTCGCACATAGCGTCCGGCGGTAAATTGGGGGGCGCTTCCTAATACCGCAGCCGGGGCGTCAGCGGGGTGCTGTGCACACCGATGACGTCATCGGTAGTGGCGCAGCGCTAACGGCTAGCGCCACCATTAGCATCCCGCTGAATTTAGCGGGAGGCATGGCCAGTGGCTTGCGACCCACTTAGCGCCCTCTTAAGGCGCTAACGGGTGGCACAGCCAACTGAATTTCTAGGCCAATGAGTCCAATCCCTGAGGCCAGTAGAGTTTCACCAGTAGGTTCATTTAGGGCCCATTGCATTGTTCAAAGAAGAGAGAGTTCTCCCAGAGTCCTGGCCATCATTCATCCCTCAAGCAACACCATCAAAACAGATTAGTTAGTTATTCATCTCCTTTTCCGCTTGTAGGATCTAGCTGTGCACAAATTGACTGCTGTGCTTGCCAACTTAAGACTAGAGAAGCTGGCTTGTTCTCCTTAGAGCAGAGAAGGTTAAGGGGAGATTTGATCGAGGGGTTCAAACTTATGAGAGGATTTGATAGCAAATACAGAAAAACTGGTTCCACTGGCAGGAGGGTGGGTAACCATAGGACACAGATTTAAGATAATTGGCAAAAGAACCAGGGGGATAGATGAGTTTTTTTTTGCACAGCGAGTTATAATGAACTGCAGTGCGCTGCCTGAAAGGGCGGTGGCAGCAGATTCAATAGTAACTTTCAAATGGGAATTGGATAAATACTTGAAAAGGAAAAATTTGCAGGGATATGGGGATAGAGCTGGTGAGTGGGACTAATTGGAAAGCTCTTTCAAAGAGCCGGCACAGTCCCGATGGGCCGAGCGGCCTCCTTCTGTGCTGTATAATTCTATGATTCAGTGACTGAACTTCAAAGACACTTCATTATCTGTGAAGAGTTGTGGAACATCCTGAGGATGGGGGAGGTGCTATATAAATGCAATTTCGCTCCTAAATTTAGGTTACGTGCTGCAGGATTATACACACTGCACACTCTCTAGTCAGGCAGGCTATTTAGCTAAGAAGTCTAAATGAACGGCCAAGGCACATAGGATGCCGTTAAGGCTGATATGAGAAGATAGGACACAAGGTAAATCAAGTATTGGGTCAGGTGACGCCAAGTGTTGTTTTTTTTAAGCCTGTGCATTGCAGGTGGAAGGGAAGAGTGAGGGAGGAGATGCGGTCCACATTTTAATATACTGAGCTAGAATGAGTTGCAGTGGGAGACAGTGCACTTAGTCTCGATTTCAACATAGTGAGGATTTGGAGATGAACACCCAAAATTCGGCTCCTTTGCGCCTGCCATTAGCGCCTGCAGGGGCGTGGTCCTGGCCGCCGTTGTGCAGCCCAGCACCGCATCTCGGTGCCGGGCTGTGGCCACGGCACCAAGCCGCCCTGATGGCCTGGTGTGGGCCATTGGAGGCCCTGCAGAGTGCGCAACAGCCTTTAACTGAAGGGGAGGGGCGTTGAAACACAGCAGCACTCCGTGGAGCCTCCGTAGAGCGCTGCCAATCGCGCGCTGACATCGCCTCGGTTACGGCCCGCAATTGTGCTCCACTTCCTGTGCGGGACGGTAAGCCGAGTTTAGCGGCCGGGGTGGTACTTCCACGTCAGGCGCTAAATGTCCGGCCTTAACTCGGTTACTACCCACAAACGGGGCATCACCGAATTTCACGCCCCCAGAGTGTAGCAATATAATAACAAATATTTCAATGTACAGAGTGAGAAAGAGAGAAAGCGGGACTGAGAGAGAGAAAGTGGGAGGGAGAATGGCAGAGAATGAAAGAGAGAGAGAGAGAATGAAGCTGAGAAGGCGAGAGTAATAACTATACCAGCAACAGCATTAAGGGAAGGCACTGGGCAGCTTTAACTATGGGAGTCAAAAAGCAGGTAGTTTTGAAACAGAGGAAGCAAATTCAAGAGCAAAAGCAAGGCTCCTCCTCAAAAACATGTTATCAGAGCCCAGGGCACAGGACATCAAATATTAAACAATAAACCCAAAATAGTTGGCCATTTATAAGCTGAATAATACTTATTTGGAAATAACCGTGATACAATGAGATTCTGTATGATGACAGGGATAATAGCAAGCAATAACAATGCGAAAGCACTAGATTTCAAAGGGAAGCGTTAAAGACCGCGCATGGGGAAATACAGTGCAAGTGGAAATCACCATGGTAACCAGACTGCCTTCAAGAGTAAGATGGAAGGGCTACATACTGCTGGGAATTGGGAGGTTCAAGACGGAAGCTCTATTGGTTGAGCAGAGTTGAAAGCAAGTAGAAGGGAACAACAAGGAACTTCAGAATGCTTTAAGGATTAATGAAGGGACTGAGATTTGAAAGTACAGAAAAATATAGGAAGCGATTGGAATATTTGGGCAGAATAGGGGAACGAGTTGAGATGGGCACCGGGGAAAATATGAAGAACTCCTTTGGATATTTTTACCAGTTCTACGGTATTAACGAACAAGGCGCGCATTGGCAGGATGAAGGAAACAGAGTGGTGGGAGAGAAGGATATGGAAAGAACCTTGGATTAAATCCTGCAGAGCTGTATTCACAATGTCAGGGCTATATCAATGTGATGACAAACAAAGACAATGATTCGAAAATAAAATTAGAGTCTGATAGAGGGTCCAAGCTGAGATGGGTGGTATCTGAGATAAACAAGTGGAGCTGCATCCATTGGGAGTGTGCTGAAATCTGAAAGAAAATGAGTAGCACCACAAAATATGATCTGCGTCTCCAAGAAAGAGCAAGGTCTCAGGCAATTGTGAGCTTCATACCAACCATGGGAAAATGTAAAAGGCCGATAGATTAAATTATAAAGAAACCAACTATTAAGAATGAAGACAGACTCCGTTATGTACTGACCAACATGGTACTGAGCCATCCAGATCAGGAAGCTCCCAGTTTAGGTTCCCAATCTTCACGGACTGTTGATTTCACCCAATTGCAATGCTAGTGTCTTCAATGATCCATCAGCTAGGGTTCCCGGCCGTGATCACTACTCAGTGACCCCTCCAGAAAGTATGCGTGTGTCAACATCTTGGGAGAATAGGATCAATCCTGGCTTCAATATCCCTCCATGGTTGAACGGCCTACCAACCCTCATTATCTAGGGTTAGCAATTAAAGGAAGACTTGCATTTACATAGCGCCTTTCACAACCTCAGGACGTCCTAAGGTGCTTTACAGCCAATGAGGTACTTTTTGAAGTGTAGTCACTGTTGTAATGTAGGAAACACAGCAGCCAATTTGCGCACAGCAAGCTCCCACAAACAGCCATGTGATGATGACTGGATAATTTGTTTTAGTGGTGTTGGTTGAGGGATAAATATTGGCCCAGGACACAGGGGGAGAACTCCCCTGCTCGTCTTCGAACAGGCCTACCAACATTCATTATCTCGGAGTAGCAATGAAGAATGGTCACTTGAGGTGAGGTACTGGAGGGTTACCAGCACTCCTAGAACCACGGACTGGCAGCAGTGCCTTCAGGAGAGATGGGTTCAATGGGTTAAACAAGGACCAAGGATAAAGGCTGAAAGCTAACGCGGGTTAAGGAAGAGGAAGTCACGGCTAACAAATGCACTGGAACAGAATTGAGAACATGAAAGGATGGAGATAACATGGTGCATATTATATCTCTTGACTTCCAGAAAGCATTTTGCTATGTCCCTCACAAAGGACATAACTGAAAATAAATGCTCAAAGGACCGAGAGAGATGTTGCAAGTTGGATAGAAATTGGCTTGACAATAGAAAATAGAGAGGAGGTATAAGTGGTAATTATTGGTGCTGGGCAGTAGTGACTAGTGAATCTGTAGGGATCAGTCCGACAGCTTCTGCTATTCACAAAGTTTATTAATGACCTTGAGAACTTAATTTTAAGCAGAATGGCAATAATAATGAATTGACAGAAAGACTAACTTGAACAACCTTCAAATGTATTTTTAAATTAGTGTCTGCGCAAATTAGTGGCATATGGTATTCAGTACTGGCAAATGGAAGATAATGCATATGAATATTAATAACTATGATTACACAATGAGCGGGTATAATTCTTGTAGAACACAGAGCAAGAGAAAGATGTCTAATGTGATGATTGGCTTGTCCTTAATAACGGCTCTGCGAAGCAAAGCTACAATTGGCACAGTGAGCAGGACATTGGGGTATATATATATATATATATTTCTGGATGCACCGTGTATGAGTCCAAGAAAATAATATTGACGCTCAACAATCCACTATTGACACCACAGGAGGTAATTAAATCTCCAAAAAGATGTAGAGTTATTACAAAAGACAGAATGAAGAGCAACGAGGGAAAAGGGCAAACGTTCCTGGTCTCGCTACATAAATATTTACACTAATTAATTATTCCTACATTGTAATATTCAAGAGCTCATGTTGAACAGCACCTAATAAATTGTCCGTGACCTCCACCTTGCACTCTATGACTAATTTAATATCAGACACCTCGACGTTTGATGAACTTGTATATTCATTAAGACAATTTATTTTTGTCTCTATCTGCGTCATTCCATTGTGGAGGTCAAAACGGCAAGGTAAGCAGTTAGAACATAATAGCAGTGTAAATGAGGTGGTAACTGGGAATCAACAAAATGAACTACGGGGCATGATTAGTAGATGAAGACTGCGCCTAAAGTCTCATGAATTCAGGTCAAATTCCTCCACGTTGCAAGCTGTCAACAAATGGGCTCAGTTCCTCTCAGCTTCCCGTCTAATAGGCAGTCTGTCCCTCACCTCCAGTCCCCAAACGTGCTCTTCTCCATCACAACTTTGTTATTTTATCAATGCGGTCATGGTTGGAGCTCTTCTGACCTTTCTTCCTTCTACACACCCTTCCTCCCCAATGCAGTCTCACTGTGCTGAGACTAATACCCACAGAGCAGTCTACTCCCCTCTTTCCCAGGATCTTAAAACTATGGATTCAAAGGAGGATAGGTTCAACCATGGCCATATTATCCCTCCATGTTTGAACTGCACTATCACCCTTGACCCCACGCTTTGTAACTGTGGCAATGTCCTGCACTATCACCCTTGACCCCTCACTTTGTAACCGTGGTGATGTCCTACACTATCACCCTTGACCCCTCACTTTGTAACTGTGGCAATGTTCTGCACTATCACCCTTGACCCCTCACTTTGTAACTGTGGTGACGTCCTGCACTATCACCCTTGACCCCTCACTTTGTAACTGTGGTGACGTCCTGCACTATCACCCTTGACCCCTCACTTTGTAACTGTGGCAATGTCCTGCACTATCACCCTTGACCCCTCACTTTGTAACTGTGGCAATGTCCTGCACTATCACCCTTGACCCCTCACTTTGTAACTGTGGTGACGTCCTGCACTATCACCCTTGACCCCTCACTTTGTAACTGTGGTGACGTCCTGCACTATCACCCTTGACCCCTCACTTTGTAACTGTGGTGACGTCCTGCACTATCACCCTTGACCCCTCACTTTGTAACTGTGGCAATGTCCTGCACTATCACCCTTGACCCCTCACTTTGTAACTGTGGCAATGTCCTGCACTATCACCCTTGACCCCTCACTTTGTAACTGTGGCAATGTCCTGCACTATCACCCTTGACCCCTCACTTTGTAACAGTGGTGACGTCCTGCACTAGCACCCTTGACCCCTCACTTTGTAACTGTGGCGACGTCCTGCACTATCACCTCTGACCCTTCACATTGGTTTCCCCAACAGTAATAAGGCAGTTAATGCAGAGCCTCTGGAATCAGTTAACTATTTCTAGTTTGGGGCAGAGTGAAGGAGTACAAGGTTGGAAATTCATCAGCTCAGCGCCTTATGTTCTTCCATGCTAAAGGTTGTGATGAAGCTGGTGTGTCACTACTCTAAATACTAAGTTATGCAGCTTTGTGATGTCCCAGTTATCCCAGAAAACAGGAATCTTCTGTAAATTTTTCTGCACATTCAGTTTGTTTGGGTGGATGTTGGGTCAACTGAAATTTTCAAGACTGAGATCGATAGATTTTTGTTGAGTAAGGGTATCAAGGGATATGCAGCAAAGGCAGGCAGGTGGAGTTGAGGTACAAATCAGCCATGTTCTAACTGAACGGCGGAACAGGGTCCAGGCTCCAGGCTGAATGGCCTCCTACTGATCCTATTTTCCTATAACCCTCAACTGACAGGGCTACATGACCTTCTTACCTAAAGCCTAAAGTTCTTTCCAGCAAGATTTTCTGTGTGATGATCAGAAATGGGAACGCTTGGCAACTTCTCTTCCCCAGTTCCCAAGCTCAGGATTCCTGATGGCAATTTGTAGCGCCAAATTACTATCCTGTCTAAGGTCAACTAATGGATTGAATGTCACTGATCTATACAGTCAGTACCATACTGGGCAGTGCATTTGCCACAGAGCCATCAGGGAAGGTCTTGATTAGCTTCCTATGCTGAGCAGTGATGCTTTAATTCAGCCTCAGTGATGTTGGGTTGAGTGGCCCATGCCCCTAATACCACTGACACTCAACAGGGCCATCAGACTTGCTTACCTCCAATAATGGAAGGAACCAACACTTAGCAATGGGTATGATAGCTTAGTGACTATGGTACTGGACTTGTAGACCAGAGGTCATGAGTTCAGAAGCACATGGTGATAAATTGTGAAATTCAATTCAATAAATTTGGCAATTTATGGGCTAACATGAAAGCTGGCGACTGTCATAAAAACCCGGCCTCCTGAACTGCACCCCCGCCCCCCGCGGAGTGCTGGCTGCGCTCTAAGAGCCCGGCACTTCTTGAGTGCCGGGCTCTTTTGTCGGCACTCCCGATCCCTGGGGGCCCAGCTGGGCCCTGGGTAGCGCTGCGCAAGGCCCTTCCCCTTTAAGAAGGGGAGGAAGGCCTGCAATACCGCGGCGCAATGTGCCGCAGCGCGACACATAGCGCCACAATATTACCTCGCAGCGCCCCAAGAGGGATGCAGGGCGCTTCCAGTAGTGCCCCGCTTCCCTCTTGGGGCGCTTCCACTCAATTACCGGCGCGGGGGTGCTACTCAATTTTTAGCCGAATGTCTCCACTTCCACCACTTCCGTCGGCAGCGAGTTCCAGGTCCTCACCAGTCACTGCGTAAAAAAGTTTTTCCTCACGGGATGTACACACTGGAGTTTAGAAGATTGAGAGGGGACCTCATAGAAGTGTATAAAATTCTGACAGGTCTAGACAGACTGGATGCAGAAGGAATGTTTCCCTTGGCGGGTGAGAACAGAACTAGAGGACATAATTTAAGGATAAGGGCTAAACCATTTAGGACAGAGATGAGGGGGAATTTCTTCACTCAGAGAGTGGTGAACCTGTGGAACTCATTGCCACAGAGGGCAGTGTACGCCAGCTCATTAAATATATTTAAGAGGGAATTAGATATATTTCTACGGGCAAAAGGGGTTAAGGGTTACGGAGAGAAGGCGGGGACGGGATACTGAATTAAAGGATCAGCCATGATCTCATCGAATGGCGGAGCAGGCACGAAGGGCCGAATGGCCTACTCCTGCTCCTATCTTCTATGTATCTATGTATCTATGTCCCCCCTGTATCTCTTGCCCAAAACCTTAAATCTGTGTCCCCTAGTCTTTGTACCATCAACTAGTGGGAACAGCCTTTCCCTGTCTAGCCTATCCAATCCCGTCATAATCTTGTACACCTCTAACAGCGGTGGCTCAGTGGCAGCATCCTTGCCTCTGAGTGAGAAGGTTGTGAGTTCAGGTCCCACTCCAGGGACTTGAGCACAAAAATCTAAGCTGACGCTCCAATGCAGTACTGAGAGAGCACCGCACCGTTGGAGGTAAAAGATCCCATGGCACTATTTCAAAGAAGAGCAGGGGAGTTCTCCCTGGTGTCCTGGGCCAATATTCATCCCTTAATCAACATCACTAAAACAGATTATCTGGTCAGTAACACATTGCTGTTTGTGGGAGCTTGCTGTGCTCAAATTGGTTGCTGCGTTTCCTACATTACAACAGTGACTACACTTCAAAAGTACTTAATTGGCTGTAAAACAATTTGGGACATCCTGAGGTCATGGAAGGTGCTGTATAAATGCAAGTCTTTCTTTCAGAATCTACCACCCTTACTTGGCCTGGCCTACATGGATGTGGCTCTAGTCCACACTGTGAGGTTGACTCTTGATAAGCTACCTGATTGTGGAAACTACCATGACTCAAAACAACCAGCGCCACCTCAAGGCAACTGGGGATGGCCAATAAGATGTAGCCATACCCATGTTCTGAGGACAAAATCCCTGTTTATGGCAAAAGGACCAGAGGGGCGATGATAGAAATTTTTTAACACAATGAGTTGTTCTGATCTGTAATGCACTGCCAGAGACTTCTCCCAGTGTCCTAGCCAACATTCATCCCTCAAGCAACACCATCAAAGCCGATTAACTGGCCAATCATCTCATTTGGGGGGTAGTCTAAAAGTTAGAGCCAGGCCTTCCAGGAGTGAAATTAGGAAACACTTCTACACACAAAGGGTGGTAGACGTTTGGAACTCTATTCCACGGACGGCAATTGATGCTAGATCAATTGTTAATTTTAATTCTGAGATTGATAGCTTTTTGTTAACCAAAGGTATTAAGGGATATGGGGCAAAGGCGGGTATATGGAGTTAGGCCGCCGCTCAGCCATGATCTCATTGAATGGCGGAACAGGCTCGAGGAGCCAAATGGCCTCCTCCTGTTCCTATTCTCTGCTTGTGGGATCTAGCTGTGCACAAATTGACTGCTCTGCTTGCCAGCATAATGACAGAGAAGCTGGGATTGTTCTCCTTAGAGCAGAGAAGGTCAAGAGGAGATTTAATAGGGGTGTTCAAAATTATGAAGGGTTTTAATAGAGTAGATAGGGAGAAACTGTTTTCAGTGGCAGAAGGGTCGGTAACGAGCGGACACAGATTTAAGATAATTGGTAAAAGAACCAGAGGGGAGATGAGTAAAAAATGTTTTACGCAGCGAGTTGTTGTGAACTGAAATGCACTGTCTGAAAGGGCAGTGGAAGCAGATACAATACAGGTACAACCCCGGTAATCCGGCACCCTCGGGACCAGGCCGGTGCCGGACCACTGAAAATTCCAAACCACTGAAGGTGTCACCACAAACACCGCCACCACCTGCTCCTCCTCTTCCTGTTGCTGCCTTCCCTGTGCCGCCGCTGACCCCGCCGCCCACGGGCTGCTCGGGCTCGGGCTCCATCGCTCCGCCAAGCCGTCGGTGATGCTGCGCGGTCCAGGCGCTGATCCTGACCCGGCGGCGGTCCCGGGACCCGAGCCGGACCCATCCCAGGGAGGGAAAGTGACAGCAGGACCTTCCTCGTGCCGGACCACTGAAGGTGCCGGACCGGCGGGTGCCGGATTACCGCGGTTCAACCTGTAATAACTTTAAAAAGGGAATTGGATAAATACTTGAAAAGGAAAAATGAATTGCAGGGCTAAGGGGCAAGAGTAGTGCATTGGCTCTAATTGGAGAGCACTTTCAAAGAGCAGCACAGGCATGATGGGCCGAATGGCTGTAAGATTCTCTCTCATATTCTATGTTTTTAAGACCACCCACACATTAGATGCAATGGAGCTGCCACAAAGTCAGGCCAAGCGCAACTGACACAGGGACTTATTCTCCGAGATTTTGCACGGTGGATTGAGAAATATACGCATCATGTAGTCCAATTCAGAGTACAAAATTCACCGCAATTTCACGGTCCATTGGAGATCAGACTTCAGGTCCAGTTAGTGTGAGCAGAGGTGAGGGTTGAGACGGGCCGCTCTGCTTTAACTGTGCGGCCCTTGAACGACACTGCTTTTCATTTGTAAATCTTCTTTCCTCCTGAGGCTTGCTAGTCTCAGAGCGATCAATAAAATGTGATAATCCCTATATAACAATCAGAACTAATGGGCTTAAATTGCTCCCATTCAACACATCCTTGCGGGTCCCTGGATGGGTAGTGTAAGTAAATCCTTATCCTCAATTACCAACTGCAGATCTTCTCAATTCTCACAGGGAGTTGATCCTGTACTAACACGTCTATATCCCAATGTGTAAAAGCATTCCGTTTATTGGCTTTTTCCTTCCAGTGCTCTCTCCTTGTCTCTCAAAGCCGTTGGCTCATATTTGGGATGGGAAGTGGCTTGAACAGCTCGTTTTACCTCCCCCATTTACTCATTCCTCATGTGTGACTCCAGGCAGTAAATATTGACAGGCTATTCAACTATGGAGGGAGTCACAGCCAAACTGTCTTTGTATATACATAGTTCACACACGTGGTCGATCACGCATTCCCGCCTCTTAGTGGTAGCATTGCCGCCTCAGAGTCAGAAGGTGCAGGGTTCGAACCCCGCTCCAGACAGTCCTGGCTAGTGGAGACAGGAGCTCTGGCTCTGAATTCTGGGTTGACATTCATTGGGATACTTGCGTCTGGTGGGTGGGCCCTCAACAGGAGGCTGGTGGTAGCCAGTAAAAGCCTCCCACCCTATAGGGCTAACCCCCCTATCGGCTGGTATAAAGATGGTTACAGCCATGGAAGGAGCATTTCACATCCCGGCCTGTGAGACTGTTAATCAGCCCGAAAATCCTTCCACTACTTCATACTGTTCTCCAAAGGAAGAGGGTGAAGTAATTGAAACAACAACATCATTTTCCAACAGGTGCTATAGGAAATTGTTCAGGAGCAGGAGCCCGGCCGATTTCATTCCCTTCCTCCTTAGGACAGGGACCCTGACGCCACTTGTACTGCCCCAACTACCAACTCAATGGTTATGAGATCATCTAGCATCAGATCATAAGAAATAGGAGCAGGAGTAGGCCATATGATCCCTCAAGCCTGCTCCACCATTCAATAAGATCATGGCTGATCTTCGACCTCAGCTCCACCTTCTCGCCCGATCCCCATATCACTTGATTCCCTTAGCGTCTCAGCGCGAACCAGGGATTAAATGGGCATCCTCTGGTCTGTGGGGCTCAGTACTACACCCACAAGAGCCTCAAGGAAGCTTAGGTTTACTATCTCAGTCATTGTGCCAGGGCAAACGCCCAAATGGCATCATAAAATATTAGAAACAGATTTCGAAGGGATGGCGTTTTTGTGCTTTTCAAGATGAGGTCTGTTAGTACTAGGGAGTAGATTCCCTCTCCGAGAAAGTCTTTTACCCCAACTGTCTGGGCTGGATTTCAACCCTCATCCCAGGGTGTTTGCCTGATCCACTGCTCCAGCCAGTGCCCCGTCAGTGAGGAGACCTTTCTCCCATCAGTTTCGGCTGGATTTGAACCAGCAGTGCGCAGTGTCTCGGCCTCAAATCGATTATTTGTTTTGTCTAAGTGGCAACAGTTCGTCAATTAAAATTAACCAGGCGGCTCTTGCATTTCCACACCCATCCTTGGAGTCTGAGAAACTGCCAAATTACAAACAGTTTTGTGCTGTGGACACGCACCCACTGACCTTTAATGCATCTGAAAATTACATATTAGGAACTCATCTCAAAATCTCTAGACATTAAAGTCTCACCTCAATTCAAGGATGCAAAGTTAAACAGCCCCAAGCACATTTCAAATAGAATCCAGCAGAGAGAGACATTTACCACACAGTCTGGCCTGGATTAAAAACCCATATCCCAAAGGGGAAAGAATAGCATCTAATACACTGGCCGTCAGAGAGGAGACCTCCATCCACTCTCTCTGGAGCAGGATTTGAACCCAGGTTTCAGATGGTGAAAGGACAATGTATTCCCCACTGCCCCAGCCAGGCCTTTCCAATTATGAAAGGGTTCGATGGGGTGGATGTGGAGAAACAGTTTCCACATGCGGATGAGTTCAGAACAAGGGGGCATAACTATAAGATCCCCACTAACAAATCAAAAAGAATTTAGGAGGCATTTCTTTACAGAGTGTGGTGAGAATGTGGAATTCACTGCCATATGGGAGTGGTTGAAGGAGATAGCAAAGATGCATTTAAGAGGAGGATTAACGCATGCATGAGGGTGAAAGGAATAGAAGGATATGGGGGCAGGGCGGGAAGAGGTAATCAGAGTGAGAGGAGGCTGGTGAGGGAGATGGGGCGCTACTGGAAGTGGCCCGCATCACACTTGGGGTGCTGTGAGCCAATATCGCAGCACTACGTGCCGCAGCGCCACGTATTGCGGCACGTCGCGCCGCGGTACTGCAGGCCTTCCTCCCCTTATTAAAGAGGAGGGGCCTGGCGCAGCGCATCCCAGCGCCCAGCTGGGCCACCAGGGATCGGGAGTGCCAGCAAACGAGTCCGCTGCTAACGGTTAGCGCCGCCGCTAACCTCCCGCTGAATTTCGCGGGAGGCGTTAGCGGCGCCGCGCCCAGGTGCTAGTTGATTTGGGCACTAACGGGAGGCGCAAATCAACCGAATTTAGCCTCCCATGTAATTCTATGTAACATTTCAGGGCCATGCTTGACTTGTTGGATATTTTGGGCTTTGCTAGCTTTCTTGAAGATGCTGGTCAGCTTTTGCGAATTTTCTAGGTTGGCTTGTATGTTCCTTCTGTTTTTTGTGGTGATACCATGAGCGAGGCAGAGGACTGTAGGCATCATCGAACATTGTTTAATCGAACAATGGGCTGCCTTTAAAGAGGAGATAGTTCGGGTACAGTCGAGGTACATTCCCATGAGGGGAAAAGATAGGGCAACAAAAGCCAGAGCTCCCTCAATGACGAAAGAGATAAAGAGTAAAATGAAGCAGAAAAAGGGGGCATATGACAGATGTCAGGTTGAGAATACAAGTGAGAACCAGGCTGAATATAGAAAGTTCAGAGGGGAAGTGAAAAAGGAAGAGAGGCAAAGAGAGTATGAGAATAGATTGGCAGCTAACATAAAAGGGAATCCAAAAGTCTTCTCGAAGCATATAAATAGTAAATGGGTCGTAAGAGGAGGGGCCAAAATGGAGACCTAGGCATGGAGGCAGAGGACATGGCTGTGGTACGAAATTAGTACTTTGCATCTCTTTACAAGGAAGAAGATGCTGCCAAAGTCATAGTGAAAGAGGAGGTAGTTGAGATACTGGATGGGATAAAAGTTGATAAAGAGGAAGTACTAGAAAGGCTGGCTGTACTTAAAGTAGATAAGTCACCAGGACTGGCTGGGATGCATCCTAGGCTGCTGAGGGAAGTAAGTGAAAATTGCGGAGGTACTGGCCATAATCTCCCAATCCTCCTTGGATACGGGGGTGGTGCCAGAGGGCTGGAGAATTGCAAATGTTACACCTTTGTTCAAAAAAGGGTGTAAGGATAAACCCAGCAACTACAGGCCAGTCAGTTTAACCTCGGTAGTGGGGAAGCTTTTAGAAACGATAATCCGGGACAAAATTAACAGTCACTTGGATGAGTGTGGATTAATTAAGGAGAGCCAGCACGGATTTGTTAAAGGCAAATCATGTTTAACTAACTTGATTGAGTTTTTTGATGAGGTAACAGAGAGTGTTGATGAGGGCAATGCAGTTGATGTGGTGTACATGGACTTCCAAAAGGTGCTTGATAAAGTGCCACATAATAGGCTTGCCAGCAAAGTTGAAGCCCATGGAATAAAAGACACAGTGGCAGCATGGATACAGAATTGGCTACGTGACAGGAAACAGTGGGTAGTGGGGAACAGTTGTTTATTAGACTGGAGGAAGGTACACATAGATGTTCCCCAGGGGTCGGTACTAGGACCACTGCTTTTCTTGATATATATTAATGACTCAGACTTGGGTGTACAGGGCACAATTTCAAAATTTGCAAATGCCACAAAACCTGGAAGTATAGTGAACAGTGAGAAGGATTGTGATAGACTTCAAGAGGACATAGACAGGCTGATGGAATGGGTGGACACATGGCAAATGAAATTTAACGCAGAAAAGTGCGAAGTGATACATTTTGGTAGGAAGAACGAGGAGAGGCAATATAAACTAAAGGGTATAATCCTAAAGGGGGTGCATGAACAGAGAGACCTGGGGGTATATGTGCACAAATTGTTGAAGGTGTGAAGGCCTTAGAGAGGGTGCAGAAAAGATTTATAAGAATGGTTCCAGGGATGAGGGACTTCAGTTACGTGGATAGACTGGAGAAGCTGTTGTTGTTCTCCTGAGAGCAGAGGAGATTGAGAGGAGGTTTGATAGAGGTGTTCAAAATCATGAGGAGTCTAGATAGATTAGATAGAGAGAAACTGTTCCCATTGGCGGAAGGGTCGAGAACCAGAGGACACAGATTTAATGTGCTTGGCAGAAGAACCAAAGGCGACATGAGGAAAAACTTTTTTATGCAGCGAGTGGTTAGGATCTGGAATTCACTGCCTGAAAAGGCGGTGGAGGCAGATTCAATTGTGGCTTTCAAAAGGGAGTTGGGTAAGTACCTGAAGGAAAAAAATTTGCAGGGCTAGGGAAAAGGGCGGGGGATTGGGACAAGCTGAAGTGCTCTTGCAGAGAGCCGGCACGGGCTCGACGGGCCGAATGGCCTTCTTCCGTGCTGTAACCATTCTATGATTCTATGCCTCCTCACTATTGTAATATTGGCACTGCCTGGAAGGAAATTAATCTCAAAATGTCAATGAAGCTGCATCCTGCATTACTGCTGTGCATTGACATTCCTGCCACTGAGGACTGATTAATGATAAACACAGATCATCTTGCCCATTACTTAATTCAGAGTACGAGTAAATTGCCCGTGGTTTTTTTTGTATGTAAATTGGTGACAGAGTTCGGAAAGACATCAAAAGAAATCCTGCCCCATAGAGCCACCCATTGGCCAAAATCTACAACTACATCGTGACAGTTGACATAGCAAAATTGAATGAGACATGTTGACATAGTAATTTATAATGGTAAATGTTGGCCAAAGTGCGACCAAAAATTGTGAAGACATGATATATGGAAGAAGTTTAATAATATAGACTTTTTTTGAACGCTGTGGTTTCTTTTGCAATTTTTTGCAATTTTCCCCTTCTTTCCGTCCCTTCTTCTAAATGGTCTCACCCCTGTTGGCCCTCACTCCCAGCCACTGCCAATGTCACACTATATCCAGATGCCTGCAAGTATATGAGAGCAGAGTGGCTTGTCCTCAAATCCTATGTCCCTCTCATCCTTCCCCCGCCACACCGCCCCCCCCGCCTCCAAGCTAAGTGTGGGAACCTGGTATGTGGTGGACTGTGAAGAAGGGCATCAGGTGCTCGTTATTTGCAATGCACTGGAACACCAAGTCGCTGTGTCAGAATTTCACAGAACTTGACTGTGTCAGACTTTATCGCTATCTGGTGCCTTCATCAGGCCAGTCTGGTCATATTCTCAGATCCCTGTTGCAGCTGATCAGTTTGCATCAATGGCAAGGTCCCCAACTCACCAAATCCCATACAATGTACAGAAACCTACAGTTACAGCCTCTGAAAGCAAAGACACACCATCACTAAAATCGGAACACCTTGGCAACTCCGTGAAGTAGATAGATGCAGATGAGGAAGGCCATTCTACCCACCTTAGTACATCCATTTGGAAAAATCGACAGTCTTCCCACCCATCACAGCATCCAACTGCCTCTCAAATGACTCCAAGATTTTAGCTTCCACTATCCCACCTGGAAGCTCATTCAAAGTGCTGTTTGCTCTGTGTGATGAACTTCCTGGTGTCATTACTAAGTTTCCCTTGGAACCTGAGCCCCCTTGTCCTACTGCCAAGGTTTCCGAGTGCCAGATTTGGGCTAGAAATTCGGCTCTTTTGCCTCTGCTGTTAGCGGGGCGTTGCTGAGGCATCATCGCCGTGCGTCGCTACCCCTTAGTGCCCTGCCACGGCCCCTTACCGCCCCACGGTAGAAATTCGGCTGCGGCCCCGTGAGGCTGCCATGGGCGACGTCGGTGCAAGTTCGCGGGGCAGTATTTAAAGGGGAGGTGCAACTGCGACCCAAGCCGCCATTTAATTTTTTTGGCCGACCTCCAGGTCGGCCCTCTGTGGTGTGCCGTAACGTGGTCCTGGCCGCCATCGCGCAGCCTGGCACCGTGCTCACCATTACAGATACTAGCTTTTTATTTCCAGGTTTTATTTAATTAACCTAATTTAAATTCCCCTGCTGTGGTGGAATTTGAACCCATGTCTCCGGATCATTAGTCCAGGCCTCCGGATCACTAGTCCAGTAACATAAGAACATAAGAAATAGGAGCAGGATTAGGCCATTCGGCCCTTCAAGCCCGCTCCGCCATTCAGTAAGATCATGGCTGATCTCACCTCCACTTTCCTGCACTATCCCCATATCCCTTGATTCCCTTAACATCCAAAAATCTATCGATCTCTGTCTTGAATATACTCAACGACTGAGCCTCCACAGCCCTCTGGGGTAGAGAATTCCAAAGATTCACCACCCTCTGCATGAAGACATTTCTCCTCATCTCAGTCCTGAATGGCCCCTTTTTCGGAGACTGTGACCCCTGGTTCTAGACTCCCCAGCCAGGGGAAACATCCTCCCTGCATCTACCCTGTCAAGCCCTGTAAGAATTTTGTATGTTTCAATGAGATCACCTCTCATTCTTCTAAACTCTAGAGAATATAGGCCTAGTTTACTCAATCTCTCCTCATAGGACAATCCCCCCACCCATCCCAGGAATCAGTCTGGTGAACCTTGGTTGCACTCCCTCTATGGCAAGTATATCTTCCTTAGGTAAGGACATCAAAACTGTACACACTACTCCAGGTGTGGTCTCACCAAGGCCCTGTATAATTGCAGTAAGACGTCTTTACTCTTATACTCAAATCCTCTTGTAATAAAGGCCAACATACCATTTGCTTTCCTAATTGCTTGCTGTACCTGCATGTTAACTTTCAGTGATTCGTGTACAAGGACACCCAGGTCACTTTGAACACCAACATTTCCCAATAGCTCACCATTTAAAAAATACTCTGATTTTCTATTTTTCCTACCAAAGGGGATAACTTCACATTTCTCCACATTATATTCCATTTGGCATGTTCTTGCCCACTTGCTTATCTAGTCTATATCCCCTTGCAGCCTTTTTGCATCCTCCTCACAACTTACATTCCCACCTAACTTTGTATCGTCAGCAAACTTGGATACATTACATTTGGTCCCCTCATCCAAATCATTGATATAGATTGTAAATAGCTTAGGCCCAAGCACTAATCCTTGAGGTACCCCACTAGTTATAGCCTGCCAACCCAAAAATGACCCGCTTATTCCTACTCTCTGTTTTCTGTCTGTTAACCAATCCTCAATCCATGTTAGTACGTTACCCTCAATCCCATGAGCCCTAATTTTGTTTAATAACCTCTTGTGTGGCACCTTATCGAATGCCTTCTGAAAATCCAAATACACCACATCCACTGATTCTCCCTTATCTATCCTGCTAGTTACAACCCAAAAAACCTGTTTTCTCTCTCCCTCCTTTCTTAAATAGTGGGGTTACATTTGCTATCTTCCAATCTACGGGAACCATTCCAGAATCTATGGAATTTTGGAAGATGACAACTAATAGATCCACTATCTCTATAGCCACCTCTTTTAAAACCCTTTCACCCGACAGCGCAACTTTTCTGGTCAGATGCCACCACCCCCCCCCGCCACACACTCACACACACAAACACACTGGCAGTGCCTGCCGTGTGTTTTAAGGTCCAGGGGATTTATTGACTTTCAGTCCCATTAATTTCTCCAGTACTATTTTTTTACTAATACTAATTAATTTCAGTTCCACATTCTCACTAGACCCTTGGTTCTCCACAATTTCCGGAATGTTTTTTGTGTCTTCTTCCGTGAAGACAGGCACAAAGTATTTGTTTAATTTCTCTGCCAGTTTCTTTTTCCCATTATAATTTCTCCTGTCTCAGCCTGTAAGGGACCCATGTTTATTTTTGCTAATCTTTTCCCTTTTATATACCAATAGAAGCTTTTACAGTCTGTTTTTATGTCTCTCGCTAGTTTATAACATAACCACTATAATTCCCCATGTTAAGAGAACCACTGCTGTAGTGATTGAAAGTCCACACCCCTGCTTGAGCTACCCGTGTTAAAAATATTCCAGCCCAAGGACTGACCAGTGGGTTAATGCACAGTCCTTTCACCTCCAGGGTCTGGGTTCAAATCCAGTTAGGGTTACCAGCTCTGGTTGGACATATTCCTGGAGGTCTGATCACATGACATCTGATCACATGACACTTGTCTGCAGTTTGCAACCGTTACTGCATTTATCTTATAAAGTCAGGCCACACGTGCTAAACACTTTGCTCTAGCCGTTCCAGCCAAGAAGAAACCCTTTCACTTTGTTTCTCCGTGTCTGGAACGTTCCCGAGCTTCCTGTCGTTTTCATCAGAAATCCCTGTCCACTGTTTGCCATTCAGTTTGCACTTAGCCGCAGAGCCATTGGGCCTTGAGGGCCAGCAACATTGGGGGCCCCTCCTCACATCTCACACCACCTCATCCCCCACTCCGATCGATGAATAAAACCCCTTTTAAACCTATAGGGGGAAAAATTCCGTTGTTTGCGCCTCCCGTTAGCGCCTTAAGAGGGCGCTAATTGGGGCGCAAAGCAACAAGCACCCGGGCGCAGCGATGTTTGCGCCGCTCGCGAAATTAACTAGACATTTTGCGGCGACGCTAAACACTACCGCCACGATCTCCTGCGCCGGCAGATCGTGACGTCTGTCGAGTGTGCAATGCCCCGTTAGCGCCCCGGACCGGATATTGAGTGGCGCCCCCTGCCTTACCGCCTGCCGCTAGCAACGACAGGTTGAGGGGAGCGTTTTGCTGTCAGAAAGGGACGGGGGAGCGCTATTTAAAAGCGACCGCTTCCTGCCTTTTTTTGTCGGTGACATTTTTGCACCACGCATTCTGAGAGAGAGAGATAGAGAGACTTCTGGAGAGATTCAACGCTGTGTGAAGGAGTTTTGAGTACTGAGCAGCACTTTGCAGGTTCATTTTGATTTGCCCTTCCTTGCTTCGCCAGCGCTCTGAGGTAGCGCCTTGCTCCTCGGCCTTTGCGCCTTAAGACAGGTGTGAAGTGCCTGATTTAGCGCTCCAAGTTTGCCATCGGAGGCGATAATTAGCGCCAGGCGCTAAACTTTGCGCACGGCCGATAATGGTGCCCCAAACAGGGCGATACTGAATTTTTCCCCCATAGTGTTGATTTAGAGCTTCACTCCGATCCCTCATAGAGTCATAGAATGATACAGCACAGAAGGAGGCCATTTGGCCCATCGTGCCTGTGCCGGCTCTGTGGTACAGCTATCCAATTAGTCCCACTCCCCTGCACTTGCCCCATAGCCCTATACATATTTTCCTTTTCAAGTATATATCCAACTCCTTTTTGAAAGTTACTATTGAATCTGCTTCCACCGCCCTTTCAGGCAGCGCATTCCAGATCACAACAACTCGCTGTGTATTGGGACCTTAAGCTAGAACTCTTCGAAATAAAGTGAAAAATATATTAACATATCCAATGAAGCATGAAACCTCTGGAGACGTGTCTAATCCATCACATTAATTGAAAAACATACCTATTAAAATAATTTCTCTAACAGGTCTATCACCAGCGTTTCCAGATTTCAGGATGCATCCTGCAGTAAATTTTTGGTAAACAGTCGTTGTAAAAGGTGTTTACTCTTTTTAAAACGAAACAACTTTCTAAAATCACTGGACCCGTATCTGGATCTCCTCGCGAACTGAGTGGCAGGCAGTTGATCCATTTCCACTCTCTCAACCCGTTTGGCAGGGTAATCCAAAGGTGTTTCTTTTTCAATGTATAAAATGTGATTTAACCAGGTCACGGCAGCCACTGTGTCCAGGATCATATCAGCGTGAAGAGTTCAAACCTCATGCTGCACATAAAGCACTGTACTTATAGATACAATCCGTCTAATCCAGTTGCAGGAGTGAGGCTATCTCCATTGCCATGTAGTGGCTGGGACTGATAATTCAGAGAGTGTGGCCTAGAAATTAGGTTTGCCTCCGCCAGGGCTTTTGCGCCCGAAATTTTGCGCCAGCGATAATTGCCGCTGCGCCCGCCAAAAATTCAGCTGCCCCGCGCCCAGACGGCTGCGGGCGCTAATGGAGGGTTTCAGCGCCTCGCTATGGGTGCTGAATGCAGGTTTGCGGCGCTAATCCCCCGCTGCGGCACCCGATGCGGTGCGGCAGGCTGGGGTACTGCAGGCCTCCTCCTTCTGTTAAGGAGGAGCTGCCTGCAGCCGACCGCTGACCGGTCGATTCGCCCGACAAATGAGCCCGGCACCTCGGAGAAGTGCCGGGCTCGCGGGCCACATACATCAGTGCCGCGGGGGGGTGGTGGAGGAGTCCGGGGAGGGAGGTGCAGGCAGGCGGCCGCCGGGAAAGCGGCCGGCCGCCGCTCCACCTTAATGCGCCGGCGCTACGTGCTGCAACATCCCGTTGAACAATCGTTGGTTGCGGCTGCCACGGGCGAGGCGGCCGCAACTGAATTTGGGCGTCCGGCCGCGTTACCACGGCAACCGGGACGCTGCGCACACCGATGACGTCATCGGTGCCGGCGCAGCGCTACCGGCTAACGCCGATGGTAGGGCCCAACGCAATTTCGATCGCGGCTATAATTCCGGCGCAAGGCCCTCTAACGCCTCTAATTGGGCACTAACCCCACCGAATTTCTAGGCCTGTGAGTTCAAATCCCGCCATGGTAGTTTTGAGAATTTGAATTCAGTTTAAATTAAACGCTGGTATCGGTAAAAATGACCATGAAGGTGTCGGATTATCATAAAAGCTTAGCTGGTTCTCTAATATCCTTTAGGGAAGGAAATCTGCTGTCCTTACCCAATCTGGCCTATATGTGACCACAGACCCACGGTAACGTGGCTGACTTTTAACCAGTTCAGGGAAACTAGAGATGGGCAATAAACCCTGGCCTTGCCAGCAATGCCCACATCATAAGAGCATAAGAAACAGCAGCAGGAGCAGGCCATTTGGCCCTTCGAGCCTGCTCCACCATTCAATAAGATCATGGCTGATCTTCTACCTCATCTACACTTTGCTGAACTATCCCCATATCCCTTGATTCCCTTAATATTCAACATCCTGAGCATTAATTTTAAAAATGAGGTCCATTAGCCCTTTTGCTGTCCTCAATTATTTCTAGAATAGGGTGACCATATTTTCCAAACCGAATCCAGGGACACACAGGGTGGGAGCAGACCAAAGTAGCCTGGATGGAAAATGTAGGTTGCACAGCGTAGTGAGGCAAATTCTTTTAGCTGTCTATATTTTACCAGTTGCACATATACCTACAAACGCAAAACAAATGTGCATATAATTACCGCGGATGTGACGTTGCACTATTGAAGCGCATTCACACACCGTTTATAAATAATAAATAACACTGTTCAGGAATGTCAGTATTTCTTACCCACTTTTTTGACAACGCCATACCCACTTTTTTGACAACGCCATTTTCACTTTACACCGAATCTTGAATCTTGCATGAAACATAGAAACATAGAAGATAGGAGCAGGAGTAGGCCATTCGGCCCCTCGAGCCTGCTCCGCCATTCAATGCGATCATGGCTGATCATCCAAATTCAGTACCCGGTCCCTGCTTTCTTCCCATATCCCTTGATCCCTTTAGCCTTAAGAAATATATCCAACTCCTTCTTGAATATATTTAATGAATTGGCCTCTACTGCCTTCTGTGGTAGAGAATTCCACAGATTCACCACTCTCTGGGTGAAGAAAGTCCTCCTAATTTCTGTCCTAAATGGCTTACCCTTTATCCTTAGACTGTGACCCCTGGTTCTGGACTCCCCCACCATCGGGAACATCCTTCCTACATCTAGTCTGTCCAGTCCTGTTAGAATTTTATAAGTTTCAATAAGATCCCCTCTCATTCTTCTGAACTCCAGCGAGTATAAGCCCAATCGACCCAATCTCTCCTCATACGTCATTCCTGCCATCCCAGGTATCAGCCTGGTGAATCTTCGCTGAACTCCCTCCATGGCAAGAACATTCTTCCTCAGATAAGGCGACCAAAACTGCACACAATACTCAAGATGTGGTCTCACCAAGGCCCTGTACAACTGCAGCAAGACATCCTTGTTCCTGTACTCAAACCCTCTCGCTACGAAGGCCAACATACCATTTGCCTTCTTAACCGCCTGCTGCACCTGCATGCTTACCTTCAGCGACTGGTGCACAAGGACACCCAGGTCTCGTTGCACTTCCCCTTCTCCCAATCTATTGCCATTCAGATAATAATCTGCCTTCCTGTTTTTGCCACCAAAGTGGATAACCTCGCATTTATCCATGTTATACTGCATCTGCCATGCTTCTGCCCAATCACCCAACCTGTCCAAATCATCCTGGAGTTTCTCGGCATCCTCCTCACAGCACACACGCCCACCCAGCTTTGTGTCGTCTTCAAACTTGGAGATATTACATCTAGTTCCCTTGTCTAGATCATTAATATATATTGTGAATAGCTGGGGTCCAAAAACTGATCCCTGCGGTACCCCACTAGTCACTGCCTGCCACTCGGAAAAAGACCCGTTTAATCCAACTCTTTGCTTTCTGTTTGCCAACCAGTTCTCTATCCAAGTCAATACCTTGCCCCAAATCCCATGTGCCTTAACCTTACACGCTAATCTCTTATGCGGGACCTTATCGAAAGCCTTTTGAAAGTCCAAATACACCACATCCACTGGTTCTCCCTTATCTATTTTACCAGTTATATCCTCAAAACATTCCAGTAGATTAGTCAAGCACGATTTACCTTTTGTAAATCCATGTTGACTTTGTCCGATCCTGTCACTGTTTTCCAAGTGCTCTGCTATTACATCTTTTATAATGGACTCTAGCATTTTCCCCACTACCGATGTCAGGCTTACCAGTCTGTAATTCCCCGTTTTCTCTCTACCACCGTTTTTGAATAGTGGGGTAACATTAGCTACCCTCCAATCCATGGGAACTGTTCCAGATTCCATCGAATGTTGGAAGATGATCAGCAATGCATCTACTATTTCTAGGGCCACTTCCTTAAGTACCCTAGGATGTAGATTATCAGGCCCTGGGGATTTTTCGGCTTTCTATATGACTTTCTACGTCATATGCCATATGCTATTCAGTCAGTGTCATAACTATGGCTACTGTTTTAGTGCTGTACCATCTATACTCGTCCCCAAATACCATAACTTTTAATTTCTCAATTTTAAATCTGTTCCAAACAGACTGAAATTTTCCACATAAGGCGTGAAGCACCCTCAGTCTCGGGAGATTTCAGAATCCTCTTCCCGGTGGGAGAAGTTAGAGATTACACAGTTTAAAAAAAAACACGATTTGATCTGATCTTTGCACGATGAGGTCAAGTAAATCCACTCACCCATTAGTTCTCACCGCACCCTCGGCTTCTCCTCCGATTTTTTCCCCCCGCTCATGTTAAAGAATCTTCCCCCTCCCCCCCCCACACCAGTCACTATTGGCTGAACCAGCTGCCTCCTTATAGAATGAAACCTAGCCCATGTGTCCCGTCTACGTCGCCGGCAGCAACCAATCCCAGGAGGGCATCGCCCTGACAAACGAATGCCCCGCACTGATTGGTCTAGAAGATCTGCGGCGTTACAAAGATTGACGTTCCAGCGGACCAATGGCTATGGCCCTATTCGGGGGCAAGTTTCCTGAACCAGGGATCCTTCTGGGGACAGTTTTCCTGGGGACACATCCAGGGACTGTCCTCGGAAAAGGGGGACGTATGGTCAGCCTATTCTATAAGCTACATTAAACTTTCAGAAGGACTAATCTTCGCCACAGTTCCCAATTGCCTACTAATTTTGATAGCAAGAAGTGTTAATGCCAAATCACAACCCAGCTCTTTGCCTCCATAAAGGAAACTTTGGAGGGAGTTACCAAATTCACCAGTTGGCATACAAAGAGCCCCTTCTGCAGCTGCACGCTGGTTTCCTCCAGTATGCAGTGCACCCTAACTAGGGACAGTTGCCATGAACCTCCCTTTAGACTCACTGAATGGATCCTATTGAGATCGGAGCCGGGGAAAATCGCGTTTGGGACAGGGAATGCGGGACGGGGCCGGTAATAAATAAACAGAAACCCGTTTAGCCCAGGCCTCGGAACCAGGCACAAGGACAGTGGAAAAACGCACATGTAACCTCTCTGACCCGCCAGAAGTGAAAGTGGGAAGTACTTTTCTCCCAGGTGGCTAGCCTGCAGTTCCCGGGAGAGCAATCTTTGATTCCTGGACACCCCCGGATCATCCGGGTGGGTTGGCAAACACTAAATCCAGTCCAGGCTGTTGGGACAGCGTCTCCCCTTCCTTCAACATGAAGGCCCCGATTTTCGGCTTGTGTGGGAAATGGTCGGATTTCCCCGAATGTGGGGTTTCTGACACACATAAAAAAGTGTCAGCCAGCCCCACGCAATTTTCCCTCAATTGGCCAATTAATTCCCAGCATGTGGGAAGCCTTGCTAATTGTCTAAATCGAGTCAGAAACCCCCACAGTATGATGTCATCATTCGTGGTGCTTTCAAGGTCCATGGCAAGCACTGCATCCTCTGAAGGCTTCCAAATGAACCATACAGGATGGCAGAGGAGCCTGCAGCAGCTGTGGCCAGTGCCATACCCCGAGCTGCCTTCAAATTCGACGAGGCTTCACTGCAGGCATTATTGGATGGGGTTAGGGCCCACAGGGAGGTCCTCTTCCCTAGGTCAGGGAGGAAGAGGCCTCCCACTGAGACCAATGCTGCATGGATGCAGGTGTCAGCAGATGCCAACTCGCTGGGAGTCACCAGAGGAACCTTGGCATTACATCTCTAACTCCTTCCTCTACTCCCCCACAGTACCATCCAGAGCCCCCGTCCTCACTGTGGAGGAGGAAGAGGCTGTGCAGCCAGACTCCTCAGAGGAAGCTCCAAACTCTGAGGGTGCAGCGTCAGCAGAAGTAAGCGCACCCAGCAGCAGCGCAGACACTCACACCTCGGGGGGACCTTTGGGACATAGAGTAGTGTTGTCACCTGGTGTTTCACAGCTGACAAGTGAGCCTCAGCAGATCCTGGAGACAGGGACAGCAGTGGAGAGTCCTCGTCGGAGGGCGCAGGGCTCTGCCAGCTCAGCTCAGCTGCGCTGCATCTCGACCCTCTGCCTCTGGGTCCATCCACAAGAGAAGAGGTGATGGATCTCCATGCACAGATGCAGGAGTCTCTGGCAGGTTTTGTCTCCAGGGTCGCTGCGAGTGTGGAGCGAATGGAGGAGTCCATAGCGACCATGAGCAGAGCCTTTGTGGAGTCATTGGTGCATGAACGCAGCACCATGGAAAGGTTGGCAACCTCCATGGAGGAGATAAGTCGCCAGGGTAGGGAAAACATGGTGAGTGCTCATAAGAGAATGACATCTCTTGAGGAGCGTTGGCCATCTGTTGAACAGAGAAACCAGATCTTCATGGAAGTCCTCCTGAGTAGGACTGCCAGTGCAGAAACTGGTCCCACTGGCCCCCTAAAGCGCAGCAAGGTGCTCTCAAGCCACTTCCAAGCACTGGCCCCTTCTGGCTTGTGCAGCTTCAGGTGAGTGAGCAGCAGCCTGGTGCTCCTGGTAATCATCCTGCTGTTCCTGGTTCTGCTGCTGCCACCTCTGCTGTTGGAGATCCTCTAATGCCAGGAAGGGAAGGTGCCAAAGGTCTCCCATGCTTCTAGCAGATGCCTCGGTTGAGGAGGTCCTGAGTTAGGGTGGTGAGAGGGGCTTCCCAGGAGCTCACACTGAAGAAGTGTGTGAGGCTCCAACTTTCTGCAGCTGCTCCTAAGGCTTCAAATAGTTCCCCCAAGCCTTGATCAACAAGGTCCTGCAGCCTGCAAATGCTGCCTCTTTAAATATCTTCAACCCTCAGCGACCTGCTGCTGCAAGCAAGCAAGCCAGCTGTTTTCATGCCAGCTCTCATCGGCGGGGTTCTCCGCAGGCGGGTTTCAGGTGGGGAAAGCCCCAAAGTCGCAACGGCACGGGAAAATCCACTTCAACAAGCAGATAATTGCTTGTTAGTGCTCCGACGAGCAGTCCCGCCAGCGGCGGGCGGGACTGAAGCGGGGCGCGTGAAAACGGCAGTCCGAAAGTCGGACGGGGCGGGGAATCAGGCGGGGGGGTCCCGACCCGCC
Source organism: Somniosus microcephalus (assembly GCF_052327205.1). Classification (NCBI taxonomy): domain Eukaryota; kingdom Metazoa; phylum Chordata; class Chondrichthyes; order Squaliformes; family Somniosidae; genus Somniosus; species Somniosus microcephalus. The sequence goes on from NC_141014.1 coordinate 23,216,806, forward strand.
TTTTCCGCGATTTTTGGACCACGGCCGCATGAAAAGCCGCCCGACAGCTGCCCGAAAATCAGGGCCGAAGTGTCCACACAGTCTCAATGCAGTTACTGCAGTGTTACTGAATGCGAGGGTAAACATATCAGGAAAGGATGAACAGGCTGGGTCTCTTTTCTCTTGAAAAAAGAAGGCTGAGGGGTGACCTAATAGAGGTCTTTAAAATTATGAAAAATTTTGATAGAGTGGATACAGAGAGAATGTTTCCACTTGTGGGGAAGAGCATAATGAGAGGCCATCAATATAAGATGGTCACCAAGAAATCCAATAGGGAATTCAGAAGAAACTTCTTTACCCAGAGAGTGGTGAGAATGTGGAACTTGCTACCTCAGGGGGCATTTAAGGGGAGGCTGGACAAGCATATGAGGGAGAAGGGAATAGAGGGTTACGATGATAGAGTTAGATGAGGAAAGACGGGAGGAGGCTCGAGTGGAGCATAAACGCCGGCATGGACTGGTTGGGCCGAATGGCCTGTTTCTGGGCCGTATATCCGATGTAATCCTATGTATGTGACCACAGTGTGAAACCCATCTGCCTCTAATTGCCAATGAAGTTCCCAGTTAGGGGCAGTTATTGCACTGCAGTCGCACAGCCACTGGGAACTGCATCGGGACCGCTGAGACTCGCTTCATGTCGATGGAAGGGGAGGCCCTCGGTGTAGATGTGGAGACTGAGGTTGGTTGAGACACATCGGGAAAGAGCTCCCCCCCCCCACCCCCGCCAGCCGCAAGATCATAAACATGGTTTTTCCTTTTAGGATGTTTTTACACCTATTGCACGGAGGAGATGGAGATGTTCCCCCAGCGAGGCAGAAGAAAAGGAACCTTACGCCGTAGCTCACTGCCTGGGACTGCTGGAGGCTGAGGCTGAGACTGGGTGAGAAAATGAGAAGGATGTCCCTTTCCCCAGCACTGACTTTACTTTCAGGGGCTCAAAATCCACCCAAAAAGATGGCACTTTGACACAAAACTAACTTCCATTTGAAGGTGCACTTTCACCCTGACCAATCAGGGGATGTACTTGTGTAATGAGGGGCCTCTGAAAGGCTTGAACTGCTAATTGCAACTCCCTGTTCACCATCACTTTTACAGAATCTGAGCTTCAGTCAGTGGCCTTTGACCTGGTAATGGTGCCCACCATATTGGTGCCAGCTTAACCATATTATCACTTCACCTCCTAACACACACACACTTTACTGTCATCTACCTGTCACTTCTCATTGCCTGCATTCACTCCCTCCACCACCAGCGTACCATGGCTGCAGTGTGTACCCTCTACAAGATGTACTGCAGCAACTCGCCAAGGCTTCTTCAGCAGCACCTCCCAAACCCGTGACCTCTTCCACCTAGAAGGACAAGGGCAGCAGGCGCAAGGGGAACAGCACCACCTCCAAATTGCCCTCCAAGTCACACACCATCCTGACTTAGAAGTATATCGGCCGATCCTTCATCGCCGCTGGGTCAAAGTCCTGGAACTCCCTCCCTAACAGCACTGTGGGAGTACCTTCACCACACGGACTGCAGCAGTTCAAGAAGGCGGCTCACCACCACCTTCTCAAGGGCAATTAGGGATGGGCAATAAATGCTGGGGCTTGCCAGCGATGCCCACATCCCACAAATGAATTTAAAAAAATAGCAGAGGACAGCAGCAGACACCTGGATGGCCGTTGTTTTTTTACTGAACCATTAGCCCTGGCTATTATTTTTGAATTATCACATTGTATTCATTGCTTCAAAATCTGTGAGACTCAGGAAGAAACCTTAGTTACAAGTGGGGGGTGGGGGCAGGAGGGTGACGATCAGGCAAGCGTTAAGTGGCAGTGATTTCACAATGCACATCCCCTCTCGATTTGGCAGGGTTTATCTTTTTCTCCGCTTGAAGACTACCACCCCTTTCAACAACTCTTCCCTCGACATAACAAGTCAGAAGCAGGGGCCCTCAACTGCCATGAATCAGTCAGTGTGATCTCTAATCTCCACTGAACTGTAACAGCACTTGCCCTGAACAAAATATATTACGAGACAGAGACGTGACCCCTCAACAGCCCTTAAAGAAAGGAAGAACTTACATTTATATAGCACCTTTATCCACCTCAGGACGCCCCATAGCGGTTTACAGCCAATGAAGTACTTTTTGAAGAGCAGTCACTGATGTAATGTAGGAAAAGCGGTAGCCAATTTGCGCACAGCAAGCACCCACAAACAGCAAAGAAATAATGGCTGTATTTTCTGATGCCTACGGGTGTGTACGGGCTGTGTACACACCTGTAGTGTTGTGTATGTACCTTTAAGGGAATAACTGGTCTTAGACTGCAGTACCGGCAGTGACCACCCCTGTGTAAAAGGCCCTAGCAGGCTTCTGTAGTTTCAGTTTCAAGCTGCCTCTTGTTCAGTAAAGTACCTGTTAAACTGTTCTCCCGAAGTCCGTGTATTATTGAGGCGCGGACTTTACAGTGGTGACGAGTAAGTTCAAACTCACCTGCAGTGTGGCATCATCTCACGGGGATCTCGCCTGAAAGGAAGGTCCTGGAAGGTCGTAGTCTGAGCAACGGGCGTCGACCGAGGGCAACCGCCCAAAGAATCCATCAGTGCTTGGAGAATTGCGGGAGAGACTGTGGTTCCAGCGAATCGTGCTGGTAGCAGGTAGCGCGCTGACCCTTCCGGACTGCGGCGGGCTCAAGCTTGATCGAGCAGCTCTACAAATCAGGCCGCGCAGCGTCGCCGGGAAAAGAAAACAAGAGAGAGAGGGTGGAGCGCACAGGGCGCGTTCGGTGCTCGAGAACAGGACAGCAGAGAGAAACTAAATGGGGGGGGAAGGAAAGCGAGGCGCGCCGAAGCTGCGGGTCGCCGCCATTACCCCGTAGAATGCTAGGAGCAGCGTGGCAGTAAGGGGAAGAAGCAAAAGCGCGGGAGGCGCCATTTTATTCCATTGGGGAAGAAGCAAAAGCGCGGGAGGCGCCATTTTAAATCGCCCAAGATGCCGAAAAGTGGCAGTATCACTGCTTTCGACAACGAGGTAGAAGACTGGACCACATATGTGGAAAGAATTGAAGTGTATTGCAAGGCAAATGAGGTGGCCAATGGAAAGAGGGCGTCGATATTATTAAATCTGATGGGTGCGAGTACGTACGGCCTATTGCGGAATTTAATTACCCCAGCTAAACCAATGGAGAAAAGTTTTGAGGAGATTGTTCATATCTTACAGGAACACCTAAGCCCTACACCACTGCTGATAGCAGAAAGATTCAAGTTCCATAAAAGTAACCAGCACAAAGATGAGAGCAATGCTGACTATCTTACGGAACTACGCAAGCTATCGAAGCACTGCCAGTTCGGAGCAGGACTGGCAGACACCTTACGGGATAAGTTTGTCTGCGGGCTCCAGAGTGAAGGAACCCAGAAACGACTACTTTCAAAAAAGGACCTGACGCTAGAACAGGCTTTCAGCGTGGCAGTATCCTACGAAGCAGCAGCGCGGGGAGCTGCGGAAATACAACAGAAACCACAAGAATACAGCGCTAACGAAATGGCGTATGGAGCCGAAAAGTGCTATCGCTGCGGCAGAACAACCCATGAGCAGAAAGACTGCTGGTTTAAAGACAAAATATGCAGGCAATGCGGGAAAATGGGACATATAGCAAGAGTCTGCAGGTCGGGAAAGAAGACCAACACGACAAGAACTACTAAGGAACAGTACAGGAAAGTAGAGAAACTGACAGATAGTAGTTCAGAAGATCAGGAGAGTGATAAGGACTCCGGGAGTAGGCGACTAAGTTGTTTAAAGTTACACAACGTGATCGCAAAAGAAGATCACCGAACCATTTGGGTCACCCTCATGATAGCAGGGTCCCCAGTGAAGATGGAATTGGACACAGGATCAGCCCTAACTGTCATGAATCGACGAGACTATGAGCGGCTATTCTCACACATACCCTTAAAGGACACGTCCATTGTATTGAAGACATACACGGGGCAAAAGGTCTACCCCAGAGGAAAAATAAGGGTGCCAGTTGAATATAACGGAAAGGAAACACAGAAACTATACATGTATATACTACGAGATGGAGGACCACCATTATTGGGATGTGAATGGATCCGAAGACTACAATTGGATTGGCATTCCATTCTGGCACTAACGGTGACTGACAAAAAAGATGATGACGTCGCACCTGGACGTCTGTCACAAATTCTATCTGACGCGGAAGAGGTGTTCCAACAAGGACTTGGGACTCTAAAAGGAGTAAAGGCAACCATAAAGATTGAGGATAATGCAACCCCAAAATTTGTCAAGGCCAGACCAGTGCCATACACGATACGCCCAGCTGTGGAAGCTGAACTGGAGAGTCTGGAGCGTTCGGGGGTGCTGTCTAAGGTGGACTGGAGCGAGTGGGCCACACCCATCGTTCCTGTGATGAAGAAAGCATTGAGCAGCACGCCTGGGGAGCCAAGGAAGGTTCGCATCTGTGGGGACTTCAAGGTGACTGTGAACCCAGTCCTGCACACAGTACAGTATCCGCTTCCGCGGATAGAAGATATTTTCGCCTCACTATCTGGATTGACCTGGCTCAAGCGTATCTACAAATGGAGGTGGAAGAAGCATCTAGGAAATACCTCACGATAAACACTCACAAAGGCCTTTACCAGTACAATCGACTGGTATTTGGGGTAGCATCGGCTCCGGCTATGTGGCAGAGGGCAATGGAACAAGTCCTGCAAGGGATCCCGGGGACCCAGTGTTATTTGGACGACATCCTGGTTACGGCCGAAAATGACAATGAACACCTTGCCAACCTGGAACAGGTGCTCACGAGATTGCAGGAATATGGACTACGAGCCAACCGTCCCAAATGCGAGTTCTTCAGGAGACAAATCTCGTATTGTGGCCACATGATTGATGAGGAAGGGTTGCATAAGTCGCCGGACAAGATTGAGGCTGTAGTCAAGGCTCCAGCACCAGAAAATGTGTCGCAACTGAGGTCGTTCCTCGGGTTGGTGAACTACTACCATAAGTTCTTGCCGAATTTATCTACAATTCTGCACCCACTGAACGCCCTCCTTCAAACTGGTGTAACATGGAAATGGAGTGATGAGTGTAAGCGTGCCTTTCAGAAATGTAAATGCCAAATCACTTCAAAAGAAATATTGACCCACTACAACCCAACACTACCGATTCGGTTGGCATGTGATGCGTCACCTTACCGCATTGGAGCGGTGCTGTCACACAAATTCCGTGACGGTTCAGAGAGGCCAATAGCCTTTGCGTTGCGCTCGCTAACCTCAGCCGAGCGTAACTACGCCCAGATTGACAGGGAGGCCCTCAGCCTGGTGTGGGGGGTGAAGAAGTTCAATCACTATCTGCACGGCCAGAAATTCACCCTACTGATTGATCATTAACCCCTGGTCTCAATTTTTAACCCAAAGAAGGGCGTTCCGGTGATGACGGCGCAACGGCTGCAAAGATGGTCACTTTTTCTAGGGGCACATCAGTATGACATAGAGTACAAAGGTACGAAACAACATGGAAATGCTGATGGGCTGTCGCGCCTACCGTTGCCTACGGCGGAAGAAGCACCTGCAGTGGACCCTGTGGAGATATTCCATGCGACCATAGCTGAATGTTTGCCTGTTACAAATGCAAGTATTGAGAAGGAAACCCGAAATGACCCGACACTCTCTCGGGTCTATGATTTGACGGTGAAGGGATGGCCAGCATATGGCGACTCACTGTTGCCAGCATTCTCGCCAAGGAGGGAACAGCTGTCAGTGTGCCAGGGAACCTTGATGTGTGGATCCCGAGTGGTAATTCCACCCAAGTTGAGAGATAGAGTACTCAATGAGCTTCACGAGGGTCATCTGGGAGGGGTAAAAATTAAGAGCCTAGCCAGGGCGTTTGTGTGGTGGCCGGGAATCGATAAAGAAATCGAGGATATGACCAAGAGATGCACAGGATGCCAGAAGGTCCAAAACGCTCCACCACAGGCCCCACTACATCCATGGGAGTGGCCCTCATCTCCATGACAACGGGTACACATTGATTTCGCTGGTCCATTTATGGACTCAATGTTTCTAATCGCTGTGGACGCCCATTCGAAATGGCCAGAGGTCATTAAAATGTCCTCCACCACCATGGAGAAAACTATTGCAGTCCTAAGGACCATCTTCGCCAGGAATGGGTTGCCAGAACAGATCTATTCCGACAATGGCCCACAGTTTGTGTCTGAGGATTTCCGGAGGTTCCTGAAGAATAATGGGGTGAAACATTACACATCTGCCCCATATCATCCAGCCACAAATGGATTGGCTGAGAGGTTTGTTCAGACCTTTAAAAAGGCCATAAAGGCAATGTATAATGACGACATACCACTGCAACACAAGGTGGATAACTTCCTGTTTGCTTACCGGAATGCGACACATGCAGTAACCAACCAAACTCCAGCCGTACTGTTTTTCAACCGGAGACTAAGATGTCGCTTGGATTTGCTCAAACCAAACATAAGACGAGATGTTGAGGATAAGCAGTTCCAGCACATCAATGAGAAGCCAACCAGGAGCTTCAAGATAGGGCAACCAGTCTTGGCCCGCGACTACCGAACAGAAAAATGGCAGCCAGGCACGATATGCACACAGCAGGGACCACTAACGTACACAGTGGACGTTGGAGAGAGCATCGTGAGACGCCATGCTGACCAGATTCTAGAGTCACAGGAACAAGCCAAACCTGTACCACAAGCATGTGCACCTGGTAATGAGCCCGAAGTACAGATTGTGTCTACCTCAGAAGCAGTGGTATTGGAAGCTGACGAACCAACCAATGACAATGAGCCAGAATTGACTCCACCGCCAGAACAGGATACTCGAGAAAGGCGCTATCCAGTCCGGATCAGGAAGCCTCCTCAAAGACTGAACTTATAAATGACTATTCCAGTTGATGTATATATTACTGAGAAAATTGTAATTGTAATTAGTTATTATTTAGTTGTTAAATGAATGTTATGTACTGTTTATCTAAAAGGGGAGGAATTGTTGTGTATGTACCTTTAAGGGAATAACTGGTCTTAGACTGCAGTACCGGCAGTGACCACCCCTGTATAAAAGACCCTAGCAGGCTTCTGTAGTTTCAGTTTCAAGCTGCCTCTTGTTCAGTAAAGTACCTGTTAAACTGTTCTCCCGAAGTCCGTGTATTATTGAGGCGCGGACTTTACACGTAGGGACATCGGAAATGCTGGTTTCAGGCATGCAAGGCACATGCGCTGAAAACTGGCATTTCCGCTCTGTCAAGAACGCTCTTGACAGATCGGATGCCTGCCCTGGAGAAGGGCCTCTGCGGGCGGATACTTCCGCTTTCTGGAGAACCTCCGCCCGCAGAAAACCCTTAGAAATTTTACACCTGGTAAAAGCAGGCCTTATGCATGCTTTTACCAGCATAAAGAGTTGAAAAAAGTTTTTTTTTAAATGTTTTCTCACTCATTTATAATTTAAAACTACTTTTAAAAAAGGTAAGTTTATTTTTAGCCCCGTAAAAAACTTTAATTTTTGTTTTCAAAAAATTAAATTTTTGTTTAAAATATTTAATTTAATGTAATTTTAACTCATTTTTAAAATGTGATGGTTTTTTTAAAATTTATTTAATGTTTTAGGGTCTTTTTGGGGTGATCTTCATTCCTACATTTGACAGGTCTATCTGTCAAAAGTATGAAGGGAGATTCCCTTCTCCTATTGGCTGGCCTGGCCCACGTGATCCCAGGGACGCTTGCGAACTGCCTGCACCTCTGGGATACATGGGCCGCTGCGCATTTCGACTGTGGAGAGGCCCAGGAGTGGAAGAGTCCCGACCTCGGGTGCCCTCAGATAAGTTCGTAGATTTTTTTCCGATAGGAGGTATCCGCACGCAGGAAGCCTCCTATCGGAAATTATGGGCCAATAAGATTATCTGTTTTAGCGATGTTGGTTGAGGAATAAATATTGGCCAGGAAACTGGGGGGAGAACTCCGCTGATCTTCTTCGAAATAGTGCCACGGGATCTTTTACGTCCACCTGAGAGGGCAGCCGGGGCCTCAGTTTAACGTCTCATCCGAAAGACGGCACCGCTGACAGTGCAGTGCTCCCTCAATGCTGAACTGAAATGTCATCCTAGATTACGTGCTCATATCTCTAGAGTGGGGCTTGAAACCAGAACCCTCTGACACAGAGGCAGGAGTGCTACCAACTGAGCCAAGACACTGGCTCTTTATCAAGCCCATCCAAGACTTGAACTCCGTTCCTATATTGGAAAGGCTCCTCAAAAGTTCTAACCCCCTAGACAGGTACAAGTAAACGCTTTTCTCCTGATATTGATCACTCTCTCCCTTCTACACTCCAAATACTTCCCTCCTAAACTCCAAATAAGCTATCCTAGTTGTTCAAGACTGAGTTCGATAGATTTTTGGGCACTAAGGGAATCAAGGGATATGGGGATAGGGCAGGAAGGTGGAGTTGAGGTAGAAGATCAGCCATGATCTTATTGAATGGCGGAGCAGGCCATTTGGACTACGCCTGCTCCTATTACTTATGCTCTTGTGTTCTACACGGTCCTCTTTACATCTTCTCAGTTTTCAAATCAAGACTCATTTGCGCAAAATGGGCTGATAGTGAATCGGCAGCCTGATTTACACCACACTCGATATGAGGTTCTGCCTCAGGTGAGTCCAAGGTGTGGAGGGCGTGAAGCAATTGGGAGGGGGAGCGAGATGGGAGGGTCCTGCAGTTTTAACATGGAGCCGGGAGGAGCACTCCTGCTCCCTTTAAGGACCGCTGGTTAGGCCACATGTAAACCTGGTAATCCTGAGTGGATCAGGCCCAAAGTTTGCTATGTTGAGGGTAAACAAATTGGTCCAGTTCCTTTTACCTACCCCCAGATGCAGCAGGTTAATTAGTGAACTGACACTTTTTCCAACTCATCCCTACAATAATCCCAGACAATGCCAAATTCTACAATGCCCACGTCTTGAGAAGGAATAAAAAGAAATCCTGATCAACCGGTTGTGTATTTCAAATTCTTAATGCTTTTCAAATTTTATAACGGACCAGACAAGACAATTCGGTCAGTGATAACAAAGGAATTTTTAACATGTTCAGAGGACCATCTTCGCTCTGCTATATAAAGGACATGTTAACCCATTTAACCAGGTTTTTCCTCCATTAAACTAGCTGACCAAGGAATGTCATAGGGATTGCTATCGGAGAAAATTATTAAGCAAATTATTATTTAAATGGGGAGAGATTACAAAATGCTGAGGTACAGAGGGATCTGGGTGTCCTTGTACATGATTCACAAAAAGTTAGCATGCAGGTACAGCAAGTAATTAGGAAGGCAAATGGAGTGTTGGCCTTTATTGCAAAGGGAATGGAGTATAAAAGTAGGGAAGTCCTGTTACAACTATACAGTTGCTGAGACTGGAGTACTGCGTACAGTTTTGGTCTCCTTATTTAAGGAAGGATATACTTGCATTGGAGACAGTTCAGAGACGATTCACTAGGTTGATCCCGGAGATGAAGGGGTTGTCTTATGAAGAAAGGTTGAGCAGGTTGGGTCTATACTCATTGGAATTTAGAAGAATGAGAGGGGATCTTATTGAAACATATAAGATTCTGAAGGGGCTTGACAGGGTAGATGCAGAGAGGATGTTTCCCCTCGTGGGGGAATCTAGTACTAGGGGGCATAATTTCAGAATAAGGGGAAACCCTTTTAAATCGGAAATGAGGAGGAATTTCTTCTCTCAGAGGGTTGTGAATCTTTAGAATTCTCTTCCACAGAGAGCTGTGGAGGCTGGGTCATTGAATATATTTAAGGTGAAAATAGACAGATTTTTGAATGGTAAGGGAGTCAAGGGTTATGGGAAGTGGGCAGGGAAGTGGAGTTGAGGCCAAGATCAGGTCAGCCATGATCTTATTGAATGGCAGAGCAGGCTCGAGGGTCCAAATGACCTACTCCTGCTCCTATGTTATGTTCTTATGTAAAAGATCAAGGTCAATCTAGTTTACCTTCTACCATGCTGGTAGTTACATGCTAACAACAGCAACAACAAGATGTATTTATATAGCACCTTTAATGTAGTAAAACGTCCCAAGGCACTTCACAGGAGCGTTATAAAACAAAATGTGACACCGAGCCACATAAGGAGATATTAGGTCAGGTGACCAAAAGCTTGGTCAGAGAGGGAGGTTTTATGGAGTGTCTTAAAGGAGGAAAGAGAGGTAGAGAGCTGGAGAGGTTTCGGGAGGGAATTCCAGAGCTTAGGGCCTGGGCAGCTCAAGGCACGGCCACCAATGGTGGGGCGATTGAAATCGGGGATGCTCAAGAGGCCAGAATTAGAGGAGCGCAGATTTCTCGGAGGGTTGTGGGGCTGGAGGAGATTACAGAGATAGGGTGGGGCGAGGCCATGGAGGGATTTGAAAACAAGGATGAGGATTTTGAAATCAAGGCGTTGCCTAACCAGGAGCCAATGAAAGTCAGCGGGCACAGGGGTGATGGGCGAACGGGACTTGGTGCGAGTTAGGACACGGGGCAGCCGAGTGTTGGATGAGCTAAAGATAACGGAGGGTAGAACATGGGAGGCCAGCCAGGAGTGCGTTGGAATAGTCAAGTCTAGAGGTAACAAAGGCATGGATGAGGGTTTCAGCAGCAGATGAGCTGAGGCAAGTGCGGAGACGGGCGATGTTCCGGAGTTATTGACTAATTATGGCAATCAATCTCTATCAATTAGTCTCAATGAATCTCTATCAAACAGACCCGGACAAAACGCAAGGAAAAGCACAAGTGGTGGACAGCTCTGGGAACCATGGATCCAAAGTCACCTGTTCCTCCCAAGCATGCTAGACTTACCACATGTTATGTCTCAAATTACTGCATCCAAAATGTTATTTTCCAAAATAAATCTATCTAAAATACATTTGAATAAAGCGATACTAACTGCTTCCCCCATTTCCCTAAGGAGCCTGGCCCATAGATTGACCACTCGCTCATTCAAATAATGCTTCAGCAGATTAGTTTTGAATTTACCCCACTTCAAGCGCCGTGGCCTCTGGTTCTCCTGTTCTGGAGAAGGTGAAACAACTTGTCATGGGCTACATTATCTAGCCCTTTAGAATCCTTAAAACAGCAATCACATCAGCTGCAAACCTTCGCTTTTCCAGCAAGAACATGCCCAATGTACATAATCGCTCCTCATAATCCAATCCCTCCGTTCCCCTCAATCATTCTGGTTGCTCTCTTCCGTATCACCTCAATAGCTGCAATATCCTTTTTCGTGCTGTGGCAACCAGAACGGTACACAGTATTCTAAGTGCGGTCGCACCAATGATTTATAAAGTGGCAGGATTACTTTGCTATTTCGGTTCAACGTGACCCTTTAATACAACCCAACATCTGATTTGCTTTACTCACTGCCACCAAGCATTGTTGCGATAGCTTCAATTTATTGTCAATCAGGTCCCTCGGATCTCTTTCATTTTCCATGCACACTTGAAGGTTTTTGTGTAGTCATCCACTAAAATCACCGACTGCAATCGCCACTGCAATCACCAACTGCAGTCTCTAGCCTTTCCTGTGAAAAAAGTTTATATTCTTGCACTGGACTTAAAAATGATTACACCCGTTGCACTCATTTAAAAAAAAAAGTAAGTGTAAATGTGACTTGCACTGACAGGCCTGAGGAGTTGAATTTTGTGCTCTCTGGGCCCTGCCTGACTGCCTCCAGTCTGAGTTCTACAATCTATTTCGCTCTCCCTGATTATTAATGTCACTCTCGGGACGTTGATGTCTCTAAGAAGGATGGAGCAGGCTCCCTCGCTCTCAGTTACTGAATGGTAACATTCGCCACAAGTGCACACACAAACTGAAAATAGCTTTCAGATGTGTGCAACGTGAGCAGACCGTGACTCTCACACGGCAAAACCAGCGGGCTCCCATCACAGCACTAAACTGCAAGAAAATCCTAAATATGGGATTAGCTGGTCATTATCTCATTGCTGTTTGTGGGAGCTTGTTGTGCACGCATTGGCTGCCGCGTTTCCTACATTACAACAGTGACCACACTTCAAAAGTACTTCCATTAGCTGAGATGTCCTGAGGTAGTGAAAGGCGCTATAGAAATGCAAGTTCTTTCTTCGGCCAATATTCTGGCTCACAGTACTTTCCGATGAGAAATATTTAATTAAATTAGACAGGATGCAAATCACTCAGCACTTAAAAAATCCCCCAAGAGTCCAAAATCAGTGAGGACGAGAAACATAACTAATTAAAGATCAGGGTGTGCAAATTCTGATCATATGTTTACCTCAGTATCTCAGTGACATGTGTGGCTCGGAGACACATGTGAAATGCTCCTGTCTGCACATCACTGAGCTGCTGATTCTGTACAATCAGTCATTTCACCAATTCAAGTAGGTGGGTAGGAGAATTAACTTGTGCAGACGGATTAGGGATTATATTTATCAATGGGTTGAGGGATTACATTTATCAATGGGTTGAGGGATTACATTTATCAATGGGTTGAGGGATTACATTTATCAATGGGTTGAGGGATTACATTTATCAATGGGTTGGGGGATTACATTTATCAATGGGTTGAGGGATTACATTTATCAATGGGTTGAGGGATTACATTTATCAATGGGTTGAGAGGTTACATTTATCAATGGGTTGAGGGATTACATTTATCAATGGGTTGAGAGATTACATTTATCAATGGGTTGGGGGATTACATTTATCAATGGGTTGAGAGGTTACATTTATCAATGGGTTGAGGGATTACATTTATCAATGGGTTGAGAGGTTACATTTATCAATGGGTTGAGGGATTACATTTATCAATGGGTTGAGAGATTACATTTATCAATGGGTTGGGGGATTACATTTATCAATGGGTTGAGGGATTACATTTATCAATGGGTTGGGGGATTACATTTATCAATGGGTTGGGGGATTACATTTATCAATGGGTTGAGGGATTACATTTATCAATGGGTTGAGAGATTACATTTATCAATGGGTTGAGAGATTACATTTATCAATGGGTTGAGAGATTACATTTATCAATGGGTTGAGGGATTACATTTATCAATGGGTTGAGGGATTACATTTATCAATGGGTTGAGGGATTACATTTATCAATGGGTTGAGAGATTACATTTATCAATGGGTTGGGGGATTACATTTATCAATGGGTTGAGGGATTACATTTATCAATGGGTTGAGGGATTACATTTGTCAATGGGTTGAGGGATTACATTTATCAATGGGTTGAGAGATTACATTTATCAATGGGTTGGGGGATTAAATTTATTGATGGGTTGAAGGATTACATTTATCAATGGGTTGAGAGATTACATTTATCAATGGGTTGGGGGATTAAATTTATTGATGGGTTGAAGGATTACATTTATCAATGGGTTGAGAGATTACATTTATCAATGGGTTGAGGGAATACATTTATCAATGGGTTGGGGGATTACATTAATCAATGTGTTGAGGGATTACATTTATCAATGTGTTGAGGGATTACATTAATCAATGGGTTGAGGGATTACATTTATCAATGGATTGAGGGATTAAATGCATTATTAATAACGCTCCTCTGAAGCGCTTTGGAACTATATAAATGCAAGTTGCTGTTGCTGTACCGTGGGCCGGGGTTACTATTTGTAGGAGCGATGCTGAGAGTCTTCGTTCCACTTAATTTTCCCTCTTAAGTGAATGTGAATGTCTGAAGGAGAGATTCGCCATCTTTTGTAATACCTGTGCTGAAACGCATTAGTTTTCTCCCTCTGTAGAAGTCACCCTGGACTGCATACCACTTGCAGGCAGGAGCCTGGAGCCCAGACCACGACCAACAGTGATCCAGGCAGGGAATGGAGCCTGGGGTTGTTGTCACTTCCTCTTTCTCTCTCTCTCTCCCTCTCTCTCCGGGGTTGGAGATCCACCTCTGGCAGTGTCACTGCTGAAATGATGAGCCTGTGGAGAATCACAGCCTCCAGACCCATTTGGAACCTGCCACCATGTAGCACAGCATCTTCAAACACTAATGTAGCATCCCACCAGTCAACCCGAGACACATGTGGAGTAAAACACTAGCGCAGGCATGACCGGTCAAATGGTCCATCTGTGCCGGAACATTCTATGATACAAATAGCCCCTTGACATCAAGGCAGCATTTGACCGAGTGTGGCATCAAGGAGCCCTAGCAAAACTGAAGTCAATGGGAATCGGAGGGAAAACTCTCCACTGGCTGCAGTCATACCTAGCACAAAGGAAGATGGTTGTGGTGGTTGAAGGTCAATAATCACAGCCCCAGGGCAGTGTCCTAGGCCCAACCATCTCCAGCTGCTTCATCAATGACCTTCCTCCAACATAAGGTCAGAAATGGGGATGTTCACTGATGACTGCACAGTGTTCAGCGCTATTCACAACTGCTCAGATAATGAAGCAGTCCATGCCCGCATGCAACAAGACCTGGACGACGTTCAGACTTGGGCTGGTAAGGGGCAGGTAACATTCACTCCACAGAAGTGCCAGGCAATGACTAACTCTAACAAGTGAGAGTCTAACCACCGCCCCTTGACATTCTACGGCATTAGGGTGGATAAAGGGGAACCAGTGGACGTAGTGTATTTAGACTTCCAAAAGGCATTTGACAAGGTGCCACACAAAAGATTATTGCTTAAGATAAAAAATCACGGGATTGGGGGTAATATTCTGGCATGGATAGAGGATTGGCTATCTAACAGAAGGCAGAGAGTTGGGATAAATGGTTCATTCTCAGGCTGGCAATCAGTAACTAGTGGTGTTCCGCAGGGGTCAGTGCTGGGTCCCCAACTCTTTACAATCTATATTAACGATTTGGAGGAGGGGACCGAGTGTAACATATCAAAGTTTGCAGATGATACTAAGATGGGAGGGAAAGTAGTGAGTGAGGAGGACATAAAAAACCTGCAAGGGGACATAGACAGACTAAGTAAGTGGGCAGAGATTTGGCAGATGGAATACAATACTGGAAAGTGTGAGGTTATGCACTTTGGCAGGAAAAATCGTAGAGCAAGTTATTATCTTAATGGCAAGAAACTGGAAAGTACTGAGGTACAAAGGGATCTGGGGGTCCTGGTGCACGAAACTCAAAAGGTTAGTATGCAGGTGCAGCAATTGATTAAGAAGGCCAATGGAATGTTGGCTTTCATTGCTAGGGGGATAGAATATAAAAATAGGGAGGTATTGCTGCAGTTGTACAAGGTATTGGTGAGACCGCACCTGGAATACTACGTACAGTTTTGGTGTCCATACTTAAGAAAGGACATACTTGCTCTCGAGTCAGTACAAAGAAGGTTCACTCGGTTAATCCCGGGGATGAGGGGATGGACATATGAGGAGAGGTTGAGTAGATTGGGACTCTACTCATTGGAGTTCAGAAGAATGAGAGGCGATCTTATTGAAACATATAAGATTGTGAAGGGGTTGGATCGGGTGGATGCGGGGAAGATGTTCCCGATGATGGGTGAAACTAGAACTAGGGGGCATAGTCTTAGAATAAGGGGCTGCTCTTTCAAAACTGAGATGAGGAGGAACTACTTCACTCAGAGGGTGGTAGGTCCATGGAATATGCTGCCCCAAAAAGCTGTAGAAGCTACATCATTACATAAATTTAAAACAGAAATAGACAGTTTCCTAGAAGTAAAGGGAATTAAGGGTTACGGGGAGCGGGCAGGAATTTGGACATGAGTCTAGGTTCGGATCGGTCATGGCCCTGTGGGTAGCGGAGCGGGCCCAGGGGCCGTGTAGCCTGATCCTGCTCCTATTTCGTGTGTCTAATTCTGTTCGATTCAGGAGCTGGTTCTGTGATAGTGGATTGGCGGTTAGGATCAGATCAGCCATGATCTTATTGAATGGCGGAGCAGGCTCGAGGGGCCGATTGGCCTACTCCTGCTCCTATTTCTTATGTTCTTATTACTATTCCCGAATCCCCCACCATCAACATCCTGGGGGTCACCATTGACCAGAAACTTAACTGGATCAGCCACATAAATACTGTGGCAACAAGAGCAGGTCAGAGGCTAGGTATTCTGTGGCGAGTGTCTCACCTCCTGCCTCCCCAAAGCCTTTCCACAATCTACAAGGCACAAGTAAGGGGTGTGATGGAATACTCTCCACTTGCCTGGATGAGTGCAGCTCCAACAACACTCAAGAAGCTCGACACCATCCAGAACAAAGCAACCCACTTGATTGGCACCCCATCTACCACCTTAAACATTCACTCCCTCCACCACTGGCATACCTTGGCTGCAGTGTGTACCATCTACCGATGCACTACAGCAACTCGCCAAAGCTTCTTCGGCAGCACCTCCTATACCCACGACCACTTCCACCTAGAAGGACAAGGGCAGCAGACGCATGGGAACACCACCACCTCCAAGTTACCCTCCAAGTCACACACCATCCTGACTTAGAAGTATATCACCGATCCTTCATCGTCGCTGGTTCAAAATCCTAGAATTCCCTACCTAACAGCACTGTGGGAGTACCTTCACCACACAGACTGCAGCGGTTCAAGAAGGCGGCTCACCACCACCTTCTCAAGGGCAATTATGGATGGGCAATAAATGCTGGCCTTGCCAGCGACGACCACATCCCATAAACGAATTTAAAAAAATATTGGAATCACAAGATTTTGGCCTGTGCCCAATTGGCCTGTTTCTAAATGACCATCTCAATTTGTGTAAAATAGCACCACATTTTCATAATTCACAATGCAAGCAGGCAGGTCTCCATAGTAACGCGAGCTTATTTCGAGAATATAGCAATATACCAAAGTGCAGAACTAGACAACAGACTGTGCTGAACTGCCTGATCTAAGTCAGGGATGCAGTGGCGAGTAGAACTGGCCTGAGCATCTCTGAAATAGGCACTGGAACATTAGCCAGGGTTCCCACTCCCGATAGCTATCGGGTGACCCTGGTTCAAGTGCATCTGTGCGAGTGCGAGGTGAATGCAGCATCGGCTGCAGAGCCACCAGGAGTGAAATAGCTTGCCAGTACCTACTGTCTAGGATCACACACAAAGAATGGGCACGCGGGCGAAGTGCCTATGCCAGGGCAATGGATCCTGCCCCAGCAAGTCCACACATTCAGAAGATGAGGGGAGAAAATTTGGAAAAAGGAAAGATATAGGCCATGGAGTTTATAGAATTATAGAAATCATAGGAACTAACAGCACAGAAGGCGACCATTCGGCCCGTCGTGCCTGTGCTGGCTCTGTGAAAGAGCCATCGTGCTCAGTCCCCACACCCCCGCTTTTGTCCGTAACCCTGTAAGTTCCTCATCCTCAAGAACCTGTCCAACTCCCTTTTTAAAATTATTTATGGAATCAGCTTTTCAGGTCGAGCGTTCCAGATCCCGACAACTCTCTGAGTGAAAGAAATTCTCCTCCTCTTCTCCCCTCGAGATCTTTTGCCATTGATTTTGAATCTGTGACCTCTGGTTATTGACCCACTCGCCAGAGGGAATCGTTTTTCTCTACCTACTCTATCAAAACCTCTCATCATCTTGAAAACCTCCACTAGGTCACCTCTTAACCTCTGTTCCGAGGAGAACAGGCCTAACTTTTCCAACCTCTCCTCATAACTGAAGTCCCTCTTCCCCGGTAACATCCTGGTTTGTTTTTGAAAATCTGAAGGGAGGAATGACTTGCGTTTCTATAACGCCTTTCACGATCACAGGATGTCCCAAAGGGCTTTACGGCCAATTAAGTACTTTTGAAGTGTAGTCACTGTTGTAATGTGAGATAATGACCAGATAAGCTGTTTTAGTTGATTGAGGAATAAATATTGGCCAGGACACTGGGGAGAACTCCCCTGCTCTTCTTCGAAATAGTGCCATGGGATCTTTTACTTCAACCCTAGAGGACCTTGGTTAAAGTCTCAACTGAAAAGCGGCACCTCCGACTGTGCGGCACTCCCTCAGTACTGCCCTGGAGTGTCAGCCTGGATTATGTGCTCAAATCGCTGGAGTAAGATTTGAACCCACGGCCTTCTGACTCAGAGGCGAGAGTGCGACCCACTGAGCCACGGCTGACACCGAAGCTCCAGTTTGTGTCACCAACATTCATAGCATCACAGAAAAGGCTAGAATCAGGCATCGATTAACAACTGAATCACGTCGTTGGGATTCTCGGCATGGTGAACTGTGCCCAGCAGAAGAAAATCTGAGCTACAACTAACGACACAAGATGGAGAGGCAACCATCAAAATGGGGGACGTTGGTGCTGGAGAATGGTACACACTTATCACGATCGAGCTCTCCCAAATCAGGTGTAGCTCAGCTCGATACAGATACTGTTCCAAAACAATGAACCTTAGCCCTAGCCTCATAACAATACTCTAGAACTGTATAAAACTCGAGTTAGGCCACAGCTAGATTACTGCATACAGTTCTGGTCACCACATTACAGGAATGATGTGATTGCACTGGAGCGAATACAGAGGAGATTTATGAGGATGTTGCCAGGACTGGAAAATTTTAGCTATGAGGAAAGATTGGATAGACTGGAGTTGTTTTCTTTGGAACAAAGGAAGCTGAGGGCAGATTTAATTGAGGTGTATAAAATTATGAGGGCCCTAGATAGAGTGGACCACTCTATTTCACTTAGCAGAGAGGTCAATAGCCAGAGGGCATAGAATTAAAGTAATTGGTAGAAAGATTAGAGCGGAGTTGAGGAGAACTTTTTCACCCAGAGGGTGGTGGGGTCTGGAACTCACTGCCTGAAAGGGTGGTTGAGGCAGAAACCCTCATCACATTTAAAAAGTACTTGGATATGTACTTGAAGTGCTGTAACCTACAGGACTACGGACCAAAAGCTGGAAAGTGGGATTAGGCTGGATAGCTCTTTTTCAGCTGGCATGGACACAATGGGCTGAATGGCCTCCTTCTGTGCCGTAAATTTCTAGGATTTCTATGCTAATGCTCCTTCGGCACATTTTTCCATCTTGTACACCTGTGGACACAGATTGCCAAATCGAGGGATGACAAAGAATGACGGACAGGAAAAGACCCTCTGGTCCATCCACTTCACGTATGGGTTACTTTTTGCATAAAGAACCTCCTGATATCCGCCCTGAATTTCCTTTTCAACCTGAGCCCCATCCTCCTACAGTCATTGTAATGTATTAGCACATGGTTTGTCACATGGTTTGGTATGAGCATGCTCAGTTCGCTCTGGCCTAGTAAAGCAAGCACATGGACAAGCAACTCATTCTGTCTCTGTCCTTCATTTGTTCTACCCACATATATAACATTTTGGCGTTGAGGATAGGATCCCAAAGCCATTTTTAGGGATCATGGAAGGACACAGTGTTCAACCTACGACTGGACAAGATCAAGGTGAATTTGTGACGCCTAAA
Source organism: Somniosus microcephalus (assembly GCF_052327205.1). Classification (NCBI taxonomy): domain Eukaryota; kingdom Metazoa; phylum Chordata; class Chondrichthyes; order Squaliformes; family Somniosidae; genus Somniosus; species Somniosus microcephalus. Next base: position 23,236,268 of record NC_141014.1, read on the forward strand.
CTGAATTTTTGCGATGTTTTACCGTTAATGCTGATGCAGAATCATCTGCGCTTTGCCTTTGCGTGTATATATATACATGTATACAGCATCAGCGGCATTGATTCTCACGGGTCCACAGGTAGCGTGCTGAGTCACTGTTTGACCGGATCGAGATAATCATGGCCGCGCCTACGGGATTCATCAGAAGTCTCGGCATGTATGACCGAGCTCGCGAACCATTCAGTTCCTACATTGAGTGGATAGAGATTTTTTTTAAGGCCAGTAACATTATTGAGACCAAAGGTGCAGATGAGAATGTCTAAGCTCAAAATAAAGTAATTTGTGAACAGAAGAAAGCAATTTTTCCAATGGAGATCGGGCCAGATGTCACGAGCAACATATATTACAGTCATGAGCTGGTCTAGAAGTAATGGTTATGTTTTCTATACCGTTTACTATCATTTACTGAGTGGTATTCAGCTGTGGCTCAGTGGGTAGCACTCTCACCTCAGAGTCTGAAGGTTGTGCATTCAAACCCCACTCTATGGGGTAGGAACTTTAACCTAAAAAAATGGGTGGGGTGTGGGGGTATTAAAAATCGGAATACAGACCTAAACCTGCCCACTTCTGGTTTTAACAATGGGGGGCCGGCAGCCAATCCGCTCCCAGGAGACGGGTCGTCTATTTAAATATTATAATGAGGCGGGAAGCCTCTTCTTTAACTTCCATTTTGTCTTTAACTTTAGCTGGTTGGGATTTGCACACCGCGTGAAACCCACTAGCTACAGCAAGGTGAGGATTACTGCATCCAGGAGGTAAGTGCCTTTACACTACCTCCTGATTGCAGAGTCCCTGCGTAACCCACGCTCCGCGATTGAATAACCCCCCACGAGGCCTCTGATCTCCCCACCCCCCCACCCCCAAGGCCTTCCCCTCTCCTCAGGCCTCCCATCCCCCAAGCCTACGATCCCCCCACAAGGCCCCGCCGCTCCTCCGGCCATCCCTGTGCTGCTCCTGGCTCCTGATCTTCTTCTGACACCACCCCCGCACCCACTCCCCGCCTCTGCTGCTGCTGATGCTTCTTGGCCCCGATCCTCCTAGGACACCCCCGCTCCCTGCTGCAGCCGTTCCTTGGCCCTGATTCTCCTCGGGCACCTTGCAAGCATAAGAACATAAGAAATAGGAGCAAGAGTAGGCCATTCGGCCCCTCGAGCCTGCTCCGCCATTCAATAAGATCATGGCTGATGTGATCTTGGCCTCAACTCCACTTTCCTGCCCGCTCCCCATAACCCTTGACTCCCCTGTTTTTCAAAGATCTGCCTATCTCCGCCTTGAATATATTCAATGACCCAGCCTCCACAGCTCTCTGGGGTAGAGAATTCCAAAGGTTCACCACCCTCTGAGAGAAGAAGTTCCACCTCATCTCCGTTTTAAATGGGCGACCCCTTTAATCTGAAACTAAGCCCAGTCTGTTTCTTCAGCACCAAGGTTGCAGCAGTAAATAAGGTCAGTATCGCCAGTAAAATCAAAGTAGCCGAGCACATCACCGATTGCCCCCAGGACTACAAGTCCAGTAAGATTAGCTGACGTGTCACCAGCAGAGGGAAAGAGGTCAAAATCTGATCCCAGGCAACGGCCTTCTGCCACCTCTGGCATGACTAGGACGTGTGTGCACAGGGCACCATTTCAAAATTTGCAGATGACACAAAACTTGGAAGTATAGCAAACAGTGAGGAGGATAGTAATAGACTTCAAGAGGACACAGACAGGCTGGTGGAATGGGTGGACACGTGGCAGATAAAATTTAACGCAGAAAAGTGCGAAGGGATACATTTTGGTAGAAAGAATGAAGAGAGGAAATATAAACTAAAGGGTACAATCCTGAAGGGGGTGCATGAACAGAGAGACCTGGGGGTATATGTGCACAAATCGTTGAAGGTGGCAGGACAGGTTGAGAAAGCAGTTAAAAAAGCATACGGGATCCTGGGCTTCATGAATTGAGGCATTGGCCCCGATTTTCGGCTTGTGTGGGAAATGGTCAGGTTTCCCCGAATGTGGGGTTTCTGACACACATAAAAAAGTGTCAGCCAGCTCCACGCAATTTTCCCTCAAGTGGCCAATTAATTCCCAGCATGTGGGAAGCCTTGCTAATTGTCCAATTCGAGTCAGAAATCCCCACAGTATGATGTCATCATTCGTGGTGCTTTCAAGGTCCATAGCAAGCACTGCATCCTCTGAAGGCTTCCAAACGAACCATACAGGATGGCAGAGGAGCCTGCAGCAGCTGTGGCCAGTGCCAGACCCCGAGCTGCCTTCAAATTCGATGAGGCTTCACTGCAGGCATTATTGGATGGGGTTAGGGCCCACAGGGAGGTCCTCTTCCCTAGGTCAGGGAGGAAGAGGCCTCCCACTGAGACCAATGCTGCATGGATGCAGGTGTCAGCAGATGCCAACTCGCTGGGAGTCACCAGAAGAACCTTGACATTACATCTCTAACTCCTTCCTTTACTCCCCCTCAGTACCATCCAGAGCCCCCGTCCTCACTGTGGAGGAGGAAGAGGCTGTGCAGCCAGACTCCTCAGAGGAAGCTCCAACCTCTGAGGGCACAGCGTCAGCAGAAGTAAGCGCACCCAGCACCAGCGCAGATACTCACACCTCGGTGGGACCTTCGGGACATAGAGTAGTGTTGTCACCTGGTGTTTCACAGCTGACAAGTGAGCCTCAGCAGATCCTGGAGACAGGGACAGCAGTGGAGACTCCTCGTCGGAGGGCGCAGGACTCTGCCAGCTCAGCTCAGCTGCGCTGCATGTCGACCCTCTGCCTCTGGGTCCATCCGCAAGAGAAGAGGTGATGGATCTCCATGCACAGATGCAGGAGTCTCTGGCAGGTTTTGTCTCCAGGGTCGCTGCGAGTGTGGAGCGAATGGAGGAGTCCATAGCGATCATGAGCAGAGCCTTTGTGGAGTCATTGGCACATGAACGCATCACCATGGAAAGGTTGGCAACCTCCATGGAGGAGATAACTCGCCAGGGTACGGAAAACATGGTGAGTGCTCATAAGAGAATGACATCTCTTGAGGAGCGTTGGCCATCTGTTGAACAGAGAAACCAGATCTTCATGGAAGTCCTGAGTAGGACTGCCAGTGCAGAAACGGGTCCCCATAGCCCCCTAAAGCGCAGCAAGGTGCTCTCAAGCCACTTCCAAGCGCTGGCCCCTTCTGGCCTGTGCAGCTTCAGGTGAGTGAGCAGCAGCCTGGTGCTCCTGTTGCTGATCATGCTGTTCCTGGTTCTGCTGCTGCCGCCTCTGCTGCTGGAGATCCTCTAATGGCAAGAAGGGAAGGAGAAAAAGGCGTCCCATGCTTCTCGTAGATGCCTCCGCTGAGGAAGCGCTGAGTGAGGGTGGCGAGAGGGGCTTCCCAGGAGATCGCATTGGAGAAGTGTGTGAGGCTCCAACCTTCCACAGCTGTGCCTAAGCCTTGAAGAAGTAGCCCCAAACCTGCAACAACAAGGTCCTTCAACATACAAGTGCTGTCCCTTTAAATCGCAGCTTCTCCGATTGACCTGCAGCTGACAGCAAGCAAGCCGGCAAGCTTCACGCCAGGTCTCATCAGCGGGGTTCCCCGCAGGCGTGTTTGATGTGGGGAAAGCCCCAAAGTCGCAACGGCCCCGGAAAATCTACTTCAACAAGGTAATTATTGGTCATTAGTGTGCCGACGACCAGTCCCGCCAGCGGCGGCCGGGACTGAAACGGGTCGCGGAGAAACGGCGGTCCGAAAGTCGGAGAATCGGGCGGGGGGGGGGTCCCGACCCGCTTTTTCGGCGATTTTCGGCCCCCGGCCACATGAAAAGCCGCCCGACGGCTGCCAGAAAATTGACCCCATTGAGTACAAAAGCGTGGAAATTATAATGAACCTGTATAAAACACTGGTTTGGCCTCAACTGGAATATTGTGTCCAATTCTGGGCACTGCACTTTAGGAAGGATGTGAAGGCCTTAGAGAGTCCCCCGATCCTCCTAGGATACCCACCCCCCACCCCGCTCCGTGGCCCCGATCCAACTTAGACAGCCCCCCTGCTGCTGCTGCGGCCGCACCCTGGCCCCCACGTGATCCCTCCCTCTCTCCTCTGTGTGGCCTAGTGCCACCGGCCTACCTGCCCATCTGGCTGGCTGCAGGTGGGAAACAGAGGCTTCCCATGCAAATCAGGCCCTGCCATTAAGTTCGGCAGAACCTGCGGGAAAGCCGTTCTCCCGGGTTTCCCAAACACCTCTGGGCCCCGCCCCCCCACCGTCCCCTACCTGCCTTCCCCATTAAAATTCAGCCCTATGAGACTTGAGCCCATAATCTAGGCTGACACTCCCAGTGCCATACTGAGGGAGTGCTGCGCTGTCGGAGGTGCCGTCTTTCGGGTGTTAAACCGAGGCCCCGTCTGCCCTCTCATGTGGCTGTAAAAGATCCCATGGCACTTGTAATGTCCGTGTGTAATTGAGACACGGACTGCAGAAGTTGGTTATAACAGGTGTTTACTGAATGGAGACAAAACTGGAACTACTATACAAAGTTACTTCACAGGCTTATATACAGGGGTGGTCACTACTGGTACTGCAGTATACAGGGGCTGCAGAATATAGTTCCTTCTTCAAGGTACATACACTACAATTCCTCCCCTTTTAGCTAAACAGTACATAACATTCGATTAATAATTAAATAACATATTTACAATTACAGTTGCTATATACATTAGCTGAAGTTAATCAATTATAAATTCAGTCTTTGAGGAGGCTTCCTGATTCTGTCCGGATAACGCCTCTTTGGGTTATCAGGTTCTTCTGGCAAAGTTGATTCGGGATCAACGTCGTTGTTTGGTTCGTCTGCTTCCAATATCACCGATTCTGAGGTAGATGCAATTGGTACTTCGGTTTCATCAACAGGTGTATAGGATCGTGGTGTAGATTTGACGTTTTCCAGTGACTCTAGAATCTGGTCAGCATGGTGTCTTACAATGCTCTCGCCAACGTCCACGGTATACATTAGAGGTCCTTGCCATGTGCAGATCGTTCCTGGCTGTCATTTCTCTGTGTGGTAGTCCCGGGCCAAAACTGGTTGACCTATTTTGAAACTCCTGGTTGGCCTTTCATTCATATTCTGAAACTGTCTGTTCTCCACATCTCTTCTGATGTTTGGCTTAACCAAATCCAAGCGGCATCTTAGTCTTCGATTGAAGAACATCATGGCTGGAGTTTGGTTGGTAACTGCATGTGTCGCATTCCGGTAGGCAAACAAGAAGTTATCCACCTTGTGTTGTAGGGGTATGTGTTCATTACACATTGCCTTGATAGCCTTCTTGAATGTTTGAACGAACCTCTCAGCCAATCCATTGGTGGCTGGATGATATGGGGCGGATGTGTAATGCTTAACACCATTGTTCTTTAAGAACCTCCGGAACTCTTCAGACACAAACTGTGGTCCATTGTCGGAGCAAATCTGTTCAGGCAGCCCATTTCTGGCGAATATGGTTCGTAAGACTGTGATAGTTTTTTCTGTGGTGGTTGAGGACATTTTTATTGCCTCTGGCCACTTTGAATGTGCATCCACCGCAATTAAAAACATCGAGTCCATAAATGGACCAGCAAAATCAATGTGTACCCTTTGCCATGGAGATGAGGGCCACTCCCATGGATGTAGAGGGGCTTGTGGTGGGGCGTTTTGGACCTTCTGGCATCCTGTACAGCTCTTGGTCATCTCTTCGATTTCTCTATCGATTCCCGGCCACCACACAAACGCTCTTGTTATGTTCTTCATTTTTACCCCTCCCAGATGACCCTCATGAAGCTCATTGAGCACTCTATCCTTCAATTTGGGTGGAATTACTACTCTGGATCCACACATCAAGGTTCCTCGGCACACTGACAGCTGTTCTCTTCTCGGCGAGAATGCTGGCAACAGTGGTTCGCCATGTGCTGGCCATCCCTTCACCGTTAAATCATAGACCCTGGAGAGTGTCGGGTCATTTCGTGTTTCCTTTTCTATGTTTGCATTTGTCACAGGTAGACATACGACTATGGTCGAGTGGAATATCTCCACAGGATCCACTGCAGGTGCTTCTTCCACCGTCGGCAATGGTAGGCGCAACAATCCATCAGCATTCCCATGCCTTTTAGTTCCTTTGTACTCGATGTCATATTGGTGTGCCCCTAGGAAAAGGGACCACCTCTGTAGCCGTTGTGCTGTCATTATCGGGACGCCCTTCTGAGGGTTGAAAATGGAGACAAGAGGTTGATGATCAGTTAGTAGAGTAAATTTCTGTCCGTGCAGGTAGTGATTGAACTTCTTCACCCCCCACACCAGGCTGAGGGCCTCTCTGTCAATCTGGGTGTAGTTACGCTCGGCTGCAGTTAACGAGCGTGATGCAAAAGCTATCGGCCTCTCTGAACCATCAAGGGATTTATGTGACAGTACCGCTCCAACGCCGTAGGGAGATGCATCACACGCCAGTCTTATCGGTAGTGATGGGTTGTAGTGGGCCAATACTTCTCTTGAAGTGATCAGGCCTTTACACTCCTGAAAGGCCCGCTTACATTCATCGCTCCATTTCCATGCTACTCCAGTTTGTAGCAGGGTGTTCAGTGGGTGCAGAATTGTGGACAAATTTGGCAAAAACTTATGGTAGTAATTCACCAATCCGAGGAATGACCTCAGTTGCGACACATTTTCAGGTGCTGGAGCCTTAACTACTGCTTCAATTTTGTCAGGGGACTTATGTAACCCCTCTTCATCAATCACGTGGCCACAATACGATATTTGTTTCTTAAAAAACTCGCACTTGGGGCGATTGGCTCGTAGCCCATGATCTCTTAGTCTAGTGAGCACCTGCTCTAGGTTGGCAAGGTGTTCACTGTCATTTTCACCTGTCACTAGGATGTCGTCCAAGTAACACTGAGTCCCCGGAATCCCTTGCAGAACTTGTTCCATCGCTCTTTGCCATATAGCCGGAGCTGATGCTACTCCGAATACTGGAAAAGACCTTTGTGAATGTTTATCGTGAGATATTTCCTAGAGGATTCTTCAACCTCCATCTGCAAATATGCTTGCGCTAGGTCAATTTTTGTAAAACGTTTCCCTCCAGATAGCGAGGCGAAAATATCTTCTATCCTCGGAAGAGGATTCTGTACTGTGTGAAGGACTGGGTTCACAGTCACCTTGAAGTCCCCACAGATGCGAACCTTCCTTGGCTCCTCAGGCTTATTGTTTAACGTTTTCTTCATGACAGGAACGATGGGTGTCGCCCACTCGCTCCAGTCTACCTTAGATAACACGCCTGCATTCTCCAGCTCTGCCGCGACGGCTGGGCGAATTGCATACGGTATCGGTCTTGCTTTGAAAAACTTGGGAATTGCATTCTCTTCTATTTTTATCGAGGTGGTTACACCTTTAAGGGTTCCCAGTCCTTGTTGAAATACCTCTTTAGCGTTAGCTAAGATTTTTGACAATCGTCCAGGTGTGACGTCTGTAGTGTATGTACCTTTAAGAGGGACTATGTTTTTGAAGCCCCTGTATACTGTAGTACCAGTAGTGAGCACTCAGGTATATAAGCCTGTATAGCGTCTTGTGTAGTTAGTTCACCTCCAGACTTTGTTCAGTAAACACTTGTTAAATCAACTCTTGCATTCCGTGTCTCCATTAACACACGGATCTAACAGTAGCGACGAGTTAGAAACGAACTTACCTGCAATTCGGCAGCACCTCAAGATCATCAATTCCTCAGACGAAGTTCGAAGCCAGAAGCAAGAAAAAAAAACTGTGGTTTCACCAGCTAAATGGGCTGGTGGCAGGTAGTGCACTGATCCTTCCTGGGCTGCGGCGGGCTAGAGCTTGATCGGGTGGCTCTGCAACGGGGCCGCGCAGCGAGTCGGGAAGCAGAAGGAAAGAGAGAGAGAGGGTGGAGAACTCAGGGCGCGGCCGGTGCTGCAAAGCAGGTCGGCGTTCGGACCAAGCAGAGGGAGGGGAAAGTCCCAGAGGGTCCACTCCACGACGGGAACGGTTCTCCAAGTAACGGAGAAACTATTGAAGCGATATATTAAAAAAAATAGAAATACCGCGAAAAGCTGCAGGTCGCAATGGGAACCGTGGAGAACAGCATTGGCAGCAGCGGCAGCGGCGGGAAAGTGCGGGAGGCGCCATCTTAACTCGGCGGGGAAGAAAGAAAAGCGCGGGAAGCACCATTTTAGATTTTCAAGATGCCGAAGACTGGCAATATTACTGCTTTCGATAGTGATATAGAAGATTGGACCACATATGTGGAAAGAGTGGAGGTATATTGCAAGGCGAATGAAGTAGCGGATGATAAAAAGGCATCGGTACTTCTAAATCTGATGGGCGCAAGGACACACGGGCTGTTACGAAACTTGATCACTCCAGCCAAACCGATGGACAAGAATTTTAAGGAGATTGTTGATACCTTACAGGAGCACTTAAACCCAACACCGCTGCTGATAGCGGAACGAGTCAAATTCTTCAGGAGGAATCAGCACAAGAATGAAAGTAACGCTGATTACCTCACCGAATTACGAAAGCTGTCAAAGCACTGCCAATTCGGGGCAGGACTGGCAGATTCTCTACGAGACAAATTCGTCTGCGGTCTCCTCAGCGAAGGAACACAGAAAAGACTACTTTCTGAGAAAGATTTGACACTGGACAAGGCTTTCAGTGTGGCTGTATCATACGAAGCAGCAGCAAGAGGAGCTGCAGAGATACAGCAAAAGCCACAGGACTTCGGCACCCATGAAATGACACGGGCTTTCGAGAGATGTTATCGCTGCGGCAGATCCACCCATGACCAGAAGGACTGCTGTTTCAAGGACAAAGCATGCAGGCAATGCGGAAAGACGGGACACATTGCACGTGTATGCAGATCTGGAAAGAAATCCGCTGACAGTAAAAAGGTCAATAAGGAAAAGTACAGAAAGGTACAAATGATGACGGACAGTAGCTCCGAAGACCAGAAGAGCGATAGCGACTCCGGAAACAAGAGACTAAGCTGTCTCAAATTACATAATGTAATTGCCAAAGAAGATTACCAGACCATTTGGGTTACCCTCACGATAGCGGGGTCCCCAGTCAAAATGGAGCTAGATACAGGATCAGCTCTGACCGTCATGAGTCGACGGGATTACGAGCGGCTATTTCCGCATATACCTTTGAAAGACACATCCATTATCTTGAAGACATATACGGGGCAGAAAGTATACGCCAGAGGGAAAATAAGGGTGCCTGTTGTATACAACGGCAAGGAAATACAGAAGTTGTATTTATACGTTCTGCAAGATGGTGGTCCACCGTTGTTGGGACGTGAATGGATCAGAAATATACGTTTAGACTGGCACTCCATTCAGGCACTGACGGTGACCAGTAAGAAAAAAAACGATGATGACGTCATACCTGGACGATTGAAAGAAATCTTGGCTAACGCCAAAGAAGTGTTTCAACAGGAACTAGGAACCCTGAAAGGCGCCACCGCCTTAATAAAAGTGGAAGATGCGGCAATTCCCAAGTTTTTTAAGGCAAGGCCGGTGCCATACGCAATTCGTCCAGCCGTCGAGGCAGAGCTGGAGAATTTGGAAAAAGCAGGCGTGTTATCCAAGGTAGATTGGAGCGAGTGGGCAACACCCATTGTCCCGGTCATGAAGAAAACGTTGAATAATGATAAATCTGAAGAACAGAGAAAAGTTCACATCTGTGGGGACTTCAAGGTGACTGTAAACCCGGTTCTTCACATGGTACAGTATCCTCTTCCGAGGATAGAAGATATTTTCGCCTCACTATCCGGAGGGAAACGTTTCACCAAAATTGACTTAGCACAGGCATATCTACAGATGGAGGTTGAGGAGGCCTCTAAAAAGTATCTCACGATAAACACACACAAAGGCCTGTACCAGTACAATCGACTGGTTTTCGGAGTGGCATCAGCTCTGGCTATCTGGCAAAAAGCTATGGAGCAAGTCCTGCAAGGGATTCCGGGGACTCAATGCTACCTAGACGACATCCTTGTAACAGGAGAAAACGACAACGAGCACCTTGCCAACTTGGAGCAGGTGCTCACGAGGCTGAGAGAATGGGGCCTACGAGCAAATCGCCCCAAGTGCGAATTTTTCCAGAAACAAATATCATATTGTGGCCATGTCATTAACGAAGAAGGGTTGCATAAGTCACCTGAAAAGATTGAAGCGGTCGTAAAGGCCCCAGCACCTGAAAATGTCTCACAATTAAGGTCGTTCCTGGGATTAGTAAATTACTGTCATAAATTTTTACCAAACTTGTCGATGGTTCTGCACCCTCTTAACGCACTGCTACAAACGGGAGTAGTTTGGAAATGGAGCGAAGACTGTAAACGTGCCTTCCATAAATGCAAAGGCTTGATCACGTCCAGGGAAGTGATGGCTCATTACAACCCATCACTGCCAATCAGACTGGCGTGCGATGCATCCCCTTACGGCGTGGGAGCGGTATTATCGCATAGATTCCCTGATGGCTCGGAGCGGCCGATAGCTTTTGCGTCACGCTCATTGAACTCAGCTGAGCGTAACTATGCCCAGATCGACAGGGAGGCACTCAGCCTGGTGTGGGGGGTGAAGAAATTCAACCATTACCTACACGGACAAAAATTTACCTTGTTGACTGACCATCAACCCCTCGTCTCCATATTCAACCCTAAAAAGAGCGTTCCCATTATGACAGCCTAGGGGCACACCAATATGACATAGAATACAAAGGAACAAAACAGCATGGGAATGCTGACGGGTTATCGCGCCTACCGTTGCCAACGGTGGAAGAGGCGCCTACAGTGGACCCAGTGGAGATGTTCCACTTGACCATAGTGGAATGTCTACCGGTGACAAATTCTACCATTGAAAAGGAAACGCGAAATGACCCGACTCTCTCACGAGTCTACGATTTAACAGTGAAGGGATGGCCAGCACATGGTGAACCACTGTTGCCAGCATTCTCGCAAAGAAGAGAACAGCTGTCAGTGTGCCGAGGAACCTTGATGTGTGGATCCAGAGTGGTGATTCCACCCAAACTCAAGGATAGAGTGCTAAAGGAGCTTCATGAGGGGCATCTGGGTGGAGTGAAAATGAAGAACTTAGCCAGAGCGTTTGTGTGGTGGCCAGGTATCGATGGAGACATCGAAGAAATGACCAAGAGCTGTCTAGGATGCCAGAAGGTCCAAAACGCCCCACCACAAGCCCCTCTACATCCATGGGAGTGGCCCTCATCTCCATGGCAAAGGGTACATATCGACTTTGCTGGTCCATTTATGGACTCAATGTTCTTAATCGCGGTGGATGCACACTCCAAGTGGCCGGAGGTAATAAAGATGTCCTCCACCACCACGGAAAAAACCATCACAGTATTAAGGACCATATTCACCAGGAATGGGCTGCCTGAACAGATCTGTTCTGATAATGGACCGCAATTTGTATCCGAAGAATTCAGGAAGTTCTTAAAAAACAATGGGGTTAAGCACTACACGTCCGCCCCATACCATCCCGCCACCAATGGATTGGCTGAAAGGTTTGTCCAGACCTTCAAGAAGGCCATAAAGGCCATGGGTAATGAAGATATAAATCTACAACATAAGGTAGATAACTTCTTGTTTGCGTACAGGAATGCAACACGTGGTTACAAACCAAACCCCCGCCATGATGTTTTTCAATAGAAGCCTAAGATGCCGGCTGGATTTGGTCAAGCCAAACGTCAGAAGGGACGTAGAGAACCGGCAATTTCAAAGCATGAATGAAAGGCCAACTAGAACCTTCCAGATAGATCAACCAGTTTTGGCCCGGGACTACCGTACCGAGAAATGGCAGCCTGGAACTATTTGCACACGACTAGGACCGCTGATGTATACCGTGGACATTGGAGAAAGCATAATAAGGCGCCATGCTGACCAGATCATAGAGTCATCCGAAAAAGGACAACCTACACCACAACTCTATACGCCTAGTGATGAAGCAGAGATACCCATAGTATCTACCTCCGATCCGGTGATACTGGAACCAGATGAACACAACACTGGCATTGAAGCCGAATCGACCTTGCCAAAAGAACCTACTGCACCACCGAGGCGTTATCCGGACCGAGTCAGGAAGCCTCCAGAGAGACTGAATTTGTAATTGATTAACTTCAGCAAATGTGTATATTATTGTTCTTGTAAAAATGTTATTTAATGATTACTTAAAATGTTATGTACTATTTATCTAAAAGGGGAGGAATTGTAGTGTATGTACCTTTAAGAGGAACTATGTTTTTGAAGCCCCTGTATACTGTAGTACCAGTAGTGACCACTCGGGTATATAAGCCTGTATAGCGTCTTGTGTAGTTAGTTCACCTCCAGACTTTGTTCAGTAAACACTTGTTAAATCAACTCCTGCATTCCGTGTCTCCATTAACACACGGATCTAACAACGTCGTCATCCTTTTTACCAGCCACAGTCAGTGCCTGAATGGAGTGCCAGTCTAAACTTATCTTTCTGATCCATTCACGTCCCCATAACGGTGGTCCACCATCTTGCAGTATGTACAGATACAATTTCTGTATTTCCTTGCCGTTGTATTCGACAGGCACCCTTATTTTCCCTCTGGGGTATACTTTCTGCCCCGTATATGTCTTCAAGACAATGGATGTGTCTTTCAAGGGTATCTGTGAGAATAGCCGCTCGTAGTCTCGTCGATTCATGACGGTCAGGGCTGATCCTGTATCCAATTCCATTTTGACTTGGGACCCTGCTATCGTGAGGGTGACCCAAATGGTTCGGTGATCCTCTTTTGCGATTACGTTGTGTAGTTTGAGACAGCTTAGTCTCTTTTTCCCGGATTCACTATCGCTCTTCTGGTCTTCGGAACTATTGTCCGTCATCTTTTGTACTTTCCTGTACTGTTCCTTAGTAGTCTTTTTGTTGTCGTTAGTCTTCTTCCCGGACCTGCAAGCTCGTGCAATGTGTCCCATCTTTCCGCATTGCCTGCATGTTTTGTCCTTGGACCAGCAGTCCTTCTGGTCATGGGTTGTTCTGCCGCAGCGATAACATTTTTCAAATCCCCGTGTCATTTCATGGGTGCCGTATTCCTGTGGCTTTTGCTGTATTTCCGCAGCTCCCCTTGCTGCTGCTTCGTACGATACTGCCACGCTGAAAGCCTTATCTAGCGTCAGCTCTTTCTCTGAGAGTAACCTCTTCTGGGTTCCTTCACTCAGGAGTCCACAGACAAATTTGTCCCATAGGGTATCTGCCACTCCTGCTCCGAACTGGCAGTGCTTTGATAGCTTGCGTAGTTCCGTAAGGTAATCAGCATTGCTCTCATCTTTATGCTGATTTCTCCTGTGGAATTTAAATCTTTCTGCTATCAGCAGCGGTGTAGGATTTAGGTGTTCCTGTAGGATATCAACAATTTCGTTAAAACTCTTCGCCTTCGTTTTGGCTGGAGTAATCAGGTTCCGCAATAGGCCGTACGTTCTTGTGCCCATTAAGTTTAGTAGTACCGATGCCTTTTTCTCATCGGCTACTCCATTTGCCTTGCAATATACTTCGACTCTTTCCACATACGTGGTCCAGTCTTCTATTGCATTATCGAAGGCAGTGATATTGCCAGTCTTCGGCATCTTGGAGATCTAAGATGGCGCCTCCCGCGCTTTGCCTTCTTCCCCGATTGAACAAAATGGCACCTCCCGCGCTTTGCCTTCTTCCCCGCTGGATTAAGATGGCGCCTCCCGCGCTTTCTGCCTTTTCCGCTGCTGCCAGCGCTGTTGCTGGCATTTTTATGCCTTGATGGCGACGCCCTATGGTCTTCGCGCGCTTCCCCCCGCGCTGCTGCCAACGTCGCTCTCCGCGGTCCCCGTGGCAAACTGCAGCTCCTCGCGGCTTTCTGCGCTTCTAATTTCTTTTTCTTTTATTTTAATTACTGTTCCCATCGTCAGAGCAGACCCTATGGGACACTTCCCTCCCTCTTCTCGGGTCTGTACGCTGCCCGGCTTCATAGCACCGGCCGCGCCCTGTGTGCTCCACCCTCTCTCTCTCTCTCTCTCCTCCTCCCGACAACGCTGCTCGGCCCCGTTGAAAAGCCACCCGATCGAGCTCTAGCCCGCCGCAGCCCAGGAAGGATCAGTGTACTACCTGCCACCAGCCCGATTAGCTGGAACACCATGGACTGGATAACCAAGCCCAGCTCTCGACAGCCTCTCCTGCAAATCTTCGAATTCGATGAATCAGAGGGCGGTTGCCCACGGTCGACGCCTGCTTCTTGTGTTTGTTTGTGTTTTTTTTCTTTTTGGATTTCTTCCTTCTGGCTTCGACCTCTAATAACTTCGCATCAGGGATGGATCCCCGTGAGGTGGTGCAGAACTGTAGGTAAGTTCTGATCTGTTCGTCGCCAATGTAATGTCCGTGTGTAATTGAGACACGGACTGCAGAAGTTGGTTATAACAGGTGTTTACTGAATGGAGACAAAACTGGAACTACTGTACAAAGTTACTTCACAGGCTTATATACAGGGGTGGTCACTACTGGTACTGCAGTATACAGGGGCTGCAGAATATAGTTCCTTCTTCAAGGTGCATACACTGCAGCACTATTTCGAAGAAGAGCAGTAGCATTCTCCCCAGTGTCCTGGCAAACATCAGTCAACCAACTGCCTCAGAAACAAATTAAGTGGCTGTTTATCCCATTCGTTGCCCATGGGATCACACTGTGCACAAACCTGGCTGCCGTGTTTGCCTATATAACAGCAGCAACTGCACTTCAAAAATATTTCATCAGCTGTGAAGCGCTTTGGGAAATCCTGAGGGTGTGAATGGCGCTATATCAATGCATGTTTTCTTTCTGTACAAGGCCCCCCCTCTCAGTGAGCTCAGTAACTGCGTGCGAAAATTCACAAATCTTCCACTCTTCACTTTTGCCTGCCCAACGCTAAACCCAAACAGTTGGCAACATTGCAGGTATCGCACAGCCTTCGAGGTGCACTTTTCAATTCACGGAAAAAGAAGCAAGGTATTTGTGTAGCGTGTAGTGAGTGAGTCGAGGCAGCCGAGAGAGAGCTGATGAAATATATTCAGCTTATGATCGCGCCAGGATAATTCCTCTCTGATTTTTTTTTCTCTTTCTGTTGCCAGGTTCCCTCAGGATATTTGTTGTTTAAATTCAGACTGTGTGTTGTTGTATTGCTAAAATTCAGCCGGCAGACAGTCAGCAGGGACTGTTAGCGGCTGTTATTATTTATCATGTACAGGTTTCAGTGTTCTGATTAACTGCCATGCTTATTTGAAATGGGTTGCCACCCGCACCCCCTCCCGCCCGTCAAAAAGAAAGTACAATTAAAGTCACCATGCGTAAAATAAAAAATAAAATACCAGTTCTCTTTTTCACGTAGGTTGGCGCCATGGCACCTTCTTAGAATTCACTAAAGGCAATGCTGAGCCTCACCTAGGAACAAAGGACCATTAGGAGGCCATTCGGCCCCTCGAGCTCATTCTGTCATTTAATCAGATCACAGCTAACCTCCCCCCCAGCAACCATTTTAACAAACCCTGTGGGGGATTCACCCTCTAAAATTAAGGGCTGTTTCTTTCCTTCTCCCACTTCCCCCTTGCTCCAATCTTCTGCCCCACCAACTCCCTGGTTGGTTCCTGGGGGGCAGAAGATTGGTCGCCCTCCACCATGTGTGAACCGGGACACCAAAGGGCGAATGAGTCCGCACCACACTCGATGTTGTCAGGTGATTCTCTGGCAACACTGCTCACTCCGGAGGCGCTGGAAGCGCCGGGGGAGGAATGTCAGGTAGCAGCAGCCAGTAAAGGGTGCCGGATGATTTTCCTGCATGGGGGTGGAGAGGCACGAGGCACGGAGGGTACTAGGGAGGGCTCCAGGATGGGGAGGGATATGGCAGGGGCAGGAGGGGCCAAGAAGTTGTTTTTATTGTTGGTTCTTCTAACGTGCCCTATCTGTAATGATCAATAACATGTCATTCTATAGTGGACACTAGGTGGAGCCGTAGAGCTGTAGAGCTGTATATAGCTGTATGGATATGAGACTACACTCCCCAGCTGTATGTGTTTAAGACTACATTACCCATGAGGCACTAGGCTACCCACAAGGCAGCAGTGAAGATGGAAGCCTCTACAGATACTGTACCTAGTCCACATGTGCTCAATAAAAGTGTCTAGCAAAAGCTAGCTGTGTTCATAATAAGAATGTCTATTTATTAATGAACATAAGACTATCCTTCAGTGATATCCTATCCTTCCAAACATGGCGCCACGTGGCTGGAATGGTCCTCAGGCACTCCAGCTCAAATTGGGGAAGACACTTCATTGCCACCGAAGTTCGGGACCTAATGACCTCAGTCACAGGCTCCTAGACCTCTTTCCACTTGCCACCTTAAATACGTTGGATACCTCAGGTACATTGTAGGCCTCAAACCGCCAAGTCTGATAAGACGAGGAACCTGCCATTGTATTATTGGCCCCAGAAAGTCAGCCAGGTATTTGACTAAAGTGTATCACAACCAAATCCATGGGATACAGAGAGAATCCCCAGGCCCAGGGAACAGAGAGAATCCCCAGGCCCAGGGAACAGAGAGAATCCCCAGGCCCAGGGTACAGAGAGAATCCCCAGGCCCAGGGTACAGAGAGAATCCCCAGGCCCAGGGTACAGAGAGAATCCCCAGGCCCAGGGTACAGAGAGAATCCCCAGGCCCAGGGTACAGAAAGAATCCCCAGGCCCAGGGTACAGAGAGAATCCCCAGGCCCAGGGTACAGAGAGAATCCCCAGGCCCAGGGTACAGAGAGAATCCCCAGGCCCAGGGTACAGAGAGAATCCCCAGGCCCAGGGTACAGAGAGAAACCCCAGGCCCAGGGTACAGAGAGAATCCCCAGGCCCAGGGTACAGAGAGAATCCCCAGGCCCAGGGTACAGAGAGAAACCCCAGGCCCAGGGTACAGAGAGAATCCCAGGCCCAGGGTACAGAGAGAATCCCCAGGCCCAGGGTACAGAGAGAACCCCAGGCCCAGGGTACAGAGAGAATCCCCAGGCCCAGGGTACAGAGAGAATCCCCAGGCCCAGGGTACAGAGAGAACCCCAGGCCCAGGGTACAGAGAGAACCCCAGGCCCAGGGTACAGAGAGAATCCCCAGGCCCAGGGTACAGAGAGAAACCCCAGGCCCAGGGTACAGAGAGAAACCCCAGGCCCAGGGTACAGAGAGAAACCCAGGCCCAGGGTACAGAGAGAATCCCCAGGCCCAGGGTACAGAGAGAAACCCAGGCCCAGGGTACAGAGAGAATCCCCAGGCCCAGGGTACAGAGAGAAACCCCAGGCCCAGGGTGCAGAGAGAATCCCCAGGCCCAGGGTACAGAGAGAATCCCCAGGCCCAGGGTACAGAGAGAAACCCCAGGCCCAGGGTACAGAGAGAATCACCAGGTCCAGGGTACAGAGAGAATCCCAGGCCCAGGGTACAGAGAGAATCCCCAGGCCCAGGGTACAGAGAGAATCCCCAGGCCCAGGGTACAGAGAGAACCCCAGGCCCAGGGTACAGAGAGAATCCCCAGGCCCAGGGTACAGAGAGAATCCCCAGGCCCAGGGTACAGAGAGAATCCCCAGGCCCAGGGTACAGAGAGAATCCCCAGGCCCAGGGTACAGAGAGAATCCCCAGGCCCAGGGTACAGGGAGAATCCCCAGGCCCAGGGTACAGAGAGAACCCCAGGCCCAGGGTACAGAGAGAATCCCCAGGCCCTGGGTACAGAGAGAATCCCCAGGCCCAGGGTACAGAGAGAAACCCCAGGCCCAGGGTACAGAGAGAAACCCCAGGCCCAGGGTACAGAGAGAAACCCCAGGCCCAGGGTACAGAGAGAAACCCCAGGCCCAGGGTACAGAGAGAATCCCCAGGCCCAGGGTACAGAGAGAACCCCAGGTCAGGGTACAGAGAGAATCCCCAGGCCCAGGGTACAGAGAGAAACCCCAGGCCCAGGGTACAGAGAGAATCCCCAGGCCCAGGGTACAGAGAGAAACCCCAGGCCCAGGGTACAGAGAGAAACCCCAGGCCCTGGGTACAGAGAGAATCCCCAGGCCCAGGGTACAGAGAGAAACCCCAGGCCCAGGGAACAGAGAGAATCCCCAGGCCCAGGGTACAGAGAGAATCCCCAGGCCCAGGGTACAGAGAGAATCCCCAGACCCAGGGTACAGAGAGAATCCCCAGGCCCAGGGTACAGAGAGAATCCCCAGGCCCAGGGTACAAAGAGAATCCCCAGGCCCAGAGTACAGAGAGAATCCCCAGGCCCAGGGTACAAAGAGAATCCCCAGGCCCAGAGTACAGAGCGAATCCCCAGGCCCAGGGTACAGAGAGAATCCCCAGGCCCAGGGTACAGAGAGAAACCCCAGGCCCAGGGTACAGAGAGAAACCCCAGGCCCTGGGTACAGAGAGAATCCCCAGGCCCAGGGTACAGAGAGAACCCCAGGTCAGGGTACAGAGAGAATCCCCAGGCCCAGGGTACAGAGAGAAACCCCAGGCCCAGGGTACAGAGAGAATCCCCAGGCCCAGGGTACAGAGAGAATCCCCAGGCCCAGGGTACAGAGAGAACCCCAGGCCCAGGGTACAGAGAGAAACCCCAGGCCCAGGCTACAGAGAGAATCCCCAGGCCCAGGGTACAGAGAGAATCCCCAGGCCCAGGGTACAGAGAGAATCCCCAGGCCCAGGGTACAGAGAGGAACCTCAGGTGATCCATAGGATTAACAATACCAGCCCATCTATACAATTATTCTGTATCCAACACTTCAAGCAACCTTCCAGTCCACTGCTATGGTCACTCGTGAAGTCCACCCTTAAGGTCACTCCTGAAGCATTTATGTTCACTCCTGAACCATACCATTAAGGTCATTCATGAAGCCCACCTTTATAGTTACATCACAGCCCACTCCAAGGTTATTACTGTAACCCACCTTAATGGTTACTCTGGCAGCCCACCCATATGAGTGACAATCTTAATGTGGATGTCTGAAGGAGCAGAGCCATACACCAATAAAAATTACAGACTGGTGAATATTCAAAACTAGAAATATTACAAACCGGTGAACACTTCAAATCTAGAAATATTACAGACTAATTAATATCTTAAATCTAGAAATATTACAGACTAACTAATATCTTAAATCTAGAAATATTACAGACCAAACATCTCAAATCTAGAAATACTACATATCGGTGAATATCTCAAATCTAGAAATATTACAGACAGAATGGCTGTGCGGGTTGGATGAAGGCGATCTGCGTGATGGGCCGCGACCCCATTGTTGCTTCCTACCCACTGCAGAAATTGACTTGGCATTAAAGGGGCCTATTAAGCCCGCCCTGCACGTTACCCAGCCCTATTAAATGGTGCGAATCTGATGCGTCATCGATGACGCGTTTACCGCCAAGATCTTTAAAGGAGAAATAATCACATTGCAGTTGAAGGTTCATCTAGGAGTGTGCAGGCTACTGCAGAGCACTACTCAAGTTCAGGCGCTGTCAATTACAAGTACTCAGACAGACTGGCGCCTTCCAGTTCTTAAAGGGGAGGTTCAATGATGCTGCACAGCCTCACTCTGATCATGGGTGAGGTGGCAGTAGCTATTGCAGCACAGGCCAAGGCAACACAACGGCTTAGTGCTGTGATGGAGTCAGTGACTGGTGGCATCCAATCTCAGAGTGCTCTCATGCAGTCTCAGATTGATGCCACGCAAGCGCTGACTTCTGCCATCGTCATTGGGTCGCCCACTGTCCACCGGGGATCTGACAGCACCACAGCAAGCCAGCAATCTGTGCTCGAGCAGACTGCTCTGGATGCTGTGGTTCTGCCCCGGGGGAGTGGCAGTGTGTCGGTCGAGCAGGAAGGAGATGTCCTCTCTCAGGATGACAGCATTCCTGCTCCTACCACGGCTGTTGTGTCGGTACCTTTCTACCTGGACACAATTTAGGACTCAGAACTCAGAGATTCAAACATGAAGTGCTTTATTGGAAGGAAAGGAAGATCTGACAAGTTCCGAACAAAGAGAACTAAACTTAACCGAGAACACCCAACCATGTATCTGCTGTGACAGCGCCACCACAGGTGGGAGGAGAACACACAATACATAACATTTCCTCCCCTCTTAAATGGAAGGTCCACATTATTCCTCAACAGGTAAGTTACTTTCAATGCACTCAACTAACCAAGGGTAGAGGTAGACTGCCTCAAACCCTGACTTTACCCTGGGGTTTATTCTGCCCCAGTCTTGTGGGTAAGTCGCTAAGCCTACAGATCCAAGCGTCTTGGAGGCCGCCGCTCTCTGACAGGATACCGGCGGTCATCGCTGGCTTCCACAGCAGTAGGCATTGACACAGGCCTAGATGGAGAAGGTGCCTGTGTCAGTTGAAAGTCAGGATTTTGCACAGGTGGAACAGTCTCTTTGACTTCCTGTGTTGGAGAAGAGCACTGTGGCAAGGGATGCTGGTTTGCAGTATCATCCGGAAACAGTTCAGGCCAACCAGCCGTTGGAGCCTCTGTGGCTGTCTCTGCTCCTAGCAACAGTTGATCTGTGTGTCTTCTCCAGACGATGTCCTCAGCAGTCTCAACTGTGTAAGACACAGGGCGCGTCTGCGCGATCACCGTAGCAGGAACCCATTTTGGTCCAGTGTTGTAGTTTCAAGCTAGGACGTGCTCTCCCGGATGAAACCATCTCTCCTTGGCTCTTTTCTCTCTCTTTTCAACTTGAGCTTGTTGTTGACAATGGACAACCTGCTCTGCCCTTGGAGGTTTGAGTCAAATCTTGTCCGCAACTGCCTCTTCATCATGAGCAAAGCGGGGGAATGTGGCATGCGGCTCGTTCCTGTAGGACAACAGGAAGCTGTTCAGACGTTGGTGGATTGAGCCCTGACCTTGCGATGCCTTCAAGGCGTGCTTCAAAGTTTGCACGAACCTTTCTGCCTGGCCATTAGTAGAGGGATGATAGGGCGCAGACCTGATGTGTTGGACACCATTCACATGCAGGAAGGTTGCAAACTCCTGTGATACAAATTGTGGACCGTTGTCACTTACGAGTTGTTCCGGTGAGCCATAACGGCTGAACATCTCACCAAGTTTCTCAATTGTTTTCTCTGCCGTGGTAGACCTCATCACAGCGACCTCCGGCCACTTGCTACGAGCATCTACAACCACCATAAACATCTTCTCATCGAAAGGACCGGCGAAGTCCACATGTACTCGCTGCTACACTTCTGCAGGCCAATCCCAGGGGTGTAGGGTTGCCAGCTGTGGAACATTCCGGACCCTTTGACATGGGGAACATGTTTTGGCTTTCTCCTCAATATTCCCATCGAGACCTGGCCACCAGAAGTAGCTTCTTGCCATTTCCTTCATCCGAACCATCCCACTGTGGCCTGTATGAAGTTGTTGCAGTATAGGTTCCCTCAGAGGTGGCAGAATGATGACACGGCGTCCCCAAAGAAGACAACCTGCCTGGACGCAGAGCTCATTTCTTTTTGAAACGTAAGGTTTCAAACTAGGAGAATCTCCTATAGCTCTCCCTCGAATGACATCGTCCATTACCTCAGACAGGACTGGATCGTTGCGGGTGTACTTTCGCACCTGAACTGCAGTGACAGGTGCTCCCTCCACTTGTCTAAAGTAGAAGATGTCTATCTGACGAGGCTCTGGGGGAGTAACAGGCAAGGGTAGCCTCGAGAGACCGTCTGTGTTGCCGTGCAAGTCTGATTTGCGATATTTGATGTCGTATGTGTGTCCTCACAACAGTAAAGCCCACCTTTGCATCCTGCTTGCAGCGAGAGACGGAATTCCGGTGTGGGGCCCGAAGATTGAAGTCAATGAACGGTGGTCCGTCAGGAGTGTGAACCTTCTCCCAAACAGGTACTGATGAAATTTTCGAATTCCAAAAACGATTCCCAAGGCCTCGCGCTCGATCTGCGCATACTTACTCTTGGCCTTGTTCAAGGTGCGTGATGCATAGGCGATAGGTTTCTCTTCACCTCACCCGAAGGCATGATGTGGGATATGACTGCTCCCACACCATATGGTTATGCATCACATGCTAGCTGCATGGGTAGCTTTGGGTCGAAGTGTGTCAGGACCTCCGATTTCAGCAATACTTTCTTTGCTTGGGCGAAAGCTTCGTTGCACAGTTCAGTCTATTTCCATGTTTTGCCTTGACATAGCAACTGATGTGATGGCTTCAGCAATGTTGCTAAGTCTGGAATAAACTTCCCATAGTAGTTAAGTAGCCCCAGAAATGAACGTAACTGGCTCACATTCTGGGGTGCTGGGGCCTCCACGATCGCCTTGACCTTTGACGGCGCCTTATGCAGGCCAGTAGCGTCAATCACATGCCCCAGGTACTCAACTGAAGACTGAAAGAATTCACATTTGCCTTTACGAACTCTGAGTCTGTACTCTTTCAGTCATTGTAGTGTCGCAGAAGATGATCCTCCTCATTTGTCCCAGTGACAAGGATGTCGTCCAGGTAGCACTGGACTCCTGGCAGTCCACTCAAAATCTGATCCATTGCCCTTTGGAATAGAGCAGGGGCCGACGTAATTCCAAACGGAAGGCGGCAGTACCTGTATAGCCCCTTGTGTGTCACAATTGTCAGCAGCTCCTTTGATTTGTCATTGACATGCATTTGTAGATAAACCTGGCATAAGTCTATTTTGCTGAACTTTTGCCCTCCGGCCAGGCCCGTAAAAAGATCCTCAATGAGGGGAAGAGGGTACTGTTCCGCAGACAGCACCGGGTTAATAGTCACTTTAAAATCCCCGCAGATTCGAACAGATCCATCCTTTTTCAGGACAGGAACAATGGGTGTGGCCCATTTGCTCACGCTCACAGGCTCCAGGACTCCATTCTCGACTAAGGCCTCCAAGTTAGCCTCAACTTTTGGCCTAATTGCATAGGGTACAGGTCGGGCTTTGTGAAACTTCGGCTTGCTGTCAGGTTTAATGTCCAGTCTCACGCTGATCTTTTTCATGCTCCCAAGTTCCCCATTGAAGAGTTCTGCATGTTTGTTTAACACTGCAGTCAGACCTGACTCCCCTTTTGACATCATGCGGACTGCAGGCCAGTCCAGCGTGATTTTCTCTAGCCACGCACGTCCCAGTAGCGATGGGTAATTTCCCTTTACCACATATAGTGGCAGTTTTGCAGTCTGTCCGTTCAATTTAACTGTCACCTCAATGGCGCCTCTCATGGCCACAGGTTCGCCGGTATACGTCTTTAGCACAATGTTTGTTGGCTGAAGGGTAAGATGCTTTAGCATTTTGTTGTAGACAGTGTCTGAAACAAGGGACACAGCCGCGCCTGTGTCCACCTCCATCCGCACTGATTGTCCCTCCACCAGTGGTGACACTCAGTAGCCATTTGAATCACCTGCAACCGTCAGTATGTGCACCTCTTCCTCCTCAGAGGTGTCGCTCCCCTCTGTTTTGCTTGTTCCATCATACTGCACTGAATGAACACTCTTTTTCCTCTCTTGTCCAAATACAGACATTTTGCTTCCATGCTTCCCAGCTCTGTCTGTTCTTTTTTTACCTCTACAGGCGCGTTCAATGTGACCCTTTTTGCCACAATTTCGGCATTCCAGCTCCGTACACCAGCAGTCATTAGCATGATGGCCCGTTTTCCCACAACAGTAACATGTGCCGTTCCGCGCACCTTTAGGCTCAGACGACACCTTGTGAACTCTCCCTGTTGAACTCAACTGGTGAGCCGCCTTTTCCGCCATCTCCATGGA
The DNA here is from genome assembly GCF_052327205.1 of Somniosus microcephalus. Lineage (NCBI taxonomy): Eukaryota > Metazoa > Chordata > Chondrichthyes > Squaliformes > Somniosidae > Somniosus > Somniosus microcephalus. The sequence continues at coordinate 23,260,041 of NC_141014.1, forward strand.
GACACTAACTTCAATGGCCTTTTCAAGAGTAAGGTTGTCCTCAGTAAGAAGGCGCTTCTGTGTGGCTGCATTTTGCAGACCACACACGAGTCTGTCTCTAATGGTGTCCTTCAGCACCTCCTTGAACTCGCAGTGTTCTGATAACCTTTTTAAAGCAGCAATAAACATCGTCACTGATTCCCCCTCCTCTTGATTCCGTTTGTGAAATCTAAATCTCTCAGCAATAACCAGAGGTTTTGGTGAAAAATGTGCTCCAAGAATTTCCACTAGTTGCTTATATGTTTTAGTTCCTGGCTTATCTGGTTGCACGAGGCTGCGAAGTAAATTGAATGCCTTCGGCCCGATTACACTCAAAAAGGTAGGCATGACCTTTTCATTTGCCACCGCATTCGCCAATACAAAATAGTCAAAATGTTCCATATATGCGCTCCATTGCTCCACATTTTCATCAAAATCACCGATGTTTCCTAATATAGTAGCCACCTCACGTTTCAAATTAAAATTTCTGTTTACTCACTGCACCCGTCTCTGTTCCGAGTGTTTTGTAGTCGAAAACAAGAAAGTTCCCACAACACAGATTCATCCGATCCTCGTCGCCACTTGTTGTGTCGGTACCTTTCTACCTAGACACAATTTAGGACTCAGAACTCAGAGATTCAAACATGAAGTGCTTTATTGGAAGGAAAGGAAGTTCTGGCAAGTTCCGAACAAAGAGCTAAACTTAACCGAGAACACCCAACCATGTATCTGCTGTGACAGCGCCACCACAGGTGGGAGGAGAACACACAATACATAACAACGGCCACTCTGCCATTGCAGCCTGAAACCCAGCCATCCCAGACTGCTGCCGCCCGTGCTGAGTTGGTGCAGTCTGCAGCCGGGCCTTCCAGGCCCAGAGCTAACCGAAGGCGTCGTGCAAGGCCATCTGCAGTCTCCGGCTCTCAGACTCAGCAGCCTTCCGCCAGCCTTGTTTGGTAAGAAATAATTCCGTTTGCTAAGAACCAGTTGTATTTGTTCATTAATTGTTGTGTTTGTTTATTCTCGGTTGTGTTTGATAAGAGAAAGTTGTGCAGAATAATAAATATTCATTTCAACGTAGCAAATTTTATAATATTTCTCATTTGAGCTTTGCCCAGTGGTAGGGGCTGCGAGCTGTAATGATGTGGTTGTTCTGCGCAAATGACATTTGCTATCTCATTTATCGGAAGCGCTGTGTAATGAGGCATTCACGAATGACCCTTGCAGAGGTAACATTGAGCAGCTCCCTCCTATGTTGGTGCTGCTCCTCCTCTTCTTCATCCTCCTCCTCTGCCTCCTCCTCCTCCTGTTCCTCTTCCTCCTCCTGAGGTGGACCTGCAATCCCTGGTGGCAATGGCTGGGCCCTCAGAATGGCCAGGTTGTGCAGCATGCAGCACACAACAATGAAAACGGAGACTCAATCGGGGGAGTACTGCAGGGCTCCTCCAGAGCGGTCAAGGCAGTGGAACCATTGCTTTAGCACCCCAATAGTCTGTTCGATCAGGTTCCTGGTGGCGCTATGGCTCTCATTGTATGCATGCTGAGTAGGAATGTTGGGGTTGTGGAAGGGTGTCATCAGCCAGGTGGTGAGCGGATAACCCTTGTCTCCGAGCAGCCAGCCGCGAGCTTCATGTGATGGGTGGAACAGTGCTGGGACACCAGTCTGTCGCAGGATGAATGCATCGTGACTGCTGCCAGGAGAGCGGGCATGGACAGCAAGGATACATTGTCTGTGGTCGCACACCAACTGCAAGTTCAGAGAGTGGTAGCCTTTGCGGTTGCGGAATACCTCTGCATTGTGATGAGGTGCCCACAATGCCACGTGCATGCAGTCAATGGCACCCTGAACCATGGGGAAGCCCGCTATCCTTGCAAAGTCACATGAGTGTTCATGCTGTTTGGTCATGGGGAGTGAGATGTACCTCCTTCTCCTTCTGTACAGAACATCTGTCACCTCCCGGGTGCAGCAATGGATGGCGAAATGTGAAATGTTTGCAATATCCTCTGTTGAAGCTTGGAAGGAGCCGCTGGTGTAGAAATTGAGAGCAACTGTGACCTTCACTGCCACTGAGAGAGATGTCCTGGTCCTGAGCTCTGGCTGCAGGAGGTGGTAGAGCTCTGTGACCGCATCCTTCTAAGGCACTGCCCCCTGACAGATGAATGTAGGAGAACTGCTCCCGGAATACCCTGGGAGGGTAAGGTCTCCTGTTGAGAGCCCTATTGGCCCTCCTCCCTCTGGCCAAGTTTTCCAATCTTTCTCTCTGCCTCCGCTGCCGAAGCTGGAGGGCGCAGTCCCATGCCAGTACAGCCCCCATTAAGTGTTGGAAATGTTGCACTATCAAAAGTAAGACAAATGATCCTGATAAATTTTTGTCAGGAGCAAAACTTTCTCAAGTAGGAAAACCTCAAATGAATCAAAATGCCTGTCTGCTTCTGTCAAAGTGACAAGGCAGCACTGTTTGCCGACAAAAAAAAAGAAAGTGCATGTCTTTAAATAGCGCTCCTGCAGCTCCCAGCCAACTGCAAACTGCCTCCTCTACCTGTCGTTCCTAACGGCAGGTGCTGAGGCAGGGGGCAAACATAAATTTCAGCTCCAGGGCGCTACCGGAGTGATGCTCGGCTGGATGACGTCACGATCTCCGGGCACAGGACATTGTGGTGGTAGTGATTAGTGCCACCACAAAACACCAGGTGAATTACACCAGCGACGCTACCATCACCATGTCTGGGCAGTAACTCGTTAGCATCCAGTTACCGCGCCCCGGAGGCGCTAACGGGAGGCGCGAACCAACTGAATCTCTCCTCGGAAAGAACAAATATCTTGAATCTAGAAATATTACAAACTGAACATCTCAAATCCAGAATTATTGCGACTGAACATCTCAAATCTAGAAATATTACAGACTGAACATCTCAAAACAAGAAATATTACAGACAGAACATCTCAAATCTAGAAATATTACAGGCTGAACATCTCAATATCTAGAAATTTTACTGCCTGAAAAACTCAAATCTAGAAGTATTAAAGACCAAGCATCTCAAATCTAGAAATATTACTGACAAAACATCTAAAATCCAGAAATATTAGACTGATCATCTCAATATGTAGAAATTTTACTGACTGAAAATCTCAAACCTAGAATTATTTCAGGCTGAACATGTCAATTCTAGAAATATTACCATTTGAACATCACAAATCTAGAAATATTGAACATTGACCATCTCGAATCAAGAAATATTACAGACTGAACATTTCAAATCTATAAATATTACATACTGAACATCTCAAATCTGGAAATATTACACTCTGTAAATATCAAATCTAGAAATATTACAGACTTAACTTCTGCAATATAGAAATATTACATAGCAGTGAACATAACAAATCTAGAATTATTACACACCAAACATCTCAAATCTAGAAATATTACAGTGGGAAAATCTCAAATCCTGAAATATTACAGCCCAAACAGCACAAATCCAGACATATTATGGACTGAATATCTAAAATCTAGAAATATTACAGACTGAGCATCTCAAATCTAGAAATATTACTGACTGAAAATCTCAAACCTAAAATGATTACAGGCTGAACATCTCAAATCTAGATATAGTACCGTTTGAACATCACAAATCTAGAAATATTAAACTTTCACCATCTCAAATCTAGAAATATAACAGACTGAACATCACAAATCTGGAAATATTACAGACTGAACATCTCAAATCTAGAAATATTACAGACTGGACATCTCAAATCTAGAAATATTACAAATGGAACATTTCAAATCTAAAAATATAACAGACTGAACATCTTAAATCTAGAAATATAACAGACTGAACATCTCAAATCTTTAAATATTACAGACTGAACCTCTCAAATCTAGAAATATTACAAACTGAACATCTCAAATCTAAAAATATAACAGACAGAACATCTCATATCCAGAAATATTACAGTCTGAACATCTCAAATCTAGAAATATTACAGACTGAACGTCTCAAATCTACAAATATTACAGACTGAACATCTCAAATCTAGAATTATTAGACTGAAAATGTCAAATCAAGAAATATTACTGAGTGAACATCTAAAATCTAGAAATGTTACAAAATAAACCTCTCAAATCTAGAAATATTACAAAATGAACATCTCAAATCTAGAAATATTACAGACTGAACATCTCAAATCTAGAAATATTAAAGACTGAACATCTCAAAACTAGAAACATTTCAAATCTACAAACATTACAGTCTGAACATCTCAAAACAAGAAATATTAAAGATTGAGCATCTCAAATCTAGAAATATTACAGACTGAACATCTTAAATCTAGAAATGATACAGACTGAACATATCAAATCTAGAAATATCACAGACCAGTGAATAACTCAAATCTAGAAATATTACAGACTGAACATCTCAAATCTAGACATATTACAGACTGAACATCTCAATTCTAGAAATATTACAGACTGAACATCTCAAATCTAGACATATTACAGACTAAACATCTCAATTCTAGAAATATTACAGACTGAACATCTCAAATCTAGACATATTACAGACTGAACATCTCAATTCTAGAAATATTACAGACTGAACATCTCAAATCTAGAAACGTTACAGACTGAACATTTCAAATCTAGAAATATTACAGAATGAACATCTCAAATCATGAAATATTACAGACTGAACATTTCATATCTGGAAATGCTACTGACTGAACATCACCAACCTAGAACTACCACAAATTCTAGATCTCAAATCTAGAATTATTACAAATTGAACATCTCAAATCTAGAAATATTACAGACTGAACATCTTAAATCTAGAAATGATACAGACTGAACATATCAAATCTAGAAATATCACAGACCAGTGAATAACTCAAATCTAGAAATATTACAGACTGAACATCTCAAATCTAGACATATTACAGACTGAACATCTCAATTCTAGAAATATTACAGACTGAACATCTCAAATCTAGACATATTACAGACTGAACATCTCAATTCTAGAAATATTACAGACTGAACATCTCAAATCTAGAAACGTTACAGACTGAACATTTCAAATCTAGAAATATTACAGAATGAACATCTCAAATCATGAAATATTACAGACTGAACATTTCATATCTGGAAATGCTACTGACTGAACATCACCAACCTAGAACTACCACAAATTCTAGATCTCAAATCTAGAATTATTACAAATTGAACATCTCAAATCTAGAAATATTACAGACTGAACATATCAAATCTAGAATTATTACAGGCTGAACACGTCAGATCTTGAAATATTACAGTCTGAGCATCTCAAATCTACAAATATTACAGACTGAAAATGTCAAATCAAGAAATATTAATGAGTGAACATCTAAAATCTAGAAACGTTACAAAATAAACATCTCAAATCTAGTAATATTATAAAATGAACATCTCAAATCTAGAAATATTACAGACTGAACATCTCAAATCTAGAAATGATACAGATGGAACATTTCAAATCTAGAAATATCACAGACTTGTGAATAACTCAAATCTAGAAATGTTACAGATTGAATGTCTCATATCAGGAAAGTTTACTGACTGAACATCTCCAACCCAGAACTACTACAAATTCTACATCTCAAATCTAGAAATATTACAGACTGAACATATCAAATCTAGAATTATTACAGATTGAACATGTCAAATCAAGAAATATTATAGACTGAACATCACAAATCGAGAAATATTACAGACTGAACATATCAAAATGACAAATATTACAGACTGAACATATCAAAATGACAAATATTACAGACTGAACATCTCAAATCTAAAATATTACAGACTGAACATCTCAAATCTTGAAATATTACAGATTGAACATCTCAAATTTAGAAATATTACAGACTGAACATCTCAAATCTAGAAATATTACAAAATGAACATCTCAAATCAAGAAATATTACAGACTGAACATCTCAAATCTAGAAATATTACTAAATGAACATCTCAAATCTAGAAATATTGCAAAATGAACATCTCAAATCTAGGAATATTACAAACTGAACAACTCAAATCTAGAAATATTAAAGACTGAACATCTCAAAGCCAGAAATATTACAGGCTGAGTATCTCAAATCTTGAAATATTACAGACTGAACATCTCAAATCTAGAAATATTACAAAGTGAACATCTCAAATCTAAAAATAACAGACTGAACATGTCAAATCTTGAAATATCAGCCTGAACATCACAAATCTAGAAATATTACAGACTGAACATCTCAAATCTACAAATATTACAGTCTGAACATCTTAAATCTAGAAATATTACAGTCTGAACATCTCAAATCTAGAATTATTAGACTGAAAATGTCAAATCAAGAAATATTACTGAGTGAACATCTAAAATCCAGAAATGTTACAAAATAAACATCTCAAATCTAGAAATAATACAAAATGAACATCTCAAATCCAGAAATATTACAGACTGAACATCTCAAAACAACAAATATTAAAGATTGAGCATCTCAAATCTAGAAATATTACAGACTGAACATCTCAAATCTAAAAATATTGCTAAATGAACTTCTCAAATCTACAAATATTGCAAAATGAACATCTCAAATCTAGGAATATTACAAACTGAACAACTCAAATCTAGAAATATTAAAGACTGAACATCTCAAATCTAGAAATATTCCAGGCTGAGTATCTCAAATATTGAAATATTACAGACTGAAAATCGCAAATCTAGAAATATTGCAAAATGAACATCTCAAATCTAGAAATATTACAGACTGAACATCTCAAATCTAGAAATATTACAAACTGAACTTCTCAAATCCAAAAATATAACAGACTGAACACATCAAATCTTGAAATATCAGTCTGAACATCTCAAATCTAGAAATATTACAGTCTGAACATCTCAAATCTAGAATTATTACAGACTGAAAATGTCAAATCAAGAAATATTAGAGTGAACATCTAAAATCTAGAAATGTTACAAAATAAACATCTCAAATCTAGAAATATTACAAGATGAACATCTCAAATCAAGAAATATTACAGACTGGACATCTCAAAACTAGAAACATCTCAAATCTACAAACATTACAGTCTGAACATCTCAAATCTAGAAATATTACAGACTGAACATCTCAAAACAAGAAATATTAAAGATTGAGCATCTCAAATCTAGAAATATTACAGACTGAACATCTTAAATCTAGAAATACCACAGACAAGTAAATAACTCAAATCTAGACATATTACAGACTGAACATCTCAAATCTAGAAATATTACAGACTGAACATCTCAAATCTAGAAATATTACAGACTGAACATCTCAAATCTAGACATATTACAGACTGAACATCTCAAATCTAGAAATATTACAGACTGAACATCTCAAATCTAGAAATACCAGACAAGTAAATAGCTGAATCTAGAAATATTACAGACTGAACATTTCAAATCTAGAAATATTATAGACTGAACATCTCAAATCAAGAAATTTTACAGACAGAACATCTCAAATCTAGAAATATCACAGACCAGTGAATAGCTCAAATCTAGAAATATTACAGACTGAACATCTCAAATCTAGAAATATTACAGACTGAACATCTCAAATCTAGAAATATTACAAAATGAACATCTCAAATCTAGAAATATTACAGACTGAACATCTCAAACTAGAAATATTACAGACGGAACATCTCAAATCTAGAAATATTACAGACTGAACATCTCAAATCTAGAAATATTACTAAATGAACATCTCAAATCTAGAAATATTACAGACTGAACATCTCAAATCTAGAAATATTACTAAATGAACATCTCAAATCTAGAAATATTGCAAAATGAACATCTCAAATCTAGGAATTTTACAAACTGAACAACTCAAATCTAGAAATATTAAAGACTGAACATCTCAAATCTAGAAATATTACAGGCTGAGTATCTCAAATCTTGAAATATTACAGACTGAACATCTCAAATCTACAAATATTACAGACTGAACATCTCAAATCTAGAAATATTATAGACTGAACATCTCAAATCTAGAAATATTACAAAATGAACATCTCAAATCTAGAAATATTACAGACTGAACATTTCAAATCTAGAAATATTACAGACTGAACATTTCAAATCTAGAAATATTACAGACTGAACATCTCAAATCAAGAAATATTAGACTAAACATCTCAAATCTAGAAATATTGCAAAATAAACATCTCAAATCTAGGAATATTACAGACTGAACATCTCAAATCTAAAATATTACAGACTGAACATCTCAAATCTTGAAATATTAAAGATTGAACATCTCAAATTTAGAAATATTAGACTGAACATCTCAAATCTAGACATATTACAGCTTGATCAGTCACAAGGTCAGTAGATTTGCAAAATCTTATCCCAATCCTCCAACAACAAAGTTGTTGCATTTGAATGTCAGCCTTGTTTCAGGAGTGCTTTTAAAGTGCTGCACCAATAATGACTACAAATCATGTCCTCCACCAAGTCGTCTCCTTGCAGATGGACTATTTCTGACAAGACGGGAAACAGGAGCCAGAAGCACGAAAATGCGAAACCACTATAAAAATAGGATTAGCAAGGCAGTTAACAGGTCGTTAACTTCCTGAACTACCTGCCCCATTGGTTCCAGTCGGGTCAATTTGGGAGCGGCTGAACAGACACTCACGAAAATCGCGTGGGGGCGGGATGGAGGCGGCTTGGGTGTCTGAAGCCATTTTTTCTGATTTTCACTGCAGACCTGCCCCCAAACCCGCCTCCTTATGGCTATTAAAATCAAGCCTGACATCTCAAATGTAGAAATATTACTGACTAAAAATCTCAAACCTAGAAATATTACAGACCAGTGAATAACTCAAATCTAGAAATGTTACAGACCATTGAATATCTCAAATCTAGCAATATTAAGACTGAACATCTCAAATCTAGAAATATTACAGTCTGAACATCTTAAGTCTAGAAATGATAGAGACTGAACCTTTCAAATCTAGAAATATCAGACCAGTGAATAACTCAAATCTAGAAATATTACAGACTGAACATCTCAAATCTAGACATATTACAGACTGAACATCTCAAATCTAGAAATATTACAGACTGAACATCTCAAATCTAGAAATATTATAGACTGAACATTGCTGAGGAGGTCAGTGCAAGGTGACCATATATGCACGCTCATGGATCCAGTGCCGAAAAAGGTTTAATGATCTTGTGCTAACATCAAAAGTGAGTATCCCATCACACTTGCCTTCAATCTGCTTCCCTTCTCTTCTCATCACCAGCACTCTGCGTTGTAAACCTCCTCCTTCACATCCAACATTACCTTTACTTCCCTTGCACCCTTACCTATCCATCTGTCATCCCACTCCAGGGATTGAGCACATAAAGCTAGGCTGACACTCCAGTGCAGTGCTGAGGGAGTGCTGCACTGTCAGAGGTGCCATCTTTCGGATGAGACATTACACCGAGGCCCCATCTGCTCTCGCAGGCGGACGTAAAAGATCCCATGGCACTATTTTGAAGAAGAGCAGGGGAGTTATCCCCGGTGTCATGGCCAATATTTATCCCTCAATCAGCATAATAACAACAGATGATCTGGTCATTATCACATTGCTGTTTGTGGGAGCTTGCTGTGTGCAAATTGGCTGCCGCATTTCCCACATTACAATAGTGACTCCACTTCAAAAAGTACTTAATTGGCTGTAAAGCGCTTTGAGATGTTCGGTGGCCATGAAAGACACTATATAAATGTAAGTCTTCCTTCTTTCCTTCTGCACTGAATCAATTCAGCATCCTGCCTATGCACCCCTTAGACTCGCTCTCACTGTCATGCAGTGAAAACAACTAACAATGCACAGGGAGCTAGCTTCCACTTGGCACTTTACCCCATCTTCATCTCCCACAAAGCTTCTATGGTAGGGATTACTGACCCTCACTCCATCACTGTGGCTGAAACATTGCTTGTGTCTCTCCTTGCAGGAAAAGATAGCCCACAATAAGAGGGAGAGAGCAATGGCTGGAGGAGGAACACCTACCCTAACCACATTGACCAGTGCTGAGGAGGCTGCAAACGAGATTGTTGGCGGTGGCAAGGACCCGGAAGTGGGCGATGGAGACGGGCACACTAGAGGAAGCTGGTGACTTAATAGAGTTTCATCCCTCTCAGAATGCAATGGCATATGATGTTCATAGAGAATCGCGTTGTATCATCTGCTCAAAAGGATGCGTCGACTACATCAATATCAGATGTCTAAATCACGCCGTTACTCTCCCACAGGACCATCGAGTGCCCCCTCCCCACAATCCAGGACGAAGAGCCGGACAACTCCTCAGAGGAATCTGAAGCCTCTGAGGGAGCAGCGTCACCAGGATTCAGCGAAACCAGCACCAGTGCAGCAATGCTCACCTCGGTGGGGCCATCGCAAGTTAGAGTAGTGTTGCCACCTGGTCTATCACAGCACACAAGTGAACATCAGCAGATGGTGGAGACAGCGACTGTAAGGTTCACAAAATTTTGGAAAATTTCGACAGCCCCCGAAGATTATTTGATTAAAGAAAACCTGGTTGGAATATACCTTAAAAACCCAGGGCATCAAAGATGGCTGCCAGGCCTCGTGGCAAAAGAGAAAGACAGCCTGTCTGAACATCTCCCATCACTGGCTGAAGTACTTGAGGTACTTAAACTGTCAATCAACTGCGGTTTAGGAAGTTCAACATCGAACAAAGGATTGTTTGTTTACAAGCTCTCAACAGTGTTGACTCAAGGGCTTAAGCACTTGAAGCTGTCAATCAATTGTGGTTGGAATGTAACCGCAGGACAAAGGACTGTTTACTGAACACTTAAGGATTTGTTTGTCCAGCACTTGAGAAATCAGTGGGACATTTTAAACTGAGCACAAACCAGTTAAACGAATGGGAAACGCATTCAAACCCATTACGGTCAATGGGGACAGATCGGTCCCTTTTGTGTACCCCGGATACATCCAGATTTGGGCGCAAAGATAAGGGCTCCCAAATGGGGTATAAAGATAGCCCCTCAGGAAGCCATTCTCTCTCTCTCTATCGCCTCGCCTCCACTGCCCTGCTTACCAGAGGAACAGCTCAGCAGCCCGCCCAAAGAAGTGGAATACCAGCAGTTACCTTTGAATTACTGGGGTATCTCTACTTCGGGGCGGTGAAGAATTCAAGGCAGGTCGCAGGGGCACGGAGCAGACATTTACTGGTGAGCACAAACTTTCTGGCCCATTACAAGGCAACATAGATAGGTATAAGGGGTGGGAATTAAAGGGGAATTTTGTTAAATTGTCATTTTTAGTCAATTTTCCCTCGATGTGTCCGTTTTCTCTCCTCCCCGTTAAGTAAAAGTGTGCAAGTGTGCTGTATTCATAATTATTTTCACTGTATAGCAATTTATTCTTTATTTTTAATAAACGTTGGTCTTCTTTGCACCCAACCACGAGTCTCGTTTTGTCTATATCGCTACTGAAATAAGTCCGGCGGTCAGAACCAGAAAGGGAAGCGATTCGAAACCGCACGGGGCCTGGAGCAGCTCAGATACACCTGACTGGCCAGACAATAACCCCCAAACCAAATATCCCTCCCTTTCTACACAACAGCAGTGGAGAGTCCTCAGCGGAGGTCACAGGACTCTCTTAGCTCTGCTTAGCTGCATGCAAATGCTGTGCCTCTGGGGCTATCCAGAAAAAGAGTGTCTCGGGAAATACAGGATCAAGTGCAGGTGTCTCTGGAAGGGTTTGCCTCCAGGGTTAGTGCGAGTGTGGAGAGAATGGAGGAGTCCATCTGTAACATCAGCACTGCCATGGTGGAGGCAATGGCGCATGAACGCACCACCATGGATAGGATGGCAACCTCCGTGGAATGGCTAGCTACCTCAGTGGAAAGGATGGCAACGGCCATGGAGGAAATAAGTCACCAGAGTCAGGGAAACATGGTGACTGTTCAAAATAGAATGTTATCTCTGGAGGAGCGATGGGCAGCTATTGAGCAGAGAGACCAGAGCTTCATGGATGTTCTTTTGATGAGGACTGCCAGTGCAGATATGGGTCTTCATGGTCCCCCTGAAGTGCAGCAAGGTGCTCTCCAGCCACTTGCCAGCACTGAGGTGCAGCTGACCCATGAGAGGGATGTTGTTGGCAGGACAGAAGGACGTGTGGGCTCCTCTCAAAGCGCTCACACAACCATGCCACTGCAGAGCCCTAGGTCAGAGACACACTTTGTGGAGACAACTGAGATGGCCGTTTCAACCCCTGCACAGCCGCAGGAAGAGCAGACTGTTGAAGAGACCTCCCAGGCTCCCAAACCCAGAGGATGCCCACCAAAGGCATCTAAGGAAGCGCAGCATCCTAGTCAGCAAGGTGCATCTACATCTGCTGAAGCCACAGGGGAAGCACCATGTAGAAGCAAGCGTAAGAGAAAAATTAAGCACCTATAGTCAGTCACAAGAGGAGTCACTTGGGTGATTTCTCCTTTTTTTCAGACTGTTGCTGGTTTATTATCCTTTTATGATGTGCAAAAGAAAAATTATGTAAAACAGTTGATTGTGTGGCCTATGTATTATGGGAAATGGCAAAAGTGCATTGAGGGCTTAGGACGACTTGCTTTTGTAATGGTGATGTTAAAAGTGATAGGAAATAACAGGGTATAGCAGAGATGATTTATGACATTGGACAAGTGTCGCCTACAATTACAGAGCCACCTATGGTTGAAGAGTAAGCTTATGCAAATGTGGCATGGCAGTGTGCATACCCTGCTTGACCGGTAGCAGTGAAGTGGAGGGATGCTGCATTGGTCACAACAGGGCATGCCCCTCGTTCTCCTCCTACTCCTCTTCTCAGGAAGATCTGCACTGAGCCACGTGGCTGCTACTCCTCCAATTATGAGGACCAGGATGAGAGGGCATAAATATTTCCCACCCCCTTGCTATAGATTTCATTTGAGACAACAAGCTTGCAAGCGCACAGTCGAAGTGGCCTGAAAATATTCCATTCATGTCACACTGCAGATGGGTGTCAGCTTGAACAGTCACAAGGTCAGTAGATGTGCAAAATCTTATCCCATACCTACAACAGCAAAGTTGTTGCATTTGAATGTCAGCCATGTTTCAGGGGCGCTTTTAAAGCGCTCCACCAATGCATACAAATCATGTCCTCCAGCAACTCGTCTCCTTGAAACTGGCCTGTTTCTGACAAGTCGGGAAACAGGAGCAGGAAGCCTGAAAATGAGAAACAATGATGAAAATAGGATTAGCAAGGCTAACAGGCTGTTAACTGCCTTAACTTCCGGGCCCACAGGTTCCAGTCAGGTCAGTTTTGGAGCGGCTGAACAGACACTCATGAAAATCGGGTGGGGGCGGGATGGAGGTGGGTTGGGTGTCTGAAGCCACTTTTCCCAATTTTCACTACATACCCGCCTACAAACCCGCCTCCTGAGGGCTATTAAAATCGAGCCCGACATCTCAAATACGGAAAAATTACAGACTGAACATCACAAATCTAGATATATTACAGGTTGAACATCTCAAATCTAGAAATATTACAGACTCAACGGCCGCGATTTTGCGCTCGGTGTCAGGATGGGTGCGGGTTAGCTGGTTTCCGGGTTCCGGTCCCGCCCCCAGCTTCCTCCGCTCCACAGACGTGATTTTCCCTTGATTGACCAACGGCCAATTAACAGGAAGCAGGTCTGATGATGTCATTTGATGACGCCTCATCAGCCGGTTTCCTTAAAGGGACCATGCACAATTTTATTTTGACAGTTGATTTCTCAGTGTTTGACAGCATTGAGGTGCTGAAAACACTGACAATCACTGCACAAAGGTGAACTCTTGCACTCAGGCTCTCCAATGACTCCCTCCATATGCTGGAATAGATGGCAGCTGCAGGTGAGATGACAGAAGCGACCTGTCACTGGTGAGAGAGGTTCTCCCTTTGAGGTGGCACTGTACATATAGTTGGATTTAAAAACTTGTATGCTAAAGAAATATGTATGTGTTATTAAAATGCAGTAACCAACATTTTCTTTGCTCTGAAACTCACCATGTGCAACATTGCATCCTTCACACCACTTCTGCAGCTGTCATCATTCCACAAACATTACACCAGACTCACAACACGCCACACTTACCTGGCGTGGTGTCCGGACATTGGGAAACCCGACTCAGAAGCGGAAAAATTGAAAAACAGGCTGAAAACTACTCACAAGTACCTGTTAATAGGCAGGTAATTGCCTTTAATCAATTTCCCGCTGCCAGGTGTCGGGTCCATTCGCAAATCGGGGACCCGACACTTGGGAAAGCTGTTTGGAGGTGGGTTGATGGCAGGTTTGGGAGCTGCCATCAATCAATAGGACTTTAACCTCTGACCCACCTCTCTGAGAACCGGCAAAATCGTGGCCAACATCTCAAATCTAGAAATATTATAGACTGAACATCACAAATCTAGAATTATTACAGACTGAACATCTAAAATCTGGAAATATTACAGACTAAACATCTCAAATCTAGAAGTATTACAGACTCAACATCTCAAATCTAGAAATATATTTTTTTTAAATTCATTTATGGGATTATGATTATGATGATGTGGGCATCGCTGGCAATGCCAGCATTTATTGCCCATCCCTAGTTGCTCTCGAGAAGGTGGTGGTGAGCTGCCTTCTTGAACCGCTGCAGTCCGTGTGGTGATGGTACTCCCACAGTGCTGTTAGGTAGGGAGTTCCAGGATTTTGACCCAGTGACGATGAAGGATCGACGATATGCTAAGTCAGGATGGTGTGTGACCTGGAGGGGAACTTGGAGGTGGTGGTGTTCCCATGCATCTGCTGCCCTTGTCCTTCTAGGCGGAAGAGATCGCGGGTTTGGGAGGTGCTGCCGAAGAAGCCTTGGCGAGTTGCTGCAGTGCATCTTGTAGATGGTACACACTCCAGCCACAGTACGGTGGTGGAGCGAGTGAATGTTTAAGGTGGTGGATGGGGTGCCAAACAAGCGGGCTGCTTTGTCCTGGATGGTGTTGAGCTTCTTGGGTGTTGTTGGAGCTGCACTCATCCAGGCAAGTGGAGAGTATTCCATCACACTCCTTACTTGTGCCTTGTAGATGGTGGAAAGGCTTTGGGGAGTCAGGAGGTGAGACACTCGCCACAGAATACCTAGCCTCTGACCTGCTCTTGTTGCCACAGTACTTATGAGGCTGGTCCAGTTAAGTTTCTGGTTAATGGTGACCCCCAGGATGTTGATAGTGGGGGATTAGGCGATGGCAATGCCATTGAATGTCAAGGGGTGGTAGTTATACTCTTGCTTGTTGGAGATAGTCATTGCCTGGCACTTCTGTGGCACGAATGTTACCTGCCACTTATCAGCCCAAGCCTGAACGCTGTCCAGGTCTTGTTGCATGCGGGCATGGACTGCTTCATTATCTGTGGAGTTGTGAATGGTGCTGAACACTACGCAGTCATCAGCGAACATCCGCATTTCTGACCTTATGTTGGAGGGAAGGTCATTGATGAAGCAGCTGAAAATGGTTGGGCCTAGGATAATGTCCTGGGACTGTGATGATTGACCTTCAACCACCACAACCATCTTCCTTTGTTCTAGGTATGACTCCAGCCAGTGGAGCGTTTTCCCCCTGATTCCCATTGATTTCAGTTTTACTAGGGCTCCTTGATGCCAGACTCGGTCAAATGCTGCCTTGATGTTAAGGGCAGGTACTCTCAACTCACCTCTGGAATTCAGCTCTTTTGACCATGTTTCGACCAAGGCTGTAATGAGGTTGGGAGCTGAGTGGTCTTGGCGGAACCCAAACTGGGCATCACTGAGCAGGTTATTGGTGAGTAAGTGCCGTTTGATAGCACTGTCGATGACACCTTCCATCACTTTGCTGATGATTGAAAGTAGACTGATGGGACGGTAATTGGCCGGGTTGGATTTGTCCTGTTTTTTGTGGACAGGACATACCTAGGCAGTTTTCCACATTGATGGATAGATGCCAGTGTTGTAGCTGTACTGGAACAGCTTGGCTAGAGGCGCGGCTAGTTCTGGAGCACAAGTCTTCAGCACGATAGCCGGGATGTTGTCGGGGCCCATAGCCTTTGCTGTATCCAATGCGCTCAGCCGTTTCTTGATATCACGTGGAGTGAATCGAATTGGCTGAAGACTGGCTTCTGTGATGGTGGGGTCCTCAGGAGTAGGCCGATATGGATCATCCACTCGGCACTACTGGCTGAAGTTGGTTGCAAATGCTTCAGTCTTGTCTTTTGCACTCATGTGCTGGGCTCCACCATCATTGAGGATAGGGATATTCTAGGAGCCTCCACCTCCCATTAGTTGTTCAATGGTTCACCACCATTCACGACTGGATGTGGCAGGACTGCAGAGCTTTGATCTGATCCATTGATTGTGGGATCGCTTAGCCCTATCTATAGCATGCTGCTTCCGCTTTTTAGCATGCATGTAGCCCTGTGTTGCAGCTTCCCCAGGTTGGCACCTTATTTTTAGGTATGCCTGGTGCTGCTCCTGGCATGCTCTTCCACACTCCTTGTTGAACCAGGGTTGGTCCCCTGGCTTGGTGTGTAGTGTATGTACCTTTAAGAGGAACTATGTTTTTGAAGCCCCTATATATTGTAGTACCAGAAGTAACCACTCGGGTATATAAGCCTGTATAGCGTCTTGTGTCGTTAGTTCACCTCCAGACTTTGTTCAGTAAACACTTGTTAAATCAACTCCTGCATTCCGTGTCTCCATTAACACACGGATCTAACAGTGGCGACGAGTTAGAAACGAACTTACCTGCAATTCGGCAGCACCTCAAGGAGATCGATTCCTCAGACGAAGGTCGAAGCCAGAGGCAAGAAAAAAGAAAGGGAAGCTGTGGTTTCACCAGCTAAACGGGCTGGTGGCAGGTAGTGCACTGATCCTTCCTGGGCTGCGGCGGGCTAGAGCTCGATCGGGTGGCTCTGCAACGGGGCGGGGCAGCGAGTCGGGAAGCAGAAGCAAGGAGAGAGAGAGGGTGGAGCACTCAGGGCGCGGCCGGTGCGGCAAAGCAGGTCGGCGTTCAGACCGAGCAGAGGGAGGGGAAAGTCCCAGAGGGTCCGCTCCACGACGGGAACGGTTCTCCAAGTAACGGAGAAACTATTGAGGCGATAAAATAAAAATTAAAAATAGAAATACCGCGAAAAGCTGCAGGTCACAATGGGAACCGCGGAGAACAGCGTTGGCAGCAGCGGCAGCGGTGGGAAAGCGCGGGAGGCGCCATCTTAACTCAGCGGGGAAGAAAGAAAAGCGCGGGAGGCGCCATTTTGATCCATCGGGGACGGAGGAAAAGCGCGGGAAGCACCATTTTAGATTTTCAAGATGCCAAAGACTGGCAATATTACTGCTTTCGATAGTGATATAGAAGATTGGACCACATATGTGGAAAGAGTGGAGGTATATTGCAAGGCGAATGAAGTAGCGGATGATAAAAAGGCATCGGTACTTCTAAATCTGATGGGCGCAAGGACATACGGGCTGTTACGAAACTTGATCACTCCAGCCAAACCGATGGACAAGAATTTTAAGGAGATTGTTGATACCTTACAGGAGCACTTAAACCCAACACCGCTGCTGATAGCGGAATGATTCAAATTCTTCAGGAGGAATCAGCACAAGAATGAAAGTAACGCTGATTACCTCACCGAATTACAAAAGCTGTCAAAGCACTGCCAATTCGGGGCAGGACTGGCAGATTCTCTACGAGACAAATTCGTCTGCGGTCTCCTAAGCGAAGGAACACAGAAAAGATTACTTTCTGAGAAAGATTTGACACTGGACAAGGCTTTCAGTGTGGCTGTATCATACGAAGCAGCAGCAAGAGGAGCTGCAGAGATACAGCAAAAGCCACAAGACTTCGGCACCCATGAAATGACACGGGGTTTCGAGAGATGTTATCGCTGCGGCAGATCCACCCATGACCAGAAGGACTGCTGGTTCAAGGACAAAGCATGCAGGCAATGTGGAAAGACGGGACACATTGCACGTGTATGCAGATCTGGAAAGAAATCCGCTGACAGTAAAAAGGTCAATAAGGAAAAGTACAGAAAGGTACAAATGATGACGGACAGTAGCTCCGAAGACCAGAAGAGCGATAGCGACTCCGGAAACAAGAGACTAAGCTGTCTCAAATTACATAATGTAATTGCCAAAGAAGATTACCAGACCATTTGGGTTACCCTCACGATAGCGGGGTCCCCAGTCAAAATGGAGCTAGATACAGGATCAGCTCTGACCGTCATGAGTCGACGGGATTATGAGCGGCTATTTCCCCATATACCTTTGAAAGACACATCCATTATCTTGAAGACATATACGGGGCAGAAAGTATACCCCAGAGGGAAAATAAGGGTGCCTGTTGTATACAACGGCAAGGAAATACAGAAGTTGTACTTATACGTTCTGCAAGATGGTGGTCCACCGTTGTTGGGACGTGAATGGATCAGAAGGATACGTTTAGACTGGCACTCCATTCAGGCACTGACGGTGACCAGTAAGAAAATAAACGATGATGATGTCATACCTGGACGATTAAAAGACATCTTGGCTAACGCCAAAGAAGTGTTTCAACAGGAACTAGGAACCCTGAAAGGCGCCACTGCCTCAATAAAAGTGGAAGGTGCGGCAATTCCCAAGTTTTTTAAGGCAAGGCCGGTGCCATACGCAATTCGTCCAGCCGTCGAGGCAGAGCTGGAGAATTTGGAAAAAGCAGGCGTGTTATCCAAGGTAGATTGGAGCGAGTGGGTGTAACACCCATCGTCCCGGTCATGAAGAAAACGTTGAATAATGATAAATCTGAAGAACAGAGAAAAATTCGCATCTGTGGGGACTTCAAGGTGACTGTAAACCCGGTTCTTCACACGGTACAGTATCCTCTTCCGAGGATAGAAGATATTTTCGCCTCACTATCCGGAGGGAAACGTTTCACCAAAATTGACTTAGCACAGGCATATCTACAGATGGAGGTTGAGGAGGCCTCTAAAAAGTATCTCACGATAAACACACACAAAGGCCTGTACCAGTACAATCGACTGGTTTTCGGAGTGGCATCAGCTCCGGCTATCTGGCAAAGAGCTATGGAGCAAGTCCTGCAAGGGATTCCAGGGACTCAATGCTACCTAGACGACATCCTTGTAACAGGAGAAAACGACAATGAGCACCTTGCCAACTTGGAGCAGGTGCTCACGAGGCTGAGAGAACGGGGCCTACGAGCAAATCGCCCCAAGTGCGAATTTTTCCAGAAACAAATATCATATTGTGGCCATGTCATTAACGAAGAAGGGTTGCATAAGTCACCTGAAAAAATTGAAGCTGTCGTAAAGGCCCCAGCGCCTGAAAATGTCTCACAATTAAGGTCATTCCTGGGATTAGTAAATTACTATCATAAATTTTTACCAAACTTGTCGATGGTTCTGCACCCTCTTAACGCACTGCTACAAACGGGAGTAGTTTGGAAATGGAGCGAAGACTGTAAACGTGCCTTCCATAAATGCAAAGGCTTGATCACGTCCAGGGAAGTGTTGGCTCATTACAACCCATCACTGCCAATCAGACTGGCGTGCGATGCATCCCCTTACGGCGTGGGAGCGGCATTATCGCATAGATTCCCTGATGGCTCGGAGCGGCCGATAGCTTTTGCGTCACGCTCATTGAACTCAGCTGAGCGTAACTATGCCCAGATCGACAGGGAGGCACTCAGCCTGGTGTGGGGGGTGAAGAAATTCAACCATTACCTACACGGACAAAAATTTACCTTGTTGACTGACCATCAACCCCTCGTCTCCATATTCAACCCTAAAAAGGGCGTTCCCATTATGACAGCACAACGGCTACAGAGGTGGTCCCTTTTCCTAGGGGCACACCAATATGACATAGAATACAAAGGAACAAAACAGCATGGGAATGCTGACGGGTTATCGTGCCTACCGTTGCCAACGGTGGAAGAGGCGCCTACAGTGGACCCAGTGGAGATGTTCCACTCGACCATAGTGGAATGTCTACCGGTGACAAATTCTACCATTGAAAAGGAAACGCGAAATGACCCGACTCTCTCACGAGTCTACGATTTAACGGTGAAGGGATGGCCAGCACATGGCGAACCACTGTTGCCAGCATTCTCGCAAAGAAGAGAACAGCTGTCAGTGTGCCGAGGAACCTTGATGTGTGGATCCAGAGTGGTGATTCCACCCAAACTCAAGGATAGAGTGCTAAAGGAGCTTCACGAGGGGCATCTGGGTGGAGTGAAAATGAAGAACTTAGCCAGAGCGTTTGTGTGGTGGCCAGGTATCGATGGAGACATCGAAGAAATGACCAAGAGCTGTCTAGGATGCCAGAAGGTCCAAAACGCCCCACCACAAGCCCCTCTACACCCATGGGAGTGGCCCTCATCTCCATGGCAAAGGGTACATATCGACTTTGCTGGTCCATTTATGGACTCAATGTTCTTAATCGCGGTGGATGCACACTCCAAGTGGCCGGAGGTAATAAAGATGTCCTCCACCACCACGGAAAAAACCATCACAGTATTAAGGACCATATTCACCAGGAATGGGCTGCCTGAACAGATCTGTTCTGATAATGGACCGCAATTTGTATCCGAAGAATTCAGGAAGTTCTTAAAAAACAATGGGGTTAAGCACTACACGTCCGCCCCATACCATCCCGCCACCAATGGATTGGCTGAAAGGTTTGTCCAGACCTTCAAGAAGGCCATAAAGGCCATGGGTAATGAAGACATAAATCTACAAAAGGTAGATAACTTCTTGTTTGCGTACAGGAATGCAACACGTGGTTACAAACCAAACCCCCGCCATGATGTTTTTCAATAGAAGCCTAAGATGCCGGCTGGATTTGGTCAAGCCAAACGTCAGAAGGGACGTAGAGAACCGGCAATTTCAAAGCATGAATGAAAGGCCAACTAGAACCTTCCAGATAGGTCAACCAGTTTTGGCCCGGGACTACCGTACCGAGAAATGGCAGCCTGGAACTATTTGCACACGACTAGGACCGTTGATGTATACCGTGGACATTGGAGAAAGCATAATAAGGCGCCATGCTGGCCAGATCATAGAGTCATCCGAAAAAGGACAACCTACACCACAACTCTATACGCCTAGTGATGAAGCAAAGATACCCATTGTATCTACCTCCGATCCGGTGATACTGGAACCAGATGAACCCGACACTGGCATTGAAGCCGAATCGACCTTGCCAAAAGAACCTACTACACCACCGAGGCGTTATCCGGACCGAGTCAGGAAGCCTCCAGAGAGACTGAATTTGTAATTGATTAACTTCAGCAAATGTGTATATTATTGTTCTTGTAAAAATGTTATTTAATGATTACTTAAAATGTTATGTACTATTTATCTAAAAGGGGAGGAATTGTAGTGTATGTACCTTGAAGAGGAACTATGGCCTAGAAATTCAGTGGGCTGCGCCACCAGTTAGCACCCAAAGAGGGCACTCAGTGGCTTTAGCGCCACTGGCCACACCTCCCGCGATATTTAGCGGGGCGCTAATGGCGGCGTTAGCCTGTAGCGCTGCGCCACCACCGATGACGTCATCGGTGTGCGCAGCGTCCCGCTCCCGCCCCGATCACCATATTTGGTCGCGCCCGCCTCTTTAACGCCGGTCACAAATCGCGACCGGTTCACAGGGCCTACCTGTGGCGGTAGTGGCGCAAATTAAGGTGGAGGTGCGGGGCGGCTGCTTTTTCGGCGGCTGCCTGCCAGCACCTCCGTCCCCGGCCTCCTAAACCCCCCCCCCGCGGCATTGCCGGCTGTTTCCCGAGAGCCCGGCACTTCTCCTTGGTGCCGGGCTCATTTGCCGGCACTCGCGAGCGGGGCTCGTGCTGTTGCAGGCACCTCCCCCTTAACAGTGGGAGGAAGGCCTGCAGTACCGCAGCGTGCCATGCCGCAGCGTGTGGCGCTGCGGCATGTTGCGCTGTCATAATCAGTTTCAGTGCCCCAAGCGGGACGCGGGGAGCCTCGAGTAGCGGCCCGCTTCCGTTTGGGGCGCTGAAACTGAATAAATGGATGGCGCTAGTGGCTCCGCTCGCAGCGGTAATTCCGGCGCCCAGGCGAGCTTGGCGCCCCAAACGGGGCCCAACTGAATTTCTAGGCCAGTGTTTTTGAAGCCCCTGTATACTGTAGTACCAGTAGTAACCACTCGGGTATATAAGCCTGTATAGCGTCTTGTGTAGTTAGTTCACCTCCAGACTTTGTTCAGTAAACACTTGTTAAATCAACTCCTGCATTCCGTGTCTCCATTAACACACGGATCTAACATGGTGGTAATGGTAGAATGAGGGATATGCCGGGCCATGAGGTTGCAGATTGTGGTGGAATACAATTCTGCTGCTGCTGATGGCCCACAGTGCCTCACGGATGCCCAGTTTTGAACTGCTAGATCTGTTCTGAATGTATCCCATTTAGCACGGTGGTAGTGCCACACAACACGATGGAGGGTGTTCTCAGTGTGAAGACAGGACTTCGTGTCCACAATGACTGTGCGGTTGTCATTGCTGCCAATGTTGTCATGGACAAATGCATCTGCGACAGGTAGATTGGTGAGGACGAGGTCAAGTAGGTTTTTCCCTTGTGTTGGTTCACTCACCACCTGTTGCAGGCCCAGACTAGCAGTTATGTCCTTCAGGATTCGGCCAGCTTGGTCAGTAGTGGTGATACCGAGTCACTCTTGGTGATGGACATTGAAGTCCCCCACCTAGAGTACATTCTGTGCCCTTGCTACTCTCAGTGCTTCTTCCAAGTGGTGTTCAACATGGAGGAGTACTGATTCATCAGCTGAGGGCGGTAAGTGGTCATCAGCAGGAGGTTTCCTTGCCCATGCTTGACCTGAAGCCATGAGACTTCATGGGGTCCGGAGTCAATGTTGAGGACTCCCAGGGCCACTCCTTCCCGACTGTATACCACTGTGCCGCCACCCCTGGTGGGTCTGTCCTGCCGGTGGGACAGGACATACCCAGGGATGGTGATGGAGGAGTTTGGGACATTGGCTGAATGGTATGATTCTGTGAGTATGACTGTGTCAGGCTGTTGCTTGACTAGTCTGTGGGACAGCTCTCCCAATTTTGGCACAAGTTCCCAGATGTTGGTGAGGAGGACTTTGCAGGGTTGACTGGGCTGGGTGTGCCGTGTCCGTAGCCGGTGCCGAGGTCGATGCTGGGTGGTCCGTCCGGTTTCATTCTTATTATTTTGTTTCGTGGCGGTTAGTTACAACTGAGTGACTTACTGGGCCATTTCAGAGGGCAGTTAAGAGTCAACCACATTACAGACTGAACATTTCATTTCTAGAAATATTGCAGTCTGAACACCTCAAATCTAGAAATATTACAGACTGAACATCTCAAAACTAGAAATTTTACAGTCTGAACATCTCAAATCTAGAAATATGACAGACCAGTGAATATCTCAAATCTAGAAATTTTACTGACTCAAAATCTCAATCCTAGAAATATTACAGACTGAACATCTGAAATCTAGAAATATTACAGACTGAACGGCTGCAAATTTTATTCCTCTGAGGGGGCAGGTTTGGCGGCAGGTCTGTCACAAAAATCGGAGAAATTGGGGGCGGGCTGTGAACCCGCCTCCATCCCCACTCCACGCAACTTTGGGAAGTGTCGGGTCAGCCGCTCTCAAACTGATCTGACACCAAACAGCGGGACAGGTTGTTAAGCCAGTTAACAGGTCGTTGACTGGCAGGATAATCCTATTTTAAATGGCTGATCAGATTTGAGAGATTTTTCAACATGCTGTCGACTTCATTAAAACACGTCTGGTTAATCGAGCCGGGTTGACCTAGGACCTGAATTGCTGGCAGCTGTTCAACCAGCTTAAAAGCGGTCCTGCAAACTCTCATTCTTTCACCTGCTACAACTTAGTGCTTTGAGGTTTGGGAGACATTTAGCAGCTCTACCAATCTTGTGAGAGTTGAGGCTGAATCCATCTGCTGTGTGACCTCATTGGAATACCCTCTGGCCACTTTGTCTGAGCGCACACAACCTCCATTCGTCCACTGAGATATTTACCAGCGGTATGGGAACCATTTATATCCTCTCATCCTGGTCGTCAGATTCGGAGGAACAGCAGCCGCAGCAGCAGCGCAACCAGGCACAGCAGCAGCACCAACAGCAGGAGCGCCAACCTTCTCCTCAGCCACCTGATGATGCACAGGGCCGAGGGCGTCAGCGCAGGCCTGCACCTCGCCGGAGGAGAAACCCCAACACCAGCTTTACAGGCAGAGGATGAGCTTCCTCAACATGACTGAGCAGCAGTGCCAAAGGAGGCTGAGACTTCCGCGAGACGTCGTCACAGACATCTGCACAATGCTGCACCAACACCTGGAGCCCAGAGGAGCATGTGGACACTCCTTACCAGTGGCTGTCAAAGTCACCACCGCACTCAACCTCTTTGCTTCGGGCTCCTTCCAGGGATCATATGCAGACATCAGCGGCATCTCCCAGTTGGCCGCACACGCCTGTATCATGCAAAGGTGCACAATTACATCCACTTCTCCACAGATGAAGCAAGTGTAACTTCGCGTGCGGTTGGCTTTGCAAATATGTCAGGCTTCCCAAGGGTGCAGGGCATCATAGACTGCACACACGTGGCCATTAGGGCACCCCATCACAACCCAGCTGTATTTGTCAACCGCAAGGGCTTCCACTCCCTTAACGTCCAGCTGATGTATAACCACAGGAAGATCATCATGCATGTTTGCGCAAAGTACCCTGGCAGTTGCCATGACTCCTTGATTCTGAGCCTGTCTACTGTGCCTCAGCTCTTCAATCCGCCAACCCAACTTTCCGGATGGCTACTTGGCAACAAGGGCTATCCCCTGAAAAAGTGGCTCATGACACTGATGAGGAGGCCATCAAATGAGGCTGAGAAGCGGTACAATGTGTGTCACATTTCCACCAGTAGCATCATAGAGCAAACATTCAGCTTACTCCAAATGCGATTTTGATGCCTCGACTGATCTGCTGGAGCCCTGCAGTATGCACCAGCCATGGTGTGCAGAATCATCATCATCTGCTGTGCCCTGCACAACATCGCACAGCAGCGTGGCTTAGCGCTCCCTGAGGAACAAGTGGCTCAGCGCAGAGCATCATCAGAAGACGAGGGGGAGGAGGAGGAGGAGGAGGATGAGGAGTAAAAGGATGAAGACGAGGAGGAGGAGGAGAACAAGGACGAGGAGGAGGAGGCACGCCTTGGGGGGCCGGATGTGGCCAAAGAAGCAGCACTCGAGCACGTTGCTGGTCATCATGCAAGGGATGCACTCATCCATGCCAGATTCGCGTAAGCTTACGCTTCAGCCACAGGTAGCTAGCATATGGCTATGAATGTGTGGACAATATTCTTAAAATGCCATACATCATCTCTCCAATAAACGGTGCTTTCCTATCACTCTCAGCATCATCATTACAAATACAAGTCACCCTGAGGCCTCAATGTGTAACTTCCAATTCCCAGAACACATAGGCCAGACCTTCAACTGTTTGCCATAACCTTTGTTTTCTACATTCACAAAAGCATGACAATGCAAAATATTAAACAGAACCAAATACAACAGATCAAAACACCCAAGTGACTCGCCTTGTGACTGATTGTGCGTTATCTTCCTCTTACGCATGCGTGGTGCTTCCCCTGTGGCTTCAGCAGATGTAGAGGTACCTTGCTGACTTTGATGCTCCGCCTGTTTAGACGCCTTTGGCGGGCGTCCTCTGGCTTTGGGAAACTGGGAGGGCTCCTCCGCAGTTTGCTCTTCCTGCGGCTGTGCAGAGGCTGAAACGGCCATCTCAGTTGGGTGTGCAATGTGGGTGTGAGTGAGGGCTCCGCAGTGGCATGGTCATGTGAGCACTTGGAGAGGAGCCCACACTTCCTTGTTGCCTGCCACCAACATCCCTCTCATTGATCAGCCACACTTCAGTGCTAACAAGTGGCTGGAGAGCACCTTGCTGCACATCAGGGGGGCCATGAGGACCCGTATCTGTTATGGCAGTCCTCATAACAAGGATATCCATGAAGCTCTGGTGTCTCTCCAAAATAGATGCCCATCTCTCCTCCATAGTTGACATTCTATTTTGAAGAGTCACCATGTTTTCGTTAGCCTGGTGGTTGCCACCCTCTCCAGGGCAGAACGTTCATGCACCATTGCCTCCACAAAGGCAGTGCTCATGTTAGAGATGGACTCCTACATTCTTTCCACACTCGCAGTTACCCTGGATGCAAACCCTCTCACAGACTCCTGCACTTGTTCCTGGAGTTCCAGCACTGCTCTTTTTCTGGATGGCCCGAGGCACAGCGTCTCCATACAGCTGAGCAGAGCTAGGAGAGTCCTGCGACCTCCGAGGAGGACTCTCCACTGCTGTCGCTGTCTCCACCATCTGCTGATGCTCACTTGTGAGCTATGATACACCAGGTGACTACACTACTCTAAGTCGCGAGGGCCCCACCGAGGTGTGTGTTTCTGCGCTGGTGCTGGGTACGCTGAGTCCTGGTGACGCTGCTCCCTCAGAGGCTGCAGGTTCCTCTGAGAAGTCGTCCAGCTGTTGCTCCTGGTCAGTGGGGAGGGGGGCGCTCGATGGTCCTGTGGGAGAGTAAAGGCATGAGTTAGACATCAGATTTTGAGGTAGCAGACACATCTTTTTGTGCAGATGATACAAAGCGAATCTCTATGAACATCATATGCCATTGCAGTCAATCATTAAATGCAAATGTGAGGGATGAAACTCTATTCTGTCACCAGCTTCGTTTAGTGCACCCATCTCTCCATCGGCCACTTCCAGATCCTCGCCACCTCCGACGATTTCGTACGCTGCCTCCTCAGCACTTGCCGATGTTGCAAGGGTTGGTGTGATCCTCCTGTCTGTGCTCTCTCCCTCTTATTGTGGTCTATCTTTTCCTGCAAGGAGGGACACAAGCGGAGTTTCAGCCAGAGTGATGGAGTGAGTGTGAAGAATCTATAATATAGAAGCTTAGAGGGAGACCAAGATGGAGTGAGGTGCCAAGAGGAAGCTAGCTCTCTGTGCGTTGTTAGTTGCTGTCAATGCAAAACAGTGAGAGTGAATCTGAGGGGTGCATAGGCAGGATGGTGAAGTGATTCAGCACAGAGAGAGAGATGGATAGATAAGGGTACAAGGGAAGTAAAGGTAAGGTGGGATGTGGAGGAGCAGGCTTACAACGTAGAGTGCTGGTGATGAGAAGGGAAGGGAAGCAGACTGAAGGTCAGTGTGATGGGATACTCACTTTTGATGAGCGCAAAATATCATTAAAGCATTTCCTGCACTGGATCCATATGCATGAGCAAATGGACCTTGTGCTGACCTCCTCAGCAATGCGCAGCCAGTCTGCCTTGGTTTGGTGAGGAGACTTCCTCCGGCCATCCACAAGGAACAGAATCTCCCTGCGCCATCTAACTCCCTCCACAAGAACTTGGAGGGAGTCCTCAGTGAAGCTTGGTGCTGCCTTAGCTTTCGATGATCTCATTGTGACCTTGCCAATTCCAGACTCCAGCAGAGTCAAGAACAGAAAGGCTGAGGCTGCATGGGGCCCGAAAAAACATTGATGTCATCAGAGGCGACTAATAGACATGACCCCAGTCATTGGACCGGCCAGTGCGCACCACTCAACTCAAGGGGCCAATTAAGCTAAAATCTCAACTAGGGAGCCGGCAGTGGGTCCAGACCCCGCCCAATGGGCAACCTGACTCCATCCCGCCACCTCCATTAAATTCGAGGCCAACATCTCAAATCTAGAATAATTACACACTGAACATCTCTATTCTAGAAATATTACATACAAGTGAATATCTCAACTCTAGCCATATTACAGACTGAACATCTCAAATCTAGAAATACTACAGACAGAACATCATAAATCTAGAAATATTATAGGTTGAACATCTCAAATCTAGAAATGTAACTGACAGAACATTTCAAAGTTAGAAATATTAGAGACTGAACACCTCAAATCTAGACTTATTATAGACTGAACATCTAAAATCTGGAAGTATTACATGTTGAAAATTTCAAATCTAGAAATATTACAAACTGAACATTTCAAATCTAGAAATATTATGTACCAGTGTATATCTCAAATATAGAAATATTACAGACAGAACACAACAAATCTAGAAATATTACAGACCTGTGAATATATCAATTCTAGAAATTTTACAGACTGACCATCTCAAATCAAGAAATGAAACATCTGAACATTACAAATCTAGAAATATTAAAGATTGAAGATCTCTCAAAACTAGGAATTTTACAGACTTAGCATTTCAAATCTAGAATTATTACAGAAAAAACATCGCAAATCTCGAAATAGTACAGAAACATCTCAAATCTAGAAATATTATAGACTGAACATCTCAAATCTAGAAATACGACAGAGTAGTGAATATGTCACATCTAGAAGTATTACAGACCAAATATCTCAAATCTAGACATATTACAGCCTAGTTAATAACACAAATCTATAAATATTACAGACTGAACATCTAAAATCTAGAAATATGACAGACCAGTGAATAGCTCAAATCTAGAAAAATTACAGCCCAGTGAATAACTCAAATCTAGAAATATTACAGACTGGACATCTCAAATCTAGAAATATTACAGATTGAACATCTCACACCTAGAAAAATTACAGACCAGTGAATATATCAAATCATAAAATATTACAGTCTGAACATCTGAAATCTAGAAATTTCACAGACTAAACATCTCAAATCAAGAAATATTGCAGATTAAACATCTCAAATCTAGAAATATAACAGTCTGAACATCTCAAATCAAGAAATATTACAGATTAAACATCTCAAATCTAAAAATATTACAGTCTGAACATCTCAAATCTAAAACATTACAGACTGAGCATCTTAAATCAAGAAATATTACAGTCTGAACATCTCAAATCTAGAAATATTACAGACTGAACATTTCAATACTAGAAATGTTGCTGACAGAAAATCACAAATTTAGAAATATTACAGGCTGTACATTTCATATCTAGAAATATAACAGACTGAACATCTGAAATCTAGAAATATAACAGACTGAACATCTGAAATCTGGAAATTATACAGACTGAACATCTCAAATCTAGAAATATTATAAACTGAACATTTCAAAACTAGAAATATTACAATCTGAACATCTCAAATTTAGTAAAATAACAGATTGAACATCTCAAATCTGGAAATATTAATGACTCAACATCTCAAATCTAGAAAGATTACAGATTGAAGATCTCAAATCTAGAAATATTACAGACCAGTGAATATCTCAAATCTAGAAATGTTACAGATCAGTGAATATCTCAAATCTAGATATATTACAGACAAGTGAATATCTCAAATCTAGAAATATTACAGTCTGAACATCTGAAATCTAGAAATATAACAGACTGAACATCTCAAAGCTATAAATAATAGACTGAACATCTCAAAACTAGAAATATTACAGATTAAACATCTCAAAGCTAGAAATATTACAGACTGAACATCTCAAAGCTAGAAATATTACAGACTGAACATCTTAAATCTAGAAATGTTGCTGATTGAAAATCACTGATTTAGAAATATTACAGGCTGTACATTACATATCCAGAAATATTACAGCCCAGTAACTAAATCAAAAATACAAATATTACAGATTGAACATCTCAAATATAGAAATATTACAGACAGAACATCTCAAATCTAGAAATATTACAGTCTGAACATCTCAAAACTAGAAATATCACAGACCAGTGAATTACTCAAATCTAGAAAGATTACAGACTGAACATCTCAAACCTAGAAATATTAGACTGAACATCTCATATCTAGAAATGTTGCTGACTGAAAATCACAAATTTAGAAATATTACAGACTATGCATTTCATATCTAGAAATATTATAGGTTGAACATCTCAAATCTACAAATGAAACTGACTGAACATTTAAAACCTAGAAATATTACAGACTGAAAATCTCAAATCTATACTTATTACAGACCAAACATCTAAAATCTGGAAGTATTACATATTGAAAATTTCAAATCTAGAAATATTACAGATTGAACATTTCAAATCTAGAAATATTATGTAGCAGTGTATATCTCAAATATAGAAATATTACAGACTGAACACATGAAACCTAGAAATATTACAGACCAGTGAATATCTCGAGTCCAGAAATGTTGCTGACTGAAAATCACAAATTTAGAAATATTACAGACTATACATTTCATATCTAGAAATATTATAGGTTGAACATCTCAAATCTACAAATGTAACTGATTGAACATTTCAAACCTAGAAATATTACAGACTGAAAATCTCAGGAACTATTACAGAGTGACCATATCAAATCTAGAAATATAAAACACCTGTGAATATTTTAATTCTAGAAATTTAACAGATTGTAAATCTCAAATCAAGAACTATTACAGAGTGACCATTTCAAATCTAGAAATATAACAGACTGAACAGCTCAAATCAAGAAATGCAACAGCTTAACATTACAAATCTAGAAATATTAAAGATTGAACATCTCAAAACTAGAAATTTTACAGACTCCGCCTTTCAAATCTAGAAATATTACAGACGGAACATCTCAAATCTCAAAATAGTACAGAGAAACATCTCAAATCTAGAAATATTACAGACTGAACATCTCGAATCTAGATATATTACAGACTGAACATCTCAAATCTAGAAATATTACAGTAGTGAATATGTCAAATCTAGAAGTATTACAGACCAAATATCTCAAATCTAGACATATTACAGCCCAGTGAATAACACAAATCTAGAAATATTACAGACTGAACATCTCATATCTAGAAATATGATAGACCAGTGAATAACTCAAATCTACAAATATTACAGACTGAATATCGCAAATCTAGAAATATTACAGACTGGACATCTCAAATCTAGAAATATTACAGACTGGACATCTCAAATCTAGAAATATTACAGATTGAACATCTCAAACCTAGAAATATTACAGACCAGTGAATTTCTCAAATCCAGAAATATTAGAGTCCGAACATCTGAAATCTAGAAATTTCACAGACCCCAAACATCTCAAATCAAGAAATATTAGTTTAAACATCTCAAATCTAGAAATATAACAGTCTGTACATCTCAAATCAAGAAATATTACAGACTGAGCATCTCAAATCTAGAAATATTACAGACTGAACATTTCAAAACTAGAAATATTACAGACTGAACATCTCAAATCTAGAAATATTACAGAGCAGTGAATAACACAAATCCAGAAATATTACAGAACAAATATCTCAAATCTAGACATATTACAGCCCAGTGAATAACACAAATCTAGAAATATTACAGACTGGACATCTCAAATCTAGAAATATTACAGACCAGTGAATAGCTCAAATCTCGAAATATTACAGCCCAGCGAATAACTCTAATCTAGAAATATTACAGACTGAACATCTCAAATCTAGAAATATTACAGACTGGACATCTCATATCTAGAAATATTACAGATTGAACATCTCCAACCTAGAAATATTACAGAGCAGTGAATACATCAAATCAAGAAATATTAGACGAGTGAATATCTCAAATCCAGAAATATTACTGTCTGCCCATCTGAAATCTAGAAATTTCACAGACTAAACATCTCAAATTAAGAAATATTATAGACTGAACATTTCAAAATTAGAAACGTTGCTGACAGAAAATCACAAATTTAGAAATATTACAGGCTGTACATTTCAGATCTAGAAATATTACAGACAAGTAACTAACTCAAATCTGGAAATTTTACAGACTGAACATCTCAATTCTAGAAATATTACAGACTGAACATCTCAAATCTAGAAATATTAAAGACCAGTGAATATCTCAAATCTAGAAATATTACAGACCAGTGAATATCTCAAATCTAGAAATATTACACACTGAATATCAACTCTAGAACTATTATAGACTGAACATCTCAAATCTAGAAATATTACAAACTGAGCTTCTCAAATTCAGAATATTTCAGACAAAACATTTCTAATCTAGAAATATTACAGACTGAATATTTCAAATCTAGAAATATTACAGGCTGAATATCTCAAATCTAGAACTATCACAGACTGAATATCACAAATCTAGAACTATTACAGTCTGAATATCACAAATCTAGAAATATTAGACCTGTGAATATCTCAAATCTAGAAATATTGCAGACCAATGAATATCACAAATCTAAAAATATTACAGTCTGAACATCTCAAATCTAGAATGATTACAGATTGAATGGCACAAATTTAGAAATATTGCAGGCCAGTGAATATCTCGAATCTAGAAATATTACATGCTGAATATCTCAAATCTAGAACTATTACAGGCTGAACCTCAAATCTAGAAATATTACAGAGTGAACATTTCAAATCTAGAAATATTACAGGCTGAATATCTCAAATCAAGAACTATTACAGACTGAATATCACAAATCTAGAACTATTACAGACTTAACATCTCAAATCTAGAACTATTACAGACTGAGCTTCTCAAATTCAGAATATTTCAGACAAAACATTTCTAATCTAGAAATATTACAGACTGAATATCACAAATCTTGAAATATTACAGACTAGTGAAGATCTCAAATCTAGAAATATTACAGACTGAATATTTCAAATCTAGAAATATTACAGGCTGGATATCACAAATCTAGAAATATTACAGGCTGAATATCAATTCTAGAACTATTACAGACTGAATATCACACATCTAGAAATATTACAGACCAGTGAATATATCAAATCTAGAAATATGACAGGGTGAACATCTCAAATCTAAAACTATTACAGACTGAATCTCAAATCTAGAAGTATTACAGACTGAATAGCACAAACCTAGAAATATTACAGGGTGATCATCTCAAATCTAGAATTATTACAGACTGAACCTCAAATCTAGAACTACTATAGACTGAATATCACAAATCTAGAAATATTACAGACCAGTGAATCTCTCAAATCTAGTAATATTACAGACCAGTGAATATCTCAAATCTAGAAATATTACCATCTGAGTATCTCAAAACTAGAAATATTACACACAGAGTATCTCAAATCTAGAACTATTACAGGCTGAAATTCAAATCTAGAAATATTACAGACTAAACATCATAAATGTAGAATTTTTTCAGATGGAATATCACAAATCTCGAAATATTACAGACCTGTGAATCTTTCAAATATAGAAATATTACAGACTGAATATCTCAAATCTAAGATTATTACAGGCTGAATATCTCAAATCAAGAAATATTACAGACTAAACCTTGAATCTAGAAATATTACACACCAGTGGATATCTCAAATCTAGAAAAATTACAGACTGAACAGCTCAAATCTAAAACTATTACAGACTGAATATCACAAATCTAGAAATATTACAGACCAGTGAATATCTCAAATCTAGAAATATTACAGACTGAACATTTCAAATCAAGATATATTACAGGCTGAATATCTCAAATCTAGAAATATTACAGTTTGATTATCACAAATTTGGAAATAATACGGACCACTGAATATCTCAAATCTAGAAATATTACACACTGAATATCATAAAGCTGGAACAATTACACACTGAACCACAAATCTAGAAATATTACAGGCTGAATATCTCAAATCTAGAACTATTACAGACTGAATTTCACAAATCTAGAAATATTACAGCCCAGTGATTATATCAAATCTAGAAATATTACAGGGTGAACATCTCCAATCTAGAATTATTACACACTGAACCTCAAATCTAGAACTATTATAGACTGAATGTCACAAATCTAGAAATATTACAAACTGAATAGCACAAATCTAGAAATACAGCAGACCACTGATTATCTCTAATCTAGAACTATTACAGACTGAATATCACAAATCTAGAAATATTACACATCAGTGAATATCTCAAATCTAGAAATATTACAGACTAAATATTTCAAATCAAGAAAAATTACAGGCTGAATATCTCAAATCTAGAAAAATTATAGACCAAACATTTCTAATCTAGAAATATTACAGTCTGACCATTTCAAATGTAGAAATATTACAGGCTGAAGATCTCAAATCTAGAAATACTACACAGTAAACATCATGAATCTAGAAATATTACAGACTGACCATTTCAAATCTAGAAATATTACAGACTGACCATTTCAAATCTAGAAATAATACAGAGTGTATATCACAAATCTAGAAATATTACAGACCAGTGAATATCTGAAATCTGGAAATATTACAGACTATTTTCAAATCTAAAAATATTACGGACTGAACAATTCAAATCTAGAACTATTACAGTTTGATTATCACAAATTTGGAAATAATACAGGCCAGTAAATATCTCAAATCTAGAAATATTACACACTGAATATCACAAAGCTGGAACTATTACACACTGAACCACAAATCTAAAAATATTACAGACTGAACATCTCAAATCTAGATATATTACAAACTGAGCTTCTGAAATTCAGAATATTTCAGGCAAAACATCTCAAATCTAGAAATATTACAGGCTGAATATCACAAATCTAGAACTATTACAGACTGAACCTCAAATCTAGAACTATTACATACTGAATATTTCAAATCTAGAAATATTACAGAGCAGTGAATCTCTCAAATCTAGAAATATTACAGACTGAACATTTCAAATCAAGATATATTACAGGCTGAATATCTCAAATCTAGAAATATTATAGACTAAACATTTCTAATCTAGAAATATTACAGACTGACCATTTAAAATGTAGAAATATTACAGGCTGCAGATCTCAAATCCAGAAATATTAAAGTCTGAACTCCTCAAATCTAGAAATACTACACAGTAAACATCATGAATCTAGAAATATTACAGACTGACCATTTCAAATCTGGAAATAATACAGACTGAATATCACAAATCTAGAAATAATACAGACCAGTGAATATCTGAAATCTGGAAATATTACAGACTAAATTGGGGGAGAAATTCGGTATCGCCCCGTTTTGGGCGTAAGTATCGGCCGGGCGCGAAATTTAGCGCCCGGTGCGAATTATCGCCAGCTACTGCTAAATTGCCCTCCTTCGCCCCAGGAGGTGCTTGGAGCGCTAAAACAGGCACTGCACGACTATCTTAAGGTGCTAAGCCGGAGGAGCGAGGCGCTACCTCCGAGGGCGGGTGCAGCGCAGGTGTGGCCAGTTAGCGATTGCATACAGACACGCTGGCGCCGGTCAGCTTTTAAAGGGGAGGGGCGATCTTGAATTGCAGCCACACCCTGTGCATCGGAGCCCTGAATCTCGGCCTGGACAGACCTGTTGCCACATACTTAAGCCAAGGACCATGGAGAGGGCCAGGGAGCGAGTGCAGCGGTTCAGCGAGGGGGCCTTGGAGGTTCTGGTTGGCGCAGTGGAGCGCAGACGATCTCTCCTGTACCCGGACAGTGGCAGGAGGTCACTGCCCAGCAACTATCGAAAAGCTTGGAGGGAGGTGGCTCACAGAGTGACCTCCAGCAGCATGGTGCCTAGGACCCCTGTGCAATGCAGGAAGAAGTTCAACAACCTCACTCGGGTCATCAGGG
This sequence comes from Somniosus microcephalus, assembly GCF_052327205.1. Classification (NCBI taxonomy): domain Eukaryota; kingdom Metazoa; phylum Chordata; class Chondrichthyes; order Squaliformes; family Somniosidae; genus Somniosus; species Somniosus microcephalus. Next base: position 23,295,772 of record NC_141014.1, read on the forward strand.
TGAGTGCCCTTTTCAGAATCCTCTTCATCCCTGCATGTCGACCTCACTTTATGGCCAAAGGGTCCTGAAAGCCCCAATGCCCAGCCCTCATCCAACACCTATGGCCCTTTCGGGAAATTCACATGCACATTCAGCACTTTACACACTGTAAGAGCTATTCGACCATGGGAGGCAGTGCAGCCAACATCAGGGCTGCACACTGTAAGGGCTATTCGACCATGGGAGGCATTGCAGCCAAGATCAGGGTTTCACACTGTAAGGGCTATTCCACCATGGGAGGCATTGCAGCCGAGATCAGGGCTTCATACTGTAAGGGCTATTCCACCATGGGAGGCATTGCAGCCAAGATCAGGGCTTCACACTGTAAGGGCTATTCGACCATGGGAGGCATTGCAGCCAAGATCAGGGTTGCACACTGTAAGGGCTATTCCACCATGGGAGGCATTGCAGCCAAGATCAGGGCTGCACACTGTACTCAGAGCCCGTCCTTTCTCTTGCAGGGCAAGCTGGTGCATAACAGGAGGCAGCAGCAACGAACCGGGGGAGGCCGGCCTCACCTTCAAGCCCTGACCAATCTGGAGTAGCGAGTCCAAAGGATTATGGCAGGCCGGATGATTGGCCCCGTCGCCACTGCCACTGGAGATGCCGACCCTGTTATGGACAGCAATGGTAAGGTCATCACCTTTTTGACCTCTCTCCTTCCACTTGTTCCTCACACCAGCATCCTTTGCCACTTTTGAGCCAAATCAGTACATTGCAGCACTCATGCCTCCCTCGCTGCCACCCTGTCCTTACGCTAAAGCCACTCTTGTACCTCCCTGCTTTCAGATGCTGATTCGCCAGGTGAGGAGGCGGGCCCTCAAGCTGCTACTGATTCAAGATTCAAGATTATTTTATTGCCATATGTAACTGGTACAATGGAATGCTTACTCCCCACTCACTCCCACAATATAAGTATAAATATAAAAAGCAAAAGTAAAAACAAGTATAAATATAGAAACAATAAGCAAATAAGCATAGCAATGACAGTCCAAGTTGCAGGATATGATGAATAGTGCAAAAAGCCTCTATTACCACTGGAAGTAATAGTAATATAATATGATAAGTATATGGTAGTACAAGTAATATATTTATATATAAATAAGAATAAGTTAAAATGCAGTGTGCAATGTACAAATGAGTTATAAGTTATATAAGTTATAAATTAAGGTTGAGGTACAAGAATCCAGTGATCAAGAATGTTCTTGTGCGCTTACGGTTCATGTGATATACAGTTCCAGGGTGGGAGGGAGAATGTGACTATGATATATGGGGCAGTGCGGTTAGCAGTTCAGTAGGCGCACTGCCTGTGGGTAGAAACTGTTCTTGAACCTGCTGGTCCTGGTTCGGATGCTGCGGTACCGACGGCCGGACCGCAGGAGGGAGAACAGTTCATGCCCAGGGTGATTGGGGTCCTGGATGATGGAGCGGGCCTTGTTCTGACACCTGGTCTGGAAGATCTCCTCGATGGACGGAAGTGCACACCCGATGATCTTTTCTGCCGTCCTCACAACCCTTTGGATGGCTTTCCTGTCCTGTGCAGTGCTGTTACCATACCACACACTGACACCACCCGTCAGGACGCTCTCTAAGGTGCCGCGGTAAAAGTTCACAAGTCACTGTGTGCTTATGCCGCATTTCCTCAAGCACCGTAGAGGGTAGAGGTGCTGGTGTGCCTTCTTCAGCATGGCCTCAGTATTGTGGTTCCAGGCCAGGTCATCGGAGATCTGCAGTCCCAGGAATCGGAAGCAACTGACGACTTCCACTGGTGTCCCGTCTATGCTGATGGGGCGGTGGTTCCCTCGGTGGCTTCTGAAGTCCACGATGAGCTCCTTAGTCTTGCCAACGTTCAGGGCAAGGTTGTTGTCATTGCACCATCTCATCAGCTAGACTATCTCATCTCTGTACTCCGTCTCATCGTCGTTGCTTATCAGGGCAATCACTGTGGTGTCGTCGGCAAACTTGATGATCCGGTTGTTGCTGTGTATGGCTGTACAGTCATGTGTAAACAGAGAGTACAGCCAAGGACTGAGGCAGAAGCCTTGTGGCGCTCCGGTATTGAGGACCAGAGTGGATGAGGTGTTATTCCCTATTTTCACCACTTGAGGCCTGCCAGTCAGGAAATCCAGAATCCAATTGCAGATGGGGGTGCCCAGGCGTAGGACCCTCAGTTTCAGGACCAGCTTGGAGGGAACAATAGTATTAAATGCAGAGCTGTAGTCAATGAACAACAGTCTGACGTAAGTGTCCCTCCTGTCTAGGTGTTCCAGGGCAATGTGTAGTGTTAGGGAGATGGCATCGTCCACAGACCTGTTCGCCCTGTATGTGAACTGGAACGGGTCCAAGGAGTCGGGGATGATGCTGAAGGCAACGACGAGGAGGAAGCCAGACCATCAGGGCCACCCTCAGCCGAGGCAGCCCATGGCCATAATGGGGACACGTCTTCCCTGGAGGGGAGCAGGGGGGAATGGTCTGAGGAGGGTGAAGCTCCGGGGCCCAGCGGGCTGCAGCAACGTTGTAGTGTATGTACCTTGAAGAAGGAACTATATTCTGCAGCCCCTGTATACTGCAGTACCAGTAGTGACCACCCCTGTATATAAGCCTGTGTAGTAACTTTGTATAGTAGTTCCAGTTTTGTCTCCATTCAGTAAACACCTGTTATAACCAACTTCTGCAGTCCGTGTCTCAATTACACACGGACGTTACACTGGCGACGAACAGATCCGAACTTACCTACAGTTCTGCACCACCTCACGAGGATCCATCCCTGAAGCGAAGTTGTTCGAGGTCGAGGCCAGAAGGAAGAAATCCAAAAAGAAAAAAAAACAAACAAACAGAAGAAACGGGCATCGACCGTGGGCAACCGCCCTCTGATTCATCGAATTCGAAGATTTGCAGGAGAGGCTGTCGAGAGCTGGGCTTGGTTATCCAGTCTATGGTGTTCCAGCTAATTGGGCTGGTGGCAGGTAGTACACTGATCCTTCCTGGGCTGCGGCGGGCTAGAGCTCGATCGGGTGGCTTTTCAACGGGGCTGAGCAGCGTTGTCGGGAAGAGGAGAGAGAGGGTGGAGCACACAGGGCGCGGCCGGTGCTACGAAGCCGGACAGCGTACAGACCCGAGAAGAGGGAGGAAAGTGTCCCATAGGGTCTGCTCTGACGACGGGAACGGTAATTAAAATAAAAGAAATTAGAAGCGCAGAAAGCCGCAAGGAGCTGCAGTTTGCCACGGGGACCGCGGAGAGCGGCGTTGGCAGCAGCGCGGGGGGAAGTGCGCGAAGACCATAGGGCGTCGCCATCAAGGCATAAAAACGCCAGCAACAGCGCTAGCAGCAGCGGAAAAGACAGAAAGCGCGGGAGGCGCCATCTTAATCCAGCGGGAAAGAAGGCGCCATTTTGTTCAATCTGGGAAGAAGGCAAAGCACGGGGGGCGCCATCTTAGATCTCCAAGATACTGAAGACTGGCAATATCACTGCCTTCGATAATGCAATAGAAGACTGGACCACGTATGTGGAAAGAGTCGAAGTATATTGCAAGGCAAATGAAGTAGCCGATGAGAAAAAGGCATCGATACTACTAAACTTAATGGGCGCAAGAACGTACGGCCTATTGCGGAACCTGATCACTCCAGTCAAACCGATGGCGAAGAGTTTTAACAAAATTGTTGATATCCTACAGGAACACCTAAATCCTACACCGCTGCTGATAGCAGAAAGATTTAAATTCCACAAGAGAAATCAGCATAAAGATGAGAGCAATGCTGATGACCTTACGGAACTACGCAAGCTATCAAAGCACTGCCAGTTCGGAGCAGGACTGGCAGATACCCTACGGGACAAATTTGTCTGTGGACTCCTGAGTGAAGGAACCCAGAAGAGGTTGCTCTCAGAGAAAGAGCTGACGCTAGATAAGGCTTTTAGTGTGGCAGTATCGTATGAAGCAGCAGCAAGGGGAGCTGCGGAAATACAGCAAAAGCCACAGGAATACGGCATCCATGAAATGACACGGGGATTTGAAAAATGTTATCGCTGCGGCAGAACAACCCATGACCAGAAGGACTGCTGGTCCAAGGACAAAACATGCAGGTAATGCGGAAAGATGGGACACATTGCACGAGTTTGCAGGTCCGGGAAGAAGACTAACGATAACAAAAAGACTACTAAGGAAAAGTACAGGAAAGTACAAAAGATGACGGACAGTAGTTCCGAAGACCAGAAGAGCGATAGTGAATCCGGGAACAAGAGACTAAGCTGTCTCAAACTACACAACGTAATCACAAAAGAGGATCACCGAAACATTTGGGTCACCCTCACGATAGCAGGGTCCCAAGTCAAAATGGAATTGGATATAGGATCAGCCCTGACCATCATGAATCGACGAGACTATGAGCGGCTATTCTCACACATACCCTTGAAAGACACATCCATTGTCTTGAAGACATATACGGGGCAGAAAGTATACCCCAGAGGGAAAATAAGGGTGCCTGTCAAATACAACAGCAAGGAAATACAGAAATTGTATCTGTACATACTGCAAGATGGTGGACCACCGTTATTGGGACGTGAATGGATCAGAAAGATAAGTTTAGACTGGCACTCCATTCAGGCACTGATGGTGGCTGGTAAAAAGGATGACGACGTCACACCTGGACGATTGTCAAAAATCTTAGCTAACGCTACAGAGGTATTTCAACAAGGACTAGGAACTCTTAAAGGCGTAACGGCCTCGATAAAAATAGAAGAGAATGCAATTCCCAAGTTTTTCAAAGCAAGACCGGTACCGTATGCAATTCGCCCAGCCGTCGAGGCAGAGCTGGAGAATCTGAAGAATGCAGGCGTGTTAACTAAGGTAGACTGGAGCGAGTGGGTGACACCCATCGTTCCTGTCATGAAGAAAACGTTAAACAATAAGTCTGAGGAGCCAAGGAAGGTTCGCATCTGTGGGGACTTCAAGGTGACTGTGAACCCAGTCCTTCACACAGTACAGTATCCTCTTCCGAGGAAAGAAGATATTTTCGCCTCACTATCTGGAGGGAAACGTTTTACAAAAATTGACCGAGCGCAAGCATATTTGCAGATGGAGGTTGAAGAATCCTCTAGGAAATATCTCACGATAAACACTCACAAAGGTTTTTACCAGTATAATCGACTGGTATCCGGAGTTGCATCAGCTCCGGCTATATGGCAAAGAGCGATGGAACAAGTCCTGCAAGGGATTCCGGGGACTCATTGTTACTTGGACGACATCCTAGTGACAGGTGAAAATGACAGTGAACACCTTGCCAACCTAGAGCAGGTGCTCACTAGACTAAGAGAACATGGGCTACGAGCCAATCGCCCCAAGTGCGAGTTTTTTAAGAAACAAATATCGTATTGTGGCCATTTGATTGATGAAGAAGGGTTACATAAGTCCCCTGACAAAATTGAAGCGGTAGTTAAGGCTCCAGCGCCTGAAAATGTGTCGCAACTGAGGTCATTCCTCGGATTGATGAATTACTACCATAAGTTTTTGCCAAATTTGTCCACAATTCTGCACCATCTGAACGCCCTGCTACAAACTGGAGTAGCATGGAAATGGAGCGATGAATGTAAGCGGGCCTTTCAGAAGTGTAAAGGCCTGATCACTTCAAGAGAAGTATTGGCTCACTACAACCCATCACTACTGATAAGACTGGCATGTGATGCGTCTCCCTACGGCGTTGGAGCGGTCCTGTCACATAAATCCCTTGATGGTTCAGAGAGGCCGATAGCTTTTGCGTCACGCTCGTTAACTTCAGCCGAGCGTAACTACGCCCAGATTGACAGAGAGGCCCTCAGCCTGGTGTGGGGGGTGAAGAAGTTCAATCACTACCTGCACGGTCAGAAATTTACTCTACTAACTGATCATCAACCTCTTGTCTCCATTTTCAACCCTCAGAAGGGCGTACCGATAATGACAGCACAACGGCTACAGAGGTGGTCCCTTTTCCTAGGGGCACACCAATATGACATCGAGTACAAAGGAACTAAACAGCATGGGAATGCTGATGGATTGTCGTGCCTACCGTTGCCGACGGTGGAAGAAGCACCTGCAGTGGATCCTGTGGAGATATTCCACTCGACCATAGTCGAATGTCTACCTGTGACGAATGCAAACATAGAAAAGGAAACACAAAATGACCCGACACTCTCCAGGGTCTATGATTTAATGGTGAAGGGATGGCCAGCACATGGCGAACCACTGTTGCCAGCATTCTCGCCGAGAAGAGAACAACTGTCAGTGTGCCGAGGAACCTTGATGTGTGGATCCAGAGTAGTAATTCCACCCAAATTGAAGGATAGAGTGCTCAATGAGCTTCATGAGGGTCATCTGGGAGGGGTAAAAATGAAGAACTTAGCCAGATCGTTTGTGTGGCGGCCGGGAATTGATAGAGAAATCGAAGAGATGACCAAGAGCTGTACAGGATGCCAGAAGGTCCAAAACGCCCCACCACAAGCCCCTCTACATCCATGCGAGTGGCCCTCATCTCCATGGCAAAGGGTACACATTGATTTTGCTGGTCCATTTATAGACTCAATGTTTTTAATTGCGGTGGATGCACATTCAAAGTGGCCAGAGGTAATAAAAATGTCCTCAACCACCACAGAAAAAACTATCACAGTCTTACGAACCATATTCGCCAGAAATGGGCTGCCTGAACAGGTTTGCTCCGACAATGGACCACAGTTTGTGTCTGAAGAGTTCCGGAGGTTCTTAAAGAACAATGGTGTTAAGCATTGCACATCCGCCCCATATCATCCAGCCACCAATGGATTGGCTGAGAGTTTCGTTCAAACATTCAAGAAGGCTATCAAGGCAATGTGTAATGAAGACATACCCCTACAACACAAGGTGGATAACTTTTTGTTTGCCCACCGGAATGCGACACATGCGGTTACCATCCAAACTCCAGCCATGATGTTCTTCAATTGAAGACTAAGATGCCGCTTGGATTTGGTTAGGCCAAACATCAGAAGAGATGTCGAGAACAGGCAGTTTCAGAATATGAATGAAAGGCCAACCAGGAGTTTTAAGATCGGTCAACCAGTTTTGGCCCGGGACTACCGCACAGAGAAATGGCAGCCAGGAACGATCTGCACACGGCAAGGACCTCTAATGTATACCGTGGACGTTGGAGAGAGCATTGTAAGACACCATGCTGACCAGATTCTAGAGTCACTGGAAAACGTCAAATCTACACCACGATCCTATACACCTGGTGATGAAACCGAAGTACCAATTGCATCTTCCTCAGAATTGGTGATATGGGAAGCAGACGAACCAAACAACGATGTTGATCCCGAATCAACTTTGCCAGAAGAACCTGATAACCCAAAGAGGCGTTATCCGGACGGAATCAGGAAGCCTCCTCAAAGACTGAATTTATAATTGCTTAACTTCAGCTAATGTATATAGCTACTGTAATTGTAAATATGTTATTTAATTATTAATCGAATGTTATGTATGGTTTAGCTAAAAGGGGCGGAATTGTAGTGTATGTACCTTGAAGAAGGAACTATATTCTGCAGCCCCTGTATACTGCAGTACCAGTAGTGACCACCCCTGTATATAAGCCTGTGTAGTAACTTTGTATAGTAGTTCCAGTTTTGTCTCCATTCAGTAAACACCTGTTATTACCAACTTCTGCAGTCCGTGTCTCAATTACACACGGACGTTACAAACGCGAGGCGGGTAGGGAAGCTCGGCGGCAAGCTTCTCCCCAGAGGAAGAGTCTGGCCTCGAGTCCTGCTACAGTGAGCGCAGAAGAGGTGCAGCTCCTCGCTGAAATGAGCGCCCAAGCGGAGCACAGGCACACTGAGCTCATGGCTGCAGTGGCAAGGATGCCAGATTCCATTGAGTCACTGGCAAGGAGTGTCCAGGACTTCGGCGCAGCACAGGCAAGGAGTCTCCAGGACTTCGGCACAGCACAAGCAAGGATTGTCCAGGACGTCGGCGCAGCACAGGCGGCTGCCACGCAATTGCTTAGTGCTGCAATGCAGTCAGTGGCTGGTCTCATGCAGACGCAGATTGAGGCCACACGAGCACTGACTGCTGCCACCCTCGCTGGATCGGGCAGGATTCACTGGGGCCCTCACCGCGCCGCAGCAGGCCAGCAATCTGTGCTTCAGCAGATTGCTCCGCATGCTGCTGTGCTGCCCCGTGGGAGTGCCAGTGTGTCAGCCAAACAGGGAGTTGCTGTCCTCTCTCAGGATGACAGCATTCCTGCTGCCAGCACTGGCACTTCTCCACTGCAGCTGCCACCACCTGTAGGACAGACTGGTGCCGCCCATGCAGTGTTAGAGCAGTCAGCAGGTGGGCCCTCCAGGCCCAGAGCTGGTCCAGGCTGTCCCTCAAGGGCATCTGCAGTCTCAGTTTCTGACACTCAGCAGCCTTCCCCCAGCCTTGCTGCAGCCACTGGAGTCCCATTGCGGAGGAGCTGCAGGGTGGGAAGGGATGAATCTCGCAAGTGAAGCAGATCACCCTTGAAGGGCAAAAAGTAGGAGGTGTGGCAAAATGTTGTTAATTGTTTTATTGAAGGCCGATGTAGTGGCGCTTCTTAGTTTCCAAACAGGCAGGCCACTGAGCTGTGGGGCCTTTAACAACGAGTAGACGCGTGTCGAAATAAAACGTTCCCAAACGTAGCTTTGTCTTTTAAACTGTTTACTATAACACTTAACAAACGGAATTACAAAGCAAACACGTATAAACGAACACGGTCAAAAACTGTACTGCTCCAAACCTCACAGCTTCTGCCTCTTTCGACCACGTGCAGTTTAAACTGTAAAATGGCTGCACCCATGTGTGGCTTAAGGACTGTTCCATTGTGGCAAGAATGAAGGGGGTGTCGGACTATACTACTGGAGCAAGAAAATAGGGGGTTTCTTAATACAATAAGTCGGTCAGGTAAATTAACTGTATTATGCCATTTAGCCACTATTTTAAAGTATTTTCTTAAGCTTTTATGGCTCTTACATTCCGGCCCCTAATTGACTAGGCACATGAAGCATATCAATTACTCAAACATTCTTAAGAGTCATAAACTAATGAGTTCAACGTATTTACAATATAAATGTCCACTTTTTTCGTTCAGGAACCTTTCACGCTGCTTCTTGTAGCAGGCAGAGCTTTGTGATCGGTCTTTCCAGGGTACTGGTCTTGGTTTGCAAACAAACGCGACGAACGACGCCTCTGGAGTCTGGCATGGTCTTAATTATTTTTCCCATCAACCAAGAATTTCTAGGGGCTGAATCATCCACGATTAAGACAATGTCTCCGACAATGAAGTTCCTCTTTGTTTTGGACCATTTTTGACGCTCCTGTAGCAGAGGTAAGTATTCTCTTGTCCATCTGGTCCAGAAAAGGTCTGACATATACTGAACTTGCCTCCACTTCCGACGGGCATACAGATCTTCCTTTTTGAAGACTCCCGGGGGCATGGCTGGCTGTGTTTTCAACAACAACAGGTGGTTCGGAGTCAGGGCTTCGAGGTCATTGGGATCATCTGATGTCTTAGTTATCGGTCGGTCATTAATGATGGCTTCGACCTCGCACAGAACGGTTTGGAGTCCCTCGTCGTCAAGCGCTTGCTGCTTCAGTACAGAACTGAGTAGTTTTCTTACGGTGCGTATCTGTCTTTCCCAGACACCTCCGTGGTGGGATGCAGCCGGAGGATTGAAGATCCACTTAATTCCTGTTTGCATCATGGCTTCCTGTATTTTAAGCTGATTCCAACCTTCAGTCGCTTCCCGTAGTTCTCTCTCCGCTCCGACGAAATTGGTGCCATTATCAGAACGCATAATGGACACCTGTCCTCTTCTACAGACAAAGCGCCGCAAGGCGTTAATACAGGAATCAGTGTCAAGCGTGTGTGCCACCTCAATATGAACTGCTCTGATGGTCAAACAAGTGAAAAGCACACCATATCTCTTGACAAGGCTCCGTCCTCGCTTTACCTCGAAAGGCCCGAAATAGTCCACCCCTACGTTTGTAAATGGGGGCTTGTCTGGTAACAAACGGTCTTCAGGCAGGTCTGCCATTTTCTGCTCCCCAGCTCTAGCGTGTAACCGTCTGCAAACAATGCATTCAGAGAGTATTTTTCTTATTACGGAATTAGCTCCTGGAATCCAGTATCTTTGTCTTAGCTTCGCAAGCACATGATTCCTCCCACTGTGTCCAATACTCTGGTGTATATGCTGAAGAATGAGAGTAGCAACCCGGAGGTCCTTAGAAAGGATAGCAGGATGCTTGGCCTCCTCTGGCATAGCAGATTTGTTTAGTCTCCCTCCCACCCTCAGTACTCCATCTTGCAGTGTAGGGTCCAGCTTGTAGATATGACTACCTTTCTTGATTGGAGTATTTCGCTGTAGAGCTTCGATTTCTTCTGGGTATCTTTGTCTTTGACTGAAGCGAACTATCTCCTTCTCAGCCTTGGCCAAATCCTCCACGGTCAGTGAATTCTTGCCCAATGTGGTCTTGTGCTGATGCATGTACTGCTGTAGAAGCATTCTCTGCTTATCGGGGTTACTTTCAGACTGACTGATAGTGGCTCGGTACTCTTTTCTCTTACCGCTCCGGTGTAGCAGCAACTCTTTCAACCTTAGGAACCATGCAACTGCTTTCCTCGACTGGTGCCATCCTGAGAAATGGTTAACAAGCTTGTTCACTGTGTCGAAGTTCTCTTTCGTATTTATGAGATTTACTGTGACTGATCTCTTGACTTCGACGTCGTCTTCAGCAATCTGACTTGGCATATCTGGTCTTTCTGGCCATGATCTCTCTGTTTCCAGCAGATAACTTGAGCCTTGTATCCAAGTTTCGCTCCTCGTGAAGTTTTCAGCCTTCAATCCCCGTGAGGCTTGATCTGCTGGGTTTAATGAGGTGTTTACATACCTCCATTGAGATGGTTGTGTAGCTTCTCTAATGGATGAGATTCTGTTTGCTACGAAGGTCTTGAAGCGTATCTTCTCATTCTCTATATACTTCAGCACCGTCGTGCTATCCGTCCAGAAGACAGATTCTTCTAATGGGAGCTGTAACTCTTTACGCATCACCTGGTCAACTTTAACTGCAACAACCGCTGCCGTCAATTCCAGTCTCGGGATGGTGACCTGCTTCAGCGGAGCCACCCTGGATTTCCCCATGAGGAAGGCACAATGTTTCTGGCCCTGTTGATTTGTCAGCAAGAGGTAAGTAGCCGTGCCATAGCCGTCCTCACTGGCGTCCGAGAAATGATGTAGTTGAGCCGTCCTTGTAACTCCAAAACTCGTGGGCTTGATGCATCTACTGACGTTGAAGCTAGAAAGTTGTTGCAAATCTGTCAGCCATCTGTGCCATCTCTGAGCTTGACCTTCTGGGATATCTTCATCCCATCCTCTCTTGTCTCTACACAGCTCTCGTAGCATCAGCTTCACCGGCAGAATGAGTGGTGCCAGGAATCCGAGAGGGTCGTAGATGGAACTGACCACGGAGAGAATCCCTCGTCTTGTGGATGGTCTTTCGTTCACCATTATCCTGAAGTTGAACGTGTCTGACTCGATGCACCATTGTACACCAAGAGCTCTCTCGATAGGAAGGACATCGTGGCTCAGGTCCAGATCTTTGACTTCAGTGGCTCTTTCCTTTTCTGGGATAGAAGCTAGAACTGCTCTGCTGTTGCTTATCCACTTAGTCAGATGGAATCCTCCATTCGAACACAGAGTTCTAAGGTCTCTTGACAGTGCGATGGCATCGTCTTCTGTTGACACGGACTTCAGACAGTCATCGACATAAAAGTTTCTGAAGATTGTCTCCACGGCCTCTGATGGTGCTTTGCCTTTGCCATCTTCTGCAGTTTTTCTGAGAGCATAGCTTGCACAGCTGGGAGATGATGTGGCTCCAAACAAGTGTACGGCCATTCTACATTCCACCATCGCTTGACTAACGTCGCCATCTGGCCACCAAAGGAAACGCAAAAGATCAGCATCTTCATCAGGGATTCTGACTTGGTAGAACATTGATTCTATGTCTGCCATCATGGCAATGAGCTCTTGTCTAAACCTAGTCAAGACGCCAATGAGGGTATTAGTAAGATCAGGACCTTGAAGCAGCTGATCATTCAGTGAAGTTCCTCTGAATGAGGCGGCGCAGTCAAACACTACACGGATCTTTTTCTTCTTTGGGTGATACACCCCGTGATGAGGAATGTACCAGACCCTTCCATCGTCTCTGTTCAACTGTTCTTCAGGCACTTTTACAGCATAGCCTTTCGCTATGATGTTTCTCATGAAGTCTTTGTAGTCTTCGTGAAAGTCGGGGTTCTTGTTCAGCTTTCTCTTTAGACTGATGGCGCGTTGCTCTGCTATGCAGCGATTGTTCGGCATCTTCGCGGTCTGTCTTCTCAGTGACAAACCAATGTGATAGTGGCCATCAATGAACTGTGTAGACCTTGTCATCAAATCCATGAACTTCTTGTGACATCTCTGTCTTTTCCTCACAGCTGCGTTCTGAGAAGTCTGCGTTGAACTGCTGTATCAACAGCTCTTCAATGCTTGCGATCGAGATGCGATTAACTGTGACATTTTGTCGTTCCTCCTTGTTCGACTTGTTGCCATCATCTCTCCTTACCGGTCCATTGACTACCCATCCAAGGGCTGTCCTGACGGCGTAGGGTCCGTCATCCTTGCTGTTTATCACCTGCCATGGCTCCATAGTTTTGTAGGCATTGGTTCCAATTAATAGGCCAATTTCTGCTTCAATGTATGGGAGACGCACCTTTTCTAGGTAAAGCCATCTATCCACATCCTTCTGCAGGGCTAGGTTCCCTATTCTAACAGGAATCTCCCTCTGTGTGAAAACATTAGGCAGGTCTATGAAGTCCTTCTCTTCAAGTCCACACACTTCTAGGTCTGACAGGATATAACTTTGCATTGCCTTCTCATGACCCATGGTGCGTAATAGGATTTCTGTTCTTCTGCCTCTAACGTTCAGCTGTCGCATGAGTGATTCTGTGCAGAACGTTGCTGAACTACCTGGATCCATGAAGGCGTAAGTCTCCACAACCTTCTCACTCCTCTTAGACTTGATCCTTACTGGTACGATGGCGAGAATACAATCACTGTCACCGGCCCCAGTAAGTCCACAAGTCTCTGGTTCTAGCGACACCAGAGCACTTGAAACAACCGTCTCGTCGGTATTGTTTTCTTCACTCTTCTTAGGGACTTGTTCTTCTTTATGGATATGCAGCAGACTGGGATGTTTCCAAGTGCACTCTCTGCATGTTGTTCTTTGCTTACAGTTTCTACTCAGGTGCCCCTGAGAGAGACATCCAAAACATAAGCCGTTGCACTTCAGGAATTCGATTCTGTCCTTATGTGGCTGTGCTTTGATGTCGCTGCAGAAATCCAATGTATGATTCTTCTGGCAGAATAAGCATGGCTTCTGAAAGGCATCAGCAGACGTCCCTGTGCTGCTCCTTTTGGTAGAGGAGTTCTGGGGCCTTTCTTCCTCGGCCTGAGTGACGATAGTTGCAAAGCTGCTTCCCCTGGAACCACCTTTCCTGAGAGTCTTTGATTCAACAGGCTTGGCTTTCACTCTTCCATCAGTAGTCGGGCTGACATCCTGGATGTTTCCAAACAATGGGTCCCTAGCAATTTTAGCCTGTTTGTCTATGAAATTCACTAAGTCTGCAAACCTGGCTCTACTTTTCCGTCTCTCCATTATCTCAAAGGCTTTTCTTCTCCATTGTTCTCTCATCCTGTAAGGAAGCTTAGAGATGATGATTCTCATAGTCGTAGGATTGTCCATCTCTTCCATGAATTCAACATCCTCCATAGTGTTGCGACATCCTATGAGGAAAAGAACGTATGCGTTCAATGCCTCTCCGTCCTCCGATCTGATCTGTGGCCACTTGGTAGCCTTTTCAATATATGCAGTGGCTATCTTCAGCTCGTTACCATAGTGCTCCTGCAGCAACTTCCTGGCTTCTATGTATCCCCGGTCCGGTCTCATGTGTTCACAGCTTCTGACCAGGTCTTGTGGTTTACCACTGGTGTACTGTCCCAGGTAGTACAACTTATCACTGCTGCTCTCTGTTTTGGAGTCAATGGCTTGTTCAAAGGATCTGATGAAGGGCTTATACTTGAGTGGGTCGCCTTGGAACACTGGTATGTCTCTTTGAGGGAGTCGAAACAGATTCTGTTGTTTTACAAGCATCTCTGTAATTTCGTTCTGACGTTGCATCACTCGGTATAGGCTTCTCCCTGTGTCTTCAGGCCTCTGGTGGTCATCAGCAGGGTCTAGTCTAGACCGTCTGACGTCTGGGGTAGCATCACGTGCTCCTGTTAGTGGAGAGGCCACTCTTCCACGCTGTAATGCCAGGGGATTGCCTTCGGGCTCTGTTGTAACTCTTGAAGGTGCCCTGGATCCAACTCTATGTGACAACGTTGACTGGCAGTGGCTCCCGCCATCCCGTGAGCCTTCATAATCTTCGTACGCACTCAACCTGGCGTCTGAGACCTCGATAGCTGTTTTTATCTCCAGCTGTTCTTTCTTTGCCTGCACCTGGGCCCGTTGGGCCTGCACTTGGGCCTGCAGTTGGGCCTGTTGGGCCTGCAGTTGGGCCTCTTGGACCTGCAGTCGGGCCTCTTCCCATTCGAGAGCTTGCTTCTCCGCTAAAGATGCTGCGCGCGCCATCAACGCCGCCCGTTCAGCCTCCACTCTCATGCGTCGCGACGAGCTTGTGGTGGAAGCGACTGACCTGCGTCCAGAAACAGAGCTACCTTCTTTTCGATTTTTGCTCGGTCTGGCGGAAGTCTCTGAAATGCTATCGTCTGGTCCGACTTCATCGGCAACTTTATCTTTCTCTGCTGTATCAGCATCTTGACGGATCTTTAAAATCCACTGTTCCGTGGCCTTGATATAGTCCTTATTGCTGGTTGATTTAAGATCAAACCAGTTGTGCTGATCATCGTTTCCCTCTTCTTCAGACAGAAGTGCTAATACATCTTCATTGAGTACATTAAATTCTTCATGCAGCTTGGAGAAATCGTAATACATTATGTCTTCAGCTTTCTTAATATTAGCATTATCTTCCATGAGGCGATCAATTATCTTCATTTTTCCAGTTATCTGAGCTAATTTAGCCTTCCTTGCACCTATGCTTCTATGTAACTTCTCTTCCATTGCCTTTGGGGTGAGCTTTATTTCCCTCTTTTGGCTAGCAATCCTTCTGGCTGAGGGAAGCTCCTGGCTCCGCAAGGCCTCGGCCATTTTACCCGCAGCTCTTATTTAGCTTCTCAATAGAATGAACAAAGCAAGTAACAGTCACTGTACCTTCGCTTTCTTATATTGTCGTCTGGCTCCGTGACCATTCATGTATACGTTCGCCGACGATTCCGTCCCTTCCTTCTTAGGGAGCAAGTTTTTGACTAATGTAGTGGCGCTTCTTAGTTTCCAAACAGGCAGGCCACTGAGCTGTGGGGCCTTTAACAACGAGTAGACGCGTGTCGAAATAAAACGTTCCCAAACATAGCTTTGTCTTTTAAACTGTTTACTATAACACTTAACAAACGGAATTACAAAGCAAACACGTATAAACGAACACAGTCAAAAACCGTACTGCTCCAAACCTCACAGCTTCTGCCTCTTTCGACCACGTGCAGTTTAAACTGTAAAATGGCTGCACCCATGTGTGGCTTAAGGACTGTTCCATTGTGGCAAGAATGAAGGGGGTGTCGGACTATACTACTGGAGCAAGAAAATAGGGGGTTTCTTAATACAATAAGTCGGTCAGGTAAATTAACTGTATTATGCCATTTAGCCACTATTTTAAAGTATTTTCTTAAGCTTTTATGGCTCTTACATTCGAGGATCGTGGTCATATTTTTGTTACTGTTTTGGTCATTGTCTCCAGGTTGTGAGAGCCAGTTATGTGTCTGACTGCTTTTTTGGGGGTTTCTCTATATTACTTTGTCATGCGGGAAGGGCACACAGTTTGTTAAATAAAGAAGTGTCTTTATTCAGAATGTGCATGTTTGCTCTTTGAACTAATTGTTGCCTTGACCGGCTTAAGGGTTGCGGCACAGTTCCATTCATGTTCCTTGAATGGCAGAAGCCATTCCCTCAGAGGGGGCCTAGAAGCGACTTGCTATAAGCTGCTGACGGACGGCCCTTGCACTTTGTGCCTCCCTCCCGTCTTGGTGCTGCTGCTCCTCCTCCTCCTCCTCCTCCTCCTCTGCTGGTGCTCCAATGTCTGGTGGCATTGGCTGAGACCTGAGGATTGCCAGGTTATGCAACATGCAGCACACAACGACGAAGTGGGAGACTCACTCAGGTGAGTACTGAAGGGCTCCTCCGGAATGGTCCAGACAGCGGAACCGTTGCTTGAGCACGCTGATTGTGTGCTCAACGATGTTTCTGGTAGCTTGATGGCTCTCATTGTATCGTTCTTCAGCAGGGGTGCTGGGCGCACGGAGCGGGGTCATCAGCCAGGTGCACAGAGGATAGCCCTTGTCCCCAAGAAGCCAGCCTCCTGGGTGAGCCGGGGCCTCGAAAAGGTCTGCCACAGAAGTCTGGCGCAGGATGAAGGTGTCATGGCTGCTGCCTGGAAAGCGGGCATTGACAGCGAGTATCAGCTGTCTGTGGTCACAGACCAACTGGACGTTCAACGAATGGAAGCCCTTTCGGTTGCGGAAATCCTCTGCATTCCCTTGCGGCGCCCGCAAAGCCACATGCGTGCAGTCAATGGCGCCCTGGACCATGGGGAAGCCCGCTATTCTTGCAAAGCCCATTGCGCACCGGGGTCATGGGGAAGGAGATGTACTGTCGTCTCCTTTTAAAGAGGGCATTCATGACTTGACGGATGCAGCAATGCACCGCGAACTGGAAGATATTGGCAATGTCCCCAGTAGCGGATTGAAAGGAGCCGGTGACATAGAAGTTGAGAGCCACTGTTACCTTCACTGCCACTGACAGGGACGTCCTGCTCCTGAGTTGAGGCTGCAGATCTGGCTGAAGCAGGTGGCAGAGCTCAGTGACCACCTCCTTGCTGAATCGCAGCCTCCAAAAACACTGCTCCTCAGACATATTGATGTATAAGAACTGTTGGCGGAAAACCCTGGGACAGTAAGGTCTCGTGTGCTGACGCCTGTTGGCCCTCCTCCGTCTGGCCATGATTGGCACTCTCTCTCTGCGTCTCTGTGCCCTCTCAATGTAATGGAGAAGCCCGAAGTTCCCATCCATTGCAGCCCCCATAGTATGTGGCCACTCAAAGTTATGCCGATGAAAAAGCAAAGCAACTACAAAGTTCTGATCAGAAGCCAAAAGTACCTCAGTGAGCGCTGACTCAATGCAGAAATCGCTGTCCCTTTGTCTCTCTGCAAATCTCTCTCTCTCTCAGAAGGAGTGATCCAAAAATGGCTACCACAAAGAAGCCAGGAAGAGCCCCCTTTAAATAGCGCCCCCCACCCCCCAGCCCCACAGCGACTGGGAACCGTTCCAGTCAACCTGTCGTTGGGAGCGGCAGGCAGAAAGGAGGGGGGCGCCACTGAATTTCCGGTCCGGGGCGCCCCAAGGGTGTTGCACTCTGAAATGACGTCAGGATCTGCGTGCGCAGCTGAGCGGGCGTTGCGGTTTAGCGCCGCCGCTAAATGTCTGCTCAATTTCGCGAGAGGCACAGGTATCACCACGCCCGGGCGCTAGTTGGCTCGCGCCCCACTTATCGCCCTCTTAAGGCGCTAAGGGGTGGCGCAACCAACTGAATTTCTCCCCCTTCAAATCTAAAAATATTACGGACTGAACAATTCAAATCTACAACTATTACATTTTGAATATCACAAATTTGGAAATATAGAAATATTACACACTGAATATCACAAAGCTGGAACTATTACACACTGAACCACAAATCTAGAAATATTACAGACTGAACATCTCAAATCCAGAAATATTACAAACTGAGCTTCTGAAATTCCGACCATTTCAGACAAAACATCTCAAATCTAGAAATACAGACCAGTGAGGAGCTCAAATCTAGAAATATTACAGACTGGGCATTTCAAATCTAGAAATATTACAGGCTGAATATCTAAAATCTAGAACTATTACAGACTGAATTTCACAAATCTAGAAATATTACAGCCCAGTGATTATATCAAATCTAGAACTATTACAGGGTGAACATCTCAAATCTAGAATTATTACAGACTGAACCTCAAATCTAGAACTATTATAGGCTGAATATCACAAATCTAGAAATTACAGACCAGTGAAATTCTCAACTCTAGAAATATTACAGACTAGTGAATATCTCAAATCTAGAAATATTACCATCTGAACTTCTCAAATCTAGAAATATTAGAGGCTGAATATCACAAATCTAGAAATATTACAGCAGTGATTATATCAAATCTAGAAATATTACAGGGTGAACATTTCAAATCTAGAACTGTTACAGACTGAACCTCAAATCTAGAACTATTACAGACTGAATATCACAAATCTAGAAATATTAAACCAGTGAATTTCTCAAATCTAGAAATATTACAGACCAGTGAATATCTCAAATCTAGAAATATTACAGTCTGAACATCTCAAACCTAGAAATATTACAGTGTGGCGGAACCACCAGAGGATTACGGACAATTGTATATAATTCCTTTTACAGCAATGTAGTACAGCTGGGGGCTGCACTTTTAATGTATCTGTTAACTGTACTAGGGCTTCTTTCCTGTACTCCACGTGATGACATCATGCCGTCCGTCACGTGATCTCTCAACGGCGGGAAGAACGTGATGACGTCATGACGTCAGAGCTCGGAACCTTCTAGCAGTAGAGCTCAGAACCTGCTAGCAGTTGAGCACGGAACCTGCTAGCAGTTGAGCTCGGAACCTTCTCGCAGTTTCCAGAGAGGCTTTCAAGCAGACCAGACCTATTTGCATTGTATCCTACAGTTTCCTACCAGCGTCGAAGCTAGATCTTCAATCCAGCGGTCCAGGTCCCCCCTTTGAGGCAACCAATGGTGCGGCCATTCGCACGTTCGGAAAGCGTAGGGTCCAGTTGAGTTTTGGCGGCCAACGTTTTGTTTGGGAGTTCATCACGGCGAAAGTCTCACAGGCCATCCTGGGGGCAGATTTCTTCTGCGCAAACAGGTTTCTCGTCGACGTCCGACACTGCCGGCTAATCAGTGCCTCCACTTTTCACTCGGTCCCCTGCCACCGAAGCACCGCGATGTCTTGGTCAGTTGCCTGTGCAGTCCCATCTCCAAATGAGTTCTCTCGTCTTCTCAGTGAGTTCACTGAGCTCACCAGGCCCACATTTTCTTCTTCAGTCGCGAGGCACGGTGTGGTGCACCACATTACCATGACAGGATCCCCCGTTTATGCGAGAGCTCGAAGGCTGGAACCTGGTAAACTCGCAGCCGCCAAGGCGGAGTTCCATACAATGGAACGCCTGGGTATTATTCGACGTTCGAATAGTCCTTGGTCCTCGCCATTACACATTGTTCCTAAGCCGGGTGGCGGATGGCGACCATGCGGCGACTACAGACGTCTGAATGAGGCTACCACACCGGATCGGTACCCAATTCCTCACATTCAGGATTTTTCGGCCCATCTGGCAGGGAATTCCATCTTTTCCAAAGTAGACCTCGTCCAAGGCTATCATCAAGTGCCCGTGCATCCTCAGGACGTCCCCAAAACTGCCGTCATCACACCTTCCGGGGTCTTTGAGTTCCTTCATATGCCGTTTGGGCTGAAGAATGCAGCACAAGCCTTCCAACGTCTCATGGATTCCGTGTTGCGCGATCTGCCGTTCATCTTCGTCTACCTAGACAAAATCCTTATTGCCAGTAACAGCATGAAAGAACACATTACGCACTTGCATACCCTTTTTTCTCGTCTCAGCCAACATGGCCTTATTATCAACCTGGCCAAGTGCCAGTTTGGGTTGCACAGCATTGATTTCCTGGGACACAGAATCACCTCAGAAGGCGCCGTCCCGCTGGCCACGAAGGTGGAAGCAATCACCTCGTTCCCTCTTCCTCAGACCGTCAGGGCCCTCCAGGAATTTCTGGGAATGGTCAATTTTTATCATCGGTTCGTCCCCAAGGCAGCATTGTTGATGCAACCTTTGTACGAGGCCCTCAGAGGTAAATCGGGCAAAGACCCGATCGATTGGACACCCCAGATGGACCAGGCTTTCCTCGACACTAAGAACGCTTTGGCTGCTGCGACCATGTTGGCAAATCCCCTTCCGGGCGCAACCATTGCCCTTACCACCGACGCATCTGATTATGCCATCGGGGCAGCACAGGAGCAGTGGGTCGATGGCACATGGCAGCCACTGGCTTTCTTCAGCCGCCAATTGCGGAAGAACGAACGCAAGTATAGTACTTTTGATAGGGAGTTGTTGGCATTGTTTCTGGCCATCCACCATTTTCGCTTCCTACTGGAAGGATGCCCATTCACGGCTTTTGTAGACCACAAGCCACTTACTTTTGCGATGGCCAAGACAGTGGAACCATGGTCAGCACGGCAACAACGTCATCTTACGTACATATCTGAATTTACAACCAACATACAACATGTCTCGGGCAAAGACAACCTGGTGGCGGATTGTCTCTCCCACGCCCAGCTCCACGCAGTACAACTGGGAGTCGACTATGTTGGTTTGGCAAAAGAACAGAAGGCAGACCCTGAAGTGCAGGCATACCGGACTGCACCTTCCAGCTTACAAGTGGCTGATGTCAGTTTCCAGGCCGCATGGACCACACTCCTGTGTGACATCTCAATGGGCGTCCCATGTCCAATTGTTCCAGTCGAATGGCGCAGGAGAATTTTCGTCACTATCCACGGGTTGTCACACCCTGGCATGAGAGCGTCACAACGACTCATGGCAAAGAAATTCGTCTGGAAGGGCATGCATCTCGACGTCCGTGACTGGACCAATACCTGCATGAGTTGCCTGAAGTCCAAGATACAACGCCATGTTAAGGCCCCAGTCGCCACTTTTCCGGTTCCGGAGCGTTGATTCGACCATGTGCACGTGGACCTGGTTGGTCCTCTCCCTTCCTCTCGCGGGTACACTCACCTCCTCACCGTGTTAAACTGCACCACTAGGTGGCCAGAGGTAATTCCTTTGGTTGCCTCACAGCGGCAGACGTCTCCAGAGCCTTCATCTCGTCGTGGGTAGCTCGGTTCGGGGTACCGGCTGACATCTCCTCCGACCGGGAGCCTCAATTTACCTCTGAGCTTTGGAACGCCGTAGCTTAAGGTTTGGGCACCAAGCTTCATCGTACCACCGCCTACCATCCACAGGCGAACGGTCTGTGTGAAAGATTCCACAGGTCCCTTAAAGCCGCACTGCGTGCTAGTCTCCGTGGGCCTAGTTGGGTGGACAGGCTCCCTTGGGTGCTGCTAGGTCTTCGCCTAAGGACGACCTGCATTCTTCTTCAGCAGAGCTGGTTTACGGCCAACCACTCAGACTGCCTGGCGATTTTCTTCTTCCTCACACGGAACCCTGGTCCCCAGCTCAGCAGCTCGTCAGCCACCAGGAAGCGGCTAGGAATTTCATCCCAGTGCCTACGTCGCATCATGACCTGCAGCGCCCCCATGTCCCGGTGGATCTTAAGAGCGCAGAATACGTGTTCATTCGGCAGGATGCTCACAAAAACCCGCTCAAACCGCCTTACACAGGTCCGTTCCGCGTCATCTCGTCAGGTGACAAGTCCTTCACAGTTGATGTCGGTGGTAAGCCTGACCATATCTCCATCGACCGGTTGAAACCGGCGCATCTGGATCTGAGCGAACCAGTTGTCACCGCTCAGCCACCTCGTCGTGGTCGTCCACCATCGACTGTCGGTCCAGTACAGCCACAGTCATCCGCCAAGTCGCCAGTGCCCGCCTCACCGGGTCGACCACAGCCGGCCTTTTCTTCTCCTCCGCCTGCGACGTCATCCCAACCACAGCCAATGGCCAGTTTGTCTTCTAGCGCTCCGTTCCAGCTCCCGGGGTATCGCAGTTGGTCGGACAGACTCGTCAGACCCCCTTCTCACCTTACCTTCTCTGTTAAAAGCAATTCTGGGGGGCGCATGTGGCGGAACCACCAGAGGATTACGGACAATTGTATATAATTCCTTTTATAGCAATGTAGTACAGCTGGGGGCTGCAACTTTAATGTATCTGTTAACTGTACTAGGGCTTCTTTCCTGTACTCAGCGCGATGATGTCATGCCGTCCGTCACGTGATCTCTCAACGGCGGGAAGAACGTGATGATGTCATGACGTCAGAGCTCGGAATGTTCTAGCAGTTGAGCTCGGAACCTGCTAGCAGTTGAGCTCGGAACCTGCTAGCAGTTTCCAGAGAGGCTTTCAAACAGACCAGACCTATTTGCATTGTATCCTACAGTTTCCTGTACAGCTTCGTTTGTTCATTAAATTTTATTCTTTTTGTTTTTCTGAGTCGATCTCAATTCTTCGGCTAGGAACCCCAGTTCCTACAACAGACTGAATAGCACAAATCTAGAAATACAGCAGACCACTGATTATCTCGAATCTAGAACTATTACAGGCTGAATATCACAAATCTAGAAATATTATACATCAGTGAATATATCAAATCTAGAAATATTACAGGCTGAATATCACAAATCTAGAACTATTACAGACTGAACCTCAAATCTAGAGCTATTACATACTGCATATCTCAAATCTAGAAATATTACAGACCAGTGAATATCTCAAATCTAGAAATATTACAGACTAAACATTTCAAATCAAGAAAAATTACAGGCTGAATATCTCAAGTCTAGAAATATTATAGACTAAACATTTCAAACCTAAAAATATTACGGACTGAACAATTCAAATCTAGAACTATTACAGTTTGAATATCACAAATTTGGAAATATACAAATATTACACATTGAATATCACAAAGCTGGAACTATTACACACTGAACCACAAATCTAGAAATGCAGACCAGTGAAGATCTGAAATCTAGAAATATTACAGACTGGACATTTCAAATCTAGAAATATTACAGGCTGAATATCTCAAATCCAGAAATATTACAGGGTGAACATCTCAAATCTAGAACTATTACAGACTGAACAGCACAAATCTAGAAATATTACAGACCAGTGAATTTCTCAAATCTAGAAATATTACACGCTGAATATCTCAAATCGAGAACTATTACAGATTGAATATCACAAATCTAGAAATATTACAGGCTGAATATCACAAATCTAGAACTATTACAGACAGAAACTCAAATCTAGAACTATTACATACTGAATATCTCAAATCTAGAAATATTATAGACCAGTGAATATCTCAAATCTAGAAATATTACAGGGTGAACATTTCAAATCTAAAAATATTACAGGCTGAATATCACAAATCTAGAAATATTACAAACTGAGCTCAAATACAGAATATTTCAGACTGAACCTCAAATCTAGAACTATTACAGACCTGTGAATATCTCCAATCTAGAAATATTACAGACTGAACACTTCAAATCTAGAAATATTACACGCTGAATATCTCAAATCTAGAAATATTACAGGCTGAATATCACACATCTAGAAATAATACAGACCAGTGTATATATCAAATCTGGAAATATGACAGGGTGAACATCTGAAATCTAGAACTATTACAGACTGAACCTCAAATCTACAACTATTACTGACTGAATATCACAAATATAGAAATATTACAGACCCGTGAATATCTCAAATCTAGAATTATTACAGACCAGTGAATATCTCAAATCTAGAAATATTCGTCTGAATATCTCAAATCTAGAACTATTACAAACTGAATAGCACAACCCTAGAAATATTGCAGACCACTGATTATATCGAATCTAGATCTATTACAGATTGAATATCTCAAATCTAGAACTATTATAGGCTGAACCTCAAATCTAGAACTATTACAGACTGAATAGCACAAATCTAGAAATATTAGAGTGAATATAGCAATTCTAGAAATATTACAGACTGAATATCTCAAATCTAGAACTATTACAGACTGAACCTCAAATCTAGAACTATTACAGACTGAATAGCACAAATCTAGAAATATTACAGGCTGAAAATCTCAATCTAGAATTATAGACTGACCCTCAAATCTAGAAATATTACAGACTGAACATCTCAAATCTAAAAATATTACAAACTGAGCTTCTCAAATTCAGAATATTTCAGACCAAACATTTCAAATCTAGAACTAGTGCAGACTGAATATCACAAATCTAGAAATATTACAGACCAGTGAATATTGCAAATCTAGAAATATTACAGTCTGAATTTCACAAATCTAGAAATATTGCAGACCAGCTAATATCTCAAATCTAGAAATATTACATGCTGAATATCTCAAATCTAGAACTATTACAGGCTGAAACTTTAATCTAGAAATATTACAGACTAAACATCTCAAATCTAGAATTTTTTCAGACAGAATATCACAAATCTAGAAATATTACAGACCTGTGAATCTCTCAAATATAGAAATATTACAGATTGAATATCTCAAATCTAGGATTACTACAGGCTGAATATCTCAAATCAACAAATATTACAGACTGAACCTCAAATCTAGAAATATTACACACCAGTGGCTATCTCAAATCTAGAAATATTAAAGACTGAACATCACAAATCTAAAACTATTACAGACTGAATATCACAAATCTAGAAATATTACAGACCAGTGTTTATCTCAAATCTAGAAATATTACAGACTGAACATTTCAAATCAAGAAATATTACAGGCTGAATATCTCAAATCTAGAAATATTATAGACCAAACATTTCAAATGTAGAAAAATTACAGACTGACCATTTCAAATGTAGAAATATTACAGACTGAAGGTCTCAAATCCAGAAATACTACACAGTAAACATCATGAATCTATAAATATTACAGACTGACCATTTCAAATCTAGAAATGTTACAGACTGACCATTTCAAATCTGGAAATAACACAGACTGAATATCACAAATCTAGAAATCCTACAGACCAGTGGATATCTCAAATCTAGAAATATTACAGTCTGGACATTTCAAATCTGGAATATTACAGACTGAACATCTGAAATCTAGAACTATTACAGGTTGAATATCACAAATCTAGAAATATTACAGTCTGAGTATCTCAAATCTAGAACTACTACAGACTGAACCACAAATCTAGAAATATTACAGACTGAACCTCAAATCTAGAACTATTACAGACTGAATATCACAAATCTAGAAATATTACAGACCTGTGAATATCTCAAATCTAGAAATATTACAGACCAGTGAATATCTCCAATCTAGAAATATTAGTCTGAACATCTCAAATCTAGAACTATTACAAACTCAATAGCACAACCCTAGAAATATTGCAGACCACTGATTATATCGAATCTAGATCTATTACAGATTGAATATCTCAAATCTAGAACTATTACAGGCTGAATCATAAATCTAGAAATATTAGCGTGAACATTTCAAATCTAGAAATATTACAGGCTGAATATCTCAAATCTAGAACTATTACAGACAGAATATCACAAATCTAGAGATATTACAGCCCAGTGAATATAGCAATTCTAGAAATATTACAGACTGAATATCTCAAATCTAGAACTATTACAGACTGAACCTCAAATCTAGAACTATTACAGACTGAATAGCACAAATCTAGAAATATTACAGGCTGAAAATCTCAATCTAGAATTATAGACTGACCCTCAAATCTAGAAATATTACAGACTGAGCATCACAAATCTAAAAATATTACAAACTGAGCTTCTCAAATTCAGAATATTTCAGACCAAACATTTCAAATCTAGAACTAGTGCAGACTGAATATCACAAATCTAGAAATATTACAGACCAGTGAATATTGCAAATCTAGAAATATTACAGTCTGAATTTCACAAATCTAGAAATATTGCAGACCAGCGAATATCTCAAATCTAGAAATATTACATGCTGAATATCTCAAATCTAGAACTATTACAGGCTGAAACTTTAATCCAGAAATATTACAGACTAAACATCTCAAATCTAGAATTTTGTCAGACAGAATATCACAAATCTAGAAATATTACAGACCTGTGAATCTCTCAAATATAGAAATATTACAGATTGAATATCTCTATTCTAGGATTACTACAGGCTGAATATCTCAAATCAACAAATATTACAGACTAAACCTCAAATCTAGAAATATTACACACCAGTGGCTATCTCAAATCTAGAAATATTACAGACTGAACATTTCAAATCAAGAAATATTACAGGCTGAATATCTCAAATCTAGAAATATTATAGACCAAACATTTCAAATCTAGAAAAATTACAGACTGACCATTTCAAATGTAGAAATATTACAGACTGAAGATCTCAAATCCAGAAATACTACACAGTAAACATCATGAATCTATAAATATTACAGACTGACCATTTCAAATCTAGAAATGTTACAGACTGACCATTTCAAATCTGGAAATAATACAGACTGAATATCACAAATCTAGAAATCCTACAGACCAGTGGATATCTCAAATCTAGAAATATTACAGTCTGGACATTTCAAATCCGGAATATTACAGACTGAACATCTGAAATCTAGAACTATTACAGGTTGAATATCACAAATCTAGAAACATTACAGTCTGAGTATCTCAAATCTAGAACTACTACAGACTGAACATCAAATCTAGAACTATTACAGACTGAATATCACAAATCTAGAAATATTACAGACCTGTGAATATCTCAAATCTAGAAATATTACAGACCAGTGAATATCTCCAATCTAGAAATATTAGTCTGAACATCTCAAATCTAGAACTATTACAAACTCAATAGCACAAACCTAGAAATATTGCAGACCACTGATTATATCGAATCTAGATCTATTACAGATTGAATATCTCAAATCTAGAACTATTACAGGCTGAACCTTAAATCTAGAAATATTAGCGTGAACATTTCAAATCTAGAAATATTACAGGCTGAATGTCTCAAATCTAGAACTATTACAGACAGAATATCACAAATCTAGAGATATTACAGCCCAGTGAATATATCAATTCTAGAAATATTACAGACTGAATATCTCAAATCTAGAACTATTACAGACTGAACCTCAAATCTAGAACTATTACAGACTGAATAGCACAAACCTAGAAATATTACAGGCTGAATATCTCAATCTAGAATTATAGACTGACCCTCAAATCTAGAAATATTACAGGCTGAACATCTCAAATCTAAAAACATTACAAACTGAGCTTCTCAAATTCAGAATATTTCAGACCAAACATTTCAAATCTAGAACTATTGCAGACTGAATATCACAAATCTAGAAATATTACAGACCAGTGAATATCTCAAATCTAGAAATATTACAGTCTGAATTTCACAAATCTAAAAATATTGCAGACCAGCGAATATCTCAAATCTAGAAATATTACATGCTGAATATCTCAAATCTAGAGCTATTACAGGCTGAAACTTAAATCTAGAAATATTACAGATTAAACATCTCAAATCTAGAATTTTTCAGACAGAATATCACAAATCTAGAAATATTACAGACCTGCGAATCTCTCAAATATAGAAATATTACAGATTGAATTTCTCAAATCTAGGATTATTACAGGCTGAATATCTCAAATCAACAAATATTACAGACTAAACCTCAAATCTAGAAATATTACACACCAGTGGCTATCTCAAATCTAGAAATATTACAGACCAAACATTTCTAATCAAGAAATATTACAGACTGACCAATTCAAATGTAGAAATATTACAGGCTGAAGATCTCAAATCTAGAAATAATACAGACTGAATATCACAAATCTAGAAATATTACAGACCAGTGAATATCTGAAATCTGGAAATATTAGACTAACCCTTTCATACCTAAAAATATTACGGACTGAACAATTCAAATCTAGAACTATTACAGTTTGAATATCACAAATTTGGAAATATACAAATATTACACACTGAATATCACAAAGCTGGAACTATTACACACTGAACCATGAATCTAGAAATGCAGACCAGTGAAGGTCTGAAATCTAGAAATATTACAGACTGGACATTTCAAATCTAGAAATATTACAGGCTGAATATCTCAAATCCAGAAATATTACAGGGTGAACATCTCAAATCTAGAACTATTACAGACTGAATATAACAAATCTAGAACTATTGCAGACTGAATATCACAAATCTAGAAATATTACAGACCAGTGAATTTCTCAAATCTAGAAATATTACATGCTGAATATCTCAAATCGAGAATTATTACAGATTGAATATCACAAATCTAGAAATATTACAGATCAGTGAATATCTCAAATCTAGAAACATTACAGGCTGAATATCACAAATCTAGAACTATTACATACTGAATGTCTCAAATCTAGAAATATTATAGACCAGTGAATATCTCAAATCTAGAAATATTACAGGGTGAACATTTCAAATCTAGAAATATTACAGGCTGAATATCTCAAATCTAGAACTATTACAGACTGAATATCACAAATCTAGAAATATTACAGGCCAGTGAATATCTCAAATCTAGAAATATTACATGCTGAATATCACAACTCTAGAACTATTACAGACTGAACATCTCAAATCTAGAAATATTACAAACTGAGCTTCTCAAATGCAGTATCTTTCAGACAAAACATCTCCAAGCTAGAAATATTACAGACTGAACCTCAAATCTAGAACTATTATAGACCTGTGAATATCTCCGATCTAGAAATATTACAGACTGAACACTTCAAATCTAGAAATATTACAGGCTGAATATCTCAAATCTAGAAATATTACAGGCTGAATATCAAACATCTAGAAATATTACAGACCAGTGTATATATCAAATCTAGAAATATGACAGGGTGAACTTCTGAAATCTAGAACTATTATAGACTGAACCTCAAATCTACAACTATTACTGGCTGAATATCACAAATCTAGAAATATTACAGACCCGTGAATATCTCAAATCTAGAAATATTACAGACCAGTGAACATCTCAAATCTAGAACTATTACAAACTGAATAGCACAACCCTAGAAATATTGCAGACCACTGATTATATTGAATCTAGATCTATTACAGATTGAATATCTCAAATCTAGAACTATTACAGGCTGAACCTCAAATCTAGAAATATTAGAGTGAACATTTCAACTCTAGAAATATTACAGGTTGAATATCTCAAATCTAGAACTATTACAGACAGAATATCACAAATCTAGAGATATTACAGCCCAGTGAATAAAGCAATTCTAGAAATATTACAGACTGAATATCTCAAATCTAGAACTATTACAGACTGAACCTCAAATCTAGAACTATTACAGACTGAATAGCACAAATCTAGAAATATTACAGGCTGAAAATCTCAATCTAGAATTATAGACTGACCCTCAAATCTAGAAATATTACAGACTGAACATCTCAAATCTAAAAATATTACAAACTGAGCTTCTCAAATTCAGAATATTTCAGACCAAACATTTCAAATCTAGAACTAGTGCAGACTGAATATCACAAATCTAGAAATATTACAGACCAGTGAATATTGCAAATCTAGAAATATTACAGTCTGAATTTCACAAATCTAGAAATATTGCAGACCAGCGAATATCTCAAATCTAGAAATATTAGCGTGAACATTTCAAATCTAGAAATATTACAGGCTGAATATCTGAAATCTAGAACTATTACAGACAGAATATCACAAATCTAGAGATATTACAGCCCAGTGAATATATCAATTCTAGAAATATTACAGACTGAATATCTCAAATCTAGAACTATTACAGACTGAACCTCAAATCTAGAACTATTACAGACTGAATAGCACAAACCTAGAAATATTACAGGCTGAATATCTCAATCTAGAATTATAGACTGACCCTCAAATCTAGAAATATTAAAGGCTGAACATCTCAAATCTAAAAACATTACAAACTGAGCTTCTCAAATTCAGAATATTTCAGACCAAACATTTCAAATCTAGAACTATTGCAGACTGAATATCACAAATCTAGAAATATTACAGACCAGTGAATATCTCAAATCTAGAAATATTACAGTCTGAATTTCACAAATCTAAAAATATTGCAGACCAGCGAATATCTCAAATCTAGAAATATTACATGCTGAATATCTCAAATCTAGAGCTATTACAGGCTGAAACTTAAATCTAGAAATATTACACACCAGTGGCTATCTCAAATCTAGAAATATTACAGACCAAACATTTCTAATCAAGAAATATTACAGACTGACCATTTCAAATGTAGAAATATTACAGGCTGAAGATCTCAAATCTAGAAATAATACAGACTGAATATCACAAATCTAGAAATATTACAGACCAGTGAATATCTGAAATCTGGAAATATTAGACTAACCCTTTCATACCTAAAAATATTACGAACTGAACAATTCAAATCTAGAACTATTACAGTTTGAATATCACAAATTTGGAAATATACAAATATTACACACTGAATATCACAAAGCTGGAACTATTACACACTGAACCATGAATCTAGAAATGCAGACCAGTGAAGGTCTGAAATCTAGAAATATTACAGACTGGACATTTCAAATCTAGAAATATTACAGGCTGAATATCTCAAATCCAGAAATATTACAAGGTGAACATCTCAAATCTAGAACTATTACAGACTGAATATAACAAATCTAGAACTATTGCAGACTGAATATCACAAATCTAGAAATATTACAGACCAGTGAATTTCTCAAATCTAGAAATATTACATGCTGAATATCTCAAATCGAGAATTATTACAGATTGAATATCACAAATCTAGAAATATTACAGATCAGTGAATATCTCAAATCTAGAAACATTACAGGCTGAATATCACAAATCTAGAACTATTACATACTGAATATCTCAAATCTAGAAATATTATAGACCAGTGAATATCTCAAATCTAGAAATATTACAGGGTGAACATTTCAAATCTAGAAATATTACAGGCTGAATATCTCAAATCTAGAACTATTACAGACTGAATATCACAAATCTAGAAATATTACAGGCCAGTGAATATCTCAAATCTAGAAATATTACATGCTGAATATCACAACTCTAGAACGATTACAGACTGAACATCTCAAATCTAGAAATATTACAAACTGAGCTTCTCAAATGCAGAATCTTTCAGACAAAACATCTCCAAGCTAGAAATATTACAGACTGAACCTCAAATCTAGAACTATTATAGACCTGTGAATATCTCCAATCTAGAAATATTACAGACTGAACACTTCAAATCTAGAAATATTACAGGCTGAATATCTCAAATCTAGAAATATTACAGGCTGAATATCAAACATCTAGAAATATTACAGACCAGTGTATATATCAAATCTAGAAATATGACAGGGTGAACTTCTGAAATCTAGAACTATTATAGACTGAACCTCAAATCTACAACTATTACTGGCTGAATATCACAAATCTAGAAATATTACAGACCCGTGAATATCTCAAATCTAGAAATATTACAGACCAGTGAACATCTCCAATCTAGAACTATTACAAACTGAATAGCACAACCCTAGAAATATTGCAGACCACTGATTATATTGAATCTAGATCTATTACAGATTGAATATCTCAAATCTAGAACTATTACAGGCTGAACCTCAAATCTAGAAATATTAGAGTGAACATTTCAAATCTAGAAATATTACAGGTTGAATATCTCAAATCTAGAACTATTACAGACAGAATATCACAAATCTAGAGATATTACAGCCCAGTGAATATAGCAATTCTAGAAATATTACAGACTGAATATCTCAAATCTAGAACTATTACAGACTGAACCTCAAATCTAGAACTATTACAGACTGAATAGCACAAACCTAGAAATATTACAGGCTGAATATCTCAATCTAGAATTATAGACTGACCCTCAAATCTAGAAATATTACAGGCTGAACATCTCAAATCTAAAAACATTACAAACTGAGCTTCTCAAATTCAGAATATTTCAGACCAAACATTTCAAATCTAGAACTATTGCAGACTGAATATCACAAATCTAGAAATATTACAGACCAGTGAATATCTCAAATCTAGAAATATTACAGTCTGAATTTCACAAATCTAAAAATATTGCAGACCAGCGAATATCTCAAATCTAGAAATATTACATGCTGAATATCTCAAATCTAGAGCTATTACAGGCTGAAACTTAAATCTAGAAATATTACACACCAGTGGCTATCTCAAATCTAGAAATATTACAGACCAAACATTTCTAATCAAGAAATATTACAGACTGACCATTTCAAATGTAGAAATATTACAGGCTGAAGATCTCAAATCTAGAAATAATACAGACTGAATATCACAAATCTAGAAATATTACAGACCAGTGAATATCTGAAATCTGGAAATATTAGACTAACCCTTTCATACCTAAAAATATTACGGACTGAACAATTCAAATCTAGAACTATTACAGTTTGAATATCACAAATTTGGAAATATACAAATATTACACACTGAATATCACAAAGCTGGAACTATTACACACTGAACCATGAATCTAGAAATGCAGACCAGTGAAGGTCTGAAATCTAGAAATATTACAGACTGGACATTTCAAATCTAGAAATATTACAGGCTGAATATCTCAAATCCAGAAATATTACAGGGTGAACATCTCAAATCTAGAACTATTACAGACTGAATATAACAAATCTAGAACTATTGCAGACTGAATATCACAAATCTAGAAATATTACAGACCAGTGAATTTCTCAAATCTAGAAATATTACATGCTGAATATCTCAAATCGAGAATTATTACAGATTGAATATCACAAATCTAGAAATATTACAGATCAGTGAATATCTCAAATCTAGAAACATTACAGGCTGAATATCACAAATCTAGAACTATTACATACTGAATATCTCAAATCTAGAAATATTATAGACCAGTGAATATCTCAAATCTAGAAATATTACAGGGTGAACATTTCAAATCTAGAAATATTACAGGCTGAATATCTCAAATCTAGAACTATTACAGACTGAATATCACAAATCTAGAAATATTACAGGCCAGTGAATATCTCAAATCTAGAAATATTACATGCTGAATATCACAACTCTAGAACGATTACAGACTGAACATCTCAAATCTAGAAATATTACAAACTGAGCTTCTCAAATGCGGAATCTTTCAGACAAAACATCTCCAAGCTAGAAATATTACAGACTGAACCTCAAATCTAGAACTATTATAGACCTGTGAATATCTCCAATCTAGAAATATTACAGACTGAACACTTCAAATCTAGAAATATTACAGGCTGAATATCTCAAATCTAGAAATATTACAGGCTGAATATCAAACATCTAGAAATATTACAGACCAGTGTATATATCAAATCTAGAAATATGACAGGGTGAACTTCTGAAATCTAGAACTATTATAGACTGAACCTCAAATCTACAACTATTACTGGCTGAATATCACAAATCTAGAAATATTACAGACCCGTGAATATCTCAAATCTAGAAATATTACAGACCAGTGAACATCTCAAATCTAGAACTATTACAAACTGAATAGCACAACCCTAGAAATATTGCAGACCACTGATTATATTGAATCTAGATCTATTACAGATTGAATATCTCAAATCTAGAACTATTACAGGCTGAACCTCAAATCTAGAAATATTAGAGTGAACATTTCAAATCTAGAAATATTACAGGTTGAATATCTCAAATCTAGAACTATTACAGACAGAATATCACAAATCTAGAGATATTACAGCCCAGTGAATATAGCAATTCTAGAAATATTACAGACTGAATATCTCAAATCTAGAACTATTACAGACTGAACCTCAAATCTAGAACTATTACAGACTGAATAGCACAAATCTAGAAATATTACAGGCTGAAAATCTCAATCTAGAATTATAGACTGACCCTCAAATCTAGAAATATTACAGACTGAACATCTCAAATCTAAAAATATTACAAACTGAGCTTCTCAAATTCAGAATATTTCAGACCAAACATTTCAAATCTAGAACTAGTGCAGACTGAATATCACAAATCTAGAAATATTACAGACCAGTGAATATTGCAAATCTAGAAATATTACAGTCTGAATTTCACAAATCTAGAAATATTGCAGACCAGCGAATATGTCAAATCTGGAAATATTAGCGTGAACATTTCAAATCTAGAAATATTACAGGCTGAATATCTGAAATCTAGAACTATTACAGACAGAATATCACAAATCTAGAGATATTACAGCCCAGTGAATATATCAATTCTAGAAATATTACAGACTGAATATCTCAAATCTAGAACTATTACAGACTGAACCTCAAATCTAGAACTATTACAGACTGAATAGCACAAACCTAGAAATATTACAGGCTGAATATCTCAATCTAGAATTATAGACTGACCCTCAAATCTAGAAATATTACAGGCTGAACATCTCAA
Source organism: Somniosus microcephalus (assembly GCF_052327205.1). Classification (NCBI taxonomy): domain Eukaryota; kingdom Metazoa; phylum Chordata; class Chondrichthyes; order Squaliformes; family Somniosidae; genus Somniosus; species Somniosus microcephalus. Next base: position 23,330,378 of record NC_141014.1, read on the forward strand.
ATCTAAAAACATTACAAACTGAGCTTCTCAAATTCAGAATATTTCAGACCAAACATTTCAAATCTAGAACTATTGCAGACTGAATATCACAAATCTAGAAATATTACAGACCAGTGAATATCTCAAATCTAGAAATATTACAGTCTGAATTTCACAAATCTAAAAATATTGCAGACCAGCGAATATCTCAAATCTAGAAATATTACATGCTGAATATCTCAAATCTAGAGCTATTACAGGCTAAAACTTAAATCTAGAAATATTACACACCAGTGGCTATCTCAAATCTAGAAATATTACAGACCAAACATTTCTAATCAAGAAATATTACAGACTGACCATTTCAAATGTAGAAATATTACAGGCTGAAGATCTCAAATCTAGAAATAATACAGACTGAATATCACAAATCTAGAAATATTACAGACCAGTGAATATCTGAAATCTGGAAATATTAGACTAACCCTTTCATACCTAAAAATATTACGGACTGAACAATTCAAATCTAGAACTATTACAGTTTGAATATCACAAATTTGGAAATATACAAATATTACACACTGAATATCACAAAGCTGGAACTATTACACACTGAACCATGAATCTAGAAATGCAGACCAGTGAAGGTCTGAAATCTAGAAATATTACAGACTGGACATTTCAAATCTAGAAATATTACAGGCTGAATATCTCAAATCCAGAAATATTACAGGGTGAACATCTCAAATCTAGAACTATTACAGACTGAATATAACAAATCTAGAACTATTGCAGACTGAATATCACAAATCTAGAAATATTACAGACCAGTGAATTTCTCAAATCTAGAAATATTACATGCTGAATATCTCAAATCGAGAATTATTACAGATTGAATATCACAAATCTAGAAATATTACAGATCAGTGAATATCTCAAATCTAGAAACATTACAGGCTGAATATCACAAATCTAGAACTATTACATACTGAATATCTCAAATCTAGAAATATTATAGACCAGTGAATATCTCAAATCTAGAAATATTACAGGGTGAACATTTCAAATCTAGAAATATTACAGGCTGAATATCTCAAATCTAGAACTATTACAGACTGAATATCACAAATCTAGAAATATTACAGGCCAGTGAATATCTCAAATCTAGAAATATTACATGCTGAATATCACAACTCTAGAACGATTACAGACTGAACATCTCAAATCTAGAAATATTACAAACTGAGCTTCTCAAATGCGGAATCTTTCAGACAAAACATCTCCAAGCTAGAAATATTACAGACTGAACCTCAAATCTAGAACTATTATAGACCTGTGAATATCTCCAATCTAGAAATATTACAGACTGAACACTTCAAATCTAGAAATATTACAGGCTGAATATCTCAAATCTAGAAATATTACAGGCTGAATATCAAACATCTAGAAATATTACAGACCAGTGTATATATCAAATCTAGAAATATGACAGGGTGAACTTCTGAAATCTAGAACTATTATAGACTGAACCTCAAATCTACAACTATTACTGGCTGAATATCACAAATCTAGAAATATTACAGACCCGTGAATATCTCAAATCTAGAAATATTACAGACCAGTGAACATCTCAAATCTAGAACTATTACAAACTGAATAGCACAACCCTAGAAATATTGCAGACCACTGATTATATTGAATCTAGATCTATTACAGATTGAATATCTCAAATCTAGAACTATTACAGGCTGAACCTCAAATCTAGAAATATTAGAGTGAACATTTCAAATCTAGAAATATTACAGGTTGAATATCTCAAATCTAGAACTATTACAGACAGAATATCACAAATCTAGAGATATTACAGCCCAGTGAATATAGCAATTCTAGAAATATTACAGACTGAATATCTCAAATCTAGAACTATTACAGACTGAACCTCAAATCTAGAACTATTACAGACTGAATAGCACAAATCTAGAAATATTACAGGCTGAAAATCTCAATCTAGAATTATAGACTGACCCTCAAATCTAGAAATATTACAGACTGAACATCTCAAATCTAAAAATATTACAAACTGAGCTTCTCAAATTCAGAATATTTCAGACCAAACATTTCAAATCTAGAACTAGTGCAGACTGAATATCACAAATCTAGAAATATTACAGACCAGTGAATATTGCAAATCTAGAAATATTACAGTCTGAATTTCACAAATCTAGAAATATTGCAGACCAGCGAATATGTCAAATCTGGAAATATTAGCGTGAACATTTCAAATCTAGAAATATTACAGGCTGAATATCTGAAATCTAGAACTATTACAGACAGAATATCACAAATCTAGAGATATTACAGCCCAGTGAATATATCAATTCTAGAAATATTACAGACTGAATATCTCAAATCTAGAACTATTACAGACTGAACCTCAAATCTAGAACTATTACAGACTGAATAGCACAAACCTAGAAATATTACAGGCTGAATATCTCAATCTAGAATTATAGACTGACCCTCAAATCTAGAAATATTACAGGCTGAACATCTCAAATCTAAAAACATTACAAACTGAGCTTCTCAAATTCAGAATATTTCAGACCAAACATTTCAAATCTAGAACTATTGCAGACTGAATATCACAAATCTAGAAATATTACAGACCAGTGAATATCTCAAATCTAGAAATATTACAGTCTGAATTTCACAAATCTAAAAATATTGCAGACCAGCGAATATCTCAAATCTAGAAATATTACATGCTGAATATCTCAAATCTAGAGCTATTACAGGCTAAAACTTAAATCTAGAAATATTACACACCAGTGGCTATCTCAAATCTAGAAATATTACAGACCAAACATTTCTAATCAAGAAATATTACAGACTGACCATTTCAAATGTAGAAATATTACAGGCTGAAGATCTCAAATCTAGAAATAATACAGACTGAATATCACAAATCTAGAAATATTACAGACCAGTGAATATCTGAAATCTGGAAATATTAGACTAACCCTTTCATACCTAAAAATATTACGGACTGAACAATTCAAATCTAGAACTATTACAGTTTGAATATCACAAATTTGGAAATATACAAATATTACACACTGAATATCACAAAGCTGGAACTATTACACACTGAACCATGAATCTAGAAATGCAGACCAGTGAAGGTCTGAAATCTAGAAATATTACAGACTGGACATTTCAAATCTAGAAATATTACAGGCTGAATATCTCAAATCCAGAAATATTACAGGGTGAACATCTCAAATCTAGAACTATTACAGACTGAATATAACAAATCTAGAACTATTGCAGACTGAATATCACAAATCTAGAAATATTACAGACCAGTGAATTTCTCAAATCTAGAAATATTACATGCTGAATATCTCAAATCGAGAATTATTACAGATTGAATATCACAAATCTAGAAATATTACAGATCAGTGAATATCTCAAATCTAGAAACATTACAGGCTGAATATCACAAATCTAGAACTATTACATACTGAATATCTCAAATCTAGAAATATTATAGACCAGTGAATATCTCAAATCTAGAAATATTACAGGGTGAACATTTCAAATCTAGAAATATTACAGGCTGAATATCTCAAATCTAGAACTATTACAGACTGAATATCACAAATCTAGAAATATTACAGGCCAGTGAATATCTCAAATCTAGAAATATTACATGCTGAATATCACAACTCTAGAACGATTACAGACTGAACATCTCAAATCTAGAAATATTACAAACTGAGCTTCTCAAATGCGGAATCTTTCAGACAAAACATCTCCAAGCTAGAAATATTACAGACTGAACCTCAAATCTAGAACTATTATAGACCTGTGAATATCTCCAATCTAGAAATATTACAGACTGAACACTTCAAATCTAGAAATATTACAGGCTGAATATCTCAAATCTAGAAATATTACAGGCTGAATATCAAACATCTAGAAATATTACAGACCAGTGTATATATCAAATCTAGAAATATGACAGGGTGAACTTCTGAAATCTAGAACTATTATAGACTGAACCTCAAATCTACAACTATTACTGGCTGAATATCACAAATCTAGAAATATTACAGACCCGTGAATATCTCAAATCTAGAAATATTACAGACCAGTGAACATCTCAAATCTAGAACTATTACAAACTGAATAGCACAACCCTAGAAATATTGCAGACCACTGATTATATTGAATCTAGATCTATTACAGATTGAATATCTCAAATCTAGAACTATTACAGGCTGAACCTCAAATCTAGAAATATTAGAGTGAACATTTCAAATCTAGAAATATTACAGGTTGAATATCTCAAATCTAGAACTATTACAGACAGAATATCACAAATCTAGAGATATTACAGCCCAGTGAATATAGCAATTCTAGAAATATTACAGACTGAATATCTCAAATCTAGAACTATTACAGACTGAACCTCAAATCTAGAACTATTACAGACTGAATAGCACAAACCTAGAAATATTACAGGCTGAATATCTCAATCTAGAATTATAGACTGACCCTCAAATCTAGAAATATTACAGGCTGAACATCTCAAATCTAAAAACATTACAAACTGAGCTTCTCAAATTCAGAATATTTCAGACCAAACATTTCAAATCTAGAACTATTGCAGACTGAATATCACAAATCTAGAAATATTACAGACCAGTGAATATCTCAAATCTAGAAATATTACAGTCTGAATTTCACAAATCTAAAAATATTGCAGACCAGCGAATATCTCAAATCTAGAAATATTACATGCTGAATATCTCAAATCTAGAGCTATTACAGGCTAAAACTTAAATCTAGAAATATTACACACCAGTGGCTATCTCAAATCTAGAAATATTACAGACCAAACATTTCTAATCAAGAAATATTACAGACTGACCATTTCAAATGTAGAAATATTACAGGCTGAAGATCTCAAATCTAGAAATAATACAGACTGAATATCACAAATCTAGAAATATTACAGACCAGTGAATATCTGAAATCTGGAAATATTAGACTAACCCTTTCATACCTAAAAATATTACGGACTGAACAATTCAAATCTAGAACTATTACAGTTTGAATATCACAAATTTGGAAATATACAAATATTACACACTGAATATCACAAAGCTGGAACTATTACACACTGAACCATGAATCTAGAAATGCAGACCAGTGAAGGTCTGAAATCTAGAAATATTACAGACTGGACATTTCAAATCTAGAAATATTACAGGCTGAATATCTCAAATCCAGAAATATTACAGGGTGAACATCTCAAATCTAGAACTATTACAGACTGAATATAACAAATCTAGAACTATTGCAGACTGAATATCACAAATCTAGAAATATTACAGACCAGTGAATTTCTCAAATCTAGAAATATTACATGCTGAATATCTCAAATCGAGAATTATTACAGATTGAATATCACAAATCTAGAAATATTACAGATCAGTGAATATCTCAAATCTAGAAACATTACAGGCTGAATATCACAAATCTAGAACTATTACATACTGAATATCTCAAATCTAGAAATATTATAGACCAGTGAATATCTCAAATCTAGAAATATTACAGGGTGAACATTTCAAATCTAGAAATATTACAGGCTGAATATCTCAAATCTAGAACTATTACAGACTGAATAGCACAAACCTAGAAATATTACAGGCTGAATATCTCAATCTAGAATTATAGACTGACCCTCAAATCTAGAAATATTACAGGCTGAACATCTCAAATCTAAAAACATTACAAACTGAGCTTCTCAAATTCAGAATATTTCAGACCAAACATTTCAAATCTAGAACTATTGCAGACTGAATATCACAAATCTAGAAATATTACAGACCAGTGAATATCTCAAATCTAGAAATATTACAGTCTGAATTTCACAAATCTAAAAATATTGCAGACCAGCGAATATCTCAAATCTAGAAATATTAGACTAACCCTTTCATACCTAAAAATATTACGGACTGAACAATTCAAATCTAGAACTATTACAGTTTGAATATCACAAATTTGGAAATATACAAATATTACACACTGAATATCACAAAGCTGGAACTATTACACACTGAACCATGAATCTAGAAATGCAGACCAGTGAAGGTCTGAAATCTAGAAATATTACAGACTGGACATTTCAAATCTAGAAATATTACAGGCTGAATATCTCAAATCCAGAAATATTACAGGGTGAACATCTCAAATCTAGAACTATTACAGACTGAATATAACAAATCTAGAACTATTGCAGACTGAATATCACAAATCTAGAAATATTACAGACCAGTGAATTTCTCAAATCTAGAAATATTACATGCTGAATATCTCAAATCGAGAATTATTACAGATTGAATATCACAAATCTAGAAATATTACAGATCAGTGAATATCTCAAATCTAGAAACATTACAGGCTGAATATCACAAATCTAGAACTATTACATACTGAATATCTCAAATCTAGAAATATTATAGACCAGTGAATATCTCAAATCTAGAAATATTACAGGGTGAACATTTCAAATCTAGAAATATTACAGGCTGAATATCTCAAATCTAGAACTATTACAGACTGAATATCACAAATCTAAAAATATTACAGGCCAGTGAATATCTCAAATCTAGAAATATTACATGCTGAATATCACAACTCTAGAACTATTACAGACAGAACATCTCAAATCTAGAAATATTACAAACTGAGCTTCTCAAATGCGGAATCTTTCAGACAAAACATCTCCAAGCTAGAAATATTACAGACTGAACCTCAAATCTAGAACTATTATAGACCTGTGAATATCTCCAATCTAGAAATATTACAGACTGAACACTTCAAATCTAGAAATATTACAGGCTGAATATCTCAAATCTAGAAATATTACAGGCTGAATATCAAACATCTAGAAATATTACAGACCAGTGTATATATCAAATCTAGAAATATGACAGGGTGAACTTCTGAAATCTAGAACTATTATAGACTGAACCTCAAATCTACAACTATTACTGGCTGAATATCACAAATCTAGAAATATTACAGACCCGTGAATATCTCAAATCTAGAAATATTACAGACCAGTGAACATCTCAAATCTAGAACTATTACAAACTGAATAGCACAACCCTAGAAATATTGCAGACCACTGATTATATTGAATCTAGATCTATTACAGATTGAATATCTCAAATCTAGAACTATTACAGGCTGAACCTCAAATCTAGAAATATTAGAGTGAACATTTCAAATCTAGAAATATTACAGGTTGAATATCTCAAATCTAGAACTATTACAGACAGAATATCACAAATCTAGAGATATTACAGCCCAGTGAATATATCAATTCTAGAAATATTACAGACTGAATATCTCAAATCTAGAACTATTACAGACTGAACCTCAAATCTAGAACTATTACAGACTGAATAGCACAAATCTAGAAATATTACAGGCTGAAAATCTCAATCTAGAATTATAGACTGACCCTCAAATCTAGAAATATTACAGACTGAACATCACAAATCTAAAAATATTACAAACTGAGCTTCTCAAATTCAGAATATTTCAGACCAAACATTTCAAATCTAGAACTAGTGCAGACTGAATATCACAAATCTAGAAATATTACAGACCAGTGAATATTGCAAATCTAGAAATATTACAGTCTGAATTTCACAAATCTAGAAATATTGCAGACCAGCGAATATCTCAAATCTAGAAATATTACATGCTGAATATCTCAAATCTAGAACTATTACAGGCTGAAACTTTAATCTAGAAATATTACAGACTAAACATCTCAAATCTAGAATTTTTTCAGACAGAATATCACAAATCTAGAAATATTACAGACCTGTGAATCTCTCAAATATAGAAATATTACAGATTGAATATCTCAAATCTAGGATTACTACAGGCTGAATATCTCAAATCAACAAACATTACAGACTAAACCTCAAATCTAGAAATATTACACACCAGTGGCTATCTCAAATCTAGAAATATTAAAGACTGAACATCACAAATCTAAAACTATTACAGACTGAATATCACAAATCTAGAAATATTACAGACCAGTGTCTATCTCAAATCTAGAAATATTACAGACTGAACATTTCAAATCAAGAAATATTACAGGCTGAATATCTAAAATCTAGAAATATTATAGACCAAACATTTCAAATCTAGAAAAATTACAGACTGACCATTTCAAATGTAGAAATATTACAGACTGAAGATCTCAAATCCAGAAATACTACACAGTAAACATCATGAATCTATAAATATTACAGACTGACCATTTCAAATCTAGAAATGTTACAGACTGACCATTTCAAATCTGGAAATAATACAGACTGAATATCACAAATCTAGAAATCCTACAGACCAGTGGATATCTCAAATCTAGAAATATTACAGTCTGGACATTTCAAATCCGGAATATTACAGACTGAACATCTGAAATCTAGAACTATAACAGGTTGAATATCACAAATCTAGAAATATTACAGTCTGAGTATCTCAAATCTAGAACTACTACAGACTGAACCACAAATCTAGAAATATTACAGACTGAACCTCAAATCTAGAACTATTACAGACTGAATATCACAAATCTAGAAATATTACAGATCAGTGAATATCTCAAATCTAGAAACATTACAGGCTGAATATCACAAATCTAGAACTATTACATACTGAATATCTCAAATCTAGAAATATTATAGACCAGTGAATATCTCAAATCTAGAAATATTACAGGGTGAACATTTCAAATCTAGAAATATTACAGGCTGAATATCTCAAATCTAGAACTATTACAGACTGAATATCACAAATCTAGAAATATTACAGGCCAGTGAATATCTCAAATCTAGAAATATTACATGCTGAATATCACAACTCTAGAACTATTACAGACTGAACATCTCAAATCTAGAAATATTACAAACTGAGCTTCTCAAATGCAGAATCTTTCAGACAAAACATCACCAAGCTAGAAATATTACAGACTGAACCTCAAATCTAGAACTATTATAGACCTGTGAATATCTCCAATCTAGAAATATTACAGACTGAACACTTCAAATCTAGAAATATTACAGGCTGAATATCTCAAATCTAGAAATATTACAGGCTGAATATCAAACATCTAGAAATATTACAGACCAGTGTATATATCAAATCTAGAAATATGACAGGGTGAACATCTGAAATCTAGAACTATTATAGACTGAACCTCAAATCTACAACTATTACTGGCTGAATATCACAAATCTAGAAATATTACAATCTGAGTATCTCAAATCTAGAACTACTACAGACTGAACCACAAATCTAGAAATATTACAGACTGAACCTCAAATCTAGAACTATTACAGACTGAATATCACAAATCTAGAAATATTACAGACCTGTGAATATCTCAAATCTAGAAATATTACAGACCAGTGAATATCTCCAATCTAGAAATATTAGTCTGAACATCTCAAATCTAGAACTATTACAAACTCAATAGCACAACCCTAGAAATATTGCAGACCACTGATTATATCGAATCTAGATCTATTACAGATTGAATATCTCAAATCTAGAACTATTACAGGCTGAACCTTAAATCTAGAAATATTAGCGTGAACATTTCAAATCTAGAAATATTACAGGCTGAATGTCTCAAATCTAGAACTATTACAGACAGAATATCACAAATCTAGAGATATTACAGCCCAGTGAATATATCAATTCTAGAAATATTACAGACTGAATATCTCAAATCTAGAACTATTACAGACTGAACCTCAAATCTAGAACTATTACAGACTGAATAGCACAAACCTAGAAATATTACAGGCTGAATATCTCAATCTAGAATTATAGACTGACCCTCAAATCTAGAAATATTACAGGCTGAACATCTCAAATCTAAAAACATTACAAACTGAGCTTCTCAAATTCAGAATATTTCAGACCAAACATTTCAAATCTAGAACTATTGCAGACTGAATATCACAAATCTAGAAATATTACAGACCAGTGAATATCTCAAATCTAGAAATATTACAGTCTGAATTTCACAAATCTAAAAATATTGCAGACCAGCGAATATCTCAAATCTAGAAATATTACATGCTGAATATCTCAAATCTAGAGCTATTACAGGCTGAAACTTAAATCTAGAAATATTACACACCAGTGGCTATCTCAAATCTAGAAATATTACAGACCAAACATTTCTAATCAAGAAATATTACAGACTGACCATTTCAAATGTAGAAATATTACAGGCTGAAGATCTCAAATCTAGAAATAATACAGACTGAATATCACAAATCTAGAAATATTACAGACCAGTGAATATCTGAAATCTGGAAATATTAGACTAACCCTTTCATACCTAAAAATATTACGGACTGAACAATTCAAATCTAGAACTATTACAGTTTGAATATCACAAATTTGGAAATATACAAATATTACACACTGAATATCACAAAGCTGGAACTATTACACACTGAACCATGAATCTAGAAATGCAGACCAGTGAAGGTCTGAAATCTAGAAATATTACAGACTGGACATTTCAAATCTAGAAATATTACAGGCTGAATATCTCAAATCCAGAAATATTACAGGGTGAACATCTCAAATCTAGAACTATTACAGACTGAATATAACAAATCTAGAACTATTGCAGACTGAATATCACAAATCTAGAAATATTACAGACCAGTGAATTTCTCAAATCTAGAAATATTACATGCTGAATATCTCAAATCGAGAATTATTACAGATTGAATATCACAAATCTAGAAATATTACAGATCAGTGAATATCTCAAATCTAGAAACATTACAGGCTGAATATCACAAATCTAGAACTATTACATACTGAATATCTCAAATCTAGAAATATTATAGACCAGTGAATATCTCAAATCTAGAAATATTACAGGGTGAACATTTCAAATCTAGAAATATTACAGGCTGAATATCTCAAATCTAGAACTATTACAGACTGAATATCACAAATCTAGAAATATTACAGGCCAGTGAATATCTCAAATCTAGAAATATTACATGCTGAATATCACAACTCTAGAACTATTACAGACTGAACATCTCAAATCTAGAAATATTACAAACTGAGCTTCTCAAATGCGGAATCTTTCAGACAAAACATCTCCAAGCTAGAAATATTACAGACTGAACCTCAAATCTAGAACTATTATAGACCTGTGAATATCTCCAATCTAGAAATATTACAGACTGAACACTTCAAATCTAGAAATATTACAGGCTGAATATCTCAAATCTAGAAATATTACAGGCTGAATATCAAACATCTAGAAATATTACAGACCAGTGTATATATCAAATCTAGAAATATGACAGGGTGAACTTCTGAAATCTAGAACTATTATAGACTGAACCTCAAATCTACAACTATTACTGGCTGAATATCACAAATCTAGAAATATTACAGACCCGTGAATATCTCAAATCTAGAAATATTACAGACCAGTGAACATCTCAAATCTAGAACTATTACAAACTGAATAGCACAACCCTAGAAATATTGCAGACCACTGATTATATTGAATCTAGATCGATTACAGATTGAATATCTCAAATCTAGAACTATTACAGGCTGAACCTCAAATCTAGAAATATTAGAGTGAACATTTCAAATCTAGAAATATTACAGGTTGAATATCTCAAATCTAGAACTATTACAGACAGAATATCACAAATCTAGAGATATTACAGCCCAGTGAATATAGCAATTCTAGAAATATTACAGACTGAATATCTCAAATCTAGAACTATTACAGACTGAACCTCAAATCTAGAACTATTACAGACTGAATAGCACAAATCTAGAAATATTACAGGCTGAAAATCTCAATCTAGAATTATAGACTGACCCTCAAATCTAGAAATATTACAGACTGAACATCTCAAATCTAAAAATATTACAAACTGAGCTTCTCAAATTCAGAATATTTCAGACCAAACATTTCAAATCTAGAACTAGTGCAGACTGAATATCACAAATCTAGAAATATTACAGACCAGTGAATATTGCAAATCTAGAAATATTACAGTCTGAATTTCACAAATCTAGAAATATTGCAGACCAGCGAATATGTCAAATCTGGAAATATTAGCGTGAACATTTCAAATCTAGAAATATTACAGGCTGAATATCTGAAATCTAGAACTATTACAGACAGAATATCACAAATCTAGAGATATTACAGCCCAGTGAATATATCAATTCTAGAAATATTACAGACTGAATATCTCAAATCTAGAACTATTACAGACTGAACCTCAAATCTAGAACTATTACAGACTGAATAGCACAAACCTAGAAATATTACAGGCTGAATATCTCAATCTAGAATTATAGACTGACCCTCAAATCTAGAAATATTACAGGCTGAACATCTCAAATCTAAAAACATTACAAACTGAGCTTCTCAAATTCAGAATATTTCAGACCAAACATTTCAAATCTAGAACTATTGCAGACTGAATATCACAAATCTAGAAATATTACAGACCAGTGAATATCTCAAATCTAGAAATATTACAGTCTGAATTTCACAAATCTAAAAATATTGCAGACCAGCGAATATCTCAAATCTAGAAATATTACATGCTGAATATCTCAAATCTAGAGCTATTACAGGCTAAAACTTAAATCTAGAAATATTACACACCAGTGGCTATCTCAAATCTAGAAATATTACAGACCAAACATTTCTAATCAAGAAATATTACAGACTGACCATTTCAAATGTAGAAATATTACAGGCTGAAGATCTCAAATCTAGAAATAATACAGACTGAATATCACAAATCTAGAAATATTACAGACCAGTGAATATCTGAAATCTGGAAATATTAGACTAACCCTTTCATACCTAAAAATATTACGGACTGAACAATTCAAATCTAGAACTATTACAGTTTGAATATCACAAATTTGGAAATATACAAATATTACACACTGAATATCACAAAGCTGGAACTATTACACACTGAACCATGAATCTAGAAATGCAGACCAGTGAAGGTCTGAAATCTAGAAATATTACAGACTGGACATTTCAAATCTAGAAATATTACAGGCTGAATATCTCAAATCCAGAAATATTACAGGGTGAACATCTCAAATCTAGAACTATTACAGACTGAATATAACAAATCTAGAACTATTGCAGACTGAATATCACAAATCTAGAAATATTACAGACCAGTGAATTTCTCAAATCTAGAAATATTACATGCTGAATATCTCAAATCGAGAATTATTACAGATTGAATATCACAAATCTAGAAATATTACAGATCAGTGAATATCTCAAATCTAGAAACATTACAGGCTGAATATCACAAATCTAGAACTATTACATACTGAATATCTCAAATCTAGAAATATTATAGACCAGTGAATATCTCAAATCTAGAAATATTACAGGGTGAACATTTCAAATCTAGAAATATTACAGGCTGAATATCTCAAATCTAGAACTATTACAGACTGAATAGCACAAACCTAGAAATATTACAGGCTGAATATCTCAATCTAGAATTATAGACTGACCCTCAAATCTAGAAATATTACAGGCTGAACATCTCAAATCTAAAAACATTACAAACTGAGCTTCTCAAATTCAGAATATTTCAGACCAAACATTTCAAATCTAGAACTATTGCAGACTGAATATCACAAATCTAGAAATATTACAGACCAGTGAATATCTCAAATCTAGAAATATTACAGTCTGAATTTCACAAATCTAAAAATATTGCAGACCAGCGAATATCTCAAATCTAGAAATATTAGACTAACCCTTTCATACCTAAAAATATTACGGACTGAACAATTCAAATCTAGAACTATTACAGTTTGAATATCACAAATTTGGAAATATACAAATATTACACACTGAATATCACAAAGCTGGAACTATTACACACTGAACCATGAATCTAGAAATGCAGACCAGTGAAGGTCTGAAATCTAGAAATATTACAGACTGGACATTTCAAATCTAGAAATATTACAGGCTGAATATCTCAAATCCAGAAATATTACAGGGTGAACATCTCAAATCTAGAACTATTACAGACTGAATATCACAAATCTAGAAATATTACAGACCAGTGAATTTCTCAAATCTAGAAATATTACATGCTGAATATCTCAAATCGAGAATTATTACAGATTGAATATCACAAATCTAGAAATATTACAGATCAGTGAATATCTCAAATCTAGAAACATTACAGGCTGAATATCACAAATCTAGAACTATTACATACTGAATATCTCAAATCTAGAAATATTATAGACCAGTGAATATCTCAAATCTAGAAATATTACAGGGTGAACATTTCAAATCTAGAAATATTACAGGCTGAATATCTCAAATCTAGAACTATTACAGACTGAATATCACAAATCTAGAAATATTACAGGCCAGTGAATATCTCAAATCTAGAAATATTACATGCTGAATATCACAACTCTAGAACTATTACAGACAGAACATCTCAAATCTAGAAATATTACAAACTGAGCTTCTCAAATGCGGAATCTTTCAGACAAAACATCTCCAAGCTAGAAATATTACAGACTGAACCTCAAATCTAGAACTATTATAGACCTGTGAATATCTCCAATCTAGAAATATTACAGACTGAACACTTCAAATCTAGAAATATTACAGGCTGAATATCTCAAATCTAGAAATATTACAGGCTGAATATCAAACATCTAGAAATATTACAGACCAGTGTATATATCAAATCTAGAAATATGACAGGGTGAACTTCTGAAATCTAGAACTATTATAGACTGAACCTCAAATCTACAACTATTACTGGCTGAATATCACAAATCTAGAAATATTACAGACCCGTGAATATCTCAAATCTAGAAATATTACAGACCAGTGAACATCTCAAATCTAGAACTATTACAAACTGAATAGCACAACCCTAGAAATATTGCAGACCACTGATTATATTGAATCTAGATCTATTACAGATTGGAATATCTCAAATCTAGAACTATTACAGGCTGAACCTCAAATCTAGAAATATTAGAGTGAACATTTCAAATCTAGAAATATTACAGGTTGAATATCTCAAATCTAGAACTATTACAGACAGAATATCACAAATCTAGAGATATTACAGCCCAGTGAATATATCAATTCTAGAAATATTACAGACTGAATATCTCAAATCTAGAACTATTACAGACTGAACCTCAAATCTAGAACTATTACAGACTGAATAGCACAAATCTAGAAATATTACAGGCTGAAAATCTCAATCTAGAATTATAGACTGACCCTCAAATCTAGAAATATTACAGACTGAACATCACAAATCTAAAAATATTACAAACTGAGCTTCTCAAATTCAGAATATTTCAGACCAAACATTTCAAATCTAGAACTAGTGCAGACTGAATATCACAAATCTAGAAATATTACAGACCAGTGAATATTGCAAATCTAGAAATATTACAGTCTGAATTTCACAAATCTAGAAATATTGCAGACCAGCGAATATCTCAAATCTAGAAATATTACATGCTGAATATCTCAAATCTAGAACTATTACAGGCTGAAACTTTAATCTAGAAATATTACAGACTAAACATCTCAAATCTAGAATTTTTTCAGACAGAATATCACAAATCTAGAAATATTACAGACCTGTGAATCTCTCAAATATAGAAATATTACAGATTGAATATCTCAAATCTAGGATTACTACAGGCTGAATATCTCAAATCAACAAACATTACAGACTAAACCTCAAATCTAGAAATATTACACACCAGTGGCTATCTCAAATCTAGAAATATTAAAGACTGAACATCACAAATCTAAAACTATTACAGACTGAATATCACAAATCTAGAAATATTACAGACCAGTGTCTATCTCAAATCTAGAAATATTACAGACTGAACATTTCAAATCAAGAAATATTACAGGCTGAATATCTCAAATCTAGAAATATTATAGACCAAACATTTCAAATCTAGAAAAATTACAGACTGACCATTTCAAATGTAGAAATATTACAGACTGAAGATCTCAAATCCAGAAATACTACACAGTAAACATCATGAATCTATAAATATTACAGACTGACCATTTCAAATCTAGAAATGTTACAGACTGACCATTTCAAATCTGGAAATAATACAGACTGAATATCACAAATCTAGAAATCCTACAGACCAGTGGATATCTCAAATCTAGAAATATTACAGTCTGGACATTTCAAATCCGGAATATTACAGACTGAACATCTGAAATCTAGAACTATTACAGGTTGAATATCACAAATCTAGAAATATTACAGTCTGAGTATCTCAAATCTAGAACTACTACAGACTGAACCACAAATCTAGAACTATTACAGACTGAATATCACAAATCTAGAAATATTACAGATCAGTGAATATCTCAAATCTAGAAACATTACAGGCTGAATATCACAAATCTAGAACTATTACATACTGAATATCTCAAATCTAGAAATATTATAGACCAGTGAATATCTCAAATCTAGAAATATTACAGGGTGAACATTTCAAATCTAGAAATATTACAGGCTGAATATCTCAAATCTAGAACTATTACAAAGTCAATAGCACAACCCTAGAAATATTGCAGACCACTGATTATATCGAATCTAGATCTATTACAGATTGAATATCTCAAATCTAGAACTATTACAGGCTGAACCTTAAATCTAGAAATATTAGCGTGAACATTTCAAATCTAGAAATATTACAGGCTGAATATCTCAAATCTAGAACTATTACAGACAGAATATCACAAATCTAGAGATATTACAGCCCAGTGAATATATCAATTCTAGAAATATTACAGACTGAATATCTCAAATCTAGAACTATTACAGACTGAACCTCAAATCTAGAACTATTACAGACTGAATAGCACAAACCTAGAAATATTACAGGCTGAATATCTCAATCTAGAATTATAGACTGACCCTCAAATCTAGAAATATTACAGGCTGAACATCTCAAATCTAAAAACATTACAAACTGAGCTTCTCAAATTCAGAATATTTCAGACCAAACATTTCAAATCTAGAACTATTGCAGACTGAATATCACAAATCTAGAAATATTACAGACCAGTGAATATCTCAAATCTAGAAATATTACAGTCTGAATTTCACAAATCTAAAAATATTGCAGACCAGCGAATATCTCAAATCTAGAAATATTACATGCTGAATATCTCAAATCTAGAGCTATTACAGGCTGAAACTTAAATCTAGAAATATTACAGATTAAACATCTCAAATCTAGAATTTTTCAGACAGAATATCACAAATCTAGAAATATTACAGACCTGCGAATCTCTCAAATATAGAAATATTACAGATTGAATTTCTCAAATCTAGGATTATTACAGGCTGAATATCTCAAATCAACAAATATTACAGACTAAACCTCAAATCTAGAAATATTACACACCAGTGGCTATCTCAAATCTAGAAATATTACAGACCAAACATTTCTAATCAAGAAATATTACAGACTGACCATTTCAAATGTAGAAATATTACAGGCTGAAGATCTCAAATCTAGAAATAATACAGACTGAATATCACAAATCTAGAAATATTACAGACCAGTGAATATCTGAAATCTGGAAATATTAGACTAACCCTTTCATACCTAAAAATATTACGGACTGAACAATTCAAATCTAGAACTATTACAGCTGAATATCACAAATTTGGAAATATACAAATATTACACACTGAATATCACAAAGCTGGAACTATTACACACTGAACCATGAATCTAGAAATGCAGACCAGTGAAGATCTGAAATCTAGAAATATTACAGACTGGACATTTCAAATCTAGAAATATTACAGGCTGAATATCTCAAATCCAGAAATATTACCGGGTGAACATCTCAAATCTAGAACTATTACAGACTGAATATCACAAATCTAGAACTATTACAGACTGAATATCACAAATCTAGAAATATTACAGAGCAGTGAATTTCTCAAATCTAGAAATATTACATGCTGAATATCTCAAATCGAGAATTATTACAGATTGAATATCACAAATCTAGAAATATTACAGATCAGTGAATATCTCAAATCTAGAAACATTACAGGCTGAATATCACAAATCTAGAACTATTACATACTGAATATCTCAAATCTAGAAATATTATAAACCAGTGAATATTTCAAATCTAGAAATATTACAGGGTGAACATTTCAAATCTAGAAATATTACAGGCTGAATATCTCAAATCTAGAACTATTACAGACTGAATATCACAAATCTAGAAATATTACAGGCCAGTGAATATCTCAAATCTAGAAATATTACATGCTGAATATCACAACTCCCGGGGCTAGATTTTCAGTTGCTTGCGCCAGCAGTTAGCGCCTTAAGAGAAGTGATTTCCGGGCGCTATGCGTGTAGCGCCCGGGCGCAGCGCAGTTTGCGCCCCGCCCCAAATTAAGTTGCCCGTTAGCGCCGGCGCAAAGTTTAGCGCCCGCCCGGATGCGCGCGCAGAAAATGACGTCACATCCTCGTGCAACGCCCTTTGGCCGCCCCGATTGCAAACTTCAGTCGGACCGCCCCATTGTGCGGCGGGCGGCCGGAGCGTTTGGAAAAAGGAACGCAACACAACCAGCGCGGGCCCCGGGGGGCGCTAATTAAAGGGAACGTCCTCTCCAGTATAAAGGCCATCCATTATTTCAGAAAACAGTCTTGTGCAACGCATTTCTGGAGACACAACAAGGAGGATAGCTAACTGGTTTCAAGCAGCAAGAGCCAGGTATTTTTGGACTCAGGCAACAGCGCTGCAAGTGGCCATTTGGAAATTAGAGTGTTTGCCAGGATTTGATGGGGGTTGCATGGGGTGCCAACGCGGAGCTGCAGCTCCATGTCCGTAGGGCTCGCAGACGCATTGTGAGAGGGGCAGCCCTGGCTAGAGGCAGAGGGGGCTACAGGCGTCGGCCACGTAGGCCTTACCCAGTCAGGCTATACCGCCAGCAGCGCTCCTACCTAAACATGAGTGCCGCGCGATGTGTTAAAAGGCTCCGATTCCGGAAGGGGGTGATTGCAGAGATCTGCCACCTGCTTCGCCGAGATCTGCGGCCAAAGCTCAGGTGCAGGACGTCTCTGTCGGTGGAAGTGAAGGTGACAGTGGCATTGAACTTCTATGCCACCGGCTCCTTCCAATACGCTGCTGGGGACATAGCAAACATCTCCCAGTACGGCGCGCATCGCTGCATCCGCCAGGTGACCGAAGCACTGTTCAGAAGGAGAAGCCAATTCATCTCCTTCCCCATGGCCCTGGAGAGCCAGCATCAGCGCGCATTGGGATTTTCCAGACTCGGGGAATTCCCCTTGGTGCAGGGCGCCATTGACTGTACGCATGTGGCTTTGCGGGCCCCTCTGGAGCATGGCGAGCAGTATCGCAACAGGAAGGGCTACCATTCTCTGAATGTGCAGCTGGTCTGTGACCACAAGCAGCGCATCATGGCAGTCAATGCCAGCTTCCCAGGCAGCAGCCACGATGCCTTTATCCTGCGGCAGAGTACTGTGCATGACATGTTCCAGGCACAGCCTCCCCCAAGAGGATGGCTACTCGGGGACAAAGGCTATCCTTTGTGCACCTGGCTCATGACCCCGCTCCGCGCGCCCAGGACCGCTGCTGAAGAGGCCTACAACGAGAGCCATCAAACCACCCGCAACATCATCGAGCTAACTATTGGGGTCCTCAAGCAGCGGTTCCGCTGCCTTGATCGCTCCGGAGGAGCTCTCCAGTATTCGCCGGACCGGGTCTCCCAATTTGTGGTGGTTTGCTGCATGCTACACAACCTGGCTATCCGCAGGACTCAGGCACTGCCACCTGACGTTGGACCAGCACCTCAGGAGGAGGAGCAGGAGGAGCATGAGGAGGAGGAGGAGGAGGAGGAGGAGGAGCAGGAGTACGTTCCCAGGAGGGAGCGACCAGGGCCAAGGGCCGCACGACGCCACCTTATTACACGGTACTTCTAAGCCCCCTGTCAGGGAATGGCCAGGGGCCATGAGGGAAGATGAATGCAGCCGCTCCGCAAGCCCTCAGCCGGCGAAGCCAACAAACACTAAGAAGAACAACCATGGAGACTGCATGAATAAAGATAATTTTTTATTAAACAAAAATGAAAAGCCCTTCCCACATGAATCCCCAAAAACAATAAACGGGCCCCACAAAAAGCCCAACAAACGACTCACTCCCACAAACTGGGGAGGAGCCACTCCACCTTTATTGAAACCGGGCCTCAACGTCGGCCTAACGCAAAAAAAAAGCCCTCCAAAAGCACAACCATGGGCAAAATAAAGATGGCCACCGCCATATTAAAGGAAAGCTGGCCACACCCTCTACTGAGTGGCCCGCGAGGGCGAGACCTTGGCCAGCATTTTGCCTCCCCTGCCCTGCCTGCTGCTCCTTCGCAAGCTCTGCCCAGTGGCTGCTGCGAGGCTGGGGGAAGGCGCCTGAGGCTCAGATGCCCTTCCGCCAGATGCCGCTGGGGGGCGGCCTACACGGCGTTTGGGCCTCGAGGGGCCGTCTCCTGAGTGGCGCACCTGAGCCTGGCCACCATCAGCTGCAGCCGCTTGCCCTTGACGGCCCAGAGGGGGAATGGCGGCGACGGATGGCGCAATGTGGGCCAGCAGGCGTCTGGGATGCGCTGGCTGGTGCTGTGGCGCGGTGGCACTCGGCCGGGCCCGCACTGCAGGATCCGCAGCAATCAGCCGACGGCCGGCTTGCTGGGATGGTCCAGCGCGGCGCCTGCCCTGGCGATGCCTGCCTGAGACAGCGCGTGTGGCAGCAGTGAGTGGCCCTGTGGTCCTGGTGTGCGCGTGCATCACATCCGCCAGGGTCTTGACGGCATCAGTTAGCATGCGGCCAGTCGCGGCAGTTGCTGCCCCGAACTCGCGCACACTGGTCGCCAGCGACTCGATGGCCTCAGGCATGCGCCCCACCACGCTCATGAGCTCCATGTGGCGCCGGTCCGAGTCGTCGGCCATCTGATCGAGCTTCCGCACCTCCTCCGAAGTGAAGGTGTCCGGACTGGAGTCGCGACTCTCCCGCTGGGGAGGAGGGGGCCGAACTAGGGGACCCTTGCCGCGTTGGTGACGGCGAGTGTGCCGAGCAGCAGCACTCCCCTCTGATCCTTCCCCCCTTTGGGGGGAAGGCCGCGGGCCACGCGCACGGCTGCTGGGTGGCTGGACGCCACTGGTCCCAGAAGCTGCATTGCCCTGCGACAGTTCCTCCAGGCACTCGTCCAGTGAGGAGGTGTCGAGCATTTCCTCCTCTCCTGCGGGACGTGACTGTTCCCCCGAAGGTCCGGCTTGCTCCTCCTCCTCCTCCTGGTTGGAGGTGCTGTCACTGGCAGCCTCAGGGTCCTGGTCGTCACCAGCTGAAAGCAGGAATGCACAAGAGTAGCTTCAGAGTGAGGAGACGGCGTCAGCGAGGGAGTTAGGACTGGTGGGATTCAGCGCATTGGTGGGACAGTGGCAAAGGAGGTAGCTCGGATGGGCCAGTGCGACGCGAGAGGGCCAAAAGGCGAGGTCCTTACCATTGCCGGGCAGTGGAGGGTCGGATACACCGCACGCTGTGGGGACAATCACACGTGCTCCCATGAGCACACACACGCGCTCCTCCAGCTGAGTGAGCTTCTGCAGCTTGGCGCGGCCACCCCTGGCATGGGCCTGGCGATTAAACGCTACTTTAGCCTGCAAGAGAAAGGACGGGCTGTAAGTGCGCAGTGAAGCCCTGATGTAGTGTGCACTGCCTCCCATGGTGGAATAGCTTGGACAGAGTGAAGCCCTGATGTACTGTCCACTGCCTCCCATGGTGGAATAGCTTGGCCAAAGTGTAGAGTGCCGAATGGCCATTTGATGCTCATGACTGTCCCAATGCTGCTGGCTGAGGGCTGGCCAAAAGGACTTTCAGGTCCCTTTGCCCATCATGTCAGGTGTACATGCAAGAATGAGGAGGAGACTGGAAAGGCTACTCACCCTCACAATCCTGGTCAGATCGTTGTATTTCTTACGGCATTGTGTGTGGGTCCTGGGGGCCTCGCCGGTGAACGTCACCCTCTGGGCGATCTGCTTCCAGGCTTTGGTGTAGTCGTGGTGGGTTGGATTCCTCCCACTCTCTGGAAACAAGATCTTGCGCCTCACCTCCAGAGCTGTGACCATGATGTCCAGATCACCCTCTGAGAAGCGCAGGGCACGCTGACGGGCCTTCTCTGGCGTTGCCATGACTCCCTGGGGCTGAGCAGTAGTGTTGAGGCCTCTTTGCAAGGCTGCAGTGTGCAGGGCGTGGCAGCAGACCAATTCGTCCCTTCCCCCTTTAAGAGCTGGTCGGCACCACGGGGTCTGCTGTCAGTGCAAAAATGACCGCACCCGTGCTGCGCCCCGCCTGGGCGCTATCCCTCTGGACCGCCGGCTTAGCGCCTAAAGATAGTAGTGGAACGCCTCTTTTAGCGCTCCACCAACCTCTTAGGGCGAAGCCACTGAATTCCCGGCAACGGGGCGCTACTTTGGGGCGGGCGCTAACTTCGGGCGGGCGCTACGGTTAGCGCCCCAAAACTGCCTATACTGAAAATCTAGCCCTAGAACTATTACAGACTGAACATCTCAAATCTAGAAATATTACAAACTGAGCTTCTCAAATGCAGAATCTTTCAGACAAAACATCACCAAGCTAGAAATATTACAGACTGAACCTCAAATCTAGAACTATTATAGACCTGTGAATATCTCCAATCTAGAAATATTACAGACTGAACACTTCAAATCTAGAAATATTACAGGCTGAATATCTCAAATCTAGAAATATTACAGGCTGAATATCAAAAATCTAGAAATATTACAGACCAGTGTATATATCAAATCTAGAAATATGACAGGGTGAACATCTGAAATCTAGAACTATTATAGACTGAACCTCAAATCTACAACTATTACTGGCTGAATATCACAAATCTAGAAATATTACAATCTGAGTATCTCAAATCTAGAACTACTACAGACTGAACCACAAATCTAGAAATATTACAGACTGAACCTCAAATCTAGAACTATTACAGACTGAATATCACAAATCTAGAAATATTACAGACCTGTGAATATCTCAAATCTAGAAATATTACAGACCTGTGAATATCTCAAATCTAGAAATATTACAGACCAGTGAATATCTCCAATCTAGAAATATTAGTCTGAACATCTCAAATCTAGAACTATTACAAACTCAATAGCACAACCCTAGAAATATTGCAGACCACTGATTATATCGAATCTAGATCTATTACAGATTGAATATCTCAAATCTAGAACTATTACAGGCTGAACCTTAAATCTAGAAATATTAGCATGAACATTTCAAATCTAGAAATATTACAGGTTGAATATCTCAAATCTAGAACTATTACAGACAGAATATCACAAATCTAGAGATATTACAGCCCAGTGAATATATCAATTCTAGAAATATTACAGACTGAATATCTCAAATCTAGAACTATTACAGACTGAACCTCAAATCTAGAACTATTACAGACTGAATAGCACAAACCTAGAAATATTACAGGCTGAATATCTCAATCTAGAATTATAGACTGACCCTCAAATCTAGAAATATTACAGGCTGAACATCTCAAATCTAAAAACATTACAAACTGAGCTTCTCAAATTCAGAATATTTCAGACCAAACATTTCAAATCTAGAACTATTGCAGACTGAATATCACAAATCTAGAAATATTACAGACCAGTGAATATCTCAAATCTAGAAATATTACAGTCTGAATTTCACAAATCTAAAAATATTGCAGACCAGCGAATATCTCAAATCTAGAAATATTACATGCTGAATATCTCAAATCTAGAGCTATTACAGGCTGAAACTTAAATCTAGAAATATTACAGATTAAACATCTCAAATCTAGAATTTTTCAGACAGAATATCACAAATCTAGAAATATTACAGACCTGCGAATCTCTCAAATATAGAAATATTACAGATTGAATTTCTCAAATCTAGGATTATTACAGGCTGAATATCTCAAATCAACAAATATTACAGACTAAACCTCAAATCTAGAAATATTACACACCAGTGGCTATCTCAAATCTAGAAATATTACAGACCAAACATTTCTAATCAAGAAATATTACAGACTGACCATTTCAAATGTAGAAATATTACAGGCTGAAGATCTCAAATCTAGAAATAATACAGACTGAATATCACAAATCTAGAAATATTACAGACCAGTGAATATCTGAAATCTGGAAATATTAGACTAACCCTTTCATACCTAAAAATATTACGGACTGAACAATTCAAATCTAGAACTATTACAGTTTGAATATCACAAATTTGGAAATATACAAATATTACACACTGAATATCACAAAGCTGGAACTATTACACACTGAACCATGAATCTAGAAATGCAGACCAGTGAAGGTCTGAAATCTAGAAATATTACAGACTGGACATTTCAAATCTAGAAATATTACAGGCTGAATATCTCAAATCCAGAAATATTACAGGGTGAACATCTCAAATCTAGAACTATTACAGACTGAATATAACAAATCTAGAACTATTGCAGACTGAATATCACAAATCTAGAAATATTACAGACCAGTGAATTTCTCAAATCTAGAAATATTACATGCTGAATATCTCAAATCGAGAATTATTACAGATTGAATATCACAAATCTAGAAATATTACAGATCAGTGAATATCTCAAATCTAGAAACATTACAGGCTGAATATCACAAATCTAGAACTATTACATACTGAATATCTCAAATCTAGAAATATTATAGACCAGTGAATATCTCAAATCTAGAAATATTACAGGGTGAACATTTCAAATCTAGAAATATTACAGGCTGAATATCTCAAATCTAGAACTATTACAGACTGAATATCACAAATCTAG
Organism: Somniosus microcephalus; assembly: GCF_052327205.1. Taxonomy (NCBI): domain Eukaryota; kingdom Metazoa; phylum Chordata; class Chondrichthyes; order Squaliformes; family Somniosidae; genus Somniosus; species Somniosus microcephalus. Next base: position 23,355,484 of record NC_141014.1, read on the forward strand.
AAATATTACAGGCCAGTGAATATCTCAAATCTAGAAATATTACATGCTGAATATCACAACTCTAGAACTATTACAGACTGAACATCTCAAATCTAGAAATATTACAAACTGAGCTTCTCAAATGCAGAATCTTTCAGACAAAACATCTCCAAGCTAGAAATATTACAGACTGAACCTCAAATCTAGAACTATTATAGACCTGTGAATATCTCCAATCTAGAAATATTACAGACTGAACACTTCAAATCTAGAAATATTACAGGCTGAATATCTCAAATCTAGAAATATTACAGGCTGAATATCAAACATCTAGAAATATTACAGACCAGTGTATATATCAAATCTAGAAATATGACAGGGTGAACTTCTGAAATCTAGAACTATTATAGACTGAACCTCAAATCTACAACTATTACTGGCTGAATATCACAAATCTAGAAATATTACAGACCCGTGAATATCTCAAATCTAGAAATATTACAGACCAGTGAACATCTCAAATCTAGAACTATTACAAACTGAATAGCACAACCCTAGAAATATTGCAGACCACTGATTATATTGAATCTAGATCTATTACAGATTGAATATCTCAAATCTAGAACTATTACAGGCTGAACCTCAAATCTAGAAATATTAGAGTGAACATTTCAAATCTAGAAATATTACAGGTTGAATATCTCAAATCTAGAACTATTACAGACAGAATATCACAAATCTAGAGATATTACAGCCCAGTGAATATAGCAATTCTAGAAATATTACAGACTGAATATCTCAAATCTAGAACTATTACAGACTGAACCTCAAATCTAGAACTATTACAGACTGAATAGCACAAATCTAGAAATATTACAGGCTGAAAATCTCAATCTAGAATTATAGACTGACCCTCAAATCTAGAAATATTACAGACTGAACATCTCAAAATTAAAAATATTACAAACTGAGCTTCTCAAATTCAGAATATTTCAGACCAAACATTTCAAATCTAGAACTAGTGCAGACTGAATATCACAAATCTAGAAATATTACAGACCAGTGAATATTGCAAATCTAGAAATATTACAGTCTGAATTTCACAAATCTAGAAATATTGCAGACCAGCGAATATCTCAAATCTAGAAATATTACATGCTGAATATCTCAAATCTAGAACTATTACAGGCTGAAACTTTAATCTAGAAATATTACAGACTAAACATCTCAAATCTAGAATTTTTTCAGACAGAATATCACAAATCTAGAAATATTACAGACCTGTGAATCTCTCAAATATAGAAATATTACAGATTGAATATCTCAAATCTAGGATTACTACAGGCTGAATATCTCAAATCAACAAATATTACAGACTAAACCTCAAATCTAGAAATATTACACACCAGTGGCTATCTCAAATCTAGAAATATTAAAGACTGAACATCACAAATCTAAAACTATTACAGACTGAATATCACAAATCTAGAAATATTACAGACCAGTGTCTATCTCAAATCTAGAAATATTACAGACTGAACATTTCAAATCAAGAAATATTACAGGCTGAATATCTCAAATCTAGAAATATTATAGACCAAACATTTCAAATCTAGAAAAATTACAGACTGACCATTTCAAATGTAGAAATATTACAGACTGAAGATCTCAAATCCAGAAATACTACACAGTAAACATCATGAATCTATAAATATTACAGACTGACCATTTCAAATCTAGAAATGTTACAGACTGTCAAATCTAGAACTATTACAGACAGAATATCACAAATCTAGAGATATTACAGCCCAGTGAATATATCAATTCTAGAAATATTACAGACTGAATATCTCAAATCTAGAACTATTACAGACTGAACCTCAAATCTAGAACTATTACAGACTGAATAGCACAAACCTAGAAATATTACAGGCTGAATATCTCAATCTAGAATTATAGACTGACCCTCAAATCTAGAAATATTACAGGCTGAACATCTCAAATCTAAAAACATTACAAACTGAGCTTCTCAAATTCAGAATATTTCAGACCAAACATTTCAAATCTAGAACTATTGCAGACTGAATATCACAAATCTAGAAATATTACAGACCAGTGAATATCTCAAATCTAGAAATATTACAGTCTGAATTTCACAAATCTAAAAATATTGCAGACCAGCGAATATCTCAAATCTAGAAATATTACATGCTGAATATCTCAAATCTAGAGCTATTACAGGCTGAAACTTAAATCTAGAAATATTACAGATTAAACATCTCAAATCTAGAATTTTTCAGACAGAATATCACAAATCTAGAAATATTACAGACCTGCGAATCTCTCAAATATAGAAATATTACAGATTGAATTTCTCAAATCTAGGATTATTACAGGCTGAATATCTCAAATCAACAAATATTACAGACTAAACCTCAAATCTAGAAATATTACACACCAGTGGCTATCTCAAATCTAGAAATATTACAGACCAAACATTTCTAATCAAGAAATATTACAGACTGACCATTTCAATTGTAGAAATATTACAGGCTGAAGATCTCAAATCTAGAAATAATACAGACTGAATATCACAAATCTAGAAATATTACAGACCAGTGAATATCTGAAATCTGGAAATATTAGACTAACCCTTTCATACCTAAAAATATTACGGACTGAACAATTCAAATCTAGAACTATTACAGTTTGAATATCACAAATTTGGAAATATACAAATATTACACACTGAATATCACAAAGCTGGAACTATTACACACTGAACCATGAATCTAGAAATGCAGACCAGTGAAGGTCTGAAATCTAGAAATATTACAGACTGGACATTTCAAATCTAGAAATATTACAGGCTGAATATCTCAAATCCAGAAATATTTCAGGGTGAACATCTCAAATCTAGAACTATTACAGACTGAATATCACAAATCTAGAACTATTACAGACTGACTATCACAAATCTAGAAATATTACAGACCAGTGAATTTCTCAAATCTAGAAATATTACATGCTGAATATCTCAAATCGAGATTTATTACAGATTGAATATCACAAATCTAGAAATATTACAGATCAGTGAATATCTCAAATCTAGAAACATTACAGGCTGAATATCACAAATCTAGAACTATTACATACTGAATATCTCAAATCTAGAAATATTATAGACCAGTGAATATCTCAAATCTAGAAATATTACAGGGTGAACATTTCAAATCTAGAAATATTACAGGCTGAATATCTCAAATCTAGAACTATTACAGACTGAATATCACAAATCTAGAAATATTACAGGCCAGTGAATATCTCAAATCTAGAAATATTACATGCTGAATATCACAACTCTAGAACTATTACAGACTGAACATCTCAAATCTAGAAATATTACAAACTGAGCTTCTCAAATGCAGAATCTTTCAGACAAAACATCTCCAAGCTAGAAATATTACAGACTGAACCTCAAATCTAGAACTATTATAGACCTGTGAATATCTCCAATCTAGAAATATTACAGACTGAACACTTCAAATCTAGAAATATTACAGGCTGAATATCTCAAATCTAGAAATATTACAGGCTGAATATCAAACATCTAGAAATATTACAGACCAGTGTATATATCAAATCTAGAAATATGACAGGGTGAACATCTGAAATCTAGAACTATTATAGACTGAACCTCAAATCTACAACTATTACTGACTGAATATCACAAATCTAGAAATATTACAGACCCGTGAATATCTCAAATCCAGAAATATTACAGACCAGTGAACATCTCAAATCTAGAACTATTACAAACTGAATAGCACAACCCTAGAAATATTGCAGACCACTGATTATATTGAATCTAGATCTATTACAGATTGAATATCTCAAATCTAGAACTATTACAGGCTGAACCTCAAATCTAGAAATATTAGAGTGAACATTTCAAATCTAGAAATATTACAGGTTGAATATCTCAAATCTAGAACTATTACAGACAGAATATCACAAATCTAGAGATATTACAGCCCAGTGAATATAGCAATTCTAGAAATATTACAGACTGAATATCTCAAATCTAGAACTATTACAGACTGAACCTCAAATCTAGAACTATTACAGACTGAATAGCACAAATCTAGAAATATTACAGGCTGAAAATCTCAATCTAGAATTATAGACTGACCCTCAAATCTAGAAATATTACAGACTGAACATCTCAAATCTAAAAATATTACAAACTGAGCTTCTCAAATTCAGAATATTTCAGACCAAACATTTCAAATCTAGAACTAGTGCGGACTGAATATCACAAATCTAGAAATATTACAGACCAGTGAATATTGCAAATCTAGAAATATTACAGTCTGAATTTCACAAATCTAGAAATATTGCAGACCAGCGAATATCTCAAATCTAGAAATATTACATGCTGACTATCTCAAATCTAGAACTATTACAGGCTGAAACTTTAATCTAGAAATATTACAGACTAAACATCTCAAATCTAGAATTTTTTCAGACAGAATATCACAAATCTAGAAATATTACAGACCTGTGAATCTCTCAAATATAGAAATATTACAGATTGAATATCTCAAATCTAGGATTACTACAGGCTGAATATCTCAAATCAACAAATATTACAGACTAAACCTCAAATCTAGAAATATTACAGACCAGTGGCTATCTCAAATCTAGAAATATTACAGACTGAACATTTCAAATCAAGAAATATTACAGGCTGAATATCTCAAATCTAGAAATATTATAGACCAAACATTTCAAATCTAGAAAAATTACAGACTGACCATTTCAAATGTAGAAATATTACAGACTGAAGATCTCAAATCCAGAAATACTACACAGTAAACATCATGAATCTATAAATATTACAGACTGACCATTTCAAATCTAGAAATGTTACAGACTGACCATTTCAAATCTGGAAATAATACAGACTGAATATCACAAATCTAGAAATCCTACAGACCAGTGGATATCTCAAATCTAGAAATATTACAGTCTGGACATTTCAAATCCGGAATATTACAGACTGAACATCTGAAATCTAGAGCTATTACAGGTTGAATATCACAAATCTAGAAATATTACAGTCTGAGTATCTCAAATCTAGAACTACTACAGACTGAACCACAAATCTAGAAATATTACAGACTGAACCTCAAATCTAGAACTATTACAGGCTGAATATCACAAATCTAGAAATATTACAGATCAGTGAATATCTCAAATCTAGAAACATTACAGGCTGAATATAACAAATCTAGAACTATTACATACTGAATATCTCAAATCTAGAAATATTATAGACCAGTGAATATCTCAAATCTAGAAATATTACAGGGTGAACATTTCAAATCTAGAAATATTACAGGCTGAATATCTCAAATCTAGAACTATTACAGACGGAATATCACAAATCTAGAAATATTACAGGCCAGTGAATATCTCAAATCTAGAAATATTACAGTCTGGTCATTTCAAATCCGGAATATTACAGACTGAACATCTGAAATCTAGAACTATTCCAGGTTGAATATCACAAATCTAGAAATATTACAGTCTGAGTATCTCAAATCTAGAACTACTACAGACTGAACCACAAATCTAGAAATATTACAGACTGAACCTCAAATCTAGAACTATTACAGACTGAATATCACAAATCTAGAAATATTACAGACCTGTGAATATCTCAAATCTAGAAATATTACAGACCCGTGAATATCTCCAATCTAGAAATATTAGTCTGAACATCTCAAATCTAGAACGATTACAAACTGAATAGCACAACCCTAGAAATATTGCAGACCACTGATTATATCGAATCTAGATCTATTACAGATTGAATATCTCAAATCTAGAACTATTACAGGCTGAACCTCCAATCTAGAAATATTAGAGAGAACATTTCAAATCTAGAAATATTACAGGCTGAATATCTCAAATCTAGAACTATTACAGACAGAATATCACAAATCTAGAGATATTACAGCCCAGTGAATATATCAATTCTAGAAATATTACAGACTGAATAGCACAAACCTAGAAATATTACAGGCTGAATATCTCAGTCTAGAATTATAGACTGACCCTCAAATCTAGAAATATTACAGACTGAACATCTCAAACCTAAAAATATTACAAACTGAGCTTCTCACATTCAGAATATTTCAGACCAAACATTTCAAATCTAGAACTATTGCAGACTGAATATCACAAATCTAGAAATATTACAGACCAGTGAACATCTCAAATCTAGAAATATTACAGTCTGAATTTCACAAATCTAGAAATATTACAGTCTGAATTTCACAAATCTAGAAATATTGCAGACCAGCGAATATCTCAAATCTAGAAATATTATATGCTGAATATCTCAAATCTAGAACTATTACAGGCTGAAACTTAAATCTAGAAATATTACAGATTAAACATCTCAAATCTAGAATTTTTCAGACAGAATATCACAAATCTAGAAATATTACAGACATGTGAATCTCTCAAATATAGAAATATTACAGATTGAATATCTCAAATCTAGGATTATTACAGGCTGAATATCTCAAATCAACAAATATTACAGACTAAACCTCAAATCTAGAAATATTACACACCAGTGGCTATCTCAAATCTAGAAATATTATAGACCAAACATTTCTAATCAAGAAATATTACAGACAGACCACTTCAAATGTAGAAATATTACAGGCTGAAGATCTCAAATCTAGAAATAATACAGACTGAATATCACAAATCTAGAAATATTACAGACCAGTGAATATCTGAAATCTGGAAATATTAGACTAAACATTTCAAACCTAAAAATATTACGGACTGAACAATTCAAATCTAGAACTATTACAGTTTGAATATCAAAAATTTCGAAATATACAAATATTACACACTGAATATCACAAAGCTGGAACTATTACACACTGAACCACAAATCTAGAAATGCAGACGAGTAAAGATCTGACATCTAGAAATATTACAGACTGGACATTTCAAATCTAGAAATATTACAGGCTGAATATCTCAAATCCAGAAATATTACAGGGTGAACATCTCAAATCTAGAACTACTACAGACTGAATATCACAAATCTAGAACTATTACAGACTGAATATCACAAATCTAGAAATATTACAGACCAGTGAATTTCTCAAATCTAGAAATATTACACGCTGAATATCTCAAATCGAGAACTATTACAGATTGAACATCACAAATCTAGAAATATTACAGATCAGTGAATAGCTCAAATCTAGAAACACTACAGGCTGAATATCACAAATCTAGAACTATTACAGGCTGAAACTCAAATCTAGAACTATTACATACTGAATATCTCAAATCTAGAAATATTATAGACCAGTGAATATCTCAAATCTAGAAATATTACAGGGTGAACATTTCAAATCTAGAAATATTACAGGCTGAATATCTCAAATCTAGAACTATTACATACTGAATATCTCAAATCTAGAAATATTACACGCCAGTGAATATCTCAAATCTAGAAATATTACACGTTGAATATCACAGCTCTAGAACTATTACAGACTGAACTTCTCAAATCTAGAAATATTACAAACTGAGCTTCTCAAATGCAGAATATTTCAGACAAAACTTCTCTAAGCTAGAAATATTACAGACTGAACACTTCAAATCTAGAAATATTACAGGCTGAATATCTCAAATCTAGAAATATTACAGGCTGAATATCACACATCTAGAAATATTACAGACCAGTGTATATATCAAATCTAGAAATATGACAGGGTGAACATCTGAAATCTAGAACTATTATAGACTGAACCTCAAATCTACAACTATTACTGACTGAATATCACAAATCTAGAAATATTACAGACCCGTGAATATCTCAAATCTAGAAATATTACAGACCAGTGAACATCTCAAATCTAGAACTATTACAAACTGAATAGCACAACCCTAGAAATATTGCAGACCACTGATTATATCGAATCTAGATCTATTACAGATTGCATATCTCAAATCTAGAACTATTACAGGCTGAGCCTCAAATCTAGAAATATTAGAGTGAACATTTCAAATCTAGAAATATTACAGGCTGAATATCTCAAATCTAGAACTATTACAGACAGAATATCACAAATCTAGAGATATTACAGCCCAGTGACTAAAGCAATTCTAGAAATATTACAGACTGAATATCTCAAATCTAGAACTATTACAGACTGAACCTCAAATCTAGAACTATTACAGACTGAATAGCACAAATCTAGAAATATTACAGGCTGAATATCTCAATCTAGAATTATAGACTGACCCTCAAATCTAGAAATATTACAGACTGAACATCTCAAATCTAAAAATATTACAAACTGAGCTTCTCAAATTCAGAATATTTCAGACCAAACATTTCAAATCTAGAACTATTGCAGACTGAATATCACAAATCTAGAAATATTACAGACCAGTGAATATCTCAAATCTAGAAATATTACAGTCTGAATTTCACAAATCTAGAAATATTGCAGACCAGTGAATATCTCAAATCTAGAAATATTACATGCTGAATATCTCAAATCTAGAACTATTACAGGCTGAAACTTAAATCTAGAAATATTACAGAATAAACATCTCAAATCTAGAATTTTTTCAGACAGAATATCACAAATCTAGAAATATTACAGACCTGTGAATCTCTCAAATGTAGAAATATTACAGATTTAATATCTCAAATCTAGGATTACTACAGGCTGAGTATCTCAAATCAACAAATATTACAGACTAAACCTCAAATCTAGAAATATTACACACCAGTGGCTATCTCAAATCTAGAAATATTAAAGACTGAACATCACAAATCTAAAACTATTACAGACTGAATATCACAAATCTAGAAATATTACAGACCAGTGACTGTCTCAAATCTAGAAATATTACAGACTGAACATTTCAAATCAAGAAATATTACAGGCTGAATATCTCACATCTAGAAATATTATAGACCAAACATTTCAAATGTAGAAAAATTACAGACTGACCATTTCAAATGTAGAAATATTACAGACTGAAGGTCTCAAATCCAGAAATACTACAGAGTAAACATCATGAATCTATAAATATTACAGACTGACCATTTCAAATCTAGAAATGTTACAGACTGACCATTTCAAATCTGGAAATAATACAGACTGAATATCACAAATCTAGAAATCCTACAGACCAGTGAATATCTCAAATCTAGAAATATTACAGTCTGGACATTTCAAATCCAGAATATTACAGACTGAACATCTGAAATCTAGAACTATTACAGGCTGAATATCACAAATCTAGAAATATTACAGTCTGAGTATCTCAAATCTAGAACTACTACAGACTGAACCTCAAATCTAGAAATATTACAGGCTGAACCTCAAATCTAGAACTATTACAGACTGAATATCACAAATCTAGAAATATTACAGACCCATGAATATCTCAAATCTAGGAATATTACAGACCAGTGAGCATCTCAAATCTAGAAATATTAGTCTGAACATCTCTAATCTAGAACTATTACAAACTGAATAGCACAACCCTAGAAATATTGCAGACCACTGATTATATCGAATCTAGATCTATTACAGATTGAATATCTCAAATCTAGAACTATTACAGGCTGAATATCACAAATCTAGAAATATTACAGACCAGTGAATATCGCAAATCTAGAAATATTACAGTCTGAATTTCACAAATCTAGAAATATTGCAGACCAGCGAATATCTCAAATCTAGAAATATTACATGCTGAATATCTCAAATCTAGAACTATTACAGGCTGAACCTCAAATCTAGAAATATTAGAGTGAACATTTCAAATCTAGAAGTATTACAGGCTGAATATCTCAAATCTAGAACTATTACAGACAGAATATCACAAATCTAGAGATATTACAGCCCAGTGAATATATCAATTCTTGAAATATTACAGACTGAATATCTCAAATCTAGAACTATTACAGACTGAACCTCAAATCTAGAACTATTACAGACTGAATAGCACAAATCTAGAAATATTACAGGCTGAATATCTCAATCTAGAATTATAGTCTGACCCTCAAATCTAGAAATATTATAGACTGAACATCTCAAATCTAAAAATATTACAAACTGAGCTTCTCAAATTCAGAATGTTTCAGACCAAACATTTCAAATCTAGAACTATTGCAGACTGAATATCACAAATCTAGAAATATTACAGACCAGTGAATATCTCAAATCTAGAAATATTACAGTCTGAATTTCACAAATCTAGAAATATTGCAGACCAGCGAATATCTCAAATCTAGAAATATTACATGCTGAATATCTCAAATCTAGAACTATTTCAGGCTGAAACTTAAATCTAGAAATATTACAGACTAAACATCTCAAATCTAGAATTTTTTCAGACAGAATATCACAAATCTAGAAATATTACAGACCTGTGAATCTCTCAAATATAGAAATATTACAGATTGTATATCTCAAATCTAGGATTATTACAGGCTGAATATCTCAAATCAACAAATATTACAGACTAAACCTCAAATCTAGAAATATTACACACCAGTGGCTATCTCAAATCTAGAAATATTAAAGACTGTACATCACAAATCTAAAACTATTACAGACTGAATATCACAAATCTAGAACTATTACAGACCAGTGAATATCTCAAATCTAGAAATATTACAGACTGAACATTTCAAATCAAGAAATATTACAGGCTGAATATCTCAAATCTAAAAATATTATAGACCAAACATTTCAAATCTAGAAAAATTACAGACTGGCCATTTCAAATGTAGAAATATTACAGACTGAAGATCTCAAATCCAGAAATACTACACAGTAAACATCATGGCCTAGAAATTCAGTTCTGACGCTATTGCGGCGCTAAAGTCGGGCGCTCGTCAAATTTAGCGCCCGCCGGAAAGTGCAGGCGAGCTCGCCGAAATTCAGTAGATTTGGCCAACTTTTAGGCCGAGCGCTGCACAAGGCATTGGAACCCTGTGTTCAGGCGCTAATCCGGCGATGCAGCCTAATAACGCCGATTCCGGGCGCAGCGCAGGTGCGATCATGTGGTGAGTGTCAGCAGACACCCTGACGCCGGCCAGCTCTTAAAGGGGGAAGGGTCAACTTTGACTGCAGCCACGCCCTGCATGCTGTAGCCCTGCAACTAGGCCTCAGGAGTGGTTGTGTGGCATATCAACGCCTGGAGGACATGGAGAGGGCCCGTGAAAGAGCTGAACGCTTCTCTGAGCATGCGCTGGGTGTGCTCCTTCATGGGGTGCGCAAAAGAAGGCGGGTCGTTTGCCCGGCTAGTGGCAGGAAGGCTCCCAGGAGCCAGTTCAGGGAGGCCTGGACCAAAATTGCCCGGAGGGTCTCCTCCAGCTCAGATGTTCCCAGGAGTGCGGACCAGTGCCGCAAGAAATACAACGACCTATGTCGGCTGGTCAAGGTGAGTACCCTTTCCAATGTCCCCCTCATCCTTGCATGTGCACCTCCCATTAGGGCCAAAGGGACATCCAAGGTCTAATGGCCAGCCCTGCTGCCGCTGCAATGGCACTTGCATGTTAATCAAGAGCTCTTTCTGCACTTACCACACTGTGCAAGCTATTCCACCATGGGAGGCCTCACACAGAGCACCACACTGTGCAAGCTATTCCACCATGGGAGGCCTCACACACAGCTACAGGGCACCACACTGTGCAAGCTATTCCACCATGGGAGGCCTCACACAGAGCTACAGGGCACCACACTGTGCAAGCTATTCCACCATGGGAGGCCTCACACAGAGCTACAGGGCACCACACTGTGCAAGCTATTCCACCATGGGAGGCCTCACACACAGCTACAGGGCACCACACTGTGCAAGCTATTCCACCATGGGAGGCCTCACACACAGCTACAGGGCACCACACTGTGCAAGCTATTCCACCATGGGAGGCCTCACACAGAGCTACAGGGCACCACACTGTGCAAGCTATTCCACCATGGGAGGCCTCACACAGAGCTACAGGGCACCACACTGTGCAAGCTATTCCACCATGGGAGGCCTCACACACAGCTACAGGGCACCACACTGTGCAAGCTATTCCACCATGGGAGGCCTCACACAGAGCTACAGGGCACCACACTGTGCAAGCTATTCCACCATGGGAGGCCTCACACACAGCTACAGGGCACCACACTGTGCAAGCTATTCCACCATGGGAGGCCTCACACACAGCTACAGGGCACCACACTGTGCAAGCTATTCCACCATGGGAGGCCTCACACACAGCTACAGGGCACCACACTGTACTTAGACGCCCTCCTTTCTCTTGCAGGCCAAGCTGGCGAGGAACGCCAGGAGCCTCCGTGTCACTGGTGGAGGCCCTCGCGAGTTCCAGGAGCTGACGCCTCTGGAAGAGAGGGTGGCCCGACTGCTGCGGCACCCGGTGATTGGGCCTGTGGCGATCGGCGACGCCGACCCTATACTGGAGCCCACTGGTAAGGACAGGACCGGCTGCACCTCTATCCTTGCCCTCGCGCATCAGATCTACATCCTTCCCCAGTGGCCGATAAATGCGCATAATGCACCAGTGCGGCCTCCCTCGCTGTCGGCCTGTCCTCACTCTAAAGCTACACTTGTGCCTTCCTGCTTTCAGCTGGTGAGGAGGAGGTGCTCCCTGAAGCCCACACAGCCAGGCCCTCGGAGGAGGAGGACGTGGAGGAGCAGCAGGAAGGCGCCACCTCGGGGGAACCCTCCTCCGCTCCAGGACATGCCAATGAAGGGGATACGTCTGGCGTGCCGGAGAGCCAGGGGGAGGCGGGGGAGGGGAGCCCCGAACCTGGTCCCAGTGGCATGGACGCCCGCGGCAAGGCTCCGGCGGCACGCGACCCTTCTGCCCAGAGGGGGGAGGCGGTGGAGGGGAGGGCAGAACCTGGTGTCAGTGGCATGGCCGCACGCGGCAGCGCTCCGGCGGCACGCCAGCCTTCTGGCCAGAGAGTGGAGGCGCCCTCCAGTCCGGACTCGGACGTCGCCCAGGAGGTGCGCCTCCTGGACGAGATGTCGGCGGCGTCGGAGCGCCGCCACGTGGAAATCATGGAGGTGCTGGCACAGATGCCTCAGGCCATCGAAAGCCTCTCTCAAAGTGTGGTGGCTTTCGGCCAAGCCCAGGCCAGGTGCCTCGAGGTTTTCGCTGCAGCGCACGCCAGGGGGGTGGAGCTCCTTGTGGCAGCGCATGAGAGGGGGGTCGAGCAACTCGGGGCAGCGCAGCACGCCAGTCGCCAGCTGAGAGGTGCTGTCCAGACAATGGGACTGCAGATGCGGGGACATGCCGGCGCAGTTGGGGCACTGACTTCTGCGACCCTCGCACTGGCGGGGAGGCGTCGCCAGGCCAGGCGCCGCCCTGCTGCCGCACACCGGTCTGGCCACCCACAGTTTGGCGCGCTTGCTCCCCGGCCAGGCCGCCCGAGTGCACGTGTGTCTGGCGACCAGCGCGCGCCTGGCATCACCCACCTTGTACCCATTGGTGCAGGCGAGCCTGCCACTCCCCCAGCCACGGTGCAAGGAGCTCCTGCAGCCACTGAAGAGGGCCACCCACAGCTGCAGCAGCCACCAGCCGGCCCCTCCCGGGCCCGCCCTCGTGTAGGCCGACCCCCAAGGGCATCTGGCGAGACGCCTTGTCGCCCTGAGGATCCTTCCCCCAGCCTCGGCATAGCCTCACGGCCCAGCTTGAGGCGCAGCAGCAGGACGGGCCGGGGCAAAAGACGCCTGTCCACACACTCGCCCTCTCGCCACACCCAATAGAGTGTGTTCACCGAGGGTTTGGGTGATGCGGGGGCTTCTGTTCTGGGGGGCATTATGTGTTTTTGTTTTATGGGGGTCTTTGTGTTGTTGGGGGGGCTTGTTTTTGTTAGGCCAGTGACGAGGCCATTTGGATGCTGATGTTATGTTAGTCCTCCCCAGGTTTTGGGAGTGACAGAAGTTTGTTGCTGTTTTTTGGGGGTCTTCTCTGTTTTGCTCTTCCATGTGGGAAGGGCCCTGAGGTTTTCAAATAAAGATGTTTATTTATTCACCATGTGCAGGTGTCATGTTTCAAGTGGTTGTTGGGTTAACCGGCTGAGGGCTTGCGAAGCGGCTGCGTTCAGTGGGCCAGGCCATTCCCTGACAGGGGGCCTAGAAGTGTCGAGCAATAAGCCCCCAGCGGACGGCCCTTGGACCTTGTCGCTCCCTCCTGGCCTGGTGCTGCTCCTCCTCAGGGTCCTCCTGCTCGTCCTCCTGAGGTGGTGGCCCAATGTCAGGTGGCAGTGCCTGAGTCCTGCGGATAGCCAGGTTGTGGAGCATGCAGCAGACCACGACGAACTGGGAGACTCTATCCGGCGAATACTGAAGAGACCCGCCCGAACGATCCAGGCAACGGAACCGTTGCTTGAGGACGCCTATCGTTTGCTCTATTAGGTTCCTTGTGGCTTGATGGCTTTCGTTGTATGCCAGCTCCGCTGGGGTCCTGGGCGCGCGGAGCGGGGTCATGAGCCATGTGCACAAAGGGTGCCCTTGTCCCCGAGAAGCCATCCCCTTGGTTGAGGCTGTGCCTGGAACATGTCAGCCACAGTAGTCTGTCGCAGGATAAAGGCATCGTGGATGCTTCCTGGGAAGCGGGCATTGACAGCTAGGATGCGCTTCCTGTGGTCACACACCAGCTGCACATTTAGGGAATGGTAGCCCTTCCGGTTGCGGTCTTGCTCGGCATTGCGGATAGGTGGCCGCATAGCCACATGCGTGCAGTCAATGGCGCCCTGCACCATGGGGAAGGCCGCGATCCTGGCAAATCCGAATGCACGCTGCTCCTGCTTGTGTTGGGTCATGGGGAAGGAGATGAATTGGTGGCTCCTCGCGAAAAGTGCTTCGGTGACCTGTCGGATGCAGCGATGCGCGGCGAACTGGGAGTTGGTCGCGATGTCCCCAGCAGCGGCTTGGAAGGAGCCGCTTGCATAAAAGCTGAGAGCCACCGTGACCTTCACTTCCACCGAGAGAGACGCCCTGGACATGAGCTGTGGCTGCAAATCTGCATGAAGCCGCTGGCAGATCTCTTCAACCACCTCCCTTCTGAAGCGCAGCCTCTTAACACAATGCGCCGCAGTCATGGTGAGATATGAGACCTGCTCCCGGTATTGCCTGACTGGGTAAGGCCTACGTTGGCGACGCCTAATGGCCCCTCTGCGTCTAGCCATGCCTGGGCCTGTCTCAAAGCGTATGCCAGCCCTTCGCACAAAATGTCGCAACTGAGGGTTGGCCCCCCATGCAGCCCCCATTACAAAGTTCCAACCAGCAAAATCACAAGGATGCAAATGTCAAAGCACTGGCTAGAAGCCAAAAAGACCTCTCCTATGGTGTCCGAAATCAGTAATCTCTGTGCCTTGCTCTCTGTGCAGAAATCCAAACCAGTCAAGTCATTGCAGCGAAATGGCAAGCTTTTATGGGTGAGTGGATGTGCCCTTTAATTAGCGCTCCCCGAATCCCACAGGGCCTCTGTTGAGTTCCATTTCACAGTTCTTAGTAGCGCCACGCCAACATCGGCCGGGCGCCACTGAATTTCCGGTTTGGGGCGCACAAACGGCGTTGCACGACGGAATGACGTCATAAGATGCGCGCGCAGCTGACCGGGCGCTAACACTTTGCGCCGGCGCTAAAGCCCAGCTGAATTTCGGCGTAGGCGCAGATCCGGCGGTGCCCGGGCGCTAAGTGGATAGCGCCGGAAATCTGGCGCTAACGTCTGGCGCAAACAGCTGAATTTCTAGGCCCATGAATCTATAAACATTACAGACTGACCATTTCAAATCTAGAAATATTACAGACTGACCATTTCAAATCTGGAAATAATACAGACTGAATATCACAAATCTAGAAATCTTACAGACCAGTGAATATCTCAAATCTAGAAATATTACAGTCTGGACATTTCAAATCCAGAATATTACAGACTGAACATCTCAAATCTAAAACTATTACATGCTGAATATCACAAATCTAGAAATATTACAGTCTGAGTATCTCAAATCTAGAACTACTACAGACTGAACCTCAAATCTAGTAATATTACAGACTGAACCTCAAATCTAGAACTATTACAGATTGAATAACACAAATCTAGAAATATTACAGACCAGTGAATATCTCAAATATGGAAATATTACAGACCAGTGAATATCTCAAATCTAGAAATATTACAGATTGAACATTTCAAATTTAGAAATATTGCAGGCTGAATATTTCAAATCTAGAATATCACAGACTGAACATCTCAAAACTATAAATATTATGGAGTGAACAACTCAAATTTATCAATATTACAGACTGAACATCACAAATCTAGAAATATTACAGACTGTGCATCTCAAAACCAGAATATTACTGGCATAACATCTCAAATCTAGAACTACTACAGACTGAGGCCTAGAAATTCACTGGCCTTAGCGCCGCTTTTGAGGCGCTAGAGGGCCTAGTGCCGAAGTTATGGCCAGTTTAGAAATTGACAGGGGCCCTAAATCGGCGTTAGGCCGGTAGCGCTGCGCCGGCACCGATGACGTCATCGGTGTGCGCAGCGTCCCGGTTGCCATGGTAACCCGTCCGAACTCGGAAATTGAGTTGCGGCCGCCTCACCCGTGGCAGCCGCAAGCAACGTTCTGGCAGAGGTGCCTTACAGAACTTTGCGCCGGCGCATTAAAGGCCCCGCGGCGGCCGGCCGCTTTCCCGCCGGCCGCCTGGCCGCAGCTCCCTCCCCGGACTTCCCCCCCTCCCCCGGAACAGAAGCAAGCCCGGCACTTGTCCGAGGTGCCGGGCTCATTTTTAAAAAGATTATCGCGGGCCGCGGCCGGGTGCAGGCAGCTCCTCCTTAACGGAAGGAGGAGGCCTGCACTTCCCGAGCCTGCCGCACCGCAGCGGGCGCCGCAGCGCCGGAATAGCGCCGCAATGCGGCGCGTGGCGCCAGTTTTGAGGCGCTGAGACCCCTCAGTAGCGCCGGCAGCCGTTTGGGCGCGGCGCTACTGAATTTTTGGCGCGCGCAGGGGAACTTAGCGCCGGCACTAACTTCCGGCGCTAAAGCCCTCACTGCGCCAAAACCGAATTTCTAGGGCGGGTTACCATGGCAACCGGGACGCTGCGCACACCGATGACGTCATCGGTGCCGGCGCAGCGCTACCGGCCTAACGCCGATTTAGGGCCCCTGTCAATTTCTAAACTGGCCATAACTTCGGCGCTAGGCCCTCTAGCGCCTCAAAAGCGGCGCTAAGGCCAGTGAATTTCTAGGCCCTAGGCCCTTATATCATAAATCCAGAAATATTACAGACCAGTGAATATCTTAAACCTATAAATATTACATTCCAGTGTATATCTCAAATCTAGAAATATTACAGGCTGAATATCTCAAATCCAGAATATTACAGACCAGTGATTATCTCAAATCTAGAAAGATTAGTCTGAACATCTCACATCTAGAACTATTGCAGACTGAATATCTCAAATCTAGAAATATTACATGCTGAATATCATAAATCTAGGGGCTAGATTTTCAGTATAGACAGTTTTGGGGCGCTAAGCTTAGCGCCCGCCCGAAGTTATCGCCCGCCCCAAAGTAGCGCCCCGTTGCCGGAAATTCAGTGGCTTCGCCCTAAGAGGTTGGTGGAGTGCTAAAAGAGGTGTTCCACTAGTATCTTTAGGCGCTAAGCCGGCGGTGGAGAGCGCAACACCCGAGCTCGGGCGCAGCGCACGGCAGACACTCTGGTGCCAGTGAGCTCTTAAAGGGGAAGGGTGCATGTATTTTTTTCAAATGCAAAGTCTGGGAGGAGGAGGAGGAGGAGGAGGAGGAGGAGGAGGAGGAGGAGGAGGAGGAGGAGGAGGAGGAATAATTGGTGTATTGGTACCCGGAAACATAAATAGCCCGTTCAGAACAACACACAGCGTACTTCCACACAACACATGCAGAGTGCCTTTTGTACGAGTGCCCTTTAATTTGCGCTCCCCAGGGTGTGTTGCGTTCCATTTTACAAACGCTCTGGACGCCAGGCGCACAATGGGGCGGTCCGACTGAAGTTTGGATTCGGGGCGGCCAAAGGGCGTTGCACGAGGATGTGACGTCATTTTCTGCGCGCGCATCCGGGCGGCCGCTAAACTTTGCGCCGGCGCTAACGGGCAACTTAATTTGGGGCGGGGCGCAAACTGCGCTGCGCCCAGGCGCTACACGCATAGCGCCCGAAAATCACTTCTCTTAAGGCGCTAACTGCTGGCGCAAGCAACTGAAAATCTAGCCCTAGATCTATTACAAACAGAACCTCAAATCTAGAAATATTAGACTGAACATCTCAAATCTAAAAATATTACAAACTGAGATTCTCAAATTCAGAATATTTCAGATAAAACATTTCAATTCTAAAATTATTACAGTCTGAAAATCTTAAATCTAGAAATATTACAGGTTGAATATACCAAAACTAGAACTATTACAGATTGAATATCACAAATCTAGAAATATTACAGACCAGTGAATATCTCAAATCTATAAATATTACACACTGAATATCAAAAATCTAGGGCCTAGAAATTCAGTTGGCTGCGCCAGCCATTAGCACCTTAGGAGGAGCAGATCTCGAGCGCTAGGCGCTTAGCGCCCGGGCGCAGCGCGATCTGCGCCTCGCCCCAACTTCAGTAGACATTTAGCGCCGGCGCAAAGTCATTGCGCGCGCTCATCTGCGCGCGCAGATCATGACGTCATTTCGTCGTGCAACGCCCTTTGTGCGCCCGGAACCGGAACTTCACTCGCGCTGCCCCATTGTGCGCCGGGCGGCCCTAACGACTGTTGAGTGGAACGGTACACAGCCGAGGCGGGCCGTGGGGAGCGCAAATTAAAGGTCACTTACCCTGCACTATAAAGGGCAGCCATTTTGCAGCACTCACTCTTGTGCAACGGATTTCTGGAGCGAGACCAAGGAAGAGAGCTTACTGCTTTGGCCCAACACTAGGACAGGTATTTTTGGCTTCAGGCCAGAGCTTTGCAATTCTCTTTGCCTTCATTGAGATCTCAGTGTTTGCCAGCATATTATGGGGGCTGCATTGGGTGCCAACGCTGAGTTCCAGCATTATGTCGGAAGGGCTTACAGACGCCGTGAGAGAGTGGCAGCCCTGGCTAGACGCAGAGGGGGCAACAGGCATCGCCAAGGGAGGCCTTACCCACCCAGGGTATACCGCCAGCAGTTCTCCTATCTCAACATGTCTGCCGCACAGTGTGTTAGGAGGCTGCGATTCAGAAGGGAGGTGGTTGCAGAGATCTGCCAGCTGCTTCACAGAGATCTGCGTCCACAGCTGAGGTGCAGGACGTCTCTGTCGGTGGCAGTGAAGGTGACGGTGGCTCTCAACTTCTATGCCACCGGCTCCTTCCAATCCGCTGCTGGGGACATCGCTAACATCTCCCAGTTCGCCGTGCATTGCTGCATCCGCCAGGTGACCAATGCCCTTTTCAGAAGGAGACGTCAATTCATCTCCTTCCCCATGACCCTGGACAAGCAGCAGCAGCGTGCAGTGGGATTTGGAAGAATAGCGGGCTTCCCCATGGTGCAGGGCGCCATTGACTGCACGCATGTGGCTTTGCGGGCACCTCTGGAGCATGCCGAGGATTACCGCAACCGGAAGGGCTACCATTCCCTCAATGTACAGCTGGTGTGTGACCACAGGCAGCGCATCCTAGCTGTCAATGCCCGCTTTCCAGGCAGCAGCCACGATGCCTTTATCCTGCGACAGACAACTGTGGCTGACATGTTCCAGGCACAGCCTCACCCAAGAGGATGGCTTATCGGGGACAAAGGCTATCCTTTGTGTGCCTGGCTCATGACCCCGCTCCGCGCGCCCAGGACCCCTGCTGAAGAGGCAGACAACGAGAGCCATCAAGCGATCAGGAACATCATCGAACAAACAATCGGCGTCCTGAAGCAACGGTTCCGCTGTCTGGATCGCTCCGGTGGAGCCCTCCAGTATTCGCAGGAGCGAGTCTCCCAATTCGTCGTCGTTTGCTGCATGCTGCACAACCTGGCTATCCGCAGGACTCAGGCACTGCCACCTCACGTTGGACCACCACCTCAGGAGGAGGAGCAGGAGGAGCATGAGGAGGAGGAGGAGGAGGAGGAGTACCAGCCCAGGAGGGAGGCAGAAGGTCCAAGGGCCGCCCGTCGGCGGGTTATTAAACGTCACTTCTAGGCCCCCTGTCAGGGAATGGCTTGTGCCAATGAAAGAACATGATTGCAGCCGCTCCGCAAGCCCTCAGCCGGTTAAGGCAACAAACACTTCAAAGATCAAACATGGACAATCTGAATAAAGAAAATGGTTTATTGTACAAACTCAGGGCCCTTCCCACATGAAAACCAAAAACACACGAAACCCCCAAAAAACACTCCCACACATGACTCACTCCCACAACCTGAGGAGCATTAACAAAAGATGTAAACAAAAATGGCCTTCATCCTCGGCCTTCACAAAACACCCATTCCAAAAAACAAAACGTTTGGCCACACCCTCTACTTTGTGGCCCGCGAGGGCGATGCCTTCTGCAAACTTTGGTGGCCCCTGCACGCCCTGCTGCTCCTCCTCAAAGTGAGGCCAGTGGCTGCTGCAAGGCTGGGGGAAGGCTCCTGAGGGGCACATGTCGTGACGGCAGATGCCCTTGGGGGTCGGCCTAGACGAGGTCTGGCCCTCGAGGGGCCGGCTGGTGAATGCTGCAGCTGTGGCTGGGCAGCATCAGTCGCTGCAGCAGCTCGTGGCAGCTCCACTGGGGGAGTGGCAGTGGCGGCTGGAGGAATGGGGGCAAGCTGGTGGATGGCAGGCGCTCGCTGGTCGCCTGAGACACTGGCAGTCACCCGGGCCAGCACTGCAGCATGCGCAGCAATCTGCCGAGGGACAGACCACTGTGCTGCTGCAGCGCGGCGGGTGCCCTGGCGATGCCTGGCTGACACAGCGAGTGTGGCAGCAGTGAGTGCCCGTGTTGCCCTGTTCTGTGACCGCATCAGAGCAGCCAGTGACTGCACGGCACCACTGATCACCTGGCCAGTCGCTGCCTGAGCTGCCCCGAATTCCGCCCGACTCGCTGCCTGATCTGCCCCGAATTCCGCCAAACTGGTGGCCTGTGAGGCCCCGAATTCGGTCACACTCCGAGACAGGGACTCGATGGCCTCAGGCATCCGTGCCACTACCTCCATGAGCTCCGTGTGCCGGCGCTCCGAGTCCGCGGACATGTCCTCGAGGAGGCGCAGCTCCTCGGCGGTGACCGTCTCCGGACTGGAGGCCGGACTCTCCCTCTGGGGAGAAGGCCACCGAGCTGCCCGACCCTTCCTGCATTGCTGGACGCCGCTGGGCCCAGCAATTGGACTCCCCTCCGACCCTTCCCCCCCCCCGGGGAGAAGGCCGCTGAGCTTCCACCCACCTCCCGCGTTTCTGCAGGCCACTGGTCCCAGGAGCTACACTCCCCTCCGACACTTCCCCCAGGCTCCCCTCCAGGGAAGACGTGTCCCCTACATTGGCATGGCTTGCCGCGGCTGAGGGTTCCCCTGATGGGCCGCCTTCCTCTTCCTCCTCCTCCTCCTCCTCTTCTGAGGGGCTGTCACTGGCAACTTCAGGGACCTCCTCCTCACCATCTGAAAGCAGGAAGGCACAAGAGTAGCTTTAGAGTGAGGAGAGGGTGTCAGCGAGGGATGCATGAGTGGTGGCATTCAGCGCATTGGTCGGACAGTGGCAAAGGATGTAGATCTGATGCGCAAGTGGTACGAGAGAGGTCCAAAAGGTGATGTCCTTACCATTGGTGCCCAGAACAGGGTCGGCATCTCCAGATGCAACGGGGCCAATCACCCGGGCACCCATGATGCGCTCCATGCTCTGTTGCAGCTCGGTGAGCTGCTGGATCTGGGGTCCGCCTCCCCCGGTCTCAGTCCGGCTCCTCTTATTATTGGCCAGCTTGGCCTGCAAGAGAAAGGACGGCCTCTAAGTACAGTGTGTAGCCCTGATCTTGTGTGCACTGCCTCCCATGGTGGAATAGCCTGGCCAGTGTGTAGCCCTGATCTTGTGTGCACTGCCTCCCATGGTCGAATAGCTTGGCCAGTGTGTTAAGTGCAGAATGTGCAATTGATGTTCATGACTGTCCCATAGCTGCTGCATGAGGGCTGGCCATTAGGGATTTCAGGTCCCTTTGCCCATAATGTGAGGTGCACATGCAAGGATGAGGAGGACACTGGAAAGGGTACTCACCCTGACAATCCTGGCGAGGTCATTTAGCTTTTTGCGGCATTGTACAGAGCTCCTGGGGACCTCACTGTTGGATGTCACCCTGGTGGCGACATGCCTCCAGGCTTTCCGGTAGACGCGGGCCGCCGGCTTCTTCCCATTGTCCGGAAACAAGATATGGCGTCTCTTCTCCACAGCGCCAACCAGCACCCTCAGATCATGCTCTGAGAAGCGCTGCGCTCGTTCACGGGCCTTCTCCATCCTTTCAGGCGCTATTTGGGTCCAGCAGCAGTGTTCAGGCCTAGCTGGAGGGCTGCAGCGTCCAGGGCGTGGCAGCAGACCAACTCGACCCTTCCCCCTTAAGAGCTGGCCGGCGCCAGGGTGTCTGCTGTCAATCAAGAAATGACCGCACCTGCGCTGCGCCCGGCCTCGGCGGTATCGCTCAGCACCGCCGGCTTAGCGCCTAAAGAGAGCCGTGCATCGCCAGTTTTAGCGCTCGAGCAAACTCTTAGGGCGAAGCTCATGAATATCGGCGAAGTGGCCTAGAATTTGCGCCGGGTGCAAACTTTAGCGGCCGCCCGACTTTACCGCCCCAAAAGTGGCTATAATGAATTTCTAGGCCTAGAACTATTACAGACTGAACCTCAAATCGAGAAATATTACAGACTTAATGGCCTAGAAATTCAGTATAGCCACTTTTGGGGCGGTAAAGTCGGGCGGTCGCTAAAGTTAGCGCCCGCCGGAAAGTGCAGGCCAGTTCGCCGAAATTCAGTAGATTTGGCCAAGAGTTTGGGCGAGCGCTGAAACTGGCGTTGCACTCCTATCTTTAGGCGCTAAGCCGGCGGTGCAGACTGATAACGCCGAGGCCGGGCGCAGCGCAGGTGCGGTCATGTTTTGATTGACAGCAGACACCCTGACGCCGGCCAGCTCTTAAAGGGGGAAGGGTCGACTTGGTCTGCAGCCACGCCCTGGATAGCGGAGCCCTGCAGCTAGGCCTCAACACTGCTGGTGGACCCAAATAGCGCCTGAAGCCATGGAGAAGGCCCGTGACCGAGCGCAGCGCTTCTCCCAGCATGCTTTGAGGGTGCTGGTTAGGGGGTTGGAAAGGTACAAAGAGATCTTGTGCCCGGACAGTGGCAAGAAGGCTCCCAGGAGGCAGTACAGGAGAGCCTGGAGGAAAATCGCCCACAGGGTGTCAGTCAACAGCGATGTCCCCAGGACTGGTGACCAATGCCGCAAGAAGTACAACGACCTCACTCGGATGGTCAAGGTGAGTACCCTTTCCAGTGTCCTCCTCATCCTTGCATGTGCACCTCACATTATGGGCAAAGGGACCTCAAAGGCCTAATGGCCAGCCCTCCTCCCGCAGCTATGGCACTGGCATGATCCTCAATAGCACTTTCTGCACTTTACACACTGGCCAAGCTATTCGACCATGGGAGGCAGTGCACACAACAACAGGCCACCACACTGGCCAAGCTGTTCCACCATGGGAGGCAGTGCACACAACAACAGGCCACCACAATGTACTTAGAGGCCGTCCTTTCTCTTGCAGGCCAAGATGGCCCGGAATTTGAAGAGCCAGAATGTCACCGGGGGAGGCCGTGCCCAGTTCCAGGAGCTCAGTGAGCTGGAGGAGAGCGTGGCTTGACTCATGCGTGGCCGGGTGACTGGCCCTGTTGCCATTGGAGATACCGACCCTGTGCTGCGACCCAATGGTAAGGACATGACCGTTTGGACCTCTCTCGTTCCCCTAGCGCATCAGATCTACATCCTTTGCCACTGTCCGACCAATGCGCTGAATGCCACCACTCATGCCTCCCTCGCTGACGCCCTGTCCTCACTCTAAAGCTACTCTTGTGCCTTCCTGCTTTCAGCTGGTGAGGAGGAGGTCCTTGAAGCTGAGAGTGCCAGTCCCTCGGAAGAGGAGGACGACGAGGACCAACAGGAAGGCGGCACATCGGGCGAAGCCTCATCCGCGCCAGGGGATGGCAATGGAGGGGAGACGTCTTGCCTGGAGGAGAGCCAGGGGGAAGTGCTGCAGGGGGGTGTAGTTCCTGGGCCCAGTGGCGTCCAGGCACGTGGGAAGGGTCGGGCAGAACGGCGGCCTTCTCCCCAGAGGGGGCAAGTGTTGCAGGGGAGGCCAGTTCCTGGGCCGAGTGGCGTCCAGGCACGTGGGAAGGGTCGGGCAGAACGGCGGCCTTCTCCCCAGAGGGAGAGTCCGGCCTCCAGCCCGGAGACGGTCCTCGCCCAGGAGGTGCGCCTCCTAGATGAAATGTCCGCGGATTCTGAGCGCCGCCACAAGGAGTTCATGGGGGTTGTGGGACAGTTGCCTCAGGCCATTGAGTCCCTGGCTCATAGTGTGGCCGCTTTCGGGGACTCACAGGCCAGGGGTGTCGAACAACTCGCGGCAGCACAGGCCAGGGGTGTCGACCAACTCGCGGCAGCACAGGACAGGGGTGTCCAGCAACTCGCGGCAGCACAGGACAGGGGTGTCCAGCAACTCGCGGCAGCGCAGGACGCGAGTCGCGAGTTCATGAGCGGTGCCGTGCAGACACTCACTGATCTGATGCGGGCACAGACCAGGGCAGTTCGGGCACTCACTTCTGCCACACTCGCTGTGTCGCGGAAGCATCGCCAGGGCACCCGCCGCCCTGCTGCAGCACAGCGGTCTGGCCTCCACCAGATTGCTGCGCTTGCTGCACTGCCAGCCCGGCCGAGTGCCAGTGTCTCTGGCGACCAGCGAGCGCCTGGCATCAGCCAGCTTGCCCCCATTGCTGCAGCCGCCACTGCAACTCCCCCAGCCAAGGTGCGACGAGCTGCTGCAGAGACTGATGCTGCCCAGCCACAGCTGCAGCAGTCAGCAGCCGGCCCCTCCAGGGCCGGTCCTCGTCTAGGCCGACCCCCAAGGGCATCTGCCGTCACGCATTCTGCCCCTCAGGAGCCTTCCCCCAGCCTTGCAACACCCACAGGGCCCAGGTTGAGGCGGAGCAACAGGTCGGGCAGGGGCCGCACAAGGCTGCACAAGGACTCGCCCTCTCGGCACACCCAGTAGAGTGTGTTGGCAACGGTTTTTTTTATATGGGGGTGTTTGTGTTGTGGGGGGGGCTTATTTTGGTAAGGCCGAGGATGAAGGCCAATTGGATGGGCAAGTTTTGTTATTCCTCCCCAGGTTGTGGGAGTGAGATATTTTTGTGACTGTTTTTTGGGGGTCTTGTCTGTTTTTCTGTTTCATGTGGGAAGGGCCCTGAGTTTGTTAAATAAAGCTTTTTATTTATTCAGCTTGTCCAGGTGTCATGTTTCCAGTGGTTGTTGCGTTAAGCGGCTGAGGGCTTGCGGAGCGGCTGCATTCAGGTGCGTTCATTGCCACAAGCCATTCCCTGACAGGGGGCCTAGAAGTGCCATTCAATAAGCTGCCGGCGGACGGCCCTTGGACCTTGTGGCTCCCTCCTGGGCTGGTACTCCTCCTCCTCCTCCTCCTCCTCCTCATGGTCCTCCTGCTCGTCCTCCTGAGGTGGTGGTCCAACGTGAGGTGGCAGTGCCTGAGTCCTGCGGATAGCCAGGTTGTGCAGCATGCAGCAAACGACGACGAACTGGGAGACTCTATCCGGCGAATACTGTAGAGATCCGCCGGAGCGATTCAGGCAGCGGAACCGTTGCTTGAGGACGCCAATCGTTTGCTCTATGATGTTCCTTGTGGCTTGATGGCTTTCGTTGTATGCCTCCTCCGCAGGGGTCCTGGGCGCGCGGAGCGGGGTCATGAGCCATGTCCACAAAGGGTAGCCCTTGTCCCCAATAAGCCATCCCCTTGGTGGAGGCTGTGCCTCGAACATGTCAGCCACAGTAGTCTGGCGCAGGATAAATGCATCGTGGCTGCTTCCTGGAAAGCGGGCATTGACAGCTAGGATGCGCTGCCTGTGGTCACACACCAGCTGTACATTGAGGGAATGGTAGCCCTTCCGGTTGCGGTAATTCTCGGCATTGTCGATAGGTGCCCGCATAGCCACATGCGTGCAGTCAATGGCGCCCTGCACCATGGGGAAGTCCGCGATCCTGCCAAATCCGACTGCACGCTGCTCCTGCCTCTCTAGGGTCATGGGGAAGGAGATGAATTGGTGTCTCCTTGCGAAAAGGGCATCGGTGACCTGCCGGATGCAGCGATGCGCGGCGAACTGGGAGATGTTCGCTATGTCCCCAGCAGCGGCTTGGAAGGAGCCGCTTGCATAAAAGTTCAGAGCCACCGTGACCTTCACTTCCACCGACAGAGACGTCCTGCACATCAGCTGTGGACGCAGATCTCTGTGAAGCAGCTGGCAGATCTCTGCAACCACCTCCCTTCTGAAGCGCAGCCTCTTAACACAATGCGCGGCAGTCATGGTGAGATAGGACACCTGCTGCCGGTATTCCCTGAGTGGGTAAGGCCTACATTGCTGACGCCTGATGGCCCCTCTGCGTCTAGGCATGGCTGGCCCTCTCACACAGCGTCTGCGAGCCCTTCGCACATAATGCTGGAACTGAGGGTTGGAACCCCATACAGCCCCCATAATAAACTTGCAAACAGTTAAATCACAATGATTCAAATTTCCAAGCTCTGGCCAGAAGCCAAAAATACCTCTCCTATGTTGTCCCAAATCAGTAAGCTCTGTTCCTTGGTCTCTGTCCAGAAATCCAAAGCACTGAAGTCATTGCAGCAAAATGGCTGGGCTTTATAGGTCAGTGTAAGTGCCCTTTAATTAGCGCTCCCCGAGGCCCACAGGGCCTCTGTTGCGTTCCACTTCACAGTTCTTAACAGCGCCACGCCCACATTGGCCGGGCGCCACTGAATTTCCGGTTTGGGGCGCACAAACAGCGTTGCACGACGAAATGACGTCATAAGCTGTGCGCGCAGCTGAGCGGGCGCAAACACTTTGCGCCGGCGCTAAATGTCAACTGAAGTTGGGCGTAGGCGCAGATCGTTCTGCGCCCGGGCGCTAAGTGCCTAGCGCTGCAAATCTACCCCTCTTATGGCGTTAGCGGCTGGCGAACGCAACTGAATTTCTAGGCCTGAACATCTCAAATCTAGAAATACTACACAGTAATCATCACAAATCTAGAAATAGTACAGACTCACCATTTCACATCTAGAAATATTAAAAAGATAGACCATTTCAAATCTGGAAATATACAGTCTGAATATCTAAAATTTAGAAATATTACAGAGCAAACATCTCAAATATATAAATATTACAGACTGCACTTCTCAAATCCAGAATATTCAGACCAGTGAATATCTCAAATCTAAAAATATTATCGGCTGAAGATCTCAAATCTATAAATATTACAGACTGAACAACGCAAATTTATCAATTTTACAGACTGAACATCTCAAATCTAGACATATTACAGGCTGAATATCTCGAAGCTAGAACTTTTACAGACAGAATATCACAAATCTAGAAATATTACAGACCAGTGAATATCTCAAATCTAGAAATATTAGTCTGAACAGCTCAAATCTAGAACGATTACAGACAGAATATCACAAATCTAGAAATATTACAGACCGGTGAATATCTGAAATATATAAATATTACAGACTGAGTATCTCAAATCCAGAATATGACAGAGTGAACATCTCAAATCTATCAATATTACGGACTGAACAACTCAAATCTAGAAATATTACAAGCTGAGCTTCTCCAATTCTGACATCACCTGTGCTGCGCCTGCGCTCTGAGTTAGCTCCTCGCTCCTCGGCCTTTGCACCTTAAGAGAGGTGTGTAGCGCCTGATTTAATGCTCCAATCACCACCAGGGGCGATAAAAGCCAAGTTTGCAGTTGGAGGTGATAATTCGCGGCAGGCGCTAAACTTTGCGCACGGCCGATAATCACGCCCCAAACGGGGCAATACCGAATTTTTCCCCCAATATCTCAAATATAGAAATATTACAGACTGACCATCTCAAATATAGAAATATTACAGACTGAGCATCTCAAATCTACAAATATTACAGACTGAATATCTCAAATCTAGAATTATTACAGACTGAAAATTTCAAATCGAGAAATATTCCAGGCTTAATATCTCAAATCTAGAAATATTACAGTCAGAATATCTCAAATCTAGAAATATTGCAGACTGAACATGGGGTTGGTCCTAGGACCCCAGCTGTTCACAATATATATTAATGATCTGGACGAGGGAATTGGATGTAATATCTCCAAATTTGCAGATGACACAAAGCTGGGTGGGAGGGTATGCTGTGAGGAGGATGTCGTGAAACTCCAGTACGATTTGGACAGGTTGGGTGATTGGGCAGAAACATGGCAAATGCACTATAATGTCGATAAATGTGAGGTTATCCACTTTGGTGGCAAAAACAGGAAGGCAGATTATTATTTGAATGGCAATAGATTGGGAGAAGGGGAAGTGCAAAGAGACCTAGGTGTTCTTGTGCACCAGTCGCTGAAGGTAAGCATGCAGGTGCAGCAGGCGGTTAAGAAAGCAAATGGTATGTTGGCCTTCGTAGCAAGAGGGTTCGAGTACAGGAACAAGGATGTCTTGCTGCAGTTGTACAGGGCCTTGGTGAGACCGCACCTTGAGTATTGTGTGCAGTTTTGGTCACCTTATCTGAGGAAGGACGTTCTTGCCATGGAAGGAGTGCAGCGAAGATTCACCAGGCTGATACCTGGGATGGCAGGAATGATGTATGAAGACAGATTGCGTCGATTGGGCTTATACTCACTGGAGTTTAGAAGATTGAGAGGGGATCTCATCTAAACTTATAAAATTCTGTCAGGTCTGGACAGACTAGATGCAGGAAGGATGTTTCCGGTGGCAGGGGAGTCCAGAACCAGGGGTCATAGTCTAAGGATAAGGGGTAATGTAGGAGTCTCTGCACTCCTAACAAAGAATCTATAACTTACTGGAAGTTAACAAACTGAATTTATTGTCTAAGAACTTTACAAAACAAGAAACTACAGGAGAAGCTCAAAACAGGTCTTCTCTCTTTCAATCCACACGAGGACTGGCTGGCCCCGCCCTCTACCTCTGACGTCATGACGTCATCACGTTTCCCGCCGAAGGGGACGTCACGTGACCCATGTGATGACGTCATCGCGTCAGATTGCGATGTTGTCGATCTAGCTCTGTTTAACTAGAGCCAACTTGAAAGGTAATAACATTGGTTACAGACAATTAATGCTAGAGGTAATAACATTGGTTACAGACAATTATGTAAGTCACTGTAAGAGTCTCTTAGTGGTTTTGCCACATACGCCCCCCCCAGAATTGTCTTTAACGAAAAGAGTCAATCACTGAGGAGGTCGGACAAGTCTGTTGGACTGACTCCGAAATTCCCGGAAGCACCGATCGCCATCGCGGCCACAGGGGAAGTACTGGGACCGGCATGCTTGACTCGCGGCGGTCTATTCGACGGTCTGGTAACGAAACTGCACGGCGAGCAGCAGCAGCGGGCCTTCGGGCCAAAACGGGCGTGGTAGTAGTAGAAACCTAGTAGCAGCACTGTTGCCTCACAGCGCCAGGGACCTGGGTTCGAATCCGGCCTCAGGTGACTGTCTGTGTGGAGTTTGCACATTCTCCCCGTGTTTGCGTGGGTTTCCTCCGGGTGCTCCGGTTTCCTCCCACAGTCCAAAGATGTGCGAGTTAGGTTGATTGGCTATGATAAATTGACCCTGAGTGTTAGGGGGATTAAATACGTGGGGTTACGGGGATAGGGTGGGATATGTGTTGGTGTTGGTGTAGGGGTTACGGGGATCGGGTGGGATATGTGTCGGTGCAGGCTCGATGGGCCGAAATGGCCTCTATCTGCACTGTGGGGTTTCTGTGATTTCTGTGGAAACCGGTCGTCGGAGGCGCCTTTGTCGGAGCCGGGGCCGGGCTCTTCGTGGCGGGGCGTTGCGCGAGGGTGCAGTATTGTTGCCGGACCGCGTAAATCTTATCCGCCTCTTCGGCGAGCGCGACGCAGTCTGCGGTTTCTGCTCGGGCGAGGAACGCCTGTACTTGCTCAGGAAGTTGAGTAAGGAACAGTTTGCGAAACAGAAAGCACTGGGGCTCGGACCCCAGGAGAGTCAGCATATGACTCATCATTTCCGAGGGTTTGGAGTCTCCTAACCCTGGTAGAGCCAGTAAACGGCGAGCGCGCTCCACTTTGGTGAGACCAAATACCTGCAGCAATCGTGTCTTGATGGCGACATACTTGTCAGCAGTCGGAGGGCTCTCCAGCAGGCTGATGATTCTCAACGCCGTCAAGCTCTCGAGGGCGGAGACCACATGGAGATATCTGGTCTGATCCTGAACAATGTTGCGGAGCTCAAATTGCGCCTCGGCTTGCACAAACCAAGAGGCTGCCTGTTGTTCCCAGAATTAGGGGAGCTTCAAGGCCACTGCATTGGCCTCCATCACTGGCCTGTGTTCGGCGTTCACCGCGAAAAACGATCGCAAGGAATCGGGGTCACCAATGTAGGAGTCTCTGCACTCCTAACAAAGAATCTATAACTTACTGGAAGTTAACAAACTGAATTTATTGTCTAAGAACTTTACAAAACAAGAAACTACAGGAGAAGCTCAAAACAGGTCTTTTCTCTTTCAATCCACACGAGGACTGGCTGGCCCCGCCCTCTACCTCTGACGTCATGATGTCATCACGTTTCCCGCCGAAGGGGACATCACGTGACCCACGTGATGACGTCATCGCGTCAGATTGCGATGTTGTCGATCTAGCTCTGTTTAACCAGAGCCAACTTGAAAGGTAATAACATTGGTTACAGACAATTAATGCTAGAGGTAATAACATTGGTTACAGACAATTATGTAAGTCACTGTAAGAGTCTCTTAGTGGTTTTGCCACTGTAAGCCATTTAGGACTGAGATGAGGAGGAATTTCTTCACCCAGAGAGTGGTGAACCTGTGGAATTCTCTGCCACAGAGGGCAGTGGAGGCCAGTTCATTAAATATATTCAAGAAGGAGTTGGATATATTTCTTAAGGCTAAAGGGATCAAGGGATACGGGGAGAAGGCAGAGACAGGGTACTGAATTTGGATAATCAGCCATGATCTCATTGAATGGTGGAGCAGGCTCGAGGGGCCGAATGGCCTACTCCTGCTCCTATCTTCTATGTTTCTATGTAACTAGAAATATTACAGACCAGTAGATTTCACAAACCTAGAACTATTACAGACTGAACACCTCAAATCCAGAAATATTACAGATTAACGTCTTCTAACTTCAAATATTATAGTCGGAACTTCTCAAAACTAGAAATATTACAGACTGGACATCTCAAAACTAGAACTATTACAGTCTGAACATCACAAAACTAGTAATCTTACAGACGAATCATCTCAAATCTAGAAATATAACAGAATGAACATCTCAAATCTAGAAATGTTACAGAGCAGTAAAATTAGCAAATCTGGCAATATTACCGATTGAACCTCTAATCTAGAAATATTACAGACTGAATGGCCCCGATTTTCTGCCAGCTGTCGGGCGGCTTTTCATGCGGCCGGGGGCCAAAAATCGCCAAAATTGCGGGTCGCAACCGCCCCCCCACCTGATTCCCCGCCCCGTCCGACTTTCGGACCGCCGTTTCTCCGCGACCCGATTCAGTCCCGCCCGCCGCTGGCGGGGCTGGCCGTCGGAACACTAATTACCAATTATTTCCATGTTTAAGCCGATTTTCAGGGGCCGTTGCGATTTTGTGGGGTTCCCCACGCTAAACACGCCTGCAGGGAACCCCGCTGATGAAACCTGGCGTGAAGCTTGCAGGCTTGCTTGCTGTCAGCTGCAGATCATTCGGGAAAGCTGCGATTTAAAGGGACACCATTTGTTTGGTGAAGGACCTTGTTGCTGCAGGCTTGGGGCTGCTTCTTCAAGGCTTAGGCACATCTGTGGAAGGTTGGAGCCTCACACACTTCTCCAATGTGATCTCCTGGGAAGCCCCTCTCGCCACCCTCACTGAGCGCTTCCTCAGCGGAGGCATCTACGAGAAGCATGGGACGCCTTTTTTTTCCTTCCCTTCTTGCCATTGGAGGATCTCCAGCAGCAGAGGCGGCAGCAGCAGAACCAGGAACAGCAGGATGAGCACCAGGAGCACCAGGCTGCTGCTCACTCACCTGAAGCTGCACAGGCCAGAAGGGCCCAGCGCTTGGAAGTGGCTTGAGAGCACCTTGCTGCGCTTTAGGGGGCCATGGGGACCCGTTTCTGCACTGGCAGTCCTACTCATAAGGACTTCCATGAAGGTCTGGTTTCTCTGTTCAATAGATGGCCAACGCTGCTCAAGAGATGTCATTCTCTTATGAGCACTCACCATGTTTTCTGTACCCTGCCGAGTTATCTCCTCCATGGAGGTTGCCAACCTTTCCATGGTGATGCGTTCATGCACCAGTGACTCCACAAAGGCTCTGCTCATGGTCGCTATGGACTCCTCCATTCGCTCCACACTCGCAGCAACCCTGGAGACAAAACCTGCCAGAGACTCCTGCATCTGTGCATGGAGATCCATCACCTCTTCTCTTGCAGATGGACCCAGAGGCAGAGGGTCGACATGCAGCGCAGCTGAGCTGAGCTGGCACAGTCCTGTGCCCTCCGACGAGGACTCTCCATTGCTGTCCCTGTCTCCAAAATCTGCTGAGGCTCACTTGTGAGCTGTGATACACCAGGTGACAACACTACTCTATGTCCCGAAGGTCCCCCCGAAGAGTGTCTGCGCTGGTGCTGGGTGCGCTTACTTCTACTGACGCTGCGCCCTCAGAGGCTGGAGCTTCCTCTGAGGAGTCTGGCTGCACAGCCTCTTCCTCCTCCACAGTGGGGACGGGGGCTCTGGATGGTCCTGTGGGGGAGTAGAGGAAGGAGTTAGAGATGTGATGCCAAGGTGACATGCACATTTGAGTTGACATCTGCTGACACCTGCATCCATGCAGCCTTGGTCTCAGGGGGAACCCTCTTCCTGCCTGACCTAGGGAAGAGGACCTCCCTGTGGGCCCTAACCCCATCCAATAATGCCTGCAGTGAAGCTTCGTCGAATTTGGAGGCAGCTCGGGGTCTGGCACTGGCCACAGCTGCTGCAGGCTC
Organism: Somniosus microcephalus; assembly: GCF_052327205.1. Taxonomy (NCBI): domain Eukaryota; kingdom Metazoa; phylum Chordata; class Chondrichthyes; order Squaliformes; family Somniosidae; genus Somniosus; species Somniosus microcephalus. The sequence continues at coordinate 23,388,837 of NC_141014.1, forward strand.
CTCTGCCATCCTGTATGGTTCGTTTGGAAGCCAACAGAGGAAGCAATGCTTGCTGTGGACGTTGAAAGCACCACGAATGATGACATCATACTGTGGGGCTTTCTGACTAGAAATGGACAATTAGCAAGGCTGCCCACATGCTGGAAATTAATTGGTCACTTGAGGGGAAATTGCGTGGAGCTGGCTGACACATTTTTTTGTGTGTCAGAACCCCACATTCGGGGGAATCCGACCATTTCCCACACAAGCCACAAAATCGGGCCCAATATCTCAAATCTAGAAATAGTGCAGGTTGAACATCTCTAATCCAAAAATATTACAGTTTGACCATCTCAAAACTAGAAATATTACAGACTGAATATCACAAATCTAGAAATATTACAGGCCCGTGAGTATCTCAAAACTAGAAATATTACAGGCTGAGCATATCAAATCTATAAATGTTACAGACTGAAAAACTCAAATCTATAAAATTACAGACTGAACATCTTAAATCTATAAAATTACAGACCAAACATCTCAAATCTAGAAATATTACAGACCAGTGAATTTCTCAAATCTAGAAATATTACAGACTGAACATCTCAAATCTAGAAATATTAAAGAGCAATCATCTCAAATCCATAATATTATATACCAGTGAATATCCCAAATCTAGAAATATTACAGATCGGTGAATATCTCTAATCTTGAAATATTACAGACTTAGCTTCTCAAATCCAGAATATTACAGACCAGTGAATATCTCAAATCTATAAATATTACAGCCTGAATCTCAAAAATAGAAATATTACAGAATGAACATCTAAAATCTAGAAATATTACAGACTGCACATCTCAAATCTAGAAATATTACAAAATGAATATCTCAAATCCAGAAATATTTGAGGCTGAGCATCTTAAATCCTGAAATATTACAGACTGAATATCACAAATCTAGAACTATTACAAGCCCGTGAGTATCTCAACACTATAAATATTACAGGCTGAACAACTCAAATCTATAAATATTACAGACTGAACATCTCCAATCTAGAAATATTACAGGCCTGTGAGTATCTCAAATGTATAAGATATATTTCTTAAGGCTAAAGTGATCAAGGGATATGGGGAGAAGGCAGGGACAGGGTACTGAATTTGGATGATCAGCCATGATCTTATTGAATGGCAGAGCAGGCTCGAGGGCCGTATGGCCTACTCCTGCTCCTATCTTCTATGTTTCTATGTTTCTATAAATATTACAGGCTGAACATCTCAAATCTAGAAATACTACAGACTGAGCATCTCAAATTTAGAAATATTACAGACTGAATATCTCAAATCTAGAAATATTACAGACTGAACATTTCAAAACTAGAAATATTACAGATTAACATCTCATAACTAGAAATATTAAAGTCTGAACATCTCAAAACTAGAAATATTACAGACTGAACATCACAAATCTAGAAATATGACAGACTGAACAGCTCAGATCTAGAAATATTACAGTCTGAACATCTCAAAAGTAGAAATATTAGTCTGAAAATCTCAAATCTAGAAATATTAGAGACTGAACATCTCAAATCTAGAAATATTACAGACTGAATATCTCAAATCAAGAAATATAACAGACTGAACATCTCAAATCTAGAAATATTAGTCTGAACATCTCAAATCAAGAAATATTACAGACTGAACATCTCAAATCTATAAAATTACAGACTGAACATCTCAAATCTAGAAATAGAAACATAGAAGATAGCAGCAGGAGTAGGCCATTCGGCCCCTCGAGCCTGCTCCGCCATTCAATGCGATCATGGCTGATCATCCAAATTCAGTACCCGGTCCCTGCTTTCTCCCCATGCCCCTTGATCCCGTTAGCCTTAAGAAATAAATCCAACTCCTTCTTGAATCTATTTAATGAATTGTCCTCTACTGCCTTCTGTGGTAGAGAATTCCACAGGTTCACCACTCTCTGGGTGAAGAAATTCCTCCTCATTTCTGTCCTAAATGGCCTACCCCTTATCCTTAGACTGTGAATGGCAATAGATTGGGAGAAGGGGAAGTGCAAAGAGACCTGGGTGTTATTGTGCACCAGTCGCTGAAGGTAAGCATGCAGGTGCAGCAGGCGGTTAAGAAGGCAAATGGTATGTTGGCCTTCGTAGCAAGAGGGTTTGAGTACAGGAACATGGATGTCTTGCTACAGTTGTACAGGGCCTTGGTGAGACCGCACCTTGAGTATTGTGTGCAGTTTTGGTCACCTTACCTGAGGAAGGACGTTCTTGCCATGGAGGGAGTGCAGCGAAGATTCACCAGGCTGATACCTGGGATGGCAGGAATGACGTATGAGGAGAGATTGTGTCGATTGGGCTTATACTCACTGGAGTTTAGAAGATTGAGAGGGGATCTCATCGAAACCTATAAAATTCTGTCAGGTCTGGACAGACTCGATGCAGGAATGATGTTTCTGATGGCCGGGGAGTCCAGAACCAGGGGTCATAGTCTAAGAATAAGGGGTAAGCCATTTAGGACTGAAATGAGGAGGAATTCCTTCATCCAGAGAGTGGTGAACCTGTGGAATTCTCTGCCACAGAGGGCGGTGGAGGCCAGTTCATTAAATATATTCAAGAAAGAGTTGGATATATTTCTTGAGGCTAAAGGGATCAAGGGTTATGGGGAGAAGGCAGGGACAGGTTACTGAATTTGGATGATCAGCCATGATCTCATTGAATGGCGGAGCAGGCTCGAAGGACCGAACGGCCTACTCCTGCTCCTATCTTCTATGTTTCTATGTTTCTATGACCCCTGGTTCTGGACTCCCCGACCATCGGGAACATCCTTCCTGCATCTAGTCTGTCCAGTCCTGTCAGAATTTTATAAGTTTCAATGAGATTGGTGAATCTCTCTAATCCTGAAATATTACAGACTGAGCTTCTCAAATCCAGAATATTACAGACCAGTGAACATCTCAAATCTTTAAATATTAAAGACTGAACATCTCAAATCTAGAAATATTACAGATAAGTGAATTTCTCAAATCTAGAAATATTACAGACTGAACATCTCAAATCTAGAAATATTACAGACTGAATATCTCAAATCTAGAAATATTACAGACTGAACAACTCAAATCAAGAAATATTACAGACTGAACATCTCAAATCTAGAAACATTACAGAATGAACATCTCAAATCTAGAAATTACAGCCTGAATATCTCAAAAATAGAAATATTACAGAATGAACATCTAAAATCTAGAAATATTACAGACTGAACATCTCAAATCTAGAAACATTACAGAATGAATATCTCAAATCCAGAAATATTTCAGACTGAACATCTTAAATCTTGAAATATTACAGACTGAATATCACAAATCTAGAACTATTACAAGCCCATGAGTATCTCAAAACTAGAAATATTATAGGCTGAACAACTCAAATCTATAAATATTACAGACTGAACATCTCAAATCAAGAAATATTACACACTGAACATCTCAAATCTAGAAATATAACAGAATGAACATCTCAAATCTAGAACTGTTACAGACCAGTAAACTTTGCAAATCTGGCAATATTACAGATTGAACCTCCAATCTAGAAATATTACAGACTGAATATCTCAAATCTAGAAATATTACAGACTGAATATCACAAATCTAGAAATAGTACAGGCCCGTGAGTATCTCAAAACTAGAAATATTACAGGCTGAGCATATCAAATCTATAAATGTTACAGACTGAAAAACTCAAATCTATAAAATTACAGACTGAACATCTCGGCCTAGAAATTCAGTTGCGTTCGCCAGCCGTTAACGCCATAAGAGGGGTAGATTTCCAGCGCTAGGCACTTAGCGCCCGGCCGCAGGCCGATCTGCGCCTACGCCCAACTTCAGTTGACATTTAGCGCCGGCGCAAAGTGTTTGCGCCCGCTCAGCTGCGCGCACAGCTTATGACGTCATTTCGTCGTGCAACGCTGTTTGTGCGCCCCAAACCGGAAATTCAGTGGCGCCCGCCCAATGTGGGCGTGGCGCTGTTAAGAACTGTGAAGTGGAACGCAGCAGAGGCCCTGCGGGCCTCGGGGAGCGCTAATTAAAGGGCACTTACACTGAACTATAAAGGCCAGCCATTTTGCTGCAATGGCTTCAGTGCTTTGGATTTCTGTACAGAGACCAAGGAACAGACCTTACTGATTTGGGACAACATAGGAGAGGTATTTTTGGCTTCTGGCCAGAGCTTTGAAATTTGACTCTTGTGATTTCACTGTTTGCAAGTTTATTATGGGGGCTGCATGGGGTTCCAACCCTCAGTTCCAGCATTATGTGCGAAGGGCTCGCAGACGCTGTGTGAGAGGGGCAGCCATGCCTAGACGCAGAGGGGCCATCAGGCGTCGGCAACGTAGGCCTTACCCACTGAGGGAATACCGGCAGCAGGCGTCCTATCTCACCATGACTGCCGCGCATTGTGTTAAGAGGCTGCGCTTCAGAAGGGAGGTGGTTGCAGAGATCTGCGTCCACAGCTGATGTGCAGGACCTCTCTGTCGGTGGAAGTGAAGGTCACGGTGGCTCTGAACTTTTATGCAAGCGGCTCCTTCCAAGCCGCTGCTGGGGACATAGCGAACATCTCCCAGTTCGCCGTGCATCGCTGCATCCGGCAGGTCACCGATGCCCTTTTCGCAAGGAGACACCAATTCATCTCCTTCCCCATGACCCTAGAGAGGCAGGAGCAGCGTGCAGTCAGATTTGCCAGGATCGCCGACTTCCCCATGGTGCAGGGCGCCATTGACTGCACGCATGTGGCTATGCGGGCACCTATCGACAATGCCGAGGATTACCGCAACCGGAAGGGCTACCATTCCCTCAATGTACAGCTGGTGTGTGACCACAGGCAGCGCATCCTAGCTGTCAATGCCTGCTTTCCAGGAAGCAGCCACGATGCATTTATCCTGCGCCAGACTACTGTGGCTGACATGTTCGAGGCACAGCCTCCACCAAGGGGATGGCTTATTGGGGACAAGGGCTACCCTTTGTGTACATGGCTCATGACCCCGCTCCGCGCGCCCAGGACCCCTGCGGAGGAGGCATACAACGAAAGCCATCAAGCCACAAGGAACATCATAGAGCAAACGATTGGCGTCCTCAAGCAACGGTTCCGCTGCCTGGATCGTTCCGGCGGATCTCTACAGTATTCGCCGGATAGAGTCTCCCAGTTCGTCGTCGTTTGCTGCATGCTGCACAACCTGGCTATCCGCAGGACTCAGGCACTGCCACCTCACGTTGGACCACCACCTCAGGAGGACGAGCAGGAGGACCATGAGGAGGAGGAGGAGGAGGAGGAGTACCAGCCCAGGAGGGAGCCACAAGGTCCAAGGGCCGTCCGCCGGCGGCTTATTGAATGGCACTTCTAGGCCCCCTGTCAGGGAATGGCTTGTGGCAATGAACGCACCTGAATGCAGCCGCTCCGCAAGCCCTCAGCCGGTTAACGCAACAACCACTTGAAACATGACACCTGGACAAGCTGAATAAATAAAAAGCTTTATTTAACAAACTCAGGGCCCTTCCCACATGAAACAGAGAAACAGACAAGACCCCCAAAAAACAGTCAAAAACATATCTCACTCCCACAACCTGGGGAGGAATAACAAAACTTGTCAATAACATTTGCCTTCATCCTCGGCCTTCCCAAAATAAGCCCCCCCCCCTCCAGAACACAACCACCCCCATATAAAAAAACATTTGCCTTCATCTTCGGCCTTCCCAAAATAAGCCCCCCCCGCCAGAACACAAACACCCCCATATAAAAAAAACAGTTGGCAACACACTCTACTTGGTGTGCTGAGAGGGCGAGTCCTTGTGCAGGCTTCTCCGGCCCCTGCCCGACCTGTTGCTCCACCTCAACCTGGGCCCTGTGGGTGTGGCAAGGCTGGGGGAAGGCTCCTGAGGGGCACACTGCGTGACGGCAGATGCCCTTGGGGGTCGGCCTAGACGAGGTCCGGCCCTGGAGGGGCCGGCTGCTGACTGCTGCAGCTGTGGCTGGGCAGCATCAGTCTCTGCATCAGCTCGTCGCACCTTGGCTGGGGGAGTGGCAGTGGCGGCTGCAGCAATGGGGGCAAGCTGGCTGATGCCAGGCGCTCGCTGGTCGCCAGAGACACTGGCACTCGGCCGGGCTGGCACTGCAGCAAGCGCAGCAATCTGGTGGAGGCCAGACCGCTGTGCTGCAGCGGGGCGGCGGGTGCCCTGGCGATGCTTCCGTGACACCGCGAGTGTGGCAGAAGTGAGTGCCCGAACTGCCCTAGTCTGTGCCTGCATCAGATCAGCCAGTGTCTGCACGGCACCACTCATGAACTCGCGACTCGCGTCCTGTGCTGCCGCGAGTTGGTCGACACCCCTGGCCTGTGCTGCCGCGAGTTGGTCGACACCCCTGGCCTGTGAGTCCCCGAAAGCGGCCACAATATGAGCCAGGGACTCAATGGCCTGAGGCATCTGTCCCACAACCCCCATGAACTCGTTGTGGCGCCGCTCCGAGGCCGCGGACATTTCATCAAGGAGGCGCACCTCCTGGGCGAGGACCGTCTCTGGACTGGAGGGCGGACTCTCCCTCTGGGGAGAAGGCTGCCGAGCTGCCCGACCCTTCCCACGTGCCTGGACGCCACTGGGCCCAGCAACTGCCCTCCCCTGCAACACTTCCCCCCTCTGGGGAGAAGGCAGCCGTGCTGCCCGACCCTTCCCGCGTGCCTGGACGCCACTGGGCCCAGCAACTGCCCTCCCCTGCAACACTTCCCCCCTCTGGGGAGAAGGCAGCCGTGCTGCCCGACCCTTCCCGCGTGCCTGGACGCCACTGGGCCCAGGAGCTACACCCCCCTGCAACACTTCCCCCTGGCTCTCCTCCAGGCAAGACGTCTCCCCTCCATTGCCATCCCCTGGCGCGGATGAGGGTTCCCCCGATGTGCCGCCTTCCTCTTGGTCCTCGTCGTCCTCCTCTTCCGAGGGACTGGCACTCTCAGCTTCATGGACCTCCTCCTCACCAGCTGAAAGCAGGAAGGCACAAGAGTAGCTTTAGAGTGAGGACAGGGCGTCAGCGAGGGAGGCATGAGTGGTGGCATTATGCGCATTGGTCGGACAGTGGCAAAGGATGTAGATCTGAAGCGCAAGGGGAACGAGAGAGGTCCAAACGGTCATGTCCTTACCATTGGGGCCCAGCACAGGGTCCGCATCACCAATAGCAACGGGGCCAACCACCCGGCCACGCATGAGTCGAGCCACGCTCTCCTCCAGCTCACTGAGCTCCTGGAACTGGGCACGGCCTCCCCCGGTGACATTCCGGCTCTTCGTATTCTGGGCCAGCTTGGCCTGCAAGAGAAAGGACGGCCTCTAAGTACAGTGTGGTGCCCTGTTGTTGTGTGCACTGCCTCCCATGGTGGAATAGCTTGGCCAGTGTGGTGCCCTGTTGTTGTGTGCACTGCCTCCCATGGTCGAATAGCTTGGCCAGTGTGTAAAGTGCAGAAAGTGCTATTGATGATCATGCCAGTGCCATAGCTGCGGGAGGAGGGATGGCCATTAGGCCTTTGAGGTCCCTTTGCCCATAATGTGAGGTGCACATGCAAGGATGAGGAGGACACTGGAAAGGCTACTCACCTTGACCAACCAAGTGAGGTCGTTGTACTTCTTGCGGCATTGGTCACCAGTCCTGGGGACATCGCTGGTGGCTGACACCCTGTGGGCGATTTCCCTCCAGGCTCTCCTGAACTGCCTCCTGGGAGCCTTCTTGCCACTGTCCAGGCACAAGATCTCTCTTCTCTTTTCCAAACCCTTAAGCAGCACCCACAAAGCAGGCTCTGAGAAGCGCTGCGCTCGTTCACGGGCCTTCTGCATGGCTTCAGGCGCTATTTGGGTCCACCAGCAGTGTTGAGGCCTAGCTGCAGGGCTCCACTATCCAGGGCGTGGCAGCAGACAAAGTTGACCCTTCCCCCTTTAAGAGCTGGCCGGCGTCAGGGTGTCTGCTGTCAATCAAAACATGACCGCACCTGCGCTGCGCCCGGCCTCGGCGTTATCAGTCCGCACCGCCGGCTTAGCGCTTAAAGATAGGAGTGCAACGCCAGTTTCAGCGCTCGCCCAAACTCCTTGGCCAAATCTACTGAATTTCGGCGAAGTGGCCTACACTTTCCGGCGGGCGCTAACTTTAGCGACCGCCCGACTTTAGCGCCCCAAAAGTGGCGCGACTGAATTTCTAGGCCCTCAAATCTATAAAATTACAGACCAAACATCTCAAATCTAGAAATATTACAGACCAGTGAATTTCTCAAATCTAGAAATATTACAGACTGAACATCTCAAATCTATAAATATTAAAGAGCAATCATCTCAAATCCATTATATTATATACCAGTGAATATCTCAAATCCAGAAATATTACAGATCGGTGAATATCTCTAATCTTGAAATATTACAGACTGAGCTTCTCAAATCCAGAATATTACAGACCAGTGAATATCTCAAATCTATAAATATTACAGCCTGAATATCTCAAAAATAGAAATATTACAGAATGAACATCTAAAATCTAGAAATATTACAGACTGCACATCTCAAATCTAGAAATATTACAGATTGAACATCTCAAATCTAGAAATATTACAGACTCAATATCACAAATCTAGAAATATTACACGCCCGTGAGTATCTCAAAACTAGATATATTACAGGTTCAGCATATCAAATGTATAAATATTACAGACTGAATAACTCAAATCTATAAATTTACAGACTGAACATCTCAAATCAAGAAATATTACAGGCCAGTGAATATCTCTAATCTAGAAATATTACAGACGGAACATCTCAAATCTAGAAATATTACAGATCAATGAATTTCTCAAATCTAGAAATATTACAGACTGAACATCTCAAATCTGTAAATATTACAGAGCAAACATCTCAAATCCATAATATTACAGATCAGTGAACATCTCTACTCTAGAAATATTACAGACTGAGCTTTTCAAATCCAGAATATTAGAGACCAGTGAACATCTCAAAACTAGAAATATTACAGACTGAACATCTCAAAACTAGAAATATTACAGTCTGAACACCTGAAAACCAGAAATATAACAGACTGAGCATCTCAAATCTAGAAATATTACAGATTAACTTCTTCTAACTTCAAATATTATAGTCGGAACTTCTCAAGATTAGAGAATTTCTCACATCTAGAAATATTACAGACTGAACATCTCGAATCTAGAAATATAACAGAATGAACATCTCAAATCTAGAAATATTACAGACTGAATATCACAAATCTAGAAATAGTACAGGCCCGTGAGTATCTCAAAACTAGAAATATTACAGGCTGAGCATATCAAATCTATAAATGTTACAGACTGAAAAACTCAAATCTATAATATTACAGACTGAACATCTCAAATCTATAAAATTACAGACCAAACATCTCAAATCTAGAAATATTACAGACCAGTGAATATCTCAAATCTAGAAATATTACAGATCGGTGAATATCTCTAATCTTGAAATATTACAGACTGAGCTTCTCAAATCCAGAATATTACAGACCAGTGAATATCTCAAATCTAAAAATATTACAGCCTGAATATCTCAAAAATAGAAATATTACAGAATGAACATCTAAAATCTAGAAATATTACAGAATGAATATCTCAAATCCAGAAATATTTCAGACTGAGCATCTTAAATCCTGAAATATTACAGACTGAATATCACAAATCTAGAACTATTACAAGCCCGTGAGTATCTCAAATCTATAAATATTACAGACTGAACATCTCAAATCTAGAAATATTACAGGCCTGTGAGTATCTCAAATCTATAAGATATATTTCTTAAGGCTAAACGGATCAAGGGATATGGGGAGAAGGCAGGGACAGGGTACTGAATTTGGATGATCAGCCATGATCTTATTGAATGGCAGAGCAGGCTCGAGGGCCGTATGGCCTACTTCTGCTCCTATCTTCTATGTTTCTATGTTTCTACAAATATTACAGGCTGAACATCTCAAATCTAGAAATATTACAGACTGAGCATCTCAAATTTAGAAATATTACAGACTGAACATTTCAAAACTAGAAATATTACAGACTGAACACCTCAAAACTAGAAATATTACAGACTGAACATCTCAAATGTAGAAATATTACAGATTAACATCTCATAACCAGAAATATTAAAATCTGAACATCTCAAAACTAGAAATATTACAGACTGAACATCACAAATCTAGAAATGTGACAGACTGAACAGCTCAGATCTAGAAATATTACAGTCTGAACATCTCAAAAGTAGAAATATTAGTCTGAAAATCTCAAATCTAGAAATATTAGAGACTGAACATCTCAAATCTAGAAATATTACAGACTGAATATCTCAAATCAACAATTATTACAGACTGAACCACACAAATCTAGAAATATTACAGACTGAACATATCAAATCTAGAAATATTACAGACTGAGCTTCTCAAATCTAGAAATATAACAGACTGAACATCTCAAATCTAGAAATATAACAGACTGAACATCTCAAATCTAGAAATATTACAGACTGAGCTTCTCAAATCCAGAATATTACAGCCCAGTGAATATCTCAAAACTAGAAATGTTACAGACTGAACATCTCAAATCTAGAAATGTTACAGCTTGAACATCTCAAACCTAGAAATATAATAGGCTGATTAGTATCTTAAATCTTCATATTTTACAGCCTCATGAACACCTCAATTCTATAAACATTTGTGACTGAAACAAAATCATGAAAAGTACTTTTAAATGAGATCAGAAATGTAATCGCACTAAATAGAATGTACGTAGTTGTTTAATCTGATGGCAAACAGGAGTATTTATAAAAATCAACTTTGGGCCTATTGAAGCATGGAAGCCCTGGGATCTTATCGCAATGGCTAGGTTGCTGTACTTCAGTCATCTCTGGGAGTGTGCAGTTAGCTGAGAAAAGTAATGGTCCCAACATATCTGGTCAAATAAAATGTCATTTTTAATACCTTTCTGGCAAGCCCTTTTAGGTTAGTGGAACTTTGATGGTGCTGTTTGCATCACTGATCATGTCTGCCTACCAAAAAACTAACTAAATTGTTTGTGGTTTTACTTCTCATGTTGTGGCTGTTGACTGCCCCACAGTTTAATACACAGCCTCACAAACAAGGAAGATCCCAGTTTCAATTCTAACTCATGCTGATTGCTGCCAGAACAGCACAATTGGCTCCATTGTGCTCATGGTCTGGGAAATTTGCCAACCTCCCAGCCCCTATCCAATGACCCCTGCTGGAAAGTACACGTAAATTGGGTCACTTTAAGTCTGCAGTAGACTTTCTTTGAGGATTTTTTCCTATCCTTCCCGAAGCTACTGGCAGAGGTACAGATCCACAGGTGCCGAGTGACTTCAAGTAACATAGCTACGCGATCGTTCTTGATGCTTGAGCAAGTACAACGAGTGTCAGCAGACTCTTTGACCGCGGGATAGTGGGTCCATCTCAGCTGAGCCCCATCACATCCTCATACTGCATCCACTTCACAGAAGGAGTTAGTAGACAGCAATCAGGTCTAGCAATGAAAGAAAGGAAGAATTGTTCTCCTGAGAGCAAAGAAGCTTCAGGAGAAATTTAATAGAGGTCTTCAAAATTACGATGAGGCTTTGGTAGAGTAACTAAGAATTTTTCCACTGGTGGGAGGGTCAGTAACCAGAGGACACAGATTTAAACTAATTGGCAAAAGAACCAGAGGGGAGATGAGGAGAACTTTACTTATGGAGCAAGTTAATGGGCCGTATTTTGCCACCCCTATGGGTGCGTACGAGGTCCGTAGGGGCCGCGCAAGTTCCGGGTTTAGGCCTGCAAAGTGCTGAAAACCGGAACTTGCGATCTGTCAAGAATCTTCTTGACAGATCCTCCGCATCCCCGGGGGAAGGGCCTCTGCGGGTGGAGAGTTGCGCTACTTGCCCAACCTCCACCCGCTGACAGGCCGTGAAATTCTTACGGCCTAGAAATTCGGTATAGCCACGTTTGGGGCGCTAGTCCTGGCGATGCGCAAAGTTTAGCGCCAGGCGCAATTTAGCGCCACCTAGCGTGATATTGGGTTGCAGTTCCCCTAAAGGTGATTGCGGCGCTAAATCAGGCGCTGCACGCTACTCTTAAGGCGCTAACCCGGCGGCGCAACCCAATTTCGCGGTGGCGGGGTGCAGCGAGGGTGCTGTCAATAATCACTTTCCCTGAGACACAGTGGCGCCGGCCAGCTCTTAAAAGGGCAGGTCAATTGGCATCACCAGACACACTCACTGCCTAGTAGGCCTTCAAAGCGGTGGGAGCCTGCCTGTGGCGCACCAGCCTAGCAAGACATGGAAAGGGTGAGGCAGAGGGCGGAACACCTCACTGATGGGGCATTGGATGCTTTGGTTGGCGCAGTGGAATCAAGGCCAAGGAAGATGGTCGGAATGTGATTTATGTTTTGGACAGTCTCCCAGGTGTGAGAGGCAGTTATGTGTCAGTGTATTAGTTTTGCTTTCTGTTGCCATAGCTTTCTCATGTTTGAAGGAACCACATTTTGTGTAATGAAACACTTTCTTCATTTACAATGACCATGCCTGCTATTTACATGCATCTTGCCCTTCATAGGCTTGGGGGTATCAGACCGGTTCCATTCCTGTTCTTGGAATGGCAGCAAGCATTCCGTGAGAGGGGTCTAGAAGCTACTTCTGATCAGCCTCTGACGCGCAGCCTGAGAAGAGCCGCTCGCAAAGAAGTTCAGGCCAGCAGCCATCTTCTCAGCCGCCGACAGAGATGTCCTGCACCTTATCTGAGGCTGCAGATCTGGCTGAAGCAGCTGGCACAGCTCAGTCACCACCTCCTTTCTAAATCGCAGCCTTCTGACACACTGCTCCTCCGGCATGTTCATGTAGGAAAACCGCTGTCGGATAACCCTGCCAGCGTAAGGTCTGCTGTGGTGACGTCTGTTGGCCCTCCTCCGTCTGGCCATGCCCGCCCCCCTCTCCCAGCGTCTCAGTGCCCTTTCCAGATGATTCAGCAGCAGGACGTTCCCCTCCAATGCAGCCCCCATAATAAGTGCCCACAGGAAGGTTCCCCGTTGTCAAGGCTCACCAACAGCAAGGTGATGGTCAGAAGGCTGAAGATCGTCTGCCTGCGCTAGCTCAGTGGTCAAATGGCTCTCAGTGTGCAGCTCAGCAACTCTTTGTAGCTCTCGAGGAAGTTGTGATCCAAAAATGGCTGCCACTTTTAAACCACACCAGTCCCCTTTAAATAACGCTCCTCCAGCCCGAGAGCGACTTGGTAAGGCCCAGGTAAGCTGTCACTATTAGCGCCAGGCGCTACGGAGGGGGGCGCCACTGAATTTCCGGTCTGGGACGCCCAAAAGGCGTTGCACACTCAAATGACGTCATAATCAGCGCTAAGATTTAGTGCCAGTGCTAAATGCATGCTCAATATGGGGCGAGGCGCTAGGCGCCTTGCGCCCACCCGGAAATTGGCTAGCACCCCACTTCTCGGCCTCTTTAGGCGTTAATCGGTGGCGCTAACAACCGAATTTCTCCCCCTTACGCCTGGTAAAAGCAGAGTTTTAAAAAATAGAGAAATAAAATTTTATCACTGATTTATATATTAAAAGCCCTGTCCAATATGGTAAGTTTATTTTTAGCCCCATTAAAACATGCATTTTTTTCCAAAAATTAAATTTTCATTTAAAATATTTAATTAAATGCCATTTTAATTAATTTTAAATATGTAATTTTTTAAAATTCATTTCATGTGTTCGTGTATTTTCTAAGTGATCCTCATTCATACTTATTGGAGTTTCATACATACGCAACTCCCTTAATTATGAATGGGGATTCCCTTCTTTTGCTGGTTGGGCCGACCCACGTGATCCCAGGGGCACTTGCAAACCACATGCGCCCCTGGGATACGTGGGCCTCTGCCCGCACGTACCCGGAGAGGCCCAGGATCGCAAGCCTCCGTACCTCCCGGGCCACCAGGTAAATGCGTAGATTTTTTACAGGCCGGAGGCATCCGCCCACGGGAAGCCTCCGATCGCAAATTTTGGGCCATGATGATCTGGAATGCACTGCCTGAAAGGGCGGTGGAAGCAGATTCCATAGTAACTTTCAAAAGGGAATGGGATAAATACTTGAAAAGGAAAGATTTGCAGGGCTATTTGAAAAGAGCAGGGGAGTGGGACTAATTGGACAGCTCTTTCAAAAGAGCCAGCAAAAATATTATGGGCTGACTGGCCTCCTTCTGCGCTGTAAGATTCTATGGCCGAGAAATTCAGTGGGCCTTGCGCCCACTTAGCGCCTAAAGAGGTCTTCTGTGCCGGCGGGGTTGGTAGCGCGGAAATTGAGTGCAGCGTTAATGGCGGCGGTAGCTGGTAGTGTTGCGCCGGCACCGATGACGTCATCGGTGTGCGCAACGCCCCGGTTCCGCCCCGATGCCGGCCCGACGCCCATATTCAGTTGCGGCCGCCTCTTCCGCAGCGGCCGCAAACAACGTTCGTGAAACACGGCCTTCATGCAGCGTTAGTGGGGCGCATAAAGGTGGAGGTGCGGCCAGCCGCTTTTTCGGCGGCCACCTGCCCGCACCTCCCTCCCCGGCCTCCTACACCACCCCCCCCGCGGCATTGGTGGCTGATTCCCGCGAGCCCGGCACTTCTCCGTGGTGCCGGGCTCATTTGCCGGCAGAATCCAGCGGCGATCTCACGGCTGCAGGCAGCTCCTCCTTAAGAGAAGGAGGAGGCCTGCAGTACCCCAGCCTGCCGCACCGCATCGGGTGGCGCAGCGGCAGCTGGAGCGCTGAAATTCACTTTCAGCGCCCCAAGCGGAGGCGGGCACACCCTGGAACAGCGCCCGGTTCCGACTTGGGGCGCTAAAAGTGAATTTCTGGCGGGCGCAACGGGCTCCGGGCGCTGCGCAAACTTTTGGGCGCAACTGAGCTGGCGGGGCCATAACTAATTTCTAGGCCATTGATTCTAAGTCAAATTTCTAGAGCACCAAGGAGTCCCAAAGTGCTTCACGGCCAATAAACTTTAGTCACTGTTTGTGCACAGCAAGATCCCACAAACAGCGATGAGACGAATGACCAGTTAATCTGTTTTTGGTGGTGTTGGTTGAGGGATAAACATTGGCCAGGACATCTCTCCTGATCTTCTTCGAACAGTGCCATGGAATATTTTACATTTAACTGAACAGGCAGACGTGGCTTCAGTTTAACATCTCTTCCAAAAGTCGGCACCTCCGTCAATGTAGCATTTCCTCAGTGCTCAGTCCTAGAGTTGGGTTGAACCCACAGTTTTCTGACTCAAACAAGAATAGTACCACTGAGCTAGGCTAGCAGTGCTAACCCTCCCAGGTTATTTCAGAATCTCCAGGAATTAATCTTCAGGGCACCACTGCAGCAATCTGGGAGAAAGAATCATTGGAGCATTAAGAAAAATTGTATTTTATTAGTTTTCTTTGAACACCTTTGATTATTATAAAAATATTGGAGATGAAGAAAAAGGCTGTTTGAGCAAAGAATCACCCAATTGGGTAATGAATAGTCCATTGACATTCCAAATGGACTCTTCCACTGATGCGATGGGTCATATGTCAAGCGACCGTCCAATCGGAGTTGGCAACCCTAAGCCATGGTGATTCTTGAATGTCCTCTTAAAACAAAGGGCTCCACCTGTGTGCCTCATCAGGGTTGAAACACAGCCATAAAGAAAAAAGTCCCATGTTCAATTATTGGTCCGTGCTGAGTTTGGGGGAATGTAGCGAGGACAGCAGCGTAGGTAAAGGAATCAGTCGGAGTTTCTGCTCCGTACAGGGGACAGCTTCTGGAAAATCACGAGGTAGGGCAGTAATGCTGCCCACCCCCGGTCGAATAGGCCACCAGCAGTTACACTCTGAGCGTGTCCATGACGAGTGGCCACTTGGACGAGATTCTGGAGAGCTACCAGAATCTTTGGAGCCATATCCCAGCGAGAGTCGTCACCTCCAGGAGAGATGGGGCGAAAAGACGAGACAGTTTATAGAGAGAGAGTGAAAAAAAGAGAGACTGTCCCTTGGTAGCATTTTTAAAAGTAATCCAATAAAAATGAGACAGCTGGGAGTGTGTTCGGGCAAGATGCCATGCTGGCAGAGAATACAAACCAGCAATAAGGGAACTGTGATGATCATGCAGGTGTCGAGATGTGCAGTAAAAGTGACAAGTTAGGAATATTGAACCAATTATACAACTAATAAGCAGATCTCCCGCAACGTTGCTTATGGGTAGCCTGAGGTCTGGAGCACGCTTTCACTGTTTAGCTGCTAACTTGACCTGTTTCTTTAAGGAGCATGACCCGAAATGGGCAAATCATAGAAACATAGAAAAATAGGAGCAGGAGTCGGCCATTCGAGCCTGCTCCGCCATTCAATATGATCATGGCTGATCTTCTATCCCAATGCCATATTCCCGCTCTCTCCCCATCCTCCAGGCACATGCAGCTGCTTATAAACTACTGAGATTAATTAGAGTCACATAGTCATATTACATAGCATTTTACAGCACAGAAACAGGCCATTCGGCCCAACAGGTCCAAGCCAGTGTTTATGCTCCACATGTGCCTCCTCCCACCCTTCCTCATCCAACCCCTTCAAATCCTTTCTCCCTCATATGTTTATCTAGCTTCCCCTTAAATGCATCTATGCTATTCGCCTCAACCACTGATGCGCTATCAATTACTCATAAAAGACTGAGGGCTAGATTTTCAGTTGATAGCGCCAGCAGTTAGCGCCTTAAGAGAAGTGATTTTCGGGCGCTATGCGTGTAGCGCCCGTGCGCAGCGCAGTTTGCGCCCCGCCCCAAATTAAGTTGCCCGTTAGCGCCGGCGCAAAGTTTAGCGCCCGCCCGGATGCGCGCGCAGAAAATGACGTCACATCCTCGTGCAACGCCCTTTGTGCGCCCCGATTCCAAACTTCAGTCGGACCGCCCCATTGTGCGGCTGGCGGCCGGAGCGTTTGGAAAAAGGAACGCAACACAACCAGCGCGGGCCCCGGGGGGCGCAAATTAAAGGAGACGTGCTCTCCAGTATAAAGGCCAGCCTTTTTTCAGAAAACACTCTTGTGCAACGCATTTCTGGAGACACAACAAGGAGGATAGCTAACTGGTTTCAAACAGCAAGAGCTCAGGTATTTTTGGACTCAGGCCAGAGCGCTGCAAGTGGCCTTTTGGAAATTTGAGTGTTTGCCAGGATTTGATGGGGGTTGCATGGGGTGCCAACGCGGAGCTGCAGCTCCATGTCCGTAGGGCTCGCAGACGCATTGTGAGAGGGGCAGCCCTGGCTAGAGGCAGAGGGGGCTACAGGCGTCGGCCACGTAGGCCTTACCCAGTCAGGCTATACCGCCAGCAGCGCTCCTACCTAAACATGAGCGCCACGCGATGTGTTAAAAGGCTCCGATTCCAAAAGGAGGTGATTGCAGAGATCTGCCACCTGCTTCGCCGAGATCTGCGGCCAAAGCTCAGGTGCAGGACGTCTCTGTCGGTGGAAGTGAAGGTGACGGTGGCATTGAACTTCTATGCCACCGGCTCCTTCCAATACGCTGCTGGGGACATAGCAAACATCTCCCAGTACGGCGCGCATCGCTGCATCCGCCAGGTGACCGAAGCACTGTTCAGAAGGAGAAGCCAATTCATCTCCTTCCCCATGGCCCTGGAGAGCCAGCATCAGCGCGCATTGGGATTTTCCAGACTCGGGGAATTCCCCTTGGTGCAGGGCGCCATTGACTGTACGCATGTGGCTTTGCGGGCCCCTCTGGAGCATGGCGAGCAGTATCGCAACAGGAAGGGCTACCATTCTCTGAATGTGCAGCTGGTCTGTGACCACAAGCAGCGCATCATGGCAGTCAATGCCAGCTTCCCAGGCAGCAGCCACGATGCCTTTATCCTGCGTCAGAGTACTGTGCATGACATGTTCCAGGCACAGCCTCCCCCAAGAGGATGGCTACTCGGGGACAAAGGCTATCCTTTGTGCACCTGGCTCATGACCCCGCTCCGCGCGCCCAGGACCGCTGCTGAAGAGGCCTACAACGAGAGCCATCAAACCACCCGCAACATCATCGAGCTAACTATTGGGGTCCTCAAGCAGCGGTTCCGCTGCCTTGATCGCTCCGGAGGAGCTCTCCAGTATTCGCCGGACCGGGTCTCCCAATTTGTGGTGGTTTGCTGCATGCTACACAACCTGGCTATCCGCAGGACTCAGGCACTGCCACCTGACGTTGGACCAGCACCTCAGGAGGAGGAGCAGGAGGAGCATGAGGAGGAGGAGGAGGAGGAGCAGGAGTACGTTCCCAGGAGGGAGCGACCAGGGCCAAGGGCCACACGACGCCACCTTATTACACGGTACTTCTAAGCCCCCTGTCAGGGAATGGCCAGGGGCCATGAGGGAAGATGAATGCAGCCGCTCCGCAACCCCTCAGCCGGCGAAGCCAACAAACACTAAGAAGAACAACCATGGAGACTGCATGAATAAAGATAATTTTTTATTACACAAAAATGAAAAGCCCTTCCCACATGAATCCCCAAAAACAATAAACGGGCCCCACAAAAAGCCCAACAAACGACTCACTCCCACAAACTGGGGAGGAGTCACTCCACCTTTCTTCAAACCGGGCCTCAACGTCGGCCTAACGCAAAAAATAAGCCCTCCAACAACACAACCATGGGCAAAATAAAGATGGCCACCGCCATATAAAAGGAAAGCTGGCCACACCCTCTACTGAGTGGCCCGCGAGGGCGAGACCTTGCCCAGCCTTTTGCCTCCCCTGCCCGGCCTGCTGCTCCTTCGCAAGCTCTGCCCAGTGGCTGCTGCGAGGCTGGGGGAAGGTGCCTGAGGCTCAGATGCCCTTCCGCCAGATGCCGCTGGGGGGCGGCCTACACGGCGTTTGGGCCTCGAGGAGCCGTCTGCTGAGTGGCGCACCTGAGCCTGGCCACCATCAGCTGCAGCCGCTTGCCCTTGACGCCCCAGTGGGGGAATGGCGGCGACGGATGGCGCAATGTGGGCCAGCTGGCGTCTGGGATGCGCTGGCTGGTGCTGTGGCGCGGTGGCACTCGGCCGGGCCCGCACTGCAGGATCCGCAACAATCAGCCGAGGGGCGGCTTGCTGGGATGGTCCAGCGCAGCGGCTGCCCTGGCGATGCCTGCCTGAGACAGCGCGTGTGGCAGCAGTGAGTGCCCCTGTTGTCCTGGTGTGCGCGCGCATCACATCCGCCAGGGTCTTGACGGCATCAGTCAGCATGCGGCCACTCGCGGCAGTTGCTGCCCCGAACTCGCGCACACTGGTCGCCAGCGACTCGATGGCCTCAGGCATGCGCCCCACCACGCTCATGAGCTCCGTGTGGCGCCGGTCCAAATCCTTGGCCATCTTATCCAGCTTCCGCACCTCCTCCGAGGTGAAGGTGTCCGGACTGGAGTCGCGACTCTCCCGCTGGGGAGGAGGGGGCCGAACTAAGGGACCCTTGCCACGTTGGTGGCGGCGAGTGTGCCGATCAGCAGCACTCCCCTCTGATCCTTCCCCCCTTTGGGGGGGAAGGCCGCGGGCCACGCGCACGGCTCCTGGGTGGCTGGACGCCACTGGTCCCAGAAGCTGCATTGCCCTGCGACAGTTCCTCCAGGCACTCGTCCAGTGAGGAGGTGTCAAGCATTTCCTCCTCTCCTGCGGGACGTGACTGTTCCCCCGATGGTCCGGCTTGCTCCTCCTCCTCCTCCTGCTCGGAGGTGCTGTCACTGGCAGCTTCAGGGTCCTGGTCGTCGCCAGCTGAAAGCAGGAATGCACAAGAGTAGCTTCAGAGTGAGGAGACGGCGTCAGCGAGGGAGTTAGGACTGGTGGCATTCAGCGCATTGGTGGGACAGTGGCAAAGGAGGTAGCTCGGATGGGCCAGTGCGACGCGAGAGGGCCAAAAGGCGAGGTCCTTACCATTGCCGGGCAGTGGAGGGTCGGATACTCCGCACGCTGTGGGGACGATCACACGGGCTCCCATGAGCACACACACGCGCTCCTCCAGCCAAGTGAGCTTCTGCAGCTTGGCGCGGCCACCCCTGGCACGGGCCTGGCGATTAAAGGCTACTTTAGCCTGCAAGAGAAAGGACGGGCTGTAAGTGCGCAGTGTAGCCCTGATGTAGTGTGCACTGCCTCCCATGGTGGAATAGCTTGGCCAGAGTGAAGCCCTGATGTAGTGTGCACTGCCTCCCATGGTGGAATAGCTTGGACAGAGTGAAGCCCTGATGTAGTGTGCACAGCCTCCCATGGTGGAATAGCTTGGCCAAAGTATAGAGTGCCGAATGGCCATTTGATGCTCATGACTGCCCCAATGCTGCTGGCTGAGGGCTGGCCAATAGGACTTTCAGCTCCCTTTGCCCATCATGTCAGGTGTACATGCAAGAATGAGGAGGAGGCTGGAAAGGCTACTCACCTTGACAATCCTGGTCAGGTCGTTGTATTTTTTACGACATTGTTTGTGGGTCCTGGGGGCATCGCCGGTGAACGTCACCCTCTGGGCGATCTGCTTCCAGGCTTTGGTGTAGTCGTGGTGGGTTGGATTCCTCCCACTCTCTGGGAACAAGATCTTGCGCCTCACCTCCAGAGCTGTGACCATTATGTCCAGATCACCCTCTGAGAAGTGCAGGGCACGCTGACGGGCCTTCTCTGGCGTTGCCATGACTCCCTGGGGCTGAGCAGCAGTGTTGAGGCCTCTTTGCAAGGCTGCAGTGTGCAGGGCGTGGCAGCAGACCAATTCGTCCCTTCCCCCTTTAAGAGCTGGTCGGCGCCACGGGGTCTGCTGTCAGTCCAAAAATGACCGCACCCGCGCTGCGCCCCGCCTGGGCGCTATCCCTCTGGACCGCCGGCTTAGCGCCTAAAGAGAGTAGTGGAACGCCTCTTTTAGCGCTCCACCAACCTCTTAGGGCGAAGCCACTGAATTCCCGGCAACGGGGCGCTACTTTGGGGTGGGCGCTAACTTCGGGCGGGCGCTAAGGTTAGCACCCCAAAACTGCCTATACTGAAAATCTAGCCCTGAGAGTTAAGAGAGTAACTAAAGGCTTTTATTAGCAAAGAACAGAGCATGCCTCTCGTGGTTGACTGGGTTCCAAGAAGGCAGGGGGCTGCAGGTCAATCACCTTTATACCTGGGCCTGTGTGGGTGGAGCCAGCCGAGACATGTTGAGGCATGCATAGGTACAACAGTGTGTATCAACAACAACAACAACAACAGTGGTTTACCACATTCACCCCTTGTTTAAAATTGAGTCCGGCGGGGTGAAGTGTACTAAAGGTTCGTGTAAGTAAGTCTATCAGGTGGCCTTGTATGCCGTCCTGATCGTCGTGGTGGTGGCGGTGATGGTGCAGCATCCAACATTGAGTCTGGCATCTCATTGAGTGGTTGGGTGGTCAATGACGGGTCCTGGGGCTGCGGCATGCAGTCTAGCGGGGTTGGGTTGTGGGTAGTGGTGGATGGCAATGGTAGTGTTTCAGGGGCACCCAAAGGTGCGAGATCTCGTGTGGGGGCTGTGTCCTCCCGCCCGTCCGGGTACGCTACGTAAGCGTACTGGGGGTAGGCGTGGGTAGTGGTGGATGGCGAGGGGGGTGTTTCGGGAGCACCCGAAGGTGCGAGGTCTCGTATGGAGACTGTGTCCTCCCGCCCGTCCGGGTACACCACGTAAGCATACTGAGGGTTGGCATGGAGGAGGCTCACCCTCTCGACCAGGGGGTCCGTCTTATGGGACCTCACGTGCTTCCGCAGTAGGACGGGTCCTGGAGAAGTCAGCCATGTCGGTAACGAGGTCCCCGATGTGGACTTCCTGGGGAAGGAGAACATTCTCTCGTGAGGGGTAGCATTGGTGGCTGTACAGAGCAGTGACCGAATGGAATGGAGCGCCGCAGGGAGGACTTCCTGCCAGCGAGAGGTCGGGAGGCCCTTAGATTTCAAGTTTAAAAGGACTGCCTTCCAGACCGTCGCATTCTCCCTTTCCACCTGGCCATTCCCCCGGGGGTTGTAGCTGGTGGTCCTGCGTGTAGCGATACCTCTCGAGAGCAGGTACTGCCGGAGTTCGTCGCTCATAAAGGATGAGCCCCTGTCGCTATGAATATAGCTAGGGAAACCGAACAAGGCGAAGAGGTCATTCAGACATTTAATGACCGTGGTACTGGTCATGTCTGAGCAAGGGATGGCAAACGGGAAACGGGAGTACTCATCAATTATGTTGAGGAAGTACACATTGCGGTCGGAGGAGGGGAGGGGCCCTTTAAAATCGACGCTCAGCCGTTCAAAGGGGCGCGTGGCTTTGATCAGGCTTGCTCTGTCTGGCCTATAAAAATGCGGTTTGCACTCGGCACAGATTTGGCAGTTCCTGGTCATGGTCCTGACCTCCTCGATGGAGTAGGGCAGGTTACGGGATTTGATGAAGTGAAAAAACCTGGTGACCCCCGGGTGGCAGAGGTCATTGTGGAGGGTCTTCAGTCTATCGACCTGCGCGTTGGCGCATGTACCACGTGATAGGGCATCTGGGGGCTCATTGAGTTTCCCGGGCCGGTACAAGATATCGTAATTGTAGGTGGAAAGTTCGATTCTCCACCTCAAGATCTTGTCGTTCTTGATTTTGCCCCTCTGCTTATTATTAAACATAAAAGCTACTGAACGCTGGTCAGTGAGCAGGGTAAATCGTTTTCCAGCCAGGTAATGCCTCCAATGTCGCACAGCTTCCACAATGGCCTGGGCCTCCTTTTCGACAGAGGAGTGTCGAATCTCGGGGCCCTGGAGGGTCCTTGAGAAAAAGGCCACGGGTCTCCCCGCCTGGTTAAGGGTTGCAGCTAGGGCAAAGTCGGAAGCGTCGCTCTCCACTTGGAAAGGGATGGACTCATCCACTGCGTGCA
The DNA here is from genome assembly GCF_052327205.1 of Somniosus microcephalus. NCBI lineage: Eukaryota > Metazoa > Chordata > Chondrichthyes > Squaliformes > Somniosidae > Somniosus > Somniosus microcephalus. The sequence continues at coordinate 23,411,759 of NC_141014.1, forward strand.
TTGTGGCCTTCGCAATATCTCCTTTTATGAGAGTGAAGGCTGCACAGGCCTCTGCTGTCAGGGGGAAGGAGGTGGACTTGATGAGGGGTCTGGCTTTGTCCGCATAGTTCGGCACCCACTGAGCATAGTACGAGAAAAACCCTAGGCATCTCTTCAGTGCTTTTTGGCAGTGGGGGAGGGGGAGCTCCATAAGGGGGCGCATCCTGTCAGGGTCGGGGCCGATGACTCCGTTCTCCACTACACAGCCAAGAATGGCAAGGCGCTTGATACGAAACATACATTTGTCCTTGTTGTATGTTAGGTTCAGCCGCTGGGCCGTACGGAGGAATTTCTCTAGATTAACATCATGGTCCTGCTGGTCGCGGCCGCAGATGGTGACGTTGTCTAGATAGGGGAAAGTGGCCTGGAGCGCGTTCTGGTCGACCATCCGGTCCATCTCCCGTTGGAAGACTGAAACCCCGTTGGTGACGCCGAAGGGAACTCTGAGGAAGTGGTAGAGACGACCGTCAGCTTCAAAAGCTGTGTACTGGCGGTCCTCAGCCCTGATGGGGAGCTGGTGGTATGCCGACTTCAGATCAATCGTCGAGAACACCCGGTATTGTGCTATCTGATTGACCATGTCAGATATGCGGGGGAGTGGGTATGCATCTAGCTGGGTGTAGCGATTGATCGTCTGGCTGTAGTCAATAACTAGGCGCTGTTTTTCGCCAGTCTTCACTACCACCACTTGTGCTCGCCATGGGCTGGTGCTACTTTCAATAATCCCTTCCTTCAGGAGTCTTGCTACCTCGGATTTAATGAAGCTCCTATCCCCGGCACTGTAACGCCTGCTTTTGGTAGCGATGGGCTTACAGTCGCGGGTGAGGTTAGCGAACAAGGAGGGGGGGGGGACTTTAAGGGTGGAGAGGCTGCAAATGGTGCGCGGCGGGCGATTTAAAAGCTGCTGGCTGCAGACTGAGTGGGGGGAGGGGTCCGTCGTACGCTAATGTGACACTCTTAAGGTTGCACTGAAAATCCAACCCCAGTAGAACGGCAGCGCAAAGATGGGGCAGGACCAGGAGTTTAAAATTTTTGTATTCTGTGCCCCTTACTGAAAGGGTCACTACACAGTAGCCACCGACGTCCGCTGACTGGGCTTTGGAAGCCAAAGAGATCCGATGTCGCGTCGGCAGGACCGGGAGAGAGTAACTCCGCACCGTGTCGGGTGGATAAAGCTTTCCGTGCTCCCGCTGTCAAAAAGGCAGGTAGTGGCGCGGCCGTTTACCTTAATGTCCATCATGGACCTGGACAGTTGATGAGGGAGAGATTGGTCCAGCGTCACGGAGGCCAGCGTATGGTCGAGCGAGTCGATGTGGTCGTCAGGTGAGGCGGTGGTCGAGTCCGGGTCCCCCGTGGTTGAAGTTGGAGACGTCCGAGATGGCGGACAAAATGGCGGCGCCCATGGTCCCGATCCCCACGCGGCTGGGGGAGCCCAAGATGGCAGACAAGATGGCTGCCCCCACGGTTCGCACGCGGCGCTGCTGGCGTTAGCGGTTTTACCTTTGCAGGCGCTGACGTAGTGTCCTTTCTTCCCGCAGCCGGAGCAGGTAGTGTTTCTCGCCGGGCAGCATGCTCTGGGGTGTTTTGCCTGGCCACAAAAATAACATTTCTGTGCCTTGGACATCGCAGCAGCAGTTGAAGGTGGCGGTCCCATGACCCAAGGTTGTGCTGTCCACGTTGCGGAGCGGTTAGGGGAGAAGGCGTCCATATTCCTGTGGGCCGCGTCGAGCGAGAGCGTGAGGGACACTGCCTTTCTCAGGTCCATTTCTCCCTTTTCCAACAGTCTCTGCCGGGAGTAGTCGGACCTTAGACCCGCAACGAAAGCATCTCGGATCAGTCCCTCCGTGTGTGCTGCGGCTGATGCTTCTTTGCAGTCGCAGTCTCGGCCAAGTATCCGTAGTGCCCGTAGGAAGGCCTCCACCGATTCCCCGGGCTGCTGTCTGCGGGATCTTAAGAGGTGCCGGGCATAGACTGTATTTACCGGGCGTGTGTATTGCCCTTTTAGCAGACCGATAGCCGCCGCGTAGGTCGTCGCGTCCTGGATTATTGTATAAACTTGGTGGCTCACCTTTGAGGCCAGGATTTCCAACTTGTTTTCGTCCAGGGTCACCGTTGAGGCTTGCAGGTAGGCCTCGAAGCAACGCAGCCAATGCGCGAATTTGGTAGCCGAACCCGCCTCTTGGGGGTCTAGGTCCAGGCATGTTGGTCTGAGAGCTCGCAGCAGCTCCTGTTGCTCAGCGTTTGGTGCAGCAGTCTGCTGTTCAGCGTTTGGTGCAGCAGCCTGCTGTTCAGCGTTTGGTGCAGCAGCCTGCTGTTCAGCAAATGTCGACATTTTGTTTTTGCTAATAAAATTGATGCGCTATCAATTACTCATAAAAGACTGAGAGTTAAGAGAGTAACTAAAGGCTTTTATTAGCAAAGAACAGAGCATGCCTCTCGTGGTTGACTGGGTTCCAAGAAGGCAGGGGGCTGCAGGTCAATCACCTTTATACCTGGGCCTGTGTGGGTGGAGCCAGCCGAGACATGTTGAGGCATGCATAGGTACAACAGTGTGTATCAACAACAACAACAACAACAGTGGTTTACCACAACCACTCCTTGTGGTAGTGAGTTCTACATTCTAACTACTCTCTGGGTAGAGGTTTCTCCTGAATTCCCTATTGAATTTATCAGTGACTATCTTATATTTATGGCCCCCAGTTCTGGTCTTCCCCACAAGTGGAAATATCTTCCCTATGTCTACCCTATCAAACCCTTTCATTAACCAACTGGTTCAATCTTTCCTGATAGGTATTAACCTCTCAGTTATGGTATCATCAAAGTAAATCTTTTTTGCACCTTCTCCAGTGCCTCTTTATCCTTTTTAAAATGTGGAAACCAAGCGTGGTGTAACCAAGGTTCTATACAAGTTTAACATATCTCTCTAGAAATGAACCCCACTGCTTTGTTTGCTTTTTTAATGGCCTTATTAACCTGCGTTGCTACTTTTCGTGATTTGTGTATCTGTATCCTCAAATCTCTCTGTTCCTCGACCCCATTTAGACACTTAGGCCTAGAAATTCGGTGGCGCCCTGTTTGGGGCGCCAAGCTTGCCTGGGCGCCGGAATTACCGCTCCGGACGGAGCCGCTTGCGCCAGCCCAATATTCAGTTTCAGCGCCCCAAACGGAAGCGGGGCGCTGCTTGAGGCGCCCCGCGTCCCTCTTGGGACACTGCAACTGAATATCGCAGCGCAATGTGCCACAGCGCCACACGCTGCGGCACGGCGCGCTGCGGTACTGCAGGCCTTCCTCCCCTTCTTAAAGGGGAGGGGCCTGCAGCAGCGCGATCAGAGATCGCGAGTGCCGGCAAAAGAGCCCAGCACCAAGGAGAAGTGCCGGGCTCTTGGGACACAGCCGGCACTGCCCGGGGGGGGTGCTCAGGAGGCTGGGAACGGCGGCGCGAGGAGGTGCTGGCAGGCGGCCAGCAATAAAAATGGCCGCCCCGCACCTCCCCTTTAATTAGCGCCACTACCGCCGCAGGTAGGCCCCCTGAACCGGTCGCAAATTGTGACCGGCGTTACAGCGGGGGGCGCGACCAAATATCGCGATCGGGGCGGTAGCGGGGCGCTGCGCACACCGATGACATCATCGGTGGCGGCGCAGCGCTACAAGCTAACGCCACCATTAGCGCCCCGCTAAATTTCGCGGGAGGCGTGGCCAATGGTGTTAAACCCACTAAGTGCCCTCTTTGGGCGCTAATTGGTGGCGCAGCCCACCGAATTTCTAGGCCTTATTTTCCAAGGAGTATGTGGCCTCCTTATTCTTCCTACCAAAATGTACCACATCACAGTTGTAATGTATGTACCTTTAAGGGGGGGAACTACTTTTTACAGCTCATGTATACTGTAGTACCGGCAGTGACTACACCTGTATATAACGTTGAGTAGTAATCTGTACAGTTCAGTTGCAGTCTGAGCCACGTTGAGTAAACACCGTTTGTACCGTTCTCCGCAGTCTGTCTGATTATACACAGACGTAACTTTGGCGACGAGGCAGGTTTGAACCTACCTGCAACTCTGCATCACCTCCCGGGGATTCGTTCCTGGAGATCAGTGGATTGGAGGTCAAGGCAAGAGACTCGGGCGTCGACCACGGGCAACCGCCCAGTCATCCAGCAGAGACTCGAGAATTGCGGGGGAGGCTGTCGAGAGCCAGGCTTGGCTTTCCAGTCGAGGTGGTCCAGCGAAACGGGCTGGCAACAGGTAGTGCGCAGACCCTTCCCGGACAGCGGCGGGCTAGAGCCCGACCAAGCGGCACAGCAAAGGGCCAAGCAGCGTCGACGGGGGAGAGAGAGGGCAGAGCGCACAGGGCGCAGCCGGTGTTCAGGGGCCGAGCAGCGTCGGAGAGAGGGAGAGAGAAGCGCGCAAAACCTACAGGGTGCCGCCATTGCCACGAGAACCGGCAGCAGCGGGGGAGGAAGGAAAGCGCGGGAGACGCCATTTTAAGCCATTGGGAGACGCCATTTTAAACCACACCCAAAATGCCGAAGAGTGGCAGTATCACCGCATTTGACAATGAAGTCGAAGATTGGACTACATATGTCGAACGAATAGAGGTGTACTGCAAGGCAAATGAGGTGTCAGATGACAAGAAAGCATCGGTATTATTGAATTTAATGGGTGCAAAGACGTATGGGTTATTGCGAAATCTAGTAACCCCAATGAAGCCAATGGAAAAGAGTTTTGAAGACATAGTAACGATACTAAAGGACCATTTAAACCCCACACCGCTGCTGATAGCAGAAAGATTCAAGTTTCACAAATGGAACCAGCATAAGGATGAAAGCAATGCTGATTATTTAACAGAACTGCGCAAACTATCGAAACACTGCCAGTTTGGAGCGGGACTGGCAGATACCTTAAGGGACAAGTTTGTGTGTGGACTTCAAAGTGAAGGAACCCAGAAACGGCTTTTATCTGAAAAGGACCTTACGCTGGAAAAGGCTTTCAGCATTGCGATATCATATGAAGCAGCAGCACGGGGCGCTGCAGAGATACAACAGAGACCGCAAGAATATGGCACAAACGAAATGTCATATGGAACAGAGAAGTGCTATCGCTGCGGCAGAACAACACACGACCAGAATGATTGCTGCTTCAAAGACAAAGTGTGCAGACAGTGTGGAAAAGTAGGACACATAGCACGAGTCTGCAGGTCGGGAAAGAAAACCAGCAATAAGAAACCGACCAAAGGAAAGTACAAGAAGGTACATAAAATAACAGAGAATAGTTCAGACGAACAAAAGAGTGATAACGACTCCGAAAGCAGGGAACTGAGTTGTCTGAAACTACATAATGTGATCACAACAGAGGATCACCGAACCATTTGGGTCACTCTCAAGATAGCAGGAGTCCAGGTAAAGATGGAATTGGACACAGGATCAGCCCTAACAGTCATAAACCGACGGGACTACGAGCGGCTATTCTCACACATACCCTTGAGAGACACAAAAATTATTTTGAAGATGTACACGGGGCAAAAAGTCTACCCCAAAGGAAAAATAAGGGTGACCGTTATATATAACGGTAAGGAAACACCAAAACTAGACCTGTATGTATTGCAAGATGGAGGACCACCATTACTGGGACGTGAATGGATCCGGAAAATACAACTGGATTGGCATTCCATACAGGCACTGACTGTGGCTGACAAAAAGGATGACGACGTCACACCTGGGCGACTGTCAAAGATCCTAACTGACGCGAAAGAAGTGTTCCAGCAAGGACTCGGAACACTAAAAGGCATGACAGCGACAATTAAAATTGAAGAAAACGCAAGTCCAAAATTTTTTAAGGCCAGACCGGTACCTTATGCGATCCGCCCAGCCGTCGAAGCAGAGCTGGAGAGTCTGGAACGTTCAGGTGTACTGTCCAAGGTAGACTGGAGCGAGTGGGCTACACCCATCGTCCCTGTGATGAAAAAGTCATTGAGCAGCACGCCTGGGGAACCAAGGAAGGTTCGCATCTGTGGGGACTTTAAGGTAACAGTGAACCCGGTCCTTCACACCGTACAATATCCACTTCCGCGGATTGAAGATATTTTCACCTCGCTATCTGGAGGGAAACGCTTCACTAAGATTGATCTGGCCCAGGCGTATCTGCAAATGGAGGTAGAAGAAGCATCAAAAAAATACCTCACAATCAACACCCATAAAGGTCTCTACCAATACAACCGGCTGGTATTCGGGGTAGCATCAGCTCCGGTTATTTGGCAGAGGGCAATGGAACAAGTCCTGCAAGGGATCCCAGGGACCCGGTGTTATTTGGATGACATCCTGGTCACGGGCGAAAATGACAGTGATCACCTTGCCAACCTGGAGCAGGTGCTCACTAGATTGCAGGAATATGGGCTCCGAGCTAACCGCCCCAAATGCGAGTTTTTTAGAAAACAGATCTCGTATTGTGGCCACGTTATCGATAAAGAGGGGTTACATAAGTCCCCAGAGAAGATTGAGGCAGTAGTCAAGGCTCCAGCACCGGAAAATGTGTCACAACTGAGGTCGTTCCTCAGGCTGGTAAACTACTACCATAAGTTCTTGCCAAATTTGTCAACAATACTACACCCACTGAACACCCTACTGCAAACTGGGGTGCCATGGAAGTGGAGTGACGAATGTAGACGAGCTTTCCAGAAGAGCAAAACATTAATCACATCGAAAGAGGTATTGGCCCATTACAACCCAGCATTACCAATTCGGTTGGCATGTGATGCGTCACCCTACGGCATTGGAGCGGTGCTGTCGCACAAATTCTCAGACGGCTCAGAGAGGCCAATAGCCTTTGCGTCACGATCACTAACCTCAGCCGAGCGTAACTACGCCCAGATTGACAGGGAGGCCCTCAGCCTAGTGTGGGGAGTGAAAAAGTTCAATCACTATCTGCACGGGCAGAAATTCACCTTGCTGACTGATCACCAGCCTCTTGTCTCCATTTTTAATCCAAAGAAGGGCGTTCCGGTGATGACTGCGCAACGACTACAAAGATGGTCACTTTTTCTAGGGGCGCACCACTATGAGATTGAATATAAGGGCACGAAACAGCATGGAAATGCTGATGGGCTATCACGCCTGCCACTGCCTACTGCGGAGGAAGCACCAGCAGTGGATCCTGTCAAAATATTCCATTCGACTATAGTTGAATACCTACCGGTTAACGCTTGTATCGAAAAGGAAACCCGAAATGACCCAACACTGTCTCGGGTATATGATTTGACGGTGAAGGGATGGCCAGCACATGGCGACTCACTGTTGCCAGCATTCTCGACAAGGAGAGAACAGCTGTCAGTGTGCCGGGGGACCTTGATGTGTGGATCCCGAGTGGTAATTCCACCCAAGTTAAGGGATAGAGTGCTCAATGAGCTTCATGAGAGTCATCTGGGAGGGGTAAAAATGAAAAGCCTAGCCAGGGCTTATGTGTGGTGGCCGGGAATCGATAAACAAATCGAGGACCTGACCAAGAGCTGCTCAGGATGCCAGAAAGTCCAAAATGCACCACCACAGGCCCCGGTGATAGATCAGGGGGCGCAAGGGAAGTTTGCAGCCAGGGCGCAAGCGGGGCGCTAACGAGAGGCGCAAACCAACCAATTTTTCCCCCCAAGTATCCATTAAACAGAATTTGACCCCCAATTACCCATTAAGAAAGACTTACATTTATACAGCGCCTTTCACAACCACAGGATGCCCCAAAGCGCTTCACAGCCAATGAAGTACTTTTGAAGTGTAGTCGCTGTTGTAATGTAGGAAATGCGGCAGCCAATTTGCGCTCAGCAAGCTCCCACAAACAGCTAATGACCAGAAGATCTTTTTTAGTGATGTTGATTTATGGATAAACATTTAGCCAGGACACCGGGGGAGAACGCCCCTGCTTTTATTAAAAATAGTGCCATGGGATCTTTTACGTCTACCGAAGAGAGTAGACGGGGCCTCGGTTTAAAGTCTCATCCAAAAGATGGCGCCTCCAACACTGCAGCACTCCCTCAGTACTGGCACTGGAGTGTCGGCCTAGAGTTAGTGCTCAAATCACTGGAATGGGACTTACATAAGAATTAGGAGCAGGAGTAGGCCATACGGCCCCTCGAGTCTGCTCCGCCATTCAATAAGATCATGGCTGATCTTCGACATCAACTCCACTTTCCCGCCCGATCTCCATATCCCTCGATTCCCCAAGATTGCAAAAATCTATCGAGCTCAACCTCGATTATACTCAACGATTCAGCATCCACAGCCTTCTGGGGTAGAGAATTCCAAAGATTCACAACCCTCTGAGCGAAGAAATTCCTCCTCATCTCAGTCCTTATCTTGAACCTACCACCTTCTGATGAAGAGGCAAGAGTGCCACCCACTGAGCCACGACTGACCTTAAACAAAAAGCGACCTCCCGCGTAACCATGAAATAGAAATTGGGGACCCCCAAGTGCCTCCAAATTGACCCCTCTCGCACCCCCGAGTAGTGCCTCCTCCACCACCCCACTCCACGAGCAGTGCCTCCTCCACCTCCTCACTCCCCGAGCAGTGCCTCTTCCACCTCCTCACTCCCCGAGCAGTGCCTGCTCCACCTCCTCACTCCCCGAGCAGTGCCTCCTCCACCTCCCCACCCCCGAGCAGTGCCTCCTCCACCTCCTCACTCCCCGAGCAGTGCCTCCTCCGCCTCCTCCACCTCCCCACTCCCCGAGCAGTGCCTCCTCCACCTCCTCACTCCCCGAGCAGTGCCTCCTCCACCTCCTCACTCCCCGAGCAGTGCCTTCTCCACCTCCCGCACCCCGAGCAGTGCCTCCTCCACCTCCCGCACCCCGAGCAGTGCCTCCTCCACCTCCCGCACCCCGAGCAGTGCCTCCTCCACCTCCTCACTCCCCGAGCAGTGCCTCCTCCACCTCCCCACTCCCCGAGCAGTGCCTCCTCCACCTCCTCACTCCCCGAGCAGTGCCTGCTCCACCTCCCCACTCCCCGAGCAGTGCCTCCTCCACCTCCCGCACCCCGAGCAGTGCTTCCTCCACCTCCTGCACCCCGAGCAGTGCCTCCTCCACCTCCCACACCCCGAGCAGTGCCTCCTCCACCTCCCGCACCCCGAGCAGTGCCTCCTCCATCTCCCGCACCCCGAGCAGTGCCTCCTCCACCTCCTCACTCCCCGAGCAGTGCCTCCTCCACCTCCCCACCCCTGAGCAGTGCCTCCTTCACCTCCTCACTCCCCGAGCAGTGCCTCCTCCACCTCCCCACTCCCCAAGCATCGCCTCCTCCACCTCCCCACCCCCGAGCAGTGCCTCCTCCACCTCCTCACTCCCCGAGCAGTGCCTCCTCCACCTCTCCACTCCCCGAGCATCGCCTCCTCCACCTCCCCACTCCCCGAGCAGTGCCTCCTCCTCCTCCTCACTCCCTGAGCATCGCCTCCTCCACCTCCCCACCCCCGAGCAGTGCCTCCTCCACCTCCTCACTCCCCGAGCAGTGCCTCCTCCACCTCCCCACTCCCCGGGCATCGCCTCCTCCGCCTCCCCACTCCCCGAGCAGTGCCTCCTCCTCCTCCTCACTCCCCGAGCATCGCCTCCTCCACCTCCCCACCCCCGAGCAGTGCCTCCTCCTCCTCCTCACTCCCCGAGCAGTGCCTCCTCCACCTCCCCACTCCCCGAGCATCGCCTCCTCCACCTCCCGCACCCCGAGCAGTGCCTCCTCCACCTCCTCACTCCCCAAGCAGTGCCTCCTCCTCCTCCTCACTCCCCGAGCAGTGCCTCCTCCACCTCCCACTCCCCGAGCAGTGCCTCCTCTACCTCCCCACTCCCCCTTTAAGCGCCGACACTGGGCTCAGCTCGGCGGAGGAGCTGCCAGATTCCCCTGCCACACCCACTCCCCCCACCCCGACCCCGCCGCCCGACCGGTGAATCAACCAACAGTGCCCCTTGACCACTGGCAGCTCACCAAAATCGTGCAGTCAAGGTCCGACCTTAAAGACAGTTCAACCCCTCGCTGGTGCTGAGGGGCAGTCGGTGAAATTGCTCGCCTGCCCGATGTGTTCTCTGTACGAACATCGGGCCCCTCTTGTCTTCCAGCCAAGGGTTGCCAACCCTCCAGGGCTGCCCTGGAGTCTCCAGGAATTAAAGATTGTTGTCCTGGACACTGCTGTGAGCAACGCCTGGGAGAAAGATCATAGCGGCATTAAAAATAAGTGTTTTTTTTTAATTTACTTTGAACATTTTTGTTTATTAGCTATTAAAATATTGCGGGGGGGGAAAGGTTGTTTGACCGAGTGAGGCAGCTGGAGGTGGGAGATCGTGTGTTGAAACCTCCTGGAATATGTCCCACCAGAGTTGGTAACACTCTCCCAGCCACCTCTGAAACTGTGAATGTCCCTTTCACCGCCCCTTTAAAAAAATGAACTACCAACAACTGTAACTTCATTTTTTTTTTAAACTTTTTTTTTTAATCCGTGTCCGTGTCTGGAGATCCGTTGGGGGGGGACTGATCAATGTTCCCTCTAAATTGTCTTTGTTGTGCGCGGTCTGTTGATGTCAACGCGCGGTCCCTTTAAATTTCTACGCACACGCGGTATATCAAATGGAAACGCCGGCGAGGGGCCGGCGCGGTACCCTGCCGATCACTGCACAGCCGTTATAATATCGGAAAAGTCGGCCGGGAGGAGTTACTCAGCTCAACAATCCCAACTACGGGATAGCTGCCGCGTCCCGTGCCGGTGATGACCTCTTTACCGATGCTGTTCCAGCTCCCTCGGACTGTCAGCCCCTCCCAATGAAGTCCTCTCTCATTGAACAAGAGAAAAAAAATACGCTTAAAAATTCCAACAGAAATAGGCAAGGAAGAAAAAGAAGGACGAAGGGGACGGTAACGTTAATTATAATACTTTGCAGCTGGTTTGATTTGTAAAAGGAGTCCTGAGGGGAAGTCTTTAGTCTTTAGCTGAGGACCTGGTGGGGAACATTGCACTTTAATTGTGTCAGTACCACACAGCTCCCTCCTATCTCTCCATGGGGATGGGGCATGTGCGCATTAATCACTGGGTCCTGCAGTGTAATGCATTCACGCGGCTGCAGAGATCAAGTTATTGTTGCAGGATATATTTAACCAAGGGACCATTTCTACATTTCGTTTCATTACCTTGGTTTAGCCAACACTGAAAATCCCCCACCAACCAACTCTTCTGAAAGCGCCGCCCAATGCTGGGAAGTGGTGGATTGGGGTGGGGGGGGGTTTCACAGGCCCCAGAAACTCCTTGTGTGTGTGTGTGTGTGTGTGTGTGTGTGAGCTATTCAACCTTGGTGGGCATCACAACTGTCATCTAAGTGCCCGCGCACACTTTCACGCAGTCGGCCTTGGCTGACTTCTTCTCCCGTCCGCCCCACTTAGCCACCCCCCACCAGCCCAAGTGATGACACCACTGCTGGTGGTGACCCAACTGGTGACCTACTAGATATCAGCACAGGGTAGAGGTCGAACCTGGGAGGCTGTGCTGCCCAGCACCACACTGGGCAGCGCACTTAGTCACAATGCCATTGCAGGAATGGTGATGTCCATTTCTAAGTAAACCACTGGTTTTTAGTTCCGTACTGAGAGACCTCGATGAAGGACCAAGCTTGAAGACAGATGAGGTGGGTTAAGAGGTCAGAAGATACGAGGGTTTTAAAAGACAGTGCAATGTAGATGGATGACAAGGTGGAGGCAGGTAAATGATCAGCCGCCTATTATACAGCCACCCAATTTCCCACAGAAATACAAACAAAACACCCAGAGACACACAACACCCGGAAACACACAAGACCCGGAAGCATGCAACACTGGGAAAACCCAGAAACACAAAACACCCAGAAACACACAACAACCGGAAACACACAACACTCAGAAACACACAACACCCGGAAACATACAACACCGAGAAACATACAACACACGGAAACACACAACACCCGGAAACACACAACAACCAGAAACACACAACACCCGGAAACACACAACACCCGGAAACATACAACACCGAGAAACATACAACACCCGGAAACACACAACACCAGGAAACACACAACACCCGGAAACACACAACACCCGGAAGCATGCAACACTGGGAAAACCCAGAAACACAAAACACCCAGAAACACACAACAACCGGAAACACACAACAACCGGAAACACACAACACCCGGAAACACTCAACACATAGAAACATAGAAACATAGAAGATAGGAGCAGGAGTAGGCCATTCGGCCCCTCGAGCCTGCTCCACCATTCAATGCGATTATGGCTGATCATCCAAATTCAGTACCCTGTCCCCGCTTTCTCCCCATATCCCTTGATCCCTTTAGCCTTAAGAAATATATCCTACTCCTTCTTGAATATATTTAATGAATTGGCCTCTACTGCTTTCTGTGGAAGAGAATTCCACAGGTTCTCCATTCTCTGCGTGAAGAAATTCCTCCTCATTTCTGTCCTAAATGGCTTACCCCTTATCCTTAGACTGTGACCCCTGGTTCTGGACTCCCCCACCATCGGGAACATCCTTCCTGCATCTAGTCTGTCCAGTCCTGTCAGAATTTTATAAGTTTCAATGAGATCCCCTCTCATTCTTCTAAACTCCAGCGAGTACAAGCCCAATCGACCCAATCTCTCCTCATACGTCATTCCTGCCATCCCAGGTATTAGCCTGGTGAATCTTCGCTGCACTCCTTCCATGGCAAGAACATCCTTCCTCAGATAAGGCGACCAAAACTGCACACAATACTCAAGATGTGGTCTCACCAAGGCCCTGTACAACTGCAGCAAGACATCCTTGTTCCTGTACTCGAACCCTCTTGCTACGAAGGCCAACATACCATTTGCCTTCTTAACCGCCTGCTGCACCTGCATGCTTACCTTCAGCGACTGGTGCACAAGGACGCCCAAGTCTCGTTGCACTTCCCCTTCTCCCAATCTATTGCTGTTCAGATAATAATCTGCCTTCCTGTTTTTGCCACCAAAGTGGATAACCTCGCATTTATCCACGTTATATTGCATATGCCATGCTTCTGCCCAATCACCCAACCTGTCCAAATCATACTGGAGTTTCTCGGCATCCTCCTCACAGCACACATGCCCACCCAGCTTTGTGTCGTCTGCAAACTTGAAGATATTGCCCCAGAAATTCACTGGCGCCCCGTTTGGGGTGCCAGTCTCGCCTGGGCACCGGAAGTCCCGCCCCGGAAGCAGCCGCTTGCGCCAGCCCGATATTCAGTTTCAGCGCCCCAGACGGAAGCGGGGCACTGCTCGAGGCGCCCCGCATCCCTCTTGGGGCACTGCAACTGAATATCGCAGCCCAACGTGCTGCAGTGCCACACGCTGCGGCACGGCACGCTGCAGTACTGCAGGCCTTCCTCCCCTTCTTAAAGGGGAGGGGCCTGCACCAGCGCGATCAGAGATCACGAGTGCCGGCAAAAGAGCCCGGCATCGAGGAGAAGTGTCGGGCTCTTGGGACACAGCCGGCACTGCCCGGGGGGGGGCACTCAGGAGTCCGGGGATGGCGGCGCGAGGATGTGCTGGCAGGCGGCCAGCGAAAAAAATGGCCGCCCCGCACCTCCCCTTTAATTAGCGCCACTACTGCCGCAGGTAGGCCCCCCTGAACCGGTCGCAACAGGTTGCGACCGGCACTACAGCGGGGGGCACGACCAAATATCGCGTTCGGGGTGGTAGCGGGGCACTGCGCACACCGATGACGTCATCGGTGCTGGCGCAGCGCTACAGGCTAACGCCGCCATTAGCGCCCCGCTAAATTTCACGGGAGGCGTGGCCAGTGGCGCTAAAACCACCATTAATATATATTGTGAATAGCTGGGGTCCAAGGACCGATCCCTGCGGTTCTTCTTCTTCTTAGGCAGCCTCTCGGAACCGAGGATGACTTGCTTCTACATTAAAAAGGAGCTCGCAGGTGACTGATTAGTCCAATGCGGGACCTACAGTCTCTGTCACAGGTGGGGCAGACGGTGGTTGAAGGGGCGGGTGGGTGGGGTGCTTGGGTTGATGTGCGCTCCTTGCGCTGCCTGTGCTTGGCTTCCGTTGCTCCTGGCGAAGAGACTCGAGGTGTTCGGCGCCTTCCCGGATGCTTCTCCTCTACTTTGTGCGGTCTTGGGCCAGGGATTCCCAGGTGTCGGTGGGGATGTTACACTTTTTCAAGGAGGCTTTGAGGTTGTCCTTGAAGCATTTCCTCTGCCCACCTGGGGCTCTCTTGCCGTGCCGGAGCGCCGATGACAGCGCTTGTTTTGGGAGTCTCGTATCGGGCATGCGGATAATGTGACCCGTCCATCGGAGCTGATTGAGCGTGGTCAGAGCTTCGATGCTGGGGATGTTGGCCTGAGCAAGAACACTGACGTTGGTGCGCCTATCCTGCCAATGGATTTGCAGGACCCCACTAGTCACTACCACTCGGAAAAAGGGCCGTTTATTCCAACTCTTTGCTTTCTGTCTGCCAACCAGTTCTCTATCCAAGTCAATGCCTTGCCCCCAATCCCATGTGCCTTAACTTTACACGCTAATCTCTTATGTGGGACCTTATCGAAAGCCTTTTGAAAGTTCAAATACACCACATCCACTGGTTCTCCCTTATCTATTTTACCAGTTACACCCTCAAAAAATTCCAGTAGATTAGCCAAGCACGATTTACCTTTTGTAAATCCATGTTGACTTTGTCTGATCCTGTCACTGTTTTCCAAGTGCTCTGCTATTACATCTTTTATAATGGACTCTAGCATTTTCCCCACTACCGATGTCAGGCTTACCGTTCTGTAATTCCCCGTTTTCTCTCTACCACCTTTTTTGAACAGTGGGGTAACATTACCTACCTGCCAATCCATGGGTACTGTTCCAGACTCTATCGAATTTTGGAAGATGACCAGCAATGCATCTACTATTTCTAGGGCCACTTCCTTAAGTACCCTAGGATGTAGATTATCAGGCCCTGGGGATTTATCGGCCTTCAATCCCGTCAATTTCTCTAACACCATTTCCCTACAAATACTGATTTCTATCAGTTCCTCCCTTTCATTCGACCCTATGGGGGAGAAATTCAGTATCGCCACGTTTGGGGCGTAATACTCAAGCGGGCGCGAAATTTAGCGCCCGGCGCAAATTATCGCCACCTACTGCTAAATTGACCTGCTTCGCCCCAGGAGGTGCTTGGAGCGCTAAAACAGGCGCTGCACGACTGTCTTAAGGCGCTACGCCGGAGAAGCGAGGCGCTACCACCGAGGGCGGGCGCAGCGTAGGTGCGGCCAGTTAGCGATTGCACGCAGACACGCTGGCGCCAGTCAGCTCTTAAAGGGGAGGTTCGATCTTGGATTGCAGCCACACCCTGCGCATCGGAGCCCTGATTCTCGGCCTGGACAGACCTGCTGCCACAATCTAATGCCTAGGACCATGGAGAGGGCCAGGGAGCGAGCGCAGCGGTTCAGTGAGGGGGCCTTGCAGGTTCTGGTTGATGCGGTGGAGCGCAGGCGATCTATCCTGTTCCCGGACAGTGGCAGGAGGCCGCTGCCCAACGACTATCGCAAAGCTTGGAGGGAGGTGGCTCACAGAGTGACCTCCAGCAGCATGGTGCCTAGGACCCCTGTGCAATGCAGGAAGAAATTCAACGACCTCACTCAGGTCGTCAGGGTGAGTGCCCTTTTCAGAATCCTCTTCATCCCTGCTTGTCGACCTCACTTTATGGCCAAAGGGTCCTGAAAGCCCCAATGCCCAGCCCTCATCCAACACCTATGGGCCTTTCATGAAACTCACACGCACATTCAGCACTTAACACACTGTAAGGGCTATTCCACCATGGGAGGCAGTGCAGCCAAGATCAGGGCTTCACACTGTACTCAGAGCCCGTCCTTTCTCTTGCAGGGCAAGCTGGCCCATAACAGGAGGCAGCAGCAACGGACCGGGGGAGGCCGGCATCACCTTCAAGCCCTCACCGATCTGGAGCAGCGAGTCCAGCGGATTATGGCAGGCCGGATGATTGGCCCCGTCGCCACTGGAGATGCCGACCCCGTTCTGGACAGCAATGGTAAGGTGATCACCTTTTTGACCTCTCTCCTTCCACTTGTGCCTCACACCAGCATCCTTTGCCACTATCGAACCAATACAGTGCATTGCAGCACTCATGCCTCCCTCGCTGCCGCCCTGTCCTCATGCTAAAGCCACTCTTGTACCTCCCTGCTTTCAGATGCTGATTCGCCAGGTGAGGAGGCGGGCCCTCAAGCTGCCACTGTGAGTGACTCTGAAGGTGACGACGAGGAGGAAGCCGGACCATCAGTGCCACCCTCAGCCAAGGCAGCCCATGGCCATAATGGGGACATGTCTTTCCTGGAGGGGAGCAGGGGGGAATGGTCTGAGGAGGGTGAAGCTCCGGGGCCCAGGAGCCAGGACTTCGGCGCAGCACTGGCAAGGAGTCTGCAGGACTTCGGCGCAGCACAGCAAATGAGTCTCCAGGACTTCGGCGCAGCACAGGCAAGGAGTCTCCAGGACTTCAGCGCAGCACAGGCGGCTTCCACACAAGTGCTTAGTGGTGTAATGCGGTCAGTGGCTGGTCTGATGCAGACGCAGATTGAGGCCACACGAGCACTGACTGCTGCCACCCTCGCTGGATCAGGCACAAATCGCCGGGGCCCTCGCCGCGCCACAGCAGGCCAGAAGTCTGTGCTTCAGCAGATTGCTCCGCATGCTGCAGTGCTGCCCCGTGGGAGTGCCAGTGTGTCGTCCGACCAGGGAGTTGCTGTCCTCTGTCAGGATGGCAGCATTCCTGCTGCCAACACTGTCACTTCTCCACTACAGCTGCCACCACCTGTAGGACAGTCTGCTGCCGCCCATGCAGAGTTGGAGCAGTCAGCAGCCGGGCCCTCCAGGCCCAGAGCTGGCCCAGGCCGTACCTCAAGGGCATCTGCCGACTCAGTTTCTGACACTCGGCAGCCTACCCCCAGTCTTGCTGCAGCCACTGGGGTCCCATTGCAGAGGAGCGGCAGGGTGGGAAGGGGCGAATCTCGCAAGCGAAGCAGATCACCCTCGAAGGGCAAAAAGTAGGAGGTGTGGCAAAATGCTGTTAAATGTTTTACTGAAGGCCGAGGATCGTGGTCATTTTTTGGTAACTGTTTTGTTCATTGTCTCCAGGTTGTGAGAGCCAGTTATGTGTCTGACTGCTTTTTGGGGGGTTTCTCTCTATTACTTTGTCATGCGGGAAGGGCACACAGTTTGTTAAATAAAGAAGTGTCTTTATTCAGAATGTGCATGTTTGCTCTTTGAACTATTTGTTACCTTGACCGGCTAAGGGGTTGCGGAACAGTTCCATTCATGTTCTTTCAATGGCAGAAGCCATTCCCTCAGCGGGCGCCTAGAACCGGCTTGCAATAAGCCGCTGACGGACGGCCCTTGCACTTTGTGCCTCCCTCCCGTCTTGGTCCTCCTCCTCCTCCTCCTCCTCTTCTGCTGGTGCTCCAATGTCTGGTGGCAGTGGCTGAGTCCTGAGGATTGCCAGGTTATGCAGCATGCAGCACACTACAACGAAATGGGAGACTCACTTAGGTGAGTACTGAAGGGCTCCCCCGGAATGGTCCAGACAGCGGAACCGTTGCTTGAGCACGCCGATTGTGTGCTCAATGATGTTCCTGGTCGCTTGATGGCTCTCATTGTATCGCTCTTCAGCAGGGGTGCTGGGCGCACGGAGCGGGGTCATCAGCCAGGTGCACAGAGGGTAGCCCTTGTCCCCAAGAAGCCAGCCTCCTGGGTGAGCCGGGGTTTCAAAAAGGTCTGCCACAGAAGTCTGGCGCAGGATGAAGGCATTGTGGCTGCTGCCTAGAAAGCAGGCATTGACAGCGAGTATCAGCTGTCTGTGGTCACACACCAACTGGACGTTCAGTGAATGGAACCCCTTCCGGTTGCGGTAATCCTCGGCATTCTCTTGCAGCGCCCGCAAAGCCACATGCGTGCAGTCAATGGCGCCCTGGACCATGGGGAAACCCGCTATTCTTGCAAATCCCATTGTGCACTCTTGCTGCTTGTCCGGGGTCATGGGGAAGGAAATGTACTGACGTCTCCTTTTAAAGAGGGCATTCGTGACTTGACGGATGCAGCAATGCACCGTGAACTGGGAGATATTGGCAATGTCGCCAGTAGCAGGTTGGAAGGAGCCGGTGGCATAGAAGTTGAGAGCCACAGTCACCTTCACTGCCACCGACAGAGACGTCCTGCTCCTCAGTTGAGGCTGCAGATCTGGCTGAAGCAGCTGGCAGAGCTCAGTGACCACCTCCCTGCTGAATCGCAGCCTCCGAATACACTGCTCCTCAGACATGTTGAGGTATGAGAACCGTTGGCGGAAAACCCTGGGACGGTAAGGTCTCGTGTGCCGACGCCTGTTGGCCCTCCTCCATCTGGCCATGATTGGCACTCTCTCTCAGCGTCTCTGAGCCCTCTCAATGAAATGGAGAAGCCCAACGTTTCCACCCATTGCAGCCCCCATAGTATGTGGCCACTCAAGGTTATGCCAGTGAAAAAGCAAACCAACTACAAAGTTCCGGGCCCAAGCCAAAAGTACCTCAACGAGCGCTGACTCAATGCAGAAAGCTCTCTCCCTTTGTCTCTCTGCAAATCTCTCTCTCTCTCACAGAAGAAGTGGTCCAAAAATGGCTACCACAAAGAAGCCAGGAAGAGCCCCCTTTAAATAGCGCCCCCCCCCAGCCCCACAGCGATTGGGAACCGTTCCAGTCAACCAGTCGCTGGGAGCGCCTGGCGGAAAGGAGGGGGGTGCCACTGAATTTCCGGTTCGGGGCGCCCCAAGGGCGTTGCACCATGAAATGACGTCAGGAGCTGCGCGCGCAGCTGAGCGGGCGTTGCGGTTTAGCGCCACTGCTAAATGTCCGCTCAATTTCGCGAGAGGCGCAGGTCTCGCCGCACCCAGGCGCTAGCCGCCTCGCGCCCCACTTATCGCCCTCTTAAGGCGCTAACAGGTGGCGCAAACAACTGAATTTCTCCCCCTATGTATCCCGACATCTATGGGAGGTTATTTGGGTCCTCCTTTGTGAAGACAGAACCAAAGTATGTATTTAATTGGTCTGCCATTTCCTTGTTCCCCATTATAAATTCCCCTGATTCTGACTGCAAGGGACCTACGCTTGACTTCACCAATCTGCAAGGGACCTACGCTTGCCAACACCCGCAAACACACAACACCCTGAAACGCAAAACACCCGGAAACACACATCGGAAACACACAACACATGGAAACGCACAACACATGGAAACGCACAATGCCCGGAAACAAACACACAACACCCGGAAACACACAACGCCCGGAAACACACGACACCCAGAAACACACAAGACCCAGAAACAAACAACATCTAGAAAAAGACAACACGCGAAAACACACAATACACGGAAACACCTGGAAACAGACAACACCCAGAAACACTAAACACACGGAAACACCAAGAAACACACATCGGAAACACACAACACCTGGAAACACACAACATAGGAAACACAGACCACCCGGAAACACACAACACCCGGAAACGCACAACGCCCGGATATAGACAACAACCAGAAACATACAACACCCGGAAACACACAACACCCGGTGACGTAATAAAACTCACTACGCACTTGGTTTGAGTATATAGCAAGGCTTTAATCAACTTGTTTCAGAACATGGAGGTCTAGTTGTACTTCACTAGTTCCTTGTCTTACAAAATGTCCCTGGAAAGCTGGGGCCGACGCCCGAGTATTTATACTCCTTGGATGGCGCCACCAGCTGGCCATCCAGCGTTATTTCATAAGTAGTTTCTTGATGATGAGATTTCTAACACCCGGAAACACACAACACCCAAAAACACACAACATCTAGAAACACACAACACCCAGAAACACACGACACCCAGAAACACACGACACCCAGAAACACACGACACCCAGAAACACACGACACCCGGAAACACACGACACCCGGAAACACACGACACCCGGGAAATACATGACACCCGGGAAAAAGCAACACCCGGAAACACAAAACACCCAGAAAAACATAACACCCGGAAACACACAATATCGGAAACACACGACACCCGGAAACGCACGACACCCGGAAACACACGACACACGGAAACACACACCACCCAGAAACACACAACACCCGGAAACAGACAACACCCGGAAACAGACAACACCCGGAAACAGACAACACCCGGAAACACACAACAACCGGAAACAGACAACTCCTGGAAACACAAAACATATGGAAACACCCAGAAACACACATCGGAAACACACAACACCCGGAAACACACAACACCTGGAAACAGACAACACCCGGAAACAGACAACACCCGGAAACAGACAACACCCGGAAACAGACAACACCCAGAAATGAGACAATGACCAGAAACAGGCGACACCCGGAAACAGGCGACACCCGGAAACAGGCGACACCCAGAAACACGCGACACCCGGAAACACGCGACACCCGGAAACATGCGACACCTGGAAACACGCAACACTCGGAAAAACACAACACACGGAAACACTCGTAAACACACAACACTCGTAAACACACAACACTCGTAAACACACAACACTCGGAAAAACACCACACTTTGAAACACAAACTGGAAACACACAACGTCCGGAAACACACAACACCCGGAAACACCCGGAAACACACAACACCTGGAAACACACGACATCCGGTGACGTAATAAAACTCACTACGCACTTGGTTTAAGTATAAAGCAAGGCTTTAATCAACTTGTTTCAGAACATGGAAGTCTAGTTGTATTTCACTAGCTCCTTGTCTTACAAAATGTCCCTGGAAAGCTGGGGCCCACGCCCGAGTATTTACACTCCTTGGACGGCGCCACCAGCTGGCCGTCCAGCGTTTTTCATAAGTAGTTTCTTGATGATGAGATTTCTAACACCCGGAAACACACGACACCCAGAAACACACGACACCCAGAAACACACGACACCCAGAAACACACGACACCCGGAAACACACGACACCCGGGAAATACACGGCACCCGGGAAAAAGCAACACCCGGAAACACAAAACACCCAGAAAAACACAACACCCGGAAACACACAATATCGGAAACACACGACACCCGGAAACGCACGACACCCGGAAACACACGACACACGGAAACACACACCACCCAGAAACACACAACACCCGGAAACAGACAACACCCGGAAACAGACAACACCCGGAAACAGACAACACCCGGAAACACACAACACCCGGAAACACACAACAACCGGAAACAGACAACTCCTGGAAACACAAAACATATGGAAACACCCAGAAACACACATCGGAAACACACAACACCCGGAAACACACAACACTCGTAAATACACAACACCCGGAAACAGACAACACCCGGAAACAGACAACACCCGGAAACAGACAACACCCAGAAATGAGACAATGACCAGAAACAGGCGACACCCGGAAACAGGCGACACCCGGAAACAGGCGACACCCAGAAACACGCGACACCCAGAAACACGCGACACCCGGAAACATGCGACACCTGGAAACACGCAACACTCGGAAAAACACAACACACGGAAACACTCGTAAACACACAACACTCGTAAACACACAACACTCGTAAACACACAACACTCGTAAACACACAACACTCGGAAAAACACCACACTTTGAAATACAAACTGGAAACACACAACGTCCGGAAACACACAACACCCGGAAACACCCGGAAACACACACCTGGAAACACACGACATCCGGTGACGTAATAAAACTCACTACGCACTTGGTTTGAGTATAAAGCAAGGCTTTAATCAACTTGTTTCAGAACATGGAAGTCTAGTTGTATTTCACTAGCTCCTTGTCTTACAAAATGTCCCTGGAAAGCTGGGGCCCACGCCCGAGTATTTACACTCCTTGGACGGCGCCACCAGCTGGCCGTCCAGCGTTATTTCATAAGTAGTTTCTTGATGATGAGATTTCTAACACCCGGAAACACACAACACCCAAAAACACACAACATCTAGAAACACACAACACACAGAAACACACAACACCCAGAAACACACAACACCCAGAAACACACGACATCTAGAAACACACAACACCTAGAAACACACACCTGGAAACAGACAACAAGCAGAAACACACGACACCCGGAAACACACGACACCCGGAAACACATGGAAACACACAACACCCTGAAACACTAAACACATGGAAACACCCAGAAATACACATCGGAAACACACAACACCCGGAAACACACAACACCCGGAAACAGACAACACCCGGAAACACACAACAACCGGAAACATACAACACCCAGAAATACACAACACATGAAAGGAGACAATGCCCGGAAACAGACAACACCCGGAAACACAAAACACACAACACCCGGAAACACACAACATCAGAAACACATTACACCTGGAAACACACAACACTCATAAACACACAACACTCGTAAACACACAACACCCAGAAACACACAACACCAAGAAACACACAACACCCAGAAACACACAACACCCAGAAACAAACTACACCCAGAAAAATACAACACCCAGAAATACACAACACCTGGGAAAAAGCAACACCTGGAAACAAACAACACTCGGAAACACACAACACCCGAAACATACAACACCCAAAACACACAACACCCGAAACACACAACACCTGAAACACACAACACTCGGAAACAGACAACATCTGGAAACACACAACACCCGGAAACACACAACACCCAGAAATACACAACACACGAAAGAAGACAATGCCCGGAAACAGACAACACCCGGAAACACAAAACACACAACACCTGGAAACAAACAACATCAGAAACACATTACACCGGGAAACACACAACACTCGTAAACACACAACATGCAGAAACACACGACACGCGGAAACACACGACACGCGGAAAAACACGACACGCGGAAAAACACGACACTCGGAAAAACACAACACTCGGAAAAACACAACACCGGAAACAGACAAAACCCAGAAACAGACAACACCCGGAAACACACAACACCCGTAAACACACAACACCCGGAAACACACAACACCCAGAAACACTATACACACGGAAATACCCAGAAACACACATCAGAAACACACAACACTTGGAAACATACAACACCCAGAAACACACAACTACGGGAAACACAAAACACACAGAAACACGCAGAAACACACATCGGAAACACACAACACCCAGAAAGATACAACACATGGAAAAACACGACATAGGAAACACACAACACCTGGAAACACACAACACATGGAAACAGGCAACACCCATGGAAACACGCAACACCCAGAAACACGCAACACCCGGAAACACGCAACACCCGGAAACACACAACACCTGGAAACACACAACTTCCGGAAACACACATCACGTGGAAACACACATCACGTGGAAACAGACAACACCCGGAAACAGACAACACCCAGAAACACACAACACCCAGAAACACCCAGAAACACACAACACCCGGAAATAGACAACAACCAGAAACAGACAACACCCGGAAACACTAAACATATGGAAACACCCAGAAACACACATCGGAAACACACCACACCCAGAAACACAACATCGGAAACACACGACACCCAGAAACACACGACACCCGGAAACAGACAACACCCGGAAACACACAACACCCGGAAACACACAACGCCCAGAAACACACAACGCCCGGAAACACACAACGCCCGGAAACACACAACGCCCGGAAACACACTACATAGGACAAACACGACACCCGGAAAAACACGACACTCGGAAAGACACGACACTTGGAAAGACACGAAACCCAGGAACAGACGACACACGGAAACACACGACACGCGGAAACACACGACACGTGGAAACACACGACACGCGGAAACACACGACACTCGTAAACACATGACACTCGTAAATACACAACACCCGGAAACACACAACGCCGGGAAACACACAACACTCGTAAATACACAACACCCAGAAACACACAACACCCAGAAACAAACACACAACACCCAGAAACAAACACACAACACCCAGAAACAAACACACAACACCCGGAAACACACAACACCCGGAAACACACAACACCCGGAAACACACAACACCCAGAAACAAACAACACTCAGAAAAACACAACGCCCAGAAATACACAACACCGGGAAAAAGCAACACCCGGGAACACACAACACTCTGAATGACAGAACACCCGGAAACGCACAACACCCGGAAACACACAACACCCGGAAACACACAACACCCAGAAACACACAACACCCGGAAACACACAACACCCGGAAACACACAACACCCGGAAACACACAACACCTGGAAAAACACAACACCTGGAGACACACAACACTCGTAAACACACAATACTGGAAACACACAACACCCAGAAACAAACAACACTCAGGAAAACACAACGCCCAGAAATACACAACACCGGGAAAAAGCAACACCTGGAAACACACAACACTCTGAATGACAGAACGCCCGGAAAAACAGAACACACAGAAAAGCACAACACCCGGAAAAGCACAACACCCGGAAAAACACAACACCCGGAAAAACACAACACCCGGAAAAACACAACACCCGGAAAAACACAACACCCGGAAAAACACAACACCCGGAAACAAACACCACCCGGAAACAAACACCACCCGGAAACAAACACCACCCAGAAATACACAACATCCAGAAACACACAAAATCCAGAAACACACAACATCCGGAAACACATAACACCCGGAAACACACAACACCCGGAAACACACAACACCCGGAAACACACACCACCCGGAAATACAAAACATAAGGAAACGCCCAGAAACACACATCGAAAACACACAACACCTGGAAACACAACATCGGAAACACAACACCCGGAAACACACAACACCCGGAAACACACAATGCCCGGAAAGAGACAACGCCCGGAAACAGACAACACCCAGTAAAAAAAACACACAACACCCGGAAACACACAACTTCAGAAACACATTACACCTGGAAACACACAACACTCGGAATCACAGAATGCCCAGAAACACAGGACACTCGGAAAAAGACAACACTCGGAAAAAGACGACACTCGGGAAAAAGACAACACTCGGGAAAGAGGCAACACTCGGGAAAGAGGCAACACTCAGAAGAAGACAACACCCGGAAAAAGACAACACCCGGAGGGAGTTTGAGCAGCTAGGGGCCAAATTAAAAAGCAGAACCACAAGGGTAATAATCTCTGAGCCACGAGCGAATTTGGCTAGGACAAATAAAATTAGAGAGTTAAATGCGTGGCTCAAAGACTGGTGTGGGAGAAATGGGTTTAGCTTCCTGGGACACTGGCACCAGTACTGGGGCAGGAGGGAGCTGTTCCGTTGGGACGGGCTTCACTTGGCCAGTGCTGGGACTAGAGTCCTGGCGGATCATATAACTAGGGCTGTAGAGAGGGCTTTAAACTAACTAGTGGGGGGGAGGTTCCTAGAGAGCAAATAATAAAAATGACAACAGAGAAGGTCATAGACTTAGGTAGCAGTGGGGAAATTAAAAACCAGAGCGTGTCAGGAAGGGGCAGAAGGTATGGAGTAAAAGGTAAAGTAATAAAAAGGGCAAAAGCAGGAACTAAGTGTCACAAAACATATTTGAAAGTTCTCTATCTGAAGGCACGTAGCATTCGTAACAAAATAGACGAGTTAATGGCACAAATAACTACATATGGGTATGATCTTGTGGCCATTACAGAAACATGGCTGCAGGGTGACAATGCCTGGGAATTAAACATACCAGGTTATTTAACGATCAGGAAGGACAGGCAGGAAGGAAGGGGAGGTGGGGTGGCTATGTTAATAAAGGAAGGAATCACTGTAATACAGAGAAATGATATTGGGTCAAAAGATCAGGATAATGAAACAGTTTGGGTGGAGATAAGGAATAATAAGGGGAAAAAAACACTAGTGGGCGTAGTCTATAGGCCTCCGAACAGTTGCAACTCTGTTGGACGGAGTATCAATCAGGAAATAGTTGAGGCTTGTAAAAAGGGAACATCTATAATTATGGGGGATTTTAACTATCATATTAATTGGACAAATCAAATTGGGCAGGGCTGCCTTGAGGACGAGTTCATTGAGTGTATTAGGGATGGGTTTCTTGAGCAGTATGTAACTGAACCGACCAGGGGGCAAGCAACCTTAGATCTGGTCCTCTGTAATGAGACAGGATTAATTAAAAATGTCCTAGTAAAGGATCCCCTTGGAATGAGTGACCATAACATGGTTGAATTCCATATTCAATTAGCGGGTGAAAAGGTTGGATCTCAAACAAGCGTGCTAAGCTTGAGTAAAGGAGACTATGAAGGTATGAGAGCAGAATTGAGTAGAGTGGATTGGGAAAATAGGTTAAAGGGTAAGATGATACATGATCAGTGGTGTACATTTAAGGAGTTATTTTACAACTTCCAAAAAATATATATTCCACTGAGAAGAAAAGGGTGTAAAAGAAAAGACAGCCATCCGTGGCTAAGTAAAGAAATTAAGGATAGTATTCGACTAAAAACAAGGGCATATAAGGTAGCCAAATCTAGTGGGAGGATAGAGGATTGGGAAAACTTTAAAAGACAGCAAAAAATAACAAAAAGATTGATTAAGAAAGGGAAGATAGATTATGAAAGTAAATTAGCAAAAAATATAAAAACAGATAGTAAGAGTTTTTATAGTTATATAAAAAGAAAAAGGGTGGCTAAAGTAAATGTTGGTCCCTTAGAGGATGAGACCGGGAAATTAATGGTGGGAAATATGGAGATGGCAAAAACACTGAATGAATATTTTGTATCAGTCTTTACAGTAGAAGACACTAAGAATATCCCAACACTGGACAAACAGGGGGCTAAAGGGGGGGAGGAGCTAAACACGATCAAAATCACTAAGGAAGTGGTACTCGGTAAAATAATGGGACTCAAGGCGGATAAATCACCTGGACCTGATGGCTTACATCCTAGGGTCTTGAGGAAGTGGCGGTAGGGATTGTGGATGCATTGGTAATAATTTTCCAAAACTCCCTGGACTCAGCAAAGGTCCCGGCAGACTGGAAAACTGCTAATGTAACACCCTTATTTAAAAAGGGCAGTAGACAGAAGGCTGGAAACTATAGACCGGTTAGCCTAAAATTTTGGTAGGTAAAATTTTGGAGTCCATTATTAAGGAGACAGTAACTGGACATTTGGATAATCATAATTTAATAGGACAAAGTCAGCATGGTTTTATGAAGGGGAAGTCATGTTTGACAAATTTGCTGGAGTTCTTTCAGGAAGTAACATATAGGGGAACCAGTGGACGTAGTGTATTTAGACTTCCAAAAGGCATTTGACAAGGTGCCACACAAAAGATTATTGCTTAAGATAAAAAATCACGGGATTGGGGGTAATATTCTGGCATGGATAGAGGATTGGCTATCTAACAGAAGGCAGAGAGTTGGGATAAATGGTTCATTCTCAGACTGGCAATCAGTAACAAGTGGTGTTCCGCAGGGGTCAGTGCTGGGTCCCCAACTCTTTATAATCTATATTAACGATTTGGAGGAGGGGACCAAGTGCAATATATCCAAGTTTGCTGACGATACCACGATGGGAGGGAAAGCAGTGAGTGAGGAGGACATAAAAAACCTGCAAAAGGACATAGACAAGCTAAGTGACTGGGCAGAAATTTGGCAGATGGAATATAATGTTGGAAAGTGTGAGGTTATGCACTTTGGCAGAAAAAATCAAAGAGCAAGTTATTATCTAAATGGAGAGAAACCGCAAAGTGCTACAGTACAAAGGGATCTGGGGTCCTGGTGCACGGAACACATTAGGTTAGTATGCAGGTGCAGCAAGTGATTAAGAAGGCCAATGGAATGTTGGGTTTCATTGCTAGGGGGATAGAATATAAAAATAGGGAGGTGTTGCTTCAGTTGTACAAGGTATTGGTGAGACCGCACCTGGAATACTGCGTACAGTTTTGGTGTCCATACTTAAGAAAGGACATACTTGCTCTCGAGTCAGTACAAAGAAGGTTCACTCGGTTAATCCTGGGGATGAGGGGATGGACATATGAGGAGATTGGGACTCTACTCATTGGAGTTCAGAAGAATGAGAGGCGATCTTATTGAAACATATAAGATTGTGAAGGGGTTGGATCGGGTGGATGCGGGGAGGGTGTTCCCGATGATGGGTGAAACTAGAACTAGGGGGCATAGTCTTAGAATAAGGGGCTGCTCTTTCAAAACTGAGATGAGGAGGAACTACTTCACTCAGAGGGTGGTAGGTCCATGGAATATGCTGCCCCAAAAAGCTGTAGAAGCTACATCATAACATAAATTTAAAACAGAAATAGACAGTTTCCTAGAAGTAAAGGGAATTAAGGGTTATGGGGAGCGGGCAGGAATTTGGACATGAGTCTAGGTTCGGATCGGTCATGGCCCTGTGGGTAGCGGAGCGGGCCCAGGGGCCATGTAGCCTGATCCTGCTCCTATTTCGTGTGTCTAATTCTGTTAGATTCAGGAGATGGTTCTGTGATAGTAGATTGGCGGTTAGGATCAGATCAGCCATGATCCTATTGAATGGTGGAGCAGGCTCGAGGGGCCGATTGGCCTACTCCTGCTCCTATTTCTTATGTTCTTATGTAACACCCGGAAACACACAACACCCGGAAACACACAACACCCGGAAACAAACGACACCCGGAAACACACAACACCCGGAAACAGACAACGCCAGGAAACAGACAACACCCGGAAACAGACAACGCCCGGAAACAGACAACGCCCGGAAACAGACAACGCCAGGAAACAGACAACGCCAGGAAACAGACAACACCCAGAAACACACAACACCCAGAAACACACAACACCCGGAAACACACAACACCCGGAAACACACAACACCCGGAAACACACAACACCCAGAAGCACAAAACACACAACACCCGGAAACACACAACACCCGGAAACACACAACACCTGGAAACACACAACACCCGGAAACACACAACACCCGGAAACACACAACACCCGGAAACAGACAACACCCAGAAACACAAAACACACAACACTCGTAAACACACAACACTGGAAATACACAAAACCCAGAAACAAACAACACTCGGAAAAACACAACACCTGGGAAAAAGTAACACCCGGAAACACGCAATGCCCGGAAACACGCAACGCCCGGAAACACGCAACGCTCGGAAAAACACAGCACTCGGAAAAACACAGCACCCGGAAACACACTGCACCCGGAAACACACAGCACCCGGAAACACACAGCACCCGGAAATACACAACACCCGGTGACGTAATAAAACTCACTACGCACTTGGTTTGAGCATAAAGCAAGGCTCTAATCAACTTGTTTCAGAACATGGAGGTGTAGTTGTATTTCACTAGCTCCTTGTCTTACAAAATGTCCCTGGAAAGCTGGGGCCGACGCCCGAGTACTTATACTCCTTGGACGGTGCCACCAGCTGGCCGTCCAGCGTTATTTCATCAGTAGTTTCTTGATGATGAGATTAAAACAACCGGAAACACACAACACCCAAAAACACACAAACATCTAGAAACACACAACACACAGAAACACACAACACCCGGAAACACACAAGATCTAGAAACACACAACATCTAGAAAAACACAACACCCGGAAACACACAATACACGGAAACACACAACACACGGAAACACACAACACCTGGAAACACACAACACCCGGAAACACACAACACCCGGAAACACACAACACTCGTAAATACACAACACATGAAAAGGGACAATGCCCGGAAACAGACAACACCCAGAAACACAAAATACACAACACCCGGAAACACACAACACCCGGAAACACACAACACCCAGAAAAACACAACACCCGGAAACACACAACACCCAGAAACACACAACACTCGGAAAAACACAACACCCAGAAATACACAACACCTGGGAAAAAGCAACACCCAGAAACACACATCACAGAACGCCCGGAAACACACAACACCCGGAAACACACAACACCCAGAAACACACAACACTCGGAAAAACACAACACTCGGAAAAACACAACACTCGGAAAAACACAACACCCTGAAACACCTGGAAACAGACAACACCCAGAAACCCTAAACACACCAAAACACCCAGAAACACACATCGGAAACAGACAACAGCCGGAAATATGACATCAGAAACACACACCACCCGGAAACACATGACACCCGGAAACACACAACACCCGGAAACACACAACACACGAAAAGAGACAATGCCCGGAAACAGACAACACCCAGAAACACAAAACACACAACACCCGGAAACACACAACATCAGAAACACATTACACCTGGAAACACACAGCACTCATAAGCACACAACACTGGAAATGCACAACACCCAGAAATACACAACACCTGGGAAAAGGCAACACCAGGAAACACGCAAATTTGCGAGCAAATTTGGCTAGGGTAAATAAAATCAGAGAGTTAAATGCGTGGCTCAAAGACTGGTGTGGGAGAAATGGGTTTTGCTTCCTGGGACACTGGCACCAGTACTGGGACAGGAGAGAGCTGTTCCGTTGGGATGGACTTCACTTGGCCAGTGCTGGGACTAGAATCCTGGTGAATTGAATAACTAGGGCTGTAGAGAGGGCTTTAAACTAATTAGTGGGGGGGAGGTTTCAAGAGAGCGAAAAATTAAAATGTCAGCGGCGAAGGCAATAGAGCAAGGAAGCAGTGGGGGAATTAAAAACCAGAGCGTGTCAGGAAGGGACAGAATATATAAAGATAAAGGTAAAGTAGTAAAGGGGGTAAAAGCAGGAATAAATTGTCACAAAACATATTTAAAAGTTCTTTATCTGAATGCACGCAGCATTCGTAACAAAATAGATGAGTTGACGGTACAAATAACTACACATGGGTATGATCTGGTGGCCATTACAGAAACATGGCTGCAAGGTGACCATGACTGGGAACTAAACATCCAGGGGTATTTGACTATTAGGAAGGATAGACAGGAAGGAAAGGGAGGTGGGGTGGCTATGTTAATAAAGGATGGAATCACTGCAATAGTGAGAAATAATATTGGGTCAAAGGATCAGGATAGTGAAACAGTTTGGGTGGCGATAAGGAATAATAAGGGGAAAAAGTCACTAGTGGGCATAGTCTATAGGCCTCCTAACAGTTGCAACTCTGTTGGTTGGAGTATAAATCAGGAAATAGTTGGGGCTTGTAATAAGGGAACAGCTATAATCATGGGAGATTTTAACTTTCATATTGACTGGACAAATCAAACTGGGCAGGGCAGCCTTGAGGAAGAGTTCATAGAGTGCATTAGGGACAGGTTCCTTGAGCAGTATGTTACTGAACCAACCAGGGGCCAGGCAATCTTAGATCTGGTCCTGTGTAATGAGACAGGATTAATTAAAAATGTCCTAGTAAAGGATCCCCTTGGAATGAGAGACCATAACATGGTTGAATTCCAAATTCAGTTGGAGGGTGAGAGAGTTGGATCTCAAACCAGCATACTAAGCTTAAATAAAGGAGACTATGAAAGTATGAGAGCAGAGTTGACTAACGTGGACTGGGAAAATAGATTAAGGTGTGAGACAGTACATGAGCAGTGGTGTACATTCAAGGAGATATTTCACAACTTTCAAGAAAAATATATTCCACTGAGGAAAAAGGGGCGTAAAAGAAAATACAGCCATCCGTGGCTAAGTAAAGTAATAAAGGATAGTATCCGACTGAAAACAAGGGCATATAAAGTAGTCAAATCTAGTGGGAGGATAGAAGATTGGGAAGCATTTAAAAGCCAGCAAAGAATAACTAAAAGATTAATTAAGAAAGGGAAGATAGATTATATGAAAATAAACTAGCAAAAAATATAAAAACAGATAGCAAGAGTTTCTACAGTTATATAAAAAGAAAAAGGGTGGCTAAAGTGAATGTTGGTCCCTTAGAGGACGAGACCGGGAAATTAGTAGTGGGGAACATGGAGATGGCAAAAACGCTGAACAAATATTTTGTATCAGTCTTTACAGTAGAGGACACTAAAAATATCCCAACACTGGACAAACAGGGGGCTATAGGGGGGGAGGAGCTAAACACGATTAAAATCACTAAGGAGATGGTACTTGTTAAGATAATGGGACTTAAGGCGGATAAATCCCCTGGACCTGATGGCTTACATCCTAGGGTCTTGAGAGAAGTGGCGGTAGGGATTGCGGATGCATTGGTGGTAATTTTCCAAAATTCCCTGGATTCAGGAAAGGTCCCAGCAGATTGGAAAACTGCTAATGTAACGCCCTTATTTAAAAAGGGAGGTAGACAAAAGGCTGGAAACTATAGACCAGTTAGCCTAACATCTGTGGTTGGTAAAATGTTGGAGTCCATTATTAAGGAAGCAGTGACAGGACATTTGGATAAGCATAATTTAATCGGACAGAGTCAGCATGGTTTTATGAAGGGGAAGTCATGTTTGACAAATTTGCTCGAATTCTTTGAGGACGTAACAAACAGGGTGGATAAAGGGGAACCAGTGGATGTGGTGTATTTGGACTTCCAAAAGGCATTTGACAAGGTGCCACACAAAAGATTACTGCACGAGATAAAAAATCACGGGATCGGGGGTAATATACTGGCATGGGTGGAAGATTGGCTATCTAACAGAAAACAGAGAGTTGGGATAAATGGTTCATTCTCGGGTTGGCAATCAGTAACTAGTGGTGTTCCGCAGGGGTCAGTGCTGGGACCCCAACTCTTTACAATCTATATTAATGATTTGGAGGAGGGGACCAAGTGCAATATATCCAAGTTTGCTGACGATACAAAGATGGGAGGGAAGGCAGTGAGTGAGGAGGACATAAAAAACCTGCAAAAGGACATAGACAAGCTAAGTGACTGGGCAGAAATTTGGCAGATGGAATATAATGTTGGAAAGTGTGAGGTTATGCACTTTGGCAGAAAAAATCAAAGAGCAAGTTATTATCTAAATGGAGAGAAACTGCAAAGTGCTACAGTACAAAGGGATCTGGGGGTCCTGGTGCATGAAACACAAAAGGTTAGTTTGCAGGTACAGCAGGTTATCAGGAACGCCAATGGAATCTTGGCTTTTATTGCAAAGGGGATGGAGTATAAAAGCAGGGAAGTCTTGCTTCAGTTATACAGGGTACTGGTGAGGCCACACCTGGAATACTGCGTACAGTTTTGGTTTCCATATTTAAGAAAAGATATACTTGCTCTCGAGGCAGTTCAGAGAAGGTTCACTCGGTTGATTCCGGAGATGAGGGGGTTGACTTATGAGGAAAGGTTGAGTAGGTTGGGCCTCTACTCATTGGAATTCAGAAGAATGAGAGGCGATCTTATCGAAACATATAAGATTGTGAGGGGGCTTGATCGGGTGGATACAGGGAGGGTGTTTCGACTGATGGGTGAGACTAGAACTAGGGGGCATAATCTTAGAATAAGGGGCTGCCCTTTCAAAACTGAGATGAGGAGAAACTTCTTCACTCAGAGGGTGGTGAATCTATGGAATTTGCTACCTCAGAGAGCTCTGGAAGCTGCGACATTAAATAAATTTAAAACGGAGATAGACAGTTTCCTAGCTGATAAGGGAATTAGGGGTTACGGGGAACGGGCAGGGAAGTGGACGTGAGTCTAGGTTCGGATCAGCCATGATCCTATTAAATGGCGGAGCAGGCCCGAGGGGCCGTATGGCCTACTCCTACTCCTACTTCTTATGTTCTTATGTTCTTATGTAACATAATCATAGAACGCCTGGAAACACAGCACACCCAGAAAAACACAACACTCGGAAAAAGACAACACCCAGAAACACACAACACCCGGGTACAGAGAACACCCGGAAACACACAACACCCAGAAACACACAACACCCAGAAACACACAACACCCAGAAACACACGACACCCAGAAACACACGACACCCAGAAACACACAACACCCAGAAACACACGACACCCAGAAACACACGACACCCAGAAACACAAAACACCCGGAAACACAAAACACACGGAGACACTGAGAAACACACATCGGAAACACACAACACCCGGAAACACACAACACCCAGAAGCAAAGAACGCTCGTAAACACACAACACCCGGAAACACGCAACACCCAGAAATGTGCAACACACGGAAACACGCAACACACGGAAACACACAACACACGGAAACACACAACACCCGGAAATATAAAACACCCAGAAACACCCAACACCAGGAAACACCCAACACCCGGAAACACCCAACACTCGGTAACACAAAACTCCCAGAAACACACGACACCCAGAAACACACGACACCCAGGAACACACGACACCCAGAAACACACGACACCCAGAAACACACGACACCCAGAAACACACAACACCCAGAAACACACAGCACCCAGAAACACACAACACCCAGAAACACACAGGGATTCAAATTCCTGGGATATTGGAGCCGGTTCTGGGGGAGGTGGGACCAATACAAACGGGACGGTTTGCACCTGAACAGGACCGGGACCGATGTCCTAGGGGGAGTGTTTGCTAGTGCTGTTGGGGAGGGTTTAAACTACAATGGCAGGGGGTTGGGAACCTGTGCAGGGAGACAGAGTAAAGGGAAACAAGGATAGAAGCAAAAGACAGGAAGGAGAAAAGCAAAAGTGGCAGGCAGAGAAGTCAAGGGTTTAAAATCAAACATGGCCACAGTAAATAATAGTTCTAAAAGGTCCAAGAGTGTTAAAAAAACAAGCCTGAAGGCTTTGTGTCTTAATACGAGGAGCATTCGTAATAAGGTGGATGAATTAGCTGCGCAAATAGATGTAAATGGATATGATATGATTGGGATTACGGAAACATGACTCCAGGGTGACCAAGGCTGGGAACTCAACATCCAGGGGTATTCAATATTCATGAAAGACAGACAAAAAGGAAAACTAGGTGCGGTAGCATTGCTGGTTAAAGAGGAGATTAACACAATAGTAAGGAAGGATATTAGCTCTGATGATGTGGAATCTGTATGTGTAGAGCTGAGAAATACCAAGGGGCAGAAAACATTAGTGGGAATTGTATACAGACCCCCAAACAGTAATGCCGAGGTTGGGGGTGGCATTAAACGGGAAATTAGAGATGCGTGGAAGAAGGGCACAGCGGTTATCATGGGTGACTTTAATCAACATACAGATTGGGCTAACCAAATTAGTAACAATACTGTGGAGGAGGAATTCCTGGAGTGTATACAGGATGGTTTCCTGGACCAATATGTCGAGGAACCAACTAGAGATCAGGCCATCTTAGACTGGGTATTATGTAATGAGAAAGGATTAATTAGCAATCTTGTTGTGCGAGGCCCCTTAGGGCGGAGCGATCCTAATACAGTAGAATTCTTCATTAAGATGGAGAGTGAAGTATTTGACTCAGAGACTAGGGTCCTGAATTTAAATAAAGGAAACTACAATGGTATGAGGCGCGAGTTGGGTAGGATGGATTGGGGAGCATTACTTAAAGGGTTGACGGTGGATAGGCAATGGCAAACATTTAAAGATCGCATGGATGAACTACAGAATTTGGTATAAAAATAAAACAAAAAAGGTGACTCAACCGTGGCTAACAAGGGAAATTAGGGATAGCGTAAGATCCAAGTAGAGGACATATAAACTGGCCAGAAAAAGCAGCAAACCTGAGCATTGGGAGCAGTTTAAGATTCAGCAAAGGAGGACAAAGGGATTAATTAAGAGGGGGAAAATAGAGTATGAGATTAAGCTTGCAGCGATCATAAAAACTGACCATAAAAGCTTCGATAGATATGTGAAGAGAAAAAGATTGGTGAAGTCAAGCATAGGTCCATTGCAGTCAGAATCAGGGGAATTTATAATGGGGAACAAAGAAATGGCAGGCCAATTAAATACATACTTTAGTTCTGTCTTCACAAAGGAGGACACAAATAACCTCCCAGAGATGTCGGGGAACATAGGGTCTAATGAGAGGTAGGAACTGAATGAAATCAGTATTTGTAGGGAAATGGTGTTAAGGAAATTGACAGGATTGAAGGCCGATAAATCCCCAGGGCCTGATAATCTACATCCTAGGGTACTTAAGGAAGTGGCCCTAGAAATAGTAGATGCATTGCTGGTCTTCTTCCAAAATTCTATAGATTCTGGAGCAGTTCCCATGGATTGGAGGGTAGCTAATGTTACCCCACTATTCAAAAAAGGTGGTAGAGAGAAAACGGGGAATTACAGACCGGTAAGCCTAACATCGGTAGTGGGGAAAATGCTAGAGTCCATTATAAAAGATGTAATAGCAGAGCACTTGGAAAGCAGTGACAGGATCGGACAAAGTCAACATGGATTTACAAAAGGTAAATCGTGCTTGACTAATCTACTAGAACTTTTTGAGGATGTAACTGGTAGAATAGATAAGGGAGAACCAGTGGATGTGATGTATTTGGACTTCCAGAAGGCTTTCGATAAGGTCCCGCATAAGAGATTAGCATGTAAAGTTAAAGCACATGAGATTGGGGGCAAGATACTGACTTGGATAGAGAACTGGCTGGCAGACAGAAAGCAAAGAGTTGGAATAAACGGCTCTTTTTCCGAGTGGCAGGCAGTGACTAGTGGGGTACCGCAGGGATCGGTGCTAGGACCCCAGCTATTCACAATATATATAAATGATCTAGACGAGGGAACTAGATGCAATGGCCCAGAAATTCGGGTCGGGGGCTTCCCGCGGGTGTAAGCCCCCGACCTGCACTTACCTTGCGCGCCGGCAGTTGAGCTGTAGGGCCCCGTGGAATTCCACTCCGGGGCCTGGCCCAGCTGTCGGCGCGCTGTGCTTGCATGTGCCAGGGGCGTAGTTAGTGCGATGCGTCCCCTGGGATCACGTGGGCCATGGGCAGCCAATTGGAGGAGCGAAAAGCCCATTCATAAGATTGACAGGAAGACCTGTCAAAACTTATAAATACTACAGGCCCCAAAATAGCAGTAAACCTTCAAATAATTTTTTTTTTTTTAAATCACACTTTTTAAATAAACTATAAATTACATTAAATAACTATTTTAAACAATAATTGAAATTTTTGAAAAAAATAATGTTATATTTTAACAGGGCTAAAAATAAACTTACCTTGCTTTAAAGTATTTAAAAATAATAAACCTGTGGAAAAAATGTTATAATTTTAATTAACTGACCACTTACCTTGCAAAAGCAGGCCTTAAATGTGTAAATCCTGCAGGCTTACCCTCTCGGGAAAACCTGCAAAAAAAACCTAAGTTCAAAGCGCACGCGCAGCCTCCCCTGCGCGCGCATTCGACCTCTGAACCCCTTCATTCAGAGGATCAGAAGTCCCGGTTTCCCGCGCATGAGCAGTGCATGCAGAAAACCAGCACTTCCATTTGGCCTACGGGTGAGTACCCTGTGCGTACTCACCCGTGGGGACCGGAATTTCTGGTCCATTATTTCCAAGTTTGCAGGCGACACAAAGCTGGGTGGACGTGTGTGCCGTGAGGAGGATACCGAGAAACTCCAGTATGATTTGGACAGGTTGGGTGATTGGGCAGATGAATGGCAGATGCAGTATAATGTGGATAAATGCGAGGTTATCCACTTTGGTGCCAAAAACAGGAAGGCAGATTATTATCTGAACGGTAATAGATTGGGAGAAGGGGAAGTGCAAAGAGACCTGGGTGTCCTTGTGCACCAGTCGCTGAAGGTAAGCATGCAGGTGCAGCAGGCGGTTAAGAAGGCAAATGGTATGTTGACCTTCGTAGCGAGAGGATTCGAATACAGGAACAAGGATGTCTTGCTGCAGTTGTACAGGTCCTTGGTGAGACCACACCTTGAGTGTTGTGTGCAGTTTTGGTCGCCTTATCTGAGGAAGGATGTTCTTGCCATGGAGGGAGTGCAGCGAAGATTCACCAGACTGATACCTGGGATGGCAGGAATGACATATGTGGAGAGATTGGGTCGATTGGGCTTATACTCGCTGGAGTTTAGAAGAATGAGAGGGGATCTCATTGAAACTTATAAAATTCTAACAGGACTAGACAGACTAGATGCAGGAAGGCTGTTCCCGATGGCGGGGGAGTGCAGAACCAGGGGTCACAGTCCAAAGATAAGGGGTAAGCCATTTAGGACAGAGATGAGAAGGAATTTCTTCACCCAGAGAGTGGTGAACCTGTGGAATTGTCTACCACAGAAAGCAGTTGAGGCCAATTCATTATATATATTCAAGAAGGAGTTAGATATATTTCTTAAGGCTAAAGGGATCAAGGGATATGGGGAGAAAGCAGGGACAGGGTACTGAGTTTGGATGATCAGCCATGATCTCATTGAATGACAGAGCAAGCTCAAGGGGCTGAATGGCCTACTCCTGCTCCTATCTTCTATGTTTCTATGTTACACCACCCGGAAACACACAACACCCGGAAACACACAACACCCGGAAACACCAGGAAACACACGACACCCGGAAACACACGACACCCGGAAACACCAGGAAACACACGACACCCGGAAACACACGACACCCGGAAACACACAACATTGGAAACACACAACACCCGGAAACACACCACACCCGGAAACACACCACACCCGAGCACTCGGAGCAGCGGGAGCAGAGGAGGAGCAGCCGGGTATAAAAACCCACGACCAGCGAGGCCCGAGAGCACTCGGAGCAGCGGGAGCAGAGGAGGAGCAGCCGTGTATAAAAACCCACGACCAGCGAGGCCCGAGAGCACTCGGAGCAGCGGGAGCAGAGGAGGAGCAGCCGGGTATAAAAACCCACGACCAGCGAGGCCCGAGAGCACTCGGAGCAGCGGGAGCAGAGGAGGAGCAGCCGGGTATAAAAACCCACGACCAGCGAGGCCCGAGAGCACTCGGAGCAGCGGGAGCAGAGGAGGAGCAGCCGGGTATAAAAACCCACGACCAGCGAGGCCCGAGAGCACTCGGAGCAGCGGGAGCAGAGGAGGAGCAGCCGGGTATAAAAACCCACAACCAGCGAGGCCCGAGAGCACTCGGAGCAGCGGGAGCAGAGGAGGAGCAGCCGGGTATAAAAACCCACGACCAGCGAGGCCCACCAACTCCGCAGCGGGGAGAGAGGTAAAAAATAGTCAGTGTGTGACGTCACCAGGGAGCAGGTAAGTGATTGGTTGGTGAGTATTTCTCTTTTTTAAACTTTAACTCTGTAGTTTATTGTTACTAGGGTCTTTTCTGGTGTAGCAGGTACTGTTGGTAGACTATACAAGAGCCTTAGAGATATCTTTAATTGGTGATAGTAAATTAATTTAAATTAATTAAGGGGAAAGTCATGCCAGGAGAGCCCAGCCCCATGATGTGCTCCTCCTGCTCCATGTGGGAATTCAGGGACACTGCCCCTGGTGACTACGTGTGCAGGAAATGCATCCATCTGCAGCTATTAGCAGACCGCATTGAGGATCTGGAGCTGCGGGTGGATGGGTTGTGGAGCATTCACGAGGCTGCGAAGTTCGTGGATAGCACGTTTAGTGAGCTGGTCACACCGCAGGGAAGGGCTGCACAGGAAGAAAGGAAATGGGTGACCACCAGGCGGAGCAATAGAAGTAGGCAGGTAGTGCAGAAAACCCCTGTGACCATTCCCCTCTCAAACAAGTATACCGTTTTGGATACTGTTGGGGGGAATGACTCACCAGGGGAAGGCAGCAGCAGCCAGCTTCCTGGCACTGGGGGCGCTCCTGCTGCCCAGGAGGGGAGGAAAAAGAGTGGGAGAGCAATAGTCGTAGGGGATTCTATAGTAAGGGGAACAGATAGGCGTTTCTGTGGCCGTAGACGTGAATCCAGCATGGTTTGTTGCCTCCCTGGTGCCAGGGTCAAGGATGTCACTGAGCGGCTGCAGGGCATTCTGGAGGGGGAGGGTGAACAGCCAGAGGTCGTGGTCCACATTGGTACCAACGACATAGGTAAAAAGAGGGATGAGGTCCTGCAGCAAGAATTTAGGGAGCTAGGGGCAAGATTAAGGAGCAGGACCTTGAAGGTTGTAATCTCTGGATTACTCCCGGTGCCACGTGCTAGTGAGTATAGGAATAGGAGGATAGAACAGATGAATGCGTGGCTAAAGAGATGGTGCAGGAGGGAGGGCTTTAGTTTCCTGGATCACTGGGTCTGCTTCTGGGACAGGTGGGACTTGTACAAGTCGGACGGTTTACACCTGAACCAGAGGGGAACCAATATCCTTGCGGGGAGGTTTGCTAGCACTGCTGGGGGGGGTTTAAACTAATTCGGCAGGGGGATGGGATACAGAGTGGAGCTATAGTAGGGGGTGATGTACAGCCAAATAAGGAGGAAAAAACAAGTCAGCAGGGAAGGCAGAGCAAAGATGTGAAGGCAAAAGGGAATATGGCAGGGCTGGAAGGCATTTATTTTAATGCAAGGAGTCTTGCAAATAAGGTGGATGAACTGAAGTTGTTGTTGAACACATGGGAGTACGATATTGTTGCTATCACGGAGACATGGTTGAGGGAGGGTCAGGACTGGCAGCTAAATATTCCGGGGTATAGAATCTTCAGGCGAGACAGAGGGGGGTGTAAAAGGGGAGGGGGTGTTGCAATATTAATTAAGGAGTCTATTACTGCTGTAAGGAGGGATGATATATTAGCGGGTTCCTCTAATGAGGCCATATGGGTAGAACTTAAAAACAAAAAGGGGTCAAGCACCTTGCTGGGAGTGTACTATAGGCCCCCAAACAGTCAGGGGGAGATAGAGGAACAGATATGCAAGCAGATATCAGAAAAGTGTGAAAATAATAGGGT
The DNA here is from genome assembly GCF_052327205.1 of Somniosus microcephalus. NCBI lineage: Eukaryota > Metazoa > Chordata > Chondrichthyes > Squaliformes > Somniosidae > Somniosus > Somniosus microcephalus. The sequence goes on from NC_141014.1 coordinate 23,452,668, forward strand.
AGTAATAGTGGGGGATTTCAACTTCCCCAATATAAATTGGGATAGTCAGAGTGTGAAAGGCTTGGAGGGAGCAGAATTCTTAAAGTGCATCCAGGAAAGCTTTTTGAGCCAACATGTAGAAAGTCCTACAAGAGAGGGGGTGGTACTGGACCTAATTCTAGGGAATGTAGCCGGGCAGGTGGTGGAAGTGTCTGTAGGAGAGCATTTTGGCGATAGTGACCATAATTCGGTGAGATTTAAGGTGGTCATGGAAAAAGACAAAGACGGCCCGGAAATCAGGGTTCTAAATTGGGGGAAGGCCGATTTTAATAAGATAAGACAGGATCTGGCAAAAGTGGACTGGGAGCAGCTGCTTATAGGAAAATCCACATCAAAACAGTGGGAGGCTTTCAGAAGGGAAATAGAGAGAGTACAACACCAACATGTTCCTGTAAAGGTCAAGGGTGGGACCAACAAGCAAAGGGAGCCTTGGATGACAAAGGATATACAAAAATGCATTAGGAAAAAAAGGGGGGCTTTTGGCAGTTACAAAAGACAAAAGACGGTGGAAGCCCTAGAGGAGTATAAGAGGTGCAGGGGCATACTTAAAAAGGAAATTAGGAGGACGAGGAGGGGCCATGAAATAACACTGGCGAGCAAAATAAAGAAAAATCCTAAGATGTTTTATAAGTATATTAAGGGCAAGAGGATAACCAGGGAAAGGGTAGGGCCCATTAGGGACCAAAGTGGCAAGCTGTGTGTAGAGCCAGATGAAGTAGGTGGGGTTTTAAATGAATTTTTTGCCTCAGTGTTCACTATGGAGAAAGACGATGTAGACATAGAAGTCGGGCAAGGGGACTGTGACATACTTGAACATATTAGCATCGAGAGGGAGGAGGTACTAGCGGTTTTAGCAGGCCAAAAAGTGGATAAATCCCCAGGCCCGGACGAGATGTATCCCAGGCTGTTGTGTGAGGCAAAGGAGGAGATTGCAGGGGCTCTGACACAAATTTTCAGAACCTCTCTGGCCACAGGGGATGTACCAGAGGACTGGAGAACAGCTAATGTAGTACCATTATTCAAGAAGGGTAGCAGGGATAAACCAGGGAATTACAGGCCAGTGAGCCTAACATCTGTGGTAGGGAAATTATTGGAAAAAATTCTGAGGGACAAAATTAGTCTCCACTTGGAGAGGCAAGGATTAATCGGGGATAGTCAGCATGGCTTTGTCAAGGGTAAGTCATGTCTGACCAATCTGATTGAATTTTTCGAGGGGGTGACTAGGTGTGTGGATGAGGGAAATGCTGTGGATGTGGTTTACATGGACTTCAGTAAAGCTTTTGACAAGGTCCCGCATAGGAGACTGGTCAAGAAGGTAAGAGCCCATGGGATCCAGGGGGCCTTGGCGCGTTGGATCCTAAACTGGCTGAGTGGCAGGAGGCAGAGGGTGATGGTCGAAGGTTGCTTTTGTGACTGGAAGCCTGTGTCCAGTGGGGTACCTCAGGGATCGGTGCTGGGTCCCTTGCTGTTTGTGATCTACATTAATGATTTGGATGAGAATGTAAAGGGTATGATCAGTAAGTTCGCGGATGACACGAAAATTGGTGGGGTGGTAAATTGCGAGGAGGAAAGCCTCAGGCTACAGGACGATATTAACGGGTTGGTCAGATGGGCGGAAAAGTGGCAAATGGAATTTAACCCGGAAAAGTGCGAGGTGATGCATTTTGGACGGACAAATAAGGCAAGGGAATACACAATGAGTGGTAGGACCCTAGGAAGTACAGAGGGTCAGAGGGATCTTGGTGTACATGTACATAGATCCCTGAAGGCAGCGGAACAGGTAGATAAGGTGGTTAAAAAGGCTTATGGGATACTTGCCTTCATTAGCAGAGGCATAGAATATAAGAGCAGGGAGGTTATGATGGAGCTGTACAAAACGCTGGTGAGGCCACAGCTGGAGTACTGTGTGCAGTTCTGGTCGCCTCACTATAGGAAGGATGTGATTGCTTTGGAGAGGGTGCAGAGAAGATTCACCAGGATGTTACCTGGGATGGAGCGCCTCAGCTATGAAGAAAGACTAAACAGGCTGGGGTTGTTTTCCTTGGAGCAAAGGAGGCCGAGGGGGGACCTGATTGAGGTGTACAAAATGATGAGGGGCATAGATAGGGTAGATAAAGAGGAACTTTTCCCCTTAGTAGGGGGGTCAATAACAAGGGGGCACAGATTCAGGGTAAGGGGCAGGAGATTTAGGGGGGATTTGAGGAGGAACTTTTTCACCCAGAGGGTGGTTGGAAGCTGGAACTCACTGCCTGAAAGGGTGGTAGAGGCAGGAACCCTCACAACATTCAAGAAGCATTTGGATGAGCACTTGAAATGCCATTGCATACAAGACTATGGACCAAATGCTGGAAAATGGGATTAGACTGGACAGGGAGGGATGGGCGGCGCAGACACGATGGGCCGAAGGGCCTCTTTCTGTGCTGTAAAACTCTATGACTCTATGACCCGGAAACACACAACACCCGGAAACACACAACACCCGGAAACACCCAGAAACAGACAACACCTGGAAACACAAAACACCTGGAAACACTCAGAAACACACATCGGAAACACGCAACATCCGGAATCACACAACACCAGAAACAGACAAATCCCAGAAACACACAACACCCGGAAACACACAGCACCCGCAATCACACAGCACCCGGAATCACACAGCACCCGGAATCACACAGCACCTGGAATCACACAGCACCCGGAATCACACAGCACCTGGAATCACACAGCACCCACAATCACACAGCACCCGCAATCACACAGCACCCGGAATCACACAGCACCCGGAATCACACAGCACCCGGAATCACACAGTACCTGGAATCACACAGCACCCGGAATCACACAGCACCCGGAAACACACAGCACCCGCAATCACACAGCACCCGGAATCACACAGCACCTGGAATCACACAGCACCCGGAATCACACAGCACCCGCAATCACACAGCACCCGGAATCACACAGCACCCGGAATCACACAGCACCCGGAAACACACAGCACCCGCAATCACACAGCACCTGGAATCACACAGCACCCACAATCACACAGCACCCGGAAACACACAGCACCCGCAATCACACAGCACCCGGAATCACACAGCACCCGGAAACACACAGCACCCGGAAACACACAGCACCCGCAATCACACAGCACCCGGAATCACACAGCACCCGGAAACACACAGCACCCGGAATCACACAGCACCCGGAATCACACAGCACCCGGAATCACACAGCACCCGGAATCACACAGCACCCGGAAACACACAGCACCCGGAATCACACAGCACCCGGAAACACACAGCACCCGGAAACACACAGCACCCGGAATCACACAGCACCCGGAATCACACAGCACCCGGAATCACACAGCACCCGGAATCACACAGCACCCGGAAACACACAGCACCCGGAAACACACAGCACCCACAATCACACAGCACCTGGAATCACACAGCACCCGGAATCACACAGCACCCGGAAACACACAGCACCTGGATACACACAGCACCCGCAATCACACAGCACCTGGAATCACACAGCACCCGGAAACACACAGCACCCGGAATCACACAGCACCCGGAATCACACAGCACCCGGAATCACACAGCACCCGGAATCACACAGCACCCGGAATCACACAGCACCCGGAAACACACAGCACCCGGAATCACACAGCACCCGGAATCACACAGCACCCGGAAACACACAGCACCCGGAAACACACAGCACCCGGAATCACACAGCACCCGGAAACACACAGCACCCGGAAACACACAGCACCCACAATCACACAGCACCTGGAATCACACAGCACCCGGAATCACACAGCACCCGGAATCACACAGCACCCGGAATCACACAGCACCCGGAAACACACAGCACCCGGAAACACACAGCACCCACAATCACACAGCACCTGGAATCACACAGCACCCGGAATCACACAGCACCCGGAAACACACAGCACCCGGAATCACACAGCACCCGGAAACACACAGCACCCACAATCACACAGCACCCACAATCACACAGCACCCGCAATCACACAGCACCCGGAATCACACAGCACCCGGAATCACACAGCACCCGCAATCACACAGCACCTGGAATCACACAGCACCCGGAATCACACAGCACCCGGAATCACACAGCACCCGGAATCACACAGCACCCGGAATCACACAGCACCCGGAAACACACAGCACCCGGAATCACACAGCACCTGGAATCACACAGCACCCGGAATCACACAGCACCCGGAATCACACAGCACCTGGAATCACACAGCACCCGGAATCACACAGCACCCGGAATCACACAGCACCTGGAATCACACAGCACCCGGAATCACACAGCACCCGGAATCACACAGCACCCGGAATCACACAGCACCCGGAAACACACAGCACCCGCAATCACACAGCACCCGGAATCACACAGCACCCGGAATCACACAGCACCCGGAAACACACAGCACCCGGAAACACACAGCACCCACAATCACACAGCACCTGGAATCACACAGCACCCGGAATCACACAGCACCCGGAAACACACAGCACCCGCAATCACACAGCACCCGGAATCACACAGCACCCGGAAACACACAGCACCCGGAAACACACAGCACCCGGAATCACACAGCACCCGGAATCACACAGCACCCGGAATCACACAGCACCCGCAATCACACAGCACCCGGAATCACACAGCACCCGGAAACACACAGCACCCGGAAACACACAGCACCTGGAATCACACAGCACCCGGAATCACACAGCACCCGGAATCACACAGCACCCGGAATCACACAGCACCCGGAAACACACAGCACCCGGAATCACACAGCACCCGCAATCACACAGCACCCGGAAACACACAGCACCCGGAATCACACAGCACCCGGAATCACACAGCACCCGGAATCACACAGCACCTGGAATCACACAGCACCCACAATCACACAGCACCCGGAATCACACAGCACCCGGAATCACACAGCACCCGCAATCACACAGCACCCGCAATCACACAGCACCCGGAATCACACAGCACCCGGAAACACACAGCACCCGGAATCACACAGCACCCGGAATCACACAGCACCCGGAATCACACAGCACCCGGAAACACACAGCACCCGGAATCACACAGCACCCGCAATCACACAGCACCCGCAATCACACAGCACCCGGAAACACACAGCACCCGGAATCACACAGCACCTGGAATCACACAGCACCTGGAATCACACAGCACCTGGAATCACACAGCACCCGGAATCACACAGCACCCACAATCACACAGCACCCGGAATCACACAGCACCCGGAATCACACAGCACCCGGAAACACACAGCACCTGGAATCACACAGCACCTGGAATCACACAGCACCCAGAATCACACAGCACCCACAATCACACAGCACCCAGAAACACACAGCACCCGCAATCACACAGCACCCAGAATCACGCAGCACCTGGAATCACACAGCACCCACAATCACACAGCACCCGGAAACACACAGCACCCGCAATCACACAGCACCCGGAAACACACAGCACCCGGAATCACACAGCACCCGGAATCACACAGCACCCGGAAACACACAGCACCCGGAAACACACAGCACCCGCAATCACACAGCACCCGGAAACACACAGCACCCGGAAACACACAGCACCCGCAATCACACAGCACCCGGAATCACACAGCACCCGGAATCACACAGCACCTGGAATCACACAGCACCCGGAATCACACAGCACCCGGAAACACAAAACACCCGGAAACACAAAACACCCGGAAACACATGACACCCCACCCAGGAACACACAACACCCAGAAACACATGACACCCCACCCAGGAACACACAACACCCAGAAACACATGACACCCCACCCAGGAACACACAACACCCAGAAACACATGACACCCGGAAACACACAACTCCCGGAAACACACAACAACCGGAAACACACAACACAAAGAGCAGCGAGAGCGGGAGCAGCGGTACGAAGAGCACCGAGAGTGGGAGCCGCGGTATAAAGAGCGCTGAGAGTGGGAGCAGTGGTATAAAGAGCGCCGAGAGCGGGAGAAGCGGTATAAAGAGCGCCGAGAACGGGAGCAATGGTACAAAGAGCACGAGAGCGGGAGCAGCGGCACAAAGAGCGCCAAGAGCAGGAGCAGCGGCAGAAAGAGCGCCGAGAGCGGGAGCAGCGGCACAAAGAGCGCCGAGAGCGGGAGCAGCGGCACAAAGAGCGCTGAGAGAGGGAGCAGCCGTATAAAGAGCGCCGAGAGCGGGAGCAGCGGTATAAAGAGCGCCGAGAGCGGGAGCAGCGGTATAAAGAGCGCCGAGAGCGGGAGCAGCGGTATAAAGAGCGCCGAGAGCGGGAGCAGCGGTATAAAGAGCGCCAAGAACGGGAGCAGTGGTATAAAGAGCGCTGAGAGCAGGAGCAGATATATAAAGAGCACCGAGAGCGGGAGCAGCGGTATAAAGAGCGCCGAGAGCAGGAGCAGCAGGATAAAGAGCACCAAGAGTGGGAGCAGTGGCACAAAGAGCGCTGAGAGCGGTAGCAGCGGCACAAAGAGTGCCGACGGCAGGAGCAGTGGCACAAAGAGGTCCAAGAGTGGGAGCAGCAGCACAAAGAGGGTTGAGTGCGGGAGCAGCGGTATAAAGAGCGCCGAGAGCGGGAGCAGCGGCACAAAGAGTGTCGAGAGCAGGAGCAGCGGAATAATGAGCGCCGAGTGCGGGAGCAGCAGTACAAAGAGCGCCGAGAACGGGAGAAGCGGAATAAAGAGCGCTGAGAGCGGGAGCAGCGGTACGAAGAGCACCAAGAGTGGGAGCCGCGGTATAAAGAGCGGTGAGAGTGGGAGCAGTGGTATAAAGAGCGCCGAGAGCGGGAGAAGCGGTATAAAGAGCGCCGAGAACGGGAGCAATGGTACAAAGAGCACGAGAGCGGGAGCAGCGGCACAAAGAGCGCCAAGAGCGGGAGCAGCGGCAGAAAGAGCGCCGAGAGCGGGATAAGCGGTATAAAGAGCGCCGAGAACGGGAGCAATGGTACAAAGAGCACGAGAGCGGGAGCAGCGGCACAAAGAGCGCCAAGAGCGGGAGCAGCGGCAGAAAGAGCGCCGAGAGCGGGAGCAGCGGCACAAAGAGCGCCGAGAGCGGGAGCAGCGGCACAAAGAGCGCTGAGAGAGGGAGCAGCCGTATAAAGAGTACCGAGAGCGGGAGCAGCGGTATAAAGAGCGCCGAGAGCGGGAGCAGCGGTATAAAGAGCGCCGAGAGCGGGAGCAGCGGTATAAAGAGCGCCAAGAACGGGAGCAGTGGTATAAAGAGCGCTGAGAGCAGGAGCAGACATATAAAGAGCACCGAGAGCGGGAGCAGCGGTATAAAGAGCGCCGAGAGCAGGAGCAGCAGTATAAAGAGCACCAAGAGTGGGAGCAGTGGCACAAAGAGCGCTGAGAGCGGTAGCAGCGGCACAAAGAGTGCCGACGGCAGGAGCAGTGGCACAAAGAGGTCCAAGAGTGGGAGCAGCGGCACAAAGAGGGTTGAGTGCGGGAGCAGCGGTATAAAGAGCGCCGAGAGCGGGAGCAGCGGCACAAAGAGTGTCGAGAGCAGGAGCAGCGGAATAATGAGCGCCGAGTGCGGGAGCAGCAGTACAAAGAGCGCCGAGAACGGGAGAAGCGGAATAAAGAGCGCCGAGAGCGGGAGCAGCAGTACAAAGAGTGCCGAGAGCGGGAGCAGCGGAATAAAGAGTGCCGAGAGCGGGAGCAGCAGTGCAAAGAGTGCCGAGAGCGGGAGCAGCGGAATAAAGAGCGCCGACAGCGGGAGCAGCGGAATAAAGAGCACCAAGAGCGGGAGAAACGGAATAAAGAGCGCCGAGAGCGGGAGCAGCAGTACAAAGAATGCCGAGAGCAGGAGCAGCGGAATAAAGAGCGCTGAGAGCGGTAGCAGCGGCACAAAAGTGCCGAGAGCGGGAGCAGCGGCACAAAGAGCGCTGAGGGCAGGAGCAGCGGGACAAAGAGCTCCAAGAGCAGGAGCAGCAGCACAAAGAGCGCCGAGGGCAGGAGCAGCGGCAAAAAAGAGCTCCAAGAGCGGGAGCAGCGGCACAAAGAGGGTCGAGAGCGGGAGCAGTGGTATAAAGAGTGCCGAGAGAGGGAGCAGCGGCACAAAAAGTGCCGAGAGCAGGAGCAGCGGAATAAAGAGCGCAGAGAGCAGGAGCAGCGGAATAAAGAGTGCCGAGAGCGGGAGCAGCGGAATAAAGAGCGCCGAGAGCGGGAGCAGCGGAATAAAGAGTGCCGAGAGCAGGAGCAGCGGAATAAAGAGCGCCGAGAGCGGGAGCAGTGGAATAAAGAGCGCCGAGAGCGGGAGCAGTGGAATAAAGAGCACCGAGAGCGGGAGCAGTGGAATAAAGAGCGCCGAGAGCGGGAGCAGTGGAATAAAGAGCGCCGAGAGCGGGAGCAGTGGAATAAAGAGCACCGAGAGTGGGAGCAGCAGTATAAAGAGCGCCGAGAGCGGGAGCAGTGGCACAAAGAGTGCCGAGAGTGGGAGCAGTAGTCTAAAGATCGCCGAGAGAGGGAGCAGCACCGATAGGAGCGGACCTGAGCGGCAGCAGCTGAACAGAGCCAGGATTTAGGAAAAGTGACGTCAGAGTAAAAAGAGTGATGACGGCACAAGGGAAGGAACTGATTGGTGAGTAGCTGGGGAGTGTAGCTGGGGAATGTTTTTTAGTAAGTTTTAACTTTATTTCTGCTGGGTTAGTTCATAGTCTATTAAATAGAGGCATGGCAGGGCAGCTCAGTCCCGTGGAGTGCACATCCTGTGCCATGTGGAAAGTCCTGGACGCTTTGTGTAGCCTGGACGACCACATGTGCAGGAAGTGTCACCAGCAACAGCAACTTGAGCTCCGGGTTTCGGAGCTTGAGCGGCCACTGGTGTCATGTGGTGCATCCGCGAGGCTGAGAGTTACGTGGATAGCATGTTTCTAGAGGTGGCCACCCAGCAGCTTAAGAGTATGCAGGCAGAGAGGAAATGGGTGACCACCAGACAGAAGAGGAGGACCAGGCAGGTAGTGCAGGAGTCCCCGGAGTGCATCGCGCTCTCCAACCAGTATTCTATTCTGAGTACTGGTGAGAGCAATGGTTCCCCTGGGGAGTGCAGCCAGAATCAAGTCCACAGCACCACGGGTGGCTGAGCTGCACAGGGGGGGGAGGTAAAAGAGTGGAAGAGCAATAGTGGTAGGGGATTCAATAGTTAGGGCAGCAGACAGGCGTTTCTGCGGCCGCAGACGTGACTCCAGGATGGTATGTTGCATCCCTGGTGCCAGGGTCAAGGATGTCACTGAGCGGCTGAAGGACACTCTGAGGGGGGAGGGTGAACAGCCAGAGGTCGTTATCCATATGGGTACCAACAACATAGGCAGAAAGAGGGATGAGGTCCTGCAGGCAGAGTTTAGGGAGCTAGGAGAGAGATTAAACAGCAGGACCTCAAAGGTAGTAATCTCCGGATTACTCCCGGTTCCACGTGCTAGTGAGTACAGGAATAGAAGGGTAGAACAGATGAATGTGTGGCTGGAGTGTTGGTGCAATAGGGAGGGCTTTAGATTCCTGAGGCATTGGGACTGTTTCTGGGGAAGGTGGGTCCTGTACAAGCTTGGACGGGTTACACCTCAACAGAGCCGGGACCAATATTCTCGCGGGGAGATTTGTTAGTGCTGTTGGGGAAGGTTTAAACTAACTTGGCAGGGGGATGGGCACCAGCATATAGGAGTAGAAAAGAGGAATAAGGTGCATAAAAGAGTGATTGTGTTGGATAGTACTAGAGAAGATAGTACTAGAGGCGGTAGTAGTACCATATTAGATAGGAGCAGACTAAGAAAGACTACGAAAAATTCAAAAATGGGTTTAGAATGCATGAACGTAAACGCACAAAGTGTGGTGAATAAGGTTGGTGAGCTACAAGCACAATTAGCCGTGGCAATATGATGTTGTGGCAATAACGGAAACATGGCTTAAAAGCCGTGAGGACTGGACACTTAATATTCAAGGGTACAAGGTGTTCAGAAAAGAAAGGGAAGAAAAAAAGGGAGGTGGGGTGGCAGTGCTGATTAAGGAAGACATTGTAGTGTTGGAAAGGGAAGATGTTCTTGAGGGGACAAGGACAGAATCCATTTGGTTAGAGTTGAGGAGCAAAAAGGGTAAGTTCACGCTATTGGGGGTATTCTATAGGCCTCCAAATAGTGAGAGGGAGGTAGAGGAGCAAATATGCAGGGAAATTGCAGAGACATGCAAGAGCTGTAGATGGTGATATTGGGGAACTTTAATTACCCAAATATCAAATGGGATAATGCTCGGGTAAAGGAAAAGGAGGGGGAGGAATTTCTGAAATGTGTTCAGGAGAATTTCCTTGACCAATATGTTCTTGGCCCAACTAGGAAGGAGGCATTGCTAAATCTGGTGCTGGGGAATGAGGTGGGCCAGGTCGACCAAGTATCTGTGGGAGAACACTTGGGTACGAGTGATCATCGTATCATAAGATTTAGATTAGCAGTGGAGAGGAACAAGGAACAATCTAGAGTGGAACTTCTAAACTGGAACAGGGTTAACTTCAATGGGATGCAAAATGATCTAGCCAAGGTAAAATGGAACCAAAGACTGACAGGAAAAACTGTAACGGAACAATGGGTGATCTTTAAGTCGGAGATGTTCCAAGTACAGGCTAGGTACATTCCAACAAGAGGGTAGGGTAAGGGAACCAAAGCAAGGGCTCCTTGGATGACGAGGGAGATAGAGAAGATGATGAAACAAAAAAAGAGTGCATATGATGCATGTCAGGTGAATTCTTCAAGGGAGAACCAGACCAAATACGATAAGTTGAGAGGGGATGTAAAGATGAAAATAAGATTGGCAAAGAGAGAATATGAGAGTAGAATGGTGGTTAACATAAAAGGGAACCCAAAAATCTTCTACCGGCATGTAAACAGTAAGCGGGTAGTAAGAGGCAGGGTGGGGCCTATTAGAGACAAAGAAGGTGATATATGCTTAGAGGCGCAGGGCAAGGCTAGAATACTCAATGAGTACTTTGTATCAGTGTTTACTAAGGAAATGGATGCTGACAAAATATCAGTAGAAGTGGAAAAGATAGAAGCAATGGAAGGGGTGAAAATTGATAGACAGGATGTACTAGAAAGGCTGGGTATGCTTAGAGTGGACAAGTCGCCTGGTCCAGATGGCTTGCATCCCAGGTTGCTAAGGGAATTGGGGGAAGAGATAGCAGAAGGGCTTGCCATAATTTTCAAATCTTCCCTAGATGCGAGGGAGGTGCCTGAGGATTGGAAAGTGGCAAATGTGACACCATTGTTCAAGAAAGGGTGTAAGGATAATCCTAGTAACTGCAGGCCAGTCAGTTTAACATCATAGGTGGGTAAAGTTTTAGAAACAATAATAAAGGAAAAACTTAACGGGCATTTGGAGAGGTTTAAGGTAATTAAGGAGAGTCAACACGGATTTGTAAAAGGCAGATCGTGTTTGACGAGTCTAATTGAATTTTTTGATAAAGTAACAAAGAGGATTGATGAAGGGAATGCAATGGATGTTGTCTACATGGATTTTCGGAAGGCGTTTGACAAAGTACCACTACAAGGCTAGTTAACAAAATTGAGGCTCATGGAATAGATGGGTCAGTGGCAGCTTAGATAATGAATTGGCTTAAGGACAGAAAACAGCGAGTTGTAGTAAATGGCAGTTTTTCAGACTGGAGGATGGTAGATAGTGCTGTTCCCCAAGGGTCAGTGCTGGGGCCACTGCTTTTTTGATAAATATAAATGACCTGGATAGAATTACTAAATTCCTGGATAGAATAACTACCAGAGTAGAATTTCTAAATTTGCCGATTACACCAAATTTGGGGGTGTGGCAAACAGTGATGATGATACCAATCGACTGTAACAGAACATAGAAAGGTTAGCAGAATGGGCAGACAAGTGGCAGATGGAATTTAATACAGAGAAATGTGAGTTGATACATTTTGGCAGAAGGAACAGGGCGAGGCAATATACACTTAACGGCACAGTTTTAAAGAGTGTGCAGGGACAGAGGGACCTGGGAGTTAATGTGCATAGGTCCCTGAAGGTGGCAGGACATATTGAGAGAGTGGTTAACAAAACATATGGGATCTTGATTTCATAAATAAAGGTATTGAGTACAAAAGTAGAGAAGTTATGCTGAACCTTTATAAAGCGCTGGTTAGGCCACAATTGGAGTATTGCGTCCAGTTCTGGTCACCACACTTTAGGAAGGATGTGAAGGCCCTTGAGAGGGTGCAGAGGAGATTTACCAGAATGGTTCTGGGGATGGAGCATCTTAGCTACAAGGACAGGTTGGAGAAGCTGGATTTGTTTTCATTAGAGCAAAGGAGGTTGAGGGGTGATTTGATAGAGGTGTACAAGATTATGACGGGTTTGGATAGGCTAGATGGGGAAAGGCTGTTCCCACTAGTTGATGGTACAAGGACTCGAGGACACAAATTTAAGGTTTTGGGCAAGAGATGCAGGGGGAATGTGAGGAAAAGCTTTTTTGCGCAGCAAGTGGTGAGGACCTGGAACTCACGGCCGACGGAAGTGGTGGAAGCGGACACACTCAATGGGCGTAATTTTCCCATTGGATGCGGGTTGGAGGCGGGTTTCAGTTTGGGTGGGTTCCAAACCCGCCTCAACTGTGAGGTGGGAAAAATTAGCGATTTCCCCCGAATTGGCCAGTTACTTTCAGAGGTGTGGGTTCCCCTGGGCCAATTAGTCTTTTGGGACTGAAACTCACCTCTGCTGACATCACTTATCCAGCTTCATTTAAGGGCCGCTTGCTGCCTTGGCTCATTCCACCTGTTTTTGGTTGGTGCACCACCTCCAAACTTTTATCTCATAACATAAGAACATAAGAAGTAGGAGCAGGAGTAGGCCATACGGCCCCTCGGGCCTGCTCCGCCATTCAATAGGATCATGGCTGATCCGAACTTAGACTCACGTCCACTTCCCTGCCCTCTCCCCGTAACCCCTTATTCCCTTATCAGCTAGGAAACTGTCTATCTCCGTTTTAAATTTATTTAATGTCGCAGCTTCCACAGCTCTCTGAAGTAGCAAATTCCATAGATTTACTACCCTCTGAGTGAAGAAGTTTCTCCTCATCTCAGTTTTGAAAGGGCAGCCCCTTATTCTAAGATTATGCCCCCTAGTTCTAGTCTCACCCATCAGTGGAAACATCCTCACCGCATCCACCCGATCAAGCCCCCTCACAATCTTATATGTTTCGATAAAATCGCCTCTCATTCTTCTGAATTCCAATGAGTAGAGGTCCAACCTACTCAACCTTTCCTCATAAGTCAACCCCGTCATCTCCGGAATCAACCGAGTGAACCTTCTCTGAACTGCCTCGAGAGCAAGTATATCTTTTCTTAAATATGGAAACCAAAACTGTACGCAGTATTCCAGGTGTGGCCTTACCAGTACCCTGTATAACTGCAGCAAGACTTCCCTGCTTTTATACTCCATCCCCCTTGCAATAAAAGCCAAGATTCCATTGGCCTGCATACTAACCTTCTGTGTTTCATGCACCAGGACCCCCAGATCCCTTTGTACTGTAGCACTTTGCGGTTTCTCTCCATTTAGATAATAAGTTGCTCTTTGATTTTTTTCTGCCAAAGTGCATAACCTCACACTTTCCAACATTATATTCCATCTGCCAAATTTTTGCCCACTCACTTAGCCTGTCTATGACCTTTTGCAGGTTTTTTATGTCCTCCTCACTCACTGCTTTCCCTCCCATCTTTGTATCGTCGGCAAACTTGGATACGTTGCACTCGGTCCCTTCTTCCAAATCATTAATATAGATTGTAAAGAGTTGGGGTCCCAGCACTGACCCCTGCGGAACACCACTAGTTACTGATTGCCAACCCGAGAATGAACCATTTATCCCAACTCTCTGTTTTCTGTTAGATAGCCAATCTTCCACCCATGCCAGTATATTGCCCCCAATCCCAAGATTTTTTATCTTGTGCAGTAATCTTTTGTGTGGCACCTTGTCAAATGCCGTTTGGAAGTCCAAATACACCACATCCACTGGTTCCCCTTTATCCACCCTGTTTGTTACGTCCTCAAAGAATTCGAGCAAATTTGTCAAACATGACTTCCCCTTCATAAAACCATGCTGACTCTGTCCGATTAAATAATGCTTATCCAAATGTCCTGTTACTGCTTCCTTAATAATGGACTCCAACATTTTACCAACCACAGATGTTAGGCTAACTGGTCTATAGTTTCCAGCCTTATGTCTGCCTCCCTTTTTAAATAAGGGCGTTACATTAGCAGTTTTCCAAGCTGCTGGGACCTTTCCTGAATCCAGGGAATTTTGGAAAATTACCACCAATGCATCCACAATCCCTACCGCTACTTCTCTCAAGACCCTAGGATGTAAGCCATCAGGTCCAGGGGATTTATCCGCCTTTAGTCCCATTATCTTACCGAGTACCACCACCTTAGTGATTTTAATCGTGTTTGAAGAATGGCCAGTTCCAAGGCAAAGGCCTCCCCAAGGTTCTCAGATGAGGCGCTGGGAATGCTGGTTGAGGGGGCGAGAGCTAGCAGGAAGGTGCTCTTCCCCTCATCTGGGAGGAAGAGGCCTACCAAAGAAACCAAGGTTGTGTGGGTACAGCTGGCAAGGGATATAACCTCCAGATCTGTGTGCAGATTGGGTGATTGTTTCTGTTTATTGATGAAATGCCATCCCTGTGTGAATGTATCAAAATTAGGTGATGGCAAACTGTTGGCATGATGGCATCTGTTATTTCGGCTTAGGCAGCTCCACCTTGTGGGCTCCGCAACACTTGCGTGGTCAGTTTGGTGGACAGAGTGAAAGGAGGCCAGAGAGTCATGTCCATTGTCTATCATGTGTTAAGAAGGAGCCAAGCACATGTGCCACAATGGGCAACCTATGCAAATCTGGCCAGGGTGAGTGCAACCCTTGCATCACGGGCAGCCATGTGCTCACATGCTGCTGCTGGTCGATACACCGCCGCTCGGCCCTCCTCCTTCTCCTCCTCCTCCTCCTCATCTGAGGAGGCTATGAACTGAGCCACTTGCGCATCAGGAAGCTGCAAGCCACAACGCTGTGCCACAGCAGACCACGAGCATTCTGGAGACCCTGGCTGCTGAATACTGCAGGGCTCTACCTGATCTGTCAAGGCATCTGAATCACATCTTCAGCAAGCCAATGGTTTCCTCGACGATGGGCCTGATCAAAATATGGCTGGCATTGTAGCGCTCCTCAGCCTCGTTAGCTGGCCCCCTGATCGGCGTCATTAGCCATTTCTTCAGTGGGTAGCCCTTGTCACCAAGGAGCACTCCGTTAAGTTGGTTTGGCGGATTGAAGAGCGGAGAAACACTAGAGTTCCGCAGGTTGAAAGATTCATGGCAACTACCACAGAACTTGGCGCAAACATGCAAAATCTCCTTCATGTGGTTACACACCAACTGTAGGTTGAGGGAGTGGAAGCCCTTGCGGTTGACAAAGATAGCTAGGTTGTGATGGGGTGCCCTAAGGGCCACATGTGTGCAGTCTATGACACCCTGCAAGCCTGCCATATTTGCAAAGCCAACGGAACGCGCGGTCACACTTGCTTGATCCCTTTAGAGGTGGATGTAATTGTGCGCCTTTGCGAAAAGGGCATCAGTAACTTGTGTGATGCAACTGTGGGCGGCCGACTGGGAAATGCCGCTGATGTCTGCTGATGATCCGTGGAAGGAGCCTGAGGCAAAAAAGTTGAGTGCGGTGGCGACTTTGACAGCCACTGGTAAGGGGTGTCCACCCGCTCCTCTGGGCTCCAGGTGTTGGTGCAGCAGTGTGCAGATGTCTCCGACAACCTGTCGCGAAAGTCTCAGCCTCCTTTAGCATTGCTGCTCAGTTATGTTGAGGTAGCTCATCCTCTGTCTGTAAACCCTGTGTTGGGGGTATCTCCTGCGGCGATGTGCTTCCATGCGATGGCGCCTTCTGCCCTGTGCAGCATCAGGTGGGTGAGCAGGAGGTTGGCACTCCTGCTGCTGTTGCTGCTGAGCTGTCTGGTTCTGCTGGTGCAGTGGCTGCTCCTCATCCGAATCTGAGGTCCATGGTAAAAGGAAATAAATGGTCCCCATGCTGCTGGCAGATACCTCCGTTGGGGAAGCACTCAGTCCAAGCGGGCAGAGGGTTTTTAAGGAGGTCCCACAGTTGAGAGATCGAAGCTGCAGCACCTCCGACTTCTGTAGGCCTGATAAAAGTGCTGAAAGACCTGTGGAACAAAAGTTCTGCCACCTGCAACTGCTCCCTGATGAAAGCTCTGTTTTAATAGTGGAGCTGCAGCTGTGAAGAGGCCACCCACATGTCAACCCGCAAGGATTAGCTGGCGTGGTTTAGGAGGCTCGGGCAAAATGCACAAAATGTGGCAAATTTAAAAAGGCCTGTCAAAATAGGATTATAGAGGCCCTTAACAACTATTTAAGGGTCTTAACTACCTCTCCTGACGAATGGAGGTGGGACCGAGTCGCACCCATGAAACCCGCCTCCGGCAAAATTGTGCGGAGGCGGGTTGGAGGTGGGTTCGGAACCCGCCCTCACTTTTTGCAATTTTGCCAACAGTCCTGCCTCCAAACCCGCCTCCTCGGGGCTGGGAAAATCACCCACAATGATTTTAAAGGGGAGACTGGATAGGCACTTGAGGGAAATAAACTTGCAGGGCTATGGAGATAGAGCGGGGGAATTGGGCTGACTGGATTGCTCTACAGAGAGCCAGCACGGACTCGATGTGGCAAATGGCCTCCTTCTGTGCTGTTATGACTCTATGACTCGCAAACATACAACACCCGGAAACACACGACACCCGGAAACACACGACACCCGGAAACACACGACACCCGGAAATGAAACACACAACTCGCAGAAGCAAACAATACTCGGAGCACACAACACTCGCAACCACACAACACCTGGAAACAGACAACACCCGGAAACACACAACACCCGGAAACACACAACACCCGGAAACACACAACTCTCAGAAACGCACCAAACCCGGAAACACACAACACCCGGAAACACACACCAAACCCGGAAACACACACCAAACCCGGAAACACACAACACCCGGAATCACACAACACCCGGAACCACTCAGAAACACACAACACTTGGAAGCACCTGGAAACGCACAACCCCCAGAAACACTCGGAAACACACAGCATACCCCCGGTGTTCCACAATCAGACAGAAATACGCAACACCCACACACCCAAAATTACATAATTACCACTCAGAATCTCACAAAACCAACCCAGACCAATTTAAAACACCGAGGGATGATATTTGTAACTATAAATGTATATATATTATTAATCTTGAAATCATTTTTAACTCTGAGCGTTGGTGTAAAATGGCTGACGTCGAATTACCTGCCAATGAACGGGATAATTGGGTGGGACATATAATGGGCAACCTATTCGATATCACCCATTTTACCCCATCACCCAGAGTTATAATTGCCTCCACTGTGTGTGGTATTAGTGTGTAAATTCCAAAGGCAATCTACAATTAGTACATGCATTTACATAGCCTCCCAAGGTGCTTGTCAGAGGCATAGATGGCAAAAAATGGACACCAATCCAAAGAATGAGATATTAGGAGCGATAACCAAAAGGAGGAGAATGAGGTGAACATTACTGTTTTAAACCGACATGTGAAGCCGCGTACTTTAAATTGGCTAATTTCTTACTACAATAAATTATGTCAACATAAACAGTTTCCTGCAGCACACAGTAGCTTCTAGGTTATAAATGCAGTTCATTCCCTTTACACTTTGCACCAACAATTGTGCTTTTCCAGTTCAGATTATACTGAGAGACAGCCAGTCAGAAAGCCTCCCTCTCCTTTACATTGAACAAGTCTCCTCCTTGTAGCTTTTCACAATGCTGTAAATGTATGCGGCCGAGCCTCTTTCGGATCAGCTGCAATGTGTCACTACTCATTGCAACACGACGTCAAGCTCTGTAAGCCGGTCTGCGTTCTTGCACTTAACCATCAACTATTTTGTTGCAACATGTTCAAAATGCAATTATTCCTTCAGTATGTGTAGGGAAATATTTTACAAATATTAACAATCTTTTTAAATAAAAAGATTCAGCTACAAATCATGATTCATGAATATCTCAAAAGGCATATTGATATTATATATCTCAGCTGGAGTGAGTAGAAATACAGAGTAAGATTTATACAGTAACAAAGATTGATCTATACGTATATTTATCATACATAATGTGGAATATATTGAGCTCAACATAAACACACATATTCCTGCAAAAGTCGATCTCTATGACTCCTAACTCGCTTACATTAGTCATTGAACTAATTCTTTCTGCAATGAGTAGTCAAATGCTTTATAAATAATTAAAGCAGGTTGTAGATGATGTTCTGCTCAAATGGGTCACTTCATCCACCTCACACAATACATATTATGAGCATTATGTCCTTATATATCGAATGATGATCAATATGCCAATATATAGACATGACCTCTATTATATACTATACAATATGTCCCTATATATAGAGATGGCCATTGTATACTGTACAATATGTCCCTATATATAGAGATGACCATTGTATACTGTACAATATGTCCCTATATATAGAGATGGCCATTGTATACTGTACAATATGTCCCTATATATAGAGATGGCCATTCTATACTGTACAATATGTCCCTATATATAGAGATGGCCATTGTATACTGTACAATATGCCCCTATTTATAGAGATGGCCATTGTATACTGTACAATATGCTCCTATTTATAGAGATGGCCATTGTATACTGTACAATATGTCCCTATATATAGAGATGGCCATTGTATACTGTACAATATGTCCCTATATAAAGAGATGGCCATTCTATACTGTACAATATGTCCCTATATATAGAGATGACCATTGTATACTGTACAATATGCCCCTATTTATAGAGATGGCCATTGTATACTGTACAATATGCCCCTATATATAGAGATGGCCATTGTATACTGTACAATATGCCCCTATATAGAGAGATGGCCATTCTATACTGTACAATATATCCCTATATATAGAGATGGCCATTGTATACTGTACAATATGCCCCTATTTATAGAGATGGCCATTGTATACTGTACAATATGCCCCTATTTATAGAGATGGCCATTGTATACTGTACAATATGCCCCTATTTATAGAGATGGCCATTCTATACTGTACAATATGTCCCTCTATAGAGAGATGGCCATTGTATACTGTACAATATGTCCCTATATAGAGAGATGGCCATTGTATACTGTACAATATGTCCCTATATATGGAGATGGCCATTGTATACTGTACAATATGCCCCTATATATAGAGATGGCCATTGTATACTGTACAATATGCCCCTATATAAAGAGATGGCCATTGTATACTGTACAATATGCCCCTATTTATAGAGATGGCCATTCTATACTGTACAATATATCCCTATATATAGAGATGGCCATTGTATACTGTACAATATGCCCCTATATAGAGAGATGGCCATTCTATACTGTACAATATGTCCCTATATATAGAGATGGCCATTGTATACTGTACAATATGCCCCTATTTATAGAGATGGCCATTGTATACTGTACAATATGCTCCTATTTATAGAGATGGCCATTGTATACTGTACAATATGTCCCTATATATAGAGATGGCCATTGTATACTGTACAATATGTCCCTATATAAAGAGATGGCCATTCTATACTGTACAATATGTCCCTATATATAGAGATGACCATTGTATACTGTACAATATGCCCCTATTTATAGAGATGGCCATTGTATACTGTACAATATGCCCCTATATATAGAGATGGCCATTGTATACTGTACAATATGCCCCTATATAGAGAGATGGCCATTCTATACTGTACAATATATCCCTATATATAGAGATGGCCATTGTATACTGTACAATATGCCCCTATTTATAGAGATGGCCATTGTATACTGTACAATATGCCCCTATTTATAGAGATGGCCATTGTATACTGTACAATATGCCCCTATTTATAGAGATGGCCATTCTATACTGTACAATATGTCCCTCTATAGAGAGATGGCCATTGTATACTGTACAATATGTCCCTATATAGAGAGATGGCCATTGTATACTGCACAATATGTCCCTATATATGGAGATGGCCATTGTATACTGTACAATATGCCCCTATATATAGAGATGGCCATTGTATACTGTACAATATGCCCCTATATAAAGAGATGGCCATTGTATACTGTACAATATGCCCCTATTTATAGAGATGGCCATTCTATACTGTACAATATATCCCTATATATAGAGATGGCCATTGTATACTGTACAATATGCCCCTATATAGAGAGATGGCCATTCTATACTGTACAATATGTCCCTATATATAGAGATGGCCATTGTATACTGTACAATATGCCCCTATTTATAGAGATGGCCATTGTATACTGTACAATATGTCCCTATATATAGAGATGGTCATTCTATACTGTACAATATGTCCCTATATGTAGAGATGGCCATTGTATACTGTACAATATGCCCCTATATAGAGAGATGGCCATTGTATACTGTACAATATGCCCCTATATAGAGAGATGGCCATTCTATACTGTACAATATGTCCCTATAGATAGAGATGGCCATTGTATACTGTGCAATATGTCCCTATATATAGAGATGGCCATTGTATACTGTACAATATGTCCCTATATAGAGAGATGGCCATTGTATACTGTACAATATGCCCCTATATATAGAGATGGCCATTGTATACTGTACAATATGCCCCTATTTATAGAGATGGCCATTGTATACTGTACAATATGCCCCTATATATAGAGATGGCCATTGTATACTGTACAATATGCCCCTATGTAGAGAGATGGCCATTGTATACTGTACAATATGCCCCTATATAGAGAGATGGCCATTGTATACTGTACAATATGCCCCTATATATAGAGATGGCCATTGTATACTGTACAATATGTCCCTATATAGAGAGATGGCCATTGTATACTGTAGAATATGTCCCTATATATAGAGATGGCCATTGTATACTGTACAATATGTCCCTATATATAGAGATGGCCATTGTATACTGTACAATATGCCCCTATATATAGAGATGGCCATTGTATACTGTACAATATGCCCCTATAGAAAGAGATGGCCATTGTATACTGCACAATATGTCCCTATATATAGAGATGGCCATTGTATACTGTACAATATGTCCCTATATATAGAGAGATGGCCATTGTATACTGTACAATATGCCCCTATATAGAGAGATTGTCATTGTATACTGTACAATATGCCCCTATATATAGAGATGACCATTGTATACTGTACAATATGTCCCTATATATAGAGATGGCCATTGTATACTTTACAATATGTCCCTATATATAGAGATGGCCATTGTATACTGTACAATATGCCCCTATATATAGAGATGGCCATTATATACTGTACAATATGTCCATATATATATAGAGATGGCCAATGTATACTGTACAATATGCCCCTATATATAGAGATGGCCATTGTATACTGTACAATATGTCCCTATATATAGAGATAGCCTCTATTATATACTGTACAGTATGTCCCAATATATACATGTGTCTCTTCCTGGCCACAGTCTCAGGCTGAACCAGACTATTCACAACCTCGCCGCTCTATTTGACCCGGAGCTCAGTTTCGGACCTTATATCCTCTCCATCAGCAAGACCGTCTACTTCCACCTCCATAACATCGCCTGTCTGCTGCTGAAACCCTCATCCACAATTCTGTTACCTCCAGACTCAACTATTCCAATGCTCTTCTGGTTGGCCAACCACCTTCCACCCTCCATAAACTTGAGCTCATCCAAAACTGTGCTGACTATCCTAAATTGCACCAAATCCCATCTACCCAACTGTGCCTGTGAATACATTGGCTCCCGGTCCACCAACGCCTCAACATTAAAATGTTATCCTCTTGTTTAAATCCCTCCATGGCCTCGCCCCTCCCAATCTCTATAACCTCCTCCAGCCCCAGAACCTCTGAGATCACGGCATTCCTCCAACTCTGGCCACTTGTGCATTTCCCAACTTCCTTTGCCCCACTGTTGACGGCCATGCCTTCAGCCGTCTAGGCCCTAAGCTCTGGAATTCCCGCCCCAAACCTCTTTGCCTCTCCATCTCTCTCTCCTCCTTTAAGACACTGCTTAAAACCTACCTCTTTGACCAAGCATTCGGTCGCTTATGTAACTGAACCGACCAGGGGGCAAGCAACCTTAGATCTGGTCCTGTGTAATGAGACGGGATTAATTAAAAATGTCCTAGTAAAGGATCCCCTTGGAATGAGTGACCATAACATGGTTGAATTCCATATTCAATTAGAGGGTGAGAAGGTTGGATCTCAAACAAGCGTGCTGAGCTTGAATAAAGGAGACTATGAAGGTATGAGAGCGGAATTAATTAGAGTGGACTGGGAAAATAGATTAAAGGGTAAGACGGTACATGACCAGTGGTGTACATTTAAGGAGTTACTTTACAACTTCCAAAAAATATACATTCCACTGAGGAAAAAAGGGTGTAAAAGAAAAGATAGC
Organism: Somniosus microcephalus; assembly: GCF_052327205.1. Lineage (NCBI taxonomy): Eukaryota > Metazoa > Chordata > Chondrichthyes > Squaliformes > Somniosidae > Somniosus > Somniosus microcephalus. The sequence continues at coordinate 23,475,439 of NC_141014.1, forward strand.
CATCCGTGGCTAAGTAAAGAAATTAAGGATAGTATCCGACTAAAAACAAGGGCATATAAGGTAGCCAAATCTAGTGGGAGGATGGAAGATTGGGAAGTCTTTAAAAGACAGCAAAAAATAACAAAAAGATTGATTAAGAAAGGGAAGATAGATTATGAAAGTAAATTAACAAAAAATATAAAAACAGACAGTAAAAGTTTCTATAGTTATATAAAAAGAAAAAGGGTGGCTAAAGTAAATGTTGGTCCCTTAGAGGATGAGACCGGGAAATTAATGGTGGGAAACATGGAGATGGCAAAAACACTGAACAATTATTTTGTATCAGTCTTTACAGTAGAGGACACTAAGAATATCCCAACACTGGACAAACAGGGGGCTCTAGGGGGGGAGGAACTAAATACAATTAAAATCACTAAGGAAGTGGTACTTGGTAAAATAATGGGACTCAAGGCGGATAAATCCCCTGGACCTGATGGCTTGCATCCTAGGGTCTTGAGGGAAGTAGCGGTAGGGATTGTGGATGCATTGGTAATAATTTTCCAAAACTCACTGGACTCAGCAAAGGTCCCGGCAGATTGGAAAACTGCTAATGTAACACCCTTATTTAAAAAGGGTAGTAGGCAGAAGGCTGGAAACTATAGACCTGTTAGCCTAACATCTGTGGTTGGTAAAATGTTAGAGTCCATTATTAAGGAGACAGTAACGGGACATTTGGATAAACATAATTTAATAGGGCAAACTCAGCATGGTTTCATGAAGGGGAAGTCATGTTTAACAAATTTGCTTGAGTTTTTTGAGGAAGTAACATACAGGGTGGATAAAGGGGAACCAGTGGACGTAGTGTATTTAGACTTCCAAAAGGCATTTGACAAGGTGCCACACAAAAGATTATTGCTCAAGATAAAAAATCACGGGATTGGGGTAATATTCTGGCGTGGGTGGAGGATTGGCTCTCTAACAGAAAGCAGAGAGTTGGGATAAATGGTTCGTTCTCAGATTGGCAACCAGTAACTAGTGGTGTTCCGCAGGGGTCAGTGCTGGGTCCCCAACTCTTTACAATCTATATTAATGATTTGGAGGAGGGGACCGAGTGTAACATATCAAAGTTTGCAGATGATACAAAGATGGGACGGAAAGTAGTGAGTGAGGAGGACATAAAAAACCTGCAAAGGGACATAGACAGGCTAAGTAAGTGGGCAGAGATTTGGCAGATGGAATACAATACTGGAAAGTGTGAGGTTATGCACTTTGGCAGGAAAAATCATAGAGCAAGTTATTATCTTAATGGCAAGAAACTGGAAAGTACTGTAGTACAAAGGGATCTGGGGGTCCTGGTGCACGAAACTCAAAAAGTTAGTATGCAGGTGCAGCAAGTGATTAAGAAGGCCAATGGAATGTTGGCTTTTATTGCTAGGGGGTTGGAATATAAAAACAGGGAGGTACTGCTGCAGTTGTACAAGGTATTGGTGAGGCCGCACCTGGAATACTGCATACAGTTTTGGTGTCCATACTTAAGAAAAGACATACTTGCTCTCGAGTCAGTACAAAGAAGGTTCACTCGGTTAATCCCGGGGATGAGGGGGTGGTCATATGAGGAGAGGTTGAGTAGATTGGGACTCTACTCATTGGAGTTCAGAAGAATGAGAGGCGATCTTATTGAAACATATAAGATTGTGAAGGGGCTTGATCGGGTGGATGCGGTGAGGATGTTCCCAATGATGGGTGAAACTAGAACTAGGGGGCATAATCTTAAAATAAGGGGCTGCTCATTCAAAACTGAGATGAGGAGAAACTTCTTCACTCAGAGGGTGGTAGGTTTGTGGAATTTGCTGCCCCAGAAAGCTGTGGAAGCTACATCATTAAATAAATTTAAAACAGAAATAGATAGTTTCCTAGAAGTAAAGGGAATTAAGGGTTACGGGGAGCGGGCAGGAAATTGGACATGAGTCTAGGTTCGGAATGGTCATGGCCCTGTGGGTAGTGGAGTGGGCCCAGGGGCCGTGTAGCCTTGTTCTGCTCCTACTGTGTTCTAATTCTGTTAGATTTCAGGAGATGGTTTTATTCCTGTTCCTGGCTGGGGTGGAGATCGCCTTTACAGAAGGTAAGTACTGTAGAAAATATAGGGACAGAGTGATCTCCTGGAAGAATTTCGATCGCCTAGATGGGTCGGAGAGGAATTTCCCAGATTTTTTTCTCCCAAATTGGCCATTGGGTCTTTATCTGGTTTTTCGCCTCTCCCGGGAGATCACATGGGTTCGGGTGGATGCAGAGTGATAGAAGATTTGAGGTTAGGATCAGATCAGCCATGATCTTATTGAATGGTGGAGCAGGCTCGAGGGGCCAATTGGCCTACTCCTGCTCCTATTTCTTATGTTCTTATGTTCTTATGCTTAAGAAGAAAAGATGTAAGGTAGCTTAATCTTTTCTCACGTTTTACCTACGCGTTGGCTCACACCCTAACCAGATGGACTGGAAACGTAAGGAGCTGCTCCCCAATATTAGATGTACAGAATTATTTATGTACATGTCAACCCAGATTACCTGTCAGCAATGCCGTCGGAGGTTCGCCAGTGTTGTATATAATAGACATGTAACTGGACGTGTCCTAATGTCTCCTTCTTTGGCTCGGTGTCAATATTTGTCTGATAACGCTCCTGGAAAGTGCCGTAGGATGTTTTATTACATTAAAGGTGCTATATAAATACAAGTTGTTGTTGGCTTCTCTTATGCACTGTACAGTATGTCCCAATATATAGTGAGGCCTCTATTATATACTGTACAATAAGTTCCAATATATAGTGTTATCCCTATTATACACTGTACAATATGTATTGATAGATAGAGTTATCCCTGTTATATATTGTACGATATACCCTCATAACCTAGACATTACTATTGCAGTGTTAGCAGACAATAACAATGCAATTGTATCACATATCTTTGTCTGCTATCGTAATACAAGTTTAATTAAATGGGTATTTCACATCAGCCGGAGCAGCAGACAAGAATGTCATATAAATACATTAAGCATTTGTCCGCTATTGTCAGCAGCAGTAATCCATAGCCTTCCATGTCCAGTTACACGTCTATTATATACAATACCGGTGAACTTCCGATGGCATTGCTGACGGGTAATCTGGGTTGACATGTACATAAATAATTCAGTGCATCTAATATGGGGGAGCAGCGCCTTACGTTTCCAGTCCATCTGGTTAGGGTGTGAGTCAACACATAGAGAAAACGTAAGAAAAGATTAAGCCACCTTACATCTTTTCTTCTTAGCAAGCATCTCTACATTACTTAGTGTTATCAAAAGGTTCTGCTTAAATAATTATGTTTACATCAGAACCTTTATTCAGAACCCCCTTCCTATCAGTTGCTTAGCTGAGAGTGATGGCTCTGAGAACCCCAATGAGTCTCTTAGCTGAGAGTAATGACTCTGAAAACCCTCTGCAAGTCTCTTAGGCACGTCAAACACAGAAGAGGCTCTAGTATAGAATAGCTTAACAAAAAATAAATAAATAAATAACTTCTCATAAGGTGAGATCTGTGCAAAGTGAGGTAAATCAGAGATTACTTGTTAGATGAGAGAACTGTACAAGATGAGGTCAATCAGAGTTTAATTGTTTGATGAGCAAACTGTGCAAGGTGAGGTCAATCAGAGTTTAATTGTTTGATACATAGAAGATAGGAGCAGGAGTAGGTCATTCGGCCCCTCGAGCCTGTTCCGCCATTTAATGAGATCATGGCTGAAAATCCAAATTCAATACCCTGTGCGAATATAACCCTGTCCCTGCTTTCTCCCCATATTCCTTGATCCCTTTAGCCTTAAGAAATATATCTAACTCCTTCTTGAATATATTTAATGAATTGGCCTCAACTTGCTTCTGTGGTACAGAATTCCACAGGTTCACCACTCCCTGGGTGAAGAAATTCCTCCTCATCTCAATCCTAAATGGCTTACCCCTTACCCTTAGACTGTGACCCTTGGTTCTGGACTCCCCCGCCATCAGGAACATCCTTCCTGCATCTAGTCTGTCTAGTCCTGTTAGAATTTTATAAATTTCAATGAGATCCCCTCTCATTCTTCTAAACTCTAGCGAATATAAGCCTAATCGACCCAATCTCTCCTCATACGTCATTCCTGCCATCCCAGGTATCAGTCTGGTGAATCTTCACTGCACTCTCTCCATGGCAAGAACATCCTTCCTCAGATAAGGTGACCAAAACTGCACACAATACTCAAGGTGTGGTCTCACCAAGGCCCTGTACAACTGCAGCAAGACATCCTTGCTCCTGTACTTGAATCCTCTCGCTATGAAGGCCAACATACCATTTGCCTTCTTAACCGCCTGCTGCACCTGCATGCTTACCTTCAGTGACTGGTGCACAAGGACACCCAGGTCTCGTTGCACTTCCCCTTTTCCCAATCTATTGCCGTTCAGATAATAATCTGCCTTCCTGTTTTTGCCACCGAAGTGGATAACCTCGCATTTATCCACATTATACTGCATTTGCCATGCATCTGCCCAATCACCCAACCTGTCCAAATCATACTGGAGTTTCTCTGCATCCTCCTCACAGCACACACGCCCACCCAGCTTTGTGTCATCTGCAAACTTGGAGATATTACATCTGGTTCTCTCGTCTAGATCATTTATCATTGATGAGCGAACTGTGCAAGGTGAGGTCAATCAAAGTTTAATTGTTTGATGAGAGAACTGTGCACGGTGAGGTCAATCAGAGTTTAATTGTTCTTCAGGCTGAAAGTCAGAACCCAGGATTAAATGCTTGGTTTTCTTTTTTTACAAGTGTGATTGCTAAGGTTATATTTTTATATCATACGCTTAAAAATTTCAATGTGAAGAAGATATTTTCTATCGTGGGAAAGTTTCTCGATGCATATCAAATGACTATCTCTCTTTCCTTAAAAAAAGGATTATTGAAAGAAATCTGCATATGAGCCAATCAGCTAAGACGCATTTGCTTCGAATGATTTTGCCAATAATTAAATATTACAGAAAAGTGTGACACAGGAAGTGTGACAGGTTGGACAGGAAATTGACGCATACATATTACCTTTATTATAATAGATATATATATATTGCTGTCTAGACTGAAGCTTCTCTGTTCTATATAATTTATCTCAATTCATCCAGTGTGATCTTTCTATGTACAATATGTCCCTATATGTCCAGTATAACCTCTTGATAGTATACAATATGCCCTATAAATCCAGTGTGGCCTCTCTATTCAATATAATATGTCCCTATATATCCAGTGTAACCTTTCTGTTATATACATGTCCTATATAGCTAGAATAGTCTTTCTATTATATATAATATGTCCCTATTTATTCTGTGTAGCCTCTATTATGTACAATATGTCATAGGAACATTAGGAGGAAGCTATTCAACCCCTCAAGCCTGCTCTGCCACTCAGTTAGATCATGGCTGATCTGTACCTCAACTCCATTTACCGGCCTTAGTTCAATATCCCATGATACCGTTACCTAACAAAAATCTATCGATCTCAGTCTTGAAATTTCAATCGACCCAGCATCCATAGCCTTTTGGGGGAGAGCGTTCTATTTTTCTACTACCCTTATGTGAAGAAGTGCTTCCTGATTTCGCTCCTGAACGGCCTAACTCTAATTTTGAGATTATGTCCCCCTTGTTCTTGATTTCCCCACCAGAGGAAATAGTTTCTCCATGTCTATCTTATCGAATCCTTTGAACATTTTAAATGGTCAGATCAACCTTCAATCTTCTATAGTTAAGGGAATACAAGCCCAGCTTATGCAACCAGTCGTCCTGATTTAACCCTTTAAGCCCCGGTATCATTCTGGTAAACCTGCGCTGCACCCCCTCCAAGGCCAATCTTGAGGTGTGGCGCCCAGAACTGAATGCAGTACTCCAGATGGGGTCGAACCAAGTCTGTACATATCTGCGTGTATTACATGTCCAGTGTTGCCACAGTTATGTACTCTATACCCCACATATATGCCTCTTCACTATTAACACAGTGTCTTTTAAATTGCTACTAAATAAGGCCATTTATATCTTTAGATGTAAATCTCAGCACCTTCTGCTGCCCTGGCTTTAGAATGAAGCCCATTCCCTCACTGGTCACAGAAAGGCTGCTCTGTCCCTTTAAAATGACCTCTCTAAACTCAGCACCTCCTAATATCACGACGATAAGGGTCGCGCTGCCTTTAAGGCGAGCTCAGAGCCGCTCAATGCTGTCGGCTTGCCCGCCCTGTAAAATCGCACTTTAACCCAATCACCTCCGCTGTGTGTTTGGGTCAACATTGCCCAGCGACTTCCAGATCAGCATGCGTCTGCTGCCAGTGCTTTGAATTTCAGATAAACTTTGGCAATAAAAGAAGGCTGGGTAAGTTGTCTGCCATTTCTCCCCCTCCCACTCCCCGTTCATTTTAATGTTGTGAGTCTTACCTTTATGGTTACCGACGGAGCTGGCTCTTGGGCTTGTTAGAGAGCTAAGCATGATGAAAGGAGCCTCAGATTATTTCTTCCTTGCATAGCCAGCAGTGTGGATCTGTCTCTCTCTCTCTTTCTCCAGCTCACAGCGGATCAGGTCCTTCCGAGGGCTGTCCAGGCTTGAGAACATCAGCACTCTCTCCCTCGTGTTCAAAAAGAAAGGAAGGTGGCCGTCACTTTGGGAGAGGGAGAGAAAATGAAAAGGAGGGGAAACGGAAAAAGAAAAACGGATGCAATCCGCCTCCTGTGTTATATTTCAGGTCCTTCACTGCATAGACTCAGTGAATCTCACAATATTAATCCCCATATCCTCGCAGCCCACGGATTTTTTTTCTGTTGGAAAAAGGGAAGGGGGAATAATCAATATTTATTGCAAACATGTCAGATCTCGACCATGAAATGCTATAGGAACTTCGGAATGATAGTATGGCTAGCGTTGGGTATTCTTTTGATAATTTTTTCCTTCTCTATATGAACTGCTGCTCCAATTAAGGCAACCTAACATGCAAAAACCTCACCACAGCTTAAAAAAAACCTCTGCATTCAGACGGGATTTTTCGCCCCCCTCCACCCCCCCTTCTTGGTGAGATTACACATGTTGCGATTACAATAGACTTCCTCACGACTGAAAAATATGTGCAATTCGAAGGGGGCAATTTGCACAGAAATGTCGAACGAGACCTTCAGCAGCACAGCCCTCATGTCTACAGTCCATGAGTTCTTTACATACATTCCGAGGCACTGTCTTTATGTCAGATGTTATGACAAAACACAGACACACGCCACCGTGAAAAAGGACAAAGGCATTTTTTTAAAAATTCGTCATGTACTTACAAGAAGAAATTATTTCCTTTTCCCTCGCTCTCCCGTAGCACCGTGCTTGCCACAGACACGCTAGTCCAATCTTCTGGAAACCAAATAAATTCCTCCTTATTAATTCACCCACACACCGAATATAGATCCACTAAAAGATTCCTTTAGGAAACAGAACACATACAATAAAAAAACCAAAACAATAAAAAAGCAGAACAGTGTCCTGTCCAAAAAAAGCCACAGGCACAAGAGCCACCTTGTATTCCAGATGTGAGGCGGGATAAAAATGGAAAAAGAGTGTGAAAAATGCCACCTCAGTCTCCAGATGCCTCCCTTAGATACATCAAGCACACATAAGGATGTGGGAAGAAAGATTTGGATTCTCTCTCCTGCTGTATTGCTAGGAGACAGCGAAGGCTGCACGTCATGTGCCTAAAGGGTTTGATTTGGGAGAGATGGGCCGACAGCATCCCCTGGTGCCAGCCTGCTGTTGCTGCAGCAGCCCAGATCAAAGGCTGCAGCAATCAAAGGCGTACAGACTGCCCCCGCTGTGCCACACCACCCAGCCCCGGCCACCTGCTATTCGACCTTTCATTCCCCCTGCGCCAACCCAATCAAAGGCTACAGGACAAGTCGAGGGCGGGAGGGGGTTTGGGGTGGGGAGGGAAGAAATCAAAGCCTTGTGGAATCGCCCTACCTCCGCCGGTCCCAGTCCAGGCCCGCGTGCGCTATTCCACCAGACGACTACGGAAAGATGTGCCGACTGCCTACTGAGCGAGCCATCAAGGTCCTGAATCCTGGGAACTCCCTTTGACTCAGCGTGACGGTGGTGGTGAACCGTACAGAACCAGCGAGGCCCTCGGGTTCAACCCCCACTTCCCGCTTTGTGCTGAGTCAGCCCATCACAGAGGAGGTGGCAGTAGGGGTGTTACCATTGGTCTATAAATGAATAGCTCATCAGTGAAGGTTTCCTGCTCCAGATGGCTTTCCTGTAATGGGCAGATGTGTGGCGGTTGAGGACAGGAGCAAGTCGGCTGCAATGACCTCCCCATGGTCCAATTGCCAGTGGCCACCCATTATTCCCGGGCGGTTGACACAGGAATAATGGCCACACGGGTGAGGTACCACAAGGCAGTCAGTGCCCAGTGAGCCAATGGCCTGGATCTTCCGATCGGCGTTTAACCGGAGCGGCTTACCGCCGGCACAGACCAGAAGATACAGGTTAATGTCTCCAAGAGAGAGGTAGAGAGAGAGCTGGGGGTAAAGAAAGGAAGTCGCAGGTTCATGCCAGCGGTGAAGGGCCTCACTCGTCACCGGCACCTAGCGGAAGATCACAGGCCCCACACCAAGGCATCGCAATACACACTGGTAGTGGGCAACACGCAGACATCTGGAGCCCCTATTTTAACCAGGGGGTGAGCAGTGGGCGTGAGGCTAAGACTGGCTTGCCAAGGTGAGGCTTAGGCCATTTTAACTCCCGGGTCTCGTTTAAGTAAGTTAGGTATGACTCCCGCTGAACCCGCAACAATCACCTGAGCGAGCGCAGTAGCAGGAAGCCGACACCAGGGGTCCGCGGTAACATTGCAATTACAACTCCTTCCTCCCTCCCTCCCTCCCTTCCTCCCTCCCTTCCTTCCTCCCCGCCTCCCTTCCTTCCTCCTCCCCTCCTCCCTTCCTCCCTCCCCGCCTCCCTGCCTCCCTTCCTCCCTCCCCGCCTCCCTTCCTTCCTCCCCGCCTCCCTTCCTCCCTCCCCGCCTCCCTTCCTTCCTCCCCGCCTCCCTTCCTTCCTCCCCTCCTTCCCTCATTACTTCCTTCCTTCCTCCCCTCATTACTTATCTCATTGATTGTGCTTTCAATCACTACCATTCGTCTTTCTCCCTCTGCTTCTCAGTGCGTTATTTTCATTCTGCGAAGCTTTTGGGGATGTCTTGTTATACTAATGCTCTCTATAAGTGTGAGTATTGATTCATCTGATGGGTTATGCGGCAGGACAGAGGAACTCCAGACAGTCCACATGCATGAATTTATCGCACTGTTCCAATCAGCTCTCCAGCCACTATGCCTTCCACCCCTGCTCATTTATATTACAAGGCTTGGCACAGGATGAATGAAAATACTTTCTACTCTTCACATAAATAAGACAGAGAGAAAGACCTGCACTTATATAACACCTTTCACAATGTTCCAAAGTGCTTTACAGCCAATGAAGTACTTTTTGAAGTGTAATGTCGGAAGCGCATCAGCCAATTTGTGTACAGCAAGCTCCCACAAACAGCAATGAGATAAATGGCCAGATAATCTGTTTTAGTGATGTTGGTTGAAGGATACCAGGGAGAACTCCCAAGCTTTTCTTTAAATAGTGCTGTGGGATCTTTTACATCCACCTGAGAGGGAAGACAGGGCTTTGGTTAAATGCCTCATCTGAAGGACAGCGCTCCCTGCGGCACTGGAGCATCAGCACAGATTATGGGCTCTAAGTCTCTGGAGTGGGACCTGAATCCTTCAACCTCTTTGGCTAAGAGACGCGAGTGCTACCCACTGAACCACAGCTGACACTGTGTTAAGCAAAGGGTTTTAATGAAAGAATCAATGGGTCACAATGACATGTAAAGAGGGTGGGTTATATAATGACGTCTCTTGCAGCTCACTCAGTACAGTCTTTACTCTTCTATATCTTTTTATTTCTGCTTAAAGCTTCACAGCCTATAGATCCATACCTCGCCTGATTCTATTGGTTTGCCTTAAATTAATTATACCCTCTGGCCTACTTTAACTCCAGCACCTAATGATCCCCAGGTATCTACTAATTGTACAATATTGTTACATTTCCCTTCCTTTAAAAAAAAATGTTAAAAGCCTTAAAACTATTCATTCTTCTAAAGAATTCCTTGCCAATAGTCCTTTTTTAAAGTGCTTGAATTATTCATTTATTGTAGAGCATAATCTTACAAAATACAGTTCTTCAATCCCCTTTGACCTGATCTCTTTGATTCTACGTGAGGTATTGCTGCTTCCTGACGCGGAGTTTTCTGTTGACCGTTTTCTCCGTTCTCCGTTCCCAATCGCTACGTGAAGAGATGCAGGCTGCCCGAGTTAGAGCGGTGCCGACCAATACCTTCGCCACTCGCCACACGTGGCTGACTGGGGAATCCAGACGTGGCTGATTGCATTTCTGATTAGTAAATAAGAAATGAGTCATGGACACCATTGTTGGGCTGTGGGATCGCGATCCTTATTCGCATGGCGTGTGCGTGTGAACCTTTGTTGGTAAAATGGTAAGAGCGTGCCAGTGTTTTTTAATCATTGTGAGTGCTTTACTTCCTTGATTACTGAATGGTGGTAGATTTTTGTTAAGTAAATATACACACGTGAAGTATATTTATCTATAGTGTGAGTGTGTGAGGAATTTTCTGCTAAAATTAGTGCCTGTAGCTGAAACAGTGTTGCCATAGCCTCACCTGCGGCTAGTCAACAATTTCTATTGGACAAAACTGGGTTAGAACATCTCTGGCTTGGCACTTACAGGCTTCAGTCCCACTATGGCAGGAATCAATTGTTTGCTGCATAAGACATTACCTTCAAGGACTTCACCAAGGCCACAAGAGTTTCATTCATAAGTGACTATGGGTGCTGGGTCAAATGGAGCTTTCAAGACTGTGGTCGACAGATCTTTATTGGGCCAGGGTATCAAGGAGCTAAGACAGCTAAATAGAGTTGAGGTATAGATTAGCCATGATCTAATTGAATAGCGGAGCAGGCTGGAGGGGCTGAACGGCCCACTCCTGTTCCCATGTTCATTCACTTTAAGAGCTCTTCTGGAGCTGGTGCAGAGCCCGGTGGTATGCACAGTCCTCTGTGTTTTCCAATGGTCACCAACAGACTTCATCAACAGCACCTCCCAAACCTGCGACCTCTACCACCTAGAAGGACAAGGGCAGCAGGTGCATGGGAACACCACCACCTCAAAGTTCCCCTTCAAGTCACACACCATCCTGACTTGGAAGTATATCGCCACTCTTTCTTCGTCGCTGGATCAAAATCCTGGAACTCCCTCCCTAACAGCACTGTGGGAGTGCCTTCACCACACAGACTACAGCTGTTCAAGAAGGCGGCTCACCACCACCTTCTCAAGGGCAATTAGGGATGGGCAATAAATGCTGGCCTTGCCAGCGACGCCCACATCCCAGGAACAAGTAAAAAAAAGACTTGATTGAACCCATCTTTGGCATCCAACAGAGAGAAACATCTCAGCTTTGCTGAGTTCTTGTGGGAATCCATTCCACTGATGAGACCTCTTAGTTACTCAGATTAAACCCAATGGAAGGTCTCCGCTCACTCCATGCATTTCCAGCACACCTGATGTTCAGTCTGAGGGTTCACCCAGTGGAGGAAACGGATCCGTTGCAATGAGTCCATCAGCTGCTTTCATTAGATGCTCCTTCAGCGCTACAGGGATTGTACACAGAGTATGCTCACGGTTTCACATTTCAGCCTATTTCAACATGGCAAATTGCTTTTAGACAAACTAGCGACCTAACCAAACACATCACCATGACAAAAAAGAAAGACTTGCATTTATATAGCACCTTTCACAACCACTGGACGCCCCTAAGCGCTTTAAAGCCAATGAGGTGCAGTCACTGTTGTAATGTAGGAAACACAGCAGCCAATTTGCACACAGCAAGGATCCCACAAACAGCAGTGTGGTAATGACCAGATAATCTGTTTTGGTTGAGGGATAAATATTGGACAGGGCACCAGTGAGAACTCCCCTGCTCTTCTTCGAAATAGTGCCATGGGATCTTTTATATCCACCTGAGAGGGCAGGCAGGGTCTCGGTTTAACATCTCATTCGAAAGGCAGCACCAAAGTGGACTGGGAGCAGCTACTTATAGGAAAATCCACATCAAGACAGTGGGAGACTTTCAGAAGGGAAATAGAGAGAGTACAACGCCAACATGTTCCTGTAAAGGTCAAGGGTGGGACCAACAAGCAAAGGGAACCTTGGATGACAAGGGATATACAAAAATGCATTAGAAATAAAAGGGGGGCTTTTGGCAGTTACAAAAGACTAAAGACGGAAGAAGCCCTAGAGGAGTATAAAAAGTGCAGGGGCATACTTAAAAAAGAAATTAGGAGGGCGAGGAGGGGCCATGAAATAACACTGGCGAGCAAAATAAAGGAAAATCCTAAGATGTTTTATAAGTATATTAAGGGCAAGAGGATAACCAGGGAAAGGGTAGGGCCCATTAGGGACCAAAGTGGCAATCTGTGTGTAGAGCCAGATGATGTAGGCGGGGTTTTAAATGAATTTTTTGCATCTGTGTTCACTATGGAGAGAGACGATGCAGACATAGAAATCAGGCAAGGGGACTGTGACATACTTGAACATATTAGCATCGAGAGGGAGGAGGTGCTAGCGGTTTTAGCAGGCCAAAAAGTGGATAAATCCCCAGGCCCGGACGAGATGTATCCCAGGCTGCTGTGGGAGGCAAAGGAGGAGATTGCAGGGGCTCTGACACAAATTTTCAGAACCTCTCTGGCCACAGGGGATGTACCAGAGGACTGGAGAACAGCTAATGTAGTACCATTATACAAGAAGGGTAGCAGGGATAAACCAGGGAATTACAGGCCAGTGAGCCTAACATCTGTGGTAGGGAAATTATTGGAAAAAATTCTGAGGGACAAAATTAGTCTCCACTTGGAGAGGCAAGGATTAATCGGGGATAGTCGGCATGGCTTTGTCAAGGGTAAATCATGTCTGACAAATCTGATTGAATTTTTCGAGGGGGTGACTAGGGGGGTGGATGAGGGAAATGCTGTGGATGTGGTTTACATGGACTTCAGTAAAGCTTTTGACAAAGTCCCGCATAGGAGACTGGTCAAGAAGGTAAGAGCCCATGGGATCCAGGGTGCCTTGGCGCGTTGGATCCTAAACTGGCTGAGTGGCAGGAGGCAGAGGGTGATGGTCGAAGGATGCTTTTGTGACTGGAAGCCTGTGTCCAGTGGGGTACCTCAGGGATCGGTGCTGGGTCCCTTGTTGTTTGTGATCTACATAAATGATTTGGATGAGAATGTAAAAGGTATGATCAGTAAGTTCGCAGATGACACGAAAATTGGTGGGGTGGTAAATTGTGAGGAGGAAAGCCTCAGGCTACAGGACGATATAAACGGGTTGGTCAGATGGGCGGAAAAGTGGCAAATGGAATTTAACCCTGAAAAGTGCGAGGTGATGCATTTTGGACGGACAAATAAGGCAAGGGAATACACAATGAGTGGTAGGACCCTAGGAAGTACAGAGGGTCAGAGGGACCTTGGTGTACATGTACATAGATCTCTGAAGGCAGCGGAACAGGTAGATAAGGTGGTTAAAAAGGCATATGGGATACTTGCCTTCATTAGCCGAGGCATAGAATATAAGAGCAGGGAGGTTATGATGGAGCTGTACAAAACGCTGGTGAGGCCACAGCTGGAGTACTGTGTGCAGTTCTGGTCGCCTCACTATAGGAAGGATGTGATTGCTTTGGAGAGGGTGCAGAGAAGATTCACCAGGATGTTACCTGGGATGGAGCGCCTCAGCTATGAAGAAAGACTAAACAGGCTGGGGTTGTTTTCCTTGGAGCAAAGAAGGCTGAGGGGGGACCTGATTGAGGTGTACAAAATGATGAGGGGCATAGATAGGGTAGATAAAGAGGAACTTTTCCCCTTAGTAGGGGGGTCAATAACAAGGGGGCATAGATTCAGGGTAAGGGGCAGGAGATTTAGAGGGGATTTGAGGAGGAACTTTTTCACCCAGAGGGTGGTTGGAATCTGGAACTCACTGCCTGAAAGGGTGGTAGAGGCAGGAACCCTCACAACATTCAAGAAGCATTTGGATGAGCACTTGAAATGCCATTGCATACAAGGCTATGGACCAAATGCTGGAAAATGGGATTAGACAGGACAGGGGTGGATGGGCGGCGCGGACACGATGGGCCGAAGGGCCTCTTTCTGTGCTGTAAAACTCTATGACTCTATGACCTCTGACAGGGCAACGCTCCCTCAGCACTGCACTGGAGTGTCAGCCTTGATTATGTGCTCACGTCTTTGGAACAGGGCTTGAACCCACAACCTTCTATATCAGAGGCAAGGGAGCTACCAACTGAGCCATGGCTGGCACATTCACAACTGCCTTGTCAGTCAATGGTTCACCAGCAATGTTTATGTGATATCTTTGTTTACAATTTGGAACTGTGGATTGTGTGTAACGTCACTGGTACAGTTTGGGTTAAAAATGCCTATTGGATATTTGGCACATCCACTAACCGATCTTAGCCTAGTTTTACTTCTTTGAAGCTAGCGAATGGGGGGGTAAAATACAACCTCGGCAGGGCATAGAGCGGGTGGAAGCCACAACCCCCATCACGCCAAGCGTCAGCTTGGCTCAGTGGTAGCACTCTCACCTCTGAGTTAGAAAGTTGTGGATTGAAGTCAATGGAAGGTAAAATCAGGCGAAGTGTGAGGTGAGCTGTCGATGGTCTATTGCCTGCTTTGGGCTACAGTCCAAGACAAATTTCAACCCCCCCACTGACTTTTAACCAAAATTCTCCAACATCTGTCTGAATGCTGTACGTTGAGACTGCTCTTACAAGGATGTCTAAAAACAAAATCAGTTCAACTCTAATCAGTTCACGTTCTCTGGGTTTCCTACCAACTTTGTTCTTTCCACTTTCTTTTTACTGTGAGGACAGTTTCATAATTGCTCAACGGTGTAACTTCGGCTGACCTTACCATATCTGCTGTAAGAACGCTGGGATCGTTACCCGAACAAGAATATTCATCAAGGGCACCTCAAGACGAATCATTAACCTTTCACCTTAACCCTTCGCCAAGGAAGCCTCTGAGGTCTATCACCCAGTCAGAGCCCAGGAGATAATGATGCCAAAATTTGGCACACCAAACTCACCCAGTTTGGAGAGAGAAACAGAGAGGGAGATATAGAAGGAAGGACAGAGAGAGAGAGAGAGAGAATGATGCAGTATGAGAAATGCACTAAGAATTATCTTAAATCTATCTTCAAAATGGAGTCAGTAGTCAGACTGAATGCTGGGAAAGGAAAGGGCTTATGCTAATTAAATAATGAAGGCTTAAACAAACAAAAGATTCCTTATCAGGGATAGAAGACAAGTCTTTAAGACCACAGGCCTGAAGATGGCTTATTAAGGGGGAAATAAAGATGTTCCTGCCTTTTCTGAACCTGTGTGTGACCTTGACCTGACTAAACGAGTAGCATTTACGCTATCAACCTTCCACCAGGCTCCATGCAAGCTACTGAATTAATTAATTAATCCTTCCTTGCCAATTATCAAAGAGGTCAGGCGACAAAGTCATGACCCAACAATTATTTACTAACCTTAGGATCATAGTTAGCATAAAGAATACACCTTCTACTACAAAAACCTGAACTGAACTGAGAACTGAGGACTAAAGGCTGCGTTTTAGTGCCAAAACATTGGCCCATATATTCCGATGCCTGCGGGTGTGTACGGGCTGTGTACACACCTATAGGAACATCGGAAATGCCGGTTTCAGGCATGCCAAGCACATGTGCTGAAAACCGGTATTTCCAATCTGTCAAGAACGCTCTTGACAGATCAGACACCTGCCCGGGAGAAGGGCCTCCGCGGGTGGAGAGTTCCGCTTTCCGCAGAACCTCCGCCCGCAGAAAACCCTTAGAAATCTTATGCCTGGTAAAAGCAGGCGTAAGGCCTGCTTTTACCAAACGCCTGCTTTTACCAGCATAAGAGTTGAAAAAAGTTTTTTTTTAAATGTTTTCACTCATTTATAATTTTAAAATACTTTAAAAAAGGTAAGTTTATTTTTAGCCCCATAAAAAACTTTAATTATTTGTTTCAAAAAATTAAATTTTTGTTTAAAATAGTTAATCTATTGTAATTTTAACTCATTTTAAAAACTTGATTTTTAAAAATTTATTTAATGTTTTACTGTGTTTTTGGGCTGACCTCCATTCATATATTTTGTTAAGTCTGTGTGTTATAGTGATAATTACTACACAGACTACAAGAGTAAATTGAACAGGTCTTTACTGGTTGGAGGTCGGGACTATACTGAATACAATATTACTACACAGTGCTTATATACCGGTGTGGTCACCACCGGTATTACGTATACAGCAGCCAGAGAAAGTAGTGCATCTCTTAAGGTGGAACAGGCTTAAGTTCTCTTAAGGTGGAACAGGTTACATACACCACAATCCTCCCTTTTTAGCTTAACAGTCATATCCCCATTTAACATAACATAATAACATATATACATATATAACTTCAGGTATAACAGTTCAAAGGTTCAGTCTCTCAGGAGGCTTTCTGATGCGGCTTGGATAACGCCTCTCAGTAGTCTCTGATTCTTGTTGTTGAGGTGCCTCCTCTATTTGGTTTCCAATGTATTGGGTGTCATCATCATCAAGTACATTCCCTGCCGAGGTAGATGCTTCAGGTTCATTAACGTCTTCCACAGTTGTCTCTGTCACAACCATGGGTTCGACCCTTGCTCTCGACTCTACCAGTTGATCCGCATGACGCCTTATCACATTATGACCAATATCTACTGTGTACATCAGAGGTCCTTGTCTGGCCCGAATTGTTCCGGACTGCCATTTTTCGTTTCCATAGCCCCTTGCCAACACTGGTTGTCCTACGTCGAAAGTTCGAGTGGTCTTGTTAATATGCCGAAACTGTTTGTTTTCCACTTCCCTCCGCACATTTGGTTTTAACAAGTCCAACTTGGACCGCAACCTCCTGTTATAAAACATCATGGCAGGACTTTGGTTAGTCACTGCATGATTGGCGTTTCGATATGACATCAGGAACTTGTCGACCTTGTGTTGCAGCGGAATCTGATCATCGTTCATGGCCTTAATTGCCTTTTTGAATGTCTGGACAAATCTTTCAGCCAACCCGTTTGTCGCCGGATGATATGGGGCAGAGGTATAATGTTTTACTCCATTCTTCTTTAAGAATTGTCGGAATTCTTCCGATACAAACTGTGGTCCGTTGTCCGAACAGATCTGTTCTGGCAATCCGTTCCTTGCGAATATTGTTCTTAACACCGCAATTGTCTTTTCTGAAGTAGTGGTATTCATCTTGATGACTTCTGGCCATTTGGAATGTGCGTCCACCGCGATTAGGAACATGGAGTCCATGAATGGACCAGCAAAGTCAATGTGTACGCATTGCCATGGGGCTGAAGGCCATTCCCATGGGTGTAGCGGTGCTATCGGAGGTGCATTTTGCACTTTTTGGCACCCAGCGCAGCTTTTCGTTAACTCCTCAGTCTGTTGGTCAATACCCGGCCACCATATATAAGCCCTAGCAAGACTTTTCATTTTAACTCCCCCCAGATGATCTTCATGCAGTTCGTTTAAAACTCTTTCCCTTAACTTGGGAGGAATAATCACTCTTGTCCCGTACATCAAGGTACCATGGCAGACGGACAGCTGGTCTCGCCTTGCCGAAAATGCCGGTAACAGAGGATCACCCCGTGTTGGCCATCCGTTCACTGTCACCTCGTAGACTCTGGACAGTGTCGGGTCGTTCCTGGTTTCTCTTTCAATACTTGCATTGGTGACTGGTAAACACTCGATGATGGTCGAATGAAATAACTCAACAGGGTCAACTTTCGTCGTGTCTTCTTCTTCAGGTAGTGGCAGGCGCGACAGCCCATCAGCATTGCCATGCTGTTTCGTACCTTTGAATTCTATTTGATATTGATGTGCCCCTAGGAAAAGAGACCATCTCTGGAGACGCTGCGCTGTCATCACCGAAACACCCTTCTTAGGGTTAAAAATGGATACCAACGGTTGATGGTCTGTCAGAAGTGTGAATTTTTGGCCCTGCAGGTAATGATTAAACTTCTTCACTCCCCATACAAGGCTAAGAGCCTCCCTATCGATCTGCGCATAGTTGCGCTCAGCGGAGGTCAATGATCTGGATGCAAACGCGACTGGCCTTTCCGTGCCATTTGGCAACTTGTGTGAGAGTACTGCCCCAATACCATATGGAGAAGTATCACAAGCCAACCGAATAGGCAGTGTCGGGTTGAAGTGAGCCAACACTTCCTCTGAGGTGGTCAATTCTTTGCTTTTGCAAAATGCCTTCTTACAGTTTTCACCCCATTCCCATGGTACCCCTTTCTGTAAAAGAGCGTTTAATGGGTGCAGTACCGTGGATAGATTTGGCAGAAATTTATGGTAATAGTTAATTAATCCTAGAAACGACCTCAACTGAGAGACATTCTCCGGAGCGGGAGCCTTTACAACTGCCTCAATCTTGTCAGGAGACTTATGAAGCCCCTCCCGGTCAATGACATGGCCACAGTACGAGATCCGCTTCTGGAAGAACTCACATTTCTGCCGATTTACTCTAAGTCCATACTCTTTCAGTCTGTTGAGCACCAGTTCCAAGTTTGCGAGATGTTGTTCATCACCATCACCTGTGATCAGAATATCGTCCAGGTAACATTGTGTGCCTGGAATTCCCTGTAATACCTGCTCCATGGCCCTCTGCCAAATTGCTGGAGCCGATGCCACTCCAAAAACCAGCCTATTGTACCGGTACAACCCTCGATGCGTGTTGATCGTGAGGTATTGGCGTGACTCTTCCTCAACCTCCATCTGCAAGTACGCCTGCGCCAGGTCTATCTTGGTGAAGTGTTTCCCGCCAGACAATGAAGCGAAAATATCCTCAATCCGTGGAAGTGGATACTGCACCGTGTGAAGCACCGGATTAACGGTGATTTTGAAATCTCCACAGATGCGAACCTTCCCTGGATCTCCTGGCTTGTTGCTCGCAGGACGTTTCATAACGGGAACAATGGGCGTAGCCCACTCACTCCAATCTACCTTAGACAGTACACCTGAACGTTCTAGTGCTTCCAGTTCCGCTTCAACAGTAGGTCGTAATGCATAGGGTACCGGTCTGGCTTTAAAAAATTTTGGTTGTGCATGTTCATCAATCTTGATGTTTGCCGTAATTCCTCTCAGTGTTCCCAGTCCCTGCTGGAACACCTCTTTAGCCTCATCCAATATTCTGGACAATCGTTTAGGTTTGACATCTATTTCCCCGGAATCTACCGTTAGTGCCTTCAAGGAGTGCCAGTCCATATTCATTTTCCTAATCCACTCCCGTCCTAGTAGTGGTGGACCTCCTTCAGGTAGCACATATAAGTCCATTACTTGGCTTTCTTCGCCCTTGTGGACCACTTCTACCTCTATTTTTCCGATGGGGTACACTCTTTGCCCCATGTATGTTTTCAATATAATCTCCGTATCCTGTAGGGGAATATGTTGGAATAACCTTCTGTAATCTTTCTTATTCATGACCGTCAATGCCGATCCAGTGTCCAATTCCATTTTTACTTGGACTCCTGCTATCTGAAGAGTGACCCAAATTGTCTGGAGATCTGCATCCTTACCAACGTTGTGTACTCTTAAGCTATCCAGTTCATTACTGCTAGCGTCTGAATCTGACTTCTGTTCGGTCAAACTGTTCTTTGTCACCTTGTGTACCTTTGCGTATTTTCCTTGCGGTGACTTTTTGTTGCTGGTCTTCTTTCCTGACCGGCATACTTTAGCTATGTGGCCAAGCCTGCCACACATTCTGCATTCTTGGTTTTTAAACCAACACTGGTTCTGATCGTGTGTTGTCTTTCCACAACGATAACATTTGACAGAACTCAAACCCAATTTGTTTGTACCGAGTTCCGGTGACTGTAGCTGCATTACTGCCGTGCCTCTCGCTGCGGCTTTGTGTGCTGCTGCCATAGTGACTGCCTTCTCAAGCGTCAGCTCATTCTCCTCGAGCAGTCGCTTTTGTGTATCCTGTTTAAATAAACCACACACAAATTTATCTCGTAGTGCCTCTGTCAGTCCCATTCCAAACTGACAATATTTTGCTAGCTTACGTAATTTCATCAAATATTCAGCATTGCTTTCATTCTGCAGCTGCCTTCTGTCGTAAAATTTAAATCGTTCCGCTAGCATCAGCGGCGTGGGGTTTAGATGATTTTTCAGGACAGTAACAATCTCATCGAACGTCTTATCCGCCGGTTCATCTGGTGATAACAGGTGTTTCAATTGCCCGTATGTCTTCGCACCCATTAAATTTAATAATGTTAGTGCTTTATCTGCATCAGGAATTTTATTTGCCTTACAATAATTTTGTATGCGTTCTACATACATGGCCCAATCTTCAATGTCACTATCAAAGGTATTAATGTTCCCATGTTTAGGCATCATTGCAATTTATTGTATTTTTATGTTATCCAAGATGGCGGCTTCCCGCTCTTGTCGTCGTCCTCCGCCCACAAAATGGCGGTTTTCCCGCGCTTGGCGGTCTTGAACCATCCCCCGACGCTGTCTCCGCTTCACCGCAGCTCTCGCGCCTTCAGTTTCCCCAGACGCTGCACCTTTTAGCCCGAATGCGGCCCTTATCTCCGGTCGCGATCGATCTCACCGCCCTTATTCCTCCGTCTTCCCAGCCCCGTCTGTACAGCCAACGCGGTTGACTTTCTGTCGCGTCGCTGCCCGGCTTACCCACCACCGAGGTAGAAAGAAGAAAGCTGACAGTCGCTGATGGAGGCTTCGAGGTCAGGATGTCTTCTGCACTCCGGTTTCTCGATGCCTGCCGCTCGACGTGTCTTCCAGTAGGGTGATGAGGGTGGAAACCTCTCTTCGACGTCCTGTCTGTGGACGAAGCCGCCGTGGAAATAACTGCCGCAGGGTAAGAATCGGACTCGTCGTCACTGTTAAGTCTGTGTGTTATAGTGATAATTACTACACAGACTACAAGAGTAAATTGAACAGGTCTTTACTGGTTGGAGGTCGGGACTATACTGAATACAATATTACTACACAGTGCTTATATACCGGTGTGGTCACCACCGGTATTACGTATACAGCAGCCAGAGAAAGTAGTACATCTCTTAAGGTGGAACAGGCTTAAGTTCTCTTAAGGTGGAACAGGTTACATACACCACATATTTGACAGCTCTATCTGTCAAAGGTATGAAGGGAGATTTCTTTCTGCTATTGGCTCGCCATGGCCCACATGATCCCAGGGACGATTGCGAACTGCCTGTGCCTCTGGGATACGTGGGCCCTGCGCATTTCAAGTTTGGAGAGGCCCAGGAGCGGAAGTGTATGCACCTCAGGAGCCCTCAGGTAATTTGATAGATTTTTTTCCGATAGGAGGCATCCGCACGCAGGAAGCCGATCGGAAATAACGCGCCAATATCTTGTATATCATTAATTTCCTCAATTCGACTGACCAATTTGAGTGACGTGTAAGAAGCGTTCAACCCTTCTGGTGTCAATCACCTCACACAGTTGGTATCCCTGATGACCTCCAAATCAGTGAGGCACCAACACCTAGACAAGCCAGGTCATCGTTTAGTCAGGTCTTTCCATCCTGACTTGGAAATATATTGCCATTCCTTCATCATCGCTGGGTCAAAATCCTGGAAATCCCTCCCTCCCTAACAGCACTGTGGGAGCACCTTCACCACACAGACTGCAACGGTTCAAGAAGGCGGCTCACCACCACCTTCTCGTGGGCAATTAGGGATGGGCAATAAATGCTGGCTTTGCCAGCGATGCCCACATCCCATCAACGAATGAAAAAAAAGGGTCCAGAAAAGGCAGGACAGTTTTATTTCCCGCTTAACAACCTGTCTCCAGGTCTGTGGTCTTAAAGGCTTGTCTTCTATCCCTGATAAGGAATCTTTTGTTTGTATAAGTCTTCAATGTTTAATTAGCATAAGCCCTTTCCTTTCCCAGCATTCAGTCTGACTACTGACTCCATTTTGAAGCGAGACTTAAGGTAATTCTTGGTGCAATTCTCTTATATTACAGCATCCCTAAGGTTAAGGTCTGGCTCTCATAGCAGTTTCTGTCTCTCTCTCTCTCTCTGTCTCTCTCACACGATTGTTTCTGATTCCAAACACGATTCTATCATGTATCAGTAATAACTCTCTGAAAGATTCTTCAAAAGCATAACACTGTGATCAATCTGTTCGCGGCTCTTCATTTCTTCAATTGAATATATATCTCTGTATATAAAGGTAGAGTATTTCCTTTATCTGGGGAAAATGTCAAATCTTTTTAGCTGCCTATTTTTTCCTTTAGTTACTGACTAAGGTGTTAATGGCTTCAATGCCAATCATAGGAAGGATTGTTGCATCTTTTAACCCTTTCTTATCGGCAACGCCTGTAGATAACTCATAATTCATAGAATCATAGAAATTTACGGCACAGAAGGAGGCCATTCGACCCATCGTGTCCCCGCCGGCTGAAAAAGAGCTATCCAGCCTAATCCCACTTTCCAGCTCTTGGTCCGTCGCCCTGTAGGCTACAGCACTTCAAGTGCATATCCAAGTCCTTCTTAAATGCTATGAGGGTTTCTGCCTCCACCACCCTTTCAGGCAGTACGTTCCAGGCCCCCACCACCCTCTGGGTGAAAAAAGTTCTCCTTTATTGCAAGGGGGTTGGAGTATAAGAGTAAGGAAGTCTTGCTACAATTGTACAGGGCCTTGGTGAGACCACACCTGGAGTACTGTGCACAGTTCTGGTCTCCTTATCTAAGGAAGGATATATTTGCCTTGGAGGATTTGCAACGAAGGTTCACTAGATTGATTCCTGGGATGAGAGGGCTATGATGAGAGATTGTGTAGAATGGGCCGATACTCTCTGGAGTTTAGAAGAATGAGAGGTGATCTCATTGAAACATACAAGATTTTGAATGGGATTGACAGGGTAGATGCTGAGAGGTTGTTTCCCCCTGGCTGGAGTGTCTAGAACTAGGGGGCATAGTCTTAGGATAAGGGGTAGGCCATTTAAGACCGAGATGGGAGGAATTTCTTCACTCAGAGGGTTGTGAATCTTTGGAATTCTCTGCCCAGAGGGCTGTGACTGCTGAGTCTTTGAGTATATTCAAGGCTGAGATAGATAGATTTTTGGACTCTAGGGGAATCGAGGGATATGGAGGTCGGGTGGGAAAGTGGAGTTGAGGTCGATGATCAGCCATGATCTTATTGAATGGCGGAGCAGGCTCAAGGGGCTGTATGGCCTACTCCTGCTCTTACTTCTTATGTTCTTATCTTCAACTCCCCTCTAATCCTTCTACCAATTATTTTAAATCTATGCCCCCTGGTTATTAACCTCTCTGCTAAGAAAGAAAGACTTGCATTTATATAGCGCCTTTCACAACCACCAGATGTCTCAAAGCGCTTTACAGCCAATGAAGTAATTTCTGAAGTGTAGTCACTGTTGTAATGTAGGAAACACGGCAGCCAATTTGCACACAGCAAGCTCCCACAAACAGCAATGTGATAATGACCAGATAATCTGTTTTAGTTTTGCTGTGGTGTGGAGATGCTGGTGTTGGACTGGGGTGGACCAGGTTATAGTCCAACAGCTTTATTTGAAATCACAAGCTTTCGGAGCGCTGCTCCTTCGTCAGGACACCAGGGAGAACTCCCCTGCTCCTCTTCGAAATAGTGCCATGGGATCCTTTACGTCCACCTGAGAGAGCAAACGGGGCCTCGGTTTAACGTTTCATCCAAAAGATGGCACCTCCAACAGTGCAGCACGCCCTCAGTACTGCACTGTAGTGTCAGCCTAGACTTTTGTGCTCAGGGAAATAGGTCCTTCCTATCCACTCTATCTAGGCCCCTCATAATTTTATACACCTCAATTAAATCTCCCCTCGGCCTTCTCTGTTCCAAAGAAAACAACCTCAGCCTATCCAATCTTTCCTCATAGCTAAAATTAACCCTCCTTTGCTAAAACTTCCAGTTCTGTGCTGGGTTTCCACGCACAAGTTGATATTGTTCGATGGTGTTAATTCTTCCACAACAATTTCAATCACCAGTTTTTTATTTTAGCACTTCTGACACCATGTAATGATTTCTTTCACAACATGCTCAGCATCTCAAAACACAAACCCTACAACATTGCCTTCCTTCCCCCAGTGCTCCAGTATAAATCAGGGAATGCACTTTATGCAAATACCTGATTTCACCTTGGTTGTTCCTGGCTGCTTATTGTTATTCATTCTCGGGATATGGGCAAGGCCAGCATTAATTGCCCATATGTAATTGCCCTTGAGAAGGTGGTGGTGAGCCTTCTTCTTGAACCGCTGCAGTCCGTGTGGTGAAGGTACTCCCACAGTGCTGTAGGAAGTTCCAGGATTTTGACCCAGCAACGATGAAGAAACGGCGATATATCTCCAGGTCAGGATGGTGGGTCTGATTTGGTGGGGAACTTGAAGGTGATGGTGTTCCCATGCACCTGCTGCCCTTGTCCTTCTAGGTGTGTTGTATCCGTGTGTTAATGGAGACACGGAATGCAGGAGTTGGTTTAACAGGTGTTTATTGAACAAAGTCTGGAGGTGAACTGAAAGATACAAGACACTATACAGGTTTATATAGCCCGAGTGGCCACTACCGGCATTACAGTGCACAGGGGCTCTTAAAGGCACATACACCACAAGGTGGTGGAGGTAAGTGTTTGCTGTCAAGGTGGGAGGTAGGAGACCTTCTGACTGCTACCAAGGAGACACGGCTGACACTAATGTCCAGGTTCCTTGGGCGATCTCCTTCTTTGGTGGATGCCAGGCAGCGTCTCAGAAAATAACACGGGAAGCTGTAGAGATTAGTTTATCTCCAGCCTTTCAAATAATCAGGATCGACTGCAACCAATATGGTGGATTTATTGTGTTTAGTCAGAGTTTAAGATGGAATATAACACACTCTAATACTAGTATGAGACACTTTGGGAAGGATTTTCATTGAGTCGTGGAGGCAGGATTGGAGGCGTGTGGGGGTTAAAATCGCGAAAACTGGCGGGCGGGACCATCCCCGCCTCCATCCCGCCTCCGAGCAATTTTAATTCATTCATGTCTAATGGTCCCGTCTCCGTCCCGCCTCCAAGAGGCGGGATAGGCCATTAAGGCCCTTAACAAGCACTAAATTGCCTCTATAATGCCATTTTGAAAGGCCTTTGCCATTTTAACCCTTTTCCCACGTGAAACACGCCTGGTGTGAAACATGCCGGTGAAACCTGGCGGGAGCACAATTAGATTGCTGACTATCAGCTGCAGGTCAACCATTAAAGAGGACATTTGATCAGCCATCATTTGCAGTTGGCAGGACTTTGTTGTCTCAGGTCTGGGGGAACTTTTAGAAGGCATAACCACAGCTGTGGAAGTTTGGAGCCTGACACCCATCTCCAGGGTGACCTCCTGGGAAACCCCTCTTGCCACCTTCACTGAGCGCTTCCTCAACTGAGGCATACACCAGAAGCATGGGAGCCATTTATTTCCTTCCCTTCTGGGCATTAGATGAGCTCGAGTACCAGCCGCGGAACCAGCAGAACCAGGAACAACAGCAGCACCAACAGCAGCAGCAGCAACAGGAGCGCCAGGCTGCTGCTCACCCACCTGAAGCTGCACAGGCCAGAAGGGGCCAGCGCATGGAAGCCCGTCGATGCAGGAGATGCCCCCCAAACAGGGTCTACAGACACAGGGTCAGCTACCTCAACATGAGTGAGCAGCAGTGCCAAAGACGGCTCCGACTTTCACGAGAGGTAGTGAGTGACATCTGCACAATGCTGCAACAATACCTGCAGCCCAGAGGACCAGGTGGACAAGCCTTACCAGTGGCTGTCAAAGTCACCACCGCACTCAACTTTTTTGCCTCAGGCTCATTCCAGGGATCAGCAGCAGACATCAGCGGCATGTCCCAGACGGCCGCACACAGGTAACCGATGCCCTCTTTGCCATCGTGCACAATCACATCCATTTCACCAAAGATCAAGCTAGTGTCACGGTGTGAGCAGTTGGGTTAGCTAATCTGGCAGGCTTTCCAAGGGTGCAGGGCGTCATTGACTGCACACATGTGGCCCTTAAGGTACCCCATCGCAATCCAGGTATTTTTGTCAACCGCAAGGGCTTCCACGCCCTTAACGTTCAGCTGGTGTGTGACCACAAGAAGGAAATATTGCATGTTTGTGCCAAGTACCCTGGCAGTTGCCATGACTCCTTCATACTGTGCCAGTCTAGTGTGCCTCCGCTATTCAGTCCACCAGACCAACTTAACGGATGGCTACTTGGAGACAAGGCCCTGAAGACGTAGCTAATGACAGCGTTGAGGAGCCCATCCAACGAAGCTGAGGAGAGCTACAACTCCAGCCACATGTCCACCAGAACCATAATCGAGCAAACCATCAGTTTGCTGAAGATGCGCTTCAGATGCCTGGATAGATCCGGTGGAACCCTGCAGTACTCAGCAGCCAGGGTCTCCAGAATCGTCGTGGTTTGCTATGCACTTCACAACATGGCACAGCGTCATGGCTTGCAGATTCCTGAGGACCAAGTGGCTCCTCACATATCCTACTCAGTTGATGATGAGGAGGAGGAGGAGGAGGAGGAGGATGAGGATGAGGAGGAGAAGGAGGAGGAAAGCAAAAACGAGCATCCTGCAGAGGCCCATCAACCAGCGGCAGCATTACGCGAGAACATTGCTGCCCGGGATGCAAGGAACGCACTCATCTTGGCCAGATTTGCTTAGCCTAGCCGATCAAGCACTTTTGCCTCACAGCTTCTTACCTGAGCATCGACAATGGCCAAGACCTTGCGGGTTCCTAGCTATTTGACCAGCATACTGACAATTGCAAGTAATCCTAAGCCCTCAATGTGAAAGTTCCATTCGCAAAATGACACATGTCACAACTACAGCAGTGGCCATCAGAATTTTTATTAACATTATTAATCTGATGGCTTTTTCTAACAATACATCAAATTTCACCCAAGTGACTACCCTTGTGACTATTTGTGCAGAATCTTTCTCTTACGCGTGCTCCTACGTGGTGCTTCCCCTGTGGCTTCAGCAGATGTGGAGGCCCCTTGCTCACTTTCCTGCTGCTCCTGTCTCGACAACTTTGGCGGGCATCCTCTGGGCTTGCGAGCCTGTGAGGGCTCGTCAACAGTCTGCTGCTCCTGCAGCTGTGCAGGGGTTGAGACGCCGATCTCAGTTGGATGTGGACTCTGGTGGGGCTCTGACCGAGGGCTCTGCAGTAGCATGGAAGTGTGAGCGCTTGGAGAGGAGCCCCCACTTCCTTGATGTCTGCCACCAATGTCCCTCTCATGGGTCAGGTCCCCCTCAGCGCCTGCAAGTGGCTTGAGAGCACCTTGCTGCACACCAGGGGGGCCATGGGGACCCGTATCTGCACTGGCAGTCCTACTCAGAAGGACTTCCATGAAGGTCTGGTTTCTCTGTTCAATAGATGACCATCGCTCCTCCAGAGATGTCATTCTATTCTGAACACTCACCATGTTTTCTGCACTCTGGCGACTTATCTCCTCCATGGCCGCAGCCATCCTCTCATCCTTTCGACGGAGGTTGCCATCCTTTCCGTGGTGATGTGTTCATGCGCCAATGACTCCACAAAGGCTCTGCTCATGTTCGCGATGGACTCCTCCATTCTCTCCACACTCGCAGCGACCCTGGAGACAAAACCTGCCAGAGACTCCTGCATCTGTTTCTGGAGTTCCAGCATCGCTGATCTTATGGATGGACCCAGAGGCAGAGGGTCAACATGTAGCTGAGCCGAGCTGGCAGAGTCCTGCGCCCTCCGACTAGGACTCTCCACTGCTGTCCCTGTCTCCACAATCTGCTGATTCTGACTTGTGAGCTGTGATACACCAGGTGACAACACTACTCTATGTCCCGAAGGTCTCACCGAGGTGCAAGTGTCTGCGCTGGTGCTGGGTGCGCTGAATTCTGCTGACGTTGCACCCTCAGAGGTTGCAGCTTCCTCTCAGGAGTCTGGCTGCTCAGGCTGTTCCTCCTGGCTAGTGGGGACGGCTGCTTGCGATGGTCCTGTGGGGGAGTAAAGGAAAGAGTCAGAGATGTGATGCCAAGGTTACATGCACATTGCATATTGCAGATGCTCATAAGTCCATCTGTTAGAGCTTCAGAATCATTATCAGCGACTCATGCAATGTCAATGAAAGAAATGGTAAACTATTCTGTCACCAACTTGCTGTGTTGCACCCGTCTGTCCGTCCCCCACTTGCGCATCTTCCTCAACTCCAACGATTTCCAGGACCGCCTCCTCCCAGGGGGTGAGGTGGGCTAGTGAGGGTGTCCCTCCTCCTGTCCTCGCTCTTTCTCTTTTATTGTGAGCTCTCTTTTCCTGCAATGAGGGAGACAAGTGGCAGTTGAGTGAGAATGAAAGAGTGAGTGTAGAGATTCCATAGCATAGATACCTAGAAGGAGACAAAGATGGAGTGAGGTGGCAAGACCAAGGGCCCCCCCTGTGTGTTGTCAGTTGTCTGCATAGCATCACAGTGATAGGGAGTGTGAGGGCTGCATAGCCGAATAGTTAGGTGAATGTGACCATAGAGAGAAAGGGAATGGGTAAGGGTGCATGGATGTCAGTGTCAAGTGGGATGTGGAGGAAGAGATTGCTAAAGCTGAGTGCTGGTGAGGAGAGGCAATGGGGATCAGATTGAGGGTGATGGGAAAATCATACTCACTTTTCCAGTGTGCTGAAGGTCATGAAATCTCTTCCTACACTGTATCCAGGTTCTGTGGGACATTGCTAAGGAGTTGACCTCCTCTGCCACCTGTATCCACATGGCATTGGTCTGCTGGGGAAGCTTCTTCCTCCCTGTAGAAGGGAAGAGCACCTCCTTATGTGCTCTAGCTCCATCAACTAATGCCTGCAGGGCCACATCTTCGAATCTGGGAGCAGACGTAGCTCTTCCGCTACTCATGGTGCCTCCAGGTCCCTCCCACACCAAAGGCCAAAAGGTGGGCAGTCTGCAGAAGACCTTAAATGCAGCAGCAATGATGACATCATCGGAGGCGATTTTCAGACTGGATAAACTCATTTGCCATGGGTTCCCACACGTTGGAACTCAATTGGGCAATTAAGTTAAATTCGTATCAATCTCCTACATCGATGTACATTCGTGTGGATAACACGAAATGCGGATTACACGACCCCAACCCGCCCCTGAATTAAAATCCAGCCCTTTATCTCAAGCTCTAATACAATCATCTAAACGCAGTATTATTCGCGCCACAATTTCATTCGTGTAACCATATAGATTTTAGGTACCCCTCATTTCTAACAGATTCCCCACCTTGAGTGGGAGAAAACTCACATTTTCGACCCTCTACCAACCGTGCCAGCTCTAGATTATTGGTTCGACGGTTCAATCGGTGTATCTATTTCAGGTTAGTTAGTCAGTGAATGTGAAGTGGAGAAGTGGAGAATTTCCCAGTATTCTCACAGTCCACACACTTGAGGAGGAGGTGCATTCCTCCGGCCCCTCACTCAAATTCAATTCAATGTTCCGATGTTCCAATTCTGCCCCGCCTGGGTTATCCTCTGTTTCTTCTATCTGTCCTGATCTTACCCCGCCTAGGGTCTCCTCTACTTCGTCTCAGATCTTCCCGTTCGGTGTGCTCAATTAATTTGTTTGTGCTGGTTAGTCATAGGTGCCAGTGGAGAAAGTTTTTCTTTATTATTCTATTTAAACCCCTTCCAGAATCGAGCCTCCTTAACATAGTTTTTACTAAGTGGGTTACATACATCAAATACACTACCATTACAAGCTGGAATACTACAAGAGCGTGTGAAATAATATGAACCCAAAGGTGTGCTGATATATTGAGCCCGATATCATCCCCTATGCTGTCAATTTCAATATTTATTCTCGAGTTGTCTTGCTCCAAAACATTAAAATGCTTTAGGGAGGAGTTCAGTCATATCACGAGCTCACTGAAGCCCTCAGGCAACAGGGGAATGTCATAACTGAATTGTGCCACATAATTGTGCAGCTCATACTTAACTGTCTCATTTTCTGTCAGTTTCACTTGAGCATCGGTTTTGATATTGAATAAAACGTGTTGGTTGATGGTTGCGGGTAGATGTGTTGGAAGCAGAAACTGGGGCTATTGATCCTGTTAGACCCGCAAAGCATGTTAGTTGCGGTAGTAGTGACACAGTAGGTTCCTTTTCCCTGATCATTTTACACACATACCGGTTCCTTCCTCAATCAAGTTGTCACCACAGACCTGGTAACAATGCACAGCCCAAGGAAGAATTCCTCCCCGGTGTTCAGACTAGAGATCGCATAGGAGCTTGTCTCCTCTTTCCTACTCACTCCGTCTCCCACCACTTTTGGTTCCCAATCCCACTGTGTTCACCTTACTCGCGTTAGTTAGTGTACCTGACAGTCCCGAGGCTTCGCACAGGAGGCACCACCAAAACCACCTCATACTGGATTCGTACTGGCTTTTCCCACACTCTGTAACCTACAAAACACAATTATTACAGTCACAGTTATAATTCAGTCTTACAATCATTAGCACAT
Organism: Somniosus microcephalus; assembly: GCF_052327205.1. Lineage (NCBI taxonomy): Eukaryota > Metazoa > Chordata > Chondrichthyes > Squaliformes > Somniosidae > Somniosus > Somniosus microcephalus. Next base: position 23,506,193 of record NC_141014.1, read on the forward strand.
CGACTAAGTACATACATTTCAAGCGATAATGATGTGAACCAAGAAAACAGACATTGTAAAGAAAGCTACAGTTTAACATCTAATCAACAAATCATGGACTTAAATTTATTTCTCCCTAGCCTTCAATTGTCCCAATCCAAATTCTATCTCATTTTTTATTTAAATGTCAATCCTTCTGACAGGCACCAGTGTGTTTAACTCTGTTCTGATTGTTTCATTAATTAGATAGTTTCTCGATGGAGCATGTGTCAGTGCTTTAAAAGTTGTCTCACTCTCCTGAGCCACATTAACCATTTCATGTCTTGCTGTTGTCAAGTAACTGAGCATGTCTGAGATCCGTTCTTCAGTGTAAATTCACCATGCATTTCCGCATTGTTTTATACGTAACAAATCACGTCTGCACACTCACACACTGGTATCTCAATATCATGCCACACGTGCCATCCGATACAAGCCAATCTTGGGCTTTCAGGTGATCTTATCAAAAGATTGTCTGGCGATCTTTGCTCATCTTCCACTGCATGGCCCCGATGTCTTGGGTAGTGGCCAGACTATCAAATTCAGTTTTCTTAAAAAGTTCATAGGCAAGGACACAAATGTCTCCAAGAGAAAACTATGCCTGACTCGCCAATTTGTAGAGATTAGCTTATCTCTAGTCGTTCGAATAATCAGGACCAACTGCAACCAATATGGTGCATTTATTGTGTTTAAGGCGGAATATAACACACTAGTTATACAGCAAAAACTTACAACCGTGACAAGCAGCGAGTACCGGCCCCGATCGGACAGACGACTGGCGTGCTCGAACAGCTCTTCTTCTCTCTCTCTCTTCTTGAACTGCCCAAGAATGTCAGACTGAAGTCAGCATAGGTCCACTCTCAGGAGCTCTTCACTCCACCGTCTGCGCTGGAGGCTTTTCAAGTCTTTCTTTTATAATCTTTTTTAGGGGTGGACATGGGGTAGAATATGCTGAGGGCTATCTCATCCAGCCCTGTCCTCCCAAGTTTCGAGTCAGACATACCATTCTCGGCCTTCAGATGTTCGTAGCTGTTTGTTATCAGTTATTTATGTTCAAAGCTGTTCATGCAGCTTAGCTGTGCAAACTAACTATTTCATTCCATTATCAGACTATTGTTCCATGGAATGAATCATTAAATTCTCAAATATACCCTCTATTCTATTCTCACACACTGGTTAACTTACGCATTTTAGCAAAACAGTTTTGTTAAATAGAGTCAAAATCCTAACTTAGCATTATACATGAGGAAAAACTATTTTACACAGCGAATGGTTAAGATCTGGAATGCACTGCCTGAAAGGGTGGTGGAGGCAGATTCAATTGTGGCTCTCAAAAGGGAATTGGATAAGTACCTGAAGGAAAAACATTTGCAGGGCTAGGGGAAAGAGCAGTGGACTGGGACTAGCTGAAGTGCTCTTGCATAGAGCTGGCATGGGCTCGACGGGCCGAATGGCTTCATTCTGTGCTGTAACCATTCTATGATTCTATAATATGGTTATTAGCGGTAATGGGAGAAACATAGGCGTTGGGCCTTGGTTGGCCAAATTAAAGATACAGTCAGCAGCCTTCCTAGCACACAAACAACAGACAGCTAGCCTGGGAAGCAAGGTCATATGTGACTGCCACTGTACGGAATGTTATAACATCTACAGGGAATTAAAAACATAAGCAAATTTTAAGCATCTATCCAGCTACTCTAATACTAGGCTGAAGACATTTTATCTCAAGCTCTAATACAATCATCTAAACACAGTATTATTCACGTCTGAATTTTATTTGCATAACCATATACATTTTAGGTACCCCTAATTTCTAACAAGCACCTTGGGACATTTCATTACATTCTATATAAATGCACGTTGTTGTATTATGACACCAACGACCACATCATTTACATAAAATGCTCTCGCCTATTTCTGGTGGATACACCAGAAAGCTCCAAGGAACGTCAAACACAAAGGGGGCGGAGACCCAATGTGTCCGCCCCTTTGTCCTCATCCTGATGCCCCAGAAACTGATGTCCACGTGGAGCTAAGAGGAGGGAAGTCAGCCCCTGTAACTCAGGGCTGGTTCTATCCAGATGTGACCTACGTTAAATCCAGCAGTGGCAGCTATCCATAATGTTCTCCACGCTTCCATTGGCCTCCTAATTAAAGAAAGACTTGCATTTATTTAGCGCCTTTCGTAACCACTGGCCATCCCAAAGTGCTTTACAGCCAATGAAGTACTTTTTGAAGTGTAGTCACTGTTGTAATGTAGGAAACGCGGCAGCCAATTTGCACACAGCAAGCTCCCACAAGCAGCAACGTGCTACTGACCAGATAATCTGTTTTAGTGATGTTGATTGTGGGATAAATATTGGCCAGGGTACCAGGGATCACTCACTTGCTCTTCTTCAAAATAGTGCCATGGGATTTTTTGCGTCCACCTGAGAGAGCAGATGGGACATCTCATCCCAAAGCACTCCCTCAGTACCGTAATAGAGTGTCAGCCTAGATTTGTGTGCTCAGTTGTCTGGAGTGGGACTTGAACCCACAATATTCTGACTCAGAGAGCGAAAGTGCTACCCACTGAACCACGGCTGATACTTACACCAAAAATAGCTACAGGTTGCAACTATTTAATTGACTCCCAAAGGAAAATATCAAACTGCTCTTAAAGACACAGACCTCCATAATCTGCGAACCTTGTTCTGATTGGGTTTGAGCTTCCATTATAGCACGGACATCAAATCACAGACCTGCCACACATCAAATTTATACCGTGCGCATGGGCATTGGAGAAGAGCAGTGGGTTAGCACACTGCCCGTTCAGCTCTGGGTTCAAATCCAGGCCAGACTGATTGGATGGCACATCTACTGGTAGCGAGGGTTTAAGTGACACGTGTTTGGCTGTCCCATCCTAGCTCTTGATGCGCATGTGATCACTGCACGTGTCGTCTCCACGATTGCCTATTAATTGGCTCTAAATTGTTGATCTCATTCAGAAATCAGGGCTGAAGTGGAGATATCACACTGGTGGGGATGGTGTTCTCTTCTGAGGCTGATGCTAAGGCTAAGGCACAGTACTGGGTGAGGCAGTGCTCCTGGAGAGGATACTTATTAGATGGGACCTCTAGTCGGAGATAGGGCTATACACCATGGGCTGGATTTTCATTGGGCCATGGAGTCGGGATTGGAGGCATGTGGGGGTTTAAAATCCCAAAATCGGGGGTCCCGACCCCATCCCGCCCCCAACCTGTCTCCATGCCAGTTTCAAAGGAGGCAGGTACGCAACCCGCACTGGGACCCGCCTCCCCGAGGCGGGAAGGGGATTAGTGCCAATTAACTGCCTGTTAACAGGTAGTTAACAGGCAGTTTTTAGCCTAATCCCGATTTATATTGTTGAAATGTGGGCTTCCTGACGGCGCCAAACCACGCCAAGTTAGTGAGGCGGGCCGTCGGGATGAAGGGCTTGGAGGGGTCGAGATGTCCGGTGTTCAGGTGAGTGATGGGTGCATAAGTGCAGAGGTAAGTGTGTTTGGTCTGTGTAAAGTGTTTAAAGAAGTTCTACTAACCTTTACTTACCTTTACAGCCTTCCTTCCTTCAGGTTTCAGGAGTCCCTCATCTCACCGGCACAGAAAGCAGAATGGCCGCCAGCTGTCAAAATCTGCAGCCTCTGCTTTCTGCTCCGGGGAGATCTCTAAATCATCCTGAGAGGAAAGAATTAACCTGGAGTACAGATTGTCAGTGTTTGACAGCTTCAAACAGCTGTGAAACGCTGATATTTCATCTGTCAAAAGATCTTGACAGATGAAATTTCAATCTGTGACGTCACCTGTTGCTGGGTGGCCCTGAATTGGCCTGCTGAGCCCGCTGGGCCGGCTCAACAAGGTCAATCAAGTCAAAATCGCGTGGGTTGGCTAGAACTCAATGGAGGCGGGACTACAACCCCAAAAGTTGTAGTCCCGCCTCCTACCCGACTCTTCAATGAAAATCCAGCCCCATAGCTCTGATTCTCCATAATCTAGTGAGGCACTGACCTACATTGGCTCCCAGTCCATCAACGCCTTGATTTTAAAATTCTCATCCTTGTGTTCAAATCCCACCATGGCCTCACCCCTCCTTGTCTCTGTAACCTCCTCCAGCCCCACAACCCTCTGAGAACTCAGCATTCCTCCAACTCTGCCTATTGCGTATCCCTGACTTCCTTCGCCACTCCATTAGTGGTTGTGCCTCCAGCTGCTGAGGCCCTAAGCTCTGGAATTCTCTCCCTAAACCTCTCCACCTCTCTCCACTCCTTTAATACGCTGCTTTAAACCTACCTCTTTGACCAAGCATTTGGTCACCTGTCCTAATGTCTCCTTCCTTGGCTCCATGTCCACTTTCAGTCTGTGCTCCCATGAAGCACCTTGGGACATTTTAATACATTAAAGGCACTATATAAATGCAAGTTGTTGTTGTTCCTCTGGGCGCACAGACTCACCAAATTTGCTCTTGGATCTACCCCACTGCCTTATTTCCCAATCTTGACATTCCTCACCTCAGCAAGCAGAATTCCACAGAATTTTACAGCCTTTCACTCAGTGACCAGGAACTACAGTTATTGACCCCGATTTTCAGAGTTCAATGGGATTGTGCTTGCTCACAGCACTGGGCAGCCTCTGCTGAAAACGCAGGGGTAAGATCATGCCAAATGTAGTGAAAAGTCTCTCCCTTTAATTTGAGCAGGTTTCTGGCAACAATAACCCTACCCAGAGAGTTTGGTCTGCAGTTCACTAGGCTGGAAAGTGTGACATCCAGTGGCACAGCAGCTCTTAAAGGGCTGCAGTTCAGCATTAAAGGAGAAACTGTGGCGGTGATGGGAAAAGTGGACTAGTTGAACTACAGTGGGCACATGTGGGCAACACTGCTCCCTTTCATATACAAGAGTTGGAGGTCCTGCTGCAAGAGGAGCACCAAAGGAGGGATGTTCTGTTCAGGACTGAAGCTCACCATCCAGTTACATGGAGGGAGGTCTCCATCTAAGTCAACTTAATCGCCCTGGTCCCTCCTACCTTACTGCAATTCGAAGAAGGGGGAAACAGAATGTAACTGCACTCCCAACTTTTGCACACTTATTTTAGTGGGACCCATCAAACATGGACCAATTATAAGTTGGAGATAATCACACCTTTGGGAGCTGCCTTTTCAAGCACTGCATGCAGCCACTGCCCTTTTGCACATACTCTCACAATGTGCCAAAGTTGGACGGCGCACTTTTCTTGCATTGTGGAGGTGGCGGACGTGGAACAGCAGATAGGTGCTCGTCCTTCCACCCTGAGGCTGTCCTCTGCAGATAGGTGCTCCTCAGTGAGGTCAGCAGCACTGCTGGGGTTTGCCCAGTCTTGTAAGGTATCTCTTCTCCTACCAAAGACGTGGGCACCATGGACCTCCACATAATGAAGGAATCGATGATGAAGTCATCGTCCGAGCAAGGGACCGCAAGAACATCCACATCACCCGCGCCATGACAGGAGCTGACGACTGCTGCACAGACCACCACCTAATCCATTCTGTCATCCCCATCAACGTAGCCCCAAAACAGCGGCAGCAACAGAAGCAATGCTGCAGGAAAATCAACGCTGGAGCGCTCAAAGACCCTGCAAGAAAGCTCTATTCAGCCTGCGCGTCAGAACCAACCTGACGACTCCCAGTGATTCAGAGACACAGTGTGTCAACAGCGCCTGGTCTGCACTCAAGGCCTCCATAATCAGCACCTGTGAAGAGACGCTCGGTCACTCGACCAGGAAACAACAAGACGAGAACAACCAGGAGATCCAGGAGCTAATAAGCCACAAGCGCAAGGCATTCCTGATCTGGAAACAGCAACAGAACTCGAGAGCAAGAAAGCAGCTCCACAGACGCCTGAAGGCCGAGGTCCAACAAAAAACTCGCAACCTAAAGAACAGATGGTAGGTGGAGAAAGCGCAGGAGATCCAGCAGCTAGCCGACAACCACGACGTGCGTGGATTCTTTAGCGCAGTCAAGACCACCTACAGCCCAAGCACCTACCTCACTGCGGGCCAAGAAAGGAGAGGTACTCATCAAGGACAGAGAGGCAGTCAGTGCCCGCTGGAAGGAGCACTTCGAAGATCTCCTTAACCGAGACTCTGTCTTCGACGTGAGTGTCCTCAACTCCATCCCACAGCATGCTACCCACCACCATCTCAGCACAACCCCAGCCCGGCATGAGGTTGAAAAGGCTACCTGACAACTGAAGAACAACAAGGCCTCAGGAACAGATGGAATCCCCGCCGAGGCGCTAAAACATGGTGGAGAAGCACTATTGGAACAAATACATGAACTCATTTCTCTTATTTGGAAGGAGGAGAGCATGCCAGGGGATCTCAGAGACGCCATAATCGTGACCATCTTCAAGAAAGGTGACAAGTCCGATTGCAGTAATTATAGAGGAGTCTCCCTGCTGTCTGCCACGGGAAAAGTCGTCGCAAGAATCCTCCTCAATCACCTTCTCCCAGTGGCTGAAGAGCTCCTCCAAAAGTCACAATGCAGATCCCGCCCACTAAGGGGCACAATGGACATGATCTTCACTGCGCGTCAACTACAAGAGAAATGCAGGGGACAGCACCAACCGCTGTACCTGGCCTTCCTTTTAAGTGGGGGGAAATGTTGTTGTGGTAGGGGATAGTATCATTAGGGGGATAGATAGGGTTCTTTGCAGCCAAGAACGAGAGTCCCGAAGGCTGTGTTGCCTGCCTGGTGCCAGGGTTAAGGACATCTCCTCTGGGCTGGAGAGAAACTTGGAGTGGGCGGGGGGGAGGATCCAGTTGTCGTGGTCCATGTTGGTACCAACGACATAGATAGGACAAGGAAAGAGGTTCTGCTGAGGGAGTATGAGCAGCTAGGGGCCAAATTAAAAAACAGAACCACAAGGGTAATAATCTCTAGATTACTACCTGAGCCACGAGCAAATTTGGCTAGGGTAAATAAAATCAGAGAGTTAAATGCATGGCTCAAAGACTGGTGTGGGAGAAATGGGTTTTGCTTCTTGGGACACTGGCACCAGTACTGGGACAGGAGAGAGCTGTTCCGTTGGGACGGACTTCACTTGGCCAGTGCTGGGACTAGAATCCTGGCGAATCGAATAACTAGGGCTGTAGAGAGGGCTTTAAACTAATTAGTGGGGGGGAGGTTTCAAGAGAGCAAAAAATAAAAATGTCAGCGGAGAAGGCAATAGAGCAAGGTAGCAGTGGGGGAATTAAAAACCAGAGCGTGTCAGGAAGGGACAGAGGGGGAGAAATTGGGTGGAGCCGCAAACGGGGTGCCAAGCTCGCCTGGGCGCCAGATTTTGTGCTGCGATCGGAGCAGCAGCGATCGCCGGAAATTCAGCTTGAGCGCCCCAAGAGGGACACGGGGCGAGGCTCGAGGCGCACTGCGTCCCTCTTAGGGCGCTGAAACTGAATATCGCAGCGTAACGTGCCGCAGCGCCACACGCTGCGGCATGGCGCGCTGCGGTACTGCAGGCCTTCCTCCCATTCTTAAGGGGGAGGGGCTTGCACCAGCACGATGAGCGATCGCGAGTGCCGGCAAAAGAGCCAGGCACCGAGGAGAAGTGCCGGGCTCTCGGAAAACAGCTGGCAATGCCGCGGGGGAAGAACAGGAGGCCGTGGACGGAGGTGCTGGCAGGCGGCCGCCGAAAAAAACGGCTGCCCCGCACCTCCACCTTAATTTGCACCACTGCCGCCACAGGTAGGCCCCGTCAACCGGGCGCGATTAGCGAGCGGCGCTACAGAGGCGGTCGCTGCCAAATATCGCGATCGGGGCAGTAGCGGGGTGCTGCGCACACCGATGATGTCATCGGTGGCGGCGCAGCGCAACAGGCTAATGTCGCCATTAGCGCCCCAGCTAAATATCGCGGGAGGCGTGGCCAGTAGCGCTAAAGCCACTGAGTGCCCTCTTTAGGCGGTAACTGGTGGCGCAGCCCACCGAATTTCTCCCCCAGAATGTATAGAGATAAAGGTAAAGTACTAAAGGGGGCAAAAGCAGGAATAAATTGTCACTAAACATATTTAAAAGTTCTTTATCTGAATGCACGCAGACTTCGTAACAAAATAGACGAGTTGACGGTACAAATAACTACACATGGGTATGATCTGGTGGCCATTACAGAAACATGGCTGCAATGTGACCATGACTGGGAACTAAACATCCAGGGGTATTTGACAATTAGGAAGGACAGACAGGAAGGAAAGGGAGGTGGGGTGGCTATGTTAATAAAGGATGGAATCACTGCAATAGTGAGAAATGATATTGGGTCAAAGGATCAGGATAGTGAAACAATTTGGGTGGAGATAAGGAATAATAAGAGGAAAAAGTCACTAGTGGGCATAGTCTATAGGCCTCCTAACAGTTGCAACTCTGTTGGTCGGAGTATAAATCAGGAAATAGTTGGGGCTTGTAATAAGGGAACAGCTATAATCATGGGGGATTTTAACTTTCATATTGACTGGACAAATCAAATTGGGCAGGGCAGCCTTGAGGAAGAGTTCATAGAGTGCATTAGGGATGGGTTCCTTGAGCAGTATGTTACTGAACCAACCAGGGGGCAGACAATCTTAGATCTGGTCCTGTGTAATGAGACAGAATTAATAAAAAATGTCCTAGTAAAGGATCCCCTTGGAATGAGTGACCATAACATGGTTGAATTCCAAATTCAGTTGGAGGGTGAGAGAGTTGGATCTCAAACCAGCATACTAAGCTTAAATAAAGGAAACTATGAAGGTATGAGAGCAGAGTTGACTAAAGTGGACTGGGAAAATAGATTAATGAGCAGTGGTGTACGTTCAAGGAGATATTTCACAACTTTCAAGAAAAATATATTCCACTGAGGAAAAAGGGGTGTAAAAGAAATGACAGCCATCCGTGGCTAAGTAAAGTAATAAAGGATAGTATCCAACTGAAAACAAGGGCATATAAAGTAGCCAAATCTAGTGGGAGAATGGAAGATTGGGAAGCATTTAAAAGCCAGCAAAGAATAACTAAAAGATTAATTAAGAAAGGGAAGATAGATTATGAAAGTAAACTAGCAAAAAATATAAAAACAGATAGCAAGAGTTTCTGCAGTTATATAAAAAGAAAAAGGGTGGCTAAAGTGAATGTTGGTCCCTTAGAGGACGAGACCGGGAAATTAGTGGTGGGGAACATGGAGATGGCAAAAACGCTGAACAAATATTTTGTATCAGTCTTTACAGTAGAGGACACTAAAAATATCCCAACACTGGACAAACAGGGGGCTATGGGGGGGAGGAGCTAAACACGATTAAAATCACTAAGAAGGTGGTACTCGGTAAGATATTGGGCCAGAAATTCCAGGCCAGAAGCGTGAGTACGGTCGGCTTACTCACGCTTCTGGCCGTTGGAAATGCCGGCGTTCAGCATGAACAGCACATGCGGGGAACGCCGGCATTTCCAGACCTCGAGCGCGTGCGACTGCACAGGCAGCGCTTGCGCAGTGAACTTCGTGGATTTCATTCATGAAATCCGTGAGGTTAAGTCCTTAGAAGTTACACTGAAAAAAAGCAAGTGTAAAGTGGTTCATTGGCTGCGGAGGAAGATATATTTTATCGTGGAGCTTTTGAAATGCAATATTTTTGTTTGGGAAAGGGAGGGAAGTTATTTCAAGAAATTTTAAGTAAGTTTTAAAGTTAAAATTTTTTTTTTTTTAAAGGGTTTTCAGAACGGTAGGTAGAAGGAGCAATTGTGGCTGTGTGAATGGAATGTGAGAATGAGTTATGTATGTATGTCCACATATATTCCTTTACGTATATGTATGTATGTTTTATATTCCTTTACTATGAATGTATGTTTTTAATTATGATTTTCCAATAAGTTACTTTCTCTGAAAGTCGTAATTAAATAATACATTCATACACATAAGTAAAGGAATATATACATAACACGCAAAGGAATATATACAGACATACATACTTTCAGAAGCTCCACGATAAGAAATATCTTCCTCCGCAGCCTCTGGAGCAACTGTACCCATGCTTTTTTCATGTGTAAGTTGTAATGACTGGACCTCACTGAAAGCATTAATGAAAGCAGCGAATTATACTGCGCACGCGCTGCATGTGCAGTCGCACGCGTTCTGCCTCTGAACCCCTTCGTTCAGAGGACAGGAAATGCCGGTTTTCCCCACATGCACTGTGAATGCTGAAAACCGGCATTTCATCCGGCCAGATGCGTAAGTACCCCGACCGTACTAGCGCATTTGGAAGGGAATTATTGGGCCAACATTTTACATGTCAATAAAATAAAAAATTTAACACTTGCACGACTTGCCCCCTCGCATCTGCGACTGAGGGTCCAAGGAGGTGCATTGCGCAAGAGGTCATCATCGGACGTATCCTCACACTGTTCCCTTTGGGGAACTGTATGAAGTGGTGGAAGGATTTATGGCCGTGATTAACGCTCATTCCGTGACCGTAACCATCTTTGAACCAGCCATTAGGGTGGTTAGTCCTATGGCGGGAGGGTTTTACGGGCTCCCACAACCCATCTGAGGGGGGGGGTGCCACCAACACCCACGGACGCAAGTATCCCGCTGGATGTCCACCCAGAATTTAAAGTTGGAGCTCCGACTCCACTTGCCGGGACTGTCTGGAGTGGGGTTCAAAACCCTACTCCTTCTGGCCCAGCGGCGGGGATGCTTACTGCTACGCAAAAGGCCCACTCCGCACAAAAGGTGACACCCATACGTTTCCTGCGCCTTTTCCCTCCCCGTGACTGGAGCCCTATGCTGCCATTTCACGTTGCTAATCGGATTGGGCGTTTGTCATAGCGGTAGGATCCCCGCCGCTGGGCCAGATCAGGGTAGGGTTTCGAACCCCGCTCCAGACAGTCCCGGCAAGTGGAGTCGGAGCTCCGGCTCTAAATTCTGGGTTGACATCCAGTGGGATATTTGCGTCCGTGGGTGTGGGTGGCCCCCCCTCCTTGTATAGCTTGTGGGAGCCCGTAAAACCCTCCCGCCATAGGACTAACCGCCCTAATGGCTGGTTCAAAGATGGTTACGGTCACGGAATGAGCGTTAATCACGGCCATAAATCCTTCCACCACTTCATACAGTTCCCCAAAGGGAACAGTGTGAAGACACGTATGACGACGACATTGCTAAATAAATAAATGGGATTAAAAAAATTCTTTTAGGGCTTTTAAAAGTCTTTAAATTGCTTTAATTCTCTTTAAAACTACTTCAGATTACTCAAAATAATGTAAACATTTTAAAAAGTTTATAAAAGTTACCAAAATCTTCAAAAAACTTCCAAAAACCTATTTAAACTGCTGCTTTGCATGTAAAAAAGCAAAGCAGCTTGACAGAAACATTGGGGGCGTGTCCAGTGAAACTGAGACCTCAAGGGGCGTGTCTCACTTACACTGCACGCTCCTGGGTCCGCGCTGGCTGCACTCCTGGGCGGCGTGACGTCATACGCTGCCCGGGAATGTGCTTTCTATTTCTCCAAGTTCAGGCGTCCCAGAAGCTGATCGGCAGGAGCGCGGGGTAAGTGCAAATACGGGGCTTGCACGCGCTGCAAGCCCCGTTCTGGAATTTCCGGCCCAATGGGACTAAAGGCGGATAAATCCCCTGGACCTGATGGTTTACATCCTAGGGTCTTGAGAGAAGTGGCAGTGGGGATTGCGGATGCATTGGTGGTAATTTTCCAGAACTCCCTGGATTCAGGAAAGGTCCCAGCAGATTGGAAAACTGCTAATGTAACGCCCTTATTTAAAAAGGGAAGTAGACAAAAGGCTGGAAACTATAGACCAGTTAGCCTAACATCTGTGGTTGGTAAAATGTTGGAGTCCATTATTAAGGAAGCAGTAACAGGACATTTGGATAAGCATAATTTAATCGGACAGAGTCAGCATGGTTTTATGAAGGAGAAGTCATGTTTGACAAATTTGCTCGAATTCTTTGAGGACGTAACAAACAGGGTGGATAAATGGGAACCAGTGGATGTGGTGTATTTGGACTTCCAAAAGGCATTTGACAAGGTACCACACAAAAGGTTACTGCACAAGATAAAAAATCACGGGATTGGGGGTAATATACTGGCATGGGTGGAAGATTGGCTATCTAACAGAAAACAGAGAGTTGGGATAAATGGTTCATTCTCGGGTTGGCAATCAGTGACTAGTGGTGTTCCGCAGGGGTCAGTGCTGGGACCCCAACTCTTTACAATCTATATTAACGATTTGGAGGAAGGGACCGAGTGCAACATATCCAAGTTTGCCGACGATACAAAGATGGGAGGGAAAGCAGTGAGTGAGGAGGACATAAAAAACCTGCAAAAGGACATAGACAGGCTAAGTGAGTGGGCAGAAATTTGGCAGATGGAATATAATGTTGGAAAGTGCGAGATTATGCACTTTGGCAGAAAAAATCAAAGAGCAAGTTATTATCTAAATGGAGAGAAACTGCAAAGTGCTACAGTACAAAGGGATCTGGGGGTCCTGGTGCATGAAACACAGAAGGTTAGTATGCAAGTACAACAGGTGATCAAGAAGACCAATGGAATCTTGGCTTTTATTGCAAGGGGGATGGAGTATAAAAGCAGGGAAGTCTTGCTTCAGTTATACAGGGTACTGGTGAGGCCACACCTGCGTACAGTTTTGGTTTCCATATTTAAGAAAAGATATACTTGCTCTCGAGGCAGTTCAGAGAAGGTTCACTCGGTTGATTCCGGAGATGAGGGGGTTGGCTTATGAGGAAAGGTTGAGTAGGTTGGGCCTCTACTCATTGGATTTCAGAAGAATGAGAGGCGATCTTATCGAAACATATAAGATTGTGAAGGGACTTGATCGGGTGGATGCGGTGAGGATGTTTCCACTGGTGGGTGAGACTAGAACTAGGGGGCATAATCTTAGAATAAGGGGCTGCCCTTTCAAAACTGAGATGAGGAGAAACTTCTTCACGCAGAGGGTAGTAAATCTATGGAATTTGCTACCTCAGAGAGCTGTGGAAGCTGCGACATTAAATAAATTTAAAACGGAGATAGATAGTTTCCTAGCTGATAAGGGAATTAGGGGTTACGGGGAGCGGGCAGGGAAGTGGACGTGAGTCTAGGTTCAGATCAGCCATGATCCTATTGAATGGCGGAGCAGGCCCGAGGGGCCGTATGGCCTACTCCTGCTCCTACTTCTTATGTTTATGTTTATATTCTTTGACCTCACAAAGGCCTTCGATGCTGTCAACCGTGAGGGATTATGGAGTGGTCTCCTCAAATTCGGCTGCCCTCAAAAGTTTGTTACCATCCTCCACCTGCTTCACGACAACATGCAAGCCGTGATCCTGACCAACGGATCCACCACAGACCCAATTCACATACAGACCGGGATCAAGCAAGGCTGTGTCATCGCACCAATGCTCTTCTCGATCTTCCTGGCTGCAATGCTCCATCTCACCCTCGGTAAACTCCCTGCTGGAGTATAGCTAATATACAGAACAAACGGGATACTGTTCAACCTCCGTCGCCTCCAGTCCAGATCCAAGGTCGTCCCATCCTCTGTCATCAAATTACAGTATGCAGATGATGCTTGTGTCTGCGCTCACTCTGAGGTCGAACTCCAAACCATCATCAACACCTTCACCGAAGCGTATGAGAGCATGGGCCTTACATTAAACATCAGTAAGACAAAGGTCCTCTACCTACCTGCCCCCGCCACACAGTACTACTCCCCGATTATCAAAATCCATGACGAGGCCTTCGATAACGTGGACCACTTTCCACACCTCGGGAGCCTGCTGTCAACAAGAGCAGATGTCGATGACGAAGTCCAACACCGCCTTCAGTGTGCCAGTGTAGCCTTCGGTCACCTGAGGAAGAGAGTGTTTGAAGACCAGGACCTCAAACCCAACACCAAGCTCATGGTCTACAGAGCAGTAGTGATACCAGCCCTCCTGTAAGCTTCAGAGACATGGACCATGTACAGCAGGCACCTCAAAGCACTGGAGAGTTACCACCAACGCTGCCTCCGCAAGATCCTGCAAATCCATTGGCAGGATAGGTGCACCAACGTCAGTGTTCTCGCTCAGGTCAACATCCCCAGCATCGAAGCTTTGACCATGCTCGATCAGCTCCGATGGACAGGCCACATCGTCCGCATGCTCGATACGAGACTCCCAAAACAAGGGCTCTACTCGGAGCTCCAAATGGCAAGAGAGCCCCAGGTGGGCAGAGGAAACGCTTCAAGGACACCCTCAAAGCCTCCTTGAAAAAGTGCAACATCCCCACCGACACCTGGGAATCCCTGGCCCAAGACCGCACAAAGTAGAGGAGAAGCATCTGGGAAGGCACCGAACACCTCGAGTCTCTTCGCCGGGAGCAAGCGGAAGCCAAGCACAAACAGCGGAAGGAGCACACGTCAACCCAAGCACCCCACACACCCGCCCCTTCAACCACCGTCTGCCCCACCTGTGACAAAGACTGTAGGTCCCTCATTGGACTCATCAGTCACCTAAGAACTCATTTTTAGTGTGGAAGCAAGTCATCCTCGGTTTCGAGGGACTGCCTAAGAAGAAGGAGAAGAAGAATGAAGGAATCATAGCAGTTTCCTGAATAATGGCCACCGATGTGCGTAATAATGTTTCGGTGGTCAGATACCAGCTGAAGACTAATTGAGCACAAATCATGCAGGCCATGGGCTTGACGTTCTCTTGCTTGCGATCTATTTAAACAAGGGTGAAGAGGGACATTTAGCAGTGGCTGTGGGGAGATGGTATCTGAGCATAGGGAAGTGGTGGATTTACTAGATCATTATTTTGTGACTGTTTTTTAATCATTGAGAGCTTTGAGTTGAGGGAGGAGTGTAACGGAGAGAGCTGGCCGGAAACACTTCGTATCACAAGGGAAGGATAAATGTTCACTGGGGAAAGGTACAAGAGCAACTTATAGGTCTGTGAGAGTGTCAAGTGGTGAGAGTTCACTCACCGAGACCTCCGTCATCAGAACATAGGAATTGTGAGATGAAAAAAGACCCAGATCCATCTAGTTCACCTTCTACCATCCTGGTAGTCACATAATACAATGAAGATGGAGTTATTGACTGATCATGCCAATCAATCTTTATCAATTAATCTATAACAGACCCAGACATGACGTGAGGAAAACCCCAATGGTAGAGAGCTTTGGGAACATTAGGTCCAAAGTTACCTATTCCTCCCAAGAATGCTACACTTACCACATGTCATGTCTCAAATTACTCATATACTGGATCCCAAAATGTTATTTTCTGCAAGAAATCTATCTAATTTGCATTTGAATGAATCAACACTAACCATCCATCTGTTAACCCCACCCCCCATGTGTTTTAGAGTTTTCCCATTCAATATTACTGCTCGAGAGAGAGAGAGAGAGAGAGAGAGAGAGAGAGAGAGTCGGCGTTATACTTACTTACAGGGGAAGGTTGAATCAGATACAGACAGAGATTTCAGAGAATGTATATGCAGAACTTTTCACTGGGTATAGAGCGCAGTCCGTTGTAGGACAGATCAGGCGTGCCCTGTGGAAGGAGAGCAGACAGCCTTTTCTTGTCCTGGCTCAGTGGTAGCAATCTTGCCTCAGAAGGTCATGGGTTCAAGTCCCACTTCAGAGAATTGAGCACAAAACCTATGCTGATACTATAGTGCAGTACCGAAGGAGTGCTGCACTGTCGGAGGGGCCGTCTTTCGGATGAGACATTAAACCGAGGCCCCGTCTGCCCTCTCAGGTTGACGTAAAAGATCCCATGGCATTTATTCGAAGTCCTCCCCGGTGTCCTGACTAATATTTATCCCTCAACTAACATCACTAAAATAGATTATCTGGTCATAATCACATTGCTGTTTGTGGGACCTTGCTATGCGCAAATTGGCTGCTGCGTTTCCTACATTACAACAGTAACTACTCTTCAAAAGTATTTAATTGGCTGTGAAAAGGTTTGGAACGTCCTGAGGTCGTGAATGGTGCTGTATAAATGCAAGTCTATCTTTTTGTAGTTTCTTGTTTTATCTCCTTTTAAAGATTTTTCTTCTGGTTCTTGACTTCTCCTCACTACTTAACGGCAGTTCCTGACCAAGGAGGAGGAAGGAGATCTAGCTTTGGATGCCCTTCCTATTATGTCCGTGTATAATTGAGACACGGGCTGCAGGAGTTGGTTCTAACAGGTCTTTACTGAATGGAGACAACCTGGAACTACTATGCAAATGTTACTACACAGGCTTATATACAGGGGTGGTCACTACTGGTACTGCAGTATACAGGGGCTGCAGAATATAGTTCCTTCTGCAAAGTACATACACTACAATTCCTCCCCTTTTAGCTAAACAGTACATAACATTTGATTAACAATGAAATAACATATTTACAATTACAGTTGCTAGATACATTAGTTGAAGTTAAGCAATTATAAGTTCAGTCTTTGAGGAGGCTTCCTGATTCTGTCTGGATAACGCTTCTTTGGGATATCAGGTTCTTCTGGCAAAGTTGAGTCGGGATCAATGTCGTTGTTTGGTTCGTCTGCTTCCAATATCACCGATTCTGAGGTAGATGCAATTGGTACTTCGGTTTCATCGCCAGGTGTATCAGATCGTGGTGTGGAGTTGACGTTTCCCAGTGACTCTAGAATCTGGTCAGCATGGCGTCTTACAATGCTCTCTCCAACGTCCACGGTATACATTAGAGGTCCTTGCCGTGTGCAGATCGTTCCTGGCTGCCATTTCTCTGTGCGGTAGTCCCGGGCCAAAACTGGTTGACCTATCTTAAAACTCCTGGTCGGCCTTTCATTCATATTCTGAAACTGCCTGTTCTCCACATCTCTTCTGATGTTTGGCTTAACCAAATCCAAGCGGCATCGTAGTCTTCGATTGAAGAACATCATGGCTGGAGTTTGGTTGGTAACCGCATGTGTCGCATTCCGGTAGGCAAACAAGAAGTTATCCACCTTGTGTTGTAGGGGTATATCTTCATTACACATTGCCTTGATAGCCTTCTTGAATGTTTGAACGAACCTCTCGGCCAATCCATTGGTGGCTGGATGATATGGGGCGGATGTGTAATGCTTAACACCATTGTTCTTTAAGAACCTCCGGAACTCTTCAGACACAAACTGTGGTCCATTGTCGGAGCAAATCTGCTCAGGCAGCCCATTCCTGGCGAATATGGTTCGTAAGACTGTGATAGTTTTTTCTGTGGTGGTTGAGGACATTTTTATTGCCTCTGGCCACTTTGAATGTGCATCCACCGCAATTAAAAACATCGAGTCCATAAATGGACCAGCAAAATCAATGTGCACCCTTTGCCATGGAGATATGGGCCACTCCCATGGATGTAGAGGGGCTTGTGGTGGGGCGTTTTAGACCTTCTGGCATCCTGTACAGCTCTTGGTCATCTCTTCGATTTCTCTATCGATTCCCGGCCACCACACAAACGCACTGGCTAAGTTCTTCATTTTTACCCCTCCCAGATGACCCTCATGAAGCTCATTGAGCACTCTATCCTTCAATTTGGGTGGAATTACTACTCTGGATCCACACATCAAGGTTCCTCTGCACACTGACAGCTGTTCTCTTCTCGGCGAGAATGCTGGCAGCAGTGGTTCGCCATGTGCTGGCCATCCCTTCACAGTTAAATCATAGACCCAGGAGAGTGTCGGGTCATTTCGTGTTTCCTTTTCTATGTTTGCATTCGTCACAGGGAGACATTCGACTATGGTCGAGTGAAATATCTCCACTGGATCCACTGCAAGTTCTTCTTCCACCGTCAACAACGGTAGGCGCGACAATCCATCAGCATTCCCATGCTGTTTAGTTCCTTTGTACTCGATGTCATATTGGTGTGCCCCTAGGAAAAGGGACCACCTCTGTAGCCGTTGTGCTGTCATTATCGGTACGCCCTTCTGAGGGTTGAAAATGGAGACAAGAGGTTGATGATCAGTTAGTAGAGTAAATTTCTGACCGTGCAGGTAGTGATTGAACTTCTTCACCCCCCACACCAGGCTGAGGGCCTCTCTGTCAATCTGGGCGTAGTTACACTCGGCTGAAGTTAACGAGCGTGACGCAAAAGCTATCGGCCTCTCTGAACCATCAAGGAATTTAAGTGACAGTACCGCTCCAATGCCGTAGGGAGACGCATCACACGCCAGTCTTATCGGTAGTGATGGGTTGTAGTGAGCCAATACTTCTCTTGAAGTGATTAGGTCCTTACACTTCTGAAAGGCCCGCTTACACTCATCGCTCCATTTCCATGCTACTCCCGTTTGTAGTAGGGCGTTCAGTGGGTGTAGAATTGTGGACAAATTCGGCAAAAACTTATGGTAGTAATTCACCAATCCGAGGAATGACCTCAGTTGCGACACATTTTCAGGCGCTGGAGCCTTAACTACTGCTTCAATTTTGTCAGGGAACTTATGTAACCCCTCTTCATCAATCATGTGGCCACAATACGATATCTGTTTCTTAAAAAACTCGCACTTGGGGCGATTGGCTCGTAGCCCATGTTCTCTTAGTCTAGTGAGCACCTGCTCTAGGTTGGCAAGGTGTTCACTGTCATCTTCACCTGTCACTAGGATGTCGTCCAAGTAACACTGAGTCCCCGGAATCCCTTGCAGGACTTGTTCCATCGCTCTTTGCCATATCGCCAGAGCTGATGCTACTCTGAATACCAGTCGATTATACTGGTAAAGACATTTGTGAGTGTTTATCGTGAGATACTTCCTAGAGGATTCTTCAACCTCCATCTGCAAATATGCTTGTGCTAGGTCAATTTTTGTAAAATGCTTCCCTCCAGATAGTGAGGCAAAGATATCTTCTATCCTCGGAAGAGGATATTGTACTGTGTGAAAGACTGGGTTCACCGTCACCTTGAAGTCCCCACAGATGCGAACCTTCCTTGGCTCCTCAGACTTATTGTTTAACGTTTTCTTCATGACAGGAACGATGGGTGTCGCCCACTCGCTCCAGTCTACCTTAGATAACATGCCTGCATTCTCCAGATTCTCCAGCTCTGCCTCAACGGCTGGGCGAATTGCATATGGTACCGGTCTTGCTTTGAAAAACTTGGGAATTGCATTCTCTTCTATTTTTATCGAGGTGGTTACGCCTTTAAGAGTTCCCAGTTCTTGTTGAAATACCTCTTTGGCGTTAGCTAAGATTGTTGACAATTGTCCAGGAGTGACGTCGTCGTCCTTTTTACCAGCCACCGTCAGTGCCTGAATGGAGTGCCAGTCTAAACTTATCTTTCTGATCCATTCACGTCCCAATAACGGTGGTCCACCATCTTGCAGTATGTACAGATACAGTTTCTGTATTTCCTTGCCGTTGTATTCGACAGGCACCCTTATTTTTCCTCTGGGGTATACTTTTTGCCCCGTATACGTCTTCAAGACAATGGATGTCTCTTTCAAGGGTATGTGTGGGAATAGCCGCTCGTAGTCTCGTCGATTCATGACGGTTAGAGCTGATCCTGTATCCAATTCCATTTTGACTTGGGACCCTGCTATCGTGAGGGTGACCCAAATGGTTTGGTGGTCCTCTTTTGCGATTACGTTGTGAATTTTGAGACAGCTTACTCTCTTGTTCCCGGATTCACTATCGCTCATCTGGTCTTCGGAACTACTGTCCGTCATCTTTTGTACTTTCCTGTACTGTTCCTTAGTAGCCTTTTTGTTGTCATTGGTCTTCTTCCCAGACCTGCAAACTCGTGCAATGTGTCCCATCTTTCCGCATTGCCTGCATAGTTTGTCCTTGGACCAGCAGTCCTTCTGGTCATGGGTTGTTCTGCCGCAGCGATTACATTTTTCAAATCCCCGTGTCATTTCGTGGGTGCCGTATTCCTGTGGCTTTTGCTGTATTTCCGCAGCTCCCCTTGCTGCTGCTTCGTAAGATACTGCCACGCTGAAAGCCTTATCTAGCGTCAGCTCTTTCTCTGAGAGTAACCTCTTCTGGGTTCCTTCACTCAGGAGTCCACAGACAAATTTGTCCCGTAGGGTATCTGCCAGTCCTGCTCCGAACTGGCAGTGCTTTGATAGCTTGTGTAGTTCCATAAGGTAATCAGCATTGCTCTCATCTTTATGCTGATTTCTCCTGTGGAATTTAAATCTTTCTGCTATCAGCAGCGGTGTAGGATTTAGGTGTTCCTGTAGGATAGCAACAATTTCGTTAAAACTCTTCGCCTTCGGTTTGGCTGGAGTAATCAGGTCCTGCAATAGGCCGTACGTTCTTGCGCCCATTAAGTTTAACAGTACCGATGCCTTTTTCTCATCGGCTACTCCGTTTGCCTCGCAATATACCTCAACTCTTTCCACATACGTGGTCCAGTCTTCTATTGCATTATCAAAGGCAGTGATATTGCCAGTCTTCGGCATCTTGGAAATCTAAGATGACGCCTCCCGCGCTTTGCCTTCTTCTCCGATTTAACAAAATGGCGCCTCCCGCGCTTTCTGTCTTCTCCGCTGTTGCTAGCGCTGTTGCTGGTGTTTTATGCCTTGATGGCAACGCCCTATGGTCTTCACGCACTTCCCCCCACGCTGCTGCTAACGCCGCTCTCCCCAGTTCCCGTGGCAAACTGCAGCTCCTCGCGGCTTTCTGCGCGTTTAATTTTTATTATTTCCCCATCGTCGGAACAACCCTGCGGGACACTTGCCTCCCTCTTCTCGGGTCTGTACGCTGCCCGGCTTCGTAGCACCGGCCGCGCCCTGTGTGCTCCACCCTCTCTCTCTCTCCTCTTCCCGACAACGCTGCTCGGCCCCGTTGCAAAGCCACCCGCTCGAGCTCTAGACCGCCGCAGCCCAGGAAGGATCAGTGTACTACCTGCCACCAGCCCGATTAGCTGAAGCACCATCGACAGGATAACCAAGCCCCGCTCTCGACAGCCTCTCCTGCAAATCTTCAACTCCGCTGACTCAAAGGCGGATGCCCACGGTCGACGCCCGTTTCTTCTGTTTCTTTCTTCCTTCTGGCCTCGACCTCTGATAACTTCGCTTCAGGGATGGATCCCCATGAGGCGGTGCAGACTGTAGGTAAGTTCGTATCTGCTCGTCGCCAGTATTATGTCCGTGTATAATTGAGACACGGACTGCAGGAGTCGGTTATAACAGGTCTTTACTGAATGGAGACAACCTGGAACTACTATGCAAATGTTACTACACAGGCTTATATACAGGGGTGGTCACTACTGGTACTGCAGTATACAGGGGCTGCAGAATATAGTTCCTTCTGCAAAGTACATACACTACACTTCCTTTCCGCCCCAGGAATGTGTCTACTCTGTACCCGAACCATCTCCTCTTTGAATGTAGAATTAGGTCAATCCGCAGAGGCTTCAATTTTCCTTTATTACGGAGCAGATCTTTCTTTTCATCCCGTGTCAACAAAGAACAGACTGTCATCTGTCTTTTCAGACACATTGTTCAATCGCTGTTTTGCCTACCAATTTTTGATTCCAATCCACCTGGGCCAGATCCCTTTTCAACTCACTGAAATTAGCCCTCCTCCAGTTAAGTATTTTTATGCTTGATTGTTCCTTGTCCTTTTCCATAATTATTCTAAACCTCATGATATATGATCACTGTTCCCCAAATGCTCCCACTGAAATAGGCTCCATTTGCTCCACTTCACTCCCCAGAATTAGATCCAGCACTGCTTCCTTCCTCGTTGGGCTGAAAACACACTGATCAAGAAAGTTCTCCTGTACACATTTCAGGAGTTCCTCCTCCTACTTGCCCTTGACACTATTACTATCCCAGTCTATATTAGGATAATTGAAGTCCCCCATTATCACTACTCTGTAGTTCTTGCATCTTTCTGTAATTTGCCTGCAGATTTGCTCCTCTATCTCTTTCCCACTATTTGGTGGCCTATAGTATACACCCAGTAGTGTAGTAGCTCCTCTATTGTTCCTTAATTCTAACCAATTAGATTCTGTTTTTGACCCCTCAACTACATCATCCCTCTCCAGTGGTATGATAGTTTCTTTGATCAATACTGTCACCCCGCCTTCCTTCCCTTTCTTTCCTGAATACCTTGTAGTCAGGAATATTAAGTTCCCAATCCTCCCCTTCTTTGAGTCAGGTCTCTGTTATTGCCATTATATCATAGTCCCATGTGGGGACTTGTATCTGCAGCTCGCCAACCTTATTTACCACACAATGTGCATTTACGTACATAGACTCCAAATCCCTTAGACTGACTCGCATTTTCCCCCTGTCTGATCCTCCTATTTCTGAACTATTCTTTACTCTAGGGCTATTTGTCTCTCCCAGTCCACTGTGCACCTGGTTTCTCCTCTCTAATGTTTCATCCTGATGACCATCTCCCTGCCAAATTAGTTTAAATCCTCCCCCACAGCACTAGTTTACCTTCCCATGAGGACATTGGTCCCAGCTCTGTTGAGGTCAAATCCGTCCACTTTGAACAGGTCCCTCCTGCCACAGAACTGGTCCCAATGCCACAGGAATCTGAAGCCCTCCCTCCTGCACCATTTCTCCAGCCCCGTGTTAACCTGTTTTATCCTACTATTCCTAAACTCACTAGCACATGGCACTGGGAGTAATCCAGAGATTACCACCTTTGAGGTCCTGCTCTTTAATTTCCTTCCGAGCTCCTGAAACTGTGACTGCAGGACCTCAACCATTTTCCTTTTGATGTCGTTGGTTCCCACATGGACCACGACTTCTGGCTGTTCCCCTTCCCCCCGCAGAATGTTCTGCACCCGTTCAGTGATGTCCTTTACCCTGGCACCAGGGAAGCAACACACCGTGGAACTCGCGCCGGTGGTTGCAGTAACACCAGTTTATCCCCCGACTCTCAAAAACCACTGTATTTCTACACTTAGCTGTGCTCCCTGCAGTGCTGTGGATGTGCTCTAGCCTGCACTCCCAAGGTGTCGTCACCCTCAACACTAAAAACCTGTTTTAGAATGCCACCTTCCCGAAAGATTCCTGCACTGCCTGCCTCTTCCCGACCCTGCCGGATGGCCATCCATTTACTATTCTGCTGAACTCTCTGTAGGCTGCAGGGTGACCACCACCTGTGGCAGGGGCTCCAGGAAATTCTCAGCCTCCCGTATGCCCTGCAGTGACTCCAGGTAGCCGTTGTGCGGGGAATCATGGGATGCACACACAGTTACTCCTCATTTACACCATACACGCAGTGCCAACAGCTTCAGTGCGACCTCATCAGCAAAGAGTGCGACCTCATCAGCAGCAATGTCATAGTATCAATTATACCCCACCCACAGGGTTGGTAAGCTGCATTTCATTTAGAGAACGGTTATGCTCCTACAGCTATGCCCCTACAGTTGTGCCTGTACAGTTGTGCCCCATACAGACAAGATCACCCCAATGAGAGGTGATCTTATTGAAACATATAAGATACTGAGGGGGCTCAACAAGGTAGATGCAGAGAAGATGTTTCCCCTCGTGGGGAAATCTAGAACTCGGGGTCATAGTTTCAGAATAAGGGGTCGCCCTTTTAGAACTGAGATGAGGAGGAATTTCTTCTCTCAGATGGTCGTAAATTTGTGGAATTCTCTGCCCCAGAGAGCCGTGGAGGCTGGGTCATTAAATACATTTAAGGTGGAGATAGACAGATTTTTGCAAGATAACAGAGTCAAGGGTTATGGGGAGCGGGTGGGGAAGTGGCTTTGAGCCCAAGATCAGCCATGATCTTATTGAATGGTGGAGCAGGCTCGAGGGGCCAAATGGCCTATTCCTGCTCCTATTTCTTATGTTCTTATGTCCCCTATAGTTAAAAAAAAGACTTACATTTATATAGCGCCTTTCATGACCACCGGATGTCTCAAAGTGCTTTACAGCCAATGAAGTACTTTTGGAGTGTAGTCACTGTTGTAATGTGGGAAAGTTGCGCCTCCTACAGTTGTGCCCCTACACCGCAGTTCACTGTTCATCACCACATAACATAGACAAACCACACCTCCCACTTGGACCAGGCACCGTGCCGTGCCATGGTACGCAAGCAGCTCCTCCTGCTGTCAGCACTCCGCCCTGATCATCAGAAACTCGCCAAACAGTGGCATTTTGCGTCGACATCAAATCACCCATTACATGACCATAACCAAGACCAAGTCTGCTTGGCACACAAATAAACTTACCATGCACTCCAAATGATCCAACTGGGCTGTCGTTATCTGGGGCGACCCTGGTTAAGGTTTGCACACCACGTGTGAATTCAACAAATCCGGTCACTTGTGGACTGGAACCAAGTAAAATAACCACAAGGGGGCCAGAAAAACCCAACTGGTTCACTAATGATCATCAGGTCAGGGCCTACACATGACTCCAGTCCCAAACTCTGTGGTTACAAACAAGAGGAAGCCATTCAGCCCCTCGAGCCTGTTCCACCATTCAATTAGATCTTGGCTGATCGGTACCTCAACTCCATTTACCCACCTTTGCTCCATACCCCCTGATACACTTACCCAACAAAAATCTATCCATCCCAGTCTTGAAAGCTCCAATTGTCCCAGCATCTACAGCCTTTTGGGGGAGAGAGTTCCAGATTTCCTCTACCCTTTTGTGTGAAAAAGTGCTTCCTGACTTCACTCCTGAACGGCCTGGCTTTAATTTTAAGATTATACCCTCTTGTGTTCTGTATTTCCCCACCAGAGGAAATAGTTTCTCTGTATCTACCCGATCAAACCTGTTATTATCCTAAAGATCCCTCAATGTTCTAAATTCAAGGGCGAACACAAGGGTTGACTCAATGCCTTCTGAAGTAGCCCATCAGGTAAGTAAATCATTAGAAAACACACTCATAAAAGAGCACCATCTATACAAGGACTATGGAGGTTCTAGGAGCTGGTCCACCACCATCTTCTCTGGGCATCCAGGGATGGACAATAAATCCTTTTTTTTCAGCGTCGCCCACAGCCGAAAACAAATTCAGAAAAATAAGTATCACCTCAACCAACACTACCAGGTGTGGCTTGGGAACTCCTTGGATAAGCTGTGAGCTCTCTCATGATATAAAGCTAGCACGCAGCCCACACGAGGGTTCACGCATCCCCTGGTTATCAGGAACAGAGACTAGAAACAACAGTAGAGCCCATGAGATCGCGAGTGATGAGTAATTAGAAGTGAGAGATCTATCTTTAATTCATGAAGGAATTCTGAGAGCCTCTTCTTTTTTTAGAGTGGAGCTAAACTCCATAATTTTCTCTCACTCTGTTTCTGACTGTGCCAGAATTGGTGCATTGGAGTTGAGGTGATGAGAGCTGGCCGAAGCCCCTCCATTCCTGATTGGTACCCAGCAACGCTTGGATCAGGAGCAGCTGCGATGTCTCCCTGGGGCCAACAGCCTGCTCCAACACTCAGCAGGGTCATTGTCCGAGTTTGCCCTCCCAGCAGGCGAAGCCCTCTGCCGGGAGCACGAGCTCAGAAAATTACCCCCACTGACTCCAAGGGAGGAAGCTCACGCTTACCGTCAGACGTACGGCGGAGTGTGGGAAGGAGCCATCGTGCCGGTGTGCTGTGCTGCACCCTCCCAATGGAGAGCGTGGCGTGGAGATGGGGGATGCCATCCATCTCGGGGCTGTGCATTGAGTGCTGTCAGCTTAAGGTTGCCAAGTGAACACCACCAGCTTGTTCCGTACCCGAGAAGTGAGCCTTTCAGTCTCTTTTCTTTTCGATGCGACGTTAAACTGAAGCCCCATTAACGTTGAAGA
Organism: Somniosus microcephalus; assembly: GCF_052327205.1. Classification (NCBI taxonomy): domain Eukaryota; kingdom Metazoa; phylum Chordata; class Chondrichthyes; order Squaliformes; family Somniosidae; genus Somniosus; species Somniosus microcephalus. The sequence goes on from NC_141014.1 coordinate 23,531,912, forward strand.
TCCCATGGCATTATTTGAAGAAGAGATGGGGCATTCTCCCCGGCGTCCTAGGCCAATATTCCTCCCTCAATCAACACCATCAAAAATAGATAATATGGTCACTTATTTCATTGCTGTTTGTGGGATCTTGCTTCGCGTCAATTGGCTGCCGCATTATCCTATTACAACAGTGACTACGCTTCAAAAGTACTTCTTTGTTTGTGAAACGCTTTGTGATCTCTTGAGGATGTAAAAGGCGCTATATAAATGCAAATTTCTTGGAATTCAACATGTAAAGCTTGTAAGGGGTCCCGTGTTTCAGACCCCACATTGTCTTAGTCTCTGCCATTGAGGCTGGTGGCTTGTGACCATCAGGTACACCAGTGGGATGAGGGGGCTCAACAGCAATATCCATTGGGAGAAGGGGGCTAAGGGCAATGACCAATAGGAGGAGGGGGCCCGATTTGCATCAATATATGAGGCTCCGCCTGCTTCCGGTAGCACCTCAGACATCTAACTGCAGCGAGCAGTTAAAATGGCGGCCAGCGGGATTCCAGCGTGAAAGTGGTGGTAAGTCTCAATGCCCATTTTAAATGCCCCGCCCCGTTCCCGTGGGGCGCTGTGTATTAAACTCAATGCAGTAATAGTATCGCAACCCGCACAGCTCTCTTCTACCTCCTCCCCAAGACTGTCTCCATAGACCCTCATTCCAGCCTGCTCCTGCCCCACGGAACTTATTTCTTCTCATCCTGAATACATTCTTCCGACCTACATCCACAACTCTTCTGGCATCCTCCGCCACTTTAACCAATTCCAGTTTCCTAGCCCTGACCATCTCCTCTTCACCACGGATGTCAGTCCCTCTACGCCTCCATCCCCCACCAGGGCGGCCTGCGGGCCCTCTGCTTCTTCCTTGAACAGCGGTCCACCCAGTCCCTATCCACCACCACCCTCCTCCACCTGGCCGCACTTGTTCTCACACTGAACACGTTTCCTTTAACTCCACTGACTTCCTTCAAATAAAATATTTTGCTATGAGAACCCGCACAGGTCCAAGCTATGCTTGTCTTTTTGTGGGATATGTTGAACATTCTTTGTTCCAGTCTACTCAAGTTCCCTTCCTGACCTCTTGTTCCGAGTACATAGATGACTGTGTCAGTGACGCTTCCTGTTCTTGCCCTGAGCTGTGGACTTTCATTAATTTTGCTTCTAACTTCCACCCCTTGCTTACCTTTACGTGTTCCATTGCTGACTCTTCCCTCCCCTTCCTCGATTTCTCCAGCTCCATTTCTGGGCAAAGACTGTTCACTGATTTCTACTATAAGGCCACCGACTCTCACAGCTGCCTTAATTATACTTCTTCTCACCCGCTTTCTGGAAGGACTCCATTCCCTTCTCCTAGTTTCTCCGATTCTGTCACAACTGCTCTGACCATGCCACCTTCCACAGCAGAGCCTCCAGGGTGTTCTCCTTTTTCCTCAGCCGAGATTTCTCCCCCAATGTGGTAGACAGGGCCCTCGACCGTGTCCATCAAATATTCACATAGTATTACAAAGTAGTTACTGCACAGAAACAGGCCATTCAGCCCAATAGGTGTTTATGCTCCACACGAGCCTCCTCCCACCTTACTCCATCTCACCCTATCAACATATCCTTCTATTCCTTTCTCCCTTATGTACTTATCTAGCTTCCCCTTAAATTTATATATGCTATTCGCTTCAACCTCTCTGTGTGGTAGCAAATTCTACATTCTAACCAGTCTCTTGAGTAAAAAAGTTTCTCCTGAGTTCCTTATTGGATTTCATAGAATGATACAGCACAGAAGGAGCCTTGGCCTAATGTGCCTGTGTCGGCTCTTTGATAGAGCTATCCAACTAGTCCTACTCCCCCACTCTTTCCCCAGATACCGGCAATTTTTTTCCCTTCAAGTATTTATCCAATTCCCTTTTGAAAGTTACTGTTGAATCTGCTTCCACCGCCCTTTCAGGCAGTGCATTCCAGATCACAATAACTCGCTGTGTTAAAAAAAAGCCAATTACCTTAAATCTGTGTCCTCTGGTTACCGACCCTTCTGCCAGTTTCTCCTTATTTACTGTATCAAAACCCTTCATGATTTTGAACACCTCTATCAAATCTCCCCTTAACCTTCCCTGGTCTAAGGAGGACAACCCCAGCTTCTCCAGTCTCTCATCCCTGGTATCATTCTAGTAAATCTCTTCTGCACCCTCTCTTGACATTCTTCTTAAAGTGTGGTGTCCAGAATTAGACACAATATTCCAGCCGAGGCCTAACCAGTGTTTCATAAAGTTTCAACATAACTTCCTTACTTTTGTACTCTATTCCTCTATTAATAAAGCCAAGGATTCCATAAGCATTTTTAACAGCCTTCTGAACTTGTCCTACCACCTTCAAAGGTTTGTGTATGAACACCCCCAGGTCCCTCTGTTCCTGCAACCCCTTTAAAATTGTACCATTTAATTCATATTGCCTCTCCTCATTCTTCCAACCAAAATGTATCACTTCACACTTCTCTGCGTTAAATTTTATCTGCCACGTGTCTGCCCATTTCACCAGTCTGCCTACGTCCTCCTGAATTCTTTTACGATCCTCCTCATTGTTTACTACATTTGTGAGTTTCATGTCATCTGCAAACTTTGAAATTATGCCCTGTATACCCAAGCCCAGGTCATTAATTATATATCAGGAAGAGCAGTGATCCTAGTACTGACCCCTGGAGGACACCACTGTATAAATCCCTGCAGTCTGAAAAACAATTGTTCACCACTACTCTCTGCTTTCGGTCCCTTAACCAATTTTGTATCGGAGTGATTATCTGCACAAACATTCTGCATGAGTTATGGGCATGCGCGCGGTGTTTGAGAGCCTTGCATGGGCACCCGATCGCCTTCTGCACATGCACGCTGTTTCCGACGCCACACATGCGCAGTACCCAACAGTTCCGACCACGCTTTCCTCACCTACATGGGAGAAGGTCACTGGATCCGTTGGTGGCCGGGATGGTGGGGGAGAGAGAGAGGATCAGAGGGGGAGAGAGAGCGGATCAGAGGGGGAGAGAGAGAGGATCAGAGGGGGAGAGAGAGGATCAGAGGGGGGAGAGAGAGAGAGGATCAGAGGGGGAGAGAGAGAGGATCAGAGGGGGAGAGAGAGAGGATCAGAGGGGGAGAGAGAAAGGATCAGAGGGGGAGAGAGAGAGGATCAGAGGGGGGAGAGAGGGAGAGGATCAGAGGGGGGAGAGAGAGGATCAGAGGGGGGAGAGAGAGAGGATCAGAGGGGGGAGAGAGAGAGAGGATCAGAGGGGGGAGAGAGAGAGAGGATCAGAGGGGGGAGAGAGAGAGGATCAGAGGGGGGAGAAAGAGAGAGGATCAGAGGGGGAGAGAGAGCGTACAGACTTAGTGAACATAGCCTGGCGATCGAAAAAGGTAGACACAGGCAGACCCGGCTACCAAGAGAGGACAGGATATGCTCTCACTGCAGTCAGGGAGTGGTGGAGACAGAGATGCACTTCCTCACAGCTTGTAGAAATTATCAGGGCATAAGGGAGAATTTCTACCCAAAATTCACAAAAATATGCCCGGAATTCAGAAATTTGAATGACGACCAAAAACTCCCATACCTACTAGGGGAAGACAGAAATTGTGTAACCTTAGCGGCACACTATGTTACAGCTTGCCATAAACAGAGGGACAACTACTAAATATAAGAAAAGAGTATATACAAATTATATGAATGTATATTTATACACTCAGGGATATATCTGTTTATACACTGTATGGATAGATCTGTATTTTTGTGTACAACCATGAATGTTTTTCGATGCTTTGGCAACATAAGATGTACCTTGTCATGCCAATAAAGCGATTTGAATTGAATTGAATTGAATTGAGAGAGAGCGGATCAGAGGGGGGAGAGAGAGAGGATCAGAGGGGGGCGAGAGAGAGAGGATCAGAGGGGGAGAGAGAGTGAGGATCAGAGGGAGAGAGAGAGGATCAGAGGGGGTAGAGAGAGAGGATCAGAGGGGGAGAGAGAGGATCAGAGGGGGGAGAGAGAGAGGATCAGAGGGGGGAGAGAGAGTGAGGATCAGAGGGGGAGAGAGCGAGAGGGCCCGAGGGGGAGCGAGAGAGAGAGAGACTGGGGGAGAGAGACAGAGGGAATCAGAGGGGGGAGAGAGAGAGGATCAGAGGGGTGAGAGAGAGAGAGATGGGGAGAGAGAGGGAATCAAAGGGGGAGAGAAGGAGAGACAGACTGGGGGAGAGAGAGAGAGAGAGGGACCAGGGGAGAGATAGAGAGGGAACCAGAAGGGTGAGGGAAAGACTGGGGGAGAGAGAGAGGGAATCAGAGGGGGGAGAGAGAGAGGATCAGAGGGGTGAGAGAGAGAGAGATGGGGAGAGAGAGGGAATCAAAGGGGGAGAGAGGGAGAGAGAGACTAGGGGAGAGAGAGAGAGAGACCAGGGGAGAGATAGAGAGGGAATCAGAAGGGTGAGAGAGAGACTGGGGGAGAAAGAGAGAGAGGGAATCAGAGGGGGGGGAGAGAGAGAGAAGATCGAAAGCGGGGAGAGAGAGAGGATCAGAGTGGGGAGAGAGGGAGAGAGACTGGGGGAGAGAGAGGGCATTGGAGGGGGAGAAACAGAGGGGATCGGGGGAGTGAGATTGGATCGAAATGGGAGAGAGAGAAAGAATCAGAGCGGTAAGGGAGAGAGCGGATTGGAGGAGGGAGAGAGAGAAGATCGAAAGGGGAGAAAGAGGGGGGAATTGGAGGGGGAGAGAGTGTGGATCGAAAGGGGAGTGAGAGGGGAGGGGGAGAGAGAGAGGGCATCAGAGGCGGCAGAGAGAGAGAAAGGATCGGGGGGAGAGAGAGAGAGAATCGAAAGGGGAGAGAGAGAGAATCGGCGGGGGGAGAGAGAGAGGATCGGCGGGGGGAGAGAGAGAGACTGGGGGATAGAGAGAGAATCGGAGGGGGAGAGAGAGGATCGGAGGGGTGAGAGAGAGAGACTGGGGAGAGAGAGAGAGACTTGGGGAGAGAGAAAGAGGGAATCGGAGAGGGAGAGAGAGAGGGGAAATCGGAGGGGGGAGAGAAAGGATTGGAGGGGGAGGGAGAGAGGATCAGAGGGGGGATAGAGAGAGAGGGAATCGGAGGGGGGAGAGAGAGAGAGAGACTGGGGAGAGAGAGAGTATCGGAGGGGGGAGAGAGAGAGAGACTGGGGAGAGAGAGAAACTGGGGAGAGGGAGAGTATCGAAGGGCGAGAGAGACTGGGGAGAGAGAGAGAGACTGGGGGAGAGAGAGACTGAGGGAGAAAGAGAGGATCAGAGGGGAGAGAGAGCGATAGGCTGGGGGAGAGAGAGGGAATCAGAGGGGGAGAGAGAGGGGATCGGAGAGGGGAGAGAGAGGATCGGAGGGGGGAGAAAGAGAGGATCAGTGGGGGGAGAGAGTGAGAAGGAATCAGAGGGGAGAGAGAGAGAGAGACTGGGGAGAGAGAATCAGAGGGAGAGAGAGAGAGACTGGGGGAGAGAGAGGATCGGAGGGGGGGGAGAGAGAGATAGAGACTGGGGGAGAGAGAGAGAGAGGGAATCGGAGGGGGAGAGGTAGAGGGGATCAGAGGAGGGAGAGAGAGAGGGAGAATTGGAGGGGGAGAGAGAATATTGGCGGGGAGAGAGAGAGTGAGGGAATCAGAGGGCGGAGAGAGAGAGAGACTGGGGGAGAGAGAAAGGGAATCGGAGGGGGAAAGAGAGAGGGGAAATCGGAGGGGGGAGAGGATCGGAGGGGGAGGGAGAGAGGATCAGAGGGGGGAGAGAGACAGACTGGGGAGAGATAGAGAGGGAATCAGAGGGGGGAGAGAGAGAGAAGATCGAAAGCGGGGAGAGAGAGAGGATCAGAGTGGGGAGAGAGAGAGGATCGGAGGAGGAGAGAGAGAGAGAGAGAGAATGGGGAGGGGGAGAGAGGGAATCGGAGGGGGGAGAGAGACTGGGGGAGAGAGACTGGGGGAGAGAGAGGGAATTGGAGGGTGAGAGACAGAGGGGATCGGAGGGGGGAGAGAGAGAGGATCGGAGGGGGGAGAGAGAGAGACTGGGGGATAGAGCGGAATCGGAGGGAGAGAGAGAGGATCGGAAGGGTGAGAGAGAGAGAGACTGGGCAGAGAAAGAGACTGGGGGAGAGAGAAAGAGGGAATCAGAGGGGGAAAGAGAGAGGGGAAATCGGAGGGGGGAGAGGATCGGAGGGGGAGGGAGAGAGGATCAGAGGGGGGAGAGAGAGAGGGAATCGGAGGGGAAGAGAGAGAGAGATTGGGGGGAGAGAGTATCGGAGGGGGAGAGAGAGCGAGAGAGTGACTGGGGAGAGAGAGAGCGACTGGGGAGAGAGAGAGTATCGAAGGGGGAGAGAGAGAGAGAGAGAGAGACTGGGGGAGAGAGAGAGACTGAGGGAGAAAGGGAGGATCAGAGAGGGGAGAGAGATAGACTGGGGAGGGAGAGAGGGAATCAGAGGGGGGAGAAAGAGAGGATCAGAGGGGGGAGAGAGTGAGAGGGAATCAGAGGGGAGAGAGAGGAGGGGGATAGAGGATCGGAGGGGAGATGAGGCCAGGAACTCGGGAGGGGAAGGAGGTCAGGAACTCGGGGGGAGGGTAAAGAGCATGGAGAGCATAGTGGGGATGGGGGAAGAACGCGATCCAGGTCGAAAGGGAGGAGGGGATGAGAGTGAGAACGTGTTCCAGGTGGTAAGACGGATCACGTTCTTCCAACCTCACCCTCTTTATACCAGCACCATGTGCTCCCTCTCCTCCCCCGGTTGATTTCTCGGAAAGCTCGGTGCATGTGTGGCAAGTGATATCATTGGACTGAACAAAATCTGGAAGTCATGACACTGTCACTATTCACTTCATACCCAATAAACCTGTTAACAAACCGTGACCCACACACAATGGTGAGGTGGGCAAGGTCAGAACTTGTTGGGGGGAGAAGATCATGAACCCGGGGGGGCGGGGAGGAACTTGGGCAGGAGGAGAAGATCAGGAACTTGGGATGGGGAGAAGGTCAGGAACTCGAGTGGGAGGAAGGTCAGAAACTTGGAGGGAGGTGAGGAACTCGGGGGGTGGGGGGGAGGTCAGGAACTTAGGCAGGGGGAGAAGGTCAGAAACCTGGGGGGGAGGAACTTGGGCAGGAGGAGAAGGTCAGGAACTTGGGGGAGGGAGAGGGGAGGTCAGGAGCTCAGGTGGGTGGGAGGTCAGGAACTTAGGCTGGGGGGAAAGGACAGGAACTTACGGGGAGGAACTTGGGCAGGAGGAGACGGTCAAGAACCCGAAGGGAGGGGCGGGAATAGGTCAGAAACTCGGGGGTGTGAGGAAGGTTTGGAACTTGTTGCGAGGGTGGGAGAAGTTTTAACCAGTGACGGTGAGCCCCGTCTGTTCTGCATGAGCTCTGTTCTGTCTGGAGCAAGGCATTCGGAATGGCTTGAATTACACTTTGAAAACTAATTGATTACTTAGGCAGGTAGGATCTAATTACACATTCCAGCGAAACTGCTGGGTGTGTCTTGTCCTCCAAAGGGGCCAATCAGAAATCAGGTGTTGCCTCCAAGGTGACCAATCAGAGATCTGGTGTTGGTAATAAACGCGACCATTTCATATCCACGCTGCCACTGTCCCTTTAATCCCGTGGGCTTTAATTTTGTTAACAAGTCTATGATGTGGTACTTCATCAAATGCCTTTTGAAAGTGCATATACACAACATCAACCACACTACCCTCATCAACCCTCTCTTTTACTTCATCAAAGTACTCAATCAAGTTAGTCAAACACGACTTGCCTTTAACAAATCTGTGCTGACTTTCATTTATTAGCCCATATTTTTCCAAATACCAATTCATTTTGTCCCAGATGATTGTCTCTAAAAGTTTTCCCACCACCGACGTTAAGCTGACTGGCCTATAGCTGCCGGGTTTATCCCTCGCCCCTTTTTTAAACAGGAGTGTAATGTTTCCAATAACCCAGTCCTCTGGCACCACCCCATACCTAAAGAGGATTGGAAGATTGTGACTAGGGTTATATTGATGGCCCGTGGTTTTGGACTCCTCGTGAAAACATCTTCTCTGTGTCTACCCTATCAAATCCCTGCATAATCTTAAAGACCTCTAGCAGGTCACCTCTCAGCCTTCTCTTTTCTAGAGAAAGGAGCCCCAGCTGGTTCAGTCTTTCCTGATAGTTATAACCTCTCAGTTCTGGTATCATCCTTCTAAATCTTTTTTGGGCACCTTCTCCAGTGCCTCTATATCCTTTAAAGTGCCCTACCTTCCCATCGTCCTCACCTTGCAACTCGTCAGACTCCGCATTCGACAGATCATCCTCCGCCATTTCAGTCACCTCCAGCGCAGTCCCATTACCAAACACATTTCCCCCTCCTCTCCCCTCTCAGCATTCCAAAGGGATCGTAGCCTCCCTGACACCCTGGTCCACTCTTCTATCACCCCCAACGACTGTTTGCCTTCCACCAGCACCTTCCCATGCAAGTGCAGGAGATGCAACACCTACCTATTCACCTCCTCCCTTCCCACCGTCCAGGGCCCCAAACACTCCTTCCAGGTGACACAGTGATTTACTTGTACTTCTTGCAATTTAGTACACTGTATTCGCTGCTCACGATGTGGTCTCCTGTACACTGGGGAGACCAAACGCAGATTGGTTGAACGCTGTGCTGAACACTTCCGTTCAGTCCACAAGCGTGACCCTGAGCTTCTGGTCGCTTGTCACTTTAATTCTCCATCCCACTCCCACTCTGACCTCTCTTGTCCTCAGCTTCCTACACTGTTCCAATGAAGCTCAATGCAAGCTCAAGGAACAGTACCTCAACTTTTGATTAGGCACGTTACACAACCCTTTGACCATAACATTAATTTTAACAATTTCAGACCTTAACCACTGTTCCCATTTTCTCTCCCACAGCAGGTGCTGGTAATGTGGGATGGAGCGCTGGAGACAATGGGAATGCAGGAGCTGTGGGCTGGTGCTTGGCGTGAGGATCCCCTATCGGTATATCATTGGTGCGGGGGTCCGCACCCCTGGGGTCTAGCTGCCTTTTTTCCACCATGGAAAGAAAATAGGGTGGGGTGTAAACCTTCTGTAAAGCGCTTTGGGGCGTCCTGAGATTGTGAAAGGCACTGTATAAATGCAAGTCTTTATTTATTTATTTATGGTAATGAGAGGGCTGTCCTATGAGGGAGAGATTGAGTAGAATGGACCTATACTCTCTGGAGTTTAGAAGAATGAGAGGTGATTTCATTGAAACATATGATTCTGAGGGGGATTGACAGGGTAGATGCTGAGAGGTTGTTTCCCCTGGCTGGAGAGTCCAGAACTAGGAGTCATGGTCTCAGGATAAGGGGTCAGCCATTTAGGACTGAGATGATGAGAAATTTCTTCACTGGTGTGCCGGGCCGCCAGATCGCAGCACGGACCCCGTGTTGAAAGTGGCAACGGGCCACGACAAGTAAGTTCGACAATTTTTTTTCCCCCGCCCGCCAGCTCCCCTTTACTTAGCACCCCGCCAGCCTCCTGCCGCTCCGTTCCCGCCCCCTGAATCGGCCACTGTCATCGCCTGGCGCAGATTCAGGGGGTGCGGGCCAATTTTGCAGACGGGGCGAAAACGGGACGCTGTGCACGATGATGATGTCATCGCCTGTGCAGTGGAGCGGGGCGCTACCGGTTACCGCCGCCGCTAAACTCCCACTGAATTTAGCGGGAGTTGTTAGCGGCGCCACGCCCGGTGAAAAGTCGTTTGCACCCCATTAGTGCGACCCCAGGGTGCTAACGAGAGGTGCAAATGCACCAAATTTCTAGCCCTAAGATCCACATGTCGCTAAAGATAAGCTAAGAAAATAATCTTCTTCTAACCAATCTCCAAACTAAAAAGTCAGAGAGGAAAGAAGATTAGAAGAGGACCAATGGAGATTGGACTTTCCAGCTCACCATGACTACCAATTCAACGTGTAATTATGGTGCAGTGAAATCTTCCATCAGAGGCTTGCTTCCAAATTTTATGTAAGAAGTCACACAACACCAGGTTATAGTCCAACAGCTTTATTTGAAATCACAAGCTTTCGGAGCGCTGCTCCTTCGTCACCTGATGAAGGAGCAGCGCTCCGAAAGCTTGTGATTTCAAATAAAGCTGTTGGACTATAACCTGGTGTTGTGTGACTTCTTACATTTGTCCACCCCAGTCCAACACCGGCATCTCCACACCATTCCAAATTTTAGACCATCGTGTCCAAACATCAAACCTAGCAACCAATGATTCATGACTGCATCATACAGTATGAGCCCCACACTCGTGGTGGCTGGAGCATCATGGCTAGATGCTTCTCACCCCTCCCCCTACCGCCGCTCGCTTCGTTTCCCCCACCCCTAAGCAGCCCTCTCCTGGGAGAGGCAAAAATAACACAGAGAAAATCCCAGGGCCAATAAGGGAAAAAATACTCTGGAAAATTCCTATTCAACCCCCTCAGGCGATCAAAACCAGTCCAGGAGATCACACGGACCAAGTTTTATCTATAAAGACACTTACCTTCTATATGATGCGATCTCTGCCCCAGTCTTTTTTTTTTATTCGCTTATGGTATCTGGGCGCAGCATTTATTGCCCATCCCTAGTTGCCCTTCAGAAGGTGGTGGTGGAAGAAGGTGGCCGCCTTCTTGAACCGCTGCAGTCCGTGTGGTGAAGGTACTCCCACAGTGCTGTTAGGTAGGGAGTTCCAGGATTTTGACCCAACGGCGATATATTTCTAAGTCAGGATGGTGTGTGACTTGGAGTGGAACTTGGAGGTGGTGGTGTTCCCATGCGCCTGCTGCCCTTGTCCTTCTAGGAAGAGGTTGCGGGTTTGGGAGGTGCTGCCGAAGAAGCCTTGGCGAGTTGCTGCAGTGCATCTTGTAGATGGTACACACTGCAACCACGGTACGCCGGTGGTGGAGGGGGTGAATGTTTAAGGTGGTGGATGGGATGCCAATCAAGCGGGCTGCTTTGTCCTGGATAGTGTCGAACTTCTTGAGTGTTGTTGCAGCTGCACTCATCCAGGCAAGTGGAGAGTATTCCATCACACTCCTTACTTGTGCCTTGTAGATGGTGGAAAGGCTTTGGGGAGTCAGGAGGTGAGACACTCGCCGCAGAATACCTAGTCTTGAAGGCAGAGAGTCAGCACCCACCACACCAGCCAGCAATGTGTTTCAGAGGCTCAATACTCTCTGGGAAATGAAGAAATGCCGAACATCCAGTCTATTCCTACTCTTTCAAATCATGTCCCCTGGTCCTCCCCAACCTCTTAAACTGGAATAATCTATCCAGCCCTTTAATTATTTCACAGACTTCTATCAGGTCGTCTCTAAGTCTACGCTGCTGTAAAGTGAATAGACACAGGTCCTTGACCCTATATAAGCAGCTAAAGTTCTTTAAGCTTGGAATCATTCTCGTAGCTCTTTTCTGGACCTTGTCCAAGGCCACTATATCACCCACCATGTGGGGGGACCAAAACTGAGCGCAGTACCCTAGATGCCCTGGGATGTGTCTGTATTTGCACGCTTTTCCTATGAGAGTGTCAGTATTTTCTTGGGCTTCCTGGGAGTGCCTCACTATTTTCAAGGGGTCCCTGAGTGTGTCATTATGTGCACGGGGTTCCCAGGCGTGTGTCAGTACTTGGACAGGATTCCAGGTACCTCCTCTTAACCTCTCCAACTACTGCCCCATCTCTAATCTTACCTCCCTTGCCCATGTCCTACAATATTCGCTGCCTTGCATCTATGCTCTCACCACTCTCACTGCTCCCTATTAAGATCCCTCCCCATGGACATCTGCCCCACCCACAGCACTGAGGTCACCATGCTGCTCAAAGTCACAAATGATATCCAGCTCACTAGTTCACCTCGTTCACTGCCTTTAAGGTCCCTGTGCACATGCTCCATTCCTCTGATACGGCCTTCTCCTCCTTCTCCACTCCCCCATGAGCGGCCATTCTTTCAGACATTATGTTCACAGCAGCCCCGCCTCCCCCCTCCCCACCCCCGGCCGTCCTCTAGAATTCCCTCCATTAACACCCACATCTTGCTTCCCCTCTCCATTTTTCAGAAACCTTCTAAACCTCAAGTGTCAACCTTGGATCAGTGAGTAACACTCTCGCCTCCGAGTGCGAAGGTTGTGGGTTCACCTCCCACTTCGCTGACACTCCAGTGCAGTACTGAGGGAGTGCTGCACTGTCGGAGGTGCTATCTTTCAGATGAGATATTTAACCGTCTGCCCTCTCAGGTGGACGTAAAAGGTCCCATGATGTAATTTCAAAGCAGACCCCGATGTCTTGCAATATTTATCCCTCAAACAACATTGCTAAACCAGATTATCAGGTCATTTATCAATTGTTGTTTGTGGGACCTTGCTATGCGCAAAATTGGTTGCTACATTTCCTACATTGCAAAAGTGATTACATTTCAAAAGTACTTCATTGGCTGTAAAGCACTTTGGGACGTCCTGAGGTTGTCCCAAAATGGAAAATCTTAAAGGTCCTTCTCTTTGACTGCACTTTCACCCCACCCCCCCAACCCCTCCACTTCCTACTCACTCTCCACTCCTTTTTGCCCTGAGTGTGGAGATATCTGAGGTGCCTATAGTAACTGGGAATGATTGCCCTTCCATTTGCCCCTGGTGGGGCCCAAGATGGCACCGACATCGACTTCCTACAGACATCTGTATTGCGGGCGTATCTTCCAGGTTTATGGGAGCGCCTCGAAAACCATAACCCCCTCTCCCCCCGACCCTCCACAGATGCACTCTAAAACCGGCATCACAAAGATGGTGGGGGGAGGAAAGCACATCCATCCTGCCCTGCGCCCATTAGTGACTGCATATCAAAGGGCAGAAGCTCAGCCATTACAATAGTTGAGGCAATAGCGTAGATGCATTTAAGGGGAAGCTAAATAAACACGAGGGAGAAAGGAATAGACATAAAAGGATATGTTGATAGGGTGAGATGAAGTGGGGTGGAAGGAGTTTCATGTGAAGCATGAACACCGGCATAGGCCAGTTGGGCCGAATGGCCTGTTTCTGTGCTGTACATTCTACACAATCCTCTCTTCTCTCTTTCTTAGGCAGTCCCTCGGAACCGAGGATGACTTGCTTCCACACTAAAAATGAGTTCTCAGGTGACTGCTGAGTCCATTGCAGGGCCTACAGTCTCCGTCACAGAGGTGGGGCAGACGGTGGTTGAAGGGGCGGGTGGGTGGGGTGCTTGGGTTGACATGCGCTCCTTCCGCTGTTTGCGCTTGGCTTCCGCTTGCTCCCGGCGAAGAAACTCAAGGTGTTCGGCGCCTTCCTGGATGCTTCTCCTTCACTTTGTGCAGTCTTGGGCCAGGGATTACCAGGTGTCGGTGGGGATGTTGCAATTTTTCAAGGACACTTTGAGGGTGTCCTTGAAGCATTTCCTCCTCCCACCTGGGGCTCTCTTGCCGTGTTGGAGCTCCAAGTAGAGCGCTTGTTTTGGTAGTCTCATATCGGGCATACGGATGATGTGGCCCGTCCATCGGAGCTGATCGAGCGTGGTCAGAGCTTCGATGCTGGGTATGTTGGCCTGAGCGAGAACACTGGCATTAGTGCACCTATCCTGCCAATGGATTTGCAGGATCTTGCGGAAGCAGCGTTGGTGGTACCTCTCCAGTGCTTTGAGGTGCCTGCTGTACATGGTCCATGTCTCTGAAGCATAGATGAGGTCTGCTGTACATGGTCCATGTCTCTCAGAGGGGGACCAGAGGGGGACTCACAACTCATCAGTCCAGGTTGGATTTGAACCCACTCCCGTATTGATTTGCGTTCCGACGGTTTGTGTTGATGTTATCATGATGGCTCCTGGGAGTTACTGAGTCAGTCTGTTATGGAGCTGCATTATCATTCACCGAGATACAATCACAAGCTCAACGATGATTCAGCATCAACTGTGCATGTTAATTCAACTCCCTTTCTGTCAGGCTCAGTAACCCTACCCAGCACCCTCCAAACATGTCATCAGCGCTTGCTATTTAAATAAAATAGAACTCAATAAAAATGGACAGAAAAGAAGATCATCTGATCTTTAATCAGGATTCATTGTTACATTCTGAAAAGGGTCCTGTTGGTTTTCATTCTTTTTACTTCAGAACAGAAAGACTTGCATTTACTTGGGAGATTGGATGGACGCAGATTATTTTATTCGCTTACCTTTTGTGGCATATGGATCTTAAATCTTTAGGAGCAGATTTAAGCTGCATGGAATTACCATACATAAAGTAAGGAATAATGAAAGAACTTGCATTTATATAGCGCTTTTCACGACCTCAGAATCTCCCAAAGTGCTTTACAGCCAATGAAGTACTTTTGAAGTGTGGTCACTGTTGTAATGTAGGAAACGCGGCAGCCCATTTGCGCACAGCAAGCTCCCACAAACAGCAATGTGATAATGACCAGATAATCTGTTTTTGTTATGTTGATTGAGGGATAAATATTGTCCAGGACACTGGGGAGAACTTCCCTGCTTTTCTTTGAAATAGTAGCCATGGGATCTTTTACATCTACCTGAGAAGGCAAACGGGGCCTCGGTTTAACATCTCATCCAAAAGACGGGACCTTTGACAGTGCAGCACTCCCTCAGTACAGGGGGCAGTCAGAGCTGAGTGTATCTAGGCTGGATGCCTCATCCATTGACCTGAGTGTTGCTGGGAGCAGAAGACTTGTGGGAAAAATTGGGTTGCTTTGCGCCTCCTGTTAGCGCCCTAAGAGGGCGCAAACGGGTCGCAAGGCAACTAGCGCCCAGGCGCGGCACCACCCACGCCTCCCGCGAAATTCAGCGGGAGGTTAGCGGCGGTGCTAACCGGTAGCGCCGCCAGCTATGACATCATCGCCATGCACAGCGCCCCGCTCGCGCCCCAGCTGTGATCTTCAGGAACGCCCCCTGGCTTACCGCCGGACGCTATGTCTGACGGGGTCAGGGGGGGCCTACCTGCGGCCGGGAAGGCTCTATTTAAAGGCAAGGTGCGGGGCGCCCATTTTTGTTGTTGGCCGCCTACCAGCACCTGCCTGCACTCCAGTCCCCGGCCTCCTGAACCCCCCCCCACGGAGTGCCGGCTGCGCTCCAAGAGCCCGGCACTTCTCTTGAGTGCCGGGCTCTTTTGCCGGCACTCCCGATCCCTGCGCAAGGCCCCTCCCCTTTAAGAAGGGGAGGTAGGCCTGCAATACCGCGGTGCAATGTGCCGCGGCGCATGGCGCTGCGGCACATAACGCCGCGATATTGACTCGCAGCGCCCCAAGAGGGATGCGGGACGCTTTCAGTAATGCCCCGCTTCCCTCTTGGGGCGCAACCACTCAATTTCCGGTGCTAATATTTCTGGGGAGCTAAAAGTAGCGCATCGGGGAAGTTAGCGCCCCAAATGGGGTGCTACTCAATTTTTAGCCCTAAGACATTTACAAGCAATATCTTTCTTGTAGCCCGGTGCCGGTCCCTGCCATTCCCACCTTGCCAGTGGTGGCTCACTCTGCTGTTTAACCTGGGTGTGTAGAGGCCAGCGTTTCAGGTGTTGACGCCATCTAGGCTTTAGTAGCTTGCCGACACTCACTGTTAAGAGCGCAAGTAGGAATAATGGCCAGTTGGAACAAGGTATCACAAGATAAGTGGTTGCCATGCAACAATATCCCAGGATGCCGTGCAGCAATACCCCAGGAAGGGATCCTTCCGGATGGAAGGGCTGGTTGGGAGGGAAGTGTAGTGTATGTACCCGTCTACCTTTAAGAGAACTATTGTATGTAACCGTTCACCTTTAAGAGAACTATTTTAGGTGTGGCACTACTTTGTTTGGCTTCTGTATACGGTAATACCGACGGTGACCACACCAGTATATAAGTGTTGTGCCAGGAGTTATTGGGCAGATTCGCCCTGACCTTCGAATAGTAAAGTCCTGTTTTAAGTTACTCTTGGAGTCTGTGTATTAATTAACTAAACAACCCACAGACTTTACAGTGGCGACGAGTCCGATCGTACCCTGCGGCAACAATAATTCCGAAGCAGTTAACGAGCGTCGAGAAGAGGCAACCGCCCTCGTCATTCTGCTGGGAGAAAACTCGAGTCTGCAGAGCTGGAAAGGAGGAAGAATTCAGAGACAAAGACTTCCATCAGCAACAGGCACTGACTGTCCCTTCTGCCACGGTGAGGAGTGAGCCGATCAGCACGAGAAGCAAGGCGGCCACGGTGACTGTGAGTAAGGGAAAAGTAAAAAGAATAACCGGAGGATAAGGGCGGTGCACTCGACCACGGTCGAGGGGGAAAGGAGCCGGACAGAAGTCGGGCCCAGAGGCGCTGAGACTGGGGCAGCGTGGAGCAAGGAAGCCGCGGTACAGACAGGCTGGGGACGCAACGGCGTCGTGAGACAGCTAGACCGCGACCGGCGAAAAAGGCCGGGCAGCGACCGAAGCCACGAAGCGCTGCGACCGGGAGCGTAGGCGCGGGAAGATATAAAAACTCAGCCGCAGCCGGGGAGGGAAGCACCGGACTGCGAGACGGCTGGGAGAGGCATTTGGGAGCCGAGCGAGCGGGAGAGGCAGAGCCGACCAAGGGAGACTGCGCGAGAGCCAGTCCAGCGGCTGAAACTGTTCTCCATCAACGGGGTGTACCCAGCGCCGGTAGAGCCGAGAGAGCGGGAGAGAGACCGAGCCCGAGCAAGGGGAACTGAGCGAGAGCCAGCCCAGCGGCTGAACCTGTTCGCCGTCAACGGGGTGTACCCAGCGCCGGTTGCCTTGCCGAGAAAAGGGAAAGCACTGAAGCCGACGCGCAGGCTGTGAATCTGAAAGCCAGCGGCCGTCGCCTGTGGGGGAAAATGTACCCCTCCCGCTAGGGAAGAAACGCGGGAAGCCGCCATTAGGCGGGGAAGAAGACAGAAGCGGGAAACCGCCATTGAAGTGGGCGGGGAGAGAAGATAAGCGCGGGAAACCGCCATTTTCGCGGGAAAACCGCCATCTTAGAAAAAAAAAGTTAAAGAAATAATTCGGGGTGTTATCAGAAAGAGAGGAAGATGCCTAAGCGTGGTAACATCAACAATTTTAATGCCGAGGTAGAAGACTGGGCCACGTACGTGGAACGCATCAAGATCTATTGTGAGGCCAATAAAATAGAAGAAGATGACAAAGCTATAACCTTGCTAAACTCGATGGGCGCGAAGACATACGGGCTCTTGAAGCATCTACTATCACCAGCTAAACCGGCGGATCAGACTTTCGATGATGTTGTGGCTGTTCTGAAGGATCACTGGAACCCCACACCGTTGATGTTGGCGGAGCGATTCAAATTCTATGCGAGAACGCAACGGAAAGACGAAAGCAACGCAGAATACTTGGTCGAACTGCGTAGACTAGCGAAATACTGCCAGTTTGGAGGGAATCTGACAGAGGCATTGCGAGACAAGTTCGTGTGCGGGTTGGCAAAGGAAGGAACGCAAAAGCGACTACTCGAAGAGAACGACCTTACACTTGACAGGGCTGTCCTTATTGCAGCATCGCATGAAGCTGCAGCGAAGGGAACTGCGGAAATGCAGCTAAAGACAGCAGCACTAAGTGTGGATCAAATTACCTCGACAACAACAAAATGCTATCGTTGTGGGAAGACAACACACGACCAGAACCAATGCTGGTTTAAGAACCAGGAATGTAGGAAATGTGGCAAACTGGGTCACATAGCTAAGGTATGCCGGTCAGGGAAGAAGACCAACAACCAAAGGACCAACAACCAAAGGAAGCCATCACAGGAAAAGTACAACAAGGTACACAAGGTGGCTGAGAAGAGTTCAGACGAACAGAATTCAGACTCAGACCCAAACGGCCAGGAGCTGGGTAGTCTGAGAATTCACAATGTGAGTAAGGAAGCTGACCTACAAACTATCTGGGTCATGCTAAAAATAGCTGGAATCCAAGTGAAAATGGAGTTGGACACTGGATCAGCTCTATCAGTCATAAATCGAAGAGATTACCACCGGCTATTCTCACATATACCCTTAAGAGATACCAAGTTCATATTGCAGACATACACGGGGCATAAAGTATACCCCATGGGAAAGATAAGAGTCAAAGTGAGAGATAGGGGTAAAGAACACCCAAGAATGAACTTATACGTACTACATGAGGGAGGACCACCACTTCTAGGACGGGAGTGGATCAAGAAAATAGACATGGAATGGCACTATCTAAAAGCCATAACGAGTGAGGACTCGGGGCAGACAATCAGCTCAGATTCTGAAACGGATGACGATAAGACCAACCCAAATATGAAAGACAAGGCTGAAATGGACTTGCCGACGAAGGTTGGAAAAACGAAGGCATGCATAAAGGCTTATGCACCAGAGAAGAACAAAGTTTCAGAACAGAACTCCACCGAACAACGACAACCTAGTTCGACAGAAAATTCTGAGCCTGTTCAAGTTACGGACATATCCATGACGGAAGAACACCGAGCTCGGACTCAAACTTATTTCAAATTACGACAACAATTAGAACAATTGAGTTACCGTCTCGTACAAGAGATGAAAACAATGAAAAAGTTCTATGACACCGAATGGGAGAATCTGGAAAGACAACAGAAGCAGCTAGCTCAAGCAGAGAGCGACCATAGAGCCATCGTGACCAATTACCGATCACATCTCCCTTATGCTGTTCAGGAGTTAGAATATTTGCAGGAAGAAGCAAATGAAGAGGAATCTTCAGGAAGCCAGGATTTTATTCCAGTTCTTCTCTACGACTCCTTACAAGCAGAGTGTGAGAAGTTGAATGAACAGTATGAACAGGCCCAGGCTACAATTCTGGAAGGGGTTAACTCGGCAACCTCTGAAAAGCTAGTTTCAGTGGAAGCATATGAGCAACTGAAGGTTGAACATGAGCAAGAAGTCCAAAGGCTGCAGGAAATTCTTGATGAGCTCAAGGCCAAGACAGACTCGTCGGTAGAAGTTCCATCCATAGATGAGAAATTAGAGGTGAAAGACATGGCAGAACATGAAAGACAAGATGTACAAGAACTCATAAAAATATTAAAGGAAACCCAAGACAAATACGGGGCGGCAATGACCGAGATTCAACAACTTGAAGAACAGATTCAACTGGGAATCCATTCAGTGGAAGAAAAGGGAACTGTAAGAAACACAGAGACTGTAAGAATGGCCTCTGAACATGAGCTAGAGAGCATCAAGGCGCAACTTCTCCGAGCGCTGGAAGCCAAAGTACAAGAGGAAAAGAAGGTGAAAGCATTGGAGGAAAAGGTGGATGAAATGGTGAAGACTCTGACCCACAGTGTTCCCGTGGAAGAGTTAACGGTCAGCCAACTCCTTCATATGCTGAAGGACAAGACTCTACAATGGGAACAATCTGAACACGAGCTTCAATCTTCAAAGGGAAGGAGTTCGGAGCTCTCAAAAGTTATGGAAATAGCTGAGGTTGCAACACAGATTTTACAGGGATGCCAAAAGTACGCTGAATCACGTCAATGTGAACAGCAGAATGTTGAAACAGCTGCTCCAGTAGAAGGATTGAATAGCCTGATCAATCAATCCCCGAGGGAAGGGGAAGTGTTGAAATCACAAACGAAGTCATTAGTGAAGGATTTGCAGGAAACCCAGGAAGAGCGGGATGAATATGAACGCATGAAGAAGTCTCTTCAGGAAAGATGTCTAGGGAGGGAACAACAGTCGGCTAACGTCCAGTTGGGTACGGAAGAAGTAGCAGGCCCTCTCGCTAGACTAGCTCAGGACGACACCGAATATTACCATGACCTGTTGAGTGACACGGAATATTACGATGACTTGGTCTGCCCAGCTTGTGATGAAAACTCCCAAAGTGCAGAAATCAGGATGAAGCACTTAAAGTCTAAGGAACATAGGGAGATGGTGGCGCTACAGCTGGCAGTGGATAAGGGAGCCCCGAGAGTCTCCAAGAAGCAGAAAAGAAAAAGACGAAGCAGAAGACGATAACCATCTAAATCATTATCACTTCTATCAGATCATGCACGTGGGCCCCACGAAGGGGGGCCAAATCAGTTGGAAAGTAGGAAAAATTACCAAGGCAGTCCAGCTGTTTGTAAAAGTCAGCACTGCTGGTTCAGCAGGACAAAAGTTCAAGCTGTTAAGCCAAGGGAAAGACTATTGGATGAGTCACGCTAGAAATGTGAACCGGCTACACCACAGAGATGTTGTTCGGACCGAGTCAAGACCAGAGACTGAATCTGTGAACTGTTCCCGCAGAGACTGAATCTGTGAACTGTTTCCCGCAGAGACTATATCTGTGAATTGTTTTACATGAAGTTGATTATATGTTATGTTTAATGGGGAATAAGTATGTTGTAAGCTAAAAAGGGAGGATTGTAGTGTATGTACCCGTCTACCTTTAAGAGAACTATTGTATGTAACCGTTCACCTTTAAGAGAACTATTTTAGGTGTGGCACTACTTTGTTTGGCTTCTGTATACGATAATACCGACGGTGACCACACCAGTATATAAGTGTTGTGCCAGGAGTTATTGGGCAGATTCGCCCTGACCTTCGAATAGTAAAGTCCTGTTTTAAGTTACTCTTGGAGTCTGTGTATTAATTAACTAAACAACCCACGGACTTTACAGGAAGCTGGAAGAAAATTGACGAGAGAAAGAAAACAAAAGCGAACATGTTTGGCTCAAAGATTTGGGAGTCTACACTTTAGAGGAGTGTAGACTTAAGGGTGATTTGATTGAGGCTTGTGAAATGATGAAGGGAGTAGATTGTGCTTGTGTAGACAGCTTGTTTCAACTCAATAGATTAAGGAAGACCAGGGGTCACAATTTCAAATAAGGCCAAGTCTAGGTTAGATGTTAGAAGGTGGTTCTTTTCCCAGAGAATAGTGGGCCTCTGGAACAGGCGGTTGTCTCGTGTGGTGGACACCAGTTCGTTAAATTCCTTCAAGCGAGAGCTGGGCCTGTTTCTGGCTGGGGTGGAGAACACCCCTTACAAGAGGTAGGTACCTGGTCATGTTAATCAGGGCCAGAGTGGTCTCCTGGACTAGTTTCAATTGCCTAAAGTGGGTCAGAGAGGAATTTTCCAGATTTTTCTTCCCCAAATTGAACTTGTTTTTTTTCTGGGATTTTCACCTCTCCCAGGAGAACATATGGCTTCCGGGTTGGGTGGGGTGGGGTGGGGTGGGGTGGTGATGGACACGATTCATAACTGTGTGGGACAGTTTGAATGGACCAGTGTGTCTTTTCCTGTCTGTCATTGTTTACGAACATGCAAATATATTGGGCAGGATAAAGACCAGCTGGTCCACCTCGTCTGTCCCATTCAGTTGTGACGTCTCATGCATCAGGTCAAGAGACTCCCTACCCTCGAGGTGACCCCTGAAAGAGGCGAAAATCCAGATCAAAAACCCAAGCCAATTAGGGAATAACAACCTGGAAAGATTCCTCGGCGATCACTCTAACAGAAGGACACTAGTCCAAGTGACCACGTTGAGCATGGCCTATCTTATTTGGTACCTGCCTCTTGTGTGAGGCCAAGAGCCGGTCCAGCTCTCTCTCCCTCGGTTTGTGGCTAAATCTCCCGATTTCTCAGTCTGGAAAAGCCACAGGACCAGCTGGGTGTTTAACTGAAAGTTAATGAACATGCATAGAATCCAAATCACTGAAAGCCACTCAGAGATGTTTTTCATTGAACAGCAGGAGGTTGCAGGCACTTTTACTTATTCTGGGGCTTTAAAAGCTGCACTGAAGTAATCAGCAGGGGAAAGTATCATTCAGGAGTTCAAGGGGGAAAAATTGAAAAATTTTAGCGCCCTGAAAAAATTAGTGCCCCCGTGGCCGAAACTCATCAGTAGCGCCCCAAGAGAGAAGCGGGGCGCTACTAGAAATGCCCCGCCTCCCTCTTGGGGCGCTGCAAGGGAATATCGAGGTGCTACGTGCCGCGGTACTGCAAGCCTTCCTCCCCTTCTTAAAGGGGAGGGGCCTTGCGCAGTGTGACCCGGGGCCCAGCTGGGCCAGCAGGGATCGGAGTGCCAGCAAAAGAGCCTGGCACTCAAGAGAAGTGCCGGACTCACGGAGCGCAGCCGGCACTCCGCGGGGCGGGGGGGGGTGGCTGCAGAGGAGGCCGGGGACGGCAACGGGAGCAGGTGCTGGCGGGCGGCCAGCGACAAAAATGGCCATCCAGCACCTCGCCTTTAATTGACACCACCCCAGCCGTAGGTAGGCCCCCCTGACCCCGTCGGACATAACGTCCGGCGGTAAGTCAGGGGGTGCTACCGAAGATTGCGGCCAGGGTGCAAGCAGGGCACTGCACACGGCGAGGATGTCATCGCCGGTGGCGCAGTGCCGTGGGGCGCTAACGGTTACCACTGCCACTAACCTCCCGCTGAATTTTGCGGGAGACGTTGGCGGCGCCACGCCCAGGCGCTAGTTGGAGGCGCAAAGCAACCGAATTTTTCCCCCCCCGAGATCCTTGTCCTCGTCTTCAAATCCTGGCCTCGCTCCCCGCTCAAACATTGTCCAGTAAGTCAAGAAACCTCTCTGAGAAATCTGTTCCATCCCTTACCCAACCACTACCCCCATTCCTCACTCCAGATTACTCCTTGATCCTGCTTTTCCGTTCCTCCGAATCGAACCCCCGGTGCGAGTTTGCACCTTCCAGAGAAGAGGTGGCCAGTGAGAAGCTGTGAGGGACAGGAGGTCACCGACTGAAGCGATAAAACCAGAAAAGTAGTGGGGGAAGCAGAGCTGGTCCATCAGCATCTTAAAAGCGAACTCGAGGTCTGATAAAGAGAAGGAGGGGCAACATTCAAAGGCCAGAAACCAGGAATACAGATCCCTGTCACCTGGTTAACAGTTTGTGAATACAGGAAACTTTGTGCTATCTGGCACCGACAGGACCGAGCTGTTGCTGTTCCCTCAAAACTGCCGGACAAACCAGCGCTAATGTTGAAACATACAGAGATTTTGAGCTCCGTATCTGGCAACAAACCCTGTTGCTTAGCAACAGCTTCTAAACAGTCAGCCGTACTCTCTGTAGCATCTCTGTAGCTTAGCAACAGCTTCAGCGAGACCTTGCAGAGCTTGACTGTTGAGAAAAAAGCAACGAAAAGAAAAAAAACCTAACGAAACGGCTCCTGATTTTTGACAGTGGCTCGAGCTTGCCGGACATTTAGCCTCCAGATAACACAAAGTTTCCTGTAGATGGATATGGAACATAGGAACATAGGAACAGGAGGAGGCCAATCAGCCCCTCAAGCCTGCTCCGCCTTTCAATGGGATTATGGCTGATCTGTGACCTAACTCCATATACCCGCCTTTGCCCCATATCCCTTAATACCTTTGGTTAACAGAAAGCTATCAATCTCCGATTTAAAATTAACAATTGATCTAGCATCAATTGCCGTTTGCGGAAGAGAGTTCCAAACTTCTACCACCCTTTGTGTGTAGAAGTGTTTCCCTAATTTCACTCCTGAAAGGCCTGGCTCTAATTTTTAGACTATACCCCCTAGTCTTAGAATCACCAAGAAGTGGAAATAGTTTCTCTCTATCTACCCTATCTGTTCCCCTTAATATCTTGAAAACTTCAATCAGATCACCCCTTAACCTTCTAAATTCTAGGGAATATAGCCCTAATTTGTGTAATCTCTCCTCGTAACTTAACCCTTGACGTCCGGGTGTCATTCGGATAAATCTACGCTGCACTCCCTCCAAGGCCAAAAAATCCTTCCTAAGGTGTTGTGCCCAGAACTGCTCTCAGTACTCCAGGTGTGGCCTAACCAGGGTTTTGTACAGCTGCAGCATAACTTCTACCCCCTTGTATTCTAGTCCTCGAGATGTAAAGGCCAGCATCCCATTAGTCTTTTTGATTATTTTCTGTACCTGTTCATGACATTTTAATGATCTATCTTTGTGTGTAGAAGTGTTTCCTAATTTCACTCCTGAAAGGTCTGGCTCCAATTTTTAGACTATGTCCCCTAGTCCTAGAATCACCAACCAGTGGAAATAGTTTCTCTCGATCTACTCCATCTGCTCCCCTATGTACTTCAAAAAGGAAAGAAAATTGTAGGACTATGAGGAAAGAGCAGGGTGAGCGAGACTAATTGGATACCTCTTTCAAAGAGGCGGCACAGACACGATGGGCCTTCTCTGCTGTAAGATTTTACGGAAAGAGGTGACGGAAGTGCTGTACAACGCATAAAGATTTTCTCCTTCAGACAGTGGTAGCTAAAGACAGCTGAAAGTGGAAAGTGGATTGGAGAAACAGGCAGGAAAATGGAGGCGGGAGGCAATGCCTGAAGTTAATAAGGCCAATGAGGTCATTTTTTTCCT